>NC_140589.1:63628795-66128795 GCF_964204655.1 Triturus cristatus
GTCAGTTTTGCCATCAAGCTGTTCTGCACTAAGTTTCCTACCCCTAGCTTGGTTAAGAAACAAACAATGCTCAGGCCTTGGTGCAATCTTACAGTTGAACTCTTTGAGAAGACTTTTCAATTAGAGAAGGGAAAAATGGAGATGGGAAATGAGCTAACATTGGAGGACTTCAACAAGGCGTTCATCACTGCCTTGAACGTAGTCATCCCTAAAAAGAACAAGGCTCAGCTGCTAAACTGCCCGTCAGCCCCCTGGTACACCAGCGAGCTTACGACGGAAAAGTCCAAATGCAAAAGATTGGAGAGAGTTTGGCGTGTCAGCAAAGCAACGCAAGATAGAATGCAGTACAAACAATCTCTGTCCACCTATCATCTCAATTTAAAATTAGCAAGACGCCAATTTATTTTAAGCCAAATTGAAGGTGCTGCTAATGCCTCTAAAGCACTTTTTAGCATAGTAAAAGAATTTGTATCTCCTCTTGCTTGCAGACAATCCCCCGTGGAAACACAGGGTTTTTGCAATCAGCTAGCGAGTCATTTTCAAGATAAGATCGCTAGAATTTACGCGAACTTTCCATCTAAAACTGTGCTAGTTCCTGATTCCTCTAGATATAGGAATCTAGAAAAAAAGACAGGAAGTACTATGGATTGTTTCACCCAAATCACTCTTGAGGAAGTCTCTAAAGTACTTGCCTCAGCTAAATCAGGCTCACCAACTGATCTCTGTCCACCTAAGACGATGGCTCTTTTAGCCACCAGCTGTGCGCCAGTTGTTCTCCAACTGTATAATTCATCTATACAATCTGGGATTATTCCAAGAATATGGAAGGAAGCATATGTGCGTCCTATCCTGAAGAAACCAACTGCAGACCCACGAGAACTTGGAAATTACCGTACGATCTCTCTTTTACCTTTATTGGGGAAAGTGCTGGAAGGCATGGTCAACAAACAACTAAGCCGATATCTAGAACTAAACGACATCACAATCGGGATTCCGACAGGGCTTCAGCACCGGGACTGCTATTTTAGCAGTCACGGATTCGCTCAGGCTACAAATAGATAAAGGGAGTTCGGCAATACTGATACTACTAGATCTCTCCACAGCATTTGATACCATCTCACACTAAGTGCTAGCGGAGAGATTTGTGGTATCCAGGGAAGAGCCTTAAAATGGCTGCAAAACTTTATGGCTGGAAGAACACAGACAATCATGCTCAACCCACACTTGTCAGACTCAATCAGCTTAGACAAAGGCGTACCTCAGGGCTCTTGCCTAAGCCCGACCCTATTTAATATTTATATGGCCCCTTTAGCAGGGATAGCGGAACAACTGGGCTTTGAGATCATCTCTTATACTGATGATACGCAGCTTATCGTCCCGGTTGGCACTGACATAATAGCAGAGAAAGCTCGGTTTGCCAGAGGAATGCTTGAAATCTCTAATTGGATGACGCGGAACTGCCTCCAGCTAAATCCCGGCAAAAGAAGTTAATGCTAATTGGTAAAGCCACAGTCAGCTGGTCAGATGACTGGTGGCCCGTCCAATTGGGAGTTGTCCCTGTCCCGACTCAATGTGTTAGAAATCTAGGGCTAAAGTTAGATCAGTCTCTATCTATGAGAGACCATATAGCCGCGACAACCAGCTCATGCTATTATAGCCTGCGTCTGCTGCGTAAAATCCTCCCCTTCATGCCTACAATTCATCGCAAAACCTTGGTCCAGACTATGGTCATCAGTCGCCTGGACTATGGTAATGCCTTGTTGGCCGTGGTAGGAGAGACCTTGCTGAGCAAACTGCAAGTGATCCAAAATACTGCAGCTAGGATGGTAATGAATCGCCCAGTGGGCTCCGCATCGGCGCCCCTTTTGCGAGAACTCCACTGGTTATCAGTGAGAAAGAGATCGTTTTTTAAGATCTGTTGTCTCACGCACACAGCACTTAATGGTAGAGGCCCTAAATACCTCCAAAAGAGACTTACTAAGCACGTACGTAACAGAAACCTTAGGTCCGGCGCGCGAGGTCTCCTACAAGTGCCGCGTATAAGGCTATGTCGTTCTGGAGGAAAATCCTTTTCGTATTTAGCACCAAGATATTGGAATGAGCTACCAGACTCCCTCCGCAAAATTACAACTTATAGCACATCTAGGAAACAGTTAAAAGCCTTTTTATTCTAAAATACCCTGTCCTTTTTTTCAGTCTTAGGAATATCTCTAGCTAAGCGCCGAGATGCCCCCGGGTGATTCGAGCGCTATAGAAGCATATATAACATAACATAACTTTAGGCAGGAGAATCGCCGGGAGAACCAAGTTAGAAAGACACGTGTACCCGCCTTTGCCAACACCACCGCTCAGGTCGAGGAGGTGAGGTGAAGCACACATCTTAGTCCCTTCCATCTTGAAGTACAGAGAGGCTCATGCCCCCCTCCCACTGGAGGGTGGCATAAAAGGGTGCATACCCACCCCAAAGAAGGGACCCATTGGTTCCGACTTGCACACCCCTTTAAACATCCCTAAATCTAGTATTTAGGGGCAACCCTGAACCTTGCCTCTTCATATTCGACTGACCCAGGAAGAAGAGGACACCTACTGCTTTGGGCCCAGCCCTACCGGCCTGTCCTAATTCCGACCTGCCTACAGCAAAGAAACCAGCCTGTCCAGCACCCCCCCACACCCCAGAGGACCATCCCTGCACTCACCTTACAGACTCTGTCTACCGTGAGCACCGGATTTGCTAAAATAAAGACCAGAATCCGGATTCACGTGATTCTGTATCGCTCTGCACACAACGTCCATGGCCCAAGTTTGAGTAGTCCAACACCACGAGGAAGTCTTCCCAGTGATCCTGACCTGGGATCTGGTGATCCCCGACGCCCCTCAAGCTTCAAGACAACGCATGCAGCTTCGACCTGAAGGGCCCCCCTGACAGTAAACGGAACTGATAAGAAAACCCAACGCCAGAAGACACCCCTGCACCTGGCGCCCCACGGCCTTGGGTGACACAACCAACTGTGTCCAGGCATCCAAGGCCGGTGGTCGCCTTCAAGTTTCCCTGCCCAAGCCTGCAGCAGCCTCACCTAACCGAAGGTCTCAGTTGAAAAGCAGAGGGTCCCGACGTCTTTTTGGCACCCTGCACCCGGCCGCCTCAGTGCCACTGGTCGTGCAGCTCCTGTGCTGGTCGTTGGCCACTGCAGTGCTGACCCTAACCTCAGGAGCTTTGCTCCCACATTTGAGTAGCCTGCTCGTCAGCAGTCCCTAACCAAAGGCCTCCCTAGCCTCATTTTTTTTCTCCTATAGGAAACCATGTTTTGAGATTTTGGGCCCAAAATGTTCTAAGTGTTGGACTAATGTTTGTATGGAGAGAAGATAACTAAAACGCAAAGTATAAAAAGTCTTACTTACCTTGTATTGTGAGATCCTTTGGGGCGGTATCTAGGCATCCCATCCCTAGTACTCAAAGTAATATAAAAGTAACTTAAAAGTATTCTAAATTAATTACTGTATAATGCAAACTGTTTTCTGAATCAATACCAAACTGTGATTTTTGCAAAAGTCAATCAGAACTGCATTTCATTGTGAAATGCTGCGCTCCAAGTATATTTTGCCTACCTGTACCAAGTCCTGCTTGGTTCTAGAAATAAACTGCAAGTATACCTTTTTTGGTATGTACACAATTGGTCTGGATTCAGTCGACGAGTGTGTGCATCAGTCTTGATTGAGTTAATACAATAAATGCTTAACACACCCTCTGGATAAGCCTAACTGATCACCCACACTACCACAAAGGGAGCTGTTAGTACTGTACTTACCTAATTTAGCCTCTGCAGTACCTTTGGGGACTACCTGGGCTCTGTGTACACTATGCCTTACTTTGTATAGTGTATATAGAGCGAGCCAGCTTCCTACAATAATCCTCTGCTTTCTGCAATTAAACCAGATCAATCATATCGTCTAGTATTGAATTACAGACCTTTGAACTCCGCTACGCACACATTTGCAGAAAAAAATGCACACAGTGCCACGCTAATGAATAACAGTGTGGAGAAAAAATACAAAACAACACTAGATATGTCGAATAGATTGTTCTGACAAAATATGATGCCAGGAAGCAGTTATTTGACAGCATTCGCGTGCTAGGTTCTCAAAAACAATTTTACTGTTTACCACAGCGGTATAAATATCCCCAGGCTGTTTTCAGCCAGAGTTACAGAACTACCTGAGAACTTTGATGATCAAGCTTTGTCCATGCCGCTGACATTAACCTGGTGGACGATGACCTGATGAACACTTGGACTCTCTCTGTTCCCTGTTGATACCTCAAGTAGCTGTGCGCTATATAACCATTTCTCATTCATTCGTTCATTCATACTGGGAATTAAGTATCGGATGTCCCTAAAAATTAACGGGTTATCCAAATTTAAATGGTGGTTCCTGGGTCCTTTTCACAAAGACTGCATGGTAGGTTGTCAGACCCTGTTCGGGGGCTTAGGCAGCCACTGGGAAAGCATGGGCTACTGGGTCTCAACCATGGGGTTTGAAGCTTTTTGATTATGGTGTTCTGTGATCTGATCTACTATGGCTGTACAAACTGCTCCTACTACAACGCTTGACTCTCAATGGCAGCAATAACAAGAAGTCATAGGCTTCTCAGGGAAGTGGGCTGGAGTGCTTGAGTTCAGTACTCAACAATCATGCATCAGTGCAGTAACTGATAGTCCAATCTAGTGATTTACTTTTAAAATGAAAAGTGCTTTATTACACACAAAAACTGAATACTACACAAGTTGTATTGAGCAGGCACAATTTAGTGCATTGGGATCTGGGTTAACTGCGCCTCAATCGGCTAGCCCATTTCTCTCTCCATGGGATGCCTCTTTTTTTTAAACAAATGGTATTGATTATCTCTGCTGCAGCAGCTTAATACATAATCATAAGGCAATTTGTTTCATGTAACATTAGTTTTCTCATATTCTTTTCATTTGCCGCAGAAGTGGTCAGTTGGGATGTCCAAACATCAATTAATTGTCAACCATAACTAAACCCCTCTCACTCTTCCTCCAAGTCATCCTGTTAGCAGGTCTCTCGTATAGTGCTGGATTGAGTGTATTATCAGTTTCCTAATTGTGTGCGCAGGGTAGGGTGATGCCAATGACTTGTGATGTTCGGTCATTTCGTGGTGGTTAGTAATTATTCATATACTATTTGTTGTGTACATGGCCATGTTAGGAGTGTTATTTTTTATTCTGCTTCTCTCTCGTCTGGAGGCTCTGGTTCTGGATATTCTAGGTCATGTACTAGGGTCTCCCAAGCTCTAGGTAACTGTATGTTGGGTAGCCTTCTTTTGGCTTCCCGCATCAGTACTCGGCCTTCACATCCTGCCCACTTCAGGAGTTCCTTAGGCCAGGCTGTTAACCTAGGGCCTTCCAGTTCTTGGTCATCTCCTTTTTTGCTAAAATGTATGCTAGGTCTTGAAATCTGCTAGTGACCTTAGTATTAGTTGAGTGAGGGAACAGGCCCAGAAGGCAGAGAGCCAGAGTGCATGTCAGTTCTTTATCTATAACCTCGCTCACTGCTGGCACCACTTGTGTCCAAAATTCCTGCAACTGGGGGCAGTCCCACAACATATGTACTATGTGGGCCTGGGGCGCATAGCATCGCGGGGTAGGCAGCGTCCTCCACCTAAAAGTATCTGCTTATGCGTTCGGGGGTCAATTATGATCTGTGCAGGACATAATAGTTTATCAATTTGAAGCATGCATTTCTGGATACTTTCGTTGTCTCAGACAGTATGGGTATGCCCAAGTCTCCCTCACACTGGAGATGAAGTTTCTCCAGCGGTCGTAGTCCGTCTGCGAGCAGCGCGCTGTATAGACAGGACACTACTTTGATAGTACCCACTGATAGGGCAATATAATAGCAAGTTTGCTGTGGCGGGGGTTCTACAGATCCCGTCCGCCAGTGCTTGTGAATGGCTGTCGTTAGTGCCCTATGTACTAAAAAGTGTCCCTGAGGGATTCCAAATTCCGCCTGGAATGCCTCAAAGCTTCTTCTAGTCCCTGTAGAGGTCACCCATTTTTGTTGCCCCCATTTCAATCCACATCTCCAGGTCCCGCCAGTTCCCACCATGTGGGAGGGCCCTTAGCGCATCCAGAGGGATGTCTGGTGAGTATGGAGTCTGCACCCCAATCTTCTGCGGTCCCCGACTCCAGCACTTAGCATGCACTCTAAGCTCCTGAGGGTCCCCTCCGGAGGGTCTGTGCACTCTGAGAAACACCCTCAGTAGGTCACTCAGTAATGTTCTAAATGAACAAGTTACTTACCTTCAGTAACGATGTATCTGTAAGAAACATTAGTTAGTTAGATTCCTCACCTTAGAATATCCCCAGGCGTCAGGCTGGACCCGGAAATATTTTTCGTCAGCAATACCCCTTGCGCGTCGCTAGGCATCGTCTGCGGCTCCGTCGTTGCCGTCGTGCGCCGGAATGACGTCGTCGGAGTACTTAGACACCGCCCTCGCGCGCTGACGTCCGTTCTTCTACATAGCTTTCCGCGCCAGGAACGCAGAGCCATGCAAGAGACCGACACTGGTGCCAAAAAATCTAGGGCCCTAGAAAGGATAGCCTTAACCCTAGATGTTGGTTCGCAGAACGGGGAGGATGGGTGGGTCGGTGAGGAATCTATCGAACTAATGTTTCTTACAGATACATCGTTACCGAAGGAAAGTAACTTGTTCATCTGAAAGAAACACGTTAATTAGATTCCTCACCTTAGAATAGATACCCCAGCAATACCAACCCCGGTGGTGGGTCTGCGAACCAAGATCACACCAGAAAGTCCTGGAGAACAGAACGGCCAAAGAAGCCATCTCTCCGGACTTGGCTATCTAGGCAATAATGCTTGGCAAACGTGTGCAGCGAGGCCCACGTCGCCGCCTGACAGATGTCCTGCAAGGGAACTCCCCGTCCCAGGGCAGTAGTCGCCGCTGTGGCCCGGGTGGAATGGGCTCTCATACAGGAGGGTCCTTTTTAGCCAAGGAGTAACAAGCCTTTATACACAATACGACCCACCGCGAGATGGTCCGCTTGTGTACTGCCCTTCCCTTCTTAGCACCCACGTATCCAACAAAAAGCTGGTCGTCCACCCGGAACTGTTTGGTGTGGTCCAAATAAAAGGACAGCGCCCGTTTTGGGTCCAGACGGTGGAGCCTCTCTTCCTCTTTCGAAAGATGCGGAGGCGGAAAGAAGGTGGGCAACGTGACAGATTGCCCGATGTGAAAGGGAGTCACCATTTTCGGAAGAAAGGAAGGACGAGTCCGGAGGACAACCTTGTTCGGATGAACAGAAAGAAAATGAGGCTTAGATGACAGAGCCTGGAGCTCACTCACCCGTCTAGCCGAGGTGATAGCTACCAGGAAAGCAGTCTTAAGAGTCAGAAGACGAATGGGACAATTGTGAAGAGGCTCAAAGGGAGCGCACATCAGAAAAGTCAAGACTAGATTCAAATCCCACTGAGGCATTACGAAGGGGACAGGAGGAAACATGTGAGTAATGCCTTTGAGGAAACGCGAATCAACAGGGGATTTGAAAAGAGAAGGCTGATCAGGAAGCCGTAAGAAAGCAGAGACAGCTGAAAGATAACCTTTAAGCGTGCCCAGAGCAGAGCCCTGCTGGGCCAGAGAAAGAAGAAAGAGGAGAACCTCAGAAAGAGGGGCAGAAAGGGGATCCACAGCCTTTGCTGTGCACCATGCCACAAATTTGTTCCACCGGCAGGCGTATACCATCTTTGTGGAGGGACGCCTGGCTGCCAGAATGACATCACAGACTTCAGGAGGCAAGTCAAATGGCATCAATTGCCGCCGCTCAATCTCCACGCATGGAGGTGGAGGCTGGACAGGTTCGGGTGGAGGACCATCCCCTGCTGCTGCGACAGAAGGTCCTCCTGAAGAGGCAGTCGTATCGGAGGATCGATGGACATACTGAGTAGCTCGGGATACCAGTACCTTCGTGCCCAATCTGGAGCCACCAAGATGACTTGGGCCCGGTCGCGCCTGATCTTCTTCAGCACTCTGGGCAGAAGTGGTATAGGCGGAAAGGCGTACAACAGACCGCAACTCCACTCGCGACGAAAAGCGTCTCCGAGCGAGTGCCGCCTTGGAAATTCCAACGCGTAGAACTGCTGACATTGCGCGTTCTCTTTGGTGGCGAATAGATCTAACCAAGGCTCTCCCCACTGCAGAAAGAGACCTTGTGCCACGTCCGAGTTCAGACGCCATTCGTGATCCAACATGCACCGGCAGCTGAGTTTGTCTGCTCTGGCGTTCAGAGAGCCCGCCAGATGTTGAACCACCAGGGTGATGCCCTGATGTTCCAGCCATGTCCAGAGGCGCAGAGCCTCCTGACAAAGGGTCCACGACCCCACCCCGCCCTGTTTGTTGCAATACCACATGGCGGTGGTGTTGTCCGTGAACACCTGCACGGCACTTCCCCGAACAGAGGGAAGGAAGGCTTTCAGTGCAAGTCGGATCGCTCTCAACTCCAAGAGGTTGATATGGAGCCGAGTCTCCGCCAGAGACCTGAGTCCTCTGATCTCCGCCTCTCCCATATGGCCACCCCATCCCAGGAGGGACGCATCCGTCACTACTACATGCTCCGGTTGGGGTAGGGAGAGGGATCTGCCGCTGACCCAATCGCGATTCGTGAGCCACCACTGCAGCTGTTTCGCAGTGCCCTCCGAGATCAAGACATGGTCGGACAGGTTGCCTCGATGCTGGGCCCACTGAAACTTTAGGTCCCACTGCAGAGCCCGCATCCGCCACCTGGCGTGAGGTACTAACAGGATGCAGGAGGCCATCAGCCCCAGAAGCCGCAGCACCAACCTGACCGAAATCCAAGACAGAGGCCGGAAGATGGAAATCAGGGCCTGAATGTCCCGGACCCGCTGTTCCGGAGGATAAACCCGGAACTGCGCCGAATCGAGAGCCGCCCCTATGAAAAGGAGCTTCTGGGAGGGACTCAGGTGCGACTTCGGCACATTGACGGAGAACCCCAGCGAGTGCAGGAGGTCTGCCGTAGTCTGGAGGTGGGAGACGACCTGCTGGGGCGAGCCCGCCTTCAACAGCCAGTCGTCGAGATAGGGGAAGACTGAAACCCCTGATCTGCGCAGATGAGCTGCGACCACCGCCATCACTTTCGTGAACACCCGAGGGGCACTGGTGAGGCCGAAGGGGAGCACGGTGAACTGAAAGTGCTCCTGACCCACCGTGAACCGCAGGTAACGCCGGTGGGCCGGCAGGACGGGGATGTGGAAATTAGCATCCTGCAAGTCCAACGCTACCATCCAGTCTCCAGGGTCTAGGGCAGCTAGAACCTGAGCCAAAGTGAGCATCTTGAACCGTTCCTTCCGGAGGAAGGCTTTCACGCTCCTGAGGTCCAAGATCGGGCGTAGGCCCCCTTTGCCCTTCTTGGGAACCAGAAAGTAGTGGGAATAACAACCACAACCTATTTCTGGACCAGGAACGCGCTCGACAGCCTCTTTGGCCAAGAGGGCCGAAACTTCCTCCCGTAGAAGATGCAAATGATCCCCCGACATGCGGTGGTTCTGTGGTGGCATGGCTGGACGGGTCGTCTCGAAGGGGAGGGAGAAGCCCCTTCGGACGATTTGCAGCACCCACCTGTCCAACGTGATGGAGCGCCAGTGGAGCAGGTGATGGCGTACTCTGCCGCCCACTGGCGTTGAATGGGCCTGAAAGCTCGGACTAGGAGGGCTTTGAGGCAGATGCTGCCGGGGTGGATGTGGACTGACCGGCACGTTGACCTCCAGTACCGCTTCAGCGGAATCCACATCCGCGACCGCGTGCAGGTTGTTTCTGCGGCCGGTGGCTGGGCGGACGTGAGGAGGCGCCCCTTCCTTGGCCACGAAATGGGCGAAAGGCGGAAGTTTGCGGCCGCGGGGCCGAAAGACCCAAGGACTTGGCCGTGGCCTGGGAGTCCTTGAACCGAGCCAGCGCACTGTCCGCCTTCTCACCAAAAAGGCGAGTGCCATCAAAAGGCATGTCCATGAGAGAACTCTGGACATCCCCTGAAAAGGACGTGGACCTCAGCCAGGCGTGACGCCGAAGCGCCACCGTGGTGCTCATCGCCCGACCTAGCGAGTCCGTGGTGTCAAGTCCATACCTGATGGCATGTCGTGCTGCATCTCGCCCGTCAGCAAGTGCCTGGGTGAGCCGTGTCCGGGCCTCCACCGGACACAGGGGCAGCACGTCCTCCACTGTATCCCACAGAGAGTGGGAATAACGGTCCAAAATGCAAGCGGTATTTAAAGATCGCAGCCCCAAACTCAGGGACGAGAACGGGTTCTTGCCAAACTGTTCCAGCCTCTTGGATTCCCGATCCGGAGGAGCGGACGGGAAGGAGGATTGGGAGGTCGAGGTCTGGATAACCAGACTCTCGTGGGTGGGGTGTTGGGAGAGGAAACTTGGGTCGCCCGGAGCAGGGCGGTGGCGCCGGGCAACGTTCCGGTCCACAGGAGGGACTGTGGAGGGCTTGGACCAAGTGCCCTGCAGAACGTCTATGAGGGCCTCATTAAACTGCAGCAGAGTCTCAGTGGAGCTTGCTGTCGGTTGGAGGACCTCGGTGAGTACATTTGTCCTCACGTCCACAGCAGGCAACTCCAGCCCAAAGGCTTCGGCCGCCTTGCGCAGCACCACTGAAAAGGCTGCACCCTCATCCGAGGCCGCAGTCGGAGGAGAGATGAAACCAGCGTCTGGGGAGGTATCCAGACCGCTGGCGTCCCCCAATTCCTCTGCCCAGTCCTGCGAAAGTTGGGCCTGTGCGGCCATAGGGTCCTCAGACCCCTCCCAGTCGCCCTCGTCATCAGATTCCCGATAAACGGGAGGAATGATCGGAGCCGGACGGTAGCTGAAAGGGTCACCCATCGGCGCCGGTGACGGCGTCGGACTGCGCCGCACCGGCGTCGGGTCCGGACCGGGGCTAAACCGGGGAACGACGTCGACTGGGAATGGCGTCGGTGGTGGAACCGGTGTCGGCGCCGGCGGAGGAGGCGTCGTGAGGTCGACTGGCGCCGGCAGAGATCCAGGCCCGGATCCCTCGGGGACCTGTGGCGTCGGGGCTGGAGCCGTCGACCGGCGCCGCCGGCACGCGAGGTCGCCCAGTCAAACCTGCGGGGCCCGAAGGCGCACCGGCAGGCGTCGACGGCGGAGCAAGACTCCTCATGGCCATGAGGAAGGCACTGACCTCCGCCGGAGTCGCGTCAGTCCTAGGGACCGGCGGGTATGGGGACGGACGCGACTCCTGCGGGTCTGACGGAGCCGCGGGGGTGGAACCACTCGGACCCTCAGCCGGGTCGTGCGACCGGCGAGGGGAGTCCGAAGAGCGATGTCGTCTCTTGGACTTCTTGGAATGCTTGGAGTGCTTGGACTTACCAGAAGACCCCGACGAGCGATGACGATGGCTGCGGCTCCGCGACCGGTCCTTGGACCTCCTTCTGGACCGGGACCGAGAGCGGCGCGGAGCCGAGTGCCGAAGCTCGAGAAGCTTATGGGACCGCTCCCGCCTAGCCTTCGACGTCAAGGCCTGACAATCCAGGCACGACTCCGCGTCATGGTCGGCCCCCAAGCAGTACAGGCACCGGCGATGGTGATCCGTCACCGACATCAAGCGATGACAGGCGTCACAGGCCTTGAACCCAGGCATGCTACCGGCACCAGAGTTGAGTCGATGACCAAAAGAAGTCAAAAAAGTTAGTCAAAAAATTACTAGGGGTAAGCTCTTCCCGGATCGGCGCTTACTGGCGCAGAAAAAAGAAGAACTGACGTCAGCGCGCGAGGGCGGCATCTAAGTACTCCGACGTCATTCCGGCGCACGACGCCAACGACGGACGCGGAGCCGCAGACGACGCCTAGCGACGCGCAAGGGGTATTGCTACAAAAATCTTTCCGGATCCAGCCTGACGCCTGGGGATATTCTAAGGTGAGGAATCTAACGTGTTTCTTTCAGATGCATCCGTCACTACTACGTGCTCCGATTGGGATAGGGAGAGGGATCTGCCACTGACCCAATTGCGGTTCGTGAGCCACCACTGCAACTGCTTCGCAGTGCCCTCCGAGATCAAGACATGGTCGGACAGGTTGCCCCGATGCTGGGCCCACTGAAACTTCAGGTCCCACTGCAGAGACCGCATTCGCCACCTGGCGTAATGCACCAACAGGATGCAGGAGGCCATCAGCCCCAGAAGCCGCAGCACCAACCTGACCGAAACCCAGGGTAGAGGCCGAAAGATGGGAATCAGAGTCTGAATATCCCGGACCCGCTGCTCCGGAGGATAGGCCCGGAACTGCGCCGAATCTAGAACCGCTCCGATGAAGAGGAGCTTCTGGGAGGGTCTCAGGTGCGACTTCGGCACATTGATGGAGAACCCCAGCAAATGCAGGAGGTCGGCCGTAGTCTGGAGGTGGGAGACGACTTGCTGGGGCAAGCCTGCCTTCAACAGCCAGTTGTCGAGATAGGGGAAGACTGGAACCCCTGATCTGCGCAGATGAGCTGCGACCACCGCCATCACCTTCGTGAACACCCGAGGGGCACTGGTGAGGCCGAAGGGGAGCACGGTGAACTGAAAGTGCTCCTGACCCACGTGAACCACAGGTAACGCCGGTGGGCCGGCAGGACGGGGATGTGAAAATAAGCGTCCTGCAAGTCCAACGCTACCATCCAGTCTCCAGGGTCTAGGGCAGCCAGACGGCGGAATCCACGTCCACGACCGCGTGCAGGTTGGTTCTGCGACGGTGGCTAGGCAGACGTGAGGAGGCGCCCCTTCCTTGGCCACGAAAGTGACGAAAGGCGGAAGCTTGCGGCCGTGGGGCCGAGAGACCCAAGGACTTGGCCGTAGCCCGGGAGTCCTTGAAACGAGCCAGCGCACTATCCGCCTTCTCGCCAAAGAGGCGAGTGCCATCAAAGGGCATATCCATAAGGGTACTCTGGACATCCCCCGAGAAAGACATGGACCGTAGCCAGGCATGACGATGGAACGCCACCGTGGTCGAAATCGCCCTACCCAGCGAGTCAGTGGTGTCTAGTCCACACCGAATGGCATGCCGTGCTGCATCTCGCCCATCAGCAAGCACCTGGGTGAGCCGTGACCGGGCCTCCTCCGGACATAGGGGCAGCACGTCCTCCACCGTATCCCACAGAGAGTGGGAATAATGTTCCAAGAGGCAAGCGGTATTCAAGGACCGCAGTCCCAAACTAAGGGAAGAGAGCAGCTTCTTTACGAACTGTTCCAGCCTCTTGGATTCCCGATCCGGAGGAGCAGACGGGAAGGAGGATTGGGAAGTCGAGGCCTGGATAACCAGACTCTCGGGGGTGGGGTGTTGGGACAGAAAACTGGGGTCGGGCCACGTTCCGATCCACAGGAGGTACTGTGGAGGGCTTGGACCAGGTGCCCTGTAGAACGTCCACTAGTGCCTCATTGAACTGCAGCAGAGGCTCCGTGGAGCTTGCTGACGGTTGAAGCACTTCTGTGAAGATGTTAGTCCTCACGGCCACAGCAGGCAACTCCAGCCCAAGGGCTTCGGCCGCCTTGCGCAGCACCACTGAAAAAGCAGCACCTTCCTCCGAGGCCACAGTCGGAGGAGAGATGAAACCAGCGTCTGTGGAGGTGTCCAGACCACCGGCATCCCCCAGTTCGTCTGCCCAGTCCTGTGAAAGTTCGGCCTGCCTGGCCATAGGGTCCTCAGACCCCTCCCAGTCGCCCCCGTCATCCGATTCCTGATAAACAGGGGGAATAACCGTAGCCGGGCGGTAGATGAAATGCTCATCCATCGGCATCGAATGCGGCGTCGAGCGGCGCCGCACCGGCGCTGGGCCCGGACCGGTGCTGAACCGGGGAACGGCATCGGCCGGAGAAGGCGCCGGAGGTGGAACCGGTGCCGGCGCCGGCAGAGGAGGCGTCGTGAGGTCGACCGGCGCCGGCAGAGATCCAGGCCTGGATCACTCGGGGACTTGCGGCGTCGGGACCGAAGTAGTCGACGGCGCCGGGGCTGGAACCGCCAGCTTGCGAGGTTGCCCAGTCGAGCCTGCGGTCCCTGAAGGCGCACCGGCAGGCGTCGACGGCGGAGCCAGGCCCCTCATGGCCGAAAGGAAGGGGCTGATCTCCGCCGGAGTCGCGTCAGTCCCAGGGACCGGCGGGTATGGGGACGGACGCGGGTCCTGCGGCTCCGACGGAGCCGCGTGGGTGGGACCACCCTGAACCTCGACCAAGTCGCGCGACCGGCGAGGGGAGTCCGAAGAGCGGTGTCCCTCTTGGACTTCTTGGAGCGCTTCGACTTACCCGAAGACTTCGAGCCCGACGAGCGATGATGGTGGCTGCGGCTCCGCGACCTGTCCTTCGACCTCCTCCTGGACCGGGATCTTGAACGGCGCGGAGCCGAGTGCCGCAGCTCGAGAAGCTTACGGGACCGCTCCCACCTGGCCTTCGAGGTCAAGGCCTGACAGTCGAGGCATGACTCCGCATCGTGGTCGGCCCCCAGGCAGTAAAGGCACCGGCGATGGTGGTCCGTCACCGACATCAGTCGATGAAAGTAGTTACAGGCCTTAAACCCAGGCATCCTACCGGCACCAGAGTCGAGTCGACAGAAGACCAAAAAGAGTCAAAAATTCTAGTCAAAAAGTGACTAAGGGGTAAGCTCTTCCCGGATCGGCGCTGTCTGGCGCGGAAAAAAGAAGAACTGATGTCAGCGCGCGAGGGTGGTGTCTAAGTACTCCGACGTCATTCCGGCGCACGGCGCTAACGACGGACGCGGAGCCGCAGACGATTCCTAGCAACACGCAAGGGGTATTGCTGACGATAAATCTTTCCGGATCCAGCCTGATGCCTGGGGATATTCTAAGGTGAGGAATCTAACTAACGTGTTTCTTTCAGATTGTCCAGGATAGTCCCTCTGCCTTCTCTCTGAGGCTATACTGCATACTAGCCACTGTAACTGGGCTGCTATGTAGTCTGTTTCAAAATTCTGAGTCACCAGGCCTCCCTCCATAACAGGCCTCTGTAATAGTGTAAGGGCCACCCTGCAGCGGCCATTACTCCAGATAAATGTTCGGATCTGGGACTCAAGGTCCCTGAAAAACGCCGTCGGGATCCAGAGTGGGAGTGTGTTAAAGTAATACAGGAGGCGGGGGAGTGCTATCATTTTGAGGAGTGCAATCCTGCCAACTACTGATAGTGGTAGAGTTCAGTAGAAGTCCATAGCCGCCCGTAAACTGCGATATGCCCTTCCTATATTCCCCTCATATAGGTCCGACCAGTCATGGTAGATGTGGACCCCCAGATATGGCAAGCATCTAGTTTCCCATTGTAAGTGCGCAGGTCCAGTCGGGTTGGCCCGCTCGCGCCACTGGAAAAAGGGAGGCAGGACTTCGGCCAGCTCACTCTGAGTGCAGATATGGAGCCAAACCTCTCCATCAAATCTCAGGCTCCTGCTAAATTCTCATCCCCCCCTCTTAGGAACAGCAAAAGGTCATCTACATGTAATGCTATATGATTCTAATCCTGTTTGACTCGCAAGTGGCTTCATGGCCAGAGCAAATAGTAGGGGGGAGAGCGGGCATCCCTGTCTGGTACCACGTCCTATCGGCCAGCTCCGCTACACCATTCTTCCTGTGCGAACTCTGAAATAGGTCCGGTGTACAGCAGCCTGGTCCACTTGATAAATTCCTCTCGCAATCCCACGTGTCTCATCACCTCGTACAGGTAGGGCCACTCTAAGCTATCAAAAGCTTTCTCAATGTCAATGGCAAACATTGTGGCATGCTCCTGTCCATGGGATGCCTCTTCATCTGGTCTTGGCGTTTCTCCCCTTGCAGTAGGGATTTGTATGGTAGCATCAAAAAAGGCTAACATGCAGATTAACCCCTCTACAATGCTCAATGTGCTCATTTATCACAGTTTAAAATAGTCTCTTGGTTCTCACAATGGTTTGTGTTTAGGTGGGCAGCCTGTGGGAGGAAAGAGTGCACAACTCAGGTCAAATGCAATTTCCACATGCTGGTATCCCAGGCAGCGGGGTCACAGTCCTGAGAAAAATCAGAAGCCAATGTCGAAGGGCCTCCAGGTCAATGATGCAAGTAACCTGGAGATGCAGTTGCCCTGGGGGCAGATCTCTTTCCAGCCACACTCCTACCCACTTCTGGATGCCAGACTTTCATTCATACCTGCTTCGGGGCACTACGTCATGGTGTAGAATCACAATGTAGTCACACCAGTCTCTAGGTCACAACAGCATGTGATGAGCCACAGTTACAGTTTTTTTAGGTTACAGTGGCAGAGGATGAGCCACATTCTCACTTCTTTGGGTCACAGCAGCTTAGGTCTGGCCACGGTTCAAATGTGTGAAGTAGCAGCATTGAGCAGCCATGATTCCTCAGTTCCTGCCTGCGTCCCAAACTGGGATAGTTCAATGACTGTTGATACCTGGAGCATACAGACGGCTCTCCTCCATTCTTCTTCCTCTGGCAGACCCCACTTGCACTGGAGTCTTGCTGTTTCTGGTACCTCCTAGACACCTCCTTCAGGGCTGGGAGGTTGCTTTCTTTTCTCAGCAAGCAGGTTGACTTTTAGGCACCTCAAGTCAGATGAACAGCTTGATCCAATAAGGCAAGAATTCAAATGATATCCCCTCACATCTGGAAAGCTGTCTGAAAGGCAGACACAAGCCCTGTTGCAACAACAATTTCTGACTCCACTGTAGAACATTCTCTTACTTGGACATAGAGAACTTGGAAAAGGAACAAGAAGTAGGCCGGGGTGTCCCCCTTTTATACAGTCAAAGCAGAGCAGAGATGTGGATCTGGTGTCTGCATTTTCAGAGCTAGTTTACAGTGTCCTCTTCAGGTTACTCTCCAAGACACAGCCTTTGTGTACAGCTACCTGTAGCTATCCACATTCCTGTGTGTAGCTCTCTTGTGTGCAGTTCAGCCTACTAAACATGAAATCCTTGGTTGAAATAATATTTGTTTGTTCCATTTTCAAATTACATTTAAAGCTATTATTTGAGTTGGAGAGATTTATTACTCATGTTATTACCTTAGTGCCGGGGAATTGCAGCTCTGGGTGTTGTGTATTACCCATGTAGATGCATTCCAAATTGATAGTGTTTTTAACTTTACTGCTGGCATAACCTCCGTCCTGTAAGAAATGTAACTTACCTGTTCTAAGTTATACAGCTTTCTACCTTCCTGAGATGGCTTCAATGGCCATAGAAGGATTGTTGGATGCTGATGCTGTTTCAATCAATGCTAAAACTCTTTACAGCACAGCCTTTTTCACCAAAGGCCTCAACAACATTCAATGTCTTGATGTCAAACGCTTCGAGACTGAACTATGTCTTTACTATAGTTAATGGGGAGGTAACCTAAACATGATCTCAAAAAGTAGCAAGACTGTCACTGTAAGTGCCAGAGAGCTACACCAAAAATCCAGGAAGTGGTGAAATGGAGGAAAACATTTTTAATATGTCTACACAAGTCAGAGAGATTGCAAGTTCAAAAGCTTTGCTAATGCAGCACATTGCACTAAGGATGCTTGTTGAGTCACTAGCAAATACAAATGAAAAAAGTCTACTAGCACTTAAAATGCATACTCACACTTAGCCCTTTTTTAGGTTTAATGTGTACAGCACATACGCTGATCATTACAAATGAAAGAAGTTCAGTAACAATCTTTCTGGTGGATACTCTATCTACCGGCAGATGTCTCACCTTTAAATATTCCCAGGCGCACACTGGATCTGTAAGCTTGTGTAACAACTCTCTGATGCCATTATATGGAGGCAACTCTATGAGATCAGACACAGAGTCATGATGAATCACTGACAGAATATCGAAGGTCAGAATATCGACCTACAGAAATATCGACACAAGAAAATCGAAGTCAAGATTATCGACATCCTATCTACATTATGGGAAGTAAAAAAATATTGATAAAAAAAATATTGATGTAAAAAATATCGTTGTTAAAAATATCGTTTTTTATTTAAGTTAAAAAAATAATGTAAAATAAAGTAAATAATACATATAATTAAAATAAACATAGTTACAAATATTTTAAAATGTTTAAAAATTATAAGTAATATATTTAGGTGCCAATTCCGATCCGTTAAAAAGAATTACCGTACGACTCGTATCCGTATTTTTTTACGTACGAATCATACAAGTCCCATTACATACGAATAGCGTCGGGAAAAGTGTACGAGAGGGAGCTGGACTTTTTTACGTGCAAATCGTAAAACAGAATTCCGAGCGCGCAAGTACGATCCGTACAGCCCGTCCGAATACACAACCGCATGTAAAAGGCCCCGTACAGAGCGAATGCAGTAGCACTCATGTACACGGGTAAACTTGTGCCCGGATACGAGTCGTACAGTCCCCCCTCCCCCCGCATATGTCAGCACCGTACCCCCCCTGTCCGCGCCATACCCCAGCCCCGTACTCCGCCCCGTGCCTGTACGCGCCGTACCCCTGGCCCATACCCAGCCCCGTACCTGTTCGTGCCGTACCCCCGGTCCGTACCCAGCCCCGTACCTGTACGCGCTGTACCCCTGGCCCGTACCCAGCCCCGTACCTGTACGCACCATACCCCAGGCCGGTACCCAGCCCTGTAACGGTACGCGCCGTACCCCAGGCCCGTACCTGTACGCGCCGTACCCCAGGCCCGTACCCCAGCCCCGTACCTGTACGCGCCGTACCACCGGCCCACACCCAGCCCCGTACCTGTACGCGCCGTACCCCAGGCCCGTACCCAGCCCCGTACCTGTACGCGCTGTACCCCAGGCCCGTACCTGTACGCGCTGTACCCCAGGCCCGTACCCCAGCCCCGTACCTGTACGCGCCGTACCCCAGGCCCGTACCCAGCCCCGTACCTGTACGCACCGTACCCCAGGCCCGTACCCCAGCCCCGTGCCTGTACGCACCGTACCCCAGGCCCATACCGAGGCCCGTACCTGTACACGCCATACCCCAACACCGTACCCCAGCACCCTCACCCAGCATCGCTTGTACGCACCTTAGCTACGCGACAAAGACTTGTACAGAACCAGGACACTGTAAAACAGCACAAGGAGGGTCAATTCGACTCGCACAACACCACAAAACACGTCTACATGACAAAATACATCTCAATGACTGACCTGGCACATCCAAACAGGCAAACAGAGGCCCAAACTCACAACCACCTCTTATAACACACCCACCAAAATTTCAAACACAGCCACACCCAAAAATGGACTAATAAAACGGGGCCCACACACACAAACCATGAGCCTTTGCAACAGACTCACTGCTGCCAGATCCCACAGACAAACAACTGCACCTTACTCACTCCTTAACTACACCTTAACTCACACACCTTCACACAACCTCCTTCACAAAGACACCCTCTTCACATTCACACCCACACCGTCACATTCACACCCACACACCCACAACCAACCACACCCACACCCCACACCATGCCCACAGACAGGAATCCAAAGTTCACAAGGGAGGAGCTGGACACCCTTGTCAACGAAGTCATCAGAGTCGAGCCACAGCTCTTTGGAACATTGGTCAGACAGACCAGCATAGCTGAAAAAACACGCATGTGGCAGAGGATCGTCGAGCGGGTGAACGCTGTTGCGCCCATCAGAAGGACCAGGAATGAATGCCAAGCCAGGTGGTACGATCAGCAGGCCCGGTCACACACCCCCCCTTAACACAAGCACACACCCCCGGGGCAGGCCACGGATTTACCCACTCTCACAATGGACATGTGACACAACAAGATCAATCCATAGCCAAAAAAGCATCCTAGCCAAAATTCTACCGGTCAAACACTCAGGAGAACATATCAATCTGTCACCCGCAACCTACCCATCCACAAGGGGACATTGAGAAGAATGCTAGGCACATCCAACTACCTGGAGGAACTGTGCCAACTTGAATATGTATGAAACATGGATGTCGCATGAAACAGCATTAACATTGTCTCTCTCTTTCACACACAGGGCAACGTCGTGGATCTCCCCCCAACAATGGGGGGGAACAATCACAGTCCCAGGCTCGGCGTGAAGATGATCCCACCGGCAGCGACGACTCTCACCACTCGGGTGGATGACCCCAACCAACCTCGACCCTCTGGTGCCCAAGCCCCTGCAGCACCTGCTTCAGGTACATCTGTGCCAACCTCCACCCCCATTCCTGCCACATCCCAGGAGACACCCAGGAGCCCTGCTCGCACTGAACAACAGAGCCAGTCTGACCAGGAGGGACAAGGTTCTTCGGGCACCCAGGAGGAGGCAGGCAACCCCGCAAATGCCATCCCTCAGGGGTCCCGTAGACCCGATGTACCCACAACGGCAGGCCAGGCACGTGTGGGCAGGGGTGGTGGGAGTGGAGGCAGGCGGAGGCGCGAACCTGAACAGCCAGCTGAGGGAACTGGTATGTCACACATGCGCCACATCCTGGACACATACCCGGCGTGACACCAGGGGCATCAGCCAGGTAGTGGGGGACCCTCACTGAGATGAAGGGGACCCTCGAAGACATTAAGAACCTGCAGGCCGAGCAACATGCCAGTCATCAACAACACCAAGGACGGATGGAGGCAAGACTGGCTGAGCTCCTGGCGGTGCAAAGGGACATGAGCCAATCACTCCGTCGGATCGCCGAAAACATGGGCAACCCTCCCTGTGACACCAGGCGAAGACCAGCACCTGCCACAGGGAGGGAGGAGGAGGAGGATTCGTCCGACGGAGCGTCCCATGCATCGTCAAGGCCTGCATCTGAGGGTCCCCCGAGGAAGGTGGGTCGTCCACGGAAAAGACCGTGATAGTCAGTGGACCATCCACATCTCCCAGGTCACCTGGCCTGGCACCTGGCCCTCTGGCGCAACAGCAGCACCTCATCCAATGACATTCTCTGCCACATGGACTTGCTGGTCACAGTCTGACCAATGATGACCAATGATGACCAACACTGTGGTCTGGACTCTGATGACTCCCAATGCAAAGATACCATCTCCCCCTGTGAACTTTGGATTCTATGCACACTGTATACTATTTGTCACACTAGACACGCCCCCGCCCCCCCAGAATAAATCCTCATTTCTCTACTTATATGTTGCAGTCATTTTGCATGAGTACACAACCTATGTGTGGGGAATTGTCAAACTATGCCTGAGTGTTGAAGTAACTCCAGCCATCCATACCCTGGGATCTGAGTCTGGTACAGGACACACATGGGTCACAATGTATCATCCAATACAGACATGGAGCACAATACTCACCCGTGATGGCCTCAAGCTTCTGAGGGGGGGATTGCAATACTGTGCGGACAGACCAATTTGGAAGAGTATCATTAAGGCGTAGAGGTCATGGCTCATGTGGATGTTGACGGGGAGGGAGTACCAGGTATGTTTTGCCAGGTGGGAGAACCATGACCTGCATGCTGGAGTATGGTGGATGTGAAGAATGGTGGCCAGGGCAAGGTTGGATGCACGGAGATGGCCCTACGGGGTCTCGGATGACAGACGTACAAGGTTGGCTTTGGGTCGGGGTTGTGGACTGCCTCCTGAGTGTGGGTGGGGAGTCTGAAGGTCATCCTGCAGCAGACAGTGATCCATTGCAGCTATCTCTGGTGGACGGTGATGTGGCTGGGGCGCCGGATTTTGAAGCTGAGGTGTGCAGATGCACCCTGGATGTGGACAAGTTTCCCTGGAGTTTGGATGTACTTGCTCCATAGAGGGCAGGGCAGTATTTGACACGGATGTTGTCGTGGACCTGGGGGATGGTCTGTCTTTCCTTGGAGTGGATCTATCTGTGGATAATGTGCATAATGCAGATGGTGTTTTATTTTATTTATTTTATTTTATTGAACTTATATTGCGCGCAGCTACCCGCAGTGGGTTTCCCGGCGCCAGGGATAGACTGGAGGAGAAATCGGAAAACAAGTAATTGCAAGAGGGAGACACTAGACCGGAGGAATCTGGAACTAGAACAGGAGGGTCTTCAGTTTTTTGTGGAAAGCCAGAAGCCTGGTTTCTGTTTTAAGCGCCAATGGGAGAGCATTCCACATCTTGGGGCCCAGATATGCGAATGAACGGCCTCCCATTTTTGCCAGTCGGATTCTGGGAATCACAAGATTGCCACTGTTGGATGACCTCAAAAGGCGGCCAGGCTGATATGGCTGCGCAAGATTGTGCAAGTAGGCGGGAGCGGAGCCTTGGCGAATTTTGAAGAAGATGCACAAAGTTTTGAAGGCCACTCGATCCGAGATTTTTAACCAATGGAGGTCACGTAGAGCCTGCATTGCGGACATTCTCCTTGGGACATTACGCAGCAGGCGGGCGGCTGAGTTCTGTACAACCTGGAGTTTATTGATTGTAGCTTTATCTGCTCCTAGATAAAGCACATTGCCATAGTCGATATGGGACATCACAAGGGCCTGTACGACAGTTCTACGAGTGGACTCAGGCAGCATCCATATGATCTTTCGCAACCAGCGAAGGGTGTTAAAGCAGATCGCAGCGACCTTAGTTGCCTGCTGCCTCATCGAGAGTTTGTCGTCGATTAGGACACCGAGGTTGCGAGCAACAGGCACGGGGGTGGGCAGAGGACCCATGTCACTGGGCCAATGTCGTGGACCCCAGAGATCTTTTTGTTTGCCTAGTATGATCACCTCGGTCTTGTCTCCGTTGAGCTTTAACAGATGCATTTGCATCCAAGCTGCAACGCGAGAGAGGCCGATTTTGAGGGCAGAGGTGTCCTGAGCCCTGCTGCTAGACAAAAAGAACACAATCTGCGTGTCGTCTGCGTATGAGTATATAGACAGACCGGCGTCCTCTACGATGGAAGCAAGTGGTCTGATGTAAATATTGAACAACAAAGGGCTCAATATAGACCCTTGGGGGACGCCGTAGGCAGAGGAATGAATCGCAGATTCAGCTTTGTTTGAGAAAACCTGAAAGGTGCGCTCATTAAGAAATGAGGACACCCAGGCGAGCGCAGATCCAGCAACACCGAGGGAACCGAGAGACTCCAATAGGATGGAGTGGGACATGGTATCGAAAGCAGCGCTTAAGTCAAGAAGAATCAGCGCAAAGGTCTCACCGCCATCGATACCGTGTCGGAGTCGCTCAGTTACCCCTAGGAGTGCGGATTCGGTGGAGTAATTAGCACGAAAGCCTGATTGGGACGGATGGAGGTATCCCATGTTTTCAACAAACTCATTAAGCTGGGTGTTAACATGGCGTTCTAGGATTTTAGAACAGGCTGGCAGCAGGGATATAGGCCTGAAGTTGGCAAGATTTGTGATGTCAGCACCAGATTTTTTAAGCAGGGGGACGACCATGGCATGTTTCCAGTCCTGTTCCACTCGAGATTCGGTGAGCGAGACGTTTAATAGCCTCATTAGGAATCTTCGTGGTTCAAGGTCAAGTTGTTTGAGTATCTTCATGGGGACTGGGTCCCGCGGAGATCCAGACCTGATGCTTTTTAAGCAGGATAGGAAAGAAGAGTCGTCAAATGGTGTCCAGTTGTAAATAAACTCAGTGGGGGAGGTGGAAGTATTACAATACGGACCGGGTAGAGAGGAATCAGTTGGAGAGGGAAGGGAAGCAAGAGATTGATGGATGCCCTCAACCTTAGATACAAAAAAGTCTGCAATGGCATTACATTGTGTGGCATCTAAAGCCGGCAGTGCGGGGACAGTATCAGCTCCTGTAAGTTTTTTAACTGTGGCAAAAAGAGTTCGGGGACAGTTTTGCACTGAAGTGATTGTGGAAACAGTGTAGGAGGCCTTAGCACGTTTGCAGTTTGAATGATAGAGTTTTAATTCTTCTTTGTAGATCACTTTAGAGGAAGCTGAATAGGACGCCCTCCATTTCCTCTCCAGGGCTTTGCATTTGGAGCGTTGGATTTTCAGCTCCTCTGAATACCAGGGTGCTGGTGGGCGCACGGATCTATGTTTGCTCCTGGATTGAGGGACAAGAGTCGATACTGCATCTGTCAGCCAATCAGAGATGGAAACATTCAGATTCTGGTCAGTATTGATGGAGGATGGAATAGACTCAGTTAGACGCAGGTTAAAATCGGCTATATTGAGCTTGTCCCAGCGATACGATGATTTAATTTCATCCGCATGGACCCTGGCAGAGTATAAAGCAGGTGGTAGTACAAAGTGAACCGCATAGTGATCAGACCAAACAAGCGGGCGGACAGAGTGGGTACAGTCAAATGAGAGAGTAGAGATGATTGGATCCAAAAGATGGCCAGCATTATGAGTGGCTCCAGAGTTACAGAGTTTGAGGTTAAAAACCTCAAGGTCAGAAAGAAGGACTTTATAGAGGGGGTTGTTGACATCATCGAAGTGAATGTTTAAATCACCAAGAATGGTGAAATTATTAGATTTTAGTAGTGTTGCTGATAAGCAATCAATAAGTGAGGGAATCCAAGGTGCGGCATTTCCGGGCGGCCGATAAATTAGCAGACCGGAGAGCGTCATTCGAGGATTAATCGTCAATTTGAACAGTGCAGCCTCACTACCTGGGAGATGTAGAGGTTCCAGTTTACATTGATAGATAGATTTATAAATGATTGCAATTCCACCACCTTTACCTAAGGTGTTGCAGCATGAGGTACAGATGCTGGTGATTAGCATGGCAAATGTGAGCGAGCAATACATGATGCACACCATCTTGTGTGCGTGGCCACTGGGTGCTTGTGCAGTGCTCTTGCGGGTGGGACACAAGCAGTTGACCCAGCCGTAAGGGGACAATCCTCAGATGATCACCTCAGTCCTGTACAAGTCCAGCCTCAGGTGGCTGATATTCAGCCATTCATCAATGGATCTCATGCATCCTTGTATATTGGAACTGGCAATGTCTGCGTCTTTGGTGAGGGTGAGTAGCACCTGGCTGTCAATGGCATACGAGCTGATGATGAGGTGCTGTGCACATGTGATGGTGGAGAGGGGGGTCCTGGACACATTGTAGATTGACACGCTGAGAGATGATACCTGTGCCATGTGCCAGATGACGACACCATACTACATGCTGAAGCCTTGAGTCCCACTCCCATGGCCTTGCTGGGGTACAGAGCCGGTGGGGAGTAGGAGGGACATAATCTGGTTGTTGTGACAGGGCCTGGAAGGCGGGGCAGCGCTGTGTAGGCAGTTGGAGTTGCACACTCAGCATGCAAAGGTGTTGTGTGTACGCTTAGGGTATGCCAGAGAGCAGGCATTTGTTATTCAGATGGACATTGATTGGAGGGTGGCTGCAACATCAGACTGTAGTGTGATGTGGGTCATGCAAGGACATGAGGGTCGTGCAATGTGCACGTTGCATGTGCTGACGGTCCTGCATCTTTGAGGCGTGTGTGTTGCCAAATCTGGATACTTTGTGGGCCCTTGCTGCAGGGTCCGCTGCAGCAGGCGGCATGTCCTGGAAAAAATGCCACAAGTTGCACACAAAGACAAGGATGTCAAAGACGGACAGTTTCGTTCGCTGACACATATTTTAGCTGACAGCACACCTACCCCAATGGACTCATTTCTCTACATTAGACTCCGCAGTGGTATTCGTGCACTTACGGAGGGATTTCCAGATGAACCACCCACTTTAGACCCTTTACACCAATTGCTACAGGCTACCACTCCAGCACACGCAGTCTCCAAGCTCTATCACACACTACGCGCTACACCGGACCTAGAACCCTGCAGGGCACGTACAAAATGGGAAGCAGAACTAGGGATACCCATTGAAGACGAACTCTGGAGCTTTTGCTGCCTACAGACTGAGCAGATCTCCTCCAGCAGTAGATTCAGGATTATTCACTACAAGTTTCTACATAGGCTTTATTGTACTCCCGCCCACATGTGTAGGGTGGGCCTGCGAGAGGATGATTTCTGTTGGCGCTGCCGCTCACCAGCGGCGGACTTTCTGCACATGGCCTGGAACTGCCAGGAAATCGCCGACTATTGGTGTCAGGTATACTCTGACATTTCGGAAATGATTGCTATCCCTATGACTCCGTCTCCAACGCAGGCACTTCTAGGCTACACCAAAAACGTCACGAAACCGTTTCGCAGGTTCACCACAGTCGCTCTTCTTATAGCGAAGAGACTTATAGCTTGTAGGTGGGGAAGAGGCAGGGCCCCTAAATTCAAAGATTGGATCAAAGACATGGTACACTGCCAGGATACCCTGCTTAGATATGCGGAACTGTTGCCCTCAGCGTCCAGACCGGTAGATATTTGGAGTCCTCTCACAACCTATCTGTTATCGCATCCACAGACATGACATGGCTCCGGGTAGTTAATTGCTCAGACCCGAACCTACTGCTTCCACTGCATTGAAGAGCTTGAAGGGATGGTGGTGGGGATCCGTTTGGGGCAGGTCGTCCGCTTCTCTCACTCATGCCTTGCGGACTACCGCTCCAGTGGGAAACTGACGGGTTGGCCAGGTGCTGACGCGGCCCACTCATCTGTTGTGGAGGGGTGGCGGATGATGGTTCCCGTACACGGCGCTTCCGACACCTATGGGCCTACCACTGTGACTATGATGCATTATATATCAAAGACACGTTATGCATGTTCCTACGTTCACTGATTGACTACAGGTTACACGACACACAGACTGCTGCAATCCCCTTAACTGCCGTAACATATGTCAAAGATTCTTATTACGCTGCCGGCCCCAAGTGGGTTGTAGGCGGACAGCTGTGTACATTGCCATCTTTTATCTTGTATACTCCGCTGCCGGCCACACGGTGGTTGTAGGCATAAGGGCTGTGTGTTGTTTATTCCTGCTGAATAAAGGTTTGTTGAAAATTCAAAAAAAAAAAAAAAAAGACAAGGATGTCAGAGGACAACTGCAACAGGCGTATGTAAAGGAAGGAGTGTCCGGTTATTCATTGCACACCCAGAGACAATGCATGCACAATCACCAAGGATGAATGACACAGGATCAGGAAACTGAAGGCCGAGCTGCGCACAGGAGACACACCCTCAGCAGGTGTTGCCGGCCTGTTGTGGGGACCAACATGCCTAAATACATACACAACCATGGACTTCATGCACAATAGAGATCCTAATCCATGAACAACTGCATGCATGTTGCTAAACTACACATGGACTCATATGCACAATCTGTGACGACTATGCCAGAGATGTCCCATGCAAAGTGGCGAGAGACCTGCATTGACAGAGATGAGGCACCTTAGAGTGTGAGGGACACCTTTATTACTCAGGCTCACACTAAGGGAAATGCATCAATTGTAACAGACCCACAGGTCATTTGGCTGACCATGTGGCACCTACACTGGACACCCCCTTCAACACACAGATGTGGTAAATCCTACTGAGCTGGTACACAAGTGAAGGGGGTGAGCCTAACACCCCCTGCTGCACACGGAAAGGCTGCAATTCCCCATTGAGCCTCTTATTGGGATGTCCCACACTATGTCCACCATTAGCATCCTGTATGTTTCGGAGGGAAGTTTTACACACATTGATGCCTTCATCAGAATCCAAAATCCCATTACAGATGACTGTCAGGAAGGGTGACTATCAATTCATGGGAGTCATGCTACATGTCATGTGCACCATGGTGAGTCGACATGTATGCATGTTAACACAACATGCACAGGAGCAGTCACCACATATCCCAAACACGTACCACCCCCAAAATGCCTTGCTGCACTCCTTACCCAAAATGACTTTTCACCATCTCCGTGCATGTAACGCTCATTCAGCACACGTTGCAATACTCATGAGGATTAGCAGGACAACGATGACCCGAGCAGACGACAGGCGCAAGAACCTGGGGATGACCGACACACAACAGGTCAGCGAAAAGCTAGTTATCCGCAGCCATGGTCATGTACTCTACAGGAATAATGTTGTCACCATGCTAAAGTAAAAATTAGTGTCTCAGCTAAAATGTGTGGAATGACTTCATCACTCAAATGACACATCACAACACACCTCTAAGTCACTTAGCATACAGTCAGCTGGACACACACATTGCAACACATGCCACACAAGGCTCAAAGCGTGCACACTCAGACACAGTGACTCACCATTATGAGAAGAAGTTGCGTATAAGCTGACTCCGGATGTCCTCCTCCTCCTCCTCCTCATCCTCACTTGCCTCGTGCCCAAGCCCTTCATCCTCCACGGGTGGATGCTCCTGCTCATTGGGATCGAGGATGAGTGGCACTGCCATGTTGTGCAGCATGCAGCACACAAGGAAGATTTTGCAGACCTTCACCGGGGCATATGGGAGGGAGCCACCTGTTTTGTGAAGGCACCGGGATCTGCTCTTCAGGAGTCCAAACGTCCTCTCAATCACGCGCCTGGACTGCCCATGTGTGTCGATGTAACGGTGTTCTGCGGCTGTTCTGGGGTTGCGGAGAGGCGAAATCAGCCATGGCATGTTGGGATAGCCAGAGTCCCCTACATGAAAACATCATGTGAAGAAGTGGGTCAGGAGATGCCGTAAGATACAAAGATAGCGCTAAACACAGGAGAAACAGAGTATACCCACCAACAAGACATGCTCGTTCATGATGTAGGCATCGTGTGCTGACCCTGGAAAACGGGCACAGACATGAAATCAGCATGTTAGGTAGACACACCACAAGGGCATTAATAGAGTGATAATGTTTCCGGTTTCGAAAGGCTACCTCCTGTGCCTGTGGTGGTACCAAAGCCACATGTGTCCCATCAATGGCTCCAATTACATGGGGCATCCCTCCCAGGGCAGAGAAATCACCCTTGACACCTGTCAACTGCTCACGAGTTTGGCTTCTAAAACATCATGCAGGACACGGCTGAACATGGTCTGGGACATGCCACCAACATCAGCTATGGTGAATTGAAACGTGCCGGTTGCAAAAAAATGTAGGGCTGCCATCACCTTCATCTTGGGGGTCAGCGCAGTAGGATACCTGTGTCGCGGTTGGAGGTGTGTTTCCAGCCGGCGGGTCAAGTTCTCAATCAACTCTTGTGAGAAGCGGTATCTTCTTATGCAGTCACGTTCCCTCATGGCACCCAGGTCTGGCACTGGTTGGGGGAGAGGCGGTGCCCTGCAGAAAATTGGAAAAACGAACGATGAGTGAGTACATAACAACATCAATGTCAATTAACTGAGCACATGCTCAACTGCTACTACACATCTGCTAAATACAGAGTCTGGTCTGTGCAATACATCCAGGACACATATGCCAGCCTGGTGATACTCCTAGGAAGACGCAGCTAGACCCGTTGATTGTAAAGGTCTACATTACATTGTCTGAAACTAGCTGTGGGCCAGTGTAAGTGAACAGCCAGACACATCACAGGAGTGACATACATCCACATATCAGCATTTGAATGATGTTATCTCATACAGACAGCTGGCAGCAAGCTAGACGCACAGGTCACATGTCATTTAAAAAGTACAGATCACACACATTGCCATGAAGGGGTACATGTCAAAACTGATAACACAGACATTGAGACAACGCAGATATGTCCTCATGTCGAAATACCATGTTCGATGCATACAGACACGTTACGTGGGATTCCACATGTGGCATGGTGTGCGTAGATGTGTGCCATGCCCATCTACACACAGACACATGTTGGATGCAGCAACAGCAGATGCAGTTGACGGAACACCAACAGCAAGCTCATGGGAACACATGACACACACATGATATAGTCACATCGGGGCACGCTGGTAGTTAGATGCCAGGTGTAATTATCCGTGTCCCTGGCATCAGGGGACATTTGCGGGTGTTGGTGACTGTGCCATACCAGTGATGCAGTGCTTGACACATTTGTACTACATGCACACATGTGCAAAGTGTGAAGGGGAAGTGTGCCACATAGTGCCCCAACACACATGACATGTGTACACAGGTCATCACACATCTATTGTGCTAAAACATGAGGAGACATGTGCCACATCACTGCCTGACACACCTAGGCCCTGCACATGAAGGACTGCACTGACAATGACTTGATGTACAGCCTTGTGCGAGTCTGAGACCTCCATTCCTTTCGTGTGCGCCTCCTATCACCAGTGTAAGCTGTGAAACGCACCGTACACACGCTCTGAGGTTGTGTGTATGGTCGTATCACTATATTGGGGTTGGCGTAGGAGTACGCGTGTGTGCACGGACCGTACACACGTACGTGTACGACCAGTGTGTACACTGTCTGTCTGTCTCAAAACTTTATTCGATTCAAAAAATGGATCATAAAAGTATACATTCTTATATTTAAAAAAACATGCATTTAGGAAAATAAAAACATAATTTAATACATTCAACGATCATTTGTCAGTATAATAGGACATACATGGCATCCTAAACCAGAGAGTATAAATAATGCACAAGGCAGTTTGGTGGCCATCATACAACAACAATTTCTAATACGGTTTCCCACAACAATGTAGAGGCCTAACACCAGACTAACTATACCGTTTCCTAATCTGGAGTGAAAGTCGTATGAAATTTATCATGGCACAACATACTCCAGGAGATGATAGTGATAATAAGTAGTCATAACCTTCTTTATAATTACAAGGTTGCCGCCCTTTAACAATAGGCTTAATAAACCTAATCCTGGGCTCCTGGTATAAAGAGCAAAAGAGGACAACATGAATGGTACTCTGACTAACTTTATTATTACAAGGGCAAGGGGGCAGCCTCTCACACCAACCCCCTTGTTTTGGAAAGGCAAAAAGAAAATGAAGAATGTTTAGTCTAAACCTAGTAAGATAAAACCGCCATTGTACATGAGTTATAAAAGTTAAATAAAACTGATGCTGCAGTTTATCCATACAGCTTGTTGACCTAACCGGACACAATGTATTTGAGTATTTCCGGTAACTTGTTTTAATTAAAGTTTTAATATCTCCCCGGATATATTCAAGATTATCATAAAGATGACCTAAACCTATTTTATATAACGTATCACTGCCATATGACAACCAAGGGATCTGCATTGCGTAATCAAGACTTTTACAATCTTGAAGAATTTCTTTGGAAAACTTAAGATCTTCAGATAACCATATTTTGCCCCAAAGTAGTAAAGGGGAGATGCGAATGGCATCAGTCACTTAATCCATTCCCATCTCAACATGGCAAAAACTATTTGACGAACCCGAAGGGATTGATAATAAGCGTTTTAAAAATTTATTTTCCATGACCTGTATCACGGCCGGGTTTTCAATCCCCCATACCCCCGCCCCATAAGTGGCCACAGATAAGCATTTAGATCTGTACAAAGTTTTTAGGTGTGCGACCGGTTTTTGACCCAGCTTACTGTAAAAACGGAACAGGCCCTCTATGGATCGACTAGCACTCTGCACTCGGGCCTTCATCAAAGGGGCCCAGCTCAGTTAATTATTAAAAAGATTTCCCAGGTAATTAAAATTATCCACCTTTTCAATGGTGAAGTTTTTTACCATAAGCTTCCTAGTTTTTGACCCTTTTGGGCCACAGACCATCGCAAAGGATTTTGCAAAATTTACCTTCAGGTCCAGGTCTAGCATGACGGTATTAAAAGCATCAAGACAAGTCTGCATGCTATTTCCTGTAAGGGTCATAAATACAGTGTCGTCGGCATAAGAAAGCATGGGGATACTTCTACCATTTACCTTTGGGAAATCACAGCAGTGATCCAGCAAATACTTCTCCAGGCCATTTGTATATACTAAGAACAAAAAAGGCGCTAAAATGCAACCTTGTCGCACACCCTCAGTTGAGGGAATAGATTTTGTTTTTCCCCCCCCTGGTCCAAATCTTATAGCCACGGTTGTTGCTGCGTGCAATCTGCGCAACAACGTAACCAAGGGTTCCTCGAAACCCATGTCATCCATCATTTGCCACAACTTGTCTCTACAAACAGTGTCAAAAGCACTTGACAAGTCCATGAAGGCAAGGTGGATGGAAGAATTCCTTGCCCTCATGTACTTGCCTATAATTAATGCCAAGTTCAGACACTGTTCGATCGTTCCCTTTCCTCTTCTAAAACCATATTGGGAATTTATAATAAGACCCACAGAGTCTGCCCATGTTTCCAATCTGGCAAGGATTATTCTACCCAGCAGTTTACATGACGCATCGATTAATGATATAGGGCGATAGCAACGAGGATCACCCCTATCACCCTTCTTAAAAATCGGCACCACCACTGCCTCCTTCCATGATGCAGGGATACGGCCAATAATAACCGCCTTAAATACATTCAAAAGCAAAGGTGCCCATACATTGATGATATGCCGAAAAAAGTCCAATGGCACAGCATCAGGACCAGGAGCCTTTAGTGGTATACCTTTCCTCAAGGCCTCTTCCACCTCTTGCAACGTAATCGAGGAACTAAGAGACGAGGCTGTAAGTGAAGCCTCCAGATTCCTAGTGTCACCCAGCAGACCCGAGAGTATTTTTGCTTTTGAGTTAAAAATTTTCCCGAAATGGGCTTCCCATATTTCACCAGTAATCTGCATCACTATGTTATCTCTGCCATCATTCGTAAACAGGGGGCGGTTCACTACTTCCAAAAAAGCCTACTGTCTTTTAACTCTGAGGCCTTCTCTAGATCTTCCCAAGCAAGGTTTTTTAGATCCTGCTTCCTTTTTCTAATGGCCTCCTTATAGGCATTTCTGGCAGTTTTTACCAACTCCTTATTCCTTGGTTTTTGATGCAAAGCCACTTTTAAAGTTTTGTGGGATGCAGAACACACAGAATCAAACCATCTGAAACCCTTGGATTTATTTTTCCCAATTGGTTTTTTAAGATGCTCAGCCACATGCCCACACAGGATTTCAAAGTTCCTAATGACCTTTTCAGGATCGGATGTTGGCAGTAAACATGACTCAACGTCAGAGCTATGAACGCTTAAAATCTCTGCCTCTAAACCGGCAGCATCTATTTTGCCCCACTTCAAGATAACACCTTGATTCCTCGTAAACTTTATGGGTTGCTCCCAAATTGGGTGTTTTGTACTAGCAGGAGGACACAAAGTTAACATTAAGGGGTTATGATCACTTGCCGCATTTGCGAGTATCTCAAGCTTATCTACATAATGGGAGTAGCTACTAGACACAATGGCAAAATCAATGACACTCATCGAGCCTCTAGTTCCCTGAAAAGTTGGTATTGGTGATAAATTTGGGGCAACCCAAGGCTCCACTATGCATAAATCATTTAAAACAATGATATTATTTAATGCGTCCCCCTTGAGTGTGTGTTTAAAGCGTATCAATGGTTGTTCGTTTACATCCTCCAGACCGCACACATTTGAACCACCAAATTTACACAGTGAACAATTAAAATCACCAACCCAAATAATAAATAATAGAGGCCGGTTACTACGTGCCTTACAAACTGCTTCCTGCAAACTCATAATTACAGATGTCTCATTATCAGAAAAAACATTATGGTACCAATTAATCAATAAAAGTGGCACAGGAAACAAATATTCCAGCAAAATCAGTTGATACCATGAGGTATCCACTATCTTGGAGGTTACTAAATTCTTCAATTTAAGGGAGATTGCAGTCATTATCCCACCCTTTGCCCTTCCCGCTGATGATGGCACAGCTGGAACATTAAACGGCTGAAAGCCATCAATCTCATTATCAGTTCGACTCCATGTCTCCTGAAAGCACAGGATATCTTGTCCACCCACAAAATCCAACCATATCTCGTCTTCTAATCTGGTGGAAAGTCCTGCAATGTTCCATGAGATTAGGCGGAGCTTTGATTCCCCTAAATTATCACCTACAGGGTCCAATCGAATTGGCAAGTCTAATCGAGGGGCAGACAAATTCAATTCACAGCCTGTGTTAACATGAGGCTCTAGATTTAAAAGATTAACCATATGTACATCACTAGCTGTAACATCCTCCACAGAGGTAACCTTTAATCTTTTACCCTTATTCTCACACAAATTTAACTGTACTGTAGAAGGTACATTTTCCAATCCGCTAGTTGATGGTCAATCTAACCCCTCCATTCCCACTAATGGATCAAAGCGGTTTCTTAGGGGAATGTTATTGTTATTATTCGGTATCCACCCTAAATATTCCTCTCCTTGAAATCTCATTCTTGGGTAATTATAGGGTGGTTGCATAGGATTGTTACTCAAAGGCCCCCTAAAGAAACCATCACCCCGGTGGTTCATACCAGGGTTATTATAGGGTGGTCGTACAGCAGCATTACTCATTGTCCACCTAGGATGTGTTTCACTCTGTAATCTTACCCTGGAATAATTATGGCATAGATTAGGGGAAGCATATTTCAAGTTTGGGTAAAAGTATTCTAAACCTATGCATTGAATATCCCCCGATCTGCCAAACCTTGGTTCGTGGCAGATCAAATCTTTAATCCAACTATCCAAAAAATGTATAAGAATACAGTCCCCCTCTAGATCTTTCACACTTGGCCCCACCCAGGGGACCCTATGCACACTTAATATTTTTGTTTTAGCAGCTGGGGGGAGTGGCCTGTTTTTATTAAGCCAAAAGATTACTTTATTTTCAAGATCCTGATTTGATTCCAAACGATTTTGCGCTAGTACTGGGACACCTGTCAAGATTGCCATGTATAGGGCAGAATCAGGGGGTAGGTTTATACGAACCTGTGTATTTAGAGGAACTTTTTCTCTAGGAATAGATGACTTAGATGATGATGCTATAGCTGCTACAGTCTTTAACTGAGAACCCACAGTAACCACCAATGTAGGCTCAGTTAGAGTTGTTTGTGAGGGGGCTTCCTGGGGGTCCGCAACTACAGGTGTTTGTGGCGCTTTAGTTTTATTTTTCTTACCCACCTTCTTAGTTGTAATACAGTTATCCAAGATCTCAGGGGGTTTACTATTCTTTACCAATGTTTCAAGAGAGTGAGTATTAGCTGATATGAGATATTCTAGTTGATCCAATTTTAAATTGACGACTTGCATTCTCTCTAGGAGGGGCATAAAAAGACTTTTTACCCGCTTTTCGATGGTTGCCAAAAGTTCGTCATTATTATGTGAACAACAAGGAGTTGCATCACTAACATCCCCAGAAGGGATACCCCTTTGTTTAACTGGATTTACTGCTAATTTTACGGCATTTTCATTGCTGATTTACCTCTACTTCCCTTTTTTTGGCCTCCTCCTCTTTTCCGTTTGCTAGTAATTACTACTACTGGATCAGGATCCAGCACCTGGAGTTGCATTGGACTGGGCCCCGTGTTAATCGGGTTACAAAGTTGGGTATTATCCCCGGTAGTATTTGACGGTATGCGGCCTTCATTTGGGCAGACCACCATATCATTCATCGAAATTGGTTGGGGATCAGAAATTACTACAAGAATTGGGCTAGCTTCGAAGTTATTGGCCACACTCTTATCAGGAGTAATTACAGAACCAATCCGTCCCAGAGAAGAGCGTTTCCCGGTTACTAAATCTAATGACAAGCGCTTTTCTGTAAGGGCAATTTCCTTTTCCAATATCCCTGTTGCCCGTATAATAAAATCATCTAAAGGTCCAGTTGCTTTAGCAGTGCTCGATTTTACTGTTACCTGCCTACCCTTCCCAGAACGTAGAGCCATCATACAAACAATTAAATAAAGTTAAAAATAAAATAATAATAAGACCAAGACCTAAACCAAACTACCTATAAAAGAAAACCTAATAGCAATACTTAATATAATTTAAAACGTACTTTGAGTCCTTAAGGCAAGATAATGAGCCCGGCCCGTCCTTGTGCGTCCTTGGACGGCCTTAGACGGCCTGCCCTTTGCCCGGGCTTCGCCCCGCACGCTCCCGCGCAGCGGAGGCAAGTGCCACACGTATATAGTCAGTGTGACGCACAGGGGGGCGGGGCTAGCAGGGAGAGCGGGCCAGGTGATACAAGTTGGCCAGGCAGGGACTCCTGGGCAATGGAGTCCCTGCGATTACGCTCGCAGCCCTGCAGGTAAGCCCCAGGCTCCCCAGCCGATACAGGCACCAACCAGCAGTCCTCCACAAGCTAATACCACGAAGCGGGACCCGCGAAGCGGGACCCGCGAAGCGGGTCCGGCGAGCAGGGAGCAGGCAGGGAGCAGCAGTCAGGAACAGCCCACACAGGAGATCACAAAAGAGGGGGCCGTAGGTCTGAGTAACAAGAGTTTGGTCACTCACTCCAGCGCTTCGATGACAGCCACCCCACAGGGTCCACACAAACCTAGATCGCAGCGTCAAACAGCGTCAAACAGCCCGCACATCGATCGCCCTCGACCGGTTGGCCCTCCACTCACTCTTCACGCTACTCGGCGACGGCGCAGTGCTCAGCGCAGTGCGGAGAGCGTTCAATACTGTTCAGCGCTGGTTTTGGGAACAGGTTGGGGAGCAGTCAATTAAGAGTTCTACCTATGCAGAGAGCCACTGGCTCCAGCAGCCCGCTCCGCTTGGTGCAAGCCTTCCGCAAGCCTTCCGCGCCTCCCCTGCAAGCCCCCAGTAGTTGGTTGGGGGACCTACCCGGGTTGATGTCGCAGGGCCTCTCTCACTGCAGCCGCTCCACACTGGTGCACCACCAACACTCCACTCGGCTCCTCTGCTCGAGCCTGCACAATTTTCTACTGCAGCAAAAACGGGCGGTTTAGGGAAGAGGGCGGGGGCTCCACTGGCTGTGTCACCGGCTCCGAAATTCGCTCACCCGCTCGCTCCTCCGTTTTCCTCCCCACCTCGGGGACCGGCACTCAGCTCTGCTCCACTCCGCTGGTCTCAGGCAGCCTCGTGCAGCACAGGCACGGTAGCACTCATCGCAGGTTCTTCCTTGCAGCCCGCACCGCACCACGCCGCAGCTCCGTTCAAGCCGCCTCGCTCCCTGACCGTACAGAGGCAATCACTGTACTATCACTGTACTACGGTGGTACACGTACGCGTACACACGTACGTGTACACACTGGTCGTACACGTACGTGTACACACTTGTCGTACACGTACAGTACACGTACGTGTACACACTGGTCGTACACGTACGTGTACACACTGTTCGTACATGTACAGTACATGTACGTGTACACACTGGTCGTAGACGTCATGTACACACTGGTCGTACACGTACATGTACACACTGGTCCCATCCCTATAGTTGTGTTGCCGTAGGTGTACGCCATAGTGATACGGGCCGTACACGTGCGAGTACGGCCCGTATCACTATAGTTGTGTTGCCGTAGGTGTACGCCATAGTGATACGGGCCGTACACGCGCGAGTATGACCCGTATCACTATAGTTGTGTTGCCGTAGGTGTACGTCATAGTGATACGGGCCGTACTCGCGTGTGTACGGCCCGTATCACTATAGTGGTGGTGCCCTGGGGTACGTGTGAAACGCACCGTACCTGTGTGGGGATTTGAAAATTACAATGGGGACACATGAGGGACAAGTATTAGGGCCTAAATGCATGCTGGTTGTCATGGATACCGAGTTTCAAGTTCAAATTTTTCCATCATGTGGTCTGGAAAAAGCAGTTGGCCACATTATACATTGTTGCAAAGTGGTTGTTGACTTGACATGATGCTGCAAAATCGAAAGATGCTAAGGCTGTCACTGGTGTATGTTTAAAGGGATTGGAGGAAACGTAGGATGCAAATGAGTCTGACCAATCACTCTGTACTCCTGTAAATGAAATAGGCAAGCAAGGCAGATATAAGTCAGGCAGAACCCATGAGAGGGCACTTGCCTGCACAACATGTCAGGCAACACCACTGCTGCTGTATTGTCTTCCTCTGGCACCATGTCAAGGACTGTGGAGAGGGCCCAGCCTTTCACCCAAGAGGAGAATGAGGCGTTGCTGGACGTGATCCTCCCACAGTTCCCCAGCCTGTATGGTAGACCAGGGGAGCAGGTGAGTGCTGACTCCACTACCTTTGCCTGTGCACCTTTTTTGTGTCTGTCACTTCTGGCATTGTGTCCAGTTGTGACAGACATGCAATGTAGTTTAGAGTGGGTCCCAGGGGGGTGGATGGCTTATGTCTCTCATGCAGAGCATGATGTAGTGCATGTGTGCACTCCTCACTTGCATTGTGCTTACTGTGACATTCACTGCATGGTGCATGGCACATTCAGCCTGGCTAATCCTCTTGGGCATTCTTGTTCTATAGTCCTGAGGTGATTCAGTGGTCCCCCCGGTGCGACAGGTGACTGTACCCACAGATGTGTGTGTGGTGAGAGTGTCCAAATGATGTGTACGCCCCCTGGACATTGATGTGTGTGAATGTTCCTTGTCATGTGGGTGAGTGTCTATGTGGAGTGTAGCACCACGGCTGCATGGAGGAGGCAACTGCTCTACCCATCTGATGTGAGGAGGAAGCCGTGCTGTGTGTCTGACTTGCTGAGCTAGCCCCACACCTGTGACACCCCCCTGGCAAGTGGCACATGTGCAGAGTGAGGTTTGTAACCGCTGTTGCCAATGGCAGGTGATTGATCTGTGCCTGTGTGTGTCTGTGTTCTCTGCTGAGGTTGCGTCAGTGGCCTGGGGCATGTGACTGCTTTGATGTGCTGTCCATCAGCCTTGTGTTGCTTGGGATGCACAGTGTGTGCCATGATCAGGGAGTGGGTCGCACCGCTCATGCTACCTGTGTACTTTAAATGCCATGTAGTGCATTGGTGCGTCCACAGAGGCAAATGTCCCTATGACTAAGGTGCTATTAGTTGGCAGCATACTATGCCCTGTTCAACAAATCAAAGATGTTCAAATGTGTGTCTCTGTGACATGGAGCAGGTTTAGTTGTCTCACTTTGTCATCCTCACAGGTAACCGCCTACGAGAAGGGACAGATTTGGAAGCGGGCCATCAGGGCCGTGTAATCGGTGGAGAGTCGCAGTCGGCGCCTACCACAAGTGATGAAGAGATGGCAGGACATCCGGTGCTGGACTCGGAGGATCGCCCGGGTCCTGCTGAAGGACTCACCTCCCCGCAAGCATGGCGGGCGCCGGCGCCTGACACACCAAATGAAGCGTGTCCTGGTGGTGGTCTTCCCTGACCTGGATAGGCGGTTACAGGAGTTACAGCAGCAAGGAGGGGGTAGGTACATGAGTGTTTGTTGTGTGTCCCCAGCTTTTGGAAGTGCTCAGTCGCCTGGATACACTGCCAGGGTTTATATGTGCAGTGCATATCCTGTTCCCCCAAGTGAACCTGTGCTGTTCTTCCTCCCTTCCCCTCCTTGACATGTGTTCCCTGGTCTGTGTGTTATCACCATTGCACATGGTCATCTAGTCTGCAAGTTAATCAAGGTGCACACTGCTTTCAGCATCATGTGTGGGGGTGGTCTGTGACATGTGTTGGTACCTTGCCTGTGCCCTGTCCTGTTCACTCATTTGGGGGTCCATAATTGTTGGCACTGTCCTGAGTCTCAACATAGGAGTGTGAGGTTTAAAATGAATAGACTTGCAGCATGCATGACCGATGTTGAGGCCTCAGACATGATGCGCATGAGTGGGAGATATGCATAGTGCTGGGATGGTTGCTCCTGTTACAGCCAGATCATTCCAGGCCCATGGAGCAGTGTGCCCACTACAGTCCCCTGAGACACCTTTTCCTAGGAATCATGTGTGTCATCCGACACTGTGCCCATTCTCTGTGTGTTCAGCATAGGTTGGCCTCTGTGGCATTGTTCCCGGGCCATATTTGTATTTACGTAAAGTGTACTACATGTGTCCAATGTACAGGGTGACCCCATTAGGTTTGTGCATACTCACACTGGGCAGTGCCTGTGTGTCTATGTACAACTATCTGTTGATGGTTGTTTCTCACAAATATGTGTAGTCAGGCTCATGAGGTGATGTTGAGTACATTTAGGAGTTCTTGATGCACATTTTAGTAAACCCAGATTAAGAGGTGTAACTACTTGCTCTGTCTCAATCACATTGTCTCAGGTAGGGGGGGTTTGTGCAGGCAAGACCTACATGTCCAAACCTTATGCCTCCTTGACAGGTCTGACCTGTGTGTGATAATTGTCTGGACAGACACTCAACGTGCAGTGACCCAGGCATGTTGTGCAGGGTGTAATGTTTGTGCTTTGCAGCATGTGACAAAAGTTAAAAGACATGTTTCCTGCTCATCCATTTTTGGCACCGGTGTGTGCTCCAGATGCTAAGTATTTTGGTCTGTGTGTGCTGACATCTGTGTGGACATTCTTGGTTCCCATGAGGGTGTCTCCTCAGTGCAGGTGCTCCTTATTCCGACACAATTGCATGGCCATTAGCTAATGCATTGCCCCGTGTCTGGACATGTGTGCCACTCCACAAGACAGGTAGTGGGTCAGATGTGTTGCCAACTGTGTCATCATGGTACGGATGGCCATGTGACAGGTGGCATTATTCAAGTTGTTAGTCAAGGAGTCTTTTGCCTTGGCACTCACTACACTTGTCCACATTTCTCAATGTTTTATATGCTTGACCTTGATGTTTTGATGTGAAGGACAATAATGTGCCTGCATGACAGATGTCTTCCAAGGAAGTGCACAAGACACCACCTTTACACTTTGCGGGAACACGCTGGCACATTTGAAAGAAAGGCACAGTTAGTAAAATACTTGTTTTGAGATCATACATATGCATGTTCCCACAGTGTGGTTGCTTTTGGGTTAGTCCTTGGTTGTTGCTGATACCAACTTACGAGTGTCAAGTCATCCAGACCACTGTGGTGCCATGTATATGTACTTACTGATACCCCATTTCTTCCTAACAGTGGCTTATTTGAATGAGGCTGGCAGCTCAGACAATGACAGTGTACATGTAGTTGTGTGTGCACCTCCTTGTGTGACTTCTGTTATACAGGCACATGTGTGTTCTGTTCACCAAGTGGCACATTCACACATTCTAGACATGTCCATTGTGTAAAGGGTTGTGATTCTCAAGGAATCACTATGTATTTCTTTTGGGTTTCCAAAGTACTCACAGGTCTCTGAGTGTGGGGACATCTTCAGCATTGGCGTCTGTTATTTGGCCTTGGGTGCGCCTATACTGTTTCGTTCACAGTGAACAAGGGGTGGCATGCCTTCATAGTCTTGCTGTGCTCAACTGTTCCCAGACACTAGCTTCTCAGTATATTAGGATATCGAGGCATTTGCTGTTGTCTCCTAATTTTCATTGTTTCAAAGTGGCATGGTGGGTCAACCAACTGGGGGGTACAGGTCTTACATATGTGCGGAGTATTCTAGATGTTACTCATGATGCCTTTTCTGATATGCACTGTAACCTATTTTGTTTGGACTCATGTGTCAGATGTATACAGGTGACTGATTTTTTTCTGTCTCTTCACCTTGCCCACAGCATCATCGGAGGACACCGAGGGAGACACCGGCACGGACCTGGAGGAGGGATCCAGCACTGGTGCCACCACTGCTGGCGAGTCGGCACCAGCAAGTGGCACGGAGGGCGAGGGGAGTGAGGCGGAGGACCTGTCCAGTACCAACACCGACTACGACGCTGACGGGTCCGAGGCTGAACTCCCAGAGGGGACGGAGGCTGCTCCAACAGCTGGCAGCAGCACTCCATCTGTCACCGCCCCCTCCATTCCCATCACCGCCCTCCCAGTTGCTCCGGTCCCTTCTGTCCGTGCTAGGCAACAACATGTCTCCTTCGTGCCGCACCCCCTGCCCCTGTCTCCCCTGCTGCCCTCACTGCCGAGTCTGTGGACATTCAGCGGTAGTTGAATGTTGGGCAGACATCGATCCTGACTGTCCTCCATGGCCACACCAGACTGCTGACCCAGATGGTGTCGTACATGGAGGGCATGCCATCACCGATGTCTGACCAACGGATGTTGCTGAGGTCCATGGACTCGTCACTGACGGCAGCAGTGAGTCTCCTGCAGTGCTGCGTACCCCCCCTACACCTGCACCATCCACAATTCCCACACCCATGCCTGTCCCAAGCACACACAGACATTCCCAGACACGCACCCCACCAGACACAAGCAGCACACCATCACGTAAGGGCAAGCGCACACCTCCTGACACGCACACTCAGGTGCCGATCACGATCTGGTAAAAAATTACCCCGTGCGACTCGTATCCGGTCTTTTTACCGTACGAATCGTACAAGTGCCGTACGAACTGGCAATCACGATTCGCATGGGAAAAAGTCCATACGAACCGCATTGGGAATCATTCCCCACACGTCCTCGGGTCGGAAAATGTGTCCGACACGTCCTCGGACGATTTACCGTACAAACGTGAAAAGTCAAGTCCGACCGAGGAATCACGATCCATCCCGTGCGTCCGAGGTCACAACCGTATGGAAAAAACACCGTCCGCACCGAACTCCTATAGCAACCATGGAGACATGTGCCCGCATACGCGCCCAACACTCCCCCCAGCCCCCGTACGTCCGACACGTACCCCCCGTGTATGTACACCCCCACCCGTCTAGGTACACCCCAGTACGTTCGAGTCCTACCCCCACCCCTGTACGTGTCATACCACCGTCCATGTACACCCCAGTACGTTCGAGTCCTACCCCCACCCCTGTACGTGTCCTACCCCCGAGTACCCCCACCCCAGTACGTTCCAGTCGTACCCCCACCCCTGTACGTGTCCTACCCCGTGTACCCCCACCCCAGTACGTTCCAGTCGTACCCCCACCCCTGTACGTGTCGTACCACCGTGTACCCCCACCCCAGTACGTTCCAGTCGTACCCCCACCCCTGTACGTGTCGTCCCACCGTGTACCCCCACCCCAGTACGTTCGAGTCCTACCCCCACCCCTGTACGTGTCCTACCCCCGTGTACCCCCACCCCAGTACGTTCCAGTCGTACCCCCACCCCTGTACGTGTCCTACCCCCGTGTACCCCCACCCCAGTACGTTCCAGTCGTACCCCCACCCCTGTACGTGTCGTACCACCGTGTACCCCCACCCCAGTACATTCCAGTCGTACCCCCACCCCTGTACGTGTCGTCCCACCGTGTACCCCCACCCCAGTACGTTCGAGTCCTACCCCCACCCCTGTACGTGTCGTACCACCGTGTACCCAGTACGTTCGAGTCCTACCCCCACCCCTGTACGTGTCCTACCCCCGTGTACCCCCACCCCAGTACGTTCCAGTCGTACCCCCACCCCTGTACGTGTCGTACCACCGTGTACCCACACCCCAGTACGTTCCAGTCGTACCCCCTCTGTTGTAAATTAAAGCAGAATGTGATTAAGCATTTACTGAAAACATTAATGCTTCCCCTTTAGATCGTGTTTTCTTCGTTATGTTGACTGAAGTCCGGACTCCATTTTGTATTGACATGCTGCCACGTGTTCGTCACGAGGAGAGTCCGACCTCTGTGTTAGTTGCTCCTGTATTCTGCCTAGTAACAGTTTATAAATAGCTCTCTTGTCCATCTGGCGCATGCCCAGACTTGACCACATCTGTTATAATTAGCTTTGCTTGACCATGTGTTTTCGCGGGCTCAAAGAGTGTGTTAGCTCCGCCCATGTATTGATTCAGTATCGAGAATGACCATAAACGGTAATGTTCTTCGACCTCATGTTGTATCCACCCACTATGAGCCCCTCTGTTGTGTATAAAAGGGGACTGTGTACGCAAGTTCTGTGTGCTACTCCATGCAATACTGAAGAGTGTTGTGTGGATTGTAGGACCACCCTTAAGGGTTAATAAACGTTGTTTTTGTACTTTGCAGTTTCCGTGCCAACTTCCTTATAGATTCCGTTACAGGAGAGCGAACCCTTGTGCTTTGCGGGCCTAGCTGGGGCCTGTATTCATCAATTGGCGCCCAACGTCGGGCTCATCGGCGACTCGGATGCTCGAAGGACTGGTCGCGACGAAGGTGAGGAGTTTGGCCGGGGACGTGATCACTGCCAGTGGCGTCTTAGCCCTGGCATCCCGAGGTTTTTCTTCCTTCCCTTCCGAGCTGACCGTCTGGGTGGCGCCGGTCATCGACTGAGACCTCTTCTGTCGGTCCTGCCGTGAGAGCCGTTTGGGCGATTGTGGAGCTTGGCAGTTGGAACCTGGACTCTTGATTGGTAAGAACCGTTGTACGGTACTTGCTCCGAGTTTTGAAGCCTGGTCTGGCTATTTGCGTTTGATTGATGATGACTAGTCATATTTTGAATTTGTCTTTGTGAAAATATATGCGTTGCAACACATATAGGCAGGTAATGTGGAGAGATTTCTCCGGAGCTGTGTAAACTTTGAACGGCGCAACGATTAAGTGCCATTTTCTTTATAATATTGCATATTTTGCATTATTTCTAGCATGCCTGCTTTTAGCGCACTCCGTAAGTGGTGCTGCTGTTTTGGAAATCGGTTGAACCTCGAGGAATCTGCTCCAGCTCCCCCAGAGGGGACTCCTAATAGGGATATGTACGTGAAGCATGGTCTTTCTTCCATAATGTACAGCACGCTATGGAGGAAATACACGAAGAAGGATCCTGAGTTGCGATGGCCTTTGTATGGATCGTTTGATATACGTAAGATTGAGTATGTGGAACAGTGTATGTGTAAGCGACGTGCTCGGCAGGATATGTTTGAGTGTGTGCGATTATGGGTGAAGGAAGTGCGTGAGCGAGAGAAGCGTGAGAAAGCGCTGTTTGATAAAGAGCAACGAAAGAATGATCATGTGCGAGCGCAAGAAGCAAAGCGTCGGGAGGACAAAGAGCAGACGGATAGACAAGAGAAAGAGCGTAGGCTACAAGTTTCGGGTCAATATGTTGTTCGCCAGCCGCTTTATCCTGTCCTTAATAATCCTGATGATGATTTTTATTTGCTAGATCGCTCTCCGCCCCCTTATGTTGGCGCATCTGCTCCGCGGCCGCAAGATTCTGACCCGGCTTCGGGTAAGGTAGACACACGGTCCATGCTGTCGGCCGAGCAAATGGCTGAGCTTCGGACAATTTCCTTCCGTGCGCTTAAGGGCAAGGTATCCATGGAGGACTTATTTCAAACTTGGGGGCCGTGGCAGGAGAGAGATAAAGTGTATTTTCTGGGTCATTTCGCGGATGAAGTGATTACTGCTTTCCGAAAATATTCTCATGTCCTTGAGCCTGACGAAGTGTCTTCGGACGCTAGAGCAATACGTAACGGTGCTTTTTCTCCCTCTAAGGCTCCTGAGGCGGCTCGGCGGCTGTTCGCCTTGCGGGACGAGGTGCTGGCCCTTCGAGAGAAAGCACGCCAACAAGCGGAGGAGGAGAAGCAGTCGGATTCGGTTGCGGCAGGGGGTTACCCATCCACCTCTCAGTCAGATAAGGATAATGTAGTGCATGCTAAACCAATGCGAGAGGCGGCGCCTTTGTATGTTCCTCCTAAAGGAGCGGGGACTAGCCCGGACATTAATTCTGTCGATGCTAGGGGATATTTTGTGTATAATTGGGTTTATACTCCATGGCATAGAGCCGATGTTATGGCGTTGAAGAATGCGTTGCCTGACCCCCGCAAGAATCCAGCGGCCTTCTATGAAGAAGTTGAGGGGGCCTTGAATTCTTGCATTATGACTTTAGCGGATATAGACCTGTTCTTTGGCCTTATTCTACCACCGGACACGTGGAGGTCTGTCCGAAAGGTAGATGATGTAGTTGCCTTTAAGGCTCGATGGTCTGACCTTGAGGATGAGGATAGGGAACGGAAGCCCGCACAGAAACCACCCCAGAATATTTTAGATCTCCCTGCTGCTATTGTGGCTAAATTGAAAACAATAATCCCCCCCAAAAAGATTGACTGGAATATGTTAGCAGCATGTAAACAGAAAGTTGACGAGTCAGTTGCAGATTTCTTCACGCGCTTTGAAGAAACGTTTCATGACTTTAGTGGCCAGTCGCTTACTGACGACACAGGCCGCCACCTTTTCGCGGACAAATATGTGGCTAATCTGCTGCCGGCAGTTGCGGCCCGGTTGAAAGCGAGTGAGAGTTCTTGGTCCTCCGCGACACCGACGGCCCTTCTGACCATCGCTCAGTATTATGAGCGTCAGGAGCACGAGGCGAAGGGCCAGGAGGAGAAGAAATCGAAAGATCTCAAAACCAAGGTGATGTTAGCACAAGTATATGGCCCGCCCCGACGGGGTAATAATAATAGAGGAAGGGGCGGATCTTATGGTCCCCCTTCGGGCCGATCTGATTTGAATAGGAACCAGTGTGCGTACTGCAAGCAGTTGGGCCATTGGGCCAGGGATTGCCCAGCGTTGCGTGCTTCGCGTCAGGGGCACACTCCGGGTGGCCCGAGAGGTAGAGGGGGCTTCCCGAACTTTAGAGGGAATTCTAACGATAATGTCCGTTTCGATACTGCCGGGCAGCACCGAGATAGCTCAAATGTTTTTGATCGCCAGCACCAGTATCATGTATCGGACATCGATCAATCGGGATATCATGATTCTCAGCATGCATAGGAATGCGTTGGATGGGGGTCCGAATCAGTTGAGGTGCCGGTCGATCAGACGGGTCCTTATGTATCGGCTGAGGTTTTAGGTTCTACTGATCAGTTCCTAGTGGATACAGGAGCGACACGTAGTGCATTGTCTAGGTACTTGGTTCCGGGGGCTCCCCCATCCGGCTCAATGGTTACATCGGTAGGGTTTGACGGTACACTCTCCCGAAGCCCCCTTTCACAGCCCCTTACATTTAAGGTTGATTGTTTTTCTGCGCCCTGTCCGTTTCTGCTTGCCCCGTATACACCGGATAACATTATGGGCCTTGACATGTTAAAACACTTTAGGGCTACAATCCGCTGTTCCCCTGAGGGTGTGAGGGTGATCTTAAATGACAACTATCCCAGGTCTGGGCGGATGTGTACGATATCAGAGGATGCATTGTTGGCTACCCTCCCCCGAGCTTTATGGGCGACTTCGGACACAGATGTGGGACAAATGGTGATTCCTCCGGTCCACATTAGTGTCCAGGAGGGGGCGGTGCTACCACGCCTCCCGCAGTATCGTATTTCCCAGGAGGGCGAGGAAGCTCTTATACAGATTGTGCAAGATTTGATCGCAGTAGGAGTAGTGGAAGAAGTTCCCTATAATATCTGTAACAGTCCGATTCTCCCTATTTTGAAAAAGGATACAGATGCAAAGGTCTATCGGTTCATAATTGATTTGAGGGAGGTAAATAAGATCGTGATACCTCAGTACCCGGTGGTCTCTGATATCACGACGTTGCTTACCTTGGTCCCGCCTACGGCGACCATGTTCTCAGTGATTGATTTGAAAAATGCCTTCTTTTCTATTCCCATTCACCCTGATAGCCGATTTCTTTTTGGGTTCACATTAAACAATAGATCTTATCGTTTTTGTAGAATTCCCCAGGGCTACACAGAAAGCCCTAGTATTTATAGTCAGGCTTTGAAACGACAGTTGGACTCCTTTGCCTTACTCGAGGGGGTCGCCCTCATTCAATATGTCGATGACATCCTGTTGGCGGCTGACACCCTGGAGTTGTGCGAGAAAAGCACGCTAGCCTTACTTTCCTTTTTAGCATCCCACAATCACAAGGTCTCTAGGAAGAAATTGCAATTCTGTAGACCAAAGGTGACTTATTTGGGTCACCTTTTGTCTAAGGAGGGGCGTGCACTCACACCAGATCGTATCCAAGTAATTTTGGACACACCAAGACCATCCACGCAGAAGGATGTGCGTGCATTTTTGGGTCTTGTTTCTTTTTGTAGACAGTGGATATTGGGATTTTCACACATAGCTAAGCCATTACTAGCTCTTTTGACAAAAGATACGCCTATCCCAATCCCTTGGTCAGATGAGTGTGACGCTGCTTTTCAGCAATTGAGACAGGCCCTTTGTTCAGCACCAGTGTTAGGGACCCCTGATTATACAAAACCCTTTTCGTTGTATGTGCATGAGAAAGATTGATGTGCATTATCAGTCTTAGTGCAGATGCACGGCGATAAGCAGCGCCCTTGTGCATATTTTTCGGCTGTACTTGATCCTGTCGCCCGAGCATTACCAGGGTGTTTTCGCTCGGTTGCGGCGACAGCTGTGTCAATACGGCAGAGTGAAGGAATTGTGTTGTCCCATAAACTGCTGGTGTTAGTCCCCCACGCTGTTGATGCCCTGCTTAATCAAACAAAGACGCAGCATTTGACCAGTGCCCGTTTAACGGGATATGAGTTGACGCTTTTGGCTCCTCATATTACGTTAAAAAGGTGCGTGACATTAAACCCGGCCACATTGTTGCCATACCCCGAGACCCAGCCTGAGGCGCAGAAAGCGCATGATTGTATTCTTGTGACTGAGGAACAAACAAAGGGTCGTATTGATCTCCAGGATACGCCCTTTTCAGAGGTAGATGGAGAGTTGTGGGTAGACGGATCATGCCTGAAGCTACCAGATGGTACGACTTCAGCAGCGTATGCAATTACCACGTTACAGACGATAGTGGAGACAGCACGCATACCGCAGAAATCAGCTCAAGCAGCGGAACTGATAGCCTTAACACGAGCATGCGAGCTCAGTACAGGATTGTGTGTGAATGTTTACACAGATAGCCGCTATGCCTTCGGAGTAGCGCACGACTTCGGCCTACTCTGGAAGGAGAGAGGGTTCTTAACGTCACATGGGGTACAGATAATGCATGGGGAGTTAGTCCACAATCTCTTAACCGCATTGACATACCCGAAGAAAATTGCCATTGTTAAGTGTAGTGCCCATAGGAAAGTAGTTGATAAAGTTGGAGAAGGGAATGCGTTAGCAGACCGGGTAGCACGGGAGACTGCGATGCAGCCCGGCGCTACTGCCATGTATGTAGTAAAGTCACAGGTGGAAAGATGGCGTGATGCGAAGGAGGAAGTGCGAGAAATGCAAAGGACCGCTTCTGATAAAGAGCGGGAGCAATGGGCTAGCGAGGGAGAGTTGGATGATGAGGGTTGTTGGAGAAATAAGCAGATGGATAGATGGAAGTTACCCACGGCTTTCGTACAACCTATGGTTCAAATGGCACATGGGCTAGCACATGTTGGAGCTTCCGCAATTGTGAAATTGCTTACCCAAGTCTGGGAGCATCCAGAGATTGCTAGCACAGCAAAGAGGGTGGTGCAGACCTGTATGATCTGTCTGAAGTATAACCCAGGGAAAGGCACGCGAACTCCAGCAGGAGGATTTGCGACGCCCACTGCACCCTTTGAGGTTCTGCAGATGGACTATATCCAGCTTGAGCGCTGTAACAATTTGAAGTACGTTCTAGTAGTGGTTTGCGCCTTCAGTAAATGGGTTGAGGCGTACCCTACGAAAGACAATACTGCAATGACTACAGCGAAGCTACTGCTGAAAGAGTTTTTCCCTCGATACGGCGTCTGTAGACTTCTGTGGAGTGATAACGGCCCTCACTTTGTAGCGGATGTTATAAAGTATGTCTTGAAGGGCCTAGGTATCACCCAGAAGTTCCACGCCGTATTCCACCCTCAGTCCGCAGGACTAGTCGAGAAGTATAATGGTACACTGAAGCTTAAGATCGCCAAAATCCAAGCTTCAACATCTTTGACTTGGCCAGACGCCCTGCCACTGGCGTTATTGTCAATTAGGTCGGTGCCACACTCTCGAACCGGCCTTACGCCATACGAGATAGTATTTGGACGCCCAATGAATATTTGGGGTCCACCAAGGCCTAAGGCTGTGTATGATGTACCTTGTGTAATGATGAGCGATTATCTGGCACAGTTAACGGATAATTTGGTTTCCATTCATCAACAGGTCCGAGAGGCGCTCCCTGATCGGTCTACCGGCGAAGGACATGGTCTCCGGCCTGGGGATCATGTCATGGTGAAGGTCTTCGACAGAACGAACAGTTTGGAGCCGAGATGGGTCGGACCTGAGCAAGTCCTCCTTGCAACGAGGACGGCAGTGCGAGTCTCGAACAGGAAGAATTGGATCCATTCCTTGCACTGTCGAAAGGTACCGCCCGGATTGGTGGAGTCTGCCGTGCTGACCGATCAACGAGAAATCCTAGCAGCAGAGACAGGCCGTGCTGCGGAGCCGAACGACACTGAGGAGCTCTTTCCGGACCACACGACTTCTGGAGGAAGGCGATATCATCTGCGACCAAGGAAGTGAGGTTTCCAGTACCGGGACATACTGTCAGAACGGCCCTTGGGTTAGTGAAACGGAGAGCCGATGAGGCAAGGGGGGGGGATCAGCCCTGCATTAGTGTAGTGACACCCGTCTTGGCCCGCTGGTGAAGAAATCAACCGCTGCCCAAGGGGAAGAGTTCTGACAGACTTTTTAGTTTCAGGAAGATATCAGGGTATTGTTTCCTTTGACATGGAGAAGAAGAAAATTCTTTGTGCGTTGGGGTTCATGCTAACCGTAGCTATCGTTGGTATAACTACATGGTTTGTGGAGGAGGTAACTCCTGCTCGACAAACACTTGTGTTGACGACTCCGGTGCCTGCGGAGCACTACTTTTATACATTACCGTATCAAGAGTTGAAGCATCGACAATCTTACTTGAACAACACTTTCATTCAGATGCTGCATCATACCCACGTTGCTACGAACGCTACGAACTGTTGGATATGTGGAATGATGCCAGCCCATCAGAAGAAAGGAGGTACGCCATTCATACCACTTCCTTTCTCTCATAACGGCTCTTGTAGAGCATGGTACACTTTGCTTTTTGCCACTCGGAAACCGACAGTGGGACGATTGCTTTTCAGACTTAATAAGGAATGTCATCAGGACAAAAATGGATATCCGCAAGCAAATGGGACAATTTGGGAATGGGAAGAGTACCGACCAGACAATGAATCCATTCCCTATATCTTCACGAACACCAGAGACACTGTGGGGAAGGACAAATTTGTGATCCAAGTGGCCCAAGCCCAAGCGGACCTGTGTGTCCAGAGTGTGGGTTTTATTCCTGTTGGTGTCAGTGATTGTATAACTGTATTGAACATTGACGGGTTGAACAACAGTACCTTCCTAGCATCCCATAATACCTACTTTGTATGTGGAAATAAAGGTTATTACCGTTTGCCGGCTGGGTGGTCTGGGGTATGCTATGTATCATTCCTATTACCTCCTGTATTCCTAGCACCCGCGTCATATCATAAGGATTTGAAACTGTTGAATAATGTGACTGTAAATAGATATAAACGTACTCTATCAATTGATGATGTGGATCAAACCGATACCAGCTTGCAACAGTATATTGATTTTAACTTAGGACTGTTTTTCTTTGTTGGAGCTGCTTTGAATAGTAGGAAGATCTGAAGATTGACAAGAGTGGTAGAAGCTGTGACAAATCAGACTGCTGCCGCTCTTGGGAATCTTACGGAAGAATTACAAATAACTAGGATTGTTGCATTACAGAATCGTATGGTATTGGATGTAATGCTAGCTGATCGAGGTGGAGCCTGTAAAATTATTGGAAGTAGCTGCTGTGTGTTCATCCCTGATCATACGCCATCCGTTTATAACGCCATTAACAAGCTGCATAAAATAGCAGCTGAAATCCACACAGAAAACGGCACTTGGTCCTTTTCTGGATGGTTTTGGGCGTTGGTTACTGCCTGGGGATGGAAGGTCTTAACTGGTCTCTGCATTATTATAGCAGTTCTGTTCCTTTTCTGTATGTGTATTCAATGTGGACCATTGTGCTGTTCCGTATGCATTTCATTCTGCATTCCCGATAAGAAAGCTATTGCCGATGTTGCTCGCCAGAAGGGTCTAGCTAAAGAGGTTAAGGGAATGATGATAATTGATATATATGATGATTATTGTTGGAAGCCGGATGTCTTCAGTAAATGCTGAAAGGGTCGTCTGTTGTAAATTAAAGCAGAATGTGATTAAGCATTTACTGAAAACATTAATGCTTCCCCTTTAGATCGTGTTTTCTTCGTTATGTTGACTGAAGTCCGGACTCCATTTTGTATTGACATGCTGCCACGTGTTCGTCACGAGGAGAGTCCGACCTCTGTGTTAGTTGCTCCTGTATTCTGCCTAGTAACAGTTTATAAATAGCTCTCTTGTCCATCTGGCGCATGCCCAGACTTGACCACATCTGTTATAATTAGCTTTGCTTGACCATGTGTTTTCGCGGGCTCAAAGAGTGTGTTAGCTCCGCCCATGTATTGATTCAGTATCGAGAATGACCATAAACGGTAATGTTCTTCGACCTCATGTTGTATCCACCCACTATGAGCCCCTCTGTTGTGTATAAAAGGGGACTGTGTACGCAAGTTCTGTGTGCTACTCCATGCAATACTGAAGAGTGTTGTGTGGATTGTAGGACCACCCTTAAGGGTTAATAAACGTTGTTTTTGTACTTTGCAGTTTCCGTGCCAACTTCCTTATAGATTCCGTTACAGGAGAGCGAACCCTTGTGCTTTGCGGGCCTAGCTGGGGCCTGTATTCATCACCACCCCTGTACGTGTCCTACCCCCGTGTACCCACACCCCAGTAGGTTCCAGTCGTACCCCCACCCCTGTACGTGTCGTACCACCGTGTACCCACACCCCAGTACGTTCCAGTCGTACCCCCACCCCTGTATGTGTCCTACCCCCGTGTACCCCCACCCCAGTACGTTCCTATCGTACCCCCACCCCTGTACGTGTCCTACCCCCGTGTACCCCCACCCCAGTACGTTCCAGTCATACCCCCACCCCTGTACGTGTCGTACCACCGTGTACCCCCACCCCAGTACGTTCCAGTCGTACCCCTAACCCCTGTACGTGTCGTCCCACCGTGTACCCCCACCCCAGTACGTTCGAGTCCTACCCCCACCCCTGTACGTGTCGTACCACCGTGTACCCAGTACGTTCGAGTCCTACCCCCACCCCTGTACGTGTCCTACCCCCGTGTACCCCCACCCCAGTACGTTCCAGTCGTACCCCCAGCCCTGTACGTGTCGTACCACCGTGTACCCACACCGCAGTACGTTCCAGTCGTACCCCCACCCCTGTACGTGTCCTACCCCCGTGTACCCACACCCCAGTACGTTCCAGTCGTACCCCCACCCCTGTACGTGTCGTACCACCGTGTACCCACACCCCAGTACGTTCCAGTCGTACCCCCACCCCTGTACGTGTCCTACCCCCGTGTACCCCCACCCCAGTACTGTTCCAGTCGTACCCCCACCCCTGTACGTGTCCTACCCCCGTGTACCCCCACCCCAGTACGTTCCAGTCGTACCCCCACCCCTGTACGTGTCGTACCACCGTGTACCCCCACCCCAGTACGTTCCAGTCGTACCCCCACCCCTGTACGTGTCGTCCCACCGTGTACCCCCACCCCAGTACGTTCGAATCCTACCCCCACCCCTGTACGTGTCGTACCACCGTGTACCCAGTACGTTCGACTCCTACCCCCACCCCTGTACGTGTCCTACCCCCGTGTACCCCCACCCCAGTACGTTCCAGTCGTACCCCCACCCCTGTACGTGTCCTACCCCCGTGTACCCCCACCCCAGTACGTTCCAGTCGTACCCCCACCCCTGTACGTGTCGTACCACCGTGTACCCCCACCCCAGTACGTTCCAGTCGTACCCCCACCCCTGTACGTGTCGTCCCACCGTGTACCCCCACCCCAGTACGTTCGAGTCCTACCCCCACCCCTGTACGTGTCGTACCACCGTGTACCCAGTACGTTCGAGTCCTACCCCCACCCCTGTACGTGTCGAACCACCGTGTATGTACATCCCAGTACGTTCGAGTCCTACCCCCACCCCTGTACGTGTTGTACCACCGTGTACCCAGTACGTTCGAGTCCTACCCCCACCCCTGTACGTGTCGAACCACCGTGTATGTACATCCCAGTACGTTCGAGTCCTACCCCCACCCCTGTACGTGTCGTACCACCGTGTACCCAGTACGTTCGAGTCCTACCCCCACCCCTGTACGTGTCGAACCACCGTGTATGTACATCCCAGTACGTTCGAGTCCTACCCCCAACACAACCTCCTAACTACGGAGCGCACCCCAGGCCCCAACATCACAACCGCATGTAAAAGTCGTACCAAGCAACACACAAGGACAGCACCGTACAACCAAATGGCCCATGTACACACCGTACACACGCTCAAAACGCACGGACACAACCAGGACAAAACAAAACAACACAACAATACACCATTCGAATGGCACAAAGCCACTAAACATGGCCAAAAAACACTAAAACAACACCTTCACTGACCTGCAACTGCCAAAAACAAACAGAGGCCCAATACACCACCACTCCTTATAACCAACCCACCCACAATTCAAACACAGCCACACCCACCAATGGACCAATAAAAAGGGCCCACACACACAAACCATGAGCCTTTGCAACAGACCCACTGCTGCCAGACCCCACAGACAACCCACAGCACCAGACCTCAACCTTTACTACACCTTACACTTGCACACCTTCACACAACCACCTTCACAAACACACCCTCATCACATTCACACACACACGCACCTGCACAACCACACCCACACACCCACAACCATCCACACACCACCCCCACCATCCACACCCCCTCCCACCATCCACACCCCTCATCATGCCCACTACCAAGAATCCAAAGTTCAGTAACCGAGAGTTGGAGGTTCTTGTTGATCAAATCCTCAGAGTCGAGCCACAGATCTTTGGAACATTGGTCAGAAACACCAGCCAGGCAGCAAAAACAGCCATGTGGCAGACCATCGTCGATGCTGTGAATGCTGTTGCGGACACCAGACGGACCAGGCAGGAATGCCAGAACAGGTGGTACGATCTGCGGAGGAGGGTCCGAGCCAAGAGGCAGGATGAACACGACCAGGCCAACGCCACCGGAGGAGGGCCCTCCCGCAGACCCGTACACTACCATCCCTGGGAGGAGAGGGTGATGGCCATACTGCCGGTGGAGGCAGTCGAAGGATTAGAAGGAACTCCGAGACCCGGGTGAGTACACAAACAACGCACCTCACATGGGGGGAACGGCATCCACAACCAACATCACTAACAGGCACGCAACCACCACAAGCCATCGCATGACTCAACCACACTCCATGAGCACGCACATGCCACTGCTGCCACCATGCCCCATGCACCCAGCTGGACAATGTCAAGTCACAGGCCACAGAAGACAACAACACATGACACGGTAACCCGGATGGCGGGAGGCTGGGCCCCAAAACGCACATAGTGCAACTCAGAAGCAGACAACAATTCACTCTACCCATATGGCCTAGGTCACAGCCAGACAGACAGTGTGTCCCAACACAGGAATGACTTGCCAGCAAATGGCGGACGCCTTGCATCAACACATGGGGGTGAAGGCACTGTTTTGCACATGACAGCAGCTAATGAACAGCCAACATTGTGAAAGAGTGGCAGCAAACACCACCACAGCAGCAGCGCACAGACACACATCACACCCAATGGGTGCCTGGAGATCAGGAACAAACTCACATCAACAAGCCAAGGGCCACTCAAAGATCTGCTAACAGTGTGTGCCCAGGAAGCTGGGCCGAGGTGACAGAGGGTGACACACGGAGGGAGGGAGAGGGGGACACAGAGGGAGGGAGAGGGGGACAGAGAGGGAGGGAGAGGGGGACAGAGAGGGAGGGAGACGGACAGAGGGAGGAGGCTGACACACGGAGGGAGGGAGAGGGGGACACAGAGGGAGGGAGAAGGCGACAGAGAGGGAGGGAGAGGGGGACAGAGAGGGAGGGAGAGGGGGACAGAGAGGGAGGGAGACGGACAGAGGGAGGAGGCTGACACACGGAGGGAGGGAGAGGGGGACACAGAGGGAGGGAGAAGGCGACAGAGAGGGAGGGAGAGGGGGACAGAGAGGGAGGGAGAGGGGGACAGAGAGGGAGGGAGACGGACAGAGGGAGGAGGCTGACACACGGAGGGAGGGAGAGGGGGACACAGAGGGAGGGAGAAGGCGACAGAGAGGGAGGGAGAGGGGGACAGAGAGGGAGGGAGAGGGGGACAGAGAGGGAGGGAGACGGACAGAGGGAGGAGGCTGACACACGGAGGGAGGGAGAGGGCGACAGAGAGGGAGGGAGAAGGCGACAGAGAGGGAGGGAGAGGGGGACAGAGAGGGAGGGAGAGGGGGACAGAGAGAGAGGGAGACGGACAGAGGGAGGAGGCTGACACACGGAGGGAGGGAGAGGGGGACACAGAGGGAGGGAGAAGGCGACAGAGAGGGAGGGAGAGGGGGACAGAGAGGGAGGGAGACGGACAGAGGGAGGAGGCTGACACACAGAGGGAGGGAGAGGGGGACACAGAGGGAGCGAGACACAGGGAGAGCTAATCAGCCGTGTTGCGTGTGTGAATGTCTGCTCGTCAGCAGGTAGACTGCGTGCATGTAGACAAGGGTGCCCAGTGCCAGAACCCCCCCTCTTCACCATGGCAGAACACAGGGCCATGTCACAACCTGTTCACGAGCACAACGACAGCTACCTGGATCATATAAGTGTGTGGATCCACTCCATGTGCACATGTACAGTGCTACACGGAAGGCGCCAATGCATGGCTCGCCACACCTGCCCACTCCACTGCTGACTGCAGTCACACTTGACGCAGCAAGTAAGACTGTGCCACACATAGTTAAAGGGGCCAAAGTGGTGCCCAAGGGACACACCCATGCACAAGTGCACTGTGAGTGGAATGCAAGACCGATCCTAATTCCAAGAGGAAATGTGCCAACTTTGAAACGGATGAAACATGGATGTTGCATGGACCAAAATTAACATTGTCTCTCTCACACACAGGTCAACGTCGTGGTGCACCCCCCAACACTGGGGGGGAACACTCACAGGACCCGGATCTGCAGGAGCCCGATCCCACCGGCAGCGACCACTCTCACCACTCTGCGGACGACCCCGACCAACCTGGCCCCTCTGGTGTCCAACCACCTGCAGCACCTGCGTCAGGTACAACTGTGCCAACCACCACCCCCACTCCTGCCACATCCCAGGAGACACCCAGGATCCCTGCCCCAACACCACAATGCAGCCAGGCTCGCCAGGAGGGACACGGTGTCCCGGGCACCCAGGAGGAGGCAGGCGACAACGCCAATGCCACCCCTCAGGGGTCCCGGAGACCCCATGTGCCCACAAGTGCAGGCCAGGTGCAAGTGGGCAGGGGTGGTGGGAGTGGAGGACGGCGGAGGCGCGAGCCTGACCAGTTGGCTGGGGATCCGGTATTTTCCCATGTCCGTAACATCCTGGACTCATACCGGCAGGACACCACGGGCATGGCCCAGGTTGTGTCCGTCCTCGAGGGGATCAAGGCCCAGCAGGCCTAGCAACATGCGGAGCTAATTGCCTGTCTACTGGTACACCAACGGAGGATGGAGGACAGACAGGCTGAGCAAGTGACGGCATTCCAGGGGATTCACGCTACACTCCGTCGGATGGCCGACACCATGGCCGACCCTCCCTGTGCCAGAAGGCGGAGAACATCACCACCCACAGGGAGGGATCAGGAGGAGGAGGAGGAAACATCCGACGGAGCATCCCAGACGTCGTCACGGCCTGCTGGTGAGGTTCCCCGCAGGAGGCCGGGTCGTCCACGGAAAGGACCGTGAGGGTGGCTGCTACATCACCATCTCCCAGGACACCTGGCCTGGCACCTGACCCACTGGAGCAACAGCATCACAGCATCAAGAGACATTCTCTGCCACATGGCCCTGCTGGTCACTGGCTGACCAATGTTGACAAAGACTGTGGCATGGACTCTGAGGATTTCCAATGGCAAGGACACCAACTCCCCTACTGAACTTTGGATTCCATAATCCCGGAAAGCCCCTCACTTTGTCCCCCCCCCCCCCCAATAATAAATCACACTATGAAGAGTAGATGCCTGCTGGTAGCATTATTACCTAACATGTGTCTTGTAAAGTCTAAACATGCCTGAGTCATCTTTTCTCTTCAACCATCCACACCCTGGGGCCTGACTCTGGCACAGGACACATGGGTCACAGTGTATTAGGCAAGACAGACATGGAGCACCATACACACCCGTGATGGGCACAACCAGCTGAGGGGGTGGCCGAACAACCGTGCTGACACACACATTGAGTACACCAGTCATGCGCAGAGGTCAGGGATCCAGTCCAGTGTCCTGGGGGGCACCCAGGTATGTGTAGACAGGTGGCAGAACCATGTCCTGCAAGCTTGAGTCCGGTGGATGCAGAGAATGGGGGCCTTGTAGGAAGGTGGATATCTGACTATGGTTACCCCCAACTTTTTGCCTAGTGTCTAGCTGGTTTTTCAACTTAGTTGGCCTGAGATCCTGCCATTCAGGGTCTCAGGCTGTCTGCTCTCTCTTTAAAATGGACTCCATGTACCCTAGGTACATAACCAATTGGTAAGGATCACCTTATTGGACCCTGTACAGTGTACCCTAGGTACCCAGGGCATAGGTGTACCCTAGGCCTCCCAGGGGCTGCAGCATGTATTATGCCACCCCTGGTCTGGCCTTCCAATCAGACACAACTGGCTGATCACTCAGCTGGGGCAAGGTCGTGTAATCACCCCTTGCTTAGATATAGTATGCCTATATCTACCCTTATATATAGACACATGTGTACCTATCAGTCACTCCTATGGCAGGCCTTAACAATCCTGGAGGCAGAGTGCTTGGTAACATGTGAGATGGTGCTCTAGCATGAGCTGAGCCTGTCTGCAGCTTTCGGAACCTTGTCCTTATAGCTGTTCTATGATATAGCCTACCATATACTCTTAAAGTGCCTTATAATCTTAGACGGTTATGGTAACTATGGTTTGGCTTCATCAAAACATGTCGTGTAAGGTGTCTAACACTAGGGAATAATACCCCCATGCCATTTCTGGACATGAGAATATTATTCCCCCCTTCTAGAGGGAAAGACATGTTAAAATCATACTTCAACTGTTAGCCTCTGACCAAAGCCTCAGCATCACAAAATGGATGCTGCTGCCACGACACAAGTCTGACCTCCTGCAGCTGGGAGTGATCCCAGCCAGGGAGGCCTGGACAATAGGTTTCCTGCTTGGGGAGGTGCTAGCACCTCCCCAGACAGCCTTTAGTGTATTGGGGCAGGGTGGGCTGAAAGGAATGAGACATGCCTGGGGCACACAAGGTGTTATGAATAAAAAAGTAAATAAATATATATAACAAAAAAAACTATTTTAAATCTTTGTAATACTAATTATATATTACATAAACTAAAACAATACAACAAATATAGATAGTGGAGGTAATAAAATTACTATTCCAACTCCAAACAGTGCAACAGTAGGGAAAATGTTGGATAGCGTAGGGGTAAAAATTACTATTCCCACCCCAGTGATTTCAATAGTAGGGAGTGTTGGATAGCGTAGGGGTACAAATTACTATTCCCACTCCAGGGAGTGCAACAGTAGGGAAAGTGTTGGATAGCGTAGGGGTAAAAATGACTATTCCCACTCCAGTGAGTGCAACAGTAGGAAAAGTGTAGGATAGCGTAGGGGTTCAAATTACTATTCCCACTCCAGAGAGTGCAACCGTAGGGAAAGTGTTGGATAGTGTAGGGGTAAAAATTACTATTCCCCCTCCAGGGAGTGCAACAGTAGGGAAAGTGTGTAATAGCGTAGGGGTAAAAATTACTATTTCCACTCGAGTGAGTGCAACAGTAGGGAAAGTGTTGGATAGCGTAGGGGTAAAAATTACTATTCCCACTCCAGTGAGTGCAACAGTAGGGAGAGTGTTGTATAGCGTAGGGGTTAAAATTACTATTTCAACTCCAGTGAATGTAACAGTGTGGAAAATGTAGGATAGCATAGGGGTCAAATTAACATACTTATTAATTAAATACTTTTTGTAAAATAAATAACATTAAAAATTAATTAACTAAAAAATTAATAATAATACCAATAAAATTAAATTAATATTTACTTAAATAACATTAAATTACTTCCCACCCTATTCCCCCATAAACACACAACCCGCTACACATAAAAAAGAACACAATTACTTTAATTGTCAGTTAATCAATTAATAAAAATTAATTACCAATTAATAATAAATTAACAATAAATTAATTAACAACAACAAATACATAATACATTAATTATAATCAATCAATTAATAACAATTAATTACCAATTAATAATTAACAATAAATTATCAATAACAATAAATAAAAAATATTAATTAAATATAATTAAATTACTTCCCACCCTATTCCCCTTTAAAAAACGCACAACCCGTTACACTTCCTCCCCTATAAACCCACAACCTGCTCTGATACTAAAAAGCAAAATTTACTTTAAAATATTTACTAATTTCTAAACATATAGGGGTCCATTAGGATGTAGGGCGGTGGGACCACCGCGGCACTGGCGGTGCGGAAAAATGCCCTTTTCTGCCCGCCAGCAGCGGACATCACGCCTGCCATATTAGTATGGTCAAACATAGGCCAATTCTCGACCGCCGCGGTGCGATGCGCACAGCCATCAAAGTGTGCCCGCCACCGCGACGGTGGGAGCCAAGGAAGACCCTCCGCCGTGTGGAATGACATCCGCCCCGCTCCACAAATTAGGATGACTCACGCAAGCAGACGCACCGCAGCGGAGACACCGCCCAACCAGGGACGGCAGAAGCTCGACAGCGGAGCGCGAAACCAGAGTCCCGGTCACGGCCGCCATGGACCCAGCTTTACACGTCTTTCCGGTGCTGTACCTGCTACATCACCAGGAACTCATGGACCGCCGCGGACGCCGCCGCAGGTACGCAACAACACAACACACGGCCTGACGCAGGGTCCAAATCCACATCAGACACCCTAGGGGGGACAGGGACACATCAACAAGGGCACCCACCTGCCACAAAGACATCCCGCTGGATCCTGGACACACAGCTACTGTCACCATGCAGCAATGTACCAGTCACATCACCGCAGCGGTGAACACAAGCAAATACATGCACACAATGCAGAAGGCAGGGCCAGTGCCAGGCATGGGCAGGGCACAAAGACCACAGGGCCACACCCACTCCCACCACACACTAGCACACCCCATGAAGGCACATGCCATGTGCCCCTCCTGTGCACTCCATGCACAACAACAAGCCAGGGCAATACACACCCTGCACCACACAACAAACAATCATGGAGACACAAAATGCAGGAGTGGCTGCACAGGAACACACAATACACAGCACAGTAGCACATGGCCAGGGAAACACACACAACACCACACTCAGGGAAATATCAATGAGGACAAGCAACAAATGAACACACACAAGGAACCAACATCCAAATGGACACACAGCCTGCACAGTCACACATACATATCACAGACTGACACACACACACATACACACCCCACATGCCAACAGCAATGGAGGACAACAAATAGGGAAACAAAAGTGGGCTGCACACAAATGGAAGGCCATGGCGACACACTAAGCATGTGTACATCACATCAACACAAGGAACAGAGCAGAACACCCTCACACCATCAAAGCACACATGGCTGGCACAGTCAGTGAACTCAAACCACAGACAGCTCAGTGCAACAACACAGGGAGACAGCAAGGCAAAGCACGTATAGGCACAAGGATGAAAGGATGAAAGGAAGGCTCTGAAGTCAAACTGGGAACAGCCACACATCCATACAACTACTTCACAGGAGTACACCAGCAGCACTACACACAGGGCCCATCTACACACCTCAGGACTGACAAACACCAGTAAGAATCTACACACATACCCCCTTACACCAGCAGCACACAACACCAGTGCCAAACACACTGAAGGCTGCCAATACTTGGCAGGCAATACACACACAAACAACCACACACCCTGGGCTCAGCCACAAACATCACACACACACGCACACGCACCCCCCCCCCCACACACACACACACACACAGGGTTGCCACCACAAATGTGGAAACAAATACAACAGACAAACACATAACCCAACAGAAACACACACAGAGCCACAACAACAACAACAAACATGCCCTGTGCAGCTAAACTGGGGAAAGGCAATGGGAGCACAGACACAACAGGAGTGCACAACTTCATCACTCAGGAACAATGCACAGACAACATACCACAACACACACAAGACGTGCACCATCACAGAACAACACAGCCACAGCAAACATACAACAGATGCACAGGCAGAAAAATCACATAGCAAACACAGCAGGACATCAGGGGATGCACACCAGGCAATCACAAGGCAACATACACACACAGCACTGCATGCACAACAAGCTGTGTGTGCACACCAAGCATACCAGACACACACAGACATCAGTGACAGAACAGCAACCCACACAACACCATACAGCACAGCACAAAGACAACAGCACACCCAAGAAGTGAAGCAATAACACAAACAACACCCATACATACAACACAACACCCAATAGATGCACAAGTCTGGGACACAAAGGTGGAAACAGCTTGACCACAGGACTGGGCAGCACACACATGTGGAACTGCATAGGAGCAAACATGACTGGCAAACAGCACCAGAACATCACACATGACCCATTGGGGAAATGCCCTGAGTGACACATTGACCCTGGACAAAGAACTGCACCACAAAGCACAGTGGCACAAATGAAGTCATGGGGAGGCACACACACCTACAAACCAAGGGGATATCTAACACCAAAGTGAAGTGTACTGCATGTCAGTAGGGGACATGGCAGGAGTGTACCATACACAAAGAGAGGGAATGTAGACCCACAATGGGTAGGCAGCTGAAGCACAGATAGGGATGGCATGACAACACACACAACATGCCACACTGGAGGCAAGAAGGCACCATCTGACAGCAAGGCATGAGAAAACACAACCACAATGGCAGTGTGGGGCAGCAGGTCTGCACAGACCCCACAAACAGCCACCAGACACATGGATGTGCAACAGAACACAACACTGACTTGCCAGTAAAACCCTCTGCATACTCACAAGTGACAAAAACAAAAAAGTAGGAGTCAGACAGAACTGCAAGGACACACCAACACACTGCACAGTGCACAGCATACAACTCACACCTGGGCATACAAACACATCCACAGGGATGAACAATCAAAACAACAGGCACACAACTCCTGGGTGACGTGTGTAGTTGACATTGCAGAGGCATGCACACATCAACACTCCCCACAAACTCACCCCCTTCACACTGCACACTACCTGGCCATCCAAGAGCACAAATGGAAAGTAAGCCATGGAACTAGAATGACTGGCCATCACAAGATGACCACACACATACACCACTGGGCACACATATAGGAAGAACACACACATGATGACCCTGGACAGCCTGCCTGCAATACTGTGTGCAGAAACCCACTCTGTGCTGGCAGTGCCCCCCAACCTGACATGTGTACAATATAGACAAAATGAACTAATCAAGTAAATGACTACTGCTAACCATTCAAAATTGACGCCATTGCCACCACAAGTATCTGGGTCAAGAAGAACTGAAGACCCTGTCACCCCTGAAAAAAAGAGAGCAAGTGAGCCCAAACATTGACTGTGTTGAAGTGCCACACAGACCATGTGGCACAGTAAACCATTTACACACATCAAAAGAACTTTATTCAGTTAGGACACTGACAAAATAGACAACTGGAGCAACTGTCTTTATTCACATATTGCACAGATAGGCACCATGAGATGAGAAGAGTAAGGCACAAAATGCAGAGAATGTCCATGAGAATCTGCACAGGCAAGGGCAAAACAGCAGTGAACAACAAGGCCAGTGGCCAGGGCAGAGTGCAGAGCATTTTCCACGAGAAGCTGCACAGGCAAGGGCAAAACAGCAAGGCCAGTGGCCAGGGCAGAGTGCAGAGTATGTCCATGAGAAGCTGCACAGGCAAGGACAAAACAGCAGTGAACAACAAGGCCAGTGGCCAGAGCAGAGTGCAGAGCATGTCCATGAGAAGCTGCACAGGCAAGGGCAAAGCAGCAAGGCCAGTGGCCAGGGAAGAGTGCAGAGTATGTCCATGAGAATTTGCACAGGCAAGGGCAAAACAGCAGTGAACAACAACGCCAGTGGGCAGGACAAACTGCAGAGTGAGTCCATGAGAAGCTGCACAGGCAGGGGGCACACAGCAGTGAACGACAAGGCCAGTGGGCAGGACAAACTGCAGACTGAGTCCATGAGAAACTGCACAGGGAACTGTACCTTTCCATGCTCAGCAACACAGTGAGGGGGCAACAATGTGCAGTACAGGCCCACCTGTGTGAGACACAGGTATGTGAGGGTGACTACCATTCAGACTTGGCAGTCAGGCAGACTGGGAGCTGGCTGTGTCTCGGGGACTGTCGGGGCACTTGACGGGGGAGAGAGGGGAACAGCTGAGGCAGAGCTATCAGTGGCTTGGCAAGCTGGAGGGCTGCTTGGACCAGGTGGTGTAGTGGCACGTGGAGGTGGAGTCATGCAGACAGGAGTCACGGTGTGGCTGGGAGATTGTGGAGGGGTGCCCTTCCACTTCTTGGGGATCCTAAATGGCTTGACTGACTGTGGATCAATTGGAAGTGGTGTGGGCACAACAGGCACACTCACCACCACTGCTGCAGCAGGTGCAGGTGCTGGCAGCCCCTCTGGTGATGTGCTGGACCCAGCGGAACGCTTTGCCTTGCTTCGCCTCTGCCCCCCCTTCCCCTGTGTACTAGGTGTTACCCCTACAGAGCCCTCCGGCCCCTGCTTCACTGGGCTTGGAATGGGAGCCGAGGTGGTTGGTGATACTGCCTTGGAGCCCTTCCTAGGTGTACCCTTGGCATGCACCACCTCCTTAGTGGGCACAGACCCAATTATCTTTGCGCGATGCTTTAGGGGCAGGATAGTCCTTGGATGGGGATGACACTGAGGCATGTGGGCCTGAGGTCTGCTGCGTTGCTAATTGTCCACTGGTGTTGCCTGACGGGCTTTTCTCCCTGCACTCTGGGGTGCCTTTGGTCTTCTGTGGGGATGGTGTCTGCGCCCGGGACTGCTTGGGTTGCTGCTGCTGTGTGCTCTGTGTGCTGTATCGTGACTTTGATGTATGTGGACCGTGGGCACTATCGTCAGACGTGGCCACTGCTCGGGGGGTGGACAAAGTGACTGGAGCTGGACTGTGAGTATGTGCCTGTTGCAGGGCAGACGTCACTGTTGATGACAAAGTCTGGACTGTCCGGTGAGGCCCACCCACGTCAGAATGTATGCCCTCCATGAAAATAACCACCTGGGACAATTTCTTGTCGTGGTCAATGAAGGCATTGAAGGAGAGCTGTCTGGGCTACATACAGCTGGAGCAAAAGCTCCACAGACTCAGCACTGATGACAGCAGGGGGGGCAGGGGTAGCAGTGCCAGGGGTGAAGGACACTCTTCCCCTCTTACTGAGGTGGACACGGGCAGCACCAGAGGAAGTGGCTGGGAGGGTGGTCAATGGCCGCTGTGTGGTAGAAGTCAATGCAGAGTCCCCGTTCCAGTGCCCTCCAAAATGGATGCATCCCCGCTGGCATCGGAAGATGTGGTGCTTTGCGTCTCAGGCTGGGACTCCTCCAGCAGACTCCTGTCCCCCTCTGAGGCGCTGGTGACATCTGTGTCACTGGGCTCCTGGGCAGCTGTGGTGCTAGCTTCACCCCCACTGGTGTCCGTCTCCTGTCCCTCCGTAACCACAGGTGACGCTGCATGGGAGAGAGAGATGTAGGGTCAGGTCAGTGGCAGCAACAGAACAAACATATGCAAGCAATGCATGACAAAAGTTGACCAAATCTACATGTTGCACACCACCCTGTGCAAACACATCGTGCCAACTCACTACATAGACTTAAACAGTGCGTGGGAAACAGGATACTCAGGCATGAGTGAGCCATGTTATGACCACACAGCACAACACCCTGCTTGTGGCTCTATTCAAACAGACACAGAACTAGTTCTGAGCACACCTAGGGACATGATGGGGGCACACTACTTGTTGCCAATGACAGAACTGGATGGAATAGGAGGGGACAACACAGACCCAGACTACAACATGACAGTCCACAATGGACATTAGCCAATGCCACCCACCATGTCGTACCTTGGGGACAATATAATGCTGCACATTGCTGTAAGATGTGTAAGCCTCCCCAATATGGGTGCATGCAATAGACGCATTGATGTACGCACAGTCAGATTGGGCACACTGCCATTCCCTCCCATGGGATTCCCAAGACTACACCAATGCAGGATAAACCAGAAGAGCACAACTCAGAAGAAAATGTGAAGGCACAGCATCCAAATCACCTCTGTAAGTACAGGTAGGGCAAATGCTTGCCACAGGCACCCAGGTAAGCAGCCACTTAACATGCCACAGCATCACACTACCAACATCACAGAGGCCAGCGCTGGCACAGGCTCTGTACACATGCAGCCACTCCCAGCCAAAGTCAAACTACCCAAATGCTCACCCCTGGCTTGCTGCTGATGCTCCTTCAAACGTGCATCCAGCTCAGGCTGTGTAACCGCCAATATGCTCCCCATTAGTGGTGTCATACTGCGCCGTGCCAGACACCCAGTGCGAGGAAGCAGCCCCAAGGTCATCCCCGCCACATTCTTTGCCAGCCGGCTGATGTCGTCCCATCTCTTGTGGCAGTGGGTGCGCCGTCGGTTTGAGACCACCAGGGCTCGCACCTTCGCTGCAATGGCCCTCCACAAGGCCTTACGCTGGTGTACCTTGAGCTGCAGGCATGGGAGACAAGAGGGAGAAATGATCAGGAACACAGTGTCATGTACCGACATCTATCAGTATAGCAGCAAGATACAAAATAATCACATATCCAACGATAGGTCAATCAGAGACTATAGTACAGCCCACATGGGACCCCTACATGGGAAAAGCTGATGTTAAAGCATGCAGGTGTGAGGGGGAACACAGCCCCTGCACATCTCACACACATGAAGGATGCCAGCACTGAAACACCCATATAGCCTGCCCACATCTCCAGTCCATTGTTGGCTTGAGCAACACATACATCATATGTCAACCTGTGTTTGGGGGTGGACTCACTGTGTCCAAGACTGTGCAGCCATCAATGTCCCTGTCCTGTGAATATTTGAATGTGTCATGGTGGCCACATGGAGGGACATGATATCACAAATACAAAATGCCATTCACAAGGGCAGTTGTGTGCAAACCACAGTGCTGAGATGGACCATAGCTGGAGTGCTATGTGAAAAGACTGATGTCATACTCTGTAAGTTAAGTGAGTTGTCCTTGTCTTTGTAGGCAGGGACTGTGCAGGCCAGCTGGGCTCACACTGAGATGGACTACAGGTGCACACACAGCCATCCAGCCACGCAATCACTGTCCTGACTACAGCATGAACAACCTTCTGTGTCACTGTATAGCTGACAACACAACACTGGTCACTCATACATACATGTGCAGGGAGGGAAAGCTGTGGCATTGGGTACACACACCCTCCCACTGGAGACAGCATGTCAGGCAGTGCATGACACTACCCCACACTCCCAGGCACATACTGCATCAGTCCAACTACATGTGTGGCTCCCCTGCCCTACCCCACCACTGTTGAAGACTTACCATGACATTTGGGGCACCCTTTAGCCTTGGGTACTGTGTGAGCATCTCGTCCACCAGGACCTCCAGCTCCTCACTCGTGAAGGGACTGGCACGGATCTTCTCTGTCCTTGCCATCACTGTGGATGTGAGACAACAGCAGGGGATTTTGGTGGTGAGGTTGTCTCAGGCACTAGTCCCTGGAGGCAGCAGCAGTCGCGGGGTCTCAGGCAGCAGTCCCTGGAGGCAGCAGCAGGTGAGGGGTCTCAGGCAGCAGTCCCTGGAGGCATCAGCAGGTGAGGGGTCTCAGACAGCAGGCTCTGTGATAAGTGGCCATGTGAGGCTTACTCCCACATATATAGCCCCCTGGGGTCGTTTCAAAGGTGCCAAGCTGCAGCAATTGGTGGTCCAGGTCTGCCTCTTTCAAATACATGCAATGACCGCCTCTGCGGTGACAGAGCACACCTACCGCAATCTTCAAAATTGCATCATGTCACCACAATCATGGCTCCCATTGGCTGTAAGGGCATGCTCCATGGCGGTGATACAACGCTAGGGCCCGGGGTGCGCTACCGCGATGGTGCATCTTTCAAATGCAGACAATGTCGGCCTCCGCGGTGGCGGAGCACGCCTACCGCGATCTTCAAAATTGCATCATGCCACCGCTATCGAGCTTCGCATTGGCTGTAACGGCATGCTCCATGGCGGGGATACAACGCTGGGGCCCGGGGTGCGCTACCGCGATGGTGCATCTTTCAAATGCAGCCAATGTCCACCTCCGCGGTGGAGGAGCACGCCTACATCGATCTTCAAAATTGCATCATGCCACCGCTATCGAGCTTCGCATTGGCTCTAGGGCGAGCTCCATGGTGGTGACACACCGCAGGGGCCCGGTGGGCGCTACCGCGATTTTATTGGCAGAGCATGCCAACCGCCATTTCCACATGTCTCCATGCCTATCACTACCGCACTTGTGTGAATGGGGGTGCTGGTGACACACCGCCGGGGCCAGGCGGTAGCTACAGCGATTTGGGTGCCATGCATTGACACGAGGCACCGCCATTCAGGCGGCAGAGCATGCCAACCGCCATTTCCACATGTCTCCATGCCTATAACTACCGCACTTGTGTGAATGGGGGTGCTGGTGACACAACCCCGGGACCAGGCGGTAGCTACCGCGATTTGGGTGCCATGCACTGACACGAGGCACCACCATTCAAGCGGCGGAGCATGCCAACCGCCATATGGGCATGTCTACATGCCTATGACTACCGCACTTGTGTGAATGAGGGTGCTGGTGACACACCGCCGGGGCCAGGCGGTAGCTACCGCGATTTGGGTGCCATACATTGACATGAGGCTCCGCCATTCAGGCGGCAAAGCATGCCAACCGCCATTTCCACATGTCTCCATGCCTATCACTACTGCACATGTGTGAATGGGGGTGCTGGTGACACACCGCCGGGGCCAGGCGGTAGCTACCGCGATTTGGGTGCCATACATTGACACGAGGCTCCACCATTCAGCCGGCGGAGCATGCCAACCGCCATTTCCACATGTCTCCATGCCTATCACTACTGTACATGTGTGAATGGGGGTGCTGTTGACACACCGCCGGGGCCAGGTGGTAGTTACCGCGATTTGGGTGCCATACAATGGCGATGGCCATCTGTCCAACATCAACAGTGCACAGTGCCAACATGTTCAACGGCACATCATTGTGCACACGATGCCAATGCTCAATCCAGTCCACTGATGGCTACACATGCCATGTTTTTGTGCGTGTAACGTAGAGTTGCCTGTACCCACTCACATGTCACTTATGTATTTGATGTTGCTGTAGGCAGGACAGTGTGGTTCTGGACTGTACAATATGTACACATGTCAATGTGTTGAGGTCCAGTGGCAACCACAGCAGAGCTTGTCTTAATTAATGGTGATCTATTTAGCATTGCCTCTCATGTCTGCTCATGAACAAATTCGTCATTCCAGCGCCGACTGTGGTCATTGTGTGGTGGACGTGTGCCAGGTTGCAATGACGCATCAAGGTGTGACAGGTACAGCAGCTAGGTAGGAGACAGTGGTTTTGATTAGTTACACATATGCTGGATGCTATACTCCCAGGCGTGCTCATGTGAACTGTGGCCATATCCCTATGTGCAATCACATTGACCAAGGTGGTGTTTGAGGTACTTGTCTTTCGTAAGTTGACACGTGTGCCCTTTGTGTAGCTGAAGGTGTCACTCCATGTCAGCTGGTCTGTTAGTCACTGTAGATGTCAGTCATTGTTGTGGTTGTGTCATCCATAACGTGATATGCTGTGCACATCTCATGAAGTATTGCATTGACATGTGTCCACTATCATCTCAAATAGGAGGAGGCCAAATTTGACTCGTCACTTGACGCTGCTGGAGGACATGGAGGATGTTGCGATCATATGGAAAGCCATCTGGACAGAGCCACCCTAAAAACCCTTTGTGATCTGTTGCAGCCCCACCTGCAGCCCCGCAGGGCATATCCAACAGCTTTAACCCCTACTTATAAGGTGATGGCAGCCCTGCATTTTTTTGCCACTGGATCGTTCCAGGAGACTGTGGCCAGTGCTGGTAGGATGTCACAACCGATGTTCAGCATGGTGCTGAGTGATGTACTGTCCGCCATGATGCAATACAAGGACAGATACATCCATTTCCCCAGGTGTGCTGAATTGCCAGCTGTGAAAGGAGACTTCTATCCCCATGGACACATCCCCAATGTTGTTGGGGCCATTGATTGCACCCATGTCGGTCTTGTGCCACCACAGGCAAGTGAGCACATGTACCGCAATCGCAAGCATTACCACTCCATCAATGTGCAGGTGGTGTGCCTGGCAGATATGACCATTTCGCAGGCTCGGCCCATGACTCCTAGATCCTGCGGAACAGCATAGGGCCCCAGCTGATGGCTAATCTTCTTCCAGAGCGTGCATGGATTGTGGGTGAGTATGCCTAGTCGTGTGGCGTGCTGTGTGTGTGATCTGCTGCCCTCAGCCTCAGCGAGGTTGCAATGTCTATTTGTGTTTGTCATACCTAGGTGACTCTGCATATCCCAATCGTCCCTGGTTGCTGAGCCCACTGCGGAATCCCAGGTCCCCAGCTGAAGTCCGCTACAATGAGGCCCCTGGGAGGACACGTCGTGTGGTGGAGCGTACGTTTGGTCTGCTCAAATCACGTTTCCGCTGCCTGGACAAGACCGGAGGTGCACTGGCATACTTGCCCGGGAAGGTGTGTCAGATTGTTGTGGCATGCTGCATGCTCCACAACCATGCCATTCGGAAGGAGATTCCCCTGCTCCTGGATGATGGTGAGGACTCAAGGCTCCAGCCTGCAAACCAAGCCCGGTTCAGTGATGAGGACAGTGGAGAGGAGGAAGGTGTTGACCTGCGTGAACAGCTCATCACCCGCTACTTCACTTGACGGTGAGTGTCAATGTGCAACATACCCATTGTCCGATTATATTGCTGTTGTCATGAAGGGGCATGTGATAATTGTAGCATCAGCCAGTTGTAGACTCAGTGGTGGTTGAAAATGTTTCTAGGACATGTCATTTGGGGAAATCTACAGGACATGTATGTTGACACTTGTTGGCCATTGTGACATGTGCCTGTTGGGTTATCCTGATGGTAGGTGTTGTGTGATGTCTGTGATGCCACACCCAGACCAGTGACAGTTGTTCCGTTGTGTTTCCCTAGGTGTCTTCGACTTATCCTTGCCCACATACAGCCCATGCTCCTGGTACATTGTGATCATGTTGAAGACTCTACATCCTGCAATAAAGACGGAGCGGACACGCCAACATGTTTGTGAGGATATTTTATTTACAATGGTGAGATGCGAGGGGGTGTACATTTCCATTGGGGGGTGGGGTGGAGTAGTGAGTTGACAGTTGTGGTAGATGAGATAGTCGAGTAGTCACCACATTGCTGTGATGACCCAGTCCAACAGACAGATGCCATTCACAAGGCAGTGTGGGGAAGGACAGGCCAAAAAGTCAATGCAGTGGTGGAGAGGGTTGCCATCATGGCTGGCTCCGTGACTGGCGTCTGGCAGGCGCTTGGCCTCCAGATACTCCCTGGGTCTTCTTAGGACGGCCCCTTCGTCGTTTGGCGTGGGGGGCCCTGCTGCAGGGCCAGTGGGGTCTAAGGACTCACCCCTCTCAGTGGGCGCAGGGGAGGATAGTGAACTGTCATTGTGCAGCCCACCAGAGGGAGGTGGAGGTGTTGTCTGTGGTGCATGCTTGTCCCTCAGTACCGCCACTTGCTGGCCCAAGAGGTTCACGATTTGTCCCATGCGGGTGTCGATGGACCTTATCAGCAGGATGAGCTTATGCAACAGTTGGTCCCCGGGCCTGTTCGTATGCACCCAGGACTCTGGTGATGTGTTCCAGGGAGTGGGTCCCAGCCTCCTGGTGTCCCCGGGTGACCTGCCCCTCCCACCTGCCCTGCTGCCATGGACCTGTTGCCTGACCACTGTGGGCACCCGCATCCTCTCCCTGCTCTCCTCCGTTGGTGGTGTGTGCTGGTCCTCCTCTGGGACAGGGAGGGTGTTGCAGGCAGCACTGGTGGTGGTGGAGGTGGAGGCCACACAGGCCGTGACAGCAGGGGTCTGCTGTGGAGTTGTTGTTGGCGCAGATGTGGTGGGGGGGACGATGCGGTCCTGGTACCTGTTGGTCCCTGGCACACCAGATGGGCCGGCCTCGAGCTCATCGTCCATGGAATCCTGGGAGTCAACATCCGAGCGTCCTTGTATCGGGGTGGAGACTGGCTCTGCAGGTAGCTGGTGTTGCCCTCTGCATTGAGTTCTTGGTCACCTGTGGGTAAGATTTGAAATGGTCATTGCAGTGCACCAGGCAAGCTTTGTGTTAGCTGTGTGTCATTCACTTTTTGTACACTGCACAACTGACATATCATCACATTGTTGACTATGTGCAGTACTGTGCTTCCTGACATGATGCAGTGGTACAGGCATTACTTGTCCATGGTGTAAGGCGTCAAGTCATACCATGCGACCCGTGCACAATTGAGGTTTACAGGGACTTGTTGCCATCTAGGGCCTGGCACAACATGTGTTTAATTGAGAACTCATTGTATATTTGTCTGACCTGGCAAATGTCACATCTGGCCATTGACTGGCCATTGTCATCTCCTGCATCCCTTTGTCCTGTCATGTGCATATTTTGATTTCTACCACCACGCAGTCTTATTTTTCGAATGATCCTTGTTGCTTTGGCCCCATGGCAATGCACCTGTCAACAGGTGCTGTGCATGATTGTGCCCTGACTTTCTTCTACTTGTGCATTGGTGTGTCACACTTTGGTAGTTGTGACAGTTTCCTTAGCTTACCTGTGTGCACACTGTGCTTGGCAATGGGGTAGGTATGCCTCTTTGTGCAATGAGAGGGCTGGTGTTGTCATATGGCACCATTAGATTATTTTAAAATGGGTGGGTGCACGTACTGGCTACCTACCTGTAAGTTTGTTTGGTGTACTGCAATGGCTTCCAAATGCTCCTGGGTGGGGGAGAGCTGCATCCTGCTCAGGTGTGGGACAGAGGGGATGTTGGGAGTAGTGGTGCAGGCCCCCACCCCCAGACAGCTTCATTGTGAAGATGGCTACCTACCTGTAAGTTTTTTTGGTGTACTGCAATGGCTTCCAACTGCTCCTGGGTGGGGTGGGGGAGGGCTCCATCCTGCTCAGGTATGGGACAGAGAGAATGTTGGAAGTAGTAGTGCAGGCCTCCTACCCGCAAACACACTCACTGTGAAGATGGCTACCTACCTGTAAGTTTGATGAGGGTGATGTAATGGCTGACACATGCTTCTGGGTGGGGTGGTGGGAGTGATCCATCCTGCTAGGTTGTGGGACAGGGGGCATGGTGGGAGTAGTGGTGCAGGCCCCCCACCCCAGACACCCTCCCAGGGAAGATGGCTACCTACCTGTGAGTTTGATGTGGGTTGTATAATGGCTGACACATGCTTCTGGGTGGGGTGGTGGAAGGGATCCATCTTGCTAGGCTGTGGAACAGGGGGCATGGTGGGAGTAGTGGTGCAGGCCCCCCACCCCAGACACCCTCCCAGGGAAGATGGCCACCTACCTGTGAGTTTGATGTGGGTTGTGTAATGGCTGACACATGCTCCTGGGTGGGGTGGGGGAGGGCTCCATCCTGCTCAGGTGTGGTAGAGGGGGCATGGTGGGAGTAGTGGTGCAGGCCCCACACCCCCTGACACCCTCCCAGGGAAGATGGCTACCTACCTTTGAGTTTGTTTGGTGTACTGCAATGGCTTCCAACTGCTCCTGGGTGGGGTGGGGGAGGGCTCCATCCTTCTCAGGTGTGGGAGAGGGAGCCTGGTGGGAGTAGTGGTACAGGCCTCCCACCCCCAGACACCCTCCCAGGGAAGATGGCTACCTACCTGTGAGTTTGATGTGGGTTGTGTAATGGCTGACAAATGCTTCTGGGTGGGGTGAGGGATCCATCTTGCTGATGCTGTGTGCCAGGGGGCCTGGTGGGAGTTGTAGTGCTGTCTGCCTGTACACATGCCCTCATGGTTATGTTGGTAGCTATGTTTGGGGTTATTGGGAGTGGGTGAATGTTGGATCTGTGAGCCATGTTTTTGTGAGTGTGTGGTGCAGATGGATGGTATGTGTCCTAGGTGGTGTAGCTTTGTAGTTTTGCAAGCAAGTACATGGCAGTGTGGCGGTAGTCATTTGTTTGTACTTACCAGCCTCCACTCCCCCAGCTACTCCTGTGAGACTCTCTGGATGCTGCATGGCAAGCATCTTCTCCTCCCATTGTGTGAACGGTTTTTGTGGAATGGGAGGGCCACCGCCAGTCCTCTGAGCCAGCTCACGGTTCTTGCTCCTCCTCTCCTTGACCACCCTCTTCAGATCATGCCAACGCTTCATGATCTCCTTTTTTGATCTTGGGGTGGTCCCTACTGCATTGATCCTTTGGACTATCCTTGCCCGCATTTGTGTCCTTGTGGCTAATGGTGTCTGTTGGACCAGGGTACCAAAAAGCTGTGGTTCTACTCCGACTATCTCATTTACCATGACCTTCAACTCACTCTCAGTGAATTTGGGCATTTTCTGTGTGGCCATGGTGTGTGGTGTGCAAAGTGATTGTGGGTGCAGGAGTGTGAGTGGTGGTTGTGCTGTGTATGGTGTGTGTTGTGCAGGGGGGTTAGTTGTGCTGGTGTGGAGGTGGTGGTGGTGCTGTGTGTGGTGTGGTAAATAAAATTCATTACCGGGACTTAATTTGATACAGAAACATAATAAAATAGCTCAGTAAAATAAGAGGCAGAATCCGTGATATTAGAGGTTCGGAATGGGCTTTATTCCAATGATCGATTATAATCGGTTGCTCCAAGTTCCATCACCACGGGGGTTCAGGAAGTGAAGTACATACTTTATTGACAAGAAATGATTTTTATAGAACATACATTACAATGAAGCGAATGCAGTAGGCGTAACAATTGATAAGGAAAATGACGATTCATATGCGTAACCGAAAATGGGTGTAATAAGGAGTAAAAAGGAACATAATTGGTTATGATGTCACATATAGGTGGATCTATAAGATAATACTTGGCATAGATGCGCGCGCAGCAGCATGACGTGTAATTGACGTGCAACTAGGGAGTGAAGGGGACTTGACATTTAGCTCTACATGTGGAGACAAAAAGTCTGGGGGGTCAAGTCAACCTAATCCCAAATCATATCTAACATCCTATGTTTAAAGAACTATGTTATCCACAAAAGAAGGACTCTCGGACAGAATCTATTCTATACTGACTGTGCGTGCGTGTACAAGCGTCTAAGTGTCTACACTAAATGCGAGGGGGTAGGAATATTCCATGGTAACAGGGCTATGAATTACTTGCATAAAGACAGAGAAGCCAAGCCTTTGCTCGGTAGCTGGAAGAATGTTTACTTAAACTGCTAGACAGGAATGCATCGGCTAAGGAGTGAAGCAGATAATTCGAAGGTGAAATACAGTTCTTGGCAGAGAATAGGCTGATGTCAGGCTTCGTGAGCCGCGCAGAGAATGAGACAAAGTTCATGGTCACAGATGCAGGCTCAGACTCGAGTTTTCAGAGGCAGAAGGCAAGAGGAGTTTGATGACAGAATCAGGGCCTACTTGCCTGGACTGAAAAATGGCATAAGTGAACCATACAAAGCCGGTGGCCTTTCATACTTAGGAATGGAATATCCGGCCTATTCATGGCGGATCTGACAGAGGACATGTTGACGGTGGACGCACATGTATTTGCGTCTTCATAACTGGAACTGGAGGGAACATACATGTACTTGTGACATGCACATAGAACCGTTGGGGTCCAAGATAGGGGACATAACTGATCAGAAAAATCCATATTTCCACATTCCCTCCTTGTCCCCTACTTGCCCGTTAAGAGATATCAATCTTCATCAATCCATTGATCTGTTCATATAACATCATTTGTTCTTCTTTCTTCTTCCGTGACGAATGAAATCTTGGTGGTGGAATACACGATGTGGCACATAGACCACAAATCGCTGGTCCACATTGTAGACATAGACAGCAACTGAATAGTATGAGAAGGCCAATACCTAGGAAGGATAAAACTCTCCATCCCCAGGCTGATATCACACTCCAAAACCAACTGGACCAAGTCCAAGTGCCTGGGTTCTGGTGTATCTGGTTTACAATCTTATGAAGGCGAGTGATGGCTTTATATACAGATGGCGAATTTTCTGGTATGAATACGCAGCAGCTTGATCCGATGACCCTACAAGCTCCGCCCCTATCAGCTAGGATGACGTCAAGGACAAGACGATTTTGAAGCACAACAATCCGCATAGCAGACTGCTCTTCTGTTAAATTGCCTAAGGCGGAAATAGTCTCATTCACTACTGCTTCAAGGGTTCTAGTTAATCTACGTATCAGCTTACTATTAGTAACAGTACCTATATAGGGAAAGATGCCTTTATTAAAATCTACATACTTGTCCCATGCCGTCTCAGTATAATCGACAATTGGGAGATCTCTCCGCTCTCTGTTGTGTACTAAATGAATATTTCTATAATAATCAGGAGGAGCTAGGAAAACAGGTGGCAAAAGGAATGCAATGTAGTAGGTACCATCCCAATCTAGAGGTAGACGCATATATGCAGTCTGACCACATATAAAGTAGGAGTGGCGATAAGCTCTAAATGAAGATTTGCCTCGATCACTGAATTCTACTATAGTAGTGCATTTACTATGGCCCATATGTATGGAACCACTTTTTCTTACACATAATTCACCCTTTACTGGAAATACTGACATGGTGGGCAAAATTAGTTCAACTTCGGATTCGACATTCAGAATCATGAGATTAGGTGTAAAATTACCTAATCCATATACTTCATTTTCTAGATCAGTTCCTGTTCTTTTGGGGTGACCCTCCTTGTCAGGGTAGCAGACCTTGAGTAAAACTAGGTTCAGGTTTCCCCATACCCAATGATCTTGGTAAACTGCTGTGTCTGAGTCTATGGAATTTATTAAACTAAACCATGCTCCACAGGAGCCATTATGTGTAAATGGATGTGGAAAGAAAGGCAGGACTCCTTTATAATTCTGATAGGGAGGGAGCCGGCCACACACCCAACAATTAGTAGCATTACTAGTCTGATGGGAATGATGTAACATACTAATGAAAGTGTTATTGCGCAGCGCAAGTCTATAAGACAATTCATGCGGGGGTAAGTCACTAAAAGAATGTTCAGCAGTAACATTGTAAACGTTTCTGGCAATAGGGTAATATATGTGCAACAATATACTTGCAGTAATTATTAAAAGACTCAAGAAAAACAAGATTAATAATGTCACTATGCAGTGGCTACGCAGTGATTTACAGTACGCCTGTCGTTTCAACATTTTCCGGGTGTTTTCTCTACTCAGGTCCAAGGGATACATGTCAGAGACAATTCAACCGCTTCACCTTGGAGAGGACTTAAACAATCAAATTGCTCGACTGGTTGGGCCTAAGCTTTAGTTTATAGTGTTCAGAGTTACTCTGTTCAACAAAAGGAAGTTTTGAGTCAATGGGTGAAGACACACGAGGTGGGCTGTTTACATCTGCAGGAAGTCCATGAAATTTCTTGATATGACTTGAATGAATCCATCCTTTTCTGCCTTCAATCTTCACGGCTGTTCTTGTGGTCAGCAGGACTAACTTGGGTGACTTCCACCTGGGCTCCAGCTGAGTCTTTCGGTCGAAATTCCTCACAAGGACGAGGTCCCCCGGAACTACGTCATGGGGTTTCACCTCAGTGTTGTCGGGAAAGGCTGCAGCTACCTGTGAACGACAAGATTGTAGTGCAGACATCAAGGAAGCCAGGTAATCTGTCAGCATATTACAGTCAATATCAGTTATTTTTCGTGGTATAGGCGTCCCCCACATATTTGGTGGTCTGCCGAAGATCACCTCATACGGGGATAGCCCGGTTCGAGAGTGTGCTACCATTCTCATGTAAAAGAGTGCAACTGGTAACGCTACTACCCAGTCGACACCTTTCTCTCTGCATATTTTGGACAATCTGATTTTCAGTATCTGGTTATGTCTTTCTACGAGACCTGCTGCCTCGGGGTGTCGGACACAGTGGAATTTCCACTGATAACCTAACAGAAGCGAAACATGTTTCATTAATTCGGATGAGAACGGCTGGCCGTTATCTGAGTGAACAACACGTGGTAAACCGTACCGTGGGAAGAATTCTCGAACCAACTGTTTGGCAGTAGTCGGGGCAGTGTAATCTGAAACCGGGTATGCCTCTGTCCAACGGGACAGAGCGCAGACAACTACGAGAACATATTTGAATCCTCGACATCGTTCCATCTGGATATAATCCATCTGGAGGACTTCAAAAGGGTGATTAGGAGGATGAAATCCACCTTGTTCTACAGGAACGCTTTTTCCTGGGTTGAACTGGCAACAAATCATACAGGTACGGACCTTTTGTTTGGCTGCTGCTCGCAAATGTTTATTGAACCAAATGTGTTGAATGCTATCTAGCATAGCTTTTTCTCCTAGATGTGCGGGACTATGTATAGTGTTAACTATAACTTGGACCATTGAATCAGGAAGGAACCACACAGACTTTTCCTTCATCATCCATCCTTGGTCCGTTTGGATCCCTCCTAATTCAGTCCATTTCTTTATTTCGTCTGGTGTAGCATGTGTCTGTATGTCAATTACGTCAAGAGTAGGATCTTTAACTGTCATACAATGTGTCGGCATCGGGACTATTGTCTTTGTCATGTCGGGGGTTTGAGTTTGAGCAGTCTGTTTAGCTGTTCTGTCGGCTAGATCATTGCCTTGGGAAATGATATCAGTAACCTTCGTATGAGCCTTACATTTCATAATTGATATTGCAGTGGGTAGATGTATTGCATCTAATAAGGCATGAATGAGGGGTCCGTGCTGAATGTGGGCACCGTGGGAAGTTAAATAACCTCTCTCTCGCCACAGCACGCCGAAGTCATGTACAACTCCGAATGCATAACGTGAATCAGTGTATATGTTGACTTTTTTATTCGTGGCTTGAATACAGGCTTGTGTCAGAGCGATAAGCTCTGCGGCTTGAGCTGACAAAGTATTTATACGATTAGTTTCAATGACTTCAGTATCTGTTGTGACTGCGTAAGCAGCCACTAACTCTCCTGTATTTGTTCTCATGCATGAACCATCTACATACAATGTCAGATCTGGATCTGACAATGGGACATCGGTTAAGTCTTGTCTGGGTTTCGTCGTTATAGTAATAACTTCAATACAGTCATGGGCTAGTGGGTCTGTTCCGGTTACTGGCAAAAGTGTGGCAGGATTCAATGTGTTACAGCGTCTGATTTCTATATGTGGCTGAAACAATGTAAGTTCGTACCCTGTAAGTCGCGCTATAGTCAAGTGTTGTGTTTGCGTTCTATTTACAAGAACCTCTACTGCGTGTGGTACTTGAACTGTCAATGGATGTCCTAACACTATGGCGTCGCTCTGTCTTATTGCTAAAGCTGTTGCTGCTACTGATTTTAGGCATGCAGGTAAAGCCTGAGCTACGGGATCTAATGTACTAGAAAAATAAGCACATGGTTTGTGTGCTCCTGCTTGTTCCTGTGTGAGTACTGACAAGGCAGTACCTTCGCGTTCTGTAACAAAGAGTGTAAACTGTTTTCTGTAACATGGCGTTGCTAAAACAGGTGCTTGACATAAAGCTTTCTTTAGGCTTTCAAAAGCTTGTGTATGTTCCTGAGTCCAAGGGAGAACAGTCGATGTGGCTGCCTCCTGTGTTGTCAACTGAATGAGTGGTTTTGCTAGAAATGCATACTGAGGGATCCACTGCCTGCAATATGAAGTGAGGCCTATGAAAGCCCGCACCTCCTTTTGTGTCTTGGGTATTGGCATGTTAGCTATTAACTGAATGCGGTCGGGTGTAAGCTGCCTTCCCTCCTTGGACAGCGAGTGTCCAAGATAAATAACTCGCTGGACACAGAATTGCAGCTTAGAAGGGGACACCTTGTGCCCCTTTTCGGCTAGAAATTGTAAAACTGTCAGTGATGCTTTTTCACATTTCGGTTCGCTTCTCGCGGTGATCAGCAGATCATCGACATATTGAAGCAGAGCAGTGTTAACTGGCATGTGGATACTGTCTAGTTCTCGTTTCAGTGCTTGGCTATAGATGCTGGGGCTTTCTGTAAATCCTTGAGGTGCGCGTGAGAATTTAAAGCTACGCCCATTTAAACTAAATCCGAACAAATATTGACTTTCCGGATCTATTGGGACGCTGAAAAAGGCATTCTTGAGATCAATTACCGTAAAGAATGTTGCTTCGGAATCAATAGCTGTCAGTAATGACGAGATATCTGGGACCACAGGAAATTGTGGCACAATGCATTTGTTTAATTCGCGCAGATCAATAACCAATCGATAGACTGGCGGGGCCTTTGGATCTGTTCGTTTAAGAATCGGAATTATCGGTGAATTACATACATTGGAGTTTGTTTCCACAACTACTCCTTGGGCAATGAGCTCGTCAATGATTTGTAGTAAAGCCACTACAGCATCTGGTGGTAACTTGTATTGTCGCATTCGTGGTAGCACCACTCCTGCCTTTAATGTGACTCGATATGGTGTAATATTCATGCAACCAACATCAGTAGGGCCTTGTGCCCATAGATGTGTAGGTAAAGTCTGCAGTCGGGGATCCATGTCTCTAGACACATAGTGACCTTTAAAGTCACGTAAAAACAATCTTACTCCTTCCGGAGAACAACATATTATAGCTCCTAGAGCTTTCAGTGTTTTTATTCCTAACAGATTTTCTGGACATGATTTAGTAAGCAATAAATCTGTAGTTCGGGTCAGAGGTCCTATCGTAAGTGGAAGTGGCTGTGATACTTCATTAACAATAGGTTTTCCTGAAAAACCAAGGGAAATATTCTGAGAGCCTGAGAGGGGTGCCCCTGGAACTTCACTACGTTTTATAGTTGTTCGACTTGCCCCTGTATCGAGTAAAAATTTTCTATCTTGGCCTAATAATTCACTATGTACGTAAGGTCCTTCTTGATCTACTGGGATTTCAATAAGGGGTAAGTCAACTTCCCTCTCTAGGCTTTTTCATGCGTAACGCTGATACTCAGGATATTCATACTGTGCGGTCTGATACATTTGTCGTGTTGTTGTCTGTGTGGCAGCAACAGGCAACGGTGGTGCAGCTGGCACAAACTGTATTGGCTGTTGTGCGGCTGGCATGGCCTGTGCATGCTGCGGAGCTCCTTGTTCATTCTGATCTTGTCTGAGTGGCCGTGGTCTTTCTTGTGTTTTACCTATGGCGATATTATGTTTCAAAACTGGACAATCGTGTACGTAATGACCTGGCTTTTTACAATAATTGCATGTCCCTTTTACAGGTCCTGCTGAATCGGAATGTGTCATACCCTTTTTATGTCCTTCAGCTGGAACTGTCTGGGAAACTAGCATTTTCATTTTCGTGTCTTTCATGCGTCTGTGTTCATGTTCTTGTTCCTCTCTAATTCTATTGTGATGGTACTGTAACATTTGTAACATTTGTGATGGAGTGTTACCTTGCCAGGTACTCTCGAATTTTAATACTCTATTCTTTACTTGGGGCAGGGCATTTTCTACTAATTTTGTTACAAACAGATGTGGGTATGATTCGCTACTTGCCTTTAGGCCACTATTTATACCAAAACATTTTTCAAATCGGGCATAGTAATCACTAGTGTCTTCATCTTGCTTCTGCTTACAGGCTGAAATTGTACCCCAATCTTCCTTTTTCGTAGTTAATAAACGTGGCAATACCTGTACTAGTAAACCTGGTAGTGCCTTAGTTTTATCCCCAAGTCCTGCTCCTGCAGTTCGGGCCTTTTCTTCCGCTTCTAATACTGACCATTCTATCTTTTGGTCTCCTACCTCCCACTCTTTTTCCTTGAGTTTCTCATAAATACCAGCAGGCATCAATACCTTTAATATTGTCATAATGTCGGGATAGGTATACTCTCCCATGAGTAACATGTCTTTAATTTCTCGGTGAAAACCCGCTGGATCTTTGTCATGACTGGGTACCACTTTCTTCATTTGTACCAATTCTATTTTCGATATGGGCGTATATACAAATACGCGCTTAAACTCGTTGTCCTCGCCTTTTATTGGGTGTACTTCTCGTAAGGGATTCTGTCTATCCATGTAATACGTGGTCCTTTCCTTGACGGGCAATGAGACACGTTCTGAACATACAAAAAGAATATACTGCTTTCTTGATTCTAGAATTTCTTTAATTAATTTAGTACCTGAACCTCTCCATTTATTCATAAGCAATTCAGTCAATATGTCAGGTAAGGGACCAGGGTCCGAATGCTGACTCCGATATAGTATAATGAGTTGTTGAATCATATAAATCCCAGCTAACCTCTGTTCATCTGGGGTGAGATTCAAAAATGTGCGTGCTACTGTATCATCACTATATTTTCCGGGACTGTCCACCCAATGGACAGCTGCCCTGGCTAAATCTTGTTCATCCATAGAATCGAGAAAATGATAACCCCTTCGTTCTCGGAGTAGTTTGTCGGCGGCTTGGAACGAATGCTCGTTAGACCTTATATTAATTATAGGTATTTGGAAATTCCTGTTATTATCTGGACATATCGGACGTATCGGGTCAATAAGACATCTATTATTATTACAAGATCTTCCTCTACCTACATAGGCTATGGTGTCTGACTGTCCCGCGGGCAGTCCTGACCCTTCCTCCTCGCTTTGTTCGAACTCGTCTACCTCTAATCTTTCTTCGTGTAGGCGTTCTATTTCTTTACGGATCTTTCGGCACATGGCTATTATACAATTTTTCTTATCATGTCTACCTTCTGATATATTCTGGCTCCATCTGGTAAGAATTTGCATTGCTTCCGGGTCTACCCCCGGTCGGTCTTGATTTCTGATCACACAATTTATGAGGAAACGTAACAGTTCCCCCTGTATCTCCACTTTCTGGTATTCCATAGCTCTGGTAATACATTCTGGATCTCGCCCTGTTTGGACAAAATGATATATTTTATCTAGATGCGCAGTCATTCCTGGTAACTTCCCTAAATACAATGCGGCTCGTCTGATACGCAATGATGCCAGGGTCATTTCGTCCTCTTTACCGGGCACAGGGTCATATCTACAATCTACAAGAAGTTCCTTAAGCGTACGGGCATTTATGAGTTTGGGTGTACGTGAATGTGCTGACTCTTGAAAAGTAAGTTTATTTATTCTGGGTGGCGTAGAAAAAATATTGGTAGCACCTCCCGTAGCCCCATCTGGGGTGTCGGGTGTGAAAGGATTCGTTGAACGTGACACAGCAACTATAGGTGTGGACACAGCTATAGAAGTAGCTGTAGGAACAGATGCAGAAACAGATGTGCTTGCCGAAACTTGTGACTCGATCTGTTGCTGTAGGGATACGGGTACTGGATCTTGGCGTTGGACCTCCCTGGTATGCGGTCTATGTGGGGCGGAATTAGCATACTCGGGAGCTGCGTCATCTAAATATGAGGAAAGAAAAACATCTTCTGCGGTTCTAGGATGCCCCTTAGGATGTACCTTTATTGGGAATAATGGGGGTGGCAAGTCTTTCGGTATCTCTGGAGTAGCCTTAGGTAATCCTTCGGCTAGAAGGGGATACATACCATTCATAAGGGCATTTCTTTGTCTATCTACTTGTTCTGATTTCACTCGGATACCTTCCTCAATTAATAGATTTTCTCGAACTTTATTTGAACTCTCTTTATTCTTTTCTTCCTGTCGGAGTGCTTTTTCTGTGCGTCTATGAGATTCTTTACGCCATAACTCAACGGCGTCTTTCTGTGACTGTCTGACTTTCCTTTTCCATAACTCTTCCTCGACTTTCATGATGCACTCTGCATCCCAGGTCCCCGCTGCGGGCCACCTCTGACTTTCTGGTAATTCCTTGGTATAGTCTACCCATAAATCAAGGAATAATATAGCGTCTAAGCCATGTTTGTGATACATGAAGTGCCCTGGAGTGTCCCTAGGAGGAATAGGGACGGCTTCTTCAAGTACCCCTTTTCTCGTAGTGATCTGTCTTAACTTCGAAAAGAGCGGCATATTGACAACTGATCTGATACTTAATCTTGAACACACTTAATACAAAAGCACAATAATGAACAACCATTCATACCACAATATGCAGGACGTTTAACACATTAAACATTAAACATTAAACATTTTTTTTTTTTTTTTTAACCTTTAAAATAACCAACAATGATGATCGTCTGCATAACTAATCACCAAGCATAATTCTTTGACAATAACTAGATACTTCGGAATACTTGATATACTGCTAAACAGTACATATACACTGCTAAAACAGTGCAGACCGGATTTGTGTACCCAAACCCGTCTTGACCGGCACAACCTATGTGCACGTCAGAAATGCCTCCCCAGTAATGGTACTCACCGGGTAGCTTCGGAAACGGAAGGCCTCGGCAACTGAACTTGGACCGGACTGGACTCGACTCGACTCGTCGGAAACTGGACTCGACTTCGAACTGGTGGGCCTCTGTATACCTCGGATCTTGCTCTCTCAGCTAGGCTCTGGTCGGGATACTTCGCACTTCTCACCGCCTCGTCTGGGTGTTGATCGCAGCCTCAGTCGCCCCCGCTTGACCGGAGGGAGATACAGGAAATCCTGCTGGTACGCGTTATTGTCCGTCCAGCTGTGGCAGGAGACCGGGCCTGCAACTCACCGCCGGCGCGTGAGATGAGAAAGTGTCCCTGTTCGGGCGCCATTCATGTGGTAAATAAAATTCATTACCGGGACTTAATTTGATACAGAAACATAATAAAATAGCTCAGTAAAATAAGAGGCAGAATCCGTGATATTAGAGGTTCGGAATGGGCTTTATTCCAATGATCGATTATAATCGGTTGCTCCAAGTTCCATCACCACGGGGGTTCAGGAAGTGAAGTACATACTTTATTGACAAGAAATGATTTTTATAGAACATACATTACAATGAAGCGAATGCAGTAGGCGTAACAATTGATAAGGAAAATGACGATTCATATGCGTAACCGAAAATGGGTGTAATAAGGAGTAAAAAGGAACATAATTGGTTATGATGTCACATATAGGTGGATCTATAAGATAATACTTGGCATAGATGCGCGCGCAGCAGCATGACGTGTAATTGACGTGCAACTAGGGAGTGAAGGGGACTTGACATTTAGCTCTACATGTGGAGACAAAAAGTCTGGGGGGTCAAGTCAACCTAATCCCAAATCATATCTAACATCCTATGTTTAAAGAACTATGTTATCCACAAAAGAAGGACTCTCGGACAGAATCTATTCTATACTGACTGTGCGTGCGTGTACAAGCGTCTAAGTGTCTACACTAAATGCGAGGGGGTAGGAATATTCCATGGTAACAGGGCTATGAATTACTTGCATAAAGACAGAGAAGCCAAGCCTTTGCTCGGTAGCTGGAAGAATGTTTACTTAAACTGCTAGACAGGAATGCATCGGCTAAGGAGTGAAGCAGATAATTCGAAGGTGAAATACAGTTCTTGGCAGAGAATAGGCTGATGTCAGGCTTCGTGAGCCGCGCAGAGAATGAGACAAAGTTCATGGTCACAGATGCAGGCTCAGACTCGAGTTTTCAGAGGCAGAAGGCAAGAGGAGTTTGATGACAGAATCAGGGCCTACTTGCCTGGACTGAAAAATGGCATAAGTGAACCATACAAAGCCGGTGGCCTTTCATACTTAGGAATGGAATATCCGGCCTATTCATGGCGGATCTGACAGAGGACATGTTGACGGTGGACGCACATGTATTTGCGTCTTCATAACTGGAACTGGAGGGAACATACATGTACTTGTGACATGCACATAGAACCGTTGGGGTCCAAGATAGGGGACATAACTGATCAGAAAAATCCATATTTCCACAGTGGTGTGGCTAGTGATGTTGTGTCCTTTGCCTCTCCTGTCAGCTAGGGTATGTGTCCCTTCTCTCCTGGTGTTTTGCAAGGGATTGTGGTCAGGGAAGGGGCTGGTTTTATATTCAGCTATGTGGGTGTGTCCAATTGCGGTATTGCTGACAGGTGTGTTGTCCTGGGATTTGTATTTTTCGTTTTGCCATGTGCTTGTGTCATTGGGGTGTGTTTTGTGTATTTGGGGGACATGGCTAGTTTTCTGTGTGCACTTTTTGGCCTTCTTGTGGGGTTTTGGCTTCGTCCGCCGCAGTGGCTGTGCTTCAGCTCTTCCGCTGGCTCTTCCATTCATACCATTGTGCGACCGCGGCGGTCGGAGACAGCGGTACGTACCATGGGACCGTCGGGGATATCCTAATTTCCGGGGCGGTGTCTCCGCTATACTTGTGGCGGGTTGTTGTTTTTCTGCCGCAATTCTGACCGCCGCGGACGGATTTTGGCCATCTCCGCCCGCTACGGGCGGTTTTTCTTGGCTTCATTCCGCTGCGGTCGGATTTATGGGGTGGTTAATCCTAATTTGGCCGCCGATTTTCCCACGGTGCCTGCGGGCGGTTGTTTGCCGCTTCCATGGCGGTCGGGGTGTTTTTCCACCCGCCATCCTAATGGACCTCTTAATATATATATTTAAAAAAAAAAAAATACATATAAAATATATAGCACTAATATAAATATCGATGTTATTGACAACAATATTTTTGCTAACGATATTACTTACTTCGATATTACTAACTTCGATATGACTTACTTCGATATTTAAAAAACGATATTACTTACCCTAAGGTCGATATTCTGGTCACCGATATTCTTGACATCGATATTCTGTCTCTACGATATTAAAAACTCGATATTACTGTAAGTCGATAATTTGTTTTAAAAAAAACTATATTTTGACTGCTCACCAGTTGGTCCAGACGGAGCCCGGCTGAGGTGGTGACTGTTTTGGGTGCCATCAATGCGTCTCTCCAATCTTCCTCTTCAAGAGGTCCTATCCATTGCTCCCACTGACTTTTTAATCGGTCTAGTGTGTTTGGAGTGTTGTTGGTTGCAATAAATATGAGAGATTCCCCCCTTTCTCAGGTTACCAGTTATAGTTTGTGCCTCAGAGGGACTGTACTCTGGGAGCGATGTGCCATTTGGTACATACATGTGGGAGGCGTGGCGTAGCTACAAATACCTATAGAATTGTGAGGAGTGTAGGGTATATCAGATTTGCAGATCTTTAAAAGTGTGCATATGGTCGCCTGTCCACACGTCCTCATGCTGTGAGATACCAATGAGGTCCCATGTCCGGAATCCCTCCAGTCTGCTGACCTCCCGAAGCCAAGCCCCTTGCCAGAGTGGTGTGTATTGGGTCAACTTGTTTGTCCATTGGGTATAGAGCAGGGAGGCGCGCCAGGCCAGGAGAACCGCTTGCGTCACAGTTGGTAAGGTTCTGGGGATAAGTCCCCTGTGCATCATCGCCTGGATCTTGGGCAGACCCAGGTCGCTCAGTTCTACTCTGAATGCTGTATCAGACCAGCCACCGTTAAACCAGTCATGCAGCGTGAGTAGGCTGGTTGCCAGGTAATATAGGTATAGATTAGTCATGCCCATACCTCCATCGAAGGATGGAATCCGGCATTGGGACAGGGCCATGCGAGGTCTCTCTCTGCCCTAGAGGAATTTAGTGGTCAGACTGTCGAGCTCTTTACACCAGGTCCGTGGAAAATGAAATGGAGTGTTTTAAATTGTGTAAAAGAACCTGGAAGGTATCATCATTTTAAAGAGGGTGATTCTTTCTAGGGGATTAAGCAGTAACGTCTGTCACCTGTGGAGGTCCTCTCTAGCTTTTTTTACCAGCGGGGTGACATTGAGTGACAAAGCGAGATCAGGAAGTAAGGCCACACAGATTCCCAGATATTTGAATGATTGCTGTCTGATAGGTATCGTGGCTTGCCAATCAGAGCAGTCTCTTGATAAGTGGAGAGGGACCAGGACAGATTTGCTGGGGTTTAGTTTCAGACAAGAGATTTGTCCAAAGAGGTGCAATGCCCAGAGGCAGTGGGGGCCGGATTGAGCTGGCTCGGCTAAAGATAGGAAGACATCATCTGCGTATAACGCAATTTTGTCCTCTTCAGAGTTTGGCCATCTCCAGCCCTGATTACGATCATCCGACCGTGTAAGGCATGCCAAGGGTTCCATCGCCAGGGCGAACGGGAGTGGTGTGAGAGAGCAGCCTTGCTTCCTACTCCTTTCAATGGAAAATAACTCAGAGAGTGCCCCGTTGACCAGCACTCGAGCCTGCAGCCGAGAGAATAACACTTTAACCAAATCTTGGAAGTGTTAGCCCATACCATCTCGATCAGCACATCTTCACGATACTGACAGTCTATGGCATCAAATGCCTTTTCAAAATCGATAAGGAGAAATGCTAAATAGGGGGTCAATGATTGGACATTTGAAAGGCAAGATGGAGGCGTCTGAGGCAATTGTGGCCCCGTGAGATGGCATGAATCCACATTGGTCGGGGTGGACCAGTTTGGGAAAATAAGGCCTCAGTCGGTGGGCTAGGATCGAGGCAAATATTTTAACCTCCGTGTTTATGAGGGGGATTGGGCGATACTCGGCACAGTTTGATGAGGGAGCTTGTGTTTTGGGGATCAGCACAATGGTGGAGGCGTTTGTTTCAGGTAGAAATGAGCTGTTCTCGACCGCTTCAGCGCATAGGTCCGATAGGTGTGGAACAAGTATCTCTCTGTAGGCAGCGTGGTACTCCTATGGGAAACCATCGGGGCCTGGGGTGTTGCTGGATGTGGTGCGTGATATGGCATCGTTGATTTCTTCCTGGCTAATAGGAAAATCAAGGTCTTTTGCTTCTGCTTGGCTCAGGCAAGGGAGCTGGAGGTGTTCTGTTATAAAGAAGTACGGAATCCCACCCTCGTCGCCAAAATGTTATAAAGAAGTACGGGAGTCCACTGGTTCATGTAAGATACTTCTTTAATGGTAGCTTAGTTCCATCACAGGTGGTCAGGATAACAGGAGGAAGTTAGGAAGTACAAGGATAGCCCCACCAGGAGCAAGCTCCATTCAGCTCAGCCTGAGTACACCAACTGCCAAACTCCTCTGGAGAGACACCCAGGCATTCCATGATGTCATACAACATTCCAACCCCAACAGAGCTGTGCAGTAGAGAAAAGCTAACAAGTAATCTACAACATGTTCTTGGCTGATTAGATTTGAGAGAGAGAGTTCGGGCATTGTTTTGAGTAGAGTTTAAAGAGTAATAAGCAGCGAAGGTCTGGACCATCGCCGAAGGTATGCGATGAACGGTACCTTACGGGTCTTTGATCGCAGGGATTATATGATTAGCCATTGGGTATTTGGCCAAGCGGTGTAGGAGTTTCCCATTTTGCCCCCCCCCTACACCCTGGCTACAGAGGCTCCCCACAGTAGCTTAGCGGCCTCCATGGAAATTTACTTTATTTTGTCCCGCAAGTGCACGATTTGCCTCTCTTGTGTGTATCCCAGTTGTTCAGTTGTTCTGTTCTCAAGGAGCATCACTTGGGTCTCCAAGAGAGTGACTTGAGTGTCTTGGGCTAGGCGCTTGATTTTGAGTTGACCATTGGTGAAGCCGCGAATAGTGGCTTTGCCTGATTTGCATAAGGTACCCGGGGAGGAGACAGAGTCATGATTAGTAAAAAAGTATTGTTGAAGCTCTGTTCCACAGCTTTCTTGAAGTATTTATCCTGGAGGAACCATGCGTTCATCCTCCATACCAGACGAAGTATATCAGGGAGGTCTCCTACCCTCAGGAATATGGGTGAATGATCGGATATGCCTCTGGGAAGGATGGCAATATGTCTGATTTCCTGACAATCTAGTGCAGGCATAAAGATATGGTCGATTCATGCGTGCGTGTGTTGTACTGCAGAGGTGTGGGTGTATTGTTTTTATTTATTAATATTTATTTAATCAGGATTTGATAGTGTTAATTGTGGGAAGTAATTTATTTTTAATTAATGAATATTTGGTTGCTTAATTATTATTAATTAATTGGTGATTAATTATGGTAACTGTGTAACTTGTTTGAGGTGCAGGTTATGGGGTTTATAGGGGAAAAGGATGGGAAGTAATTTATGTGTAATTATTAAATAGTTTTAATTAATATTAATTGATTACTTGATTATTAATTAGGGTAATTGTTTAATTTTTTGTGAGTGGGTTTTTGTTTTATGGGGTAAAGGGTAAGGAGTAAATTTCACTTACTTTACAATTAGTTGTTAAATGCTATTAGTTTGTTAAGAAATAAGTTGCAATTGTGTAATTTCTTTTGCAGCTGTGGGTTGTTGTGATTATAGTTGTAAAGGGTGGGAAGTTAATACATTTTTATGTGTTTCAATTTGAAAATACTTCTTTAATTGATAATTAATTATGCTAATTATGGAAGTACATTTAAAAAAAATAAGATGTCGTTTGTGAATTGTGTGGTGTTATAGGGTAGGAAGTAAATAAACTAAATTTATTTCATAATTAATATTTTGTTTCTAAATAATTTCTAAATATATATATTTATTTGTTTAAAAATTGTTTTTTTAATATAATATTTGTACGTATTTTTATATGTGTTTAACATTATATTTTTTTATATTTGTATTACCATATTTGTACTGTTTAATATTTTTTGTTGTAATTTTGTTTTCTTAATTTTGATCTGACTGGAGTAGGAATACTAATTTTTACCCCTCTGCAATCCAACACTTTCCCAACTGCTGCAATGACTGGAGTGGGAATAGTAAATGTTATCCCTCCACAATCCAACACTTTCCCTACTGTTGCACTCGCTGAAGTGAAAATAGTAAATTTTACCCCTTCACTATCCAACAGTTTCCCTACTTTTGCACTCATTGGAGTGGGAATTGTAATTTTCACCCCTCCGCTATCCAACACTTTTCCTACTGTTGCACTCACTGGAGTGAGGATAGTAATTTTTACCCTTCCGCTATCCAACACTTTCACTACTGTTGCACTCACTGGAGTGGGAAATTTAAGTTTAAAGATTTTTAAATAGTTTAATGTTTAATTTGTAATAGAATGTTTTTTAATAGATTTTATGTTAGAGGTACGTGTGTGTATGTATGTATGTATATATATATTCACTGAAAAAACCATAGGTTTCACACATGTTATAGTTAGCTGTACATTTCACTCGTAAAAAACCAATGAAATTCCACGTTATAGTTAGATCAGTTAACTATAACTTGCGCGCCCACAATAAACTGCTGATGACGTCACATATTACATCACTCATGACATGGTCAGTGACATCACTCTTCACATCAATGATGACATTTGAAATGACACATTGTGGATTGCGGTCGCGCAAGTTATAGTTACCTGATCTAACTATAACGTGGAATTTCATTGGTTTTTTACGAGTGTAATGTACAGCTAACTATAACATGTGTGAAACCTATGGTTTTTTCAGTGAATTTGCAAGGTTTTTTAAATGCTAATTCCTAACTATAACGTGTGTGAAACCTATGGTTTTTTCAGTGAATTTGTACGTTTTTTTAAATGCTAAGTTATGTATTTATTTTGCGCCCACGTGGCGCATTTCGTACCGTGCACGCCTCGCCATTTTTTACAAAATATCAATTATTTTTTTCCTCTTTGGGGGTCCTTAGATTTATATATTAAATGTGATTGTTAATTCTTTTTTTTTTTTCTTTTTTTTTACCGTACGCGTACGGTAAGCTTACCGTACGCGCACCCCGCGATTTTTTTTAAAAATGATTAAATTCTTTTTTCATACTTTTTGGTCCTTCGTGAACCCCCTGACGAACGCTAGGGGGTCTGCAACTCTCTTCATTGCCCCCTTTTCATGTTATCAACCTTTTTTTTCCAGTGCGAGAGACAGAAAATGGCGGCCGATACTTCCTGGTTTCGACCGATTCGAATGTTTACTTTGATCTAACAACCAATCAGAAACGCGCTCGCGCACGGCACCGTGCGCGTACGGTAAGCTTACCGTAAGCGCACGGTAAGCGCACGGAGCGCTGCACAGATATATATATTGATTTAAATGCTATTTTCTCAGGAACTACTGAACAGATTTACACCAGACCTACAAAAGGCACTTCCTTGACCTTATGGCTACCTCTCTGCCAAATTACAAGTAATTCTGTTCAGCCGTTCGGGCTGTAGCTGTGTCTAAAGGTCCTATGGAAAAATGCATGGGGAAAACGTGTTTTGGGACCCCCCTTTTTTCTCAGCCCCCGCTTGACGAATCACCCCGAGACTTTCAGGGTAGGAGCGGAGCGTAGCGCCCCATTAGTTTTGAAAATTTCGCGAGGATTCGTCAACCGGTGCCAAAGTTATTCAAAATAGAATTTTCAGATTTCCTATGGAAACATGGTCCTAACTATAACTATCTACTGGCGACCGCCAGTAGATAATATATATATATATATATATATATATAATATATCAAAACACAAGTTTGCCTGCTAAGGAGAGCCCACACCAGGTAAGTTCATTTGCCACCATTTATTATGAAGGGTGCAACGAGGACAGGTCCTCATGCCTCACAGAATCCAGTCCAGCCGATGCGTTTCTTATCTTCATACTTCTTCAAAGGCAACAGACTCTGCACGGTTAACATCACAGCGTTTTCATGGTAGCACCTTTTATACTTGTAACTCCGCCTCAGTGGGCGTGGCCACGGCTGTGGCCCGATGGTTTTCAGACACCTCTGTGACGACGCCAATCGACGCCGCCGCCTATGATTCAGGAGCTGATTTTGAAGGCAGAGATTTAACCACTGGAGTCTGAACTACTGTCTGTGGTATATTTGCTCAGGTAGAGGCCGGACCATTATTTTCTAGAAAACAACGATAATAGCTGTTTATCATGTGCCTTAAATCAGTTATTAAGGATATAGGTACTGACATAGAGTCCTCCTGGACATTGGGATTCACTTCCTCCTCTTCCTCATAATTATAAGCTTGATGGAAAGATACATAACGTTTAGAACCCTGAACCGGACGATCTTTAAAGGAGAATTGTTTCTGAACTTCCTGGAACTCTTCTTCATCTGACTCGACTTTTATGTGCAGTTGAGAGGGACTATAGGCTACACCATAAGGCCCTTCATCTTCAAACTCCTGACAATCCAGAATAGTGGATGGAAGAAGCGGTGAAAATCTTGGCGTGGATAACTCTGCTTTCTTGCCCGTCGATGAGCCCGTTGACGGAGCAAAACGTTTAATTGAGATGAATGTGGAGATGAATGAGGAGCTCAACGTCGGAGTCGTCGACGCCTTCGTTGGCGAGCTGACAGGAATTCCTTTAGACTTCGACGGCAGCAACGACGATGGAGCCTTCGTCTCCAAGGTAGTTCTGTGCGGAGTATGATGCAAAGAAGAAGAGGATGACTCTCTTTCTTTAGATCTTCCAGACTTTTGCCTTTTTTGTTCCCCTTTCTCCTCAGAAGATTCCCTCTTATGCTTTTTAGAAGAATGTCCTTTAGAATCTCCATCAGAATCAGAGTCTGTGGTTTTCTTCTTTGGAGCCATAATAACAGGCGTGCTTCTCTGTCCTTAAGTGTCTTTGCAGAGAAGGTGCGACAATGCTTGCACTCCTTTGGAACATGCTTGGGGTTCAGACAGTACAAGCACTCCTTGTGTGGGTCCTCAGAAAATAATCTGGGTTTTCCACAGGATTTGCAAGATCTGAAGAGTCTCTGTTTAGAGTTTTCAGACATTTTTTATGAAATAGAGATGAAAAAATCAGTACCTCACTTCCAAATGTTGAAGGTCAAAAGTTCAGCAAAGAACAAACTGAGCTAGGCTCAGGGAGACTCCTCACACGATGGCGGTTGGAAATCTGAGGTATGGGCCACATTATGAGGATGAGTGATTACACTAGGATATACTCTCTATGGTTTCCAGGAAGTTTTTTCTTTTACTGCAATGGTTATTCTTTTACCGTGAGACTCCCACCATGACAACGGGGAAGATACAAGCATGTGAATCTATGAAAGATTCAATACTGGAGAACAGCCCTGTATTTTCAGGCCCACGTGCTCCCAAGGGGGAAAGAGGCCTCTAGACCACAGGGAAAGTGTGTATGGGAAATGTAGTTCGGTTGATGGTCTGCGTGTTTTGTCATCATTTGTGATCGTAATGTTTTTTTCCTCCTTCTAATTTTAGTGCAAAGCTTTTGTTTTACTTTGGTGTAACTTGTCCTTGTGGTTTCAGCACTGGTAGAGCAGCAGTTTCTGTAGTTGCAAGTGTTTGGTAAGGAAAGGTTTTTTTATACAGTTTACTCCAAATGAATATCAATTTCCTGCGTGAATGTGTTTTTGAGAAATTCTGTAATAATAGCAGCCTATTTAGCTACTGTTTGAATGTGTGTGAAATGTTCCTTGTATTTGTGCACAATGTGTATTGTGTTGCCTTGTGTGTACTTTTTGTTTGTTTTCTTTTCTAGTGTTATATTGTTGGTGCGTGCGGTTTCTGTGCAAAGTAGGTGCTGATGAGTCTAGCAGCCTCTGGAAAGTGAGTGGTATTGTTTTACAGTATATAGGTCATTGTGGCTTTGTATTGAATGACTACGCCTTGCATGTGCAATATGCCAGTAGTTTTTCTTTTTGTTTTACAAATCTGCACTTTGTTTATTACTTTTTTATACAGTGTTGGGTATGGTTAACTTATTTGTCAAGTTACTTTTCCAACTACGGATTATGGCTAGCTGCAGGATGACCGCTCAGCAGGTTCTTGGTATGCTTTTCAAGTCTTATTCTGATCATGATTATGAGACTGACTCTGCATCTGAGGCAGAGGAGAGAGGAAAGTCAGGATTCTAGCAGGGAATTTTCTGTCCGAGAGCAATCATCTGATGAAGCCACTCTCAGTGTGGATGAATGCTGCTTTTAGAGGAAGACACTGGTGTGCCAATAGTGCAGCAAGAGGCATCTGGATTGCAGCCTGGGGCTGAAAGGCTTCCCATTGGAAGTTCTGGACTCTGGGTTGACCAAACATGGTGCAGCATGTGTTGCCTGCCTTTAGTGGTGTTGCAGAATATAGAATGAATTGTGATTTTTTTGTCTATATATTATTTTCAGTTGTTTATAGACAATGTATTTTTGTATGAGATTGTTGAGCAGACTAATCTGTATACTGAACAGTAGTTGAGGGACAACAGTGCCAGACTTAAGCCCCAATCTAGAGCTACACAGTGGACTTCCACAAATCTAGATAAGTTGAGGAAGGATAAATTACTTACCTGTAATCCTAGTTCTCTTTCAGGGGTATCCTCATCAAAGTCATAAGCACTGAATATTCCCGACCATGTGCGGGGACCCCGGAAAAAATAAAAATTATATATGAAAAACATATATATATACAGCTCTATATATCATTTTTTCCCATACTAATGCAGCCCCCATCTAGGAGGCTAAACAATGTAATAACAAATAAACTGCTTTTGCAAACCCATAATATGTGTATAAAAACACAGGAGGGCAAGTAGCACTTGAACTCTGTTTTTAATGAGTAAACCTCATGAAAAAACTGCAAATAAAGCAGACATTCTTAGCCTACAGGCTGCATTGTAAACCAATACCATAGAAAATGAAAGGATTTTCATACAAAACTGGCACCATGCCTTTAAGGCAGCCATGACCCCTAGCTTCCCATCATGCCTCAGGGGTGACAGGTCAGTTGTTCTTTGCGTAACCCTGAAGATCAGGGTACAAAGATATCATTTAAAAATGAAGTAATCCCATTTGCCTGTGGAGGCGGGTGAGTTGCTTATGACTGTAATGAGGATACCCCTGGAAGAGAACTAGGATTACAGGTAAGTAACTTATCCTTCTCTTCCAGGGGACCCTCATCAATAGTCATAAGCACTGAATAGAATATGAAGCCCATCCTCCACCTGCAGGCAAATGAGAGAGAATGACCCAACATACAAAAACAGCCGCATTCAGCTGTTGAACAGATTCCTCAAGGGGACCTGGCCCACTTGGGTGTCTGCTCTGAAGTCTGAGTCTAGACAATAGTGCCTTGTAAAAGTATGGACGGACCTCCAAGTTGCCGCCCTGCAGATCTCAGAGATAGGCACGTTATGAAGAAAAGCAGTCGTAGCCGCTTTTCCTTTCGTGGAATGCACCTTGGGAGTAGGCCTAAGGGGCCTTTGCGCTAATTGATAAGCTAACTTGATGCATGAAACTATCCATCTGGAGATGGACCCCTTTGAAACTGGAAAACCTGCTCTGATCGACCCATAGTTAACAAATAGTTGATCAGATTTTCTCATGGACTTGGACCTATCCAAATAGGATTTTAAAACTCTTTTTAGGTCAAGCGAGTGTAAAGCCCTCTAAGAAGGAGTGGAGGGATTAGGGAAAAAGGTCGGTAGATAGATGGTCTGATTCACATGGAACTCTGACACCACCTTCGGAAGGAAGGAAGGATGAGTCCTTAATACCACCCTATTTAGATGGAAAACAGTATAAGGTTCCTAAGAGCAGAGTGCCTGTATCTCGCTTACTCTGCGAGCTGGGGTGATCGCTACCAAGAAAGCCACCTTCCAAGTGAGGTGTTGCAAGGTTGCTTTGTGGATAGGTTCGAAAGGTGGACCCATCAACTTCGATAGCACCAGGTTCAGCTCCCAGAGTGGTGAAGGAGGCCGGACCGGAGGGTAGACCTTTTTCAGACCCTGTAAGAAGTCTTTCACAACCTGTAACTGAAAGAACGAAGGCTGAGAAGGTGAGCACCTATATGCAATAATGGCTGCTAAGTGCACCTTAATGGAAGGAAACTTCAAGCCTGCTTTAGCCAGGTAAAGCAGGTATGGTAAAATGACCTCTTCCTGCCCTTTGGTTGGGTTACAATTGTTTTGAACGCACCACATATAAAAACTTTTCCACTTGCACGCATTTAAGTGTCTAGTGGAGGGCCTTCTTGCTTCTTTTAAGATGGACATGCAGTCTTGTGGTAGTCCTAAATGGCCATACTGGAGGACCTCAGGAGCCATGCTGCCAAGTTTAGTGAGGGAAGGTTGGGGTTATGAATCCTCCCGTTCATCTTGGACAGCAGGTCTGGCCTGCACGGCAGCCTCCTGTGAGGGCATTCTGGCAGGTGCAGAAGGTCCGGGTACCACCATTGCCTCGGCCAGTCGGGGGCAATCAGGATCATTCTCGTGTGCGAAAGAGACAGCTTGGTCACCACCTGCGGGATGAAAGGAAGGGGTGGAAAGGAGTACACAAATGCCCCTGTCCAGTCGATCAAAAGGGCATCCCCCTGCGACCCTGGCCGGTACAACCATGAGGCGAAGTCTCTGCATTTTGTGTTTTCGTCGTCCGTGAAGAGGTCAATGCTGGGACGACCCCAAGCCTGGAAAATGTCTTCGAAGACTTCGTCCTTGAGTACCCAGTCTTGTCTGTCTTCGAAGTGTCGACTGAGAGCATCCGCTCTCGCGTTCTGTTCTCCCAGCAGGTGTACCGCTGTGATTGATAGCTTCTGTGCCAGGAGCCAATGCCAGAGAGCTTGAGCTTCCAGAGACAATGTGCGTGAGCGAGTTCCCCCTGTTTGTTCAGGTGGTGGTATTTTCCGTCTGTACTAAGATTGAACTTGCCTGAATCAAAAAAAGGAAAGCCTTGAGGGCCAGGTGAACTGCTCTCAGCTCCAGCATGTTTATGTGATATGAGCGCTCTTTTCATGACTATTATGTTATGTTAGGTTGTCTTATATAGCACAACAGCTGCCCCAACAAAAGGGCGTCCCGGCGCTGAAAGAAAGACTGACAAATCGCAGAGCGGCACCAGCTAGTTAGTGGGGAAAAGAAGCGTCTTAATGGCCTTCCTGAAATCCAGGTAGTTATTAAGACCCCGAATCTGCACAGGGAGTGTATTCCAAAGCATGGCAGCTCTATAACAAAAAGAGCGGCCACCAGCCCGGACTCTTCGAATCCGAGGGACCACCACCAAATGCTGGCCCTCTGACCGAAGGGGGCGTGATGGAACATATGGAGAAAGAAGATTGGCCAGAATAGGCGGGGTGGCAGATTTCAAAGCCTTAAAGGAGATACATAAGGCCTTAAATTCAATGCGCCTAGCCACCGGAAGCCAATGGAGGCGGCGGATGGCACTGGACACAGAGCAGGACTTGCGCAAGCCTAGAAGTGTTCTGGCTGCAGCGTTTTGTATCCTTTGCAGCCTCTGAACCTCTGCTTTATTTGACCCCAAATAGAGGGAACAGGCATAGTCAAGTCTAGACAAGACCATAGCTTGAATGATGACCTGACGTATCGAGGCATCAAAGAAGCCCATCAAAGGCCTGAACCCCAGTAGAAGTCCAAAGCAAATCTTTGCTGTTTTTTCGGTATGGGCTCGATAGTTTAGAGATGAATCCAACCAAACCCCTAAGTTCTTAACCACATGCTTGGGGGAGGGGGGCGTGCCCAGACTTGCTGGCCATCAGAGGTCACCCCACAGACCATGGTCTCTGCCTACCACCAATACCTCCGACTTGTTGGAATTCAGTTGGAGGCAGTTAGCAGTCATCCACTCGGCCACTGTCGCAAGATTGCCCTGAAACTTAAGGGCGTCTTGCTCGGTGTTATTAGAGAGTGCCACCACTAACTTAGTGTCATCAGCATAAGAGACCATGGTCAGGCCCCTACTCAAGGCTACAGCAGCCAAATGTTGAACATAAATGTTGAACAACAGGGGGCTAAGGGAGGAACCCTGTGGCACCCCTTGTTTGATACAGTGTTCACTGGACACAAACGGGGGGATGAAACTAAGAATGACCTCTCGTGAAGGAATGAGGCAAGCCACTCCGATGCCTGACCAGTAATACCTACTCCCGCCAGGCGTCTCAACAGAATGTTATGTGATACTGTGTCAAACGCGGCGCTTAAGTCCAACAGGATCAGCGCCGACGTTTGCCCCGCATCCATGGCAGACCAGAGATGTTCTGTCACGGCCAGGAGAGCCGACTCTGTGCTGTGACCTGGCCTGAAGCCATTTTGCGAGGGGTCCAGTATGTTGTTGAGGGTAAGAAAGTCAGACAGGAGAGAGTTCACGTATGCCTCTGTGAGCTTAGCTGCCCAAGGAAGCAGAGAAATGGACTGATAGCTTTCTGCTTTTGTTGGATCAAGAGCAGGCTTTTTAAGAAGCGGAATTGCTTTAGCCTGTTTCCAGACCCTGGGCACCGTAGCAGTACTAAGAGATTTATTAATCACCTGAATCAGAGAGGGTAGGATGGTTGGAAACACCTTCTTGAATTGGTCAGGTTTAAGAGGGTCAGCAGGAGAACCCAACTTAATCCTGCTACCCAGCAATTGCAGCTGATGCACTGAAATCGGTGGAAAAGAGTGGAGAGTATTTAGCTGCTGACAGCAAAATGCCGCAGATGGATTGCTGTGTACGGTTGGGAAGGAGCTGTAGATATCGTCCACCTTTTTAACAAAAAAGGTGGCCAGCTCCTCACACTGCTGATTAGACGTGATAGTAGACCCGACGCCATTTTGTTGAGATTGCAAACTGGCAAGTATAGAGAACATGCTCTTAGCGGGATTAGCTCTTTCGCGGATTTGCTTAGAAAAGATAGCCGCTCGTACCTGGTAGATGGTTTTATGATACTTTTTAATAGCTGCCCTATAAATGTCCTTAGCTACCGTGCAGAAATCCCTTCTCCAAATCCGCTCCAGCTTCTTACATCCCTTATGCATGTCAGCGAGGTCCGAGTTATACCAGGGCCTTGTTTTAGTTTCATGACTACCTGACCATTTCTTGGGAATGAGGCTATCTAATGGACGCCTAATCCAATCTGAGAATAGCCCGTATGCCTCACTGATGTCCTCCGGCAGATCGGGCCGAGTATCCAGGAAGCCAACTTCAAATTGATCCCAGTCCAGCTTATACCAGGGTCGCTTCAACACAGTCGACCGACCCATGGACTGGGCGGGAGTGACTTCATGTAGGAACATAGAGACCAAAAAATGGTCCGTCCAACCCATCTTAGCCGGCGCACGCATAGTAATATGGGACATATTAGTGAAGACTGGGTCTAATAAGTGACCCGCAGTGTGCGTAGCGCCTACGACCAACTGCAGCAGTTGGCACGCTGCAAGGTCAGCTTCGAAACTCGCTATATCGGTGTCCTCAGTGTTATCTAAATGGAGGTTCAAATCTCCCAGCACCGTAAAATTGGCAGTATCAACTGCTAATATGTTAATCATATCTACAAGGGCCTCTCTAAAACCTGGGGAAGGTCCCGGAGGTCGGTACACAAGGAGCCCAGACATAGTGTAGTTTGGGCTCAAGGTGACCTTAAAATAGGCACTTTCAAAGCCGATAATCGACTGTTTAGCGAAGAAGCAAGGATAACAGGACTTATAAATTATCGCTATACCCCCCCCTCCGGATGCTCTATTCGACTACAGAATCCTATAGCCCGCAGGGAGCGCCAAGCCGGGTTCAGCTGTCGTGACATAGGAGAGCCATGTCTCAGTAAGAAAGAGAGCATCCGGAGAAGCCTCCTCCAGTAGGTCAAATACATCAGCATGATGTTTGACTAATGAACGACAGTTCAGACTAAGAATGCGCGCATGCAACCTTGGCTTAAGCGGGCGGTGGCACCTGGGGAAGGTATATGTGGCTTGAAGGCCACACCTTAAATAGCAGAAAGGGCCTTCAACAGAAAGCCCATCAGCCTGCTTACACCCACTTACGAAGGTCCTCAGCTCAAGCAGGTCCTCCTGAGTATAGGTGGTAATACCCCTCTTAGGAGAGGCAGCATGTCTGGCGTCTGGCAGCGGTCTGGCACGGACGGGTGCAGACGGGCATGCCTTCAGCGTGCACACTGCGCGCGTCCGCTGTGCACTCGCGTCGGCGCGTGCCTAAGTAGCGTCGTGGGCATGGGAGCTGGCCCGCTGACCTACTACCTTCAAGAAGTCCCGCGAAAACCTTACGGTAGACTTCTAGCTGAGCGTGGGATGTGTGCAAAGTAAGCAAAAGTACAAGGATTAAAAATAGTTTGGTTTAATTTTTAAAAAATAGCAGCAAAGAATATGTGCAAGATCACAATTTCAATTTACCAGGAACTAGTGTGGGTCACTCCCGGCTGAGCCTCAGGAGGACTTCTCTATGAGCGCTCGCGTCGGCGCGTGTCTAATTAGCGTCGGGGGCATGGGAGCTGGCCCGCTGACCTACTACCTTCAAGATGGCCGCCACAGCGTCTGAAGTCTCGCGAAAACCTTGCAGTAGACTTCTGGCTGAGCGCGGGATGTGTGCAAAGTAAGCAAAAGTACAAGGATTAAAAATAGTTTGGGTTCTTTTTTAAAAAATAGCAGCAAAGAATATGTGCAAGATCTCAATTTCAATTTACCAGGAACTAGCGTGGGTCACTCCCGGCTGAGCCTCAGGAGGACTTCTCTATGAGCGCTCGCGTCGGCGCATGCCTAATTAGCGTCGGGGGCATGGGAGCTGGCCCGCTGACCTACTACCTTCAAGATGGCCGCCACAGCGTCTGAAGTCTCGCGAAAACCTTGCAGTAGACTTCTAGCTGAGCGCGGGATGTGTGCAAAGTAAGCAAAAGTACAAGGATTAAAAATAGTTTGGTTTCTTTTTTAAAAAATAGCAGCAAAGAATATGTGCAAGATCTCAATTTCAATTTACCAGGAACTAGCGTGGGTCACTCCCGGCTGAGCCTCAGGAGGACTTCTCTATGAGCGCTCGCGTCGGCGCATGCCTAATTAGCGCCGGGGGCATGGGAGCTGGCCCGCTGACCTACTACCTTCAAGATGGCCGCCACAGCGTCTGAAGTCTCGCGAAAACCTTGCAGTAGACTTCTAGCTGAGCGTGGGATGTGTGCAAAGTAAGCAAAAGTACAAGGATTAAAAATAGTTTGGTTTCTTTTTTTAAAAATAGCAGCAAAGAATATGTGCAAGATCGCAATTTCAATTTACCAGGAACTAGCATGGGTCACTCCCGGCTGAGCCTCAGGAGGACTTCTCTATGAGCGCTCGCGTCGACGCGTGCCTTAGTAGCGTCAGGGGCATGGGAGCTGGCCCGCTGACCTACTACCTTCAAGATGGCCGCCTCAGCGTCTGAAGTCCCGTGAAAACCTTGCGGTAGACTTCTAGCTGAGTGCGGGATGTGTGCACAGTAAGCAAAAGTACAAGGATTAAAAATAGTTTGGTTTCTTTTTTAAAAAATAGCAGCAAAGAATATGTGCAAGATCGCAATTTCAATTTACCAGAAACTAGCGTGGATCACTCCCGGCTGAGCCTCAGGAGGACTTCTCTATTGACCTTGCGTCTGGAGAGACCCCATGTGGGCTCCCCAGCCCTGGAGGGAAGCGTCCATGATCAGTGTTTGAGAGGGAGCTTCTTGATGAAAAGGTATCCCTACTTGCATATTCTCCTTCTTCATCCACCATGGAATGGATGCTCCTGCTGCGTTTGAGAGACTTATTTTGTCGTCCGAGCGAGCTGTTTGCTGATCCCACTTGTCCTCCAGATCCTGCTGTATAGGACGCATTCGCAGCCTGGCATTGGGGACCAGGAAGATGCAGGATGCCATCTACCCTAACAGGGAGGCAATCCGACGAACTGACAGCATTCTGTTGTCCAGAACAAGTTTGCATTTCTGTATGATGGGAAACTGTCTCTACTCCGAAGGAAACACTTTTCCTACCTCGTAGTCTACCAGAGCTCCTAGATAATGGAATCTCTGTGTGGGTTGTTGCGTCGATTTGTCGAAGTTCACATGCAGGCCCAGCCGGTGATAAAGCTCTAGGCATTGCAGGAAATGACTCCTCACGCTGTGGGGGGAGGGACCCTTCAACAGCCAGTCGTCCAGGTACGGGTACACGAAGATGCCTCTGCCGCGTAGTGCGGCTGCCACCACTGCCATGCACTTCGTGAAAACTCGGGGAGCTGACTTCAACCCGAAGGGTAGTACTTTCAACTGGTAGTGTGAAAATCCCACCAGGAATCTCAGATATTGTCTGTGATGTTGGCTGACAGGAACGTGAAAGTAGGCATCTTGCAGATCCAGCAAACACTTCCAACCTCACTGCCTGGGATGTGGATATATTTGATGGAGAGCCAACATGCGGAACTTCTCCTTCCTTATTCACTTGTTGAGCGTTCGCAGATCCAGAATGAGTCTGTATTCTGCTTTTTGACCCTTCTTCTTTACTATGAAGTATCTTGAGTAGACCACTCTCCCTCTTTGAGATATTGGCACCTTCTCGATGGCTGATTTTTGCAGCAGGGTGGCAACTTCATTCTGCAATATCTTCATCTGATGGCACGATGATGGAACCGGAGGGATTGAGGGAGGATGGTGTTGAAAACGTAGAGAGTACCCATTCTGCAGCGTAGCTAACACCCACTGGTCCTTTGTGATAGCTCGCTACTCTTCGAGATGATTTGCAATACTTCCCCCGACTGGAGTGGTGAATGGCGACGGGGGAAGTGGACACTCATTGTTTGGTCTGCGTCTTGGCAGGGGTGTTAGACTGACGCTGGGTTCCTCTACCTCTGGAGGAACGCCTGCCTTGGTATTGAGACCTCTGTTGTCCCTGCTGATCCTGTTTTTTCTGCCAATGAGGGGTTTGAACCCTCTGTTGGGAGGATCGTCGATTGTAAGGCCTGAATCGTCTGCGGAACTCTTTCCTCTTCCCTAGACCCATGGCCTTTAGTGTGTCTAGCTCCGTCTTCACCCGGGACATTTCTTCATCCGTGTGTGCACTGAATAAAGATGAGCCGGAGAAGGGAAGATTGAGGATCCAAGACTGTGCTTCTGGTTTGAGCGCTGTGAGTCGAAGCCAGGAGGTTCTTCTAGCGCACATCCCATGCGCATAGGCATGAGCCTAAACAGTAGCTCCATCAGCTGCGGCGCTGATACCTTTGTTCGCCACAAAGCTGCCTTCATGCGAAATCTCTTCAAAATCCTTGCGATCTTCTTGTGGTAACTTTTCCGTGAATCTTTGCAGTGACCTGTCATACCGACCAAAGAGAGCCGATGCACTCGATACCTTGATCATGGAGGCTGATGTGCCACATACCTTCCTTCCCTACGAATCCTGTGTTTTACTCTCCTTATCTGGCGGAACAGTAGAGGAGGAGGCAACTGCATGAGTCTTTTTTGCAGCAGCTATTATAACAAAATCCGGTGGGGGGTCAGATTTAAGGAAAAGCGGGTCCTCTTCTGGTGAACGATATATTTTCAAAATCCTAGCCGGTGCGGTCTTGAGTGTCGCCGTCATGAGGAAAATGTCCATAACCGGTTCTATTAGACCCGGGACCAATGGTAGCAGTGGTCTACATGCTGCCCTTTGGTGTAAATTCTCAAAGATAACAGAGGACGAACTCTGTCGAGTTGGCATAGGGATGTTTAGTTTCGCCGCCCCTCTGCCATGCACGTCCACGGTAGTGCCAACATCATCCACCGGATAGACCCTCGACGGTGGGCTGTCAGTAAGAGTAAGTAAATAGTCTCTGTGTAACGTGTGTGTGGAAGAGGGGAAAGGTGTTGGAGGTCTGTGCCTTCTCCTCCTGCTTCTGGATCTAGATCTCCTTCTGTGAGAGTGAGCAGGAGTGCGACTGCGATCCCTGCCTCTTAATGGAATGCGCTCTCTATCCACCGCCTGTACCAGCCGAGCCAACGGAGACCTGTGGAGGGAGCTCGTGTAATGCTGTGCCCTTGTGGCTGGAGTTGTGGCCTAGCGATGCAAGGACCGGTTCCATCTTGGTGATAGATGGACGGAAGGCGATCTTTGCCCTACTCTCCTCTAAGGAGAATGTGGAGGAGGAGGAGAGTTCTCTCTTTCTTGTGCAGGCCTGGTCGGCGAATCTTGATGTCTGCTGGACGTCGAGATCACGACCTCCGGAGATCTGGACGTTGAACCTCTGTGAGAGGTGCGAGAACCTGTTCTCGACGTCGGTGACGGCGATGTAGACAGGCTTACCGGACGTGAGTCCTCTTTGGACTGAGGCCTCGACGTCTATCTGGAACGTCTCCTATGGACAGACTGCCTTCTCGGCGTTGACCGTCGTCTCGGCGACGGTGACGCCTGCCTCATCGTCGACTTTTTTCTCTTGGAAAGAGGACTCACTCTTGCAGTCAACAGGTCTCTCGACGTCGAGCGTCTACCTGACGCCAACGGAGTACCGTGCTTCGACGTCAGCCGCCTCTGCTCCGAAGACCGGTGTCTCGACGTCGACCTGCGGTGTGCTGCCGTCGACGGAGACTTCTGCCTCGGCGTCGGGGATGGAGTCTTGCGCCTCAACGTCGAAGATCTTTGGACTGACCTCTACGGAGACCTCTGCCTCGATGTCGATAGCCGTTATTGTGGCGAAGACAGAATGATTTGCCTCAACGTCGATCGCCTAGCCAGTGTTGACAGAGATTTGCTCCTCGGGGTTGATCGTCACCTGGTTGAAAACAACAGAGGGCCCTTTACCTTCGTCGCCATTGAGAGCGTTGTTCTTGATTTCTTAGAAGAGTGATGCGCCTGCACCACCGTAGTCCTCGTCGACGACTGCTTGGACAGGAGACCTGTCTATATGCTGACTACTATCCATGATCAAAGTACTTCACCTGTGGCTGTTTGGGGTCAGGTTGCTGAAAAGTGCAAGCTTGTGTGCATTTTATTTTAGACTACAATAAGCACATGGGTGGTGGAGATCAGAGGATAGAACCTTACACTGCTGTTCATAAGGCGTACGTTTGGTATAAGAAGTTGGCTAGCCATATATTCCATTAAGCAACCTTCAATGCTTTTGTTGTAGTTAAGGATTTGTAGGAAGCTGGCTCTGTATATACTATACCAAAGTGAGGTATAGTGTGCACAGAGTTCGGTGGAACCCCAAAGGTAGGCAGAGGAAAAGCTAGATAGTACCTCACTCTCCATTTGTGGTAGTGTGGTTGAGCAATAAGGCAGTATCAGAGGACAGTGTTAGGCATTTGTTCTACACACTCAGTCAGCAAATGAATTCACACCCTCAAAGGCTGAACTTCAGACCAATTGTTTTTGTATCAAAAATATTCTTTTTGGTATTTTATTTCCTAGAACCAAGCAAGCCTGGCACAGGTAAGTGATAAGTACTTTGCAGTAAATATACAGATTGAAACACAGTTTGGATTGCAATTGTAAATGTACTTTGATTTGATTACAGTAGTATTACTGGCAATGCAATGATTTTCAGAATACTGTACATATACTTTGAATGGGACTTTCAGTAAGATTAGAGGCAAGTTACTTTTCTTACTCATAGTAGTATACCTGGATACTACTGTGGGACATTTCCTGTAAATAGGTCAGTCAAATCGTTTTTGTTAAACAGTACAATTTTAAAGAATTTCTTCAGGTTTTCAAACTCCACACTGAAAAACTTTTCACAGAAAAACAGTCAATGGTATCCTATGGAGGAAAATACTGTTATCGGTTTTGAGGTAAGTATTTGGTAGTGGGAGTTGAGGTTATAGGGGTAGACTCAGTGGCACTAGGGCGGCCGGGTGCAGAGTGCTGAGGCACAATGTTATCCAACGGGGTTAGGGGCCTCCGGTTGGTGGCTGCTGGCAAGCAGGCCACTTCGTTGTGGGAGCAAAGCTCCTGGACTTTAGCTCAGGGCAAAGGGGGGAACAAAGTAGCACCAAAGGTACACCCTCAGCGGCACTAGGGCGGCCGGGTGAAGGGTGCTGTTTTGACGTCGGGCGTCCTGTTGTTTTCAATAGGGAGCCTCCGGTTTGCAAAAGCACTGCAGGCTTGGGGACGAAGGTCTTCTGGGTGCGAACACCACTTCAAGAGGTAAGTTGGGAAGTTAGGGGCTGGTTAGGCACTGTCGGTTTGGCCACCGAAGGCCGTGGAGCATCGGGTGCAGGGATGCCTTTTGGGGTCAAATCTTCTTACCAGCTCCTGGTCGCGGTTGGGGGGACCTATCGGAATTAAGCTGCAGGCGTCGGCTGGAGGCTTGAGGCAGGTCAGGAGTCGCCGGATCTCAGGTCAGGGTCGCCGGGGAGACATCCTTGTGGTGTTTGCCCACTCAAGCTCAGGCTGTGGACGGAGGGTGCAGAGTGGGGCGGATTCGAGGTGTCTGGCCAGAGACGGAGGTTGCAGATGAACAAATTCAGTGTTCACAGGAGACAAAGTCTTTGTGCTTGAAGGCAGGCAGGTACTCTGGGGTTTTCGAGGTTGCTAGCTGTAGGACACACCAGGATTTTGCAGACGCAGGTCCGAGGGGGAGACAGGTCGGTAGGGCTGGGGTAAATTCTTTGGGTGTCTTCCTCTTGTTAGCTGCTGCACGGCTGTTTGGTCCTTTTTTTGTAGTTTCTTATTGTCTGAGGAAGCAAGGTCAAGGGGTGCCCCTAAATACTAGATTTAGGAGCGTTACAGGTAGGTAAAAGGCAGGGACCAATGGGTCCCTTCCCTGGGGTGGGTACACCCCATATAATGCCACCCTCCAGTGGGAGGGCGCATTAACCTGTCCCTGGTTGGCTGAGTCCCCCCAACTGCAAGATGGCGGGGACAGAGAGTTCTGCTTCACGGCGCCTCCTCCACCTGAGGGGTAGAGTTGGGCACACCTCTTTTCCTCACTTGTTTTTCCTGCCGGTTCTCCCGCCCAAAGTGGGGGTCAGAACCAGTGGGGACCAGATGCTGAAAGCAGCAAGTGGCCTGGGGAAGCTCACAAAGGCGGCAAGCCTTTGAAGCTTCCCCTTCGTGAACCCTGCCCATCCTGGGGGAGGAGGCTTGGCACTTCGTCCCAGGATGTGCCTTGATTCAGGCCCCAGAGCAGCAGGCTCTCGACTCAGGGGTCCAGAAACATGTCTGGTGGTGGCAGCTGAAAGCAGCCACTCAGCCTGGACACTAGTGGTAAGTAAGTTCTCAGGGGGCATATCTAAGAGGCCCCCTGTGAGCATTTTTCATTAAATCCCACACTGGCATCAGTGTGGGTTTAATGTGCTGAGAAGTTTGATACCAAACTTCTCAGTTTTCAGTGTAGCCATTATGGTGCTGTGGAGTTCGTAATGACAAACTCCCAGCACCATATATTCTTAATGGCAGCACTGCACTTACAATGTCTAAGAATGGCCTTGGACACTACACTGTAGGGGTACAGGGCTCATGCACCTGTACCCTCACCACTGGTATAGTGCACCCAGCTAGAGGGGTGACTGATCTATGTCAGGGCAGTGGGTTGTAGGCATGGCACACAGGGATGTGTGCCATGTCGACTCTTCACTTTGTTCTGCACTAAAACACGCAACCTGGAAAGGCATTGTGTGTGTGTGTGTGTGTGTGTGTGTGTAAAGGTACAGGGCATCTAAGGGTGGCACAATAAGTGCTGCAGCCCTTAGAGGTCTTTCCTGGTCATAGTGCCCTGGGTACCAGTGGTACCATTTACCAGGGGCTGACCTGTGGCCAGAGATCCCAATTGGGTTAGTTTTGGGGAAAGAACACAGGCCCTGGGAACCTGATTGGCAGGGACCCAGGGCACATCAAGTAAAAGTACATCAGTAGTCTGGCAAAAAGTGGGGGGTTACTGCAACAGAAACCCAACTTCTCACAGGATTGTTCTTCAGAGTCAAAGAAGACATTTGTTCAGTTTCAGCAGTCTCTGATAGGCAGCCCTGTTGTAGTGAAACAGGCAGGAGTTCCTAAAGTAGCAGTGGTGGAGGATGTGCCTAGATTGAAAGATTACCACTTTCCTTCTCATATTCCTCCAAGTAAAAAAAAAACGTTCCCACTAAGAAATGTAGAGTCTGTGCCAGAATAGGTATCCCGAAGGAGAGTCGTATGTACTGCCCTGATTTTCTTTCTAATCCTGGGCTGTGTGTGCCCACATGGTTTAAATTGTACCATATGGAATGGAGTTTTGGGTTACAACCATGGGGGTAAAAAAAAACTGGCTGGTTTGTAGTTTTATATTCTTTGTTCAGATTTCATGGTTGGCATTAGTGTGATGTATTTAGTTAGAGCTGTTGTGTTTGTAGTTATAGTTTTGTATCTATTAGTTTGTTTTCTTTTTTGTATAAAAAATGTGATGGCGGTGTGCATGGACTGCTGCTTGGTTAATGGTGTGCATGGATCGGCGCTTGGCTGGCGGTGTGCATGGACTGCTGCTAGTCTAATGGTGTGCATGGACTGGCGCTTGGCTGGCGGCGTGCTTTGGCTGGTGCTTGGTTGGTGGTATGCGTGAGCTCGCACTTGGCTGGCGGTTTTCATGGACTGGTGCTTGGCTGGAGGTGTGCCTGGCAGTAGCTTGGCTTGCAGTGTGCGTGGACTGGTACGTGGCTGGCAGTGTGCATGGACTGGCGCTTGGTTGGGGGTGTGCGTGGACTGACGCTTTGCTGGCGGTGTGTGTACACACCACTAGCCAAACGCTGGGGCACACATTCCGGCAACCGGCAGCCGGTGTGATTGCAGTGTCAGTGATGGGGGCGTATGAAAGTGATGGGCCCTTGAGTGGCGCTGTCTGTTGATGTGAGTGTTGGCCTGCGGCAGACAGTGTGAATGGTCTTGCGTGTGTCACTTATAAAAGGTGTGTGAATGTCCTGTAAAGAGGATGGTGCCTTGCCGCGGTTCAGGTTTTCAATCTTTCTATTATTTTTTTGATAAAAATGTTATCGATTTTTGCCAATAGAACAAAGACCAGGAGGTCAGCATGTTACAATAGAAGCGACAATTCCCAATCCGATGGATGGATGATCTCATACCGCAAGACCCCACTGAATTCAATTTAATATAGACATACAGCAGACAAATCAGAATTAGCCCACAACACCCATCGTTTGCCTCACACCCTGTGATATTTCTTCGGACATCCCCGTGCTTCGTACATAGGTTTTTCTTGGGTAGCACACCAGTCCACCTCCTCCCGCCACTTTACGAGGCTAGGTGGAACTGGACGTTTCCAGGTGGATGCTATGTCACACTTAGCTACAACCATAGCTGTGTTGAAAAACAGCTTCTCGTTTCTGGACCCATCCAGCCCATCCGTGATCCCCAGGAGCGTGTTTCGCGGGTCATGGGGAATTTCCCACCCAAATACTTCTGTGAGTTCTTCCTCAATGCCTCCCCAGAACCAAGCCAGCTGGGGACATGCCCAGACCATATGAAAGAAATTCGCCGGGTCCTGGCCGCAGCGTGTACAGGAGACAGATGGGTAGAGGCCGGCCTTGTAAAGACGTTCCAGGGTTAAATAGGTGGTATGCAAGTAGTGCAGTTGAATCAGGCAGAGTCTAGCTGATGCAGTGACCGTCTTAGGTGCCATGAGTGCATCCCTCCAGTGGACCCACTCATGCCTTCCACTGGCTTCGGAGCCGGTCCAGTGTGGTTGGAGTATTATTGATTAGGGTATGATAGATGCGGGAGATGCCCCCATTCCCCAAGTCACCCATCATAATTTGTGCTTCAGGAGGGTTGTATTCTGGAACTGCTAGAAGGAGTGCCAGGTAGGGGGTGAGCAAGTGGCGGTGTGCCAAGGCAAAATGGCAAAATGGAGACGGCGGAGACAATGTCTAGTCCCTCGCAGGAGCATGAACCCACACTGGTCAGGGTGAACCAGCATGGTGAGGTAGGGTCTCAGCCGTTGGGCGAGGATTGTGGCGAATATTTTAACCTCTGTGTTTATGAGAGAAATTGGGTGGTAGTCTGCGCACCGGGAGGATGGGGGTTGCGTTTTGGGGAGAGCAACAATGGTGGCAATGTCTGTTTCTGTCGGGAAGAAGCCTTTTTCTAGGGCTTCTTCGAAGAGATCAGCAAGGTGTGGGACAAGAGTTTCTCGATATGCAGCACAGTATTCTTGCGGGAGCCCGAATACTATGTCCAGCAGACAGTGTGAATGGTCTTGCGTGTGTCACTTATAAAAGGTTTGTGAATGTCCTGTAAAGAGGATGGTGCCTTGTTGCGGCTTTACAGCTCATAAGCTGAGTCAATGGTTCAGGTTTTCAATCTTTCTATTATTTTTTTGATAAACAATTCTATCGATTTTTGCCAATAGAACAAAGACCAGGAAGTCAGCACGTTACAATAGAAGCGACAATTCCCAATCCGATGGATGGATGATCTCATACCGCAAGACCCCACTGAATTCAATTTAATATAGACATACAGCAGACGTATCAGAATTAAGCCACAACACCCAACCATTTGCCCCACACCCTGTGATATTTCTTCGGACATCCCCGTGCTTTGTACATAGGTTTTTCTTGGGTAGCACACCAGTCCACCCCCTCCCACCACTTCATGAGGTTAGGTGGATGCTATGTCACGCTTAGCTACAACCATAGCAGTGTTGAACAACAGCTGATGCAGTGACCATCTTAGGTGCCATGAGTGCATACCTCCAGTCCTCCTCCTCCAGTGGACCCACTCATGCCTCCCACTGGCATCGGAGCCGGTCCAGTGTGATTGGAGTGTTATTGATTAGGGTACGATAGATGTGGGAGATGCCCCCATTCCCCAAGTCACCCATCATAATTTGTGCTTCAGGAGGGTTGTATTCTGGAACTGCTGTGTCATCCGATATGTGTGATTGAACGGTGTGCTGCAATTGCAGGTATTTATAAAATTGTGTCGGGTGTAGGAAGTACCTGGATTGAAGGTCTTGGAAGGAGCGCATGTGGCCGCTTGCCTACACATCCCCTAGTTGGGAGATCCCTAAGGATCCCAGGAGCAGAATCCCCTCAGCCCACTAATCTCACGGAGCCGAGTACCATGCCAGAGAGGTGTATGTTGGGTTAGCTTATGTGTCCATTGAGTGTGACGCAGCGATGCTCGCCAGGCCAGGAGTGCAGTACGTGTCACCTCCGGCATGGTGGAAAGTATGGACCTCCGTACATCATGGATAGAATTTTGGGCAGGCCCAGCTCGCTCAGCTCAAGCCGGTAGGCTGGGTCGGACCATCCCCCTTTGTACCAGTCGTGGATAGTGAGGAGGCGGGTCGCCAAGTAATATAGATATAAGTTGGTCATCCCCATGCCTCCATCGAAGGGCGGGACTCGCCAGTGGGTCAGAGATATACGGGGTCTCCCACCTCCCAAGAGGAACTTGGTAGCCACACTGTCTAGTTCCCGGAACCAGGTCTGCGGAAAACAAAAGGGGGTGTTCTGAAGGACATAAAGGAATCTGGGGAGAATCATCATTTTAAACAGAGCAACCCTCCCCAGGGGATTTAGGGGGAGCGTTTGCCACTTGTGAAGGTCTTCCTTTGCCTTTTTCACCAGCGGGGTGATGTTGAGAGACCAGCTGAGGTCAGGGAGCAGGGCGACCGAGATCCCCAAGTATTTAAATGATTGTCGCCTGAGGGGTATTGTGGATTGCCAGTCGTAGCATTCGCTGGCCAAATTCAGAGGGAACAGGACTGACTTACTGGGTTTAAGTCGCAGGCCAGAGGCCTGCCCAAAGGAGTGTAAGACCTGGAGACACTGAGGGCCTGACTGAGCGGGCTCCGCAAGATAAATAAAGACATCATCAGCATAAAGGGCAATCTTGTCCACTTCAGAGTTGGGCCATTCCCATCCCCGGATACCGTACTCTGAACAAATCAGGAGGGCAAGGGGCTCCATCGCCAGAAGAAGAGGAGGGGCGAGAGGGGGCAACCCTGCCTCATCCCTCTATGAATGGGGAAAGCCTCTGACAATGCCCGGTTAACTAGCACCCGTGCTTGGGGCCGGGCATAAAGAACCTTTACCAGGTTGCGAAAGCGGGGGCCAAAGCCCATCTTATCCAGCAAGTCGCCCAGGTATTGCCAGTCCACAGAATCAAAGGCCTTCTCAAAATCAACTAGAAGGAGTGCCAGGTAGGGGGTGAGCAAGTGGTGGTGTGCCAAGGCAGGATGGAGACAGCGGAGACAATGTCTAGTCCCTCGCAGGGGCATGAACCCACACTGGTCAGGGTGAACCAGCATGGTGAGGTAGGGCTTCAGCCGTTGGGCGAGGATTGTGGCGAATATTTTAACCTCCGTGTTTATAAGAGAAATTTGGTGGTAGTCCGCGAACCGGGAGGATGGGGGTTGCGTTTTGGGGAGAACAACAATGGTGGCCATGTCTGTCTCTGTCGGAAAGAAGCCTTTTTCTAGGGCCTCTTCGAAGAGATCAGCAAGGTGTGGGACAAGAGTTTCTCGATATGCAGCATAGTATTCTTGCGGGAGCCCGTCCGGGCCAGGGGTTTTGCCCGAAGAGGTGTGCGCTATCGCGTTGTTAATTTCTTTGTGGGTGACAATCTTTCTATTATTAACAGTGCATTTTATTTTTGTGAAATCTCTTGTCAATTCCACTTAATGTTCTGAACCTTCACTCACCCTCGTGCCAAATCCAACCAGTATGTGGCGTACTTGGAGAATAGATGAATTATGAAGTAATATTTGTCTTTTCTATCTATTTCTGCCAGGGTGTGCATGGTCTCTAAATTGTCTGTTGATGTGAGTGTTGTAATGTGCTGGGCCCGCAGCTGGCTGTGTGAATGGTCTTGTGTGTGTCACTTATGAAAGGTGTGTGAATGGGCAGTAAAGTGCTTCATGCCTTGACGCGGCTTTACAGCTCAAAAGCTGTGAGTCATTGGTTCAGTTTTTGGAACTTTCAGTTATTAACAGTGTATTTCACTTTTGTGAAATCTCTTGTTAAATAAATATACATTTTGAAAATGTTACTTACCCTCGTGCCAAATCCAAACAGTAGGGGCCCGATTCACAGAACTAACTTAAGACAAAATCCTAAACTTACTACCATTTTGGTATTCACAGAAGGCACTTACTCATTTTGGTATTCACAGAAGGCACTTACTCATTTCGGTATTCACAGAAGTTAGGACTCCTAACTTTAGGACTCCTAAATGCCTTCTGTGAATACCGAAATTCTTAAAATTAGAATTTTTCTCAGTTTAGTAGTAGTATAGTTAGGACTCCTAACTTTAGGACTCCTAAATGCCGTCTCTGAATACCGAAAGTCTTAAAATTAGGATTTTTCTCAATTTAGTAGTAGTAAAGTTAGGAGTCCTAACTTTAGGAATCCTAAACTGAGAAAAATCCTAATTTTAAGACTTTCGGTATTCACAGAAGGCATTTAGGAGTCCTAAAGTTAGGACTCCTAACTTCTGTGAATACCGAAGTGAGTAAGTGTCTTCTGTGAATACCAAAATGAGTAAGTGCCTTCTGTGAATACGAAAATGGTAGTAAGTTTAGGATTTTGTCTTAAGTTAGTTCTGTGAATCGGGCCCTATGTGTGTGTGCTTGAGGAATAGATGGATTGGAAGTAATAGTTGTCTTTTTTGTATTTCTCTGTCAAGGTGTAGATTGTCTCTATGGAAAATCTACCAATTTGAATTATTTTTGTAAACTGGAAGCGCAGGGGAGTACAGGGTGGTGTGCATCCTATGGATCTCAACAAGTTTTCTTAACCACAATGCCCTTCAAACCTCAAAATGTGACTAGTCACATATTTTCCTTGCATTACTGTGCCATATTCTTCCAGAATCAGAAAGAAACAACACATTTCTTACACCTAGTGTTAACCCAGGTTTCCCAATACAAAATTCGACATCACTTGTGTAGGTGGACCAAGTGCCCGCAACAGGAAAGGGCCCAAAACATATTGTGGAGGCTTAAAAAATTATCGATCACAAAACAACCTGGTTTTGCAAGGGGGATCATCCGCATTTTTGGTCCTGAGCTCGGCGGCCATCTAGAGAAACCTACCAAACCCAGACATTTTTCTAAGAACTAGACACTCGGGTGTGTGACTTGCATGGAACCTCCAACTTTTTCTCACCCAGATTTCCCTGCAAATCTCAAATTTAACTAAAAAAGGTCTAATTTGTCTCACATTTATTTTTTTGGGTATCATCGTGCCAGCACACATTTCCTACCACCCAGCCTTCGGGCAGCGTGAGGGGGGGAACCAGCAAAAGCATAGTCCATTCAGCCGACGCGTTTCAGGCTCCTGCCCTTTGTCACAGGCTATATTCGTAATGGTGCTTCACGCGTTGGGTGCACCTATGTTAGTACAAGTACCCCGCCTCCGTGGGCGTTGCCGTTTGCACAGCCTTATGGTACTTGAAGTGTCACCTGTATTGCTCCAGTGAGCCGCTTTGAAGTCCATCACATTGCAATGAATAAAACCTCAGTGGGTCGCCTTGCCGGCCCCTGCACCCACGTCTGCACCTCGATGCCTTGAACCAGCAGCTTCCGTCCTGAAGGGTGTCCGCTTTATGGCGCACTCAGGTCTGCTGAACACTGCGAGGATCCTCCACGGCTAGGCAATAGCCGTTACACAACAATCCGCAAAGTTTCACCTTTAACGAAGGATCCCAAACACAGGGTAAGTACAGCAATTGCATTTATTAATACTCAAGGCTGCAGCGTGAGGGGGGAACCTAAGTGGGCGCGCACGCCACGAACGGCGTAAAGTAACTTAGCATTTAAAAAAACGTACAAATTCACTGAAAAAACCATAGGTTTCACACACGTTATAGTTAGGAATTAGCATTTAAAAAACCTTGCAAATTCACTGAAAAAACCATAGGTTTCACACATGTTATAGTTAGCTGGACATTTTACTCATAAAAAACCAATGAAATTCCCCCGTTATAGTTAGTGCAGGCAACTATAACTCACGCGACCGCAATCCTCTGCTGATGACATATGTGTCTTTATGAAAAAAAAATATTTGTAATATATGTATAGCTAAAATTTAATGGAAGAAGACATGGGCAAATAAGTGTCTAAATACAGTATTAGCATCAGCAGAGGATTGCGGTCGCGTGAGTTATAGTTGCCTGCACTAACTATAACGGGGGAATTTCATTGGTTTTTTATGAGTAAAATGTCCAGCTAACTATAACATGTGTGAAACCTATGGTTTTTTCAGTGATATATATATGAAAATATTCATTTTGGACTACTCCTGACAATTTGTTTTTTTGAGCACTAAAGTAATTGGACATTAATTTAAGTCCTTGAGAGGGATTAATTAAATTTTTCCTATGGAAGTTATTTCCCCTTTTGATTTATTCCGCTGCATCATTTACCTTTTCATATTGTTTCTTTGCCCAGATGCGGGTGGAGTAATAAGGCATACCCCCTTCATAACCAAGTGACTCAGCAGTAGGGCTAGAGGAATCCAAGTCATAATGACTCGCAAATGGTAGATCTGAAATAAACAACATCCATCGAGAAGAAGTAGTAGTAAAAACAGGTAGTGTATCAATTAAGTTGTCAACACAGGACTCACTCTCCCCAGAAGCCGGGGAGTATCAGAATAAGTGGTGCTCATGGGCTGTAAAGAAAAGTCTTGCGTAAAGTAACGACTGTGCCATGCCACACTATGGAGAATCTGACATATTGTGTCATTTGACATGTTCAATAGGGATAAAGCATTTCTCGTTATACCCTGGGAGTGGTGGCAAAATCACAGTGAGTGTTTACCCTGCACACCAAGGACTGGAACAGGAGCATGGTACCTAGGGCTAAATTCCTTTTTAATTGCCACCCTTTCTCGAACCAGATCTCCAATTTTTGGGAAGCCAACCGGAAACTGGAAGTGCTCGTGAGATTGAGTGTCACAGAACGTTTGTAGATCCTGTAAGACATCACAATGGTAATCCACCTCGATGGAACCGGTTGCCGCCACAATGTCTGGACCGACAAGGTCTGCAGCATACATCTTGATGGCAAAAACACTTCATAAGGGGTCCGCCCACCCAGAGATCTTTTGAGGAGGTTATTTAATACTCGTTGAACTCCAGATAAATCGTTCAACCAACCACGCCCTGTACCTAATACTCTTGCCGTTCAGGACTGTATTAAGTCACTGTTTATTCTTTCCACAACTGAATTGCCCTTAGGCCTACAGTGTGAAGAATAATGGACTTGCACACCCATGGATTTCATCAAATCAGGGTACGCCTTAGAAGCGAAAGCCGGACCTCGGTCCGAGTAGAATGCACAGCAGGCATATGTACCGATAAAGACCTGCAAGCCTTTAACAGTTCGAGCATAAGTCGAGCCCTGTGGCCAAATCCAGAGGAATCTAGAGCCGAAGTTATCGGAGCGCTTACTTGCGCACCAGTTCTGTGTTGGGAATAGTTGCAAATGGAACACCGTGGCCATTTAAATGATGGGAATATTTAGTAGAAAATCTCTTCGGTAGAGGTGTTCTGTTTTTAAAAGCATTCACTGTAGCCATGACATCATTATCAATATGAGTTTTAGAGCATGTTACTGCTGCAATTTTAGCTGTGGCTACTGCAGACTTGGCTGCTTCTTCAGCCAGAGAATTCCATACAGCATTTGCTCCAACACGTTGATGACTCAATATTATATATATATATATATTTTTTTTCACTGAAAAAACCATAGGTTTCAGGCTTGATATAGTTAGGAATTAGCACTTAAAAACCCTTTGCAGTTCACTGAAAAAACCATAGGTTTCAGGCCTGATATAGTTAGGAATTAGCATTTAAAAAACCTTAGAAATTCACTGCAAAAACCATAGGTTTTAGGGGTGTTATAGTTAGCTGGACATTTCGCTCGTACAAACCATTGAAATTTTTCCGAAATAGTTAGTTGTACTAACTACATCTCGCTCGCCCGCAATCCACTGCAGATGATGTCACATATTACATCATTCATGACATGGTCAGTGACATCACTGATGACATCTCAAATGACATCACTGATGACATCATCCAGTGAATGTGGTTTGGTTCGTTATTTAAATATGTATTGTATATATATAGCAATTTGCATTGAAGAATGAGTGGATATATAAATATAAATATCTGGATGGAGGATTTAGTAGCAGTGTGATTGACTGTTTACTTGACTAATTTATAGTGTCTCACTAAATATATTGGAAAGGGACTAAACTGTGTGAATATCTGAATCACTTTGTCAGTTGTTGTGTAAACTGCTGCACCAGTTGGTTACTAGCTACGTGAAAGTCTATATTAGTTATTGATTAGTTAACTGAGTATTTGTATAGGAGAGTGAATGTGTGGTTCGGTGGGGGGTGTGCGACAGCCCAAAGATGTGTGAATAGTTGATTCAGTAGGTATATGAAGTTAAAACTACATGTTATAACAGTTGTTTGGGTGAGTAAATATCTTTATGGGTGTGGTGATGAGCAAATATATGTCTCAATGGTACATATCCAACAAACTAGACAAATAAAAGCCAATGTGTGTGTCAGTTGTTGTATATAAATAAGTATACATAAGACTCAGTGATTGTATGAGTGACTGTATGGATAACTGTATACTTGTAATAGTGATTTTATAACACACCAAGTATGAGTTACTATCTATATGAATAGATCAAGTGGTGTTTGTATAAGTGTGTAGCTAAGTAAAAGTAAGTGTGATCCATTGTTTGCATAAGTGAGTAGGATGACTTCATAAGTGATTAGGATGTGTGCTGGTGTGTAATGTCGATAGAGGTGTATAAGTATATTTGATAGTTTCTATTGATCATTGACAGCATGTATGAGTGAATCTTTAGGTAAGTGATTAGATGTGTGTATAGATCTAGGAATCCCTGAGTGGGATTGGTGTGTTAATGGTTTCAAATATGTCACTCTGTATTTTACAGTGAGTGATGAAAGGTTATACTAGTGTATGATGAGGTGTATCTGATTGTCACGTGGATGATGTCATCAGTGATGTCATTTGAGATGTCATCAGTGACGTCACTGGCCATGTCATGAATGATGTAATATGTGACCTCATAAGCAGTGGATTGCGGGCGCGCGAGATGTAGTTAGTACAACTAACTATATCGGAGGAATTTCAATGGTTTTGTACGAGTGAAATGTCCAACTAACTATAACACCCCTAAAACCTATGGTTTTTTCAGTGAATTTCTAAGGTTTTTTAAATGCTAATTCCTAACTATATCAGGCCTGAAACCTATGGTTTTTTCAGTGAATTTCTAAGGTTTTTTAAATGCTAATTCGTAACTATATCAGGCCTGAAACCTATGGTTTTTTCAGGGAATTGCAAAGGTTTTTTAAATGCTAATTCCTAACTATATCAAGCCTGAAACCTATGGTTTTTTCAGTGAATTTCAAAGGTTTTTTAAATGCTAATTCCTAACTATTCAGGCCTGAAACCTATGTTTTTTTCAGTGAATTTCAAAGGTTTTGTAAATGACAATTGTTAATGTATTAATTGTTATACTGATTTTCTTGATACTGATTTACTACAATTTTTAAACCATTTATTTTTAGATATTTTATTTTTTTAATTACATTATAATTACATTATACATTAAAATACAAAATATACTTTCTCAGAAAGAATTACTTTAGTTTAAATACTTTGCAAATAGGCAATAGAATTTCAAGTACGGTAGTTAAAGTTGTTGCAATGGGCAACACAATTTCAAACACAATGCAACATTGAGCTCAATGTGAATTTCTAGTCAAATGCAATTAGTTACTTTATGGATTACTTTTCTAACCACAGGACTGGATCCTAGATTCAGTCCTTGGACATCTCCTGTAAACAGTTGAGTAAAAGCATTTTGGTTACAGTAGTGATTTTTAAGGAATATTATTGTATTTTAAAAGTTGACACATACAATCACCAATGTTATCCTATGGCAGAAAATTCACTTAGCAGGTAAGTAGTGTTATCGTTAGTTTTTCTTACTCAGTGGTGGATCCTGGATCCAGCACTGGTGCATCTCCTGTAAACAGTTGAAAGAATGTGTTTAAGTCATACAGATGATTTTTTAAGGAATATTTTTAGTTTGTGAAAATAGACACTTAGAAACATTTCTGCTGAAAACCACACAATGGATTCCTATGGAAGGAAATACAAGTTACTGGTAAGTACGCTTAGAATTACTTTTCAGGGTCAGTGCTGGGCTAAATGATGCAGCACTGGATTCTCTCCTGATAACAGGTGAGTAAATCGGAATTCGTAGTTCGGCTGATTTTAGAGGAATATTTGTACAATGGTGAAGGAAGGGGGCGGGGCCTGAGGTGACGTGTGCAAACACGCCCTGTGGCGCGTTTTAAGTTGGGGAATTAATTCCTCTTCAATCCTGCGGTCCCTTGGGGGCCAACTAGCCCACCAGGTACCTCCAGTATGCGCCAGGGAGCTGCGTTGCAAAGAGATGTTCAAGGGCCACGCCCCTTTTTACAACACTCTGCAACACAGCTCCATGGCGCTTACTGGAGGTACCTGGTGGGCTAGTTGGCCCCTTGTGGACCTCTGGATTGAAGAGGAATTAATTCCCCAACTTAAAACGCTCCACAGGGCGTGTTTGCACACATATCACCTCAGGCCCCCCCCTACCTTCACCACTGTGTAAACGAGCCCTATGGCGTGTTTTAAGTTGGGGGATTAAGTCCACTTGAATCCTGAGGTCCCCTGGCGGCCAACTAGCCCACCAGGAACCTCCAGTATGCGCCAGGGAGCTGCATTGCAGAGAGGTGTTCAGAGGCCACGTCCCTTTTTACACCTCTCTGCAACGCAGCGCCTGGCGATACTGGAGGTTCCTGGTGGGCTAGTTGGTCCCCAGGGACCCCCAGTATTCAAGGGGAATTAGTTCCCCCTCTGCAAATACGCCAGGGGGCGCGTTTGCAGAGTGGTGCAAGGAGGGGGCGTGGCCTCCGGCCCGAACCTGTTTTTGTTTTTTAGAAGGGGGGCTGTGTAGCCCCCCTTCTTTTTCTAATATATTGGCCCTGGGGACCGCATCCCCCAGGGCCTGCCACCAATCTGTTTTAAAAAAAATAAAAATCTGGAAGGGGGCCGCATGGCCCCCCTCCCGAGGCCATAATTTGCCCCGGGGACCCCATCCCCCGGGCATGGACCTTTTAAAAAAAAAATATATATATTCTGGAGGGGGGCTGCCTTGCTCCCCTCCTGTGGCCACTTATGGCCCCAGGAACCCCATCCCCTGGGGCGTTTCTTTTTTTAAAATTTGCATTGCACTCCTGGGCGTGTCACTCTTAAGTTTGTCAGTCCTGTGTGTCTCTCCTGAGGTTATCACTCAAGGACGTATCACTACCGGGTGTGTCATTACTGGGTGTGTCATTTCTGAGGGTGTCACTCCTGAGTGTCACTGGGGCGTGGGGTAGAGCAAACAACCCGTACTGGTCACCGTGTTCTATTTGTATGACGATGCTTGTTTAAACCCGAGATGTGCTTGGTGAGCGCTATACCCCGACTTTGTCACGTGAGAGCTTGTGTCTCACTCATCACCAACCAGCAGGAAGTGTGTGAATCTTCTCGGAGCGAGGGCTACATATGGAGGGGGAGAGTGCATCCCCCACGAGCACGAGAGCATCTCTGAGGCCCGTGACAGTGAGTGCACGTGTGAGGGCGTGTGAGATCCGCAGAGCCGTGTTTTTTGTCTTGTAGGTTTATATAGCTCGAACTCAACCCGGAGGTATCGGGGCGCTTTACATGAGCACCAGCTGTTCCAGACAGGCACATCCATGTTTTGTTAGGCGTGGGGAGATGAAGTGATTTGCCCAGAATCACAAGAGGTTGAGCCGCAGAGACTCGAACCTGGTTACCAAGCTTCGAGGTCGTACGCTCTAGCCGTTAGGCCACATCTTATTGAGTCTAGCCTGCAGGGACGGGGGTCCCCTGTACTTACACTCCAGAGCGTGTCACTCCTGGGCGTGTCACTCTTAAGTTTGTCAGTCCTGTGTGTCTCTCCTGAGGTTAACACTCCTGGATGTATCACTACCGGGTGTGTCATTATTGAGGGTCTCACTCCTGAGTGTGTCACTGGGGCATGGGGAGAGCAAACAACCCCGTACTGGTCACCAAGTTCTATTTGTATGCCGATGCTTGTCTCATTATGCCCCCGGGAGACCGCGCTGATTTTTTTTTCTATCGGCAGGATGCGCACATCGAGCGCGCATCCTCCCGTTTCTTTAAAAAAAAAATTTGGGGGGGGGCCTTGGATGTCCTTGTGGGACCCCCTGAGCAGGCCTAGGGGTTCAGGGTGTTTCTACCCTGCCCCCTTGAAGTGTTTTGCGACGTTTTTTGGGGGGTTTCTTGTGCCTCGGTATTACCGAGGCACAAGATGGCTGCCAACACTTCCTGATTCAGAGTGTTGGCAGCCAATTAAAATTCAGCTCTTGATCGTGAGGGTGCACGGATCCTCCGAGGCCATTGATATATATGTACTTTTAACTGTCATTTTCTCTGGAACTACTAAACGGATTTACACCATTTAAGCAAAAGGCACGAGTCTGAACTAAGGACTACCTCTTTGCCAAATTTCACGTAATTCTGTTCAGCCGTTCGGGCTGTAGCTGCGACTAAAGGTCCTATGGAAAAATGCATGGGGAAAACGCGTTTTGGGACCCCCCCTTTTTCTCGGCCCCCGCTTGACGAATCACCCCGAGACTTTCAGGGTAGGAGCTGAACGGAGCGCCCCATTAGTTTTGAAAATTTCGCGAGGATTCGTCAACCGGCGCCAAAGTTATTCAAAATAGAATTTTGAGATTTCCTATGGAAACTAGGTTGTAACTATAACTATCTACTGGCGACCGCCAGTAGATAATATATATATATATATCATGAGTTCGTAGCAACCTATTTTTAAGATCTGCCACCTTAACCCAAAGTCGTTTCTGCTTGATTGTGGTACACTTGGAATCGCGATATTCATTCTGACGCCAAACATGTAAATTATCATTGAAAGACTGTAAGCAATATTATGAATCACACACAATAAGTGTGGGAAATTCAGGATCTGTATTTTCAAGTGCAAGAAGCAACACCTTCAATTCAGCCAACTGCGGAGTGCTCTCTTGTAGGAAAGTAGGCTCTGCTTTCATGGTTACCCCCACTTTTTGCTGGTGTTATTCTGTTTTCTGACTAGTCTGACTGGGATCTTGCTAATCAAGTCCCCAGTCACTGTGCTCTCTATCTAAATTTGAGTATGGTAAGTGCTATGGTACCTTCCCAAATGGCTACTGGTGTACCCTTCTAAGTCCTTAGTATATGGTACTAAGGAACCCAGGACATAGGCACACCAGGGATCTCCAATGGGCTACAGCCTGTATTATGCCACCCATAGAAGACCACTAGAACTGTGACTACAGACCTGCCATTGCAGCCTGTTTGAGCTGGTCTTAGCACCACTCACAACAGATATAAGTTTCCTTATATCCAAGGTCACTTCACTTAAAACCTGTAAGTCACCCCTAAGGCAGGCCTTTCAATCCTGAGGGCCGGTGGTTAGGTTAACAGTGTGAGGGTGCCCCTGCATGAGCAGGACACCCCCGACAAATCCCAGAGTCGATTCTCCAGGCTTTGTGAGTGCGGTCAACCATTTAATTCATACAGTGGACATCAAGTCAATTACGAGATGTCTAACTATATGTTGTCTCCATGGAAACCGGTCATGTTTGAAATCAAACATGTTGCAATGCTACCCCAACACCGATTCCTGTGTTGGATGCAGGAAAACCATGTAGTGGGGGGTCTCCCATAGAGAGCCCCCCTGTATTCCCGGTATCAGCCTTTCAGGGTCTAACAGCAAGCTAAGGCTGCTGCTGACCACAGACACGATTTTGCCCTCCAGCTGCTGCGCTGAGCTCGAGCATGGGAAGGAAGAACAATAGATTTCCTTTCTTTCACAGGGAGGTGTGACCACCTCCCAGACAAGACTTAGTGTATTGGGCTGGGGTGGGAGCGCTTGCCAGCGCCACCAGACTGATTTGAGGGTACATTTGGTGCCCTCCTTACATACTCCAGTTGGGACCAGTTCAGGGAGCCACTGGCTCCCACTCTGGTGCGAAACTGGACAAAGGAGATGGGTGAATCCTCCCCCCTGTCCAGCCCCTCTTTTTGAACGGATCCGTGAGTCATACCAAATCTTTCCCTAGGGTACTTAAGGGCTTACCTGTGAATGGCTCTTAAGATTGGCCGTGGGACAAGATTCAGATCCGAAACCACTTGAACTGCAACCATCTGGGCACCTTGGACTTCTTTGGACTTCGTATGGATCTGAGACTGCATCAAGGAAGACTCCTGCACCTCCTGGTCTCATTGTCCTGCCAGTTATCTGCGTCGTCTGTGCCTGTGCCTCATCCAGGTTCTTCTCTAGGCCTGTGGGCATCAAAGACACCCAAAGTAAATCTCCCTTGGAGTGAAAGAGTCACTCCCTGCATCTGCAGGCACCTCAACAAAGCTGAGGGTCTGCTGCTCTTGAGCTCCCACAGACTCCATAAGGCTCAGCAACACAAGTGATGGTTCTGCAACTCCCTCGAGGCCTGCACTGTCTTCTCAGCAAGTTTGAGGCCAGTATCCCTTGTCAGAACCGCAGGAACACAACCGACCTTGCCAAGGCTTGTTGACTCTGTCCTCCAGAGATCTTCGGGCTACAAGAAGCTCCAGTCACCAGCATCTCTTCCTGCCACGATCATCATCCTCACTGCATCCTCTGCACTGTGGGTCTGCATCTTTGGTGAGCTGCTCGATGCCCTCTTGCAACTCTTGTGCCTTGGGCCTGTAGGTCCTCGAGGGTCTTCTTTGGCTTCAGTGGGCTCCCCTGCTTGCTCGGTGCCTGCTCTGACTCTCCTGCACTTAGTGAGTACCTTGGACATTACAGGTCCCCACGTTGCACCTTTTTCGTCTGCCACGTCTGATGCTGCTGCCAAGCTTGTTGGTGCTCCCGCCGGCCACGGACCCCATGGTTTTCGACTTCCAATGTGGAACTGCTCGTGAATGGCTCCTAGTCTTTCACAGCATCACCTGGTCCTCACAGTTGCAGCGACAAGATCACCATCAACTCTCCGGCATCTTCCGTTACCGGTGGTCATTGGTCTTCCGTGCCTCCTGGTCACTTCTGAGTGGCATAGGCTCTGCCCCCTCTGCTTGCAGGTACTCCTCTTCAAGAATCCATCCTTGGATTCCACCGGACTCTTTCCCCTTCCTTACCAGCGGCATCTTCACCGAAGTCCTCCATTGGGGTCTATGGTGGTTTCCAACGTCACATTGCACCTATGCACCCGGCTTCCCTGGTGTAGGTATCCTGGTTCCTGGAGTATCCACGGGTGGGGTGACTCTCCAATCTGAGTTTCTTCAGGGTCCATTGGAAAGGGTCCTTCTTCAAAACTGCAACTGTGAGTTTCCCATTGATTTGCCCAGAGTATGTGGCTGTGTTTCCAATCTGCACACAGCCTCCGTGAGGTTCCTGGGTACTTACCTCAGGTAGTTCCTTGGATCCCCAGCTCCTCTGAGTCTTCTGGTCCAAATCTTGATTCGGTCGCAGCTCGCATTCCACTTCTTTAGTATATGGTTTGTGCTCCCCCTGGAGACCACAGTGTATTTGTGCTTAGTCACCTGTTTCCATTTTAAATATTGTGTGTATTGTGGTCATACCGCTGGGTAGGAGATATAACAATGTGTTAGTGAGTGTGTATAACAAATATAACTATTCTTAAGACTACACTATTTGGTTCTTTTTCGTTTAACCTACACTACATGATTAGTTCTGGTAAAACAAGCTGCTTAACACTCCTTTTGGACTAAGCCTGAAGACTGCTCTCCACAGATACCACTTAGAGCACTTTCTATGGTTGTCTAAGACCACTAAAATCACCATAAGGGTTATCTGGATTAGCGCAAGGTGCTTCACCTAAATAAGTGCATGCCATATACTAAGCCAGCCTCCTACATGTCTCCTAGAGAAAGTATCTGCGAGTTGTTTTGAGGTGAAAAATGCCATCCAACATTAATGATGGCACATGCAGGAGAATACAGCTGCTTAGAACCTATTGCAGGTTGTGCAAAGCCATCAGTATAAACATTATACTTATATTGATTAAAAGGCAGAGTTGAAGAAAGTAAAGGATAAACATGCTCAAATTGCAAAAATTCTTGCATTTGTAAGGAAAGGTCAAAAAAGAAGTCTACATCAATGGCTGTTAAGGACGTAGCCCACTGTATCCATCTTGGTTGGAGGCCTTTTGCGTTAGTTGCGCAAGCTTCTGTGACAGCCTCTACGGCTGGCACAGCCGAAATGACAATGATGTGTTTACCATGAGCACGTGGCAGTTCTTTAAGGAAGGTGTAGGAAGCGGGCTCTGTATGTACTATACCAAAGTAAGGTATAATGTTCACAGAGTCCACTGGCTCTCCAGAGGCGTACAGAGGCTTAAGTAGATAATACTAAAAGCTCTATTTGTTGTAGTGTGGTCGAGCAGCTAGGCTTATCAGAGGGCTGTGTTAACCATTTGTTGTAAACACTCAGGCAAGAAATGATCACACACACTCAAAGAATGAATCCAAGACCAATTGTTTTGTGTAAAAGGTATTACTATGTTATTTTATTTTAGAACCAAGAGGAACTCAGTTGGTAGTAAGTAACAGTTTCAAGAATAGCAATACTTTTCAAATGCAGTAGGTATTGTTTTGTAAAGGCAGTCAAATGCTTTACTGTAGTATTAAATATTCTTGGGTAATGTCAATAAAACAGAAGCAAACTTAGCAAATGTAAAGGATAGACAGAAAATGCAATGCAGTCCAATGTATGGAAAACAGTTATTTGCATTTACAGGTAAGTATTCGACCTAAACATTCAGTCTTCCGGGGTTTGGGAGGTTTAGACCAACACTGGGCGCGGGTCAGACTGCACCACCAGCGGCACTGGGGCAATGGTGCTGTGGCCACTGGGCGCAATGCTAGTCAATGGAGACTGGGAGCACCCACAAGAGGTGCAGTTTGCAGGTAAGTACCCGTGGTTTTAAGGTATAGACCCCGTCGGTTAAAGCAAGCAAAGAGGGGACACAAGGCAGCACCAACCTTGCACCTCCAATGGGCGGACGGGTGCAGGGTGCAAATCAGAGTCAGACTGCCAATGTGTTTCAATGGGGAATCTTAGTCGCACAAAGAGGCTGCAGGTTTGGACCAGGAGGCTGGATGAAGGTGACCCAAGGCTGGGCAGGTAAGTTGAGATGTTTGAGGAGGGCCGGGCACCGTTGGCTGGGCACCCCAAAGTCAGGGGCAGAGGATGCAGGGGGGGCCTTTGGTGTTGGATTTTCTTTACCGAAGCTGGTCGCGTCAGGGAGACCCTTCAAGGTGAGGTTGCAGGCATCTTCATGGAGTCCAGGAGAGGTCATCCAACGCTGGATTTGAGGTCAAGATCGCTGGAGACACTTCACTGTACAGGTGAGCCACTCAAACTGGGCCGTGGGTATCATGTGCAGAGTGGGCAGGGATTGAGGTTCAAGCTGAATCAGGAGTCCTTGCAGTTGGATTCTTCTGGACAGGGCCGCGGTTCTCGGGAGATCTGGTCTTTGCTGAAACGTGGGCAGTCTTCCTCTGGTTTTGGAAGTCACTAGCCACAGGATAGGTGTCGTCTTCTTCAGACGGTCTTTGAGAAGAAGTCAGGCCAGTAGGGCTGGGGCTAAATCAGTAGTCATTTTCAGGCTCGGCTGTACGGCGTCTTCTTCGTCCTTTTCTTCTTAGGTTGTTGGAACCTTAGGATCAAGGTTCAGGGGTGCCCTTAAATTCTGAATTTAGGGGCATTACAGGTGCTGTCAGAATGGTAGCCAATGGACTACTTGCCTTTAGGGTGACTACACCCTTTGTTCCCTCCCTTTGGGGACGGGGGGCATCCCCTAACCTAATTGGCAAAAATTCTTCTATTCAAAATGGTGGATTTCCTAAGGAGGGGGGTCACCTCGGTCAATGGAGCCTTAGGGGTTGTCCTGGCAGAGGGGGGACACACCTCTCCTGATTACTAATTTTCCGGCTGACCTTGCAGCCAAAAGTGTGGCTTGGTCAAGGGGGCGGACATCTCCATTAGCTGGAGAGGCCCTGGTCAGCATAACAAATGGCAGTAAGCATTTGAGGCTCACCGCCATGAATGCTGTTCCTGCTTTGGGGTAGGTGGGAGTCACCTCCACCCCAAGAAGGCTTTGATCCTGACCCACGAGAGTACAGGGGCTTCCACCTCAGGGGGTCAGAAACATGTTTGAGAGTGGCAGGCTGGTGAAGACCAGTCAGCTGAACACGAGGGAGTTGGTCATTTTTCAGGGGGCATCTTTAAGATTCCATCTGAGTACAATTTGCAATAAATCCAACACTGGCATCAGTGTGGGTTTATTGTGCGGAGAAGTTAGGTGCCAAACCTCTCAGCATTCAGTAAAGCTACCATGGAGCTGTGAGTTCATAATGACAAACTCTCAGCCCATGTACTTAATATGGCTTCACTGCACTTACAATGTCTAAGAATTAAGAAGACAGTGTAGGGGCATATTGGTCATGCAGCTATGTACTCTCCTGTGGTATAGTGCACCCTGCCTTAGGGCTGAGGCCTGCTAGAGGGGTGATTTACCAATCCACAGGCCGTGGTTATGGGCATGCAGCACAGGGATGTATACCATGTCGACTCTTAGGTTTTGTCTGCACCAAAACACACAGGGGTAGGGTATATTCACAAGAACGTGTGATTACTACCGCAAGAGTAGCTTAACGCAACTCTCAACATCGCAGCCTATCGCGGGAAAATTACGCTGTGCCAACCAAGTATTCACAACGCGGCGGTAGCATGCGATAGTCACCAGATAACGCATCAAATGGCAGCGCAAAATTCAACGCCACGCCGCAAAAATGCGAACGCAAAAAATCATGCGAGTGAGGCCAATCGCGGTACAAAAAGTAGCAAAAACCAGCCACAGGCTTGCAAATCCCACGCGTCTGGAGGGAAAAGGCCCCATAAAAGCCACAGAAACAACACACCAGAAACAAGCAAAAGCACGAAGCAACATGGATGCACCCTGACCAAGCACAGAGGCCAACGCGAACCCCACAACTCCCACAGACCACTAGCAAGGAACAACGGGGTCGGACAAGGAGAAGAGAGAGGAAGACGGGGAGCAGTCCGCAGCAAAACCAGATCAGCGTCACGGAGGTGACAGAACACTACCAGCAACTGACCCACAAGTAGACCACCTGGAATGCAGTCGGAGTGCCGAGGAGGCCAAGAGGCGCTGGCATGATGCTGCCAACAGGAAGGCTGAAGCGGCGACAGGAGGTGGCAGTCCTGCGCCACAGGAGGAGCTGAAGGAAACAGAGGCCACAGTCATCAATGTGGAGACGGTGCAAGGAGTAGGGACTACCGACACAGCTCGAGAGTACCCGACACAACATAAACAGGGAGTGTAACGAACAGGAACTGGGGGGACGGGGGAGATGGGCACAATGGCACACATGCACAACAAGGTGTAGCACACTGCACACCCACAATTACCCAGGATCATGTCCCTCATCCCCTTGGCACACTGCAGCACACAAACATAGCAAGTACAGCACACCCACATTGACAACAACGTGGTACAATGCGCAAAGCCGACATTGCAGAACAGAGGACACAACTGGCTCCGCACATGCACAGAAACATGCCTACTACATCTGACAGAGCAGGAAACTGTGAAATGGAAATGTACGCGTACAACCTCACATCCGCCAGGTAGTCCAAATGTACACTGTCCCCAAGTAGCATTCAGCACCTCTTTAACAGTCACAAAGTACATTGTCATACAGTCTGCTTGTCAACCAGAACAATGTGCCAACATACATGTCAACACAATGTCAACATGCATCTCCCGTTCACATTGCAGAGGGGCACATAACACCTCCAGCAGAGCACAGAAGACAACACATCTGTGATGCCGGAGAGGACCACCACACCTTCGACACCAATGCCCTACAACAGCCCATGGACATCCCACACAACCCACCACTAGGACCAGGGCAGCCAAGCTACTTAGAGGAGAACACAGAGCCTGCAACAGACCACACAGCAGGAAGCACCCACGAGCACAGCTGGCTCACGACACTTCACCCACCCACGCATGGCACCATAATGCCATGTGTCAGCACGCCAAAAGGAGGCGGCGGAACAGTTGTGGGTGGGGTCCGAACCCATGGAAGGCAAAATGGATCACATACGTTGGTGTCAATTACCCTTCAGGGACCACCTACACCCCACAAAGGAGACCCACACTGCTATAGAGACACATGCAGATGCACATTCACAGTACACAACCACGCCCAGGGGCACGCAAATAGCAGTCACACACCCATGTTGGCTCTGCATACGACGGCCCAGGCCACTCCCTTTACGAATTGAGTGGGTGACGACAAAGCTACATGTCCAAGCTCTAACCCGCTGCCTGAGGTGACATGTCTGCATCCGCTGTGCACAGCACAATGTAATGTCCTAGGGAACAGGGCCCTCATGCATACAACATGACCACACTACTCAGGGTTCCCGCAAGTAAGTACCTGACCATAACGTTGGTGGCGCCATGTTGCAGGAATTCTGCTACAGAACAAAACTACGCTTGGGACCATAGAACATCGGCAGGATACCACCTCAGTACCTATGAGCCAGAGTCTGACTAGCTGTAGTCCCTCACTTGCCGTCCGAACTTTACCACAGAAGGATAAGATACTTACCAGTAATCCTAGTTCTCTTCCCGGGGTATCCTCATCAAAGTCATAAGCACATGAATATTCCCGCCCATGCGCGGGGAACCCTGGAAACATAAAAAACAGATATGTGGAAAACATATATGTAGCTCTAAATACATATATATACATATTATCTACTGGCGGTCGCCAGTAGATAGTTATAGTTAGGACCATGTTCCCATAGGAAATCTGAAAATTCTATTTTGAATAACTTTGGTGCCGGTTGACTTATCTTCGTGAAATTTTCAAAACTAATGGGGAGCTCCGCTCAGCTCCTACCCTGAAAGTCTCGGGGTGATTCGTCAAGCGGGGGCTGAGAAAAAAGGGGGGTCCCAAAACGCGTTTTCCCCATCCCCGGCTGAACAGAATTACATAAAATTTGGCAAAGAGGTAGTCCTCAGGTCAGGCATGTGCCTTTTGCATATATGGTGTCAATCTGTTCAGTAGTTCCTGAGAAAATTGCAGTTAAAAGTACATAAATATCTATATGCGCGCACCGTGCGCGCACCGTGCGCGCACCAAATGTCCGCGAGCGTAATTCTGATTGGTGGTTAGATGTCAGTCAACATTCCAATCGGTCGAAATCAGGAAGTGTCGGACGCCATTTTGTGTGTGACAGTGAAAAAGAAAGGTGGAGAACGTGAAAAGGGGGCAGGGTAGAGAGTTCCTGACCCCCTAGCCTTTGTCAGGGGGTCCCTGAAGGACCCCGATGGGTGAAAAAAACATTTTATTTTTTTTACAAAAAATCGCGGGGTGCGCGCACAGTGAAAAACCCTTTGAAAAAAAAAAAACATTTTAAACTGTTTATAAGTTTATAGAAGATATTAACTATGCTGTTCAACTTTATCCAAATTGAAAATAAAAGAGCTGAGCCATTCCATATTAAAGGATACAGTCAATGTATAACTATATACATAGGTAGTTTATTGTAAAATAAATATATAAAAAATATAATAATACATACATAAATTAGCATTTAAAAAACCTTACAAATTCACAAAAAAAAACATAGGTTTCACACACGTTATAGTTAGGAATTAGCATTTTAAAAACCTTGCAAATTCACTGAAAAAACCATAGGTTTCACACATGTTATAGTTAGCTGGACATTTCACTCGTAAAAAACCATTGAAATTCCCCCGTTATAGTTAGTTCAGCTAACTATGACTCGCGCGACCGCAATCCACTGCTGATGACGTCACATATTACATCACTCATGACATGGTCAGTGACATCACTCATGACATCACTGATGACATCTCAAATTACATCACTAATGACATCACTGATGACATCATCCAGTGAATATGTGTCTTTCTGAAAAATAAATATTTTTTATATATGTATATCTAAAGGTTAATGGAGGAATAAATGGGTAAATAAGTGTCTAAATGGATGTTTTTTTTTGGTAAAATTAATTGTATAACTGACTTATTAACAGTATCTTAGTGAATACAGTGATGTAATATGTGACGTCATCAGCAGTGGATTGCGGTCGCGCGAGTTATAGTTAGCTGAACTAACTATAACGGGGGAATTTCAATGGTTTTTTATGAGTGAAATGTCCAGCTAACTATAACATGTGTGAAACCTATGGTTTTTTCAGTGAATATATATATATATATATATATATATATATATATATATATATATATATATATATATATATATATATATATATATATATATGATTCCTCAGTTTGCTCAGATATGAGGCCGCACTCAGCTGTCAGGTTGGTTTCAAACCTCTTTATTTGTGAAACATGCATCTTTCCATCTCGTCATGAAATCCCTCAGCCTTACGCGTTTCGAAGCTGTTTGCTTCTCTTCAGAGGCTAACGACAGGAACCAGGATTCTTTGCCTACAAGTCCCCTCTGCATGCTCTCTTTTTTATTGGCCTCCGGTGTGCCGATTTGATTTCATAAGTCTCACATTGCATGCTGGGGCTTGTAGTCGATTCTGCATCTTTAGGACCCTCCAGTGGGTTTGATTCATGTGTTGTAAATTTCGGGATGTATTTTAAAGTCCTTCAGTGAACCCAAGACGAAACTCTGCATGTTGAAATTCTTCTCCCTGCAGCTCCGGAACAGAAAGGATATAATATCTCTCACACAGACCTTTACTTCTTAGGCGGTGCGTAGCCCCCACGGCCGGAGCCACCGTGATATAAATGATTCCTCAGTTTGCTCAGATATGAGGCCGCACTCAGCTGTCAGGTTGGTTTCAAACCTCTTTATTTGTGAAACATGCATCTTTCCATCTCGTCATGAAATCCCTCAGCCTTACGCGTTTCGAAGCTGTTTGCTTCTCTTCAGAGGCTAACGACAGGAACCAGGATTCTTTGCCTACAAGTCCCCTCTGCATGCTCTCTTTTTTATTGGCCTCCGGTGTGCCGATTTGATTTCATAAGTCTCACATTGCATGCTGGGGCTTGTAGTCGATTCTGCATCTTTAGGACCCTCCAGTGGGTTTGATTCATGTGTTGTAAATTTCGGGATGTATTTTAAAGTCCTAAAGTGAACCCAAGACGAAACTCTGCATGTTGAAATTCTTCTCCCTGCAGCTCCGGAACAGAAAGGATATAATATCCCTCACACAGACCTTTACTTCTTAGGCGGTGCGTAGCCCCCACGGCCGGAGCCACCGTGATATAAATGATTCCTCAGTTTGCTCAGATATGAGGCCGCACTCAGCTGTCAGGTTGGTTTCAAACCTCTTTATTTGTGAAACATGCATCTTTCCATCTCGTCATGAAATCCCTCAGCCTTACGCGTTTCGAAGCTGTTTGCTTCTCTTCAGAGGCTAACGACAGGAACCAGGATTCTTTGCCTACAAGTCCCCTCTGCATGCTCTCTTTTTTATTGGCCTCCGGTGTGCCGTAAAGAATCCTGGTTCCTGTCGTTAGCCTCTGAGTGCGGCCTCATATCTGAGCAAACTGAGGAATCATATATATATATATATATACATATGTATATAATAACACAATGCAGTCAGCCTTCCATACACTAAGGGTTGAGTAATGTTGTAAGAATTTCCTTTGCACATATGGATTAGTTATTTACCTGTAATCCTAGTTGTCTTCCAGGGGTATCCTCATCAAAGTCATAAGCACTAGAATATTCCCGCCCATGCGCGGGACCCTGGAAACATAATCATATATGTGACTAACATATATGCATCTCTCTCTCTCTCTCTCTCTCTCTCTCTCTCTCTCTCTCTATATATATATATATATATATATATATATATATATATATATATATATATATATATATATATATATATATATATATTATCTACTGGCGGTCGCCAGTAGATAGTTATAGTTAGGACCGTGTTTCCATAGGAAATCCGCAACATTCTATTTGGAATAACTTTGGCGCCGGTCGACGAATCCTCGCGAAATTTTCAAAACTAATGGGGCGCTACGCTCCTACCCTGAAAGTCTCGGGGGGATTCGTCAAGCGGGGGCTGAGAAAAAAGGGGGGTCCCAAAACGCGTTTTTCCCATGCATTTTTCCATAGGACCTTTAGACACAGCTACAGCCCGAACGGCTGAACAGAATTACTTGAAATTTGGCAGAGAGGTAGTCCTCAGGTCAAGGATGTGCCTTTTGTAGGTCTGGTGTAAATCTGTTCAGTAGGTCCTGAGAAAATAGCATTTAAATCAATATATATATCTGTAAGCGCGCTCCGTGCGCTTACCGTAAGCTTACCGTACGCGTACGGTGCCGTGCGCGAGCTCAATTCTGATTGGTGGTTACATGACTGTAAACATTCGAATCGGTCGAAATCAGGAAGTGTCGGCCGCCATTTTCTGTCTCTCGCACTGAGAAACAAAGGTGGGGAACGTGAAACGGGGGCAACGAAGAGAGTTGCAGACCCCCTAGTGTTTGTCAGGGGGTCCAAGAAGGACCGAAAAGTACGAAAAATAAATTTAATCATTTTTAAAAAAAATCGCGGGGTACGCGTACGGTAAGCTTACCGTACGCGCACGGCAAAAAAAATTTAAAAAAAAAAAAGAAGTAACAATCACATTTATTAAATAAATTAAAGGACCCACAAGGGAGAAAAAAACAAATGTAAAAAAAGGCGAGGCGCGCACGGCATGGACTACGCAACGTGGGCGCTCAGTGCGCAATGCGCACCGACCGCCCACAGCGAGCGCACGGTGCGCGAAGCGCACGGTGCGCGCAGGGTGTGCGCATAGTGAAAAACCAGAAAAAAAAATAAAAAATAAATACATAACTTAGCATTTAAAAAACCTTGCAAATTCACTGAAAAAACCATAGGTTTCACACACGTTATAGTTAGGAATTATCATTTACAAAACCTTGCAAATTCACTTAAAAAACCATAGGTTTCACACATGTTATAGTTAGCTGTACATTTCACTCGTAAAAAACCAATGAAATTCCACGTTATAGTTAGATCAGGTAACTATAACTTGCGCGACCGCAATCCACAATGTGTAATTTCAGATGTCATCATTGATGTCATGAGTGATGTCACTGACCATGTCATGAGTGATGTACTATGTGACGTCATCAGCAGTTTATTGTGGGCGCGCAAGTTATAGTTACCTGATCTAACTATAACGTGGAATTTCATTGGTTTTTTACGAGTGAAATGTACAGCTAACTATAACATGTGTGAAACCTATGGTTTTTTAAGTGAATATATATATATATAATAAAAAAGCAAATGCACCCTTTCATAACCAGAGCTGAATAATGCTGTAAGGACTCCCCTGTATATTATAAATAATATATCTAATATAAACAATATATCATAAAAACAGAGAAGAAACAACAGCAAAGCATGTTTGAAAACTGTTTTAATGCTTAGCATTTAGCCCAAAACCTCAGATAGGACTGAAAGCATTGACAGCTCACAGGCTGCATTGCAGAAAACTACACCCTAGAAAAGGCTAGAAAGCTAACTCATAGCAACATAGAAATAAACTGGCACCGTGCCTTTAAGGCAGCCATGACCCCTAGCTTCCCATCATGCCTCAGGGGTGACAGTTAGGTCAGTTGTTCTTTGCGGTGACACAAAGCCATGACACAAAGAGTTGACAATTCCTTAAGAATAAGGCTCCTTTGCCCGGGGAAGCGGGAGGGTTGCTTATGACTTTGATGAGGATACCCCTGGAAGAGAACTCGGATCACAGGTAAGTAACTGATCCTTCTCTTCCAGGGGATCCTCATCAAAAGTCATAAGCACTATAATAGAATAGCGAGCCTCACCTCATCCACTGCGGGCAAAGGAAAATAATAATTAACAATCAAGCTCAGACAACTAAACTTGAAAACCCAGATATTTCTCTTATCTGAATAGATTTCTCAAGGAGGCCTGGCCTACTTGAGTATCCGCCCTGGAGTCGGATTCAAGGCAATAATGTCTTGTTAAAGTATGCATCGATCTCCAGGTTGCTGCCTTGCAAATTTCTGCCATCGGAACGTCATGCAAGAAAGCTATTGTAGCTGCTTTCCCCCTAGTAGAGTGTGCTTTAGGTGACAACAATAGCGGTTTATTTGCCAGCTGATAGGCCAATTTTATACAGGACACTATCCATGTCGAAATTGATCTTTTGGAAGCTGGAAAACCTGTCCTCGTGGAACCATAATTAAAAAACAATTGCTCTGATTTTCTTAAGTCCTTTGTTCCCTCTAGATGGAACTTAAGCACTCTCTTAAGGTCTAAGGAGTGGAGTGACCTTTCCGCAGGAGTAGCTGGATTGGGAAAGGAGAGGACTAGATTCAACTCCCAAGGAGGAGAAGGAGGCCGAACAGGGGGATACACTTTCTTCAACCCCTGTAGGAAATCCTTGACCACCTGTAGTTGAAAAAAGGAAGGCTGGTTTGGAGACTTCCTGTAGGCCGTAATGGCCGTTAAATGTACTCTGATCGATGAATACTTTAACCCTGATTTAGCCAAGTACAGGAGGTAAGGAAGAATCACCTCCTCCTGCCCTGTGGTAGGATTAAAATGATTACGAGTGCACCACAAGTAGAACCGTTTCCACTTAAAGGAGTACGACGCCCTTGTGGAAGGTCTCTTTGCTTCCTTTAGTATATGCATACAGTCCTGTGGTAAATTCAAATGTCCATATTGCAGGACCTCAGGTGCCATACTGCCAAGTTCAGAGAGGGAAGGTTGGGATGTAGAATCTTCCCGTCCATCTTGATCAGAAGGTCCGATCTGTAAGGAAGCCTTCTGTGGGGGTGCACCGACAGCTGTAATAGGTCCGGGTACCACCACTGCCGAAGCCAGTCCGGATCTATGAGGATCATTGACATGTTGGACCAGATGAGCTTGGATACCACCTTCGGAATCAGAGGCAGGGGAGGAAAGGCGTATGCAAATATTCATCAAAAGAGCATTCCCCCTCGTCCCTGGACGGTGGAACCTGAGAAAACTAAAAGGCTGACCTCCAATTTCAGACCTACTGGCTTTGCCAATGCTTGTTTATCTTAGTTTACCATGATCTTTTTCCATTATGAATGTTTTTGAAAAATACTAGCATGCATCAACAAATTTTACTAAATGATGCTACACATAAATGTCCCCAGAAATTTTACAGTAGTTTAGCGAACTTTTTTTTCCTACTTTCATTTTTTTTTTAAAGAACATTTTATTTTGAAAGCAAAGAATCATCAATCTTGCTTTCAAGCGTCTGCAAATATTTTCTTCTAATCAGAGAGCATTCTGGGAGTATTATACATAGCATCATATTGTTAAACTTTGAAAACGTGTGTACACATTTTTATACAGGAACCACTGTCAGAAGTGCAGTCAGCATTTACAACATTTACTTACAGCGATCACCCTAATAATAAAGGTTTTCGAATAATGAACCATAAATACAAATTTGAATAGCTTTAACATATGGACACAAATATTACTTCAACTGTAGACAGTGCCCTTCCCTGATCCATAATATGGTACTGCAAACTGGCAGCCAAAGGGTTTGTGCTGCAGAGGGTTGGGCCTACTTGTCTCAAGGACAGAATACACATGAAAACTTGTTGCCCTTGACCCCAAACAATATGTCCCGGGCTTTGGGCTATGGGAATTCCACATTCCTGTGACATCACTGATGACATCATCCAGTGAATGTGTGTTTCTGTAAAGTTTAAATATTTTTCAAATATATCTATGTCAAGGTGTACTGAAGAAAGAGTGAATTTACAAGTCCCTGAATGAATTATTTAGTAGGTGCGTGACTGACTGTATAAGTGAGTGATTGAACATGTATTACTGAATGTATGGGTTAGTGACTAAATTGTGTGAAAGTCTGTATTTGTCTCTCAGTTGGTGTGTAAGCGGCTGCATGGGTTGGTAAGTATCTACATAGGTGTCTATATGGGTTATTGATTTCTTGTCTGAGTATCTGTATGAGTGCCTGAGTGTCTATGTGGATCGGTGGAGGGGGGTGTGACTGTGCACAGATGTCTGAGTGGTTAATTCACTGGTTGTATAGTTTCAAAAGTGCATCTGGGAAGGGCTGTATGGGTGACTTAGTGTGTGTATGGGTATGTGGTGAGTGAATGAATGTCTCAGTGGTATATGTGTGAGTAACTACATATGTTTTAAGGCAGTATATGTGAGTGTTGGAGTATATAAATTTATGTCAGAGTAAGGTATCTGAAGAGTGGGTGTATAAATGAGTGTCTGCTTGTATCACTGATTGTATAAGACAATAAGTATGTCTTAGTATCTACATAAATAAGTGATGTGGTGTGTGTATAAATAACTCAGTTGGTGTATATAACTGTATAAATGAGTACATGAGTATGTAATTAATTCTTTGCATGACTAACTAGGTGTGTGACTAACTCTATGGATGAGTGGTAGAGTGTGACTATGTATAGGTGTATCAGTACATATTATAGTACTGTATTGATGAGTAACTGTATATGTAAGACACTGGATGTGTGTATAGACCTAGGAAATAGTCGGTGCTATGTAGTATCTGGCATTCTTGTGTGTATGGTTTCAAAAATAGTAGACTGTATTTTAGAGTGCGTGTATCAGTTTATATTAGGGCATCAGTATGTGCATCAGATTATCATGTGGACGATGTCATCAGTGATGTCATCAGTGATGTCATTTCAGATGTCATCAGTGATGTCACTGACCGTGTCATGAGTGATGTAATATGTGACGTCATCAGCAGTGCATTGCGGGCGCGCGACTTATAGTTAGCTCAACTAACTATAACTGGCGAATTTCTCTGGTTTTATATGAGTCAAATGTCCAACTAACTATAACGTCCCTGAAACCTATGGTTTTTTCAGTGAAATTCTAAGGTTTTTTAAATGCTAATTCTTAACTATAACGTCTGTAAAACCTATGGTTTTTTCAGTGAATTTCAAAGGTTTTTTAAATGTTCATTTCATATTTTAATATTAATAAAACCTATATTTTTTCTAATTGTTTTTTAATATTTTGCAACTCAATTATCCTTTTTTTTCACTTTAAAAATTCTGTAATGTTTTATATCTTCCCCAAAAAATATGCATATCAAACTTTTTTTTGGGGGGGAGAACACTACAGTCCCGTACCGGTACTCTACCAACCTCGATCAGCACGTGAATCCTATCCACCACATTTAAATGATGCGTATTTCATATCCGACAGGTTTGTGACACCACGTCCCGCGTAACAACATGTACGGATGAGGTCGCGCCAGCTGCTACTTTAGTATGCGACGGGCACGCACTACCAAGCCGTGTGTTACGTCATAAACGTATGGGGTCGTGCCCGCTGTGCGTTGCAAATGCGACGAGTGCACGCTGCCACACCCTGTGTTACATCATAAACGTACGGTGTTTTGCCGCGTACGCCATTCCCTCATTTTGTTTTGTCTCAAAACTATATCTAAATAACTTTAAAGTGTATATGAGAGCAAGCGATAATCTAACATATTTTAAACATTTATATATTTCTAACTGTATCTTATATTTTAGCAATTATATTTTCTCAAAATCACGTTGGGTGCAGTCTCCTTGCGCACTATGTGCGCGATTGCCATGTGACCTTAAAAAAAAAGCACTTCATTAGTTCACAACATTTCCCATTGTAACAGTTGGAAAACGCCACCCATTTTAGTCAATCTCTGTACTGCATTTGATGAGACACACCTCTTCTGCACAGAGAGCTTTTTCTTAAACTTTTTGCAATGTACACATATCTTACACTACACACAACATGCAACCATCATCTTCATCAATATTCATGGTCTGTAAAGTAGCCTTCCACCTGTGATAGCCATACCCCTACAAGTTACATAACCGAAGTTTTCCCCACTACCAGAGGTAACATAGTTACATACACTGCCCACCGCACAATGTAATATCATATGGCCCAGGGGCACTATCATGCATAGATAATGAACACACGGACACAGATAGATAGTGGAAGTGGGTACGAGCACATGCGCTTGACATCTTTTTACTACCAGGATCACATATCCTGTAACGTCTGTGGTGGATGCGTGTGGAGTCAGTGTAAACCATTCATTAAGGAATAGTTGCTGCTATCATCTACTACAACAGTAATCATTGGATCACACACAGACATTCAATAATAAAAGAATCAATAGTTTATACTGCAGTAAGGTAGGGACATTAGATGTGAAGTAATACAGAAAAATATTATCATGTAAAAGAAACACTACTTATGGTATACTGAGACACAATTAATAGATCAGAAATAATACACAAAAAGATTTTATCATAAAGGGTCCATCAGTTTTAGTGCACTCAGAAAGCCTGTCAAGTCTTTATTCCAAACTCCCGGGATCGGTGCGTTGCTCAAATGGGTCCACCTCTCAATCGCTCCACCCTCTGATGCTATAACAGTGCAGAGGGTAGGAACGATTAAGCGAGGAAAGGAAAGGATGGGGACAGCAGGGAGGGAGACCTACAAAACAAGATAAAACACAATTACCATCCTAATCTACTTCTAGTAGTTCAAAACCAAGAACCCACACTATACAATTGAACAATAACTAACTGTAAAGGAAAATAACATGTGCGTTTTCATAACCAAGCTCGTGCTGATGATGCCTCCTGTAAGCAGACTGTACTAGGCAATATAAGGAGACAAAATGGTCCAGGTGAGTTGTCAACACACACTAACCGTAATCACTGACACACACACACTCACACCTGCTACTGCACACACTGTACCCACCACTAGGAATGTATTTACTTGCATCGCAGAGGGGGGTTGAACCTACTTCACACCACAGCCCCTGCTAGAAGAGAGAAAGCGCACAAGAGCTTCTACAATAATTGGTAGCCATATTCAGAACAATTAGAACAAATGAAAACTGGCATTATCATCATGCCCAGCGCTTCGTTTGGTTGCAACAGCCCATTTGAAAATATTACGTACTCCTCTGTTGATGCAGCACAGAGAAATTGACATGAGAGTTTCATCCATACACACGACTCAGCATTTCGTAATATATGTTCAATGTCACTGAATCTAGCTTACCGGGGTAGCGTGTCCCACCTCGGTAAGCTAGAAACAAAGTCGTGCCTTGCACCTAGCGTTGATAAATGCCTTTAGTAGCAGAAGCAACGTTGCGCGCTTGCTTCAACATCAGTGAAAGCATGAAGTATCCGACTCAAGGTTAGAGCGTTTACACCCATGCTGGTAGTTGCCTCCCCCCCGTAATGTTCGGAATGTTTAGCTTTCCTTTCTAGCTGCAGGCGGTGACAATGTCACCCTTACCGCCCTTCATTTGAAGTCCACGGATTTCGAATTCTCTGGTGTGTTCCAGCAGCGCTTCCGCGATGTCCTGAATTCGCAGCACTGATCGCTGCCCCCGCCCTTCCTTAAGAATGCTGGGTAACGCGTCATTACCCAGCACGTGCGCGCTGCCCAAGAGCGCTCCTGGGTAATGTCGTTTTTTACGGGCGATCAGCCCGTGCGTGCCTCACGCCCGTGCGAACTCATGCAACAACCGGAAACATGACAAAGCCACATCAAAATCATTCAGCATGTCAACAACCAGCAATGATGTGTGCTGTAGACGGGCAGGCCGTACTTGGAGTAATATCTGTTGCCGTCAACAGAACATCATCAGCAATAGCAACTCAATCTAAATTGTGAACACTGCTGTCTACAGTGTAGGCCAGAGAGAGCGGTCAGCAAGGGCCCACAGCTACGTAAGGTGGAATTCAGCTACACATTTTGTCGTACGCGAAGCAACAAAAGCGTGTCTGGAGCCTGTAATAATACGTATTCATGGTGTAGACAGAGCACACTGGAGCAATGGCCTTTTCCTACAGAACTGCGTCATCTACAAGACCAACTCGATCCGAATTGTGAACACTGCTATCTGCAGTGTTAATTGTAAACAGTACTCACACAGACATTCATGAATACTTTCTCTCACTTCCTCTTAACATAAATTGCATAAAAATCTGCAATAAATAAAACAAAACAATTCAAATACCATTTCTGCTGTCTACAGTGTAGACTATTCAGTGTTCCTTTGCACTTGCAAATTAAATGTGGTCATTGTACTAAACCTATAAGTCATTTCAAAAAATATCTTCAAAGAAGTATACTAAAAACAATATGTATATTCCAATAGACATTGTAGTTACTTGACTACTGGATTCTATAATTAAACAATCAGCACTCGATCTGAATTGTGAACACTTCTGTCTGCATTGTAGGCCAGACTCACTATTCATTAACACCTGACAGCCATGTACCGTTCAATTCGAAAGCATGGGCTTGCTTGCAGCAGATCAGAAGGGGTACACAGAAATAATATCAAACTTCAACTTCTGACATCCTCAATCATACAATCACCACGAATCCAGACCCAGTCTATACATCACGGAGTAAAATACCCTCATCCAACGACCCGTATCGCCCTACGAGTGCATTGGATAATCTATCAAACAATGACCTACACGACCTTCTCAACTCATACACAAGCCATAATGACAGTAGCAAGTCTCCAGATGGTACTATCCAATCCATCCGACCCAACCCCACAGAGAACCCACTCACAACCACAGGTCCATAATTAGGAAAACCTCACAAAAATCAAGATAACGCAATCGACCCTCACTCACTCGACTAGCAAATTAAAGTGTGCACTAATCAACTGCAGATCAGCCAACAAACATGCTACGGTCATCTATGATCTCATTCTCTCGAATGATCTGGACATCATCATCCTCACCGAAACATGGCTAAAGAGTTCCTCTGCTCCCATCCTTGACCTACTGGTCCCCCCTAGTCATGACATACTTCGCATGGATAGAAACGTGAAACCCGGAGGAGGACTAGCCTGCATCTATCGAAACACAATCACAGTTAATCAAGCAGACTCCATATCCTTATCCTCCTGTGAATATCTCTGCACCAACATATCGGACGGCAAGGGCATCATCTGCCAACTCCACATAATATACCACCCCCCGGGCGACAATCTGAAGTTCATTGATGAACTAATGGAAGTCATTACAGCCAACGCCAACTCACAAGTGCCGCAGATCTTTCTGGGAGACTTCAATCTCCATTGGAACAATTCTGGCGATCATGATGTAAGCGGTCTCAAATCCTTTCTGGCAGACCAGGAGCTGTCCCAATTCTGTGACAGCCCAACACACAACAAGGGGGAGACATTAGATCTCATCATAGCAACAAAAAAAACACTATATCACTAGACTCCATCCTTCCATGTGACTGGACTGATCATTACAGCATCTTCTTCTCCATCAACAGTAAGGTAACTCCAAAACGATGCCAACCTACTAAAACAAAACAATGGAAAAGGAATATCCAAAACATCAATCCCAATGCCCTGATATCCCAATGCAATTCAGCCCTTACCCCTTCAGCAGACATGGCTGACGTCCATGATCTCACAGACTTCTACAACGTCACTATGCTTGAAATCCTTGATACCACAGCGCCCCTCCAAGAGAAAAATATCTCCTCCAAAATCTCCAAACCATGGTTCAACGAGAATCTAAACTCGGACTTGCGCAAGTTAAGACTAGCTGAGCGAGCTTGGAAATCAGCACCTTCCACTGATCACCTATACTAACTTAGGGTATTGAGAAACACTTACAACAGAAAAATCTTAAAAGCTAAAGCAGACTTCTTCAAAACACAGCTGAACAAAGCCATTAACCGACCCAAAAAGCTATTCGAAATTGTAAAACAACAATCGCTTAACTCTACAAATGTAGTGGAGCTAAGCAACCCAGCTACCCCGAGCTGCGACGAACTTGCCAAATTCTTCCTAGAAAAGACTAGAGTCATTGAAAATGACATTCAATCCAAGAAGGATCCCCAACAATCTACTGACCAAGAATCTACTCTTTACTCACAGATCACGGACCTCTTTAGCTTTCCGATCGAAGTTCCAAAAAACAATGCCAACTGGCACTCCTTCTCACTCATCCCTGAACACTAAATCTATAGCACCCTGCTAGCGATCATCCCTGCCAATCATTTCTCCGATCCCCTACCACCATCTGTATTCAAAATGATAAAGACATCTATTCTACCACTATGGGCAAAAATTGTTAACGCCTCTCTGAGGCAAGGTTCCTTACCTGACTGCCTTAAAATAGGGCAGGTAACGCCTATACTAAAGAAAGTCAACTCCCGCTCCACAGATCTCAACAACTACCACCCTATATCCACCATCCCCACTCTGGCGAAGTTATTGGAAAAATGTGTTCAAATTCAACTTTGCAAACACATCGAGAACTTCAACCTCCTAAATAAACACCAATCCGGCTTCCGGCAAGGCCACAGTACTGAATCAGCACTCGCTCATATAATGGATGACATCTTAAAAATGTTAGGTCATAACGAATCGTGCTTACTGATACTCCTTGATCTATCTTCTGCTTTCGACACGGTTAAACACGACAATCTACTGGCCCTTCTTGAACGAAGGATGGGCCTTACCGGTCCAGTGTTACAATGGTTCACCTCCTTCCTAAGCAACAGAACCCAAAGAATCAAGATGAAGCAATCACTCTCTCAACCATCCATGGTCACCCTAGGAGTCCCACAGGGATCAGCACTATCACCAATCCTTTTTAATCTACTCATGGAACCCTTTGCCAATGCGCTGAACTCCGCAAACATTCTATATCACCTATACGTGGACGACACTCAAATATATATGAAAATCTCCTCACCAGAGGACCTCATTTCCCTCAACGCAATTTTACATAATAACCAAAACTGTCTCAATGGCGACCACCTCATGCTCAATACCAAGAAAACTGAGTTCCTCCTCATCTCCCCCCCCCCCCCCAATCACACACCCAAGATAGACTTATGGCTGAAGCATCTAACTTCCTTTGATTGCGCCCCACACATCATTGACTCCGCAAAATCCCTGGAAGTCCCCTTTGACAAACATTTAAATATGCAGGCACAAATCTACAATGCCACCAAGGGAGCCAATTTTCAGCTGAGTATCTTAAGGAAACTTAAACCCTTCCTCCCACAGACTGATCTAAAAATGGCGGTTCAAGCGCTAGTACTACCAAGACTGGACTATGGAAGCACCACACTTTGCGGTCTTCCAAAATACAAGCTAGCACCGATCAGGGCATCGCTTAACGCTGCGGCCAGGCTGGTCTCCGGAACAAAAAGAAATAACCACATCACACCAGCCCTGAAGGCTCTGAACTGGCTGCCCTACGAGTCGAGAATACAACTAAAGATCGCCTGCATGACACATAAAGCCCTAAATAGCAACACCCCCAGCTATCTAGCGCAAAAGCTAGAGCGGTCGGGAGGTTGCAGACATACGCGAAGTGCAAGCTCACTACTACTAAAACCTCAATCCTTCCACAAAAAGAGAACAGGGTGCAGAGCTTTCTCAGGTATCGCACCGAAGATCTGGAACAACCTTCCACCAGATGTACGTAGAATCTCCTCTTTTACCACCTTCAAAAAAGAAGCAAAATTGTTTCTAATGAACAAATTAACATCCTAAATATTTAATACTTTTTTGCCTATTTGCCACCAATTATTTCCAAACACCAATGTCTACCTCTTTTGTATCACATGCGATTTCCGACTGTATGTATAACTTGTGAGAATTATGTACTGTAAAGCGCTCTGATACCCCCGTGTGTCATGTTCACACTATATAAAACTTTATAAATAAATCAAGACCCCATTTCACTATTCGGACTTGCTGTACCACAGTGTACTCCACTGACTAGTGTCAACCAAGCACAATAATAATGTGCAACAGTTAGCTACGGAAACACCGAGTCTGATGCACCTCAACGGAGGGAGTTCTATGAAAACCAAGCAACAAGTAATATCGGACATCTTCCATTGTGGAATCAAGACACCGTTCCACTGTTGGGACCTACAGTTGCTTGCACCTGGTCGAAGGGAGTACCTTCATCTCCACTCTCAGATGAAGTTCTAACATCCTCCATTGTCAGATAAAGACACCGTTCCACTGTTTGGACCTAGAGTTTGATGCACCTCATCGGAGGCGGTACCGCAAATCATCACAAACTGTAACTTCTGACATCCTCAATCATAGAATCAAGACCCCGTTTCAGTATTCGGACCTGCTGTACCGCAGTGTACTCCAGTGACTACACTTAACCAACCCCAATAATCCTGTACAGCAGTTAACTACGGAGGCACAGAGTCTGATGCATCTCAACAGAGTGAGTTCTGCGAAAAACAAGCAGCATGTAATATCGGACATCATCCATGGTGGAATCAAGACACCGTTCCACTGTTGGGACCTAGAGTTAGTTGCACCTGGTCGAAGGGAGTACGTTCATCTCCACTCTCAGATGCAGTTGTAACATCGTCCATTGTGGGATCAAGAAGCCATTCCACTGTTGAGACCTAGAGATCATTGCACCTGGTCAGAGGGGGTACACAGAAATGATCACAGACTTTAACTTCTGACATCCTCAATCATAGAATCAAGACCCGTTTCACTGTTCGGACCTGCTGTACCGCATTGCAATTTCAACTTCATGCATAGCAATGGCTGCTTCATTTTCCAGTATTGCTCGTCCAAGAAGATCGTGACTACATGGACCACTAGTTTCACTATCTTGAGAACTTTCATTACTAATTTCAGCTGTAATAGTCTTTTTCTGTTCAACTTCATCATTCAACATTTTTAAATATATAGCAAAAATTGTACATGCAACACTACTTTTACATGTATTACAAGAATCTTTGTAACAGTCAAAGTCTCCAAATAATTCACTTTCACTACACCATAAATTAAACAGTTGTAGAAGTGCTAAATAGTAAAATTCTCCCTTATCTAAACTTTCACAACAAATTTTCTTGTGGTTTATGAGATTACTCTTTGCATGTTTTACTAAACAACCATGACACCCAACTACTGCATATTGTCCTTCTTTTACATTCTCTTTAACATTTCAAGCTGTAATGTTGAAGTACTTCATACAGATATAGCTGTTCCAGATGTTGACTCTTTTTCGGTTACTACGTGTCTAACATATTAGTTTTTAAATTGTATGTACTGTCTGCTTCATTTACTGCTAATTCTTCAATTTCTTCAAATCATTTCAAGACTCCATTTCGTTTGCAGGCAAGACCTAAACTTAGCAAAAACCAAAGGAAATGATGGACGGAGTGTTGAACATTGCAAACACTCACCCCCAGTCAACTGATCTGGGTTTAATCCATCACCGTTCTTTAGCCCACTCTGCCACCCCAGTTCAGACATGGCCATATGCAAATCAGTCTGACCCTGTGCCTCATGGGAACAGTCCAGCCCGAACTGCCAAGCCATGTCTTCCCTGGACCGGAAACAATCTTCCTAGGACCGGTTTCTGGCATTTCAGCCGTCTTCAGCCAGGCTTGCTTGAATCCAGTGGCAAAGTGAGCAAGGGACTGGGGTGGCAGAGTGGGCTAAAGAACGGTGATGGATCAAACCCAGATCTGTTGACTGGGTGTGAGTGTTTGATTGGTTCTGATGCTCCGTCCATCGCCACCCCCTTTTGTACCGCTTCGTTCGCCATAAGTTGGCAGGGTATGCTCAGACGTGAGTCCCTTGCTCACTTTGCCACTGGATTCAAGCAAGCCTGGCTGAAGACGGCTGAAATGCCAGAAACCGTTCCTAGGAAGCTTGTTTGTGGTCCAGGGAAGGCATGGCTTGGCATTTCGGGCTGGACTGTTCCCATGAGGCACAGGGTCAGACTGATTTGCATATGGCCATGTCTGAACTGGGGTGGCAGAATGGGCTAAAGAACGGTTATGGATCAAACCCAGATCTGTTGACTGGGTGTGAGTGTTTGATTGGTTCTGATGCTCCGTCCATCGCCACCCCCTTTTGTACCGCTTTGTTCGCCATAAGTTGGCAGGGTATGCTCAGACGTGAGTCCCTTGCTCACTTTGCCACTGGATTCAAGCTAGCCTGGCTGAAGACGGTTGAAATGCCAGAAACCGTTCCTAGGAAGCTTGTTTCCGGTCCAGGGAAGGCATGGCTTGGCAGTTCGGGCTGGACTGTTCCCATGAGGCACAGGGTCAGACTGATTTGCATATGGCCATGTCTGAAGTGGGGTGGCAGAGTGGGCTAAAGAACGGTGATGGATCAAACCCAGATCTGTTGACTGGGTGTGAGTGTTTGATTGGTTCTGATGCTCCGTCCATCGCCACCCCCTTTTGTACCGCTTTGAAGACCTAAACTTACCCAAATGATTCCTCGTGACTTTGAATTTAAACTTGAAGAGCACAATTAGTCTGAACATCCATACAATCCAATTCCTCGGTGGGAAAGCATTTTCAAAGTAAAGCTGTACAATTCTTTACAAAGGCTTTTCTCTTGTGTAATTTCTTCCCACAGTTCTTTCATCTCTATTTTTCTGATTTTGTTATGTATGATGTAACGTAACATGCAACAGCAATTGAGTTATCTGCAACATACTGAATGTCCATGTACGCATTCCACATTTTAAAAATGACTGGATTGTAATCATTGATATACTTTGACACTTCTCTTCTTTTTAACTTGTAGTTATTCTTTTGAGATTTTAGAGTTATTGTTGTGTGCCTTGCAGAAGAAAAAAATAATTTACTCTTCCTTTACAGATGACTGGACAGGAGAAACCAAACCGACATCTGTTGTAAAATTTTCCTTTAAAGTTGTAGTTTCTTCTGCAATACTTTCAACAACTGTGTCTTTGGAAACATAAAACTTGCTATCTCAAGCTTCTATCTCCTCCTTCTCTTGGTATCTCACATGTCACATACTATGCAATGAAAGACAATACTGTTTCATCAGAATCATTTCCAAATTTAGGTTCATCCTTGATCCATAGTAGCATATGTATATGAGGTGCACCTCTTGCTTGATACTCCTTTCTCCAAAAGAAATTGGTAACCTCTCCAAGAGCTGTATTCTTTTTATTGCAGATAAAAGACATTATAGGTTGAAACCTATCATTACAATATCTGCACACATATACAGGATCCAATGAACACAGTTCCCCACGAGTCTTTATTTCAACATTTTTTATATTGGAGTTCACTTCTCTTAGAAAGTCAAGCAAATCTTCCCATGCATACTCTGCACAGCTAAGTGAGACAAACCATGTTCTTATACCTACGTTCCGTAACATACACTTTAGTTCTTCATGACGACAATACCAATACTCATTTGTTCCATGTTGACATGCCAGCAAATTGATTAAGTGTCCTTCTAAATTGTCATCTCTTTCTTGAAGTTTCTCCACAAGTTCTTTCGCAGAAAGAACCTATTGATGAACTTTAGTTTTAAGTATGTGGTTCACTGCATACGACAGACAGATCACTTTCAAACAAAAAGGTGAAATATGTATAAAATGCACTTTCGAAATCTAGGATCTTCAGAATATAATCTGAAATTTCAAGTGGTCAAATAGAGAAAATGGACAAGTCAAGGACTGAAGATATTTATGAACATTACACAATATGTCCTTTGCATTCAAAAGAAGTAATAGGAAGCAGCATTGACTTATTTGAAATGAAAAAAATCACAGGGAACTCCAATAAGTGTATGGGAGAAAACCTTGGAAGGTCATTGTTTTCCAGAGCTGTTTCCTACAGGAGAAGGTGGACGGTATAATGATCCACCTGTACCGATTGCACCTTCAGAATATCGATCAACAAGATTCATCTTCTAAACTTATTACCTGTTCACCCACATTTACAGTTTTGTAATTAATATTGTTTTCTATAAGATATAAGGTAGCGTTTTCAACTTAATTAACACCCACAAAATCTTTCCATATTTTCCGACTTTTTGTTACAACAACATTTACTAGAATGACTACTGCCTAATTTTCCTCTTTCACTCCAGCAATAGTTTCAATATTTTTCTTAAAATCCAAAGGTAAGTACACCGCTCTTCCTTCACACCTCTTTGCAAATCTGTTGGTGACAGTTTACATGTTTCAGGCTCCATCCGAATTATAGTTTGAAAAGAATTAACACATTGAATTAGAAAAGACTCATATGTATTCAATTCTGCCAGTTCCTCCGGAATAGCTACTAATTCTAAGTTATTATGTACTGCTCTAAAAGGCATTTTGTTCTCTTCGAATTTGTTATAAAAATATTTACATATACGTTGATCACTACCTAACTCAAATTGACCTTCCACCGACAAGTAACCTGTAAATTCTACCCACTAACCATTGTTCTTCTTTTCACTTTTCAAATACAAATCAACATCCTACTTTGACTTTTATAATCAGTACGTCGACAACAAACACAAACATAGTCTCGTATTTTACACCACACTACATTACACTTTCCAATTTCTTCTTCAAACTGATCAGTGCTAATCACTTTCCCATCTCCTCCAACATCTGTAATTGTCAAACTTTCACGTTCTATGAACTGCTCCTCTGAACCAAAATATCGCATTTCAATATCATCACACCTTTTTTTGAACAACTAATAAAGAAGCATATAAAAGACTTGTACTCAGTTCACTTAAAAATAATGCAGAACTTTTTATATAGTACACATTCCTCACAAACTTCCGCTTTTCTGAATAACATACTGCTACATCCTCAACTGATAAAAAACACTTTTACAAACTTTTCTTCAAAGACAAGCCAGAGAATGCCCATAGTCAGATTATTTTCTTACGTGACATAGATCTAGTCCTTGTAACAACTTAACGTTCTGTTTAATACTTTCTCTTCAAAATCACAATGAATAACTTCTGTTTTAAATTGAAAGCACTATCCACTATACTTTCAATACGCTGTTTCTCTTTCAATTCAAAAACATTCCTTTTATATTTGAAGCATTCTTTCATTGAATTCTGAATCACTGTAGATCAAAAAAGTCTCTGACGATTTTCATGAAACTCCTTTTGTCTCCGAGTAACAGATACTCCTTTTCATGTTATTTGAAATTGAACTCTGCTTCACCTTACTTGAAAAATTCCTATTTTTCCTCTTGTGTGATCCTTTTTTCATCTTGTACTTATAGTAGAACAAAGTTTTTCTGTACTCCTCCCATTTTTTTCAAATACAAACTTTTGGCTTTTGTACAAATATATATTTTTCTTCTCTTTTCTTTTTTTTTTTTTTACTTCTTGGCATTTCCAAATTTAATCCAAACGAAATAATTTTCTGAAAAAAAAAAATAGATTCAATTATTTATAACATACAATTACAAAACTTCCACTAATGACTCCAACACCCAGTGCTGCAACGTGATTGAACACGACAGAGCAGCACTAACATGATAAGTAGTGCCATAGAACATACAGCAAGTATTCATTTAATTATTTACAAACACCTTTACAATTTATATGTAACTGCACTACCTCATATTTTTAACCTCCACCGCACCCCATCACCCCACACCACTCTCTCTGCAACCCACCACAGACAACTTTATAGATAGTATTTTTTTAAAAAAATGTAATCTATGTACTTAAGATGATATTATCAACCAAAAAGCACACACAAAAATTACCCTATTAGCCTACAATTTTATTGACAACTTTCCAAACATAACACTGCCCCCCCGGTTTTAAGTGTGGGGGGAGGGTGTCTGTGGGTGTATGAGCAACTTACTGCACTGCAGTGAGAATGTGAGAGCATGCACATTACTCACTACTTAGAAGTGCAGACATCATGCCAGGTGACTCGCATTAAAGGAGAAAAGGGAAATTCTTTAAAAATAAACTTTTTCTCTCAGAATTTCCCTTCTCTTTTTGTAACGCAGGAGCAACATCATTGTAGGGCAATTAGCAAACACACCACCAGGCGCGCATCGCCCGACTCTCTCAAACAGCTTCCCGAGCGCACACACACACAGCCGCACCCCAGTACTTCACAGGTTTTCAAAAGATCATTTTTTGGTAAAGAAGACTCTGTTCTTTTTCACCCCTTTTTACAGCCCCTACATCCCCACTCTGCCTATTGCAGAAAAAGTAGGCTCCCCGAAATTTCGCTCTGGTTGCACCTCTTGAAACGACCACAAGCAAGCAACTCCAGCACGAACCTGCTCTGACCTTACACATTCTCTTGTTTTAGGGCTACGAAAACACACGCTTTGCCTTCCTCACTTAGTTCTCACACCCCCTCTTTAATATAAACATAAAAGCTTTCCACTTACTTTTATATTCCTATACCGTACTTCACATGGAAATATAGAAATCAAGGTTCTCACCACCCCAAATTATCTCTCTGGTATACTTTCTCAAATGTAAGAAATACAGGTATTCAGTATCTGTCAGTCACGGCCACTTTTAAACAGTGTACCTATATACAACTCGACAATACGTTATGTTTCTAAATTAACGTCTTACACTTAAAAGCTCCTTTACATTTCTTTCGCTATATGTACCTTTCTTTAAAACACCACCAGAGAAGGATGGTGAAGTATGCACCACAAAGAGCAACTCAAAGCTTTGTTACTCTTTATAAAATAATCTGCCTGTCAATGCTTTTCACAAACCTTTTCGACCCCTTAACAGGCTGGATGGATGAGTATAATACGTCCTATTTAGGATCGGGAGCAGACGATGCCCGTAAATAAGAACGTATAGTTGAATAAAAGGCGAGTGGATGCATGGCCAGATGCATCAATGCATATATACATAGATGGATGTATCAATGCATGAATGGAAGGAAAAATTAATACAGGGACCAGTACTTACGACAAACTGGTGGACTGATAGATGCTTAGGATTAGTTATGGGACAGATGTATCTATGGATATATAGGCGTATGGCTGCACGAACGACACAGTGCTTACAATAGGCGAGTGCGCTCATAGATGCTTAAGATAAGTGCAGGAACAGATGTATATGTATGTAAATATGTAGGAATGTATGCATCAATTAAAAGATGGTTGGATGGTGCAGTGCTTAGGATAGATGAATACTGGGCTTTAATTGGGCCGGGTCTGAGGACCAGCACTTATTTTCAAGGAGCCTCCAAAAGGGTCTCTATCAGGCTCTAATTTCAGCCCTCGCAAACCTAGTCAATTTTATTTTCAGCCCTCGCAAACGTGGTCAATTTTCTTTTTATTGCACTGTAGTGAGAGCATGCACATCGATGTACGCATGCTTATTTTGCTCACTACGGAGAACTGGAGACATCATGCTATGTTACCCACGTTGTAGAAGGAAGGGAAATCCTTTAAAGTATGTTTTTTTCCAAACGTAGAATAATTGGAGAGGATTTTTTTAAAGCACACAATGATATGTATCTTGATTTAGACCATGGCCCAACTTGCATAGCCCACACCCCTTTAAGAGCTTTGCCCCCCCTTTTAGAGCACCCCCACTTTCTGAAACGCTCATGCACATGCAAATTTGCGAGTAAAACATATACCATGCCATAGGGCACTTTATAAGTGCTCTCAGTGGTACTACATCACCTTTTATTAGCTCGACATCTGCACGTTACTATATTCTGTGTTTTAATCAGAAACATACCCACCTCCCCCACACCCACAACCACCCACACCCTTCCTTAATCGTACAAAATAAAAAAGAAACCCCCACCATTCCTAGTAGCGCCACTATACCTATACACAGGCTTAATTTTAACAGGAGTGTGGCGGAACACTTATCAACAAAAAGTATTCAAACATGCAAATTTGCGGGAAAAACATAAACAATACCATAGCACGGTTAATAAATGGGCCCAGAGAAACTACATTACCTTTACTAACAACACATGCCCACTTTACAAATGTCCGTCTTATAATTAGCAACATAAGCACATCCCCCACCCCCACCCATACCATGCTTAACCTGCACTCCCGTTAACGCCACTATAGCCATAGATAGACTTAATGTCAACAGGTGTCTGCCAGAACGCTCATCAGCAAAAGCTATTAAAACTTACAATTTTGCAACTCAAACATACACCATACCATAAGACGGTTTATAAATAGTCACAGGACCACTACACCACCTCAACACCAGCCCTTGCTTAACTTTACGCAATAAAAGAAAGAGCCCAAGCAAACTATAGCCATCCACAGCCTTAACTTCAACAGATGTCTCCTGGAAAGCTCGTCAGCAAACCGTATTAAAACATGCAAATTTACGGGTAAAACATATAACAGGCCATAGGGCGCTTTATGAGTGCTCCCAGTGGTACTACATCACCTTTAGTAGCTCCACATCTCCACGTTACTATATTCTGTATTTCAAACAGCAACATAACTACCTCCCCCACACCCACCCTTGGTTAACAGTACGAAATCAAACAGAAACCCCCCATTCCTAGTAGCGCCACTATACCCATACACAGGCTTAATTTTAACATGTGTCTACCGGAACACTTATCAGCAAAAACTATTCAAACATGCAAATTGACGGGTAAAACATATACCATCCCATAGCACTGTTTATAAATAAATAAATAAATAAATAAATAAATATATATATATATATATATATATCAAAGTCCAAGTTGCCCTATGCGAGACGCCACACAAGTAGTAGTTTCTCCTTACATTTATTGAGGGAGCAGGATACAGCGTGTTCATTCCCCCAAACACAAGATGCCATACCGGTTTCGGGCAACACGCCCTTGTTCACTGGCCATGCGCGTAGTTGACAGCTGGTTGAACTTAACCTTCAATATCCCGCCTTTGTAGATTCACAGGTAAGTTGCTTTCTGGGTAAGGTAGTTCGTTATTTCCACAGTGGGTGCTGGAAACTGCGTGCATGTATTTTATTCCCCTTGGTGGGTTGCATGGAGGAACAAAACAACGCCGTCATGCCTTGAAAGTCCCGCAATAGTGGAACTGCCACTTCCACATGGCCCCAGGGGTCCAGAGCCGTGGTCCGCCATTGTTCGCGGCAGAGCGTCTCAGCGGCAAGGCACGCCGCTTGTAAATATCAAAGTCCAAGTTGCCCTATGCGTGACGCCACACAAGTAGTAGTTTCTCCTTACATTTATTGAGGGAGCAGGATACAGCGTGTTCATTCCCCCAAACACAAGATGCCATACCGGTTTCGGGCAACACGCCCTTGTTCACTGGCCATGCGCGTAGTTGACAGCTGGTTGAACTTAACCTTCAATATCCCGCCTTTGTAGATTCACAGGTAAGTTGCTTTCTGGGTAAGGTAGTTCGTTATTTCCACAGTGGGTGCTGGAAACTGCGTGCATGTATTTTATTCCCCTTGGTGGGTTGCATGGAGGAACAAAACAACGCCGTCATGCCTTGAAAGTCCCGCAATAGTGGAACTGCCACTTCCACATGGCCCCAGGGGTCCAGAGCCGTGGTCCGCCATTGTTCGCGGCAGAGCGTCTCAGCGGCAAGGCACGCCGCTTGTAAATATCAAAGTCCAAGTTGCCCTATGCGAGACGCCACACAAGTAGTAGTTTCTCCTTACATTTATTGAGGGAGCAGGATACAGCGTGTTCATTCCCCCAAACACAAGATGCCATACCGGTTTCGGGCAACACGCCCTTGTTCACTGGCCATGCGCGTAGTTGACAGCTGGTTGAACTTAACCTTCAATATCCCGCCTTTGTAGATTCACAGGTAAGTTGCTTTCTGGGTAAGGTAGTTCATTATTTCCACAGTGGGTGCTGGAAACTGCGTGCATGTATTTTATTCCCCTTGGTGGGTTGCATGGAGGAACAAAACAACGCCGTCATGCCTTGAAAGTCCCGCAATAGTGGAACTGCCACTTCCACATGGCCCCAGGGGTCCAGAGCCGTGGTCCGCCATTGTTCGCGGCAGAGCGTCTCAGCGGCAAGGCACGCCGCTTGTAAATATCAAAGTCCAAGTTGCCCTATGCGAGACGCCACACAAGTAGTAGTTTCTCCTTACATTTATTGAGGGAGCAGGATACAGCGTGTTCATTCCCCCAAACACAAGATGCCATACCGGTTTCGGGCAACACGCCCTTGTTCACTGGCCATGCGCGTAGTTGACAGCTGGTTGAACTTAACCTTCAATATCCCGCCTTTGTAGATTCACAGGTAAGTTGCTTTCTGGGTAAGGTAGTTCGTTATTTCCACAGTGGGTGCTGGAAACTGCGTGCATGTATTTTATTCCCCTTGGTGGGTTGCATGGAGGAACAAAACAACGCCGTCATGCCTTGAAAGTCCCGCAATAGTGGAACTGCCACTTCCACATGGCCCCAGGGGTCCAGAGCCGTGGTCCGCCATTGTTCGCGGCAGAGCGTCTCAGCGGCAAGGCACGCCGCTTGTAAATATCAAAGTCCAAGTTGCCCTATGCGAGACGCCACACAAGTAGTAGTTTCTCCTTACATTTATTGAGGGAGCAGGATACAGCGTGTTCATTCCCCCAAACACAAGATGCCATACCGGTTTCGGGCAACACGCCCTTGTTCACTGGCCATGCGCGTAGTTGACAGCTGGTTGAACTTAACCTTCAATATCCCGCCTTTGTAGATTCACAGGTAAGTTGCTTTCTGGGTAAGGTAGTTCGTTATTTCCACAGTGGGTGCTGGAAACTGCGTGCATGTATTTTATTCCCCTTGGTGGGTTGCATGGAGGAACAAAACAACGCCGTCATGCCTTGAAAGTCCCGCAATAGTGGAACTGCCACTTCCACATGGCCCCAGGGGTCCAGAGCCGTGGTCCGCCATTGTTCGCGGCAGAGCGTCTCAGCGGCAAGGCACGCCGCTTGTAAATATCAAAGTCCAAGTTGCCCTATGCGAGACGCCACACAAGTAGTAGTTTCTCCTTACATTTATTGAGGGAGCAGGATACAGCGTGTTCATTCCCCCAAACACAAGATGCCATACCGGTTTCGGGCAACACGCCCTTGTTCACTGGCCATGCGCGTAGTTGACAGCTGGTTGAACTTAACCTTCAATATCCCGCCTTTGTAGATTCACAGGTAAGTTGCTTTCTGGGTAAGGTAGTTCGTTATTTCCACAGTGGGTGCTGGAAACTGCGTGCATGTATTTTATTCCCCTTGGTGGGTTGCATGGAGGAACAAAACAACGCCGTCATGCCTTGAAAGTCCCGCAATAGTGGAACTGCCACTTCCACATGGCCCCAGGGGTCCAGAGCCGTGGTCCGCCATTGTTCGCGGCAGAGCGTCTCAGCGGCAAGGCACGCCGCTTGTAAATATCAAAGTCCAAGTTGCCCTATGCGAGACGCCACACAAGTAGTAGTTTCTCCTTACATTTATTGAGGGAGCAGGATACAGCGTGTTCATTCCCCCAAACACAAGATGCCATACCGGTTTCGGGCAACACGCCCTTGTTCACTGGCCATGCGCGTAGTTGACAGCTGGTTGAACTTAACCTTCAATATCCCGCCTTTGTAGATTCACAGGTAAGTTGCTTTCTGGGTAAGGTAGTTCGTTATTTCCACAGTGGGTGCTGGAAACTGCGTGCATGTATTTTATTCCCCTTGGTGGGTTGCATGGAGGAACAAAACAACGCCGTCATGCCTTGAAAGTCCCGCAATAGTGGAACTGCCACTTCCACATGGCCCCAGGGGTCCAGAGCCGTGGTCCGCCATTGTTCGCGGCAGAGCGTCTCAGCGGCAAGGCACGCCGCTTGTAAATATCAAAGTCCAAGTTGCCCTATGCGAGACGCCACACAAGTAGTAGTTTCTCCTTACATTTATTGAGGGAGCAGGATACAGCGTGTTCATTCCCCCAAACACAAGATGCCATACCGGTTTCGGGCAACACGCCCTTGTTCACTGGCCATGCGCGTAGTTGACAGCTGGTTGAACTTAACCTTCAATATCCCGCCTTTGTAGATTCACAGGTAAGTTGCTTTCTGGGTAAGGTAGTTCGTTATTTCCACAGTGGGTGCTGGAAACTGCGTGCATGTATTTTATTCCCCTTGGTGGGTTGCATGGAGGAACAAAACAACGCCGTCATGCCTTGAAAGTCCCGCAATAGTGGAACTGCCACTTCCACATGGCCCCAGGGGTCCAGAGCCGTGGTCCGCCATTGTTCGCGGCAGAGCGTCTCAGCGGCAAGGCACGCCGCTTGTAAATATCAAAGTCCAAGTTGCCCTATGCGAGACGCCACACAAGTAGTAGTTTCTCCTTACATTTATTGAGGGAGCAGGATACAGCGTGTTCATTCCCCCAAACACAAGATGCCATACCGGTTTCGGGCAACACGCCCTTGTTCACTGGCCATGCGCGTAGTTGACAGCTGGTTGAACTTAACCTTCAATATCCCGCCTTTGTAGATTCACAGGTAAGTTGCTTTCTGGGTAAGGTAGTTCGTTATTTCCACAGTGGGTGCTGGAAACTGCGTGCATGTATTTTATTCCCCTTGGTGGGTTGCATGTAGGAACAAAACAACGCCGTCATGCCTTGAAAGTCCCGCAATAGTGGAACTGCCACTTCCACTTGGCCCCAGGGGTCCAGAGCCGTGGTCCGCCATTGTTCGCGGCAGAGCGTCTCAGCGGCAAGGCACGCCGCTTGTAAATATCAAAGTCCAAGTTGCCCTATGCGAGACGCCACACAAGTAGTAGTTTCTCCTTACATTTATTGAGGGAGCAGGATACAGCATGTTCATTCCCCCAAACACAAGATGCCATACCGGTTTCGGGCAACACGCCCTTGTTCACTGGCCATGCGCGTAGTTGACAGCTGGTTGAACTTGACCTTCAATATCCCGCCTTTGTAGATTCACAGGTAAGTTGCTTTCTGGGTAAGGTAGTTCGTTATTTCCACAGTGGGTGCTGGAAACTGCGTGCATGTATTTTATTCCCCTTGGTGGGTTGCATGTAGGAACAAAACAACGCCGTCATGCCTTGAAAGTCCCGCAATAGTGGAACTGCCACTTCCACATGGCCCCAGGGGTCCAGAGCCGTGGTCCGCCATTGTTCGCGGCAGAGCGTCTCAGCGGCAAGGCACGCCGCTTGTAAATATCAAAGTCCAAGTTGCCCTATGCGAGATGCCACACAAGTAGTAGTTTCTCCTTACATTTATTGAGGGAGCAGGATACAGCGTGTTCATTCCCCCAAACACAAGATGCCATACCGGTTTCGGGCAACACGCCCTTGTTCACTGGCCATGCGCGTAGTTGACAGCTGGTTGAACTTAACCTTCAATATCCCGCCTTTGTAGATTCACAGGTAAGTTGCTTTCTGGGTAAGGTAGTTCGTTATTTCCACAGTGGGTGCTGGAAACTGCGTGCATGTATTTTATTCCCCTTGGTGGGTTGCATGGAGGAACAAAACAACGCCGTCATGCCTTGAAAGTCCCGCAATAGTGGAACTGCCACTTCCACATGGCCCCAGGGGTCCAGAGCCGTGGTCCGCCATTGTTCGCGGCAGAGCGTCTCAGCGGCAAGGCACGCCGCTTGTAAATATCAAAGTCCAAGTTGCCCTATGCGAGACGCCACACAAGTAGTAGTTTCTCCTTACATTTATTGAGGGAGCAGGATACAGCGTGTTCATTCCCCCAAACACAAGATGCCATACCGGTTTCGGGCAACACGCCCTTGTTCACTGGCCATGCGCGTAGTTGACAGCTGGTTGAACTTAACCTTCAATATCCCGCCTTTGTAGATTCACAGGTAAGTTGCTTTCTGGGTAAGGTAGTTTGTTATTTCCACAGTGGGTGCTGGAAACTGCGTGCATGTATTTTATTCCCCTTGGTGGGTTGCATGGAGGAACAAAACAACGCCGTCATGCCTTGAAAGTCCCGCAATAGTGGAACTGCCACTTCCACATGGCCCCAGGGGTCCAGAGCCGTGGTCCGCCATTGTTCGCGGCAGAGCGTCTCAGCGGCAAGGCACGCCGCTTGTAAATATCAAAGTCCAAGTTGCCCTATGCGAGACGCCACACAAGTAGTAGTTTCTCTTTACATTTATTGAGGGAGCAGGATACAGCGTGTTCATTCCCCCAAACACAAGATGCCATACCGGTTTCGGGCAACACGCCCTTGTTCACTGGCCATGCGCGTAGTTGACAGCTGGTTGAACTTAACCTTCAATATCCCGCCTTTGTAGATTCACAGGTAAGTTGCTTTCTGGGTAAGGTAGTTTGTTATTTCCACAGTGGGTGCTGGAAACTGCGTGCATGTATTTTATTCCCCTTGGTGGGTTGCATGGAGGAACAAAACAACGCCGTCATGCCTTGAAAGTCCCGCAATAGTGGAACTGCCACTTCCACATGGCCCCAGGGGTCCAGAGCCGTGGTCCGCCATTGTTCGCGGCAGAGCGTCTCAGCGGCAAGGCACGCCGCTTGTAAATATCAAAGTCCAAGTTGCCCTATGCTCTGCCGCGAACAATGGCGGACCACGGCTCTGGACCCCTGGGGCCATGTGGAAGTGGCAGTTCCACTATTGCGGGACTTTCAAGGCATGACGGCGTTGTTTTGTTCCTACATGCAACCCACCAAGGGGAATAAAATACATGCACGCAGTTTCCAGCACCCACTGTGGAAATAACGAACTACCTTACCCAGAAAGCAACTTACCTGTGAATCTACAAAGGCGGGATATTGAAGGTTAAGTTCAACCAGCTGTCAACTACGCGCATGGCCAGTGAACAAGGGCGTGTTGCCCGAAACCGGTATGGCATCTTGTGTTTGGGGGAATGAACACGCTGTATCCTGCTCCCTCAATAAATGTAAGACTGTTAAAATACTTCATTTCCCAAAGTGCATTGTGCTTTTGTATGTAAAGTACGTTGCGAAAGTTCTCATTGTAATTAGCATAGTGCTTACTTGTTTTTCTTGCACAAAGCACTATCGTTGCTGTGAAATCCCAATGGAAAACAGTCAGGTGAGTCCGCTTTCGTGCAGAGTGCTCAAAGTAAGATCTTGTAACTGTTCTTGACATCGCCTGCCTTCCGGACCGATCAGCACGGAGATTCCTCAGCGCTGAATCCCTTCCTCGCAGGCCAACAGTTTTGCTAAATAGCGTTCCTTTTGTAGGCATGTTGCTGCAAGTGGGTCATGCTCCAGATTCATAGTACCACACAACAATCCTCCGCGCACAGGAGCCCCCAACCCTGCAGGGCGGCCTCTGTAACAATGGGCACGGAGAAGCCCATCACTTTACCTCCATAAACACAACTCAGAGGCCCAGTTCCGGGGACATGGCTTTATTAAGGACACAGCAGCACGACTTGTTTCCTTTTCCCTTACGCGTTTCGGCGTTCAGACGCCTTGCTCACAGGTGGAAGTCCTTTGCAAAGTGCTTACGTGCGCGCTTTAAAACACAAAATAAATCACGTGACTGTTAAAATACTTCATTTCCCAAAGTGCATTGTGCTTTTGTATGTAAAGTACGTTGCAAAAGTTCTCATTGTAATTAGCATAGTGCTTACTTGTTTTTCTTGCACAAAGCACTATCGTTGCTGTGAAATCCCAATGGAAAACAGTCAGGTGAGTCCGCTTTCGTGCAGAGTGCTCAAAGTAAGATCTTGTAACTGTCCTTGACATCGCCTGCCTTCTGAACCGATCAGCACGGAGATTCCTCAGCGCTGAATCCCTTCCTCGCAGGCCAACAGTTTTGCTAAATAGCGTTCCTTTTGTAGGCATGTTGCTGCAAGTGGGTCATGCTCCAGATTCATAGTACCACACAACAATCCTCCGCGCACAGGAGCCCCCAACCCTGCAGGGCGGCCTCTGTAACAATGGGCACGGAGAAGCCCATCACTTTACCTCCATAAACACAACTCAGAGGCCCAGTTCCGGGGACATGGCTTTATTAAGGACACAGCAGCACGACTTGTTTCCTTTTCCCTTACGCGTTTCGGCGTTCAGACGCCTTGCTCACAGGTGGAAGTCCTTTGCAGAGTGCTTACGTGCGCGCTTTAAAACACAAAATAAATCACGTGACTGTTAAAATACTTCATTTCCCAAAGTGCATTGTGCTTTTGGATGTAAAGTACGTTGTGAAAGTTCTCATTGTAATTAGCATAGTGCTTACTTGTTTTTCTTGCACAAAGCACTATCGTTGCTGTGAAATCCCAATGGAAAACAGTCAGGTGAGTCCGCTTTCGTGCAGAGTGCTCAAAGTAAGATCTTGTAACTGTCCTTGACATCGCCTGCCTTCCGGACCGATCAGCACGGAGATTCCTCAGCGCTGAATCCCTTCCTCGCAGGCCAACAGTTTTGCTAAATAGCGTTCCTTTTGTAGGCATGTTGCTGCAAGTGGGTCATGCTCCAGATTCATAGTACCACACAACAATCCTCCGCGCACAGGAGCCCCCAACCCTGCAGGGCGGCCTCTGTAACAATGGGCACGGAGAAGCCCATCACTTTACCTCCATAAACACAACTCAGAGGCCCAGTTCCGGGGACATGGCTTTATTAAGGACACAGCAGCACGACTTGTTTCCTTTTCCCTTACGCGTTTCGGCGTTCAGACGCCTTGCTCACAGGTGGAAGTCCTTTGCAAAGTGCTTACGTGCGCGCTTTAAAACACAAAATAAATCACGTGACTGTTAAAATACTTCATTTCCCAAAGTGCATTGTGCTTTTGTATGTAAAGTACGTTGCGAAAGTTCTCATTGTAATTAGCATAGTGCTTACTTGTTTTTCTTGCACAAAGCACTATCGTTGCTGTGAAATCCCAATGGAAAACAGTCAGGTGAGTCCGCTTTCGTGCAGAGTGCTCAAAGTAAGATCTTGTAACTGTCCTTGACATCGCCTGCCTTCTCGACCGATCAGCACGGAGATTCCTCAGCGCTGAATCCCTTCCTCGCAGGCCAACAGTTTTGCTAAATATCGTTCCTTTTGTAGGCATGTTGCTGCAAGTGGGTCATGCTCCAGATTCATAGTACCACACAACAATCCTCCGCGCACAGGAGCCCCCAACCCTGCAGGGCGGCCTCTGTAACAATGGGCACGGAGAAGCCCATCACTTTACCTCCATAAACACAACTCAGAGGCCCAGTTCCGGGGACATGGCTTTATTAAGGACACAGCAGCACGACTTGTTTCCTTTTCCCTTACGCGTTTCGGCGTTCAGACGCCTTGCTCACAGGTGGAAGTCCTTTGCAGAGTGCTTACGTGCGCGCTTTAAAACACAAAATAAATCACGTGACTGTTAAAATACTTCATTTCCCAAAGTGCATTGTGCTTTTGTATGTAAAGTACGTTGTGAAAGTTCTCATTGTAATTAGCATAGTGCTTACTTGTTTTTCTTGCACAAAGCACTATCGTTGCTGTGAAATCCCAATGGAAAACAGTCAGGTGAGTCCGCTTTCGTGCAGAGTGCTCAAAGTAAGATCTTGTAACTGTCCTTGACATCGCCTGCCTTCCGGACCGATCAGCACGGAGATTCCTCAGCGCTGAATCCCTTCCTCGCAGGCCAACAGTTTTGCTAAATAGCGTTCCTTTTGTAGGCATGTTGCTGCAAGTGGGTCATGCTCCAGATTCATAGTACCACACAACAATCCTCCGCGCACAGGAGCCCCCAACCCTGCAGGGCGGCCTCTGTAACAATGGGCACGGAGAAGCCCATCACTTTACCTCCATAAACACAACTCAGAGGCCCAGTTCCGGGGACATGGCTTTATTAAGGACACAGCAGCACGACTTGTTTCCTTTTTCCTTACGCGTTTCGGCGTTCAGACGCCTTGCTCACAGGTGGAAGTCCTTTGCAAAGTGCTTACGTGCGCGCTTTAAAACACAAAATAAATCACGTGACTGTTAAAATACTTCATTTCCCAAAGTGCATTGTGGTTTTGTATGTAAAGTACGTTGCGAAAGTTCTCATTGTAATTAGCATAGTGCTTACTTGTTTTTCTTGCACAAAGCACTATCGTTGCTGTGAAATCCCAATGGAAAACAGTCAGGTGAGTCCGCTTTCGTGCAGAGTGCTCAAAGTAAGATCTTGTAACTGTTCTTGACATCGCCTGCCTTCCGGACCGATCAGCACGGAGATTCCTCAGCGCTGAATCCCTTCCTCGCAGGCCAACAGTTTTGCTAAATAGCGTTCCTTTTGTAGGCATGTTGCTGCAAGTGGGTCATGCTCCAGATTCATAGTACCACACAACAATCCTCCGCGCACAGGAGCCCCCAACCCTGCAGGGCGGCCTCTGTAACAATGGGCATGAGAAGCCCATCACTTTACCTCCATAAACACAACTCAGAGGCCCAGTTCCGGGACATGGCTTTATTAAGGACACAGCAGCACGACTTGTTTCCTTTTCCCTTACGCGTTTCGGCGTTCAGACGCCTTGCTCACAGGTGGAAGTCCTTTGCAAAGTGCTTACGTGCGCGCTTTAAAACACAAAATAAATCACGTGACTGTTAAAATACTTCATTTCCCAAAGTGCATTGTGCTTTTGTATGTAAAGTACGTTGCGAAAGTTCTCATTGTAATTAGCATAGTGCTTACTTGTTTTTCTTGCACAAAGCACTATCGTTGCTGTGAAATCCCAATGGAAAACAGTCAGGTGAGTCCGCTTTCGTGCAGAGTGCTCAAAGTAAGATCTTGTAACTGTCCTTGACATCGCCTGCCTTCCGGACCGATCAGCACGGAGATTCCTCAGCGCTGAATCCCTTCCTCGCAGGCCAACAGTTTTGCTAAATAGCGTTCCTTTTGTAGGCATGTTGCTGCAAGTGGGTCATGCTCCAGATTCATAGTACCACACAACAGTCCTCCGCGCACAGGAGCCCCCAACCCTGCAGGGCGACCTCTGTAACAATGGGCACGGAGAAGCCCATCACTTTACCTCCATAAACAGAACTCAGAGGCCCAGTTCCGGGGACATGGCTTTATTAAGGACACAGCAGCATGACTTGTTTCCTTTTCCCTTACGCGTTTCGGCGTTCAGACGCCTTGCTCACAGGTGGAAGTCCTTTGCAAAGTGCTTACGTGCGCGCTTTAAAACACAAAATAAATCACGTGACTGTTAAAATACTTCATTTCCCAAAGTGCATTGTGCTTTTGTATGTAAAGTACGTTGCGAAAGTTCTCATTGTAGTTAGCATAGTGCTTACTTGTTTTTCTTGCACAAAGCACTATCGTTGCTGTGAAATCCCAATGGAAAACAGTCAGGTGAGTCCGCTTTCGTGCAGAGTGCTCAAAGTAAGATCTTGTAACTGTCCTTGACATCGCCTGCCTTCCGGACCGATCAGCACGGAGATTCCTCAGCGCTGAATCCCTTCCTCGCAGGCCAACAGTTTTGCTAAATAGCGTTCCTTTTGTAGGCATGTTGCTGCAAGTGGGTCATGCTCCAGATTCATAGTACCACACAACAATCCTCCGCGCACAGGAGCCCCCAACCCTGCAGGGCGGCCTCTGTAACAATGGGCACGGAGAAGCCCATCACTCTACCTCCATAAACACAACTCAGAGGCCCAGTTCCGGGGACATGGCTTTAATAAGGACACAGCAGCACGACTTGTTTCCTTTTCCCTTACGCGTTTCGGCGTTCAGACGCCTTGCTCACAGGTGGAAGTCCTTTGCAAAGTGCTTACGTGCGCGCTTTAAAACACAAAATAAATCACGTGACTGTTAAAATACTTCATTTCCCAAAGTGCATTGTGCTTTTGTATGTAAAGTACGTTGCGAAAGTTCTCATTGTAATTAGCATAGTGCTTACTTGTTTTTCTTGCACAAAGCACTATCGTTGCTGTGAAATCCCAATGGAAAACAGTCAGGTGAGTCTGCTTCCGTGCAGAGTGCTCAAAGTAAGATCTTGTAACTGTCCTTGACATCGCCTGCCTTCCGGACCGATCAGCACGGAGATTCCTCAGTGCTGAATCCCTTCCTCGCAGGCCAACAGTTTTGCTAAATAGCGTTCCTTTTGTAGGCATGTTGCTGCAAGTGGGTCATGCTCCAGATTCATAGTACCACACAACAATCCTCCGCGCACAGGAGCCCCCAACCCTGCAGGGCGGCCTCTGTAACAATGGGCACGGAGAAGCCCATCACTTTACCTCCATAAACACAACTCAGAGGCCCAGTTCCGGGGACATGGCTTTATTAAGGACACAGCAGCACGACTTGTTTCCTTTTCCCTTACGCGTTTCGGCGTTCAGACGCCTTGCTCACAGGTGGAAGTCCTTTGCAGAGTGCTTACGTGCGCGCTTTAAAACACAAAATAAATCACGTGACTGTTAAAATACTTCATTTCCCAAAGTGCATTGTGCTTTTGTATGTAAAGTACGTTGTGAAAGTTCTCATTGTAATTAGCATAGTGCTTACTTGTTTTTCTTGCACAAAGCACTATCGTTGCTGTGAAATCCCAATGGAAAACAGTCAGGTGAGTCCGCTTTCGTGCAGAGTGCTCAAAGTAAGATCTTGTAACTGTCCTTGACATCGCCTGCCTTCCGGACCGATCAGCACGGAGATTCCTCAGCGCTGAATCCCTTCCTCGCAGGCCAACAGTTTTGCTAAATAGCGTTCCTTTTGTAGGCATGTTGCTGCAAGTGGGTCATGCTCCAGATTCATAGTACCACACAACAATCCTCCGCGCACAGGAGCCCCCAACCCTGCAGGGCGGCCTCTGTAACAATGGGCACGGAGAAGCCCATCACTTTACCTCCATAAACACAACTCAGAGGCCCAGTTCCGGGGACATGGCTTTATTAAGGACACAGCAGCACGACTTGTTTCCTTTTCCCTTACGCGTTTCGGCGTTCAGACGCCTTGCTCACAGGTGGAAGTCCTTTGCAAAGTGCTTACGTGCGCGCTTTAAAACACAAAATAAATCACGTGACTGTTAAAATACTTCATTTCCCAAAGTGCATTGTGCTTTTGTATGTAAAGTACGTTGCGAAAGTTCTCATTGTAATTAGCATAGTGCTTACTTGTTTTTCTTGCACAAAGCACTATCGTTGCTGTGAAATCCCAATGGAAAACAGTCAGGTGAGTCCGCTTTCGTGCAGAGTGCTCAAAGTAAGATCTTGTAACTGTCCTTGACATCGCCTGCCTTCCGGACCGATCAGCACGGAGATTCCTCAGCGCTGAATCCCTTCCTCGCAGGCCAACAGTTTTGCTAAATATCGTTCTTTTTGTAGGCATGTTGCTGCAAGTGGGTCATGCTCCTGATTCATAGTACCACACAACAATCCTCCGCGCACAGGAGCCCCCAACCCTGCAGGGCGGCCTCTGTAACAATGGGCACGGAGAAGCCCATCACTTTACCTCCATAAACACAACTCAGAGGCCCAGTTCCGGGGACATGGCTTTATTAAGGACACAGCAGCACGACTTGTTTCCTTTTCCCTTACGCGTTTCGGCGTTCAGACGCCTTGCTCACAGGTGGAAGTCCTTTGCAGAGTGCTTACGTGCGCGCTTTAAAACACAAAATAAATCACGTGACTGTTAAAATACTTCATTTCCCAAAGTGCATTGTGCTTTTGTATGTAAAGTACGTTGTGAAAGTTCTCATTGTAATTAGCATAGTGCTTACTTGTTTTTCTTGCACAAAGCACTACCGTTGCTGTGAAATCCCAATGGAAAACAGTCAGGTGAGTCCGCTTTCGTGCAGAGTGCTCAAAGTAAGATCTTGTAACTGTCCTTGACATCGCCTGCCTTCCGGACCGATCAGCACGGAGATTCCTCAGCGCTGAATCCCTTCCTCGCAGGCCAACAGTTTTGCTAAATAGCGTTCCTTTTGTAGGCATGTTGCTGCAAGTGGGTCATGCTCCAGATTCATAGTACCACACAACAATCCTCCGCGCACAGGAGCCCCCAACCCTGCAGGGCGGCCTCTGTAACAATGGGCACGGAGAAGCCCATCACTTTACCTCCATAAACACAACTCAGAGGCCCAGTTCCGGGGACATGGCTTTATTAAGGACACAGCAGCACGACTTGTTTCCTTTTCCCTTACGCGTTTCGGCGTTCAGACGCCTTGCTCACAGGTGGAAGTCCTTTGCAAAGTGCTTACGTGCGCGCTTTAAAACACAAAATAAATCACGTGACTGTTAAAATACTTCATTTCCCAAAGTGCCTTGTGCTTTTGTATGTAAAGTACGTTGCGAAAGTTCTCATTGTAATTAGCATAGTGCTTACTTGTTTTTCTTGCACAAAGCACTATCGTTGCTGTGAAATCCCAATGGAAAACAGTCAGGTGAGTCCGCTTCCGTGCAGAGTGCTCAAAGTAAGATCTTGTAACTGTCCTTGACATCGCCTGCCTTCCGGACCGATCAGCACGGAGATTCCTCAGCGCTGAATCCCTTCCTCGCAGGCCAACAGTTTTGCTAAATATCGTTCCTTTTGTAGGCATGTTGCTGCAAGTGGGTCATGCTCCTGATTCATAGTACCACACAACAATCCTCCGCGCACAGGAGCCCCCAACCCTGCAGGACGGCCTCTGTAACAATGGGCACGGAGAAGCCCATCACTTTACCTCCATAAACACAACTCAGAGGCCCAGTTCCGGGGACATGGCTTTATTAAGGACACAGCAGCACGACTTGTTTCCTTTTCCCTTACGCGTTTCGGCGTTCAGACGCCTTGCTCACAGGTGGAAGTCCTTTGCAGAGTGCTTACGTGCGCGCTTTAAAACACAAAATAAATCACGTGACTGTTAAAATACTTCATTTCCCAAAGTGCATTGTGCTTTTGTATGTAAAGTACGTTGTGAAAGTTCTCATTGTAATTAGCATAGTGCTTACTTGTTTTTCTTGCACAAAGCACTATCGTTGCTGTGAAATCCCAATGGAAAACAGTCAGGTGAGTCCGCTTTCGTGCAGAGTGCTCAAAGTAAGATCTTGTAACTGTCCTTGACATCGCCTGCCTTCCGGACCGATCAGCACGGAGATTCCTCAGCGCTGAATCCCTTCCTCGCAGGCCAACAGTTTTGCTAAATAGCGTTCCTTTTGTAGGCATGTTGCTGCAAGTGGGTCATGCTCCAGATTCATAGTACCACACAACAATCCTCCGCGCACAGGAGCCCCCAACCCTGCAGGGCGGCCTCTGTAACAATGGGCACGGAGAAGCCCATCACTTTACCTCCATAAACACAACTCAGAGGCCCAGTTCCGGGGACATGGCTTTATTAAGGACACAGCAGCACGACTTGTTTCCTTTTTCCTTACGCGTTTCGGCGTTCAGACGCCTTGCTCACAGGTGGAAGTCCTTTGCAAAGTGCTTACGTGCGCGCTTTAAAACACAAAATAAATCACGTGACTGTTAAAATACTTCATTTCCCAAAGTGCATTGTGCTTTTGTATGTAAAGTACGTTGCGAAAGTTCTCATTGTAATTAGCATAGTGCTTACTTGTTTTTCTTGCACAAAGCACTATCGTTGCTGTGAAATCCCAATGGAAAACAGTCAGGTGAGTCCGCTTTCGTGCAGAGTGCTCAAAGTAAGATCTTGTAACTGTCCTTGACATCGCCTGCCTTCCGGACCGATCAGCACGGAGATTCCTCAGCGCTGAATCCCTTCCTCGCAGGCCAACAGTTTTGCTAAATAGCGTTCCTTTTGTAGGCATGTTGCTGCAAGTGGGTCATGCTCCAGATTCATAGTACCACACAACAATCCTCCGCGCACAGGAGCCCCCAACCCTGCAGGGCGGCCTCTGTAACAATGGGCACGGAGAAGCCCATCACTTTACCTCCATAAACACAACTCAGAGGCCCAGTTCCGGGGACATGGCTTTATTAAGGACACAGCAGCACGACTTGTTTCCTTTTCCCTTACGCGTTTCGGCGTTCAGACGCCTTGCTCACAGGTGGAAGTCCTTTGCAGAGTGCTTACGTGCGCGCTTTAAAACACAAAATAAATCACGTGACTGTTAAAATACTTCATTTCCCAAAGTGCATTGTGCTTTTGTATGTAAAGTACGTTGTGAAAGTTCTCATTGTAATTAGCATAGTGCTTACTTGTTTTTCTTGCACAAAGCACTATCGTTGCTGTGAAATCCCAATGGAAAACAGTCAGGTGAGTCCGCTTTCGTGCAGAGTGCTCAAAGTAAGATCTTGTAACTGTCCTTGACATCGCCTGCCTTCCGGACCGATCAGCACGGAGATTCCTCAGCGCTGAATCCCTTCCTCGCAGGCCAACAGTTTTGCTAAATAGCGTTCCTTTTGTAGGCATGTTGCTGCAAGTGGGTCATGCTCCAGATTCATAGTACCACACAACAATCCTCCGCGCACAGGAGCCCCCAACCCTGCAGGGCGGCCTCTGTAACAATGGGCACGGAGAAGCCCATCACTTTACCTCCATAAACACAACTCAGAGGCCCAGTTCCGGGGACATGGCTTTATTAAGGACACAGCAGCACGACTTGTTTCCTTTTCCCTTACGCGTTTCGGCGTTCAGACGCCTTGCTCACAGGTGGAAGTCCTTTGCAGAGTGCTTACGTGCGCGCTTTAAAACACAAAATAAATCACGTGACTGTTAAAATACTTCATTTCCCAAAGTGCATTGTGCTTTTGGATGTAAAGTACGTTGTGAAAGTTCTCATTGTAATTAGCATAGTGCTTACTTGTTTTTCTTGCACAAAGCACTATCGTTGCTGTGAAATCCCAATGGAAAACAGTCAGGTGAGTCCGCTTTCGTGCAGAGTGCTCAAAGTAAGATCTTGTAACTGTCCTTGACATCGCCTGCCTTCCGGACCGATCAGCACGGAGATTCCTCAGCGCTGAATCCCTTCCTCGCAGGCCAACAGTTTTGCTAAATAGCGTTCCTTTTGTAGGCATGTTGCTGCAAGTGGGTCATGCTCCAGATTCATAGTACCACACAACAATCCTCCGCGCACAGGAGCCCCCAACCCTGCAGGGCGGCCTCTGTAACAATGGGCACGGAGAAGCCCATCACTTTACCTCCATAAACACAACTCAGAGGCCCAGTTCCGGGGACATGGCTTTATTAAGGACACAGCAGCACGACTTGTTTCCTTTTCCCTTACGCGTTTCGGCGTTCAGACGCCTTGCTCACAGGTGGAAGTCCTTTGCAAAGTGCTTACGTGCGCGCTTTAAAACACAAAATAAATCACGTGACTGTTAAAATACTTCATTTCCCAAAGTGCATTGTGCTTTTGTATGTAAAGTACGTTGCGAAAGTTCTCATTGTAATTAGCATAGTGCTTACTTGTTTTTCTTGCACAAAGCACTATCGTTGCTGTGAAATCCCAATGGAAAACAGTCAGGTGAGTCCGCTTTCGTGCAGAGTGCTCAAAGTAAGATCTTGTAACTGTCCTTGACATCGCCTGCCTTCTCGACCGATCAGCACGGAGATTCCTCAGCGCTGAATCCCTTCCTCGCAGGCCAACAGTTTTGCTAAATATCGTTCCTTTTGTAGGCATGTTGCTGCAAGTGGGTCATGCTCCAGATTCATAGTACCACACAACAATCCTCCGCGCACAGGAGCCCCCAACCCTGCAGGGCGGCCTCTGTAACAATGGGCACGGAGAAGCCCATCACTTTACCTCCATAAACACAACTCAGAGGCCCAGTTCCGGGGACATGGCTTTATTAAGGACACAGCAGCACGACTTGTTTCCTTTTCCCTTACGCGTTTCGGCGTTCAGACGCCTTGCTCACAGGTGGAAGTCCTTTGCAGAGTGCTTACGTGCGCGCTTTAAAACACAAAATAAATCACGTGACTGTTAAAATACTTCATTTCCCAAAGTGCATTGTGCTTTTGTATGTAAAGTACGTTGTGAAAGTTCTCATTGTAATTAGCATAGTGCTTACTTGTTTTTCTTGCACAAAGCACTATCGTTGCTGTGAAATCCCAATGGAAAACAGTCAGGTGAGTCCGCTTTCGTGCAGAGTGCTCAAAGTAAGATCTTGTAACTGTCCTTGACATCGCCTGCCTTCCGGACCGATCAGCACGGAGATTCCTCAGCGCTGAATCCCTTCCTCGCAGGCCAACAGTTTTGCTAAATAGCGTTCCTTTTGTAGGCATGTTGCTGCAAGTGGGTCATGCTCCAGATTCATAGTACCACACAACAATCCTCCGCGCACAGGAGCCCCCAACCCTGCAGGGCGGCCTCTGTAACAATGGGCACGGAGAAGCCCATCACTTTACCTCCATAAACACAACTCAGAGGCCCAGTTCCGGGGACATGGCTTTATTAAGGACACAGCAGCACGACTTGTTTCCTTTTTCCTTACGCGTTTCGGCGTTCAGACGCCTTGCTCACAGGTGGAAGTCCTTTGCAAAGTGCTTACGTGCGCGCTTTAAAACACAAAATAAATCACGTGACTGTTAAAATACTTCATTTCCCAAAGTGCATTGTGGTTTTGTATGTAAAGTACGTTGCGAAAGTTCTCATTGTAATTAGCATAGTGCTTACTTGTTTTTCTTGCACAAAGCACTATCGTTGCTGTGAAATCCCAATGGAAAACAGTCAGGTGAGTCCGCTTTCGTGCAGAGTGCTCAAAGTAAGATCTTGTAACTGTTCTTGACATCGCCTGCCTTCCGGACCGATCAGCACGGAGATTCCTCAGCGCTGAATCCCTTCCTCGCAGGCCAACAGTTTTGCTAAATAGCGTTCCTTTTGTAGGCATGTTGCTGCAAGTGGGTCATGCTCCAGATTCATAGTACCACACAACAATCCTCCGCGCACAGGAGCCCCCAACCCTGCAGGGCGGCCTCTGTAACAATGGGCATGAGAAGCCCATCACTTTACCTCCATAAACACAACTCAGAGGCCCAGTTCCGGGACATGGCTTTATTAAGGACACAGCAGCACGACTTGTTTCCTTTTCCCTTACGCGTTTCGGCGTTCAGACGCCTTGCTCACAGGTGGAAGTCCTTTGCAAAGTGCTTACGTGCGCGCTTTAAAACACAAAATAAATCACGTGACTGTTAAAATACTTCATTTCCCAAAGTGCATTGTGCTTTTGTATGTAAAGTACGTTGCGAAAGTTCTCATTGTAATTAGCATAGTGCTTACTTGTTTTTCTTGCACAAAGCACTATCGTTGCTGTGAAATCCCAATGGAAAACAGTCAGGTGAGTCCGCTTTCGTGCAGAGTGCTCAAAGTAAGATCTTGTAACTGTCCTTGACATCGCCTGCCTTCCGGACCGATCAGCACGGAGATTCCTCAGCGCTGAATCCCTTCCTCGCAGGCCAACAGTTTTGCTAAATAGCGTTCCTTTTGTAGGCATGTTGCTGCAAGTGGGTCATGCTCCAGATTCATAGTACCACACAACAGTCCTCCGCGCACAGGAGCCCCCAACCCTGCAGGGCGACCTCTGTAACAATGGGCACGGAGAAGCCCATCACTTTACCTCCATAAACAGAACTCAGAGGCCCAGTTCCGGGGACATGGCTTTATTAAGGACACAGCAGCATGACTTGTTTCCTTTTCCCTTACGCGTTTCGGCGTTCAGACGCCTTGCTCACAGGTGGAAGTCCTTTGCAAAGTGCTTACGTGCGCGCTTTAAAACACAAAATAAATCACGTGACTGTTAAAATACTTCATTTCCCAAAGTGCATTGTGCTTTTGTATGTAAAGTACGTTGCGAAAGTTCTCATTGTAGTTAGCATAGTGCTTACTTGTTTTTCTTGCACAAAGCACTATCGTTGCTGTGAAATCCCAATGGAAAACAGTCAGGTGAGTCCGCTTTCGTGCAGAGTGCTCAAAGTAAGATCTTGTAACTGTCCTTGACATCGCCTGCCTTCCGGACCGATCAGCACGGAGATTCCTCAGCGCTGAATCCCTTCCTCGCAGGCCAACAGTTTTGCTAAATAGCGTTCCTTTTGTAGGCATGTTGCTGCAAGTGGGTCATGCTCCAGATTCATAGTACCACACAACAATCCTCCGCGCACAGGAGCCCCCAACCCTGCAGGGCGGCCTCTGTAACAATGGGCACGGAGAAGCCCATCACTCTACCTCCATAAACACAACTCAGAGGCCCAGTTCCGGGGACATGGCTTTAATAAGGACACAGCAGCACGACTTGTTTCCTTTTCCCTTACGCGTTTCGGCGTTCAGACGCCTTGCTCACAGGTGGAAGTCCTTTGCAAAGTGCTTACGTGCGCGCTTTAAAACACAAAATAAATCACGTGACTGTTAAAATACTTCATTTCCCAAAGTGCATTGTGCTTTTGTATGTAAAGTACGTTGCGAAAGTTCTCATTGTAATTAGCATAGTGCTTACTTGTTTTTCTTGCACAAAGCACTATCGTTGCTGTGAAATCCCAATGGAAAACAGTCAGGTGAGTCTGCTTCCGTGCAGAGTGCTCAAAGTAAGATCTTGTAACTGTCCTTGACATCGCCTGCCTTCCGGACCGATCAGCACGGAGATTCCTCAGTGCTGAATCCCTTCCTCGCAGGCCAACAGTTTTGCTAAATAGCGTTCCTTTTGTAGGCATGTTGCTGCAAGTGGGTCATGCTCCAGATTCATAGTACCACACAACAATCCTCCGCGCACAGGAGCCCCCAACCCTGCAGGGCGGCCTCTGTAACAATGGGCACGGAGAAGCCCATCACTTTACCTCCATAAACACAACTCAGAGGCCCAGTTCCGGGGACATGGCTTTATTAAGGACACAGCAGCACGACTTGTTTCCTTTTCCCTTACGCGTTTCGGCGTTCAGACGCCTTGCTCACAGGTGGAAGTCCTTTGCAGAGTGCTTACGTGCGCGCTTTAAAACACAAAATAAATCACGTGACTGTTAAAATACTTCATTTCCCAAAGTGCATTGTGCTTTTGTATGTAAAGTACGTTGTGAAAGTTCTCATTGTAATTAGCATAGTGCTTACTTGTTTTTCTTGCACAAAGCACTATCGTTGCTGTGAAATCCCAATGGAAAACAGTCAGGTGAGTCCGCTTTCGTGCAGAGTGCTCAAAGTAAGATCTTGTAACTGTCCTTGACATCGCCTGCCTTCCGGACCGATCAGCACGGAGATTCCTCAGCGCTGAATCCCTTCCTCGCAGGCCAACAGTTTTGCTAAATAGCGTTCCTTTTGTAGGCATGTTGCTGCAAGTGGGTCATGCTCCAGATTCATAGTACCACACAACAATCCTCCGCGCACAGGAGCCCCCAACCCTGCAGGGCGGCCTCTGTAACAATGGGCACGGAGAAGCCCATCACTTTACCTCCATAAACACAACTCAGAGGCCCAGTTCCGGGGACATGGCTTTATTAAGGACACAGCAGCACGACTTGTTTCCTTTTCCCTTACGCGTTTCGGCGTTCAGACGCCTTGCTCACAGGTGGAAGTCCTTTGCAAAGTGCTTACGTGCGCGCTTTAAAACACAAAATAAATCACGTGACTGTTAAAATACTTCATTTCCCAAAGTGCATTGTGCTTTTGTATGTAAAGTACGTTGCGAAAGTTCTCATTGTAATTAGCATAGTGCTTACTTGTTTTTCTTGCACAAAGCACTATCGTTGCTGTGAAATCCCAATGGAAAACAGTCAGGTGAGTCCGCTTTCGTGCAGAGTGCTCAAAGTAAGATCTTGTAACTGTCCTTGACATCGCCTGCCTTCCGGACCGATCAGCACGGAGATTCCTCAGCGCTGAATCCCTTCCTCGCAGGCCAACAGTTTTGCTAAATATCGTTCTTTTTGTAGGCATGTTGCTGCAAGTGGGTCATGCTCCTGATTCATAGTACCACACAACAATCCTCCGCGCACAGGAGCCCCCAACCCTGCAGGGCGGCCTCTGTAACAATGGGCACGGAGAAGCCCATCACTTTACCTCCATAAACACAACTCAGAGGCCCAGTTCCGGGGACATGGCTTTATTAAGGACACAGCAGCACGACTTGTTTCCTTTTCCCTTACGCGTTTCGGCGTTCAGACGCCTTGCTCACAGGTGGAAGTCCTTTGCAGAGTGCTTACGTGCGCGCTTTAAAACACAAAATAAATCACGTGACTGTTAAAATACTTCATTTCCCAAAGTGCATTGTGCTTTTGTATGTAAAGTACGTTGTGAAAGTTCTCATTGTAATTAGCATAGTGCTTACTTGTTTTTCTTGCACAAAGCACTACCGTTGCTGTGAAATCCCAATGGAAAACAGTCAGGTGAGTCCGCTTTCGTGCAGAGTGCTCAAAGTAAGATCTTGTAACTGTCCTTGACATCGCCTGCCTTCCGGACCGATCAGCACGGAGATTCCTCAGCGCTGAATCCCTTCCTCGCAGGCCAACAGTTTTGCTAAATAGCGTTCCTTTTGTAGGCATGTTGCTGCAAGTGGGTCATGCTCCAGATTCATAGTACCACACAACAATCCTCCGCGCACAGGAGCCCCCAACCCTGCAGGGCGGCCTCTGTAACAATGGGCACGGAGAAGCCCATCACTTTACCTCCATAAACACAACTCAGAGGCCCAGTTCCGGGGACATGGCTTTATTAAGGACACAGCAGCACGACTTGTTTCCTTTTCCCTTACGCGTTTCGGCGTTCAGACGCCTTGCTCACAGGTGGAAGTCCTTTGCAAAGTGCTTACGTGCGCGCTTTAAAACACAAAATAAATCACGTGACTGTTAAAATACTTCATTTCCCAAAGTGCCTTGTGCTTTTGTATGTAAAGTACGTTGCGAAAGTTCTCATTGTAATTAGCATAGTGCTTACTTGTTTTTCTTGCACAAAGCACTATCGTTGCTGTGAAATCCCAATGGAAAACAGTCAGGTGAGTCCGCTTCCGTGCAGAGTGCTCAAAGTAAGATCTTGTAACTGTCCTTGACATCGCCTGCCTTCCGGACCGATCAGCACGGAGATTCCTCAGCGCTGAATCCCTTCCTCGCAGGCCAACAGTTTTGCTAAATATCGTTCCTTTTGTAGGCATGTTGCTGCAAGTGGGTCATGCTCCTGATTCATAGTACCACACAACAATCCTCCGCGCACAGGAGCCCCCAACCCTGCAGGGCGGCCTCTGTAACAATGGGCACGGAGAAGCCCATCACTTTACCTCCATAAACACAACTCAGAGGCCCAGTTCCGGGGACATGGCTTTATTAAGGACACAGCAGCACGACTTGTTTCCTTTTCCCTTACGCGTTTCGGCGTTCAGACGCCTTGCTCACAGGTGGAAGTCCTTTGCAGAGTGCTTACGTGCGCGCTTTAAAACACAAAATAAATCACGTGACTGTTAAAATACTTCATTTCCCAAAGTGCATTGTGCTTTTGTATGTAAAGTACGTTGTGAAAGTTCTCATTGTAATTAGCATAGTGCTTACTTGTTTTTCTTGCACAAAGCACTATCGTTGCTGTGAAATCCCAATGGAAAACAGTCAGGTGAGTCCGCTTTCGTGCAGAGTGCTCAAAGTAAGATCTTGTAACTGTCCTTGACATCGCCTGCCTTCCGGACCGATCAGCACGGAGATTCCTCAGCGCTGAATCCCTTCCTCGCAGGCCAACAGTTTTGCTAAATAGCGTTCCTTTTGTAGGCATGTTGCTGCAAGTGGGTCATGCTCCAGATTCATAGTACCACACAACAATCCTCCGCGCACAGGAGCCCCCAACCCTGCAGGGCGGCCTCTGTAACAATGGGCACGGAGAAGCCCATCACTTTACCTCCATAAACACAACTCAGAGGCCCAGTTCCGGGGACATGGCTTTATTAAGGACACAGCAGCACGACTTGTTTCCTTTTTCCTTACGCGTTTCGGCGTTCAGACGCCTTGCTCACAGGTGGAAGTCCTTTGCAAAGTGCTTACGTGCGCGCTTTAAAACACAAAATAAATCACGTGACTGTTAAAATACTTCATTTCCCAAAGTGCATTGTGCTTTTGTATGTAAAGTACGTTGCGAAAGTTCTCATTGTAATTAGCATAGTGCTTACTTGTTTTTCTTGCACAAAGCACTATCGTTGCTGTGAAATCCCAATGGAAAACAGTCAGGTGAGTCCGCTTTCGTGCAGAGTGCTCAAAGTAAGATCTTGTAACTGTCCTTGACATCGCCTGCCTTCCGGACCGATCAGCACGGAGATTCCTCAGCGCTGAATCCCTTCCTCGCAGGCCAACAGTTTTGCTAAATAGCGTTCCTTTTGTAGGCATGTTGCTGCAAGTGGGTCATGCTCCAGATTCATAGTACCACACAACAATCCTCCGCGCACAGGAGCCCCCAACCCTGCAGGGCGGCCTCTGTAACAATGGGCACGGAGAAGCCCATCACTTTACCTCCATAAACACAACTCAGAGGCCCAGTTCCGGGGACATGGCTTTATTAAGGACACAGCAGCACGACTTGTTTCCTTTTCCCTTACGCGTTTCGGCGTTCAGACGCCTTGCTCACAGGTGGAAGTCCTTTGCAGAGTGCTTACGTGCGCGCTTTAAAACACAAAATAAATCACGTGACTGTTAAAATACTTCATTTCCCAAAGTGCATTGTGCTTTTGTATGTAAAGTACGTTGTGAAAGTTCTCATTGTAATTAGCATAGTGCTTACTTGTTTTTCTTGCACAAAGCACTATCGTTGCTGTGAAATCCCAATGGAAAACAGTCAGGTGAGTCCGCTTTCGTGCAGAGTGCTCAAAGTAAGATCTTGTAACTGTCCTTGACATCGCCTGCCTTCCGGACCGATCAGCACTGAGATTCCTCAGCGCTGAATCCCTTCCTCGCAGGCCAACAGTTTTGCTAAATAGCGTTCCTTTTGTAGGCATGTTGCTGCAAGTGGGTCATGCTCCAGATTCATAGTACCACACAACAATCCTCCGCGCACAGGAGCCCCCAACCCTGCAGGGCGGCCTCTGTAACAATGGGCACGGAGAAGCCCATCACTTTACCTCCATAAACACAACTCAGAGGCCCAGTTCCGGGGACATGGCTTTATTAAGGACACAGCAGCACGACTTGTTTCCTTTTTCCTTACGCGTTTCGGCGTTCAGACGCCTTGCTCACAGGTGGAAGTCCTTTGCAAAGTGCTTACGTGCGCGCTTTAAAACACAAAATAAATCACGTGACTGTTAAAATACTTCATTTCCCAAAGTGCATTGTGCTTTTGTATGTAAAGTACGTTGCGAAAGTTCTCATTGTAATTAGCATAGTGCTTACTTGTTTTTCTTGCACAAAGCACTATCGTTGCTGTGAAATCCCAATGGAAAACAGTCAGGTGAGTCCGCTTTCGTGCAGAGTGCTCAAAGTAAGATCTTGTAACTGTCCTTGACATCGCCTGCTTTCCGGACCGATCAGCACGGAGATTCCTCAGCGCTGAATCCCTTCCTCGCAGGCCAACAGTTTTGCTAAATAGCGTTCCTTTTGTAGGCATGTTGCTGCAAGTGGGTCATGCTCCAGATTCATAGTACCACACAACAATCCTCCGCGCACAGGAGCCCCCAACCCTGCAGGGCGGCCTCTGTAACAATGGGCACGGAGAAGCCCATCACTTTACCTCCAAAAACACAACTCAGAGGCCCAGTTCCGGGGACATGGCTTTATTAAGGACACAGCAGCACGACTTGTTTCCTTTTCCCTTACGCGTTTCGGCGTTCAGACGCCTTGCTCACAGGTGGAAGTCGTTTGCAAAGTGCTTACGTGCGCGCTTTAAAACACAAAATAAATCACGTGACTGTTAAAATACTTCATTTCCCAAAGTGCATTGTGCTTTTGTATGTAAAGTACGTTGCGAAAGTTCTCATTGTAATTAGCATAGTGCTTACTTGTTTTTCTTGCACAAAGCACTATCGTTGCTGTGAAATCCCAATGGAAAACAGTCAGGTGAGTCCGCTTTCGTGCAGAGTGCTCAAAGTAAGATCTTGTAACTGTCCTTGACATCGCCTGCCTTCCGGACCGATCAGCACAGAGATTCCTCAGCGCTGAATCCCTTCCTCGCAGGCCAACAGTTTTGCTAAATAGCGTTCCTTTTGTAGGCATGTTGCTGCAAGTGGGTCATGCTCCAGATTCATAGTACCACACAACAATCCTCCGCGCACAGGAGCCCCCAACCCTGCAGGGCGGCCTCTGTAACAATGGACACGGAGAAGCCCATCACTTTACCTCCATAAACACAACTCAGAGGCCCAGTTCCGGGTACATGGCTTTATTAAGGACACAGCAGCACGACTTGTTTCCTTTTCCCTTACGCGTTTCGGCGTTCAGACGCCTTGCTCACAGGTGGAAGTCCTTTGCAGAGTGCTTACGTGCGAGCTTTAAAACACAAAATAAATCACGTGACTGTTAAAATACTTCATTTCCCAAAGTGCATTGTGCTTTTGTATGTAAAGTACGTTGTGAAAGTTCTCATTGTAATTAGCATAGTGCTTACTTGTTTTTCTTGCACAAAGCACTATCGTTGCTGTGAAATCCCAATGGAAAACAGTCAGGTGATTCCGCTTTCGTGCAGAGTGCTCAAAGTAAGATCTTGTAACTGTCCTTGACATCGCCTGCCTTCCGGACCGATCAGCACGGAGATTCCTCAGCACTGAATCCCTTCCTCGCAGGCCAACAGTTTTGCTAAATAGCGTTCCTTTTGTAGGCATGTTGCTGCAAGTGGGTCATGCTCCAGATTCATAGTACCACACAACAATCCTCCGCGCACAGGAGCCCCCAACCCTGCAGGGCGGCCTCTGTAACAATGGGCACGGAGAAGCCCATCACTTTACCTCCATAAACACAACTCAGAGGCCCAGTTCCGGGGACATGGCTTTATTAAGGACACAGCAGCACGACTTGTTTCCTTTTCCCTTACGCGTTTCGGCGTTCAGACGCCTTGCTCACAGGTGGAAGTCCTTTGCAGAGTGCTTACGTGCGCGCTTTAAAACACAAAATAAATCACGTGACTGTTAAAATACTTCATTTCCCAAAGTGCATTGTGCTTTTGTATGTAAAGTACGTTGTGAAAGTTCTCATTGTAATTAGCATAGTGCTTACTTGTTTTTCTTGCACAAAGCACTATCGTTGCTGTGAAATCCCAATGGAAAACAGTCAGGTGAGTCCGCTTTCGTGCAGAGTGCTCAAAGTAAGATCTTGTAACTGTCCTTGACATCGCCTGCCTTCCGGACCGATCAGCACGGAGATTCCTCAGCGCTGAATCCCTTCCTCGCAGGCCAACAGTTTTGCTAAATAGCGTTCCTTTTGTAGGCATGTTGCTGCAAGTGGGTCATGCTCCAGATTCATAGTACCACACAACAATCCTCCGCGCACAGGAGCCCCCAACCCTGCAGGGCGGCCTCTGTAACAATGGGCACGGAGAAGCCCATCACTTTACCTCCATAAACACAACTCAGAGGCCCAGTTCCGGGGACATGGCTTTATTAAGGACACAGCAGCACGACTTGTTTCCTTTTCCCTTACGCGTTTCGGCGTTCAGACGCCTTGCTCACAGGTGGAAGTCCTTTGCAAAGTGCTTACGTGCGCGCTTTAAAACACAAAATAAATCACGTGACTGTTAAAATACTTCATTTCCCAAAGTGCATTGTGCTTTTGTATGTAAAGTACGTTGCGAAAGTTCTCATTGTAATTAGCATAGTGCTTACTTGTTTTTCTTGCACAAAGCACTATCGTTGCTGTGAAATCCCAATGGAAAACAGTCAGGTGAGTCCGCTTTCGTGCAGAGTGCTCAAAGTAAGATCTTGTAACTGTCCTTGACATCGCCTGCCTTCCGGACCGATCAGCACGGAGATTCCTCAGCGCTGAATCCCTTCCTCGCAGGCCAACAGTTTTGCTAAATAGCGTTCCTTTTGTAGGCATGTTGCTGCAAGTGGGTCATGCTCCAGATTCATAGTACCACACAACAATCCTCCGCGCACAGGAGCCCCCAACCCTGCAGGGCGGCCTCTGTAACAATGGGCACGGAGAAGCCCATCACTTTACCTCCATAAACACAACTCAGAGGCCCAGTTCCGGGGACATGGCTTTATTAAGGACACAGCAGCACGACTTGTTTCCTTTTCCCTTACGCGTTTCGGCGTTCAGACGCCTTGCTCACAGGTGGAAGTCGTTTGCAAAGTGCTTACGTGCGCGCTTTAAAACACAAAATAAATCACGTGACTGTTAAAATACTTCATTTCCCAAAGTGCATTGTGCTTTTGTATGTAAAGTACGTTGCGAAAGTTCTCATTGTAATTAGCATAGTGCTTACTTGTTTTTCTTGCACAAAGCACTATCGTTGCTGTGAAATCCCAATGGAAAACAGTCAGGTGAGTCCGCTTTCGTGCAGAGTGCTCAAAGTAAGATCTTGTAACTGTCCTTGACATCGCCTGCCTTCCGGACCGATCAGCACAGAGATTCCTCAGCGCTGAATCCCTTCCTCGCAGGCCAACAGTTTTGCTAAATAGCGTTCCTTTTGTAGGCATGTTGCTGCAAGTGGGTCATGCTCCAGATTCATAGTACCACACAACAATCCTTCGCGCACAGGAGCCCCCAACCCTGCAGGGCGGCCTCTGTAACAATGGGCACGGAGAAGCCCATCACTTTACCTCCATAAACACAACTCAGAGGCCCAGTTCCGGGGACATGGCTTTATTAAGGACACAGCAGCACGACTTGTTTCCTTTTCCCTTACGCGTTTCGGCGTTCAGACGCCTTGCTCACAGGTGGAAGTCCTTTGCAAAGTGCTTACGTGCGCGCTTTAAAACACAAAATAAATCACGTGACTGTTAAAATACTTCATTTCCCAAAGTGCATTGTGCTTTTGTATGTAAAGTACGTTGCGAAAGTTCTCATTGTAATTAGCATAGTGCTTACTTGTTTTTCTTGCACAAAGCACTATCGTTGCTGTTAAATCCCAATGGAAAACAGTCAAGTGAGTCCGCTTTCGTGCAGATGGGTCAAAGTAAGATCTTGTAACTGTCCTTGACATCGCCTGCCTTCCGGACCGATCAGCACGGAGATTCCTCAGCGCTGAATCCCTTCCTCGCAGGCCAACAGTTTTGCTAAATAGCGTTCCTTTTGTAGGCATGTTGCTGCAAGTGGGTCATGCTCCAGATTCATAGTACCACACAACAATCCTCCGCGCACAGGAGCCCCCAACCCTGCAGGGTGGCCTCTGTAACAATGGGCACGGAGAAGCCCATCACTTTACCTCCATAAACACAACTCAGAGGCCCAGTTCCGGGTACATGGCTTTATTAAGGACACAGCAGCACGACTTGTTTCCTTTTCCCTTACGCGTTTCGGCGTTCAGACGCCTTGCTCACAGGTGGAAGTCCTTTGCAAAGTGCTTACGTGCTCGCTTTAAAACACAAAATAAATCACGTGACTGTTAAAATACTTCATTTCCCAGTATGGGCCCAGTGAAACTACATTACCTTTAGTAACTACACATGCCCAAGTTACAAATATCCGTCTTATAATCAGCAACATATGCACCTCCCCCAACCCCACCCATCCCTTGCTTAACCTTACGAAATCAAACAACGAGCCCCAGCACTACCGTTACCGCCACTATAGCCATACACAGACTTAATGTCAATAGGTGTCTGCCGGAACGCTCATCAGCAAAAGCTATTAAAACCTGCAATTTTGCAACTCACATATACACCATACCATAAGACGATTTATAAATAGTCACAGTACCACTACACCACCTCAACACCCGCCCTTGCTTAACTTTACCCAATAAAAGAAAGAGCCCCACAAACGTAAAAGCGCCACTATATCCATAAGAGGCTTAATTTCAACAGATGTCTCCCAAAAAGCTCATCAGCAAAACGTATTAAAACATGCAAATTTGCGGGTAAAACATATACCATGCCATATGGCACTTTATAAGTGCTCTCAGTGGTACTACATCACCTTTAGTACCTCCACGTTACTATATTCTGTGTTTCAATCAGCAACATAACTACCTCCCCCACACCCACCCCCGCCCTTGCTTAACAGTACGAAATCAAACAGAAACCCCCCATTCCTAGTAGCGCCACTATACCCATATACGACATTAATTTTAACAAGTGTCTGCCGGAACACTTATCAGCAAAAAGTATTCAAACATGCAAATTGGCGGGTAAAACATAAACCATCCCATAGCATGGTTTATAAATGGGCCCAGTCGAACTACACCACCTTTATTAGCTAGACATCTATATGTTACGATGTTGCATGGATTCTGCTCATGCACAGAACTATGTGCAGGAACCAGGACCTCAGTGAATTGCGGTGTACCAAAAACTAAACTCAGTACCCAGAACCCCTATCCGACTAGCATCAGTGTCTCATTCATTCTCCGTATCATCTCAAAGCTACCAATGATTAGACAACCCAGAGCAAGCGACTTAGAGTACTCTCAGGAATGGTGGGAATCAGAAACACCTTTTCGTTATTATTCTCATATCAGTCCACAACAAGAGTAATCAGAGACACCGTAAAGTTTAAAATGTTTATTTTCAACTACGTTCCCTAAGATGCAGTACTTTGGCTAACATAGGCAGACAAATGATTAAAAACAAAACCATCAGCATTGTTACAATACCATATAAAATGAAGGGAGAAATCATGGTATAAATGATAGTGGATTATAGTCACCCTCCCTTCACAAGAAAGCTAGCATTATGAAACTAATAGAAGGTCTCTAGGTTTGAATGGGGAACCCCATACCGTAAAGATCAGCTTAGGTGAATCACATCACAGGATCAGCTTTGCTCTGTGTCTGGAAAAGGTCTTCTCCAAAGTGTCTGAATCATGCATGCAAAACGCAATATTAAAGGCACTCGAGTTTCAGATATTTGCAGCTGTGTGCGTGTTATGGCTAGAGCGTGGGCCGATCAACATGAATTCAAAAGCATACATTGTTATTTGACCTTGACGGCTTCTGCACACAGTGTTCAGACTAAGGTCGCGGTGCACGTCTAGGGAAGTGAACAACAGACCGTTCTCATGTGAAGAAAATGCAAGCAAGCTGTTTGTCTTATAATAACAGCTACCTGCAGTGTCGTGTGCAAAAGCAGAAAAAGTGGCAAGATAGCGTTTTAAATCTAAGATGATTATGCTAACATAGCAATGTGGGTACATGGAACTCCGTCTCCACTACACCCTCCCTTGATCGGACCACGAACAAATAGGGAAGCTAAGTAGGAACGCAGAGTTCAAGTTCGACAGAGACAGAACCAAGTTCATGTATTGCTCATCCATATAATTGGTAGTGACAGTTCGAAAAACCCGTTAGAAAAAAGGGAGAAAAAAAGAAAAAAGAAAAAAATTAACAACCCGGGGTCGGATTATTGGAAGAGGGACAAATCCCAAATTAATCCATCAGCGTGTAAGCACAATAAGTAGCAACAGCCTCCAGGAGGAAGTCATTATAATGTTCAGTAAAAGAATCCGCCATCCAGTCTAGCAAAGTAAATGAACATACATGTTCTTCGTTAACTAGAGCCTCTAGCACAATCAGAGGACAACTTGCGTGTTTTTCAAGATAACTTCTCGCCAAGAAGTCATCTGCTGCCGTAGATATATCCCAATTCCCTAGGACTCCATGTGCCGCTCCACAGGCCATAATCCCGATGCCAGAACAGTCCAACTCATGAGCCACTAAGGGACTCATCAGTTGATCATAATCCGGGGCAGGAGACACCGAGTTCGACAGGCACAGATCCAGAGCCCATTCGAAAGGACAATCTAGGCAATGAAAAACAGGTTGCATGCAAGTAAAGTAGGAAAACAGGAAGGACAATCCATAAGCTACGCTCAAAGTGGCCAGTGGCAACGTTCCATAGTATTCAAGCATCCGGTTACGAAGTTGAAGCAGCCGGGACAGGCTGTCGTGTGATACATATCATGCAGCCATTGCGCAGCAAGCAGACCAACAGGAGTACACAGGCCGTGAGGGCTAGAATCAACGGAAGCCCGCCGAAGACACTGGAAAACATTGAATGAGAAAATGCCGGTATCACACCAAATATTGTTTGGAAGGAGGTCACGAGGCCGCAGCCCACAATTTTGAAAAAATGCACCAAGCCAGTTGTTGACGAGGCATTGAAAATAGTATGAATCAGAGCATCGAAATGAAGGGGGAGATCAGTATTTAGAAGCGCATACACGTCGGTGCGGGTGTTAGCTACGTGAAGGATGAATGTTTCACAGGAGGAAGTCAGTGCGACCTCCTTTTGAGACAATAGAGCCCTTATTCGGCTCATCTTGTTGTACTCTGCTTTCAAGGTCGGGATGGAAGGCCAGATGGATACATCCAGTCTCCCATGCGGAGGCGGGAAAAGGAAATTTTTACAGCATGCTACGTTTTGTGAGACAGTTACAATGTATGGGATTCCTATTAGCATCCCGCAGCATGCCTCATTATTCAAAAGCAAATAACTACCGTTAGCTAATAATGTAAAAGTGGGCGTAATTGCTGGCACAGGATTTCCCTTTAGAACGCAACCTAAATTCGGTGCTTGAACGTTGCATGCGCCACGCAATTGGATCTGCCTACAAACTACTGAGTGATCAGGTGTGGAAGTGCATTCCTCTCCTTTCAAATAAACTTCTTTACCCTCTCTCATGCACCTGTATGTAAATGGGAGTGACCAAACTTCATGCAGGAAAGCAGTACCCAATGGTTCATATCTGCCTACGGCATAATGTTTCATACACGAACTGAACTTAAACAATGGAAACAGCAAGGTGATTAAACCGTGGATAAGCCACACAGCTGAGTTCGATTCGGCCACAGAGAAAGGTAAAGGTTCTAACTTTTCAATATGCAGTAATGAGTATGTTGCATCTTTCATGGACATGAATTGTTGTTTTGCAGTTAGATTAAACGGGAGGAATAATGATGACGTATTCATGTAGTCCCAGGGAACTGTCCCAGCCTTCAAAGTTTGCAAAGTCCATGCAAACTGCATAATAGAACGCAATTGATTTTGACAATGATATAGAACAGATACATCATCCTGCACAATATCCACAACAGATGAAACAATATTATCTAATGTATAAATCCGTGAAGAAAGGGTATTAATGCTGTTATCAATGACAGCTAGCACTTTTTCCAAATTAGCTTGATCAATAGCTCTTAATCTCAAAGCAGCTTCAATTTGAGATCATTTCCAAACTTCGTTGTAAACAGCATACACCCATCTTTTGGATCTGACACCCACAGGACCCTTATCAAAATCATTCAAATCTATTTTGTCATTTAATTTCGATAAATGGAGTTTAACAGATGCTAAGGTGGAATGTTGCAGCCAATTCTGACATAATTTCCCGACAGAATAGGTAGTAACAGAATGAGGAGATGCAAACCTGGGGTCCACCCTAACCTGTGTATAGCCAGGATACAGACCCAGAAACGATGTTGGCAGGAATCTGAGCTCGTCTGCCATATCAACCATCCTTCAGGATCTAAGTTGGAAATGTTGAAGGATGTATTAGAAATATAGGACTGCAACGCATCGATGGACAGATCTGTGTGAATATTCCATTGTGGATAAGCGCCCAGATCAGGAACAGAGGGTGAATTCATCTTTTTAGAAGTAGCCAATCCAAAGCAGGTGGTTTGAAAAATGGTAGAATTAAAAAACAAAATGTGGTTTGGGATAAGGCAAGCACGATGCAGAGCCTCTGTACCTTGTACCTGCCAAGTTTTAGAACCCCAAACAGATTTAAAATCAATGGTATCTTTCCACAGCTCATAGCCCCCTATAGCCAATTCATCCATAAAGGATTTGGAATATAACAATTTAGTGTGGGTCAGTCTAAACTTCCAAGCTGACTCCGCAGCCATTTTAAAATAAAATGCGTCAGGTTCAGATACACAGAAATCAGTAAAATATGTACATTTTTTCACTAAAGTTTTAGAGCTGTCTTCAATGGGCGCAGGGCAATGCTCCCATTGTGAGTAATTGACAACATTTCTAAATGTATTCACTGTATGTAGGAAATGATTGCCATAGTGTTGGTAGCAAAACAACTCCCCATAGTTAGCCGTGTCTAAATACAAATCTTTAGCATCAAAAGCAGCATAATATTTCAAATCGGAAAAAAGCGCCTCCATGGCCTGGACGTCCCAATCATCAGAGCAAATGTTTTGTTTCACAACATCCCCCATAGAAACACGAAGTACATTGGGGACATTAATCACCTCTGTGGGACCATGAATTTGAAATTTAACAGCATCCCATACAATCCCATCCAACACAGGCCAGGCAGTAATATTCACAAAAGTCTGGTCCCTTTTCATGATGTGCGATGAGGAGTGGGGGGCCAAAGTTCCATCAATTAATCTAATTGCAGATCTTTCGGTGAGATAGTGTCCATTAATAAGACGAGAAAATACCACCACAAATCCAATTGACATGAACAAATAAATACATAGGAGCATCAGCCAAATGTAAGTCCAGTGGGGAATTAAAAAATGTCTTTTAAACCAAGCCGCAAAAATAGAAACATTCGATGGGGGATTGGAAGTCATGGAGTTAGTGTCAAATGAAAAACGTGACTGGTCAACTGCAGTTGATAGTAAACCAGGCAACGACACATCTGTGGGATAAGTATACTCAGTATCTTCAGGTGGACCAAAAGCTGGTGGTGGCAACAAAGGATTAGTAACTTTATGCATCTCGATGGCAATGTCAGGCCTGGTGGTAGACGCCGGAGCCAAAACAGAATTTTTCAGCATCGCTGGACAAGAGACAGCTGGAGTCATACTAAGAAGGATCGGCCACTCGCTGTAGTTTGACATTGTCAATGGAGATGTACCTGTTATCCTTGCAACCAGGAAGTGGAGGTAAAATGACTTTGCGGTAGAGGCATCCAAGCGAACAGTTCAAAACAATTTAATGATGCGAACTAGCCTTAACATTCAACCTTACTTAATTTTCACCCTAAGTGAGCATGATAGATTCGTGCTAACACGTTTTAGGCTAAACGTTTTTCACCGTTTGGTTAGCTTCCCAAAAATGAACGACTGAGCCAAAGATCTACCTAATTGCCCCTGTGATGACATATCACCCCAAACGTCGATGCATGTGGTCCTGTTTTGTAAATATTATAAAAAGCTAAGAGAAAAATGGATCAAACCCATCTTACTGATTTGGGGTCTGAGGCAATGTCGCCCAGCCTATCTTGCATTGCAATGCTTAGATGCGGTATGTTCTGCAAGAAATATTGCATGCTTTTTGAAAACAAGCATTAGGCACAGAAAACACCTTTAAAAATCGAAAAAGAAATGTTTTCATAAAAGAAAAAAAAAAAAACCAATGAATTTGTATAATGGGTGAATGCGCCTCTATCTTTTAATTGATATCATTCTCTTGACTTATGATGCCAAAAAATGAAATTATTGAAGCTGCTAATTGACTTATATTTTTATTATATAATGAGATTTGGAATAATTGTTCTTAACCACTGTTTTTATATTGTACTTTTATGGTTTTTATCTTTTATGATAACCGAATAAAGAAAAATTGTATTTGATTTGACTGTTCTCGTACCCTGCACGCCAAGCACTGGTACTGGAGCACGATAACAGGGGCCAAACTCCTTCTTGTTCTCCACCTTCTTACGGACCAGGTCACCAACTCGAGGTAGCCAGCCGACTACCGGAATCTGAAGCGCAGCATCAGTCGTGGAGGGCAAGTGTTCCTTTGCAAGACCATCTCTGGTCTCTTGTAGATTCTGTAATATAGCACAGTGATCATCTACGTCAAAGGGTGCGGCTGACGCTGCCATGTCTAGACCATCAAGGTCCGGAACAAACATCTTTATGCCAAAGAGCATTTCGTATAGGGTCCGCCCACCCAGAGACCTTCTAGGGAGATTATTAAGTGCACGTTGAACGTTATACAGATGGGCTAACCAGTTCCTACCAGTGCCTAAAACCCTAGCTGTCAGGGATTGCTTTAAGTCACGGTTCATTCGCTCCACAACACTATTGCCCTAGGGCCGGTATGGAGACGAAAATTTGACTTGGACCCCCAAAGATCTCATGGCTTCTTTGTACGCCTTAGAGGCGAATGCTGGACCTTGGTCAGAATGAAGGGTACCACATGCGAAAATTCCCACAAAGACACGCAAATCCCTGATGACAGTTCGAGCATCAGCACTCCGTTGTGGCCATACCCAAAGAAAACATGTGCATGAATCCACTGCAACTAAGATGTACTTATACGCAGTATCAGAGGAGAAAGGACCGCAGTGATCTAAATAAACACACCCCAGTGGTTTATTAGATATGTAAAAATGTGTTTGTGGTGAGCGTGCAGCAGTCGAAGGTTTAATCTGCTGGCAGATGTCACAATTAAGAACATAAGTTCTAGAAGCCATACCTTCGTGAGCTGCTGTTATCAAGGAAAGTCTGCAGTCCGCGTTGGGAATCAATCTGTCACCAACGTCGTTAATTCTCACACAGGGAACTTTAACAGGACTTAAATGATAAGATTATTTAGAAGGGAAACCTCTAGGGTAATTACTTCCCTTCTCCGTCGCAGCAATAGCTGCCAAGATGTCATCATCAATCTTACTTTTGGATCTTGTAACTGCTGCCACTAGATATGTAGCCACTGCTGTTTTCGCCGCTTCGTCAGCTAAGCTGTTCCCTACAGCGTGGACACCAACTCGCTGGTGCCCAAGAGTATGAATTACACTCACGAGAGGCATATTCTTTTTATGTTCTGCTACTCGAACCCAAAGCATTTTATGCTTGATTGTGCTACCCTTGGAATCACGATATTCATTTTGAGACCAAAAAAATAAATTGTCCTTAAAAGACTGAACACAGTAAAATGAGTCACTTACTATAAGTGTAGTAACTCGAGGATCAGCAAACTCCAGTGCGAGCAACAGAGACAACTGGGCGGTACAATCACCCAATGACTGCGTATGCACAACATCAGATTTGAATTCACCATTCACGAAAGTACCAGCCACAATTGCGCAGGCCGCTGAATATGCATGCTTCGATCCCGTAGCCGGTTGCGCCGAACCGTCAGTGTAAATGACACAATGGTAATCCTGAAGCGGACGCAAAGACAGAGGGGCTGGATGAACGAATTCATACTGCAAATACTCCTGAGTCTGCAATGAGGCATCAAAGATGTAGGTGACATCAGGCAATGTCAAGGAAGTGGCCCATTGTATCCAACGTGGATGCAAAGCTTTAGAATTAGGTACACTGGCTTTCGTCACTGCCTTTAGGGCAGGATAAGGTGTCCCAACCAACATGCGTTTCCCTTGCGACAGCGCTCTCTCTTTCAGAATCGCCATCTGCACTGCAGTCAAAACATTCTCGACAGTGGAAAAGAGCATTTCAGCCGAAGTGTACAAGTGTGATTTGTAAACAATGGGGACTGTGTCGCCCTCATTGAACGTTAAGTACGTGAAACCCACTGCACCAGGCACAATTCTTATCACCAAGTTAGTGTGGTTATCACGTGTCAGTAAGTACTTTGAGGCAAGAAGATCAGCCTGCAAAGATTGCAAGATAGCTGAATGCTCTGGCAGCCAGCTCGATTTGGAAAAAGTAGGTTGTACCAAGCCATAAAGCGGCTTGATACGCTGGGCATATTCGGGAATGTAAGTACGCCCGAAATTTAGAAAACCCAGCAAAGATTGTAATTTCTTCCGTGTTGTCGGAGCACCCAAACATGCGCACTTCTCCAGGAAGCGAGGGGCTAATCCTCGGCCTTCGTTGTTGAGTTCATAGCCTAAAAACAACACTGTATACTCTGCAATGTGTGACTTTTCAAAGTTGAATCTGTAACCGACGTCCGCAAACATGATAATGATGCGGTCAACGCGACACAGATGTGGCCATAATTCTTCGTCTGTGAGATAGATATCATCAACATACAAGTACGCATCAGGGTCAATGCTCTCCAACAGAGAGACTACACATGCGGCAAAGACACCTGGACTATTTTTATAGCCCATGGCTAATTTTTAAACTGTTTCTGTTTGCTGCCAGAAGTAAAGGCTGTCCAGTGACTACTAATAGAGGACATATTATGGCTATAAAAGCCATTGGATATGTCAAGTGTGGTCTTAAATCTTTTGCTCACGAGGCTATCAACGAGGGCAGAACTGTGGGTATTCTGTACAGCACAAGTCCGACAATGAGCGTTCAAATGCCGGTAATCCAAAACTAGGCGGTATGACCCATCAGGTTTAGTTACAGTGAATAGATGATTATTCATGGGTGACACACATGTTTCAATAACACCTTGATATTCCAATTGCTCAAGGATTTCTGCGACGTGTGAGCTAGCTTTGCGGCGCATGGGATATTGGGGTTGCGGCTGGGGCATAGACCGGAAAGGAATCTCATGGCTTGGTGACAATTTATCCCACCCAACCTGAGTACGGTACAATGCCGGAGAAAGCACCTGAGCCCACTCTTCTGCAAAGTTCTGAGCCTGATCCTTTGGCACAGTGTGCGCGAAGGATGGGAGGATTACCTCCTCCCCTCTAGGAGCGGCCAAACGAAAGCTGGGGGCCAGTCCGCCTCTGCCAATAGAATGTCATATGTAGAGGTCAGATTCTCCCAAAAAATCCCTTTTATGGTACGTTGTATGTCACCTTCTATTAAAAGGACCATGTCATATAGTCTGTCAGGGGGAGCCACTCTAGTATCCACAGTTTCTACAGTAATGAATGAGTCAGTTGCTGTCGCCTTCAGATATGGACGCAGTGCTTGCCGCACTACTGTAACCTCCGCTGCGCTGTCGAGCAGCGTTAGTGCCCATGTTAGGTTCCGAAGCTGCGTTCTCACTATCTGTGGCATAACTTGCTGTTAGTGCAGCAACTTTCTTCTTCTGAAACGCGGGTCGTTGGCGTGCAAACTCGTCCTGCTTGCCTTTACCGTCAGGCTGACGGGGTTGCTCACGTCCTTGTTGGGCACCCCGACCTTTGCCACGTTCTCCTCCACCGGACTGTGAGACCGATGTTTCCTGTGAAGAACGAGGAGAACGTTGTTCAGTAACCTAAAATCTATCAGGTGACCTAATCCTATTGCGATCGCGCAAGTCATATGTGTGCTCACCAGTCGCCTGTACAGGCGACGCGGGACGAGACCCCTGTTTCTGTTGTTGCTTTCCCTGTTTCTTAGCTCTCCAATTTTGTTTGGGAAAAGCTAGACGTTCGTCTTTGAAAGACGAACCCATCTTAGTTTGCTGTTGCACAACTGTGGTCTGAACAGAAGGCTTAACCCCTACACTACTGCGGCCTATGGTCCTACATGCCTCCGCAATAATTTTAGGCAACTCTCGGGGTTTATCGATGTTGTCGACGAGGGCCAGAGCATTCGACACTTGAATATGAACCGCATCTCGCTTGACGTTACCAAGGATGAGAGTGGCAACTACGTTTAACACACCGACAAGCCTCATCCCCAACTCGACCGCCGCCTTCGACCGTGTTGATCTGGAACACGTTTGATCACGGAGGGCAGTACGGCCATAGACGGGGTGCCGAAGCACTTTGAATAGACTGCCGTAAAAACCTTATCCCAGTTATCACAATCGGCCACCTCTGGGACTAAGTCTTTCTGCAAACTGATGGTGAGCATCCTGTGTTTCTCCACAGGAGTAGAGTTCGGAAATACTGCTTCAAGCTGGTCAAATTTCTCAGCAAGCCAATAAGGCAAATCGTCCTTATTCTGGGGGCGCTTGCCCATTACCGAATTAACTATGACGAGACTAATAACAATCCCGGCTAGGCCAGCTGGTTGCCCCGCAACAACAGGTGCCCCTACCTGCACATTGCGCGAAACATATTGTACCAAAGCCCGATGTACTGTAATCAGGGCTGTATGGAGTTGACGTAACTCATCCACCGTGACATGTAAATAACGAGGATGAGGTGTAAATCCGGCCAATACCGGCCAAGTGGCCCCTGGAATGGACAAAGGGCCCAAACGAACCGGTGTAGCCGTGTGGGGGAGGGCGCCATTAAACCAAATACGATGCTGCCACGCGGAAACAGGTATCTCCTGCGTCCTATATGGCGTATAATTCGCTGGGACTGCCGCAGGAGTGTAAGAGTGAAACGTACTATCGTCCGCATTCACCGCCGGCAAGGTAACCCAAGAGTGAAACAACTCATAGGGATATGATGCATCGGCACTCACTACAAAGATAATAGACATCCCATCATCAGGCACCCTGAACTGCATCAAATGACGCCGGAGAGGCGCGTGGCTATGCGCCGCAATAGCGACTTCAGCCATAATGACAAAGGAGAAAGAAAAACAATCTATATAAACAGTAGCACAAAAGGGTATAACTTAAAAACCTTTTTAATTGACAGCTTGATTGAACCTTATATTAACTATTACGTAGGTTAAAACCGTCACTACCGCTATCCGGAAACAAGAATGAGGGCGTCGTGGAGTTAATATAAGCACTACTTAGGCGTCTCAAATCATAAGACCAAACGTTAGGTGCGCCATGTTGCAGGGATTCTGCTCATGCACAGAACTATGCGCAGGAACCAGGACCTCAGTGAATTGCGGTGTACCAAAAACTCACCTCAGTACCCAGAACCCCTATCCGACTAGCATCAGTGTCTCATTCGTTCTCCGTATAATCTCGAAGCTACCAATGAGTAGACAACCCAGAACAAGTGACTTAGAGTACTCTCAGGAATGGTGGGAATCAGAAACTCCTTTTCGTTATTATTCTGATATCAGTCCACAACAAGAGTAATCAGAGACACCGTAAAGTTTAAAATTTTTATATTTAACTACGTGCCCTAAGATGTAGTACTTTGGCTAACATAAGCAGACAAATGATTAAAAACAAAACCATCAGCATTGTTACAATACCATATAAAATGAAGGGAGAAATCATGGTATAAATGATAGTGGATTATAGTCACCCTCCCTTCACAAGAAAGCAAGTATTATGAAACTAATAGAAGGTCTCTAGGTTTGAATGGGGAACCCCATACCGTAAAGATCAGCTTAGGTGAATCACATCACAGGATCAGCTTTGCTCTGTGTCTGGAAAAGGTATTTTCCAAAGTGTCTGAATCATGCATGCAAAATGCAATATTAAAGGCACTCGAGTTTCAGATATTTGCAGCTGTGTGCGTGTTATGGCTAGAGGGTGGGCCGATCAACATGAATTCAAAAGCATACATTGTTATTTGACCTTGACGGCTTCTGCACACAGTGTTCAGACTAAGGTCGCGGTGCACATCTAGGGATGTGAACAACAGACAGTTCTCGTGTGAAGAAAATGCAAGCAAGCAGTTTTTCTTATAATAACAGCTACCTGCAGCGTCGTGTGTAAAAGCAGGAAAAGTGGTAAGATGACGTTTTAAATCTAAGACGCTTATGCTAACATAGGAATGTGTGTACATGGAACTCCATCTCCACTACAACGAAAGTCGTTTAAACACTCTGTAGAGTGTATAGCAGAGCATGGGGAGAGTAAACAAAGTTCTAATTCCCAAACTTTTGATATACAATCCCTTTTGTATCTATATTAAAGATATTAAATGGAATTAATAAATTGACGAGTGTCTCAAAAGGGATAGTGCAGCTCACCATCAGTAAAACACGAACAACTTCAACACCTACATATATCCGTCACAGCGACACAGCCTGACAAATAGAATTACTTATAATCACATGTAGTTCTCTAATGTCAAGTCATACAGAAAATATACCGCACATTTACATTTTTTTTATCTCTCACACATTTATAAAACATCTCTTCTAAAGAAGCACTCCCCAACTACTTCTATTCCATAAGAACAGACAATAATTAATACGTTTACTACCATATATTTTAGTATATCTACTTTTTATTATTCACTAGTCAGAAACTACAAAAACTATTAACTATACCCAAATGCAAACCAGAAACCATATTCTTATTATATCTCAACTTAGGATCACATGATTCAAACTATGTGTCAAGAATTCCTGTCATGCGAGGGGAGGAAAACGGTAACCAGCGAAAACGGACTACATCTCCCAGGATGCTTAGCGGTTGAGAGGTTATGTAAACAGGAGAGCTGTTACATAACTCAAGGAAAACACGCCCTTATGTAAACAGGAGAGCTGTTACATAACTCAAGGAAAACACGCCCTTATGTAAACAGGAGAGCTGTTACATAACTCAAGGAAAACACGCCCTTATGTAAACAGGAGAGCTGTTACATAACTCAAGGAAAACACGCCCTATAAAGGGAGGAACCGGGAGGTACAACGCTGTCGGATATTGTGTTTACACCGACGTACCTGCTTAGTGAAGAGCAGTGTTCCGGAGTGGTGCTCCAGTAAGGCAAGAACGGAGGTAGGTCGAGTCGTTACTCCCTGGGCCGTGTCTTGCCCCATCGTCACCTGTGAAGGACCCGGAAGCTCTACCGGATAACCATTGAGCTTCGCTTTTTGACTCGGCTGTGTCAAAGCGCAGTGGCGCTTTTGCTGGTTGGAGTCGTAACTCCCAGCCCGACCAGAGATACAGGGACTGCCAGCTGTAACGCACACCAGGAGGTGTTTGCCGCGTTACAGACTCGGAAGTCCACAGGATCGATCGAGCGGCTGCTCTCGGTTCAGTCTTCTTTGCTTGTGATTGGGGTATCGGTGACGCATCACCAGGAGGTGACTCCGCGTCCCGGTGCAGTCTGAGGAAGAGGTTGAGCGGCTGCTCCCTTCAGGTAGAGACCCCGGCTGGGTGTTTCCCTGACTCCTCAATTCTCCCCAACACTCTTCGTGCCCCTCACAGCCTAACGATTGGCATTGTCGGCCATTTCATTTCTGCCTCTGTTGGCATACGCCGGGATCGGTGTATATGCAGAGGACGGTTAGGACCATCCGTGCTGTGGGCTGGTAACGTACTTAGCCTGGAGGATTCCAGTGACTATAACCTTTGTTTATTCCTTGTATTATTTTTGCCTTCATTAAAATAACTAAACCTTCACAAGTGGTTGCGTTCTCATTATCGTGTCTGTTAAACGATCCTGAGACGTTCAGGGCGTTACAAAATATCCGACCTTAATAACACTAACTGTCTCCCGGTCGATAACTGACATGGCAACACTTGATGATGTGCTGGCTGCTTTAGCGACCGTGCAAATTGAATTGGCTGCCTCCAGGCAAGAAACAGCCGATGTAAAAGCCAGACTGGATGCTATCCAATTGGACCCGCTCACGCCCAGCACCTCCCTCACGAACCAGACCCCTGCGGTAGTAGTGGAAATGCCGGTAGCCGTCCCCTTGGCAACACCAGAGAGGTACAGTGGGGATCCTAACACAGTGCAGGTATTCCTCACACAAGTGGCGCTACATTTATCGTGCAAACCAAGGGCGTTCCCCACGAGTCAGGCTCGTGTGGCTTTCCTTATATCCTATTTGGCTGGAAACGCGGCACAATGGGCCGTACCTCTGGTGAGCAGGGACGACCCCATCTTATGTGATTGGGGTGCTTTTCGCGAGGAATTCCTGAAGGTCTTCGACAGAAGGGCTGACTCGTACACGGCGGACCGTGAAATGCTTGAGTTGAGACAGGGATCCAACGACCTGGTGCAGTATCTCAACGCGTTCCGAAGGCTGGTTGCGGAAACCAAGTGGCCTGTTGCTAAACAGACGGCGCTCTTCCATCACGGGCTGTGCGATGAGCTCAAGGACGCCGTGGCTCATATTGACCCACAACCCAAGACGTGTGAGGGCCTTATCAACCTGGTATTACGGCTGGAACATAGGCTAAGTGAAAGAAAGGGGGATCATGGGAGAAAAGGAAAATCCCTTCCATCCTATGTGACAGTGGGAAGTCCTGAAACTTCCACCGCATCCAAGGGAGAACCCATGGACATCGGCGCAATACGAACGAGCCTCACAGCCACGGAGAAAGAGTCACGCCGTAAACAAGGATTGTGCCTATATTGTGGCAAAAAAGGCCACTACGTACGTGAATGCCCTGCCAAACCGAAGACGTCACGTTATCGGGCCAACCGGTCGGTAACAGCCGTGGTGGACGTACCGGCGGAAAACTAGAGGACTCCCAGACCAAAGAAGGGGCATCTCGGAGTCACTCATCCATCCCTTCACTTTCCAACTCGGTCACTAAGGGACAACGACACCTGTTTCTCACGGTGCACGTGGGAGTGCATGACCAGTGGATACCCGTTGTGGCCATGGTGGATTCAGGGGCCACTGGCATGTTTATGGACCACAACGAGGCATGCAGGCTAGGGCTAGTGCTTCTTCCCAAAGCTGTACCCGAAGACGTCTATGCTGTAGACGGAAGGCGATTGGTGACGGGGCCCATCGGGCAGCACACGGGGGTCCTTCCGATGAGATGTGGGAGGAACCATTTGGAACAAATCGAATTTAACATCATCCGAGCGCCCCAATATGGCGTCATATTGGGATTGCCGTGGCTACAGAAACACAACCCCTCTGTGGATTGGCCAACACATCGCATCGAACTGACGTCACCGTATTGCATCCTGCATTGTGGAATAAGAACGGAATCCCTTGACGCAGATAAGAGCGGGAGTCAGACGGTGGCTACAGCGGCAGAAAAAGATGTGGCTCTCCCCCAGGCTTATCACAGTTTTGAGGATGTATTTGATGAGGTGAAGGCGGAAGTGCTACCACCACATAGACAGTTTGACTGCCAGATCGACCTGGTGCCAGGGGCCAGCGTTCCCAGCGGCAGGCTGTATGCCCTGACGGAGCCTGAAAACGTGCATCTCCGGGGGTACCTGGATAAACTCCTCAAGCTAGGATTCATCCGCCCGTCCAAGTCTCCGGCCGCCTCGCCACTCTTCTTCATCCCGAAGGCTAATGGGGAGCTGAGAGCCTGTGTGGACTTTAGGGCATTGAATGCGATAACCGTAAAGAATCGGTACCCCTTGCCTCTCATCAGTGTACTCCTGGAACAGGTCAAGAAAGCTCGTATCTACACCAAGTTGGATTTGAAAGGGGCATACCATCTGGTGCGCATGAGGGACGGAGACGAGTGGAAGACCGCCTTTAAGACCAGGTTCGGCCTTTTTGAGTACCTCGTCATGCCGTTCGGTCTGTGCAACGCCCCGGCAGCCTTTCAGTACTTTTTGAATGAGGTATTCAGAGAGGAGTTGGATATCTACGTGGTCGTATATATCGACGACATCCTCATCTATTCGTCCAGTGTGGAGGAGCACGTACACCACGTCAAAGCTGTGCTCCAAAAGCTGAGGGAAAACATGCTGTTTTGTAAACTCAGCAAGTGTGACTTCCACGTCACATCCGTGGAATTCCTCGGAGTGATGCTGAGTCCAGAGGGACAGGAGATGGCAGAACGAAAGATCAAGGCGGTGAAAGAATGGCCGGTGCCCCAAAGCGTGAAGGCCGTCCAAAGTTTCATTGGCTTCGCCAACTTTTACAGGCGGTTTATAGATGGATTTTCAGGATTGGTGGCCCCAATCACACAGCTACTGAGGAAGTCCAAGGAGTTTGTCTGGTCCCCTGAAGCGAACAAAGCCTTTGAGGCCCTGAAAAGCGCCTTTGGTAAGGCGCCGGTGTTGGCTCACCCCGATCCGGATCTCCCCTACGTGGTGGAAGCAGACGCATCGGATGTGGCGCTGGGGGCTATCTTGTCCCAACGCAACCACGACACAGGGGTGCTTCATCCCGTTGCGTACATGTCCCGCAAACTCAACGACGCCGAACGCAACTACCATATTGCGGAGAAGGAGCTTCTCGCAATCAAGGACGCCTTCACCGAATGGAGGCATTGGTTGATGGGGGCAAGACATGTGGTATCGGTGTACACGGACCATCGGAACCTACAGTTCATGACGGCCACAAGACACCTTTCTCCCAGACAGCTGCGGTGGATGATCTTCTTTGCGGGGTTCAACTTCCGCATCACATATCGGCCGGGGACGGAAAACCGGAAGGCGGACGCCCTGTCCCGTCAATCTGCAGTTAAGGAACCATTGCCTGCGACCGAGCATTCCATCATTTCCCCGAGGATGGTATTGGGGGTTATCCAACCGGATACTTTCCTGAGGGGAATAAAGAGAGGGATCAGGTCATTCGCATGGCGGAGGTGGCTCCTCAGTCACAGAGAATGGCAGCTGAAGGACGGGATACCCCTGAAGGGCAGGTGCCTATTGATACCCACGCCTAGGCTAAGGAAACAAGCATTCATCTGGTGCCATGACTCTCCATGCGCAGGTCATTTGGGCTTTGAAAAAACGGTGGCTAGCATGGGACGGCATTTCTGGTGGCCAACCATGAGAGTGGATGTCAGGAGGTGGGGGCAGGAGTGTCCTACGTGTGCTACCATGAAGGCCGACCATGGCCGAGCCCAAGGGCTCTTACATCCACTTCCGACCCCGGATAGACCATGGGATAGCATATCACTGGACTTCGTGGTGGGCCTACCGGTAGACCAGGGGATGACGGCAATACTGGTGGTGGTGGATTACTTGACGAAAATGGGGCACTTCATCCCCTGCAAGAGAGTCCCTACGGCCGGGGAATTGGCGTCACTACTCCTAAAGATTGTGGTACGACTGCATGGATTACCTGGGGTGATCGTGTCGGACCGGGGGTCGCAGTTTACTGCGCAATTCTGGAAGACTTGGTGCACTGCGCTGCATGTTAAGACCGCCCTGTCCACCAGCTACCACCCTCAAACGGACGGCCAAACCGAGCGCCTGAACCAAACGCTCAAACAGTATCTGTGATGTTTTGTGGACCAGGGCAGGGAAGAATGGGTCGACTTGCTATGGGTTGCAGAGATCGCCTATAACAACGCCACTCACAGCTCCACACAGTCATCTCCGTTCTATAGCAACTATGGTCAACATCCCAGGTTCTTGCCATTTCTACATCCGTTCAGAGAGGACAGGATTCCCGCCACAGCGGACAGGGTGGCACACATAAAAGACACGTTGATGCGCTCAAGGGCTGTCCTAATAGAGGCCAAGAGAAGATACAAGGCTGCGGCAGACAGGAAGAGAAGGCCCGGGCCACTGTACCGCACTGGAGACTACGTCTGGATATCCACAAGAAACATGAGGTTTCGAAAGAACAGTGTGTTCCATCCCAAGTACATGGGCCCCTATCGAATTACCAAGTGTATGGGTCCCGTGAACGTGAAGGTGTGCTTACCCCAGTCATTGCGGATACACCCTGTCTTTCATGTATCATTGCTCAAACCAGCACCCTCCAAGCCGTCTGGGACACCTAGGCCGGTATGCGTGGAGTCGGAGGTGGAGTATGAAGTGTCGGGCATACGGGCGTCCCAATGGCGCAGGGGGAAGCTGTGGTACCTGGTTGCGTGGAAAGGCTATGGCCCGGAGGAGCAGTCATGGGAACCGGCTGAAGGGGTTCATGCTCCGCGCTTGGTCTCCTTGTTCCATCGGCGTTTTCCTGCCAGCGCTGGACCCGTGGGGAGCCGCTGAGAGGGAGGATGTACTGTCAAGAATTCCTGTCATGCGAGGGGAGGAAAACGGTAACCAGCGAAAACGGACTACATCTCCCAGGATGCTTAGCGGTTGAGAGGTTATGTAAACAGGAGAGCTGTTACATAACTCAAGGAAAACACGCCCTTATGTAAACAGGAGAGCTGTTACATAACTCAAGGAAAACACGCCCTTATGTAAACAGGAGAGCTGTTACATAACTCAAGGAAAACACGCCCTTATGTAAACAGGAGAGCTGTTACATAACTCAAGGAAAACACGCCCTATAAAGGGAGGAACCGGGAGGTACAACGCTGTCGGATATTGTGTTTACACCGACGTACCTGCTTAGTGAAGAGCAGTGTTCCGGAGTGGTGCTCCAGTAAGGCAAGAACGGAGGTAGGTCGAGTCGTTACTCCCTGGGCCGTGTCTTGCCCCATCGTCACCTGTGAAGGACCCGGAAGCTCTACCGGATAACCATTGAGCTTCGCTTTTTGACTCGGCTGAGTCAAAGCGCAGTGGCGCTTTTGCTGGTTGGAGTCGTAACTCCCAGCCCGACCAGAGATACAGGGACTGCCAGCTGTAACGCACACCAGGAGGTGTTTGCCGCGTTGCAGACTCGGAAGTCCACAGGATCGATCGAGCGGCTGCTCTCGGTTCAGTCTTCTTTGCTTGTGATTGGGGTATCGGTGACGCATCACCAGGAGGTGACTCCGCGTCCCGGTGCAGTCTGAGGAAGAGGTTGAGCGGCTGCTCCCTTCAGGTAGAGACCCCGGCTGGGTGTTTCCCTGACTCCTCAATTCTCCCCAACACTCTTCGTGCCCCTCACAGCCTACCGATTGGCATTGTCGGCCATTTCATTTCTGCCTCTGTTGGCATACGCCGGGATCGGTGTATATGCAGAGGACGGTTAGGACCATCCGTGCTGTGGGCTGGTAACGTACTTAGCCTGGAGGATTCCAGTGACTATAACCTTTGTTTATTCCTTGTATTATTTTTGCCTTCATTAAAATAACTAAACCTTCACAAGTGGTTGCGTTCTCATTATCGTGTCTGTTAAACGATCCTGAGACGTTCAGGGCGTTACACTATGCGTACATATAAAAGGAACGTATCACTTTTCCTATCTCCATCTCCTCTCCATGTAATCTCCAAACACTGAACACGGCCCCACTGTACAACAACCTACCCTGACTTACATTCAAATCTACCTCTCAGTGTCAAAAATAAGACCACAACCTGCCCACATAACATTTCTGCATTTCGTTTTATCGCTTTTAACTTAATAACACATACGTCTCCTACCACCCCCCACCCCACTATTTCCACAAAACGTATCAGTTGCAAACGAGCGACATTTTCTTTATCTCCCCAAATACATTACAAACTCAAATTAACGCTGTACCTCATTTTCAAAACAATACAGTCCTATAAAGATGACAAACTGCACTTCTTCTCTGTGAAAAATTCCTAAACATATATAAAATACTTATATAACAGCTCAAATTTTATGCATATTTCAGAACCAATATCAAACACCACACTTTACTAACACTATATTACTTTGAAATAAAAAATACTTTCAAAATTAAAAACAACACCTCAAATACTTAATCAATACTATAAAACACATAACACACCTTCTTAAATTCTAACTCACCTTTGTAGTTGTTATCCAGATTTCAAATGACACACGCGTACAATTCTCTCTTTCTCACATAGTACATGTAAAGCTCCGACTTCATCAAGAATGAAACCAGGAATGACACAATATCTCTGTCGCTCCACACATAAATACATGTAAAGAACATTCCAAAACTTACCATTGGCTAATTTTGAATTTTTCTTCCGAAAAGCTACTTATTATTCCGCGCCACATACAGGTCACAAGTTCGACCTATTTTATCACCACACTTTCTGGAACCTTCTACGACACCTGCAGGTTAAAAGTTCATAATTTTTTTTTTAACGATATACTTTTGCAACATTTTGTCGAAAATTTAACGGCACGTGCACGTTAAAAGTTCACAATAGGGGTCAGTAGTTCCTCAGCTTTATTCCCAACTCCAGCAGCACCTCACCTTACGCCCCCAGCGCCATCAGACCCGTAGAAGTCAGTGCTTTCCACTTTCCAAATACCAAATTAATTTCATACACATGAATTTACCTTTGCACTCCCTATATAACATCCCCTAAGCACCATACACAAGTTACAATGTTCGAAACAAAAGTTCCTCCAAGTAGCTATAACTACATGCTGACACTACTTGCACAGATGTGGCACAGCGGCCAGAGCACATGACTTCACAGCCAGTGGCGTAGCTAGAGCATGTGGCGCCCGGGGGAGGGCATGCAATTCAAAGAGGTCCGAGAGACACGTAGTATCGCCGCTAATAGTTACCTTGATCATGCAACTTACATGCACATACATGACACGGATGAGGCAGCTTAAAAACAATCACCACCACAGAGCAATGCCACACAACAAACATGCACAAATATTCTTGCCACACATCAGGCCCGGCTCCAGGAATTTTTGTTTGGGTGGGCCAAGGGTGTATTTGGGTGGGCCACTGCGGGCTCGATTTGTCGCATATATGTCTGGGCAGGCCTGCTTCAGGGCCCTCCTTTATCTCTTCTTAGTTTTATAAGAACCAGTAAAACTCACTCTTTTCCAAATCTCTTTCTAAATATTATCATTTTCCATGTAATGTTCCTTTGATGGGAAGAGGAGGTTTCTGAGGTGGGAGTATCAGGCAAGTAATACTACTCAGGCTCCATCTGTTCGAGCCTTCATGGAGGATCCCTCTTCATTACTACCTCCACCTGACCCCGGACTCTGCAACGCACTCCCTTACAGGCTCCCTCTGTGCGAGCCTTCAGGGAGAATCCCTCTTCATTACTACCTCTACCTGACTCCGGACTCTGCGACGCACTCCCTTACAGGCTCCCTCTGTGCGAGCCTTCAGGGAGAATCCCTCTTCATTACTACCTCCACCTGACCCCGGACTCGGCAACGCTCTCCCTTACAGGCTAGATTATCCACTACTCCTCTCTCCAGTGCACCTTATCTCACAGCTGACCTTGGGCCCCAGCCCCATATCAGGCACCATCAGGCTCCACTTTGCTTTTTCCCGGTAAAAACATTAGTAAAATCACCATCAAACTTAAAACATTGAATATAGCAGTAAATATAATTAGCACGCACTTTAAAGTATGTTCCACAGTAGCCCTTATGACCCGACTGCTAATTAAATAAACAAAAACAGAAAGGCCATCACAGGGCCGGCTTTAGCACTGATGCGAAAGTCTTTTTTGCCGCCACACTAATAACCTCTTTCTCCGTAAATACCTTTACTACCACCTTCCAACAGTGCCCCTCATCCCTCCATGGCCCCCCTAGTGACCTCCTCCTCAGATTGCCTCACGCCACAAGTGCCCCTCATCTCCCCATAGCCCCTCCCCCTCATGACCTCCTCCTTGGACTCCCTCACTGCCACCATCCACCAGTGCCCCTTATCTCTCTGTAGCCTCTCCCCCTCATGACCTCCTCCTCAGACTCCCTCACTACCACCCTCCACCAGTGCTCCTCATCTCACCCTAGCTCTCCCTCCACACCATGACCTCTTCCTCGGATTCCCTCACTGTCACCCAGGGCACAAGTCCTAAAAAAAGAAGTGGGGGGACGCTGACGTCACAACAGCAAGTGATGTCACGAAAGGTGGCTTGCACCATCAGACTCATTGCCTCCCCTCGCTCACCCCTTAGATGCCATTGCATCAGAGAAGCCAGCGCGTGAGCAGCGTTCTGAATGAGCTCCGATCTCGCCCCAGAGAGGCCAAAGAGTAAATGTGTGGCTCCATTTGGTCCAGTAATCGAGCTCCCGTTAAAATAAGTGAGGGGACGCCATCCACCCGCCTGGTACCCCGACTCGAGCCCTGCAGTCACCCTCCACCAGTGCACCTCATCGCTCCACAGCCCCTCCAACTACCTCCTCCTCAGATTCCCTCACTGCCACCCTACACCAGTGCCCCTCATCGCTCCGTAGCCCCTCTCTCATATGCATTTGTTGTTTAGCGCTACTCATATCAGTGTAGTGTGTCAGCACTTTACACCACAAACACATTATACAGAGACAATGAATCATACAAGTATGTAAATCAGTCTACAGGGAATGTCACATAAACCAATGAGGATTACAAGGTGTAGGAATCACATGTCATCCATACTGGTGGCCAGTATATTTTGAGAGGGTTTGGTCTGGGGAAACACAACCTTAGGATTTAAGAGAGTATTCCATGGGGATCAGCTTTACTGATAAAAATGTATCTCTGCCCAAACATACTCATTTTAGCAACATTAGAATGATGAAAGACTGAGGAAGTTCTAACTATATCACAAAACAAATCTATACCATTCATGTTTGTATGCAGCTCTTTGGTGACAGTTCATTGGTCACTGTCCTATGTTAGGATTGTAACTTCTGAACTGCAAGCAACACAAGGATCTCTGTGGCAAAGGCAGCAACCCACTGAGCTTCCACACAAAATACAGTTCATCTGCATTTAAAAACTACTAACAGACAAATAATTGCTATCCAGCGGATCATTAATCACCAGCGTTATTGGGGCATCTTTTATTGTCTTATTGTTGTCCTGCATCGGCCATGATAATGATAAAAACTATTTAAATGAAGCGCACACGAAGTACGTGTCCTGCTGGGCCTGCGCGCATATTTTTAAAAATAAAAGAAACACATTCTCTTACCTACTACTGCACTAAAACGAATTATCCACGGACGCAGCAGAGCAGACTGCCACAGGCCACAAGGTCCTCACGAGAGTGCGTAGTGGTGAAGCGCGTGACGCGTCACCGCTACGTTCTCATCGCGAGGGCCGGGCAAAAATGTAGCCCAGGGCCGTCATTGGTAGCACTGGCGTTGGCTCTCCAAGATTGACGGCCCTGGAGCAGGCAGCAGGCTGGGATGCGACCAGTATACGCGGGCGGCGCCGCGCGGGCAGATTAACGGTCTCAATCATTATGGTGGCAATTGCAGCAGCAGGCACTGGCGCACTCAGCACTACAACCAAGGTCAGTGCGCGCAGTGCGCAGCGCGCTGCTTGCTGCACTCAAACTGGGCCGCCCGGCCGCGCGCGCCGTTGCGGCCGCAGCGGACTTTATAATTTATTTAGTGACACTGTGTCCCTAAATAAATTATAAAGGCCGCTGCCCTAAATATAGTGCCGCCTGGGGCGATCCGCCCCCACCGCTCCCCCCTAGCTACGCGCCTGTTCACAGCATATGACACACAGTTTGGGCTCACGCTTTCATCCCCGAATCCGGCAGCAGCTCAGCTTAGCAGCATGAGACTCTACACACTACCTCACATATTTTCCGTACCCCAGAACTTTCAGACCAGTACAGGTCAGTAGTTCGTCCTAGTAGTTATAAACACATGCTGACACTACTTCCACAGCTGTACTGCAGTGGCCACAGCACATGACTTCACAGCATAAGACACACAATTTAGACTCACGCTCTAATCCCCGAGTCCCGCACCACCTCAGCTTAGCAGCATCACACTCTAGGCAATACCACACTTAATTTTTGTAGCCTAGCACTTTCACACCGGTAGGTATGATTAGTTCACTTCGCACCCCCTCTATAGCACACCCTAAACACCCCACAAAGGTTACAGTGCTCCTACCCTCCTCTTTCCCACATTTTTCACCCTTTTTCCCCCTTACTCGCTTCAACGGAATCACAAAATGGCGGCCAACACTTCCTAGTTGCAAACGCTCGCAGCGCTTGCAGCCAATCAGCAGCAAGCTCGTTCTCGTAACGCCTCAGCCAATCAGATGGCAGAATTCCCAAATATTGATATCTGTAAATTTCGATATTTCTCAAAAACTACTGAACGGATTTACACCAAATAAACAAAAGCGTGCTTTCTAGACCAAGACCCTTCTCCCTGCCAAATTTGGGGTAATTCCGTTCACCCGTTCGACCTGTAGCCTTGTCTAAAGTTTCCTATGGAAATTAACATTGAAAAAACACGTTTTGGGATCCTCCTTTTTTCTCGGCCCCCCCCTTGACGAATCAACCCCAAACTTTCAACATAGGAGCTGATCTCAACAAAGAATTAGTTTTGAAAATTTCACGAAGATTCATCAATCGGCGCCAACGTTATTGCGAATAGAATGTTGCCATTTTCCTATAGTAACTAGGTCCTAACTATAACTACCTACTGGCGACCGCCAGTAGGTAATATATATATATATATATATATATATGCTTTCCAATTAACTTACTTTCCAGTTTTTAGTATTTTTACTCTAATTTACAAATCGGTTATAAGAATTATTTTACTCCTATTTTTTGAATCTATTTGAAATAGTTTGGATAATTTGAAGTATAAACAGCATGTATTTATTGTTTATGATACAAACGAAGTACATAAACAAGTCTGTTATCTATGTCTATGACCATGTGATATCCCAATTGTATGTACTTGTCACTTTAAATATTGCACTAACCTGAGCATCCATGTCATGTGATCAAGGCTCTACGGAGCCGAAACGCGTAATGGCGACGGTTGATTAAACTGAATTAGGTCCGTGACCATATGTTTGGAAAAGGAGTCTTCCAGTTTGCGGAGTTCACTATATATATATATATATATATATATATATATATATATATATATATATATATATATATATATATATATATATATATATATATATATATATATATATATATATATATATATATATATATATATATATATATATATATATATATATATATATATATATATATATATATATATATATATATATATATATATATATATATATATATATATATATATATATATATATATATATATATATATATATATATATATATATATATATATATATATATATATATATATATATATATATATATATATATATATATATATATATATATATATATATATATATATATATATATATATATATATATATATATATATATATATATATATATATATATATATATATATATATATATATATATATATATATATATATATATATATATATATATATATATATATATATATATATATATATATATATATATATAAACAGATTAGCCTAAACCCTCCCCCTTTTCTACTGAAGCTAAATGATTGTATGTCAAAGATCTCTGAGATTAGGAGCAGATCCATACCGTAGCATATACAGATGGGTGCTATACATCTCAACTGCTGCAATGATGTTGTATCAGAACTCTCTTGTACTCAGTTATATGACAAGACGTGTACTCATTCTCGTGTTATTTCTAGGTGCTAGTGCCTGACCAGAGAGAATACAGGGGGCATTGTTGTTTGACCTTGTCTAGGGTGTTCAGACTAAATCCCAAGAAAAGAATAGAACAAGAAAACATGCAGGTTCCATGTGAAAGTACAGTGTGGCACAAATCTTATGTTTATATAGTAACCTGTGTAATAAAATGCGGCCTACAACGTGCAGAATTAGGCTAACATAGGGAGAACTACAATGGGCCATGCAGGAAACACAAGACAATTCAACCTTGTGGTGATTAACATTTCTTGACTGTTATATCTTGTTTTGGTGTGATGAAGGTACTTCCATTTTTACTGAAAGAAAAGCACTGAGCTGGACAATGAATTACTGTCTATTATTAGGCAGTTTGAGGTTTGAGCTTCTATCTCCCACTCTACCTCTTGCTATCCTGAGTGAAAAATGTGGAAAGGGTCCTTGGTCCAGTTTGTAGAAGCATAGTAGGATGGAACCCAGATCACCAGAGGCAAACAACACCAACCACCACAGTTGAAGTTTAGTAACATGCGAGTACATTGTGGCTCCTCAATGAAGTCTGACAGCAATAACCAAATGGCTAATCCGTAAAATAGCAAACTAGTAAATATTTCTAAGCCTCAGCAAAGCCAGCAGACCAGCTTATAAATTAAAACTCAAGCCAGACCCATTGGTTTTACCAATCCTTGTTATTAGATGCAAATGAATGTACTACCCTTACCTTCTAAAAATGTAAGAAATCGAGCAATGGTTTCTTTAAAATTCCTTTTTTCGCTGTCGAAATGTTTGGATTGACTTAAAGCACCCCAGCTCTCTGTTGAAAGGACAGGAGGTAGAAGTAAATTTGCCAGCATACTCTTTGTGCCGGTCAATATTCCTTCAGCTGCATCCAGAACACCAAAACATATTTCCTGTAAACATAAAGTAAAGCCAATTAGAAACTTGTTTATTTATACCACTAAATAATAGTATACAAAATCAGGAATTTTGTAGTTATTGAGGCATCCATACATTATACTCAACAGGATCAATTGTGTTAATACAGTTTTATCTGAAGGGAGTGGCGCAGTGCCTGCAGCTCCCTCCTGCACAAGATGTTCTCAGAAGCTTATACCAGTCGCTTATAGCTCAAACTTTTTGCAGAAGCACCAGACAAAAGATTTAGGAGCAGGGCCAACAGAAATGATGCACATCTTGTGCCACAGAGATGCAGGAAGCCAAGCCCTCAGGGTCAAAGTAAATGCCAGAGGAGGTAGTTTTGTCTCTGCTCAGAGCTCTTGATGGTGTCTGTTCTTTATGGTGTCTGTTCTGAGAGACAAATGTAGTGGGCAGCCTGGTTGACGCCTGGGAGGGGAGGGGAAGGATTAGGTAGGTGGCATAATCTTTATATGCACTTGCATCGCTTTCTCCTGAATTTAGGTCCCCTTTATTTTCATCATTCTCATGCGTTTTCATGAACTTAAATAATTATTAAGGAGCAGGAGAGCACTCAAATACCAATTCACAGACACATACAACTACTTCCACTCACACATCCACACAGCCACTCACACCCACTCTCTCAACTACAAAGTCGCTCAACATAGCCACTCACTTACCCATACAACCACTTACATACCCATTCACACATCCATCTATACAACCACTTACACACCTGCTCATTTACCCATACAGCCACTCACACAGACACCCATTCTCCAATCCAGCAACTCACACCCACTCCCTCACCCATCCAGCCTCTCAACAGAGCCACTTACACACCCACAGAACCACTTACATACCCATTCACACATCCATACAAGCACCCACCCAGTTACTCACCCACCCATAAAGCCACTCACACACTCAGCTAACCAAACACCAACCCAAACAGTCACCCACTCACTCACCCATAGAAGCCATAGAGCCACTTCTACATCCAGTCACTCACCCATACAGCCAGTCACACACCCACTCATACAGTCACTCACACACACCCACGTACCCATACAGATGTCATGGAGTTTCCATCTCATGGAGGGATATGTTGTCCTATAGACCAGCTAGCTCATAGTGCTATCATATGCCCTACCCTAAACCTAGTCAGGCAGCAAATGGTGTCTGGCAATCACTTAACATGACAAGCCTGGCTCCCCAGTAAGCGTAATAACAGCCCTCAAACCCTTTTGCTCAGGCACTCGTGCTCTAGTTCTCTCAGAGAACCAGTTCAAAAATACACAGAGGGACATTTTGCAATATTTATTGAACCAGGGTGATTCTTGCATAAAATATATGTGCTGCAATGTGAGGAAATATGAATTTTGTGATCAGTTATGTCCCCTATCGTAGGCCCCAACGGCTCCATGTGCATGCTATAAGTACATGTATGTTCCCTCCAGTTCCAGTTATGAAGACGCAAATACATGTGCGTCCACCGTCAACATGTCCTCTTTCAGATCCGCCATGAATGGGTCAGATATCCCATTCCTAAGTATGAAAGGCCACCGACTTTATGTGGTTCACTTTCCACATTTTACAGATTCAGGCGAGTAGGCCCTGAATTCTGCCATCAAGCCTTTTTCTGACTTCTGCCTCTGAAAGCTCCAGTCCGAGCCTGCATCTGTATCCATGAACTTTGTCCTACTCCCTGTGCGGCTAACGGTGCCTGATCCAGCCTGTTGCCTGCCAAAAACTGTATTTCACCTTCAAGATTATCTGCTCCGCTCCTCATCCGATGCATTCCTGTCTAGTAGTTTAGGTAAACATTCTTCCAGCTACCGTGCTAAGGACCGTGCCCGTGCTAAGGGCCAGGCCTCACTGTCCTCATGCAAGTAATTCATAGCCCCTGTTACCATGGAAGATTTCTGCCCCCTCGCATCTCATGTAGACACTTAGACGCTTGTACACGCACTAACAGTCAGTATAGCATAGATCCCATCATAGAGACCTTTCCTTTTAGATAATACAGTTCTTTAAACATAAGATATTAGATATGATTTGGGACTAGGTTGACATGACCCCTCAGACTTCTGTCTCCACATGTAGAGCTAAATGTCAAGTCCCCTTCACCCTCTAGTTGCACGTCAGTCACACGTCATACGGCTGCGCGCGCATCTCTGCCAAATATTTCTGCTGACATTGCAGGATTCTCTTATGGATCCACCCACTTGTGACATCATGTTTAATGACGTATTTAGTTACGCCTATGTTTACGCCTTTTTTCATTACGTATGTGTATCATATCTGTATTATCAGCTGTTACGCCTCTTGCATCTGTCTTAATGTAATGCTTTCCATATAAATATCATTACTTGTCAATAATGTATTGCCTTCCCTTCCTGAACCTTCGTGGTGATGGAATTTGAAGCCTGCAGTTCGAACTGTAATTCCTTTGTAGAGGAATAAAGCCTTTTAGAACCTCTAATACCACGGATTCTGCCTCTTATATTTACTGAGTTATTCTTACTAGACTTTACCGCATAAAAAATAGTACCGGTAATGAAATATTTACCACATAAATTGGCGCCCGAACAGGGACACTTTCTCATCTCACGCGCCGGAGGTGCGTTGCAGGCCCGGTCTCCTGCCACGGCTGAACGGACAAAAACGCGTACCTGCAGGATTTCCTGTATCTCCCTCCGGCCGAGCGGGGGTGACTGAGGCTGCGATCAACACCCAGACGAGGCGGTGAGAAGTGCGAAGTATCCCGACCAGAGCCTAGCTGAGAGAGCAAGATCCGAGGTATACAGAGGCCCACCAGGTTCCGAAGTTCCGAGTCCAGTCGAGTCGAGTCCAGTCCGGTCCAGTTTCAGTTCAGTTCCGAGGCCTTCCGTTCCGTGCTACCCGGTGAGTACCATTGCCGGGGAGGCATTTAAACGTGCACATAGTCTGTGCCGGTCAAGACGGGTTTGGGTACACAAATCCGGTCTGCACTGTTTCAGCAGTGTATCTGTACTGTTTAGCAGTATATCTAGTATGTCTTACATATAATTTAGTATTATCTAGTGTTAAGTATTATGTCAGTAACTAGTTTTCTATTAGTTATCATTGTTCGTTAAATGTTAAATGTTAAATGTTTTAAATACGTTCTATACATTGTGGTGTGAATGACTGGTCATTATTGTGTTTATTGTATTAAGTGTGTTCAAGATTAAGTAACCAGATCTAAAAATGCCGCTCTTTTCGAAATTAAGACAGATCAAAACTAGAAAAGGGGTACTCGAAGAAGCTGTTCCCATTCCACCTAGGGACACTCCAGGATACTTTATGTATCATAAGCATGGCCTAGATGCCGTATTATTTCTTGATTTATGGGTGGACTACACCAAGGATTTACCAGGAAGTCAGAGGTGGCCCGCAGCGGGGACCTGGGATGCAGATTGCATCATGAGAGTAGAAGAAGAATTATGGAAAAAGAAAGCCAGACAGTCACAGAAAGATGCCATTGAATTATGGCGTAAAGAATCATATAGACGTACAGAAAAAGCGCTCAGACAGGAAGAGAAAAGTAAGGAGAATTCAAATAAAGCCCGAGAAAATCTATTAATTGAGGAAGGTACCCGAGTAAAATCAGAACAAGTAGATAGACAAAGAAATACCCTTATGAATGGTATGTATCCTCTTCTGGCCGAAGGGTTACCTAAGGCTACCCCGGAAATACCAAAAGACTTGACACCTCCATTGCTCCCGACAAAAGCACACCCCAACTAGCGACATCCGACATGTTTAAAGAACATCTTGTGGATTGTAGATATGACCCAGTGCCGGGTAAGCAGGACAGACTGCTACTATCATCACTACGTATACGACGAGCTACATTGTATTTAATGACGATACCAGGAATGGTTGAGCACCTAGACAGTATATATCACTTTGTCCAAACAGGACGAGGTCCAGAAAGTATTAACGAAGCTATGGAATACCAGAAAGTGGATGTACAAAGACAACTACTACGTTTTTTCATAAACTGCGTGATCAGGAACCAAGACAGGCCTGGGGCAGATCATGATACCATGCAAAAACTTGCCAAATGGGGTCAGAACATATCAGACGAGAAACATGATAGACAGGCGTGTATAATCGCCATGTATCGAAAGATCCGCAAGGAAGTAGAACGAATACATAAAGAAAGACGAGAAGCAGACAGAATTGAATCAGAGGGAGAGGAGGAGCAAGAATCAGAACAATTAGAAACGATAGCTTACGTAGGTAGAGGAAGACCCCATAATAATACTAGAGGCTTTAATGATCCGATACGTCCGATACGTCCAGAATGTAACAGACATTTTCAAACCCCTATGTTAAATACAAGGTCCCCTGAACACCTATTCCAAGCCGCTGATAAATTACTCCGAGATCGAAGGGGGTACCATATGCTCGATTCCATGGACGAACAAGAATTAGCCAGGTCAGCAGTACAATGGGCTGACAGTCCCAGCAAATACAGTGATGATGCACTAGCACACACGTTTCTGAATCTTGCCCCAGACGAACAGCGTTTAGCTAGTATATACATGATTCAACACCTCCTTATATTATATAAAAGCCAACACTCCGATCCTGGACCCTTACCTGACATATTGACAGAACTACTCACGAATAAATGGAGAGGATCAGGTACTGATTTGATTAAAGAAATTCTAGAATTTCGAAACCAGTATATAGTTTTCATATGCCCAGAACACGTTCCAGTTCCCACTATGGGAAGAAAAATGTATCACATAGATAGACAGAATCCGTTACGCGAAGTACACCCAATCAGAGGTGAAGATAATAACTTTACACGCGTGTTTGTGTACACGCCTATAACTAAAATTGAATTATTAGAAATGAAGAAAGTAGTACCCAGCCATGACAAAGATCCAGCAGGTTTTCACCGTGAGATAAAAGACATGTTACTCATGGGAGAGTATACCTACCCCGACATTATGAAAATATTGAAAGTGTTAATGCCTGCCGGTGTTTACGAGAAACTCAAAGAAAAGGAATGGGAGGTGGGAGACCAAAAGATAGATTGGACAGCGTTAGAAAACGAAGAAAAGGCCCGAGCTGCAGGATCAGGGCTTGGGGAAAAGACTACAGCACTACCAGGATTACTAGTGCAGGTACTGCCACGTTTATTAACTACGAAAAAGGAGGACTGGGGTGCAATCTCAGCCTGTAAACAAAAGCAAGATGAAGACACTAGTGATTTCTATTCCCGATTTGAAAAATGTTTTGGTATTAATAGTGGCATAAAAGCAAGTAGCGAGTCATATCCACATCTGTTTGTGACAAAATTAGTTGAAAATTCCCTACCACAAGTTAAGAATAGAGTATTGAAATTTGAGAGTACCTGGCAAGGTAACACCCCGTCACAGATGTTACAGATGTTACAATATCACCACAATAGAATTAGAGAAGAACAAGAACATGAACAAAGACGTATGAAAGATACAAAAATGAAAATGCTTGTTGCTCAGTCAGTTCCAGCTGATGGTCATAAAAAGGGTGATTCCACAGGTCCGACGAAAGGGACATGCAACTATTGTAAACAACAAGGTCATTATATACACGATTGTCCAGTCCTGAAACATAATATTGCCACGGGTAGAACCCAGGAAAGACCACGTCCACCTAGACAGGATCAGAATCAACAACAAATCCCTCAGCATGCACAACCTAGGTCAGCTCCGCAACAACTAGCTCAACTAGCTCCGCAACAGGCAGCTCCACAACAGACTGTAGCACCACCACAAGCGCAGCCTATTGCTGCCACACAAGCAACAACGCAACAGATGTATCAGTATGCACAAGCAGATTATCCCGATAATCAGCGATACACATGAAATAGCCTAGAGAGGGAAGTTGGCTTACCCCTTATTGAGGTTCCTGTAGATCAAGAGGGACCTTATGTACATAGTGAACTATTAGGGGAAGACAGAAAGTTTTTACTTGATACAGGGGCAAGCAGAACAACTATACGACGCAGTGAAGTTCCAGGGGCACCCCTCTCAGGCTCACAGAATATTTCCCTTGGATTCTCAGGAAAGCCTATCATTAATGAAGTTACGCAACCCCTTCCACTTACAGTTGGTCCATTGACACGTACTACAGATTTATTGCTTACTAAATCATGTCCAGAAAACTTGTTAGGTATAAAAACATTGAAAGCTCTAGGAGCCATAATATGTTGTTCTCCGGAAGGAGTACGACTATTTCTACGTGACTTTAAAGGTCACTACGTGTCCAGGGACATGGATCACCGGCTGCAGAATTTACCTACACATTTATGGGCACAAGGCCCCACTGATGTTGGTTGCATGAACATTACACCATATCGAGTCACACTAAAAACAGGAGTAGTACTACCACGAATGCGACAATACAAGTTACCACCAGATGCTGTTGTGGCTTTGCTGCAAATCATTGACGAGCTCATTGCACAAGGAGTGGTTGTCGAAACCGACTCCAATGTATGCAATTCCCCGATAATTCCGATTCTTAAAAGAACGGATCCAAAAGCATCACCAGTATATCGATTAGTTATTGATCTGCGCGAATTAAATAAATGTATTGTACCACAATACCCTGTGGTCCCAGATATCTCTTCATTACTAACAGCTATTGACTCAGAAGCAACGTTCTTCACTGTAATTGATCTCAAGAATGCTTTCTTTAGCGTCCCAATAGATCCGGAAAGTCAATATTTGTTCGGATTCAGTTTAAATGGACGAAGTTTTAAATTCACACGCGCTCCTCAAGGATTCACAGAAAGCCCCAGCATCTATAGCCAAGCACTGAAACGAGAACTTGACAGTATCCACATGCCAGTTAACACTGCCTTGCTTCAATATGTCGATGATCTGCTGATCACCGCCCGAAGCGAACCTGAATGTGAAAAAGCGTCACTGACGGTTTTAAGATTTCTGGCCGACAAGGGGCACAAGGTGTCCCCTTCTAAGCTGCAATTCTGTGTCCAGCGAGTTGTTTACCTTGGGCACTCGCTGTCCAAGGAGGGAAGACAGCTTACACCTGATCGCATCCAGTTAATCGCTAACATGCCACCACCCAAGACACAAAAGGAGGTGCGGGCTTTTATAGGTCTCACTTCATACTGTAGGCAGTGGATCCCTCAATATGCATTTCTAGCAAAACCACTCATCCAGTTGACAACACAGGAGGCAGCCACATCGACTGTCCTCCCTTGGACTCAAGAACATACACATGCCTTTGAAAGCTTAAAGAAAGCTTTATGCCAAGCACCTGTTTTAGCAACACCATGTTATAGTAAACAGTTTACACTCTTTGTTACCGAACGCGACGGTACTGCCTTGTCAGTACTCACTCAGGAACAAGCAGGATCACACAAACCATGTGCTTATTTCTCTAGTACATTAGATCCAGTAGCTCAAGCTCTTCCTGCGTGCCTGAAATCGGTGGCAGCAACAGCTTTAGCAATCAGACAAAGCGATGCCATAGTGTTAGGACATCAATTGACAGTACAAGTACCACACGCAGTAGAGGTTCTCTTGAACCGCACACAAACACAACACTTGACTATAGCGAGACTCACCGGTTATGAATTGACATTGTTTCAGCCACACATAGAAATCAGACGTTGTAATACGTTAAATCCTGCCACACTTTTGCCAGTAAATGGAACAGATCCATTAGCACATGATTGTATTGAAGTCATTACTATCACGACGAAACCCAGACAAGACTTGACAGACATCCCTTTATCAGATCCAGACCTGACATTATATGTAGATGGTTCATGTATGAGAACAAGTACAGGAGAGTTAGTGGCCGCTTACGCAGTCACAACAGACACTGAAGTCATTGAAACAAATTGTATTAACACTTTGTCAGCTCAAGCAGCAGAGCTCATCGCTCTGACACAAGCCTGTATTCAAGCCAAAGATAAGAAAGTCAACATATACACAGATTCACGTTATGCATTCGGAGTCGTCCATGACTTCGGCGTGCTGTGGCGAGAGAGAGGTTATTTAACTTCTCACGGTGCCCACATCCAACACGGACCCCTCATTCAAGCCCTATTAGACGCGATTCATCTACCTACTGCAATATCGATTATGAAATGCAAAGCCCATACAAAAGTTACCGATATCATTTCTCAGGGTAATGACCTAGCTGACAGAACAGCTAAACAGACTGCTCAGAACCAGACTCATACAACTGACGCGACAAAGACAATAGTTCCGACACCAACACATTGCATGACAGTTAAGGATCCCGCCCTTGATGTAATTGACATACAGACACATGCTACACCAGAAGAAATAAAGAAATGGACTGAATTAGGAGGGATCCAAACGGATCAAGGATGGATGACGAAGGAAAAATCTATATGGTTTCTTCCCGACTCCATGGTTCAAGTCATCATTAACACAATACATAGTCCAGCGCACCTAGGAGAAAAAGCTATGCTAGACAGCATTCAACACATTTGGTTCAACAAACACTTGCGAGCAGCAGCCAAACAGAAAGTACGTACCTGTATGATATGTTGTCAGTTTAATCCAGGTAAAAGCATCCCCGTAGAGCAGGGTGGATTTCAACCTCCCGATCATGCTTTTGAAGTCCTCCAGATGGATTATATCCAGATGGAACGATGTTGAGGATTCAAATATGTTCTCGTAGTTGTTTGTGCTCTTTCCCGTTGGACAGAAGCCTACCCGGTTTCAGATTACACTGCCCCGACTACTGCCAAACAGCTAGTTCGAGAATTCTTCCCACGATTCGGCTTACCACGTGTTGTCTACTCAGATAACGGCCAGCCATTCTCATCCGAACTAATGAAACACGTTTCACTTCTGTTAGGTTACCAATGGAAATTCCACTGTGTCCGACATCCCGAGGCAGCAGGTCTCGTGGAACGTCATAATCAAACTCTGAAAATCAGATTGTCCAAAATATGTAGAGAAAAAGGTGTCGATTGGATAGTAGCCTTACCAGTTGCACTCTTTTACATGAGAATGGTAGCACATTCTCGAACAGGGCTATCCCCGTACGAGGTGATCTTCGGTAGACCACCAAATATGTGGGGGACGCCTATACCTCGCAAAATAACTGATGTTGACTGTAATATGCTGACAGATTACCTGGCTTCCTTGATGTCTGCACTACAATCTTGTCGTTCACAGGTAGCTGCAGCCTTTCCCGATAACACAGAGGTAAAGCCCCATGACGTGGTTCCAGGTGACCTGGTTCTGGTGCGGAATTTCGACCGGAAGACCCAACTGGAGCCTAGGTGGAAATCGCCTAAACTCGTCTTGCTGACAACAAGGACAGCCGTGAAGATTGAGGGACGTAAAGGGTGGTTGCACTCGAGTCATATCAAGAAATTTTATGGACTACCGTCCGATGTGAACACTCAGCCCTGCATTCCCTCACAGACAGACTCAAAGCTTCCCTTGGTTGAACCGACAAAACACGAACTCTATAAACTGAAGCTAAGGTCTAGCAAGTCAGACAATTTGATTGTTTAAGTCCTCTCCAAGGTGAATCGGTTGAATTTGTCTCTGACATGTATCCTCTAGACCGGAATAGAGAAAGAAATCGACAGATGCAGCTTAAAAAGCATGCGTATTGTAAATCGCTTCGTAGTCATTGCACAGTAACATTATTAATTTTGTTTTTTCTAAGTTTTTTGATCATTATAACTAGTGTATTGTTACATATGTATTACCCTATTTCTAAGCGTGCTTACAATGTTACTGCTGAACATTCTTTTAGCGAATTACCTCCGCATGAGTTGTCTTATAGATTTGCGCTGCGCAACAACACTTTCATTAGTATGTTACATCATTCCCATCAGACCAGCAATGCTACCAATTGTTGGATATGTGGCCGACTCCCTCCCTATCAGAACTATAAGGGAGTTTTGCCCCTCTTTCCGTATCCGTTCACACACAATGGCTCCTGGGGAGCATGGTTTAGTTTAATTAATTCCCTAGATTCAAATTCAGTAGTTTATCAAGACAACTGGGTATGGGGAAACCTGAACCTAGTTTTGCTTAAAGTCTGCTACCCTAACAAGGAGGGACTTCCCAAAAGAACAGGAACTGATCTAGAAAATGAAGTATATGGATTAGGTAATTTTACACTTAACCTCATGATTCTGAATGTTGAATCCGAAGCCACACCAATCTTGCCCGCTATGTCAGTATTCCCAGTTAAAGGGGAATTATGTGTAAGAAAGAATGGTTCCATACACATGGGCCATAGTAAATGCACCACTGTAATAAAATTCAGTGATCAAGGCAAGTCTACATTTAGAGCTTCCCGTCATTCCTACTTCATATGTGGCCAGACCGCATATATACGTCTACCTCTAGATTGGGATGGTACCTGTTACATAGCATTCCTTCTGCCACCTGTTTTCCTAGCCCCTCCTGACTATCACAGAAATACCCATTTAGTACACAACAGACAGCAGAGAGATCTCCCGATTGTCGATTACACTGAAACGGCATGGGAGCAATACACAGATTTCAATAAGGGTTTCTTTCCCTATATAGGTACAGTCACTAATAGTAAGCTGATACGTAGATTAACTAGAACCCTTGAAGCAGTAGTGAACGAGACTACTTCCGCCTTAGGCAATTTAACAGAAGAGCAGTCTGCTATGCGGATTGTTGTGCTTCAAAATCGTCTTGTCCTTGACGTCATCCTGGCCGATAGGGGCGGAGCTTGTAGGGTCATCGGATCAAGTTGCTGTGTTTTCATACCAGAAAATTCGCCGTCAGTATATAAAGCCATAACTCGCCTTCATAAGATTATAAGCCAGATACACCAGAGTCCAGGCACCTGGACTTGGTCCGGTTGGTTCTGGAGCGTGTTGTCAGCCTGGGGATGGAGGATCCTATCCTTCCTAGGTATTGGCTTTCTCATACTATTCAGTTGCTGCTTATGTCTACAATGTGGGCCAGCGATTTGTGGTCTGTGTGCCACATCGTGTATCCCACATCCAAGTTTTCGTTCAAGATCCCGGAAGAAGAAGGAAGAACAAATGATGCTATATGAACAGATCGATGGATTGATGAAGATCGATATCTCCTGAGGGTCCGTAGGGGACAAGGAGGGAATGAGGAAATATGAATTTTGTGATCAGTTATGTCCCCTCTCGTAGGCCCCAACGGCTCCATGTGCATGCTATAAGTACATGTATGTTCCCTCCAGTTCCAGTTATGAAGACGCAAATACATGTGCGTCCACCGTCAACATGTCCTCTTTCAGATCCGCCATGAATGGGTCAGATATCCCATTCCTAAGTATGAAAGGCCACCGACTTTATGTGGTTCACTTTCCACATTTTACAGATTCAGGCGAGTAGGCCCTGAATTCTGCCATCAAGCCTTTTTCTGACTTCTGCCTCTGAAAGCTCCAGTCCGAGCCTGCATCTGTATCCATGAACTTTGTCCTACTCCCTGCGCGTCTAACGGTGCCTGATCCAGCCTGTTGCCTGCCAAAAACTGTATTTCACCTTCAAGATTATCTGCTCCGCTCCTCATCCGATGCATTCCTGTCTAGTAGTTTAGGTAAACATTCTTCCAGCTACCGTGCTAAGGACCGTGCCCGTGCTAAGGGCCAGGCCTCACTGTCCTCATGCAAGTAATTCATAGCCCCTGTTACCATGGAAGATTTCTGCCCCCTCGCATCTCATGTAGACACTTAGACGCTTGTACACGCACTAACAGTCAGTATAGCATAGATCCCATCATAGAGACCTTTCCTTTTAGATAATACAGTTCTTTAAACATAAGATATTAGATATGATTTGGGACTAGGTTGACATGACCCCTCAGACTTCTGTCTCCACATGTAGAGCTAAATGTCAAGTCCCCTTCACCCTCTAGTTGCACGTCAGTCACACGTCATACGGCTGCGCGCGCATCTCTGCCAAATATTTCTGCTGACATTGCAGGATTCTCTTATGGATCCACCCACTTGTGACATCATGTTTAATGACGTATTTAGTTACGCCTATGTTTACGCCTTTTTTCATTACGTATGTGTATCATATCTGTATCAGCTGTTACGCCTCTTGCATCTGTCTTAATGTAATGCTTTCCATATAAATATCATTACTTGTCAATAATGTATTGCCTTCCCTTCCTGAACCTTCGTGGTGATGGAATTTGAAGCCTGCAGTTCGAACTGTAATTCCTTTGTAGAGGAATAAAGCCTTTTAGAACCTCTAATACCACGGATTCTGCCTCTTATATTTACTGAGTTATTCTTACTAGACTTTACCGCATAAAAAATAGTACCGGTAATGAAATATTTACCACAAATGATCAACAGGCAGAAGAAAATTAAATTTACTAAGAGCACCAGAACGGTGAACAAAATAAAACCTCCATCATGGTGGTAAAACGATGTATAGATGCAGGCATAAAATACAATATAGAGAATTAGTTGCACTCCTACTATGCAATCCCTAACCAAAGTGCCTAGGATGACTGTGTGTGTGTCTAGCCAAGAATCCTCGCACTGGATAATCCAACCCCTGTTACCTGAGGGGAAAAAAATGTAAGTCCCCGTCTTGGTCATGATCTGGACACCCTCGCAGGGAGAAGTCAGACAGCTGCTGGGTCGAAGCGTCAGCATGTAGAGACCTCACCAATATCAGAAAAGTGCTCCTCTGCATAAAACCCGGAAATACTTGTTTATTTATAAAGAAAAGCATCCTTGCGAGTCCTGTGCAAGCCAGCATTGTTTTGGTCTATAGATAGCCATGTCACACCCGTGGATGAAAAATAGAATGACATTTTTAAAAATAGAATGACAAATTTTAAAAATACTTGTTGCTTTTTTTTAACCTGCGTGTTTTGCACTGGGAATACTGCTATTTTGCACAGTACCTACCCTCTGCCTAAAACGCTCTGTTCTGCAGTGTCCTGAGGCGGAAAGCCGGGTCCTGCTTTTCAAAATCTATCTGCTTTCCTATCCTAAGCTATCCCTGCTCTCTGGTCACTGACCTCGAGGTAGGACTATTAGCGGCGGCCATATTAGATGAGGAGAAGGCTGGGGGACTAAGAAGCAAGCACTTAGCCACGCCCACCCTCCCGCCCTCGTGGGCATAAAATGGAACCCTCATACAGGCAGCGCAGCGGACGGGCGCAGCGGGGGCGCCGGCGGGGCGCCGAAGGCGCACCAAAGGCAAGCCCGTCTGCGCCCGTCCGCGACCGGCCGGGACCAGGGGCCAGGACCCTTGGCTCAGTGCCGTGGTATTCCAAGGAAAACCTAATTGCGCTTAATAGCACTACCTATTCCATCAGCCAACTTACACAGCAGATTCTGAGGCGGGAGAACATACTGAAACCCGCAGCTGAAACAGCCAAAAAAAAAAACAATCAGAGAAAGAGAGCAACGGTAACGTCATTGAGCGTCAGCTTGCTGAACACTCGTTCGCTCCAAAAACACCATCTAGAGGTATTCTCCCTGCTCCAGGAGGGGAATATAGATATTCTTGGAGTCACGGAGACATGGTTGGATGACTCTTCCGCACCCGACCTAGTGGCCGCCCTCCCACCCAACTTTGGGGCTATCTCCCATAACAGAAAAGATGGCAGAAAAGGGGGAGGAGTCGCGCTGCTATATAATAATGCCTTTAAAGCAGAAACTATCTGTGCTGAATGCATTGAGGGAGCTGACATCCTAGGCGTCAAGTTCTGCTCTCCCACAAACTGCCTCACGATAATCATCGTATATCGCCCGCCCAAAACCCCCCCAACATTTTTAGAACCTTTCTTGGGTCTGGTCCACGACCTCCGTACAAGATATGAGGGTCTTGTGGTAATGGGCGATTTTAACCTCCACTGGGAGGAGCCCATTAGAGACATTACGTCTAAACAGCTTGAAGACGCAATGACCGCACTAGAATTAACCCAGATTGTGACAGGCCCAACACACATGAAGGGCCATACCTTGGACCTGATATGGACCTCTGTTCCTGCCCTGCGCCCAGTCACTTCATTGCCCTGCATTTGGTCAGACCATTACCTCTTACAGGGTAGCTTAGCTTTCCCGAAACAAGAAAGCATCTCAGCCGACAAATGGCGGGTAGTGAGAAGATGGAACTCCATTAATCCGGATACTTTGCTATCTACTTTACTGCAACCCTCCCACCTAAACAGACTACCTGAAGATGACCTAGAGAAGGCCAGTCAAAAGCTATCGCAAAAACTAGAATCTGCAATTGAGGTGGTAGCCCCAGCTCGTAAGATAAAAATCAGGGAAAAAGGCAAAGGCGCTCCTTGGTTCAATGACGATTTGAGACTCCTAAAACGGGCCCTGCGTCAGTGCGAGAGAGCCTGGCGGAAGGGGTATGATCTCAACTGCCAGACTCCATACAAGGAAAAGCTCGCCTTGTATAAACAAGCCATCAGAACTAGAAAAAGTGAGTTCTACGAGAGCAGAATTGCCACAGCACCTAACCCTCAGAAGGAAATCTTCCAAGTACTTACTGAACTGAGGAAAAAGAAGGAACAACCGCCTTCTTTTACGCAGGAGGACTGCCATAAATTTCAATCCTTCTTTACCTCAAAGATATCTGACCTCCTGATAGAGATCGAAAGCACCCCTAGATTCGACTGCCCGGAAACTCCGCTAACTCTCCCGCCCGCAATCACAGAGCCTTTAACCTCCCTACCCCTATTTACTAAGGACTCCCTGACAAAAGTGATGAACCAAGTTAAATCAGGCTCCCCAGCGGACCCTTGCCCCCCGCAGATATTTAAACAAGCATGGCCAGGCCTTGAGGAGGACATTTTATCGCTCCTAAATAGTTCCCTTACCTCGGGACTAGTCCCATCTACTCTTAAAGAAGCGAGACTGATCCCCCTGCTAAAAAAGGCTGGTGCTGATTCCAAGATTTTAAAGAATTACAGGCCCATATCTCAATTGCCTTTTTTAGCAAAAATACTAGAACATCATGTGCTGTCCGCCCTCTCGCACCACCTGGAGAGTAACGCACTACTCGAACCCAACCAAGCAGGGTTTAGAGCCCACAACAGCACGGAACTAGTCATGTTATCAGTACTAGATGACCTACGTCTTAAAACAGATAATAAAGATCCCTGTGCCCTGGTGCTACTCGACCTCTCCGCGGCATTCGATACGGTCAATCATGACCTTCTTTTGTCGCGGTTGGGGGAGTTTGGCATCAAGGGCACGGCCCATGCCTGGCTGACCTCGTTCCTTGGTGGACGGGTTCAGAAAGTACAACTGGATGACATGGTGTCAGAGGCTGCTAAAATCACATGCGGCGTCCCGCAGGGCTCTGCCTTGTCCCCCTTGATGTTTAACACATATCTGCAGCCCCTCATTTCATCTCTGAATCAGATGGACTGCAACATATATAATTATGCCGACGACACCCAGATCATCATTCAGATAGGCGATTCCCCTATGGCTGATCAAAAATTGAAGAATATTCTAAAATTTACAGTCAACTGGATGACGGCAAATTTTTTAAAGATCAACCCGGACAAGACGGAGGTTCTACCTATCACAACGTCATCTAGCCCTTGGTGCGACCTCCTTTGGCCATCCGAATTAGGTAACGCCCCAATACCGGCAACAGCAGTAAAAAGCCTGGGCATAATCATCGACACAAATCTCACTATGTCAGCCCAGGTCTCGGCGGTGGTGGGCACTTGTGTAGGCCTCCTGAGACAACTGCGCAAGCTAGCTCCCATCCTAAAGGCAGACACTCTCAGACGAGCAGTGTCAGCCTTAATTCTGGCCCGACTGGATTATGGTAATGCCATGTACTTCGGCATTCCGAAAAAACTCACCAAGAGACTCCAGATCGTCATGAATGACGCGGCCAGACTTATATATAATAAACCAAGACGGACACCGGCCACCCCCCTCCTCCGGGAGCTACACTGGTTGCCAGTGAATCAACGAGCCAAGTTCAAGGGCCTATGCATTACGCAGAAAGCCTTATATGGGCAAGCCCCGAAATACATCAAAAAACGCCTTGTCCCATATGCTCCTAACAGGAACCTACGCTCAGCCAACGCCGCCCTATTGATCTGCCCTAGGATCAAACGATCCACCATCGGTGGTCGGACATTTTCCCACATAATGCCCAAAGCTTGGAACCAACTGCCTGAAAATCTGCGCAAAGAAACCAGACTCCTGCCTTTTAGGAAAGAGCTAAAAACTGTGCTCTTTCAAGAGGCATGGGGTAACATCTAGTCGGTTTTTCCTCCTGCCAGTACTCACTCGTCTGCTAAGCGCTTAGAGACCCCGGGGTGATAAGGCGCTCTACAAGTTAAAAATACAAATACAAATTTGCACAATGTTTGTTGAGGCCTTGTAAGTGGTGTGCAAGGAATTATGATAATGTCAGGTGCAGCAGAATCTGTAGGCGAAGCATTTTCAAAGAAACTAATCCAACAATGTCACACATGCAAATGTGTGTAAAAGGTTATTTTCTGATGGGAAAGGCAACTTAAGAAAAAGTGTGTATGATAAAAGATAGTGTTGCTTCTATGTGGCCAACCTGAGACAAAGAGACAACCCAAAAGCGATCTAAAGGGCCTATTAACTATATAAAAGACATGGCATTAAAAGGCTCATTATAAAATTACTTTAAAAACAAGCTTAAAAAACGCAAACTTTCATGTTTGAAACTCAAAGCACACAGAAAGTAATGCTCTTAAAAACGCACAAATATGAAGGAAATTTGAAATTCAGTTTGTAACTATCAGGCCAAATCAAGATGTTCCTACCAAACAGAAAAGTCAATTGTTTGTCTTCCGAGTGGTAGACAAAACATTTCTTGTTCCAGACAACTGCAGACAATGTTCCCAGAGGCGCACCTCGAAGCAGGTTTATAGAGCAAATGTTTTACCATCTGGCCCCCATAGGAGCCCCTGAGGGAGTGACCATAGCCTTTAGACCACTGAGCCAAGATCCATTTCACAAAGGAGATGAAGCATCCCAGGACGGCTCGAAGAATGCATTCAGCAGCAATGGAGTACGCTGTGGACAACTATAGAAATGGGGCTTGAAGGGATTCATATGTACATGTATGTCCGCTGCTCAGCCAATTGCAATTATAGGCATAAATCCGAGGCGCATTCAGAAATGCAGAGTAGACAGCGGCATACAGGTTGCATGCACTGCAGCCAGACAGGCCGAAAGGACAAGAACCAATGCTCATTCAGCTCCGTAAGCAGAGTTGTGCAGAAGCAATGTACCATGTGTTCACAACACAAAAGCACATGTGGCAGGGCTCGTTCCATGTCTTTTGAGGTGGCACATCCAATAAAGGAGCAGAACATTTTAAATTACCGTCCCAGCAATCAGGAGCAGGACAAGCAGAAGACTCCAAAAATGCTTCTGAGTACAGAATGTATGGAAGATGGAATAACCCCGAAAACTGTCTGGACGGTACTAACCAACGCAGAGCCTACAGACTTAAAAAAAGGGAACTATTTCCTTTGTGTCAAACATGTTAAAAATACGATGGACCAGCTCCCCCAAATGCAGAGGGAAGTTAGCCTGTATCTCTGAAGAGGACCTTGCAACCTGGAGATCAAACGTCTCTTAAGAGGAAGTCTTTAAAGCCTGGCTTTCACTTTGCTCAGAGCATCAAAGCTTATGTTGGAAATGCTTATCGAGGACAACGGTGTAATGGTTTTTTTTTTAAGATAATTAGGTATTTTCAATATATCACAACATCTGGTTCCCTGCTTAACCAGTTATTATCTTATATAAGAACTCCCAAAAACATCTTTGGTTGAGTCCGCCCAGATAGTACCACCTTATCTGGGTGTGGAGAAGACGCCTATGATGAAGCATGTCACTATTAGTGAGTGAGGCGTTTTCTTCAATATCTTTGATATTCCACCCGACTAAGTGAGAACAAGAATAGACAAGATACCTAGAGGCCGTGTGATAAGGACATCTGGCTTCTTGATAGAACTGTATACCCATAGGGGATAACAGTTCAACAACAGTTGCCTGTAGTGATAATAAAGTTTTCTTGGGAGAGTGCAACTGGATTGCCTTTTCTCTCACTCTCTTTCTGTGAAAAAAAAATCTAATATAACTTCACTGTACTGTGCATACTGTTGCCAATTGTCAAAACGTACAAATGTGGAAATACGTGGTATGTTCAAGTCTTTCATTTTAGCTATTCCAAGACACGATGTTTGTTGCACACTCTTTTTCAGGAAAATAGTTTGTTGTGGTATGAGGCATGCTCTAAACAACGCCTCAGTTCCCTGAACCTGCCATTCTCTTGTCCCCCAAGTTTATTTTACATCTATAGTGTCCCTTCCGAATTCAAAACCCAGTACAGAAAGCTGGGAAAGAAAAGATACTGAATATATCCGCTTTTTATCAGTAAGCATATTTTTGTTGGTGCTAGCCTAAATTAATATGAAGCCCGGTCATATGTGTCATAATCAAAAAAATAACCAAACTTCTGTGCAAATGTTTTAGAACTACCCCGAGGTGGTATAGGGCAATCTTCACATTGAGTGTAATTATAAAGAGCACACGGCTCACTGGCTTTATGCAGGAAATGATGACCAAACGTTGAAAACAGAACATGTCATCATAATTAGATGCACCATAATACAATCCATCAGAGGACAACACAGTTGAATACTCTAGATCTTCAAACAATTTATGCACTGTACTACTGTCGCAGTCGTCAGAAACAGCACTAAGGGTAATGACATAATTTAAAGAAATTCTGAACAAATATTGATTTAGTAGCAATTCAGTGGGGCCATATACATCATACGTAGGCTTTCCTGTTTTCAGTTTCTATATTTGGTAAATTCTGGTGTTTTTTTTTCATTTTTTTTAATACCTTAAAAAAACTGTGGTTATCAGTGGTTACACATTTTTGCGCCATTAAAAACAACAGAAGCAGTGTTTTTCCGGTGTTTATAGCATTTTAATTTCATATTGCTGATGCATAGGATAAGGATATAGTGGATTTCTACAGATTGAAGGTGAGAGTTGCAATCTTTAGCTTTCAGTTAGATAAATTGGATAATATATGCATTTAATCAGCATTCACTGACTAATTTGAGTCAGGAGTATTAATAGCAAGATCGGCCTGATGGTAAGGGCATGTTCTCATTATACTAGGGCGGTATATTGTAATAAAAGGATATGTTTGAGAGGTACATTATTTATCCAGGTACATAAAGAATAGAGCCATATTGAGGATATTTGTCATAAGTATGCAACATTCCAGATCTGCAATCTTTCAATGGATTGTTATGCTTTCTCATTTAGACTAATTGAAATTTCGGCTACAGTTTGTTAATTGTTTTAAATTATTGGTATTTAGATTGTTAAATAGGCAGAGTATGAGAATAACTGTTTTTATGATATCAACCTCACATTTTGTTAACCATTTTTCTGTACTTTGCAAATGTGTTTCAAGCATCAAATTTTGGATTTTGATTCTGTATTTTTACTTTACAGCCCTGATGATGTCCCAGAAGGGGACGAAACGCGTTGGCTGTGTAAATCATTAATTATTTTCAAGTTGGATGATATTGATGACATGATTTGATGCAAAATTAAGAACAGATTATGAAGCAGCAACATAAGGCTCTTCTCTGTTTGGACTCCAATATTTAATTGTAGAATTTTTGTATATACTAACGCTCCTTCTAGAGTATTGCTAATATCCGTTAAACGTCACTAAAGTTCTAAGTCAAAAACGCTTGGAGAACCATGGGCTTTGCTCTCACCAGGTAAGGACAAGAAAAAACCCACTTGTCACATTCACTACACATTGATCTCTTACAGATCAACGATGCAGTCAAATCCACAAAGCATTTGAGATCGTCTTTCAATATGGAATTGCAGAGAAAACACACTTGCGTTGCCTTTGTCAATCAAGCCCAGCAGTTCAGGATCATTTGTCCTTTACAGAAGTGGAGTTTTTATTTGGGGCACCTGCTATGTTTATATATTGAATATGCTACTTACCAGTATGCATCTGTTCTTGGCATGTAGGGCTGCTGACATTCATATCTGTGCATAGATCGCCGCCTAGTGTTGGGTCCGGATGTTTGCACGTTGTTGTCCTGGAAGAGTCTTCGAAGTATCCTTGGATAGGTGACTCCTCCCCTGGACTACAGTGCGCATGGGCATCCTCTCCATCCTCAGATTGTTTTTCGCCATTGTGGCAGTGATGGAGTAGATACAGAAAGTGATGGCCATGCTTACAGTAATTCTGAGAGCTGCAGCTGCTACAGGCGCCGGGGAGGAGGGACGGCGATATGAATGTCAGCAGCCCTACATGCCAAGAACAGATGCATACTGGTAAGTAGCATATTCAGTTCGAGGCATGTGGGCTGCTGAATTCATATCTGTGCATAGAATATACAGCAGTGCCCTCTTATTAGCGGCGGCTACCAGTGCCAGCTGCAGCGGTCTGAAAAAGAGTTTTGAGAACAGCCTGTCCTACAGCTGCCTGCTCTTTTGATTGCACATCTACACAATAGTGTTTGGTAAATGTATGTGTAGTGGACCAGGTGGCTGCTCTACATATGTCATGCAAAGGAATGTTTCCTAGGAAAGCCATGGAGGCCCCTAACTTACGTGTTGAGTGGGCTCGTGGGGGAATCGTTAAAGTGCGTTTAGCCTTTTGATAGCAAATTTGAATACATTTAACGATCCATCTGGCTATACCTGCTTTGGAGATAGCGTTACCTTTGTGGTGTGGGGCAAAGGCAACGAAAAGTTGATTTGTTTTCCTAAAGGGTTTGGTCCTGTCGATATAATACATGAGGGCCCTTTTTACATCTAGTGTATGGAGTGCCCTTTCTGCGACAGTTTGTGGGTTTTGAAAGAAAACAGGCAGTTCAATAGTTTGATTCATGTGGAACTGCGATACCACCTTGGGCATGAATTTGGGGTTGGTACGTAGTACGACCCTGTTGGCGTGAACCTGTATGAATGGCTCTTGGACGGTTAGTGCCTGGAGTTCACTAACTCTTCGTAAAGAAGTTATCGCTACTAGGAAAGCTACTTTCCAGGTAAGGAATTGAATCTCACATGAGTGTAGAGGTTCAAAGGGTGGACCCATCAGGCGTGTGAGGACCAAGTTGAGGTTCCACATTGGGGCTGGTGGGTGGCTAGGTGGAATGACTCGTTTGAGTCCTTCCAAGAATGCTTTGATGGCAGGCACTCTGAATAGAGAGAGGTGCTGCCTGGTTTGTAGATAGGCTGATATTGCGGTCAAATGGACACGTATAGAGGTGTACGCCAGATTGCATCGGTATAGGTGTAATAGGTAACAAATAATGTTTTGGATGGATGCGTCTAGCGGGTTAATGTCATTATTATTGCAATAAATGACGAACCTCTTCCATTTGGCTGCATAGCAAGCTCTGGTAGTGGGTCTCCTGGCCTCCTTAATGATGTCCATACAGTCAGGTGGCAGGTTTAGGTAGCCAAACTCTAGGACTTCAGGAGCCAGATTGCCAGGTTCAGCTGTTGCGGATCTGGGTGCTGAATCTCTCCATGGTTCTGCGTCAAATGCTTGGGTTTGACCCGCAGCCTTTGATGTGGCACCACGGAAAGTTCGAGAAAGGTGGTGTACCACGGCTGGCGTGCCCACGTTGGAGCAACCAGGACGAGTGTCAGTGGGTGTTGTCTGAGTTTGCGTGCCACCAGCGGTATCAGTGGCGCTGGGGGAAAAGCGTACGCAAATCTGCCGGACCAGTTCATCCATATCGCATTGCCCTGCGACTGCGGATGTGGGAACCTGGCGGCAAAGCTTTGGCATTTTGCGTTTTCGCTTGTCGCGAATAGGTCTATGTCTGGATGACCCCACTGCTGGAAGTACGGTTGGAGTACTGATGGGTGTAACTCCCACTCGTGCATCTGGTGGCTGTGTCTGCTGAGCAGATCCGCCATCTGGTTGTCCTTGCCGGGGAGGTGTTCTGCCATGAGGAACATGTTCCTCTGAATGGCCCACTTCCACATGCTCTGAGCCAGATGAGACAACTGTGGAGAGTGTGTTCCTCCCTGCTTCTGTATGTAGTACATGGCAGTCATGTTGTCCGTCCGGATCAACACGACTTTGTTGCACAAGTGTACTTTGAATGCTTTCATAGCGAGGAAGATTGCCATCAGCTCTAGAAGGTTGATGTGCATCTTCTTTTGTTGTTGTGTCCATAGTCCCTGCACTGTGTAATGGAGTACATGAGCTCCCCATCCCTGGAGAGACGCGTCCGCCGTCAGTATTATCTGTGGGACAGGCTCTTGGAACGGTCGGCCCTTGCAAAGGTTTTGTGGATTCCACCAATGCAGAGAGTTGTATGCCCGACCGCTCACCAACACTAGGTCTTTCAACTGTCCTTGAGCCTGATTCCACTGACGTGCTAAGCACTCCTGAAGCGGGCGCATATGTAGTCTCGCGTGTGGGACTATGAAGATGCAGGAGGCCATCATGCCTATCAACTGCATGAACACTCGCGCGGGCAGGGAGTGTTGTGGTTTGAACTTGGAAATCAGCATGTGCATGCTGTTGATTCTCACTAAATTTGGCTGAGCTGTGGCCGCCAGAGTGTCTATAGTCGCACCTAGGTACTGTTGTACGTGTGCGGGTTGGAGATGGGATTTTGGGTAATTTAGTGAGAACCCCAGATTGTGAAGGAGGTGAATGGTGTGGGACATGTGGCTGGCACATTGCTGGGCTGACTTCGCTTGAACGAGCCAGTCGTCCAGGTAAGGGTAGACATGTATGTGCTGCCTCCGTAGATGTGCCGCCACAGTAGCTAGGCACTTTGTAAACACCCTGGGTGCTGTTGTCACGCCGAAGGGAAGGACTTTGAATTGGTAGTGCTGCCCTTGAACAGTGAACCTGAGGTATTTTTTGTGTGAGGGGTGAATGGGTATGTGGAAATACGCATCCTTGAGGTCCAGTGTGGCCAGAAAGTCTCCCTGCTTGAGCAGCGGGAGGACTTGCTGTAGAGTGAGCGTGTGAAAATGCTCGGAAAGAATGTATCGGTTTAGGGGTCTCAGGTCTAATATAGGTCTGAGTGACCCGTCCTTTTTCGGTATTAAAAAGTACAGGGAGTACACCCCCGTACCCTGCTCGTGGACGGGTACGACCTCTATTGCGCCTTTTAGAAGCATACTTTGCACCTCCTGCTGTAAGAGCGTTAAGTGCTCTGAGGACATAGGACAGTTTTTTGGAGGTATTGTGGGTGGAGTGGAGGTTAGTTCTAGACAGTAACCGTATTTGACAATATCTTTGACCCACCTGTCTGTGGTGATGGAGTTCCAGTGGACAGGAACCTTTGTAGCCTTCCCCCGACAGGTGTTATGTGGTCGGGAGGAAGGGAGAGGGCGTCACTGCTTGTTCTTGGGGGAGGACCTGGTGTTGCCGTAGCCGCGTCCTCTGCCATTTGTACTGGAGCCACGATATCCACCCCGGGTGTTTTTATCGTAGGTGGTTTGTGTATTGCCCTTGTTGTATGTTTGCTGTGACCCCTGTCCTCTACCTGCTCCTCTATTTCCGGGGCGACGAAAGGAGCCGCTCCGAAAGGACTGAGTCTGGAGAGCCCCCATGGACTTTGCAGTGTCCGTGTCCTTTTTTATTTTCTCTAGGGTGGCGTCAACCTCCGGCCCGAATAGATAGTCGGGGTTGACAGGCTGGTTGAGTATGTTATTCGGCACCTCAGGTTTGAATCCGGAGATTCGCAACCAGGCATGTCGTCGCAACATGACGCTAGTGTTTATGGCCCTGGCAGCTGTGTCTGCGGCATCCAGCGCACACTTGATGGATGCGTTTGTGAGGAGCTGTCCCTCCCTGATGAGGATCTCTGCACCTTCTTTGTATTGGTCAGGGAGATGTTGGAGTATTTGCTCTAATGTGTCGTAGTGCGCTCTATCGTAGCGAGCGAGGAGCGCTTGAGTATTGGCAATGCGCCATATGTTAGCTGCCTGTGCGGCAATCCGTTTGCCAGAGGTCTCTAAAATCCTTGGACTCTTTGTCCGGGGGAGGAGCGTCACCTGTTGTTTGCGAGTGTGCCCTCTTGCGAGCATTCGCAACGACAATGGAATCCAGAGGTAATTGGCCTCTAATGTAAGTAGGGTCCCCAGGCGCTGATCTGTATTTTTTGTCGATCCTGGGGTTTATCACTCTTTCCCTGGTGGGTTCCTTGAAGATGTCCTTCGCTGGTTTGAGGACCCCCTTTAACATGGGCAGAGTCTTTATATTTCTTTCTGAGGTTGCGAAAGTGTCCATAAGAAAGTCGTCCTCGACGGTGTCAGAGTGAAGTTGCACTCCATGATTGGCCGCAGCACGTTCAATGGGAGCGTTGAACGCTGCAGTGTCCTCTGTGGGAGATGTTTTTGCTCCATAGAGTTGCGGGTCCTGTGCATCCATAGGTGCACTTGGGTCCACAGGGTCATCCCAAGCTTGATCAGGGTCCTGTTGGCCGTCAGGGTCCATGTCTCCGGGGTAGGGGACTTGGTCACCCATGTAGTCCTCTAACGCATCCGTGTCGGAGTGTGCGGGAGAGAAGGATTGTGGATCCTGGTAGGGTGAGTGGAAAGGTTCGTAAAGAACTGGTTCCGAAGCCACAGGCAGCTTTCTTTTTAGTGGGATCCGGAAGGATTCTAAAGCTGGCTCAGAAGTTATTTTCCTTTTGTGGATAATCATCCTGCCGGTGTCGGCGTCGATGAGATGGGATGGAGACGTCTCCGCAGAGCGTTCGGCTGGCGTGATCGTGGTATGGGTGACCCGTGTCCTGATTTGGAACAGTTTTGGGGCCGTGGATGGTGGCAGGCCAAAGGTAATGTTGGCTGGTGCCGAAGAGGCTGCTGGAGCTTTTATTGTCTCGGAGCCCGACATGTCCTGGAGGACCGTCTTCTTTTTGGTGCTTTGCTCAGTAACGGGTCGCATCTGGAGCGCCCTCGATTCTTTTGCGCCGACCGGTTCTGTAGAGGCGGCCGTGGACTTTTTCGGCGCCGGTGGGTCATCGAGTCGAGGGGTGGGAATGGCCGTCGACGTCTTCGATGAATGTGGCTTTGGTGTTGCCGTCGAAGCGGTGCGAGGCGCAGCAGGCAGTTTGACCTTTGGGGTCGGAGTCGATTGCGTCGGTGCCGGGAGCTGAGCAGGTTTGGTGGCACCGAGGGCCTTTTTCCGTACGCCGACTCCGACGTCGGCCGCTTCAAGTGCGGCACCGAAGTCTCGTTTGGTGCGCTCGGTGCCGACGTGTTTTGCTGGCGTCGAAGGTGTGGAGGGCCTCGATCCGACCAGCGCCACTTTCGGTTTCGGTTTCAATTGAATCAATACAGCTTTTGGTTTCGGTTTCGAAGAAGGGAAACCAGCCGTTTTGGGCGGTAATGGCTGTCGCTGAATGTCCGAGGCCGGGCCCGAGGGCGGGGCCGAAGAACTGCGGGATAGGTTTTGGGTAAGGCCCGAAGGCGATCCCTCGACCGGAGCCATAGACTGTTGCACTGGGCTTTCCTCAGTCTGAACGGGTAGGCCTTGCTCGTCACCGGAGCTACTCTCTTCGGCCCCTAAGGCCTCATTGTAGTCTCCTACCTCGGTGTCGTCTTCATCTCTACGAAAGAGTGTTTCGTCGACGTCTTCCGATCCGGAGTTATGTTCGGAAGCGGGACTGGAGGGTAGGTTCTCCACTTCTTCGATATCTTCGGTCTCGGCGTTGAAGATGTTGGCTGGGGCCGGTGCCGCTTGCTGCGCCTCGAGTCTCGCCGCTCGTCGATTCCGTAGAGTCTTCTTGGATCGAAATCGGGCACAGGCCATGCATGTAGATTCGTCGTGATCCGGTGAAAGGCATTTGTTGCACACCGGATGGACGTCGATGTGGGGATATTTCGCATTGCATACCGGACACCGCTTGAATGGTGTCCTCGATTCCATCGTCGATGTCGGGTCGATGGTCGGGTAAGATGCGAAAAAGTTGGATTTGGACGTTAGTAAACTAACAAAGATACTATCGATACCGATCGGGAACAGTACCGACGCGAACTAGAGGCCTTTTGGCCTGAAAAGAGTTTTTCCTAACTTGAGTCAAGATAAGCACATCCGAACCCAATGGCGGAAAAAAACAATCTGAGGATGGAGAGGATGCCCATGCGCACTGTAGTCCAGGGGAGGAGTCACCTATCCAAGGATACTTCGAAGACTCTTCCAGGACAACAACGTGCAAACATCCGGACCCAACACTAGGCGGCGATCTATGCACAGATATGAATTCAGCAGCCCACATGCCTCGAACGTAAGTGTTCCCAGTTAAGGTTTAATTTCTGTAAAAATTAGGCAGATCCTCATGCCAGCTCCCCTTGCGACAGTTCTCCTGTCCAGCTTGTCCACAGTCCGCCACCCTCTACTGCCTGTCTACCTGCTGCTCTCTGCTTGTGCCTACTATGCTCGTTTACTGCCCTGTTTTCCCTTTTCTGCTCATTTTTCGGCCATGTTTTGCCTTTTCTGCTCGCTTTTCTGCACTCTGTTTTGCCCACCTCTGCTCTTTTACCTTTCCTGCTTGTTCTTCTGCCCTGTTTTGGCTTTTTCTGTTCATGTTTCTGCCCTCTGTATTGCCTTTCCCTGCTTGTTTTTCAGCCCCGTTTTTCCTATCCTGCTCATTTTTCTGTCCTCTGTTTTGCTTTTTCTGACGCTCTGTCTTGCCTTGTCTGTTTGTCTTTCTGTCCTCTGTTTTGCTTTTTTCTGGTTGTTTGTATGCCTTCATTTTGCCTTTCCTGTTTGTTTTTCTTCCCTCTATTTTGCCATCTTTTGCTCTGTTTTGCCTTTACTGCTCGATTTTCTATGCTGTTTTGCTTTTTCTGTCCACCATTATGCCTTTTCTGCTCTTTATGCCATCTGTTTTGCCTTTCCTGCTCATTTGTCTGCCCTCTGTTTTGGCTTTTCTGCTAATTTTCTGCCCTCTGTTTTGCCTTTCCTGCTAGTTTTTCTTCCCTCTGTATTGCCTTTTCTGCTTGTTTTCTGTCCTCCGTTTTACCTTATCTGCTTGTTTTTCTGTCCTCTATTTTGCCCTCTTTTGCTGTTTTGCCTTTTCTGCTCAATTTTCGACCCCTTTTTGCCTTTCCCGCTCATTTTTCTGTCCTCTGTTTTGCCTTTTCTGACGCTCCGTCTTGCCTTGTCTGTTTGTCGTTCTGTCCTCTGCTTTGCCTTTTTCTGGTAGTTTGTCTGCCCTCTGTTTTGCCTTTCCTGCTTGCTTTTCTCCCATTTTGCCCTCTTTTGCTCTATCTTACCTTTTCTGCTCAGTTTTCTACTCTCTGTTTTGCTTTATCTTCTTTTTTCTGTCCTCTGTTTTGGATTTTATGCTAATTTTCTGCCCTCTGTTTTGTCTTCTCTGCTTGTTTTTTGCACTCTGTTTTGCCTTTCCTGCTAGTTTTCTGCTCTCCGTTTTACACTCCTCTGCACTGTTTTGCCTTTCTGCTCATTCTTCTGCCCCTTTTCGGCTTGTTTTTCTAACCTCTGTTTTGCCTTTTCGTCTTGTTTTTCTGCCCTCTGTTATGCCGTTGCTGTATGTTTTTCTGCCCTCTGTTCTGGCTTTTCTGCAATGGGGGACCAGGTCCATGCGACCCCACTCCCTGGGCCCAGCCAATATTCAACAGGGGAGACGGGCTGCGCAGCCCCCCCACCCTGGGTGATTTCGGCCTCAGAGACTCCATCCCAAGAGCCGAGCAATGTCTACCTGTGTGCCCTGGCCCCACCCATGTCACCCAGTGTGATTTAATGGGGACTGTGGGGGAGCCTTAATGCTCTTGCTGTCCCTTGCGGCTCCCTGCCTCCTGCAGAAGCCAGCACTGCTCCCACATGCAGGGAGTGCCCAAATATGCAGCTCCCATTTGTTTTCCTGGCCACATGACAGCGGACAACGACACAGATGAAAACTCCACTCCCTGCAAGTGGTGGAAGTATGACAGTGCCCGCTTGCTGGGACCAGAGTTAGTGTTTGCTTTCGCTTGGCAGGAGCAGTAACAGTTCCCACTAAGCAAAAGCAAACAGTTATGTCCAGGGATGGGCACCTTGGGCAATTGGGAGCCGGCCCTGGGGGGGCTGAGTTTCCCCAGGGACATTAATGGCTCCAGAAGGGGCACATAATGCCCTCCTTTCTTTAGAATGCATGTCCCAGCCCTAGGAAGGTGGTGGTCTGAGTGGATGTATGACTGGGTCAATGACAGTGTGAGTGGGTGTATGAGTGTATAAGAGTGTGTGCTTGTATTTTTTTTAATTATTTTTTAGCAGAATGCGCAAATCCAATGTGATTCCAAAGGGAAAAAAAACCTTTAAGGATATTTGCTAACCCATCAGGGGGTCCCATGGTGAACTTCTACATTGCACCCATGGGGTCAGCGTAGTTCTACCCTGACCCCCTTCTCCTTCATTACACTGACATTTAACACCTCCTGAACTTGAAGCAGGGCTGTTTCTTTGCCCCACGCTTATTTAATATTTTTTTGGCTGATCTTTCTAAACACTTGGCAAATGTAAATGCCCATGCTCCCTCTTGTGCAGGCCATAACATTAAGTATTTACAATACACTAATGACACTATATTACTTAGCAACACACCAACGGATAATAGGGTCCTTTGATAAATCAGTATTAGTCATTGGTTTGGACCTGAATACAAAAACATTTAAATCATTACAATAGGTCATCCAAAAGTAAAACCTTGCTTTTGGATTTCTGCTAATTTTCTGCCCTCTGTTTTGCCTTTCCTGCTAGTTTTTCTTCCCTCTGTATTGCCTTTTCTGCTTGTTTTCTATCCTCCGTTTTGCCTTATCTGCTTGTTTTTCTGTCCTCTATTTTGCCCTCTTTTGCTCTGTTTTGCCTTTTCTGCTCGATTTTCGACCACGTTTTGCCTTTCCCGCTCATTTTTCTGTCCTCTGTTTTGCCTTTTCTGACGTTCTGTCTTGCCTCGTCTGTTTGTCGTTCTGTCCTCTGTTTTGCCTTTTTCTGGTCGTTTGTCTGCCCTCTGTTTTGCCTTTCCTGCTTGCTTTTCTACCCCCTATTTTGGCCTCTTTTGCTCTGATTTGCCTTTTCTGCTCAGTTTTCTACGCTCTGTTTTGCTTTATCTGCTTGTTTTTCTGCCAACCATTTTGCACTGTCTGCTCTTTCTACCCTCTGTTTTGCCTTTCCTGCTCATTTTTTTGCCCTCTGTTTTGGATTTTCTGCTCATTTTCTGCCTTCTGTTTTGTCTTCTCTGCTTGTTTTTTGCACTCTGTTTTGCCTTTTCTGCTAGCTTTTCTGCCCTCCATTTTGCACTCCTCTGCACTTTTTTGCCTTTCTGCACATTCTTCTGCCCCTTTTCAGCTTGTTTTTCTACCCTCTGTTTTGCCTTTTCGGCTTGTTTTTCTGCCTTCTGTTATGCCTTTGCTGTATGTTTTTCTGCCCTCTGTTCTGGCTTTTTGACAATGGGGGACTAGGTCCATGCGACCCCCACTCCCTGGGCCCAGCCAATATTCTACGGGGGAGACGGGCTGCGCGGCACCCCACCCTGGGTGATTTCAAACTCAGAGACCCCATTACCAGGGTTGAGCAATGTCTACCTGTGTGCCCTGGCTCCACCCAGGGAACCCAGTGTGCTTTGATAGGGACTGCGGGGGAGCCTTATTGCTCTTGCTGTCCCTGTCGGCTCCCTGCCTCCTGCGGAAGCCAGCACTGCTCCCACATGCAGGGAGTGCCCAAATATGCAGCTCCCATTTGTTTTCCTGGCCACATGACAGTGGACAAGGAAACAGATGAAAACTCCACTCCCTGCAAGTGGTAGATGTGTGACAGTGCCCGCTTGCTGGGAGCAGAGTTAGTGTTTGCTCTCGCTTGGCGGGCGCAGTAACAGTTCCCGCTAAGGAAAAGTAAAAACGTATGTCCAGGGATGGGCACCTTGGGCAATAGGGAGCCAGCCCTGGGGGGGCTGAGTGTCCCCAGAGACATTAATGGCTCCAGAAGGGGCACATGAGGCCCTCCCTTCTTTAGAATGCATGTCCCAGCCCTAGGAAGGTGGTGGTCTCGAGGCTGTTTATGGCTGATTCAGTAATATTAATTTAACCCCGTAGAGGTCGTGGTCCCCAGGGCCCAGGGAATCTGCAGGGCATCCGTTAGTATTCATTCGGACCCGGGGAGGTGGTGATCCGCAGGGAATATGTACGCCCCAGGAGTGGGGATCCATACGGCCCCCCTCCTTTCTATTAAATAATGCCCCAGGGAGGTGACAGTCCTCAGGGATCTTAGAGCTCAATGGAGGGGGGTCGCTGTGGCCCCCTTCTTCATTTCAGTAAAGCCCTGGAGACGTGGAGGTCTCTGGGGCTCATAGGAGCTTCAGATGGGGGGATCCCGGTGCAAGCCCGCCTTTACACTTTCTTAATTTAAGTGCATGCCCCTGAAACCTACACTACCTCGGGACTTTTTGAAAATAAGCGTGAGAGCCCTCGCTTGTTTTTTTTCTTCCATTTTTGCAGCAAATCTATCAACATTTCGCAGCAAACATAAAAAAATGCTTTTTTGCTACGTCGGGGTCCTTGGAGGACCTTAGTACCAGAGCTAAGGGATCAGGGTGTTCCTATCCTGGACCCTTTTCTTAATTTTTTCAGGTTTTTGGGACCAGGCTGAAGCAGAGTCCCAAAATGGCTGCCTACACTTCCTGGTTAAGTTCTGGCCACTAATCAGATCCCTGCACAACATCATGTGGGTTTGAGTCCCTAGATATAAACATTTGTATTTTCTTTACAGACAAAATCACAAAAAGGTTGCTTTCTTGACCAAGAGCTAACTTTCTGCCAAATTTGGTGTAATTCCGTTCAGCAGTTCGGGCTGTATTCATGTATAAAATTGAGGAAACTCATTTTGGCCCCCCCCCCTTTTTTCGGTCCCCGCTTTCAACACAGCAGCTGAACCGACTTTCATTCTTATTCTGAAACTTTCGTGCAGATTCATCAAACAGGGCCAAAGTTATTGACAAAACAAAAAAACCTTTTCCTATGGAAACTAGATCCTATTTATAACTACCTACTGGCGCCTGCCAGTAGGTAATATATATATTTTACATCAGTAATGTCACTGACCGTGTCATGAGTGATATAATATGTGAGGTCATAAGCAGTGCATTGTGGGCGTGTAAGCTCTAATTAGCTCAGGTAACTGTAACTGCTGAATTTGACTGGTTTTGAACGAGTGAAATCGGAGAAAAAAAGTATAATGTCCCTGTTACCTCTGTTTTTTTCAGTGACTTTCTAAGGTTTTCTTCAAGTCTGTTTTCTAACTATAATGTCCGTGTAACTTTTGTTTACATTCATTCACACGATCCCACCAGGACTGCCGAACTCATGGCGTGTGCTTCCGTGAACGGAGTGGAAATCGCTCTCTGTTACACAACAACTAAAAAACAATTCGGAGCACTCACAGGGTAATTTGCATGACTTTAATTGCAGGCGCGTTTCGGCGTTTATGCCTTCTTCCGTGTAGCCATGTCATTTTGAAACACGCACAGTGTGTGGTTCTTTTTAAAACTTCATCTGTTCCCATTGGTTGAGCTCAGCCAATGAGCAAACGGCAGAACCCTGGTTGTTCCTGTTATACACACGGATGGGTAAGACTGCGGCCTCAATAATGATGTATGTATTGATATTCTGACTTTAATGTCCAATATGTATATTACTCTCAGATGAGCAATGATATGCCGCTCACTGTCCCCAAGTTAAATTTCCGCTTTGTTGAATTGCCAATCTTGCCCAAACACCGTGCCTGTGCCCCTCGCCTGCCGATATATATTGTTTGTACTCAGAATCTCCGCAGATGTCCGTCACATTACTGGACACTCTGGATTTGGATAATCCACGGCCTTCCTTGGCCGACAGAGTGAACAAAAGAGAAAGATTCTGCAGGGTAAGGGGTCACGTCCACACTGGCAGGGCTAGTGCGGGCACACAGGTGCAAACCCCATAATCACAAAGCAAAGGTCCTGGGAGATAATAGTACCAGGAAGGCTCACACTCCACAGTTTAAGATTTTTCAACAAAAGCTTTATTGGTAACACGTTTCACCCAATCTTGGGCCTCCTCACGACCACAACAAAAGAAACATGGCGCCCTATCGCCTTTAAAAAACACACACAGGGTGGACATAGAAGAAATAATGCATACTTTATCCTCTCTATTGCTCAAAAATTAAACACACATTAATAGAACTCATTACGGGTGACATTCCTAATATTCTAAGTAATGCCTACATATAATTTGTTAATATATAAAACAGGCTGCAGTATTTAAAACATCCGTGATGGGCAAAATATGTTCAGTGCTAAAATTAAATTTAAATGTAAATAAAATTGTCATTTTGTTCAGGCCAAGTGGTTTCAGTGCCTGGGACCTTTTCTGAGATTCACCACATAGTTTATAGCCTAGTGTACCAGCCAAGTGCCAAACATAACATTATTTATCCAGAAGTTACAACATCAGAAAGCGTCAAGTGGCTTGAGTATATAATCACACTACAGTAAATGTCCAAATGGTTTTTTAAACTTTACGGCCGCCACATAGTTAATCGCAGATAATCAAAAAGAGCCAGAGTCAGATTACTAAAGTTGTTTAACAACCCCAAGAACAAATCAGAACTTGCAAAGGGTAGCACCAAGTAAAAAAAACTTACAAAGAAAAATCGCCACCACTATTCATCAGGTTCATAAAGTCATAGCAAAAAGTGAACGTAATTGCTCTATATTTCATTAAACAAGAAGGAAGAAAGAAGAGAAGAAAGAAGAAGAAAAGAGAATATGTAGATAAAAAAAGTATAGAACAAAAAGTTCAAAGGAATGCGGATAGGAGGAGAGGAAGGAAAAAACCTTTCATCTCACAAATGAGATTGGAAAAAATTATCCAATGTCATATCAGCCGATATGTGCATAGAGTTCATCATCCTCATTGAGGCCTCCCGGGGATTTGCTGCCAAGCAGGTTTATATACTACGACTTCAAACGTCTCAGTTTTCTCTCCCTGTCTCCCCCACAGAGATTCTGCGGCACCCTGCCAATGCCAAAATACGACAATAAATTGGCATTATGCTCATGGAATTTCTCCCAGAGTCTCGCTACTGGATAATTTACGTCACAATTTTTGATAGCTCGATATTGTTCCAAAACCCTCTTTTTCACTGGGCAAATGGTGCTACCGCCATGTTGATAACCACAAGTACATATACTACATAATTATACCCACAAGTTATGGATTTATTTATAGCCCTGGTTTGTCCAGTAGGTAGTGTGTATTCCCTTCTATTTTTGCTAATTGCCAATTCTGAAATGTTAAAAAAGCAGGAAACAGCAGTAAATATATGAGAGAATCCACAAGGACTGAAAGCCCACTGGGGCATAACTGTAATATTAAGGTTTAAATTAAATCCTGTTTTATTGATATTTTGATGAAATAATTGTAACCAGTTATAAATTATAAAAAATATTTGCATACAGTATAAATTGTTTAAGTATAGATAATGTTTTCAGCTCGTAAAAGTCTCACACAATGAATTGTGTAGGATCTGTAACAAAAAAAACAAAGTTATAAGATGGCCTCTGTGAAACTGACTAAAGAAAGATACTCCTTGTAGTCCTACTTCGATGGTGGTAGGAAGTTACATGTTCTTATGTTACTAAGAAATGAACACAAATGACCTGTGAACAAGAAGCGAATGCTTCGAAACGGGTCAGGCGTTAAATTACTGCTTGAATAATTAAACATGCAGAAATAGAATGAGCCCTGGCTGTCTTTCTCTTCTCTGATGTGAACAACGTTGATGAAGTGAAGATCGTGTGAAATAGTTTAGGGGTTAGCCACCCAGGCGAGGGATCGCCGTCGGAGGAGGCAAGAGAAACGGCTAAATCTGTGGCGGAGAGGTCCCTCTCGAGTCAAATGTTAAAACTTCAAAATTCCTTCCCAGAGCTGCAATTCCTCCAGGCGTTACTGGTGTTCACTCTTGATTCAGACACAAAAGAATTGAAACCCTTTCATGAAGATGCAGTTCCCCTAGTCATTATTAGGTATCTTTCTCAAGTCAAATGCAAAAGTTTTGATGTTATTTTATTTATTTTATTCATGTATAAGAATAGCACACTAATACCCAGAGGCGTCTAGGCGCTGACATCACTGTCTCCAGCCGGCCACAGGGCATCCAGAGAAGAAAATAATCACTGCATAGCTTTAGGCCTGAAAGAGCCAGGTCTTTAAGCTTTTCCTGAAGGATATCAGGTCTGGCGAGTTTTTCAATGGGAGTGGCAATTGATTCCAAAGTCTGGTGGTAATGTAAAAAAAAGCCTTTCCCTCCCCAATTGGCAAGGCGTGCCTCGGGAACCTCCATCAGCCGAAGGGAAGCAGACCACAACATTCTAGAAGGAGTGTACCAACAAAAGTGGTCGATAAAATAGGCAGGGCCCTGCATGTGCAGCACCCAAAAGGCGATGCAAAGGGCCTTAATCTTGATCCTCCTATCCACCGGCAGCCAGTGGAGGAAATTAAGGGCCGCCTTTGCAGATGCGTATTTAGGTAGTTTGAATAACAGGCGGGCAGCTGAATTCTGCAGGACTTGCAACTTGGTAAGAATGGCTTTATTCATACCAATCAGGAGGCCGTTGCAGTAGTCCAGCCTAGACAACACTAGCGCTGAGGCTACTGTTTTCTGTAAATAGGATGGTATGAAGCAGAACATTTTTCTTAAAATTTTGAAGATGAACCAGATGGCTGATGTGATTTCATTCATATGATGGGAGAATGAGAGAGTCGTGTTGACGATGACTTCCAGGTCCCTGGCATTGGGGACTGGCGTGGGACTAGGTTCACTGGCCCATCAGTTTGAGGACCAATGGGAGACATCCCTGCCAAAGAGAAGAACTGCCGTTTTATTGGAGTTCAGTTTAAGGCAGTTTTCAGACGTCCATTGGCTCACCTGTCTCATACAGGCATGAAAGTTGTGGATGGTACTGCGAGGGTCAATTGTCCAACTGAAACAACGGCGGACCTCCAATGCCGCACCTCACACCAGTTCCAATGCTTAAATTCGCCGTGCAGCCAACCCCAACCGTTGAATGGCGTCACTGTGTTCCAGATCAAAAGAGATTCTAATAGATGGGGGTGCACAGCTGAGAGAGTCTAGTAGGCAAATAGTGGTAGAAAAATTGCTTTTTTATTCCGATTTTAATAAATTCATCTGTTATAAAACTGTTCAGCCAACGCGTTTCATTCCCTTATCGGGAACTTCATCAGGGCTGTTAAACTTCACTTTGAAAGAGTTAAGTGTATTGCACTACTCGTCGAGAAGAAAAAGAAAGGAAACTCTTGAAGCACGGTTTAGGACACAAGGGTTTAAGTGCAATACGCTTAACTCTTTGAATTTTTGTAAATCAGACAGTGATTCAGAGTGGAGATAAAAGCCTTGATGAAGTTCCCGATAAGGGAATGAAACGCGTTAGCGGTACTGCGAGGGTCATCTGTGATGGACACTATAATCTGCGTGTCCAGGGGAACCACATACAAATGAAAAAGGGTTGGGCTGAGAGACGAGCCCTGTGGAACCCCACAAGGAAGAGTAAAACTCTGAGAACTCAGGCCGTCCATCTCCACAAATTGTTCACGGTTAAAACTGAAGGAATTGAACAGTTGTAGGGCGGTACCGGCAATGCCTGTTTCTGGAAGGCAACGTAATAGGAGGCCATAGTCCACCGTGTCGAATGCTGCTGACAGGTCAGGAAGGATCAGTGCCGCCATGCCTCCCTTGTCTAGCGAGCGCCTAATTTCTTCTGTGGCCATGATCAAGGCAAGCTCCGTTCTGTGGCCGCCGCAAAAACCGTATTAAGAGGGATCCAAAATGTTATTGTGATTGATAAACATAGTAAGTTCTTGATTCAGGTATTTGTCAAGGACTTTTGCTGGCAGTGGCAGACGAGCTGTAGACGATAGTTGGCTGAATCTGATTTGCCCAAATTTTTTTTTTTTTTTTAAAGTGGTAGGATGGAGGTCTTTTTCCATAACTCGGGAAAGATACCGGTTTTCAAAACAAGATCAAAAAGCTCAGTAAGATGGTTGGCTATAGGTTCAATCACTAAAGTTAAAATCTTGGGGGGGCAGGGATCCGATTGAGAGCCTGATTTGGCAGCAGCAAGAAGTTTGAACACCTCCTCATAAGTAATAGGAGGGAACTCAGAGAGAAGCACGATATCTGGGCTACTGGAGTGTTTCAACTCCGAGGGATCCTGACTATTTGCCACTTTAGTAGGGTTCAAAGTAAATTTGTTGTAGATGTCCTGGACTTTACTACAAAAGGTGGAAGCCAAAGTTTCACAAAAAGCTTGATCCGGGACTGTCTCTTTATGCACCTGAACTCCGCTAAATTTTTTAACTGTGGCAAATAGATCTTTGGCATTGTTCTTAGCTTTGTCAATGGTCTCTAAGAAGTACTTGATTTAGGCAGTGTGAATCCTGTCTTTGTAATGGGTAGGTACTTCCCTGTAGTGCTCTTTTTCCTTGGGGTCATACATGAGTCTCCAGGGCCTTTCTTGCCTGCAGCACCTCCTTTTGAGTAGTCTCAGCTCATCCGAGAACCAAGGTTCAGTGAGGGCTGTCCTTGTAGTTTTTCCCGATTTTTGGGGAACGGTTGCCTGAATTGAGTACCCGATCCAGTCATGATAATCTAAAGTTGCTCTCTCCGGGGCAGTGGCTAAAGGTGGTCTATTATAACTAATATTCTCTCATGAAGGTACAGTACGAGAAGTCATTATGAGGTGTCCCTCAAAATCCAAATGCAAAAGTACCCTTAATTCTTACAAGAAGCTGCAGTTCCACTAGTCATTACTAGGTGTTGCTCACAAGTCAAATGCAAATGCATTGATATTATTTTGTGAATGAACAGTTTCACACGTCGTTACTAAGTGTCCCTCATAAGTCAAATGAAAAAGCATTTACATTCTTATATCAAGCTGCTATTATACAAGGTGTTACCAGGTATCCCTCACAAGTCAAATGTAAAAGTATTGAAATTCTTACATCAAGTCGCAGTTCCAATAGTCATCACTAGATGTCCTTCAAAAGTCAAATGCCAAAGCACTGAAATTCATTCATGACGATGCAGTTGCACTAGTCATTACTAGATACCTATAAAGTAAGATTTTGGGTCCTGTATGTCCTATATATAGATTTCCAGTAAATAAGCAAATAAGCTGATGCCCTCTGATATTGTCTGTTGAGCAGTGCATCTTTGCTCTTTGGGAGTTGCTGCCTCTGGCAGACATTTTTACTGTTTCACTTCACAACTCAGTTGTTTTGTTTAATGTCTCGTAGTAACACTCATCACAATATTACAGTACAAAGTCATACAAAACCATATCTTCACCTGTGGTGCTCTACTTTCTGTTATGGCCCATTTGTGCATCTCTAGATCCTCCCCAGGCACCAGGGCAGTTGAAAAAGTGATACAGACCCCTAACAACGACCTACTCACTATTAGGGTACATTTACTGGGCACCCAGGTTTATCTGTCTACATTCAGCTCCCAGCCAGACCTTCGCATTGAACAGAAGATCAGTTGCGACTACAGTTTCAGATGATATTTGCCTTTAACCCTTTGTGTTAGTCCTACAGAAGGAATTCATATGTCGCTGGTGCAAACACAACAGCAGACCTTCTGCTCTGGTACAAGGGCCTGGTCCTCACTTTCACTCTTTTGTTTCGCCTTTCTCACGTTTCTGATTCATCTCTCACTTCTCTGGACCCCATGATGCTGTGGTAAATAATTTAATTACCGGGACTTAATTTGATACAGAAACATAATAAAATATAGCTTAGTAAAAAAGAGGCAGAATCCGTGGTATTAGAGGTTCGGAATGGGCTTTATTCCAATGGTCGATTATAATCGGTTGCTCCAAGTTCCATCACCACGAAGGTTCAGGAAGTGAAGTACATACATTATTGATAATTATTCACTTTTATACAATAGGCATTACAGTGAGGCCAATGCAAGAGGCGTAACAATTGATAGCAAAGATAACATTTCACATGCGTAGCAAAAATAGGCGTAACTGGGAGTGATGAAAGAACGTCATCAGATGTGATGTCATAAGAGGGTGGTTACATGAAAGAATTTCGCAATGTCAGCAGAAATACTTGGCAGAGATGCGCGCGCAGCAGCATGACGTGTAATTGACGTGCAACTAGGGGGTGAAGGGGACTTGACATTTAGCTCTACATATGGCGACAGAAGTCTGGAGGGTCAAGTCAACCTAATCCCAAATCATATCTAACATCCTATGTTTAAAGAACTATGTTATCCAAAAGAGAGGTCTTCTTAGAGTAGAATCTTATTCTATACTGACTATACTGACTGTTAGTGCGTGTACAAGCGTCTAAGTGTCTACACTAGATGCGAGGGCGGAAATCTTCCATAGCAATAGGGCTATGAATTACTTGCATAAAGACAGAGAAGCCGGGCCTTTGCTCGGTAGCTGGAAGAATGTTTACTTAAACTACTAGACAGGAATGCATTGGAATGCATTGGGCAGGGAACGGAGCAGATAATTTCGAAGGTGAAATACAGTTTTTGGCAGGCAGCAGGCTGATGTCAGGCTTCATGAGCCGCGCAGAGAATGAGACAAAGTTCATGGTCACAGATGCAGGCTCAGACTGGAGCTTTCAGAGGCAGAAGGCAAGAAGAGTTCGATGACAGAATCGGGGCCTACTTGCCTGGACTGTAAAATGGCATAAGTGAACTATATAAAGCCGGTGGCCTTTCATACTTAAGAATGGAATATCCGGCCTATTCATGGCGGATCTGACAGAGGACATGTTGACGGTGGACGCACATGTGTTTGCGTCTTCATAACTGGAACTGGAGGGAACATACATGTACTTGTGATTCATACATGAAGCCGTTGGGGTCCAAGATAGGGGACATAACTGATCATAAAAATCCATATTTCCACATTCCCTCCTTGTCCCCTACTTGCCCGTCAAGAGATATCAATCTTCATCAATCCATTGATCTGTTCATATAGCATCATTTGTTCTTCTTTCTTCTTCTGTGACGAATGAAATCCTGGTGGTGGAATACACGATGTGGCACACAGACCACAGATCGCTGGTCCACATTGTAGACATAGACAGCAACTGAATAGTATGAGAAGGCCAATACCTAGGAAAGATAGGACCTTCCATCCAAAGGTAGATAATACACTCCAAAACCAACTGGACCGAGTCCAGGTGCCTGGATTCTGGTGTATCTGGCTTACAATCTTATGAAGGCGAGTTATGGCTTTATATACAGATGGCGAATTTTCTGGTATGAAAATGCAACAGCTTGATCCGATGACCCTACAAGCTCCGCCCCTATCGGCCAGGATGACGTCAAGGACAAGACGATTTTGAAGCACAACAATCCGTATAGCAGACTGCTCTTCTGTTAAATTGCCTAAGGCGGAAATAGTTTCATTCACTACTGCTTCAAGGGTTCTAGTTAATCTACGTATCAGCTTACTATTAGTAACGGTACCTATATAGGGAAAGAGACCTTTATTGAAATCTGTGTATTTTTCCCATGCTGTTTCAGTGTAATCGACTATCGGGAGATCTCTCCTTACTCTATTATATACTAAATGAATATTTCTGTGATAATCAGGAGGAGCTAGGAAAACAGGTGGCAAAAGGAATCCAATATAGCAAGTACCATCCCAATCTAGAGGTAAACGTACATATGCCGTCTGACCACATATGAAATAGGAATGGCGGGAAGCTCTAAATGTAGATTTGCCTTGATCACTAAATTCTACTACAGTGGTGCATTTACTATGGCCCATATGTATGGAACCATTCTTTCTTACACATAATTCACCTTTAACTGGAAATTTTGACATAGCGGGCAAAATTGGAGTAGCTTCGGATTCGACATTTAGGATCATAAGATTAAGCGTAAAATTACCTAATCCATACACTTCATTTTCTAGATCAGTTCCTGTTCTCTGGGGAAGTCCCTCCTTGTTAGGATAGCAGACTTTAAGCAAAACTAAGTTCAAATTTCCCCATACCCAGTTATCTTGATAAACTGCAGAATTCGAATCTAGAGAATTAATTAAACTAAACCATGCTCCACAGGAGCCGTTGTGTGTGAACGGGTATGGAAAGAGAGGTAGAATTCCTTTATAATTCTGATAGGGAGGGAGTCGGCCACATATCCAACAATTTGTAGCATTGCTAACCTGATGGGAATGATGTAACATACTGATAAACGTGTTATTGCGCAGCGCAAATCTATAAGACAACTCAAGCGGAGGTAATTCACTAAAAGAATGTTCAGCAGTAACATTGTAAACATGTCTAGAAATGGGATAATACATGTGCAACAATATACTTGCAGTAATTATTAAAAGACTTAAGAAAAACAAAATTAATAACGTCACTATGCAATGACTACGCAGTGATTTACAGTACGCCTGTCGTTTCAACATTTTCCGGGTGTTTTCTCTACTCAGGTCCAAGGGATACATGTCAGAGACAATTCAACCGCTTCACCTTGGAGAGGACTTAAACAATCAAATTGCTCGACTGATTGGGCCTAAGCTTTAGTTTATAGTGTTCGGAATTACTTTGTTCAACAAAAGGAAGTTTTGAGTCAATGGGTGAAGTCACACGAGGTGTGGTATTCACTTCTGATTGTGGTCCATGAAATTTCTTGATATGACTTGAATGAATCCATCCTTTTCTGCCCTCGATCTTCACGGCTGTCCTTGTGGTGAGCAACACCAACTGGGGCGATTTCCACCTAGGTTCCAGCTGAGTCTTTCGATCAAAGTTCCTCACGAGGACCAAGTCTCCCGGAACTACGTCATGGGGTTTCACCTCAGTGTTGTCAGGAAAAGCCGCAGCTACCTGTGAACGACAAGATTGTAGTGCAGACATCAAGGAAGCCAAGTAATCTGTCAGCATATTACAGTTAATATCAGTTATTTTGCGTGGTATGGGCGTCCCCCACATATTTGGTGGTCTGCCGAAGATCACTTCATACGGGGATAGCCCTGTTCGAGAGTGTGCTACCATTCTTGTGTAAAAGAGTGCAACTGGTAGTGCTACTACCCAGTCGACACCTTTCTCTCTGCATATTTTGGACAATCTAATTTTCAGAGTCTGATTATGTCTTTCTACGAGACCTGCTGCTTCGGGGTGTCGGACACAGTGGAATTTCCACTGATAGCCTAACAAAAGTGAAACATGTTTCATTAATTCGGATGAGAACGGCTGGCCGTTATCTGAGTGAACAACACGTGGTAAACCGTATCGTGGGAAGAATTCTCGAACCAACTGTTTGGCAGTAGTCGGGGCCGTGTAATCTGAAACCGGGTATGCCTCCGTCTAACGGGAAAGAGCACAAACAACTACGAGAACATATTTGAATCCTCGACATCGTTCCATCTGAATATAATCCATCTGGAGGACTTCAAAAGGGTGATCAGGAGGATGAAATCCACCCTGTTCTACGGGAACGCTTTTTCCTGGGTTGAACTGGCAACAGATCATACAGGTACGAACTTTTTGTTTGGCTGCAGCTCGTAAATGTTTATTGAACCAAATGTGTTGAATGCTATCTAGCATAGCTTTTTCTCCTAGATGTGCGGGACTATGTACAGTGTTAATTATAACCTGGACCATTGAATCAGGAAGGAACCACACAGACTTTTCCTTCATCATCCATCCTTGATCCGTTTGGATCCCTCCTAATTCAGTCCATTTCTTTATTTCGTCTGGTGTAGCATGTGTCTGTATGTCAATTACGTCAAGAGTAGGATCTTTAACTGTCATGCAATGTGTTGGCGTCGGGACTATTGTCTTTGTCATGTCGGATGTCTGAGTTTGAGCAGTCTGTTTAGCTGTTCTGTCGGCTAGATCATTGCCTTGAGAAATGATATCAGTAACTTTCGTATGAGCTTTACATTTCATGATTGATATTGCAGTGGGTAGATGTATTGCATCTAATAAGGCATGAATGAGGGGTCCGTGCTGAATGTGGGCACCGTGAGAAGTTAAATAACCTCTCTCTCGCCACAGCACGCCGAAGTCATGTACGACTCCGAATGCATAACGTGAATCAGTGTATATGTTGACTTTTTTATTTGTGGCTTGAATACAGGCTTGTGTCAGAGCGATGAGCTCTGCGGCTTGAGCTGACAAGGTATTTATGCGATTTGTTTCAATAATTTCAGTGTCTGTTGTGACTGCATACGCGGCCACTAACTCTCCTGTACTAGTTCTCATACATGAACCATCTACATACAACGTCAGGTCTGGGTCTGATAATGGGACATCGGTTAAGTCTTGTCTGGGTTTCGTCGTAATTGTAATAACTTCAATACAGTCATGGGCTAGTGGGTCTGTTCCGATTACAGGTAAAAGTGTGGCAGGATTCAATGTGTTACAGCGTCTTATTTCTATATGTGGCTGAAACAACGTTAGTTCATACCCTGTAAGTCGTGCTATAGTCAAGTGTTGTGTTTGCGTTCTATTTACAAGAACCTCTACTGCATGTGGTACTTGAACTGTCAATGGATGTCCTAACACTATGGCATCGCTTTGTCTGATTGCTAAAGCTGTCGCTGCCACTGATTTCAGACACGCAGGCAAAGCCTGAGCTACAGGATCTAATGTACTAGAGAAATAAGCACATGGTTTGTGTGCTCCTGCTTGTTCCTGTGTGAGTACTGACAAGGCAGTACCTTCGCGTTCTGTAACAAAGAGTGTAAACTGTTTACTGTAACATGGTGTTGCTAAAACAGGCGCTTGACATAAAGCTTTCTTTAAGCTTTCAAAAGCTTGTGTATGTTCCTGAGTCCAAGGGAGAACAGTCGATGTGGCTGCCTCCTGTGTTGTCAACTGAATGAGTGGTTTTGCTAGAAATGCATACTGAGGGATCCACTGCCTACAATATGAAGTGAGGCCTATGAAAGCCCGCACCTCCTTTTGTGTCTTGGGTATTGGCATGTTAGCTATTAACTGAATGCGGTCGGGTGTAAGCTGCCTTCCCTCCTTGGACAGCGAGTGTCCAAGATAAACAACTCGCTGGACACAGAATTGCAGCTTAGAAGGGGACACCTTGTGCCCCTTTTCGGCTAGGAATTGTAAAACTGTCAGTGATGCTTTCTCACATTCGGGTTCGCTTCTCGCGGCGATCAGCAGATCATCGACATATTGAAGCAAAGCAGTGTTAACTGGCATGTGGATACTGTCGAGTTCTCGTTTCAGTGCTTGGCTATAGATGCTGGGGCTTTCTGTAAATCCTTGAGGTGCGCGTGAGAATTTAAAGCTACGTCCATTTAAACTAAATCCGAACAAATATTGGCTTTCCGGATCTATTGGGACGCTGAAAAAAGCATTCTTGAGATCAATTACAGTAAAGAATGTTGCTTCGGAATCAATAGCTGTCAGTAATGACGAGATATCTGGGACCACAGGGAATTGTGGCACAATGCATTTGTTTAATTCGCGCAGATCAATAACCAATCGATATACTGGCGGGGTCTTCGGATCTGTTCGTTTAAGAATCGGAATTATCGGTGAATTACATACATTGGAGTCTGTTTCCACAACCACTCCTTGGGCAATAAGCTCGTCAATGATTTGCAGTAAGGCCACTACAGCATCTGGTGGTAACTTGTATTGTCGCATTCGTGGTAGTACCACTCCTGCCTTTAGTGTGACTCGATATGGTGTAATATTCATGCAACCAACATCAGTAGGGCCTTGTGCCCATAGATGTGTAGGTAAAGTCTGCAATCGGGGATCCATGTCTCTAGACACATAATGGCCTTTAAAATCACGTAAAAACAATCTTACTCCTTCCGGAGAACAACATATTATAGCTCCTAGAGCTTTCAGTGTTTTTATTCCTAACAAGTTTTCTGGACATGATTTAGTAAGCAATAAATCTGTAGTTCGGGTCAAAGGTCCTATCGTAAGTGGAAGAGGTTGTGACACTTCATTAACAATAGGTTTTCCTGAAAAACCAAGGGAAATATTCTGTGAGCCTGAGAGGGGTGCCCCTGGAACTTCACTACGTTTTATGGTTGTTCGACTTGCCCCTGTATCGAGTAAACATTTTCTGTCTTGGCCTAATAATTCACTATGTACATAGGGTCCTTCTTGATCTACAGGGATCTCGATAAGGGGTAAGTCAACTTCCCTCCCTAGGCTGGTTCATGCGTATCGTTGATAATCAGGATAGTCGTACTGTGCGGTCTGGTACAGTTGTCGTGTCGTGGTTTGTGTGGCAGCAACAGGCAGCGCTGGTGCAGCAGGCACAAACTGTATAGACTGTGGTGGAGCTGGCATGGACTGTGCATGCTGCGGGGCTCCTTGTTCATTCTGATCCTGTCTAGGTGGCCGTGGTCTTTCTTTTGTATTACCTATGGCGATATTATGTTTTAAAACTGGACAATCGTGTACGTAATGACCTGGCTTTTTACAATAATTGCATGTCCCTTTTACAGGTCCTGTTGAATCACCGGAATGTGTCATACCCTTTTTATGTCCTTCAGCTGGAACTGTCTGGGAAACTAGCATTTTCATTTTCGTGTCTTTCATACGTCTATGTTCATGTTCTTGTTCCTCTCTAATTCTATTGTGATGGTACTGTAACATTTGTAACATTTGTGATGGAGTGTTACCTTGCCAGGTACTCTCGAATTTTAATACTCTGTTCTTCACTTGAGGCAGGGCATTTTCTACTAATTTTGTTACAAACAGATGTGGGTATGATTCGCTACTTGCTTTTATGCCACTATTTATACCAAAACATTTTTCAAATCGGGCATAGTAATCGCTAGTGTCTTCATCTTGCTTCTGTTTACAGGCTGAAATTGTACCCCAGTCTTCCTTTTTCGTAGTTAATAAACGTGGCAGTACCTGTACTAATAAACCTGGTAGTGCTTTAGTTTTATCCCCAAGTCCTGCTCCTGCAGTTCGGGCCTTTTCTTCTGCTTCTAATACTGACCATTCTATCTTTTGGTCTCCTACCTCCCACTCTTTTTCCCTGAGTTTCTCATAAATGCCAGCAGGCATTAATACCTTTAATATTGTCATAATGTCGGGATAGGTATACTCTCCCATGAGTAACATGTCTTTAATTTCTCGGTGGAAACCCGCTGGATCTTTGTCATGACTGGGTACCACTTTCTTCATTTCTAACAATTCTATCTTCGATATGGGCGTATATACAAATACGCGTTTAAACTCATTGTCCTCGCCTTTTATTGGGTGTACTTCTCGTAAGGGATTCTGTCTATCCATGTAATACGTGGTTCTTTCCTTGATGGGCAATGAGACATGTTCTGAACATACAAAAAGGATATACTGCTTCCTTGATTCTAGAATTTCTTTAATTAATTTAGTACCTGAACCTCTCCATCTATTCATGAGCAATTCAGTCAATATGTCAGGTAAGGGACCAGGGTCCGAATGCTGACTCTGATATAGTATAAGGAGTTGTTGAATCATATAAATCCCAGCTAAACGCTGTTCATCTGGGGTGAGATTCAAAAATGTGCGTGCTACTGTATCATCACTGTATTTTCCGGGACTGTCAATCCAATGGACAGCTGACCTGGCTAATTCTTGTTCATCCATAGAATCGAGAAAATGATAACCCCTTCGTTCTCGGAGTAATTTGTCAGCTGCTTGGAATGAATGCTCGTTAGACCTTATATTAATTATAGGTGTTTGGAAATTCCTGTTATTATCTGGACACATCGGACGTATCGGGTCAATAAGACATCTATTACTATTACAAGATCTTCCTCTACCTACATAGGCTATGGTGTCTGACTGTCCTATGGACAGTCCTGATCCTTCTTCCTCGTTTTGTTCGGACTGGTCTACCGCTAATCTCTCTTCATGTGAACGTTCTATTTCTTTACGGATCTTTCGGCACATGGCTACTATACAATTTTGCTTATCATGTCTACCTTCTGATATATTCTGGCTCCATCTAGTAAGAATTTGCATTGCTTCCGGGTCTACCCCCGGTCGGTCTTGATTTCTGATCACACAATTTATAAGGAAACGTAACAGTTCCCCCTGTATCTCCACTTTCTGGTATTCCATAGCTCTGTTAATACATTCAGAATCTCGCCCTGTTTGGACAAAATGGTATATATTATCTAGATGCGCAGTCATTCCTGGTAACTTCCCTAAATACACCGCGGCTCGTCTGATACGTAATGATGCCATGATCATTTCGTCCTCTTTGCCGGGCACAGGGTCATATCTACAATCTATAAGAAGTTCTTTAAGCGTACGGGCATTTATGAGTTTGGGGGTACGTGAATGTGCTGACTCTTGAAAGGTAAGTTTATTTATTCTAGGTGGCGTAGAAAAGATATTGGTAGCACCTCCGGTAGCCCCGTCTGGGGTATCGGGTGTGAAAGGGTTCGTTGAACGTGATACAGCAACTATAGGTGTGGACACAGCTATAGAAGTATCTGCAGGAACAGATGTAGAAACAGATGTGCTTGCCGGAACTTGTGACAGGATTTGTTGCTGTAGGGATACGGGTACTGGATCTTGGCGTTGAACCTCCCTGGCAGGCGGTCTATGTGGGGCGGGATTAGCATACTCGGGAGCTGCGTCATCTAAATATGAGGACAGAAAAACATCTTCTGCGGTTCTAGGATGCCCCTTAGGATGTACCTTTATTGGAAATAATGGGGTTGGCAAGTCTTTTGGTATCTCTGGAGTAACCTTAGGTAATCCTTCGGCCAGAAGGGGATACATACCATTCATAAGGGCATTTCTTTGTCTGTCTACTTGTTCTGATTTCACTCGTGCGCCTTCTTCAATTAATAGATTTTCTCGGACTTCATTTGAATTCTCTTTACTCTTCTCTTCCTGTCTACGTGCTTTTTCTGTACGTCTATACGATTCTTTACGCCATAATTCAATGGCGTCTTTCTGTGATTGTCTAGCTTTCTTTTTCCATAATTCTTCCTCTACTTTCACGATGCACTCTGCATCCCAGGTCCCCGCTGCGGGCCACCTCTGACTTTCTGGTAATTCCTTAGTGTAGTCTACCCATAAATCAAGAAATAATATAGCGTCTAAGCCATGTTTATGATACATGAAGTACCCTGGAGTGTCCCTAGGAGGAATAGGAACAGCTTCTTCGAGTACCCCTTTTCTTGTCGTGATCTGTCTTAATTTCGAAAAGAGCGGCATATTGAAAATTGATCTGATACTTGATTTGGAACAAACTTAATACAGTAAACACAATAATGAACAGTCATTCATACCACAATATGCAGAAAACATTTAACATTTAACATTTAACTGAGCAACGATGATAATGACGATCTAAGAAAAACTTAATCACTAAACATAATACTCGATTTTAACTGACTTATTCTGAATTTATATACTTGATATACTAGATATACTGCTAAACAGTACAGATACACTGCTGAAACAGTGCAGACCGGATTTGTGTACCCAAACCCGTCTTGACCGGCACAACCTATGTGCACGTCAGAACGCCTCCCCAGTAATGGTACTCACCGGGTAGCTCGGAAACGGAAGGCCTCGGAAACTGAACTGAACTTGAACCGGACTGGACTCGACTCGAACACTTCGGACACTGGACTCGACTTGGGACTTCGGAAACTGGTGGGCCTCTGTATACCTCGGATCTTGCTCTCTCAGCTAGGCTCTGGTCGGGATACTTCGCACTTCTCACCGCCTCGTCTGGGTGTTGATCGCAGCCTCAGTCGCCCCCGCTTGACCGGAGGGAGATACAGGAAATCCTGCTGGTACGCGTTATTGTCCGTCCAGCTGTGGCAGGAGACCGGGCCTGCAACGCACCACCGGCGCGTGAGATGAGAAAGTGTCCCTGTTCGGGCGCCATTCATGTGGTAAATAATTTAATTACCGGGACTTAATTTGATACAGAAACATAATAAAATATAGCTCAGTAAATAAGAGGCAGAATCCGTGGTATTAGAGGTTCGGAATGGGCTTTATTCCAATGGTCGATTATAATCGGTTGCTCCAAGTTCCATCACCACGAAGGTTCAGGAAGTGAAGTACATACATTATTGATAATTATTCACTTTTATACAATAGGCATTACAGTGAGGCCAATGCAAGAGGCGTAACAATTGATAGCAAAGATAACATTTCACATGCGTAGCAAAAATAGGCGTAACTGGGAGTGATGAAAGAACGTCATCAGATGTGATGTCATAAGAGGGTGGTTACATGAAAGAATTTCGCAATGTCAGCAGAAATACTTGGCAGAGATGCGCGCGCAGCAGCATGACGTGTAATTGACGTGCAACTAGGGGGTGAAGGGGACTTGACATTTAGCTCTACATATGGCGACAGAAGTCTGGAGGGTCAAGTCAACCTAATCCCAAATCATATCTAACATCCTATGTTTAAAGAACTATGTTATCCAAAAGAGAGGTCTTCTTAGAGTAGAATCTTATTCTATACTGACTATACTGACTGTTAGTGCGTGTACAAGCGTCTAAGTGTCTACACTAGATGCGAGGGCGGAAATCTTCCATAGCAATAGGGCTATGAATTACTTGCATAAAGACAGAGAAGCCGGGCCTTTGCTCGGTAGCTGGAAGAATGTTTACTTAAACTACTAGACAGGAATGCATTGGAATGCATTGGGCAGGGAACGGAGCAGATAATTTCGAAGGTGAAATACAGTTTTTGGCAGGCAGCAGGCTGATGTCAGGCTTCATGAGCCGCGCAGAGAATGAGACAAAGTTCATGGTCACAGATGCAGGCTCAGACTGGAGCTTTCAGAGGCAGAAGGCAAGAAGAGTTCGATGACAGAATCGGGGCCTACTTGCCTGGACTGTAAAATGGCATAAGTGAACTATATAAAGCCGGTGGCCTTTCATACTTAAGAATGGAATATCCGGCCTATTCATGGCGGATCTGACAGAGGACATGTTGACGGTGGACGCACATGTGTTTGCGTCTTCATAACTGGAACTGGAGGGAACATACATGTACTTGTGATTCATACATGAAGCCGTTGGGGTCCAAGATAGGGGACATAACTGATCATAAAAATCCATAGTTCCACAATGCAAATCACTATCTGTTTAGGAAGAGCTAAGTTAGTCCCTCAAGGGCTTCATTCTGCTGCACGGCTGCTCGGGTGACTCCAGCAGAACTGAGAAGAGGAAAGGGTGGGCTAGTCACTATACAATGAGATAATTAGTCAATTACAGGACGACTCTTGCTATGAACTTCTTAGCAGCAACCCCATGGGCCCTTTGACTCTTTTAATTAACAAAAATCTCCAAAGCTGGCAGACCCTTGGTCTGCTTGACGAAGAGGAAGCCATGTACATGAAAGTGGTGAGACCCACTTACCCTTGGTTATACATCCTACCTAAGGTGCACAAACAAGCGCCTTTTCCACCTGGGAGACCCATCATCTCTGGTATAGGGGGGACCCACAGAGAGAGTAGCCCAGTATGTGGACCTGTTTCTCAACCCGATGGTCAAGAATTTACCCTCCTTCATACAGGACACTAAACATATACTTAGTGTTCTAGCAGATGTTCAGTGGAAACCCAACATGATCATGGCCACATTGGACGTGGCATCCACTCTATACCTCGATTAAACCTGACTTGGGCCTAAAAGTAGTCACTCAGTCTCTTCACAACAGGCCTGCAACATTATGGCAACACACTAACATGATCGTTGCCATGATGGAGATCATACTAAACAACAACTGCTTCATGTACAACCAACAATGGTACAGACAAATTAAGAGTGTAGCCATGGGCTCAAGGTTTTCCCCCTCTTTCGCTAACCTGTATATGGGTTCACTGGAATCTGAATGTATATGGGGGAGTAAGGGAGCTCAATGGAGCGAGTACATCATTTACTGGGGTCGGTACATTGACAACTGTCTCCTCCTCTGGTCCGGTTCACAAGAGAAACTTAATACATTCTGCAAACACCTTAACTCTAATGATATGGCTATGAGATTTACATGTCACTCGAGCCCTACCTGTGTCACTTTCCTTGATATTGAACTAAATGTCAAGGGAGTCAAACTTCACAGTAAACTTTATCGCAAGGAGACATCATGTAATGCCATCCTTCATGCAGACAGTTCACATCCCCTACACCAGATACAGACAATTCCTTATGGGGAATTTACAAGAGCGAGGAGGAACTGCAGTGAGGACACAGAATTTGAAAAGTGTCGGTCAGATATGAAGTACAGATTTGCCAAGCGTGGTTACGGGCCGATTGGTGGTGTAGGCACTATTGACACATATATCTTATTACTACTTCAGCACCTTCTTGGAGTTGTGGTGTTTTCTTCCTGTATATCTTCGCACTGTTTTTACATACTACGTTTTGTAAAGATCATTATTTTGTAGTATCGCCTTGCTTATGGCACTTGTCTTAGCATGAATCATTTTGTATTTTTTCCAGCCCTGAAGATTCGTGGTTCACACTTCCCACGATGAAACACGTGTCGGCTGGTTATGCTGATTAAACGGAATTTTCAAATCATATATGAATGTTTTCTTTGTTGCATTGCACTTACCTGTATCGATCAGTGATTATATAATTGTATGTGTGCACAGGACCGGTCTTTTGCTCAGCTTGAGGTCAAAATTTCTTTGGCCTTTACAATTTGAGGGGTTTAGGGGTCTCCCCTCCCTGTTTTGCACCATACAGATATTGTGACTCAATATACCTACGTTTATCAGCAGAGCGCCACTACTTCCTAATATTTGAATACCCTGTTCTAAGAATTTTACCTGGAGATTGCATTACCACTCGTCCACAAATCACTTTCAGGAGAGGCAGGACGTTAAGAAACAGACTAAGCCCTACGGTTCCACGCTCTATCACCGTCTCCTCTTGGCTAAGCCCCCACACTGTAGGTTTTCACAAATGCGGATGTTGTGGGGTTTGCAAATGGGCCCAAAATGGTACCAAGGAATTCAAAGGTTGGAATGGACACAAATACAACATTACCCACAACATCAATTGCAACACTAAGTATGTTGTGTACATCCTGAAATGCACATGCAAAAAACACTATGTGGGAAGTACTATCAGGCCTTTGAAGGAACGCATTATGGAACACATCAGGGCAATGCACAATGGCGATGCCAGATACCCGATGTCCCTGCATATAGCGACGTGTGCAACTCAAGGACCGCACAAGAGTTTGACCTTTTTTGGAATAGATGTCACCAACAGCAATGTCAGGGGTGGCAATCGCGAATTGAGACTAAGAAGACTGGAGGCCACTTGGATAATGCGTCTTCAGTCAGTAAAACATGGTCTTAACATCGACCACGAACTGCAATATTTTCTGGGATCCTAATGACCTTTGAATATCCTCTGCTACTCTCTGTTAACTTCTGAATTATATTGACCCTATCTGACAAATAACGACATTGTTATGTTCTTACATACAGCTAGCCATCAAGCACTGAAATTTTGTCTAATATAGGTTTATTGTACCCCTTGTGAAATATCGTTGTTTAACATGAAATGTTGATATTGAATTTGATTTTGTTTGTACTATTTGTTTTATGCTTCTCCTCTGGAGTTGCTAGTTTAGACACTAGCATCTCTTTCTGTTCATTTTGTGAGATCTTTAAATATTCTTCAAACTCTTCTTGCTGCTCATGTTTCCTGCCCCTCTTAATTTTTTCATTTCTTATTTTTTCATTTCCTCATTATCACCCTACACTTACTGGTGCACTTAGGCTCGTTCCCAGCCTATTTGCACCTGCCCCCCTTTCCCTCGGGCCCGTAACAACCGGGGCGACATTTTGCTATAATTAGTGCTCCATTGCATCTCATACACCGTGCCCCTTTTGTATTTCTCCCTACTTGACGGTGTTGTTTCATTCCCTACTAAAAACTCACTTCCGGTTTCCATACCGGAAGTTCACTTCACGTTCTAGTTTCGCGCCCCCTTTTTCCTTTTTATATACTTCCGTTTTCGTTTTCATCCGCTTCCATTACCCTGGATAGGACAGCGTGAATCCTACACACAGGATTCTGGAGTGCAGGTAAGCCCACGAGGAGCCCTGTTCCATACTGCCACATACCTTAAGTATTCCATCAGGACTCGCAGACCAATGTCTTTGCTTTTTCCTTTTTTCCCCCAAATTGCCTCCTTTTCAGACGTACCCGTTGTTTACACTCGTGTCCCTTTTACTTGGGGACGCAGGGAAGATTCACTTTCCATTTTCCCGTTATTCAAATGTTGCTCTACCCGTATCGCTACCGGGTCGAAATTATCACCGGTATTGCGGTGAGTGTACGCACCCTTTGTTTAGTTCTGTCATTGTACATGACTCCGTTATGCCTTTTGACTATATCCTGAAATTTACCCATTTTTGCCCCCTCTCCCTTAGATTGCCATGTTCTTTTGCCAAACATACAGGTAGACCTATTTGTTTAATTTCGGTTTTGACTCTTTTTGCATGCCCTCTATAGTTTTTCTGTCCGTTATACAAATGGGCCGCTCTTCCGTTATGAATTAGTATAACCGCCACCGTAGGACCCTGTACTCTCTCAGTCTACTCTTGCTTTTCATCTCTCCTGCATTTCCTACCCGCTAACTCCAGATTAAGCATTACTGAGTCAACGTTAATAATTATTTTCTATTATTCTTTATACACTCAGTTATTTGAACTGTTTTTGCTTACGCGTCATCAATCACCCTAATACAATCCATATCCTGTTTTTTAGCAACTACCTCTCCCTGTCTATTATGGTATTTTCAGTGTTACTTTTCGCCTGCCTTTTGTTTGCAATTGATAACCTTCTCGTGCTTTAATGTCACTTCAGTGCTAAACGTTACAAACTTGACAGACGGTTTTTGAATATACCACATTCATTTTTGTTCATGTTAAGATTTACTGCAAGATTCAAGATTATCGTACCATGTCACCTTTCACACAAACTTAGTTGTCACCTATGATCTCACTTCCAATGTTATGTAGATGCTTATCAGACTAAGCTTTTGCAAGGTATCTTTTGTCTTTTTTCAGATTGACATACTGGTGCGCTGCCATTAATAAGTTACTGTTTGTTGACCACAACACTTTTCCACAAATATTGGGTCTCTATGTAGTGTGAAGTCACCTAATCTGTGTATTTCTCATAACATAGGGTCTCCACGTGATCTGAGGTGTTCACCTTTCGTCACCCTTCATTTCTTTTAATTTTGTTTCTTTTATGCGCCATTTAGTGGTTTCCCTTTTGTTTTATTTGTTGTTTTGTGTCCTTCCCAGCCCTGAAGAATCACAATTGTACCACGTTGTGATAAAACACGTGTCGGCTGGTTGGTTCATTCTGTATTGATCTGGATTGATTTAAAATCCCCATTTATGATACTCCTGATGTCGACCTTCATAGTTTCAGCAAGAAGAAATTTTTAACTTTGGTTTTGACACTAAAACCATTATCCTTATATGTGTGCACAGGACTTTTGTTCTAGTCACTATACAGTTACTGCCTGGAAGCCCAATTGCTAGGGTGAGGACACTTCTTTGCATCGACTCCCACATTGCTTTCTAACTGCACTCCAGAGTAAACTGCTGAGTGGTTCACTGACCGATGTCTTCTTTAGTGCTTTCCACACCCCCACACTTGATTCTTGCTGCCAGGATTCTCAGAGCTCAGAGTCACTTAAACAGGCTCTTTTCAGCAGCTTCCTCTGTCACACAATACTTGTGCAAGCCCAACGTGATGGAGTGCTTGTTTGCCTTTCACAACTTCTTTAGTGACTTCTGTTAGTATTTGGGCACCATTTGATTCAGAGTCCGTTCCCCTTTCAGTTTGTGTGTGATATTGTGGAACTTGGCATGAGTGACTACGGTTTTCATGTGCCCAAACAGTGGGCTGGGTTGAAACTATGTGAGCAAGCATTTTACACAATCTGGGCCCTGGCCACACCCTGAAAATATATTTTAAAAAACAGAAAGGTAATGTTTTTAATTTTTGTGTCATCGTATATGTGTTAAAGCTGAAATCATGAAATCTTCAAATAGCGGAGCAGTCAGTCATCGGGAATGTCCAATATATTTTATTCTGCTCTGCTGCAGTAGGGAGTCTCTGGGTATTTACCAGAGAGTCTGCTCAAGCTTACAAGTTACTCAGCTTATATACATTTGTAGTCACATAGCAAATAGTGATAAACTAAGATCTTACAGAAAAAAATCAAAAGCACAAAGGTCCTTGAGAAATGCTGCTGTAGCAGAAAGATTTCAGACAGCTTGCCATGTATAATTCCTTCCCCTCTCACAATGTCTAGTTACACTTTAAACAGCCCACTATTCACTAACTTTCAAAACACTATGGGGAGTTTACAGTTATTATAACTAATCTTATGAAAACACCTGTGCAGCATCAGCTTCCTTACCAGCTCTCACACCCTGGAGACACTTCACAAGACTAAGTGAGAGATGCATGCTTTCTTTTAGTGAACTTCGAACTGGAAGGAAAATATTCTGCCGTCAAATTCTTTCCTTAGGCATATAATTCAACTAACCTTACCATGAACCCAGCTACACTCAACTAAACTAGATAAACATATTTATCCTAGGAACAAGTTCTTGTAAAGGACACAGAGAAGTGAAAAGAAAAAAGCAATACTGAGCAGGAAAACTTTTCATGGAGGGGGGTTATACGTGAACAGATTAGATTTTTCTAGATGTTACAACATTTAATGAAGATCGAAACAAAGGAAATCCGACTATATCAACGAATTTATCTTGTTTCAAAGATTGTGAGAAATTAGGCTTGAATATTTTAGCACTTTCTATAACAAGCAGAAAACATTATTCAAATTATTCTAGAGCTTTTTTTAATTTAAATATTACCTCATGTATATTTTTGGCAGTCAAAGGCACATCATTTTTGCAGCGCACAAAAAACAAACATAGGCCTTTGAACTTGTCAGAAATGTTGCCTACGGACAGCGTCATGACATTTTGTCCTTTAACTGTGCCCACTGGTGTGCGGCCAGTCTCTGAAAAATATAATAAAATGCACCGTTAATCTTCTTAACAAAATGCATGGGTTTCAAACACATTTAATCAATTTCATCAAAACAGTCTTGTCAAAACTAGTCCTGAGGTGGTGGCTGGAACTAGTTGGCTAAAGCAACAAAATGGCTTTTACAAGTGTAAAACTTGCAAAGCCTGCCAACAGGGATTAAACAAAACAACTTTTACGACCCCCTTTTGCAACAAGAAACGCAAAATCACCAAAATACTGACATGCAAAACAGACCACGTTATTTATGTGTTGGAGTGTCCCTGTGGCTTATGATATATAGGAAGCACTAAGCTACAAGCCCACAAAAGAATACTCCAACACATGAGGGCAATTACCAACCAAGACCTCACATATACCGTGGCACGTCATCTCAAAGACAACCACAACTCAACTGTAGAATATCTTAAATATTACCTCATTGACGCTGTACCAGCAAGTAGGAGATGGGGTAATAGAGAGAACATTCTACGTATATTGGAAAAATGCTGCATTTTAGAGTTAGATTCCAAACGCCCGGGTGGTCTTAATACAACAAAATATCTTTATACTTGCCTCTAAAAACAATGAAATCGAATAAAATCAATATTTTAAAATCAGTATTAATTATAAGAACATTAACAACTGTGCGGCTTGTATGGCACCGATAAATCGAATAGGTTGTCCAAGTATTGAGCAAAGATGGGAAGAAAGATTTGCCCACATACTTAATATCATGAAGATGATTGATTTGATACATTATAATGTAAATGTCCAAATTAATGAATGTTGAGGGCAACTAAAGAGTGAAAACTAAAGCGGAAAATCGTGAATATAGAGTCACTAAGACGAATAGGATCTGGCATGAAGGGAAGTGAGAATGATACCGCATTATATACCCAATGTGCAAATCAGGCATGAGGAAATTATTAAAACAATGTAACTAGAACCACGATAAATACCTATGTTCTCCTTGTAGTCAACTCTGCGAAAATAATAAATGGCTAGAATCAAAAATTCTATCGTCTGGTAGGTCAACACTGTCGACACACAAACAATTTGAGTTTTTCGGCATCGAACAAACCTACAGACACCCAAGGGGGGTAACAGGGAGTTGGCTCTTCGTAGGCTTGAGGCACTCTGGATCCTTAGACTGCGCAGTATGGAACTGGGGCTCAGTGTGGACCATGAGCTTCATTACTTCTTGGGTAAATGAGTGCACAGAGTTGCCACACTGTGTGCACGACTACTTCTTTCACGATCATGATGTACAGAAATATTTTCACGTTGTACACACTGAGAAATGCTATAAGACAATATATATGTATTACTGGCATATGCGACACTCAGGTAAAACATTTCTGAAATGAAAAGTTTTTTCTCCAATGCCTAACTGTACTCAGATTCACTATGTATTTCTTTTATGTTCGCTTTTATTTCACCAAACCTTACCCTAGAGATGGACGAGTTAGAATATAGTCAATATGAGTCAACATAGACACATCATCTAAGCACGGAATTGTTAACACTTAGTTTATAACGGATATGTGCACTAATGCCCTCACATTTTTATCCTATAAACCTCTGCAATTCGTAATTAGAAATGATCAATTCTCATCTCTGATTCTCAGCACACTAGAGGATCGGGTCCACACGCAACCTCGGTCCCCTAGTCAGAACCACAATGGCTAATATGTATCTAACTTTTGTCATTCTCGACAAGCATTCTTTTAAATTATGATGAGAGGCCTATATGGCGTTAAGAGGAACTTTTAACCATGTTTTATACTCGACTTTAGCAATTCAAAGATGGCCGCCACGTAGGAGGGTACGTGGTGAGTCTGCCCTCTATATTGCTGACCGCATTTGGGGCTGACAGATTTGGTGTCCTTCTTTTATGTTTATGGCCTTTGGATGGTAGACGGTATATTTACAGCATCACCCGGCATTTGCCCCGTGTCCTGTACTCAGAATGGCACCTGAAGCGACGTCCTGACCCTGGATATACGGCATACCGTTAAGGAGGGGTCGAGTTTGATGTGAGAGTCACTTAACTCTCCTCTGTTGATTTGCACATTGGGTATATAATGTGGTATCATTCTCACTTCTCCGCAAAATCCTGTCGGTCCTCTTTCGGCAGTTTTTCCTTAAAATGCTCCAAATAGTCCCATAAAGACCTGTCATAACGGCCCAACAGGGCTGCAGTACTTGACACTTTCAAGGAGGATGCTGTGGAGCCGCATACCTTTCTCTCCCAAGAATCCTGAGCTCTACTCTCCCTGTCTGGAGGGAAAGAGGACGAAGAAGTGACGGCATGAGTTGTCTTTGCTGCCGCGATGATCACCGAGTTCGGTGGAGGATCAGATTTTAAAAATAAAGGATCCGTTTCCGCTGGCTTGTATTTTTTCTGAATCCTCGCTGGAGCTGCTTTAATCGAGGATGGGGTAAGAAAAACATCCATTACTGGTTGAAGAAGACCAGGAACCAGTGGGAGCAAAGACCTAGACACAGACAGTTGATGGAGAGTCTCAAAGATGATAGAGGTAGAAGCTTGATGCGCTGACATATCTATGTGCAACTTCAGCGCTCCTCTAGTGAGGACATTGTGCAATGTATTGGTGTCATCGATATGTGACACTCTAGAAGGTGGGCTATCCGTAAGGGTAGGGGAATAGTCCCTTTTTGAGGAGTGAGTTGAAGAGGAAGACCAAGATGGTGTTCTTGTTCTTTTCTGATGAGCATGAGCTGGTCTATGCTCCGGAGATTTGTCCTGGCGATCCCTGGTCCGAGTAACAGGTGATCTGTCCTCCTCTTGTACCAGCTGTTCCAATGGGGATTTGTGCAGTGGACTGGAATAGTCCATAGGCCGTCAAGCTTGGCCAGAAGGATCTTTCTGCCAATGGCTGACGGGAAGGAGCCATCTTGGTGACAGATGAACTGAAGGCGACCTTTGCCTTCGTGGAGAGGTTGATTTTTGTGCCTCCGGAGACGGGGAAGAAGAGCTTCTCGTTGAAATTACTTGAGGAGAGCTGGCAACTGAAGCAGATGACTCCATGCGGTCTCTGGAGGCTGAACGGCGCCTGGAGGAACGATGCGACATTGATGGTGAGTGCCTCGACATCAAAGGACTATTTGTGACAAGCACCGGTGAGTTTTTCGAGACGGATCTTCTTCTCGACGTCGCCCTCTCTTTGTGCTTCGACGTCGAATGTCCTGACGTTGAAGCTATCGATCTCACCGACCTCGTCCTTGACGCGGAGCGTCTAGGAGAACCCAAAGGAGTGTGAACAGACAGAGAACCCCTTCTCGACGTCGGATGTCGTCTTGAATACTTTACTTTGGGTCCCGATGTCGAATCCTTCTCTGACGATGGAGATATGGCCCTCAATGTTGAACGCCGTCTGGTCGACGACAACGGAAGAGTCCGCTTGGATGTCGAATGTCTCGCTCCTGGCGACGACAGGACCTGCCTCGACGTTGCTGTCGCCTGGTTGACAGTAACGGAGATGCCTGTTTCGACGTTGATCGTTGTTCCACTGGCAATGTTGAGGCATGTCTCGACATTGACCGCCGCCTGGTTGACGGCAACGGAGACACCCGCTTTGATACCGATCGCCACTCTACTGGCGACGGTGGAGCATCTCTCGACGTCGACCGCCGTACTGACGGCGGCGACTGAGATCCAACTCTCGACGTTGTGCGAGCCCGCACCAATGGAGAACGACTCCTCGACGCCGATCGTCGCCGGGTTGATGACGGTGGAGGATGTGACGTACCTGCAGTCTTCATCGACGACCGGTGTTCTCTTGACGCCGAGCCTGCCGTCGATGGTCTTCTTGTTGACGTTTTCGCTGCCGGTGAAGGTATTTTCAGCGCCGATCCCAACGCTGAAGGAGAGCAGACTGGTACTTTACTTCTGGATGAAGATCTGGCTCTCTCCTTTCTCTTTTTCACCGGAGACCTGCCTCTAGAAGGAGCTTTTCCCTTCTCAGCCAGCCCATAAAGGCGAATCCTCTCTATGTCTTTCAGAGTACGCCTGTACAGGGACTGACAATGCTGGCAAGTCTTAGGATCATGATCCTCAGGAAGGCAAAGGATACAGACAGAATGGGAGTCTGCTAGAGCCTTCTTTTTTCCACGGGAAGGGCAAGAGTCAAAGAGAGATGGCATTTCTGAGAGAAAAAATATGCTCAACTCTCTCAAAAAAAGTAGAAATCTACTTTAAAAGCTAAAAGACGTCGAAGTTAGTAGGTTTTGTCAAAAAAATAGTGGATATTTTCTGACAAAAATCAGAAAAACAGAGCTGAAGTAACCAGGGTCCTGACTGAAGGGGCCGGAAAGAACAACTGACCTAACTGTCACCCCTGAGGCATGATGGGAAGCTGGGGGTCATGGCTGCCTTAAAGGTACGGTGCCAGTTTTTTCCTATGTATTGCTATGAGTTAGCTTTTCAGCTTTTTGCACCAAGTTTTCTGCAATGCAGCCTGTTAGCTGGCAATGCTTTCATTCTTCTTTGCAGGATTATGGTTTCTGCTGTACATTAAAGCAGTTTCAAATGCACTTTGTTTTCTACACTGCTTCCTTTTGAATGTGTATATGTGCAAAGAGAATTCTTGTAGCATTACCCAGCTCTTTCTGTATGGCTGAAAAAGTTCTGCAGTATTTACAGTCCTTAGCAGTATGCTTGGGATAAAGGCAATAGAGACAGTCCTCGTGGGGTTCCTCAAGTCTTGCCTTCCCACAAAATCTGCAGGGTCTAAAAAGCCTTTTCTTAGATCCCTGTGACATTTTGGAAGCAAAGTAGAAAGAAAACCAATACCTTGAGGTGAATTCAGAAGGGTCAAAAGTTCACTCACTGACAAACTGAGCAGAGCTCAGGGAGACTCCCTTACACACTACATGAGGTTAAATATCTGAGGTATGGTGGCTCTGCTGGGCTCGTCTCTGATTGGTTAAAGTTTAGACCTACATAAAGATCCTGATGGATGTTAAAGTTTTCCTTTCAATGGTTTCCAATTTACTTTTATTGTACTGATTTCTAACTACCGCGAGAATCCCACCATGACGACAGGGAAGGTTCAAACATGTGAATATATGGAAGATTCAATGCTGGAGAACCAGGAACCACACAAAGGCCGTGTGCTGAGTGAGAACACAACTATGTGCTCAATTCAAGTCGATGGGTAAGTCGCAGTTGCAATTTTAAAGAAGAATGACCATTCTCAGTGGACCCTGAAGAAACCCCATGGAAGACAGAGGGTTGGAGAGCCACCCCACCCGTGGATACCCTAGGATCCAGGTTAGCTACATCAGGAAAGCCGGGTGCTGAAGGATAGCTGACAGTGACCTTGGAACTGCAGCTGTGTGGACCAGGCAACACTGTGGAAGACCAGGGGCCGTTCGCGAGCTGACCCAGGTCGGATGTCAAGAGTTGACGGGTCAGTGTCCGTCGGGTCACCAACAAGCCTTGGCAGCTGCAAACAAGGTGGCAAGCAAAAAAGGTGCAGTGTCGGGACCAGCAAGGTACAAGTGACGCACCACAAGCAGGGGAGTCAGGGTAGGCCCGGGCAATCAGGAGAGCCCACTGGAATCAAAAAAAGACCCTCAAGAGGACCCACAACCTAAGGCACAGGAATTGCAAGAGGAGCTCGAGCAGCTCACCAAAGATGCAGACCCACGGTATAAGGGATGCAGTGAGGACACAGATCTTGGTCACAGGAGATGCTTGAGGTTGGGGCTACAAGGAGCCTGAAGATCTCTGAGGAAGAGATCAAACAAGCCTTTGCAACGACATGTAGACGTGATGCACAGGGGTTCTGTTCCAGCGGTACCGATGACGGATACTGGCCTCAAACTCAGTGAGAAGACTTGCAGGCCTTGAGGGAGATGCAGAACCACTACCTGTGTTGCTGAGCCTTTTGGAGTCCGCGTCAGCCCAGGATCAGCAGAGCGGTCTACTGCGCTGCGGTGCCTGCAGATGCATGGAACTGACTCCTTCACTTCAAGGGAGATTCCTTGAGGTCTCTTGGATGTCTCAGTGCCCAGAGCAAAGTCCAGCGAAGTCCAGAGTGCCCAGAAAGTCAAATATAAAGTGGTGTCTTGATATGAATCTTGTCCCACGATGAATGTAGGGACCCACCCACAGGTAAGCCCTTGGGTACCCTAAGGAAAGGGTTGGGACGATTCAGGGTTTCCCCGAGGATAGGGGTTGGACAGTGTGGAGGATACTCCCATGTCCTTTGTCCAGTTACGCGCCAGAGCGGAAGCCAATGGTTCCCTGAGCTGGTTTGAACTGGAGTATGCAAGGAAGGCACCATATGTGCCCTTCAAGCAGACTGAGTGGCGCTGGCAAGCACCCCCACCTTGTCCTAATACACTAAGACCTGTCTGGAAAGGGTGGTCACAACTCCCTGTGACAGGATACCTATTGTCCTGCCTTCCTCTGCTCGAGCTTGGCTCAGCAGCAGGTGGAAAGAATCGTGTATCTGGTCAGCAGCAGCCATAGTTTGCTGTCTGGGTCTAGAAGACTTGAACCTGGAGCACTGAGGGCCTCCCGGAGGAGCCTTACAGAAACACGACAGGGTTCGTTCCAGCCAGTTTAGATATGGTCATTGCGTTATCACGCATGGCCACTGTATATATCGTAATGGCTGATGCACTTACAACCCGAGAGAATGGACTTCGAAGGTTGTAGGGGTGTCCCACTCATGCAGGGACAACCTCACACTTAGAACCAAGCACCCTGCCTTCAGGATTGAAAGGCCTGCCTTAGCAGTGACTTATAGGTTTTAAGTGCAGTGACCTAAGATATAGGCAAACTTATATCTGTCGTAAGAGGTGCTAGCACCAGCTTACACAGGCTGCAATGGCAGGCCTGTAGTCACAGTTTGAGTGGTCTCCCATTGGTGGCATAATACATGCTTCAGCTCATGAGGGACCCCAGTGTACCTATGCCCTGGGTACCTCAGTACAATGTACTAGGGCATGGGTACCCGCAAACATTTGCCCAGGGGCCACAAAGTACGGTCTTAGGTGTGTCCAAGGGCCGCGCTGATGCGAGCAGGTTGGTGGTAGGGGGTCTGGGTGGATCAGGGACTATGTAAGGAGGTCTACAAAATATTAAGTAAACAGGCAAGCATATGTTTGCAGGTTAATAAAAGCTTTCCTGTTTATTTAGCATTTAAAAAAAAATATTAGTGTGCAAGTGAAGGCGCTAGACAGCACACAGCATACTGTATATAGCTCATCCTGAGGTGATGGGAACACTGAGTGAATATAAAGAACCCCAGGGCAAGTGGGACGGCAGGTCACCATCGGGTGCAAACCCATTACATATTGCAGAGACACACAAACAAGCAGACATGGGGAAAACTGTAAGAAGTCAATCACGCCTCACATTCCAGCCGCGGAAGTCTGGCAAGTCACAGCAGAGAGCCACCTCTGATTCGGAGCTAGAGGCTCCCACTGAGAACCCACCATCCATTGAGAAAACGCTCCTTGTCATGCAAGCCAGCCTGCAGTCCATTAACGGTAAAATAGACGCTCTAAATCTCAGGATGGATCATATGTCTACGAAATTAGACAAACATGCCGTCAGACTCGGTGAGGCTGAAAAACGCATTTCAGACGTGGAGGATAGCCTACAACAAACAGCCTCCAAGACCCTTGACATGGAAAATGTGCTCGCCATCATACAAGCTAAGAATGAAGACTTTGAGGCCAGATCCAGACGCAATAATTTGAGGATTACTGTTCTATCGGAGTCCACAAACACTGGGTGACTGGAGTCCTATATAGAGGCGATGGTGCGTGACATTTTTGGGGCGGAACATTTATCTCAGGTAATGATTGTGGAGCAAGTGCACCATTCTTTGGCTGCTCGTCTGTAGGAAGGTGGATATCTGACTATGGTTACCCCCAACTTTTTGCCTAGTGTCTAGCTGGTTTTTCGACTTAGTTGGCCTGAGATCCTGCCATTCAGGGTCTCAGGCTGTCTGCTCTCTCTTTAAAATGGACTCCATGTACCCTAGGTACATAACCAATTGGTAAGGATCACCTTATTGGACCCTGTACAGTGTACCCTAGGTACCCAGGGCATAGGTGTACCCTAGGCCTCCCAGGGGCTGCAGCATGTATTATGCCACCCCTGGTCTGGCCTTCCAATCAGACACAACTGGCTGATCACTCAGCTGGGGCAAGGTCGTGTAATCACCCCTTGCTTAGATATAGTATACCTATATCTACCCTTAATATAGACACATGTGTACCTATCAGCCACTCCTATGGCATGCCTTAACAATCCTGGAGGCAGAGTGCTTGGTAACATGTGAGATGGTGCTCTAGCATGAGCTGAGCCTGTCTGCAGCGTTCGGAACCATGTCCTTATAGCTGTTCTATGATATAGCCTACCATATACTCTTAAAGTGCCTTATAATCTTAAACGGTTATGGTAACTATGGTTTGGCTTTATCAAAACATGTCGTGTAAGGTGTCTAACACTTTGGAATAATACCCCCATACCATTTCTGGTGATGAGGATATTATTCCTCCCTTCTAGAGGGAGCGACATGTTAAAATCCTACTTTGCTGTTTAACTCTAACCAAAGCCTCAGCATCACAAAATGGATGCTGCTGCCACAGCCACAAGTCTGACCTCCTGCTGCTGGGAGTGATCCCGGGAAGGGAGGCTTGGACAATAGGTTTCCTGCTTGGGGAGGTGCTAGCACCTCCCCAGACAGACTTTAGTGTATTGGGGCAGGGAGGGCTGAAAGGAATGAGACATGCCTGGGGCACACAAGGTGTCCCATGCATAGTCCAGTTCAAACCGGTGCTGGGGCACTCCAGCCCCAGTCCTGGCGCGAAACTGGACAAAGGGAAGGGGGTGTAACCACCCCCCTCCCGGGTCCCACCCATAAGGCGTGACCTAGCAGGTAACCCAGCCCCCCAGATTAGTATAAGAGTGGTAGCTGGGCCCCAGGAGATTAGATTATCCTGAACCTGCAACTTGAACAGAAACTCTGGACCTTCGACATTCGACGAAAGCAGAAGACTGAAGAATCTCCCTTGTGGCCAAGGAGTGGCTACCCTGTGCAAACAGGCACCATCAAGAGACTACCCTTTGCTTTGCTGAAGTTCTACGAGGGACCGACTGCAGAGCCCGACCAGAGCCTTGACTTCCAGACTTCTCCGACCCTGATCCACATCCACAGCCGAGCTGAGATCCGTGGAGGCGACGAGAGACGTGGGACCGGCTACCTGGGAAAAGTGGCTAGCATCTTCCAGCGCAGCTTCTGAGGCACCCTCGAAGTTGTGCACCGGGGATTGAGAAGCCCCAACCCCAAGCACCATCTGCACCGAAGATCAGCCCCCCCCCACTCCACGAGTCCTGCGTGGGGCCCTTCTGCATTTTCCTGCTTGCCGCGTCTGTCCGGTTGCTTGCCCGTTGGCTAGTGGCCTTTGTGACGACGCATCCAGAAATCTTCACTGCTGGTTTGGCTCCTCCAGACTGGCTCCCGCTTCCTTGCAAAAGAGAAGCACCCCAGACCTTCCTGGTCTGCACCAGAAGCAAGTCCTCCGTTCTTCGTGGGTTCCGCTTGCCAAGGCTTGGTGAGTCCTAGTCCAACTTCGACGCCGCCGACAGCAAGAGCCTTCGTGGGACAGCTCGCCTCCTGGTCCTGGTCGTCCTCGACGTTCCCTGGTCCTCGTGGCTACAGCGACAAGCTTCACCTTCACCTGCAATCTTCACGACATCGCCTGGTTACTTCCTGATTCCACGTGGTCACTGGCTAGTGACCTTGACTCTGTCCCTTCTGCTTGCAGGTTTCCTCTCTTCTTGATCCCAGCCTTGGGATCCACCGGACACTCTTCACTGACTGCCTGTCAGCATCTTTCTTCAGGCATCCATAGGAGTCGACGACGAAAACCGACGCATCTTCACCCCTATGCACCCGCAGCCTGTGGGCTAGGTAACTTGGGTACTCCGGTGCTCATCAGGATAGTGACTATCCTAGTGTCTAGTTTTCCAGTCTCAACTTCCTAGCTACTCCGGAAGTGTCCTAAATGGGTAAGTTACTTACCTGTAATCCTAGTTCTCTTCCAGGGGTATCCTCATCAAAGTCATAAGCACTGAATATTCCCGCCCATGTGCGGGGACCCCGGAAATAATAAAATTATATATGTAAAAAGCATACATATATACAGCTCTGTATATGTATAAACATATATCATTTTTTCCAAGCAAATGCAGCTCCCATAAAAAGGCTAGGCAATGTAAGTATACACATCCAATAACACATATATATATATATATATATATTTTCCATCGAGATGCTCTGCTGCAAGAACGCACTCCACAACAGATGGTTCTCAGGACCCTTTATTTCCAAAAACCGGCAATTGCGTTCCGAATTTCTTAAGCGCCTGACGCGTTTCAAAGCAGATTAGCTTCTTTTTCAAAGGCAGTGCATAGAAGATTTCGGTGCTCAAGACGCACTACGTCACTGATTGGCTTAAGTAGTCCTCCCAGTCATTAGATTAGCATATTGCATTCTGGTAATTGTGGTGCGTCTTTTTTAATGAGTCCCAAAATACTTTTGAATTTTGCATGTATTATCCCTTAGTAGGGTTCAGGCAGCACTCCGGTTGTTTTTGCAGGAATCTGTTGTGCCGATGAGGTATTGAAAAGTTTCCAACTCCTCCGGCCCCATACCGTAGTGAAGGGGTGGTGCAGTTCTTCACGACCGATGCCGTCGTGTCAATATTTTCCATCGAGATGCTCTGCTGCAAGAACGCACTCCACAACAGATGGTTCTCAGGACCCTTTATTTCCAAAAACCGGCAATTGCGTTCCGAATTTCTTAAGCGCCTGACGCGTTTCAAAGCAGATTAGCTTCTTTTTCAAAGGCAGTGCATAGAAGATTTCGGTGCTCAAGACGCACTACGTCACTGATTGGCTTAAGTAGTCCTCCCAGTCATTAGATTAGCATATTGCATTCTGGTAATTGTGGTGCGTCTTTTTTAATGAGTCCCAAAATACTTTTGAATTTTGCATGTATTATCCCTTAGTAGGGTTCAGGCAGCACTCCGGTTGTTTTTGCAGGAATCTGTTGTGCCGATGAGGTATTGAAAAGTTTCCAACTCCTCCGGCCCCATACCGTAGTGAAGGGGTGGTGCAGTTCTTCACGACCGATGCCGTCGTGTCAATATTTTCCATCGAGATGCTCTGCTGCAAGAACGCACTCCACAACAGATGGTTCTCAGGACCCTTTATTTCCAAAAACCGGCAATTGCGTTCCGAATTTCTTAAGCGCCTGACGCGTTTCAAAGCAGATTAGCTTCTTTTTCAAAGGCAGTGCATAGAAGATTTCGGTGCTCAAGACGCACTACGTCACTGATTGGCTTAAGTAGTCCTCCCAGTCATTAGATTAGCATATTGCATTCTGGTAATTGTGGTGCGTCTTTTTTAATGAGTCCCAAAATACTTTTGAATTTTGCATGTATTATCCCTTAGTAGGGTTCAGGCAGCACTCCGGTTGTTTTTGCAGGAATCTGTTGTGCCGATGAGGTATTGAAAAGTTTCCAACTCCTCCGGCCCCATACCGTAGTGAAGGGGTGGTGCAGTTCTTCACGACCGATGCCGTCGTGTCAATATTTTCCATCGAGATGCTCTGCTGCAAGAACGCACTCCACAACAGATGGTTCTCAGGACCCTTTATTTCCAAAAACCGGCAATTGCGTTCCGAATTTCTTAAGCGCCTGACGCGTTTCAAAGCAGATTAGCTTCTTTTTCAAAGGCAGTGCATAGAAGATTTCGGTGCTCAAGACGCACTACGTCACTGATTGGCTTAAGTAGTCCTCCCAGTCATTAGATTAGCATATTGCATTCTGGTAATTGTGGTGCGTCTTTTTTAATGAGTCCCAAAATACTTTTGAATTTTGCATGTATTATCCCTTAGTAGGGTTCAGGCAGCACTCCGGTTGTTTTTGCAGGAATCTGTTGTGCCGATGAGGTATTGAAAAGTTTCCAACTCCTCCGGCCCCATACCGTAGTGAAGGGGTGGTGCAGTTCTTCACGACCGATGCCGTCGTGTCAATATTTTCCATCGAGATGCTCTGCTGCAAGAACGCACTCCACAACAGATGGTTCTCAGGACCCTTTATTTCCAAAAACCGGCAATTGCGTTCCGAATTTCTTAAGCGCCTGACGCGTTTCAAAGCAGATTAGCTTCTTTTTCAAAGGCAGTGCATAGAAGATTTCGGTGCTCAAGACGCACTACGTCACTGATTGGCTTAAGTAGTCCTCCCAGTCATTAGATTAGCATATTGCATTCTGGTAATTGTGGTGCGTCTTTTTTAATGAGTCCCAAAATACTTTTGAATTTTGCATGTATTATCCCTTAGTAGGGTTCAGGCAGCACTCCGGTTGTTTTTGCAGGAATCTGTTGTGCCGATGAGGTATTGAAAAGTTTCCAACTCCTCCGGCCCCATACCGTAGTGAAGGGGTGGTGCAGTTCTTCACGACCGATGCCGTCGTGTCAATATTTTCCATCGAGATGCTCTGCTGCAAGAACGCACTCCACAACAGATGGTTCTCAGGACCCTTTATTTCCAAAAACCGGCAATTGCGTTCCGAATTTCTTAAGCGCCTGACGCGTTTCAAAGCAGATTAGCTTCTTTTTCAAAGGCAGTGCATAGAAGATTTCGGTGCTCAAGACGCACTACGTCACTGATTGGCTTAAGTAGTCCTCCCAGTCATTAGATTAGCATATTGCATTCTGGTAATTGTGGTGCGTCTTTTTTAATGAGTCCCAAAATACTTTTGAATTTTGCATGTATTATCCCTTAGTAGGGTTCAGGCAGCACTCCGGTTGTTTTTGCAGGAATCTGTTGTGCCGATGAGGTATTGAAAAGTTTCCAACTCCTCCGGCCCCATACCGTAGTGAAGGGGTGGTGCAGTTCTTCACGACCGATGCCGTCGTGTCAATATTTTCCATCGAGATGCTCTGCTGCAAGAACGCACTCCACAACAGATGGTTCTCAGGACCCTTTATTTCCAAAAACCGGCAATTGCGTTCCGAATTTCTTAAGCGCCTGACGCGTTTCAAAGCAGATTAGCTTCTTTTTCAAAGGCAGTGCATAGAAGATTTCGGTGCTCAAGACGCACTACGTCACTGATTGGCTTAAGTAGTCCTCCCAGTCATTAGATTAGCATATTGCATTCTGGTAATTGTGGTGCGTCTTTTTTAATGAGTCCCAAAATACTTTTGAATTTTGCATGTATTATCCCTTAGTAGGGTTCAGGCAGCACTCCGGTTGTTTTTGCAGGAATCTGTTGTGCCGATGAGGTATTGAAAAGTTTCCAACTCCTCCGGCCCCATACCGTAGTGAAGGGGTGGTGCAGTTCTTCACGACCGATGCCGTCGTGTCAATATTTTCCATCGAGATGCTCTGCTGCAAGAACGCACTCCACAACAGATGGTTCTCAGGACCCTTTATTTCCAAAAACCGGCAATTGCGTTCCGAATTTCTTAAGCGCCTGACGCGTTTCAAAGCAGATTAGCTTCTTTTTCAAAGGCAGTGCATAGAAGATTTCGGTGCTCAAGACGCACTACGTCACTAGTGCGTCTTGAGCACCGAAATCTTCAATTGCCGGTTTTTGGAAATAAAGGGTCCTGAGAACCATCTGTTGTGGAGTGCGTTCTTGCAGCAGAGCATCTCAATGGAAAATATTGACACGACGGCATCGGTCGTGAAGAACTGCACCACCCCTTCACTACGGTATGGGGCCGGAGGAGTTGGAAACTTTTCAATACCTCATCGGCACAACAGATTCCTGCAAAAACAACCGGAGTGCTGCCTGAACCCTACTAAGGGATAATACATGCAAAATTCAAAAGTATTTTGGGACTCATTAAAAAAGACGCACCACAATTACCAGAATGCAATATGCTAATCTAATGACTGGGAGGACTACTTAAGCCAATCAGTGACGTAGTGCGTCTTGAGCACCGAAATCTTCTATGCACTGCCTTTGAAAAAGAAGCTAATCTGCTTTGAAACGCGTCAGGCGCTTAAGAAATTCGGAACGCAATTGCCGGTTTTTGGAAATAAAGGGTCCTGAGAACCATCTGTTGTGGAGTGCGTTCTTGCAGCAGAGCATCTCGATGGAAAATATTGACACGACGGCATCGGTCGTGAAGAACTGCACCACCCCTTCACTACGGTATGGGGCCGGAGGAGTTGGAAACTTTTCAATACCTCATCGGCACAACAGATTCCTGCAAAAACAACCGGAGTGCTGCCTGAACCCTACTAAGGGATAATACATGCAAAATTCAAAAGTATTTTGGGACTCATTAAAAAAGACGCACCACAATTACCAGAATGCAATATGCTAATCTAATGACTGGGAGGACTACTTAAGCCAATCAGTGACGTAGTGCGTCTTGAGCACCGAAATCTTCTATGCACTGCCTTTGAAAAAGAAGCTAATCTGCTTTGAAACGCGTCAGGCGCTTAAGAAATTCGGAACGCAATTGCCGGTTTTTGGAAATAAAGGGTCCTGAGAACCATCTGTTGTGGAGTGCGTTCTTGCAGCAGAGCATCTCGATGGAAAATATTGACACGACGGCATCGGTCGTGAAGAACTGCACCACCCCTTCACTACGGTATGGGGCCGGAGGAGTTGGAAACTTTTCAATACCTCATCGGCACAACAGATTCCTGCAAAAACAACCGGAGTGCTGCCTGAACCCTACTAAGGGATAATACATGCAAAATTCAAAAGTATTTTGGGACTCATTAAAAAAGACGCACCACAATTACCAGAATGCAATATGCTAATCTAATGACTGGGAGGACTACTTAAGCCAATCAGTGACGTAGTGCGTCTTGAGCACCGAAATCTTCTATGCACTGCCTTTGAAAAATAAGCTAATCTGCTTTGAAACGCGTCAGGCGCTTAAGAAATTCGGAACGCAATTGCCGGTTTTTGGAAATAAAGGGTCCTGAGAACCATCTGTTGTGGAGTGCGTTCTTGCAGCAGAGCATCTCGATGGAAAATATATATATATATATAAAAGGTATAACAATACACCTAAATCTCTTTTTTTTTTTTTTTTTTTTTAATGAGGTAAACACTCATGAGAAAGCAAAAAATAAAGAGAACAAACTGTGGAAAAACACAGATGTACAACACATTGCCAGCCTGCAGGCTGCATTGCAATATAATACCATAGAGACTAAAAAGCCCTGTACAGGTAAAAAACTGGCACCGTGCCTTTAAGGCAGCCCTGACTTCCATATCCCATCATGCCTCAGGGGTGACAGTTAGGTCAGTTGTTCTTTGCGGGACCGTAGTCCTAAACACAAAGATATATCCTTTCCATAATGAATAATACACTTCTTCTCATTTGCCTGGGGAGGTGGGTGGGTTGCTTATGACTTTGATGAGGATACCCCTGGAAGAGAACTAGGATTACAGGTAAGTAACTTACCCTTCTCTTCCAGGGGATCCTCATCAATAGTCATAAGCACTGAATAGAGTAGCAAGCTCCCCTTCCACCTGCAGGCAAATGAAACTAAGGTTGTATCACCCATGGAGAAAGAGAATCATGAAAATGATTATGCATGGAACAGATTCCTCAAGGAGGCTTGTCCTACTTGAGTGTCTGCTCTGGTGTCCGAATCCAGACAATAATGCCTGGTAAAAGTGTGGACAGATCTCCAAGTGGCTGCCTTGCAGATCTCGGAGAGTGGGACATTATTGAGAAAAGCCGCGGTAGCCGCTTTTCCTCTTGTCGAATGCGCTTTAGGGCGCGCCCCCAATGGTTTCTGAGCCAGTTGGTAGGCCAATGTAATACTTGAAACAATCCACCTAGCAATGGAACGTTTGGATGCAGCAAAGCCCATACGGACAACCCCATAGTTCACAAACAATTGATCAGATTTCCTGACATTCTTAGTCCTATCTAGGTAGAATTTTAGGACCCTTTTGACATCTAGAGAATGCAACGCCCTCTCTGCCGGAGAGGAGGGATTGGGAAAAAAGGTTGGTAAGGAGATGGCTTGGTTTACATGAAACTCCGATACCACCTTGGGTAGGAACGAAGGATGAGTTCTCATCACCACCCTATTTAGATGAAAAATTGTGTAGGGTTCTTTAGAACAGAGGGCCTGTATCTCACTGACCCTCCGTGCTGAAGTGATGGCTATTAAAAATGCTGTCTTCCATGTGAGGTGCTGTAGGGTAGCCTTATGAATAGGTTCAAAAGGCGAACCCATGAGCTTCGACAGAACCAAGTTTAGCTCCCAGGAAGGAGAGGGAGGTCTAACAGGGGGATAGACTTTCTTGAGTCCTTGCAAGAAATCCTTCACTACCTGCACTTTAAAAAATGACTGCTGTGAAGGCGAACGCCTGTATGCTGTTATGGCTGCTAGGTGAACCTTTATGGATGAAAATTTCAACCCTGCCCTTGCTAAATGTAGAAGATAGGGCAAAATTACATCCTCCTGGCATTTAGTGGGATCATAATGATGCTGAGCATACCATATATAAAATCTTTTCCACTTACAGAAGTAGGAGTGTCTTGTCGAAGGCCTCCTGGCTTCCTTCAGTATGGACATACACTCTTGAGGGAGGTTCAGATGGCCATACTGGAGGACTTCAGGAGCCATGCTGTTAAGCTCAGCGAGGGAAGGCTGGGATGGTAAATCTTCCCCTGCATCTTGGATAACAAGTCCGGCCTGCACGGCAGCCGCTTGTGGGGGCGGATCGACATGTGTAGGAGATCCGTGTACCACCACTGCCTCGGCCAGTCCGGTGCTATGAGGATCATCTTGGCAGATGAATTCTGTAGCTTGGTCACCACCTTGGGAATTAGTGGGAGAGGCGGAAAAGCGTACACAAATGTCATTGACCAATTGATCAAAAGGGCATTCCCTAGGGATCCTGGTCGATGGTATCTTGAGGCGAAGCCTCGGCATTTTGTGTTTTGCTCGTCCGCGAAGAGGTCCACTTGCGGGCGCCCCCATTCCTCGAAGATGTCTTCTAACACCTCGTCGTTGATCACCCAGTCCTCTGGTTCTTGAAAATGCCGACTGAGCAAGTCTGCTTGCACGTTGAGTTCTCCTGGTAGGTGCACCGCTTTCAATGAGATGTTCCTTGCTAGGATCCAGTGCCACAGGGACTGAGCTTCCAGCGAGAGCGTTCTGGATCGAGTACCCCCCTGCTTGTTCAGGTAGTACATTGTGGTGGTATTGTCCGTCTGTACTAGAATGGTACTCGTCGTGATCGCAGGTAGGAACGCTTTGAGGGCTAGGTGGACTGCCCTGAGCTCCAGCATGTTGATGTGGTACAACTGCTCGCTGCTGGACCACCGTCCCTGAGTTTGCAGAGTCCCAAAATGCGCACCCCATCCCTGAAGGGATGCGTCGGTGATTAAGGTCTGAATTGGGGGCTCTTGATGGAAGGGGATCCCCACTTGTAGATTCCTTGGCTTCAGCCACCACTTGACTGACTGTTTGGCTGCAGAGGAGAGGCAAACCTTTTCTTCCCACAGGGAGTTCCTTTGATCCCATTTGTCCTCGAGATCTTGCTGGAGAGGACGCATCCTTAGCCTGGCATTGGGCACTAGGAAGATGCAGGATGCCATGGCCCCTAGCAGAGATGAGATTCGCCTTGCCGACGACAGATTGCTGGTTATGATCTGTCTGCCTTTTAGCATAATGGATGACTGTCTTTCCTCCGAAGGAAACACTTTTCCTACTACGGAGTCTATAGTTGCACCCAGGTAGTGGATCCTCTGCGTTGGTGAAAAATTGGACTTTTTGACATTCACTCTGAGACCCAACTTGCGACATAAGTTCAGGCATAGCGACAGCTGTGACCGCACATTCTGTGGTGATGAGCCCTTTATTAGCCAGTCGTCTAGGTAGGGATAGACGAAGACTCCTGCGCGTCTCAGAGCAGCCGCTACTACTGCCACGCATTTTGTGAATACTCGAGGAGCTGACTTCAGGCCAAATGGGAGGACTTTGAACTGATAGTGAGAGTTGCCTACCACAAACCTGAGAAATTTTCGATGATTCCTTAGGATGGGAATATGGAAATATGCATCCTGAAGGTCCAGTGAACACATCCAATCGCCCATCCGGAGAAGAGGATATATTTGGTGGAGCGCCAGCATGCGAAATTTTTCCTTTCTTATGTGCTTGTTCAGTATCCGTAGGTCTAAAATGGGTCTGAACTCTACCTTCACACTCCTCTTTTGGATGAGAAAGTATCTGGAGTAAACTCCCTTTCCTCTCTGGTTTATGGGCACTTTCTCTATTGCAGATTTGAGTAGTAGCGTCGCTACCTCTTCTCTGAGCTGCTTTAGATGCTGGGATGAATTGACAGGAGGAATCGATGGGGGGTGACTTTTGAAACGAAGCGAGTACCCATGACGCAGTATATTCAGTACCCACTTGTCCTTTGTGATGGATTGCCACTCTGGAAGATGATGTGCAACACTTCCTCCCACCGGAGCGGTGGACAGCATCGGAGGAAGCGGCTTCTCATTGCTTCCCCGGAGCTTTGTTTCCAGCATTAGACTGCCTGTTGTTACCTCGTCCCCTGGATGGCTTGCGGGACTGGTATTGCTGTTTCTTTTGACCTTGCTGGTCCTGGTTCTTTTGCCAATGAGGGGTTTGAACCCTCTGTTGGTAACTGCGCCTGTCATTTCCCTTGCGGCGTCGAAACTCTTTTCTCTTTTCAAGCCCGACAGCTTTCATGGTCTCCAGCTCTGCTTTCATACGGGCCATTTCTTCGTCTGCATGGGACCCAAAAAGAGAACTACCGGAGAAAGGCAGATTTAAAATTCTTGCCTGCGCTTCCGGTTTCAAGGCCGTCAATCTAAGCCAGGATGATCTTCTGGCTGTGACTCCATGTGCATATTCATGCGCTGCCAGTGTTGCCCCATCTGCCGCTGCACTTATGATCTGGTTAGAAACCAGACTCCCCTCATGCAAAATCTCTTCAAAGTCCCGTCTGTCCTCTGATGGAACTTTGTCAATGAACCTCTGCAGAGAGTCCCATAATGACCTATCATAGCGCCCCAGAAGAGCCGAGGCACTCGCCACCTTAAGGCTTGAGGATGCTGAGCCGCAAACTTTCCTCCCCCAGGAGTCTTGTGTTTTACTGTCCTTATCTGGTGGTACCGTTGAAGATCCCGCTACTGCATGCGTCTTCCTGGCAGCGGCGGTGATGACAGAGTCCGGTGGAGGATCCGATTTAAGGAATAGAGGATCCTCCGGAGCTGGACGGTACTTTTTTAGAATTCTCGCCGGCGCCGTTTTGGTGGTTGCTGGTGTGAGAAAGATATCCATTACCGGTTGTAGCAAACCGGGGACTAACGGCAATAAAGGGCGTGACACTGTGCGTTCATGAAGAGTTTCAAAAATTATGGATGAAGTGGTCTCCTGAACCGGCATAGGGATATTTAATTTTGTAGCTCCTCTACACAACACTTCTTGAAACGTAGAAATATCATCTACCGGAGATACCCGAGAGGGTGGCGTCTCCGAGAGTGTCGGTGAATAATCCCTTTTGGATGATCTGGAAGAAGGGGAGGTAGAAGGGGTCCTACGGCGCCTTCTCTCTGATCTGGTCGACTCTCTTCTGCGGGAGGGAGACCTGGATCGCCTTCTTGGTGCTCGAGAGTGACTTCGGGATTCCCTTTCTCGAGATCTTGGTCTGATCGGTGTCGCTGGGAATACCACGCCCCTTATTCTTGTTAGCGATGCCTTTATTGCGTCTGGCATAGCAGGGTCCTGAGGCATCTCCCTTACGGGACTTTGAGGTACAGCATTGTCCTCCTCCTGCGAACTTTCTCTTGCAGGTACTGGATATTGATGCACAAGCTCTGGTGATTCTGATCTTGAACCTGAGCCCTCTGATCCTGAAGGCGAGATAGATATGAGACGCGGTGATTCAGGAGTCGTATATATCAGTCTATGAGGAGATTTCCGCCTTGAGACTGGTCGAATCGTGAGGCGAATATGTGACACCTCCTGCGTACCCTCAACAGAGGGCTGCCTCGACGGTGATAGGCCTATCACCGGAGATCTTTGACTCGAATCTTCGAGGCTCCGAGCTTCTTGTCTCGACGTCGAGATTATCTTCGACGGAGGCTTCATGTACCTCACCAAAGCTTTGGAGACCTGTGAGGACGGAGGCACCTGCCTCGACGTCGACTCCGACGGAGGCACCTGCCTCGACGTCGACTCCGACGGAGGCCTTTGCCTCGACGTCGACTCCGACGGAGGCCTCTGCCTCGACGTCGACTCCGACGGAGGCTCCTGCCTCGACGTCGGCCCTGACGGAGGCGTCTGCCTCGACGTCACTCCTGACGGAGACTTCTGTCTCGACGTCGAATGCTCCGACGACGTCGAAAGCCTCTTCGCCGTCGAACGATGTTTCCTCGACGGCGATCTTGATCTTGACGGCGATCTTGGTCTCGACGTCGACTGTGGAGATCGTCTACGTACTTCTTGCGACGTCGAATGATGTCTCGCCGACCTCGACGTCGAACGATGTCTTTCTTTCGACGACGAACGATATCTCTGTGCAGACGTCGATCGATCTTCTCTTGACGTCGACAGATGCTTTTTCGACGTTGAACTATGGCGCCGAGTCCTCGACGCCGAGCTTTTAGACGCCGTCGACGTCGAACGCATCCGCTTCGACGCTGAATCTAAAGTCGACGACGATTTTCTCTTTGCAGCATGACTTCCCCTTGACTCCTCACCTCTCAGCGACGATCCCGCCGCTGGAGTCTTCGACGCCGAGCCCGACGTCGATGGGGAGCAAACAGGGACCAACTGCTTCGACGTCGACCGTTCTGCTAGGCCATACAGCCTAATCCTCTCCCTCTCCTTCAAAGTCCTTTTGGAAAGGTCTTCACAATGATGGCAAGTTGCTGGAGAGTGAGAGTCCGGCAGACAGATAATACACACCTCATGTGTGTCTGAAGCCGCCTTCTTTTTTCCACAAGATGGACATGGAACAAATAAAGAAGGCATTTTTCTGACAAAATAGCAAAAAAGTCAGTCAGAAAAACACAGGATACAGACTTCCTCAAAGAAGTTCTAAGAAGAAGTCCAAAAAATCTTAAAGTAGTAATAATTCTTGACTAAAGAGTCAAAAAAGAAGAGAGCTGAATTCCAGGGTCCTGACTGAAGGAGCCGGAAAGAACAACTGACCTAACTGTCACCCCTGAGGCATGATGGGATATGGAAGTCAGGGCTGCCTTAAAGGCACGGTGCCAGTTTTTTACCTGTACAGGGCTTTTTAGTCTCTATGGTATTATATTGCAATGCAGCCTGCAGGCTGGCAATGTGTTGTACATCTGTGTTTTTCCACAGTTTGTTCTCTTTATTTTTTGCTTTCTCATGAGTGTTTACCTCATTAAAAAAAAAACAAAAAAAAAAAAAAGAGATTTAGGTGTATTGTTATACCTTTTATATATATATATATATATGTGTTATTGGATGTGTATACTTACATTGCCTAGCCTTTTTATGGGAGCTGCATTTGCTTGGAAAAAATGATATATGTTTATACATATACAGAGCTGTATATATGTATGCTTTTTACATATATAATTTTATTATTTCCGGGGTCCCCGCACATGGGCGGGAATATTCAGTGCTTATGACTATTGAAGAGGATCCCCTGGAAGAGAACTATCGTTTTCTAAACTGTACTATTGCTAGTGACTTTTACGCATTACGCGTGAGTGTTTCCACTCTGCACACGAATCCCGTGGGCCTCCCACTTCCTAACTAACGCTAGTGTAGTGTAGCCCCAGCGATTCCCTAGGCCTAGGCCTATTCTATTTCCGTGACAGTGGTCCTTATACCACTTACTTAGTATATGGTTTGCGTGGCCCCTAGGGCCTAACTGTATTACTTACCTGTGTGACTTAATGTATGCTTAAATAAGACTGTGTTGTACTTACCTCTAATCTCATAAAGAGTGCTGAGGGTTTGACTAGAATAAATACACTTTATTTTATATATATATCTGTTGTGGTGTCCTTTCATTTGGTATTCAAGGGATTATATATGGTATCACAGCTGGCTTCACATGCCATTCAGAGTTTAGCCTAAGACTGCTCTTGTCCATGCTACCACTAGGATAGCTGGTCTATAAGGTTGACTTTACAACCAATCACCATAAGGGTATTTGGACTGATATAAGGTGTACACTAGAACTAGTGACATCATACATCAGGCCAACTTCTCACAATGGACAAGAGCAGTCTTATGCTAAACTCTGTATGGCATGTGAAGCCAGCTGTTATACCATATGTAATCCCTTGAATACCAAATGAAAGGACACCACAACAGATATATATCAAAATAGAATGTATTTATTCTAGTCAAACCCTCAGCCTTCTTTATGAGATTCGAGGTAAGTACAACACAGTCTTATTTAAGCATACATTAAGTCACACAGGTAAGTAATACAGTTAGGCCCTAGGGTCCACGCAAACCATACACTAAGTAAGTGGTATAAGGACCACTGTCACGAACACAGGATAGGCCTAGGCCTAGGGAATTACTGGGGCTACACTATACTACCAAAGGTTAGGAAGTGGGAGGCCCACGGGATTCAGGTGCAGAGTGGAAACACTCACGCGTAATGCGTAAAAGTCAATAGAAATAGTAGTTATTAGAATTTAACAGTTTTAGGACACTTCTGGGATAGCTAGGAGTTCGAGACTTGGAAACTAGACCCTAGGATAGTCAATACCCTTGTGAGCACCAGAGTACCCAAGTTACCTAGCCCACAGGCTGCAGGTGCATAGGTGTGAACTTGCGTCGGGTTTCGTCGTGGACTTCTATGGATGCCTGAAGGAAAGTTGCTGACAGGCAGTCAGTGAAGAGTGTCCGGTGGATCCCAAGGCCGGGATCAAGAAGGAAGGATACCTGCAAGCAGAAGGGACAGACTCTGGGTCACTAGCCAGTGACCACGTGGAACCAGGAAGGAACCAGGCGATGTCGTGAAGATGCAGGTGAAGAGGTGAAGCTTGTCGCAGCAGCCACGGGTACCAGGAGACGTCGAGGATGACCAGGACCAGGAGGCGAGCTGTCCCACGAAGGCTCTTGCTGTTGGCGGCGTCGAAGTCGAACTAGGACTCACCAAGCCTTGGCAAGCGGAACCCACGAAGAATGGAGGACTTGCTTCTGGTGCAGACCAGGAAGGTCTGGGGTGCTTCTCTTTTGCAGAGGAGCAGGAGCCAGTCTGGAGGAGCCAAACCAGCAGTGGAAAATCGGATGTGTGTCGTCGCAAAGGTTACTATCTAACAGGCAAGCAACCGGACAGACGCGGCAAGCAGGGAAATGCAGAAGGGCCCCACGCAGGACTCGTGGAGTGTGGGGGGCTGATCTTCGGTGCAGATGGTGCTTGGGGTTGGGGCTTCTCAATCCCCGGTGCACAACCTCGAGGGTGCCTCAGAAGCTGCGCTGGAAGATACTCGCCACTTTTCCCAGGTAGCCGGTCCCACGTATCTTGTCGCGTCCACGGATCTCAGCTCGGCTGTGGATATGGATCAGGGTCGGAGAAGTCTGGAAGTCAAGGCTCTGGTCAGGCTCTGCAGTCGGTCCCTCGTAGAACTTCAGCAAAGCAAAGGGTAAGTCTCTTGATGGTGCCTGTTCGCACAGGGTGACCACTCCTTGGCCACGAGGGAGATTCTTCAGTCTTCTTCTTTCGTCGAATGTCGAAGGTCCAGAGTTTCTGTTCAAGTTGCAGGTTCAGGATAATCTAATTTCTTGGGGCCCAGCTACCACACTTATACTAATCTGGGGGGCTGGGGTGCCTGCTAGGTCACGCCTTATGGGTGGGACCTGGGAGGGGGGTGGTAGGTATAGGGATACTACACCTAAGCAAGGGGTGATTACACAACCTTGCCCCAGCTGTGTGATCAGCCAGTTGTGTCACAATGGAAGGCCAGGCCAGGGGTGGCAAAATACATGCTGCAGCCCCTGGTAGGCCTAAAGTACACCTATGCCTTGGGTACCTAAGGTACACTGTACAGGGGCCAATAAGGTGATCCTATCCAATTGGGTTATGCACCTAAAGTACATAGTATTAATTTAGACAGAGAACAGCAGGGCTGTGGGTCTGATTAGCAGGCCCACAGCCACATCTAAGTCGAAAACCAGTAAAGCAAAAGCAAAAAGTGGGGGTGAACATAGAAAGCAGACCCTACTCTCCTACTTGTTTCCACTGCCGGCCTGGCGGTTATTTCCACGTCCCCTGGATGATCTGCGGGACTGAAATTGTGGCTTCTTCTGCCCTTGTTGGTCTTGATTTTTCTGCCAGTGAGGGGTTTGAACCCTCTGTTGGTAGCTACGCCTGTCGGTTCCCCTACGGCGACGGAATTCTTTCCGTTTCTCTAGCCCCACGGTGTAGGAGAGTAGGGTCTGCTTTCTATGTTCACCCCCACTTTTTGCTTTTGCTTTACTGGTTTTCGACTTAGATGTGGCTGTGGGCCTGCTAATCAGACCCACAGCCCTGCTGTTCTCTCTCTAAATTAATACTATGTACTTTAGGTGCCTAACCCATTTGGATAGGATCACCTTATTGGCCCCTGTACAGTGTACCCTAGGTACCCAGGGCATAGGTGTACCCTAGGCCTACCAGGGGCTGCAGCATGTATTATGCCACCCCTGGCCTGGCCTTCCATTTTGACACAACTGGCTGATCACTCAGCTGGGGCAAGGTCGTGTAATCACCCCTTGCTTAGGTGTAGTATTCCTATACCTAACTTACATATAGACACATGTGTACCTATCAGTCACTCCTATGGCAGGCCTTGACAATCCTGGAGGCAGAGTGCTTGGTAACATGTGAGATGGTGCTCTAGCATGAGCTGAGCCTGTCTGCAGCTTTCGGAACCTTGTCCTTATAGCTGTTCTATGATATAGCCTACCATATACTCTTAAAGTGCCTTATAATCTTAGACGGTTATGGTAACTATGGTTTGGCTTTATCAAAACATGTCGTGTAAGGTGTCTAACACTAGGGAATAATACCCCCATGCCATTTCTGGACATGAGAATATTATTCCCCCCTTCTAGAGGGAAAGACATGTTAAAATCATACTTCAACTGTTAGCCTCTGACCAAAGCCTCAGCATCACAAAATGGATGCTGCTGCCACGACACAAGTCTGACCTCCTGCAGCTGGGAGTGATCCCAGCCAGGGAGGCCTGGACAATAGGTTTCCTGCTTGGGGAGGTGCTAGCACCTCCCCAGACAGCCTTTAGTGTATTGGGGCAGGGTGGGCTGAAAGGAATGAGACATGCCTGGGGCACACAAGGTGTTCCTTGCATAGTCCAGTTCAAACCGGCGATGGGGCACTCCAGCCCCAGCTCTGGCGCGAAACTGGACAAAGGGAAGTGGGTGTAACCACCCCCTCCCAGGTCCCACCCATAAGGCGTGACCTAGCAGGTATCCCAGCCCCCCAGATTAGTATAAGAGTGGGAGTTGGGCCTCAAGACTTTAGATTATCCTGAACCTGCAAAACTGAACAGAAACTCTGGACCTTCGACATTCGACGAAAGAAGAAGACTGAAGAATCTCCCTTGTAGCCAAGGAGTGGCTACCCTGTGCAAACAGGCACCATCAAGAGACTACCCTTTGCTTTGCGACCGTTCTACGAGGAACCGACTGCAGAGCCCGACCAGAGCCTTGACTTCCAGACTTCTCCGACCCTCATCCACATCTGCAGCAGAGCTGAGATCCGTGGAGGCGACGAGCGACGTGGGACCGGCTACCTGGGAAAAGTGGCTAGTAACTTACAGCGCAGCTTCTGAGGTACCCTCGAAGTTGTGCACCGGGGATTGAGAAGCCCCAACCCCAAGCACCATCTGCACCGAAGATCAGCCCCCCACACTCCACGAGTCCTGCGTGGGGCCCTTCAGCATTTTCCTGCTTGCCGCGTCTGTCCGGTTGCTTGCCCGCTGGCTAGTGGCCTCTGTGACGACGCACCCTGAAATCTTCTGCGCTGGTTTGGCTCCTCCAGACTGGCTCCCGCTTCTCTGAAAAGAAGAAGCACCCCAGACCTTCCTGGTCTGCACCAGAAGCAAGTCCTTCGTTCTTCGTGGGTTCCGCTTGCCAAGGCTTGGTGAGTCCTAGTCCAACTTCGACGCCGCCGACAGCAAGAGCCTTCGTGGGACAGCTCGCCTCCTGGTCCTGGTCGTCCTCGACGCTTCCTGGTCCTCCTGGCTGCAGCGACAAGCTTCACCTTCACCTGCAAGTCTTCACGACATCGCCTGGTTCCTTCCTGGTTCCACGTGGTCACTGGCTAGTGACCTTGACTCTGTCCCTTCTGCTTGCAGGTTTCTTCTCTTCTTGATCCCAGCCTTGGGATCCACCGGACACTCTTCACTGACTGCCTGTCAGCATCTTTCTTCAGGCATCCATAGGAGTCGACGACGAAAACGACGCATCTTCACCCCTATGCACCCGCAGCCTGTGGGCTAGGTAACTTGGGTACTCCGGTGCTCATCAGGATAGTGACTATCCTAGTGTCTAGTTTTCAAGTCTCAACTTCCTAGCTACTCCGGAAGTGTCCTAAATCTACCGTTTTCTAAACTGTACTATTGCTATTGACTTTTACGCATTACGCGTGAGTGTTTCCACTCTGCACACGAATCCCGTCGGCCTCCCACTTCCTAACTAACGCTAGTGTAGTGTAGCCCCAGCGATTCCCTAGGCCTAGGCCTACTCTATTTCCGTGACAGGGGTTCTTATACCACTTACTTAGTATATGGTTTGCGTGGCCCCTAGGGCCTAACTGTATTACTTACCTGTGTGACTTAATGTATGCATAAATAAGACTGTGTTGTACTTACCTCTAATCTCATAAAGAGTGCTGAGGGTTTGCTTAGAATAAATACACTTTATTTTATATATATATATCTGTTGTGGTGTCCTTTCATTTGGTATTCAAGGGATTATATATGGTATCACAGCTGGCTTCACATGCCATTCAGAGTTTAGCCTAAGACTGCTCTTGTCCATGCTACCACTAGGATAGCTGGTCTATAAGGTTGACTTTACAACCAATCACCATAAGGGTATTTGGACTGATATAAGGTGTACACTATAACTAGTGACATCATACATCAGGCCAACTTCTCACATTGGTGAGCAGCGGTTGGGATCTGAGCTTGCTGTTGTAATACCATTGTAATCTTGAGATACTAAATTGAAAGATCACACAGATATTGTCTAGGTACATATAACATAGATTATTATACTTAAGTCCTACTGGACTTTGTAGTTGTAGGTTGAAGGGAGTAACACACCCTGACTACAACTACTAGAGAGGTTTAGTAGATACAACTAGTGTAGGTAGGTGCACACACCACACCCTCCCTAGATCATGTCTCTGAGAGGAGATCAAGTAGATGCTCTCTCAGGAGGATCAGGTCTGCAAAAGATCCCCTCTAGATATGATACCTTAACATTCCAGGAGATGAGACACTTGTGTACCTCCAGAGGAATAAAACAGGGTGCAAACCCTACCCTCCTTCAGTTAAGACAACTCCTAGAGGAGTATGATGCTCATAGGGCATCTCAGGCAGGTGCCCTAGGCACAGAGGAGGGTCTACCCACCACAGAGGAGTCAGATGGGGCTTCAGATGGAGAGGTAGACAGCCAGGGCCAAGTAGGAAGACTTAGCCAGGCTAACCTAAGTTTACATGGGAGTTTGCATGGGGTCCCCCCATACAGACCCACAAGTAGGCTTACAGAGAGAAACAGGAGGGACAGATCCCCTTCAAGGGAATCCATCCACTCCCATGTCTCTAGCATCTCTAATGCTCCCTCTCACAGGGGAATGACTTCACCTGAGAGAAAGGAGCATGCAGCCAGAATGAGGGAGGCTAATCTGAGGATTCAGAGGGAAGAACTTGCCCTGGCCAAAGAGAAGCTTGCTCTGGCTAGAGAACAAAAGTTAAGTGGGTTAGAACCCACTGGTGGCAGCAACATTCCTAGAGATAGAGACAGGCACTATGATAATAGAAACCTGAGCAAGATTGTCCCTCCCTACAAGTGTGGGGATGACATCCACAAATGGATAACTGCTTTGGAGAGAGCTTGCAAAGTACAGCAGGTACCCCAAAGTCAGTGGGCAGCTATCTTGTGGGTCTCCTTCTCTGAGAAAGGAAGAGACAAGCTCCTCACAGTTAGTGATGAGGATGCAGATAATTACACTGTCCTTAAGAGTGCTCTGATTGATGGGTTTGGCCTAACCACTGAACAATACAGGTTGTTGTTCAGGGATACCCAGAAGACACAGACTCAGGACTGGACTGACTTTGTAGATTGTGCCACTAAGGCTCTGGAAGGCTGGCTAATGGGAAGTAAGGTTAAGGACTATACAGGATTGTATAATTTGATCATGAGAGAGCAAATACTTAACAACTGTCAAAGCCAGCTATTGCATCAACACCTGATTGATTCTGATCTGACTTCTCCCCAAGAATTGGGAAAGAAGGCAGATAGATGTGTCAGGACTAGAGTTAAGCAGAAAAACCAGAACCAGGGCGGTGATCAGAAAAAGGCAGACCAGAAGGGTAATGAGCAGAAACAAAAAGACCAGAAGTCTTCACCAGGCCCCCAAAAGGCTCAGGGGGAGGGTGGTTCCAAAAAGGATAAAAAGAAAGATGGCCAAAAGAAACCATGGTGCAACTATTGTAAGTCCAACTCACATTGGTTTAGTGAGTGCACCAAAAAGGATAAGCCCCCAGCCACCTTTGCCCCTAAGGCAACTGTACCCCCTAGTTCAGCTGTAAGTGGTGGTTCCCAGCAAAAGGGTGTAGTAGGGTTAACCCTGGGAACTGAGGAGGATTCTGGCCTAGTCAGAGTACCTACTCAGGCTGTTCTGATCTGTGATGGGGACTTAGCTTTGTCCTCTACTGTAGGCCCCAGTAACCTGGGCAAGTACAGACAGACACCTTTTATCAACCAAAGAATGGCTCAGGCCTACAGGGACACTGGAGCTAGTGTCACAATGGTGACCCCTGCTTTTGTGGACCCTGGACAGATCATACTAGGTGAGAATTACCTAGTGACCAACGCTAGCAATGCCACTACCTCCCATAGTGTGGCTATTGTTAACTTCTCCTGGGGAGGGGTAACTGGCCTCAAGAAAGTTGTTGTTAGTTCAGACCTTCCTGTAGAGTGTTTACTGGGCAATGATCTTGAAACTTCAGTTTGGTCTGAAGTGGAGTATAGGACCCATGCAGAAATGCTGGGGATAGATGCACATGTCCTTGCTGTGACCAGGTCACAGGCCAAAAAGTGCACCACTGAACAAGTGCTGGATCCTGAAACTATGGACCAGTCACAACCCAAGAGAAAGAGCAGTAGGGTTAAGGCTGTGCCTTCCCCCCTGCCTCAGGTGGTGGATCAGCCCTCCCAGGAGGATGATTCTGAGAGCCCTGAAGGAACTGTCCTAGAGGAACTTGAACCTGATCAGGTTGAGTTTCTTGGGACAGGGGGACCTTCAAGGGCAGATCTGAGGCAGGCTCAATTGGACTGCCCCTCTCTTGAACCCCTCAGACAGCTGGCTGCTGCTGAGGCTGCAGGGAATGCTCAAGGTACCCATAGAGTGTATTGGGATGAAGGGCTACTGTATTCAGAGGCTAGAGACCCCAAGCCTGGTGCATCCAGGAGGTTGGTCATACCACTGAAGTTCAGAGGCTTCCTTCTAACCTTGGCCCATGATATTCCCCTTGCAGGACATTTAGGCCAGAACAAGACTTGGGACAGGCTTGTCCCTCACTTTCACTGGCCCCATATGTCAGAAGATACTAAGGAGTTTTGTCGCTCCTGTGTCACCTGCCAAGCCAGTGGCAAATCAGGTGGCACCACAAAGGCCCCCCTCATACCACTACCTGTGGTGGGGGTCCCCTTTGAAAGAGTGGGCATAGATATTGTAGGACCAATGGACCCACAAACAGCATCTGGGCACAGATTCATACTGGTGATAGTGGACCATGCCACCAGGTACCCAGAAGCAATTCCCCTGAGGACCACAACAGCTCCTGTTGTGGCAAGGGCCCTGCTTGGAGTATTCTCCAGAGTGGGCTTTCCAAAGGAGGTCATTTCTGACAGAGGTGCCAACTTTATGTCAGGATACTTGACTGCAATGTGGAAGGAGTGTGGTGTTAACTATAAGTTCACCACACCCTATCACCCACAGTGCAATGGGCTTGTTGAGAGATTCAACAAGACCCTAAAGGGAATGATAAAAGGATTACCAGACAAGCTTAGGCGAAGATGGGACATCCTTTTACCCTGCCTTCTGTTTGCTTACAGAGAGGTCCCACAAAAGGGGGTTGGCTACAGCCCTTTTGAGCTTTTGTTTGGGCATCCTGTAAGAGGACCCCTGTGTTTGGTGAAGGAAGGATGGGAGAGACCTCTCAGACAACCCAAACTAGACATAGTGGATTATGTACTTGGTCTCCGCTCCAGGATGGCAGAGTATATGAAGAAGGCTTCTAAAAACCTTGAGGCAAGCCAAGAACTCCAAAAAGCTTGGCATGACCAAAAGGCTGTACTGACTGTTTACCAGCCAGGACAGAAAGTGTGGGTGTTGGAGCCAGTGGCCCCAGCAGCACTCCAAGACAAATGGTCTGGACCCCACACTATTGTTGAGAAAAAGGGAGAAGTCACCTACTTGGTGGACCTTGGGACTCCCAGAAGCCCCCACAGGGTGCTTCATGTCAACAGATTGAAGGCATATGTTGACAGGGCAGACATGGGGCTACTCATGGCTACAGATGAGGGGCAGGAGGAAGAGAGTGACCCTCTCCCAGACCTGTTGACTCAGAACCCTGATGATGGCTCAGTTGATGGTGTGGTCTTTTCTGACAGCCTCACTGCCCATCAGCAACAGGACTGCAGACATGTTCTGCAATCCTACAGACATATGTTCTCTCTGACCCCAAGTCAGACAAACTGGTGCACCCATGAGGTGGACACTGGTGACAGTCTGCCTGTGAAGAGTAAAATCTACAGGCAACCTGACCATGTCAGGGACTGCATAAAAGTTGAGGTACAAAAGATGTTGGAGCTGGGAGTCATTGAACCTTCAGAGAGCCCTTGGGCTAGTCCTGTAGTCCTTGTGCCAAAGCCTCACACCCAAGATGGTAAGAGAGAGATGAGGTTTTGCGTGGATTACAGAGGTCTCAATGCTGTCACTAGGACAGATGCCCACCCAATACCTAGGGCAGATGAGCTCATTGACAGACTGGCAGCTGCTAAGTTTTTGAGCACATTTGACCTAACAGCAGGCTACTGGCAAATCAGACTAGCTGAGAGTGCAAAGGCCAAAACTGCTTTCTCGACCCCAGGAGGACATTATCAATTTGTGGTAATGCCCTTTGGTTTGAAGAATGCACCTGCCACTTTCCAAAGGCTGGTGAATCAAGTCCTTACTGGGTTGGATGATTATTGTGCAGCTTATCTTGATGATATTGCTGTCTTTAGCTCCACCTGGGAGGATCACCTGGTCCACCTGAGGAATGTTTTAGAGGCCCTGCAAAAGGCAGGCCTCACTATCAAGGCCACTAAGTGCCAGATAGGGCAGAGCAAGGTTGTATACCTGGGCCACCTAGTTGGTGGGGGTCAGGTTCAACCACTGGAGAGCAAGATCCAGACCATAAAGGACTGGGCTCCTCCAACTACCCAGACTCAGGTCAGAGCTTTCTTGGGCCTGACTGGGTACTACAGAAAGTTTGTTAAGAACTATGGGTCCATAGTGACACCACTTAATGACTTGACCTCCAAGAAGATGCCAAAGAAAGTTCAGTGGACAGTAAGCTGTCAAAAAGCATTTGATGACCTGAAGCAGGCCATGTGCAGTGCACCTATTCTGAAAAGTCCAGACTACTCCAAAGAGTTCATTGTCCAGACAGATGCTTCTGAGTTAGGTGTGGGAGCTGTTCTTTCACAACTGAATGTAGATGGTCAAGACCAGCCCATTGCTTTTATAAGTAGAAGGCTGACCCCTAGAGAGAAACGTTGGTCAGCTATTGAGAGGGAGGCCTTTGCTGTGGTTTGGGCCCTGAAGAAGCTGAGGCCATACTTGTTTGGCACTCACTTCAAGATTCAGACAGACCATAAGCCCCTCTTGTGGCTAAATCAGATGAAGGGTGAAAATCCCAAACTTCTTAGGTGGTCCATTTCCCTACAGGGGATGGACTTCACAGTGGAACATAGACCTGGGACTGACCATGCCAATGCAGATGGACTCTCCAGATATTTCCACTTAGAACATGAAGACTCAACTGGTCAAGGTTAGTTTAATGTCCCTAAGTTTGGGGGGGTTGTGTAGGAGAGTAGGGTCTGCTTTCTATGTTCACCCCCACTTTTTGCTTTTGCTTTACTGGTTTTCGACTTAGATGTGGCTGTGGGCCTGCTAATCAGACCCACAGCCCTGCTGTTCTCTCTCTAAATTAATACTATGTACTTTAGGTGCATAACCCATTTGGATAGGATCACCTTATTGGCCCCTGTACAGTGTACCCTAGGTACCCAGGGCATAGGTGTACCCTAGGCCTACCAGAGGCTGCAGCATGTATTATGCCACCTGTTGGAAGGCGGACCCCGAGGAGTCGGTGAGACCACCAAGGGGGGGGCCCTCTCACTGCACGAAGTAGCCGAGCGCTGCCGAGAAGTCTCCTGAGAGATCCTTCTCCTATCACGTACTAGCACAGTAACACCACCACACCGGACTCAAGGAGGTTGTCTTAAGACAAGCAATTCTTTATCATCAATAAAAGGTTACGAGTTCAATATTTACACGAAGGGATCGAGGGATCCACCAAAAGTCTCAATGTCTCTTTGGAAGGGTAGGGGTAGCGGGACAGTCTTTGGCAGGAATGTGGTACGAGGGTACCTGGGGCCCAGTTCTTATCCTCAAGCTGGAGGACCTCCGATCTCGGAGGGGTCGAGCCGCGACGGCGTCAGCAGGGCTCTGGCGTACAGTTCGTGGAGAGCCGCGATTCAATCAGCAGGGCTCTCAAGATGGTTTCTGCTCAGCTCGAGCCGCGACGTTGTCAACAGGGCTCCGAGGAAGGTTTCAGCGAGGTTGGGCCGCGACAGCGTCTGCAGGGCTCCGATGTTCCAGGTGGTTCAGAAAGGGTTCACAAGAGGGAGCCGCGACGCAGTCAGCAGGGCTCGTGATGGTTCCGGCAAGAGTTCTTCTCCGTAGGGTCAGCCGCGATTCGATCAGCAGGGCTCTCGACTCCGGGATACAACTCCCGAGCTGTGGTGGGGTCGCCCCAGATATAGGTCTGGAGCCCTTTGATGTCCGGACCTATGCGCCCGAGGGGGCGGAGTGGCCGGGTGGAGGTGGCCAGACGCCCAGCAGGAGAGGCGCCAGGCCCATGGGAGTTGCAGGGTGATCACACCTCGAGAGGGGAGGACAGTTGGGGGTCCCATCGAGACTGTCCTCCGCCGGGGGCGATGAATGGTTCCTGCGGCACCCCCTGGCCAGTTCGTGGTGCCTCGATGTCGGGGCTTCGCTGGGGTCGAGGCCGGGTTGAGCGGGGTCGCGCCGGCTGGGGCATGGTGTGACGTGGATGCCAACAAGATGGCGGAGCCACGAGGAGTATGCGACCACGTGCAGCTCCGGGTGAAGGGCCTTGGTGCAGTCCAGACGGGTGGCCCGTGACGGCCGGGGCGGGGAACGGCCACAATCCAGGGGGTTAAGGACCACGCCACGAGGCCGGGTCCAACAGGCGTCCCCCCCAGCCGAAGGCATGGAGAGTCACCCATCTCCTTGGGGATTCTCCTCGTCAAGGCGGAAGAAGCGGGACAGGCCGTCGGCGTTGGCGTGGTCATTGCCGGGCCGGTGTTCGACGTCCAAGTCCATCCCTTGTAGCGAGATGGACCATCGCAGCAGCTTGGGGTTCTCGCCCCGCATTCGCATTAACCATTGCAAGGGCCGGTGGTCGGTCTGGACCCGGAAGTGGGCGCCAAAGAGGTAGGGCCGGAGCTTCTTGAGGGCCCACACCACAGCGAAGGCCTCGCGCTCAATAGTGCTCCAGCGTTGCTCCCGGGGCAGTAGTCGCCGGCTGATGAAGGCCACTGGTCGGTCGAGCCCCTTTTCGTCAGTTTGGGAGAGGACGGCCCCGATCCCATACTCGGAGGCGTCCGTCTGTACCACGAACTCCTTCTGGTAGTCCGGGGCCTGCAGCACCGGAGCAGTACACATGGCCGTTTTGAGGGTGTCGAAGGCTGTTTGGCAGCGGGGTGTCCAGTGTACCTTCTTGGGCTGTTTTTTGGACGTTAACTCTGTGAGGGGGCCAACAATGCTCCCATAGTCCCGGATAAACCGCCGGTAGTATCCGGTGAGGCCCAGGAAGGCCCGGACAGCGGTCTGGGTAGTGGGGGGTTCCCAGGTCTGGATGGCATCTATCTTCGCTTGGAGGGGGGCCACCTGCCCGCTCCCCACTTGATGGCCCAGGTAGGTCACGGATCCGTGGCCGATTTGGCATTTGCTGGCCTTGATTGTGAGCCCGGCCCGCTGGAGGGCAGCCAGGACGGCCTTCAGGTGGAGGAGGTGCTCGGCCCAGTGGTTGCTGTACACGGCAATGTCATCTAAGTAGGCCGCGCTGAAGGCCTCAAGCCCGGCCAAAACCTTGTTCACCAGTCTTTGGAAGGTGGCCGGGGCGTTCTTCATTCCGAAGGGCATCACCCGAAAGTGGTAATGCCCATCCGGAGTCGAAAAGGCGGATCTTTCTTGGGCGCCGGGGGTGAGCTGGATTTGCCAGTACCCGGCGGTGAGGTCCAGCGTGCTCAAGTAGCGAGCGGCCCCTAGGCGGTCGATGAGTTCGTCGGCCCGGGGTATCGGGTGTGCGTCCGTCTTGGTTACTACATTCAGGGCTCGGTAGTCCACGCAGAATCGCAACTCCGGGGGGTGACCGGGAGCTGCGGCCTTGGGCACCAGGACGACAGGGCTGGCCCACGGGCTGTCGGAAGGCTCGATGACCCCCAGGGCCAGCATCTTCGCTACTTCGGCCTGGATGCAGGCCCGCACTCGGTCAGGCACCCGGTAGGCTCTGTGTCGTATGGGGGGGTTCTCCCCGGTGTCGACGTCGTGGACGCACCAGTGGGTCACCCCCGGGGTGAGAGAGAAGAGGGCTGCGTAGTCCCGCAGTAATCGCTGGCAGTTGTTGCGCTGTTCCGGGGTCAGGGACGAGGCGAGTTGGACCCCTTCGATCGATCCATCGTGAATGTCGGATTGCAAGAGGTCGGGCAAGGGCTCGGAGTCGTCCTCGCCCCCCTCGTCGGTCGCCAGCAGCAGGCTCAGTTCGGTCCGGGCGAAGTGGGGTTTTAGCCTGTTAGCGTGTAGGACCCGGAGGGGGTTCCGGGGGGACTCCAGATCGGCCAGGTAGGTGACGGGACTTTTCTTCTCCACCACCTTGAAGGGCCCGGTCCACTTGTCCTGGAGGGCGCCGGGTTCGACCGGGGCCATGACCCATACTTTCTGACCTGGCTCGAATTCTACAGTAGAAGTGTTGCGATCGTACCACCGCTTCATGTCCTCCTGGCTGGCCTCGAGGTTGGCTTCGGCTATGGCTCGGAACTTGCGGGTCTGGTTTCGGAGGGTCAGGAGGTATCGGTAGACGTCAGGAGGGGCGCCTCGGGGCTTCATCTCCCAGCCCTCCTTGACCAGGCTGAGCGGTCCGCGGACCGGGTGTCCATACAATAGTTCAAACGGGCTGAACCCCAGGGACTTCTGCGGGACCTCCTGATAGGCAAACAGGAGGCAGGGCAGCAGGACATCCCATTTCCGCCTGAGGGGTTCTTCCAGGCCCTGGATCATCCCTTTCAATGTTCGGTTGAACCGCTCAACCAGTCCGTTCCCTTGAGGGTGATATGGGGTCGTGAACTTGTATGTGACCCCGCATTGTTGCCACAGGGACCGCATGTACCTGGAGATAAAGTTCGTGCCGCGGTCGCTCACCACTTCGCTGGGGAATCCCACTCGGGAGAAGATCCCCATCAAGGCCCGGCCTACCACAGGGGCCGTTATAGTTCTGAGCGGGACCGCCTCCGGGTACCTGGTGGCGTGGTCCACGAGGACCAGGATGAAGCGGTGGCCCAGGGCGGTTTGGGGGTCCAGGGGTCTCACAATGTCGATTCCGACTCGTTCAAACGGGGTGCTGACGGCGGGAAAGGGCTGGAGGGGGGCCTTGACCCGACCCCCCGTCTTCCCGCTGGCTTGGCAGGTCTGGCAGGACCGGCAGTGGTTGTCCACATCTCTCCGCATCCGGGGCCAGTAGAAGTGGGTCACCAGACGACTGTACGTTTTGTCTTGCCCCAAGTGTCCGGCGAGGGGCACATCATGGGCCAGGTTGAGAAGGAACTCCCGGAAGCGGAGGGGGACCACCAACACGCGGCTGGCCCTGAGTTCTGCTACTTTCTGTTCACTGTACAACAGGCCCTCGGCCCAGTAGATCCAGTGGGTGCCGGTCTGGTCACCGTTGGCTTGCGCGGTCGCCTGCTGTCGGACCCCTTCGAGAGACGGACAGGACTGTTGCTCTTGCTGGAACTGCTCTCGGGTGGGGCCCCCTTCATGTTGCCATTGCGTCAGCTCGGGTAGGGCGCTCGGAGAAGCCATCTCTTCGGGGGAGGATTCGCTGGGCCCAGGGTCGGTGTCCGCCTCCTCCTCGCTGCTGGCGGGAGGGGGTGTGAGCCCCTCGGGTCGGGCGGTCCCGGAGGTCGAGGATGAGCGGGGGGCCTGGGCGGTCATGGACCGGGTGATGGCGCAGGCCCAATCAGCCAGTCCCAACATTCGGAGGTGCTCTCGTCGTTCTACTTGAGCCCAGGGGGAACTCTCCAAGTCGTTCCCCAGGAGGCAGTCGACCGGGGCGTCGTCGCGCACTGTCACCTTCAGCAGGCCCGTCACCCCTCCCCACTCGAAGGGGACCAGGGCCATCTGGCATAGGCTTTCACTGTTGTCGGCCGTCCGTACCGGGCACAGCACATTCGGTAGAATCTGTTCAGGGGTCACCAGGTGGCAGCGGACAGCGGTGATACTGGCGCCGGTGTCGCGAAGGGCTTCGGCCCGTTGTCCGTTGACCGTGACCTGCTGCCGGTACTTCTGGGTGTTGGTTGGGATGGGGGTGCAGGGTACCATCTCTCGGCTACCCAGGCAGACCAGGGACATGGCTGCCGGCTCCCACTCAGTGTTTTCTCGGTCGAGGGCCTCTTCTTCCTCTTCTCCTCCCCCCAAGGTGGCGGCTGCCAGCTGCCGGGGCGGGGGCCCGCCGGCCCCGTTTCTTCGGTTCAGGGGGCAGGCCGGGTCGCTGGCAAAGTGTCCGGTTTGTTGGCAGCCATAGCAGGTCACTGGTGGCCGTGGTCCGGGTCGGGCCGGGCCCACCCTTCGCGCTAGGCTCGGGGAGAGATGTGGCTGCGGTGGCCCTCGAGGGGGGCTCCTGGGGGCCCCAGCGGGAGGGTCTCGGTTCCTGTTCGGCCCTCCCCCCCCACCGCGCTGGCGTGGGGGTCCGTTGGGGTTCCTCTGGTACTCCCCCATTGAGCTCCGGGGGACCCGGGAGTTGACCCATCGATCGGCCTCGACGGCAAATTTTCGCGGGTCGGTCATTTTGCTGTCGAGGAGGTGCTGTCTCAGTTCCACGAAGCAATTGTTGGAAAGATGTTCCCAGACGATGAGGTCGACCAGTTGCCCGTAGGTGGTTACTTTGCTGCCTTTGATCCACCCTTCTAGGGCCCGACTGAAAAAGTCCACATATTCCACCCATGTGGTACCCGGGATTTTCTTGCAGTCTCGGAACCGCTGGCGGTACATCTCCGCTGTTAGCCCGTAGCGGGTGAGCAGGGCCTCCTTCATGTGATCGTAGGAGGTCATCACCTCCTCCGGTAGCTGGAGCAGCGTGTCCCGCCCTTCACTCAGGAATCGCCCCCACAGGCCTGCGCCCCAGTCTTTTCGGGGCACTCGATGGGAGGTCATGGCCACCTCGTAGGCCTTGAACCATTGTTGGATATCGTCATTCTTGTAATACTCCTTGACGACCTCCTTCGGGATATGCACCTTGGCCTCGGGGGGCGGTAGAGTGTCTCTAGTACTGGGGGTGTTGGTCCCTCCATTCTTGGCCTTGATCTCGAGCTCCTTGAGACTGCGCTCGTGCTCAAGAGTTAGTTTCTTTTCCTCCAACTCCCGGTGTCGTCTCTTCTCTTCTATTTCTTCTTGAAGGCGTAGCTGCTCGAGGGCCAGTTTCTTTTCTGCCAGCTGGAGTTCGCCGTCCAGTCGCAGTCGGGCGAGCTCTAGTTCGTGGCTCCGGACCTTTTCCCGCTCTCGTATTTCTTCTTCGGAGAGGCCGGTTTCTAGGCTCTTTCTTCCTCCGGTTGCCGGGGTCAGTGCGGTTGCTGTGGTCTCCGTCAGGGGCAAGGGCCCTTCTTCCTGGGAGGGGCCTGCCCCAGCCTCCAACCATGCCCTCAGAGATTTCTGCATCTCTTCCTTGGTACCGAGGCTGGTGGTTGCAATGCCTTTGTCTCTGCAGAACTGTTTTAATTCTTTGTGCGTATATTCTTCCAGCCGTTCGGGCTGGAACTCCATTGTCGCGTTGTTTTCCTGGCTGCTCATGATGCTATTCGTTTGGATGGGTAGCTAGTGGGTACTGGCTGGTACGTACTGCGTTCGGCTCGGATCCCGCCGCTGGCCACCAAATGTTGGAAGGCGGACCCCGAGGAGTCGGTGAGATCACCAAGGGGGGGGGCCCTCTCACTGCACGAAGTAGCCGAGCGCTGCCGAGAAGTCTCCTGAGAGATCCTTCTCCTATCACGTACTAGCACAGTAACACCACCACACCGGACTCAAGGAGGTTGTCTTAAGACAAGCAATTCTTTATCATCAATAAAAGGTTACGAGTTCAATATTTACACGAAGGGATCGAGGGATCCACCAAAAGTCTCAATGTCTCTTTGGAAGGGTAGGGGTAGCGGGACAGTCTTTGGCAGGAATGTGGTACGAGGGTACCTGGGGCCCAGTTCTTATCCTCAAGCTGGAGGACCTCCGATCTCGGAGGGGTCGAGCCGCGACGGCGTCAGCAGGGCTCTGGCGTACAGTTCGTGGAGAGCCGCGATTCAATCAGCAGGGCTCTCAAGATGGTTTCTGCTCAGCTCGAGCCGCGACGTCGTCAGCAGGGCTCCGAGGAAGGTTTCAGCGAGGTTGGGCCGCGACAGCGTCTACAGGGCTCCGATGTTCCAGGTGGTTCAGAAAGGGTTCACAAGAGGGAGCCGCGACGCAGTCAGCAGGGCTCGTGATGGTTCCGGCAAGAGTTCTTCTCCGTAGGGTCAGCCGCGATTCGATCAGCAGGGCTCTCGACTCCGGGATACAACTCCCGAGCTGTGGTAGGGTCGCCCCAGATATAGGTCTGGAGCCCTTTGATGTCCGGACCTATGCGCCCGAGGGGGCGGAGTGGCCGGGTGGAGGTGGCCAGACGCCCAGCAGGAGAGGCGCCAGGCCCATGGGAGTTGCAGGGTGATCACACCTCGAGAGGGGAGGACAGTTGGGGGTCCCATCGAGACTGTCCTCCGCCGGGGGCGATGAATGGTTCCTGCGGCACCCCCTGGCCAGTTCGTGGTGCCTCGATGTCGGGGCTTCGCTGGGGTCGAGGCCGGGTTGAGCGGGGTCGCGCCGGCTGGGGCACGGTGTGACGTGGATGCCAACAAGATGGCGGAGCCACGAGGAGTATGCGACCACGTGCAGCTCCGGGTGAAGGGCCTTGGTGCAGTCCAGACGGGTGGCCCGTGACGGCCGGGGCGGGGAACGGCCACAATCCAGGGGGTTAAGGACCACGCCACGAGGCCGGGTCCAACACCACCCCTGGCCTGGCCTTCCATTTTGACACAACTGGCTGATCACTCAGCTGGGGCAAGGTCGTGTAATCACCCCTTGCTTAGGTGTAGTATTCCTATACCTAACTTACATATAGACACATGTGTACCTATCAGTCACTCCTATGGCAGACCTTGACAATCCTGGAGGCAGAGTGCTTGGTAACATGTGAGATGGTGCTCTAGCATGAGCTGAGCCTGTCTGCAGCTTTCGGAACCTTGTCCTTATAGCTGTTCTATGATAAAGCCTACCATATACTCTTAAAGTGCCTTATAATCTTAGACGGTTATGGTAACTATGGTTTGGCTTTATCAAAACATGTCGTGTAAGGTGTCTAACACTAGGGAATTATACACCCATGCCATTTCTGGACATGAGAATATTATTCCCCCCTTCTAGAGGGAAAGACATGTTAAAATCATACTTCAACTGTTAGCCTCTGACCAAAGCCTCAGCATCACAAAATGGATGCTGCTGCCACGACACAAGTCTGACCTCCTGCAGCTGGGAGTGATCCCAGCCAGGGAGGCCTGGACAATAGGTTTCCTGCTTGGGGAGGTGCTAGCACCTCCCCAGACAGCCTTTAGTGTATTGGGGCAGGGTGGGCTGAAAGGAATGAGACATGCCTGGGGCACACAAGGTGTTCCTTGCATAGTCCAGTTCAAACCGGCGCTGGGGCACTCCAGCCCCAGCTCTGGCGCGAAACTGGACAAAGGGAAGTGGGTGTAACCACCCCCTCCCAGGTCCCACCCATAAGGCGTGACCTAGCAGGTATCCCAGCCCCCCAGATTAGTATAAGAGTGGGAGTTGGGCCTCAAGACTTTAGATTATCCTGAACCTGCAAAACTGAACAGAAACTCTGGACCTTCGACATTCGACGAAAGAAGAAGACTGAAGAATCTCCCTTGTAGCCAAGGAGTGGCTACCCTGTGCAAACAGGCACCATCAAGAGACTACCCTTTGCTTTGCGACCGTTCTACGAGGAACCGACTGCAGAGCCCGACCAGAGCCTTGACTTCAAGACTTCTCCGACCCTCATCCACATCTGCAGCAGAGCTGAGATCCGTGGAGGCGACGAGCAACGTGGGACCGGCTACCTGGGAAAAGTGGCTAGTAACTTACAGCGCAGCTTCTGAGGTACCCTCGAAGTTGTGCACCGGGGATTGAGAAGCCCCAACCCCAAGCACCATCTGCACCGAAGATCAGCCCCCCACACTCCACGAGTCCTGCGTGGGGCCCTTCAGCATTTTCCTGCTTGCCGCGTCTGTCCGGTTGCTTGCCCGCTGGCTAGTGGCCTCTGTGACGACGCACCCTGAAATCTTCTGCGCTGGTTTGGCTCCTCCAGACTGGCTCCCGCTTCTCTGCAAAGAAGAAGCACCCCAGACCTTCCTGGTCTGCACCAGAAGCAAGTCCTTCGTTCTTCGTGGGTTCCGCTTGCCAAGGCTTGGTGAGTCCTAGTCCAACTTCGACGCCGCCGACAGCAAGAGCCTTCGTGGGACAGCTCGCCTCCTGGTCCTGGTCGTCCTCGACGCTTCCTGGTCCTCCTGGCTGCAGCGACAAGCTTCACCTTCACCTGCAAGTCTTCACGACATCGCCTGGTTCCTTCCTGGTTCCACGTGGTCACTGGCTAGTGACCTTGACTCTGTCCCTTCTGCTTTCAGGTTTCTTCTCTTCTTGATCCCAGCCTTGGGATCCACCGGACACTCTTCACTGACTGCCTGTCAGCATCTTTCTTCAGGCATCCATAGGAGTCGACGACGAAAACGACGCATCTTCACCCCTATGCACCCGCAGCCTGTGGGCTAGGTAACTTGGGTACTCCGGTGCTCATCAGGATAGTGACTATCCTAGTGTCTAGTTTTCAAGTCTCAACTTCCTAGCTACTCCGGAAGTGTCCTAAATCTACCGTTTTCTAAACTGTACTATTGCTATTGACTTTTACGCATTACGCGTGAGTGTTTCCACTCTGCACACGAATCCCGTGGGCCTCCCACTTCCTAACTAACGCTAGTGTAGTGTAGCCCCAGCGATTCCCTAGGCCTAGGCCTACTCTATTTCCGTGACAGGGGTTCTTATACCACTTACTTAGTATATGGTTTGCGTGGCCCCTAGGGCCTAACTGTATTACTTACCTGTGTGACTTAATGTATGCATAAATAAGATTGTGTTGTACTTACCTCTAATCTCATAAAGAGTGCTGAGGGTTTGCTTAGAATAAATACACTTTATTTTATATATATATCTGTTGTGGTGTCCTTTCATTTGGTATTCAAGGGATTATATATGGTATCACAGCTGGCTTCACATGCCATTCAGAGTTTAGCCTAAGACTGCTCTTGTCCATGCTACCACTAGGATAGCTGGTCTATAAGGTTGACTTTACAACCAATCACCATAAGGGTATTTGGACTGATATAAGGTGTACACTATAACTAGTGACATCATACATCAGGCCAACTTCTCACACACGGCTTTCATGGTCTCGAGTTCTGACTTCATTCGAGCCATTTCGTCGTCCGCATGAGAACCGAAAAGCGAACTACCCGAAAAAGGCAGATTCAGAATTCTTGTCTGTGCTTCAGGTTTCAGAGCCGTCAGCCTTAGCCAAGAGGATCTTCTGGCGGAAATCCCATGAGCATACGAGTGTGCTGCCAACGTTGCTCCATCCGCTGCTGCGCTTATCACCTGGTTTGAAACTAGGCTGCCCTCGTGCAAGATCTTTTCAAAGTCCTTTCTGTCTTCGGAAGATACTTTTTCTATAAATCTCTGAAGGGAGTCCCATAGTGATCTGTCGTAGCGCCCCAGAAGCGCTGAGGCACTGGCAACTTTCAGACTAGAGGCCGCCGAGTCACATACTCTTCTCCCCCAAGAGTCTTGTGATTTACTTTCCTTATCCGGCGGCACTGTGGATGACGAAACCACTGAATGAGTTTTTCTGGCAGCAGCCGTGATTACAGAGTCCCAGGATCCTCAGGGGCCGGATGATATTTTTTAAGAATCCGCCCCGGCGCAGATTTGATAGTCGCGAGGAAGATATCCATTACCGGTTTAAGCAACCCAGGGACTAAAGGCAACAGTGGACGAGACACCGCTCGCTCATGAAGGGTCTCGAAGATGACAGAGGAGGTGGTTTCTTGAACAGGCATGGGAATGTTCAATTTTGTCGCTCCTCTGCACAACACATCTTGGAAGGTGGTGATGTCGTCCACTGGCGATACTCTAGATGGCGGAGTATCTGAGAGTGTGGGTGAGTAATCCCTTCTGGACGAACGGCTTGACAAGGAGGATGAGGGGGACCTCCGCCGCCTACTCCCCGATCTGATTGACTCTCTTCTATGAGAGGTGGACCTGGATCGCCTTCTGGGCGAGCGTGAGCGCCTTTGGAATTCTCTTCCTCGAGAATGGGATCTTGCTGGTCGTGATGGTTGATCCAGAGTCCTTAATCTTGTTAAGGAATCATTAACTGCCTGAATCATTGAAGTGTTCGGAGGTATTTCCCTGATGGGGCTCTGAGGCAGAGTATGGTCCTCGTCTTGAGACGTATGCTCCACTGGAGGAGCTGGAGAGAGACCCAACACCTCCGGTGATCCGGATCTTGATCTCGAGCCTTCAGAGGCTGAAGGTGAAATTGAAATAGGACGAGATGAATCGTGCTCCGATGTGGTATATACCAATCTATGAGGAGATTTGCATCTCGATACTGGTCTGAAAGTCAGACGAATGTGTGACGTTTCCTGGTATCCCACCGCGGAGGACCGTCTCGACGGTGATAGGCCTATCACTGGAGATCTGGACTTCGACGCCGAGTGGATAACCGGCGATGTGTCCTGCCTCGACGTCGAGAGCCTTGTCGTTGACGGAGGACTTGTCCTGGACGGAGGCCTAGAACCCAACGGGGAATCTCGCCTCGACGTCACTATCTTTTCCGAAGATTTGGAGACCTTAGACGACGGAGGCACCTGCCTCGACGTCGACTCCGACGGAGGCACCTGCCTCGACGTCGACTCCGATGGAGGCACCTGCCTCGACGTCGACTCCGACGGAGGCACCCGCCTCGACCTCGACTCCGACGGAGGCACCCGCCTCGACGTCGAATGTTCCGACGATGATCTTTGTCTCGACGTCGTCAGCACTTTCGAAGACGATCGCCTTTCTCTTGACGGCGAATCAGGTCTCGACGTCGAAGATCTTCCCGGATCTTTTGACAACGATCTTTGTCTCGACGTCAATGTAGATTTCGACGTCGAACGCCTGCGCTCTTCATGCGACGTTGACTTTTCTCTTGGTGTCGATTTCGACGTTGAGCGATGTCTATCCTTTGACGTTGAACGATGTTTTCTTGACGTCGATCGGCGATGAGCCTCCTTCGACGCCGAAGGATGTTTTCTTGACGTCGAAGTTGCCGACGACGAACAAATGCGCTTCGCCGCCGGATCGAGCGTCGACGTGACTTTCTTTTAGAAGCATGACTCCCCCTGGACTCCTCACCTCTCAGCGGCGATCACGCCGCTGGAGTCTTCGACGCCGAGCCCGACGCCGATGGAGAACAGACAGAGACCAGCTGCTTCGACGTCGACCGCTCCGAAAGGCCATAAAGCCTAATTCTCTCTCTCTCCTTCAAAGTCCTCTTTGAAAGGTCCTTGCAGTGACGATAGGAAGCAGAAGAGTGAGAATCCGGTAGACAGACGATACACACATCGTGTGTGTCTGAAGAGGCCTTCTTTTTGCCACAGGATGGACACGGCATGAATAAAGAAGGCATTTTTCTGACAGAAATTTTTTTTAAATCTAGTCAGAAAACACAGGAATACGCTTCCCCGACAGAATTTAATAAGAGGAAGCCAAAAAAATTACTATAAAAGTAACAATTCTTGACTGGAAAGTCAAAAATGAAGAGAGCTGAATTCCAGGGTCCTGACTGAAGGAGCCAGATAGAACAACTGACCCAACTGTCACCCCTGAGGCATGATGGGATATTGGAGTCAGGGCTGCCTTAAAGGCACGGTGCCAGTTTTTACCTGTACAAGGCTTTTCAGTCTCTATGGTATTGTATTGCAATGCAGCCTGCAGGCTAACAATGTTTTGTGGATCTGTGTTTTGCACAGTGTTCTCTTTTCTTTATCATGAGTTTTTTACCTCATTAAAAAAAAAAAAAGAAAAAAAAGAGATTTAGGTGTATTATTATACCTATGGTGCATTATTGGATATTTGTGTCTACATTGTCTAGCCTTCTATGGGGGCTGCATTTGCTTGGGAAAAAATAATATATGTTTATATATATACAGAGCTGTATATATATGTTCTTCATATATAATTTTATTATTTCCGGGGTCCCCGCACATGAGCGGGAATATTCAGTGCTTATGACTATTGATGAGGATCCCCTGGAAGAGAAGTGTTTTACACTTGTGGGCCCGAACATACACAAATGAATGAATATTTCTATATGCTCCGGGATCCCGCACGTGGGCGGGGATTATTCAGTGCTTATGACTATTGATGAATATTCCCTGGAAGAGAACCATATTTCCAGATCCTAAAACCACTTCATTTATTATTGTGTGAGGATGCCCAATTGAATGTACAATCTTTCAAATGACTAATTGTCTCAGTATTGTAGTACAACATTTTTCAATATCCATTACTGTAAATGTAGATCAAATCAAAAAAGTGTTTTAATAATATGTGTGAGAAGTTGGCCTGATGTATGATGTCACTAGTTCTAGTGTACACCTTATATCAGTCCAAATACCCTTATGGTGATTGGTTGTAAAGTCAACCTTATAGACCAGCTATCCTAGTGGTAGCATGGACAAGAGCAGTCTTAGGCTAAACTCTGAATGGCATGTGAAGCCAGCTGTGATACCATATATAATCCCTTGAATACCAAATGAAAGGACACCACAACAGATATATATATAAAATAAAGTGTATTTATTCTAGTCAAACCCTCAGCACTCTTTATGAGATTAGAGGTAAGTACAACACAGTCTTATTTATGCATACATTAAGTCACACAGGTAAGTAATACAGTTAGGCCCTAGGGGCCACGCAAACCATATAATAAGTAAGTGGTATAAGGACCACTGTCACGGAATAGGATAGGCCTAGGGAATCGCTGGGGCTACACTACACTAGCAACAGTTAGGAAGTGGGAGGCCCACGGGATTCAGGTGCAGAGTGGAAACACTCACGCGTAATGCGTAAAAGTTGATAGAAATAGTAGTTGTTAGAAATTTACAGTTTAAGGACACTTCTAAAGCAGCTAGAGAGTCGAGACTCGGAAACTAGACCCTAGGATAGTCACTACCCTTGTGAGCACCGAAGTACCCAAGTTACCTAGCCCACAGGCAGCGGGTGCATAGGTGTGAACTTGCGTCGGGTTTCGTCGTGGACTTCTATGGATGCCTGAAGGAAAGATGCTGACAGGCAGTCAGTGAAGAGTGTCCGGTGGATCCCAAGGCTGGGATCAAGAAGAGAGGAGACCTGCAAGCAGAAGGGACAGAGTCGTGGTCACTGGCTAGTGACCACGTGGAACCAGGAAGGAACCAGGTGATGTCGCGAAGATTGCAGGTGAAGGTGAAGCTTGTCGCTGCAGCCACGAGGACCAGGGAACGTCGAGGACGACCAGGACCAGGAGGCGAGCTGTCCCACGAAGGCTCTTGCTGTCGGCGTCGTCGAAGTTGGACTAGGACTCACCAAGCCTTGGCAAGCGGAACCCACGAAGAACGGAGGACTTGCTTCTGGTGCAGACCAGGAAGGTCTGGGGTGCTTCTCTTTTTCAAAGAAGCAGGAGCCAATCTGGAGGAGCCAAACCAGCGGTGAAGATTACAGGATGCGTCGTCACAAAGGCCACTAGCCAGCGGGCAAGCAACCGGACAGACGCGGCAAGCAGGAAAATGCAGACGGTCCCCACGCAGGACTCGTGGAGTGTGGGGGGCTGGTCTTCGGTGCAGATGGTGCTTGGGGGTGGGGCTTCTCAATCCCCGGTGCACAACTTCGAGGGTGCCTCAGAAGCTGCGCTTGAAGATACTAGCCACTTTCCCCAGGTAGCCGGTCCCACGTCTCTCGTCGCCTCCACGGATCTCAGCTCTGCTGTGGATGTGGATCAGGGTCGGAGAAGTCTGGAAGTCAAGGCTCTGGTCGGGCTCTGCAGTCGGTCCCTCATAGAACTTTAGCAAAGCAAAGGGTAGTCTCTTGATGGTGCCTGTTTGCACAGGGTAGCCACTCCTTGGCCACAAGGGAGATTCTTCAGTCTTCTTCTTTCGTCGAATGTCGAAGGTCCAGAGTTTCTGTTCAAGTTGCAAGTTCAGGATAATCTAAAATCTTGAGGCCCAACTCCCACTCTTATACTAATCTGGGGGGCTGGGATACCTGCTAGGTCACGCCTTATGGGTGGGACCTGGGAGGGGGTGGTTACACCCACTTCCCTTTGTCCAGTTTCGCGCCAGAGCTGGGGCTGGAGTGCCCCAGCGCCGGTTTGAACTGGACTATGCAAGGAACACCTTGTGTGCCCCAGGCATGTCTCATTCCTTTCAGCCCACCCTGCCCCAATACACTAAAGGCTGTCTGGGGAGGTGCTAGCACCTCCCCAAGAAGGAAACCTATTGTCCAGGCCTCCCTGGCTGGGATCACTCCCAGCAGCAGGAGGTCAGACTTGTGTCGTGGCAGCAGCATCCATTTTGTGATGCTGAGGCTTTGGTCAGAGGCTAACAGTAAAGTATGATTTCAACATGTCTTTCCCTCTAGAAGGGGGGAATAATATCCTCATGTCCAGAAATGGTATGGGGGTATTATTCCACAGTGTTAGACACCTTACACGACATGTTTCGATAAAGCCAAACCATAGTTACCATAACCGTTTAAGATTATAAGGCACTTTAAGAGTATATGGTAGGCTATATCATAGAACAGCTATAAGGACATGGTTCCGAAAGCTGCAGACAGGCTCAGCTCATGCTAGAGCACCATCTCACATGTTACCAAGCACTCTGCCTCCAGGATTGTTAAGGCCTGCCATAGGAGTGGCTGATAGGTACACATGTGTCTATATGTAAGATAGGTATAGGAATACTACACCTAAGCAAGGGGTGATTACACGACCTTGCCCCAGCTGAGTGATCAGCCAGTTGTGTCACAATGGAAGGCCAGGCCAGGGGTGGCATAATACATGCTGCAGCCCCTGGTAGGCCTAGGGTACACCTATGCCCTGGGTACCTAGGGTACACTGTACAGGGGCCAATAAGGTGATCCTATCCAAATGGGTTATGCACCTAAAGTACATAGTATCAATTTAGAGAGAGAACAGCAGGGCTGTGGGTCTGATTAGCAGGCCCACAGCCACATCTAAGTCGAAAACCAGTAAAGCAAAAGCAAAAAGTGGGGGTGAACATAGAAAGCAGACCCTACTCTCCTACAATATGACCTATCTAAAACTCAATTGCATTAAATATCTTGCTAAAATAGGCAACGCTTACCAATTCCTGGTGCCTCAGCTTCTTGGTAGAAAAACTGAAGAGTTCGCTTGCCACCCTTGTCAAAAAAATCATCAAAAGGCTGAAGCTGTTAAGACAAAAAATAATTCATCAATATCTTCTAAACTATGTTCTTCCACTCTTTATATAGCTAGTCTGTCATCATCAGTTCAGTCTTAAGATCTCAAAGCCATGTACAAACACAAAATTCCAATTGACACATTCAGACTTAAATTTCTTTTTTTTAAACTATGTCTTTTTCAACAATTGAGCAATATAACTCATCAATCAACTATACAAAAAATAACTACAATGTAGAGGATAGTGATAAACAACGAGAAAAGAGTGGAAGAGAACACATTACCCATGGAACAAAATGCAGCATTATTTTAACTGCCTCAAACCTCAATATATATTTTTAGGCAAGTCAACATATCGGGAGAGAAAACCAAAACCAAATTAAGTTTCTTTGTTTTTTTAAAGATCTTTTTATTAACAATCATTCAAGACATCTTTACATACACAGATAATGCAAAGCAGTACACATATTTTCCGTCAATTAACTTCTAAATTCAGTGGTTGATTTCCACCCTCGTGTAGTCCGGAACTGTTGTGGCGACTATGAATATAGGCTTTCAAACATACTCTGCTCTTTCCCCTAACCTCCCCCAACCCCCATCTCAGTGTCCCCTGTATGTCCTCCGCCATCCCAAAATCTTGTCTCATTTTCTTGGGCATCCTCTTGCTTTGTATGTTACTTTCTCAACCCCTGAACACCAATCCAAGTCTTCTTCCCATTCCAATAGGTCTGGTGGTCGACTCACCCCCACTTTTTGGCTATGTTTCTTTTTGCCACTATTGCCACTACTTTAAGCCATATGGTTGTATATTTGGGCCATCTTACCTCACCAGTCACACATAGCAGTAGCCATGGTGGCTCTCCTGGGATCTCTAATTCGGTTTCTTCAGACATGACTCGCGTCACTTCCTTCCAGAAGTTAAGGATGAAGCTACACTCCCAAATAATATGAAAGAAGGAGCCTATTTCACCATACCCCCTTGCACAGTATTTAGATATACAATGGCCCAATCGGTATGACAGTGTTTTTAACCTGTGGAGAATAAGTAGCTGAAGGAGACGGAATCGGGCCCTTATAGCTAATTCCCTCAGACTTTCTACTACCTCCTCCCAGTCGTCTTCTTCTAGAACTCCTAGCTCCATTTTCCAAGCCGTTCTCAGAGAGTCTATCGGATTAGGTGAGTTGTACATGATTTTCTTATACGTTAGTGAGGTGGCTCTGGTTACCATTGGATCCATGAATAGTCTGTCTTCCAATGGTGAGAGGTCTGGCAGAGTTTCCTCTTCCCTAATATGTTGGCGTAGACTCAGTGTGGCCAAGTTGTATATACTTGAATCTTTCTGTGTCTGCCATTTCGTATTAGATTTTTTGGTTTTCGAAGGTGAGCTGTGCCTTTCCCTCCAAATATCTCCCAAGCATTCAATCCCCAACAATTATCACTTTTTAAATCCTTTAGGGCCCCCACATCCCTCAAATGGTCACTATCCCACAGTGGAGTCTTCCCGTCAGCTTTCCTTCCCAGCCTATGTGTTTGGACGTTTCACGCCAAGCTCACACTACTGTCTGTATTTGTGGTGGGAGCTGTTTTTCTCTACTTCTACAGTATAGTGCTGCTAGATAGCCCCTTTCTAACATAGCCCAATGATGTGCTCGAAAGGCCAGATCACTGCGTTCGGTGAATGCCCATTCATTTACTACAATCAGTTATGAGGCCCAATAGTAATATTGAATGTCTGGAACTGTGAGCTCTCCTTCTTATAACCTGCTGGAGTTTACAAAGTGTTATTCTGGAGCAACATCTGTCTCATAGGAGTTTTCGCAGTTCTCTATCGATACCCTGAAACGCTGTCCTAGGTTTTTGTATAGGGTATTTTGTAAGGCGTAGAGTAGCCTAGGTACAGACATCATTTTTAAGATCACTGCCCTGCCCATCAAGGACACCGATTGTTTTCACCATCATTCCATGTAGTTCTTTAGTCGCTGTATCTGAGGATACAGATTATCGGGTAAGAAGTCCTCCTCTCCCGTGGATATCTTAAGACCCAGGTATGTAAACTTGTTTTTGAATACTAGTGGTGTTGTATCTGTCAGTCTCTGAGGGATGTCACCCGTCAAGAGTAAGATAAGGGACTTGTTCCAGGTTATCGTATACCCTGAGTAACTACCGAATAATTGGAATATATGCAGAACCCTATGTACTGACCAGTATGGGTTAACCAAATATAGGAGTATGTCATCTGCATACGGGGATATTCTGTCCTCCCAATCGCCTCCACCCTGTATGCCCGATATTGTTGGATCGTTGCGGACTCAGGCTGCCACGGGCTCTAGTGCCAGGGCAAAAATCATCTTAGAAAGCGAGCAGCCCTGCCTCGTGCCCTTTCTGAGTGGGAATGGGCGAGATACCTCTCTGTTAACTCTTACCCTAGCATGCGGGTCTTGATACAGGAGCTTTACCCACGCACAGAAGCTGGGTCCGAAGCCCAATCAGTACAGAGCTGCGAACATTAACTGCCATTCAATACTGTTGAATGCCATTTGCGCATCCAGGGAGAGGAGCACCACCTCTTCAGTGTGTTTCATTCTTCTCTAGTGCAGCACCCTATACAGTCTTCATAAGTTAAGCCGCGTGCCCCTATGCAGCATGAACCCCAATTGGTCTGGATGCACCAGTGTGGAGATAACCACAGGATCTGGTCGCCAGTGCCCATGGCAGCACTTTTGCCTTGATATACAACAACGATATGGGCCTGCATCACCCACAATCGACAGACCTTGAAATTACCTTTTTTTGGGATCACCACCATCGTTCCCTGTAATCTGCGCGCACACTGTGCATTTCACCAGCGCGCACAGACTCTTGCAAAGCGTGCACCAGCCCCGGCCTTTAAATTTGAGCGCCGTTAAAGGTTTGATCTTTTCTCAACTTTGAAGTGCAGTGGTATTACGGCACAGGCCCGACTTTCAGGTTACTCTTGCCATGGGCCTGTGGAATGCGTCGGGGGCTAATTCTTCCAGCAATAGGCAAAGTGGAGATGCATGGGCTCTAAGAAGGGGTGAAAAAACAACAAAGCCTCATTAAGACGAGAATGGCCTTTTAAAACCCTGTGAAGTACTCGGTGCTGCTGGCAGCTCAAGTACTGTTTGTGTGTGCCCGGGAAGCTGTCTCAGCCCGGGCTGGCACACACGGCGGGTGAAGGACGAGGGGGGGGCTGAAGCCCTTTGAGTCCTATAGGCGTTGCACGCCTGTTCACAATGTAGGATCGGGGCTGCTTTTCACTTACATTTTTGAAAGTGTGCTGTACAAATGCCTCTCTCTGGTCAATGCTGCTAAAATTAAGATAGTTAAATTGTTATGTTTTCCCATCGGACTGGGAGCTGGTTCCATGAACTGACCAGCATGAAGACGTTGGTGAATAGTGCTGTTATTCAAAAGCTCATTACTGATTTTTTAATGTTTTCTTTGTTTCACATAACACAGCATGGATAAATACCGTTGCCGCGCGTGTGTTCAATCAGGGCCAGCTTTAGGACGTTTATGCAGTCGCACCTGGCACTGACCTTGTGAGGTGTGTGGGGTCACTGTGTTTTTGCAATAAATTTTGAGTTTGAAAGTGGGTGCTGCTAGTTTCCTTGGGTGGCCATCATTCTTGAGGCAACATTAAAAATGTCCAGATAATGACAGTGATTAATGCTCCGGCTGGAACCCACAAAGAACGTGTGACTGACATGTACCATGATCACAGAACTGACTGTGAGTGAACAATGAGTAGACCTATACAAAATAAATGTATGCCAGAGAGAAGCTTTGGAGATGTGAAGGGTACTGTTGGAGGATGGTAGTAAGGGAATTCCTGGAGAAAGTGGCCAGTTAGGGGCTGACAAAACAATTGTCATACTGGGCGCCAGCAGCACTAAAGCCTACCTGTTTTTCAGCCTCATCCAGTAGTTCCTGCGTTATATAACCCACCACCAGAAGGAATAGCTCTTACCATAGTTTTCAGGGTAGCATGCATACATTACATTATCACAGACTAAAAGGTTCCATTGCAACATCACAAGTACAAGGTATTACCAAGGCCACTGGAATTATGCTTTATATTTGCAAAATTATGGATTAGCCACATAATCCATCATCTGGAACATAAATCTGTAGATTTCTAGCTTAAACAATTCAAAATATCAAAAGTTACTAAAAGAAAGTAGAGACATATGTTTGCGTGCATGGAAGGCCCTTCACACAGGTTGGCTGGACATCTTTCAGTTGCTTATGTCTGTATTTGGTTTCTATACCGGTTGTAAGAAGGTGAAATATTTGCGCAGACAGGATTACCATGTATAAAAAAATTATATAAGAATGAAGTAACACTATGAAAGCTTGTGCTGTATTATCCCACATAATTTGCCTATTCTTGTTCCATAATTTAGCCAACACTGCTGCATAATTTGGTGCTTTCCTCTGCTGTAGGATTCCAGGGGCCGTGGGTATTTTTGTTCAGCTTTTGTACTTTACACAATGTGCCATTACTATATTTCCATTGAATGTATAGACACTGACAAACGTTCTCTCACACATTTTCACTCACCTTCTCCTACAGTCTTCTACCACATATACACACACCTTCAGATCATATACTGTCTGTGTCTGGGAATGCACCTTACATTCAGACAACTCACTCCTCATTCTCGCCCTTCACTTTCCTGCTCACCCTGCACTCACAGTGATCACAATGCACTCACACCATTCACCCGCTCAACCTGCACTCATAGTGATCACTCTGCACTCACAATACACTTGCGCTGTTCACCCTGTACCTCACTCTGCAGTCACAGGAGCAGACTACTCACCCTGCACTTATGTGATATTTCACTCACCTGTGCCCCTCACTGCCCGGAAATCTCACTCAAACAAGCCCATCACTAACCATGCATTAATTCGTCCCACTCTGCACTTACATCCGCACCCAAATTCATATGGTCACCTCACTCATCCTGCAGTCACTCCTCTTACCCTACCCTCACACTGTTGCATCACTCACCGTGCACTCACATGGGCACTCCTGCCACCTATACAGCGCAGAGGGTTAATGTGCCTGCTACAAAGAATATGTATCATGCAGATCACAGAACTGAGTGAGAGTAAACTAGGAGCAGCGCTATTAAAAAATGAAATGTTTGTCAGAAAGTTGCTATAGAGAGATGAGGTGCATTGTTGGTGAGTGGTAGTGAGGGAATTCATGGAGAGGGAGGAAATGGGGAGGGGGTGCCAAAAAAGACCGTTGCACCATGTGCGACCAGTGCTAGGGCCAGCCCTGGCTGGGAGTGTTAGCCCCCCGAAGTTCAGGACAAGTTGCTCCCCTGATCACAGCGTCCGTCATAGGCTGCATTTAACATATATTCTTTCAAAAGGCAAACCATCAGCCCCACATTTAGAAAAGAAATGCAGCAAGTTTTATATAGTGCGAACTCAAACCAAATGTATTGGAGGGATTAAAATGATTTAGGGCCATTTGTATGAAAATGCCCATTTGTGATTCTCAAATAGCGATTTTTTGCGAATCACTTTAAGAATCGCGAAACCCTATGTATGTAGGATTTGCAATAACTTTTGCGAATCCTGGAGGCATGGCTTGCTAAGCCAAGATGGTGGACGCACTTTAAGAGTGCTCCAGGACCCCTCCGCCATCCGCCCATTATCCTTACCTGAATTGAGCCATCCAGCGGTGTACTTTGCTGGGCATGTTGCGGATCAGCTCTGGCTGCACCTGGACTTTTGGAGCTTCGCTGAGCCGTCCTGCTGCCGAAAACCAGGGCATCGCGCCTCGCTCGCAAAATGGCGGCCCCTCTCCAGTGATTATGGCGCTGGATGCCTCTCAGGTGCCCTTCCCGGATCCGCATGTGCTGCTGTGGTGAGGGGTGCACCTTGGCCGCACGTCCTGGGGAGACGCAGTCGGTGCTGGCGGGGGCGGCCCTGTGAGTGAGGAGCTTCGGCGGCCCGGACGCGACTTGCAACAGCGCTGTGGCGGCCTCGGCTGCCACATCGGGCAGCGCGGGTGAGAGATAAAGGCCGCACTCCCACTGTAACAGGGAGATCAGCGGAGGACTCGGAGGCCGCTGCTCCGGTGCCTGTGGAGCGGGTGAGTCCCGGCGGGGGTCCGGGACGGCTGCTGGGGGCCCCCCCGGGCAGCGGGTGCCACTTCCCCCACCTTCCTCCTCAAGAGTTGTCTGCCGACATCTGCCCTGGTCCGGGCCCACGCTGATTCCCTGGAGGGGCGAACTCCCTGTGGCCCAGCGGCTCGTGGACTCCTCAGAGGCCGACCATCCGTCCTTGCCGGTGAGCGGGGTGTGGGCCTGGGGGTTCAGCTGCATCATCGAGCAGCGGGTTGGGGGGGGATTGGTATCGGCACCCCCCTCCTCCTGCCCTCTGGGGTACCCCAGGTCCTGTGTGGCTCCTTCTGAGCTCCCCGGTGGGGCCCTGGGGTGTTTGGTTGACACCGCATTTTGGATACGGGGCCCCCTGCTCCTCGGGGATCCGTCCCCGCAGTGCCATCGGCGACAACTGGGCACAGCATCTGGCGGGTGCCTGCCCTGGAGTTCCCACCCTGCCCGCCGGTGTTGCTTCCCTCTGGCCACAACCTTCTTCACTGCCTTGGCGACATACGGGAGGTGCAGGGACGTCACGCCCCACGACTGACTGCCTGGCGTTCCATGGAGGTGGGGTCGGGCTAGCCCACGCACGGAGCCCCTCCTGAGTTGCTGATCTGCTGGTCATCAGTCTCCGCCACTGGGAGGCTCCGCCCCGCATCCACCAGCGCCTTACCAGCGTGCCCGTCACCATATCTGGCCCTGCGGACTGGGCCGTGGGGCGCTTGGCCCGGCCGCTGGTTCTGGTCCCTACTTGCTGCACGCCTTCCCAGGTAACCCTCTGGCTCCACCGGAGGGTCTTTCGGACTGGTGAGGGTTCTTAGCCCTGGTGGGGGGTGTTTACGGTCCCGGGTCCCTCGGCCTGGTTACCGAACTCTCGGCGGCGGTAGGATTGCCCGGCAACTATGGGAAGGGACAAGGGCCTCAAGCCCACACAGGCCCCCACTCAGACAAAGATGGACCGGTTCACCACCTCCGACCCGGACCCCCTAGGGCAGGCGGCCGGGCCCCCCCCCCCCACCCCAGCACAGGGATCTGAATACTATTCTTCAGGAAATCAGTGCCTCACAGGCGTCCGTTGAGGGGAAGATCAGAGATATCAAGGTGGACGTCTCCCTCCTCCAAGACCTCCGCAAGGCCACCGCGCGACTCGCGGAGGCCGAATCCCGTATATCCACAGCGGAGGACGACATCTCACACTTGAAGGAACAGGTAGCTCACCTCCGCAACCACACCAAGGAACTCCACCGGCGTGCTGATGATGCTGAAAATCGCACATGTCGCAATAATCTCCGCCTGGTGGGGTTTCCCGAAGGGGTCGAGTCGAATCCAGTAGCTGCCTTCTTCGAGGCCTGGTTTACATCATGGATGCCCAAGGATGCTCTCTCTCCCTGGTTCGTGGTTGAGAGAGCTCACCGTTCTCTCGCTCCCAGGCGGCTCCATCTCGCCCCATCATACTGAAAATCCTTAATTTTAAAGACCGGGATGCCATTCTGCGGGCGGCCCGGGCCCATGGTACCCTCAGATTCCAAAACCATACTGTTATGGTATTCCCGGACTACACCAGGGAGGTGCAACATCTCAGTCGTTCTTACACGGACGTTAAAAAGAAATTCCGCGCCCTGGGCCTACAATACCAGCTTCAGTTCCCTGCACGCCTCCAGGTCATCTTTCAAAACAAACCTCAATTTTTCGACACACCCCAGGCGGCATGGACATGGCTGACGGAAGAACGTACCCTCCGCCAGAGGCGGGACCCTTCCCCGGGCCCCGCGGGTTCCCAACCCGTGAGGCCGCGGTTGCCGGGGCGCCGATGGCGCACGCACTCCCGCAGGGGGCACCGGTCTCAGGCAGCAGCATCCAGGTCCCCAAGCATGGCAACCCATGGACTCCATGACTCGTCCAGCCAATCAGGCTCTCCACACCGTACCAGGCACCGATCTGTTGACGAGCTACCGGGGATATCCTCATTGCCGACCCGGAGGGGTTCCCCCAGGCTTGACTCGGTCCTCTCCCATACTCCCACTCTCTGAGGTCTCACTGAGCTAGGTCTGCTGCTTCTCGGTCACTAGGTGGGATTCTCTCCTGACGAAGATCTTGAACATTGGTAGAGTTTCACGCTCACCTCCTAGTTCCATTGGCCGAATCACGGTTCATCCGTCCACATGGAGGGGTCCTCCACGCAACTAACCCGAGCATTTTAGTTTGGTTACTGTTACAATGGGGGGGTCGACAGATACTTCCATTCCTGAAGTGTAGGGAGGGGTGAGGGGGGAAAGTTTGGTACTGGTTTTTCCTTAGGTTGTTGTTGATTTTACTGTTTTTCATTTCAGCTACCACAGATCACCTCATGCTGAGCCAACAGGCTCCCACGTGCGCTCCCACGTCCCTGTAGGGATGTACGACCCAGATCCATGTTCCGCCCGCCATGACTGACACAATTATTCCTAGGGCATCCCTTCACGCTTTATCGTGGAATGTTAATGGTCTCTTGGACTGGGTTAAACGAACGGCAGACCTGCACTATGCGCTGCGCCTTAGCGTAGACGTCCTCTTACTTCAAGAAACGCACCTGATGGGTAACTGTTGTCCCTTCCTGGCACGCTACGGGTACGACAGTGTGGCATTCAGGCTTCTCTAGGGGTTCCGGAGGGGTGGTTATCCTCCTAAAACCCACCCTGCCATTTGTACTCACACAGGTCTTTCACGACCCTCATGGCTTATAGGCGACCCTTTGCGGCTTGCTGGCCGGCTCCCCCCTCAACCTTATGTCCATCTACTCCCCCACCCCTCGATGCTGGCAGTTACCCTTAAACACACTGCGGCCCTCCTGAATGCTTTGCCTCTGGGACCTACTGTCATTGAGGGTGACTTTAATGCGCTCTCCTTTACGGCCGTTGATACGACGGGCCCTCCCTCCACCACTAGACTGGCGCAGGCGAAACAGCTACGGAGCTGGTCCGAGTCTCTGGGCTTATGTTATGCGTGGCGCATCTGGCACCCCCTTACCGCCCAATTTCCCAACACCTCTGCAGCGCACCACACACAGGCACGCATAGATGCGATTTTTGTCCCCTCAGTTGACTGCTCTGGGATTGTAGATGTCCAGATCCTTCCTAGGGGGATTTCTGACCACTCCCCAGTGCTTCTTAGTACAGGGTTTCCCCCCCCTCTGCCCGCCAAACATGGAGAATGAATGCCTGGTTCTTCCAGGATAGAGAATTCAAAAAGGTGGTGGGGATGGAAATCAAGCAATACTTCCTTACCAACGATGGCTCGGTGGCTTCCCCAGGTACCTTATGGGAGGCAGGGAAGGCTACCATTCGGGGTGTTGCAAAGGGTCAGCTTAGGAGTCAGAGACAGGCGCAGCTGCAGGAAATTACCTCGCGGGAGGCGCAGGCGCTCTGCCTTGAGCAATCCCTTTCCCTGTCCGACGACGCGGTCCAGGTCCAACAACTCACCCATCTTCGGGCCGAGATCAGGCAGTTATCCCTAGATGCCGCTAAGCTCCTTTGGAGATCGTCAGTGGCAAGAGTATACGGCTGGGGAGATAATAATGGTACGATCCTGCATCGCCTGTCCACATATCCCAGAGCCAACCGCATTATCCTGGAGGTAGTGGACAACGAGAGTGCAGTGCACAGCGCTCCACTGCTGAGGGCCCGCATCTTTGCCAGCTATTACCAACGCGGCACGGACCCCTGGTATATCCCTCTCAGCCTTCCTCGAGCAAGGACACATGTGTCTCCCTCGGCTGAATCCCATCGCTCAGAAGGACCTAGACTGCCCTATTTCTCGAGAAGAAATTGACGCAGCAATTTCCCTCGTCTCGTCGGGCAAGACCCCGGGCCCAGATGGCCTTCCTCAAGAATACTATGCGTTGTATCGGGAGACTCTTGTACCCCGCTTGGCCGATCTATTTGGAGAAAGGTTCCTTCCCATCCGAGACGGACATCGCCACCATCGTGGTCCTACCGAAATCCCAGCCGCCTTCCCGTCACTGAGCGGACTATCGCCCCATCTCCCTTATCAACACGGAGATTAAGTTGTATGCTGCCATACTCTCTCAGCAACTGAAGCCATATCTGTCCCTGCTGGTTCACCCTGATCAATGTGGCTTTATGCCCAGGAGTGGGACCAGACACTGTCTTCGGAGGCTACAGCTGGCTCTGGCCCACCGGCACCTCCTCACTCCATACCTAGCACTCCTTTTTATAGACTTCGAAAAAGCCTTCGGTGGACTGGGCGTACCTAATGGACATGCTGGCCGAGATGGGGTTTGGGCCCCACTTTAGGGCTCTTGTCCGTGTCCTTTACGCCCACCCAGAAGCGCGCGTGTTGGTCAATGGAGTGCTATCTGAGGCCTTCCCTATTACCAGGGGGACAAGGCAGGGCTGCCCTATTTCACCCCTGCTCTTCGCCCTGGAGCCCCTGGCCTCTCGGGTGCGGGCTGACGATTGCGTATACGGCTGGGAATGGCCCAATACAGAGGCGGACAAGATTGCCCTATATGCCGACGATGTCCTGGTCTTTCTCGCCGAACCCGCCGTATCCAGGCTGCGGTGCATTCAGATCTTCCAGTCCTTTGGGCAAGCATCCGGTCTCCGGCTGAACCCCGGGAAATCGGCACTGGTCCCATTACACCTATCCAGGGACTGCTACAATTGGCAATCCACCATACTGCTTTGGCGTCAATCGGTCAAATATTTGGGGATTTGGGTCACACTTCTTCCCGAACTGGGATGGTCTCTTAATGTAGCCCAATTGGTAAAGAAGGCCAAGGAGGACCTTCGAAAATGGAAGACACTACCTCTGAATCCCCTGGGGAAGGTCGCCCTGTTCAAAATGATGATCCTCCCCAGATTCCTCTATGTCCTTCAGAATGCCCCTTTCTGCTTCCCCAGAACCTGGTTCAGGGAACTGGATAGTCTCGCTACTAAATTTCTTTGGAGGGGGGGAAGTGCGCTTGGCCCTGACCACCTGCCAGATCCCCTCCTTTGATGGGGTATGGGGATGACGCATCTGTACCTTTACTTTTTGGCTGCGCGTCTCCTAGTAATCCACGATTGGTTCAACGGGGGCTGGTCCGACCCAGCCTATCGGCTCTAGCTGAGCGAACTGGGCCTACCCAAAATTCAATCAATGATGTACGGGGGAACCATTCCGTCTCAGTTGCCTGATGCGACACGTTCCGTGCTGATAGCCTGGCGGGCTTCTCTACGCCACACTCGCTGGACGCGTAGGCTGACCCAATACACACCCCTCTGGCAGGGAACTTGGCTTCACGAGGTTAGTGGGCTGCAGGGGTTTAAATCGTGGGACCCTTCACCCATCCCAATTCTATAGATATCTGCAGCTGCGGCACGCCCTCCACACACATCTCACAGACGAGACTAGGCTCCCGGAGTACAGCCCTTCCGAGGCGCAAACTATGTTGGGAGACTTGGGCAAAGGGGGTATCTCCCGCATTTAACGCACTCTCGTCAATAACACTCCCACTTCGCTGGACAAGTTACGGGACCAATGGGTGGATTGGGTGGGACCTCTTGAAGAGGCAGATTGGCGGGACGCCCTTATGGCACCAAAGACGATTACAGCTTCCGCCAAGCTTAGGTTGATCCAGCTATACTACCTGCACGCCGCCTACCTCACGCCCTTGTGCCTTCATCGTGCGGGCATGTGCCCAAATGCGTCCTGTGCTACGTGTGGCCACGCCCCAGCTGATTTTTTCCACATGGTATGGTCGTGCCCCCACCTGGCGCGATTCTGGGGATCTATTGAAGAAGAGCTTACGGAGGTTTTGGGATGGACGGTTCCCCATGACCCACTTCACTCCTTACTGGGGATCTCAGACGAGTGGGATGGGACCAGAAATGAAAAGATATTCTTCAACACGACCATGACAGTAGCCAAGCGCGACATAGCGGCGGCATGGAAATGCCCTGACCCACCCGACCCTGGGAGATGGCGTGGGGGGGTGGACTGGTGCGCGACCCAAGAAAAAACCCTGTATATGGCAAGAGGATGTCCCAAGAAGTACCGTAGGGTGTGGGGAAAATGGCTGGGTACTGTGGAATAACCGCTATACCTTGTTTAACTTCTGCGCTTGTGTACGCCTGATGGGGCAGGGTATCTTGGGATGTCATGCTCCTGTAAATGTCTATGATTTATTGTGTTCCGTGTTTTTGCTGATCTTCCTTTTCTTTTATGTTTTGTTGTGTGTATCTTCTCCCAAAAACAATCAAAATTTGTTTATCAAAATTTTTTTTTCCGTAACCTACATATTCCTTAATTGCGATTCGCAATTAAGGAATACCACCCCATTCATTCCTATGGTCCTATAGAGGCCCATAGGGATGAATTGGAAGACATTCTCAATTTTCGATTCCCAATTAGAGAATCGCAAATTGCAAATGCAATTTCAAGGGTGCCAGGGTGTCAAAAGGACACCCTGTTGCACCCCTGAAATGAGCATGGGTGCAGATGTGGCACACATACATGCCGTAAGGGCATGTATGTGAGTCACATGGCACTTTGAAAAATGCATAAAAGTGGATTTTTCAAAGAAATCGCAAATTACCACCAACTTGAAGTTGGTGGTAATTTGCGATTCCTTAAGTCCAAATTGCACTTTTTCTGTGCTTTATACATTGCATTTAAGGAATCGCAATTTCCGATTCCTTAAATGCAATTGCAAAATAGGGAATCGCAAAAATTGCGATTCCTTATTTTGCGAGGGGTGGTCTGTGCCATACATATGACACTGCTGTTTTGCGAAAGCAAACGCCGAAATTCTGGGAATTTCGGCGTTTGTGATCGCAAAATTGCCTTCATACATGTGGCTCTTATTTATTTATTTATTTTTGTATGCATGGGGTGATTGATTTGCTGAGAACCATAGGATTTTAATCTGACTCGAGACTCAAAACCCATCTCCTATCAATCAATCAGGTGTTTTTAAGCGTTACTACTCACCCGTAAGGGTCTCAAGGCGCAGGGGGTTGCAGTTTCCAGTCCATTAAGGAGTGGGTCTGTCGAAAAGCCAGGTTTTGAGGTTTCTCGCGAAGATGGGGAGCGATGTTGTCTGTCTGAGGTGGAGCAAAAGTGCCTTCCAGGCTCTGGCCGTGAGGTAGGAGAAGGAACGCCCTCCTGATCTGGTCTTTCTGGTGCGGGGGACCACGGCGTAGGAGAGCTGGGCTGATCATAGGGCCCTTTGGGGTGCGTGGAATTTGAGTTGTCTGTTCAGGTATACTGGTCCGGTGTCGTGGAGGACCTTGTGTGCATGGGTAAGAACCTTGAAGGTGATTATAGCCTCGATGGGGAGCCAGTGGAGTGTGCACAGGTGCTGAGAGATGTGGCAGTGTCTTGGCAGGTTGAGGACCAGTCTTGTGGTGGCATTCTGGATGTTTTGTAGCTTGCGGGTGAAGTTTTTGTTTATTGCGGCGTAGAGTGCGTTGCCATAGTCGAGTCTGCTGGTGACGAGGGCGTGAGTGACGGTCTTTCTGTGCTCGAGGTGGATCCATTTGAAGGTCTTACGTAGGTGGCGGAGGGTGTGGAAGCAGGAGGATGCGCCTTAGTTGATCTGGCAGTCCATTTTGAGCTTGGAGTCCAGGATGATTCCAAGGTTGAGTGCGTGGTCCGTGGGGGTAGGTGGGCTTCCTAGAGCGGGGGGCCACCAGGTGTCGTTCCAGGCATCGGGGTTTGGGCCCATGATGAGTACTTCTGTTCTGTTGGTATTGAGTTGTAGGCAGCTGCTTTTCATCCATTTTGCGACAGCTTCCATGTCTTCTTGAAAGTTGTGCCTGGCGGTGTTGGGTTCGTTGGATATGGAGAGGATGAGTTGGGTGTCGCCTGCGTATGACACAATGTTGAGTCCGTAGGTTCTGACGATGGGTCGAGCGGAGCCATGTAGACGTTGAAGAGCGTACAGCTGAGGGAGGACCCCTGGGGGACTCCGCAGGTGGTTGGTGTAGGGTCCGAGAGAAAAGGGTGGAATCTGACCCGCTGCGTTCTGCCGGAGAGGAAGGAGTGGATCCAGTCGAGGTCCTTGTCCCGGACCCATATGTTGTGGAGTCTCTGTATTAGGGTGCAGTGAGAGACTGTGTCGAATGCCGCCGAGAGGCCGAGGAGGATGAGGGCTACTGTTTCTCCTCAGTCAAGTAGGGAGCGGATGTCGTCTGTTGCGGCAAGGAGGGTGGTTTCTGTGCTCTCTTTTTTTCTGAAGCCGGATTGGGAGGAGTCGAGGATGTTGTGCTCTTTGATGAAGGAGGCAAGTTGGATGTTGATGGCTTTCTCAATGACTTTCGCTGGGAACAGGAGCAGGGAGATGGGTCTGTAGTTCTTGGGGTCGGTGGGGTCCGCTGAGGGCTTCTTCAAGAGAGGGTTGATCTTGGCGTGTTTCCAGTCGTCGGGGAACGAGGCGTTCGTCAGGGAGCGGTTGATTGTGTGGCGGCTGCTCTGTTGAAGATGTGGTGGGGAAAGGGGTCAGGGTAGCATGCATACATTACATTATCACAGACTAGAAGGTCTGCTTGTTCCATTGCAACATCACAAGTACAAGGTATTACCAAGGCCACTGGAATTATGCTTTATATTTGCAAAATTATGGATTAGCCACATAATCCATCATTTGGAACATACATCTGTAGATTTAAACCAAATAAAAATTGTTTCTAGCTTAAACAAATCAAAATATCAAAAGTTACTAAAACAAAGTAGAGACATATGTTTGCGTGCATGGAAGGCCCTTCACACAAGTTGGCTGGACATCTTTCAGTTGCTTATGTCTGTATTTGGTTTCTATACCGGTTGTAAGGAGGTGAAATATTTGCGCAGACAGGATTACCATGTATAAAAAAATTATAAAAGAATGAAGTAACACTATGAAAGCTTGTGCTGTATTATCCCACATAATTTGCCTATTCTTGTTCCATAATTTAGCCAACACTGCTGCATAATTTGGTGCTTTCCTCTGCTGCAGGATTCCTGGGGCCGTGGGTATTTTTGTTCAGCTTTTGTACAGTACACAATGTGCCATTACTATATTTCCATTGAATGTATAGACACTGACAAACGTTCTCTCACACATTTTCACTCACCTTCTACAGTCTTCCACCACATATACACACACCTTCAGATCATATACTGTCTGTGTCTGGGAATGCACCTTACATTCAGACAACTCACTCCTCATTCTCGCCCTTCACTTTCCTGCTCACCCTGCACTCACAGTGATCACAATGCACTCACATTGATCACCATGCACTCACACCCTTCACCCGCTCAACCTGCACTCATAGTGATCACTCTGCACTCACAATACACTTGCGCTGTTCACTTATGTGATACTTCACTCACCTGTACCCCTCACTGCCCGGCAATCTCACTCAAACAAGCCCATCACTAACCATGCATTAATTCGTCCCACTCTGCACCTACATCCGTGCCCAAATTCCTATGGTCACCTCACTCATCCTGCAGTCACTCCTTTTACCGTACCCTCACACTGTTGCATCACTCACCGTGCACTCACATGGGCACTCCTGCCACCTATACAGCGCAGAGGGTTAATGTGCCTGCTACAAAGAACGCGTATCATGCAGATCACAGAACTGAGTGAGAGTAAACTAGGAGCAGCGCTATTAAAAAATGAAATGTTTGTCAGAAAGTTGCTATAGAGATGAGGTGCATTGTTGGTGAGTGGTAGTGAGGGAATTCATGGAGAGGGAGGAAATGGGGAGGGGTTGCCAAAAAAGACCGTTGCACCATGTGCGACCAGTGCTAGGGCCAGCCCTGGCTGGGAGTGTTAGCCCCCCGAAGTTCAGGACAAGTTGCTCCCCTGATCACAGCGTCCGTCATAGGCTGCATTTAACATATATTCTTTCAAAAGGCAAACCATCAGCCCCACATTTAAAAAAGAAATGTAGCAAGTTTTATATAGTGCGAACTCAAACCAAATGTATTGGAGGGTTTAAAATGATTTAGGGCCATATGTATGAAAATGCCCATTTGTGATTCTCAAATAGCGATTTTTTGCGAATCGCTATTTAAAGAATCGCGAAACCCTATGTATGTAGGATTTGCAATAACTTTTGCGAATCCTGGAGGCGTGGCTTGCTAAGCCAAGATGGTGGACGCACTTTAAGAGTGCTCCAGGACCCCTCCGCCATCCGCCCGTTATCCTTACCTGAATCGAGCCATCCAGCGGTGTACTTGGCTGTGCATGTTGCAGATCAGCTCTGGCTGCACCTCCGGGACTTTTGGAGCTTCGCTGAGCCGTCCTGCTGCCGAAAACCAGGGCATCGCGCCTCGCTCGCAAAATGGCGGCCCCTTTCCGGTTATTACGGCGCTGGATGCCTCTGAGGTGCCCTTCCCGGATCCGGGTGTGCTGCTGTGGTGAGGGGTGCACCTTGGCCGCGCGTCCTGGGGAGACGCAGTCGGTGCTGGCGGGGGCGGCCCTGTGAGTGAGGAGCTTCGGCGGCCTGGACTCGACTTCCAACGGCGCTGTGGCGGCCTCGGCTGCCACATCGGGCAGCGCGGGTGAGAGATAAAGGCCGCACTCCCACTGTGACAGGGAGATCAGCGGAGGACTCGGAGGCCGCTGCTCCGGTGCCTGTGGAGCGGGTGAGTCCCGGCGGGGGTCCGGGACGGCTGCTGGGGGGCCCCCCCGGGCAGCGGGTGCCTCTTCCCCCACCTTCCTCCTCAAGAGTTGTCTGACGGCATCTGCCCTGGTCCGGGCCCAAGCTGATTCCCTGGAGGGGCGAACTCCCTGTGGCCCAGCGGCTCGTGGACTCCTCAGAGGCCGACCATCCGTCCTTGCCGGTGAGCGGGGTGTGGGCCTGGGGGTTCAGCTGCATCATCGAGCAGCGGGTTGGGGGGGTTAGTATCGGCACCCCCCTCCTCCTGACCTCTGGGGTACCCCAGGTCCTGCGTGGCTCCTTCTGAGCTCCCCGGTGGGGCCCTGGGGTGTTTGGCTGGCACCGCATTTTGGATACGGGGCCCCCTGCTCCTCGGGGATCCGTCCCGCAGCGCCATCGGCGACAACTGGGCGCAGCATCTGGCGGGTGCCTGCCCTGGAGTTCCCACCCTGCCGGCCGGCGGTGCTTCCCTCCGGCCACAACCTTCTTCACTGCCTTGGCGACATACGGGAGGTGCAGGGACGTCACGCCACACGACTGACTGCCTGGCGTTCCATGGAGGTGGGGTCGGGCTAGCCCACGCACAGAGCCCCTCCTGGGTTGCTGATCTGCTGGTCATCCATCTCCGCCACTGGGAGGCTCCACCCCGCATCCACCAGCGCCTTACCGGCGTGCCCGTCACCATCTCTGGCCCTGCGGACTGGGCCGTGGGGCGCTTGGCCCGGCCGCTGGTTCTGGTCCCCCCTTGCTGCACGCCTTCCCAGGTAACCCTCTGGCTCCACCGGAGGGTCTTTCGGACTGGTGAGGGTTCTTAGCCCTAGTGGGGGGTGTTTACGGTCCCGGGTCCCTCGGCCTGGTCCCCGAACTCTTGGCGGCGGTAGGATTGCCCGGCAACTATGGGAAGGGACAAGGGCCTCAAGCCCACACAGGCCCCCACTCAGACAAAGATCGACCGGTTCACCACCTCCGACCCGGACCCCCCTGGGCAGGCGGCCGGGGCTCCCCCCCCACCCCAGGACAGGGATCTGAATACTATTCTTCAGGAAATCAGTGCCTCACAGGCGTCCATTGAGGGGAAGATCAGAGAAATCAAGGTGGACGTCTCCCTCCTCCAAGACCTCCGCAAGGCCACCGCGCGACTAGCGGAGGCCGATTCCCGCATATCCACAGCGGAGGACGACATCTCACACTTGAAGGAACAGGTAGCTCACCTCCGCACCCACACCAAGGAACTCCACCGTGCTGAAGATGCTGAAAATCGCACATGTCGCAATAATCTCCGCCTGGTGGGGTTTCCCGAAGGGGTCGAGTCGAATCCAGTAGCTGCCTTCGTCGAGGCCTGGTTTACATCGTGGATGCCCAAGGATGCTCTCTCTCCCTGGTTCGTGGTTGAGAGAGCTCACCGTTCTCTCGCTCCCAGGCGGCTCCATCTCGCCCCATCATACTGAAAATCCTTACTTTTAAAGACCGGGATGCCATTCTGCGGGCAGCCCGGGCCCATGGTCCCCTCAGGTTCCAGAACCATACTGTTATGGTATTTCCGGACTACATCAGGGAGGTGCAAGATCTCAGTCGTTCTTACGCGGACGTTAAAAAGAAGCTCCGCGCCCTGGGCCTACAATACCAGCTTCAGTTCCCTGCACGCCTCCAGGTCATCTTTCAAAACAAACCTCAATTTTTCGACACACCCCAGGCGGCATGGACATGGCTGACGGAAGAACGTCCCCTCCGCCAGAGGCGGGACCCTGCCCCGGGCGCCGCGGGACCCCAACCCGTGAGGTCGCGGTTGGCGGGGCGCCGACGGCGCACGCACTCCCGCAGGGGGCGCCGGTCTCAGGCAGCGGCATCCAGGTCCCCAAGCATGGCAACCCATGGACTCCATGACTCGTCCAGCCAATCAGGCTCTCCACACCGTACCAGGCACCGATCTGTTGACGAGCTACCGGGGATATCCTCATTGCCGACTGTTAGACTCCGGGTTCTCTGGTTGGCACAGGTAGGTACTTGTGACAAGCAGGGAACCTTTCCTCTAGTCAGGATAAGGGGGTACACTCCTCAAATAACCCCTGCTCACCCTCTAGGTAGCTTGGCGCGAGCAGACAAGGCTTATCTCAGGGCGTTATAGGTTAAGCATTTGTGAACACATACAGTAACCAAGTGACAACACTAAAAATGGACACCACACAGGTTTATATTAAAAATAAGGACTCTTTATATAGGACTATCACAAGACCATTAAACGATAAAAATACACAATACGGTTACTTAGTTGGTAGAAGATTGCTTAGTTCTCTTAAGTTCTTGAATGCGACACTTTAAGTCAATGTACCTTAGATGCGACACGCAGGGCAACAAAAGTGTTGCAGCGATGCAGATGCGTTGAAGTTCTTGGTGCAAAAGAAATAAAGACGGGATCTTCCAGATGCGTTACGCTTCTCCGATGTTGCGAGAAGGCTCGACTCGATGCGTCAGCTACAGCGGCGTCACCTTTCACGAGATGCGACGACAGCGGCCTTCGCAGCGGCACTCTTCTCCGACGTTTGCGAGACGCTTCCGCTCGATGCGATGCTGCTGCGGCGACACCCATTTTGCGAGATGCGATGACAGCGGCTCCGACGGCGGCACGCTTCTTTGTGGATGCGAGGCGCTTTTCTTGATGCGGTGCAATGCGACAGCTACGATGGCTGCGATGGCGACACGCTTCTTCCTCGATGCAAGACTCTTCTCTTGATGCGGTGCAATGCGTCAGCTATGATGGCTGCGATGGCGACGCGCTTCTTCGGCGTTGCGAGACACTTCCGGAATGATGCGAGACGCTTTCGCTCGATGCGATGCTGCAGCGGCGACACCCTTTGCGAGATGCGACGACAGCGGCTCTGACGGCGGCACGCTTCTCCTCCTTGAGTCGCGCTTCCAGCTCCTTGCGACACGCAGTCCCTCAGAAGGCCCAACAACAACAGCAGGCACTTCCAAAGAACTCTGGGGAGCTGGAGGGTGAAGTCCACTGGTCCTGGGACTTCGTTCAAGCGGCAAGCTCAGCACAAGCCCTTGGAGATCTTTTTAGCACAAGTTTGAAATAAAGTCTTTAGTAGTCTTTTTCCTCTCCTTCAGCAGCAAGGCAACCACTGCAGGCCAATCCCCCAGGTCAGGGACAGTACTCCTCCTACAGCTTTTCCAGTTCCTTCTCCTCCGGCAGAGGTTCTTCTTGTTTCAGCAGGATCTAATTTCTTGGGAGCAGGGTCCCAATACTTATACCCCTAATTCCTTTGTTCCTCTGGGGTAGAGGGGCCTTTGCCCAGTCCAAACCAGTTCCTGAGCACTTTGTTGACATGACTCTGACTTTCTATTCAGGGTGCAGGGCAGAGACATCAGCTGCTCCACAGGAGGTGGAGCCAGCATTGTGGTAGCAGAGCACCACCCTATTCAGAGCCCAGGTGTACTCCTCCCACCCATCTGGCTGCCAATTTCCCTATTCACCACCGGGCTACCTAGCCCTGCCCCTCTGGATTTCCCCAGCCCTGTCACTCACACAACCAGACAGGCAGATACACATCATAGCAGAGGCGGGCTGAAATGGTCAGGCAAGCAAATACCAACTTCCTAAAAGTGGTATTTGCAAACACAGAATATTAAAATAAACTTTACTAAAAGATGTATTTTATTATTCTGAGTTCAGGCATACTAAACTCGAATTTCTACCATGTTCCCTGGGTCTGTTAGGATCATAGAATGTAACAATTCTAACAGCCCATTCTGGCCTATGGAGAACAGGTAGCCTTACAATAGTGAAAAACGAAAATGGCTGTAATTCACTATTAGGACATGCCACACACATCAGGGCTTGCCCTACCTTATGCTTACAATGTACCCTGCCCTTGGGCCTACCATAGGGGTGACTAATATGAAGTTAAGGGAAGGTTTAGGGACTGGGAAGTGGGTGCACTTGCCCAGTCAGCATGACAGTACCAGACTGCATGCAGGTTCTGCAATGGCAGACCTTAGACACATTTTACCAGGCCGCTTCTGTGGGTGGCACAACCAGTGCTGCAAGCCCACCAGCAGCATAGCCCACCAGCAGCATTTGTATTTACAAGCCCTGGGCACTCCTGGTGCACTCTACTGGGGTCTGACAGTAAACCAAATAAGACAATCATGGAATCCAACCAACATATACATTTTAAACAGGGAGCACTTGCACTGTGGCACTGGTTGGCAGTGACACAGTGCTCTGAGCAGCTAACACCAGCAAAACACATGAGGCACAGCGACAAAAAGTGGAAGGGAGACTCACGCCAAGGTGCGAGGTCTAACACTGACCCGGAGGGGTTCCCCCAGGCTTGACTCGGACCTCTCCCATACTCCCACTCTCTGAGGTCTCACTGAGCTAGGTCTGCTGCTTCTCGGTCACTAGGTGGGATTCTCTCCTGACGAAGATCTTGAACATTGGTAGAGTTTCACGCTCACCTCCTAGTTCCATTGGACGAATCACGGTTCATCCGTCCACATGGAGGGGTCCTCCACGAAACCAACCCGAGCGTTTTAATTTTGTTACTGTTACAATGGGGGGGTCGACAGATACTTCCATTCCTGAAGTGTAGGGAGGGGTGAGGGGGGAAAGTTTGGTACTGTTTTTTCCTTAGGTTGTTCTTGATTTTATTGTTTTTTCATTTCAGCTACCACGGATCACCTCGCGCTCACCCACCAGGGGCCAGGCACGAGCTCGCTGGTTGTGCTCACCCGCGCAGAGGCAGGCTCCCACGCGCGCTCCCACGTCCCTGTAGGGATGTACGACCCAGATCCATGTTCCGCCCGCCATGACTGACACAATTATTCCTAGGGCATCCCTTCACACTTTATCGTGGAATGTTAATGGTCTCTTGGACTGGATTAAACGTACGGCAGTTCTGCACTATGCGCTGCGCCTTAGCGTAGACGTCCTCTTACTTCAAGAAACGCACCTGATGGGTAACTGTTGTCCCTTCCTGGCACGCTACGGGTACGACAGAGTGTGGCATTCAGGCTTCTCTAGGGGTTCCCGAGGGGTGGCTATCCTCCTAAAACGCACCCTGCCATTTGTACTCACACAGGTCTTTCACGACCCTCATGGCTTATAGGCGACCCTTTGCGGCTTGCTGGCCGGCTCCCCCCTCAACCTTATGTCCATCTACTCCCCCCCCTCGATGCTGGCAGTTACCCTTAAACACACTGCGGCCCTCCTGAATGCTTTGCCTCTGGGACCTACTGTCATTGAGGGTGACTTTAATGCGCTCTCCTTTACGGCCGTTGATACGACGGGCCCTCCCTCCACCACTATACTGGCGCAGGCGAAACAGCTACGGAGCTGGTCCGAGTCTCTGGGCTTATGTGATGCGTGGCGCACCTGGCACCCCCTTACCGCCCAATTTACCCACACCTCTGCAGCGCACCAAAGACAGGCACGCATAGATGCGATTTTTGTCCCCTCAGTTGACTGCTCTGGGATTGTAGATGTCCGGATTCTTCCTAGGGGGATTTCTGACCACTCCCCAGTGCTTCTTAGGACAGGGGCTCCCCCCCCTCTGCCCGCCAAACATAGAGAATGAATGCCTGGTTCTTCCAGGATAGAGAATTCAAAAAGGTGGTGGGGATGGAAATCAAGCAATACTTCCTTACCAACGATGGCTCGGTGGCTTCCCCGGGTACCTTATGGGAGGCGGGGAAGGCTACCATTCGGGGTGTTGCAAAGGGTCAGCTTAGGAGTCAGAGACAGGCGCAGCTGCAGGAAATTACCTCGCGGGAGGTGCAGGCGCTCTGCCTTGAGCAATCCCTTTCCCTGTCCGACGACGCGGTCCGGGTCCGACAACTCACCCATCTTCGGGCCGAGATCAGGCAGTTATCCCTAGATGCCGCTAAGCTCCTTTGGAGATCGTCAGTGGCAAGAGTATACGGCTGGGGAGATAATAACGGTACGATCCTGCATCGCCTGGCCACATATCCCAGAGCCAACCGCATTATCCTGGAGGTAGTGGACGACGAGGGTGCAGTGAACAGCGCTCCACTGGTGAAGGCCCGCATCTTTGCCAGCTATTACCAACGCGGCACGGACCCCTGGTATATCCCTCTCAGCCTTCCTCGAGCAAGGACACGTGCGTCTCCCTCGGCTGAATCCCATCGCTCAGAAGGACCTTGACCGCCCCATTTCTCTAGAAGAAATTGACGCAGCAATCTCCCTCGTCTCGTCGGCCAAGACCCCGGGCCTAGATGGCCTTCCTCAAGAATACTATGCGTTATATCGGGAGACTCTTGTACCCCGCTTGGCCGATCTATTTGAGGAAGCTCTGGAGAAAGGTTCCTTCCCATCCGAGACGGACGTCGCCACCATCGTGGTCCTACCGAAATCCCAGCCGCCTTCCCGTCACTGCGCGGAATATCGCCCCATCTCCCTTATCAACACGGAGATTAAGTTGTATGCTGCCATACTCGCTCAGCAACTGAAGCCATATCTGTCCCTGCTGGTTCACCCTGATCAATGTGGCTTTATGCCCAGGAGTGGGACCAGACACTGTCTTCGGAGGCTACAGCTGGCTCTGGCCCACCGGCACCTCCTCACTCCATACCTAGCACTCCTTTTTATAGACTTCGAAAAAGCCTTCGGTGGACTGGGCGTACCTAATGGACGTGCTGGCCGAGATGGGGTTTGGGCCCCACTTTAGGGCTCTGGTCCGTGTCCTTTACGCCCACCCAGGAGCGCGCGTGTTGGTCAATGGAGTGCTATCTGAGGCCTTCCCTATTACCAGGGGGACAAGGCAGGGCTGCCCTCTTTCACCCCTGCTCTTCGCCCTGGCGATGGAGCCCCTGGCCTCTCGGGTGCTGGCTGATGATTGCGTATACGGCTGGGAATAGCCCAATACAGAGGCGGACAAGATTGCCCTATATACCGACGATGTCCTGGTCTTTCTGGACGAACCCGCCGCATCCGGGCTGCGGTGCCTTCAGATCTTGCAGTCCTTTGGGCAAGCATCCGGTCTCCAGGTGAACTCCGGGAAATCGGCACTGGTCCCATTACACCTATCCAGGGACTGCTACGATTGGCAATCCACCATACCGCTTCGGCGTCAATCGGTCAAATATTTGGGGATTTGGGTCACACTTCTTACCGGACTGGGATGGTCTCTTAATGTAGCCCAATTGGTAAAGAAGGCCAAGGAGGACCTTCAAAAATGGAAGACACTACCTCTGAATCCCCTGGGGAAGGTCGCCCTGTTCAAACTGATGATCCTCCCCAGATTCCTCTATGTCCTTCAGAATGCCCCTTTCTGCTTCCCCAGAACCTGGTTCAGGGAACTGGATAGTCTCGCTACTAAATTTCTTTGGAGGGGGGGAGAGTGCGCTTGGCCCTGACCACCTGCCAGATCCCCTCCTTTGATGGGGGTATGGGGATGACGCATCTATACCTTTACTTTTTGGCTCCTAGTAATCCACGATTGGTTCAACGGGGGCTGGTCCGACCCAGCCTATCGGCTCTAGCTGAGCAAACTGGGCCTACCCAAAATTCAATCAATGATGTACGGGGGAACCATTCTGTCTCAGTTGCCTGATGCGACACGTTCCGTGCTGATAGCCTGGTGGGCTTCTCTATGCCACACTCGCTGGACGCATAGGCTGACCCAATGCACACCCCTCTGGCAGGGAACTTGGCTTCACGAGGTTAGTGGGCTGCAGGGGTTTAAATCGTGGGACCCTTCACCCATCCCAATTCTATAGATATCTGCAGCTGCGGCACACCCTCCACACACATCTCACAGACGAGACCAGGCTCCCGGAGTACAGCCCTTCCGAGGCGCAAACTATCTTGGGAGACTTGGGCAAAGGGGGTATCTCCCGCATTTACCGCACTCTCGTCAATAACACTCCCACTTCGCTGGACAAGTTGCGGGACCAATGGGTGGATTGGGTGGATCCTCTTGAAGAGGCAGATTGGCGGGACGCCCTTATGGCACCAAAGACGATTACAGCTTCCGCCAAGCTTAGGTTGATCCAGCTATACTACCTGCACGCCGCCTACCTCACACCCTTGTGCCTTCATCGTGCAGGCATGTGCCCAAATGCGTCCTGTGCTACGTGCGGCCACGCCCCAGCTGAATTTTTCCACATGGTATGGTCGTGCCCCCACCTGGCGCGATTCTGGGGATCTATTGAAGAAGAGCTTACGGAGGTTTTGGGATGGACGGTTCCCCATGACCCACTTCACTCCTTACTGGGGATCACAGACGGGTTGGATGGGACCAGAAATGAAAAGATATTCTTCAACACGGCCATGACTGTAGCCAAGCGCGACATAGCGGCGGCATGGAAATGCCCTGACCCACCCGACCCTGGGAGATGGCGTGGGGGGGGTGGACTGGTGCGCGACCCAAGAAAAAACCCTGTATATGGCAAGAGGATGTCCCAAGAAGTACCGTAGGGTGTGGGGAAAATGGCTGGGTACTGTGGAATAACCGCTATACCTTGTTTAACTTCTGCGCTTGTGTACGCCTGATGGGGCAGGGTATCTTGGGATGTGTGGTAAATAATTTAATTACCGGGACTTAATTTGATACAGAAACATAATAAAATAGCTCAGTAAATAAGAGGCAGAATCCGTGGTATTAAAGGTTCGGAATGGGCTTTATTCCAGTGGTCGATTATAATCGGTTGCTCCAAGTTCCATCACCACGAAGGTTCAGGAAGTGAAGTACATACATTATTGATAATTATTCACTTTTATACAATAGGCATTACAGTGAGGCCAATGCAAGAGGCGTAACAATTGATAGCAAAGATAACATTTCACATGCGTAGCTGAAGGAGGCGTAATTGGGTGTAACAAGGAAAACGTCATTGGTTATGATGTCACATAGGGGTGGACCTATGAAATAATTTCGCAATGTCAGCAGAAATACTTGGCAGAGATGCGCGCGCAGCAGCATGACGTGTGATTGACGTGCAACTAGGGGGTGAAGGGGACTTGACATTTAGCTCTACATGTGGCGACAGAAGTCTGGAGGGTCAAGTCAACCTAATCCCAAATCATATCTAACATCCTATGTTTAAAGAACTATGTTATCCAAAAGAGAGGTCTTTTCGAGTAGAATCTTATTCTATACTGACTATACTGACTGTTAGTGCGTGTACAAGCGTCTAAGTGTCTACACTAGATGCGAGGGCGGAAATCTTCCATAGCAATAGGGCTATGAATTACTTGCATAAAGACAGAGAAGCCGGGCCTTTGCTCGGTAGCTGGAAGAATGTTTACTTAAACTACTAGACAGGAATGCATCGGGCAGGGAACGGAGCAGATAATTTCGAAGGTGAAATACAGTTTTTGGCAGGCAGCAGGCTGATGTCAGGCTTCGTGAGCCGCGCAGAGAATGAGACAAAGTTCATGGTCGCAGATGCAGGCTCAGACTGGAGCTTTCAGAGGCAGAAGGCAAGAAGAGTTCGATGACAGAATCAGGGCCTACTTGCCTGAACTGTAAAATGGCATAAGTGAACTATATAAAGCCGATGGCCTTTCATACTTAGGAATGGAATATCCGGCCTATTCATGGCGGATCTGACAGAGGACATGTTGACGGTGGACGCACATGTGTTTGCGTCTTCATAACTGGAACTGGAGGGAACATACATGTACTTGTGATTCATACATGAAGCCGTTGGGGTCCAAGATAGGGGACATAACTGATCATAAAAATCCATATTTCCACATTCCCTCCTTGTCCCCTACTTGCCCGTCAAGAGATATCAATCTTCATCAATCCATTGATCTGTTCATATAGCATCATTTGTTCTTCTTTCTTCTTCCGCGATGGATGAAATCTTGGTGGTGGAATACACGATGTGGCACACAGACCACAGATCGCTGGTCCACATTGTAGACATAGACAGCAACTGAATAGTATGAGAAGGCCAATACCTAGGAAAGATAGGACCTTCCATCCAAAGGTAGATAATACACTCCAAAACCAACCGGACCAAGTCCAGGTGCCTGGATTCTGATGTATCTGGCTTACAATCTTATGAAGGCGAGTTATGGCTTTATATACAGATGGCGAATTTTCTGGTATGAAAATGCAACAGCTTGATCCGATGACCCTACAAGCTCCGCCCCTATCGGCCAGGATGACGTCAAGGACAAGACGATTTTGAAGCACAACAATCCGCATAGCAGACTGCTCTTCTGTTAAATTGCCTAAGGCGGAAATAGTTTCGTTCACTACTGCTTCAAGGGTTCTAGTTAATCTACGTATCAGCTTACTATTAGTAACGGTACCTATATAGGGAAAGAGACCTTTATTGAAATCTGTGTATTTTTCCCATGCTGTTTCAGTGTAATCGACTATCGGGAGATCTCTCCTTACTCTATTATATACTAAATGAGTATTTCTGTGATAATCAGGAGGAGCTAGAAAAACAGGTGGCAAAAGAAATCCAATGTAGCAGGTACCATCCCAATCTAGAGGCAAACGTACATATGCCGTCTGACCACATATGAAATAAGAATGGCGGGAAGCTCTAAATGTAGATTTGCCTTGATCACTAAATTCTACTACAGTGGTGCATTTACTATGGCCCATATGTATGGAACCATTTTTCCTTACACATAATTCACCCTTTACTGGAAATATTGACATAGCGGGCAAAATTGGAGTAACTTCGGATTCGACATTTAGGATCATAAGATTAAGTGTAAAATTACCTAATCCATACACTTCATTTTCTAGATCAGTTCCTGTTCTCTGGGGAAGTCCCTCCTTGTTAGGATAGCAGACATTAAGTAAAACTAAATTCAAATTTCCCCATACCCAGTTATCTTGATAAACTGCAGAATTTGAATCTAGGGAATTGATTAAGCTAAACCATGCTCCACAGGAGCCGTTGTGTGTGAACGGGTATGGAAAGAGAGGTAGAATTCCTTTATAATTCTGATAGGGAGGGAGTCGGCCACATATCCAACAATTTGTAGCATTGCTAACCTGATGGGAATGATGTAACATACTGATAAACGTGTTGTTGCGCAGCGCAAATCTATAAGACAACTCAAGCGGAGGTAATTCACTAAAAGAATGTTCAGTAGTAACATTGTAAACATGTCTAGAAATAGGATAATATATGTGCAACAATATACTTGCAGTAATTATTAAAAGACTTAAGAAAAACAAAATTATTAATGTCACTATGCAATGACTACGCAGTGATTTACAGTACGCCTGTCGTTTCAACATTTTTCGGGTGTTTTCTCTATTCAGGTCCAAGGGATACATGTCAGAGACAATTCAACCGCTTCACCTTGGAGAGGACTTAAACAATCAAATTGCTCGACTGGTTGGATCTGAGTTTTAGTTGATACAGTTCGGAGTTACTTTTTTCAACAAAAGGAAGTTTTGAGTCAATGGGTGAAGTCACACAAGGTGTGGTATTCACATCTGATTTTAGTCCATGAAATTTCTTGATATGACTTGAATGAATCCAACCTTTCCTGCCCTCGATCTTCACGGCTGTCCTTGTGGTGAGCAACACCAACTGGGGCGATTTCCACCTAGGTTCCAGCTGAGTCTTTCGATCAAAGTTCCTCACGAGGACCAAGTCTCCCGGAACTACGTCATGGGGTTTCACCTCAGTGTTGTCAGGAAAAGCTGCAGCTACCTGTGAACGACAAGATTGTAGTGCAGACATCAAGGAAGCCAAATAATCTGTCAGCATATTACAGTTAATATCAGTTATTTTACGTGGTATAGGCGTCCCCCACATATTTGGTGGTCTGCCGAAGATCACTTCATACGGGGATAGCCCTGTTCGAGAGTGTGCTACCATTCTCGTGTAAAAGAGTGCAACTGGTAGTGCTACTACCCAGTCGACACCTTTCTCCCTGCATATTTTGGACAATCTAATTTTCAGGGTCTGATTATGTCTTTCTACGAGACCTGCTGCCTCGGGGTGTCGGACACAGTGAAATTTCCACTGATAGCCTAACAAAAGTGAAACATGTTTCATTAATTCGGATGAGAACGGCTGGCCGTTATCTGAGTGAACAACACGTGGTAAACCGTATCGTGGGAAGAATTCTCGAACCAACTGTTTGGCAGTAGTCGGGGCAGTGTAATCTGAAACCGGGTATGCCTCCGTCCAACGGGAAAGAGCACACACAACTACGAGAACATATTTGAATCCTCGACATCGTTCCATCTGAATATAATCCATCTGGAGGACTTCAAAAGGGTGATCAGGAGGATGAAATCCACCCTGTTCTACGGGAACGCTTTTTCCTGGGTTGAACTGGCAACAGATCATACAGGTACGAACTTTTTGTTTGGCTGCAGCTCGTAAATGTTTATTGAACCAAATGTGTTGAATGCTATCTAGCATAGCTTTTTCTCCTAGATGTGCGGGACTATGTACAGTGTTAATTATAACTTGGACCATTGAATCAGGAAGGAACCACACAGACTTTTCCTTCATCATCCATCCTTGATCCGTTTGGATCCCTCCTAATTCAGTCCATTTCTTTATTTCGTCTGGTGTAGCATGTGTCTGTATATCAATTACGTCAAGAGTAGGATCTTTAACTGTCATGCAATGTGTCGGCGTCGGGACTATTGTCTTTGTCATGTCGGATGTTTGAGTTTGAGCCGTCTGTTTAGCTGTTCTGTCAGCTAGATCATTGCCTTGAGAAATGATATCAGTAACTTTCGTATGAGCTTTACATTTCATGATTGATATTGCAGTGGGTAGATGTATCGCATCTAATAAGGCATGAATGAGGGGTCCGTGCTGAATGTGGGCACCGTGAGAAGTTAAATAACCTCTCTCTCGCCACAGCACGCCGAAGTCATGTACAACTCCGAATGCATAACGTGAATCAGTGTATATGTTGACTTTTTTATTTGTGGCTTGAATACAGGCTTGTGTCAGAGCGATGAGCTCTGCGGCTTGAGCTGACAAGGTATTTATGCAATTTGTTTCAATGATTTCAGTGTCTGTTGTGACTGCGTAAGCGGCCACTAGCTCTCCTGTACCTGTTCTCATACATGAACCATCTACATACAACGTCAGGTCTGGGTCTGACAATGGGACATCGGTTAAGTCTTGTCTGGGTTTCGTCGTAATTGTAATAACTTCAATACAGTCATGGGCTAGTGGGTCTGTTCCATTTACAGGTAAAAGTGTGGCAGGATTCAATGTGTTACAGCGTCTGATTTCTATATGTGGCTGAAACAATGTTAGTTCATACCCTGTAAGTCGTGCTATAGTCAAGTGTTGTGTTTGCGTTCGATTCACAAGAACCTCTACTGCATGTGGTACTTGAACTGTCAATGGATGTCCTAACACTATGGCATCGCTTTGTCTGATTGCTAAAGCTGTCGCTGCCACTGATTTCAGACACGCAGGCAAAGCCTGAGCTACGGGATCTAATGTACTAGAGAAATAAGCACATGGTTTGTGTGCTCCTGCTTGTTCCTGTGTGAGTACTGACAAGGCAGTACCTTCGCGTTCTGTAACAAAGAGTGTAAACTGTTTACTGTAACATGGCGTTGCTAAAACAGGTGCTTGACATAAAGCTTTCTTTAAGCTTTCAAAAGCTTGTGTATGTTCCTGAATCCAAGGGAGAACAGTCGATGTGGCTGCCTCCTGTGTTGTCAACTGAATGAGTGATTTTGCTAGAAATGCATACTGAGGGATCCACTGCCTACAATATGAAGTGAGGCCTATGAAAGCCCGCACCTCCTTTTGTGTCTTGGGTATTGGCATGTTAGCTATTAACTGAATGCGGTCGGGTGTAAGCTGCCTTCCCTCCTTGGACAGCGAGTGTCCAAGATAAACAACTCGCTGGACACAGAATTGCAGCTTAGAAGGGGACACCTTGTGCCCCTTTTCGGCTAGGAATTGTAAAACTGTCAGTGATGCTTTCTCGCATTCGGGTTCGCTTCTCGCGGTGATCAGCAGATCATCGACATATTGAAGCAAAGCAGTGTTAACTGGCATGTGGATACTGTCGAGTTCTCGTTTCAGTGCTTGGCTATAGATGCTGGGGCTTTCTGTAAATCCTTGAGGTGCGCGTGAGAATTTAAAACTACGTCCATTTAAACTAAATCCGAACAAATATTGGCTTTCCGGATCTATTGGGACGCTGAAAAAGGCATTCTTGAGATCAATTACAGTAAAGAATGTTGCTTCAGAATCAATAGCTGTCAGTAATGACGAGATATCTGGGACCACAGGGAATTGCGGCACAATGCATTTGTTCAATTCGCGCAAATCAATAACTAATCGATATACTGGCGGGGCCTTCGGATCTGTTCGTTTAAGAATCGGAATTATCGGTGAATTACATACATTGGAGTCTGTTTCCACGACCACTCCTTGGGCAATGAGCTCGTCAATGATTTGCAGTAAGGCCACTACAGCATCTGGTGGTAACTTGTATTGTCGCATTCGTGGTAGTACCACTCCTGCCTTTAGTGTAACTCGATATGGTGTAATGTTCATGCAACCAACATCAGTAGGGCCTTGTGCCCATAGGTGTGTGGGTAAAGTCTGCAATCGGGGATCCATGTCTCTAGACACATAATGACCTTTAAAATCACGTAAAAACAATCTTACTCCTTCCGGAGAACAACATATTATAGCTCCTAGAGCTTTCAGTGTTTTTATTCCTAACAGGTTTTCTGGACATGATTTAGTAAGCAATAAATCTGTAGTTCGGGTCAAAGGTCCTATCGTAAGTGGAAGAGGCTGTGACACTTCATTAACAATAGGTTTTCCTGAAAAACCAAGGGAAATATTCTGAGAGCCTGAGAGGGGTGCCCCTGGAACTTCACTACGTTTTATGGTTGTTCGACTTGCCCCTGTATCGAGTAAAAATTTTCTGTCTTGGCCTAATAATTCACTATGTACATAAGGTCCTTCTTGATCTACAGGGATCTCGATAAGGGGTAAGTCAACTTCCCTCTCTAGGCTGGTTCATGCGTATCGTTGATAATCAGGATAGTCGTACTGTGCGGTCTGGTACAGTTGTCGTGTCGTGGTTTGTGTGGCAGCAACAGGCAGCGCTGGTGCAGCAGGCACAAACTGTATAGACTGTGGTGGAGCGGGCATGGACTGTGCATGCTGCGGGGCTCCTTGTTCATTCTGATCCTGTCTAGGTGGCCGTGGTCTTTCTTTTGTATTACCTATGGCGATATTATGTTTTAAAACTGGACAATCGTGTACGTAATGACCTGGCTTTTTACAATAATTGCATGTCCCTTTTACAGGTCCTGTTGAATCACCGGAATGTGTCATACCCTTGTTATGTCCTTCAGCTGGAACTGTCTGGGAAACTAGCATTTTCATTTTTGTGTCTTTCATGCGTCTATGTTCATGTTCTTGTTCCTCTCTAATTCTATTGTGATGGTATTGTAACATTTGTAACATTTGTGATGGAGTGTTACCTTGCCATGTACTCTCGAATTTTAATACTCTATTCTTCACTTGGGGCAAGGCATTTTCTACTAATTTGGTCACAAACAGATGTGGGTATGATTCGCTACTTGCTTTTATGCCACTGTTTATACCAAAACATTTTTCAAATCGGGCATAGTAATCACTAGTGTCTTCATCTTGCTTTTGTTTACAGGCTGAAATTGTACCCCAGTCTTCCTTTTTCGTAGTTAATAAGCGTGGCAGTACCTGTACTAATAAACCTGGTAGTGCTTTAGTTTTATCCCCAAGTCCTGCTCCTGCAGTTCGGGCCTTTTCTTCTGCTTCTAATACTGACCATTCTATCTTTTGGTCTCCTACCTCCCACTCTTTTTCCCTGAGTTTCTCATAAATGCCAGCAGGCATTAATACCTTTAATATTGTCATAATGTCGGGATAGGTATACTCTCCCATGAGTAACATGTCTTTAATTTCTCGGTGGAAACCCGCTGGGTCTTTGTCATGACTGGGTACCACTTTCTTCATTTCTAACAATTCTATTTTTGATATGGGCGTATATACAAATACACGTTTAAACTCATTGTCCTCGCCTTTTATTGGGTGTACTTCTCGTAAGGGATTCTGTCTGTCCATGTAATACGTGGTTCTTTCCTTGATGGGCAATGAGACATGTTCTGAACATACAAAAAGAATATACTGCTTTCTTGATTCTAGAATTTCTTTAATTAATTTAGTACCTGAACCTCTCCATCTATTCATGAGCAATTCAGTCAATATATCAGGCAAGGGACCAGGGTCCGAGCGCTGACTCTGATATAGTATAAGAAGTTGTTGAATCATGTAAATCCCAGCTAAACGCTGTTCATCTGGGGTGAGATTCAAAAATGTGCGTGCTACTGTATCATCACTATACTTTCCGGGACTGTCAACCCAATGGACAGCTGACCTGGCTAATTCTTGTTCATCCATAGAATCGAGAAAATGATAACCCCTTCGTTCTCGGAGTAATTTGTCAGCTGCTTGGAATGAATGCTCGTTAGACCTTATATTAATTATAGGTGTTTGGAAATTCCTGTTATTATCTGGACACATCGGACGTATCGGGTCAATAAGACATCTATTACTATTACAAGATCTTCCTCTACCTACATAGGCTATGGTGTCTGACTGTCCTATGGACAGTCCTGATCCTTCTTCCTCGTTTTGTTCGGACTGGTCTACCGCTGATCTCTCTTCATGTGAACGTTCTATTTCTTTACGGATCTTTCGGCACATGGCTACTATACAATTTTGCTTATCATGTCTACCTTCTGATATATTCTGGCTCCATCTAGTAAGAATTTGCATTGCTTCCGGGTCTACCCCCGGTCGGTCTTGATTTCTGATCACACAATTTATAAGGAAACGTAACAGTTCCCCCTGTATCTCCACTTTCTGGTATTCCATAGCTCTGTTAATACATTCAGAATCTCGCCCTGTTTGGACAAAATGGTATATATTATCTAGATGCGCAGTCATTCCTGGTAACTTCCCTAAATACACCGCGGCTCGTCTGATACGTAATGATGCCATGATCATTTCGTCCTCTTTGCCGGGCACAGGGTCATATCTACAATCTATAAGAAGTTCTTTAAGCGTACGGGCATTTATGAGTTTGGGGGTACGTGAATGTGCTGACTCTTGAAAGGTAAGTTTATTTATTCTGGGTGGCGTAGAAAAGATATTGGTAACACCTCCGGTAGCCCCGTCTGGGGTATCGGGTGTGAAAGGGTTCGTTGAACGTGATACAGCAACTATAGGTGTGGACACAGCTATAGAAGTAGCAGTAGGAACAGATGCAGAAACAGATGTGCTTGCCGGAATTTGTTGCTGTAGAGATACGGGTACTGGATCTTGGCGTTGAACCTCCCTGGCAGGCTGTCTATGTGGGGCGGAATTAGCATACTCGGGAGCTGCGTCATCTAAATATGAGGAAAGAAAAACATCTTCTGCGGTTCTAGGATGCCCCTTAGGATGTACCTTTATTGGAAATAATGGGGTTGGCAAGTCTTTTGGTATCTCTGGAGTAGCCTTAGGTAATCCTTCGGCCAGAAGGGGATACATACCATTCATAAGGGCATTTCTTTGTCTGTCTACTTGTTCTGATTTCACTCGTGTACCTTCTTCAATTAATAGATTTTCTCGAACTTTATTTGAATTCTCTTTACTCTTCTCTTCCTGTCTACGTGCTTTTTCTGTACGTCGATGAGATTCTTTACGCCATAACTCAATGGCGTCTTTCTGTGACTGTCTAACTTTCCTTTTCCATAACTCTTCCTCTACTTTCATGATGCACTCTGCATCCCAGGTTCCCGCTGTGGGCCACCTCTGACTTTCTGGTAATTCCTTGGTGTAGTCTACCCATAAATCAAGAAATAATATAGCGTCTAAGCCATGTTTATGATACATGAAGTACCCTGGAGTGTCCCTAGGAGGAATAGGAACGGCTTCTTCGAGTACCCCTTTTCTTGTTGTGATCTGTCTTAATTTCGAAAAGAGCGGCATATTGAAAACTGATACTCGACTTTAACTGGATCATTCTGAATTTATATACTTGATATACTAGATATACTGCTAAACAGTACAGATACACTGCTGAAACAGTGCAGACCGGATTTGTGTACCCAAACCCGTCTTGACCGGCACAACCTATGTGCACGTCAGAATGCCTCCCCAGTATTGGTACTCACCGGGTAGCTCGGAAACGGAAGGCCTCGGCGGACACTGGACTTGACTTGGGACTTCGGAAACTGGTGGGCCTCTGTATACCTCGGATCTTGCTCTCTCAGCTAGGCTCTGGTCGGGATACTTCGCACTTCTCACCGCCTCGTCTGGGTGTTGATCGCAGCCTCAGTCGCCCCCGCTTGACCGGAGGGAGATACAGGAAATCCTGCTGGTACGCGTTATTGTCCGTCCAGCTGTGGCAGGAGACCGGGCCTGCAACGCACCGCCGGCGCGTGAGATGAGAAAGTGTCCCTGTTCGGGCGCCATTCATGTGGTAAATAATTTAATTACCGGGACTTAATTTGATACAGAAACATAATAAAATAGCTCAGTAAATAAGAGGCAGAATCCGTGGTATTAAAGGTTCGGAATGGGCTTTATTCCAGTGGTCGATTATAATCGGTTGCTCCAAGTTCCATCACCACGAAGGTTCAGGAAGTGAAGTACATACATTATTGATAATTATTCACTTTTATACAATAGGCATTACAGTGAGGCCAATGCAAGAGGCGTAACAATTGATAGCAAAGATAACATTTCACATGCGTAGCTGAAGGAGGCGTAATTGGGTGTAACAAGGAAAACGTCATTGGTTATGATGTCACATAGGGGTGGACCTATGAAATAATTTCGCAATGTCAGCAGAAATACTTGGCAGAGATGCGCGCGCAGCAGCATGACGTGTGATTGACGTGCAACTAGGGGGTGAAGGGGACTTGACATTTAGCTCTACATGTGGCGACAGAAGTCTGGAGGGTCAAGTCAACCTAATCCCAAATCATATCTAACATCCTATGTTTAAAGAACTATGTTATCCAAAAGAGAGGTCTTTTCGAGTAGAATCTTATTCTATACTGACTATACTGACTGTTAGTGCGTGTACAAGCGTCTAAGTGTCTACACTAGATGCGAGGGCGGAAATCTTCCATAGCAATAGGGCTATGAATTACTTGCATAAAGACAGAGAAGCCGGGCCTTTGCTCGGTAGCTGGAAGAATGTTTACTTAAACTACTAGACAGGAATGCATCGGGCAGGGAACGGAGCAGATAATTTCGAAGGTGAAATACAGTTTTTGGCAGGCAGCAGGCTGATGTCAGGCTTCGTGAGCCGCGCAGAGAATGAGACAAAGTTCATGGTCGCAGATGCAGGCTCAGACTGGAGCTTTCAGAGGCAGAAGGCAAGAAGAGTTCGATGACAGAATCAGGGCCTACTTGCCTGAACTGTAAAATGGCATAAGTGAACTATATAAAGCCGATGGCCTTTCATACTTAGGAATGGAATATCCGGCCTATTCATGGCGGATCTGACAGAGGACATGTTGACGGTGGACGCACATGTGTTTGCGTCTTCATAACTGGAACTGGAGGGAACATACATGTACTTGTGATTCATACATGAAGCCGTTGGGGTCCAAGATAGGGGACATAACTGATCATAAAAATCCATATTTCCACAGATGTCATGCTCCTGTAAATGTCTATGATTTATTGTGTTCCATGTTTTTGCTGATCTTCCTTTTCTTTTATGTTTTGTTGTGTGTAATTTCTCCCAAAAACAATAAAAATTTGTTTATCAAATTTTTTTTTGGGGTATCCTACATATTCCTTAATTGCGATTCGCAATTAAGGAATACCTCCCTATTCATTCCTATCGTCCTATAGAGGCCCATAGAGATGAATTGAAAGACATTCTCAATTTGCGATTCCCAATTAGAGAATCGCAAATTACAAATGCAATTTGAAGGGTGCCAGGGTGTCAAAAGGACACCCTGTTGCACCCCTGAAATGAGCATGGGTGCAGATGTGGCACACATACATGCCGTAAGGGCATGTATGTGAGTCACATGGCACTTTGAAAAATGCATAAAAGTGGATTTTTCAAAGAAATCGCAAATTACCACCAACTTGAAGTTGGTGGTAATTTGCGATTCCTTAAATCCAAATTGCACTTTTTCTGTGCTTTATACATTGCATTTAAGGAATCGCAATTTGCGATTCCTTAAATGCAATTGCAAAATAGGGAATCACAAAAATTGCGATTCCTTATTTTGCGAGGGGTGGTCTGTGCCATACATATGACACTGCTGTTTTGCAATAGCAAACGCCGAAATTCTGGGAATTTCGGCGTTTGCGATCGCAAACTTGCCTTCATACATGTGGCTCTTATTTATTTATTTATGTTTGTATGCATGGGATGATTGATTTGCTGAGAATCACAGGATTTTAATCTGACTCGAGACTCAAAACCCATCTCCTATCAATCAATCAGGTGTTTGTAAGCGTTACTACTCACCCGTAAGGGTCTCAAGGCGCAGGGGGTTGCAGGTTCCAGTCCATTAAGGAGTGGGTCTGTCGAAGAGCCAGGTTTTGAGGTTTCTCGCGAAGATGGGGAGCGATGTTGTCTGTCTGAGGTGGAGCAAAAGGGCATTCCAGGCTCTGGCCGTGAGGTAGGAGAAGGAGGGCCCTCCTGATCTGGTCTTTCTGGTGCGGGGGACCACGGCGTTCGAGAGCTGGGCTGATCGTAGGGCCCTTTGGGGTGCGTGGAATTTGAGTCGGCTGTTCAGGTATACTGGTCCGGTGTCGTGGAGGACCTTGTGTGCGTGGGTAAGAACCTTGAAGGTGATTATAGCCTCGATGGGGAGCCAGTGGAGTGTGCACAGGTGCTGGGAGATGTGGCAGTGTCTTGGCAGGTTGAGGCCCAGTCTTGTGGTGGCATTCTGGATGTTTTGTAGCTTGCGGGTGAAGTTTTTGTTTATTCCTGCGTAGAGTGCGTTGCCATAGTCGAGTCTGCTGGTGACGAGGGCGTGAGTGACGGTCTTTCTGTGCTCGAGGTGGATCCATTTGAAGGTCTTACGTAGGTGGCGGAGGGTGTGGAAGCAGGAGGATGCGCCTTAGTTGATCTGGCCGTCCATTTTGAGCTTGGAGTCCAGGATGATTCCAAGGTTGAGTGCGTGGTCCATGGGGGTAGGTGGGCTTCCTAGAGCGGGGGGCCACCAGGTGTCGTTCCAGGCATCGGGGTTTGGGCCCATGATGAGTACTTCTGTTCTGTCGGTGTTGAGTTGTAGGCAGCTGCTTTTCATCCATTTTGCGACAGCTTCCATGCCTTCTTGAAAGTTGTGTCTGGCGGTGTTGGGTTCGTTGGATATGGAGAGGATTAGTTGGGTGTCGCCTGCGTATGACACAATGTTGAGTCCGTAGGTTCTGACGATGGGTCGAGCAGAGCCATGTAGACGTTGAAGAGCATAGGGCTGAGGGAGGACCCCTGGGGGACTCAGAAGGTGGTTGGTGTAGGGTCCGGGTTGGTGTAGGGTCCGAGAGAAAAGGGTGGAATCTGACCCGCTGCGTTCTGCCGGAGAGGAAGGAGTGGATCCAGTCGTGGTCCTTGTCCCGGATCCATACATCGTGGAGTCTCCGTATTAGGGTGCAGTGAGAGACTTTGTCGAATGCCGCCGAGAGGTCGAGGAGGATGAGGGCTACTGTTTCTCCTCAGTCAAGTAGGGAGCGGATGTCGCCTGTTGCGGCAAGGAGGGTGGTTTCTTTGCTCTCTTTTTTTCTGAAGCCGGATTGGGAGGAGTCGAGGATGTTGTGCTCTTTGATGAAGGAGGCAAGTTGGATGTTGATGGCTTTCTCAATGACTTTTGCTGGGATCAGGAGCAGGGAGATGGGTCTGTAGTTCTTGAGGTCGGTGGGGTCCGCTGAGGGCTTCTTCAAGAGAGGGTTGATCTCGGCGTGTTTCCAGTCGTCGGGGAACGAGGCGTTCGTCAGGGAGCGGTTGATGGTGTGGCGGCTGCTCTGTTGAAGATGTGGTGGGGTCAGTGGTCAGGGGTCAGTGGGGGCCCCGGGGTGGATTGACTTTATTGTTTTAAGTGTGTCTTCGGTGGTGAGGGCTGTCCAGTTGTCAATCGCTGGCTTCAGGGTGTCGGGGTGGCTGGTGCGGGATCAGTGTGTTGGTTGTCTTCGTCAAAGTTGTCATAAATTTTCTTGATTTTGAGGTGGAAGAAGGTGCTGAGTTTGTTGCAGAGGTATTGTGAGAGAGGGATGTCAGTAGACTCGCTGGTGGGTTGGGCGAACTCCTTGATGATGCTGAAGAGTTCTTTGCTGTTGTGCGTGTGTGTGGAAATTCTGTCTTCAATTGCTTTTATTCTAATTTTTCTGATGAGGTGGTGGTGGGTGTTGGTGGTGGCTCTGAAGTTGTTGTGGGCCTCTGTGGATTTAGAGTTCCTCTAGGCCTTTTGAGGCGGCGGCACATGCGTCTGGTCTCTTGAAGTTTGGTGGTAAACCATCTGGCTTTTTTTGGCATGAGTGTTGTTGGTTTTCTTAAGGGGGACTATGGTGTTGGCGCTGTCGGAGATCCATCTGTGCAGAGTTTGGGCTTCGGTGTTGGGGTCGTTGTCATCTGCAATGGTTGGGGTGGAGTTACTGAGTGAGGAGGTGAGCTGACCGTCGGTGATTTGGGTCCAGTTTTTTTGTGGGAGCAGGTGCTGGTGTCTGTGGATGGTGGGTGTTCTGAAGGGGAAGTGGACGCATGGGTGGTTTGTCCATGGGAGTTCGGTGGTGTGGCTGAAAGCGATGGAGTTTTCTGTTGTGAAGAGGCGGTCAAGGGTGAGTCTTGCTGAGTGCATGGGTTCGGTCACGATCTGGCGGAGTCCAATTTTCTGGAGGTTGTCCAAGAGGGATGTGGTGTTGGGGTCCAGTTGGTTGTCGAGGTGGAAGTTGAGGTCTCCCAGCAGGGTGTAGTTGGTGGATGCGATGGTATGCAGAGAGATGATGTCCGTAATGGAGTTGGCGAATGGTCGGCGGGGTCCGGGGGGTCAGTTGATAAGGGTTCCCCTGGGGTGGTGGTAGGGCTGGCCAGTATCTTGAAGTGAAGGTGTTCCATCAGGTCTGTGGGCTCGTCAGGGAGTGTGCTCAGGCAGAGGGTGGATTTGTGGACGATGGCGGTTCCTCCTACTGCGTGGGTGGGGCGGTCCTTCCTGGAGATCTTGTATCCTTGGGGAATGGTGATGGCGATGTCCGGTCCCGAGGTGGTGTCGGTCGAGGTTTGGGTGAAGGATGCTACATCCGGGGTGGTGCTGTGGAGGAGGTTCCAGATTACGGTGGCGTGTTTGTGGAGTGATCTGACGTTGAGGAGGATGCATTGCAGGGTCTTCGGTTCGGGTGTGTTCTTGCGAGTGGGTTGTGCTGTGTCGTGTGTTCCTGGTGGTGCTGCAGGTGTGCCGGCAGCGGTGACAGCTGAAGGGTCCTTGGGTGTCGGCTGATGATGCTAGCTTGCAGTTGTTGTTGCGGCCTGGGTTGAGTGTGTGGAGTGCCATTGGGTCGTAGTGTTGGCTGTGCGGAGGTGCAGGGTTTCTGGCGCTGATCGCAATCGGGCACACATGGGCTTGCCTTTGGCGCGCTGCATGGCACGGCTGCCATTAAGTAGGGGTCGGGGAGGGCTGGACAGCTGGGAGGCGGGAGCTGGGGGGGGAACTGGAACGACCCTTGACCCAGTCTTCAGGCATGTTGCTCCCCCACGTCGCACAGCTCCATCAGTGTGACTGTGTGCCTATGCTGCTTGACACCGCTGCTGCCGCAGGTTCGAGGCCCCTCTGCCTCGGTAGTCTGGTAATGCTGTATTCATTATATTGCTGCCTCTTGTGTATTTTTGTCTCCCACTGACCTAACTTTGCCTTTTTTCCTTTTGTTATCTCTGTGTCCCCCTTGTTTTTGCCTTCTGTGTCCCCTGGTACCCTTTGCCTTAATTCGCCCGTTTTCCCGCCGCTGCGTCCCCTGCGGCCCCGCCCCCCTGCACGCCCATTCGTCGCCCCACTCCTGCCTCCCAGCTGCTCCTCCCTCCCACCTCCCTTTATATGGTGGCTGGCGCGCCTAAGGCAAGCCCGTCTGTGCCCGTCTGCTTCTGGACCGTGCCCAGCGCCAAACACCCTGGTCCCCGCGATCGCCACGACGACGACCAACACCACTACAACGCCAGCACCCTCCACTCTCTCAACACCGGACGATCCCACAACTGCTTCCAGGCCACTCCGAAGCGCACCCAGGGACCCTTCTCCTGCCAGAGCTGCAGCTTCACCAGCCTCCGAGACACCAACCCACCCACCGAGACAGGACGCAACCACCTCAGATGCTTACTACTAAACACCCGCTCCGCACGCTCATCGCAGAAGGGCTCATCGCATGTTTTCTGGTGTTGTGGTTTGTGTTTTTATCTCCGTCTGGGAGGTTGTATCGCGGACATTGTCCACGTTATCTGGTGTCTATCGCATAGTACAGCCTTGTTGTGAATCCCACGTTGTCACGGGGTTATTTTCCCGCGATGGGCTGCAATATTGAAAGTTGCGTTACGCTACTCTTGCGGTAGTTGTCACACGTTCTTGTGAATATACCCCGGAGTTTCCATATTAGCTTCATACTTAAAGAGTTCCAGCTTCACAGACATTTTAACACTGGATTCAAATATTACATTTAATCTTTCAAAATTCTCAGTCCATAATCTGCTAACATCTGTGTTCAGATATTACACTAGGCGCATATAGTCCAGTGGGACTCCCACATTATCAGATTTTAGTATTAGTATTATTACTAGTATTCTTTATAGAGGTAGTTGAAAAATGTATTTGCAGCATCTTTCCTCAGAATACATTGATAGTGTATTGAAGTCTTACAACTTATTTCATAAACCGCACATTGCTACTCATCAGTAGGAAGACATGTGATACTTTATAGTTTGTTAGACTTTGATGTACAGCTGAGCCACAAAAGTCAATTTCCTAAGTTATGTGCTTTATCCAGAGAAATTTCGATTTAATCATTAATTTTTAGTGATGAAAATCCACAATTCTCTTTTGAAGTCAATTAGTACTGAAATCTTATGTAAATCAAACCTCAGTCTTACGCCATTTACCTTTGTATTTAAGAAAGAATATATACTGTTGCCTCAAACAAAAGTATTATTTATTCTTAGAAAACAGCTGTTTTGCAGAAACAAATCTTGCTCAAGTGAAGTATCCTGGTTTAAAACTGCCAAAAAAGCATCCACTCCCTATAAACATCTGTGCCATATTTTATTTGCAGTTTTTATCACCCCATAATGCGAAGGTAAAACTGAGAGGTGATGATATTCAGGAATCTGTATGCATCTAGGAAGGTTTGTCATTCTCTTTACAAACTGGAAAGTGAAAACCACCAACATGAGTCACTGGAGCAAGGAGTCATTGCCAAAACAAGGTGATAAGGATTCGGACTCTGTGTTTCTTAATACTTCAGGAATAAATTAATTGTTAGAAAAGATGGCGGCTGACTGACCGCTGCAAGAGGTGCCCTAATGCTCGCCTTCCAGGCAAAAAGAAGATGGTAAAGGCAACATGTTTAAAAACCCCTACTTCTTGAGATTTTCGTGCCCCTGGTAGCAGAGAGGCTTGCAGTGGCTAGGATCGCGGACTTTAGTGTTGGCTGCTCTTCGAGAGGCTGGAACGGTGGTTAGAGCCCTGCGTGGAAGACTGGTGCGTTCCCTCACGATGGCCCCCAAAATAAACAAGGCACCAAGAGATGTATCAAAAGAGGCTGTTGCACTGGCAGCAGCAAGACAGGGATAAGCAATCTCCGGCGTGGCAACCCGGCAAGGAAGACGGAGGAGGTAGATGTCCGTGCGTCCAAAGAAAGTCAAAGAGAGGTCCGCTTCAGGGAGCGCGGACGGCTGCTGATTGGGGCAGTGCGAGGCAGGCGCTGATGGTGGAGGTCTTCTCCTTGGTAGCTGCTTCAGGGCTGCAGCCTCTTGCAAATGGGGCCGCTGCGGAAAGTGCCTCCTCTGCCTCTGCACCGATGGAAGGAACGGGCAGAATCCAGCTACTTGCTCCGCCCACTCAGCCCACGAATCAGTACTACAGCAGCTGCCTGGTCCAACCCATCCAGAGCACCGGTCGTCAGTGCCTAACTTAACGGAGTAGAACAGCAGCATTCCCAGGGCCTTCGGGACCCTGAGTCATTAGTAAGGAACTTTACCTCTTCTTCATTTGCATTTCCAAACACCGCGCTATCTGGTGCAGTAACAAATGGGGCTTTACTGGGACCTTGGTTAAACAAGCATTGGCATAGCCAATAGGTCTCGCTTTTGGGACCTTATAAGTATTTAGTTATGCAACTGTTGCATAGTTAAACACTTATAAGGTCCCAAAAGCGAGACCTATTGGCTATGCCAATGCTTGTTTCACTTCCATCTGGGCCAAAAACAAAGGCCTGATTTAAAGGTTCATCAGCGCTTCTTTTGTTTTAGTTTAATCCTGGGTGGGAGCTATCTGTAGCCTAAAACCTATACGCCAATGCAATGGAGGGAAACAAAGGCACTCAGGTTGTTATAGTTTCAGAAATATTTAACAGAAACTATGAACTGGAGCCGGGGCTTTGACTTTGTTCAACCCCTGCAAGTAAGAGATGCATGCACTGTAAGAATGTCAGGAGCATCTGTATTAGTAATTACACAAATAGTGATTTAAATAGAACTTACTAATTCATTTATTTATTTGCTTTGTATATACCTACTCATTCCATTGTAGGTTGTCAGAGCGCTTTGCATCACACACATACACATATTATACACAGACAATAAATCATACAAGTGTGTAAATCAAAGTGCAGGAAATGTTATATAAGGCAATGAGGGTTAGAATGTATGGCCCATACTGCTAGGCTTTATATTAAATAGTGCATGGTCGGGAGAAATACAAAGTCAGAATATAAAAGTGGTTGAGGTTATCTGCACCAATTAGGCAGTATCACTCCGAAAAGGAACCCTTTGTAGTAACCTAAGAAAAATGATAGCTTGAGAAAAAAACAATAAGGTTCTAACCCCACCATAGCTAGCAGCTTGCATGCAGCGCCTTAATGACTATTCAGAGCTCACTGTTCTATAGTATAAGGATTGCAACGTATGAACTGCAAACAACATATGGATCTCTGTGTCAAAGGCAATGATCAACTTACTTATCTACCTAGAATACAAATCTGTGATCTTCATCTTATGCAATGTGTTTTTCAGCAGATGCAGTAACACTTTATGCTACTTTATGAGTCAAAACTTTGATTAGATAAAACACAGATCAATCCTGGAACCACCAGAATTATCTTACCATTATTATCCAATGAAAGTACTAGGCACACAAAGATCTCAGCGGCCAGTGCCTTCACTCCATAATATATTTTAAGATGCAGCCACTGTGTGACCAATTGGGTAAGCCAGAACAGACTTGATGTCTCATTTGTCCTTAGTGCCAGTTTCTAGGCAGCAGAGTTAAAAAAAAAAATGTAAAGTTGACTGTTAAACACAGTTTTTCATGACTCTGCCCTTTTGTGCCTCCACCCCATTCCTCTGCCACACCTTGACCAATTCATGGGTGCCAGGAGCAAATATTTTCTATTTTCAGCACCTGCACCCAGTAAAATTAAAAGCAGGTTGGGTTGGAGTTGTGGTCAGCCTGGCCCCACCCGGCCACCTCCTGTGGCACCCCAGCAGCCCCAAAGCCTGCCCTGCATCTTCACCTCCGCCTTCCCCACCACCACCCTGTGCATCGCGTTGCCCCTCCTCCAACTCCCCCTACACCCTGTTACCATTAGCTCAATTAATGGGGTAAATGGTAGCAGAGATGTCCCTGAAATCAGGTATAAGCCCACGGCAAGGGAACCGGTAATTACAGGTGGACATGGTTATTACCGACCTGGAGACTGAAACCCCTCATTGCACGGTGCAGCGATGCAATTACAATCCACAATGTTGGCATATTTGCCCTGTCAACTCACGTAGGCCTTTAGTTGTTCATATGTGTGATGGAGAGCACTCATTCGTTACAATAACACGCAAGCCAGTTAATCACTTGCATATACTGTAATAAAAAAGAGAAGGGTTTGTCCATGTGTAATGTAACTGGTGCTCATGTAAAGCGCTGCTATACCTTCGGGTTGTGGTTGCGCTACACAAAACTGCAAACGCAACCCAAAAATGACTTCGGTAGTAAAGTGAAACATTGTAGAGCCTAGAGTCACCTGTGTGAGAGCAGCTCACCGATGTATTTTGTAAAAGGAACTGGAAGCACATTGCGTTGATGGGCAGCTAACATCTTTGGAGTTACTCACATGACGTAGGTGCAGGTGGAACATCCTCATGTGTCAAATATGTTCCCCACATCAACATCAGTTTACCATTTTAGAGCGTCTTGGCACTTCTACGCTCTGTGCCCCGTCACCATCACTCCATAATTCATAGATTTCCAGGTCAGAGAATGCCCTTCTCAAATATGCGCAGATATTTGCACCATTCTAACGAAACCCAGGACCTTGTTAGACTACTGGATTAATGGCTTCAGCTTTGTGGTCGCCGGCCAGAAGGAGCGTGGTATGCAAGGCAAATGGGCACCGCGCTGCCTGCTAAGCACGGGAGGTGTGAATGATGATAGCAGCCCCTTTGAAGCTTGTTTACTGAGAGGTAATAAATGAAGATGCGCAGGAGCCAGGAGGGACGAGCAGCGAGGCGAGCCAGATGGTCGCTGCAGGGAAGGATGCCTGCTTTGATAAGCGGCCGCTGAATGATGTCAGTGTTTGTCCAGAATCTTATTAAATCAAAGCTTTGCTTATATTGGCTCCATGAAATAAAAAAAACGAGCCAGGAAAAGTTGTGATGTCAGATCTTCAGTGTGGGATACCCGCTGTATAAAGGAAGGCGTGTCCAGGAATGGATTTAGTCAATAAAAGATGCCGCATTTTGTGTTAATAAAAAGCTAACTTTAAGTTGCATACAGATTTAACCCTCAACATTAATGCTGTGATATGGTACGACTCGTAGAAATGTACAGCGGTGACATGAGCAGGTATGAGATAAGAGCTGGGAGGGTATTAATGAAAGTGGTAAAGTCCTGGTGGGTAGCAAGTAACCAATATTAAGAAGGCACATCAGTGCTCTGTTATGCTGTGATTACTTGCTGGTAATCGTCATTATACTTTGTCCTGTGCTTCCTCGTCAACGCCCTTACTGTGGGGGAAGAATCATGACAGGGAAACAGACAACTGTGCTACCTTTTAAATAAAAAAACAAGTTTAGGGAACCTTGGAAAGCACTGCGATAAGTTGCTTTGGTTGTGTGACACGTGGTCATGTTAATTAACTTTCAGCTCCGTTGCGGGGTTAAGAAACGCCAGGATGAATCGCAACGGTAAATTACTTTCATCTTATGTTGTCAAACACTCGGTTATAGATGTTTAAATGCCCCAATACAAATACTGGCTCCATGCACAAGAATATTTGAGTTGAAATGCAGTATTGCGTTAATACGCCTGCAGCTTTAACAAGAAGGGCTGGGCGAGAAGGGAGGGGGGAATGCCAGCAACAGAGGAGCCCGCGAAAGTGAAAGTGATCGTGATTACGATCGCTACGGAGTTAAGACACATGGCGCTGCGCACGTGCACGTTCACGTGCACTGTAGCTTTAGGCCACGGCAGCACTTTGAAAAGCCCAGATATAAAATGTCTCTTCGAGCCTTTGGCTCGAGAGACCTAAAAAAAACATTGGGGTCGCCAGATCCAACTGAGAATTAATTTTTTCTTCCAGACGACTCTGAACTTCCTACGTCAAGTATAGGGCTCACGGAGGAAGAATCGGGGTCAGAGGACTCCCATGCTAGTCTTAAGGGGGACCACAACAAAATAACCACTCAAATACGCAATACCAGATCTAAATCAATTGGCCAACGACAAGATACCAATGGAAAAAAAAACGGCTGCAGGATTAAATGGGATTACTCTGCCACCAGCCAGGTCTACAACGAGGAGAGGGGTGATCAAATTACAGCACAAGAAGTACGCATCGATCCAAAAATCTCTCCCTCAATAGACCTAGTCTACACCAATTTAAAGCAGATTCAGGGGAAGCTTGGAAAGAAAACCGCAGAGCACATCAGGCTACCAGAAGAGATGTCAGTCTGACAAGCTGTGACACTGGGTGTTAGACGAATGATGCTATTACAAGCACACCTCTACTATATGCTCAGTCTAGAGGTCTAAAGGGTATGACCCTGAAGTTTTAGAATTTCTTAACGCTGAGCTAGCATTATGGCCATCTCCTGTCATACTTTGTGGGGACTTGAATAGTAATGGTCTGCGTGGGCTATGGGGGGTAAGCATTGGTAAATATGAGGGTTTATAGAGCCCTCAAATCTCTAACACAAGAGAACAGGTTAGTAGATATGTGGCCATTGTTAAAACCTACCTATCCCTGAAGGACCTATTTTTCCACCCCCCACAAATCAGTAGCACGGCTAGATTAGTTTTTTGCCTAGTGTCAATTGGTTCCAAGGTGTAGTATAGAAAAACACCCCTGAGTTCTGTCGGACCACAATCCCCTGGTTTGGGCTGTCACTTTCACAGGGGTGGAAAGAATAGAGGCAACTTGGACTTTTGAGAGAGGCTTATTGAAGGATCCGAGATACATTTTACATAAGAACAGGTGGATTAAGGAATATATGGAAATTAATCAGAAAAGGGCAAGCAGCTGGGTGGTCTGGGATGAGCTCAAGGCAGGGGTAACGGGAAACACTTAGCTACAGCTTGCAACGCCAAAAGAATGAAACCCAGCCTAGGTGGCGGAGTCACTGTGTTTGCCTTGGCGATCCGCAGCTTTGGGTCCTGGGGGTCCTCTGGTGGTCGGGCCTGACGGTGGTGCCTGAGGCTCTAGCTCCTACCAGCCAAAAGGGCAGAGCCACAGTGACCGCCTAAGGGGTGCAGCGAGACCCGGGCAGACACCCGGAGACAAGAGTACTGGTCCCTTCTGAGTCTCTGGCGCAGCATGTCTAAAGATAAGGCCCAAGGGTCTGGCCCCAAACAAAGCACCATGGACCGATACACAGCTACAGCGGTGCAGCCCACCGAAAGCGCGGACAGTACGTCAGGACTACCCAACAATGCTGCTCTCCTAGCCGCTATCACCAAGTCCAGGCAGGCAGGCAGTGAAAACCCAGATCGGTGCACTGGGTACGTAGGTAACACTTCTGCAGGCAAGACCTTCGCCACTCTGTAGACCGTATAACAGAGACTACGAAGAGGGTTTCGGGGGTGAAAGACACTGTGTCCACACTACAACACAAAGGAACACTTAACCAAAGTGCCTGGCCTTGCAGGTGGAAGACGTGGAAGGGCAGGCAAAAAGAAAAAAACACGGTTTTGTAGGCTTTTCTGAGAACTGCAAGGAGGACCACGCTGAGACGTTTCTCACATGCTGGCTCAATTCATGGATCCCAGATAATGCACTTTCTTTGTGTTTTGTGGTAGAACGTACACATAGGGCCCTGCGGCAACGGCCTCCACCCAGGGCCAGACCGCGGTCCATGATCACACGAATCTTCAACTTCCATGACTGGGATGTCATTCTGCAGGAGGTGAGGCTCAAGTTGGACCTTTTCTATGATTTCCATTGTATGAAGATTTTTCCAGACTATACATAAATGGTCCAGCAGCAGCGTCAGTCCATTACGGCAGCTAATGCACGTCTTCAAGACCTCCAGATTCCATACATGCCCCTTTATCCGGTCAGCCTGCGGGTAGTTTTCAATTCTCGTACCATCTTTTTCGACACCCCAGAAGAAGTCATCACGTAGACTGCCTAACAAAGGACCCTGAAACCACATACTCCACCACATAGAGATTCTGACTCTTCGACGGGAGAGTCTAGCCGCTCACAGACAAAACCTACGGACAAACGACAACATAGATCCAGATCCACATGGCGCTCCAAGAACAACAAGAATTACCCGGGGAATATGCCGCCCCAAAAGAAATAACATTCCTGGTTATATGGACTGATCCCCCCGAGAGGGTAGTCTTGGCTCCCTCAGTACATATATAATTGCACTCAGCTCAAGTATGGGCCATACATAGGGGTTTGCTCCAGACCCCCCAGGGTGCGGGACGTTATAAGGACTCAGGGTATCCATTGGGGAGACTGTACCCCACCTCCCTGTTGATGGCGGAATGCGGTACTTCCCGCAATAGATACTTTAGCTGTTTTGACGTATTGGGGTGGGATGGGAGGTGGTAGGGATGTTTCACATGTTCATGTTTGTTTTCTTTTGACACACATTCTCAGCATAGTTCAAGGGTCCCTGAAATTGTGCTCCCCGTGTCGCCTGTCACTGCAAATCAATCCCTCATTGTACAATGGCGGCAGAACCTGTAGCACACTCCTTTGGGCAGTTATACATAGTGAGCTGGAATACAAGGAGCATGCTGGACAAGATCAAGCGTGTGCAGTGCTCCGTTGTTAGAAATGGTGGTCTCTAGTTGGCAATGGCTGGCGCAAATGTTCAAATAGGGACCCTTCTTCCTAAGTCAGGGCAAGTGGGCTACACCCTTGGACAACCCCTGCTCAACCCTGTGGTAACATAGCACGAGCAGTTAGGCCTATCTCAGAGGCAGTGTGTGAAGCATTTATGACCATGCACAATAAGGCAGTAACTACACCACAAAAGGACACAACTCAATTAGGTATAGAAAATAATATCTTTATCTGAGGTTTAACTCAAGACTCTCAAAGCGTTTTAACAAGCTACAATGCACGTAAACCAGTAGAGACTCAAAAAAGCAATAACGTATTCACCAGACCGTGACACTGACTGAGTTCAAGGCCGGGGCCTACGCGACCCGTTGCGCACCAGATACCTGCCGTTGAAAGGGGACACAGCACGCATCTTCTCCAAGAAGCGGAGACGGTGACAGGCGGACTCCCAGTGACCACAAGTCTTGGCTGCAGGGATCCGCAGCGTGCACCCATAATGATTACGGCACTCACAGGCGGGCTCTGAGTGGCAGCAGCACGTGGTTGCGGCAGCCCGGGCTGGTGGTGGCGATGACTCTCGTCTTGTAGCTCCGTTGTGGGCACACAGCGGCAGCAGCTCTCTCTTAGCTGCGGCGGCCCACGAGACGATAGTGACAATCCTCGACAATGGTGAACAAGATGCGGGCACACAGCGGTGGCAGCTCTCCCTTAGCTGCGACGTCCCACAGGACAAATCATGATGTGGCAACGTTGGCAAAGGTGCGGGTGCTCAGCGGCAGCAGCTCTCTCTTAGCTGCGGCAGCCCACAGGACAGATCCCAATGATGCAAAGTTGGCAAGGGTGTGGGCACTCAGCGGCAGCAGCTCTCTCTTAGCTGCGGCGGCCCACAGGACGAAGGATGGTCTCAACCAGGCTGACACAACGGTGGGCACTCCGCGGCTACAGCTCTCTCTTAGCTGCAGCGGCCCACACAGATTCAGGGAGGGTTCCGAAGGTTCAAATTCAGGCGAGCTCTCAGCGGCAGCAGCTCTCTCTTAGCTGCAGCGGCCCACACAGATTCAGCAAAGGTTTCCAGTCCGCGTTCCTCACAGTAGAACTAGAGGCTCCGGATTGCTCGACGGAGGCCTCACCTGCAAGCAGAATTCCTCGCACAGGAATTCCGACGGCTGACGGGATGAAGTCTAATGTCCCTGAGACTTCGTAGGAGGCGCTCTAGATTCAGGCCCTCGGGTAGTTTCTTCAGCAAGCTTGGTGAGAGTTTCAAAAGTCCTTTCCTCTGTTCACTTGGACAGAGTTTCGTCTTGACATCCAGAAGAGACACACTTGGACGAAGTTCCAGCGCAATGTTTTATACCTAAAAAGTCTTTGTTCTCTAAAGCCACAAATCACTAAATCCAGTCAGAACTAGTTTGGTGGGGTCAGGGAGCACTTGGTTTACGAGGTGACATCCTGCCCTTTCAGAATGCGGGGGTCTGCTATCAGACGCCTAGTGGGGGGGGGAAGAGTGGGGGGGGTGGAGCCATCATTCACCTTGCCAGGCACGGCCTTGTTCAGATCAAAGAGTCGCCCCTCCCTATGCTCTGAATACCGATCTCTCTCTCCAGCCAAGTCTGACCCAGCTGGCCCTGCTTCTCCAAAACCAGACGGCCAATACACATACTAGCAAAGCCTACAGGAAAGCAGCGTTTCCAGAAGAGGCATTTGTGAACATGGGATATATAAATGATTCTTACTAAAAGGTGTATCTCAATGTCCTGAGCATAAACATATCAAACTTGAAGTTCCTATCAGGTTCTGGGGGTCAGATAGGATTATAGAAGGTAATCCTCAACCTGCCCATTCTAGCCTATGAGAACGGATAGCTTCACAATAGTAACAGTGAAATGGAGGGTAACTCGCTATTAGAACATGCTACACAGACCTAGGCATTCTGGTTATCCTAATTCATACAGTCATCTTTACATGGGGAGCATTCGCGCTGTGGCACTGATTAGCAGTTACACGGCGCCCAGAGCATCTAAATCCAGCCAACATAAAAGATAGGAAGCGAAAAGAGGAAGGGAGACCCACGCCAATGATGCCAGGTCTAACACGCGTCCCCTCTAGTTGAAATGTGGGGAGAACTAACCATCCCCTTGGGAGTTCTCATCACTAAGGTGGAAAAATCTGGACAGACCATCAGCATTGGCGTGTTCTGTACCAGGGCGGTGTTACACTGTGAAATCCATACCCTGTAGGGAAATGGACCACCTCAACAACTTGGGATTCTCACCCCACATCTGCATCAACCATCTAAGGGGTCTTTGGTCTGTCTGAACCCCGAAGTGAGTCCAAAACAGGTATGGTCTCAGCTTCTTCAGTGCCCAGACCACAGCAAATGCCTCACGCTCAACTGCACTCCACCTCTGTTCCCGGGGAAGTAACCTCCTGCTTAGGAAGGCTACCGTTTGGTTTAGTCCCTCCTCATTGATCTGTGACAGAACAGCCTCTATACCATGCTCTGAGGCGTCTGTCTGGACAACAAATTCCTTTGAAAAGTCGGGCGCCTGAAGCACAGGTGCAGTGCACATGGCAGTCTTCAGGGCGTCAAAAGCTTTCTGACAGGTGTCAGTCCAGTTAACCTTCTTTGGCTGTTTCTTAGAAGTCAGCTCAGTCAAGGGTGCAACAATGTTGCCATATCCCTTGACAAACCTCCTGCAGTATCCCGTGAGATCTAAGAAGGCCCTCACCTGCGTCTGGGTCTTGGGGGGTTCCCACGCCAGGATAGTTTCAATTTTGGGCTAATGGGGTGCCACCTGGCCGCTCCCCACCTGGTGCCCCAAATATACTACAGAGCCCTGCCCAATCTGGCACTTACTGGCTTTGACTGTGAGGCCTGCTTTCCGAAGTGCCATCAATACCTCCCAGAGGTGGCGCAGGTAGTCCTCCCAAGGGTAGCTAAACACCGCAATGTCATCCAGGTAGGCGGCACTGAAGTCTTCCAGCCCAACCAACACCCTGTTGACCAACCTCTGAAAGGTGGCAGGGGCATTCTTCATTCCAAAGGGCATCACCCGGAACTGGTAGTGCCCATCGGGGTGGAGAATGCTGACCTCTACTTTGCTCCCTCGGTCAAGGCGATCTGCCAATACCCAGACGTCAAATCAAATGTGCTGATGTATTTGGCAACCCCCAACCGATCTACGAGCTCATCAGCTATGGGGATGGGGTGCGCGTCAGTCTTCGTGACTGAATTGAGGCCCCGATAGTCCACGCAGAACCGAAGTTCTGGGGAAGCACCAGGCGCTGCAGCTTTCGGGACCAGGACCACTGGGCAGCTAGAGAACTCAATCACCCCAAGGGCAAACATTTTGGTAACCTCATCCTTAATGTAGGCCCTTACCCGGTCAGTCACTCAGTAAGCCTTGTGCTTAATGGGAGGACTGTCCCCAGTGTCCACGTCATGGACACACCAATCAGTGACACTAGGCACCAGGGAGAACAGATCAATGAATTGTCCCAACAGTTGGCGACAATCACCCTGCTGCTCAGGAGTCAGTGTGGTGGAGAGGACCACACCCTCTACTGTCCCATCTCGCTCCCCTGCACAAAGGAGGATAGGAAGGGGCTCACTCTCCTCCTCCAACCCAGCATCTGTGGCCAAAAGCATGCCCACTTCAGACCTCTCAAAGTGGGGCTTCAGGCGGTTAACATGCAGGACCCGCAACGGGTTCCTGGGAGACTGCAAGTCCACCACATAGATAATAGGACTCTTGCGCTCCACCACCTCAAAGGGGCCGGTCCACCTATCCTGGAGCGCACAGGGCTCCACTGGGGCCATGACCCAAACCTTTTGTCCAGGCTGAAACTCGATCAGAGTGGCATTCTGATCGTGCCAGCGTTTCATCTCTTCCTGGCTGGCTTCCAGGTTTGCCTCAGCGAGTTTCCTGAAACGCCGAGTCTGGTTTCTGAAGGCCAGCATGTAACTAAACACATCCTGGTGAGGTTTCCTGGGAGATTGCTCCCAGCCTTCCTTGACCAGACTCAGAGTGCCTCTTACCGGGTGACCATAGAGCAGCTCAAAGGGACTGAACGCTGAGGACTTCTGTGGCAACTCACGGTAAGCAAACAACCGGCATGGCAAGAGGACATCCCACTTTTTTTTTTTTTTTAAAGTTTATTATACTCCATCAACAAGTGTACAATTCAGCATCTGGCCTACAACCCCGTCGGGGCCGGCTATGCGACAGTGCAGATGTGCAGTTAACGTAATGCAAGGGGTAAGGGGAGTACACAGCAAGCCGCCTACAACCCCATCGGGCCCGGCCGCGTTGGGAGGAACTTATATCTGTAACAGTAGAATTGGCGTTGTACACACGGAGTGCTAAACACAGTCAACCAACTAAATCATAGATTGTGCTCGGCTCCACTGATTCACCGTACCCCACCCAGGTGTAGTGAGTCTGATAGGATGTTGTGACCTATTGAACGTGCATTAGTGAATTGTTGTGGGCAATGCCTCCCATTCGGCAGTATGCACGGCCCAGCTAAGTGGGTGCATCCGGGGATATTACCCCTCTTCAAGAGGTGTCCGTGGTAATGTCCGTGTTATCAGCATGTTCTAGTAAGTATGTCTGCAGTGGGCCCCATATATCTTTTGGGCGGGATGATGGGGGTTGAAGATCTGCATACAGGTGTGATTGCTCTTGACAATAAGTAAGGTCTCGGATCCATTCCTTAAATTTCGGCGCTCTACCCCTGCCCCATTTGCAAGCAATTCTTCTTTTGCCGAGCAGTAGCGCCAATGATGTATACTTGCCCATTTTGGCAGCTATGGGTTCTGTGTACCCTAACAGGGCGGTAAGGGGGTCTGCAAGGATGTGTAGGCCTGTCATAAGGTCTTACGCAGGAAGTACTTCTGCCCAAAACTGCTGTATTAAAGGGCAGTCCCAGGCCAGGTGCCTGAAGTCGGCCTCTTCCCTGCCGCATCGGGCACAGTGGTCATTGAAACGAATTTTGAGCCTGTACATCCGTGCCGGCATACAATATACACGATGGAGATATTTGTAATGTATAATTCTAAGCCTGCTGCTGGCAGAAATCTCCCCTGTCAGTTTGCAACAGTATGCCTACTGTTTTTCGGTGATAGGGTGACCCAGTTCGTCTTCCCATTTGGTTCGGGCTGAAGGTAGGGCATATTCTCTATTGGCTTGTACAGTGCGGTATAGGAGTGAGAGCATGTGTGCGGGGGTATCCTGTTGCAACAAGACATGCAACGCAGGCATCGTAGGTGGTTCGTGGGGAAAATCGGGTGTGACCGCCTTCACATTTTGCCGAAGTCTTATATAGTAGAAGCAGTCTAATGGAGTGGGGTTCCCTCCTTTAAAGAATTCATCACTAGTACAGAATTTCCCATTGACATACAATTGTCCCCAGGTAGGAAGGGAGAGTTTTCTCAAGAGCCGACAGCATCCCCCTTCCCATGTAACTGGGAGATCCTGACGTCCAGTAAGGGGCAGTAGCAGAGAATACAGTAGAGTGTATTAGGTAACCTTGGCCAGATCGCCCCATGCACGGACAGTGCACTGGACGGTGGTGGCTGCAAGATGTCGAGGAACTCCGGGGGCTCTTAGATAAGCAGTGCTGGGTGTGGGAGTCATGTATCCGCCTTCTATCGCCAAATGAGGCATATGAAAGGGGGGGTTTCATCCAGTAGGCAGCGAATTGTGCCTGAGTGCAGCCATAATATATCTCAATATCCGGTACCGAGAAACCGCCCGCCCAGAAGGGTAAGTGTTTCCCATTTGAGCCGAGCCTGTTTTCCACCCCATACAAGTCGGATACATTGAGACTTAATAGCCGAGTGTTAGACGGACCGGGAGGGTCGGCCGAGGACAAGGGGAGAGGTCTCCGGGGAGAGCCGTCTCCAGCGATCGTACAGATGAATAACTTCCCCCCCACAGATATACACCACACAAGGATAAGATTTAGCGTTCTTTATAGGTGATTTCTTAAGGTACGATGAAATGGTACAAGGAGGTCTGGACTCAGGGGTCCCCTCGATTCGAGTCTCTTGGTTTGGGGAAAGGGGGTAGCGGGACAGTCTGGTTACCAGTCTGGTAGCTGAGATGGTATGGTGGATAGCTCACAATCCTCGAGCTCGGTGTTCTAGCTTGGACGGGCCGCGGCAGCGCCAGCAGGTCCCGGTGAAGATGGTCGTTACACGGTCCGCGGCAGCGCCAGCAGGTCCCGGTGAAGATGGTCGTTACACGGTCCGCGGCAGCGCCAGCAGGTCCCGATGAAGGTGGTCGTTACAACGGTCCGCGGCAGCGCCAGCAGGTCCCGACGAGGATGGATGTTGCAGAAGGCCGCGGCAGCGCCAGCAGGCAGGACGATAGTTCACAAGGCAGGGCTACGGCAGCGCCAGTAGTCCGTCAAGGATGAGTTCTCTCGGTGTCTCTCGACTCCAGGATACAACTGCCCTCCTGCTCTGGAGCTGCCCTAGTTATAGGTCTGGCGCCCTTTGATGTCCGGACCCTCGCACTTGGAGGTCGGGGGGTCCGGGATGAGGGAGTCCAGACACCCAGCAGGGGGTGGAGCCAGCGCCTGGGGGAGCTGGAGGGTGATCGGCACCTGGCGGGGGAGAGCCCTCGACGCTTCTTTCTCCCATTGACCTGCCAAGTGGTCCGTTCACCTCCTGGGTGGATGGTGGTGCCGGGATGTCGGGGCCGGCCAGGCCCAGGGTTAGGGCCGGGCTGAGGCCGCGCGGCCTCGTGGCGCAGTGTCCAAGATGGCGGCTGATCCAGCCGGGGGAGCCGGTAGTGGTTCGGCCCCATGATACATGGATGTCCGGGGGCAGGAGTTCCGTTGGGAGACGGGGTGCGGGTTGCCCTTGGGGGTAACACCTGGGAGTCCGGGGTTTGGGCCCTGTTGTGCGGGGAGGGAGCAAGCCCTTCATGTGGCCTGTCCAACATGCGTCCCCCCCAGCTGAAGGCGGGGAGAGTCACCCATCCTCTTGGGGTCTCTCCTCGTCGAGGCGGAAAAAGCGTGACAGGCCATCTGCGTTGGCGTGGTCTTGGCCCGGTCGATGTTCCACAGTGAAGTCCATTCCCTACAGGGAGATGGACCAGCGCAATAGTTTTGGGTTTTCCCCCCGCATCTGCATTAGCCACTGCAGGGGTCGATGATCGGTTTGCACCCGGAAGTGGGTACCGAAGAGATAGGGCCGGAGCTTTTTGAGGGCCCACACCACTGCGAAGGCCTCCCTCTCGATTGTGCTCCAGCGCTGTTCTCGGGCCAGGAGGCGTCTGCTGATGAAGGCCACCGGCTGGTCAAGACCCTCGGGGTTCAGCTGGGAAAGAACCGCCCCGATGCCGTGGTCGGAGGCGTCCGTTTGTACAATGAATTCCCGACTGTAATCGGGGGCCTGGAGCACAGGGGCGGTGCACAGGGCGGCCTTCAGCTTCTCGAAGGCCGCTTGACAGTCGGGGGTCCAGTTAATCTTCTTCGGGTGGTTTTTGGACGTGAGACCCGTGAGGGGCCCCACAATGCTGCCATAGTCCCTCACGAACCGCCGGTAGTAGCCGGTGAGTCCCAAGAAGGCTCGGACCTCGGTCTGCGTGACGGGGGGTTGCCAGGACTGGATGGCAGCAATTTTGAGTTGCAGAGGGGCCACCAGACCGCTTCCCACCTGGTGTCCGAGGTAGGTCACGGACCCTTGACCAATTTGGCACTTGCCGGCCTTAATCGTGAGGCCGGCCCGCTGGAGGGCCTGCAGGACCTCTTGGAGGTGGTGGAGGTGGTCGGACCAGTGGCGGCTGTACACAGCGATATCGTCCAGGTAGGCGGCGCTGAACTCTTCGAGCCCCGCCAAGACCTGGTTCACTAGACGTTGAAAAGTAGCTGGGGCATTCTTCATGCCGAAGGGCATGACCTTGAAGTGGTAGTGGCCATCGGGGGTAGAAAAGGCGGACCGTTCCTGGGCCCGGGGTGTGAGACCGATCTGCCAGTAGCCCGCTGTCAGGTCGAAGATGCTGAGGTAGCGGGCGGCCCCCAGGCGGTCGATCAATTCATCCGCTCGGGGGATAGGATGAGCGTCGGTCCGGGTGACAGCGTTCAAGCCCCGATAGTCGACGCAGAATCGGAGTTCAGGAGTGGTGCCGGGGGCAGCGCCTTTGGGGACCAGCACGACCGGGCTGGCCCAGGGGCTGTCCGAGGGTTCGATGACCCCGAGCGTGAGCATCTTGGATACTTCCTCTTGGATGCAGGCCCGCACCCGATCTGGTACGCGGCAGCCCGGTGCCGGATAGGGGGACTGTCCCCGGTGTCCACGTCGTGCAAGCACCAAGGGGTGATCCCTGGGGTGAGGGAAAACAGTGTAGCAAACTGCAGCAGGAGGTCCCGGCAGCCCTGGCGTTGCTCTGGGGTGAGGGCATCGGAGAGCCGGACCCCGTCCACGGAACCGTCGTTCTCCTGGGTCTTCAGGAGATCAGGGAGGGGCTCGGAGTCTTCTTCCGCCCCACTGTCTGTAGCCATCAGGAGGCTGAGTTCCGAGCGCACAAAGTGGGGTTTGAGTCTGTTGGTGTGGAGGACCCGGAGGGGGTTCCGGGGGGACTCCATGTCGATGAGGTAGGTGACGGGGCTCTTGCGTTCGACCACTTTGAAGGGCCCCGTCCACTTATCTTGCAAGGCACATGGTTCGGTGGGGGACATCACCCACACTTGTTGACCAGGTTCGAATTCGACGGAGGAGGCATTCTGATCGTACCATTTTTTCATGTCCTCCTGACTGGCCTCGAGGTTCGCTTTTGCCATTTCCCTGAAGCGCCGGGTCTGATTGCGTAGTGCCAGGAGGTACTTGAAGACGTCTGGGGGGGTCTTTAGGGGGGCCATCTCCCAACCTTCTTTGACTAGGCTGAGGGGCCCTCGCACAGGGTGCCCGTACAGGAGTTCGAAAGGGCTAAAGCCGAGGGACTTCTGGGGAACTTCTCGATAGGCGAAGAGGAGGCACGGGAGTAGTACATCCCACTGGCGACGGAGGGGCTCTTCCAATCCCCCAATCATTCCCTTGAGTGTGCGGTTGAATCGCTCAACTAGTCCGTTCCCTTGAGGGTGATAGGGGGTCGTGAATCGGTAGGTGACCCCGCACTGTTGCCAGAGGGACTTCATATATTTCGAGATAAAGTTTGTGCCTCGGTCGCTGACGACTTCTCGGGGGAAGCCCACCCGGGAGAAGATCCCCATTAGGGCCCGGCCGACCACCGGAGCTGTTACAGTTCGCAGGGGCACAGCCTCGGGGTAGCGGGTGGCGTGGTCCACCAGTACCAGGATGAACCGATGTCCTTGTGCTGTGCGGGGGTCCAGGGGCCCCACAATGTCTATTCCTACCCTCTCGAACGGGGTGGTGACCACTGGGAAGGGTTGCAGAGGGGCTTTGAGCTTACGGCCGCTCTTCCCGCTGGCCTGGCACGTGGGGCAGGACCGGCAGTGGTTGAGGACGTCGTTCCGCATCTTCGGCCAGAAAAAGTGGGTCACCAGGCGACTGTAGGTTTTGTCCTGGCCCAGGTGTCCAGCCAGGGGAACATCGTGGGCCAAAGTTAGTAGGAAGTCTCTGAAACGGAGGGGCACCACCAGCACTCGACTGGCCCCTAACTCCGCGATTCTTTGTTCACTGTATAGCAGGTCGTTATCCCAATAGACCCAATGGGTTCCGGTGGAGTCCCCTGCGCTCTGGGCGCTGGCTTGCTGGCGGAGTCCCTCGAGGGAGGGGCAGGTCTTCTGTTCCTGGCGGAACTGTTCCTGGGTGGGCCCCCCTTCTTGCCGCCACTGAGCCAGCCCGGGAAGGTCCTGGGGCTGGGCGACCCCTTCGGGCGTTGGCTCTGGGGGGTCGGTATAGCCGTTGTCCTCTACTGGAGTGACCGGGGGAGGAGGTGCCGGCCATTCTGGTTCTTCTGGTCGGGGGACGGCACGGGCGGCCATGGACCGGGTGGTTACGCAGGCCCAGTCCGGGAGGCCCAGCATCCCCAGGTGCTCTCTTCTTTCGACGGCAGCCCACGGGGAACTCTCAAGGTCATTCCCAGGAGACAGTCCACGGGGGCATCATCCCGGACCGTCACCTTCAACATGCCGGAGACCCCTCCCCATTCGAAGGGGACGCAGGCCATCCGACACAGACTTTCGGAATTGTCGGCTGAGCGGACGGGGCAGAGAATGTTCGGCAGGATCTGCTCTGGTTTCACCAGGTGACAGCGGACGGCCGTCACACTGGCCCCTGTGTCACGTAGGGCTTCGGCCCGGCGCCCATTAATGTTCACCCACTGGCCATATTTCCGGGTGTTGGCGGGTAGGGGAGCCCGCGGGACCATGTCTTTTCCCCCTAGGCACGCTAGAACCATGGCGGCCGGTTCCCACTCTTGTTGTGCCTGCTCATATTCTTCCTGTTCCTCGGAGATTTGTTCTCCCCCCAGGGCGGCGGCAGCTACCTGGCGGGGCTTTGGCGTTTGGTTCTGCGGGCAGCTCGGGTCATTGGCGTAGTGGCCGACTCGCTGGCATCGGCGACACGTGACGTTGGCTCGGAACCCCGGGCGCATCGGGGGGTTGCCCCGGCCGGCCGGGGGCGGGGTGCTGGCCGCGGGAGTGGCCGGGATGGTGTCTCTCCCTCGCCCCTGGCCTCCTCCTCCTCCTCGGGGACGGTGCTGACCTTGGTGGTTTCGGTTTTGCTCGTGTGGCCCTCTCCGGCCCACTCTGGTGCTTTCCCACCGGTCAGCTTCGGCGGCGAGTTGCCGTGGGTCAGTCAATTTACTGTCGAGGAGGTGCTGCCTGAGCTCGACGAAGCAGTTGTTAGACAGGTGCTCCCACACCATAAGATTAAAGAGTTGCTCGTAGGTCGTTACGTGGCTTCCCTTGATCCAACCCTCGAAGGCTCGGCTGAAATAGTTGACGTATTCCACCCAAGTTGTACCCGGGATCCGGGTGCAGTCTCGGAACCTCTGGCGGTACATTTCGGGTGTGAGCCCATATCGGGTGAGGAGGGCAGCCTTCATGTGGTCATAGGATGACATCTGATGATCTGGGAGCTGTAGTAGGGCATCGCGGCCTTCGTTGACGAACCTCCCCCATAGGCCGGCTCCCCAGTCACTCCGATCGATCCGGTGGGAGGTCATGGCGATCTCGTAGGCTTTGAACCACTGTTGTATGTCGTCCTCTCGGACATACTCTCGGACAACATCCTTGGGGATGTGGACTTTCTTCTCGGTTGCTCCCGGGGTGTGCGGTCGCTCAGGCACCCCCGGTTCTTTATTCTGTTTCCGAAGTTCTATTTCCGCCAGTTTGCGCTCGTGTTCGAATGTTAGTCTTTTTTCTTCGAGCTCTCTCTGCCTCTGTTTTTCTTCCCGTTCTTCTCGGAGCCGCAGATGTTCTAGATTTAGTTTTTGCTCGGCTAACTTTAGTTCACCGTCCATCTTGAGTCGTGCCATTTCCAACTCATGTAATCTGGTTCTTTCTCTTTCTTGGATCTCTCCCTGCGAGAGGCCCGTTCCTCGCTCCTCGGGAGCTGTGGCGTTCCCCTCTGGTGCTACACCGTTTTGGTCGGGGGATCCGGCGACCCCGGTTTCCGCCCACGACTCAAGGGCGTGCTTCAAATCGTCTTTGGTACTCAGGCCGGTGGTAGCAATGCCTAGTTCCATGCAGAATTGTTTAAGTTCGCGATGGCTATACTCTTCCAATTTATCCATCTGGAATTTCTCGGTGGAACCGCTCTCTTTGGTTGACATCGTGGTTTTGTCGTGGGGTGAGCTACTCTCTGTACGATTACGCGTTGATTCGGATCGCGCCGCTGGCCACCAATGTTAGACGGACCGGGAGGGTCGGCCGAGGACAAGGGGAGAGGTCTCCGGGGAGAGCCGTCTCCAGCGATCATACAGATGAATAACTTCCCCCCCACAGATATACACCACACAAGGATAAGATTTAGCGTTCTTTATAGGTGATTTCTTAAGGTACGATGAAATGGTACAAGGAGGTCTGGACTCAGGGGTCCCCTCGATTCGAGTCTCTTGGTTTGGGGAAAGGGGGTAGCGGGACAGTCTGGTTACCAGTCTGGTAGCTGAGATGGTATGGTGGATAGCTCACAATCCTCGAGCTCGGTGTTCTAGCTTGGACGGGCCGCGGCAGCGCCAGCAGGTCCCGGTGAAGATGGTCGTTACACGGTCCGCGGCAGCGCCAGCAGGTCCCGGTGAAGATGTTCGTTACACGGTCCGCGGCAGCGCCAGCAGGTCCCGATGAAGGTGGTCGTTACAACGGTCCGCGGCAGCGCCAGCAGGTCCCGACGAGGATGGATGTTGCAGAAGGCCGCGGCAGCGCCAGCAGGCACGACGATAGTTCACAAGGCAGGGCTACGGCAGCGCCAGTAGTCCGTCAAGGATGAGTTCTCTCGGTGTCTCTCGACTCCAGGATACAACTGCCCTCCTGCTCTGGAGCTGCCCTAGTTATAGGTCTGGCGCCCTTTGATGTCCGGACCCTCGCACTTGGAGGTCGGGGGGTCCGGGATGAGGGAGTCCAGACACCCAGCAGGGGGTGGAGCCAGCGCCTGGGGGAGCTGGAGGGTGATCGGCACCTGGCGGGGGAGAGCCCTCGACGCTTCTTTCTCCCATTGACCTGCCAAGTGGTCCGTTCACCTCCTGGGTGGATGGTGGTGCCGGGATGTCGGGGCCGGCCAGGCCCAGGGTTAGGGCCGGGCTGAGGCCGCGCGGCCTCGTGGCGCAGTGTCCAAGATGGCGGCTGATCCGGCCGGGGGAGCCGGTAGTGGTTCGGCCCCATGATACATGGATGTCCGGGGGCAGGAGTTCCGTTGGGAGACGGGGTGCGGGTTGCCCTTGGGGGTAACACCTGGGAGTCCGGGGTTTGGGCCCTGTCGTGCGGGGAGGGAGCAAGCCCTTCATGTGGCCTGTCCAACACCGAGAAAAAATTACGGCTAGGGGCAAAGGGGATATTGATGAATAAGTAAAGGATAATCTGGTACAAACCGCGTGGTGGAGTCTGTGAGGGGAAAGATCTGCGACTTAGACCAGTTTAGGTTGATCCCTGACAGTTGGCCAAACAGAAGGAATAAGCGTAAAATGGGATTTAGGCTAATGCTTGGGTGTCGCAGGTATAGAGTAAGGTCATCAGCATATAATGAGATGAGTATCTGTCTCTCTGGGTAGATGATAGCATGTGTGCGATAATGTTGTCCTATTTTCGCGGCAAGGGGTTCAACTGCCAAAGTGAATAGGAGGGGGGAAAGGGGACAACCCTGTCGGGTGCCACGTGCCAATGGGAAGGAGGAAGAGCGTAGGCCATTGACCATCACAGAGGCTCGGAGCCCTGTGTATACCAAATTAATCCAGGCCAAGAAAGGGGGGGGGGAACCCCATTCGCACCAGGACAAAGGATAGGTAATCCCACTCCAAGGAGTCAAATGCCTTGGTGGCATCTAGGAAAATGGCAGCCGCATCTTCTGCCGGATCTATGTCTTGCAGCAGCGCGAACAACGTGCACAAGTTATGAGCAGTACTCCTGTGTGGGATGAAGCCAGATTGATCGGGAAGAACCAGTGCTGGCATAAGGGGGATAATACGATTTGCAACTAGTTTGGCCAGGATTTTAGCGTCCACATTTATTTAGGGAAAGGGACCGGTATGACTCTAGATGCATGGGTTCTTTACCAGGTTTAGGTAAGGAAATAATGAGCGCCTCGCGCATTGTACAGGGTAGGATCCCGGTTTCTCGAGCATCCTCGAACACGTGCCTCAGTACGGGGATGAGTAAGTGTCGATACATCTTATAAAACTCGTCCGGTAGGCCATCTAGCCCCGGAGCTTTGCCAGAGTGTAACTGCATAATAGCGGATATTATCTCCTCATCCTCGTGGTGTGCGAGGAGGAACTCTCGTTGGCCATCTCCCAGCCAGGCTATGGCGGTGTCTTCAAAAAATGATTCAAAGTCTACTGGGGCATGGCGGTGAGTAGCATATAACTTTTTGTAGAAATTTTTAAACGCTGCAAGAATGGCCGAGGAATCCCTATGCGTCTGCCCGCCCTCACCCTCTATTTCTAAGACTGTATTTGTATAGTGTGGGGGTCGTATGGAGGAGGCCAGGGCCCACCCCGGTCTTTCGCCCTCTCCGTACTGATGAGCTGTATGATATTTCCCTCTGAATTTGCCTTCCCGCTCAGCAGTTTCTTGATAATCTGTGAGCAGCGTACGCAATCGTGCCAGTGCCGCCGGGGATGGTGTGGTTTGTATCTCTGACTCAAGTTGTTTGATGGCTAATTCTGTCTTGCGGAGAGTATTCAGAATATCTTTTAATACCCCTCTACTCTTGGCTATGCAAATCCCGCGTATGGTAGCTTTGAAAGCTTCCCATATTGTAGAATATTGAGGGACAGAGCCGGTGTTGTGAAGGAAGTAGTCCGATATCGCTTGCTCCAACTCGGTCTTAAAAACCTGGTCCAGCAAGGACATTGGATTGAGCCGCCATGATAGGTAAGGGGACCCTCCCTGTGGCGGGGTAAGAGACAACAGCACAGGAGAGTGATCCGAGTATGTGCGGGATAGATAAGCTATATGCGATGCCCACGTTGCCAGACCCCGGTCTAGCAACCAATAATCTATGCGCGACCAGGAGGCGTGAGCGGGGGAGTAGCCTCTGCGATCATATTGTTAAGGGCCATTTGCGCTGTTGTGTAGTGGTGTGGTTGCGGGTGCGACCTAGGATTGAGTACCACGTTAAAATCGCCTCCCCATAATAAGTGTGTGGTGCCCACATTTTGTATTTTCCCCCACAGCACCCGGAAGAACTCCGAGTCATCCGAATTAGGACCATAGCATGACACCATAGTGATGGATTGCGCTGCGAGCCTTCTCCACATTATATTGAATCTGCCTTGTGGATCTGCGTAAGAGCCCATGGGGGTGTGCGGGAATGTGCGCTTCAGCAGGATGGAAGTGCCCCGTGCGTATGAGAAATAACACGAGAATCCTCTATGATTGGCCCATCGGGTAGCAAACGCGGGGGGTACACTAGGAGATAATGAGTTTCCTGCAGCATCGCACAATGGACATTGTGTCGATCCAAGTATGCAAGGATATGCCGGCGCTTTCGGGGGTTACCCAAGCCTCTCACATTCCACGTTAAAAAGTTAAACTGGAGTGCCCTGTGATCAGACTCTGCCATTCAGATTAAAGATAATACGATCGTAGGTCATCGTGGGCGTAACTGTGTGGTAATGTAGTCACAAGTGGAGCCATGACAGTGATATAAACAATAAAACAATAACACCCCCGCCCCGTTCCCTCCCTCTCCCACAACAGCAACCCCAATCAGCTGTGCGACATCCCTCCCCCTCCCTAGCAATCTCCCATAACCCGGTCCCAAAAGGGGACAATGAAATGACATTACTTCCATGTTATTTCAAGTTCAAACAAAAGGGGTCACCTGATGGGCGGCGGCCAGAGGGCGTCCAGGTGCTCCTCGCATGTGTGAGGGTGCTCGGGCATAGTATCTAAGGTCCATTTTGGCAGTGAAGTTGATGCATTTCATAGGCCTGATTGCATCAGTTCAATAGGGTTAAATCGGGGTGCAATAGTCAACGGGGCCACGCAAGGCCATCCGTAGTGTACTGTTGTTAAACTGCTGTAGCTTCTTCTTGACCTGGAGAAACTTGCGCCTCTGCTCCTGTACAGCCATGGTGAAGTCCGGATATATGGAATCTCTGCTCCCTGGTGCGTGAGACGGCCTTTCTCTCTGGACAGTCGAAGGACTGTGTTGCGATCACGGTAGTTCAGCATTTTGGCTGTTACGGGTCGTGAGGGAGCACCGGGCGGAGAGCGGCTTGCCAGCGATCTGTGCGCCCTCTTCACCACAAATACCTCAGAGAATTTCTCTTTTCCGAAAAGTGCAATGAGCAAGCGCTCCACATACTCCTCCATCCTTCCGGTGTCCGTGGATTCCGGTACACCCAAAATGCGGAGGTTGTTCCTCCGGGAGCACAATTTCAACTCCTTGTTTTTTGCGGCAATCACTTTCAACACTTTGTCCATTTCGAGGGCGGAGGCGGCATTGGATGTATCATCCAGGTCGGATAACCCTCCTCTCTGCCTCAGCGAGGCGGTCCTCGTGCTTGTCCACCCTGCTCTTCAACCCGTCCATCCTGGCCGACATGGAGTCCATTTTGGATGCGATCGGCGTCAGACTCTCCAGCATGACAAGAAGCAAGTCCTTCAATTCCGCCGTGGACAGGGCCGGGGTCTCAATAGGGTCCTCGTACGGGCCTGTTTGGAAACGAGACATCTTACAGGTATCGAAGAAGAGCTTCGGCTGCCTGCCCTCCGGTTTCCCCATTGTGGCCCTCCGGAAGGAATGGAGATTGAGCAGGGCGCAGGGGGATGTATCAGTCAATCGAAGTGTTGTGGGGCCACAAATGTAACTCGCAATGCAGGCGACCCCCTCTTCCAAGGGCGCTGCAGGGTGGTCCGCGCACTCCCAAGACCACACCGCACGCGCCCTCACGTTCCCATTCCACGTGATGGGTAACCTCACCCGGACTGTGTTACCTTTGTGTATAGCTGGGCTGAGGGTGGGCGCGATCCTGTGCAGACAGTCACCCCAGAGGCCGTGTCCTGGGCAGAGGGCAGTGCCGCGGGCCTTCCGTGTCGGTGTCCCCACGGGCCGCCGCCGCCACTCTGACCCCTCAGGATGCAGGCCTGGAGGCACGGCACAAGGCAAAGCCACAGAACTGTCCCAGTGTCAGGGGGTGAAGAAATTAGGCTGGCAATCCTAGCAGCTGCAGGAGTCCATCAGCAGGCCTCCATCGCAGCCTACTTGCCAGTTCCTCCTCCTCTATGCAGCGGTCGGCTGCAGCCCGCACCCCCTCCACTGCAGTCGCCCCACTCGCGGTGCAGGCGCCGATCCAAAGACCGCCTCAGTCTCCGGTGATGAGTGGGTAGTGGGGACGGGGCGCCGCACACCAGCATGCGCCGCCCGCACCCGCCTGCCCCACACGGCTTCAAGCGCGTCCCTACAGTCAGTCAGCGCTCTTACCGCGGGGTCATATGCAGCTGGATCTGCTCACGATCTTCGCGCGGCCGACACGCCTCAGCGCGCGCGCCCCGCAGCCGCCAGTCCCCTCCGCGCCGATCAGGCCACAGGGTCCCTTGTGGCTGGCCCAGGCCCGGCAGATGCAGCCCCCGAGCAGCAACGGGTGGGGGGGCAGCCCCCACCGCACACCTTCAGAGGCTCCGCACCCCCGCCAGCGGCTCCACACCGAGGATCCAACCTCTCCGCTCCTCCTAGGCCGGCTCAGGCAACTCGACCAGCCGCAATGTTGTCCAGCGCAGGTCCGCAAGGCAGCCTCCCGGAAAAGAGCACTCCAAGGTGAGCAATCCGCTCGCTCTTGCCTCCAGCTCGCTGCTAGACGTCTCCTACACGGATATGGCCACTGTTGCTGAATTATAGTGCCAGGATGGCAAGGATTAGAGACGGATTAGTGCCCGAGCTACAAGAGCCTCACTCGTGTGCGGCCATCTTGTTTGGCGCCCTCTAGCGCCCCGTCAAGAGGACATCCCACTTATGCCTCATGGGCTCACCTAGGCCCATAATCATGCCCTTAAGGGTCCGGTTGAATCTCTCAACCAGCCCATTACCCTGGGGGTGGTAAGGAGTGGTGAACTTATACGTTACTCCACACTCCTCCCACAGAGACTTCATGTACTTGGAAATGAAATTAGTTCCCCCATCGGACACCACCTCTCTGGGGAATCCCACGCGGGAGAAAATCCCTATCAGTGCCCGTCCCACCATGGGGGCCGTCACTGTCCTGAGCGGGATGACCTCAGGGTACCTGGTGGCATGGTTCACCAAGACCAGGATGAACCTGTTGCCCATGGCTGTCTTGGGATCCAACAGCCCCACAATATCAATGCCCACTCTCCTGAATGGGGCACTCACAACAGGAAAGGGCTGTAGTGGGGCCTTAATCTTCCCCCCACTCTTCCCACTTGCCTGGCAAGTATCACACGTCCTGCAGCGAGCGTCTGAGCTTCTGCGCATCTGGGGCCAATAGAAGTGGGTGAACAGTCTCTCAAAGGTCTTGGTCTGGCCCAGATGTCATGCCAATGGCACATCATGAGCCAACCCCAGTAGGAAGGTCCTGAAGCGCTGGGGTACCACCACAGCACGCGGGCTGACCCAGGCCCAGCAACCTTAGGCTCGCTGTAAAGGAGGTCATTCTCCCATCCAATGTGACCCTGTCTGATCACTTGCTGCCTGGGCGGCGGCCTGGAGCCGCACCCCCTCAGGAGAAGGGCAGGTTCTTTGTTGCTCGCAAAATTCCTCCCTGGAGGGCCCCCCTTCCTGCTGCCAATGGATCAGCTCTGGTAGGTCCCCCAGTTCAGCTACTTGTTCCCCTGGTTCCAGGGCATCCCCCTCAGGGTTTGCTCCCTCGGGACCGTGAGAACCGCGGGGGCTGGTTTCCCGCACCCCCTACCCCTCCTCTTTAAGGCAGGGGCCTGGTCCATAACTTCAGGCTCCAGGCCCTCCTGAACACCCTTCTGAGCTGTCATGGACCGAGTGGCCGCACACGCCCACTCAGGCAGGCCCAACATTTCCAAATGAGACTTTCTCTCCACCGTACCCCACGGGGAGTTCTCTAGATCATTGCCCAACAGAGAGTCTACAGGCATGGAGGGCCTCACAGCCACTTGAAGAGTTCCTGAGACCCCCCCACTCAAAGGGAACCTGAGTCACCTCACACTGGCTCTCTGAGTTGTCTGCTGACACTACGGAGCAGAATGCATGGGGGACAACCTACTCTTTGGACACCAACCTGGAGCTGACAGCAGTCCCACTAGCTCCGGTGTCCCTGAGAACCTCCACCCTATGGCCATTGATGGTCACCCACTGCTGGTATTTCTTAGTGTTATCAGGCAGTGTGGGGTTGGGACCTTCTCAAAGTCTCCTAGCGAGACAAGCCTTAACTCTACGGGATCCCACCCACCTTGGACCTCCATCTCCTCCCGCCCCAGGCCTACACTGGCAATCTGGCAGGATGGTGCACGGGGTGGTGCACAAGGGGATGCATTGGGGTTCCTCTGGGAACACTGGGGATCATAATACCAGTGACCCACTTGACCCCACTTGAAACAAGTGAGTGGCCCCCTCTGAACAGGCCTACCTGTCGGGGACACTGGCTTCTTCTCCGGGGGAGGCTGGGACACCACTGCTTGGTTCCCTTGGGAATTACTCTGGGGCCCTCTATGGAACTCCCTTGGCTTACCCTTGTCCCCCCACTTTTCTGCTGGGGACCCTGCCCACCTCTGGCGAAGTCTTCCACAAAACCTTTGCGGACCCGGGTGCTCACCCACCGGTCCGCCTCCTCATCAAGCTTCCTAGGGTTAGTAAGCTTGCTATCAATCAGGGGCTGGCGTAGCTCTGGAAAACAGTTACTAGAAAAAAGCTCCCACGCAAACAAATCATACAACTGCTCAAAGGTTTCCACTTTGCTACCATTTACCCAGCGATCCATTGCTCTGTAGAAATAAGACACATATTCAACCCATGTGGTACAATCTAACTTCTTACAGGTTCTAAACCTCTGCCTGTACATTTCTGGGGTCAAACCATAACGGGTCACCAAAGCTTCCTTCATATGGGCATACACCATCCTGCTCTCCTCAGGCACGTCCAACAGGGTATCCCTACCATCACTCACAAAGTGCCCCACAACCCCGCTCCCCAATCCTTCTCAGGGACCCGGTGGGATACCATTGCTATCTCATATGCGGCACACCATTGCCCAATATCTTCACTCTTGTGATAATCCTTAATGACATCTTTAGGAATATAAACTCTACTCTCAGGAGTTACTAAAGGTATGCTGCCACCAGAGGGGGAGACCGGGACACTCCTCACCCTGATCTCTATCTCCCTCAACATTCTCTCATGCTCCCAATTCATTTTCTCAAGTTCAATTGACAATTGATTCTTCTCAATGTCTAACTTCTTACTCTCAAAGTCCTTCTGACCTTCCAATTTAGCCATCTCCAAACTATGCCTCCTATCTCTCTCCCTGTCCTCCAGCTCTTCTAGGGTCAGGCTCCTTTTGGATACAATAGTACCGGGATTAGAGGGTGTCCTATCTCCCCCCCTCTACTGCTTCATCCTGCTGCCCTCCAGCATTCTCTTCCTCATCCCCAGCGGACTCTCTCGCTTCCCACCAGGCCTTCAGAAGCCTTCTGGTACTCCTCCTTCCTAGAGAGACCTATCACGGGGACTGCAAATTGCTTACAAAATGACTTCAACTGTCTAGCAGTATAGGTATCTAATCTTTCCTCCTCCTGATCCTCACCGCTGACCGCCAATGTTATAAATGGGGGTCCCTAGTTGGTAATGGCTGGCGCCAATGTCCAAATAGGGACCCTTCTTCCTAAGTCAGGGCAAGTGGGCTACCCCCTTCGACAACCCCTGCTCAACCCTGTAGTAACGTAGCATGAGCAGTTAGGCCTATCTCAGAAGCAGTGTGTGAAGCATTTATGACCATGCACAATATGGCAGTAACGACACCACAAAAGGACACAACTCAATTAGGTATAGAAATATAATATCTTTATCTAAGGTTTAACTCAAGACTCAAAGCGTTTTAACAAGCTACAATGCACGTAAACCAGTAAAGACTCAAAAAGGCAATAACGTATTCACCTGACCGTGACACTGACTGAGTTCAAGGCCGGGGCCTACGCGACCCGTTGCGCACCAGATACCTGCTGTTGAAAGGGAACACAGCACGCAGCTTCTCGAAGAAGCGGAGACGGTGACAGGCGGACTCCCAGCGACCACAAATCTTGGCTGCAGGGGTCCGCAGCGTACAGCCACAATGATTCGGGCACTCGGGGACAAGTGGGCTCACAGCGGCAGCAGCACGCGGCTGCGGCGACTCAGGCTGGTGGTGGCGATGACTCTCATCTTGCAGCTCCGTGGTGGGCTCACAGCAGCAGCAGCTCTCTCTTAGCTGCAGTGGCCCACAAGACAATAGTGACAATCCTCGACAATGGTGAACAAGATGCGGGCACACAGCAGCGGCAGCTCTCCCTTAGCTGCGACGGCCCACAGGAAAAATCGCGGTGAGGCAACGTTGGCAAAGGTGCAGGCGCTCAGTGGCAGCAGCTCTTTCTTAGCTGCGGCGGCCCACAGGACAGATCCCAATGACGCAAAGTTGGCAAGAGTGCAGGCTCTCAGCGGCATCAGTTCTCTCTTAGCTGCGGCGGCCCATAGGACGAAGGATGGTCTCGACCAGGCTGGCTCAACAGTGGGCACTCAGCGGCTACAGCTCTCTCTTAGCTGCAGCGGCCCACACAGATTCAGCGAGGGTTCTGAAGGTTCAAATTTAGGTGGGCTCTCAGCGGTGGCAGCTCTCTCTTAGCTGCAGCGGCCCACACAGATTCAGCGAAGGTTCCCAGTCTGCGTTCCTCACAGTAGAACTAGAGGCTCCGGATTGCTCGACGGAGGCCTCACCTGGAAGCAGAATTCCTCGCACAGTAAGTCCGACGGCTGACGGGGTGAAGTCTAATATCCCTGAGACTTCGGCAGGAGGCGCTTTTGATTCAGGCCCTCGGGTAGTTTCTTCAGCAAGCTTGGTGAAAGTCTCAAAAGTCCTTTCCTCTGTTCACTCGGACAGAGTTTCGTCTTGATATCCAGAAGGAACACACTTGGACAAAGTTTCAGCGCAGCGTTTTATACCTAAAAAGTCTTCGTTCTCTAAAGCCACAAATCACTAAATCTAGTCAGAACCAGTTTGGTGGGGCCGGGAAGCACTTGGTTTACGAGGCGACATCCTGCCCTTTCATAATGCGGGGGTCTGCTATCAGACGCCCAGTGGTGGAGCCATCATTCACCTTGCCAGGCACGGCCTTGCTCAGATCAAATAGTCATCCCTCCCCATGCTCTGAATACCGATATCTCTCTCCAGCCAGGTCTGACCCAGCTGGCCCTGCTGCTCCAAAACCAGACGGCCAAAACACATACTAGCAAAGCCTACAGGAAAGCTCAGGCAAGAAAATACAGCGTTTCCAGAAGAGGCATTTTCAAACATGGGATATATAAATGGTTCTTACTAAATGGTGTATCTCAATGTCCTGAGCATAAACATATCAAACTCGAAGTTCCTATCAGGTTCTGGGGGTCAGATAGGATTATACAAGGTAATCCTCAACCTGCTCATTCTGGCCTATGAGAACGGATAGCTTCACAATAGTAACAGTGAAATGGAGGGTAACTCGCTATTAGAACATGCTACACAGACCTAGGCCTTATGGTTATCCTAATTTATACAGTCATCTTTACACTGGGAGCATTCGCGCTGTGACACTGATTAGCAGTGGCACGGCGCCCAGAGCATCTAAATCCAGCCAACATAAAAGATATGAAGCGAAAAGAGGAAGGGAGACCCAGGCCAATAATGCCAGGTCTAACATCCGTCAAGCCAAACACATAGGTGCAGACATCCTTTTATTGCAAGAGACACACATACTTGGCACAAAAAAACCCTGTCTGGCCTAATATGGATATGTACATACATTCCACGCAGGCTTCACGCGAGGCTCCCGGGCTGTGTCATCTTGATACACCGCAGGGTTGCGTTTACGCTGGTGCAGAAGTGGGCCGACATACATGGTAGATATGTATTTGTGCATGAGACTGTTGCTAGGGAGCAAATTGTGCTTGGTAGCGTCTACGCCCCTCGCCCCTTGGCCATAGCTTTTTAGACCAACTGGTGGGGATATGGGGCGCCATCCCAACGGGCTTGCAGCAGTTGGCGGAGATTAGAACGGTGTGATGTCCTTGAATATAGACAGATGGCGCCCCGCAGACACTAACAGGAGACCCCCCTGATACCAAGCTACGGACCCTGGTGTATATGGTGGGGTGTGTGAGCACATGAAGGGCACATAACCCTACAGATACACCTTTTTCTCTCATACCCACTCCTCATATTCCAGGATTGATTACATATTAATTCCCCATGCTTATGCTCAGAGTACCAACCCCAACAATCCTTCCCAGGGGCCTATCGGACCATTCTCCTGTGGCCATTCATCTCTTGATAGGCCCAAACCGACCTACCTTCAGGTGGTGGCTCTCGGTGTGGCATCTGCAGAGTCTGGCGTACCGCGCACACATTCACAAAGCGCTTTCAGAGTACATATCACATAATGTATAGACGGCGTCCTTGGCCTGTATCGTGTGGGAGGCTATGAAGGGTACACTGCAGGGAGTGTATATTAGTTTCTGTGCAGCGGAGTGCAAGAGGCGGAGAAAGTCGCTCATTCAGTGAGAGGCGCAAATCATGACACTAGAGCTTCGTACTTGAGATGGGGTTTGGTGGCAACACGTCGCCAGTTGCGCCTAATCCAGCAACAGTACCATAGCAAACAGATGGACGAGGCACGGGGAGCTTGGCTCGCTACACAGAGTAGATTTTATCAATGGGGTGATAAATCCAGGAGACTCCTCTATAGGCTATGCCAACAGGCACAGCTATACACTCCACTTCCAGGAATTTGTGACTCCGATAATGTACTAGTGACGGACCCTAAGGCGCTCGCCAATAGCTTCCCGGCCTAATACCAGTCCCTATACGCAGCTCGCAAGTTGCTGGATACCTCTGAGTTCGAGCAGTTCTTTGATGATATTCCACTGAGGGCCCTCTCCAAAGAGGCTCGGAGGTCCCTCGAGGCCCCCCTGATGCTAGAGGAACTGACCACTGCATTGGCTGACCTGAGCACTGGGAAGGCGCCTGGCCCTAATGGCCTTCCCAGTGAAATCTACAAAGCCTACATGGCCCAGCTAGGCCCTCATTATCTAGCGGCCATCCAGGAAGCAGCCCAGACCACGTACATGACCCCCGACTGGAGACATGCACCACGCCCCCTATCGGCCGATTGCCCTCTTAAATGTGGAGGCGTAGCTCCTCGCCAAAGCTCTCGCCACTAGACTCCTGGCCCTCCACCGTGACCTGATTCACCCAGACCAGGCGGGATTTAAGCCCCGTAATGCCACACAACACAATATACGCTGAGCTCACAACATGATTGCCGCCGTAGACCGCCATCCCCGCCCAGTGGCCTTTCTCCTGGCTGACATCGACAGAGCATTTGACAGTTGGACCTATTTATTTATCTTCTTTGAGTGTCTACATTTTGGCCCCAAATTCATAGCATAAATACGCATGTTATACCATGGCTGACTGAATCAGTGCGTATACCCGGCTGAGTATCTCCACCCTTCTCAATTGGCCAGGGCACCAGGCATTGATGCCCCCTTTCTCCACTATTGTTCACCTTAGCTATCGAGCCACTTGCGGCATGGGTTTGTCTGAATGCCCAGATCAGGGGCTTTGAATGGTCTGCCAAACTTTCAGATCGAATGCCCTGTTGACAATGTTCTCTTCTTTATGACAGACCCTCATAGGTCAGGCCCCCGAATCCTTCAAATCATGCAAATATTTGGTGAGACTGTGAGAAGTTGGCCTGGTATATGCTGTCCACTAGTTATAGTGGGCACCCTGTACCAGTCCAAACAACCCCTTATTGGTTAAAGACAATGTAGGAGAGTAGGGTCTGCTTTCTATGTTCACCCCCACTTTTTGCTTTTGCTTTACTGGTTGTCGACTTAGATGTGGCTGTGGGCCTGCTAATCAGACCCACAGCCCTGCTGTTCTCTCTCTAAATTAATACTATGTACTTTAGGTGCATAACCCATTTGGATAGGATCACCTTATTGGCCCCTGTACAGTGTACCCTAGGTACCCAGGGCATAGGTGTACCCTAGGCCTACCAGGGGCTGCAGCATGTATTATGCCACCCCTGGCCTGGCCTTCCATTTTGACACAACTGGCTGATCACTCAGCTGGGGCAAGGTCGTGTAATCACCCCTTGCTTAGGTGTAGTATTCCTATACCTAACTTACATATAGACACATGTGTACCTATCAGCCACTCCTATGGCAGGCCTTAACAATCCTGGAGGCAGAGTGCTTGGTAACATGTGAGATGGTGCTCTAGCATGAGCTGAGCCTGTCTGCAGCTTTCGGAACCATGTCCTTACAGCTGTTCTATGATATAGCCTACCATATACTCTTAAAGTGCCTTATAATCTTAAACGGTTATGGTAACTATGGTTTGGCTTTAATGAAACATGTCGTGTAAGGTGTCTAACACTGTGGAATAATACCCCCATACCATTTCTGGACATGAGGATATTATTCCCCCCTTCTAGAGGGAAAGACATGTTGAAATCACACTTTACTGTTAGCCTCTGACCAAAGCCTCAGCATCACAAAATGGATGCTGCTGCCACGACACAAGTCTGACCTCCTGCTGCTGGGAGTGATCCCAGCCAGGGAGGCCTGGACAATAGGTTTCCTGCTTGGGGAGGTGCTAGCACCTCCCCAGACAGCCTTTAGTGTATTGGGGCAGGGTGGGCTGAAAGGAATGAGACATGCCTGGGGCACACAAGGTGTTCCTTGCATAGTCCAGTTCAAACCGGCGCTGGTGCACTCCAGCCCCAGCTCTGGCGCGAAACTGGACAAAGGGAAGTGGGTGTAACCACCCCCTCCCAGGTCCCACCCATAAGGCGTGACCTAGCAGGTATCCCAGCCCCCCAGATTAGTATAAGAGTGGGAGTTGGGCCTCAAGACTTTAGATTATCCTGAACCTGCAACTTGAACAGAAACTCTGGACCTTCGACATTCGACGAAAGAAGAAGACTGAAGAATCTCCCTTGTGGCCAAGGAGTGGCTACCCTGTGCAAACAGGCACCATCAAGAGACTACCCTTTGCTTTGCCCACGTTCTACGAGGAACCGACTGCAGGGCCTGACCAGAGCCTTGACTTCCAGACTTCTCCGACCCTCATCCACATCTGCAGCAGAGCTGAGATCCGTGGAGGCGACGAGCGACGTGGGACCGGCTACCTGGGAAAAGTGGCTAGTATCTTCAAGCGCAGCTTCTGAGGTACCCTCGAAGTTGTGCACCGGGGATTGAGAAGCCCCAACCCCAAGCACCATCTGCACCGAAGATCAGCCCCCCACACTCCACGAGTCCTGCGTGTGGCCCTTCAGCATTTTCCTGCTTGCCGCGGCTGTCCGGTTGCTTGCCCGCTGGCTAGTGGCCTCTGTGACGACGCACCCTGAAATCTTCTGCGCTGGTTTGGCTCCTCCAGACTGGCTCCCGCTTCTCTGCAAAGAAGAAGCACCCCAGACCTTCCTGGTCTGCACCAGAAGCAAGTCCTTCGTTCTTCGTGGGTTCCGCTTGCCAAGGCTTGGTGAGTCCTAGTCCAACTTCGACGCCGCCGACAGCAAGAGCCTTCGTGGGACAGCTCGCCTCCTGGTCCTGGTCATCCTCGACGCTTCCTGGTCCTCCTGGCTGCAGCGACAAGCTTCACCTTCACCTGCAAGTCTTCACGACATCACCTGGTTCCTTCCTGGTTCCACGTGGTCACTGGCTAGTGACCTTGACTCTGTCCCCTCTGCTTGCAGGTTTCTTCTCTTCTTGATCCCAGCCTTGGGATCCACCGGACACTCTTCACTGACTGCCTGTCAGTATCTTTCTTCAGGCATCCATAGGAGTCGACGACGAAAACGACGCATCTTCACCCCTATGCACCCGCAGCCTGTGGGCTAGGTAACTTGGGTACTCCGGTGCTCATCAGGATAGTGACTATCCTAGTGTCTAGTTTTCAAGTCTCAACTTCCTAGCTACTCCGGAAGTGTCCTAAATCTACCGTTTCCTAAACTGTACTATTGCTATTGACTTTTACGCATTACGCGTGAGTGATTCCACTCTGCACACGAATCCCGTGGGCCTCCCACTTCCTAACTAACGCTAGTGTAGTGTAGCCCCAGCGATTCCCTAGGCCTAGGCCTACTCTATTTCCGTGACAGTGGTTCTTATACCACTTACTTAGTATATGGTTTGCGTGGCCCCTAGGGCCTAACTGTATTACTTACCTGTGTGACTTACTGTATGCATAAATAAGACTGTGTTGTACTTACCTCTAATCTCATAAAGAGTGCTGAGGGTTTGACTAGAATAAATACACTTTATTTTATATATATATCTGTTGTGGTGTCCTTTCATTTGGTATTCAAGGGATTATATATGGTATCACAGCTGGCTTCACATGCCATTCAGAGTTTAGCCTAAGACTGCTCTTGTCCATGCTACCACTAGGATAGCTGGTCTATAAGGTTGACTTTACAACCAATCACCATAAGGGTATTTGGACTGATATAAGGTGTACACTAGAACTAGTGACATCATACATCAGGCCAACTTCTCACATTGGTGGCAGCGGTGGGATCTGAGCTTGCTGTTGTAATACCATTGTAATCTTGAGATACTAAATTGAAAGATCACACAGATATTGTCTAGGTACATATAACATAGATTATTATACTTAAGTCCTACTGGACTTTGTAGTTGTAGGTTGAAGGGAGTAACACACCCTGACTACAACTACTAGAGAGGTTTAGTAGATACAACTAGTGTAGGTAGGTGCACACACCACACCCTCACTAGATCATGTCTCTGAGAGGAGATCAGGTAGATGCTCTCTCAGGAGGATCAGGTCTGCAAAAGATCCCCTCTAGATATGATACCTTAACATTCCAGGAGATGAGACACTTGTGTACCTCCAGAGGAATAAAACAGGGTGCAAACCCTACCCTCCTTCAGTTAAGACAACTCCTAGAGGAGTATGATGCTCTTAGGGCATCTCAGGCAGGTGCCCTAGGCACAGAGGAGGGTCTACCCACCACAGAGGAGTCAGATGGGGCTTCAGATGGAGAGGTAGACAGCCAGGGCCAAGTAGGAAGACTTAGCCAGGCTAACCTAAGTTTACATGGGAGTTTGCATGGGGTCCCCCCATACAGACCCACAAGTAGGCTTTCACAGAGAAGCAGGAGGGACAGATCCCCTTCAAGGGAATCCATCCACTCCCATGTTTCTAGCATCTCTAATGCTTCCTCTCACAGGGGAATGACTTCACCTGAGAGAAAGGAGCATAAAGCCAGAATGAGGGAAGCTAATCTGAGGATTCAGAGGGAAGAAATTGCCCTTGCCAAAGAGAAGCTTGCTCTGGCTAGAGAGCAAAAATTGTGTGGGTCAGAACCCACTGGTGGCAGCAACATTCCTAGAGATAGGGATAGGTCTTATGACCATAGAAACCTAAGCAAGATAGTCCCCCCATATCAGAATGGGGATGACATCCACAAATGGATAACTGCTTTGGAGAGGGCCTGCAAAGTACAGCAGGTACCCCACAGTCAGTGGGCAGCTATCTTGTGGCTCTCCTTTTCTGACAAAGGTAGAGACAAGCTCCTCACAGTCAGTGATGAGGATGCAAACAATTACAAAGTCCTGAAGAGTGCTCTGATAGATGGGTTTGGCTTAACCACTGAGCAATATAGGTTGTTGTTCAGAGACACCCAGAAGACACAGACACAGGACTGGTCTGATTTTGTGGATTGTGCCACTAAGGCTTTGGAAGGTTGGTTAAATGGCAGCAAGGTGCAGGACTATACAGGATTGTACAACTTGATTATGAGGGAGCAGATCCTTAGTAATTGTCAGAACCAGCTTCTCCATCAACACCTGGTAGACTCAGATTTGACCTCTCCCCAAGAATTGGGAAAGAGGGCAGATAAATGGGTCAGGACCAGGATTAGGCCTAAAAATCAGGGTGGTGACCAAAAGAAAGATACCACCAAGCCTCAAGAGAAGGGTGGGGATAAAGCAAAAGAGAAATCTTCCTCAGGGCCCCAAAACTCCACACAGGGTGGTGGGTCCCAAGCTCCCTCCTCTACCACAGTTAAAAAGCCTTACTGCCATGTGTGTAAAACACCTGGGCATTGGAAAACTGACAGCAGTTGTCCACAGGCTAAAAACAAAACTGTTCCTCCAACTACTCCTGTCACACCACCTATTACTGTCAGCAGTAATCCCCCAGGTGGTGGGAGTGCCCCCAAAAATTTGGTTGGGTTTTCTTGGGGAACACAGGGGGATCCTGGCTTAGCCAATTCCCCTGCAGCAGCTACTCTTGTCTGTGATGGTGGCATGGGGTTTGCCAACTTCACTGCCTGTCCCAACACTTTGGGTAGGTACAGACAGGAACCCTACATCAATGGTAGAAAAGCTGAGGCCTACAGAGACACTGGAGCTAGCATCACTATGGTGGCCCATAGGCTAGTTCCCTCTGAGCAGCTTTTGCCTGGTTTCTCATACCAGGTAACTAACATTGATGGCAAACAGAACAGTCATCCCATGGCAGAGGTATGTCTCAGCTGGGGAGGTGTCACTGGCCCTAAAAGGGTGGCAGTGTCTCCAACCTTGCCTGTGGACTCCTTACTGGGGAATGACTTAGAACTCTCAGCTTGGGCTGGAGTTGAACAAGACACCCATTCCAAAATGGTAGGCCTTTCCAAAAAGGGTAGTGGGGTTGTGCCAGTCACAACCCCTGTCCAAGCAGATTTCCTCCCTGAAAAGGTTGGAAGGGCAGTGGTAGCCACAGCCCAGGCACAGACAGACTTCCCTGTAGAAATTGGCAGAGCTGTGACAGTCACAGCTCAAACACAAACTGAGTGCCTTCCTGAAAAGGTTGGCAGGGCTGTAATGGTCTCAGTCCATACTCAGACTGATATAGGTGTAGTGAAGCCTGAAACTATGGATCACTCCACACAAACAGAGAGTAGTGGGGAGGAAGAAAAGTCTCCCTCTCCCCAGACATTAGGAAAAGGTCAGCCTCCTCAGGGATCTGACCTCACCCCTTGTGAAGGAACTGCCCCAGAGGTAGCCAGGCCTGGCCTGGCAGAGCCTCTGATGTCAGTGGCCCCTTCCAAGGAGGGACCCAGTCTGGTGCAGGTAGCCTGCCTCTCTCTACCCTGCCTCAGTCAGCCCAGGACTGCAGAGGTCAGGGAGGCCAGTGGACCCCAAGAGGGCCCCTGTCCACAAGAACCCCCCCCATCAAAAGAATGAGGATTGCCTGGTTAGTTGCCCTAGCCAGGTGATGGGTAAAAACATTCCTGAGGGATCCCCTTCACAGGTAGTTAGGGACCTCCCCCAGAGGGATTCTGTTGGGCCCAGGCAAACATGGGACCTTAGGGCCCCAAACCTGACCTGTCCCTCCAGTAAGCCCACAAAAGGGACCCAGCCTCCAGCTTTAGGTAGCCAGAGGCTGACCCTGAGAGCACAGTGCAACTCAGTTAGAGAAAGAAAGGCATCCATGGTGGAGGATGATTGGAGGAAGCTGAGGCCTCACTTTGAGGACACTCACTTCAGTACTCCATCTCAACACCAGCCTTTTACTTTGCAAAGACACACCAAAGGTAGAGATTCCCTATGGTGGAGACCCTATGATATCTTTAGGATGAGGGATTGCTTAGTGGACCATGAGACAGGGGGTAACCATGCCAGTGCTGGTTCTTCCTTATGTGGCCACTCAGGCAATAGAGGCTTACCTTGTCAAGGCCAGCCTTATCTCCTTTCGTTTGGGGGGGGGGGGGGGTTGTGTAGGAAGGTGGATATCTGACTATGGTTACCCCCAACTTTTTGCCTAGTGTCTAGCTGGTTTTTCGACTTAGTTGGCCTGAGATCCTGCCATTCAGGGTCTCAGGCTGTCTGCTCTCTCTTTAAAATGGACTCCATGTACCCTAGGTACATAACCAATTGGTAAGGATCACCTTATTGGACCCTGTACAGTGTACCCTAGGTACCCAGGGCATAGGTGTACCCTAGGCCTCCCAAGGGCTGCAGCATGTATTGTGCCACCCCTGGTCTGGCCTTCCAATCAGACACAACTGGCTGATCACTCAGCTGGGGCAAGGTCGTGTAATCACCCCTTGCTTAGATATAGTATGCCTATATCTACCCTTATATATAGACACATGTGTACCTATCAGTCACTCCTATGGCAGGCCTTAACAATCCTGGAGGCAGAGTGCTTGGTAACATGTGAGATGGTGCTCTAGCATGAGCTGAGCCTGTCTGCAGCTTTCGGAACCTTGTCCTTATAGCTGTTCTATGATATAGTCTACCATATACTCTTAAAGTGCCTTATAATCTTAGACGGTTATGGTAACTATGGTTTGGCTTTATCGAAACATGTCGTGTAAGGTGTCTAACACTGTGGAATAATACCCCCATGCCATTTCTGGACATGAGAATATTATTCCCCCCTTCTAGAGGGAAAGACATGTTAAAATCATACTTCAACTGTTAGCCTCTGACCAAAGCCTCAGCATCACAAAATGGATGCTGCTGCCACGACACAAGTCTGACCTCCTGCAGCTGGGAGTGATCCCAGCCAGGGAGGCCTGGACAATAGGTTTCCTGCTTGGGGAGGTATTAGCACCTCCCCAGACAGCCTTTAGTGTATTGGGGCAGGGTGGGCTGAAAGGAATGAGACATGCCTGGGGCACACAAGGTGTTCCTTGCATAGTCCAGTTCAAACCGGCGCTGGGGCACTCCAGCCCCAGCTCTGGCGCGAAACTCGACGAAGGGAAGTGGGTGTAACCACCCCCTCCCAGGTCCCACCCATAAGGCGTGACCTAGCAGGTATCCCAGCCCCCCAGATTAGTATAAGAGTGGGAGTTGGGCCTCAAGACTTTAGATTATCCTGAACCTGCAACTTGAACAGAAACTCTGGACCTTCGACATTCGACGAAAGAAGAAGACTGAAGAATCTCCCTTGTGGCCAAGGAGTGGCTACCCTGTGCAAACAGGCACCATCAAGAGACTACCCTTTGCTTTGCCCACGTTCTACGAGGAACCGACTGCAGAGCCCGACCAGAGCCTTGACTTCCAGACTTCTCCGACCCTCATCCACATCTGCAGCAGAGCTGAGATCCGTGGAGGCGACGAGCGACGTGGGACCGGCTACCTGGGAAAAGTGGCTAGTAACTTACAGCGCAGCTTCTGAGGTACCCTCGAAGTTGTGCACCGGGGATTGAGAAGCCCCAACCCCAAGCACCATCTGCACCGAAGATCAGCCCCCCACACTCCACGAGTCCTGCGTGGGGCCCTTCAGCATTTTCCTGCTTGCCGCGGCTGTCCGGTTGCTTGCCCGCTGGCTAGTGGCCTCTGTGACGACGCACCCTGAAATCTTCTGCGCTGGTTTGGCTCCTCCAGACTGGCTCCCGCTTCTCTGCAAAGAAGAAGCACCCCAGACCTTCCTGGTCTGCACCAGAAGCAAGTCCTTCGTTCTTCGTGGGTTCCGCTTGCCAAGGCTTGGTGAGTCCTAGTCCAACTTCGACGCCGCCGACAGCAAGAGCCTTCGTGGGACAGCTCGCCTCCTGGTCCTGGTCGTCCTCGACGCTTCCTGGTCCTCCTGGCTGCAGCGACAAGCTTCACCTTCACCTGCAAGTCTTCACGACATCACCTGGTTCCTTCCTGGTTCCACGTGGTCACTGGCTAGTGACCTTGACTCTGTCCCCTCTGCTTGCAGGTTTCTTCTCTTCTTGATCCCAGCCTTGGGATCCACCGGACACTCTTCACTGACTGCCTGTCAGCATCTTTCTTCAGGCATCCATAGGAGTCGACGACGAAAACGACGCATCTTCACCCCTATGCACCCGCAGCCTGTGGGCTAGGTAACTTGGGTACTCCGGTGCTCATCAGGATAGTGACTATCCTAGTGTCTAGTTTTCAAGTCTCAACTTCCTAGCTACTCCGGAAGTGTCCTAAATCTACCGTTTCCTAAACTGTACTATTGCTATTGACTTTTACGCATTACGCGTGAGTGTTTCCACTCTGCACACGAATCCCGTGGGCCTCCCACTTCCTAACTAACGCTAGTGTAGTGTAGCCCCAGCGATTCCCTAGGCCTAGGCCTACTCTATTTCCGTGACAGTGGTTCTTATACCACTTACTTAGTATATGGTTTGCGTGGCCCCTAGGGCCTAACTGTATTACTTACCTGTGTGACTTACTGTATGCATAAATAAGACTGTGTTGTACTTACCTCTAATCTCATAAAGAGTGCTGAGGGTTTGACTAGAATAAATACACTTTATTTTATATATATATCTGTTGTGGTGTCCTTTCATTTGGTATTCAAGGGATTATATATGGTATCACAGCTGGCTTCACATGCCATTCAGAGTTTAGCCTAAGACTGCTCTTGTCCATGCTACCACTAGGATAGCTGGTCTATAAGGTTGACTTTACAACCAATCACCATAAGGGTATTTGGACTGATATAAGGTGTACACTAGAACTAGTGACATCATACATCAGGCCAACTTCTCACAGTCAGCTATTGAGAGGGAGGCCTTTGCTGTGGTTTGGGCCCTGAAGAAGCTGAGGCCATACTTGTTTGGCACTCACTTCAAGATTCAGACAGACCATAAGCCCCTCTTGTGGCTAAATCAGATGAAGGGTGAAAATCCCAAACTTCTTAGGTGGTCCATTTCCCTACAGGGGATGGACTTCACAGTGGAACATAGACCTGGGACTGACCATGCCAATGCAGATGGACTCTCCAGATATTTCCACTTAGAACATGAAGACTCAACTGGTCAAGGTTAGTTTAATGTCCCTAAGTTTGGGGGGGGGGGGGGTTGTGTAGGAGAGTAGGGTCTGCTTTCTATGTTCACCCCCACTTTTTGCTTTTGCTTTACTGGTTGTCGACTTAGATGTGGCTGTGGGCCTGCTAATCAGACCCACAACCCTGCTGTTCTCTCTCTAAATTAATACTATGTACTTTAGGTGCATAACCCATTTGGATAGGATCACCGTATTGGCCCCTGTACAGTGTACCCTAGGTACCCAGGGCATAGGTGTACCCCAGGCCTACCAGGGGCTGCAGCATGTATTATGCCACCCCTGGCCTGGCCTTCCATTTTGACACAACTGGCTGATCACTCAGCTGGGGCAAGGTTGTGTAATCACCCCTTGCTTAGGTGTAGTATTCCTATACCTAACTTACATATAGACACATGTGTACCTATCAGCCACTCCTATGGCAGGCCTTAACAATCCTGGAGGCAGAGTGCTTGGTAACATGTGAGATGGTGCTCTAGCATGAGCTGAGCCTGTCTGCAGCTTTCGGAACCATGTCCTTACAGCTGTTCTATGATATAGCCTACCATATACTCTTAAAGTGCCTTATAATCTTAAACGGTTATGGTAACTATGGTTTGGCTTTATCGAAACATGTCGTGTAAGGTGTCTAACACTGTGGAATAATACCCCCATACCATTTCTGGACATGAGGATATTATTCCCCCCTTCTAGAGGGAAAGACATGTTGAAATCACACTTTACTGTTAGCCTCTGACCAAAGCCTCAGCATCACAAAATGGATGCTGCTGCCACAACACAAGTCTGACCTCCTGCTGCTGGGAGTGATCCCAGCCAGGGAGGCCTGGACAATAGGTTTCCTGCTTGGGGAGGTGCTAGCACCTCCCCAGACAGCCTTTAGTGTATTGGGGCAGGGTGGGCTGAAAGGAATGAGACATGCCTGGGGCACACAAGGTGTTCCTTGCAGAGTCCAGTTCAAACCGGCGCTGGGGCACTCCAGCCCCAGCTCTGGCGCGAAACTGGACAAAGGGAAGTGGGTGTAACCACCCCCTCCCAGGTCCCACCCATAAGGCGTGACCTAGCAGGTATCCCAGCCCCCCAGATTAGTATAAGAGTGGGAGTTGGGCCTCAAGACTTTAGATTATCCTGAACCTGCAACTTGAACAGAAACTCTGGACCTTCGACATTCGACGAAAGAAGAAGACTGAAGAATCTCCCTTGTGGCCAAGGAGTGGCTACCCTGTGCAAACAGGCACCATCAAGAGACTACCCTTTGCTTTGCTAAAGTTCTACGAGGGACCGACTGCAGAGCCCGACCAGAGCCTTGACTTCCAGACTTCTCTGACCCTGATCCACATCCACAGCAGAGCTGAGATCCGTGGAGGCGACGAGAGACGTGGGACCGGCTACCTGGGAAAAGTGGCTAGTATCTTCAAGCGCAGCTTCTGAGGCACCCTCGAAGTTGTGCACCGGGGATTGAGAAGCCCCAACCCCAAGCACCATCTGCACCGAAGACCAGCCCCCCACACTCCACGAGTCCTGCGTGGGGCCCTTCTGCATTTTCCTGCTTGCCCCGTCTGTCCGGTTGCTTGCCCGCTGGCTAGTGGCCTTTGTGACGACGCATCCTGAAATCTTCACCGCTGGTTTGGCTCCTCCAGACTGGCTCCTGCTTCTTTGAAAAAGAGAAGCACCCCAGACCTTCCTGGTCTGCACCAGAAGCAAGTCCTCCGTTCTTCGTGGGTTCCGCTTGCCAAGGCTTGGTGAGTCCTAGTCCAACTTCGACGACGCCGACAGCAAGAGCCTTCGTGGGACAGCTCGCCTCCTGGTCCTGGTCGTCCTCGGCGTTCCCTGGTCCTCGGGGCTGCAGCGACAAGCTTCACCTTCACCTGCAATCTTCACGACATCGCCTGGTTCCTTCCTGGTTCCATGTGGTCACTGGCTAGTGACCTTCACTCTGTCCCTTCTGCTTGCAGGTCTCCTCTCTTCTTGATCCCAGCCTTGGGATCCACCGGACCCTGTTCACTGACTGCCTGTCAGGATCTTTCCTTCAGGCATCCATAGAAGTCCACGACGAAACCCGACGCAAGTTCACACCTATGCACCCGCAGCCTGTGGGCTAGGTAACTTGGGTACTTCGGTGCTCACAAGGGTAGTGACTATCCTAGGGTCTAGTTTCCGAGTCTCGACTTTCTAGCTATACCAGAAGTGTCCTAAATCTGCTTATTTCTAACTGCTAGTGATTCTATTGACTTTTACGCATTACGCGTGAGTGTTTCCACTCTGCACCTGAATCCCGTGGGCCTCCCACTTCCTAACCTTTGGTAGTATAGTGTAGCCCCAGCGATTCCCTAGACCTAGGCCTATCCTATTTCCGTGACAGTGGTCCTTATACCACTTACTTAGTATATGGTTTGCGTGGCCCCTAGGGCCTAACTGTATTACTTACCTGTGTGACTTAATGTATGCTTAAATAAGACTGTGTTGTACTTACCTCTAATCTCATAAAGAGTGCTGAGGGTTTGACTAGAATAAATACACTTTATTTTATATATATATCTGTTGTGGTGTCCTTTCATTTGGTATTCAAGGGATTATATATGGTATCACAGCTGGCTTCACATGCCATTCAGAGTTTAGCCTAAGACTGCTCTTGTCCATGCTACCACTAGGATAGCTGGTCTATAAGGTTGACTTTACAACCAATCACCATAAGGGTTGTTTGGACTGATATAAGGTGTACACTAGAACTAGTGACATCATACATCAGGCCAACTTCTCACAGACAACCTTTATTGAATGCTATCCTAGTGGTAGCTATGGAGAGTAGCCTTCGGGCTAAGTCTTGAAGGAATGTAAAGCAGCTTGTTATACCAGTCTATAATCTCTTGAGTGCATAAATGAAAGACAACCACACCAGGTATATATATAAAATATATGTATTTATTTAGAAACAGACCCTCCTAGACTCTTTATGAGACTAGAGGTCAAAACACATAAGTTACACTTCAAATATGACAGCAAAAAGGACAAATACACGTTAGGCCCTAGGGGCGAGCCAAACCATATACTAAAATAGTGGTATAAGAACCACGACTTAACTAGACACAAGGCCTAGAGCCTGTAGAATCGCTGGGACCCCAAGAAACCACGCAAGGTAGTGACACAGGGGACCCAAGGGAGCCGTGTGCAGTGTGAGAACACAGCCGCGAGCTCTCGTTAGCTTCAATGGGGAAAGTCGCGGTTAGATTTTAAAGATTAGGGACACTTAGAAATGAACTAGGACCAAACCCTTTGGGACTTAGGAAGTTCTAGGGTCAACACCCACGGGAGCACCGGAGTATTTGTGTTACCTCACCCAAGGAAGCCGGGTGCATAGGTGCCAAATGGTGTTAGGTCGCGTTGTCGATTTCAATGGGAGCTGGCAAAGAAGTGCTGCTGCCGGGAAGATGCGAAGTGTCCGAAGAGATCCTGGATCGAAGATGAGAAGAACCTGAAAGCAGAGGGGACAGAGTCTGGGTCCCTTGCCAGTGACCAGGAAGGCGATAGGCGGATGCCCACAGATGTTGGGTGACTTCAGGTGAAGGAGATGAAGCTTGGCTCTTCAGCCACGAGAACCAGGAGGCATCAAGGACAACCAAGAGCTGGATTCGAGCTGTCCCACGAAGGATGTCGAGTGCTGCAGCGTCGGTGCCCGGATTGGACACAACAAGCCTTGGCAACAGCAACCCACGCAGAAAAAGAAGAAATGCTTCGGTGCAGACCAGCAAGGTCTGAGGGACTCACCACTTGGTTGGGAGTCAGGGCACATCTGGAGCAACTAGGGAAGCACTCGGAAAATCAAAGTTGCCCCCTCAGGGACCCACCAGTTGACGGACAAGGGATCGCGAAGGGACCTCGAGAGGAAACACAAAATGGCGGCCCACAGGTCACTCGGGATGACTAAGCCGACAATCTTCGGTGGATCTTCTGCTCGAGGGGGGGGCTACAAGTAACCCCAAGCATGACTTCAAGAGACGTTGAGAAGTCAATGCACTTGCAAAAGTGCACGGTGATCAGGAGTTCCTGTTCCACACTACTCAAGAGGACTGCGGGTCTCGGCTTTGCTGGGGACTCGGGTCGGCCTCTGAGATGTCTAGAAATCCTCTTCCTGGGCTGCAAATACTTCGGAGTCCGGCGGGAGCTTCGGAAATGCAGACCGGCAAATTGCTTCGTTGGTGCCTACCAAGCAGGGGAGTCACTCCTTGACCCCAAGGGAGAATTCTTCAGTCCTCTAGCCTTTAGTAGAGCGTCGAAGTTCCAGGATTCAGCTTCAGAGTTTCGTCCAGGGATATCTAAATTTCTGGTTACAGAGGTTCCTTACTTATACCTAAAGAAAGGGTTGGACTAGCTCTGGGGACCCACCTATGGGAGGGTTTGGAAAGAGGGGTGGCTACACCCATTTCCTTTGTCCAGTTTCGCGCCAGAGCAGGGGCTAGAAGCGCCTGAACCTGTTTGAGCTGGACTATGCACAGGGACACCAAATGTGCCCCCAGTGCAGGACTTCAAAGCACTCAGAGAGTGCTCCCACCCAGCCCCAATACACATCATCCTGTCTGGGAGGTGGTTACACCTCCATGTGACAGGAAACCTATTGTCCAGGCCTCCCCTGCCCGAGTTTCGGTCAGCAGCAGGAGGTCTGACCCGTGTCTGTGGCTGCAGCATCCATTTTGTGATGCCAGGGCTCTATTAGATTTCTATCGGGTATACCAGTACTGCCATGTCTCTCCCTCTAGAAGGGTGGGATCATGTCCTCACATCAAGAACTGATGTGGGGGTATGATTCCAAGGTGTTTGACACCAAACACAACATGTTTCCCTGCAGCCAGTCCAAAGTTAGCATTAACCGTTTAAGATAAAATACACTTAAGAGTAAATGGTCAGGCTGCACCACTGGCAACCCCGGAGAAGAGATTCCGAAGGCTGCAGAGGGGCTCAGCTCATGCCTGGGCACCCTCTCACATACAACCAAGCACCCTGCCTTCAGGATTGATAAGGCCTGCCATAGGGGTGACTGATAGGTTACTATGTGCAGTGATAGGTGAGGTATAGCGAACCTATACCTCAGTAAGGGGTGCATGCACCACCTTACCCAGGCTGCAGTAGCAGACCTGTGGCGTCATTATGGGTGGCTTTCCAGGGGTGGCATAATACATGCTTCAACCCCTGGTAGGCCTCTGGGGTACCTATGCCCTGGGTACATAGTATACCATATACTAGGGACTCACAAGGGTACCTCAGGATCCAATCTGTGGTGTACCTAGAGTACCTGCAATCAATTTAGAGAGGAAGCAGCTAGGCTGGGCCCCTGAATAGCAGGGTCCCAGCCAGACTAAAGTCGAAAAACAGTGAAAAACCAGCAACAAGCATTGGCACAGCCAATAGGTCTCGCCTTTGGGACCATATAAGTAGTTAGCCATGCAGCACACAAGTAGGTACTATAAGTAGGTATTTTCTTTAAAAAAAAAATAGGTAAAATTAAATTGCCCTGGCTAATGACAGACCTAAAAAACGGACACAAAAAATGCGAGCTGTTAAACGACTGAAAGAACTCACCTCACCAAAAAATCCCACATGTGGGAGAAAAGTTATCCCTCCCTACCAGACACCACAAAAACCAAGAAAAGAAGTTGGGCTGATGCGTGTTCATCAACATGCAGTTGAACCAGAGGCACTGCTAGTGTACGAACGGCAAGTCGACTATCTACAAGATTATAAATAGTCAAAACTTGACGCCTCACTCCATTCATTTTGCTTTCCTTCCAGTTCTTCTTTTTTTTATCCTAAGGATAATTCCAGCTACATGTGAATCTTTGATCAAAACAATATAAACTCATTTTGATTTGTTCTTGTGTCGACTGTCTATTTATACACCGCGTAGCTTCTTCAGATATGCCCCTAATATTAACCTTGCCCTTAATTCTGTCATGTAAGGAGAACTGTAATCACTCCCCAAAATCTGCCTCTTTGCCAGCTAGTCACCCTAAAACTGCGTCATTCTCATCTAAGGCTACCATGTGGCTGTTCCCCCCCCCCACCCCCGAGCATGACCAGTATTTTAATGCCCTGGACCATACAAAAAGTAGGAACATCATTCATAAGAAGTATTTTTGCCTCGTATCAGTAAATACCTAGAATACCAAATATAAAAAGAAAGGAATTTAAAATGTGCTCTGGAACTGTCTTAATGATCCATGGCTGATCTCTAACATTAAAATAAAAGGTCTTAAAAACTTCCTAACAACATAGTACTAGCTGTAGCTGGTGAACCAGTGGTGAAGTATACTAAATGAGGACTGTAAAGGAAGGGAGAGTTAATCAGTCAAATAGTGGAGATGATGTTTTGGTAAATGTGAAAGTGCAGTAAGTACCTGAAACATTAATTAGGCAAGGACCGTGAAAATAACGGCGAGTGAAGGAAGGCAGAAGGCGTGATGCTTGGGAGGACGAGTTTGGCGTGAGGAGTGATCAACTTGCCGTCTAACATGGGGGCTGGATTCGTGAAACATACCAAGGGGTTACGAAGCAGAGGCCAGATTGCATTAATAAAGCAAGGACTGTGAAAATAACAGCGAGTGAAGGAAGGGCGTGATGCTTTAGAGGACGAGTGAGAAACTTGCCATCTAATGTGGGGGCTGGATAAGTAAGACTTACCAAGTGATTAAGAAGGCGAGGCCAGGATGAGGCTTGTAGTTCCGAGAGAATTTGGAAACGCCGTCAGGGGATCGGTGCTTGTGGGAGCCTAGCTAAATACGACACAGATGTAAATACGGTGTAGCATGTGGAATGGAACAAGTGAGGAAGTGCTGGGATGAAAGGCTTACCGTGATCAAATAGAAAAGCTCATAAGGACTCTTCTCGTAATATAGATACAAAGCCTCCAGGAGCGTAGGTATTATTAAACTGTAGGCAGATTTAGGACTGGCGTGAGGGCGAAAGCCAGAGGAGGGTGCCTAAACAGTAAGGAGTGAAGGAGGTGCTGGAAAGTAAGAAGGGACGGGAACAAAAAAAATGAAAGCCAAATATAGACAAGGAGGAAATGAAGGAAAAAAGAATAGCGTGAAGAAAACGACAGTGGAAGAGAGAAAAAAACACGGAGGAACAAAAGGAGTAAAAAAGGAGTAAAATGATAAAATGGAAAGATAAGGGAAGAATGGAAGCAATAAGGGAAAGTCACCGCCATAATTCGCACACATATATTTGTCATTGATTGATCCTGGACCATGTTCAGGCATTTGTGAAAGTGAAAGTAATGGCTAGCGATGCGGAGGAAGAGATAACAAAAGGCAGATGGTGGCTGCGCACGTGCACGCGAGCGTGCATGCAAGCTTGAGGCCAGGAAAAGCTTATGGGTAGCATTTTGAAAACCCCCTTACTAAAAGTCGAGCAAGCAGTGCATGCGCTGTTCTAGGCACGACCTAAAAAGTGGGGGTAAACATGTGAAGCAGATCCTACTCTCCTACACAACCTCCCCCAAACGCAGGGACATTAAACTAACCTTGACCAGTTGAGTCTTCATGTTCTAAGTGGAAATATCTGGAGAGTCCATCTGCATTGGCATGGTTACTTCCAGGTCTATGTTCCACTGTATAGTCCATCCCCTGTAGGGAAATGGACCACCTGAGAAGTTTGGGATTTTCACCCTTCATCTGTTTTAGCCATAAGAGGGGCTTAAGGTCCGTATGAACAATGACGTGAGTACCAAACAAGTATGGCCTCAACTTCTTCAGAGCCCAAACTACAGCAAAGGCCTCCCTCTCAATGGCTGACCAACGTTTCTCTCAACCTTCTGCTTATGAAAGCTACTGGTTGATCCTGACCTTCATCATTCAACTGTGACAGTACAGCCCCTACCACCAACTCAGATGCATCTGTTTGGACAATGAACTTTTTGGAGTAGTCAGGACTTTGCAGAATGGGAGCAGTGCACATGGCCTGCTTCAGGTCATCAAATGCCTTTTGACAGCTAACTGTCCACTGAACCTTTTTGGGCATTTTCTTAGAGGTTAAGTCATTCAGGGGTGTCACTATTGATCCATACCCAAATCTTCTGTAGTACCCAATCAGGCCTAAGAAGGCTCTCACCTGAGTCTGGGAAGTTGGAGCAACCCAGTCCATTATGGTCTGGATTTTGCTCTGCAATGGTTGAACCTGGCCTCCACCTACAAGGTTGCCGAGGTACACAACCTGACTCTGCCCTATCTGGCACTTAGTAGCCTTCATAGTTAGGCCTGCTTTTTGCAGGGCCTCCAAAACATTCCCTAGGTGGACCAGGTGATCCTCCCAGGTGGAGCTAAAGACAGCAATATCATCTAGATATGCTGCACTATAGTCTTCAAGGCCTGTAAGGAATTGATTCACCAACCTGTGGAAAGTGACAGGTGCATTCTTCAAACCAAAGGGCATTACCACAAATTGATAGTGCAGACTAGGGGTAGAAAATGCTGTCTTTGGCTTTGCATCATCAGCTAGTCTGACCTGCCAGTAGCCAGCTGTCAGGTCAAATGTGCTTAGAAACTTGGCTGAGGCCAAAGTATCTATCAGTTTATCTGCCCTGGGGATGGGATGGGAATCAGTCCTAGTGATTGCATTGAGATCCCTGTAATCCACACAAAACCTCATCTCTCTCTTGCCATCTTTGGTGTGAGGTGTAGGTACCAGGACTACTGGACTAGCCCAAGGGCTATCTGGGGGTTCAATGACTCCCAAATCCAACAACGTTTGGACTTCTGTCCTTATACAGTCCCAGACATGGTCAGGTTGCCTGTAGATCTTATTCTTCACAGGAAGACTGTGCCCAGTGTCCACTTCATGAGTGCACCAGGTGGTCTGACTTGGAGTCAGAGAAAACATATGTCTGTACTGACTGAGAAGCTTTCTGCAGTCAGTTTGCTGCTGGACAGTGAGGCTGCCTGCCAATGCTACACCATCAACTTACCCATCATCAGGGTTCTGAGAAAGCAGGTCAGGGAGTGGGTCACTCTCTTCCTCCTGTCCTTCATCAGTAGCAATGAGCAAGCCCATGTCTGCCCTGTCAACATATGGTTTAAGTCTGTTGACATGAAGTACCCTGTGGGGACTCCTAGGGGTTCCCAGGTCTACCAAGTAGGTGACCTCCCCTTTCCGTTCAACTATGGTATGGGTGCCACTCCATTTGTCCTGGAGGGCTGCTGGGGCCACAGGCTCCAACACCCACAGTTTCTGTCCTGGCTGGTAAACAGTCAGTACAGCCTTTTGGTCATGCCAGGCCTTTTGTAATTCCTGGCTAGCCTCAAGGTTTTTAGTAGACTTTTTCATGTATTCAGCCATCCTGGAGCGGACACCAAGTACAAAGTCCACTATGTCTTGCTTAGGGGGTTTGAGAGGTAACTCCCATCCTCCCTTCACCAGACACAAAGGACCCCTAACTGGGTGGCCAAACAAAAGTTCAAAAGGGCTGTAACCAACCCCCTTTTGTGGCAACTCCCTGTAGGCAAACAAAAGGAAGGGCAAAAGGATGTCCCATCTGCGCTTAAGCTTTTCTGGGAGACCTTTGATCATGCCCTTTAAGGTTTTGTTAACTCTTTCAACTAAACCATTGCATTGTGGGTGATTGGGTGTGGTGAATTTGTAATTTAATCCACACTCCTTCCACATAACAGTTAAGTAACTTGACATAAAGTTTGCATCTCTGACAGATACTACCTCCTTAGGAATGCCTACTCTTGAGAATACACCAGAGAGATCTCTTGCCACCACAGGTGCTGTAGGGGTCCTAAGGAGAATGACTTCTGGGTACCTGGTGGCATGGTCCACCACCACCAGTATAAATCTGTGCCCAGATGCAGGTTGAGGATCCATGGTACCAACAATGTCAATCCCAACCCTCTCAAAGGGAACCCCACCACAGGTAGTGGTATCAGGGGGGTCTTTGTGGTTCCACCTGCCTTGCCACTGGCTTGGCAGGTCACACAGGAGCGACAAAACTCCTTAGTGTCTTCAGACATGTGGGGCCAGTTAAAGTGAGGGATAATTCTGTCCCAAGTCTTGGTCTGGCCTAGGTGTCCTGCTAGAGGAATATCATGGACTAGTGTCAATAGGAAGCCTCTAAACATCAGAGGTATGACCAACCTCCTCGATGCACCAGGCTTGGGGTCTCTACTCTCTGAGTAAAGGAGTCCATCATCCCAATAAATCTTATGAGTGCCACTAGCATTCCCAGCAGCCTCATCAGCAGCTTGCTTTCTGAGGTGTTCAAGAGAGGGGCATGTTTTCTGCTCCTGGCTCAGATCAGACCTGAAAGGGCCCCCTGTCCCCAAGAACTCAACTTGGTTAGGTTCAAGCTCCTCTGGGACAGTTCCTTCTTCAGGCTCAAGATCATCTCCCTGAGGAGACTGATCTGCATTCTGAGTCAGGTGGGAAGGCACTGCCTTAACCCTACTGCTCCTCCTCTTGGGATGCACCTGGTCCATTATTCCAGAATCCAGGGCCTGTCCAGTGTTAGACATTTTGGCCTGTGACCCAGTCACAGCAAAGACATGAGCAGGGATCCCTAACATTTCTGCATGTCCTGAGCTCCACTTCAGCCCAAGCTGAAGTTTCTAGATCATTGCCAAGCAAGCACTGTACTGGTAGGTCTGCACTTACCACAACCTTCTTAAGGCCAGTTACCCCTCCCAGGAGAAGTTAACAACTGCCAGAGAATGGTCTGTTCTGACATTGCCAGCATTGGTCACTTGGTACATTTCACCAAGTATAATCTGCCCAGGATCTAAAAGATCTATTATCACCATTGTGACACTTGCTCCTGTGTCCCTGAATGCCAAAGCCTCTTTTCCATTTATCAAAGGCTGCTCTCTGTATTTACCCAAATTACTGGGACTCACAAAGGGGGACATATCCATACCCCCATCACAGAATAGGACAGCCTGAGTTGGAACTCTGACTAGGCCAGAGTCCATCTCAGAACCCAGGGTCAACCCTACTACACCCTTATTCTGAACATTACCACCACCAATTGCAGCTGTACTAGGGGGAACAGTTGCCTTAGGGGCAATGGTGGCTGAAGTTGATTCTTTGGACTTGGTTCAGCCACTTGTCCAGTGAGTTTTCTGCCTACAGATTTTGCACCACGGTGTCTTTTGGCCTTTTCCCTTGTTAGACTGTGAATCCCTACCTGAAGAAGATTGTTGGGGCCCTTGTGAAGACTTCTGGTCTTTACCTTTCTCCCCACCCTTGTCAAAGTTTTTAGGATCTTGCTTCTTGGATTCACCACCTTGGTTCTGTACCTTCTGCCTCACCCTGGTTCTGACCCACTTGTCTTCCTTCTTTCCCAATTCTTGGGGAGAGGTCAGATCTGAGTCCACCAGGTACTGGTGCAACAGCTGATTTTGACAGTTATTAAGGATCTGCTCCCTCAAATTAAATTGTACAATCCTTGAAAGTCATGCACTTTGCTGCCAAGTAACCAACCCTTCAGAGCCCTAGTAGCACAATCTACAATGTCTACCCAGTCTTGATTCTGTGCCTTTTGGGTATCCCTGAACCTTAACCTGTATTGTTCAGTGGTTATGCCAAACCCTTCAATTAATGCACCTTTCAGACTGTTATAATCATCTGTCTCCTCCTCTCTAACAGTGAGGAGCTTATCTCTACATTTGTCTGCAAAGGAGAGCAATAATATTGCTGCTCACTGCTCCTGGGGGACCCTTTGAACTTTACAGGCCCTTTCCAGTGCAGGTATCCATTTGTAGATGTTATCTCCACCCTGGTAGGGAGGAAAAATCGTATTCAGGTTTCTATGGTCATGAGACCTCTCCCTATCTCTAGGGATGTTGCTGCCACCATGGGACTCTAGTCCCAACTTTTTTCTAGCTCTGTAGATATCTAGGGCCTCCTTATCTAGGGATACCTGCTTTTTTCTGATTTCAAGCTGAGCTTACTCATACTTAAGCAGTCTCTCCCTCCTCTCCTGAGAGGTTTCCCTCCTATGAGAGGAAATAGAGGTCCCTATAGATGAACCCGAATGGTTAGACTCCACTGAGGGAGATCTAGACCTTCTAGGCCCACCACCAACTCTTCCAGGAGGGACAAAGAGGGGGCCAGTGTGACCCTCCTCCCCATCTTCCAGGGGAGCTGGATTTTCCAGGTCAGATCATTGTCATCTTCCTGGCCAGCATTAGAGGTCAGGTCACGGGGGATTTCATCCCTATGCCCTTCCTCATGTGCTGTCCCACCCACTCTGCCTACCCCTTCAGACCCTATAGGTCTTCTGAGATCATCCAGTCTGAGTACCTCTATGAGATGCCGGGTGGTTGGACTTTTGCCTGTCTTCAGTTTCCTAGCTGTGCATAATGTCCTCAGTTCCATGAATGGGAGGTTATCATACTTGGAAATTAGAAGCCCATTGGCTTCTGGCAGGGACCCACTGGTTCCTGGCCTTGAAGACATTACTAGTGAGATGTGGTGTATTGCACTACCTACTCTAGTGTGGCCTACTAAACTCTCTTGAGTTGTAGAAAGGGTGTGCTAAGCCCTTAACACACAACTCTAAGTTCAGTAGAACTTACTGTATTCTAAAGCTTGTATTATATGTACCTAGGTTACCTTTAGTGGTTTTCAGTTAGTCACTCAATTGAGATTATCTGGTAAAACAATAGCAAGCTGGAATCCCACCGCTGCCACCAATGTGAGAAGTTGGCCTGGTATATGCTGTCCACTAGTTATAGTGGGCACCCTGTACCAGTCCAAACAACCAGTTATTGGTTAAGGACAACCTTTATTGAAAGCTATCATAGTGGTAGCTATGGAGAGCAGCCTTCGGGCTAAGTCTTGAAGGAATGTAAAGCAGCTTGTTTTACCAGTCTATAATCTCTTGAGTGCCTAAATGAAAGACAACCACACCAAGTATACATATAAAAAAGATGTATTTATTTCTAAACACACCCTCCTAGACTCTTTATGAGACTAGAGGTCAAAACACATAAGTAACACTTCAAATATGACAGTAATAAGCACAAATACACGTTAGGCCCTAGGGGAGAGCCAAACCATATACTAAAATAGTGATTTAAGAACCACAACTTTACTAGACACAAGGCCTAGAGCCTGTAGAATCGCTGGGACCCCAAGGAACAACCCAAGATAGTGACACAGGGGACCCACGGGGCCGTGTGCAGTGTGAGAACACAGCCGCAACCTCCCGTTAGCTTCTATGGGGAAACTCGCAGTTAGATTTTTAAAGATTAGGGACACTTAGAAATGAACTAGGACCAAACACTTTGGGACTTAGGAAGCTCTGGGGTCAACACCCACGGGAGCACGGGAGTACTCGTGTTGCCGGGTGCATAGGTGTCAAATGGTGTCGGGTCGCATCGTCGATTTCAATGGGAGCTGGCAAAGAAGTGTTGCTGCCGGGAAGATGCGAAGTGTTCGAAGAGATCCAAACCTGGATCGAAGATGAGAAGAACCTGAAAGCAGAGGGGACAGAGTCAGGGTCACTTGCCAGTGACCAGGAAGGCGATAGGCGGATGCCCACCGATCTCGGGTCATTTCAAGTGAAGGAGGTGAAGCTTGACTCTTCAGCCACGAGGACCAGGAGGCGTTGAGGACAACCAGGAGCTGGACTCGAGCAGTCCCACGAAGGATGTCGAGTGTTGCAGCGTCGGTGCCCGGATTGGACACAACAAGCCTTGGCAACAGCAACCCACGCAGAAAGAGAAGAAATGCTTCGGTGCAGACTAGCAAGGTCTGAGGGACTCACCACTTGGTTGGGTGTCAGGGCACGTCTGGAGCAACCAGGGAAGCCCAAGGAAAATCAAAGTTACCCCCTCAGGGACCCACCAGTCGAAGGACCAGGGATCACGAAGGGACCTCCACGCTACTCACGAGGGCTGCGGGTCTCAGCTTTGCTGGGGACTCGGGTCGGCCTCTGAGATGTCTGGAAATCCTCTTCCAGGGCTGCAAATACTTTGGAGTCCAGCGGGAGCTTCGGAAATGCAGACCGGAAAATTGCTTCGTTGGTGCCTGCCAAGCAGGGGAGTCACTCCTTGACCCCAAGGGAGATTTCTTCAGTCCTCCTGTCCTTTTGTAGAGCGTCGAAGTTCCAGGATTCAGCTTCAGAATTTCATCCAGGGATATCTAAAGTTCTGGTTACAGAGGTTCCTTACTTATACCTAAGGAAGGGGTTGGACTAGCTCTGGGGACCCACCTATGGGAGGGTTTGGAAAGAGGGGTGGCTACACCCATTTCCTTTGTCCAGTTTCATGCCACAGCAGGGGCTGGAAGCCCCTGAACCAGTCTGAGCTGGACTATGCACAGGGACACCAAATGTGCCCCCAGTGCAGGACTTCAAAGCACTCAGAGAGTGCTCCCACCCAGCCCCAATCATCATGTCTGGGAGGTGGTTACACCTGCCTGTGACAGGAAACCTATTGTCCAGGCCTCCCCTGCCTGAGTTTCGGTCAGCAGCAGGAGGCCAGACCCGTGTCTATGGCAGCAGCATCCATTTTGTGATGCCAGGGCTCTATTAGATTTCTATTGGGTATACCAGTACTGCCATGTCTCTCCCTCTAGAAGGGTGGGATCATATCCTCACATCAAGAACTGATGTGGGGGTATGATTCCAAGGTGTTTGACACCAAACACGACATGTTTCCATGCAGCCAGTCCAAAGTTAGCATTAACCGTTTAAGATATAATGCACTTAAGAGTATAAGGTCAGGCTGCACCACTGACAACCCCGGAGAAGAGATTCCGAAGGCTGCAGAGGGGCTCAGCTCATGCCTGGGCACCCTCTTTCGTGTAACCAAGCACCCTGCCTTCAGGATTGATAAGGCCTGCCATAGGGGTGACTGATAGGTTACTATGTGCGGTGATATGTGAGGTATAGTGAACCTATACCTCAGTAAGGGGTGCATGCACCACCTTACCCAGACTGCAGTAGCAGACCTGTGGTGTCATTTTGGGTGGCTTTACAGGGGTGGCATAATACATGCTTCAGCCCCTGGTAGGCCTCTGGGGTACCTATGCCCTGGGTACATAGTATACCATATACTAGGGACTCACAAGGGTACCTCAGGATCCAATCTGTGGTGTGCCTAAAGTACATGCAATCAATTTAGAGAGGAAGCAGCTAGGCTGGCACCCTGAATAGCAGGGTCCCAGCCAGACTAAAGTCGAAAAACAGTGAAACACCAGCAAAAAGTGGGGGTAAACATGTGAAGCAGATCCTACTCTCCTATGAATGTCAATAAGTCCACATTATGGGTTTTACGCGGTTCTTTCGGCAATTATAGATGGGGCGCAGATCTCTGTAAGACTCAGGCCGGCATGAAATATCTTGGGGTCTTCATAACAGACAGACAGGAGGACTCCAGGGCACGCAATATAGACACAGTTCTCACTAAGGGTAAAAGGGAGCTGAAGTCATGGGCGGGTTTGCCCCTATCCTTGTAAGGTTGTTTCGCAATCTATAAGATGATATCTCTCCCACGGCTCTTATATCAACGACAAAATCACCCCTACGCCATTTCGCAGATATGGTTCAGACAGATCAACTCCATGCTGAATGGGTTCCTCTGGGGTGGGGGGGGGAGCGGTCAGACTGGTGCTTCGCACCTGTTTTCTCTCCACTTATTGCAGCCGACGACATACATTCATATTATGCAGCCTCTCACTTACACGTTCTAAACGACTGCTGGTATGGCCTAAGAGACGAACCAGCATACACCATGGAGAGATGGCTGCTAGGGTTACCGTCGCTATACAAATATTTGTACGGATGTCCAAATACCCACGCTCTCCCCCAGCTACTAAAGTAGTGTTGACAACATGGCGACATTCTCTTCACTGGCTGAATCGTCTCATGTTTGAGGCCCCGCTATGGTGTAATTGCCTCCTACCACACTTGCAACATCTATAGGGCTTCCAAGGCTGGGACCGGATCGGGATTTCTTCATTGGGGAACATTCTCCAAGGCATCACTTTTTAAATCCTTTTCAGGCCTACAAGAAGAATATTCCATGCTGCGCACTCAATTTACAAATATTTACAATTCCGTCACGACCTTGCACCCTAACCTAGAAACCTCACGGCTCTCCCTGAATTTAGCCCATTGGAAGGGAAACTCCTAATGGGAGACCTAGCGGACCACAACATTTCCCAAATATATCAGACACTAGTTACCCACAGCGCTTCCAAACTGGAAACTCTTAGAGGAATCTGGCAAGCTGATATAGGTCCCATCGACAAGGATGAGTACAGAGAGGCACTGGAGTCCTCCAGGGGAGCTGCAGTCTGTTTATGCTTGCAATTGAGCCAGCTAAAATACCTAAACAGAGCATATTACATACAACTGAGGCTTTGGAAGGTAGGACTCATCGCCTCCCCAGCATGTCTACGCTGTGGGGTGGAAGAAAGCACATTCCTGCACACGGTATGGACATGCTCAGCCCTTGCTAAGTTCTGGAGGGGAGTGTTCCGGTGCCTGGCTGAGGTGCTGGGGTGAACCCTACACAATACACCACGGCTTACGTTACTACAAATCCCAGAGAATGTTGGAGGTAACAGATACAAACGCCACCTGCTGTTTCTAGGTCAGACCTTGGCTAAATGGGACATAGCCTGCTCCTGGAAAGCGAATTCCCCACCCCGACAGGGTGTTTGGAAGCGAGGATTAGATTTCTGCATGGGGTTGGAGGAGCCTTTATTTAAGGCTTGGGGATGCCCTAAAAAACATGCACGCATATGGCAGCACCTTGCAGATTACAGAGGTATTGCCCTGACCCCACTGACACAGCAGCCCACATCGTCAAAGGTAGAGGTTCTGTTCCAAGGCTAACAAATAGATTATTTATACTGCTTACAAGTTGATGATAGGGATGGATCATCGGATAGCGACACAGTTATTTCCTTTTTTTAAATTATTTTTATTAGCCATAAGTATAATACCATTAAACAAATATAGCACAGAAATACAACACAAGTAACCAATATTAAAACATATGAGAACACAGAGAGTATAACATAATTTTACTAACAAACATAAGAAGATGACATTAAATTAGTTAAATACACAATCAAGGAGAAGGAACAACACAATTAAATGACAATAATATCTATATCAGAAAAGAAGTCATTAGGCAGATAGTTCATGATTCAGATCCAATCTTCTTTACTGTAATTCAAGTCAAGTTTTCTTCATGAAAAGTCATTTGATTTTTTCAAATTAAAGACTTGCAGCTTTCTTGTATAAATCAGACCACTCTTTGTTGCAATATTTAATTCAGCCAACGCGTTTCGTCTTAAAAAGACGTCATCAGGGCTGAGATAATAGAAAAAACAATTGCAGATAGTACCTCAGTCGAGCTAGGCAATTCTAATAAGCCCTCTCCACAAGTAAGATAATCCCTTACTTGCAATACTTATGTATTCTGTAATATCCCAAATTCTTCTTTCAAAGATATATAAATGATTGAAATCCTTGTCCTTCATACAGCTGCCCAAGCTGTGTTATACCACTACGCGCCACCCTCTCCCCACATGATCATGAAATATATCAGACAATCTCGGATTTCCCCATAGCTTAGTATGCAGTTCAGGCAATGTGTAAGCCTTACATATATCTTGCCAGATCCTAGTTATATGTCTAACTACCTTAAATCGAACCCTCTTGTAGTAATTAGGGTCGGACATTCTGTACAACAGAAACCCAGTATTTGGACCACAAGCCAACTGGTATGAAAACCAAGTCATGCCAGTACCAGGCCCCTTAAGTAGACTTTGAATCCGGCTAACGAAGGCAGCCCAAAAATATAATTTAAAATCTGGGAGTTTGAAACCACCTTGTACATATGGTAACTTAATGTACCGAAGAGCTCTCCTTGCCCACCTGTAACCCCATATAAAACTGCCTACAGCACTTTCTAACCGCTTGAAGAATGACAGTGGCACCCTTAGTGGGATAGTACGAAACAGGTACAAAAACTTCGGGAGAATGTTCATTTTAACTGCATTACTCCTCTCAATTATATTAAGGGGTAGCCTATGCCATCTCCACATATTTGCTACCACCTTTTTCAACAAAGGCTCGTATTTTAAAGCAACCACGTCGTCAACTCCACAACTAAGACACACTCCAAGATATATTGCCGTCCTTGTAATTGCTAGAGTAATTGGGGTCGTTTCAGATTGGAAAGTTAAAATCGTCTGTGTTTTATCCAACACGGTCATTTCCTAGCGAGAATGCTTCTTTTTTCTTCTATCGCAGCTTGTTTCTTTTTCTTTTGTTCCTCTCTTTTTTTCTCTCTTTGTTGTTACAGTACAAAATATCATAATGTTTATCTACGCCAATGCTATATTTCAGCATGTACATGTATAAAAGAGCTCTTGGAGCATGATGTTGGCAAAAAAAAAAAAACATTAAAGTATGTCCTTAAAAAGCAAAGGCATATAAAAGTCAAAGGTCCAAAATAGGCCAGTGGTCTCCATCCTTTTTCCGCACAAGGCAATAATAATATTATCAACCTTCCTTCCACTTGGAGTCGGAACCATCTCAATAGCAATCTTGCGGCGCAACACTCGCACCTACTGCAGCAAACTGGAAAGTTGCTTTTCTGAAAGTCAATCAGCTGTGGGGGAGGGAAATATAGTGAAGCATTACAGAAAAGAAAGAAAAAATCTGAAAGATTTGTATAGCCCATTTCCTGGGAGTGATGGTTTGCAAATGTGGGAGTAAACATTTGATTCTGCCACCTCTCCCTCAAATCCCCATAGGGGTGGGCATGAGCTGCTATGGGCAAGCAGCTTACAGCCAAGTCCCACAAGTGAGGATGACTGGCAGGATTGGTGCCTTTCCTGATGTGGGTGATGTCTGCAAGACCTCTGTCCTTGGCTTCAAAAGGACTTTAGGGAAATGGTGTGGTCTAGGCCCTAAAATGTTAAATCTGATGCAGGAATTGCTAGGTGGGGTCAACAGTCCCAGAGAGTGTGCCGTAGGTCTTTTGCCCTTAACACACCTGCAGGAAGAATCAGTTTTTTTACCAAAATGATGTGAGCCATCAAAGGAAGTATCCATGAGAGAAGCTTGCAAGTCTCCTGAAAATTCAGTAGAACGTATCCATGTGTGGCAGTGGAGCACAACCCTGGTTCCAACCACCTTCTACGGATAGTCGGTGGTGTCGATGCCAGCACAAACCATGTATTTAGCTGCATCCTGTCCGATATGGATTGTTTGAGACAGTGAGGCCTTAAGGTCGCACAAGTCTGCCAGCAAGATCTTCCAAAGGGTATATGTGCAGTAGCCCAGCAAGCAGAGAAGAATTGGGGTTAATCCCATTAGTAGATGCTTGCACCACTAGGCTCTCTGGAGTAGAATACTTAGTGAAAAGACCTGCATATTCACTGGTGGAAAGGAACATGGAGCCCAATTCACATCTTGGTGGGTGGCCCGTTTCTCCTCTAGAGCAACCAAGTCTATTACTCAGTCGCCCTTGACAGAGGTGCTGCCTGCCATATTTAGGAAGGTCTGATTGCCCAGTGGACATTTTGAGAATTGGCCGGAACCGCCGTCACAGCAGTTCCTGTCAATGCATTGTAAATTGATGGAGCCATATGGCAAACACTCAACTTTACATAAAAATTGCTTCTCTCAATGACATCAATATCCTCAATAACACCTTGACTAAAATGCAACATTGGCTGACTCATAACCACCTCAAACCGAATGCCCTCAAAACAAAATTCCTATGAATCCCCCCCGCAATTGCACTAGCATCAAACACTGGCTCCCACATCTTACTGCCTTGAACTGTACCCCATACATCTTGACTGCAAAATCCCTAGGTATAATCTTGGACAGTGCCCTCCCCATACAAAAGTACATTAGTCAGTACCACCTCCAGAGGTGCCAACCACCAATTGCATGCACTAAGAACACTAAAACCATTCCCCTCCCCCCGCCAGATCTAAAAATAGCAGTTCAAGCTCTTGTGTTATCGAAATTTGATTATGGTACCCTAGTGGGCCTCCCACAAATCACACTTGCACCGCTGAAAGCTACTTTGAATGCGGCATCTTGGCTCGTCACTGGATCAACAAGAAGTGGTCAGATCACCCCTGAACTCCAAGCTCTGAAATGGCTCCCCTATGAGGCTCAGATCCATCTAAAAATTGCATGTATGACCCATAAAGCACTGCATCACAATACCCTCTCTTATCTGACCAAGAAACTGGCCCTATCTGTTGGAAACAGATCGGCCAAAAGCACAAGCGCCCTACTACTTAAACCACAAACATTGAGCAAAAAAAAAAACCTACAACAGATCATTCTCCGGAATTGCCCCCAAAATCTGGAACTCTCCCTCCTGAGATCAGATGCAACCCACCCACATCAATCTTCAGGAAATAAGTAAACTTTCTACAATCTAACAAATTCACATTGAGGACATACCTCCCTCTCTTCAAAAGCGACACTTTTCTGCTGGCTGTTGTTGCTTCCTGCTCTCGCCTTTCCCTGTATCCCCAATAAGGTATAGTTTCTTACCAAACAGGAGAATATTTCGAATGAAGCAAAAAAATCACCAAAAATTGGGCACTAGGAATATGCAAAAATTGGTAAGTTCTTGACTAGAAAGTCAAAAAAAGAAGAGAGCTGAATTCCAGGGTCCTGACTGAAGGAGCCGGAAAGAACAACTGACCCAACTGTCACCCCTGGGGCATGATGGGATCTTGGGATCAGGGCTGCCTTAAAAGCATGGTGCCAGTTTTTTATCTGTACAAGGCTTTTCAGTCTCTATGTTATTGTATTACAATGCAGCCTGCAGGCTAACAATGTTTTTTTATCTGTTTTTGGCACAGTGTCTTTCTCATGAGGTTTGTCTCATTAAAGAAAGAAAAAAAAAAGGTTTTTAGGTGTATTTGTATCCCTATGGTGTTTATTTAGATATTTATATCTATCCGGGAATGTTTACATTCATTATTATTACATTGTCTAGCCTAATATGGGGGCTGCATTGGTTTGGAAAAAATAATATATGTGTTTATACATATACAGAGCTGTATATATATGTGTTTTTCATATATCATTTTTATTGTTTCCGGGGTCCCCGCACATGGGCGGGAATATTCAGTGCTTATGACTATTGATGAGGATCCCCTGGAAGAGAAGTTTACCTTTCTTCGAGAAGGCCTTGAAAAGTCACTCAAGAAAGTCACAATGCAGCCAAGGATAAGGCTACAGAGCCTGAATTCTTCATCTCGGAGTAGAAAAAGAACAGGTTGCAATGAAATATGTGCCCGGAACCTGAATAATTTTGTGAGGGAACAGAAAAAAGAACCCTCACAAACCCTTTTGCTTTGTGAGTAACATAGATGAAGAAGTGCAAGGCAATGCAGCCCATAGGCTGCCACTATAATCAGAAGAAAAAAGGAGACTGTGTCTTTAAAAGCAGAGACCTCCAATATCCCACCATGTTCAGCCAGAGGCAGTTACCTCAGTTCTTTTTGAAGTCTGTACTAGATGAGTAATAACAAAGCATGAAAAGTGTCTGCCTGTGTACTCCATCAAGGAGGAGGGAGGGTTGCTTATGACTATCATGGAAATACCCCTACGAGAGAACTGGAGTTACAGAATAGCAAGCTCATCCCCCCTGAAGAGGTGGAGTAGAAAGAACCACAAATGCATGTACATAGCTAGGCAAAGACATTTCTGAGGGATGCTTGTCCTACTTTAGCATCTGCTATAGCACCTGTGTCAAGACAGTAATGTCTAGTGAGTGTGTGGATTGATCTCCAAGTAGCTGCCTTGCCGATATCCGCCAAGGGGATATTCAGCATCAAAGCCATAGTTGCTGCCTTTCCTCTAGTGGAGTGGGCCTTGACCCTACCAGTGAGAAATGTATTAGCTAGCTGATAACAACAGAGGATGCAAAAGACGATCCATCTGGAAACTGACTGTTTCGAAGTAGATAGACCAGCGCGAACTGGGCTATAGTTGATAAATAGCTGCTAAGATTTGCAAATAGATTTGGTTTTATCCAGGTAGAATTTTAACGCTCACTTACATCCAGCGAGTAGAGCGCTCTCTGCTGGAGAAGAAGGGTTATGAAAAATCTGAGAGCAGTTAGGGAAGGAACCTGGAATGGGTACAAAACACTACCTTGGAAGAATGGAATACTGAGTCTTGCTCATGAGCGCAAAGGGCATGTATCTCACTACTTCTCCTAGCTGAAGTTATAGCCACAAGGAAGGCAATTTTCCACGTGAGATGCGGAAGAGAAGTCTGATGAATCGGCTCAAAAGGAGGAAGCATGAACCGAGAAAGCACTACATTTAGCTCCCACGGAGGAGAGGGACATCTATCAGAGGTAAAACCTCCTTTAACCCCTCCAGAAAATCTTGCTGGATCCCTAAATGTTAGACCTGGCACCTTGGCGTGAGTCTCCCTTCCACTTTTTGCCGCTGTGCCTCATGTGTTTTGCTGGTGTTAGCTGCTCAGAGCACCGTGCCACTGCCAACCAGTGCCACAGTGCAAGTGCTCCCTATTTAAAGTCTAGATGTTGGTTGGATTCCATGATTGGCTTATTTGGTTTACTGTCAGACCCCAGTAAAGTGCACCAGGAGTGCCAGGGCTTGTAAATACAAATGCTGCTGGTGGGCTTGCAGCACTGGTTGTGCCACCCACAGAAGCTGCCTGGTAAAATGTATCTAGGGTCTGCCATTGCAGAGCCTGTGTGCAGTCTGGTACTGTCATGCTGACTGGGCAAGTGCACACACTTGCCAGTCCCTAAACCTTCCCTTAACTTCATATTAGTCACCCCTATGGTAGGCCCAAGGGCAGGGTGCATTGTAAGCATAAGGTAGGACAAGCCCTGATGTGTGTGGCATGCCCTAATAGTGAATTACAGCCATTTTCGTTTTTCACTATTGTAAGGCTACCTGTTCTCCATAGGCCAGAATGGGCTGTCAGAATTGTTACATTCTATGATCCTAACAGACCCAGGGAACATGGTAGAAATTCAAGTTTAGTATGCCTGAACTCAGAATAATAAAATACATTTTTTAGTAAAGTTTATTTTAATATTCTGTGTTTGCAAATACCACTTTTAGAAAGTTGGTATTTGCTTGCCTGACCATTTCAGCCCGCCTCTGCTAGGATGTGTATCTGCCTGTCTGGTTGTGTGAGTGACAGGGCTGGGGAAACCCAGAGGGGCAGGGCTAGGCAGCCTGGTGGTGAATAGGAAGATTGGCAGTCAGATGGGTGGGAGGAGTACACCTGGGCTCTGAATAGGGTTGTGCTCTGCTACGACAATGCTGGCTCCACCTCCTGCGGTGCGGCTGATGTCTCTGCCCTGCACCCTGAATAGAAAGGCAGAGTCATGTCAACAGAGTGCTCAAGAACTGGTACCTCAACCCCAGAGGAACAAAGGAATTAGGGGTATAAGTATTGGGACCCTGCTCCCAAGAAATTTGATCCTGCTTAACAAGAAGAACCTCTGCCTGAGGAGAAGGAACTGGGAAAGCTGTAAGGAGGAGTACTGTCCCTGACCTGGGGGATTGGCCTGCAGTGGTTGCCTTGCTGCTGAAAGGAGAGGAGAAAAGACTACAAAGACTTTTGCTTCAACTTGTGCATCTAAGAAGATCTCCAAGGGCTTGTGAGAGAGCTTGCCCCTGAACGAAATCCCAGGACCAGTGGACTTCACCCCCAGCTCCCCAAAGTCTTTTGGAAGTGCCTGCTGCTGTTGTTGGGCCTTCAGAGGGACTGCGTGTCGTAAGGAGCTGGAAGCACGACGCAAGGGAGAGAAGCGTGCCGCCGTCTGAGCCGCTGTCGTCGCATCTCGCAGAGAGTGCCGCCGCTGCAGCATCGCATCGAGCGGAAGCGTCTCGCATCATCCCGGAAGTGTCTCGCAACGCCGAAGAAGCGTGTCGCCATCGCATTGCACCGCATCGAGAGAAGAGTCTCGCATCGAGGAGGAAGCTTGTCGCCATCGCAGCCATCGTAGTTGTCGCATTGCACCGCATCCAGAAAAGCGCCTCGCATCCACGGAGAAGCGTGCCGCCATCGGAGCCGTTGTTGTCGCATCCCGCAGAAGGGGTGTAGCCGCTGCAGCATTGCATCGAGCGGAAGCGTCTCGCAACGTCGGAGAAGAGTGCCGCTGCCAAGGCCGCTGCCGTCGCATCTCGTCAAGAGTGACGCCGCTGTAGCTGACGCATCGAGTCGAGCCTTCTCGCAACATCGGAGAAGCGTAACGCATCTGGAAGATCCAGTCTTTATTTCTTTTGCACCAAGAACTTCAACGCATCTGCATCGCTGCAACACTTTCGTTGCCCTGCGTGTCGCATCTAAGGTACATTGACTTAAAGTGTCGCATTTAAGAACTTAAGAGAAACTAAGCAATCTTCTACCAACTAAGCAACCGTATTGTGTATTTTTAATCGTTTAATGGTCTTGTGATAATCCTATATAAAGAGTCCTTAATTTTAATATAAACATGTGTGGTGTCCATTTGTAGTGTTGTCACTTGGTTACTGTATGTGTTCACAAATGCTTAACCTATAACACCCTGAGATAAGCCTTGTCTGCTCGCGCCAAGCTACCTAGAGGGTGAGCAGGGGTTATTTTAGTAGTGTGACCCCTTACCCTGACTAGAGGAAAGGTTCCCTGCTTGTCACAAGTACTTACTTGTGCCAACCAGAGAACCCGGATTCTAACATTGGTGGTCAGCGGTGAGGATTCTGGACTTGCATTTGTGACTCATGTACAGTGATTGGTGAACACTACTTAGTGAGTGCAGACCTTAAACGCAACCAATACTTGTTGGTAGATTTCTTTTTGAACTGTCTTTTTTTGAGCACTGCCAAGCTTAATCATGGTGGAGAAAGCAGCATCCATAGTCTCTGTCAATACAGAATTTGAATGGGAAGAAGAGAAATTAGACAGTTACACTGGAAGGCAGCTAAAGTTTTTTTGCAAGAAATTCAAGGTTTCCACTACTGGATGTAAAGGCAAGGCAGAATTCTACAAGGGGCTGAGGGCCTGGGTAGAAGCCAGGAATGCCACTGAGAATGAAAATGCAGATGAGCAGTTAGATGGGCCAGTGGGTCCAAGTGGAAGGAGAACCCCTTCCCCTGCCGGTAGCAGTGTGTCTAGTAAAAGTATATCTCCAGAGGAGCTGGCAGATAGAAGAGAGGGTAGGATGCACGAAATGGAAATGGCAAAACTCAAGTTAAATGGGCAGCTGGAGCTAGAAAGTAAAAAGCTGGCTCTGGAAGAGAGAAGAATACAAATGGAGCATGAAATGAAGTTTAGACTCTACTCCCTCTGGTGGCAGCACACCGTCAGTGCAGACAGAAGCAAGAGTATACATACCCAAAGATGTAGTGAAAGAATTCTTCAAAAATGATGACATAGGGCAGTGGTTTAAGGCCTATGAGGTAGCCATGTCTTCCCACCGGGTCCCTGAGAAAGATTGGGGAGCGGGGTTGTGGGGACGGTTCCTGAGTGAGGGGCGGGACACACTGCTGGATTTGCCTTCTGGGATTATAATTCCTATCCCCATATGAAGGCAGCGTTAATGTCCAGATATGGGTTGACCCCTGAGTTGTATAGACAGAGGTTCAGGGGTTGCACCAAGATCCAAAACAGTACATATGTGGAGTATGTGACTTTTTTTTGCAGAGCACTGGATGGTTGGGTAAAGGGTAGCAAAGTTAATGATTTTCAAGGGCTTCTTGATTTAATGGCATGGGAGCACTTGTCTAGTAATTGTTTTCCTGAGCTACGCCAGCACCTGATTGATAGTAGGCTGACTAACCCTAGGAAGCTTGCTGAGGAGGCGGACCGCTGGGTCAGTACCAGGGTCCACAAGGGTCACGTGGGAGATTCCGCTAAAGGTGGGCAGGGTCCCCAGCAGAAGAGTGGGGGGGGGGGGCAAGGGTAAACAGAGGGAGTTCCAGAAGAAGCCCCAAAGTAATCCCCAAGGGAACCAAGGGAAAGGTTCTCAGCCTCCCCCACCCCAGAAGCGGACCGGGGCCCCGACAGGTACCCCTGTTCAGAAGGGGCCCATCAGATGTTACAAGTGTGGTAACCTAGGGCATTTTGCATCTGATGTGAAGTGTCCTTCCTTTGGTAAACCAGCACCCACTGGTGCTCCATCCCGGCAGGTGACTAGTGTAGCCCTGGGGGAGGAGATGGGTGTCCAAGGTGGGTGGGGTTCCACGGAGATGTCCCTTGTCTCTTTAGGAGACTGTGAGGTGGTCCCCCAAACCCAGCTGCCTGAGAACACTAAAAAATACAGGCAGTGGGTGACCATAAATGGCCATAGGGTTGAAGCTCTCAGAGACACAGGAGCCAGTCTGACGGCTGTCAAGCGCCACCTGGTGTCTAGGGAGCAGGTTGTCCCAGGAGCATTCTATCCGGTTGTTGCCGCCAACAAAACACCGAGAGTCACTGCCCAGTGGCTCAGGTTCCCTTTCAGTGGGGGGGGGGGTCTCTGGTACTCTTCAGGTAGCTGTGAGGCCCGCCTTGCCTGTAGACTGTCTGTTAGGGAACGATCTGGAGAGCTCACATTGGGCTAAGGTGGAGCGGAGTGCTCACCTGGAGATGTTGGGTATGCCGGATTGGGCGTGTGTCACCACACGGTCCATGGCAGCCAGTAGAGGTGCTCAAGAGGTCCTGGAGCCTGAGAGGGAGGCCCAGGGACCGGCCTTAAAGATAAGGAGCAGGGGGCGCGGGAAACCGGCCCCTGAAGTTCCCACGGTCCAGGAGGGAGCAGACCTTGAGGGGGATGCCCTGGAACCTACAGGGGAACAGATAGCTGAACTGGGAGACCTGCCTGAGCTGACCCATTGGCAGCAGGAAGGAGGACCCTCCAGGGAAGAGTTCTGCAGGGAGCAGAAGGAATGCCCTTCTCTTGTGGGTATGCGGCAGCAGGCTGCAGACCAGGCCAACGGTGATCAGTCCGGAACACATTTCATTTACTGGGAGAACGACCTCCTGTATTCTGAGCCTAAGGTTGCTGAGCCTGGGTCAGCCCGTGTGCTGGTGGTACCCCAGCGCTTCAGAGCCTTCCTACTGGGGCTGGCTCACGATGTACCCTTAGCAGGACATTTGGGACGGGACAAGACCTTTGAAAGGCTTGTCACCCACTTCTTTTGGCCCCAAATGCGCAGTAGTTCAGATGCTCACTGCAGAACATGCCAAACTTGCCAGGCAAGTGGGAAGAGTGGAAGGAAGCAGAAGGCTCCACTCCAACCATTCCCTGTGGTCGGTACCCCATCCCAGCGAGTGGGGATTGACATTGTAGGGCCACTGGACCCCAGGACAGCGATGGGCAATAGGTTCATCCTGGTCCTTGTGGACCATGCCACCCGGTACCCGGAAGCCATCCTCTGAGGACAGTGACGGCCCCCGTGGTGGGACGTGCACTGATGGGAATTTTCTCCAGAGTGGGATTCCCTCTAGAGGTGGTGTCTGACCGAGGTACCAATTTCATATCTAAATATATGAAATCCCTTTGGCAAGAGTGTGGTGTAACCTACAAGTTCACCACACCTTACCACCCCCAAGGAAACGGGTTGGTTGAGAGATTCAACCGAACACTAAAGGGCATGATAATGGGCCTGGAAGGACCCATGAGGCGTAAGTGGGACGTCCTCTTACCATGCCTGCTCTTTGCTTACAGAGAGGTGCCACAGAAGTCTCTGGGGTCCAGTCCCTTTGAGCTACTGTACGGACACCTAGTGAGAGGACCTCTAAGTCTGGTCAAGGAAGGCTGGGAGCAATCTCCCAGGAAGCCTCCCCAGAATGTATATAGCTACATGCTGGCCTTCAGAAACCAGACTAGGCGTTTCAGGGAACTTGCTGAGGCAAACCTGGAAGCCAGCCAGGAGGAGATGAAGCGGTGGTACGACCGGAATGCCACTCTGGTAGAGCTTCAGCCTGGACAGAAAGTATGGGTCTTGGCCCCCGTGGAGCCCTGTGCGCTCCAGGATAAATGGACCGGTCCTTTTGAGGTGGTGGAGCGCAAGAGTCCGGTTACCTATTTGGTGGACCTGAAGTCTCCAAGGAACCCCTTAAGGGTCCTTCATGTCAACCGCTTCAAGCCCCACTTGGAGAGGTCCCAAGTGGGCATGCTCTTAGCGACAGATGCTGGGATGGAGGAGGAGACCGAGCCTCTTCCTGACCTCCTGTCAGTCAAAGAGCAAGATGGGTCAGTGGATGGTGTCATACTCTCTTCCACCCTGACCCCTGAGCAGCAGAGTGATTGTCGCCAATTGCTGGGACAATTTTCTGACTTATTTTCCCTGGTTCCCAGTGTCACTCAGTGGTGTGTCCATGATGTGGACACTGGGGATAGTACACCTGTGAGGCATAAGGCCTACAGGGTGACTGACAGGGTAAGGGCCTGCATCAAGGAGGAGGTCTCCAAGATGTTTGCCCTTGGGGTAATTGAGTCCTCAAGCATTCCTTGGGCCAGCCCAGTGGTCTTGGTCCCAAAGGCTGCATCGCCGGGAGCCACACCCGAACTCCGGTTCTGTGTGGACTACAGAGGACTCAATTCAGTCACCAGGACTAACGCACACCCCATCCCCAGAGCTGATGAGCTCATAGATCAGCTAGGGGCTGCACACTACCTCAGCACGTTTGATCTAACGTCTGGGTATTGGCAGATCGCCTTGACCGATGGGGCCAAAGAGAGGTCAGCCTTCTCCACCCCTGATGGGCACTCCCAGTTCCGGGTTATGCCCTTTGGGATGAAGAATGCCCCTGCCACCTTCCAGAGGTTGGTCAACCAGATGTTGGCTGGGCTGGATTCGTTCAGTGCAGCCTACCTGGATGACATCGCAGTGTTTAGCTCCACGTGGGAGGAACACCTGCGCCACCTCTGGGAAGTGTTGATGGCGCTCCAGAGGGCAGGCCTCACGATCTAGGCGAGTAAGTGCCAGATCGGGCAGGGTTCAGTGGTGTACTTGGGGCACCAAGTTGGGAGTGGCCAGGTGGCACCCCTTCAACCCAAGATAGAAACCATCCTGAATTGGGAGTCGCCCAAAACCCAGACAGAGGTGAGAGCCTTCCTAGGTCTCACCGGGTACTACAGGAGGTTTGTCAAGGGGTATGGCAACATTGTTGCCCCCTTGACAGCGCTGACTTCAAGGAAGCAGCCCAGGAAGGTGATCTGGACTGACACCTGTCAGAAATCTTTTGAGGCCCTGAAAGCTGCTATGTGCACGGCGCCCGTGCTTTTGGCTCCCAACTTCTCCAAAGAGTTTATCGTGCAGACAGACGCTACAGAGCATGGTGTGGGGGCTGTTCTTTCACAGATTAATGAAGAGGGCCTAGATCAACCTGTAGCCTTTATTAGCAGGAGGTTACTACCACGGGAACAGAGATGGAGTGCTATTGAGCGTGAGGCATTTGCTGTGGTCTGGGCGCTCAAGAAGCTAAGACCCTACCTGTTTGGGTCTCACTTCCTGGTTCAGACAGACCACAGGCCCCTCAGATGGTTGATGCATATGAGGGGTGAGAATCCAAAGCTGTTGAGGTGGTCCATTTCCCTACAGGGTATGGATTTCACGGTGGAACATCGCCCTGGTACAGATCACGCCAATGCTGACGGTCTGTCCAGATTTTTCCGCCTTAGTGATGAGGAACTCCCTGGGGTAGGGTAGTTCTCCCCACTTTTCAGCTGGAAGGGACACGTGTTAGACCTGGCACCTTGGCGTGAGTCTCCCTTCCACTTTTTGTCGCTGTGCCTCATGTGTTTTGCTGGTGTTAGCTGCTCAGAGCACCGTGCCACTGCTAACCAGTGCCACAGTGCAAGTGCTCCCTATTTAAAGTGTATATAAAGGTTGGATTCCATGATTGGCTTATTTGGTTTACTGTCAGACCCCAGTAAAGTGCACCTGGAGTGCCAGGGCTTGTAAATACAAATGCTGCTGGTGGGCTTGCAGCACTGGTTGTGCCACACACAGAAGCGGCCTGGTAAAATGTATCTAGGGTATGCCATTGCAGAGCCTGCGTGCAGTCTGGTACTGTCATGCTGACTGGGCAAGTGCACACACTTGCCAGTCCCTAAACCTTCCCTTAACTTCATATTAGTCACCCCTATGGTAGGCCCAAGGGCAGGGTGCATTGTAAGCATAAGGTAGGACAAGCCCTGATGTGTGTGGCGTGAGAGGAGGCGGTACGAATGCTCTGCCGACACTGTGGCGGCGGGCCCCCGGAGCCCCAAAAACGAAGCGGCTAGACTGCAGTGATGCAACGGAAGTGTCCCACCAGACACAAAGAGAGCTAAGCGGCAGCAGTCCCCTGGGATGCCCCAGAAAGAGGACACTCTGACTCCCAGGCTTCAGGGAGAAACCGAGTCTCAGCCCCTCCCCCTCTGGAGCTTCACAAAACAGCACAAATCAACGCCGATAGTGTGCATTGTTCCGGGTCTGCTCCGATGGTTATCGGAAGACTCAACGGAAAAGAACTGGTTATTATTCATCGCGTCCACAACACACCCGCCTACAAACGCGACCTGGATGAAGCCAGCAGATTAATCGTATTAAGCCAAAACGAAAATAACGACTCCAGCGTAGACATCGTGTTAAGGTAAAGATACCTATGTGACATTTAACTTTACTATCTTTTGCTGGGCATTCTCATGTTCATCTTTTTTACTTTTTAAGATGGCTACGGCCAGGGCTTCCTCTCTCTAAAAATGGCCGAGATCATAAATTACTTTGTCAATGGGCTTACTCCAAACACCGGTCACGTCTTTTTCTGTTTACCTCACACCTCCTCTGCCCTCAATCAGTCACCACTGAAATAGGACTATCTTGCCATTTAGGCCCACGGACAGAGAAACAGGACTACTCAGGCTTTACCTTAGATCCCCCACAATCTCATGGACAGTGAAATAGGACTACACGGATGCTCCCACAGGTAATGGAAACAGAAAATGGACCCCATAACCAAAACAGATAAAGGTCTTCTCCCAGAGTCTATTGAGCTACAATAGAAAAAGGACTACATCTCTTGCTCTGCTCTAGACAGCTAACTACTTAGCCATCTTGGACTTCACTAATCAACACTGAAAAAGATACGCCACCATGAGAATCCTTAGCCTGAACTATAACAAAGGACTTCATCTCGAGCTCTTCACTAGCCTTTGTCCATTATAACCTCTCCGCTCTAACTTCTCATCCACTCCTCTTCTACCTCAACCCCTATTCCTTCATCGCATTTAGCGCAGCTCTCTCCCAGCCTCGGTAACGCCCCACGTTAAGACTACTTCCCTCACCCCGGGACACCCTTAGATCTTTCGCGCGTCTAACCCCTGAATATTCCCCCCTTAGGACACACACTATGGAACGCACCGGGAAATGCACCCACTTCATCACCTACCCTCCAAACCTCTCAAAAAAAGCAGCCAAAGGCTTTAAACACAACCTATTAAAATCCCACCCTGAAACCCCCATCTCTGACCCCTACTACTGTATGAACAGTGGGCTCATTAAGAACGATATCATATTCTACACGAAAAGGAGAGCTCAATGGAGGAAAGCCTTTATCGCCCTTTTTAAGGTCTCTAACTTAAATAAAACAGCTCACGGCATCACCCTCTCTATCCTTCCCTCTCTATTCTTTAACGCTGCTGCCACCGTCACTATCTATCATAATGGTATCATCCTAATCCAATCCTCCAACCACAACCTTAATCTGATTGATCATATCTTTCCGCTCATTAAGGACACTCTTGCCCCCCCTCCCCCGCAAATCTCCTGGTCCCCTACAACTCTCATCCTTCATCTGATATAAACCAGAACTCCCAGATGACCCTTCCCACCACAACTTCAACGTCAGACCATGAAGACAACCCACCTAACGACACTTACCACCTCACCGCCACACCACTTCTTAACCGCGCCAATTCACTCCCCATCCCCCCTCACCCTGCACTTTCACACCCCTCCTGCCCCCTCACCACTACCCCCAACACCTCCCCTCATTGCAACAACCCCAACACTACCCCCACTCCCTTGGTCCCCCCATCCATTAACGAACCCCTCTTGCCTGATATGAGACTTGACCTGATATTATCAACCCTTCAACAAGTCAAATCAGACATACGAGCCCTTCAAAACCTTATCCTACACCAACCTAAATCCACTCGTACTAAACAAAAATACAGCCCATCCCCACACCCTACGACCTTCTACCACAGCCAACATCCCCATGCAAACTCCCAAACACATGGATCTCCACGCTGGAGCACAGTCCCACTCCCAAACGCCTCATCCCGCCCGGCCAGGGGGTTAAACCCCCTATCTGACTTAGACATAACGGCCCTCCTCCAATCCTACGATCTAGCTCACCCCTCTCTCGACACGGGACCTCCAGCTAGCCCGCAACCCAACTCCCTTATTCATGCCATCCTGATCAACACACACAGAGCCCCGAGACTCCACTCCAGAGGCATTGATGAAAATAACCTCACTAGAATCCCCATCACAGTTGAACCTACCACTGTAAGCACCCAGCCACGTCTAAGATGCATACTCCTCAACTGCAGGTCCGCCTCAAGACACGCAGCTGATATTGCCGACTTACTCATCACGAACGAACCTGACATTTTGATCTTAACAGAAACATGGTTAAATGAAACTTCTACTCCCATACTGGACATATTGTTACCTCCTAAATATGACATCTCCAGACTTGACAGAACGGATAGGCCAGGCGGTGGGATAGCCTGCATACACCAGACCAACCTAACTGTGACCAACTCCTTTGCCCCCGCTACACCATCCTGCGAATACCTATGCTTTAACATCGCCAACAACAACAAACAAATCTGTTCTCTCCACACCTTCTACCATCCACCGGGACATAACCTCAACTTCATTGAACACTTCATGGACATCCTAGCCTCGAATGACAATAAACAGGTCAAATAAATTTTCTTAGGGGACTTTAACCTTCACTGGGACGACCAGAACGACCCTGCGGTTAACAGTCTCAAAGCCTTACTCACAGACCTCAATCTCACTCAAATTTGCAACAGCCCTACACACGACAAGGGTGCAACGCTCGACCTTCCAAATCCTTGAATCCTTTAAACGACTCCCGACACAACCCCTAAGAACTAAGATCTGGAAGAGAAACCTGAAAAACATTGAATCTGACCTCTCATCCTTAGATAACGCAAACCCCCTCCGTCCCCCAGAAGACATGAATGATGTACAGGGACTGACAAATCACTACTTTCACTCCATGAACGCCCTGCTCGACAAAGTGGCCCCATTACAATTGAAAAGAACCTCCTCAAAAGATTCTAAACCATGGTACGATGGGAGGCTAAATGACGACAGACGCTCGCTTAGATTAATTGAACGCCGATGGAGAGATACTCCCACAACTGACCTCCTCCAAACTCTGAGAACAGCCAGAAACGCCTATTTTAAAAAGATCAAAAAATCAAAAACCAATTTCTTCAGATCTCAATTAGACCTGGCCAAGAACCGCCCCAAAAAGCTATTCGACCTGATCAAAACCCAAACTAAAAGCCTACCTAATGCCCTCAACACCAGCCCATTCTCTCCACCCACTTGTGAGGAGTTTGCCTCCTTCTTCACATCCAAGACAGAATCTATTAAATCGGACTTACTCAAGAACCTTAGATCCTTAACAGATCTGACTAAGAGCCCCCCAACCCCCCTGGATGGTGATTTAACTAATATCCACCCATTATTTAAACTCAAAAACAATGCAAACTGGTTCCATTTTGACACTTACTCTGAAGACTCCATCCTAAAAGCACTCAACACTCTGAAGCCCTCCAATCACTTCACGGACCCGCTCCCTGCAAATAACCTTAAAGACTTCATCCCTCTCTTACTACCCAGTTGGACTAAGATCATTAACACTTCCCTCCTTCAAGGCTCCATCCCCGACATCCTGAAAATTGGTCAGGTCTCACCTATCCTTAAGAAAACCACGGCGGACCACTCGGACCCCAACAACTATCGCCCGATATCTAACATACCTATGTTAGCCAAACTCCTGGAAAAATGTGTTAACGTACAGCTGAACAGTCACATTGATCGATACAACTTGCTGAACCAATTTCAATCAGGCTTCAGAGCAGGTCACAGCACCGAATCAGCCATGGCGCATGTTGTAGACGACGCGATCAAAATCCTAGACCAGAATGAAGCCTGTCTTCTAATCCTACTCGACCTGTCATCAGCTTTTGACACCGTCAAACACGACAACCTACTTGACCTCCTAAAACACAGAATGGGTATCTCTGGAAAGGTTCTGAACTGGTTCACCTCCTTCCTCCAAAATAGATCCCAAAGATTCAAGATCAACCAATCCCTGTCCAACCCTACGCCAGTCACATTAGGAGTACCTCAAGGCTCCTCTCTCTCACCCACCTTGTTCAACCTCTTCATGGAACCTCTCACAGATCTTCTTCGCCTCACCAAGATTCACTTTCACATGTACGCAGATGACACACAAATTTACATCAAGATACACTCACTAGAGGACATCAAATCGCTCAACACCACACTTCAAAAAACCCAAACATGGCTGGCAGAAAACCATCTGAAACTTAATTCTCTCAAAACGGAATTCCTTTTAATCGCCCCCCCTAACAAAACCCACACTATCCTGGACTGGATGAAATATCTAACAGCTCTAAATGGTCACACGCACATAGTCGACTCAGCGAAATCTTTGGGAATAACGCTAGACAGCAACTTAAAGATGCAGAAACACATTAGCACCGCAACTAAAGGAGCCAACTTCCAACTAAAGACCCTAAGAAAACTGAAACCCTTTCTGCCTGCACATGATTTCAAACAAGCAGTTCAAGCCCTAGTAATTCCCCGAGTGGAATATGGAGCAGTTACGCTATGCGGCCTCCCAAGGTCCTCAACAGCACCGTTAAGAGCCACGATCAATGCAGCAGCGAGACTCATCACAGGCTCAAAAAGAAACGCTCACATCTCCCCCGACTTGAGAGCCCTCAACTGGCTTCCATTTGAAGCCAGAATTCACCTAAAAATTGCCTGCATGACACACAAGGCCCTCCACCACAAAACCCCACAATACCTTGCACAGAAACTGCTTCTCTCGGCGGGCAACAGAGCCTCTAGGAGTGCCAAAACGTTTCTCCTTCAACCTCAACGCTTTGCCAAGAAAAAAACCTATAACCATACCTTCTCAGGTATGTCTCCGAAGATATGGAACGCTTTACCCAGTGAAACAAGAATGAACCCTTCCACTTCTTCCTTCAAAAGAGAAGGGAAAGCGATCCTCATGGCTAAATTCACTTGAACTCTAAATCTATTCACTGTGATTTTCTCTTATTGTCTGTTGTCTATGTATATTGTACTTTGCCTCCTTCCTTCCAGTAAAGCGCTCTGATACTCGCAAGAGTCTTGTTCGCGCTATATAAAACTTTCAAAATAAATAAATAAAATAAAATAAATGTCCTAATAGTGAATTACAGCCATTTTCGTTGTTCACTATTGTAAGGCTACCTGTTCTCCATAGGCCAGAATGGGCTGTCAGAATTGTTACATTCTATGATCCTAACAGACCCAGGGAACATGGTAGAAATTCAAGTTTAGTATGCCTGAACTCAGAATAATAAAATACATCTTTTAGTAAAGTTTATTTTAATATTCTGTGTTTGCAAATACCACTTTTAGAAAGTTGGTATTTGCTTGCCTGACCATTTCAGCCCGCCTCTGCTAGGATGTGTATCTGCCTGTCTGGTTGTGCGAGTGACAGGGCTGGGGAAACCCAGAGGGGCAGGGCTAGGCAGCCTGGTGGTGAATAGGAAGATTGGCAGTCAGATGGGTGGGAGGAGTACACCTGGGCTCTCAATAGGGTTGTGCTCTGCTACCACAATGCTGGCTCCACCTCCTGCGGAGCGGCTGATGTCTCTGCCCTGCACCCTGAATAGAAAGGCAGAGTCATGTCAACAGAGTGCTCAAGAACTGGTTTGGACTGGGCAAAGGCCCCTCAACCCCAGAGGAACAAAGGAATTAGGGGTATAAGTATTGGGACCCTGCTCCCAAGAAATTAGATCCTGCTTGTGAGAAGCTGGCCTGGTATATGCTGCTCACTAATTCTAGTGATCACCTTGTACCATGCCAAACAACCCTTATGGTGGTGGTTGAAGTCAACCTTGATAGACCAGCTATCCTAGTGGTAGCGCGGACAGTGCAGTCTGCAGGCTAAACTCTTGAGGGCATGTGAAGCCAGCTGTTTTACCATAGGTAACCTCCTTGAATACCAAATGAAAGGACACCACACAGATATATATACAAAATATATATGTATTTATTTACTTAAAAGTATCCCCTATACTCTTTATGAGCACAGAAGCACATTCGTTAAAACAAGGCAGTGTTTAAATATACAAAAGTTGCACAAATATGGATGGGCCAGGTGGCCAGCTAAACCATATACTAAAATAGTGGTATAAGAACCACGAATAGAAAGGAAGGAAGGCCTAGGGCCTTGGGAATCGCTGGGATGACAAGGAGCTAACTGTAGTTAGTGACCAGGAGGCCCACAGGATGCGTGTGCAGTGTGAAAAGTTACACGCGTGCACCTATTGATTTCAATGGGTGCGTAAAAGTTACAAAGTTAAAGGAAAAGGAGTCTTCCGGATGGACCAGAACCTAACAACTTGAAACCTAGACACTAGAGATGTTTCTCTACCCAGGAGCACCGGAGTGCCAGCGTTACCTCACCCACAGGAAGCGGGTGCATAGGGGTCAAAGTGCGTCGGGTTTCGTCATGCAGGTCTATGGAGCCTGAGGCTGAAGATCCTGCAGGCGGCCAGGCAGGAAGAGTTCAGGTGGATCCAAGGGTGGATCTGAAGAGTAGACGACCTGTAAGCAGAGGGGACAGTGTTCAAAGTCACTAGCCAGTGACCGGCATGGAACCAGGAAGGAACCAGGCGATGTCGGGTGCCAACAGGTGAAGAAAGGAAGCTTGTCTCCGCAGCCACGTGGAAGTGAAGGGATCGACGACGACCAGGAGTCACTCACGAGCTGTCCCACGAAGGCTCTAGCTGATGGCGGTGTCGGCTTCTTGATCGGAGCAAACAGGCCTTGGCTAATGCAAGCCACGCAGGAATCGATGAAAGCTTGGTACTCTAACCAGCAAGGTCAGAGGGGCTCCTCCTTTTCACAGGAGCAAGGGCCAGTCTGGAGCAACCAGACCAGCGGTGTTGTTTGTAGATTTCGTCGCCAAGATGGCCACTAGCCAACGGGCCAGTAACCGGGATGACGCGTCGAGTGGCAAAAAGCAAAAGGGCCCCACGCAGATCTCGTGGATGCTGGAGGGCTGGTCTTTGGTGCAAATGCTGCTCGGTGTTGGGGCTTCTCAGGGCCCAAAGCACAGCGTTGAGGATACCTCGGGTCCTGCGCAGTCAGCTTGTCGTTGACGTTCCAAGATGGCTGGTCCCACATCTCTCGGTGCCTCCACGGGTCTCTTCTTTGCAGGGACTGTGGATCTGGCTCAGAGATGTCTGGGAGTCTGGCTCTTGTCGGGCTCTGGGCTCGGTCTCCGGCGGGAGGCGGCAGCAAAGCAGTCGTTGAGTTGCTGGATGGTGCCTATATTCACAGGGTGGTCACTCCTTGGCCACAAGGGAGATTCTCTTCAGTCTTCTGTGCAGCAGAACGTCGAAGTCCAGTAGTTCTTCTTGTTTAAGTCGAGTTTCAGGATGATCTGAAGTCTTGGGACACAGCTCCTACTCTTATTCCAAATCTAGGGGCCGGATTACCCGCTAGGTCCCTCCTCTGGGTGGGACCAGGAAGGGGGGTGGTTACACCCCCTTTCCTTTGTCCAGTTTCGCGCCAGGACTGGGGCTGGAGAGCCCCAGCTCCGGTTTGAACTGGCATATGCACAGGGACACCTTGTGTGCCCCAGGCATGTCTCAATCTATTCAGCCCTCCCTAACCCACTACACAAAATCCTGTCTGGGGTGGTGCAAGCACCTCCCCTGACAGGAAACCCTTTGTCCACACCTCCCAAGCTGGAAGGACTCCCAGCAGCAGGAGGGCAGACTTGTGTCTGTGGTGGCAGCATCCATTTTGTGATGCTGAGGCTCTGTCTAACTTTACCCGGGTTTCAGGTTAGGTACATGTCGTGTCTCTCTAGAAGGGTGGAATGCTACCCCCGTCGCCAGAACTGGCGAGGGGGTAGTATTCCAAATTGTATGACACCTTACTCGACATGTTTTGATAATGCCAAACCAAAGTTAGCATTTGACCGCGAGGTACATAATGCACTTAATAGTATATGGTATGGCAATATCATGAAACAGCTAAAGGACGTTGTTCCGAAAGCTGCAGACAGGCTCAGCTCATGCCAGAGCACCATCTCACATGAAACCAAGCACTCTGCCTCCAGGATTGTTAAGGCCTGCCATAGGAGTGACTGATAGGTTACCATGTGTCCATATATGTTAGATATAGATATACTATATGTGAGAAGTTGGCCTGATATATGATGTCACTAATTCTAGTGTACACCTTGTATCAGTCCAAACAACCCTTATGGTGATTGGTTGTAAAGTCAACCTTATAGACCAGCTATCCTAGTGGTAGCATGGACAAGAGCAGTCTTAGGCTAAACTCTGAATGGCATGTGAAGCCAGCTGTTATACCATATAAAACCTTGCCAGAAATCGCCTGAGCCTTATTCCGACGTACCTGCTGGTGCCCTTGACCTCTGCCCTGTGCCCCTGTACCGCCGCTGAAGCTCCTGGGCTCGCCTTGCTGCACCTCTCCCCTGCTGCCGCTGTTCAACTTCGCGGCCGAGTGCAGGGGAGACTACATTGCCCAGGATTCCCAGTGCACATCAGCGTCATCCTCGTGCCCGGAGGCGCACAAAAGGACACGGCTCCCTCGGCGGAGCGGGAAACCTTGCCAGAAATCGCCTGAGCCTTATTCCGACGTACCTGCTGGTGCCCTTGACCTCTGCCCTGTGCCCCTGTACCGCCGCTGAAGCTCCTGGGCTCGCCTTGCTGCACCTCTCCCCTGCTGCCGCTGTTCAACTTCGCGGCCGAGTGCAGGGGAGACTACATTGCCCAGGATTCCCAGTGCACATCAGCGTCATCCTCGCGCCCGGAGGCGCACAAAAGGACGCGGCTCCCTCGGCGGAGCGGGAAACCTTACCAGAAATCGCCTGAGCCTTATTCCGACGTACCTGCTGGTGCCCTTGACCTCTGCCCTGTGCCCCTGTACCGCCGCAGAAGCTCCTGGGCTCGCCTTGCTGCACCTCTCCCCTGCTGCCGCTGTTCAACTTCGCGGCCGAGTGCAGGGGAGACTACATTGCCCAGGATTCCCAGCGCACATCAGCGTCATCCTCGCGCCCGGAGGCGCACAAAAGGACGCGGCTCCCTCCGTGTCACGGGATGCGCGGGGGCGACGCCGGGCTGGGCCCGGGCAGAGGGCGGGCCGTCTGTGGCCGTCCGGGGCCGGACGTGGCTGGGCTGGGCCACATACCTTGTTATATCGTCTCGGACTACTACATACGTGAGCCTGTAATACCCTTTAATTTGTGGATCCTGCTTGTAATGGCTTGGCTTGCTGATATGACTGTTCCTTTAAAGTAGTGCTGCAGATTCCATATTGGATTTTGGGGTGGCATTACTGTTAATGCCTTATTATCGAGCATGCCGAGTGCTAAATTGGATAAACCTGCAGCTGGGTTTGGCCTAATGGACAACTATCTAGTCAAAGTGGTCAACAAAATTAACAATGATCGCAGAGTTTCCCTTGGTAAGGGGGCCCCCCTTGCTCTGCCCGATGCCACCTCCAACCCTGTGGCTGATAACCCCTTTGAGGATTCTACCAGTGTGAACGCTTGTCCAGTTATAACGGTCGAAGCTCAGGTTCATTCTGAGTGCCCGGTGGATTCTCATGACTCGGCCCCTGTTGTTATAGAGGATGCTCCACCTAGTCCTAGACCTGTGAGAGCTTTCAGGAAACAAATAAACAAAAGGGGGGGGAGGCCTATTAAAAAAAGAGCGGAAGCCCTACACAAAGCCCATAATAGTATTGTTTCTGGGACTGGTCTACAGGAAGCTAGAAGCCCAGTCCGTAGTATTATAGATCCAGACCAATTTGCATTACTTGTAGCCACTCTTGAGGCCAAATTTGAAACTAAGTTAGCCGAGCACACTCAATCTTTACTACTCCAATTAAAAAATGCCAATAAGGAAGTGCAGAGGCTTGGCGATCTGGTAGCGAAACTTTTGCCCGGTAGTGGGATAACTAAGTCACTAGATACTGGTACTGCGGGGGTCATTGATGATATTTTAAGTAATCCCTCGCTGCAACCTTCACAGTCATCCGCTCTACCGGAATTTGTCCCTACTGACCCCTTACCTCCTATTGGTCCTGTTAAACAATTCTCTGTGGGACAAGGTGGTACATCTACCTTTAGATATGGAACGTCCACCAGTTCTACTAATCTTCCCCCTGAGTGTGCGCCATATGTGGTTGTCTTGACAAATGTGCCTGTTTTAGGAAACATGCACGCTCAATCTCGTGAGGAAACACATGAGTCGTTAAAAAATATAACTGTGTCCTGGTTCAACAGAAGATGTGGTTTCCCGGTACACTTCGCTGATCAAATTATATCTACTAGAAGGACGAAGTGGGTTGGCCCATCCCAGAAAAGCTGTAGTGGGGACTGTGTTATAGTTAATTTTAGATTTCCTCAACACGTTAATACAGTCCTGCTACGTGCAGCCTCCTTGGCCAGTGATACAACTAGTGTGTGTGCGCGCCCGTTGGATTATTTTTATATGCACCAAGGTAGTTTCCCGAATCGAGCAATTCTTAGACCCTTTTCAACCAGGGAACCTCAGAAGCCCGTAGAACCCCAAGGGTTTATTGCGGATACTCTTCGTGGGTATGGCCCTAATATTTCCACCCATAATAGATTTGGGGCACTTTCAGGCTTGGAGGCCTGCGATTGACGGGAGGACTCTGTATCTCAGGGGAGCGCCAGTGTGGTTACTTTAGATTCCATAGAAATTATAGAAGTCTCAACGTACCATGGAAGTTCACAATTAAATTCTGATAGCACTGCATCTGACCCCGGTGAAACTATAAAAATGATGAGTTGGAACATTGCGGGCTTACGGTCCAAAAAGAGCGATAGTGGTTGGTTAAATATTTTAAAACAATATGACATTATTGCCCTACAAGAGACCTGGGATAAGGACTGTGACTTTTGGTTGGATGGTTTTACCTCCTATTTTGTGCCGGCCCTGAGTTCTACAGCGGGAAGAGACAGGGGTGGCCTCATGTACCTTATCTCAGTAAATATCTTGGGTAGTGTCAAGAAGGTTGTAAGTACCTCCCATAACTGCCTTATTCTGGAAGTAACTCTGGCAAACGATATCAAGTTTATATTAATTAATTGTTATAATTCCCAGCAGGAAGAGTCCCCTAATGAGCATATTCTCTGATGGACTAAATTTTTAAAATCTTATAAGGACAGTCAAACCACTTTTTGTCACTATATTCTGATGGGTGATTTTAATGTTCATCTATGTAATGTAAACTGCCATTATAGAGATAAGGATGGCCCTCAATTTACAACTCCCCAACATTTTGAACACAGTTCGAAAGGGGAAGCCATGGAGTCCCTTTTATCAAATAATGATCTCTATGAGGTAGGGTTCCGGGACAAGAACTCTCGTGTCCCTACCTATGCTGCAAGGGATAGTGAAACTATAATTGATTATATATTTTTATCTGCAGGGCTTTTAAGATATGTGTTTTTTATAACGCCCTACGGTCTTGTTTTAGTGATCATAACCCGGTGGTATTGATTATGGCCAATGTTTTCCCTATTATAGACAAACGTACCCTGATACCTGCGGTGGTCTCTGTGAATGTTAAAGATCAAGGGAGGAGACTAAAATGGAGCAAGGTAATCCCTGAAGACTTTTTTAACTTAATTACCCTAAAGGTTGGCACTCATTTAAATATATGTACCGATCCATCCTCTTATGATAAAGATGTAATAACGGCCTTTGAAGCCATTTGTTCTCAAGTGGCTAGTGAACTTACCATAAAAGGTGGAGCTGTTAAAAGCAAATCCGGCAGAGGTTGGTTCAATCATAATTGTACCTCGGCCTTAAATCAACTTAGAAACGCCCATAATGATAAACCGAGGAACAAAGGTCTTGTTACACAGCTAAGGAAAGAGTATTCCCAAATTATACTGGCAAGGAAGATGGAAATTAAACAAGAAGCTTGGGCAGCCTTAATGGACAATGCCATCTTGAAAAACAGCTCCAAATTCTGGGAAATTATTAATTCCCCTTTGCTATCTGGTTCCCAGAACTCGGTCCTAGAATTGAATATCGATGAGGAGGACTGGCTAGCCCACTTCGAAAATATTTATGGGAGTAATCTCGAGCTGGAAGCTTTTGTGACTCCAATCTCTTGCTCTCCCCTCTCCCCCATTATTTTTACTATTGAAGAGGTGGAGAAAGCAATCGAGGGTTCGGCCGGCCGTAAGTCACCAGGCCCTGATGGGTTGCCTACGGATATGTTTAAGGCTAACCCTAAGTACTGGGCTAAAGTTCTGTTAAATGTTTTTAACTCTGCGTCCGTAGCAGCCCCACCGAAGTCGTGGTCCCAATCGATCATAATCCCAGTGTTTAAGAAGGGTCAAAGGGGTGACCCTAGATGCTATCGGCCCATATCCTTGCTAGATTCCTCGTTTAAAATTTTGGGAAAGGTTATTCTGGCTAGGATAAGTGACTGGGCATCAGAGAAAGGTGTAATCTCTAATGCACAGTATGGGTTTAGATCGGGGAGGGGTACAGAGGACCAATGTCTCAATTTATATCTAATCATTGCAAAGTACACCAAAGCTTCAGGGGGTTCGATTTTTGCAGGTTTTATGGACCTATCCACGGCTTTTGACCTGGTTAACAGGTCCAAGCTTTGGTCAAAACTCCTAGAATTAGGTTTGGATAAGCCCCTTGTGTACTTTCTGGCCGAGCTACACAAAGATTTGAAGGCCTCAATTAGAATGTCACAGGAGGGGAAATGCACTGCTAGCTTTAAATCTGATAGAGGGGTACGTCAGGGGTGTATACTTGCTCCTTTGCTATTTACCTTGTACATAAATTCCCTCGAAGATAGTCTGCTAGCTGCTTCCCCTGATATCCCCCGGATTGATGGTACACCCGTACCTGTACTACTTTACGCGGACGATACCGTCCTTTTGGCGCGGACCCCGCTTGGTCTTCAAAGATTATTGAATTCATTTGGTAGTTTTATGAAATCTTTGGACCTGGTGGTTAACAATGGTAAATCCCATATTATGGCACTGGGGAAGGGAAAAAATCATCTTAAAACGTATTACTGCAATGGAGCAGTTATTTCTAGAGTTAAAGTTTTCACCTACTTGGGCGTCGTTTTCGACGATAAATGTAACTGGGTTCCCCAAGTAAGAAAACAAGTTACTTACCTGTAACTACAGTTATCCAGTATTGGTATCTTTCATAGATTCACATGCCTGAATCATTCCCCGTCGCCGAGGCGGGAGTCCCCGGTAAATAAAAAAGTAGTGCCAAAATGCTAGTAGTAGTAGTAGGCCCAAAGAAAAGGCCCAAAGCCTGTATCTTAGCAGCCTATCTACCTCATTATGCAAAAAGAACCAAGAATTTGGTAACAACCAATCAGACACCAGCACCCTTCTAGAACCCTCTCAGCAGAGCCAGTTCTCCTCAGATTTTCGTAGCACAAGTGGGAAGTGAACGTCCCAAATTATATAGAACTGACTCTACGGGGAGGAGGGTGGGTGCATGTGAATCTATGAAAGATACCAATACTGGATAACTGTAGTTACAGGTAAGTAACTTGTTTTCTTATCCAGTATTGGGGTATCTTTCATAGATTCACATGCCTGAATCATAATAGCGAGCAGTATACCAAGTATACAGTCGTTTGCGGATAGCGGGAGACTAGTGCTGATACTCCCTAATTGCATCCACAGCTTGTTAACAAGAGGTATAAGAAAAGATCTTAAAATTCAAAATATGCCATCTATAAAGAGAAAAGCATGTTAACATGAAAGCAAATCATCATTGTAACACATTGCATTGTTATATTAAAGATATCAACATCTTACATATTAAAATATGAAAAAAGGGTACCTGAAGGTATCTCAAAGAAACAGATGTCGTAGTACAGCTTGCCCAACTGCTGCATCATCACGATGCGTAGATTGTAGGCAGTAATGTCTGGTAAAAGTGTGGACATTTTTCCACGTCGCAGCACGGCAGATATTTTCCAGAGTCACACCAGCAAACAATGCTGTAGACGCTGCTACTGTCCTCGTGGAATGGGCCTTGGGTTTCCTCAACAGAGGCCTGTGAGCCTTGTCATGGCAGAAAAGTATTGTAGATGCTATCCATCTGGCAATGGTGGATTTTGTAACCGCCTTTCCCAGAGTAGTTTGGCCATAAGCCACGAATAATTGATCAGACTTTCTGAGGTTCTTTGTTTTCAGAAGATAGAATTTAAGACATCTCTTGATATCGAGAGAATGTAAGGCTCGTTCCACTGGGGTGGATGGATTAGGAAAGAAAGTCTTTAACGTCACTGGTTCATTAAGATGAAACTGTGAAGGCACCTTAGGTATAAACGTTGGATTAGTTCGGAGGTGCACGTAGTCTTGAGTGAAGCGTAGAAAAGGTTCCTTTACAGTAAACGCCTGAATTTCACTCACTCTTCGAGCTGATGTTAAAGCCAGAAGTAAAGCAACCTTCCATGTAAGGAATTTTAGGTCAGCCTTGTGGATGGGCTCGAATGGATGCTTCATTAACTGCAATAAGACTGTGTTGAGTTCCCATTCCGGTGGCGGAAGTCTGACCGGAGGAAACTCTCGGAATAGTCCTTTCATAAACTGTTTAATTAAAGAGGATGAACAAAGAGAAGGGCCATGAGCACCCCTTCTGAATCTTGAAAGTGCAGCTAAGTGGACCTTGACTGAAGGGAAAGAAAGCCCAGATCTTGCCAGGTGTAACAAGTAAGGAAGGATCTTTTCTGCAGGGTCATCCACCGGGTGCACCTGGTTTGCTTCACACCAGCAGCAAAACCGTTTCCATTTTAGACGGTAAGTTTTTATCGTGCTCTGAGCTCGTGATTTTGTTAATATATCCCTACAGTCCTGAGAGATATCCAGGTCCTTAAACTCTAAGAAGTCAGGAGCCATGCGTGTAAATGTAGGGACTGAGGGTCCGGGTGGAGAACCTGACCCTTGTTCCTTGACAGCATTGTGGGCGTCGGGCGAAGACTGATCGGCTGGTCCTGTGATAGCAATAGGAGCTCCTGAAACCAGTATTGGCGTGGCCATCTGGGTGCAATCAAGATGAGACGACAGCCCTCCAACTTCATCTTGCGTATGACCCTCGGTATCAGGGGTATCGGGGGAAAAGCGTAAGCACAAATCCCTGACCATCGCATGGACAGGGCATTCCCCCTTGAGCCCTGTTGAGGGTATCTGCTGGCATAGAAGCGGCATTTCTTGTTCTCCTTCGTGGCGAACAAATCCAGCGGTGGTGTTCCCCAAGCTCTGAATATTCTGAGCACCTGAGCTTGCTCTAGCTCCCATTCGTGGCAATCTGATTGGGACCTGCTGAGCGTGTCCGCTAATGTATTGCAGAGACCTCTGACATGTTCTGCTCTGAGGGTTATGTTGTGGAGTGTGACCCATTCCCACAACTCCTGAGCTTCCGTGGACAAAGTTGCTGATCTTGTTCCTCCTTGTTTGTTCACGTAGAACATGCTGGTGGTATTGTCGGTTCGAATCAGAACCGAAGAACCTGCAATCCTTGGAAGGAAAGCTTGCAGAGACAGAAAAATTGCTCGCAATTCCAGACTGTTGATGTGTTTGTTTTTGTACTCTGGGGACCACTTCCCCTGTATCTGTAAATCTTGGAGATGACCTCCCCATCCTTCCATGGAAGCATCGGTAGTGAGGACAAAGTCTGGAATTTTCTGAATGAAAGTAAGTCCTTCTGATAAGTTGGGAACATGGGACCACCAACGTAGAGCGCTCTTCATGCCTGAAGTGACTCTGATGATGTCGTCGAAGGAGCCCTTCACCTGCTGCCACTGAAGGTGTAACTCCTCCTGCAAGGGTCGCATGCAGAGCCGCGCCAGAGGAACGAGGTGTATTGCAGAGGAGCACATCCCTAGCAGCGACGCGAACATCCGGACAGAAACTGACTTTCTTTTGGAAATTCGGATTGCTAAGTTTTGAAGACGAACCTGCCGTTCGTGAGACAAGAATGCCTTGCAGCGGACGGTATCTAACAGCGCGCCCAAAAAGGGAAGGATCTGCCTTGGTTGTAATTGAGATTTGCTCTTGTTGATCGTAAGCCCCAGAGAATGGAACAGACGAAGAGATGTTGTCACGGCAGTCTTGACTGATCTTTCCGAAGGACCCTTTATTAGCCAGTCGTCTAAATACGGAAAGACTTGGATTCCTTGGGAGCGCAACACTGCTGCCACTGGAGCTAGGCACTTCGTAAAGATCCTTGGGGCAGATTTTAACCCAAACGGGCGCACCTTGAACTGGTAATGGGCGCCAGCCACTGTGAAGCGAAGATACTTGCGATGCTTCGGATGTATTGGGATGTGAAAGTAAGCGTCTTCCATATCTAAGGAAGCTAGAAAATCTCCCTCGTTGAGGCAACCTAGAATTTCCGCCAGAGTGACCATGCGAAATCCCTGCTTCTTGAGGAATCTGTTCAGATTGCGAAGGTCTAAGATTGGGCGCCACTCCCCTGATTTCTTCTTGATGAGAAAAAAGCGGGAATAGAATCCTGTCCCCTTTTGAAGCGCAGGAACCTTCTCGATTGCGTTCTTGAGGAGCATTGTTAAAGCTTCTTTGAATAGTAAGTGAAGACGAGGGGGAGGGGGTCACTTGGGTGGTTTGTTGGGTGGTTTGGTGACAAACTCTAAGGTATGACCGTTGTGAACCAGGTCCAGAACCCACTGGTCCGACGTAATTTCTTGCCACTTGGTCGCAAAAGTTGAAATTTTTGCACCCACAGGGAGGGGACAAGGAGTGAAAGGCGCCCTGCAGAAATCATTGCTTCCGTGAGGTGTCTCTTCCCTGATTCTGCGATCTTTTTCGTCCGCCTTGACGAGAGAAACCAGATGTATTGGTCTGTCTGTAGGAAGACTGATATGATTGCCGATACTGAGGCTGGTACCTATTTTGTTGGGTATGATAACTTCCTCTGGAAGAAAATCCACGGCCCCTTGCTCCTCTGAAGGTACCTCTTTTGTATTGCAAGGAGCCCAACGATCTTGCAGTATCAGTATCCGTTTTAATTGCTTGGAGCGCATCATCTATGTGTTTTCTAAACAATGATTCGCCATCATAGGCCATGTCCAATATTTTTGTCTGGACCTCTGGTCTGAACGTGGTAGCTTTCAGCCAACCCTGGCGCCTAAGAACCGCAGCCCCAGCGAACTGGCGAAAGTTAGTATTCGCAATATCCAGTGCGCAGTCGATAGTCTCTGAGGCTGCACGCTCACCCTCCAACAAAACCTTTCGAGCATCTTGCCTGTTATCCTCTGGGATGAGGTCGATAAAGCTTGCCATTTCTGACCACATCTGGCGGTCATAACGCCCAATTATCGCTAGGGAGTTGGCTGCCCTGATGGAAGCAGCTGTCATAGTTGAAATTTTTTTCCCAATTAGATCCAGTCGGCGTCCTTCCCTATCCGGTGGTGTAGTGACCGGTGCTGCCGGATTCTTAGACTTTTGTTGGGCAGCCTGAGATATAACCGAATCTGGACGCGGTTGACCAGTGAGACAAGAGGGACTGTCGGCTGGAGCATGGTATTTTTTGTCAATCCGTGGAAGCACCGCTGGTACTGATGCCGGGTTTTTCATGATTTTAACCCCTTCTTTCCAAATATAGTCAATGATAGGGATAGCTCTCGTAACCTTCCTTGACTCCTCCTTAAAATCATGCAGAAAACAGTCAGACTGCTCAATGGTAACCGGCAAGCTGAACCTGGTCGCAGCTCGCTGCATAAGGTTATGGAACCCCCCTATATCTTCTGGAGGCGAATCAGATGGTAGAGGGGTAGGTGGCGAAGGCATAGGGATTATATATGAATCCCAAGGGTCTGCTGGGTCTGGCAACTCGCCCTCTTCGTATTCCTCCTCCGAGGTTGTATCCTGATGCGGGTCCTGTGGAGGATCAGGCAGTTGAGGCATTGGGGCTGGACCCTCAGGCAGTGGCAATGGGTCCGGCTGCGGCGCAGTCTGTGGCACCTGTGGAACAATTGGCTGCGGTGGAAAACGCTGCTTATAATCTGCAAGCATGGCCTGTAGGTCTTGTATCAAAGTAGGAGGCAGATGTGACATCTCATTCCTACGAGGTTGTGAGTAGCAGGGTCTATGATGCGGAACGATTATGTCTTCCTGATAGTAATGCCCTTGATAATCCTCATCCTCATCGTCCTCCTGACATTTGATGTGCAGTTCCGAAGGATGGCGAGCAACCCCAAAGGGCCCTTCGTCCTCGTCGTCCATATAATCATCATCGTCACACTGCACATAAGTTTCCAGGAGATGCGAGGGAGTAAGCGGTGAAATGTCCTGCCTTTGAAAAGACTTTAGTTGAAAAGTCCTGGTGGAAACTGGAGTAGAGATCATCGTCGACGAGGTCGTCGTCGACGGGGTTGTGGTAGACGGGATCGTCAACGGGATCGTCGACGGTATCGTAGATGGTGATATCGTCGTCGACTGGCTCGTCGTCGACGGGCTCGTCGTCGACGGAGCCGTCGTCGACGGGCTCGACGTCGATGGAATCTTCGTCGACGGGCCCTTCGTCGACGGGCTCGACGTCCACGGGGTCTTCGTCGATGGAATCTTCGTCGACGAGCTCTTCGTCGACGGGCTCGACATCGACGAGCTCTTCGTCGACGGGATCTTCGTCGACGATGGAATCTTCGTCGACGAGCTCTTCGTCGACGAGCTCGACGTCGACAGGCTTTTTAATGGCGGAATCGTCGACGGCGGTACTGCGGACTTCGTCGACGACCCCTCGACGGTGGGCTTCTTTGAGAGAATACTAATCTTCGTAGACATAATAGGTGAGGTAAGCGCCGTCGTCGTGAATGTTTGCGTCAATGAAGAAGCAGACGAGGTGACAGAAACTGAAGATTGAGAGTAAGCCAAAGATTTTGAAAGGCTTTTACTCACAGTTTGCTTGACTGTAGATTCCTGAGGAGAGTGCGCATCAGAAGTAGAATGATGCGATTTCTGACGCTTCTTCCCATCGCTGGAAGAGCTGTCCTGCGATCTAGCTCTCTTGCTAGAAGTAGAGGCTTTGTTATCCTCCTCAGCTGAAGAGGATTTAAGCCACAAAAGCACTCTCGCCTCCCTATCCCTGAGAGTTTTTGTAGGGAAGGTGCGGCAAATCTTGCAATCTTTTGCCTCATGTTTAGGGTAGAGGCAGTAGATGCAGTCTACATGTTGATCATCAACATGGACTCTCTTCTTGGTGCAGGTCCTGCAGGACTTAAATAAAGCCTTCTTGTCTGACATGCTGAAGCAAGTTGAAAGAAAAACTGAGAGGCACTAAGGGAGACTCCCCACGACGTGCGGTGAAAATCTGAGGAGAACTGGCTCTGCTGAGAGGGTTCTAGAAGGGTGCTGGTGTCTGATTGGTTGTTACCAAATTCTTGGTTCTTTTTGCATAATGAGGTAGATAGGCTGCTAAGATACAGGCTTTGGGCCTTTTCTTTGGGCCTACTACTACTACTAGCATTTTGGCACTACTTTTTTATTTACCGGGGACTCCCGCCTCGGCGACGGGGAATGATTCAGGCATGTGAATCTATGAAAGATACCCCAATACTGGATAACTACTAAGGTGAAAGCTGTACGTAGTTCTTCGGCTGCAATATTGGGTTTCGCAAAAAGGTTGGGAGGGAAACCCTGTGAGGCTATTTTAAAAATATACCAAGCTAAAACTGTTTCAATAGCTAGGTATGGGGCTGCTATTTGGGGATATATTAACCCTGAACTTATTCAAAAAGAAGAGAATAAATGTTTTCGTGCTCTTCTTGGCCTTCCTCAATCCACAGCGACCTATTCGGTCCATCTTGAATTGGGGACTGGATACATCTCCGATATTTTAAAAATAGCTCCACTCTTGTTATGGATCAGAACTTGGCTGAACCCGGATCTTACATTGAACCATAGTATTTTGAAAGATTGTTCCAAATTAGACAATTGGAAAGGTATTCAGTGGCTGTCATACATTAAATTGATCACTAAAGTGCTAGGACGCCCTGAGCTCTTTACCAACCCCGAAGGTTTATGTAAAGCTGATTTAAGATGGGTTAAGACGTATTATATTAAGCACTGCGAGGCTGAGCGAGAATTCCATGAGCTTGGTAAATCTTCAGTAAGGGCTCACCTCTTGCTTAATTTATCCACGGTTATGCACCCATATTTGTCTATTCGTTTTAATCAAATTCACCTTGTTTTAAGTGTCCCACAGAGGTTTAGGCCTGAAGATGGGGTTCCTTGCAGATGTGACAATTTCTCTGCCCTAGATATGATGCACTTTATATTTTTTTGTCCTTTGTACCTAGAGGCCAGGAAAAGGTTTATTCTGCCTATTCTGAGAAAGGAAGCTTTTATCCAAGTTAAACCAGCATTATTGTTCTTGCAATTGATGGAATCGCCTACAACTATGTTTTGTGTGGCTAGCTTTTCAGTTGCTTGTGTGAGAAGTTGGCCTGATGTATGATGTCACTAGTTATAGTGTACACCTTATATCAGTCCAAATACCCTTATGGTGATTGGTTGTAAAGTCAACCTTATAGACCAGCTATCCTAGTGGTAGCATGGACAAGAGCAGTCTTAGGCTAAACTCTGAATGGCATGTGAAGCCAGCTGTGATACCATATATAATCCCTTGAATACCAAATGAAAGGACACCACAACAGATATATATATAAAATAAGGGTAAGTTACTTACCTGTAATTCTAGTTCTCTTCCAGGGGTATCCTCATCAAAGTCATAAGCACTGAATATTCCCGCCCATGTGCGGGGACCCCGGAAATAATAAAATTATATATGTAAAAAACATACATATATACAGCTCTGTATATGTATAAACATATATCATTTTTTCCAAGCAAATGCAGCTCCCATAAAAGGCTAGGCAATGTAAAAATATATACATCCAATAACACACATATATCTATATATATGTATAAAGGTATAACAATACACCCAAATCTCTTTTTTTTTTTTTTTTTTTTTTTTTAATGAGGTAAACACTCATGAGAAAGCAAAAAATAAAGAGAACAAACTGTGGAAAAACACAGATGTATAACACATTGCCAGCCTGCAGGCTGCATTGCAATACAATACCATAGAGACTAAAAAGCCCTGTACAGGTAAAAACTGGCACCGTGCCTTTAAGGCAGCCCTGGCTTCCATATCCCATCATGCCTCAGGGGTGACAGTTAGGTCAGTTGTTCTTTGCGGGACCGTAGTCCTAAACACAAAGATATACCTTTTCCATAATGAATAATACACCTCTTCTCATTTGCCTGGGGAGGTGGGTGGGTTGCTTATGACTTTGATGAGGATACCCCTGGAAGAGAACTAGAATTACAGGTAAGTAACTTACCCTTCTCTTCCAGGGGATCCTCATCAATAGTCATAAGCACTGAATAGAGTAGCAAGCTCCCCTTCCACCAGCAGGCAAATGAAACTAAGGTTGTATCACCCATGGAGAAAAAGAATCATGAAAATGATTATGTATGGAACAGATTCCTCAAGGAGGCTTGTCCTACTTGAGTGTCTGCCCTGGTGTCCGAATCCAGACAATAATGCCTGGTAAAAGTGTGGACAGATCTCCAAGTGGCTGCCTTGCAGATCTCGGAGAGTGGGACATTATTGAGAAAAGCCGCGGTAGCCGCTTTTCCTCTTGTCGAATGCGCTTTAGGGCGCGCCCCCAATGGTTTCTGAGCCAGTTGGTAGGCCAAAGTAATACTAGAAACAATCCACCTAGCAATGGAACGTTTGGATGCAGCAAAGCCCATACGGACAATCCCATAGTTCACAAACAATTGGTCAGATTTCCTGATATTCTTAGTCCTATCTAGGTAGAATTTTAGGACCCTTCTGACATCCAGAGAATGCAACGCCCTCTCTGCCGGAGAGGAGGGGTTGGGAAAAAAGGTTGGTAAGGAGATGGCTTGGTTTACATGAAACTCCGATACCACCTTGGGTAGGAACGAAGGGTGAGTTCTCATCACCACCCTATTTAGATGAAAAACAGTGTAGGGTTCTTTAGAACAGAGGGCCTGTATCTCACTGACCCTCCGTGCTGAAGTGATGGCTATTAAAAATGCTGTCTTCCATGTGAGGTGCTGTAGGGTAGCCTTATGAATAGGCTCAAAAGGTGAACCCATGAGCTTCGACAGAACCAAGTTTAGCTCCCAGGAAGGAGAGGGAGGTCTAACAGGGGGATAGACTTTCTTGAGTCCTTGCAAGAAATCCTTCACTACCTGCACTTTTAAAAAATGACTGCTGTGAAGGCGAACGCCTGTATGCTGTTATGGCTGCTAGGTGAACCTTTATGGAAGAAAATTTCAACCCTGCCCTTGCTAAATGTAGAAGATAGGGCAAAATTACATCCTCCTGGCATTTAGTGGGATCATAATGATGCTGAGCACACCATATATAAAATCTTTTCCACTTACAGAAGTAGGAGTGTCTTGTCGAAGGCCTCCTGGCTTCCTTCAGTATGTACATACACTCTTGAGGGAGGTTCAGATGGCCATACTGGAGGACTTCAGGAGCCATGCTGTTAAGCTCAGCGAGGGAAGGCTGGGATGGTAAATCTTCCCCTGCATCTTGGATAACAAGTCCGGCCTGCACGGCAGCCGCTTGTGGGGGCGGATCGACATGTGTAGGAGATCCGTGTACCACCACTGCCTCGGCCAGTCCGGTGCTATGAGTATCATCTTGGCAGATGAATTCTGTAGCTTGGTCACCACCTTGGGAATTAGTGGGAGAGGCGGAAAAGCGTACACAAATGTCATTGACCAATTGATCAAAAGGGCATTCCCTAGGGATCCTGGTCGATGGTATCTTGAGGCGAAGCCTCGGCATTTTGTGTTTTGCTCGTCCGCGAAGAGGTCCACTTGCGGGCGCCCCCATTCCCCGAAGATGTCTTCTAACACTTCGTCGTTGATTACCCAGTCCTCTGGCTCTTGAAAATGCCGACTGAGCAAGTCTGCTTGCACGTTGAGTTCTCCTGGTAGGTGCACCGCTTTCAATGAGATGTTCCTTGCTAGGATCCAGTGCCACAGGGACTGAGCTTCCAGCGAGAGCGTTCTGGATCGAGTACCCCCCTGCTTGTTCAGGTAGTACATTGTGGTGGTATTGTCCGTCTGTACTAGAATGGTACTCGTCGTTATCGCAGGTAGGAACGCTTTGAGGGCTAGGTGGACCGCCCTGAGCTCCAGCATGTTGATGTGGTACAACTGTTCGCTGCTGGACCACCGTCCTTGAGTTTGCAGAGTCCCAAAATGCGCACCCCATCCCTGAAGGGATGCGTCGGTGATTAAGGTCTGAGTTGGGGGCTCTTGATGGAAAAGAATCCCCACTTGCAGATTCCTTGGCTTCAGCCACCACTTGATTGACTGTTTGGCTGCAGAGGAGAGGCAAACCTTTTCTTCCCACAGAGAGTTCCTTTGATCCCATTTGTCCTCGAGATCTTGCTGGAGAGGACGCATCCTTAGCCTGGCATTGGGCACTAGGAAGATGCAGGATGCCATGGCCCCTAGCAGAGATGAGATTTGCCTTGCCGACGACAGATTGCTGGTCATAATCTGTCTGCCTTTTAGCATAATGGATGACTGTCTTTCCTCCGAAGGAAACACTTTTCCTACTACGGAGTCTATAGTTGCACCCAGGTAGTGTATTCTCTGCGTTGGTGAAAAATTGGACTTTTTGACATTCACTCTGAGACCCAACCTGCGACATAAGTTCAGGCATAGCGACAGCTGTGTCCGCACATTCTGTGGCGATGAGCCCTTTATTAGCCAGTCGTCTAGGTAGGGATAGACGAAGACTCCTGCGCGCCTCAGAGCAGCCGCTACTACTGCCACGCATTTTGTGAATACTCGAGGAGCTGACTTCAGGCCAAATGGGAGGACTTTGAACTGATAGTGAGCGTTGCCTACCACAAACCTGAGAAATTTTCGATGATTCCTTAGGATGGGAATATGGAAATATGCATCCTGAAGGTCCAGTGAACACATCCAATCGCCCATCCGGAGAAGAGGATATATTTGGTGGAGCGCCAGCATGCGAAATTTTTCCTTTCTTATGTGCTTGTTCAGTATCCGTAGGTCTAAAATGGGTCTGAACTCCGCCTTCACACTCCTCTTTTGGATGAGAAAATATCTGGAGTAAACTCCCTTTCCTCTCTGGTTTATGGGCACTTTCTCTATTGCAGATTTGAGTAGTAGCGTCGCTACCTCCTCTCTGAGCTGCTTTAGATGCTGGGATGACTTGACAGGAGGAATCGATGGGGGGTGACTTTTGAAACGAAGCGAGTACCCATGACGCAGTATATTGAGTACCCACTTGTCCTTTGTGATTGTCTGCCACTCTGGAAGATGATGCGCAACACTTCCTCCCACCGGAGCGGTGGACAGCATCGGAGGAAGCGGTTTCTCATTGCTTCCCCGGTGCTTTGTTTCCAGCATTAGACTGCCTGTTGTTACCTCGTCCCCTGGATGGCTTGCGGGACTGGTATTGCTGTTTCTTTTGACCTTGCTGGTCCTGGTTCTTTTGCCAATGAGGGGTTTGAACCCTCTGTTGGTAATTGCGCCTGTCATTTCCCTTGCGGCGTCGAAACTCTTTCCTCTTTTCAAGCCCGACTGCTTTCATGGTCTCCAGCTCTGCTTTCATTCGGGCCATTTCCTCGTCTGCATGGGACCCAAAAAGAGAACTACCGGAGAAAGGCAGATTTAAAATTCTTGCCTGCGCTTCCGGTTTCAGGGCCGTCAATCTAAGCCAGGATGATCTTCTGGCTGTGACTCCATGTGCATATTCATGCGCTGCCAGTGTTGCCCCATCCGCCGCTGCACTTATGATCTGGTTAGAGACTAGACTCCCCTCATGCAAAATCTCTTCAAAGTCCCGTCTGTCCTCTGATGGAACTTTTTCAACGAACCTCTGAAGAGAGTCCCATAGTGACCTATCATAGCGCCCCAGAAGAGCCGAGGCACTTGCCACCTTCAAGCTTGAGGATGCTGAGCCGCAAACTTTCCTCCCCCAGGAGTCTTGCGTTTTACTGTCCTTATCTGGTGGCACCGTTGAAGAGCCAGCTACTGCATGCGTCTTTCTGGCAGCGGCGGTGATGACAGAGTCCGGTGGAGGATCTGTTTTAAGGAATAGCGGATCCTCCGGAGCTGGACGGTACTTTTTTAGAATTCTCGCCGGCGCCGTTTTGGTGGTTGCTGGCGTGAGAAAGATATCCATTACCGGTTGTAGCAAACCGGGGACTAATGGCAACAACGGGCGTGTCACTGTGCGCTCATGAAGAGTTTCAAAAATTATGGATGTGGTGGTCTCCTGAACCGGCATAGGGATACTTAATTTTGTAGCTCCTCTACACAACACTTCTTGAAATGTAGAAATGTCATCTACCGGAGATACCCGAGAGGGTGGCGTCTCCGAGAGTGTCGGTGAATAATCCCTTTTGGATGATCTGGAAGAAGGGGAGGTAGAAGGGGTCCTACGGCGCCTTCTCTCTGATCTGGTCGACTCTCTTCTGAGGGAGGCAGACCTGGATCGCCTTCTTGGTGCTCGAGAGTGACTTCGGGATTCTCTTTCTCGAGATCTTGGTCTGATCGGTGTCGCTGGGAATACCACGCCCCTTATTCTTGTTAGCGATGCCTTTATTGTGTCTGTCATAGCAGGGTCCTGAGGCATCTCCCTTACGGGACTTTGAGGCACAGCATTGTCCTCCTCCTGCGAACTTTCTCTTGCAGGAACTGGAGATTGATGTACAAGCTCTGGTGATGCTGACCTTGAACCTGAGCCCTCTGATCCTGAAGGCGAGATAGAAATGATACGCGGTGACTCCGGAGCTGTATATATCAGTCTATGAGGAGATTTTCGCCTTGAGACTGGTCGAATTGTGAGGCGAATATGTGAAACCTCCTGCGTACCCTCAACAGAGGGCTGCCTCGACGGTGATAAGCCTATCACCGGAGATCTTTGACTCGAATCTTCGAGGCTCCGAGCTTCCTGTCTCGACGTCGAGATTACCTTCGACGGAGGCTTCATGTACCTCACCAAAGCTTTGGAGACCTGTGAGGACGGAGGCACCTGCCTCAACGTCGACTCCGACGGAGGCCTCTGCCTCGACGTCGACTCCGACGGAGGCCTCTGCCTCGACGTCGACTCCGACGGAGGCTCCTGCCTCGACGTCGACTCCGACGGAGGCTCCTGCCTCGACGTCGGCCCTGACGGAGGCGTCTGCCTCGACGTCACTCCTGACGGAGACTTCTGTCTCGACGTCGAAAGCTCCGACGACGTCGAAAGCCTCCTCGCCGTCGAACGATGTTTCTTCGACGGCGATCTTGATCTTGACGGCGATCTTGGTCTCGACGTCGACTGTGGAGATCGTCTACGTTCTTCTCGCGACGTCGAATGATGTCTCGCCGACCTCGACGTCGAACGATGTCTTTCTTTCGACGACGAACGATATCTCTGTGCAGACGTCGATCGATCTTCTCTCGACGTCGACAGATGCTTCTTCGACGTTGAACTATGGCGCCGAGTCCTCGACGCCGAGCTTTTAGACGCCGTCGACGTCGAACGCATCCTCTTCGACGCTGAATATAAAATCGACGTCGATTTTCTCTTTGCAGCATGACTTCCCCTTGACTCCTCACCTCTCAGCGACGATCCCGCCGCTGGAGTCTTCGACGCCGAGCCCGACGTCGATGGAGAGCAAACAGGGACCAACTGCTTCGACGTCGACCGTTCTGCTAGGCCATACAGCCTAATCCTCTCCCTCTCCTTTAAAGTCCTTTTGGAAAGGTCTTCACAATGACGACATGTTGCTGGAGAGTGAGAGTCCGGCAGACAGATGATACACACCTCATGTGTGTCTGACGCAGCCTTCTTTTTTCCACAAGATGGGCATGGAACAAATAAAGAAGGCATTTTTCTGACAAAATGGTTGAAAAATCAGTCAGAAAAACACAGGATACTGACTTCCTCACAGAAATTGTAAGAAGAAGTCCAAAAAAAATCTTAAAGTTGTTATAATTTTTGACTAAAGAGTCAAAAAAGAAGAGAGCTGAATTCCAGGGTCCTGACTGAAGGAGCCGGAAAGAACAACTGACCTAACTGTCACCCCTGAGGCATGATGGGATATGGAAGCCAGGGCTGCCTTAAAGGCACGGTGCCAGTTTTTACCTGTACAGGGCTTTTTAGTCTCTATGGTATTGTATTGCAATGCAGCCTGCAGGCTGGCAATGTGTTATACATCTGTGTTTTTCCACAGTTTGTTCTCTTTATTTTTTGCTTTCTCATGAGTGTTTACCTCATTAAAAAAAAAAAAAAAAAAAAAAAAAGAGATTTGGGTGTATTGTTATACCTTTATACATATATATAGATATATGTGTGTTATTGGATGTATATATTTTTACATTGCCTAGCCTTTTATGGGAGCTGCATTTGCTTGGAAAAAATGATATATGTTTATACATATACAGAGCTGTATATATGTATGTTTTTTACATATATAATTTTATTATTTCCGGGGTCCCCGCACATGGGCGGGAATATTCAGTGCTTATGACTATTGATGAGGATCCCCTGGAAGAGAAAGTGTATTTATTCCAAGCAAACCCTCAGCACTCTTTATGAGTTTAGAGGTAAGTACAACACAGTCTTATTAATGCATACAGTAAGTCACACAGGTAAGTAATACAGTTAGGCCCTAGGGGCCACGCAAACCATATACTAAATAAGTGGTATAAGAACCACTGTCACGGAAATAGAATAGGCCTAGGCCTAGGGAATCGCTGGGGCTACACTACACTAGCGTTAGTTAGGAAGTGGGAGGCCCACGGGATTCGTGTGCAGAGTGGAAACACTCACGCGTAATGCGTAAAAGTCAATAGCAAAGTTACAGTTTAGAAATAGATAGATTTAGGACACTTCCGGAGTAGCTAGGAAGTTGAGACTTGAAAACTAGACACTAGGATAGTCACTATCCTGATGAGCACCGGAGTACCCAAGTTACCTAGCCCACAGGCTGCGGGTGCATAGGGGTGAAGATGCGTCGTTTTCGTCGTCGACTCCTATGGATGCCTGAAGAAAGATGCTGACAGGCAGTCAGTGAAGAGTGTCCGGTGGATCCCAAGGCTGGGATCAAGAAGAGAAGAAACCTGCAAGCAGAAGGGACAGAGTCAAGGTCACTAGCCAGTGACCACGTGGAACCAGGAAGGAACCAGGCGATGTCGTGAAGAGTTGCAGGTGAAGGTGAAGCTTGTCGCTGCAGCCAGGAGGACCAGGAAGCGTCGAGGACGACCAGGACCAGGAGACGAGCTGTCCCACGAAGGCTCTTGCTGTCGGCGGCGTCGAAGTTGGACTAGGACTCACCAAGCCTTGGCAAGCGGAACCCACGAAGAACAAGGGACTTGCTTCTGGTGCAGACCAGGAAGGTCTGGGGTGCTTCTTCTTTGCAGAGAAGCGGGAGCCAGTCTGGAGGAGCCAAACCAGCGCAGAAGATTTCAGGGAGCGTCGTCACAGAGGCCACTAGCCAGCGGGCAAGCAACCGGACAGGCGCGGCAAGCAGGAAAATGCTGAAGGGCCCCACGCAGGACTCGTGGAGTGTGGGGGGCTGATCTTCGGTGCAGTTGGTGCTTGGGGTTGGGGCTTCTCAATCCCCGGTGCACAACTTCGAGGGTACCTCAGAAGCTGCGCTGTAAGTTACTAGCCACTTTTCCCAGGTAGCCGGTCCCACGTCGCTCGTCGCCTCCACGGATCTCAGCTCTGCTGCAGATGTGGATGAGGGTCGGAGAAGTCTGGAAATCAAGGCTCTGGTCGGGCTCTGCAGTCGGTTCCTCGTCGAACGTTTCACAAAGCAAAGGGTAGTCTCTTGATGGTGCCTGTTTGCACAGGGTAGCCACTCCTTGGCTACAAGGGAGATTCTTCAGTCTTCTTCTTTCGTCGAATGTCGAAGGTCCAGAGTTTCTGTTCAGTTTTGCAGGTTCAGGATAATCTAAAGTCTTGAGGCCCAACTCCCACTCTTATACTAATCTGGGGGGCTGGGATACCTGCTAGGTCACGCCTTATGGGTGGGACCTGGGAGGGGGTGGTTACACCCACTTCCCTTTGTCCAGTTTCGCGCCAGAGCTGGGGCTGGAGTGCCCCAGCGCCGGTTTGAACTGGACTATGCAAGGAACACCTTGTGTGCCCCAGGCATGTCTCATTCCTTTCAGCCCACCCTGCCCCAATACACTAAAGGCTGTCTGGGGAGGTGCTAGCACCTCCCCAAGCAGGAAACCTATTGTCCAGGCCTCCCTGGCTGGGATCACTCCCAGCAGCAGGAGGTCAGACTTGTGTCTGTGGCAGCAGCATCCATTTTGTGATGCTGAGGCTTTGGTTAGAGATAAACAGCAAAGTAGGATTTTAACATGTCTCTCCCCCTAGAAGGGAGGAATAATATCCTCATCACCAGAAATGGTATGGGGGTATTATTCCAAAGTGTTAGACACCTTACACGACATGTTTTGATAAAGCCAAACCATAGTTACCATAACCGTTTAAGATTATAAGGCACTTTAAGAGTATATGGTAGGCTATATCATAGAACAGCTATAAGGACATGGTTCCGAAAGCTGCAGACAGGCTCAGCTCATGCTAGAGCACCATCTCACATGTTACCAAGCACTCTGCCTCCAGGATTGTTAAGTCCTGCCATAGGAGTGACTGATAGGTACACATGTGTCTATATATAAGGGCAGATATAGGCATACTATATCTAAGCAAGGGGTGATTACACGACCTTGCCCCAGCTGAGTGATCAGCCAGTTGTGTCTGATTGGAAGGCCAGACCAGGGGTGGCATAATACATGCTGCAGCCCCTGGGAGGCCTAGGGTACACCTATGCCCTGGGTACCTAGGGTACACTGTACAGGGTCCAATAAGGTGATCCTTACCAATTGGTTATGTACCTAGGGTACATGGAGTCCATTTTACAGAGAGAGCAGACAGTCTGAGACCCTGAATGGCAGGATCTCAGGCCAACTAAGTCGAAAAACCAGCTAGACACTAGGCAAAAAGTTGGGGGTAACCATAGTCAGATATCCACCTTCCTACAGCTTGTATTAGACTAAGGAAACTGAGATTGGCTGCATTGGAGGAAATTAATTAGTTTTTATATATTGAATCACCGGGTAAATTTTTTTTTTTTTTTAACTATGTATACGATGAAATGTTTTTAATTTGCTGTAAAATGTATTGTACACTTTTATGATTTTAATTAATCGAATAAAGTGGTTTGGTTTGGACTGGACTGGATACCATATATAATCCCTTGAATACCAAATGAAAGGACACCACAACAGATATATATATAAAATAAAGTGTATTTATTCTAGTCAAACCCTCAGCACTCTTTATGAGATTCGAGGTAAGTACAACACAGTCTTATTTAAGCATACATTAAGTCACACAGGTAAGTAATACAGTTAAGCCCTAGGGGCCACGCAAACAATATATTAAGTAAGTGGTATAAGGACCACTGTCACGGAAATAGGATAGGCCTAGGCCTAGGGAATCGCTGGGGCTACACTATACTACCAACAGTTAGGAAGTGGGAGGCCCACGGGATTCAGGTGCAGAGTGGAAACACTCACGCGTAATGCGTATAATCGATAGAAATAGTACAGTTCAGAAATAAGCAGTTTTAGGACACTTCTGGAGTAACTAGAAAGTCGAGACTCGGAAACTAGACTCTAGGATAGTCAATACCCTTGTGAGCACCGAAGTACCCAAGTTACCTAGCCCACGGGCTGCGGGTGCATAGGTGTGAACTTGCGTCGGGTTTCGTCGTGGACTTCTATGGATGCCTGAAGAAAAGTTGCTGACAGGCAGTCAGTGAAGAGTGTCCGGTGGATCCCAAGGCCGGGATCAAGAAGGAAGGATACCTGCAAGCAGAAGGGACAGAGTCTGGGTCACTAGCCAGTGACCACGTGGAACCAGGAAGGAACCAGGCGATGCCGTGAAGATGCAGGTGAAGAGGTGAAGCTTGTCGCAGCAGCCACGGGTACCAGGAGACGTCGAGGACGACCAGGACCAGGAGGCGAGCTGTCCCATGAAGGCTCTTGCTGTCGGCGGCTTCGAAGTCGAACTAGGACTCACCAAGCCTTGGCAAGCGGAACCCACGAAGAATGGAGGGCTTGCTTCTGGTGCAGACCAGGAAGGTCTGGGGTGCTTCTCTTTTGCAGAGGAGCAGGGGCCAGTCTGGAGGAGCCAAACCAGCGGTGGAAAATCAAAGGTGTGTCGTCGCAAAGGTTGCTAGCCAACGGGCAAGCACCCGGACAGACGCGGCAAGCAGGAAAATGCAGAAGGGCCCCACGCAGGACTCGTGGAGTGTGGGGGGCTGATCTTCGGTGCAGATGGTGCTTGGGGTTGGGGCTTCTCAATCCCCGGTGCACAACTTCGAGGGTGCCTCAGAAGCTGCGCTGGAAGATACTCGCCACTTTTCCCAGGTAGCCGGTCCCACGTCTCTCGTCGCCTCCACGGATCTCAGCTCGGCTGTGGATGTGGATCAGGGTCGGAGAAGTCTGGAAGTCAAGGCTCCGGTCAGGCTCTGCAGTCGGTTTCCTCGTAGAACTTCAGCAAAGCAAAGGGTAAGTCTCTTGATGGTGCCTGTTCGCACAGGGTAGCCACTCCTTGGCCACAAGAGAGATTCTTCAGTCTTCTCCTTTCGTCGAATGTCGAAGGTCCAGAGTTTCTGTTCAAGTTGCAGGTTCAGGATAATCTAATTTCCTGGGGCCCAGCTACCACACTTATACTAATCTGGGGGGCTGGGTTGCCTGCTAGGTCACGCCTTATGGGTGGGACCTGGGAGGGGGGTGGTTACACCCCCTTCCCTTTGTCCAGTTTCGCGCCAGGACTGGGGCTGGAGTGCCCCAGCACCGGTTTGAACTGGACTATGCATGGGACACCTTGTGTGCCCCAGGCAGTGTCTAGTTTCTTTCATCCCTCCCTGCCCCAATACACTAAGGCCTGTCTGGGGTGGTGCTCGCACCTCCCAAGGCAGGAAACCTATTGTCCAAGCCTCCCGTGCCGGGATCACTCCCAGCAGCAGGAGGTCAGACTTGTGTCGTGGCAGCAGCATCCATTTTAAGATGCTGGGGCTCTGGTTAACTTTAACCGGGTAAGTAGGTTTCAACATGTCTTCTCCCTCTAGAAGGGAGGGATAATATCCTCATCACCAGGAATGGGATGGGGGTATTATTCCAAAGTGTTAGACACCTTACACGACATGTTTTGATAAAGCCAAACCATAGTTACCATAACCGTTTAAGATAAGGCACTTTAAGAGTATATGGTAGGCTCTATCATAGAACAGCTATAAGGACATGGTTCCGAAAGCTGCAGACAGGCTCAGCTCATGCTAGAGCACCATCTCACATGTTACCAAGCACTCTGCCTCCAGGATTGTTAAGGCCTGCCATAGGAGTGACTGATAGGTACACATGTGTCTATATATAAGGGTAGATATAGGCATACTATATCTAAGCAAGGGGTGATTACACGACCTTGCCCCAGCTGAGTGATCAGCCAGTTGTGTCTGATTGGAAGGCCAGACCAGGGGTGGCATAATACATGCTGCAGCCCCTGGGAGGCCTAGGGTACACCTATGCCCTGGGTACCTAGGGTACACTGTAAAGGGTCCAATAAGGTGATCCTTACCAATTGGTTATGTACCTAGGGTACATGGAGTCCATTTTACAGAGAGAGCAGACAGCCTGAGACCCTGAATGGCAGGATCTCAGGCCAACTAAGTCGAAAAACCAGCTAGACACTAGGCAAAAAGTTGGGGGTAACCATAGTCAGATATCCACCTTCCTACACAACCCCCCCCCCCAAACGAAAGGAGATAAGGCTGGCCTTGACAAGGTAAGCCTCTATTGCCTGAGGTGCCATATAAGGAAGAACCAGCACTGGCATGGTTACCCCCTGTCTCATGGTCCACTAAGCAATCCCTCATCCTAAAGGTATCATAGGGTCTCCACCATAGGGAATCTCTACCTTGGGTGTGTCTTGGCAAAGTAAAAGGCTGGTGTTGAGATGGAGTACTGAAGTGAGTGTCCTCAAAGTGAGGCCTCAGCTTCCTCCAATCATCCTCCACCATGGATGCCTTTCTTTCTTTAACTGAGTTGCACTGTGCTCTCAGGGTCAGCCTCTGGCTACCTAAAGCTGGAGGCTGGGTCCCTTTTGTGGGCTTACTGGAGGGACAGGTCAGGTTTGGGGCCCTAAGGTCCCATGTTTGCCTGTGCCCAACAGAATCCCTCTGGGGGAGGTCCCTAACTACCTGTGAAGGGGATCCCTCAGGAATGTTTTTACCCATCACCTGGCTAGGGCTACTAGCCAGGCAATCCTCATTCTTTTGATGGGGGGATTCTTGTGGACAGGGGCCCTCTTGGGGTCCACTGGCCTCCCTGACCTCTGCAGCCCTGGGCTGACTGAGGCAGGGTAGAGAGAGGCAGGCTACCTGCACCAGACTGGGTCCCACCTTGGAAGGGGCCACTGACATCAGAGGCTCTGCCAGGCCAGGCCTGGCTACCTCTGGGGCAGTTCCTTCACAAGGGGTGAGGTCAGATCCCTGAGGAGGCTGACCTCTTCCTAATGTCTGGGGAGAGGGAGACTTTTCTTCCTCCCCACTACTCTCTGTTTGTGTGGAGTGATCCATAGTTTCAGGCTTCACTACACCTAGGTCAGTCTGAGTATGGGCTGAGACCATTACAGCCTTGCCAACCTTTTCAGGGAGGCACTCAGTTTGTGTTTGAGCTGTGACTGTCACAGCTCTGCCAGTCTCTACAGGGAAGTCTGTCTGTGCCTGGTCTGTGGCTACCACTGCCCTTCCAACCTTTTCAGGGAGGAAATCTACTTGGACAGGGGTTGTGACTGGCACAACCCCACTACCCTTTTTGGAAAGGCCTACCATTCTGGAATGGGTGTCTTGTTCAACTTCAGCCCAAGCTGAGAGTTCTAAGTCATTCCCCAGCAAGCAGTCCACAGGCAAGGTTGGAGACACTGCCACCCTTTTAGGGCCAGTGACCCCTCCCCAGCTGAGACATACTTCTGCCATGGGATGACTGTTCTGTTTGCCATCAATGTTAGTGACCTGGTAGGAGAAACCAGGCAAAAGCTGCTCAGAGGGAACTAGCCTATGGGCCACCATAGTGATGCTAGCTCCAGTGTCTCTGTAGGCCTCAGCTTTTCTACCATTGATGTAGGGCTCCTGTCTGTACCTACCCAAAGTGTTGGGACAGGCAGTGAAGTTGGCAAACCCCATGCCACCATCACAGACAAGAGTAGCTGCTGTAGGGGAATTGGCTAAGCCAGAATCCCCCTGTGTTCCCCAAGAAAACCCAACCAAATTTTTGGGGGCACTCCCACCACCTGGGGGATTACTGCTGACAGTAATAGGTGGTGTGACAGGAGTAGTTGGAGGAACAGTTTTGGTTTTAGCCTGTGGACAACTGCTCTCAGTTTTCCAATGCCCAGGAGTTTTACACACATGGCAGTAAGTCTTTTTAACTGTGGTAGAGGAGGGAGCTTGGGACCCACCACCCTGTGTGGAGTTTTGGGGCCCTGAGGAAGATTTCTCTTTTGCTTTATCCCCACCCTTCTCTTGAGGCTTGGTGGTATCTTTCTTTTGGTCACCACCCTGATTTTTAGGCCTAATCCTGGTCCTGACCCATTTATCTGCCCTCTTTCCCAATTCTTGGGGAGAGGTCAAATCTGAGTCTACCAGGTGTTGATGGAGAAGCTGGTTCTGACAATTACTAAGGATCTGCTCCCTCATAATCAAGTTGTACAATCCTGTATAGTCCTGCACCTTGCTGCCATTTAACCAACCTTCCAAAGCCTTAGTGGCACAATCCACAAAATCAGACCAGTCCTGTGTCTGTGTCTTCTGGGTGTCTCTGAACAACAACCTATATTGCTCAGTGGTTAAGCCAAACCCATCTATCAGAGCACTCTTCAGGACTTTGTAATTGTTTGCATCCTCATCACTGACTGTGAGGAGCTTGTCTCTGCCTTTGTCAGAAAAGGAGAGCCACAAGATAGCTGCCCACTGACTTTGGGGTACCTGCTGTACTTTGCAGGCCCTCTCCAAAGCAGTCATCCACTTGTGGATGTCATCCCCATTCTGATATGGGGGACTATCTTGCTTAGGTTTCTATGGTCATAAGACCTATCCCTATCTCTAGGAATGATGCTGCCACCAGTGGGTTCTGACCCACACAATTTTTGCTCTCTAGCCAGAGCAAGCTTCTCCTTGGCAAGGGCAAGTTCTTCCCTCTGAATCCTCAGATTAGCTTCCCTCACTCTGGCTTCATGCTCCTTTCTCTCAGGTGAAGTCATTCCCCTGTGAGAGGAAGCATTAGAGATGCTAGAGACATGGGAGTGGATGGATTCCCTTGAAGGGGATCTGTCCCTCCTGCTTCTCTGTGAAAGCCTACTTGGGGGTCAGTATGGGGGGACCCCATGCAAACTCCCATGTAAGCTTAGGTTAGCCTGGCTAAGCCTTCCTACTTGGCTCTGGCTGTCTACCTCTTCCTCTGAAGTCCCATCTGACTCATCTGTGGTGGGTAGACCCTTATCTACAGCTATGGCACCATCCCTGGCAGCTCTTTCAGCATCATAGGCCTCCAGAAGCTCCACTAGCTGTCTAAGGGTAGGGTTGGAACCCTGTTTTATTCCTCTGGAGGTACACAAATGTCTCATCTCCTGGAATGTTAAGGTATCATACCTAGAGGGGGTCTTCTGCAGACCTGCCCCTCCTGAGAGAGCATCTACTTGATCTCCTCCCAGAGGCATGATCTAGTGAGGGTGTGGTGTGTGCACCTACCTACACTAGTTGTTTCTACTAAACCTCTCTAGTAGTTGTAGTCAGGGTGTGTTAATCCCTTCAACCTACAACTACTAAGTCCAGTAGGACTTAAGTATTATAAACTATGTTATATGTACCTAGACAATATCTGTGTGATCTTTCAATTTAGTATCTCAAGATTACAATGGTATTACAACAGCAAGCTCAGATCCCAACCGCTGCTCACCAATGTGAGAAGTTGGCCTGATGTATGATGTCACTAGTTCTAGTGTACACCTTATATCAGTCCAAATACCCTTATGGTGATTGGTTGTAAAGTCAACCTTATAGACCAGCTATCCTAGTGGTAGCATGGACAAGAGCAGTCTTAGGCTAAACTCTGAATGGCATGTGAAGCCAGCTGTGATACCATATATAATCCCTTGAATACCAAATGAAAGGACACCACAACAGATATATATATAAAATAAAGTGTATTTATTCTAGTCAAACCCTCAGCACTCTTTATGAGATTCGAGGTAAGTACAACACAGTCTTATTTAAGCATACATTAAGTCACACAGGTAAGTAATACAGTTAGGCCCCAGGGGCCACGCAAACCATATACTAAGTAAGTGGTATAAGAACCACTGTCACGGAAACAGAATAGGCCTAGGCCTAGGGAATCGCTGGGGCTACACTACACTAGCGTTAGTTAGGAAGTGGGAGGCCCACGGGATTCGTGTGCAGAGTGGAAACACTCACGCGTAATGCGTAAAAGTCAATAGCAATAGTACAGTTTAGAAAACGGTAGATTTAGGACACTTCCGGAGTAGCTAGGAAGTTGAAACTTGAAAACTAGACACTAGGATAGTCACTATCCTGATGAGCACCGGAGTACCCAAGTTACCTAGCCCACAGGCTGCGGGTGCATAGGGGTGAAGATGCGTCGTTTTCGTCGTCGACTCCTATGGATGCCTGAAGAAAGATGCTGACAGGCAGTCAGTGAAGAGTGTCCGGTGGATCCCAAGGCTGGGATCAAGAAGAGAAGAAACCTGCAAGCAGAAGGGACAGAGTCAAGGTCACTAGCCAGTGACCACGTGGAACCAGGAAGGAACCAGGCGATGTCGTGAAGATTGCAGGTGAAGGTGAAGCTTGTCGCTGCAGCCAGGAGGACCAGGAAGCGTCGAGGACGACCAGGACCAGGAGGCGAGCTGTCCCACGAAGGCTCTTGCTGTCGGCGGCGTCGAAGTTGGACTAGGACTCACCAAGCCTTGGCAAGCGGAACCCACGAAGAACGAAGGACTTGCTTCTGGTGCAGACCAGGAAGGTCTGGGGTGCTTCTTCTTTGCAGAGAAGCGGGAGCCAGTCTGGAGGAGCCAAACCAGCGCAGAAGATTTCAGGGTGCGTCGTCACAAAGGCCACTAGCCAGCGGGCAAGCAACCGGACAGACGCGGCAAGCAGGAAAATGCTGAAGGGCCCCACGCAGGACTCGTGGAGTGTGGGGGGCTGATCTTCGGTGCAGATGGCGCTTGGGGTTGGGGCTTCTCAATCCCCGGTGCACAACTTCGAGGGTGCCTCAGAAGCTGCTCTTTAAGTTACTAGCCACTATTTCCAGGTAGCCGGTCCCACGTCGCTCGTCGCCTCCACGGATCTCAGCTTTGCTGTCGATGTGGATCAGGGTCGGAGAAGTCTGGAAGTCAAGGCTCTGGTCAGGCTCTGCAGTCGGTTCCTCGTAGAACGTGGGCAAAGCAAAGGGTAGTCTCTTGATGGTGCCTGTTTGCACAGGGTAGCCACTCCTTGGCTACAAGGGAGATTCTTCAGTCTTCTTCTTTCGTCGAATGTCGAAGGTCCAGAGTTTCTGTTCAGTTTTGCAGGTTCAGGATAATCTAAAGTCTTGAGGCCCAACTCCCACTCTTATACTAATCTGGGGGGCTGGGATACCTGCTAGGTCACGCCTTATGGGTGGGACCTGGGAGGGGGTGGTTACACCCACTTCCCTTTGTCCAGTTTCGCGCCAGAGCTGGGGCTGGAGTGCCCCAGCACCGGTTTGAACTGGACTATGCAAGGAACACCTTGTGTGCCCCAGGCATGTCTCATTCCTTTCAGCCCACCCTGCCCCAATACACTAAAGGCTGTCTGGGGAGGTGCTAGCACCTCCCCAAGCAGGAAACCTATTGTCCAGGCCTCCCTGGCTGGGATCACTCCCAGCTGCAGGAGCTCAGACTTGTGTCGTGGCAGCAGCATCCATTTTGTGATGCTGAGGCTTTGGTCAGAGGTTACACAGCAAAGTAGGATTTTAACATGTCTCTCCCTCTAGAAGGGAGGAATAATATCCTCATCACCAGAAATGGTATGGGGGTATTATTCCAAAGTGTTAGACACCTTACACAACATGTTTTGATACAGCCCAACCATAGTTACCATAACCGTTTAAGATTATAAGGCACTTTAAGAGTATATGGTAGGCTATATCATAGAACAGCTATAAGGACATGGTTCCGAAAGCTGCAGACAGGCTCAGCTCATGCTAGAGCACCATCTCACATGTTACCAAGCACTCTGCCTCCAGGATTGTTAAGACCTGCCATAGGAGTGACTGATAGGTACACATGTGTCTATATATAAGGGTAGATATAGGCATACTATATCTAAGCAAGGGGTGATTACACGACCTTGCCCCAGCTGAGTGATCAGCCAGTTGTGTCTGATTGGAAGGCCAGACCAGGGGTGGCATAATACATGCTGCAGCCCCTGGGAGGCCTAGGGTACACCTATGCCCTGGGTACCTAGGGTACACTGTACAGGGTCCAATAAGGTGATCCTTACCAATTGGTTATGTACCTAGGGTACATGGAGTCCATTTTACAGAGAGAGCAGACAGCCTGAGACCCTGAATGGCAGGATCTCAGGCCAACTAAGTCGAAAAACCAGCTAGACACTAGGCAAAAAGTTGGGGGTAACCATAGTCAGATATCCACCTTCCTACAGGGGTGGTTACACCCCCTTCCCTTTGTCCAGTTTCGCGCCAGGACTGGGGCTGGAGTGCCCCAGCACCGGTTTGAACTGGACTATGCACGGGACACCTTGTGTGCCCCAGGCATGTCTCATTCTTTTCATCCCTCCCTGCCCCAATACACTAAGGCCTGTCTGGGGTGGTGCTCGCACCTCCCAAGGCAGGAAACCTATTGTCCAAGCCTCCCTTGCCGGGATCACTCCCAGCAGCAGGAGGTCAGACTCGAGTCTGTGGCAGCAGCATCCATTTTGTGATGCTGGGGCTCTGGTTAACTTTAACCGGGTAAGTAGGTTACAACATGTCTTCTCCCTCTAGAAGGGAGGGATAACATCCTCATCCCCAGAGATGGTATGGGGGTATTATTCCAAAGTGTTAGACACCTTACACGACATGTTTTGATAAAGCCAAACCATAGTTACCATAACCGTTTAAGATTATAAGGCACTTTAAGAGTATATGGTAGGCTATATCATAGAACAGCTATAAGGACATGGTTCCGAAAGCTGCAGACAGGCTCAGCTCATGCTAGAGCACCATCTCACATGTTACCAAGCACTCTGCCTCCAGGATTGTTAAGGCCTGCCATAGGAGTGGCTGATAGGTACACATGTGTCTATATGTAAGTTAGGTATAGGAATACTACACCTAAGCAAGGAGTGATTACACAACCTTGCCCCAGCTGAGTGATCAGCCAGTTGTGTCATAATGGAAGGCCAGGCCAGGGGTGGCATAATACATGCTGCAGCCCCTGGTAGGCCTAGGGTACACCTATGCCCTGGGTACCTAAGGTACACTGTACAGGGGCCAATAAGGTGATCCTATCCAAATGGGTTATGCACCTAAAGTGCATAGTATCAATTTAGAGAGAGAACAGCAGGGCTGTGGGTCTGGTTAGCAGGCCCACAGCCACATCTAAGTCGAAAATCAGTAAAGCAAAAGCAAAAAGTGGGGGTGAACATAGAAAGCAGACCCTACTCCCCTACATCGACGTCGATCGCCTAAGGATCTTCTTGACGTCGAGTGTCGGGACTTCGGCGAAGCTCTCGACGTCGACAAGCCCACTTGCGGCGAGATGTTCGCCCCCCTTAGGATTTTCCTCAATTTAGTAGTCCTAAGTCTAAACTTAGGACTACTAAATTGAGAAAAATCCTAATTTTAAGACTTTCGGTATTCACAGAAGGCATTTAGGAGTCCTAAAGTTAGGAGTCCTAACTATACTACTACTAAACTGAGAAAAATCCTAATTTTAAGACTTTCGGTATTCACAGAAGGCATTTAGGAGTCCTAAAGTTAGGACTCCTAACTTCTGTGAATACCGAAATGAGTAAGTGCCTTCTGTGAATACCAAAATGAGTAAGTGCCTTCTGTGAATACCAAAATGGTAGTAAGTTTAGGATTTTGTCTTAAGTTAGTTCTGTGAATCGGGCCCTGTGTCTTTAGTACAGCCTGGCCCACACTAGCTTGTTGTTTGGAGTGCACGTCTACACAGTAATGTTTTGTGAAGGTGTGCGGTGTTGACCATGTGGCTGCTTTACAGATGTCATCTAAGGGTATGTTCCCTAGAAAAGCCATAGAAGCCCATATCTTTCTTGTAGAGTGGGCTTTAGGTGGAACAGATAATGTTCTTTTTGCTTTGTGATAGCAAATTTGTATACACTTTACAATCCACCTAGCTATCCCTGATTTTGAGATGGGGTTGCCTTTATGCGGTGTAGAGAAGGAGACAAACAACTGTTTAGTCTTTCTGAAAGGTTGCGTTCTTTGTATGTAGTACAGTAAAGCCCTTTTAACATCAAGTGTATGTAGAGCCCTTTCCGCAACAGATTGGGGTTTTGAGAAAAAAAAACGGTAATTCCACCGATTGATTAAGATGGAAGGGGGAAATAACCTTGGGCAGAAATTTGGGATTTGTGCGAAGTATCACCTTGCTGTGATGTATCTGTAAAAAGGGTTCTTGTATAGTGAACGCTTGTATCTCACTAACCCTTCTAAGGGAAGTGATAGCTACGAGGAAAGCTGTTTTCCAAGTAAGGAACTGTAGCTCACATTTATGCATTGGTTCGAAAGGCGGACCCATTAGCCTCTTAAGAACTACCTTTAGATTCCACACAGGTGAGGGTGGTGCCCTGGGTGGAATTACTCTTTTAAGGCCTTCCATGAAGGCTTTAATAGCAGGTACTCTGATAAGTGATAAATGCTGTCTATTTTGCAGGTAAGCAGCAATTGCTGCTAGATGTAGACGGATGGATGAGTACGTCAGGTTACACCTTTGAAGATGGAGCAGATAGCATATGATGTGCTGTATGGATACATCTAAAGGGTTGATTGTATTGTTACGGCAGTAAACAACAAATCTCTTCCACTTTGCGGCATAGCATTCTCGGGTGGTAGGACGTCTGGCTTCCCTGATAATGTTCATGCAATCAGGGGGAAGATTAAGGTATCCAAATTCTAAGATTTCAGGAGCCAGATCGCAAGGTTGAGCTGAGCTGGGTCCGGGTGCCTGATTTCTCCATGGTTCTGGGTTAAGAGGCATGGGGACAGGTGCAGTTTTTGATGTGGCACCACCGAGAGCTGTAGTAGTGTGGTGTACCACGGCTGCCTGGCCCATGTTGGGGCTACCAGAATGAGTGTGAGGGAGTGCTGTTGTAGCTTCCTTACCACTAATGGAATTAGCGGGAGAGGTGGAAAGGCGTATGCAAATTTGCCTGACAGTTCATCCATATCGCATTGCCTTTGGACAATGGGTGTGGGTATCCGGCGGCGAAGCTTGGGCATTTTTTGTTTTCGTGGGTGGCGAAGAGGTCTATCTGAGGATGCCCCCACTTGTGAAAGAATGGGTGAAGAACTTGTGGATGCAGTTCCCATTCGTGCATTTGCTGCGTTTGTCTGCTGAGCAGATCTGCCATGGTGTTTTGTATACCTGGGACGTGCTGTGCCAGGAGAAAGATTTTTTGTGGGATTGCCTGTGAGAAGTTGGCCTGATGTATGATGTCACTAGTTATAGTGTACACCTTATATCAGTCCAAATACCCTTATGGTGATTGGTTGTAAAGTCAACCTTATAGACCAGCTATCCTAGTGGTAGCCTGGACAAGAGCAGTCTTAGGCTAAACTCTGAATGGCATGTGAAGCCAGCTGTGATACCATATATAATCCCTTGAATACCAAATGAAAGGACACCACAACAGATATATATATAAAATAAAGTGTATTTATTCTAAGCAAACCCTCAGCACTCTTTATGAGTTTAGAGGTAAGTACAACACAGTCTTATTAATGCATACAGTAAGTCACACAGGTAAGTAATACAGTTAGGCCCTAGGGGCCACGCAAACCATATACTAAATAAGTGGTATAAGAACCACTGTCACGGAAATAGAATAGGCCTAGGCCTAGGGAATCGCTGGGGCTACACTACACTAGCGTTAGTTAGGAAGTGGGAGGCCCACGGGATTCGTGTGCAGAGTGGAAACACTCACGCGTAATGCGTAAAAGTCAATAGCAATGTTACAGTTTAGAAATAGATAGATTTAGGACACTTCCGGAGTAGCTAGGAAGTTGAGACTTGAAAACTAGACACTAGGATAGTCACTATCCTGATGAGCACCGGAGTACCCAAGTTACCTAGCCCACAGGCTGCGGGTGCATAGGGGTGAAGATGCGTCGTTTTCGTCGTCGACTCCTATGGATGCCTGAAGAAAGATGCTGACAGGCAGTCAGGAGAGAGTGTCCGGTGGATCCCAAGCCTGGGATCAAGAAGAGAAGAAACCTGCAAGCAGAGGGGACAGAGTCAAGGTCACTAGCCAGTGACCACGTGGAACCAGGAAGGAACCAGGCGATGTCGTGAAGAGTTGCAGGTGAAGGTGAAGCTTGTCGCTGCAGCCAGGAGGACCAGGAAGCGTCGAGGACGACCAGGACCAGGAGGCGAGCTGTCCCACGAAGGCTCTTGCTGTCGGCGGCGTCGAAGTTGGACTAGGACTCACCAAGCCTTGGCAAGCGGAACCCACGAAGAACAAGGGACTTGCTTCTGGTGCAGACCAGGAAGGTCTGGGGTGCTTCTTCTTTGCAGAGAAGCGGGAGCCAGTCTGGAGGAGCCAAACCAGCGCAGAAGATTTCAGGGAGCGTCGTCACAGAGGCCACTAGCCAGCGGCAAGCAACCGGACAGACGCGGCAAGCAGGAAAATGCTGAAGGGCCCCACGCAGGACTCGTGGAGTGTGGGGGGCTGGTCTTCGATGCAGATGGTGCTTGGGGTTGGGGCTTCTCAATCCCCGGTGCACAACTTCGAGGGTACCTCAGAAGCTGCGCTGTAAGTTACTAGCCACTTTTCCCAGGTAGCCGGTCCCACGTCGCTCGTCGCCTCCACGGATCTCAGCTCTGCTGCAGATGTGGATGAGGGTCGGAGAAGTCTGGAAATCAAGGCTCTGGTCGGGCTCTGCAATCGGTTCCTCGTCGAACGTTTCACAAAGCAAAGGGTAGTCACTTGATGGTGCCTGTTTGCACAGGGTAGCCACTCCTTGGCTACAAGGGAGATTCTTCAGTCTTCTTCTTTCGTCGAATGTCGAAGGTCCAGAGTTTCTGTTCAGTTTTGCAGGTTCAGGATAATCTAAAGTCTTGAGGCCCAACTCCCACTCTTATACTAATCTGGGGGGCTGGGATACCTGCTAGGTCACGCCTTATGGGTGGGACCTGGGAGGGGGTGGTTACACCCACTTCCCTTTGTCCAGTTTCGCGCCAGAGCTGGGGCTGGAGTGCCCCAGCGCCGGTTTGAACTGGACTATGCAAGGAACACCTTGTGTGCCCCAGGCATGTCTCATTCCTTTCAGCCCACCCTGCCCCAATACACTAAAGGCTGTCTGGGGAGGTGCTAGCACCTCCCCAAGCAGGAAACCTATTGTCCAGGCCTCCCTGGCTGGGATCACTCCCAGCAGCAGGAGGTCAGACTTGTGTCGTGGCAGCAGCATCCATTTTGTGATGCTGAGGCTTTGGTCAGAGGCTAACAGTTGAAGTATGATTTTAACATGTCTTTCCCTCTAGAAGGGGGGAATAATATTCTCATGTCCAGAAATGGCATGGGGGTATTATTCCCGAGTGTTAGACACCTTACACGACATGTTTTGATAAAGCCAAACCATAGTTACCATAACCGTCTAAGATTATAAGGTACTTTAAGAGTATATGGTAGGCTATATCATAGAACAGCTATAAGGACATGGTTCCGAAAGCTGCAGACAGGCTCAGCTCATGCTAGAGCACCATCTCACATGTTACCAAGCACTCTGCCTCCAGGATTGTCAAGGCCTGCCATAGGAGTGACTGATAGGTACACATGTGTCTATATGTAAGTTAGGTATAGGAATACTACACCTAAGCAAGGGGTGATTACACGACCTTGCCCCAGCTGAGTGATCAGCCAGTTGTGTCAAAATGGAAGGCCAGGCCAGGGGTGGCATAATACATGCTGCAGCCCCTGGTAGGCCTAGGGTACACCTATGCCCTGGGTACCTAGGGTACACTGTACAGGGCCCAATAAGGTGATCCTATCCAAATGGGTTATGCACCTAAAGTACATAGTAGTAATTTAGAGAGAGAACAGCAGGGCTGTGGGTCTGATTAGCAGGCCCACAGCCACATCTAAGTCGAAAACCAGTAAAGCAAAAGCAAAAAGTGGGGGTGAACATAGAAAGCAGACCCTACTCTCCTACATTGCCCATCTCCATATGCTCTGTGCTAAGCGAGAGAGCTGGGGAGAGTGTGTCCCCCCCTGTTTTTGAATATAATACATTGCAGTCATATTGTCTGTGCGAATGAGGACTGCATTGGCTGAGATTTGTTTCTGAAACGATTTCAGGGCTAGAAAGATCGCCAATAACCCCAGATGATTGATGTGGAGTAACCTCTGTTGTGGCGTCCATACACCTTGCACCGTGAGGTGTAATAGGTGCGCTCCCCAGCCGGAGAGCGATGCGTCCGTTGTTAGAATCACCTGAGGAACCGGGTCCAGGAACGGTCGCCCTTTGGAAAGGTTTGTGGTGTTCCACCACTGCAGAGAGCGATGGGTGCGACCGTCCACCAACACCAGATCCGTCAGCCGTCCCTGGGCCTGGTTCCACTGGCGTGCTAGGCACTCTTGGAGTGGACGCATGTGAAGTCTTGCATGAGGCACTATGAAGATGCAAGATGCCATCATCCCTATTAGTTTCATGAACACTCTTGCTGGGAGAGAGTGCTGCAGAGGGAATCTTTGGCGCAAGACTTGTATGCTTGCGATTCTGGCTGAGTTGGGATAGGCTATGGCTCTTGAGGTGTCTATAGTGGCACCGAGGTATTGTTTTGTGTGAGACGGTATCAAGTGGGATTTTTGGTGGTTCACCGTGAAGCCTAGCTGGTGGAGTAGTTGGATGGTAGTGTTTGTATGCTGCACACACTGGTGGTAGGACGCGGCTTTTATGAGCCAGTCGTCCAGATAGGGGAAGACGTGAATGTTCTGTCTTCTGAGGTGTGCCGCCACTACTGCCAGGCATTTGGTAAACACCCGTGGTGCGGTTGTGACCCCGAAGGGGAGAACCTTGAACTGATAATGTTGGCCGTCCACCACAAATCGGAGGTACTTTCTGTGAGCAGGGTGTATTGGAATATGAAAGTATGCGTCTTTCAAGTCCAGTGTAGTGAGAAAGTCGCCCAGAGTGGGAGAACTTGTTGGAGAGTTACCATGTGAAAATGGTCTGAATGGATATATGCATTTAGAGGCCGGAGGTCTAGAATGGGCCGTAGTGTCTCGTCCTTCTTTGGTATTAGAAAGTACAGAGAGTAGACCCCTAGATTTTGCTGATTGACGGGGACTTGCTCTATAGCTTGTTTTTGTAGGAGGGAGAGTACCTCTTGTTTCAGAAGTGTGGTATGTTCTTGTGACATCGCACGGTGTCTGGGTGGAATGTTTGGGGGGGTAGAAGTTAGTTAGAGAGAGTATCCTGACCGAATAATTTGGGTCACCCATTTGTCTGATGTTATGGTCTCCCAGGTTTGAAGGAAATCTTGTAGTCTGCCCCCGACCGGAGTGGAATGGTCTGGGGGGAGCGGGGGAAAGTCATTGTGTGGGCGGTGTGGCAGAACGGGCGGTGTTGGTTTTGCCCCTGCCTTTATTATTGTTTCCTCGATATCCACCTCTTTGATAGCCCTTTGTGACGGTATTTTGAGGAGGGGACTTATAGGATGTGGAGGCGTTATCGGAAGGGTAAGTTACTTACCTGTAATCCTAGTTCTCTTCCAGGGGTATCCTCATCAAAGTCATAAGCACTGAATATTCCCGCCCATGTGCGGGGACCCCGGAAATAATAAAATTATATATGTAAAAAACATACATATATACAGCTCTGTATATGTATAAACATATATCATTTTTTCCAAGCAAATGCAGCTCCCATAAAAGGCTAGGCAATGTAAATATACACATCCAATAACACATATATATATATATATATATATATATAGGTATAACAATACACCTAAATCTCTTTTTTTTTTTTTTTTTTTTTTTTTTTTTTTAATGAGGTAAACACTCATGAGAAAGCAAAAAATAAAGAGAACAAACTGTGGAAAAACACAGATGTACAACACATTGCCAGCCTGCAGGCTGCATTGCAATATAATACCATAGAGACTAAAAAGCCCTGTACAGGTAAAAAACTGGCACCGTGCCTTTAAGGCAGCCCTGACTTCCATATCCCATCATGCCTCAGGGGTGACAGTTAGGTCAGTTGTTCTTTGCGGGACCGTAGTCCTAAACACAAAGATATATCCTTTCCATAATGAATAATACATTTCTTCTCATTTGCCTGGGGAGGTGGGTGGGTTGCTTATGACTTTGATGAGGATACCCCTGGAAGAGAACTAGGATTACAGGTAAGTAACTTACCCTTCTCTTCCAGGGGATCCTCATCAATAGTCATAAGCACTGAATAGAGTAGCAAGCTCCCCTTCCACCTGCAGGCAAATGAAACTAAGGTTGTATCACCCATGGAGAAAGAGAATCATGAAAATGATTATGCATGGAACAGATTCCTCAAGGAGGCTTGTCCTACTTGAGTGTCTGCTCTGGTGTCCGAATCCAGACAATAATGCCTGGTAAAAGTGTGGACAGATCTCCAAGTAGCTGCCTTGCAGATCTCGGAGAGTGGGACATTATTGAGAAAAGCCGCGGTAGCCGCTTTTCCTCTTGTCGAATGCGCTTTAGGGCGCGCCCCCAATGGTTTCTGAGCCAGTTGGTAGGCCAATGTAATACTTGAAACAATCCACCTAGCAATGGAACGTTTGGATGCAGCAAAGCCCATACGGACAACCCCATAGTTCACAAACAATTGATCAGATTTCCTGACATTCTTAGTCCTATCTAGGTAGAATTTTAGGACCCTTTTGACATCTAGAGAATGCAACGCCCTCTCTGCCGGAGAGGAGGGGTTGGGAAAAAAGGTTGGTAAGGAGATGGCTTGGTTTACATGAAACTCCGATACCACCTTGGGTAGGAACGAAGGATGAGTTCTCATCACCACCCTATTTAGATGAAAAATTGTGTAGGGTTCTTTAGAACAGAGGGCCTGTATCTCACTGACCCTCCGTGCTGAAGTGATGGCTATTAAAAATGCTGTCTTCCATGTGAGGTGCTGTAGGGTAGCCTTATGAATAGGTTCAAAAGGCGAACCCATGAGCTTCGACAGAACCAAGTTTAGCTCCCAGGAAGGAGAGGGAGGTCTAACAGGGGGATAGACTTTCTTGAGTCCTTGCAAGAAATCCTTCACTACCTGCACTTTAAAAAATGACTGCTGTGAAGGCGAACGCCTGTATGCTGTTATGGCTGCTAGGTGAACCTTTATGGATGAAAATTTCAACCCTGCCCTTGCTAAATGTAGAAGATAGGGCAAAATGACATCCTCCTGGCATTTAGTGGGATCATAATGATGCTGAGCACACCATATATAAAATCTTTTCCACTTACAGAAGTAGGAGTGTCTTGTCGAAGGCCTCCTGGCTTCCTTCAGTATGGACATACACTCTTGAGGGAGGTTCAGATGGCCATACTGGAGGACTTCAGGAGCCATGCTGTTAAGCTCAGCGAGGGAAGGCTGGGATGGTAAATCTTCCCCTGCATCTTGGATAACAAGTCCGGCCTGCACGGCAGCCGCTTGTGGGGGCGGATCGACATGTGTAGGAGATCCGTGTACCACCACTGCCTCGGCCAGTCCGGTGCTATGAGGATCATCTTGGCAGATGAATTCTGTAGCTTGGTCACCACCTTGGGAATTAGTGGGAGAGGCGGAAAAGCGTACACAAATGTCATTGACCAATTGATCAAAAGGGCATTCCCTAGGGATCCTGGTCGATGGTATCTTGAGGCGAAGCCTCGGCATTTTGTGTTTTGCTCGTCCGCGAAGAGGTCCACTTGCGGGCGCCCCCATTCCTCGAAGATGTCTTCTAACACCTCGTCGTTGATCACCCAGTCCTCTGGTTCTTGAAAATGCCGACTGAGCAAGTCTGCTTGCACGTTGAGTTCTCCTGGTAGGTGCACCGCTTTCAATGAGATGTTCCTTGCTAGGATCCAGTGCCACAGGGACTGAGCTTCCAGCGAGAGCGTTCTGGATCGAGTACCCCCCTGCTTGTTCAGGTAGTACATTGTGGTGGTATTGTCCGTCTGTACTAGAATGGTACTCGTCGTGATCGCAGGCAGGAACGCTTTGAGGGCTAGGTGGACTGCCCTGAGCTCCAGCATGTTGATGTGGTACAACTGCTCGCTGCTGGACCACCGTCCCTGAGTTTGCAGAGTCCCAAAATGCGCACCCCATCCCTGAAGGGATGCGTCGGTGATTAAGGTCTGAATTGGGGGCTCTTGATGGAAGGGGATCCCCACTTGTAGATTCCTTGGCTTCAGCCACCACTTGACTGACTGTTTGGCTGCAGAGGAGAGGCAAACCTTTTCTTCCCACAGGGAGTTCCTTTGATCCCATTTGTCCTCGAGATCTTGCTGGAGAGGACGCATCCTTAGCCTGGCATTGGGCACTAGGAAGATGCAGGATGCCATGGCCCCTAGCAGAGATGAGATTCGCCTTGCCGACGACAGATTGCTGGTTATGATCTGTCTGCCTTTTAGCATAATGGATGACTGTCTTTCCTCCGAAGGAAACACTTTTCCTACTACGGAGTCTATAGTTGCACCCAGGTAGTGGATCCTCTGCGTTGGTGAAAAATTGGACTTTTTGACATTCACTCTGAGACCCAACTTGCGACATAAGTTCAGGCATAGCGACAGCTGTGACCGCACATTCTGTGGTGATGAGCCCTTTATTAGCCAGTCGTCTAGGTAGGGATAGACGAAGACTCCTGCGCGTCTCAGAGCAGCCGCTACTACTGCCACGCATTTTGTGAATACTCGAGGAGCTGACTTCAGGCCAAATGGGAGGACTTTGAACTGATAGTGAGAGTTGCCTACCACAAACCTGAGAAATTTTCGATGATTCCTTAGGATGGGAATATGGAAATATGCATCCTGAAGGTCCAGTGAACACATCCAATCGCCCATCCGGAGAAGAGGATATATTTGGTGGAGCGCCAGCATGCGAAATTTTTCCTTTCTTATGTGCTTGTTCAGTATCCGTAGGTCTAAAATGGGTCTGAACTCTACCTTCACACTCCTCTTTTGGATGAGAAAGTATCTGGAGTAAACTCCCTTTCCTCTCTGGTTTATGGGCACTTTCTCTATTGCAGATTTGAGTAGTAGCGTCGCTACCTCTTCTCTGAGCTGCTTTAGATGCTGGGATGAATTGACAGGAGGAATCGATGGGGGGTGACTTTTGAAACGAAGCGAGTACCCATGACGCAGTATATTCAGTACCCACTTGTCCTTTGTGATGGATTGCCACTCTGGAAGATGATGTGCAACACTTCCTCCCACCGGAGCGGTGGACAGCATCGGAGGAAGCGGCTTCTCATTGCTTCCCCGGAGCTTTGTTTCCAGCATTAGACTGCCTGTTGTTACCTCGTCCCCTGGATGGCTTGCGGGACTGGTATTGCTGTTTCTTTTGACCTTGCTGGTCCTGGTTCTTTTGCCAATGAGGGGTTTGAACCCTCTGTTGGTAACTGCGCCTGTCATTTCCCTTGCGGCGTCGAAACTCTTTTCTCTTTTCAAGCCCGACAGCTTTCATGGTCTCCAGCTCTGCTTTCATACGGGCCATTTCTTCGTCTGCATGGGACCCAAAAAGAGAACTACCGGAGAAAGGCAGATTTAAAATTCTTGCCTGCGCTTCCGGTTTCAAGGCCGTCAATCTAAGCCAGGATGATCTTCTGGCTGTGACTCCATGTGCATATTCATGCGCTGCCAGTGTTGCCCCATCTGCCGCTGCACTTATGATCTGGTTAGAAACCAGACTCCCCTCATGCAAAATCTCTTCAAAGTCCCGTCTGTCCTCTGATGGAACTTTGTCAATGAACCTCTGCAGAGAGTCCCATAATGACCTATCATAGCGCCCCAGAAGAGCCGAGGCACTCGCCACCTTAAGGCTTGAGGATGCTGAGCCGCAAACTTTCCTCCCCCAGGAGTCTTGTGTTTTACTGTCCTTATCTGGTGGTACCGTTGAAGATCCCGCTACTGCATGCGTCTTCCTGGCAGCGGCGGTGATGAGAGTCCGGTGGAGGATCCGATTTAAGGAATAGAGGATCCTCCGGAGCTGGACGGTACTTTTTTAGAATTCTCGCCGGCGCCGTTTTGGTGGTTGCTGGTGTGAGAAAGATATCCATTACCGGTTGTAGCAAACCGGGGACTAACGGCAATAAAGGGCGTGACACTGTGCGTTCATGAAGAGTTTCAAAAATTATGGATGAAGTGGTCTCCTGAACCGGCATAGGGATATTTAATTTTGTAGCTCCTCTACACAACACTTCTTGAAACGTAGAAATATCATCTACCGGAGATACCCGAGAGGGTGGCGTCTCCGAGAGTGTCGGTGAATAATCCCTTTTGGATGATCTGGAAGAAGGGGAGGTAGAAGGGGTCCTACGGCGCCTTCTCTCTGATCTGGTCGACTCTCTTCTGCGGGAGGGAGACCTGGATCGCCTTCTTGGTGCTCGAGAGTGACTTCGGGATTCCCTTTCTCGAGATCTTGGTCTGATCGGTGTCGCTGGGAATACCACGCCCCTTATTCTTGTTAGCGATGCCTTTATTGCGTCTGGCATAGCAGGGTCCTGAGGCATCTCCCTTACGGGACTTTGAGGTACAGCATTGTCCTCCTCCTGCGAACTTTCTCTTGCAGGTACTGGAGATTGATGCACAAGCTCTGGTGATTCTGATCTTGAACCTGAGCCCTCTGATCCTGAAGGCGAGATAGATATGAGACGCGGTGATTCAGGAGTCGTATATATCAGTCTATGAGGAGATTTCCGCCTTGAGACTGGTCGAATCGTGAGGCGAATATGTGACACCTCCTGCGTACCCTCTACAGAAGGCTGCCTCGACGGTGATAGGCCTATCACCGGAGATCTTTGACTCGAATCTTCGAGGCTCCGAGCTTCTTGTCTCGACAACGAGATTATCTTCGACGGAGGCTTCATGTACCTCACCAAAGCTTTGGAGACCTGTGAGGACGGAGGCACCTGCCTCGACGTCGACTCCGACGGAGGCACCTGCCTCGACGTCGACTCAGACGGAGGCCTTTGCCTCGACGTCGACTCCGACGGAGGCCTCTGCCTCGACGTCGACTCCGACGGAGGCTCCTGCCTCGACGTCGGCCCTGACGGAGGCGTCTGCCTCGACGTCACTCCTGACGGAGACTTCTGTCTCGACGTCGAATGCTCCGACGACGTCGAAAGCCTCTTCGCCGTCGAACGATGTTTCCTCGACGGCGATCTTGATCTTGACGGCGATCTTGGTCTCGACGTCGACTGTGGAGATCGTCTACGTACTTCTTGCGACGTCGAATGATGTCTCGCCGACCTCGACGTCGAACGATGTCTTTCTTTCGACGACGAACGATATCTCTGTGCAGACGTCGATCGATCTTCTCTTGACGTCGACAGATGCTTTTTCGACGTTGAACTATGGCGCCGAGTCCTCGACGCCGAGCTTTTAGACGCCGTCGACGTCGAACGCATCCGCTTCGACGCTGAATCTAAAGTCGACGACGATTTTCTCTTTGCAGCATGACTTCCCCTTGACTCCTCACCTCTCAGCGACGATCCCGCCGCTGGAGTCTTCGACGCCGAGCCCGACGTCGATGGGGAGCAAACAGGGACCAACTGCTTCGACGTCGACCGTTCTGCTAGGCCATACAGCCTAATCCTCTCCCTCTCCTTCAAAGTCCTTTTGGAAAGGTCTTCACAATGATGGCAAGTTGCTGGAGAGTGAGAGTCCGGCAGACAGATAATACACACCTCATGTGTGTCTGAAGCCGCCTTCTTTTTTCCACAAGATGGACATGGAACAAATAAAGAAGGCATTTTTCTGACAAAATAGCAAAAAAGTCAGTCAGAAAAACACAGGATACAGACTTCCTCAAAGAAGTTCTGAGAAGAAGTCCAAAAAATCTTAAAGTAGTAATAATTCTTGACTAAAGAGTCAAAAAAGAAGAGAGCTGAATTCCAGGGTCCTGACTGAAGGAGCCGGAAAGAACAACTGACCTAACTGTCACCCCTGAGGCATGATGGGATATGGAAGTCAGGGCTGCCTTAAAGGCACGGTGCCAGTTTTTTACCTGTACAGGGCTTTTTAGTCTCTATGGTATTATATTGCAATGCAGCCTGCAGGCTGGCAATGTGTTGTACATCTGTGTTTTTCCACAGTTTGTTCTCTTTATTTTTTGCTTTCTCATGAGTGTTTACCTCATTAAAAAAAACAAAAAAAAAAAAAAAAGAGATTTAGGTGTATTGTTATACCTTTATATATATATATATATATATATATGTGTTATTGGATGTGTATATTTACATTGCCTAGCCTTTTATGGGAGCTGCATTTGCTTGGAAAAAATGATATATGTTTATACATATACAGAGCTGTATATATGTATGTTTTTTACATATATAATTTTATTATTTCCGGGGTCCCCGCACATGGGCGGGAATATTCAGTGCTTATGACTATTGATGAGGATCCCCTGGAAGAGAAGAGTAGCCTCTGCCAGAGCCTCGAAAGGAGGAACGGCGAAAGGAGCGTCTAGGGGTGTGTGATTGTAGTGCTCCCATAGACTTCGCCGTATCTGTATCCTTCCTCATTTTTTCCAAGGCTTCGTCTACTTTTGGGCCAAATAAGTGTTGTTGGTCAAAAGGATGGTTTAGTATAGACGCTTGGACCTCTGGTTTAAAGCCTGAGATCCTAAGCCAGGCGTGGTGGCGAAGCAGAACACTGGTATTTATAGCCCTGGAAGCTGTGTCTGCTGCGTCAAGGGCACATTTAATAGAGGTGTTGGTAATAATCTTTCCCTCTTGTATTAGTTCATTAGCCTTATTTTTATATTTCTCTGGGAGGTGTTGCATAAGAGCCTCCAGTTCATCATAGTGTGCTCTGTCGTAACGCGCCAGCAACGCTTGCGTGTTGGCGATGCGCCACATATTGGCAGCTTGCAAGGCAGTGCGTTTGCCTGACGCGTCTAGGAGCTTGGACTCCTTATTGGGTGGCGGAGCTTCACCTGATGACTGAGAATTAGAGCGCTTCCTAGCTGTGGATACCACTAATGAGTCTAGGGGCGCAGGTCCTTTAATATAGGCAGGATCTGTGGGGGCTGCCTTGTATTTCTTTTCTATTCTGGGGTTTAAGACCCTAGCTCTGACGGGGTCTTTGAAAACCTCTGTCGCATGTTTGGTCACCCCCTTAAGCATGGGTAATATAGCGGTAGATTTATCTGCTATGTCAAACGTGTCAAGTAGGAAGTCTTCCTCAACTGGATCACTGTGTAACTCCACCCCATGATAATGTGCCGCCCGTTGTAAGAGGTGGTGGAACCCCAGGGAGTCCTCTGGTGGAGATGGCCTGGATGGATAAAGATCATCCTGAGGCACATCTGGGACATCTGGATTGTGATAATCCTCCCAGGTGTTCCCGGAGGAGTGGGGTCCTGCGGGGCATCTGTTGGATAATAGAATGGATCTCCTTGGTCATCAGGGTCTGGAGACGGGGTTGGAGAGCGATGAGGCAAGGGTGGAGAAGGTGGGGGCGGAGATGGAGGGAGTGGAGGAGGTGGAGGAGGGGGAGGAGGTGGAGGTGGTGGGGAGGGTACTCTGAATGGGGATGTGGCAGAGTCCTTCCGTTTTGGTGGTGGAGGAGGAGCTGGCTTGTCTAAATGTCTTTTCTTGGAAGACAAAATCAAATGTCCAGTCTTTGGATCCTTGGTTAAAGTCTTTTGAAGAGGATCTGGCGTGAAAAGCTCCTCCGGCACCGATTCCTCTACCGGTGCCGATGTTTTCGGAACCGAGGGCTTCGTTGGTTTATCCGCTCCATGCGTTCTCGGGGCCTCCGATTTTTTGTTCGGCGTCGAGGCAGGCTTCGACACGGAAGCGTCGGTGCCGAGAGACTTATGTTTGGTCAGCACCGAGAGGCCAGGTTTCGACACCGATGGCTTCGGAACGGAGCTGGTTTTCTTCGGCGCCAAAGGGTGTTTTTCGGCGCCGCTAGGAGGCTGGCTCGAGCCCTAGCCGCCAGGAGACTTGTGATGCTTTTTCACCGGGCCCGAAGGCGGGGTGATGGAAGCGGTATGCTTGGTTTTCCCTAGGCCCGGGGGCGAAGGGGTAACCGGAGTCTCTTTCGGTATGGGCGCGGGAGCGGGAGGGGCTTCGGAAGCGCTGACGAAGTCATCCTCCTGTTCGGTGTGCTGCTGTCCCGAAGCTCCGGTGTCTTCTCCGAAGATGTCAGGTGGAGCCGAGGTCGATGAGTGCGCCATGGTGCGCCGAGCTCGTCGATCCCGAATGGTCTTTTTCGATCGAAAAGACTTGCAGGCGGGGCAGTCTCGGGCCTCGTGTTCGGGAGAGAGGCAGAGGTTGCACACCTGATGGAGATCGGTGTGGGGAAATTTAGACCCACATTTTAGGCACTTCTTGAAGGGAGTCCTTTCCATCGGCCGAGACCGGGGTCGAGGTAGGCCCGAAGGCCGCTGCCGATGCCTGGAATCGAGGAAGTGCCGAAGAGAGAGATGAAGAAGCCGATTTTCGTCTGAAGAGTCTCGATGGACGAGGATTTTTCGTCGAAGGTCGAACTGGAAAGGTTCGAAGCCGGAGCACGAAGTATAACATCCGAGCCCGATGGCAGAAAAAAACAATCTGAGGATGGAGCCGAAGCCCATGCGCAGTACGGACCGAAGGAGGAGTCGCCGAACTCGGGACTTCCAAAGACTGTCCAAGAAGAAAAACAAACTGCAAACATCCGGGACCCAACACCAGATGGCGATCTATGCACAGTGTATAATCTGCAGCTCATATGCCTCGAACATATATATATACATATATATATTTTTTCTCATATCAATGCAGCTCCCATCTAGGAGGCTAAACAATGTAAGTACACACATAAAGACTGTATTTGCCAATATATATAAATACACAAGCAGGCAAGTAGCACTTGGACTCTGTTTTTTAATGAGCAAAGTACTCATAAATAGCAAACTGCAAATAAAGTAGACATTGTTAGCCTACAGGCTGCATTGTACACAAATAGCATAGAAAATGAAAGCATTTTCAACAAAAACTGGCACCTTTAAGGCAGCCATGACCCCTAGCGTCCCATCATGCCTCAGGGGTGACAGTTAGGTCAGTTGTTCTTTGCATAACCCTGAAGGTCAGGGCACAAAGATATCCTTTAACGCTTTAGAAAACATCTCATTCACCTGGGGAGGCGGGTGGGTTGCTTATGACTTTGATGAGGATACCCCTGGAAGAGAACTAGGATTACATGTGAGTAACTTATCCTTCTCTTCCAGGGGATCCTCATCAAAAGTCATAAGCACTGAATAGAATAGCAAGCCCAGTAACCACCTGCAGGCAAATGAGAGTAAAAATGACCCAACATATGATAACAGCCGAAAGAACAAGTTACTTACCTTCGGTAACGATATATCTGTAAGAAACATTAGTTAGTTAGATTCCTTACCTTAGAATATCCCCAGGCGTCAGGCTGGATCCGGAAAGATTTTCGTCAGCAATACCCTTGCGCGTCGATAATTAATGTTTCTTACAGATATATCGTTACCGAAGGTAAGTAACTTGTTCATCTGAAAGAAACACGTTAGTTAGATTCCTTACCTTAGAATAGATACCCCAGCAATACCAACCCCGGTGGTGGGTCTGCGAACCAAGATCACACCAGGAAGTCCTGGAGGACAGAACGGCCAAAGAAGCCGTCTCTCCGGACTTGGCTGTCCAGGCAGTAATGCTTAGCAAACGTGTGCAGTGAGGCCCACGTAGCTGCCTGACAAATGTCCTGCAGAGGGACTCCCCGACCCAGGGCAGTAGTAGCCGCTGTGGCCCGAGTGGAATGGGCCCTCAGACCCACAGGAGGCTCCTTCTTAGCCAAGGAATAACAGGTCTTAATGCACAGAACGACCCACCGAGAGATGGTTTGCTTGTGCACTGCCCGCCCCTTCTTAGCGCCCACGTAGCCAACAAAGAGTTGGTCGTCCACCCAGAACTGTTTCGTACGGTCCAGATAGAAGGACAGTGCTCGTTTTGGGTCCAGAGTGTTGCGCCTCTCTTCCTCTTTCGAGGGATGCGGAGGTGAAAAAAAGGTGGGCAATGTAACAGACTGGCCGATGTGAAAGGCAGTTACCACCTTAGGGAGAAAGAAAGGACGAGTCCTGAGAACAACCTTGTCCGGATGGACAGAGAGGAAAGGAGGCTTAGAAGAGAGAGCCTAGCAGAGGTGATGGCAACCAGGAAAGCAGTCTTAAGATTTAGAAGACGAACAGGACAATTATGAAGTGGCTCAAAAGGAGCGCACATCAGATAGGTCAACACCAGGTTCAAATCCCACTGAGGTATTACGAAAGGGACAGGAGGAAACATATGAGTAATGCCTTTAAAGAATCGAGCAACAACAGGGTACTTGAAAAGAGAAGGCTGATCAGGAAGCCGTAAGAAAGTAGAAACAGCTGAAAGGTATCCCTTGAGGGTGTCCAGAGCAGAGCACTGCTGGGCCAGGGAAAGAAGAAAGAGGAGAACCTCAGAAAGCGGGGCGGAAAGGGGATCCACAGCCTTTGCTGTGCACCATGCCACAAATTTGTTCCACCTGTAGGCGTATACCGTTTTAGTGGAGGGACGCCTGGCTGTCAGAATGACATCACAGACTTCAGGAGGCAAGTCAAATGGCATCAACTGCCGCAGCTCAATCTCCACGCATGGAGGTGGAGGCTGGACAGGTTCGGGTGGAGGACCGTCCCCTGCTGCTGCGACAGAAGATCCTCCTGAAGAGGCAGTCGAATCGGGGGATCGATTGACAGACTGAGTAGCTCGGGATACCAGTATCTTCGTGCCCAATGCGGAGCCACAAGGATGACTTGGGCCCGTTCGCGCCTGATCATCTTCAGCACTCTGGGCAGAAGTGGTATAGGCAGAAAGGCGTACAACAGACCACATCTCCACTCGCGACGAAAAGCGTCGCCGAGCGAGTGCCACCTTGGAAATTCCAACACGCAGAACTGACGACATTGCGCGTTCTCTTCGGTGGCGAATAGATCTAACCAAGGCTCTCCCCACTGCCGAAAGAGGCCTTGCGCCATGTGAGAAGTTGGCCTGATGTATGATGTCACTAGTTCTAGTGTACACCTTATATCAGTCCAAATACCCTTATGGTGATTGGTTGTAAAGTCAACCTTATAGACCAGCTATCCTAGTGGTAGCATGGACAAGAGCAGTCTTAGGCTAAACTCTGAATGGCATGTGAAGCCAGCTGTGATACCATATATAATCCCTTGAATACCAAATGAAAGGACACCACAACAGATATATATATAAAATAAAGTGTATTTATTCTAGTCAAACCCTCAGCACTCTTTATGAGATTAGAGGTAAGTACAACACAGTCTTATTTATGCATACAGTAAGTCACACAGGTAAGTAATACAGTTAGGCCCTAGGGGCCACGCAAACCATATACTAAGTAAGTGGTATAAGAACCACTGTCACGGAAATAGAGTAGGCCTAGGCCTAGGGAATCGCTGGGGCTACACTACACTAGCGTTAGTTAGGAAGTGGGAGGCCCATGGGAGTCGTGTGCAGAGTGGAAACACTCACGCGTAATGCGTAAAAGTCAATAGCAATAGTACAGTTTAGGAAACGGTAGATTTAGGACACTTCCGGAGTAGCTAGGAAGTTGAGACTTGAAAACTAGACACTAGGATAGTCACTATCCTGATGAGCACCGGAGTACCCAAGTTACCTAGCCCACAGGCTGCGGGTGCATAGGGGTGAAGATGCGTCGTTTTCGTCGTCGACTCCTATGGATGCCTGAAGAAAGATGCTGACAGGCAGTCAGTGAAGAGTGTCCGGTGGATCCCAAGGCTGGGATCAAGAAGAGAAGAAACCTGCAAGCAGAGGGGACAGAGTCAAGGTCACTAGCCAGTGACCACGTGCAACCAGGAAGGAACCAGGTGATGTCGTGAAGACTTGCAGGTGAAGGTGAAGCTTGTCGCTGCAGCCAGGAGGACCAGGAAGCGTCGAGGACGACCAGGACCAGGAGGCGAGCTGTCCCACGAAGGCTCTTGCTGTCGGCGGCGTCGAAGTTGGACTAGGACTCACCAAGCCTTGGCAAGCGGAACCCACGAAGAACGAAGGACTTGCTTCTGGTGCAGACCAGGAAGGTCTGGGGTGCTTCTTCTTTGCAGAGAAGCGGGAGCCAGTCTGGAGGAGCCAAACCAGCGCAGAAGATTTCAGGGTGCGTCGTCACAGAGGCCACTAGCCAGCGGGCAAGCAACCGGACAGCCGCGGCAAGCAGGAAAATGCTGAAGGGCCCCACGCAGGACTCGTGGAGTGTGGGGGGCTGATCTTCGGTGCAGATGGTGCTTGGGGTTGGGGCTTCTCAATCCCCGGTGCACAACTTCGAGGGTACCTCAGAAGCTGCGCTGTAAGTTACTAGCCACTTTTTCCAGGTAGCCGGTCCCACGTCGCTCGTCGCCTCCACGGATCTCAGCTCTGCTGCAGATGTGGATGAGGGTCGGAGAAGTCTGGAAGTCAAGGCTCTGGTCGGGCTCTGCAGTCGGTTCCTCGTAGAACGTGGGCAAAGCAAAGGGTAGTCTCTTGATGGTGCCTGTTTGCACAGGGTAGCCACTCCTTGGCCACAAGGGAGATTCTTCAGTCTTCTTCTTTCGTCGAATGTCGAAGGTCCAGAGTTTCTGTTCAAGTTGCAGGTTCAGGATAATCTAAAGTCTTGAGGCCCAACTCCCACTCTTATACTAATCTGGGGGGCTGGGATACCTGCTAGGTCACGCCTTATGGGTGGGACCTGGGAGGGGGTGGTTACACCCACTTCCCTTTGTCCAGTTTCGCGCCAGAGCTGGGGCTGGAGTGCCCCAGCGCCGGTTTGAACTGGACTATGCAAGGAACACCTTGTGTGCCCCAGGCATGTCTCATTCCTTTCAGCCCACCCTGCCCCAATACACTAAAGGCTGTCTGGGGAGGTGCTAGCACCTCCCCAAGCAGGAAACCTATTGTCCAGGCCTCCCTGGCTGGGATCACTCCCAGCTGCAGGAGGTCAGACTTGTGTCGTGGCAGCAGCATCCATTTTGTGATGCTGAGGCTTTGGTCAGAGGCTAACAGTTGAAGTATGATTTTAACATGTCTTTCCCTCTAGAAGGGGGGAATAATATTCTCATGTCCAGAAATGGCATGGGGGTATTATTCCACAGTGTTAGACACCTTACACGACATGTTTCGATAAAGCCAAACCATAGTTACCATAACCGTCTAAGATTATAAGGCACTTTAAGAGTATATGGTAGGCTATATCATAGAACAGCTATAAGGACAAGGTTCCGAAAGCTGCAGACAGGCTCAGCTCATGCTAGAGCACCATCTCACATGTTACCAAGCACTCTGCCTCCAGGATTGTTAAGGCCTGCCATAGGAGTGACTGATAGGTACACATGTGTCTATATATAAGGGTAGATATAGGCATACTATATCTAAGCAAGGGGTGATTACACGACCTTGCCCCAGCTGAGTGATCAGCCAGTTGTGTCTGATTGGAAGGCCAGACCAGGGGTGGCACAATACATGCTGCAGCCCTTGGGAGGCCTAGGGTACACCTATGCCCTGGGTACCTAGGGTACACTGTACAGGGTCCAATAAGGTGATCCTTACCAATTGGTTATGTACCTAGGGTACATGGAGTCCATTTTAAAGAGAGAGCAGACAGCCTGAGACCCTGAATGGCAGGATCTCAGGCCAACTAAGTCGAAAAACCAGCTAGACACTAGGCAAAAAGTTGGGGGTAACCATAGTCAGATATCCACCTTCCTACACGCCACGTCATGGTTCAGACGCCATTCGTGATCCATCATGCACCGGCGGCTGAGTTCGTCCGCCCAGCCGGTGACACAGCTCGAGACAGCTCAAGAAATGACTCCTCACGCTGTCTGTAGAAGGACCTTTGAACAGCCAGTCGTCCAAGCACGGGTACACGAAGATGCCCCTGCGACGCAGTGCGGCTGCCACTACCACCATGCACTTCGTGAACACTCTGGGGGCTGACTTCAACCCAAAGGGCAGAACTTTGAACTGGTAATGAGAAGATTCCACCAGGAATCGTAGGTATTGTCTGTGATGCTGATTGATCGGGACGTGAAAGTATGCCTCTTGCAGATCCAGCGAACACATCCAATCCCCCTGCCTGAGATGTGGATATATTTGATGGAGAGCCAACATGCGAGTGTCCGCAAGTCCAGAATGGGTCTGTATTCTGCCTTTTGGCCCTTTTTCTTAACCAAGAAGTATCTTGAGTAAACCCCTTTCCCTCTTTGAGATACTGGCACCCTTTCGATGGCTGACTTTCTGAAAAGGATGTCAACTTTTCTCTGCAAGAGCTTTAACTGGTGACACGATGGTGGAACTGGAGGGATTGCGGGGGGACGGTGTCGAAAACGTAGAGAGTACCCATTCTGCAGCGTAGCTAACACCCACTGAGCCTTTGTGATAGCTCGCCACTCTTCGAGATGATTTGCGATACTTCCCCCATTGGAGTGGTGGACAGCGACGAGGGAAGTGAGAACTCATTGCTTTGTCTGCGTGTTGGCGGAGTTGTTGCCTTGATGCTGATTTCCTCCTCCTCTGGATGAACGTCTGCCCCGATACTGCGATCTTTGCTGGCCTTGCTGATCCTGATTTTTCTGCCAATGAGGGGTTTGAACCCTCTGTTGGGAGGATCGCCGATTGTAAAGTCGGAATCTCTTGCGGAATTCCTTTTTCTTTTCAAGGCCCACTACCTTCAGCGTGTCCAGTTCTGTTTTCATTCGGGCCATCTCTTCATCCGTGTGAGTCCTGAACAGAGGGGAACCGGAGATAGGAAGATTGAGGATGCGTGACTGCGCTTCTGGGTTAAGCGCTATAAGCCGGAGCCAAGACGTTCTTCTTGCGCATACCCCATGAGCATAAGCATGAGCCGAAAGGGTAGCTCCATCCGCGGCAGCACTGATGACCTGTTTAGACACCAGACTGCCATCTGTAAGGATTTCCTCAAAATCTTTGCAATCTTCCTGTGGCAACTTTTCAGTGAATCTCTTTAGTGAGTCCCACAGAGATCTGTCGTAGCAGCCCAGGTGTGCCGATGCGTTGGAGACCTTCAACACGGAGGCCGAAGTGCCACAAACCTTCCTTCCCCAGGAATCTTGCATTTTACTCTCCTTATCTGGTGGAACAGTAAAGGAGGATGCGACCGCATGGGTCTTCTTTGTCGCAGCAATTAGGACTGAATCCGGGGGAGGATCAGCTCTAAGGAAGAGCGGGTCGTCCTCTGATGAATGGTACTTTTTTAAGATTCTCGCTGGAGCGGTCTTAACACTCGCCGGAGTGAGAAAGATGTCCATCACTGGCTCTATGAGGCCTGGTACCAAGGGAAGTAGAGGCTTAGATGCTGCTCTTTGGTGTAGAGTCTCAAAGATCACAGAGGACTTGCTTTGAAGAGTTGGCATAGGGATACCCACCTTTACTGCCCCTCTGCCAAGAATGTCTTGAAAAGTGTAGATGTCGTCCACCGGAGTGACCCTCGACGGCGGACTGTCGGTCAAAGTAGGTGAGTAGTCTCTGTGGGATGTACAAGTGGAAGAAGAGGACGGAGTCGGTGATCTGTGCGCTTTCCTCCTGCTTCTTGATCTAGACCTCCTTCTGTGCGAGTGCAGAGGGGTGTGGCTGCGAGCTCTGGCTCTTGAAGGAGATCGTTCTTTATCCACTGCTTGTATTAGACGAGCCAATGGAGATCTGTGCCGAGGGCTCGAGTAATGCTGCTCCACCGTGACCTTGTCAGTGGCTCAGTGATGCAACTGCCTGTTCCATCGTGGTGACAAATGGATGGAAGGCGATCTGTGCCTCTCTCTCCCCTCAGGGGACTGTGTAGGAGGGGGGGAGTTCACCTCTTCATGTGCCGACTGGACTGCTGGACATCGAGATAACCACCTCCGGGGATCTTGACGTTGACCCTCGGTGAGAACTGTGGGAGCCTGAAGGTGACGATGTTAGGCTCACTGGAGGTGAGGCGTCTCTGGAAGGGCACCGTGATGTTGATCTGGAGCGTTTGTGCGCCGACTGTCGTCTCAACGGAGACGTATGCCTCGACGATGACTTTCTTCTCTTAGAAGGTGGACTTGACCTTGCAGCAGAACGTCCTCTCGACGTCGAACGTCTCCCTGACGCTGATGGAGTGTCCTGTTTTTACGTTCTCTGCCCCCTCTCAGAATACTGCTGCCTCGACGTCGACCGGCGTTGGGCTACCGTCGACGGAGACCTCTGTCTCGACGCCGAAGATCCTTGTACCAATCTCGGCAGCGTTTTCTGTTTCGATGTCAATGATGGAGTATGACGGATCGCCGTCGAAGAGCTTTGTCCTGACTTCGACGGCGACTTCTGCTTCGACGCCGAAGGAGGTGTCCTGTGTCTCGACGTCGAAGATCGTTGGACTGAACTCGACAGAGACCTGCGCCTCGACGTCGCCGATGATGAGGCGACGACGGAGTGATGTGCCTCGATCTCGACGTTGAGCGTCGCCTGGTTGACGTCAACAAAGGACCTGTTACCTTCGTCGACGATGATTTGGATGTCGATTGATGATGCGCCGGCATCACTGAAGTCTTCGACGCAGATTTCTTCATCGTCGGCAGCTTTGACGGCGATCCCGACGCCGACGGAGAACAGGTCGGGACTTTTCCTCTTGACGTCGACCGAGTTCTCTTCTTCTGCTGCCTCACAGGAGACCTACCTCTTTCAGAGAAGCCATAAAGTCGAATCCTCTCCCTGTCCTTGATGGTCCTTCTCGACAACTTCTTACAATGATGGCAGTTGTTAGAAGAGTGAAACTCAGGGAGGCAGAGAATACACACAGGGTGTGTATCTGTTCTGGCCTTCTTTTTGCCACAGGAAGGGCAAGGATTGAATAAAGAAGGCACTTTTAAAGAAAATAAACATTTTCTGGAACACAAAAAAGGTGTTACTTGCACTCTAAGACCAAAAGACGTCGAGTGAAAGCAGAAAAACTAGATTTCTATAAGATATTTTTGACAGAAAGTCAAAAAAAGGAAGAGCTGAAAATCCAGGGTCCTGACTGAAGGAGCCGGAAAGAACAACTGACCTAACTGTCACCCCTGAGGCACGATGGGAAGCTAGGGGTCATGGCTGCCTTAAAGGCACGGTGCCAGTTTTTGTTGAAAATGCTTTCATTTTCTATGCTATGGTGTACAATGCAGCCTGTAGGCTAACAATACTATCACAAGGAAGAGATACAAGGGAGAATTGAAGCCTCCTCTGACTCCCCTAACAAACGTTTAGAACTCACTATACAGAGAAGAGCTACCTAAACTTTTTAGTAACAGGTAACCATGATAGTAGGAGAGACACACTGTTATCACTTACTATCAGAACCTAGAATGTTTGTGAAAAGGAAAAAGCATTATTCTTATAATACTGCCCTCACACACTTTGCAATGTCATGCTTCATCATTGGGCCGCGTCAAACGCCCCCGTGTAGACCAACACAGAGGGCGGAGCGCAATGTTTTTTGAGAGATGAAGAAAGTAGTGGTGAGGTCACAGAAAGATGAAAGGTGACAACAAACACGATTAATGACAGCGAACAAAGTAAGGAAAAATATTCCCTCGAGAAGGGACCACAGGTGTGCAGACATATATACTAAAACTACCTAGGGGGAGACTGTATACAATTTTATTCCTGTCACCTCCTGGCGGCCCAATGATGAAGCATGACACTGCAAAGTGTGTGAGGGCAGTATTATAAGAATAATGCTTTTTCCTTTTCACAAACATTCTAGGTTCTGATAGTAAGTGATAACAGTGTGTCTCTCCTACTATCATGGTTACCTGTTACTAAAAAGTTTCGGTAGCTCTTCTATGTAGGCTAACAATGTCTACTTTATTTGCAGTTTGCTATTTATGAGTACTTTGCTTATTAAAAAACAGAGTTCAAGTGCTACTTGCCCTCTCGTGTTTTTATATATATTGGCAAATACAGTCTTTATGTGTGTAAAAATATATACAAGTATATGTGTATATATATATATATATATATATATATATATATATATATATATATATATATATATATATATATATATATATATATAGCTGTATATATATGTTTTTTCATATATAATTTTCATTATTTCCGGAAGACAATTACAAAAATATAAGTCAGATTTTCTTCCTCAGGGAACACGGGGAGTAAAAGAGGGGATGAGCCGAGGGCGAGAGGCATGTGTTGAGAACCTGCTAGGATCCCCCACCCGACAGGCAGTCTTCCTAGGTAGGATGTAAATGAGTGAAAGGCACCTAGCGCCCTGGGGTTCACCCTGAATAGTTCCCCACTACTGCTGGAGTGCGGAAGATGGTGGGCAGTCCAATGAATCCTGACATCTGCAGGCCAGCGGTAGGATGATGATGGCAGTGGGAGGGAGCGGCACAGAGCGTTGCAGGCGCGTGCCGCCAAGAATGACAGCCACGTCTAAGCCTCCACGCCGATGGTCGGCAGACAGACCGATCTTGGGCTCCTCGATCCCCAAACATCAGCTCAAAGGGCCCCCGGGGCATCACCAGGCAGTGATGGGTGTGGAAGGTGACCCATTAATGGCGAGGATTGAAGCAGGATGCAGGGCCCAGACCAGAGCTCGTCTAAGGCGAGTCCGCCATGTTCGGCGGTTAGCCACTCCCCTCCAACTTTACAACACTCTTCTCCACTGTACTGCACGATACTCCACATAACTCTCAACTTGTGACACTGAACTCTAGGATTTGAAACACATTTTTATTAAAAAACGTTTAACAAATTGAAATTCATTGAGAAAAAACCCCCAAAGGTTAAAGCTTAGTGATAGTTAAAAAAAAACTTTTTCCCTATCCAAACTAAGCTTCAACTACACAAACTTTAAAATTCTAATGGTATGGACAGTGGCTTGGCGAGCCAACATGGCAGTACGAGCTAAGCGCTCTGCGCGCTGTCTGATCGAACAATCTGTAGTCATCAAGCCAAGGGGGACCTTGGATGAACATTCAGGATGTAACCTGGAACAGGTGTGGCCCATTAGTGAAGTGTGCCGAGCTGACGCGAACACCATTTGGTGGAAGAGTGCTCTCGGACCGCGTGGGCCACTGCAGTACCGGTTGGGATCGCCATGTGGAGTTGTGGCTGGAGCCTGATTGCTGTGTGGGACTGCTGTCCCTGCTGTGGGACCCGCCGCCCTGGGCAAGGAGACACCACCTGGAGGGTCAGAAGAGGAGCTGTGGCAGGCTGGGCCATCACACGGCCTCAGACTGCGGCGCCCTGCTGCGATATGAGGAGGGGGCTGCTAGAGGAGAACCTGGTGCAGACTGTTGATGGCTCTGCGACCAGAGGCTCAGGGGCTGCAGGCCTGGCTGGAATCGCCGCTGTCGAGTGTCGTGGAGCTGGGCGAGGAGCCAACCTGGAGAAGAAGAGGAGCGGCGGAGGCATCTTGGGCCGCGGATAGGTCGGCCCGCCCAGTGGGACCCAGATGACACTTCAAGGACCTCCTACCACAGGACGTTGAGGGCAGTCCCATAGGTGGTTGAAAAGGGGAGACCCATTGCCCTGAGAACAAGCTGTTGGACAAGCTGTTGGGGCTGCTAGGTCTGTGCTAAGTCTGGTGGAACAGGGGCCAGGAGGAGAGCCTTGAGGTGTGTTGTACTTGGTTTCTGTCATGCCAATGTGTTTTGCTACGCCACAAGAAGGTGCTACAGTCAGGTTGCGGAAGTACGGCAAAGTAGCAGAAGGGGCCTCTGCACGCTAGCCTGGTGGGCACGCTGTGGGCCGGAGGTCCGGTGCGTGGGCCCCATTAGGGGGATAGTGTTGAGACAAATCCTAGTGCTGCAGAAGAGGCTGGGCTAGGCCCAGTGCGAATTGCGGTCTGGTGAGGCCAGCCCATGGGGGGGCTACCCTGGGAGGCGGCGCAGTGAAGAACGTGGGCTGAAGCGCAGATCTAGTTATCACTGCGCAACAGGTCAGAGGGTGCCCCTCGTCCATCACCAAAAATAAAACTACCACCTCGCTGAAAAAGCAGAGCACTATGGATCACTACACGATTGCCAACACAGGAGCAACCGGTGGCGCCGATGCGGTGGGGTCAGTCCCAGACAACGCAACACTGCTGACAGCCATCACGCAATCCATAGAAGCGCTTGAGGCTAGGATCAGGCGGTGGACTCTAAAGTCTCCCTACTTCGACAGGGTCTCCTCAAGGCAGTAGACCGTATAATGGAGGCAGAGACCAGAGTATCCTCCGTGGCTTTGCCGCAGCAGAAAGTCAATAAGAGTTGGTTGCACATGTGGAAGTTGTAGAAGGCTTCGCCCGTCATAATCATCTGAGCTTTGTGGGGTTCCCTAGGAGTGTGAGGGTGCATCATTGGAGGAATTCCTGTCGAAATGGTTGCGCTTTATCATGCCTAAACAATCCTTTTCCACTTGCTTTGTAGTGGAGCGAGCCCATTGAGCATTGTAATAAAGCCTCCTCCAGGTGCCAGATCCCAGCTTGTGATCGCCAAGTTGTTGAATTACCTGGATCGCTATCCTTAAAGACGCAGAAGGCCAAGAGAAGCTGACACACGACTCGCATGCGTTCATGACCGTCCTGGACTATACTAGACTGGTCCAGCAACAATGCTAATCCTTCGTTGCGGAAAAATAGAGGTTGCATGAACTGAACATTCAATACATTTTAATATATCCAGCACAAATGAGGGTCATATTCAAATCCAAGTCCTTATTCTTCGATACCCCGAAGCAGTCTTTCAGTGGACAGCCACACATACCTCCTCCGCTGCAATCAGACTCTTCCCAGGGAGACCGACCGATGATTGGGCCTGCGTCTGGGCGAGGACTTTGTTTTGCTTTATTCCCAAGAGGGCTTTCTAGACCTGACTGCCCCCCACTGGAAGAGTGTATCTGAAGCTTCCAAAGACATATTTAGGGGAGTTGTAAGTTTAGGGCACCATTGGCACAGGGCTCCCCCGGACCCGCATTGGGGTTCCGAGGGACCCCCGCTGCGACAGATAGTTCCTACTGGACAGCTGAGACATTGGACAGAATCGCCCGTTATGCTGACGACGTCCTGTTTTTCCTTACAGACCCAGAGTTTTCCGGTCTACTGATCTTACAGGTCTTTCGAGTCTTCGGGGAGACCTCAGGGTTGTACATGAATCCAACGAAGTCTGTAATATTCCTGGTTTACCGGAACCAAGGGAGGATAGCATGGGTGGCTCAACTGACCAGGGCAGCTGAGGGCTTTCAATATCTAGGGGTCTATGTCTCTCCAGACTCGACTGTCTCATGGCAGCACAACATTGGTCCTTTGCTGCATCAATTTCGTAATGAGGTGAACGCCTGGTCCCCCCTACCTTTATCCCTGCTGGGTCTCTCCGCCATTTTAGGCTACAAAAGGGTAAGTTACTTACCTGTAATTCTAGTTCTCTTCCAGGGGTATCCTCATCAAAGTCATAAGCACTGAATATTCCCGCCCATGTGCGGGGACCCCGGAAATAATAAAATTATATATGTAAAAAACATACATATATACAGCTCTGTATATGTATAAACATATATCATTTTTTCCAAGCAAATGCAGCTCCCATAAAAGGCTAGGCAATGTAAAAATATATACATCCAATAACACACATATATCTATATATATGTATAAAGGTATAACAATACACCCAAATCTCTTTTTTTTTTTTTTTTTTTTTTAATGAGGTAAACACTCATGAGAAAGCAAAAAATAAAGAGAACAAACTGTGGAAAAACACAGATGTATAACACATTGCCAGCCTGCAGGCTGCATTGCAATACAATACCATAGAGACTAAAAAGCCCTGTACAGGTAAAAACTGGCACCGTGCCTTTAAGGCAGCCCTGGCTTCCATATCCCATCATGCCTCAGGGGTGACAGTTAGGTCAGTTGTTCTTTGCGGGACCGTAGTCCTAAACACAAAGATATACCTTTTCCATAATGAATAATACACCTCTTCTCATTTGCCTGGGGAGGTGGGTGGGTTGCTTATGACTTTGATGAGGATACCCCTGGAAGAGAACTAAAATTACAGGTAAGTAACTTACCCTTCTCTTCCAGGGGATCCTCATCAATAGTCATAAGCACTGAATAGAGTAGCAAGCTCCCCTTCCACCAGCAGGCAAATGAAACTAAGGTTGTATCACCCATGGAGAAAAAGAATCATGAAAATGATTATGTTTGGAACAGATTCCTCAAGGAGGCTTGTCCTACTTGAGTGTCTGCCCTGGTGTCCGAATCCAGACAATAATGCCTGGTAAAAGTGTGGACAGATCTCCAAGTGGCTGCCTTGCAGATCTCGGAGAGTGGGACATTATTGAGAAAAGCCGCGGTAGCCGCTTTTCCTCTTGTCGAATGCGCTTTAGGGCGCGCCCCCAATGGTTTCTGAGCCAGTTGGTAGGCCAAAGTAATACTAGAAACAATCCACCTAGCAATGGAACGTTTGGATGCAGCAAAGCCCATACGGACAATCCCATAGTTCACAAACAATTGGTCAGATTTCCTGATATTCCTAGTCCTATCTAGGTAGAATTTTAGGACCCTTCTGACATCCAGAGAATGCAACGCCCTCTCTGCCGGAGAGGAGGGGTTGGGAAAAAAGGTTGGTAAGGAGATGGCTTGGTTTACATGAAACTCCGATACCACCTTGGGTAGGAACGAAGGGTGAGTTCTCATCACCACCCTATTTAGATGAAAAACAGTGTAGGGTTCTTTAGAACAGAGGGCCTGTATCTCACTGACCCTCCGTGCTGAAGTGATGGCTATTAAAAATGCTGTCTTCCATGTGAGGTGCTGTAGGGTAGCCTTATGAATAGGCTCAAAAGGTGAACCCATGAGCTTCGACAGAACCAAGTTTAGCTCCCAGGAAGGAGAGGGAGGTCTAACAGGGGGATAGACTTTCTTGAGTCCTTGCAAGAAATCCTTCACTACCTGCACTTTAAAAAATGACTGCTGTGAAGGCGAACGCCTGTATGCTGTTATGGCTGCTAGGTGAACCTTTATGGAAGAAAATTTCAACCCTGCCCTTGCTAAATGTAGAAGATAGGGCAAAATTACATCCTCCTGGCATTTAGTGGGATCATAATGATGCTGAGCACACCATATATAAAATCTTTTCCACTTACAGAAGTAGGAGTGTCTTGTCGAAGGCCTCCTGGCTTCCTTCAGTATGGACATACACTCTTGAGGGAGGTTCAGATGGCCATACTGGAGGACTTCAGGAGCCATGCTGTTAAGCTCAGCGAGGGAAGGCTGGGATGGTAAATCTTCCCCTGCATCTTGGATAACAAGTCCGGCCTGCACGGCAGCCGCTTGTGGGGGCGGATCGACATGTGTAGGAGATCCGTGTACCACCACTGCCTCGGCCAGTCCGGTGCTATGAGTATCATCTTGGCAGATGAATTCTGTAGCTTGGTCACCACCTTGGGAATTAGTGGGAGAGGCGGAAAAGCGTACACAAATGTCATTGACCAATTGATCAAAAGGGCATTCCCTAGGGATCCTGGTCGATGGTATCTTGAGGCGAAGCCTCGGCATTTTGTGTTTTGCTCGTCCGCGAAGAGGTCCACTTGCGGGCGCCCCCATTCCCCGAAGATGTCTTCTAACACTTCGTCGTTGATTACCCAGTCCTCTGGCTCTTGAAAATGCCGACTGAGCAAGTCTGCTTGCACGTTGAGTTCTCCTGGTAGGTGCACCGCTTTCAATGAGATGTTCCTTGCTAGGATCCAGTGCCACAGGGACTGAGCTTCCAGCGAGAGCGTTCTGGATCGAGTACCCCCCTGCTTGTTCAGGTAGTACATTGTGGTGGTATTGTCCGTCTGTACTAGAATGGTACTCGTCGTTATCGCAGGTAGGAACGCTTTGAGGGCTAGGTGGACCGCCCTGAGCTCCAGCATGTTGATGTGGTACAACTGTTCGCTGCTGGACCACCGTCCTTGAGTTTGCAGAGTCCCAAAATGCGCACCCCATCCCTGAAGGGATGCGTCGGTGATTAAGGTCTGAGTTGGGGGCTCTTGATGGAAAAGAATCCCCACTTGCAGATTCCTTGGCTTCAGCCACCACTTGATTGACTGTTTGGCTGCAGAGGAGAGGCAAACCTTTTCTTCCCACAGAGAGTTCCTTTGATCCCATTTGTCCTCGAGATCTTGCTGGAGAGGACGCATCCTTAGCCTGGCATTGGGCACTAGGAAGATGCAGGATGCCATGGCCCCTAGCAGAGATGAGATTTGCCTTGCCGACGACAGATTGCTGGTCATAATCTGTCTGCCTTTTAGCATAATGGATGACTGTCTTTCCTCCGAAGGAAACACTTTTCCTACTACGGAGTCTATAGTTGCACCCAGGTAGTGTATTCTCTGCGTTGGTGAAAAATTGGACTTTTTGACATTCACTCTGAGACCCAACCTGCGACATAAGTTCAGGCATAGCGACAGCTGTGTCCGCACATTCTGTGGCGATGAGCCCTTTATTAGCCAGTCGTCTAGGTAGGGATAGACGAAGACTCCTGCGCGCCTCAGAGCAGCCGCTACTACTGCCACGCATTTTGTGAATACTCGAGGAGCTGACTTCAGGCCAAATGGGAGGACTTTGAACTGATAGTGAGCGTTGCCTACCACAAACCTGAGAAATTTTCGATGATTCCTTAGGATGGGAATATGGAAATATGCATCCTGAAGGTCCAGTGAACACATCCAATCGCCCATCCGGAGAAGAGGATATATTTGGTGGAGCGCCAGCATGCGAAATTTTTCCTTTCTTATGTGCTTGTTCAGTATCCGTAGGTCTAAAATGGGTCTGAACTCCGCCTTCACACTCCTCTTTTGGATGAGAAAATATCTGGAGTAAACTCCCTTTCCTCTCTGGTTTATGGGCACTTTCTCTATTGCAGATTTGAGTAGTAGCGTCGCTACCTCCTCTCTGAGCTGCTTTAGATGCTGGGATGACTTGACAGGAGGAATCGATGGGGGGTGACTTTTGAAACGAAGCGAGTACCCATGACGCAGTATATTGAGTACCCACTTGTCCTTTGTGATTGTCTGCCACTCTGGAAGATGATGCGCAACACTTCCTCCCACCGGAGCGGTGGACAGCATCGGAGGAAGCGGTTTCTCATTGCTTCCCCGGTGCTTTGTTTCCAGCATTAGACTGCCTGTTGTTACCTCGTCCCCTGGATGGCTTGCGGGACTGGTATTGCTGTTTCTTTTGACCTTGCTGGTCCTGGTTCTTTTGCCAATGAGGGGTTTGAACCCTCTGTTGGTAATTGCGCCTGTCATTTCCCTTGCGGCGTCGAAACTCTTTCCTCTTTTCAAGCCCGACTGCTTTCATGGTCTCCAGCTCTGCTTTCATTCGGGCCATTTCCTCGTCTGCATGGGACCCAAAAAGAGAACTACCGGAGAAAGGCAGATTTAAAATTCTTGCCTGCGCTTCCGGTTTCAGGGCCGTCAATCTAAGCCAGGATGATCTTCTGGCTGTGACTCCATGTGCATATTCATGCGCTGCCAGTGTTGCCCCATCTGCCGCTGCACTTATGATCTGGTTAGAGACTAGACTCCCCTCATGCAAAATCTCTTCAAAGTCCCGTCTGTCCTCTGATGGAACTTTTTCAACGAACCTCTGAAGAGAGTCCCATAGTGACCTATCATAGCGCCCCAGAAGAGCCGAGGCACTTGCCACCTTCAAGCTTGAGGATGCTGAGCCGCAAACTTTCCTCCCCCAGGAGTCTTGCATTTTACTGTCCTTATCTGGTGGCACCGTTGAAGAGCCAGCTACTGCATGCGTCTTTCTGGCAGCGGCGGTGATGACAGAGTCCGGTGGAGGATCTGTTTTAAGGAATAGCGGATCCTCCGGAGCTGGACGGTACTTTTTTAGAATTCTCGCCGGCGCCGTTTTGGTGGTTGCTGGCGTGAGAAAGATATCCATTACCGGTTGTAGCAAACCGGGGACTAATGGCAACAACGGGCGTGTCACTGTGCGCTCATGAAGAGTTTCAAAAATTATGGATGTGGTGGTCTCCTGAACCGGCATAGGGATACTTAATTTTGTAGCTCCTCTACACAACACTTCTTGAAATGTAGAAATGTCATCTACCGGAGATACCCGAGAGGGTGGCGTCTCCGAGAGTGTCGGTGAATAATCCCTTTTGGATGATCTGGAAGAAGGGGAGGTAGAAGGGGTCCTACGGCGCCTTCTCTCTGATCTGGTCGACTCTCTTCTGAGGGAGGCAGACCTGGATCGCCTTCTTGGTGCTCGAGAGTGACTTCGGGATTCTCTTTCTCGAGATCTTGGTCTGATCGGTGTCGCTGGGAATACCACGCCCCTTATTCTTGTTAGCGATGCCTTTATTGTGTCTGTCATAGCAGGGTCCTGAGGCATCTCCCTTACAGGACTTTGAGGCACAGCATTGTCCTCCTCCTGCGAACTTTCTCTTGCAGGAACTGGAGATTGATGTACAAGCTCTGGTGATGCTGACCTTGAACCTGAGCCCTCTGATCCTGAAGGCGAGATAGAAATGATACGCGGTGACTCCGGAGCTGTATATATCAGTCTATGAGGAGATTTTCGCCTTGAGACTGGTCGAATTGTGAGGCGAATATGTGAAACCTCCTGCGTACCCTCAACAGAGGGCTGCCTCGACGGTGATAAGCCTATCACCGGAGATCTTTGACTCGAATCTTCGAGGCTCCGAGCTTCCTGTCTCGACGTCGAGATTACCTTCGACGGAGGCTTCATGTACCTCACCAAAGCTTTGGAGACCTGTGAGGACGGAGGCACCTGCCTCAACGTCGACTCCGACGGAGGCCTCTGCCTCGACGTCGACTCCGACGGAGGCCTCTGCCTCGACGTCGACTCCGACGGAGGCTCCTGCCTCGACGTCGACTCCGACGGAGGCTCCTGCCTCGACGTCGGCCCTGACGGAGGCGTCTGCCTCGACGTCACTCCTGACGGAGACTTCTGTCTCGACGTCGAAAGCTCCGACGACGTCGAAAGCCTCCTCGCCGTCGAACGATGTTTCCTCGACGGCGATCTTGATCTTGACGGCGATCTTGGTCTCGACGTCGACTGTGGAGATCGTCTACGTTCTTCTCGCGACGTCGAATGATGTCTCGCCGACCTCGACGTCGAACGATGTCTTTCTTTCGACGACGAACGATATCTCTGTGCAGACGTCGATCGATCTTCTCTCGACGTCGACAGATGCTTCTTCGACGTTGAACTATGGCGCCGAGTCCTCGACGCCGAGCTTTTAGACGCCGTCGACGTCGAACGCATCCTCTTCGACGCTGAATATAAAGTCGACGTCGATTTTCTCTTTGCAGCATGACTTCCCCTTGACTCCTCACCTCTCAGCGACGATCCCGCCGCTGGAGTCTTCGACGCCGAGCCCGACGTCGATGGAGAGCAAACAGGGACCAACTGCTTCGACGTCGACCGTTCTGCTAGGCCATACAGCCTAATCCTCTCCCTCTCCTTTAAAGTCCTTTTGGAAAGGTCTTCACAATGACGACATGTTGCTGGAGAGTGAGAGTCCGGCAGACAGATGATACACACCTCATGTGTGTCTGACGCAGCCTTCTTTTTTCCACAAGATGGGCATGGAACAAATAAAGAAGGCATTTTTCTGACAAAATGGTTGAAAAATCAGTCAGAAAAACACAGGATACTGACTTCCTCACAGAAATTGTAAGAAGAAGTCCAAAAAAAATCTTAAAGTTGTTATAATTTTTGACTAAAGAGTCAAAAAAGAAGAGAGCTGAATTCCAGGGTCCTGACTGAAGGAGCCGGAAAGAACAACTGACCTAACTGTCACCCCTGAGGCATGATGGGATATGGAAGCCAGGGCTGCCTTAAAGGCACGGTGCCAGTTTTTACCTGTACAGGGCTTTTTAGTCTCTATGGTATTGTATTGCAATGCAGCCTGCAGGCTGGCAATGTGTTATACATCTGTGTTTTTCCACAGTTTGTTCTCTTTATTTTTTGCTTTCTCATGAGTGTTTACCTCATTAAAAAAAAAAAAAAAAAAAAAGAGATTTGGGTGTATTGTTATACCTTTATACATATATATAGATATATGTGTGTTATTGGATGTATATATTTTTACATTGCCTAGCCTTTTATGGGAGCTGCATTTGCTTGGAAAAAATGATATATGTTTATACATATACAGAGCTGTATATATGTATGTTTTTTACATATATAATTTTATTATTTCCGGGGTCCCCGCACATGGGCGGGAATATTCAGTGCTTATGACTATTGATGAGGATCCCCTGGAAGAGAACCAGCCATATAGCATTCCCGACTCACGGTTCCGACAGGTAGACACAGTTCTCAACCACTTTCTGTGGGGGGTGGGGTGGGGTGGTGTAATCTGGGTGGTCCTTCACATGTGCATTCAGTCAACCAACTACGGAGGGATCGAAGCAGCTGATGTATTTTCCTATTATATCACCTCTCACCTCCTTATTGTCAATGACTGGCAGTAAAGTGATCAGAACGATCATTGGGTGGACAATAGGGGCTCAGTCGATCCTGGACTATATGTACAGTCGGGCTGGGGTGGAGCACCTGCCTCCGGCCACCAGAGTGGTTATTCAATCATGGAGGCTGACGACACTTCGAATGGGCTGGGGAATAGCCTGACGAGGGAGACCCCGCTGTGGCATTGGGCAGTCCTGTGTCAGGTCGTAGGGTTACAGGGGTTCAGAAAGTATAACCTCATAGGCATGTCCACATTGGGAGACGTGATGCAGGGCTCTGCCTTGAAGTCTTTCCAACAGTTGCGGGAGGAATACCACCTACACCAGAGTCAGTTCTACAAGTACCTGCAGTTCCGACATGCCCTTCCCCCCATATCCAAGACTTAGTGGACTTGCCAGAGTATATTCTATTGGAGGGTAGGTTGATAATGGGGGATATAGGGCCACATAAGATTCAGCAGTTAAATCAGACCCTGGTAACACACAGTCCTACCACCTTACCAGCGCTGCAGGCGGTTTGGGAGGGAGACATTGAAGATCTCAATCATGATGACTGGACGGAGGCCTTAGCAGCCCCCCTGAGCCCTGCAATTTCATCACCCCGTCGCTTTATCCAATTCATATACTTGCACAGAGCCTACTACATCAGACACCGTTTATGGTGAATGAGAATGATATCCTCCCCTGTCTGCCTCTGCTGTAAGGCTGAGGAGGGTGCCTTCTTACATACGACCTGGAGCTGCACGGCACTGCAGCTGTTCTGGTGTGAGGTGACCTCTTGCTTGGCCCGGGTACTTGGCTGGGATATCCGTCTGGAGCCTAAACTGGTCCTTCTTCATAGCACAGAGGAGATTGGGGGAACAGATACAAGAAGCATCTCTAGTTCCTGAGACAGGTGTTGGCCAAGCGAGACATCACTCAACATTGGAGGGTGGAGTCTCCATTCTCGGTGATTGGATGGAGAGTAGCCATGGACAGGTGCACGAGGATGGAGGTGGCGGCCTTCCAAGCAAGGGGTAGCCATCAGAAACATTGGAAAATTTGGAAGAGATGGGCAGATTTTCGTTGTATCCCACTGTCCCCGGCTCAGTCTGCGACGTCGCTATTGAATTAGAGATACAGATATATGGCTCGAGAAGAGGGTAAAAGTCTCACATTGCGGCAAGGTACAATAATATGGGTGTTGTTACCATCCAGGGTTCAGGGGGGTGATGTCCTTGTTATGCTTGTTTTATGGGGAATGGTTCTTTTGATTCATTGAGACCTGCTGTGTTGCAAATGTTATCTCCATGTGTTCCTAAAAAAAATTGTAGCATTATAATTATCGTTTTCATTCATAATTTATCCACCACCTTCAAATTATTACAAGTAGCACCCCTCGTTACACACTCTGTTCAGCTCGCTAACCAGACACCACTAACTCACCACTCTACCATGCACTGTGTTCTCACAATTAATGATACTTCACTGTACAACAATACACTGTACAAGACTCTCCACCTCCCCACTGCACAACACTGCCCTTGACAACACTGAACCTATATGACACTCTACTACACTGAACTCCACTCCATGCCAATATACTCTACAACACTCCTAACCAAAAATAAACTTTAACCTTTATATATATACACATACATTTTATATATATATATATATATATATATATATATATATATATATATATATATATATATATATATATATATATATATATATATATATATATATATATATATATATATATATATACACACACACACACACACACACACACACAGTGTGTATATGTGCGTGTGTTTGTATATGTGTGTGTGAATTAATATAACTGGCAAGATACCCTGTCTTTAGGCTGCAAAAATAATTAATTTTTGTCAAATATACCTCCTGGCCTTTCCAAAATAAGGTCAAGATACTGGAACAATGTGACTGTGAAAGAAGTGCCCGGGGTTCCGCAAGTGGATGGGACTATTCAGTGCTTATTATGCTTATCAATGGAGATCCCCTAAGTGAGAACTCAATTTATAAATGGTGGCTAACAACGAAGGCCCCTTCAAGGATATTGTTAGCCAAAAGACATTCATAATTGCACTTAGACTAAAGAACACAATCTAAACATACCGATGGGGAATCCAAAATCATTTCCTCCACTGCTGCTGCTTCCAAACCAAGTCTGTCAGCCAGGATTTCAAATATGTATTTATATAAATCATCAATTTTAGTTTTTCTGCTCTCTCTCGCTTCTCTATATCTTGCCTGGAAGAAAAAAGAGATATACATGATTGTTGAAGAACACAAGAGATGCCAGTTCAAACTCTTCTTTCAATAACCTTAGTCACAAGACACATATGCAGCAGCTATTTTGTACAAATGTTGAATATGTTTTGTATTATACAATTAGTATCACACTTTGTAGGAAAGTAGGACCTGCTTTCATGGTAGCCCCTCTTATGGCTTAAACCAATGAAGGGTTAATATCCCAAACTTTTGAAGTGGTCCATTTCCCTACAGGGGATGGACTTTCTGTGGAACATAAACCTGGGAGTAACCATTCCAAAGCTGATGGACTCTCCAAATATTTCCACTTAGAAAATGAAGACTCAACTGGGCAAGGTTATTATCATCTCCTTTCGCTGGGGAAGGGAGGTGTTGTGTAGGACAGTAGGATCTGCTTTCATGGTTACCCCTACTTTTTGCCAGTGTTATTCTGTTTTCTCACTTGTCTGACTGCGATCCTGCTAATCAGGACCACAGTCACAGTGCCCTCTTCCTCAATTTGACATGGTAAGTACTTTGGTACATTCCCGATTGGCTACTGGTGTACCTTTCTAAGTCCCTAGTATATGGCATCCAGGTACCCAGGGCATAGGTACACCATGTGCTGCAGCATGAATTATGCTACCCATGAGAGACCACTCAAACTGTGACTACAGGCTTGCCATGGCAGCCTGTGTGAGCTGGTGCTGACACCACTCGCCACAGATTTAAGTTTCCTTATATCTGAGGTCACTACACTTAAAACCTATGTCACCCCTAAGGCAGGACACCCCCTATGATCCCCAGAGTCGATTCTCCAGGGTTTGTAAGAGCAGTAGGCCATATAATACATAAACTGGACATCAAGTCAATTACGAGATGTCTAAATATATATTAGCTGCACCAAAATCAGTCATGTTTGGCATCAAACATGTTGAAATCCTACCCCAACTCTGATTCTAATGTTGAATGTAGAGTCCCATGTACTGGGGGGTTCTTCTAGTGAGCCCCCTGCATTCCTGGTACCAGCCTCATAGGGTTTAACAGCAAGCTAGTACTTATGCCGACCCCAGACATGATTCTGCCCTCCTGCTTCTCAGCTGAGCTCAAGCTGGGGACGGTAGCACAATAGGTTTCCCGTCAAAAGGGAGGTGTGAGCATCACCCAGACAGGACCTAGTGTATTGGGCTGGGGTGGGGGCGCTTGCCAGTGCCACCAGACTGCATTGAAGGGCACATTTGGTGCCCTCCTTGCATACGCCAGTTGGAACCAGTCCAGGGAGCTGTTGTCTCCTGCTCTGGCGCGAAACTGAACATGGGACATGGGAGTACCCTCAATCGTCTCCACCCTTTCCTAGGGTACTTAAGGACTTACCTGTGGGTGGCTCTTCAGATTCGTCGTGGTAGAAGATTCAGATCCGAAACTACTTTAGTAAGGAATCGAGACTGCATAAGGAAAACTCCTGTTGCTCTTGGTCTTGTTGTCCTGCCAGTCTTCTGAGTCGTCTGTGCCTGTGCTTCATCCAGATTCTTCTCCAGGCCTGTGGGCATCAAAGACACCAGAAATAATCTCCTTAGAAGTGAAGGAGTCAGACCATTGTGCTGTTCCTGAGGTCCCAGACTCTGACGGGCTCAGCAACACAGGTGGTGGTTATGCAACTCTCTCGAGGCCTGCACCTTGCTGATCCCAATGCTGCACATTTTTCATTTTCCACATCTGTTGCCACTGCCAAGGCTTGCTGGTGTTCCACAGCATAGCCTGGTCCTCACAACTGCAGCGATAAGGTCTCCGTCAACAATTCTGCATCTTCTGTCATCGGTCTTCTGTGCCTCCTCTTCACTCTCAAGTGGCATAGACTCTGTCCCCTCTGCTTGCAGGTACCCCTCTTCGAGAATCCATCCTTGGATTCCACAGGGCTCTTTCACCTGCTTTGCCAGCGGCATCTTTACTGAATTCCTTCAATGTGCTCAACTGTGGTTTCTAACGTCATTTAGCACCTATGCACCCGGCTTCCCTGGTGTAGGTATCCTGATGCCTGGGTTATCCACGAGTGTGGCGACTCTCCAATGTTCCATAGGGGTTCCTTCAGGTCCCTTCTTTAAAACGTTAAGACTTTCACACTGATTTGCATTGAGTACAAGGCTTTGTTTCCATTCTGCACACAGCCTCCATGGGGTTCCTGGGTACTTACCTCTGGTGGTTCCTTGGGTCTCCAGCTCTTTTGAGTCTTCTGGTCCAAATCTCGACTTCGGTTGTAGTTTGCATTCCACTTCTTTAGTATATGGTTTGGTGTCCCCCGGAGACCACTGTGTGTTTGTGCTTACTTACCTGTTCACATTTGAAATATTGGTTATATTGTGTTCATATCTCTGGGTAGGAGATATGCCAATGTGTTGGTGAGTGTGTATAATAAATATACCTATGTGTATAACTACACTGCATGGTTCTTTTTCGTATAACCTACACTGTATGTTTAGTTCTGGTAAAACAAGCTGCTTAACACTCCTTCTGGACTAAGCCTGAAGGCTGCTCCCTACAGATACCACTTAGAGAGCTTTCTAGGGTTGTCTAAGACCACTAAAAGCACTATAAGTGCTGTCTGGATAAGTGCAAGGCGCTTCACTTAAATAAGTGTGCACCATATACTAACCCAGCCTCCTACACCCTTATTAAAAAGTAAAGGTCAAACTGAACGAATGAATAAGTATAATACTCAATACTCCAAAAAAAGACAAGTGTTGCTTAAAAGAAATTCTACAAATATCTGTCACCATCCAACCTTCTGAGCTGCTTGGCCCTGACCCAGTAAATACAGCCTTAAAAGCATTCATTAGGATCTAGGCAGAACAGTGTCAGAGAGAGACAGAACAGAGGATGGGGAAAGAAGTAACCACCCAGGCTGAGAATGCAGTAAGAAGGTTGGAAAGGAAAGAAGAATGGACAGTGTGGAACGGTACAACAATTTCAATGGTATTGCAATGAGAAGTATGTACCAATCAATCATCACAAAATATCACAGTCTTGATGAACCACAAGTTTGTTATGGCTGTTCTAAAGTTACGGGTGATAGGTAATATAAAGTACACAAAGAAACAGTAGCACTGTCTGCAACATTTTGCAAGGCAACAGGGGCAATATAGCCAGTCTTAGCCAGATACACACCTTAGCCGGACATAACTAACCATACTACACTACAGTTACGTAGACCTAAAACAGGTAAAGTCAAGATATACAGATATTTCACATAATACGTCATGCAAACAATAACAATAAACCCAGTAAGGAATGCTCAAGCTGCACAGCCACATTTATCAATGCCGGAGATTAGTTGAGTAACTATTAATTCGATAATGGGAAAAGTTCCCATCAGATGGGAGGAAATTTAATTATGGATTGCACAACAAACATTTCAAATTGAAGTACAAGTTACTTACCTTCGATAACGATGTATCTGGTAGAGACGATTCTAGCCGCAGATTCCTTCACATAGAATTATCCCCAGGCGTGAGACTGGACCCGGAAAACGTTCTTGCTAAGCATCACTGCACGCGAGGGGGCGGCACCACGCGACTCCGCCCGATGGTCCTCCGCGGGCGTGACGTCAGCGAGGTCACATAAGCCCCACCCCGGCGCGCTGACATCAGTTTGCTTCTGAGAACTTTTCCGCGCCACAACGCGGAGCCATCACAACAAAACTGAGGAGAGCATGGGAACAGTGTGCGAAAAAACCAGAGAAACAAAATAAAGAGAAACAAAAGGAGAGAAACATCACCAGGTGGCACCAAGGCACCAGAAAGCGACAACAGCAGGCCAGAGCAGGAAAAGAGCAGAGCACCATTCTGAGGAACCACAGTGCAAGCCAAGGCGAAAGCACCAGGTGGCAGTAAAGCACCAGAAGGCCAGAGTAGCGAGGCCATAGCAAGAAAAGCGCAAAGCACCAATCCGTGGAACCACAGTGCAAGCCAAGGCAAGAGCCCTCCTGGAGGCACAAACATGGGAAAGCACCGTGACAGAGAGAGAGAGAGAACCTGCAATCACGACCACAAGGGAAAGGGCCACAAGCCCGGAACAGAGGACCAACAGCAATCCACCCCCAGACTACACTGCCAAGGATGGCCACACCTCCTGATAGGAGGAGGAGGTCAAAGGAGAAACCAGCTAGAGGGATGCCTGACCAGAAGAAAATGAATAGGACAACCACAGAAGACAATTTATCCAGGGGGAGGCGACTGCAGAAACCCAAGCAGAGGATCCTTGCAGAACGGGGAGGAAGGGCGGGTCGTGAAGGAATCTGCGGCTAGATTCGTCTCTACCAGATACACCGTTACCAAAGGTAAGTAACTTGTACATCTGATAGAGACTACTAGCCGCAGATTCCTTAACTTAGAATAGATACCCTAGCCATACCCAGAAGGGAGGAGGGCCTGCAAGAGAGCCACCCCACCAGGAGAGACACAGGGCCCCAGCAGGCAACCTGTCACAGGGCCAAGAAGGGAAAGGCCAGGAAATCCTGAGCCCAACCAAGGGAGAACTGCCCAACACCCCGCAGGGGCAGACTGCACCCGAAAGCCACAAGAACACAAGGACCACCTCAACCCTCAGAGAGAAGAGGTATAACTGGAGGCAGGGCCCACTTGAAGAAACACATACACAGCGACAGAAAGAGCTGTACACACCCCAGCCACAGGCAGCTGACAAGGCAAGGACAGCTGCACCACCAAAAGCGCAGACCGAAGAAGAAAGGTACAAGAGAATACAGCAAAGGCCATAAGGGTGTAACAGAACAAACAGGCTTGCACTGGCATACACTGCCATCAGCAGACAACATCACGGAACGGTGCACCCAGGACAAGCAAGGCGCCAGCCGAAGGCCGAGGCCAGGAAGGGCCAAGAAGGGCCAGGACACGCCCCAAGGGAGGAGCCGGCACACACGGACCCACGAATAAAGTGGAACCAGGCAGAAAGAAAGAGAGAGACGGGGGACAGACCAAGCCGTCCACCAGGACACAAAAACCAGGGAAACCAGTGTCCACCCCAGAACACCAGACAGAGGACCAAGGCGGACAGAAGGGCAAACCGCTACAGCGCACTGCCGCAGACAGCGGGCGGGACTAGGCAAGCAACACAGCGATCAAGGAGAAGGACGGATCGGGGCGCAACGCAAGTCACTCCAAAACCATCAGCAAGAAGATCGCACCAGCGACATACCGTGACGCCACGGAGAGCAGCAGCCCAAAGGACAACCACACCTCCCCAGCACATGATAGAGCTATATATTAGCTACCAGTACCCCACATAGGGCATGTTACGTCCCAGAACATGGGAACCATATTAGGAAAAAAGTTCTGCAACAGAGGACAAACAGAAAAACTTGCGGAGAAAACCGCAGACAGCTTGCCAAGCAGCCAATAAAGAATACACAGAAGGCCTAATCTCAGGGCCTACACGGCTTACCAACAGCCAAAACCACAAGTCAAAAAAGGGCCAGACCAGCAGCCAACAGCACCAAAGGCCTAACAAAAGGACCTGAAGGCACATCAACTACACAGAACACAGAACCGGGGCTATTCGCTACAAGGCCCCAGGAAAACAACGGGAGAACACCTCCCAAAGCACAGACCAACTTACAGGTCACTGAGGAGGAGGAGGAGGAGGAGGAGGACGAAGCCCCGCAAGAAACCTCTAAATGGCAGAATCAGCAGGGGCATGGAACAAAAGAGTGCCATCAAAGGGAAGGTCTACTAGCCATTCCCTAATGTTCTCCGGGAACATTAGGGAATGGCTAGTAGACCTTCCCTTTGATGGCACTAGCCAAGACACAAAGACTGTTAAGGGCCCGCAAGCCGCACTGGTGGAGGCGAAGATATTGCGCCCCCAGGAATCCAACCAGCGGGCCTCCTGGGACGGGGGGGACAACACCGATAGCAGGGAGGGAAAGGCAGTCTGGAAAAGAGAGCCCCTGGTAGAGGGGTGGAGGGAGAAACAGACAGGATCATGCGGCACAGGACGGTGGCGGTGCAGAAGTGGCAGGGGCACCGGGTCCCCTGTGGCGGGCCGACCCCAAAAGAAAAGTTTGGAGCGAAGCCTCGAAGGGAAGAAGAAGCTCCCGGCAAACAGAACCCTGATGGAGGACCTCCAGAAGATGATCCGTGGAGAAATTAGCAGCTGGATCGCCCATGCGCAAGATTCCCGCAGCCGTGGAAACACCCCGAGCGAAGTCAGCACTCGCCTCCGTAGGGCCCCGCGGCAGGGAAAGCAGTTTCTCTGTGGGCGACGGATGCAAGCTAAGGCGGCCGTCCCCCAGCCCAACCGGAGGAAGGAAAGGCCAAGCTCGAAAAGGGGGAGGGTGGAGCGATGAATGGGGAACCTGAGGCGCCTCCAGCGAAGACTGCGGGCGCGCCGACGGTGAAGAGCCATCCTTAGAAGACGCCGGGGAAAAAGCCATAAGTCCGCGACCGCCGCCAGGTCCACGTCGACTGGTGCCGAAGGGGATGCCTGAACGACCTCCGCCACAACACGTGGCGCAGGAGACCGAGGCTGGGTCGGAGCCAGGGCAGCTAAAGAACGGCGTCGAAAAGGCGTCGACTCGACCTCCGACGCGGCAGCCGCCGGCATGGAGGGACGAGGGGGACACGCCCCGACCCCTAGCCGGCCCCTGTGGCGCCACCAGGGCCAGCAGCCGCCGGCGCCTGAGCAGCGTCACCTCGGCCTCGGACAAGGCAGCCGACTGCCCAGAGGACCGAGGGGGACTCGAGGACACACCCCAGCAACCTCCCACGACCCCCACAGGGTTTGAAGCAGAGGCGCCGTGGTCCAAAGGAGGGAACCCCGAAGGGCCGCACCCTGACGGCACCACATCCTCCGAACCTGTCGGCGCCGGAGCCACCGGCCATGCCGCAGAAGTCCCCACGCGCTGCAAGGGATCCACAGACGTCCCAGGTAGAGAAGGACAAAGGAGGAAGAGCCAGGCCAGAGCAAGGCCGCCGCATAGGACTCCGTCTGAGCTCTGGTCGCCCCCGCGCCAGGGCACGGCGGATAGGGTGGTGATGCGCGGGCCGCACCACCCGCGGAGAACCCATGCCCCCAACAGGCCGGGGTCCGGGCCTTGGGGACAAACTGCGACACTTACCAACAGGTGAGCGACGCCCTTGCGGCTTGGGAGAACGACGATGTCGGGGACAGAAGGGTAAGTTACTTACCTGTAATTCTAGTTCTCTTCCAGGGGTATCCTCATCAAAGTCATAAGCACTGAATATTCCCGCCCATGTGCGGGGACCCCGGAAATAATAAAATTATATATGTAAAAAACATACATATATACAGCTCTGTATATGTATAAACATATATCATTTTTTCCAAGCAAATGCAGCTCCCATAAAAGGCTAGGCAATGTAAAAATATATACATCCAATAACACACATATATCTATATATATGTATAAAGGTATAACAATACACCCAAATCTCTTTTTTTTTTTTTTTTTTTTTTTTAATGAGGTAAACACTCATGAGAAAGCAAAAAATAAAGAGAACAAACTGTGGAAAAACACAGATGTATAACACATTGCCAGCCTGCAGGCTGCATTGCAATACAATACCATAGAGACTAAAAAGCCCTGTACAGGTAAAAACTGGCACCGTGCCTTTAAGGCAGCCCTGACTTCCATATCCCATCATGCCTCAGGGGTGACAGTTAGGTCAGTTGTTCTTTGCGGGACCGTAGTCCTAAACACAAAGATATACCTTTTCCATAATGAATAATACACCTCTTCTCATTTGCCTGGGGAGGTGGGTGGGTTGCTTATGACTTTGATGAGGATACCCCTGGAAGAGAACTAGAATTACAGGTAAGTAACTTACCCTTCTCTTCCAGGGGATCCTCATCAATAGTCATAAGCACTGAATAGAGTAGCAAGCTCCCCTTCCACCAGCAGGCAAATGAAACTAAGGTTGTATCACCCATGGAGAAAAAGAATCATGAAAATGATTATGTTTGGAACAGATTCCTCAAGGAGGCTTGTCCTACTTGAGTGTCTGCCCTGGTGTCCGAATCCAGACAATAATGCCTGGTAAAAATGTGGACAGATCTCCAAGTGGCTGCCTTGCAGATCTCGGAGAGTGGGACATTATTGAGAAAAGCCGCGGTAGCCGCTTTTCCTCTTGTCGAATGCGCTTTAGGGCGCGCCCCCAATGGTTTCTGAGCCAGTTGGTAGGCCAAAGTAATACTAGAAACAATCCACCTAGCAATGGAACGTTTGGATGCAGCAAAGCCCATACGGACAATCCCATAGTTCACAAACAATTGGTCAGATTTCCTGATATTCTTAGTCCTATCTAGGTAGAATTTTAGGACCCTTCTGACATCCAGAGAATGCAACGCCCTCTCTGCCGGAGAGGAGGGGTTGGGAAAAAAGGTTGGTAAGGAGATGGCTTGGTTTACATGAAACTCCGATACCACCTTGGGTAGGAACGAAGGGTGAGTTCTCATCACCACCCTATTTAGATGAAAAACAGTGTAGGGTTCTTTAGAACAGAGGGCCTGTATCTCACTGACCCTCCGTGCTGAAGTAATGGCTATTAAAAATGCTGTCTTCCATGTGAGGTGCTGTAGGGTAGCCTTATGAATAGGCTCAAAAGGTGAACCCATGAGCTTCGACAGAACCAAGTTTAGCTCCCAGGAAGGAGAGGGAGGTCTAACAGGGGGATAGACTTTCTTGAGTCCTTGCAAGAAATCCTTCACTACCTGCACTTTAAAAAATGACTGCTGTGAAGGCGAACGCCTGTATGCTGTTATGGCTGCTAGGTGAACCTTTATGGAAGAAAATTTCAACCCTGCCCTTGCTAAATGTAGAAGATAGGGCAAAATTACATCCTCCTGGCATTTAGTGGGATCATAATGATGCTGAGCACACCATATATAAAATCTTTTCCACTTACAGAAGTAGGAGTGTCTTGTCGAAGGCCTCCTGGCTTCCTTCAGTATGGACATACACTCTTGAGGGAGGTTCAGATGGCCATACTGGAGGACTTCAGGAGCCATGCTGTTAAGCTCAGCGAGGGAAGGCTGGGATGGTAAATCTTCCCCTGCATCTTGGATAACAAGTCCGGCCTGCACGGCAGCCGCTTGTGGGGGCGGATCGACATGTGTAGGAGATCCGTGTACCACCACTGCCTCGGCCAGTCCGGTGCTATGAGTATCATCTTGGCAGATGAATTCTGTAGCTTGGTCACCACCTTGGGAATTAGTGGGAGAGGCGGAAAAGCGTACACAAATGTCATTGACCAATTGATCAAAAGGGCATTCCCTAGGGATCCTGGTCGATGGTATCTTGAGGCGAAGCCTCGGCATTTTGTGTTTTGCTCGTCCGCGAAGAGGTCCACTTGCGGGCGCCCCCATTCCCCGAAGATGTCTTCTAACACTTCGTCGTTGATTACCCAGTCCTCTGGCTCTTGAAAATGCCGACTGAGCAAGTCTGCTTGCACGTTGAGTTCTCCTGGTAGGTGCACCGCTTTCAATGAGATGTTCCTTGCTAGGATCCAGTGCCACAGGGACTGAGCTTCCAGCGAGAGCGTTCTGGATCGAGTACCCCCCTGCTTGTTCAGGTAGTACATTGTGGTGGTATTGTCCGTCTGTACTAGAATGGTACTCGTCGTTATCGCAGGTAGGAACGCTTTGAGGGCTAGGTGGACCGCCCTGAGCTCCAGCATGTTGATGTGGTACAACTGTTCGCTGCTGGACCACCGTCCTTGAGTTTGCAGAGTCCCAAAATGCGCACCCCATCCCTGAAGGGATGCGTCGGTGATTAAGGTCTGAGTTGGGGGCTCTTGATGGAAAAGAATCCCCACTTGCAGATTCCTTGGCTTCAGCCACCACTTGATTGACTGTTTGGCTGCAGAGGAGAGGCAAACCTTTTCTTCCCACAGAGAGTTCCTTTGATCCCATTTGTCCTCGAGATCTTGCTGGAGAGGACGCATCCTTAGCCTGGCATTGGGCACTAGGAAGATGCAGGATGCCATGGCCCCTAGCAGAGATGAGATTTGCCTTGCCGACGACAGATTGCTGGTCATAATCTGTCTGCCTTTTAGCATAATGGATGACTGTCTTTCCTCCGAAGGAAACACTTTTCCTACTACGGAGTCTATAGTTGCACCCAGGTAGTGTATTCTCTGCGTTGGTGAAAAATTGGACTTTTTGACATTCACTCTGAGACCCAACCTGCGACATAAGTTCAGGCATAGCGACAGCTGTGTCCGCACATTCTGTGGCGATGAGCCCTTTATTAGCCAGTCGTCTAGGTAGGGATAGACGAAGACTCCTGCGCGCCTCAGAGCAGCCGCTACTACTGCCACGCATTTTGTGAATACTCGAGGAGCTGACTTCAGGCCAAATGGGAGGACTTTGAACTGATAGTGAGCGTTGCCTACCACAAACCTGAGAAATTTTCGATGATTCCTTAGGATGGGAATATGGAAATATGCATCCTGAAGGTCCAGTGAACACATCCAATCGCCCATCCGGAGAAGAGGATATATTTGGTGGAGCGCCAGCATGCGAAATTTTTCCTTTCTTATGTGCTTGTTCAGTATCCGTAGGTCTAAAATGGGTCTGAACTCCGCCTTCACACTCCTCTTTTGGATGAGAAAATATCTGGAGTAAACTCCCTTTCCTCTCTGGTTTATGGGCACTTTCTCTATTGCAGATTTGAGTAGTAGCGTCGCTACCTCCTCTCTGAGCTGCTTTAGATGCTGGGATGACTTGACAGGAGGAATCGATGGGGGGTGACTTTTGAAACGAAGCGAGTACCCATGACGCAGTATATTGAGTACCCACTTGTCCTTTGTGATTGTCTGCCACTCTGGAAGATGATGCGCAACACTTCCTCCCACCGGAGCGGTGGACAGCATCGGAGGAAGCGGTTTCTCATTGCTTCCCCGGTGCTTTGTTTCCAGCATTAGACTGCCTGTTGTTACCTCGTCCCCTGGATGGCTTGCGGGACTGGTATTGCTGTTTCTTTTGACCTTGCTGGTCCTGGTTCTTTTGCCAATGAGGGGTTTGAACCCTCTGTTGGTAATTGCGCCTGTCATTTCCCTTGCGGCGTCGAAACTCTTTCCTCTTTTCAAGCCCGACTGCTTTCATGGTCTCCAGCTCTGCTTTCATTCGGGCCATTTCCTCGTCTGCATGGGACCCAAAAAGAGAACTACCGGAGAAAGGCAGATTTAAAATTCTTGCCTGCGCTTCCGGTTTCAGGGCCGTCAATCTAAGCCAGGATGATCTTCTGGCTGTGACTCCATGTGCATATTCATGCGCTGCCAGTGTTGCCCCATCCGCCGCTGCACTTATGATCTGGTTAGAGACTAGACTCCCCTCATGCAAAATCTCTTCAAAGTCCCGTCTGTCCTCTGATGGAACTTTTTCAACGAACCTCTGAAGAGAGTCCCATAGTGACCTATCATAGCGCCCCAGAAGAGCCGAGGCACTTGCCACCTTCAAGCTTGAGGATGCTGAGCCGCAAACTTTCCTCCCCCAGGAGTCTTGCGTTTTACTGTCCTTATCTGGTGGCACCGTTGAAGAGCCAGCTACTGCATGCGTCTTTCTGGCAGCGGCGGTGATGACAGAGTCCGGTGGAGGATCTGTTTTAAGGAATAGCGGATCCTCCGGAGCTGGACGGTACTTTTTTAGAATTCTCGCCGGCGCCGTTTTGGTGGTTGCTGGCGTGAGAAAGATATCCATTACCGGTTGTAGCAAACCGGGGACTAATGGCAACAACGGGCGTGTCACTGTGCGCTCATGAAGAGTTTCAAAAATTATGGATGTGGTGGTCTCCTGAACCGGCATAGGGATACTTAATTTTGTAGCTCCTCTACACAACACTTCTTGAAATGTAGAAATGTCATCTACCGGAGATACCCGAGAGGGTGGCGTCTCCGAGAGTGTCGGTGAATAATCCCTTTTGGATGATCTGGAAGAAGGGGAGGTAGAAGGGGTCCTACGGCGCCTTCTCTCTGATCTGGTCGACTCTCTTCTGAGGGAGGCAGACCTGGATCGCCTTCTTGGTGCTCGAGAGTGACTTCGGGATTCTCTTTCTCGAGATCTTGGTCTGATCGGTGTCGCTGGGAATACCACGCCCCTTATTCTTGTTAGCGATGCCTTTATTGTGTCTGTCATAGCAGGGTCCTGAGGCATCTCCCTTACGGGACTTTGAGGCACAGCATTGTCCTCCTCCTGCGAACTTTCTCTTGCAGGAACTGGAGATTGATGTACAAGCTCTGGTGATGCTGACCTTGAACCTGAGCCCTCTGATCCTGAAGGCGAGATAGAAATGATACGCGGTGACTCCGGAGCTGTATATATCAGTCTATGAGGAGATTTTCGCCTTGAGACTGGTCGAATTGTGAGGCGAATATGTGAAACCTCCTGCGTACCCTCAACAGAGGGCTGCCTCGACGGTGATAAGCCTATCACCGGAGATCTTTGACTCGAATCTTCGAGGCTCCGAGCTTCCTGTCTCGACGTCGAGATTACCTTCGACGGAGGCTTCATGTACCTCACCAAAGCTTTGGAGACCTGTGAGGACGGAGGCACCTGCCTCAACGTCGACTCCGACGGAGGCCTCTGCCTCGACGTCGACTCCGACGGAGGCCTCTGCCTCGACGTCGACTCCGACGGAGGCTCCTGCCTCGACGTCGACTCCGACGGAGGCTCCTGCCTCGACGTCGGCCCTGACGGAGGCGTCTGCCTCGACGTCACTCCTGACGGAGACTTCTGTCTCGACGTCGAAAGCTCCGACGACGTCGAAAGCCTCCTCGCCGTCGAACGATGTTTCCTCGACGGCGATCTTGATCTTGACGGCGATCTTGGTCTCGACGTCGACTGTGGAGATCGTCTACGTTCTTCTCGCGACGTCGAATGATGTCTCGCCGACCTCGACGTCGAACGATGTCTTTCTTTCGACGACGAACGATATCTCTGTGCAGACGTCGATCGATCTTCTCTCGACGTCGACAGATGCTTCTTCGACGTTGAACTATGGCGCCGAGTCCTCGACGCCGAGCTTTTAGACGCCGTCGACGTCGAACGCATCCTCTTCGACGCTGAATATAAAGTCGACGTCGATTTTCTCTTTGCAGCATGACTTCCCCTTGACTCCTCACCTCTCAGCGACGATCCCGCCGCTGGAGTCTTCGACGCCGAGCCCGACGTCGATGGAGAGCAAACAGGGACCAACTGCTTCGACGTCGACCGTTCTGCTAGGCCATACAGCCTAATCCTCTCCCTCTCCTTTAAAGTCCTTTTGGAAAGGTCTTCACAATGACGACATGTTGCTGGAGAGTGAGAGTCCGGCAGACAGATGATACACACCTCATGTGTGTCTGACGCAGCCTTCTTTTTTCCACAAGATGGGCATGGAACAAATAAAGAAGGCATTTTTCTGACAAAATGGTTGAAAAATCAGTCAGAAAAACACAGGATACTGACTTCCTCACAGAAATTGTAAGAAGAAGTCCAAAAAAAATCTTAAAGTTGTTATAATTTTTGACTAAAGAGTCAAAAAAGAAGAGAGCTGAATTCCAGGGTCCTGACTGAAGGAGCCGGAAAGAACAACTGACCTAACTGTCACCCCTGAGGCATGATGGGATATGGAAGTCAGGGCTGCCTTAAAGGCACGGTGCCAGTTTTTACCTGTACAGGGCTTTTTAGTCTCTATGGTATTGTATTGCAATGCAGCCTGCAGGCTGGCAATGTGTTATACATCTGTGTTTTTCCACAGTTTGTTCTCTTTATTTTTTGCTTTCTCATGAGTGTTTACCTCATTAAAAAAAAAAAAAAAAAAAAAAAAGAGATTTGGGTGTATTGTTATACCTTTATACATATATATAGATATATGTGTGTTATTGGATGTATATATTTTTACATTGCCTAGCCTTTTATGGGAGCTGCATTTGCTTGGAAAAAATGATATATGTTTATACATATACAGAGCTGTATATATGTATGTTTTTTACATATATAATTTTATTATTTCCGGGGTCCCCGCACATGGGCGGGAATATTCAGTGCTTATGACTATTGATGAGGATCCCCTGGAAGAGAAGCGGCGGTTCTTGAAGCTGTCCACGGGGGACGGGCGCTGCGCCGACGCCGACCTGGACATTCGTGCCTAGAGGAGTTTCATCCGGCGCTCCCGCCGGGACTTCGGCTTCATTTGCTGATACGCCTCGCAGTCCGTGGAGTCGTGGTGCTCCCCCAAACACCCCATGCAGATGGGGTGAGGATCCGTCGCCGACATCTGCCGCGTGCAAGACGAGCACGTCTCAAAGCCCGAAGGGATTCGCACACTGTTCTCAAGAAAATAGTCTAAAAGTGGAAAAGAAGGCCTGAAACAGGCCAGTGACAAGATCCGGATCCGCGTTGCACGCGGAAAAGAAGGAAACTGACGTCAGCGTGCCGGGGTGGGGCTTATGTGACCTCGCTGACATCACGCCCGCAGAGGACGTCGGGGCGGAGTCGCGAGGTACCGCCCCCCGGCGCACAGAGATGATGGGCAAGAATGTTTTCCGGGTCCAGTCTCACGCCTGGGGATAATTCTACGTGAAGGAATCTGCGGCTAGTAGTTTCTATTAGATGCAGTATTTCCCCATACGGGACCCCAAGATAAACATAGAATTTTCACAATATGCCTGCTATTGGGGATGGTTCCTCTGGTAGACGACCGCGCCACCTGTGGCACAGTATATGCTGTGGTGTGTCCTATAACACATGGTACACCATCAGTTGCTGTTTTGCATGAAGTTCTAAAATAGATTAAAGATGAATATGGGGCTGCCCCAGCCCTGGAGATAATTTGGGATCCAGACCTAGTAAACCACAGCTTAATGGTGATTCTGAAAAGGATACCTAGAAGCAGGCACCTGAGTCTTCTAAAACACGCTGGGATAATAAACAAAATAAATACAGAAAAATCTAATCCACGGGGTGGATCTCCTCGACAGGAGTCTCCTGAAAAGTGCTATAATTTGGGCACCCTAAATAAAATATTAAAGCCTGATAGGTATCATTATACTGATACACGTCTTTCTTGTTCCTTACAGGAATCATCCGAAAAGCGTTCGGAGAGAGGAGGACGATCAGAGCACAGGTCAGAAGAGTATGTGAAGCCAAAGAAGGATTTCCACAGCTCTTCAAACATCAAACATCACCAATAAAAAAAGAGGACAAACAGCCTCAATAAAATCCTCAATTTAAAAAGAAGAAAGTGGCTGGGATAAGAGTAAAGCATGCCACAAATATTGTGCACACTACTTCTGAACTGGGAGTGGACTCTCACTCTACTAGACAGTGCAGCAGAAGTCATGATAGTCCTTCAAGAATGTCAGGCAGCAGTATCGACTAGTGAGTATGTTCAGGTGGAAACACCAGACTTAGTATTCAAAGTCAGTTGTATGAACTAAAACTCCAATGGAGAGTGATATATCTCGAACTATTAATGTTCCCTTTTTGGGGGAGAACTTATCATGTGGTTATGCCATTCTATTGGCTGGAAAGGACTGGCCACCAGAGTTTATTCAACAAGTTCCAAGAGGAGAAAGTGTAATTTGACCATCTTTCTCCTTCCAGAATCTTTTAACCCCTTGGCTGCTCATGACGCTCTGGACTCGTCGCACACAGTGGCCGTGTGCTCATGATGAGTCCAGCTCGTCATGACATCCAGCACCGGAAATCCCTATGGTGCGGGCACCAGAGGGATTCCCTTTCATTCCCTAAGGCCCTGGAAGCTGGGAAAGAGCTTCCCCAACTCCAGAGGACCCCCTCTGTTTCCCTGAAATGACGATCGGCACGCACGTCTCGCTGATGTAATTTCAGTGAAACCGAAACTCAAATGAGCCAAGAGGCTCATTTCAGTTTCTACGTGCTCAGGGGGCTATCTCAGTCCCCTGAGCACGTAGTAACTCAGGAGAGGTATCGTTGGAAAGGGCAGAATCTCCCCTTTCTAATGGTACCCCTCCCTAGTGGATCCCTGCTTGGGGATTGCCTCAGGAGGGCGGTCCCCAAGCAGGGATCCACCCACTAGTCACCAGGGAGGGGGGAGCGGCCCCTTGGGCAAGGACCTTTGCTCCCCCCATAAAAATGCTGGCATAAGTAGTCTTTCTGTCCCCCCGGGGGTAGATAGGGGCAGTAGCCCCCATCTGCCCCCTCGGGGGGGTAGAAAGCCCACTAGACTCCAGGGATTATTTATGGGATATTTATTAGGGGTGGGGACTGCCCAAAACGGGCATGCCGATGCCCCCACCCCCCCGGCCACAAAATTACAGTCCTTCTGCCCCCCCTGGGGAGCAGATGGGGCAGTAGCCCCCAATCTGCCCCCCGGGGGGCAGAAAGCCCACTAAACGCCAGGGATTTTTTTTTCACCATTTGTTTTTTTTTAGGGTGGTGGCTGCCCGAATCGGGCACGCCAATGCCCCGACCCCCGCCACCATTACAGCCTTTCTGCCACCCCCTCGGGGACAGATGGGGGCAATAGCCCCCAATCTGCGCCCCCCAGGGGGGCAGAAAGCCCACTTGACGCCAGGGATTTTTTTTCGCCCAATTTTTTTAGGGTGGGGCTGCCCGAAACAGGCACGCCAAGGCCCCCACCCCCACCACCATTACAGCCTCTCTGCCCCCCTGGGGGGCAGTAGCCCCCAATCTGCCCCCCGGGGGGTAAAAAGCCCACAAGACGTCAGGGTTATTTTGGGGCAAATCTGAATTAGGGTGGGGGCTGCCCAAAATGGGCATGCCCATGACACCACCCGCAAAATGTACAGCCTTCCTGCCCCCCTGGGGGGCAGATGGGGCAGTAGCCCCCAATATGCACCCCGGGGGGGCAAAAAAGCCAACTAGACGCCAGGAATATTCTGGGGCAAATTTGTATTAGGGTGGGGGCATTGGCATTCCCGTTTTTGGCAACCCCCCTAATTAAAATTTGCTTTAAAAAATCCCTGGCATCTAGTAGGCTGTAATTGTTGCGGGTGGGGGCATGGGCATGCCTGTTTTGGGAAGCCCCCACCCGAATTAAAATTTGCCCAAAAAACTCCCTGGCGTCTAGTGGACTTTCAGACCCCCCTGGGGGGCAGATGGGGGCATCAGCCCCCAATGTGCCCCGCCGGGGGGGGCAAAAAGCCCACTAGACGCCAGGGTTTTTTGGGGGGCAAATTTGAATTAGAGTGGGGCTGCCCAAAACGTGCATGCCCATGCCCCCACCCGCAACAATTACAGCCTTTCTGCCCCCCCTGGGGGGAAGATGGGGGCAGTAGCCCCCAATCTGCCCCCCCCCCCGGGGGCAAAAAGCCCACTAGACGCCAAGGATTACGCTGGCTTTTTAGGTCTCGCCTGACCCAGCGCATGCGCTGGTCTGGCGAGACTCTTTGAGAGGGCTCCAAAAAGTGCTACCAGGCCAGCCTAGAGCTACAGTGCATCTGCGCGCGCGCCGCGCTTGACCGCGATTACTTTCACTTTCGCGGCCGCACTGTCGCTTTGATGTTTGATCGTGATCACTTTCATGTTTGATCCCGATCGCGATCACTTTCACATGTTTTCTCTATTACTCACCTTCATCAGATGTAGCATAGTAACAACAGTTTAACTAACTTAGCGATCTGAGTGTGCAATATAACTTGATAGTTTTGTCAAAAGACTCCACGTTCTTGGCTTGGCACAATGGAAGTCACAGGATAAATGCAACATGGCAGCCCACGTCCAGGTCTGAAGAGCAGGATTTGCGAAGAAGTCAAAAAATCCCCACAGGCATAGGTGCAGCATGTACAAGGGGAACGTATGATTGTAATAGTGTCGCTGGCCGACACCTGTATTCCCTAACCATGTGAGTGTGGAATGCCCGCGTCATAGGAAATCTTCAGGCCTTCGGTTAGCATGAGTGAGAAATGTAACTTTTACATTTATTTTACTTTTTGCCTCTTGGAAACAACTTTTCCAGGTGTGCACCTTCCTTCTCTCAAATCACATTAAAGAAATGGGATGTTTCTCCGGCCTTTTTCACTCTTTCAACATCTCTTAGCGGCTGGTTGTGCAAGGTGTATGTTTAGTAGTGCAAAGATATGTAGAGAAGGCATTACAAATGTCTGTAAATTGCCAGAAAATTACAACTCAGTGGGTATTTACATCATCCCATGACCATTCACAGGTACTCATTTAGAAACATTGACTTCCCCTCTCCCTAGTATCGCAGTTACAACGAACTCTGCCCTCTTGTTTGAATTTCCCAGATTTGTAACTCTTATCTGCAAAAATAAATAGATGCAAATATTGTGCATTCTAGTCAGAACTTATATGCAGACTTTATACTTTTTTCATGTGCGTGTCTATTTTGCAAGAGGAAATATTTTGTGAATCTGGCTCTATGCGACACAAAATCAAAGGACTCCGTTGGCGCTTAACATGTGGGTACCCCAAATCTTGCAATCTTGGCCAAACTGCATTTTGGCATCAGATAAATAACTTGATCAGAACCTGACTGACAAAACAAGTTCAATTAGTTTGTTCGACATCTATCTGTCTCACTTCTACAGAGGAGATGTCTTTGTTTGTCCTACAACTCGCTATCTCAAATCTACGGTGTTGATGTGGTTCTTTGCCTCACATCTCTGTCTCAAATCTACAGTGTTGATGTGTTTGTTTGCCCTCAACATTCCGTCTCATATCTATGGTGTTGGTGTGTTTGCCCTCAACATTCCGTCTCATATCTATGGTGTTGGTGTATTTGCCCTCAAAATTACGTCTCATATCTATGGTGTTGGTGTGTTTGCCCTCAACATTCCGTCTCATATCTATGGTGTTATTGTGGTTGTTTGCCCTACAACTCTCCGTCTCATTTCCATGCTGTTGATGTGGTTGTTTGCCTGTTGCTTGGTAGAGCGGCACAGTGATCTGTGACTCTCATTATCCCTCTCTCTATATTTCCAGTGGTCAGCCTCCTCTCCGTTCCTGATCCTTCCTGATGGTATACATTGACAAACACTGCTCACTAAGTATTATGCTGATGGCCAAGTGTATGAATCCTCATTCCTCCTACCAATCGACTCTAGGACATTTTAGTGTATCACTTATAATATATTTTTGAGTCCTTTCATAAACATCAATACTATCTATTTAGATATTCATCTCCGGTTGATTGACCACCCATCCGTATACCCTGTACTGTTCTACCATTTCAAGATGGCCGCCACTTTTACATCTGAGAATCCATCATCTCTTTCGGTCTCCGTAGTTTCCATTTCCGGATCATACCTACTATATCCGGTGCACTAGATACGGTATTGTTTGCCGTTTCACAGTATAAATAGAACCGCGTTCTGGTGTCCTTATCGTGAGCACGCAAAGGAGTCTATCGATCCCGACGCGACCGCGGTTCTCCTCTACCAGGCCCCCCCCCCCAACGTGACGGAATACAGCTTATCGTTACAAGTGTGAATATTGGCCCTTTATATTTTCCATTAATGGCTACTTTCTAGCACACAGAAGAAAACAAGTTACTTACCTGTAACTGTAGTTCTCCAGTATTGGACCTTTCATAGATTCACATGCCTGAATCATTCCCCGTCGTCGAGACGGGAGTCTCCGGTACATAAAAAAGCATTGCTTAGTATCATAGCAAACAGAAAAAAGGCCTAGGCCCGTTTTCCTTTGCAACCCATAACCTTCGTTATGTAAAAAAGGACTAAATTTGTCCCTGAACCAATCAGAGCCTCTCACCCTCTAGAACACTCCTGAGAGAACCTTCTGCCCACAGATTTTTGTGCACTTGTGCAATAACACTCTTTGTGCTAAATCCGAGGTGAGCCTCTCAGGGGAGGAGGGTGGGTTGCATGTGAATCTATGAAAAGTCCAATACTGGAGAACTACATGTGAGAAGTTGGCCTGATGTATAATGTCACTAGTTCTAGTGTACACCTTATATCAGTCCAAATACCCTTATGGTGATTGGTTGTAAAGTCAACCTTATAGACCAGCTATCCTAGTGGTAGCATGGACAAGAGCAGTCTTAGGCTAAACTCTGAATGGCATGTGAAGCCAGCTGTGATACCATATATAATCCCTTGAATACCAAATGAAAGGACACCACAACAGATATATATATAAAATAAAGTGTATTTATTCTAGTCAAACCCTCAGCACTCTTTATGAGATTAGAGGTAAGTACAACACAGTCTTATTTAAGCATACATTAAATCACACAGGTAAGTAATACAGTTAGGCCCTAGGGGCCACGCAATCCATATACTAAGTAAGTGGTATAAGGACCACTGTCACGGAAATAGAATAGGCCTAGGCCTAGGGAATCGCTGGGGCTACACTACACTAGCGTTAGTTAGGAAGTGGGAGGCCCACGGGATTCGTGTGCAGAGTGGAAACACTCACGCGTAATGCGTAAAAGTCACTAGCAATAGTACAGTTTAGAAAACGATAGATTTAGGACACTTCCGGAGTAGCTAGGAAGTCGAGACTGGAAAACTAGACACTAGGATAGTCACTATCCTGATGAGCACCGGAGTACCCAAGTTACCTAGCCCACAGGCTGTGGGTGCATAGGGGTGAAGATGCGTCGGTTTTTGTCGTCGACTCCTATGGATGCCTGAAGAAAGATGCTGACAGGCAGTCAGTGAAGAGTGTCCGGTGGATCCCAAGGCTGGGATCAAGAAGAGAGGAGACCTGCAAGCAGAAGGGACAGAGTCAAGGTCACTAGCCAGTGACCACGTGGAACCATGAAGGAACCAGGCGATGTCGTGAAGATTGCAGGTGAAGGTGAAGCTTGTCGCTGCAGCCAGGAGGACCAGGAAGCGTCGAGGACGACCAGGACCAGGAGGCGAGCTGTCCCACGAAGGCTCTCGCTGTCGGCGTCGTCGAAGTTGGACTAGGACTCACCAAGCCTTGGCAAGCGGAACCCACGAAGAACGGAGGACTTGCTTCTGGTGCAGACCAGGAAGGTCTGGGGTGCTTCTTCTTTGCAGAGAAGCGGGAGCCAGTCTGGAGGAGCCAAACCAGCGCAGAAGATTTCAGGGTGCGTCGTCACAAAGGCCACTAGCCAGCGGGCAAGCAACCGGACAGACGCGGCAAGCAGGACAATGCAGAAGGGCCCCACGCAGGACTCGTGGAGTGTGGAGGGCTGATCTTCGGTGCAGATGGTGCTTGGGGTTGGGGCTTCTCAATCCCCGGTGCACAACTTCGAGGGTGCCTCAGAAGCTGCGCTTTAAGTTACTAGCCACTTTTCCCAGGTAGCCGGTCCTACGTCGCTCGTCGTCTCCACGGATCTCAGCTCTGCTGTGGATGTGGATCAGGGTCGGAGAAGTCTGGAAGTCAAGGCTCTGGTCGGGCTCTACAGTCGGTTCCTCGTAGAACGTGGGCAAAGCAAAGGGTAGTCTCTTGATGGTGCCTGTTTGCACAGGGTAGCCACTCCTTGGCCACAAGGGAGATTCTTCAGTCTTCTTCTTTCGTCGAATGTCGAAGGTCCAGAGTTTCTGTTCAAGTTGCAGGTTCAGGATAATCTAAAGTCTTGAGGCCCAACACCCACTCTTATACTAATCTGGGGGGCTGGGATACCTGCTAGGTCACGCCTTATGGGTGGGACCTGGGAGGGGGGTGGTTACACCCCCTTCCCTTTGTCCAGTTTCGCGCCAGGACTGGGGCTGGAGTGCCCCAGCACCGGTTTGAACTGGACTATGCATGGGACACCTTGTGTGCCCCAGGCATGTCTCATTCCTTTCAGCCCACCCTGCCCCAATACACTAAAGGCTGTCTGGGGAGGTGCTAGCACCTCCCCAAGCAGGAAACCTATTGTCCAGGCCTCCCTGGCTGGGATCACTCCCAGCAGCAGGAGGTTAGACTTGTGTCGTGGCAGCAGCATCCATTTTGTGAAGCTGAGGCCTTGGTTAGAGTTAAACAGCAAAGTAGGATTTTAACATGTCTCTCCCTCTAGAAGGGAGGAATAATATCCTCATCACCAGAAATGGTATGGGGGTATTGTTCCAAAGTGTTAGACACCTTACACGACATGTTTTGATAAAGCCAAACCATAGTTACCATAACCGTTTAAGATTATAAGGCACTTTAAGAGTATATGGTAGGCTATATCATAGAACAGCTATAAGGACATGATTCCGAAAGCTGCAGACAGGCTCAGCTCATGCTAGAGCACCATCTCAAATGTTACCAAGCACTCTGCCTCCAGGATTGTTAAGGCCTGCCATAGGAGTGACTGATAGGTACACATGTGTCTATATATAAGGGTAGATATAGGCATACTATATCTAAGCAAGGGGTGATTACACGACCTTGCCCCAGCTGAGTGATCAGCCAGTTGTGTCTGATTGGAAGGCCAGACCAGGGGTGGCATAATACATGCTGCAGCCCCTGGGAGGCCTAGGGTACACCTATACCCTGGGTACCTAGGGTACACTGTACAAGGTCCAATAAGGTGATCCTTACCAATTGAGAATGTACCTAGGGTACATGGAGTCCATTTTAAAGAGAGAGCAGACAGCCTGAGACCCTGAATGGCAGGATCTCAGGCCAACTAAGTCGAAAAACCAGCTAAACACTAGGCAAAAAGTTGGGGGTAACCATAGTCAGATATCCACCTTCCTACACAACCCCCCCCCAAACGAAAGGAGATAAGGCTGGCCTTGACAAGGTAAGCCTCTATTGCCTAAGTGGCCATATAAGGAAGAACCAGCACTGGCATGGTTACCCCCTGTCTCATGGTCCACTAAGCAATCCCTCACCCTAAAGGTATCATAGGGTCTCCACCATAGGGAATCACTACCTTTGGTGTGTCTTTGCAAAGTAAAAGGCTGGTGTTGAGATGGAGTACTGAAGTGAGTGTCCTCAAAGTGAGGCCTCAGCTTCCTCCAATCATCCTCCACCATGGATGCCTTTCTTTCTTTCACTGAGTTGCACTGTGCTCTCAGGGTCAGCCTCTGGCTACCTAAAGCTGGAGGCTGGGGCCCTTTTGTGGGCTTACTGGAGGGACAGGTCAGGTTTGGGGCCCTAAGGTCCCTTGTTTGCCTGTGCCCAACAGAATCCCTCTGGGGGAGGTCCCTGACTACCTGTAAGGGAGATCCCTCAGGAATGTTTTTAACCATCACCTGGCTAGGGCTACTAGCCAGGCAATCCTCATTCTTTTGATGGGGGGTTTCTTGTGGACAAGGGCCCTCTTGGGGTCCACTGGCCTCCCTGACCTCTGCAGCCCTGGGCTGACTGAGGCAGGGTAGAGAGAGGCAGGCTACCTGCACCAGACTGGGTCCCATCTTGGAAGGGGCCACTGACATCAGAGGCTCTGCCAGGCCAGGCCTGGCTACCTCTGGGGCAGTTCCTTCACAAGGGGTGAGGTCAGATCCCTGAGGAGGCTGACCTTTTCCTAATGTCTGGGGAGAGGGAGACTTTTCTTCCTCCCCACTACTCTCTGTTTGTGTGGAGTGATCCATAGTTTCAGGCTTCACTACACCTATGTCAGTCTGAGTATGGGCTGAGACCATTACAGCCTTGCCAACCTTTTCAGGGAGGCACTCAGTTTGGGTTTGAGCTGTGACTGTCACAGCTCTGCCAATCTCTACAGGGAAGTCTGTCTTTGCCTGGGCTGTGGCTACCACTGCCCTTCCAACCTTTTCAGGGAGGAAATCTACTTGGACAGGGGTTGTGACTGGCACAACCCCACTACCCTTTTGTGAAAGGCCTACCATTTTGGAATGGGTGTCTTGTTCAACTCCAGCCCAAGCTGAGAGTTCTAAGTCATTCCCCAGTAAGCAGTCCACAGGCAAGGTTGGAGACACTGCCACCCTTTTAGGGCCAGTGACACCTCCCCAGCTGAGACATACCTCTGCCATGGGATGACTGTTCTGTTTGCCATCAATGTTAGTTACCTGGTATGAGAAACCAGGCAAAAGCTGCTCAGAGGGAACTAGCCTATGGGCCACCATAGTGATGCTAGCTCCAGTGTCTCTGTAGGCCTCAGCTTTTCTACCATTGATGTAGGGCTCCTGTCTGTACCTACCCAAAGTGTTGGGACAGGCAGTGAAGTTGGCAAACCCCATGCCACCATCACAGACAAGAGTAGCTGCTGTAGGGGAATTGGCTAAGCCAGGGTCCCCCTGTGTTCCCCAAGAAAACCCAACCAAATTTTTGGGGGCACTCCCACCACCTGGGGGATTACTGCTGACAGTAATAGGTGGTGTGACAGGAGTAGTTGGAGGAACAGTTTTGTTTTTAGCCTTTGGGCAACTGTTGTCAGTTTTCCAATGCCCAGGAGTTTTACACTCATGGCAGTAAGGCTTTTTAACTGTGGTAGAGGAGGGAGCTTGGGACCCACCACCCTGTGTGGAGTTTTGGGGCCCTGAGGAAGATTTCTCTTTTGCTTTATCCCCACCCTTCTCTTGAGGCTTGGTGGTATCTTTCTTTTGGTCACCACCCTGATTTTTAGGCCTAATCCTGGTCCTGACCCATTTATCTGCCCTCTTTCCCAATTCTTGGGGAGAGGTCAAATCTGAGTCTACCAGGTGTTGATGGAGAAGCTGGTTCTGACAATTACTAAGGATCTGCTCCCTCATAATCAAGTTGTACAATCCTGTATAGTCCTGCACCTTGCTGCCAGTTAACCAACCTTCCAAAGCCTTAGTGGCACAATCCACAAAATCAGACCAGTCCTGTGTCTGTGTCTTCTGGGTGTCTCTGAACAACAACCTATATTGCTCAGTGGTTAAGCCAAACCCATCTATCAGAGCACTCTTCAGGACTTTGTAATTGTTAGCATCCTCATCACTGACTGTGAGGAGCTTGTCTCTACCTTTGTCAGAAAAGGAGAGCCACAAGATAGCTGCCCACTGACTCTGGGGTACCTGCTGTACTTTGCAGGCCCTCTCCAGAGCAGTCATCCACTTGTGGATGTCATCCCCATTCTGATACGGGGGGACTATCTTGCTTAGGTTTCTATGGTCATAAGACCTATCCCTATCTCTAGGAATGTTGCTGCCACCAGTGGGTTCTGACCCACACAATTTTTGCTCTCTGGCCAGAGCAAGCTTCTCTTTGGCAAGGGCAAGTTCTTCCCTCTGAATCCTCAGATTAGCTTCCCTCATTCTGGCTTCATGCTCCTTTCTCTCAGGGGAAGTCAATCCCCTGTGAGAGGAAGCATTAGAGATGCTAGAGACATGGGAGTGGATGGATTCCCTTGAAGGGGATCTGTCCCTCCTGCTTCTCTGTGTAAGCCTACTTGGGGGTCTGCATGGGGGGACCCCATGCAAACTCCCATGTAAGCTTAGGTTAGCCTGGCTAAGTCTTCCTACTTGGCCCTGGCTGTCTACCTCTTCATCTGAAGTCCCATCTGACTCATCTGTGGTGGGTAGACCCTCCTTTGTACCTAGGGTACCTACCTGTGAGGCTTTAAGAGCATCATACTCCTCTAGGAGTTGTCTTAACTGAAGGAGGGTAGGGTTTGCACCCTGTTTTATTCCTCTGGAGGTACACAATTGTCTCATCTCCTGGAATGTTAGGGTATCATATCTAGAGAGGGTCTTCTGCAGACCTGACCCTCCTGAGAGAGCATCTACTTGATCTCCTCCCAGAGACATGATCTAGTGAGGGTGTGGTGTGTGCACCTACCTACACTAGTTGTTTCTACTAAACCTCTCTGGTAGTTGTAGTCAGGGTGTGTTACTCCCTTCAACCTACAACTACTAGGTCCAGTAGGACTTAAGTATTATAATCTATGTTATATGTACCTAGACAATATCTGTGTGATCTTTCAATTTAGTATCTCAAGATTACAATGGTATTACAACAGCAAGCTCAGATCCCAACCGCTGCTCACCAATGTGAGAAGTTGGCCTGATGTATGATGTCACTAGTTCTAGTGTACACCTTATATCAGTCCAAATACCCTTATGGTGATTGGTTGTAAAGTCAACCTTATAGACCAGCTATCCTAGTGGTAGCATGGACAAGAGCAGTCTTAGGCTAAACTCTGAATGGCATGTGAAGCCAGCTGTGATACCATATATAATCCCTTGAATACCAAATGAAAGGACACCACAACAGATATATATATAAAATAAAGTGTATTTATTCTAGTCAAACCCTCAGCACTCTTTATGAGATTAGAGGTAAGTACAACACAGTCTTATTTAAGCATACATTAAATCACACAGGTAAGTAATACAGTTAGGCCTTAGGGGCCACGCAAACCATATACTAAGTAAGTGGTATAAGGACCACTGTCACAGAAATAGAATAGGCCTAGGCCTAGGGAATCGCTGGGGCTACACTACACTAGCGTTAGTTAGGAAGTGGGAGGCCCACGGGATTCGTGTGCAGAGTGGAAACACTCACGCGTAATGCGTAAAAGTCACTAGCAATAGTACAGTTTAGAAAACGATAGATTTAGGACACTTCCGGAGTAGCTAGGAAGTCGAGACTGGAAAACTAGACACTAGGATAGTCACTATCCTGATGAGCACCGGAGTACCCAAGTTACCTAGCCCACAGGCTGTGGGTGCATAGGGGTGAAGATGCGTCGGTTTTCGTCGTCGACTCCTATGGATGCCTGAAGAAAGATGCTGACAGGCAGTCAGTGAAGAGTGTCCGGTGGATCCCAAGGCTGGGATCAAGAAGAGAGGAGACCTGCAAGCAGAAGGGACAGAGTCAAGGTCACTAGCCAGTGACCACGTGGAACCAGGAAGGAACCAGGCGATGTCGTGAAGATTGCAGGTGAAGGTGAAGCTTGTCGCTGCAGCCAGGAGGACCAGGAAGCGTCGAGGACGACCAGGACCAGGAGGCGAGCTGTCCCACGAAGGCTCTTGCTGTCGGCGGCGGCGAAGTTGGACTAGGACTCACCAAGCCTTGGCAAGCGGAACCCACGAAGAACGGAGGACTTGCTTCTGGTGCAGACCAGGAAGGTCTGGGGTGCTTCTTCTTTGCAGAGAAGCGGGAGCCAGTCTGGAGGAGCCAAACCAGCGCAGAAGATTTCAGGGTGCGTCGTCACAAAGGCCACTTCCCTTTGTCCAGTTTCGCGCCAGGACTGGGGCTGGAGTGCCCCAGCACCGGTTTGAACCGGACTATGCATGGGACACCTTGTGTGCCCCAGGCATGTCTCATTCCTTTCAGCCCACCCTGCCCCAATACACTAAAGGCTGTCTGGGGAGGTGCTAGCACCTCCCCAAGCAGGAAACCTATTGTCCAGGCCTCCCTGGCTGGGATCACTCCCAGCAGCAGGAGGTTAGACTTGTGTCGTGGCAGCAGCATCCATTTTGTGATGCTGAGGCTTTGGTTAGAGTTAAACAGCAAAGTAGGATTTTAACATGTCTCTCCCTCTAGAAGGGAGGAATAATATCCTCATCACCAGAAATGGTATGGGGGTATTGTTCCAAAGTGTTAGACACCTTACACGACATGTTTTGATAAAGCCAAACCATAGTTACCATAACCGTTTAAGATTATAAGGCACTTTAAGAGTATATGGTAGGCTATATCATAGAACAGCTATAAGGACATGATTCCGAAAGCTGCAGACAGGCTCAGCTCATGCTAGAGCACCATCTCACATGTTACCAAGCACTCTGCCTCCAGGATTGTTAAGGCCTGCCATAGGAGTGACTGATAGGTACACATGTGTCTATATATAAGGGTAGATATAGGCATACTATATCTAAGCAAGGGGTGATTACACGACCTTGCCCCAGCTGAGTGATCAGCCAGTTGTGTCTGATTGGAAGGCCAGACCAGGGGTGGCATAATACATGCTGCAGCCCCTGGGAGACCTAGGGTACACCTATGCCCTGGGTACCTAGGGTACACTGTACAGGGTCCAATAAGGTGATCCTTACCAATTGAGAATGTACCTAGGGTACATGGAGTCCATTTTAAAGAGAGAGCAGACAACCTGAGACCCTGAATGGCAGGATCTCAGGCCAACTAAGTCGAAAAACCAGCTAGACACTAGGCAAAAAGTTGGGGGTAACCATAGTCAGATATCCACCTTCCTACACTACAGTTACAGGTAAGTAACTTGTTTTCTTACTCCAGTATTGGAGCCTTTCATAGATTCACATGCCTGAATCAGATTCCACATATCAAAAATTCTTTGCAAACGGTAATACAATAAACAACAATAAAATGCGCCAACGTACATAACAAAGGAAGGAGGGATGGTAAAGAAGGCTCACCGTTACTGGATAAGGTTCCTCAGCACCGCTTCTCCCACCGCCACGTCTCTCTCTGTGGCTGCATCCAACCAGTAATGCCTGGTGAAGGTCTGTGTACTCGTCCAGGTCGCCGCCCTGCAGATTTCCTGGATCGGTACTCCTGCAAATAGAGCAGTAGAGGTGGAGACTGCTGGATCCCCGTTGGGGAAGCCAGCTTGCGAAGAACCGGCATTTTCTGTTCTCTCTTGTCGCAAACAGATCTACTGTTGGAGTTCCCCATTTCTGGAAGATGTTGTTCAAAATCCCGTTGTCGATTTCCCAATCGTGACAGACAGACTTTAGTCTGCTTAGAGTATCCGCTTTGGTGTTCTGGTCCCCTGGAAGATGTTCCACTGTAATGGATACTTTGTGTCGTAGAGCCCATTCCCATATCCACTGGGCTTCCCGAGACAGGGAGAGTGATCTTGTTCCTCCCTGTTTGTTCAAGTAGTGCATTGCTGTTGTGTTGTCTGTTCTTACCAACACGGTTGCACCTTGAATCCTTGGCAGGAACGCCAACAATGCTAAGCGGACGGCTCTGAGCTCCAAAAGGTTGATATGCAATTGTTGTTCGTCCGCTTTCCAACGACCGCTGACCTGCAGATCCTGAAAGAATGCTCCCCATCCTTCTAAGGACGCATCCGTCGTGATCACCAGTGGAGCTGGCTGAGTCAGGAAAGAAAGACCCTGCGAGATGTTTCATTTTCGGATCATGATCGGCGTTACTTTGATTATATCCTCGAAGGATCCTGTCGCTTGATGCCACTGAAGATCCAACTGCTCTTGTAACGGACGCATCCGTAGCCTGCAGCAAGGTATGAGGGGAATGCAAGATGACATCGTTCCCAGCAATGACTTGTACTTGCGTACTGAAAGAGACCTTCTTTTTATAAACGCCTGGGATAGAGATATTATTCCCCGCTGTCTCTCCTCGGAGGGGAATGCTCTGTTCTCCTCCGTATCCAGAATTGCTCCCAAGAAAGTTATACTTCTCGACGGTTGCAGAGTTGACTTCTCCTTGTTTAGAGTGAGGCCTAATCTGACAAATAGTTCTATGCAAGCCTCTGTTGATAACTGGGCTGACGCTTTCGATGGAGCCTTGACTAGCCAGTCGTCGAGGTAAGGAAACACTTGGTGTTTCTGTCTCCTTAGAACCGCTGCCACTGGAGCCAGGCATTTTGTAAAAATCCTCGGGCCGATTTCAGACCAAAAGGAAGCACCTTGAATTGGTAATGATCTTCGGACACCACGGACCGAAGGTACTGCCGGTGTGAAGGATGGATTGGGATATGGAAATACGCATCCCGTAAGTCCAGTTTGGTCATATAATCCCCTGGGTTTAACAGCAGCAGAATATCCTGGAGGGAGATCATTCTGAAGGTCTGATCCTTGAGGTAAGCATTTAGGGATCTGAGATCCAAAATGGGGCGCCATTGAAGAATGTATTTCTTGATCAGAAAAATGGGAATAAAATCCCCTTCCTTTCTGGGAATTCGGTACCGGTTCTATTGCTCCCTTTCGGAGCATTGTCCGAATTTCTTGACGCATCTGGTGTAAATACTTGACCTCTTGAAATCTTGGAGGAGAACAAGGGGGGATTTCTACAAACTCTAGAGTATGACCGAATTGTATTTTGTGGAGGACCCATTGGTCCGTCGTTATCTGCTGCCAATTTTGATGATGATAGGAAATTCTTCCACCCAGGGGAATATGCGACATGAGTAAGTGTCACCAGAATGTCATTGTCTTCGGGTGGTGTCTTTCCCTTGGTGACCTCCTCGACCTCTAGGAGTAGATTTTGTGAAACCTCCTGTCTGTCTCTGTGAATATTGTTGACGATATGGTTGAGATGATGTGGAGTAGGAAGAATAGCGGCCTTGTTGATAACCTCCTCTATAAGAAGGTTGGCCCCTACCTCGTGAGCCACGAAAAGGAACTTTTCTATACTGTAATGTTCCCAGAGATTTCTCTGTTTCCGTATCCTTCTTGATACTCTGTAAGGCCTCATCCACATGCTTTCCGAACAGATCTTCCCCATTGAACGGAAGATCCAAGATCTTATTCTGGACTTCCGGCCTAAACGATGTTGCTCTCAACCATCCTTGTCTGCGTAAAACAGCCGCTCCTCCCAGGGATCTGAAGGCCGTGGTCGCAATGTCCATTGCACAATCTATGACTTCAGCCGAAGTCCTTTCACCTTCCTGGAGGATTTTCCTGGCCTCTTGTCTGTCCGCTTCCGGTATGCTATCAATGTATGGTGATAGGCCGCACCACATCTGCCTATCATACCTGCCCAGGATGGCTAGGGCATTTGCTGCTTTGACCAGAAGAGCAGACATGGATGAAAACCTTTTCCCTGCATTATCCAAGCGCCTACCCTCTCTGTCCGGTGGCGTCGAAATTGGAGCAGACGGATTCCTCGATTTTTGCTGCGCCGCCTGAGTTATAACCGAGTCCGGTTTGGGGTGACCTAATAAGCAAGCCGGAGCATCAGAAGGCGCTTGGTATTTTTTGTCCAGCCTAGCAAGCACTGGCGTAACCGATGCCGGCGTCTCCATCACTTTGAGACCTTCCTCCCATAGATGACTCACAATTGGAAGAAATCTAACCGTCTTGCGAAACGGTTCTTTGAAATCATACAAAAAGCATTCTGCTTTATCTGATGACATATTGAGCGCAAATCTCTGCGTGGCTCTTTCCATCAGGTTATGGAACCCTCCAATGTCCTCCGGAGGGGAGTCCACAGGTCTTGGTGACGGAGATGAAGGGGACGGAATCAAGTACTCATCCCATTCCTTACTAGTATCTGTTATCTCCTCTTCCTCTTGCTCTTCATCCTCAGATGTGTCCAGAACCGGCTGCGGCAAAGGTGATATTGGCCTCGGTACCGGTACCTCCTGTCTTCGCACTAGTGTACACGGAAGAGAGTGCGCCGGAGCCACTGGCATCCTTTGGATAGACTGAGGCAAAGTATGTCTTTTCTTGTAATCATCCAACATGAATTGCAAATCCGTCAGAAGAGAAGCTGGAACATTCACCATCTCTTCCTGATCATGTTGTCGGGCCGGTCCTGATAACCCCCATACTCATCCACCCAGTCATCCTCCTGACATTTAACATGTAACTGAGAGGGGCTACTTGCATAGCCAAACGGACCCTCATTATCATCCTCCTGCGAATCCTCCTCCTCCAATAAATGAGATGGAACCAGAGGCGTTACCTTACTAGGAGACGTAATATCTGGGGTAATCCTTCTTTTCCTGGCAAAATCCCGCTTTTCTGGGGTTTTTTCCCTCGTCGACGAGCCCGTCGACGAGATTGCCATAGTAACCGCCGACGACACCGTCGTCGATGCCGTCGTCGACGCTGTAGACATCGTCGTCGACGATGCAGTTGACACCGTCATCGACGGTGCCGTCGACGATGTAGTTGTGGTCGTCGTCATTGTCGTCGACGTCGACGCTCTCGTCGTCGACACTGCCGTCGACGATGCCATCGTCAACGAGAGGATATGTTTAATAATGACTTTTACTTCACTCTTCTTCGTCGACGACGCTACTCTCTTCGTCGACGATCCCGTCGACGATGTCGATTTTTCTAACTTCTCCTCAGGTGAAGTAGACGCTGGCTATTTAAGCGTATGTTTAATTTTAAGGGGTGATTTTGAAGGCTCAGAACTTGTTTTCTTTGACTGTTTCACCCCTGAAGCAAGACCCTTGCTCTCCTTTTCTTAAGTTTTAGCAGATTTTGAGGGACTGCGCTCTGAAGACCCAGAAGTGGTCTTTTTAAGAGCCTTCTCAGGTTTCTCCCCTGAGGTATGAGCCTGAGGAGATCTGCCTCTCTTCTGAGATCTCCTTGAAACAGATGACGCCTCATCACTGTCACTAGACACGACGTCCTTCTTGGTTTTAAGTTTGTGGAGCCAAATTAACAGTCTGCCTTCACGATCCCTCAGAGTCTTATTAGAAAAGGTGCGACATACCTTACACTCCTTCGCCTGGTGGTGTGGGTAAAGGCAGTAAATACAGTCTTTATGAGGATCGTCAGTATATAATCTCTTCTTTGAACAGGTGGCACAGGCCCTAAACAAGCCTTTCTTTTCCTTATCAGCCATTCTCCAAGATGATGTAGAAATTTCAGTTGAAAAAAAAAATCTCCTTAATCTAGAACCCACTGTAGAATTTTAGCAGAGCTCAAAGGAGACTCCCTAGCACAACGTGTGGTAGAAAATCTGAGGACAGAAGGTTCTCTCAGGAGTGTTCTAGAGGGTGAGAGGCTCTGATTGGTTCAGGGACAGGTTTAGTCCTTACTTACATAACGAAGGTTATGGGTTGCAAAGGAAAATGGGCCTAGGCCTTTTTTCTGTTTGCTATGATACTAAGCAATGCTTTTTTATGTACCGGAGACTCCCGTCTCGACGACGGGGAATGATTCAGGCATGTGAATCTATGAAAGGCTCCAATACTGGAGTAACCCATAGTTAGTTTTACTTTAACTCCTCTTGGTCTTATTGTTGCAGACCAAGACTTCCCGTCCATTATACATGACTATAATCAGACCAGGGAGCTGTCTATCAGATTTGAAGCCCATTTCTATCTTAGTGACGAGTGACAGCACATCGCTACATGTAAGTGCTGCTATTGACCTTTACATTTCACATTGATGGCTAATTTTGAGGATTGGAAACTATATAGCTTGTTTTATTCTATCTTAATTTTCCTTGACCTTAAGGTTACACATCAAGAGTCCTCACCTACGGTATATGACTAAAAACTGACCCGGGAGCTATTTACTATATTTGGAGTCCTTTCCCATCGTAGTGGGTAAGCGCATGATTTTCATACTCCATAAACTTTTGATTAGACACGTGCCAGAGACACTTTAAAACGATCATACTGTACTTTTTCTTCCCCCAGTTCATAGAGCTTCCATGATACAAAATTTCCTGATATATATATATATATATATTCAGTTAACCGAGTGGAACTTCATATTGGATCAGATCTGAGGTATATTCCCTTTTATATCTGTTTCATCATTTCCTATCACTGAAAATATGCAAAGTAATACGTTTTTTCTACAATACTATTAGCCAGTTAGATTTCCAACTTTCTCAAATCCATTGTAGTACCTTCATGAACTTAGTCATCGGTATGTTCACTGAATCGTTAACTGGAGGTACTATACCTTTATATTCCAAACATTGGAATATTACATTGATATTTTGTCTGCAACTAACTGAACTATTTTCTCGGCACCTTTATGGTATTAATACTTTGCTCTATTAGCACAGGTATCAAAACCTATGCAGATCAGACCACATCTTTGGGCCCGACATCACTACATTTGACCAATAGATACCTTCTTCTGACTCCGATACCTTTATAAGGTAACCTATAAGCTACTTTAGGATTCACACGCAGACTGGTCTTCATAAATATGTACCCATTAGTATGCTGAACGCCTATCCTGTAAAGAGTATCCTTGATACATCTATTTTTCATTAATTTCTTCCATGTCCATTAGCACTTATCTCTGAACCAGTCTCTAAAGACTTACTGGATACATTTTCTGGTGTCCCCCCATTCAATCTCCGGGGCTGAATTTACCCACACTCTATCATCCATTCTTTATTCACTTATTTTTCTTGTCTATTCACAATCACACACGGGTTTAGGGCTATAAGGTACAGAGTAAAAATGCATAAATGGCAATAATTTAGTAGGTAGGTAGGTAAAGCTTTATTCGATATAAAATATCATAAAAGCACAACATACAATGATAAAAAAAGGATCAAGATAGACAATAAAAACAACAACAATGATCGTGAATACATCTAAAAAAGTTGTACAAAAGGTTAAGAACAGCATATGAGAAGCAAAGACAAAGTGCTTAGTGACTTAGGGTTCGTTAAAGTGCAGATAATGATCGATCACAAAAGTGGATCATGCGGTTGCGATGAAATTTTTTTCTTACGCAATAGCCAAGCACAGCCCAAATACTTGGCAATGCCGCAGACAATGGTAAGGGACGAAGTATCAGTCTGCAGAATGCGTAGCACAGTACGATAGTCACGGCATCCGAACATTCTACAAATCGGACGCAACCATTTGGCTCTTGGCCTTCGATAATGGTAGCAAGCAAATAAAAAGTGAGGAATGGACTCATTAGGTGCTGTGCAGCTCGGACAACCAGCAGATGAAGGTAAGGATCCCTTCCAGCCAGCAGTCACACAATTAAGGGGGAGGGACCCTAATCTGAAGCGTACGTACAGGGATCTGTCCAGTGGAGACTGGATGAAGTCAAGGTATGCCTCCAATTTACAAAAGGGCTTGTGTTCGAAGAAAGCCTCACTCAGCTTCCCCGATTTGGGATTGTTCAGATCTCTTGTATTTACCCAACTCCAATAGGCTTCCTTAAGATCCTGTTTCGGAGGGGGTACCTGGGATACCCAGGAGTCTTCATAGCCAATGGATTTCAGTGTTTGCTTTATGTGAGTGATCCATTTTAACCTCCGCCCAGTGTCTGCTGATATGAGATCATTTAAACCTGCTGCATATTTAGCAAGTTCAGGGGTCCGCCGCAGTCTTGCCCAGAATAATAAAGGTCGTAGACGTGCAATGTCCTGAATAGAGTGTCTCCCGAGGTCATACAGCAAAGGTTTTAGGGGGGATGATGTTGGGACAGAGATGAGGTTCCTCATAAATTTGTTCTCCGAGACCACCAATTCGTGAATGTTTTCATGGCCCCAGATTTCAGCCCCATACATAGAGCTAGACAGTGCCTGGGCCTCATATACCACAAGAGCCGGTGCCACAGGTCGACTAGTAGAGAGATATTGTTCTCTTATAATGGCACCGGAAACCCTCTTGTGGCACAGAAGCATCTTAGTCAGATGTGAACTCCACTTCATCCCTTTTGCAATGCGTATCCCTAGATAATCAAAGGAATCTACAATATCTAGGGGATTTTTCCTTTAAGCATTTTATGTAACTGATGGACTAATGTTTTGACAATTGCTGCACAAACTGCTATATATAATATTGAAACATTCCTCCTAATGTAGAGGATCATTTATGAATTTTTTCAAATAGGACCTACCTGCAAACATTGATGGTAATTTCCATTTGCATGTATTCTGTTTAGGTTACATGAAACCTATATACATGGCGTCCTGATGAAGGCTCCAAGCCGAAACGCGCGTAGGATTCAACATCTACAGAGCCATGCCTATATGAATATACTGTCTAAAATCATTATGTCATAAAATAAAGAAAACTATATTTTTGTACCTATTAGTACATGCATTTACTTCTTTCTTTGTTTCTATAGGTCCATGTTATTTTTATCATTGTTCCTAAGTTGTCTTGTCTGCAATCGTTTAAAGCACCCTGATTTAGGAATTAATTCAGGGGTACCCTTATTTTTTCAAATGATGGCCATTAATGCAGCACTACAAATATGTCCTCAGGATCGTTATTAATGTTATGTGAATTGGAGCGGCCTCCCTGCCTTGCCCACTGCTCCAGCTGTATGTGCTCTGTCGAATTGCTTTGACAAGTGTTGAGCTAAGTATGGGGATGCGCGTGCCAGTGAATAATGGTTTGGAAGCCAGGATGGAGGAAATTAGAGACAAGGTACACGCTCTGTGCAGACATACAACTCATCCACGGCTAAAGCCGCTGTCAACAGTGCAAACCTTTTGCCGGAAATAAAAGACAACTCTCCTTACACAGAAACAGAGCCTTAGTTGTGTGCAGGTGCAGTTCAAGGGGCAATGACAGGCAATGCTATTTCACATTTGCTGTATAGTCAACTTAAGTGCATTATGTTTCCGATGTATCCATATTTCCAAAGCCTGCCTTTTTCATTCAGGTCATGTGGCACAAAATGTTCTGAGACTACATATAAGTACATGGCCTCTTGAGAGATGAGATACAGCCTTGAGCTGAAGGGACCTTGAGTCATTAGGCACTGTGCCGATTGGACAGGCTTTATCGACGCACCCCACCTGGTAAATGTGAGGACCCATCAGCAGCTACATCTGTATGCCTGTCCTCTCACTGTTAGCACCTCTGGCGGGAGGCTATCAACCAACCAACTGAATTAAAGATGCCACCTCCAAAATACAGAGTCAAATGGGTGTTTATTCCAATCTGTACTTCTGTCTCATACTTACTTTCTAAATATGAATTTCTAGCCTCTGCCCGCAATATGATACAGGCATATCACCAGCTGATCCACAGCCCAGACATAGACCCTGATTATGAACGAGGCCTAGTGGTAATTACCACATGCCAGGGTGAACAGCCACACAATTACCAAACTGTCTGATCAAAAATTAAGATAGAGACGTTTTAAGGCATGGGCAAATTGGGCAGTTGCCCTGGGCCCCCGCCTTCCAAGGGGCGGCAGGAAACTAAATGATCTCTCTATTTGACCTCTATTCTTTTATTTCTCTATCTAAACCTCTCTCCCTTTCTGCCTTTGTCACTTCCACTCCGCAGTACACCACCATCATGCTATGCCAGATCTATGTTCTGCAACAAAATAACAGGCAGCATGAGGATGGAAACCAGGTCATCAATCAATGAACTCAAATGGCCCAGAAAATAACACTGAGAGCCAGGATTGACAGAGGAAGAGTGACAGCTGTACTATCTAATTTGCAGATGACCACAACAACAATTAATTAATAATTCAATATACATTAAAATGACTACTACCTGCCGCCCAAGCCATTCTTATAGCTTTAGGGGCCTGGAATCGTCCGAATTGCCACACTTGTAGGATTGTGATGGTTAGTAGCTGTGTTACTATCATTTGCAGCATGGCAGGGGCAATGTTTGGCGCAAGCTGCAGTGGCCTCCTGACAAGAGCCCTGGCATATTATTTTTTACAACCTAAGCACTGAAATACAGACTAAATATGGGCACAATAGAAAACATATTTTCATCACTACAGATACCTTGGAGCTGAACAGTGGGATTCACTGCCATTCCACTTTCCTGAAAATGCTGGCAGCTCTAGAATTCTCTGCAACAGGCACCACACAAAGGGCAGTAGGAATGGTGCATGGCATTTCCTAACCTGGCTCGTCTAAGGAAAGGGGCGGCCGACATTTAAGTGAAAGCACTGCATGGGCGCTTTTACAAACAAGCATTTGAAATGCAATAGGTCTCGCATTTACGAAACTCTATTCGTGCAAATGCTTGTTTACCTTATTGCATTAGCAACCGATTATGCCTGCGACTGAATGACCATATAATCTCCTAGTTGCACTTGCTATGCTAAAAAATTAGCTTTTTGGGCTAGCGCAGGCCGTGAAGGATCACATCAATGAGATATCAGCAGTGCCTGCCTGCCCTCTGTTACTGAGAACTACAGTCAGTTTCCAGTTAGTGCCCTTCCTCCCATTTTTGGTGCTTTGCAGATATGTTTTAAGATCTTCCTAGAGTTTCTCATTGCTCGTCGCCACTGTCCCACTCCCACACCGCCAAACTCAACAACCGCCTGCCCGACATATTACTAGGATTCTCATTGTCTGGCAGGTCAGTTCATTGGCGTTCCCAAGGCGGTGCCTTTCTCCATAAAGGTTTGACCGCCATACTTGTAATACTACAGTCGGACCACTGGTGCGGCGGTCCCTGAATGCCACCGCACCTCCACTACGGGTTCAGCAGTCCTGATGCAATCAGGCCCTTAGTCATAATTGTTGTTACAGTGTAAATATTGGTTTGATGAATGTGGCTTTTTTTTTGTAGCTTTCGATGCTTAGGTTCAGGAGGCATCTGGAGAGTAGTGAGATTTGATGTAATTCGTGCAGTCTCTTTGGTTGGTGTTTAAAGTTTCCTGAGCAGAAGGCTTAGAGTTGATGGGTTTCCTTGTAGTACTGGTGTTTGTTGTTGATAGTTTGTAGGTGTTGATCATGAGTTTGACATCTGGCTGGTGGTAGATCTCTCTCAAGGCCGGGATATTTTCTTGGAGGAGATCTTTGGGGTGTTCGCTCGATTTTGTAGGCTGTCTCCTGAAATACTACAACTTAAGGCGTTCTGATTTGTCTATTTATTGCTGAAATATTGACATAAATTGGGAGGACACCTCAACCCTCAAATTAAAGATCATATGGATTACATGGTTGTTTGGCAATGTTACCAATTGTGAACCCGCAAAGGATCCCGTGCTAGAGATGGGAAGTTACTTACCTGTAACAGTGGTTAGACAGCATAGGTTACTTAGTAGAATCAGAAGTGACTCACCCAACCTCCCTGATTTAAATTGTTAGTGTAGGAGAGTAGGGTCTGCTTTCTATGTTCACCCCCACTTTTTGCTTTTGCTTTACTGGTTTTCGACTTAGATGTGGCTGTGGGCCTGCTAATCAGACCCACAGCCCTGCTGTTCTCTCTCTAAATTGATACTATGTACTTTAGGTGCATAACCCATTTGGATAGGATCACCTTATTGGCCCCTGTACAGTGTACCCTAGGTACCCAGGGCATAGGTGTACCCTAGGCCTACCAGGGGATGCAGCATGTATTATGCTACCGCTGGCCAGGCCTTCCATTTTGACACAACTGGCTGATCACTCAGCTGGGGCAAGGTCGTGTAATCACCCCTAGCTTAGGTGTAGTAGTCCTATACCTAACTTACATATAGACACATGTGTACCTATCAGTCACTTCTATGGCAGGCCTTAACAATCCTGGAGGCAGAGTGCTTGGTAACATGTGAGATGGTGCTCTAGCATGAGCTGAGCCTGTCTGCAGCTTTCGGAACCATGTCCTTACAGCTGTTCTATGATATAGCCTACCATATACTCTTAAAGTGCCTTATAATCTTAAACGGTTATGGTAACTATGGTTTGGCTTTATCGAAACATGTCGTGTAAGGTGTCTAACACTGTGGAATAATACCCCCATACCATTTCTGGACATGAGGATATTATTCCCCCCTTCTAGAGGGAAAGACATGTTAAAATCATACTTCACTGTTAGCCTCTGACCAAAGCCTCAGCATCACAAAATGGATGCTGCTGCCACGACACAAGTCTGACCTCCTGCTGCTGGGAGTGATCCAAGCCAGGGAGGCCTGGACAATAGGTTTCCTGCTTGGGGAGGTGCTAGCACCTCCCCAGACAGCCTTTAGTGTATTGGGGCAGGGTGGGCTGAAAGGAATGAGACATGCCTGGGGCACACAAGGAGTTGCTTGCATAGTCCAGTTCAAACCGGCGCTGGGGCACTCCAGCCCCAGCTCTGGCGCGAAACTGGACAAAGGGAAGTGGGTGTAACCACCCCCTCCCAGGTCCCACCCATAAGGCGTGACCTAGCAGGTATCCCAGCCCCCCAGATTAGTATAAGAGTGGGAGCTGGGCCTCAAGACTTTAGATTATCCTGAACCTGCAAACTTGAACAGAACCTCTGGACCTTCGACATTCGACGAAAGAAGAAGACTGAAGAATCTCCCTTGTGGCCAAGGAGTGGCTACCCTGTGCAAACAGGCACCATCAAGAGACTACCCTTTGCTTTGCTAAAGTTCTACGAGGGACCGACTGCAGAGCCTGACCAGAGCCTTGACTTCCAGACTTCTCCGACCCTGATCCACATCCACAGCAGAGCTGAGATCCGTGGAGGCGACGAGAGACGTGGGACCGGCTACCTGGGAAAAGTGGCTAGTATCTTCAAGCGCAGCTTCTGAGGCACCCTCGAAGTTGTGCACCGGGGATTGAGAAGCCCCACCCCCAAGCACCATCTGCACCGAAGACCAGCCCCCCACACTCCACGAGTCCTGCGTGGGGCCCTTCTGCATTTTCCTGCTTGCCGCGTCTGTCCGGTTGCTTGCCCGCTGGCTAGTGGCCTTTGTGACGACGCATCCTGAAATCTTCTGCGCTGGTTTGGCTCCTCCAGACTGGCTCCCGCTTCTCTGCAAAGAAGAAGCACCCCAGACCTTCCTGGTCTGCACCAGAAGCAAGTCCTCCGTTCTTCGTGGGTTCCGCTTGCCAAGGCTTGGTGAGTCCTAGTCCAACTTCGACGCCGCCGACAGCAAGAGCCTTCGTGGGACAGCTCGCCTCCTGGTCCTGGTCGTCCTCGACGTTCCCTGGTCCTCGTGGCTGCAGCGACAAGCTTCACCTTCACCTGCAATCTTCACGACATCGCCTGGTTCCTTCCTGGTTCCACGTGGTCACTGGCTAGTGACCTTGACTATGTCCCCTCTGCTTACAGGTATCCTTCCTTCCTGATCCCAGCCTTGGGATCCACCGGACACTCTTCACTGACTGCCTGTCAGCATCTTTCTTCAGGCATCCATAGGAGTCGACGACGAAATCCGACGCAACTTCACCCCTATGCACCCGCAGCCTGTGGGCTAGGTAACTTGGGTACTCCGGTGCTCATCAGGATAGTGACTATCCTAGTGTCTAGTTTTCCAGTCTCAACTTCCTAGCTACTCCGGAAGTGTCCTAAATCTATCTATTTCTAAACTGTACTATTGCTAGTGACTTTTACGCATTACGCGTGAGTGTTTCCACTCTGCACCTGAATCCCGTGGGCCTCCCACTTCCTAACCTTTGGTAGTATGGTGTAGCCCCAGCGATTCCCTAGGCCTAGGCCTATCCTATTTCCGTGACAGTGGTCCTTATACCACTTACTTAGTATATGGTTTGCGTGGCCCCTAGGGCCTAACTGCATTACTTACCTGTGTGACTTAATGTATGCATAAATAAGACTGTGTTGTACTTACCTCTAATCTCATAAAGAGTGCTGAGGGTTTGACTAGAATAAATACACTTTATTTTATATATATATCTGTTGTGGTGTCCTTTCATTTGGTATTCAAGGGATTATATATGGTATCACAGCTGGCTTCACATGCCATTCAGAGTTTAGCCTAAGACTGCTCTTGTCCATGCTACCACTAGGATAGCTGGTCTATAAGGTTGACTTTACAACCAATCACCATAAGGGTTGTTTGGACTGATATAAGGTGTACACTAGAACTAGTGACATCATACATCAGGCCAACTTCTCACATTGGTGGCAGCGGTGGGATTCGAGCTTGCTGTTGTAATACCATTGTAATCTTGAGATACTAAATTGAAAGATCACACAGATATTGTCTAGGTACATATAACATAGATTATAATACTTAAGTCCTACTGGACTTAGTAGTTGTAGGTTGAAGGGAGTAATACACCCTGACTACAACTACCAGAGAGGTTTAGTAGAAACAACTAGTGTAGGTAGGTGCACACACCACACCCTCACTAGATCATGTCTCTGGGAGGAGATCAAGTAGATGCTCTCTCAGGAGGGTCAGGTCTACAGAAGACCCCCTCTAGATATGATACCCTAACATTCCAGGAGATGAACAATTGTGTACCTCCAGAGGAATAAAACAGGGTGCAAACCCTACCCTCCTTCAGTTAAGACAACTCCTAGAGGAGTATGATGCTCTTAAAGCCTCTCAGGCAGGTACCCTAGGTACAAAGGAGGGTCTACCCACCACAGATGAGTCAGATGGGACTTCAGATGAAGAGGTAGACAGCCAGGGCCAAGTAGGAAGACTTAGCCAGGCTAACCTAAGCTTACATGGGAGTTTGCATGGGGTCCCCCCATACAGACCCCCAAGTGGGCTTACACAGAGAAGCAGGAGGGACAGATCCCCTTCAAGGGAATCCATCCACTCCCATGTCTCTAGCATCTCTAGTGTTTCCTCTCACAGGGGAATGACTTACCCTGAGAGAAAGGAACATGAAGCCAGAATGAGAGAAGCTAATCTGAGGATTCAGAGGGAAGAACTTGCCCTTGCCAAGGAGAAGCTTGCTCTGGCTAGAGAGCAAAAGTTAAGTGGGTCAGAACCCACTGGTGGCAGCAATATCCCTAAGGATAGAGACAGGCACTATGATAATAGAAACCTGAGCAAGATTGTCCCTCCCTACAAGTGTGGGGATGACATCCACAAATGGATAACTGCTTTGGAGAGAGCTTGCAAAGTACAGCAGGTACACCAAAATCAGTGGGCAGCTATCTTGTGGCTCTCCTTCTCTGAGAAAGGTAGAGACAAGCTACTCACAGTTAGAGATGAGGATGCAGATAATTACACTGTCCTGAAGAGTGCTCTGATTGATGGGTTTGGCCTAACCACTGAACAATACAGGTTGTTGTTCAGGGATACCCAGAAGACACAGACTCAGGACTGGACTGACTTTGTAGATTGTGCCACTAAGGCTCTGGAAGGCTGGCTAGTGGGAAGTAAGGTTAAGGACTATACAGGATTGTATAATATGATCATGAGAGAACAAATCCTTAACAACTGTCAAAACCAGCTACTGCATCAACACCTGATTGATTCTGATCTGACTTCTCCCCAAGAATTGGGAAAGAAGGCAGATAGATGGGTCAGGACTAGTGTTAAGCAGAAAAACCAGAACCAGGGCGGTGATCAGAAAAAGGCAGACCAGAAGGGTAATGATCAGAAACAAAAAGACCAGAAGTCTTCACCAGGCCCCCAAAAGGCTCAGGGGGAGGGTGGTCCCAAAAAGGATAAAAAGAAAGAAGGCCAAAAGAAACCATGGTGCAACTATTGTAAGTCCAACTCACATTGGTTTAGTGAGTGCACCAAAAAGGATAAGCCCCCAGCCACCATTGCCCCTAAGGCAACTGTACCCCCTAGTTCAGCTGTAAGTGGTGGTTCCCAGCAAAAGGGTGTAGTAGGGTTAACCCTGGGAACTGAGGAGGATTCTGGCTTAGTCAGAATACCTACTCAGGCTGTTCTGATCTGTGATGGGGACTTGGCTTTGTCCTCTACTGTAGGCCCCAGTAACCTGGGCAAGTACAGACAGACTCCTTTTATCAACCAAAGAATGGCTCAGGCCTACAGGGACACTGGGGCTACTGTCACAATGGTGACACCTGCTTTTGTGGACCCTGGACAGATCATGCTAGGTGAGAATTACCTAGTGACCAACGCTAGCAATGCCACTACCTCCCATAGTGTGGCTATTGTTAACTTCTCCTGGGGAGGGGTAACTGGCCTCAAGAAAGTTGTTGTTAGTTCAGACCTTCCTGTAGAGTGTTTACTGGGCAATGATCTTGAAACTTCAGTTTGGTCTGAAGTGGAGTATGGGACCCATGCAGAAATGCTGGGGATAGATGCACATGTCCTTGCTGTGACCAGGTCACAGGCCAAAAAGTGCACCACTGAACAAGTGCTGGATCCTGAAACTATGGACCAGTCACAACCCAAGAGAAAGAGCAGTAGGGTTAAGGCTGTGCCTTCCCCCCTGCCTCAGGTGGTGGATCAGCCCTCCCAGGAGGATGATTCTGAGAGCCCTGAATGAACTGTCCTAGAAGAACTTGAACCTGATCAGGTTGAGTTTCTTGGGACAGGGGGACCTTCAAGGGCAGATCTGAGGCAGGCTCAATTAGACTGCCCCTCTCTTGAACCCCTCAGACAGCTGGCTGCTGCTGAGGCTGCAGGGAATGCTCAAGGTACCCATAGAGTGTATTGGGATGAAGGGCTACTGTATTCAGAGGCTAGAGACCCCAAGCCTGGTACATCCAGGAGGTTGGTCATACCACTGAAGTTCAGAGGCTTCCTTCTTACCTTGGCCCATGATATTCCCCTTGCAGGACATTTAGGCCAGAACAAGACTTGGGACAGGCTTGTCCCTCACTTTCACTGGCCCCATATGTCAGAAGACACTAAGGAGTTTTGTCGCTCCTGTGTCACCTGCCAAGCCAGTGGCAAATCAGGTGGCACCACAAAGGCCCCCCTCATACCACTACCTGTGGTGGGGGTCCCCTTTGAAAGAGTGGGCATAGATATTGTAGGACCAATGGACCCACAAACAGCATCTGGGCACAGATTCATACTGGTGATAGTGGACCATGCCACCAGGTATCCAGAAGCTATTCCCCTGAGGACCACAACAGCTCCTGTTGTGGCAAGGGCCCTGCTTGGAGTATTCTCCAGAGTGGGCTTTCCAAAGGAGGTCATTTCTGACAGAGGTGCCAACTTCATGTCAGGATACTTGACTGCAATGTGGAAGGAGTGTGGTGTGAACTACAAGTTCACCACACCCTATCACCCACAGTGCAATGGGCTTGTTGAGAGGTTCAACAAGACCCTAAAGGGAATGATAAAAGGTTTACCAGACAAGCTTAGGCGAAGATGGGACATCCTTTTACCCTGCCTTCTGTTTGCTTACAGAGAGGTCCCACAAAAGGAGGTTGGCTACAGCCCTTTTGAGCTTTTGTTTGGGCATCCTGTAAGAGGACCCCTGTGTTTGGTAAGGGAAGGATGGGAGAGACCTCTCAGACAACCCAAGCTGGACATAGTGGATTATGTACTTGGTCTCCGCTCCAGGATGGCAGAGTATATGAAGAAGGCTTCTAAAAACCTTGAGGCAAGCCAAGAACTCCAAAAAGCTTGGCATGACCAAAAGGCTGTACTGACTGTTTACCAGCCAGGACAGAAAGTGTGGGTGTTGGAGCCAGTGGCCCCAGCAGCACTCCAAGACAAATGGTCTGGACCCACACTATTGTTGAGAAAAAGGGAGAAGTCACCTACTTGGTGGACCTTGGGACTCCCAGAAGCCCCCACAGGGTGCTTCATGTCAACAGATTGAAGGCATATGTTGACAGGGCAGACATGGGGCTACTCATGGCTACAGATGAGGGGCAGGAGGAAGAGAGTGACCCTCTCCCAGACCTGTTGACTCAGAACCCTGATGATGGCTCAGTTGATGGTGTGGTCTTTTCTGACAGCCTCACTGCCCATCAGCAACAGGACTGCAGGCAAGTTCTGCAGTCCTACAGACATATGTTCTCTCTGACCCCAAGTCAGACAAACTGGTGCACCCATGAGGTGGACACTGGTGACAGTCTGCCTGTGAAGAGTAAAATCTACAGGCATCCTGACCATGTCAGGGACTGCATAAAAGTTGAGGTACAAAAGATGTTGGAGCTGGGAGTCATTGAACCTTCAGAGAGCCCTTGGGCTAGTCCTGTAGTCCTTGTGCCAAAGCCTCACACCCAAGATGGTAAGAGAGAGATGAGGTTTTGCGTGGATTACAGAGGTCTCAATGCTGTCACTAGGACAGATGCCCACCCAATACCTAGGGCAGATGAGCTCATTGACAGACTGGCAGCTGCTAAGTTTTTGAGCACATTTGACCTGACAGCAGGCTACTGGCAAATCAGACTAGCTGAGAGTGCAAAGGCCAAAACTGCTTTCTCGACCCCAGGAGGACATTATCAATTTGTGGTAATGTTCTTTGGTTTGAAGAATGCACCTGCCACTTTCCAAAGGTTGGTGAATCAAGTCCTTACTGGGTTGGATGATTATTGTGCAGCTTATCTTGATGATATTGCTGTCTTTAGCTCCACCTGGGAGGATCACCTGGTCCACCTGAGGAATGTTTTAGAGGTCCTGCAAAAGGCAGGCCTCACTATCAAGGCCACTAAGTGCCAGATAGGGCAGAGCAAGGTTGTATACCTGGGCCACCTAGTTGGTGGGGGTCAGGTTCAACCACTGGAGAGCAAGATCCAGACCATAAAGGACTGGACTCCTCCAACTACCCAGACTCAGGTCAGAGCTTTCTTGGGCCTGACTGGGTACTACAGAAAGTTTGTTAAGAACTATGGGTCCATTGTGACACCACTTAATGACTTGACCTCCAAGAAGATGCCAAAGAAAGTTCAGTGGACAGTAAGCTGTCAAAAAGCATTCGATGACCTGAAGCAGGCCATGTGCAGTGCACCTATTCTGAAAAGTCCAGACTACTCCAAAGAGTTCATTGTCCAGACAGATGCTTCTGAGTTAGGTGTGGGAGCTGTTCTTTCACAACTGAATGTAGATGGTCAAGACCAGCCCATTGCTTTTATAAGTAGAAGGCTGACCCCTAGAGAGAAACGTTGGTCAGCTATTGAGAGGGAGGCCTTTGCTGTGGTTTGGGCCCTGAAGAAGCTGAGGCCATACTTGTTTGGCACTCACTTCAAGATTCAGACAGACCATAAGCCCCTCTTGTGGCTAAATCAGATGAAGGGTGAAAATCCCAAACTTCTTAGGTGGTCCATTTCCCTACAGGGGATGGACTTCACAGTGGAACATAGACCTGGGACTGACCATGCCAATGCAGATGGACTCTCCAGATATTTCCACTTAGAACATGAAGACTCAACTGGTCAAGGTTAGTTTAATGTCCCTAAGTTTGGGGGGGGGGGGGGTTGTGTAGGAGAGTAGGGTCTGCTTTCTATGTTCACCCCCACTTTTTGCTTTTGCTTTACTGGTTTTCGACTTGTGGCTGTTAATCAGACCCACAGCCCTGCTGTTCTCTCTCTAAATTGATACTATGTACTTTAGGTGCATAACCCATTTGGATAGGATCACCTTATTGGCCCCTGTACAGTGTACCCTAGGTACCCAGGGCATAGGTGTACCCTTGGCCTACCAGGGGCTGCAGCATGTATTATGCTACCCCTGGCCTGGCCTTCCATTTTGACACAACTGGCTGATCACTCAGCTGGGGCAAGGTCGTGTAATCACCCCTTGCTTAGGTGTAGTAGTCCTATACCTAACTTACATATAGATACATGTGTCACTCCTATGGCAGGCCTTAACAATCCTGGAGGCAGAGTGCTTGGTAACATGTGAGATGGTGCTCTAGCATGAGCTGAGCCTGTCTGCAGCTTTCGGAACCATGTCCTTATAGCTGTTCTATGATATAGGCTACCATATACTCTTAAAGTGCCTTATAATCTTAAACGGTTATGGTAACTATGGTTTGGCTTTATCGAAACATGTCGTGTAAGGTGTCTAACACTGTGGAATAATACCCCCATGCCATTTCTGGACATGAGGATATTATTCCCCCCTTCTAGAGGGAAAGACATGTTAAAATCATACTTCACTGTTAGCCTCTGACCAAAGCCTCAGCATCACAAAATGGATGCTGCTGCCACGACACAAGTCTGACCTCCTGCTGCTGGGAGTGATCCCAGCCAGGGAGGCCTGGACAATAGGTTTCCTGCTTGGGGAGGTGCTAGCACCTCCCCAGACAGCCTTTAGTGTATTGGGGCAGGGTGGGCTGAAAGGAATGAGACATGCCTGGGGCACACAAGGTGTTCCTTGCATAGTCCAGTTCAAACCGGCGCTGGGGCACTCCAGCCCCAGCTCTGGCGCGAAACTGGACAAAGGGAAGTGGGTGTAACCACCCCCTCCCAGGTCCCACCCATAAGGCGTGACCTAGCAGGTATCCCAGCCCCCCAGATTAGTATAAGAGTGGGAGTTGGGCCTCAAGACTTTAGATTATCCTGAACCTGCAAACTTGAACAGAACCTCTGGACCTTCGACATTCGACGAAAGAAGAAGACTGACGAATCTCCCTTGTGGCCAAGGAGTGGCTACCCTGTGCAAACAGGCACCATCAAGAGACTACCCTTTGCTTTGCTAAAGTTCTACGAGGGACCGACTGCAGAGCCTGACCAGAGCCTTGACTTCCAGACTTCTCCGACCCTGATCCACATCCACAGCAGAGCTGAGATCCGTGGAGGCGACGAGAGACGTGGGACCGGCTACCTGGGAAAAGTGGCTAGTATCTTCAAGCGCAGCTTCTGAGGCACCCTCGAAGTTGTGCACCGGGGATTGAGAAGCCCCCCCCCAAGCACCATCTGCACCGAAGACCAGCCCCCCACACTCCACGAGTCCTGCGTGGGGCCCTTCTGCATTTTCCTGCTTGCCGCGTCTGTCCGGTTGCTTGCCCGCTGGCTAATGGCCTTTGTGACGACGCATCCTGAAATCTTCTGCGCTGGTTTGGCTCCTCCAGACTGGCACCCGCTTCTCTGCAAAGAAGAAGCACCCCAGACCTTCCTGGTCTGCACCAGAAGCAAGTCCTCCGTTCTTCGTGGGTTCCGCTTGCCAAGGCTTGGTGAGTCCTAGTCCAACTTCGACGCCGCCGACAGCAAGAGCCTTCGTGGGACAGCTCGCCTCCTGGTCCTGGTCGTCCTCGACGTTCCCTGGTCCTCGTGGCTGCAGCGACAAGCTTCACCTTCACCTGCAATCTTCACGACATCGCCTGGTTCCTTCCTGGTTCCACGTGGTCACTGGCTAGTGACCTTGACTCTGTCCCCTCTGCTTGCAGGTATCCTTCCTTCCTGATCCCAGCCTTGGGATCCACCGGACACTCTTCACTGACTGCCTGTCAGCATCTTTCTTCAGGCATCCATAGGAGTCGACGACGAAACCCGACGCAACTTCACCCCTATGCACCCGCAGCCTGTGGGCTAGGTAACTTGGGTACTCCGGTGCTCATCAGGATAGTGACTATCCTAGTGTCTAGTTTTCCAGTCTCGACTTCCTAGCTACTCCGGAAGTGTCCTAAATCTATCTATTTCTAAACTGTACTATTGCTAGTGACTTTTACGCATTACGCGTGAGTGTTTCCACTCTGCACCTGAATCCCGTGGGCCTCCCACTTCCTAACCTTTGGTAGTATGGTGTAGCCCCAGCGATTCCCTAGGCCTATCCTATTTCCGTGACAGTGGTCCTTATACCACTTACTTAGTATATGGTTTGCGTGGCCCCTAGGGCCTAACTGTATTACTTACCTGTGTGACTTAATGTATGCATAAATAAGACTGTTGTACTTACCTCTAATCTCATAAAGAGTGCTGAGGGTTTGACTAGAATAAATACACTTTATTTTATATATATATCTGTTGTGGTGTCCTTTCATTTGGTATTCAAGGGATTATATATGGTATCACAGCTGGCTTCACATGCCATTCAGAGTTTAGCCTAAGACTGCTCTTTTCCATGCTACCACTAGGATAGCTGGTCTATAAGGTTGACTTTACAACCAATCACCATAAGGGTTGTTTGGACTGATACAAGGTGTACACTAGAACTAGTGACATCATATATCAGGCCAACTTCTCACAGGTCCTTCTTCATAGTTTGCAGGGGGGCCCCATCAGTTTGCAATTCACCACTGGGAACTCCTAAAGGCAAAAGGGTCTTCTAAGCTCTAAAGAGTCTATGACGCCAAAAGGTGTTCTACTGCTTTTTGGGACATGGGCCCCAGAGAGGGCTGTACAATTATTCAAGAGAATGCATCTAAAAAGGACCAGTGAGCTGTGACGGGGATTGTCACAGGGAAGTAACTTTCTCTCACTTATGCAAAATCACCCTAAAGAATATATCTACAGATATGTTCTACAAACATACGTACATACTCTGTGGCGTATACATGCCAATAACATTTCCAAACATACTGAAAACCAAAATACACTATTCTAGCATATGTTTATAAAGAAATATTCTCAAATAACACTGAAGCAGGACCACACTCTTACTGATGGCAGATGTACTCTAGTCATACTCGCGCAACAAGCATTCACATTTAAGCGAGTTTAAGCTAATGGCATTGTACATGACAATGGGTTTTATTTATGTTTCAAAAACCAAAACATAAATAAAAGACATTGTCATTTACAATGCAAAAAGCTCAAACTCCCGTAAATGCGAGACCTGTTGCATTGCAAATGCTTGTTTATGTGTGGGGTTGGTGGCGGCCCAGAATGGGCATACCAATGCCCCCATCCCCCAAACAAATAGCCACAGTGTTTCTGCCGCCCCCTTGAGGGCATATCAGGGCAACCCCACCCCGATATCCCCCCCAGGGCAGCAGAAAGCAGACTAGGCACGGAATTGTTTTTAGCAATATGTCTACCTGATGATTTTGGGCCCTAGCGCCGTCGGCACATAGGGAAACCTAGCAAACCTGTACATTTTTACAAACTAGACACCCAGGGGAATCCAGGATGGGGAAACTTGACTGGCTCTCACCAGGTTCTCTTACCCAGAATCCCTTGCAAACCTAAAAATGTGTCAAAAAAATCAAACTTTCCTCACATTTCTGTGGTGGAAAGTTCTGGAATCTGAGTGGATGGATTAGTTACTTACCTGTAATCCTAGTTCTCTTCCAGGGTTATCCTCATCCAAGTCATAAGCATTAGAATATTCCCGCCCATGCGCGGGACCCCGGAAACACTATATTATATGTGCCCCACATATATATATCCATATATATATATACACATATATATATATATAAATAAGCAATTGCAGCCTAATAAACACCAGAGCTGAATCATGCTGTAAGGAATTTCCACTATACATGAAAAATATGCATTAGAAACAGGGGAAACAACAATAAAAATTACTTAGAAACTGTTTTAATGCTCAGCAAACAGTAGAAATTCTCATAAACCACTGAAAGCATAGGAAGCTCCCAGGCAGCATTGCAAATACCCAGTCTAACAAGACTGAAAAGCTAACCTGTAGCTGCATAGCAATAAACTGACACAGTGCCTTTAAGGCACACCTGACCCCCAGCTTCCCATCATGCCTCAGGGGTGACAGTTAGGTCAGTTGTTCTTTCCGGCTCCTTCAGGAAGGATCCTGGCAACACAGCTCCGCTCTTTTCTGCTTTTTGTCAGAAAATCTTTTCACTTTTTACAACTTTTATTCCTTACTTCGACGTCTTTAATCTTTTGAAGTAAGAAGCTGTCTTTTCTGACAGGTTTAGGCATTTTTTAATATCTTAAAATGCCATCTCTTTTTGACCCTTGAACTTCTTGTGGTAAAAAGAAGGCCAAAACTGACTCTCATGGGGTCTGTATTCTTTGTCTACCTGAGGATCATGATCCTAAGACCTGCCCTCACTGCCAGAACCTGTCCAGAAGAACTTTGAAGGACAGGAAAAGAATTCACCTGTATGGCCTGGCAGATAAATCATCTAGAGGAAGATCTCTGGTAAGGAAGGGCTCCAAGAGGTCTAGAACGCCTTCTAGAAGCAAGTTCTCGCGTCCTTCTACTTCAGCGTCGGGCTCGGCGCTGAAAAAAGATCTTCAGGTGGGTCATCTTTCTAAAAAAAGACCTTCGACAGCGGGCTCACCGTCGAAAAAAGGTGCGTCGTCGACGTCGAAGACTCGAGATCCTCCGCCGTCGTCAACCCGGCGACGAGCGGCGTCGAGAGACAAGACCCCTCCGCCGTCGTCAACCCGGCGTCGATCGGCGTCGAGTGACAAATCCCCTCCGCAGTCGTCAACCCGGCGACGATCGGCGTCGAGAGACAAGACCCCTCCGCCGTCGTCAACCCGGCGACAATCGGCATCGAGGAGCAGACACCCTCCGCCGTCTTCAACTCGGCGACGATCGGCGTCGAGGAGTGTCACCCCTCCGCCGTTGAGGGCAGGTTCACTTCTGTCATCACAGTTCCATCAGCGATCGACGTCGAGGGCGAAGACTCCTCCGCCGTCGTCAACCCGGCGACGATCAGCGTCGAGGATGAGATCTCCGTCGTCGTCTCGACGACGTTCGGCTTCGAGTGCAAAAAATACCCCTCAGCCGTCGTCTCGCAGACCGTCGACGTCGAGATTGGACACAGCTCCACCGTCATCCAGACGACACTCGGCGTCGAGAGAGAGAGTCCCTCCGTCTTCGGCTTCTCATCGCCGTTCGACGTCAAGGCAGCATTCTTCGCCTGCTTCTCATCGGCACAGGTCGCCGTTGAGACGGCGTTCGACGTCGAGCAGACGGGAGGCCCAGCAAGCGGGAAGGCAGGAGCCAAGATCGATGTCTGGAATGCGTGCAGGTTCAGCGTCGAGAGCAGGCTCGACGTCGAGACAGGCCTCGGTGAGGTCTGGGGATGGATCGGTGGTCCTAGTGACGGAGTCAGCTTCGCGCCATTCGTCCTCTCACTCTTCCACTCCGCAGGGTCTCTCACATAGAGAAGCTGCTAGCCATGTCCGCAGGTCTCCTTCAAGACAAAAAGAGACCCCTTCTGCGGCTCGGTTGTCCTCAAGATGGCTGCTGCCCGTACGTCACTGGCAGGACTCAGGGGCGACAAGGAGAATGCAGAAGTATGCCAGTCTGTTTCATAGATCTCCTCTTCAGAGATTGGTGGACGAAGTGGACAGAGTGAGTCATCCCAGGCATGCACACGAGAAGTCACCTGAGAGACAGCGCTATAAATCGCGCTCCCCCAGACGAGAAGAACGTGCAGTCAGATCACGAGAAAGACCCGATGATCATCGACGAAGTAGAAGAAAACCATCTACTTCATCGACTTCCTCCACCCGGTCCTCAAAGAGGGATTACTCCCCCACACTATCGGACAGCCCGATCTCCAGGGTCTCACCCATAGACGACATCAATACATATCATGAGGTTCTGCAGAGGGGTGCTCAGAAACTCAACATTGAGATGTCTGTCCCGCAAGTCACGACAACAGTAATTTTCGAGACTCTTCATCAGAAGAGTGCATCTCGACCGTTACTTCCGTTGGTTCCTGGGATCCTTGACCTTGTCATGGACACCTTCTTAACTCCAGCAACCACCAAAGCGGTGCTGGCTCGCATCCTGAAGAAATATAAGCCGGCTACCTCTGATCCGGTCTTCGTTAAGATGGACCCTCCTGCAGACTCGGTCATCGTAGCGGCAGCAAGAAAGACTCATGCTGTATCGGCCTCTTCTTCGGTTCCACCGGATAAAGAGAGAAGGTCTCAGGACTCGTGGGGTCGCAAAGCCTGCACTTCTGCGGCTGCATCCCTTAAGGTCTCCAGCACGGCTGTGTTGCTAGGCCGTTATGACAGAGCTCTCTGGGACTCTTTGGAGTGATTCAAATCCAAGCTCCCAAAGGAGGACCAAAATTTTGAGGAAGACCCAGGGAAAGTCACAGTTTCGGGGAGGAAAGTCCAACAGAGGTAGAGGGGGTCACCAACAGCAGTCCTCTACCATGGCGAGAGGAGGGAAGTCATGAGCAGAGGCTTCCTCTGCCGCCGATTGCCCACTCCAGTGGGAGGAAGTGCTTCACAACATCTGGCAGAGTGGGACAGCATCACAAAAGATCGCTGGGTGCTGAATATACTGCGCAATGGATACGCGCTACGTTTCCGTGCGCTTCCAAAGGAAATACCACCGAAAAAGTCACGTCCCCACCAGTTAAAGCTGCTTTGAAAGGAGGTGAGGGCTCTTCTTCAAAAGCAGGCTATAGAAGAGGTTCCGCCTTCTCAAAGAGGAAAAGGAGTTTACTCCAGGTACTTTCTTGTCCCCAAAAAAGATCAGGAGCACAAGTTTCGTCCGATCCTGGACCTTCGACTTTTGAACAAGGTCATAGTGAAGGAGAAATTTCGCATGTTGGCCCTTCACCAAATATGTCCACATCTGCAGACAGGGGATTGGATGTGTTCGGTGGACCTACAAGATGCATACTTCCACATTTCCATTGCAACACATCATCGCAAGTACCTACGGTTTGTGGTCGGCCTCAAACATTATCAATACAAAGTCCTGCCCTTTGGGCTCAAGTCAGCTCCGCGAGTCTTCACCAAATGCATGGCAGTAGTGGCCGCTTTTCTTCACAGAAAAGGTCTCTTCGCCTATCCATACTTAGACGACTGGCTGCTGAAAGGTCCATCCCCGCTGCAGGTGAGGCACGACTTCCAGATCTGTCTACAACAGTTGCACGATCTCGGCCTTCATGTCAACATGGAGAAGTCAGTACAGCAGCCCACCCAAACCATCCACTACCTTGGCTCTGTTCTGGACACAAGCGTGGGAAGAGCGTATCCTTCGGAGGAGAGACTTTCTTCGATGAAACGGAAATGTAGGCTTCTGCTCCAGGTGCAGAACCTGCCAGTCCGGCAGGTGGCATCCCTGCTAGGTTCCATGGCGTCCTGCATCTTTCTCATTCCCAACGCCAGGTTGAGGATGCGGCCTTTGCAGCAGACTCTGGAGGATCAGTGGGATCAGTCAACAGGTTGCTGGGAAGATCAGATACGTTTCTCCCCGGCGGCGAGGTCCTCCCTCACATGGTAGACTCAGCAGCGGAATCTGATGGTGGGAGTCCATTTTCACCAGCCACTTCCAGTGCAATCGGTGGTGACAAATGCGTCTCTGCAAGGCTGGGGGGCACACATGGGGTGCCTTCAGATACAAGGGCGGTGGTCGGCAAAGGAACAGACCTACCACATCAATATGCTGGAGCTACGAGCAGTCCACCTTGCTCTGAAAGCTTTCCTACCGGCAATCGAGTCCGATTCGGTCCTGGTCCAGACCGACAACACGACGACCATGTTCGCGTCAGGCAGACACACTCAGCAGGCACTTCGAAGATCAGCCAGACTGGGTGCTACACGACGAGGTGGTGGCAGACCTTTTCCATCGTTGGGGTCGTCCGGAAATAGATCTATTCGCAGACGACGAAAACACAAAATGCCACGCCTTTGCGTCCAGATTCCAACGTCCAGGGACAAGGGGGAATGCGCTTTTGATGGACTGGTTAGGGACATTTGTCTACGCCTTTCCTCCTCTGCCCCTGATCCCGAAGGTGGTGTCGAAGCTACTCAGGTCCAGCATGACCATGATTCTGATAGCCCCAGACTGGCTACGGCAGTGGTGGTACCCGGACCTTCTTCATCTGTCGGTACTTCCACACAGGAGACTACCTTGCAGGCCGGACCTGCTGACCAAGATGGGCGGGAGGATTCTTCATCCCAAACTTCCCTCACTGAACTTGACAGCATGGCTCCTGAGGTCCTGCACTACGGACATTTGAATCTGCCTCCTGATTGTATGCATATTTTGAAAGCAGCGTCATATGCGTTTAAGTGGAAGAGGTTTTTTCTTTGGTGTAGAGAACGTTCACCTTGATCCTACCAAGGGGCAGGAGGATGTCTTTCTCCCTTACCTTCTCTGCTTAGCAAGATCAGGTTTAAAGTATGCTTCTATCAGGGTGCATTTATCTGCCATTACGGCGTACAGGAAGTCTCCTAGTCAGCCCTCCTTTTTCCAAATGCAGGTGGTCAAGGACTTCTTACAGGGGTTTCAGAAAGTGTACCCCCATGATCGAAACCCTTCTCCTCCGTGGGAGTTGAACCTAGTGTTATCCAAATTGATGGGCCCACCTATTAAGCCAATCCACAGAGCTTCCTTGCAGCATTTGTCTTGGAAGGCCGCTTTTCTGGTAGCCATTACATCAGCGCGCAGGGTAAGCGAGATCCAAGCGCTGTGTACCAATGAGCCGTACACTGTTTTTCACCATAACAGAGTAGTTTTAAGGGCGCATCCATCCTTTCTCCCTAAGGTGGTGTCTGATTTTCATATCAATCAGTCCATTTCCCTTCCATCTTTTTTCCCAAATCCAGCGACCCCGGCCGAGCGGTCGCTTCACTCCTTAGACCTCAAGAGGGGGCTTAAGTTCTACTTAGAAAGTACCAAGGGCATAAGGAAGACAGATCAGTTATTTGTCAATTATGGCGCCATGAGAACAGGCTTCCCAGCCGCTAAGAGATCCATTTCCAGATGGATTGTATCCTGCATTACCTTAGGTTACCAGCTGGCGAAAAGACCCTTACCGTTGCCTCCTACGGCGCATTCCACTAGGGGGAAAGCGGCCACAGTTGCTTTGTTACATGACGTCCCAATGTCAGAGACCTGCAAGGCCGCAACCTGGAAATCGGTTCATACCTTTACGAGGCACTACTGCCTAGAATCTGATTCCAGGGCTGATGCTCAAGTAGGCCAAGCCTCCTTGAGGAATCTGTTTGGATAGTTTTTGCTCTATCCGAACTTGGGTTTTTAAGCTTACTGATCACATTTCTGTGTTCTCCTTTACCCGAAGGGAGATGAGGTGAGGCTCGCTATTCTATTCTAATGCTTATGACTATTGATGAGGATCCCCTGGAAGAGAAGGATTAGTTACTTACCTGTAATCCTAGTTCTCTTCCAGGGGTATCCTCATCAAAGTCATAAGCAACCCTCCCGCCTCCCCGGGCAAAGGAAAGTTATATTTTGAAGATATTGTTAACTTTGTACCATGGCTTTTTCAGTCTCCGCAAAGAACAACTGACCTAACTGTCACCCGTGAGGCATGATGGGAAGCTAGGGGTCAGGTGTGCCTTAATGGCACGGTGTCAGTTTATTGCTATGCAGCTACAGGTTAGCTTTTCAGTCTTGTTAGACAGGGTATTTTCAATGCAGCCTGGGAGCTTCCTATGCTTTCAGTGGTTTATGAGAATTTCTACTGTTTGCTGAGCATTAAAACAGTTTCTAAACAATTTTTATTGTTGTTTCTCCTGTTTCTAATGAATATTTTTCATGTATAGTGGAAATTCCTTACAGCATGATTCAGCTCTGGTGTTTATTAGGCTGCAATTGCTTAATTATATATATATCATATGAACAAGGCTCTAGGGGAGCCGAAACGTTATGGCGACAAGTTTGCGAACAAGCTAATAAATTTGCACGAAGAAACTGGTCCGTGTCTGTGATTTCTGGGTCAGAGGCTACGAGGATTCAGCCACGCCTGGGGAGCAGTTTTGACTGATATATATATATATATATATATATATGTGGGGCACATATAATATAGTGTCTCCGGGGTCCCGCGCATGGGCGGGAATATTCCAATGCTTATGACTATTGATGAGGATCCCCTGGAAGAGAACCACAGAATTCCACCCACCCCGCGTTCCCCAAAGTCTTCCACGAAAAATGGTACCTCACTTGCATGGGTAAGCCTAGTGCCCGCGACAGGAAACGGCCCAAAACGCAACGTGGACACACGACATTTTCACAGTGAAAACTGACCCTTTTTTTGCACAGTGCCTTAGCTGTAGATTTTGAATCCTAGCTCTGCCGGCACCTAGGGATACCTAGCAAACCTATACATTTTTGAAAGCTAGACACCCAGGGAAATCCAGGATGGAGTGACTTGACTGGCTCTCACCAGGTTCTGTTACCCAGAATCCCTTGCAAACCTAAACATTTGTAAAAAAAACAAACACATTTTCCTCACATTTTTGTCATGGAAAGTTTTGGAATCTGCGTGGATCCACAAAATTCCACCCACCCCAAGTTCCTATAAGCCTTCCGATAAAAACAGTGCCTCACTCGTGTGGGAGGCCCAAGTACCCGCGAAAGGCAGGGGATGAGTTTTTGGCCCCGTGCTCGGCGGCCATCTAGGGAAACCTACCAAACCCACAAATTTCAGAAAACTAGACACCCGGGGGATTCCAGGGAGGTATGGCTTGCGTGGATCCCCCAACGTTTCCTTACCCAGAATCCCCTGCAAACCTCAATTTTAGCTGAAAAAATCACTTTTTTCACACGTTTTTGTGTGGGAAAGTTGTGGCATCACTGGGCTGACACAAATTTCCTACCACCCAGCATTCCCCCGGGTCTCCCAATAAAAATGGTGCCTCACTCGTGTGGGAGGCCCAAGTACCCGCAACAGGCAGGGGCCCAAAACGTATTGAGGCAACATCAAAATTGCCTATCACCAAACAACCTGGTTTTGCAAGGGCAGTCGCCTGGGTTTTTGGCTCCGTGCTCGGCAGCCATCTAGGGAAACCTACCAAACCCACCCATTTCTGAAAACTAGACACCCGGGGGATTTCAGGGAGGTATGGCTTGCGTGGATCCCCCAACGTTTCCTTACCCAGAATCCCCTGCAAACCTCAATTGTAGCCTAAAAAATCAAATTTTTCACACATTTTTGGGTGGGAAAGTTGTAGCATCACCTGGCTGACACAAATTTCCTACCACCCAGCGTTCCCCCTTGGTCTCCCGATAAAAATGGAGCCTCACTCGTGTGGGAGGCCCAAGTACCCGTGACAGGCAGGGGCCCAAAAAGTATTGAGGCGACATCAAAATTGCCTATCACCAAACATCCTGGTTTTGCAAGGGGGTCACCTGGGTTTTTGGGCCCGTGCTCGGCGGCCATCTAGGAAAACCTACAAAACCCACACATTCCTGAATACTAGACACACTACAGGATCCTCCGCTGCAAGGGGTGCAGGAAGGAAGGCGGAGACCCCCCTTTTTTTGCCAGGAGCAGACACTAGTCCACAGGAGGGGCACCCCCAGCAGGGTACACATCAGGGACAGCCGGCCGCATCTTCTCACATGGACCGGGGTTAAAGACACTGGAGACCAGAGGGACCCGAAAAGACTTCAACCAGGGATGGCCTATAATCATAACAGATGATGTAGCCTTTTGGCTAGGGCGATCGCCCTCGAAGCTGGAAAACCGGATTCGAGTCTCGGCATTGACGCTCAACATCCTGTGATTCTGGGCAAATCACTTAAACTCCCTGGGCCCGATTCACAGAACTAACTTAAGACAAAATCCTAAATTTACTACCATTTTCGTATTCACAGAAGGCACTTACTCATTTTGGTATTCACAGAAGACACTTACTAACTTTAGGACTCCTAAATGCCTTCTGTGAATACCGAAAGTCTTAAAATTAGGATTTTTCTCAGTTTAGGATTCCTAAAGTTAGGACTCCTAACTTTACTACTACTAAATTGAGAAAAATCCTAATTTTAAGACTTTTGGTATTCAGAGACGGCATTTAGGAGTCCTAAAGTTAGGAGTCCTAACTATACTACTATTAAACTGAGAAAAATTCAAATTTTAAGAATTTCGGTATTCACAGAAGGCATTTAGGAGTCCTAAAGTTAGGAGTCCTAACTTCTGTGAATACCGAAATGAGTAAGTGCCTTCTGTGAATACCAAAATGAGTAAGTGCCTTCTGTGAATACCAAAATGGTAGTAAGTTTAGGATTTTGTCTTAAGTTAGTTCTGTGAATCGGGCCCCTAGTGCCTAACAAAAATGAACGTGTCCATCTGTAACGAAACTGGTGCTCATGTAAAGCACTCTGATATCTGACATCTTCAGGTATAGTTAGCGCTTAATAAAACTCAACAAAAAAAAAGGGGAAAAAAAAAAGAAGGGCCGCAAGCTCAAAGAAATGCTTATCCGGCCTGCCGGGGATCCGCCCGGCGACCTGCCTGACTCACCGGACCCCGTGAGGAGCCAGACTGAGCACACAGTGGAGTAGTCAGTGACTTGCTACTTCCTTGAATTGCTATTCATGTCCCTACGGGAGGACCTCCAGATGGTCAAAAGAAAGCTTTTGCAAGACATTAAGGAAGTCAGACGGGATGTGGATGTGCTGGGGGACCGCGTTGCAGCTCTGGAAGACAAGGGAGACAGCCAGGGAGAGGAAGTCGAGTCTCTCCAACAGGAGGTCATCACCCTCCGTGAGCAACATGTAGACCTGCAGGCACATCTGGAATACCTCGAGAACAGGTCCCACCGGAACAATGTCCACAATTGAGGCATAGCTACAAAGGCTGAAGAAGAGGACATTTTCGGATACGTCAGAGACCTCTTCTGCAAGATCCTTGGCAAGCCCTCAGAAGCCGAAATAAGGATGGACACAGCCCCCCCAGTGGATATCCTAGTCTGTGTGCATGATTTCCAAGTCAAAGATGAAATCCTGCGCAAAGCCAGAGAAATGCACCCCATCGCTTTCAGGAACCAGACCCTGACCCTTTACGAAGATATAGCCACCCTCACACTGCAGAAACTGAGGGAGTTTCGCCCTATTACCGCGCACCTACGTCTTCAAGACATATCTTATTCATGGGGTCATCCTTTCTGCCCGATCTTCCGCTGGGAAGGGAAACTCTACCAACTAAGATCCCTAACGGAGGCCTGGCAGGTGCTGGGGCTAGACCCACCCGACAGGCGCTGCAAATCAGGCCCCTCCCCACCCCTATCAAGAGAGCGTTGACTGCACTGGTGGAGACAGAGAACACGAAAGAGGTCGAGGCGACCAGACCCAACAGTGATAGCGAAGGGATAGCAGGCAGCATTGGAGGCGATCTCAGCGGTGTTGGCAAAATCCGACGACACCTAAGTAGACTGGGCATTTAGGAGCATTACATATAAGCAGGAGTGCTGGGCAGTGGGCGGGGGAAGGGAAAAGTTGGACACATGCGCAACTATTTATGGCTAAACATGCAGTCTTGTGAGACTGCGGGATTGAAAGTAAGTTGTTGTTCTACTCTCCAAGTTACCTCCTTTTTTCTGCTTTCTTTGTATTATTGTTGGGGCCCACACTCACTTCCACAACTATCACAGCAACACATCACAGGCCTGCCATGAAGCTTACTGCGGTGGTTGGAGGACTCTCTAGGCTCAACAGGCAACAACACCACACAGCCCACACCTTCTTCACTAATCGCTATGCAGAATACCCCACTTAGAATCCTTACCCTTAATTTGAGGGAGTTCAATAATCCGATAAAACACAGGGCAGTGTTATCATATATGGAAAACTCAAGAGCAGATATATGCCTCCTTCAGGAAGCCCACTTGCACGCCAGGTACTGCCACCACCTTAGGTCCTGCGTTTTCCCCTACCAATTCTTCTCCTCAGCTGCCACAAAGACGGCAGGGTGGCTATAATGGTGGCGCACTCCTTCCGGGGGAGGGTGGGACAGAGGGAGGCTGAAATAATGGGTAGACTCCTTCATTTTTAGTTTTTATTGGGGAGGAGGACTGCTATTGATGTCCTCCTCTTCCCCTTGAGGAGTGTCAGCCTTGGTATTGGGATTTACCCTGTTTGTTTTGCGACCATTGAGGGGTTTGAACCCTCTGTTGGTTACCTCTCCGATTGTAAGGCCTGTACCGCTTCCTAAACTCCTTTTTCTTCTCCAGGCCCACCGCCTTTAAGGTGTCCAATTCGGCCTTCATTCTCGCCATTTCTTCGTCTGTGTGGGCCCCAAACAGTGAAGTGCCAGAAAAAGGGAGATTCAATATACGCTGCTGTGCATCCGGTTTTAACGCTGTAAGGCGCAACCAGGAGGATCGTCGTGCACATATGCCATGTGCATAAGAATGAGCTGCCAGAGATACACCATCTGCTGCAGTGCTGATTACCTGGTTGGCCACCAGAGCACCTTCCTGAATGATTTCAGAGAAGTCCTGCTGATTCTCCTCTGGAAGTTTGTCTCTAAAGCGTTCCAGTGAATCCCATAGGGACCGGTCGTAACGACCCAGCAGGGCCGCAGCGTTGGACACTTGTTGAGAAGACGCTGCCGAGCCACAAGCCTTCCGTCCCCAAGAATCTTGTGCTCTACTCTCTTTATCCGGAGGAGCGGAGGAGGAAGATACAACTACATGCGTCTTTTTCCGACAGAATCCGGAGGTGGATCCGATCTAAGGAAAAGAGGATCCAATGGGGCTGGCTTGTATTGTTTTATGATCCGTGCTGGAGCTGCTTTAGCCGATGATGGGGCTAGGAAGACATCCATTACCGGCTCAATGATCCCAGGGATCAAAGGGAGCAATAGTCTAGCCACAGACTTTTGATGGAGAGTCTTGAAAATAATGGACGTGGTTGTCTGAGTAGCTGACATGGTGATGCCCAGCTTCTGAGCTCCACTGGCGAGAACATCATGAAAAGTGTTCACATCATCAATGGGCAACACTCTGGAAGGGGGACTATCCATCAGGGTAGCTGAGTAATCCCTCTTGGATGAGTGTCGAAGAGGACGACCAAGGTGTACGCTGTCTTTTGTGATGCCCCTGAGTCGACCTGCGTTCAGGGGATCTGCCTCGGTGTTCTCTGGACCGAGTGGTAGGTGATCTGTCCACTTCCTGCACAAGACGCTGTAAGGGAAATCTGTGCAGTAGGCTGGATTATTCCGCAGGCCGTTGAGCGTGACCTGTGGGTACTGTCTGCCAATGATGAAGAGGTTTCAGCCATTTGGGAGGAAGATGGATGGAAGGAGATCGCTGTAGGAGAGTAGGGTCTGCTTTCTATGTTCACCCCCACTTTTTGCTTTTGCTTTACTGGTTTTCGACTTAGATGTGGCTGTGGGCCTGCTAATCAGACCCACAGCCCTGCTGTTCTCTCTCTAAATTAATACTATGTACTTTAGGTGCATAACCCATTTGGATAGGATCACCTTATTGGCCCCTGTACAGTGTACCCTAGGTACCCAGGGCATAGGTGTACCCTAGGCCTACCAGGGGCTGCAGCATGTATTATGCCACCCCTGGCCTGGCCTTCCATTTTGACACAACTGGCTGATCACTCAGCTGGGGCAAGGTCGTGTAATCACCCCTTGCTTAGGTGTAGTATTCCTATACCTAACTTACATATAGACACATGTGTACCTATCAGTCACTCCTATGGCAGGCCTTAACAATCCTGGAGGCAGAGTGCTTGGTAACATGTGAGATGGTGCTCTAGCATGAGCTGAGCCTGTCTGCAGCTTTCGGAACCAAGTCCTTATAGCTGTTCTATGATATAGCCTACCATATACTCTTAAAGTGCCTTATAATCTTAGACGGTTATGGTAACTATGGTTTGGCTTTATCGAAACATGTCGTGTAAGGTGTCTAACACTGTGGAATAATACCCCCATGCCATTTCTGGACATGAGGATATTATTCCCCCCTTCTAGAGGGAAAGACATGTTAAAATCATACTTCACTGTTAGCCTCTGACCAAAGCCTCAGCATCACAAAATGGATGCTGCTGCCACGACACAAGTCTGACCTCCTGCAGCTGGGAGTGATCCCAGCCAGGGAGGCCTGGACAATAGGTTTCCTGCTTGGGGAGGTGCTAGCACCTCCCCAGACAGCCTTTAGTGTACTGGGGCAGGGTGGGCTGAAAGGAATGAGACATGCCTGGGGCACACAAGGTGTTCCTTGCATAGTCCAGTTCAAACCGGCGCTGGGGCACTCCAGCCCCAGCTCTGGCGCGAAACTGGACAAAGGGAAGTGGGTGTAACCACCCCCTCCCAGGTCCCACCCATAAGGCGTGACCTAGCAGGTATCCCAGCCCCCCAGATTAGTATAAGAGTGGGAGTTGGGCCTCAAGACTTTAGATTATCCTGAACCTGCAAACTTGAACAGAAACTCTGGACCTTCGACATTCGACGAAAGAAGAAGACTGAAGAATCTCCCTTGTGGCCAAGGAGTGGCTACCCTGTGCAAACAGGCACCATCAAGAGACTACCCTTTGCTTTGCCCACGTTCTACGAGGAACCGACTGCAGAGCCCGACCAGATCCTTGACTTCCAGACTTCTCCGACCCTGATCCACATCCACAGCAGAGCTGAGATCCGTGGAGGCGACGAGCGACGTGGGACCGGCTACCTGGGAAAAGCGGCTAGTAACTTCAAGCGCAGCTTCTGAGGCACCCTCGAAGTTGTGCACCGGGGATTGAGAAGCCCCAACCCCAAGCATCATCTGCACCGAAGATCAGCCCCCCACAATCCACGAGTCCTGCGTGGGGCCCTTCTGCATTTTCCTGCTTGCCGCGTCTGTCCGGTTGCTTGCCCGCTGGCTAGTGGCCTTTGTGACGACGCACCCTGAAATCTTCTGCGCTGGTTTGGCTCCTCCAGACTGGCTCCCGCTTCTCTGCAAAGAAGAAGCACCCCAGACCTTCCTGGTCTGCACCAGAAGCAAGTCCTCCGTTCTTCGTGGGTTCCGCTTGCCAAGGCTTGGTGAGTCCTAGTCCAACTTCGACGCCGCCGACAGCAAGAGCCTTCGTGGGACGGCTCGCCTCCTGGTCCTGGTCGTCCTCGACGCTTCCTGGTCCTCCTGGCTGCAGCGACAAGCTTCACCTTCACCTGCAATCTTCACGACATCGCCTGGTTCCTTCCTGGTTCCACGTGGTCACTGGCTAGTGACCTTGACTCTGTCCCTTCTGCTTGCAGGTCTCCTCTCTTCTTGATCCCAGCCTTGGGATCCACCGGACACTCTTCACTGACTGCCTGTCAGCATCTTTCTTCAGGCATCCATAGGAGTCGACGACGAAAACCGACGCAACTTCACCCCTATGCACCCGCAGCCTGTGGGCTAGGTAACTTGGGTACTCCGGTGCTCATCAGGATAGTGACTATCCTAGTGTCTAGTTTTCCAGTCTCGACTTCCTAGCTACTCCGGAAGTGTCCTAAATCTATCGTTTTCTAAACTGTACTATTGCTAGTGACTTTTACGCATTACGCGTGAGTGTTTCCACTCTGCACACGAATCCCGTGGGCCTCCCACTTCCTAACTAACGCTAGTGTAGTGTAGCCCCAGCGATTCCCTAGGCCTAGGCCTATTCTATTTCCGTGACAGTGGTCCTTATACCACTTACTTAGTATATGGTTTGCGTGGCCCCTAGGGCCTAACTGTATTACTTACCTGTGTGACTTAATGTATGCTTAAATAAGACTGTGTTGTACTTACCTCTAATCTCATAAAGAGTGCTGAGGGTTTGACTAGAATAAATACACTTTATTTTATATATATATCTGTTGTGGTGTCCTTTCATTTGGTATTCAAGGGATTATATATGGTATCACAGCTGGCTTCACATGCCATTCAGAGTTTAGCCTAAGACTGCTCTTGTCCATGCTACCACTAGGATAGCTGGTCTATAAGGTTGACTTTACAACCAATCACCATAAGGGTATTTGGACTGATATAAGGTGTACACTAAAACTAGTGACATCATACATCAGGCCAACTTCTCACAATCGCTGTCTCCTTGGAGAACCTCTGGCGGTGATCTTGTAGGCTCCTGTGAATGAGCAGAAGCACTGCGTGATGACGTAATCGTCTGGGGTGAGCTCCGAATAGAGTGGGAGGAGTCTGTGGCTTCAGGAGCACGATCACCGTCGCAATGAGTGATGTGACGTCCATGGAGAGTGTCTCGACATTGACCGGCTCTGTGTCACCCTTACTGGTGAGTCCCCAGAACCTGATCGTCTCCTCGACGTCGATCTCTCTGTGTGCTTCGACATTGTACAGCGTGACGTCGAATGCCTGGAGCCCATAGACCTCGCCTTCAACGTTGAGCGTGCAGGAGACCTCAACGATGAGCGATTCGACAGAGAAATCCTTCTCGGCGTCGATCTTTCCCTCGACGCTGCCCGCCTGTTAGAAGTCAATGGAGTCGGGAGCGGGACACTTCTCGTCGTCGACGGAGATCGCCGTCTTGACGTCGAACGACGTTTGGTATATTTCACCCTTGGTCTCGACGTCGAATGCCTCGTCGTCGGCGAGGATCTAGCCTTTGACGTCGAACGCCGCCTGGACGCCAATGGGGGTGATGAGTGTCTAGCCTCAGGTGATGAGGCGTGTCTCGACGTCGATCGTCGCCTGGTTGACGTCGACGGAGATGTATGCTTCGACGCAGATCGCCGTTGACCCTGCGACGGCGGCGCCTGTCTCGACGTCGACAGTCACCTGGTTGACATCGATGGAGAGGTGTGCTTCGACGCCGATCTCTGGTGACCCTGTGACAGTGGAGCCTGTCTCGACATCGAACGCCGGATCGACGGCGGAGATCTGCCTCTCGACGCTGGGAGCCCGCACCAACGGAGAGCGAGTCCTCGACGCCGATCGTCGCAGGGTTGACAACGGCAGAGGATTCGACGTACCTTTCTTCAACGACGACCTGTGTTCTCTCGACGTGGAGCCCGCCGTCGATGGTCTTCTCATTGACGTTTTCGTTGCTGATGAAGGGATTTGGGGCGCCAAGCCTGACGCTGATGGAGAGCATACTGGATTCTTACTTCTCTCCTTCCTCTTCTTCATCAGTGACCTGCCCCTAGAAGGTGATCTTCTCTTCTCAGCCAGCCCATAGAGGTGAATCCTCTCCCTGTCCTTCAGAGTTCTCTTGGACAGCAGCTGGCAATGCTGGCAGGTTTTAGGATCATGATCAGAAGGCAAGCATAAAATACAGACAGGATGGGAGTCTGTTTTAGGCTTCTTCTTGCCACAGGAGGGGCAAGGGTCAAAAAGAGAGGGCAGTTCTGCTAAGAAACAATGCTCAACTCTCTAAAAAACAGTACAGAAATACTCCAACACCAAAAAGACGTTGAAGTAAAAAGGTTTAAACCCCAAAAATTGAAGTATTTTCTGACAGAAATCAGCAAAAAAGTAGAGCTGAAGTAACCAGGGTCCTGACAGAAGGAGCTGGAAAGAACAACTAACCTAACTGTCACCCCTGAGGCATAATGGGAAGCTGGGGGTCATGTGGGTTAGCTTTTCAGCTTTCTACACTAATGTTTCTACAATGCAGCCCTTGTGCTGGCAATGTTTTCTTTCATTATTCCTTGCAGGATTGTACTTTCTGCTGTATATTAAAGCAGTTTTCAAAGACTTTCTTTCTCCCTGCTTTATTGGAATATATTTATGCACATGAGAATTCATTGCAACATTGCTCAGCATGTCTATGGGAGGCTGCATTGCGTGTGTTATATATATATATATATATATATATATATATATATATATATATATATATATATATATATATATTACCTACTGGCGGTCGCCAGTAGGTAGTTATAGTTAGGACCACGTTTCCATAGGAAATCCGCAACATTCTATTTTGAATAACTTTGGCGCCGGTCGACGAATCCTCGCGAATTTTTCAAAATAGGTGGGGCGCTACGCTCCGCTCCTACCCTGAAAGTCTCGGGGGGATTCGTCAAGCGGGGGCTGAGATAAAAGGGGGGTCCCAAAACGCGTTTTTCCCATGCATTTTTCCATAGGACCTTTAGACAGGGCTACAGCCCGAACGGCTGAACAGAATTACTTGAAATTTGGCAGAGAGGTAGTCCTCAGGTCAAGGAAGTGCCTTTTATAGGTTTGGTGTAAATCTGTTTGGTAGATTCTGAGAAAATAGCCTTTAAATCAATATATATATCTGAGCCAGCTTACGGTGCGCTTACGGTACGCTTACCGTACGCGTACGGTGGCGTGCGCGATTCTGATTGGCTCTTAGATCTTAGTAAACATTCGAATCGGCCGAAACCAGGAAGCGGCGGCCGCCATTTTCTCTCTCGCACTGAGAGTGATGATGAAAATACAAAGCACAAAAACATGTAAAGGGGCTGTTTAGACAGCTCCCACACACATAGCCAAGGTGGGGGGGTCCCCAAAGATCCCCCAAGGCCAAAAACGGAATTTTTTTTTTTTCGCTAATTTCGCCGATTACGCTTACCGTACGCGTACGGTAAAAAATTATATAAAAAAAAAAATTATCCACACTCTCCCCACCCCGTGTGCAATTGGTGGCCGAAGTCCACCAATTGTGCATGGCTTATTAGAGAATAGAAAAACTATAATATTTAAAAAATAAAAAATAAAAAAAAAATTATCCACACTCTGTCCACCCCGTGTGCAAATGGTGCCCGAAGGGCACCATTTGTGCATGGCTTATAAAAATTACGAAAAATTAAAATATTACCTTTCAAAACGAAGTGCATCATATGTCCTCCATGTGCGCACGGTGCGCGAAGCGCATCGTGCGTACATGGCCCATCTAGCGTAACGTGGGCACGCGGTGCGCGTAGTGCACCGCGTGCCCACCGTGCGTGCACGGCACTAACTGCGTAAAGTGGGTGCGCGGTGTGCGAAGCGCACCGTGTGCTTACTGTGCGCGCACGGTGCGCAAAGCGCACCGTGCGCGCACGGAACGAACTGCGTTAAGTGGGCGCGCACGCCACGAATGGCGTAAAGTAACTTAGCATTTAAAAAACCGTACAAATTCACTGAAAAAACCATAGGTTTCACACACGTTATAGTTAGGAATTAGCATTTAAAAAACCTTGCAAATTCACTGAAAAAACCATAGGTTTCACACATGTTATAGTTAGCGGAAATTTTACTGATAAAAAACCAATGAAATTCCCCCGTTATAGTTAGCGCAGGCAACTATAACTCACGCGACCGCAATCTTCTGCTGATGACATATGTGTCTTTATGAAAAAAAAATATTTGTAATATATGTATAGCTAAAAATGTATGGAAGAAGACATGGGCAAATAAGTGTCTAAATACAGTATTAGGGGGTGTCGGATATGCATGCGGGGATTCCACAGATTGCATTTTTAGCCTTGCATTTACTGTGTTTTTCCCCTGGTCCATTGAGCTATCCATTGCCAACCCTCTGGAGTTGCCCCTTTTTTTCTTTGATTGTATTCTATGTATCCTAACCTCCTATCCCCCTCCCCCATGGTTTGTTTTGTTTCAATAAAAACGTTTTAAACATAAATACAGTATTAGCATCAGCAGAGGATTGCGGTCGCGTGAGTTATAGTTGCCTGCACTAACTATAACGGGGGAATTTCATTGGTTTTTTATCAGTAAAATTTCCGCTAACTATAACATGTGTGAAACCTATGGTTTTTTCAGTGAATATATATATATATATATATATATATATATATATATATATATATATATATATATATATATATATATGTAGCTAAATATATGGTTTTCACATATATGTGATGTGTTTCCGGGGTCCCGTACATGGGTGGGAATATTCATGTGCTTATGACTATTGATGAGGATCCCCTGGAAGAGAACCTTAATTACCGCTCCACACTTGAGTGACAGTCCTTGGTGGTAGGCTCAATCTACGCCCCAAACGACAGGCAAGAGTTATTTCTTTGAATCTTTGATGAAAGAAAGGTATTACTGGCAGGAGACCTCAACCTGTTATTTGATGACTCTTTAGATAGATCGCCACCGAGGCACAGAGGCATGGGCCGTCAGGGCATCGTAGGAGGGAGGACATGCATAGCTGAGGGACATAGGGCTGGAGGATCTGTGGAGGGTATCCTATACCCGTACATGTGAGTATACCTTTTTCTCCAACCTACATAAGATATACGCCCGGATAGACTACTTTCTAGACACGAAGCACATATGTGCACTTACTGCAGTGATAACAACGGGTTTTTCTTACGGCAAACAGGAAGTACCCCCTGATGAAGGGCATGGGCCCGAAATGCATTGGGGTACCTGTAAGTAAGAATGTATAATTGCTACAGTAATGAATACAATTGAAAAATAATGTGAAAATAACATTATGCAGATGAAGGTCCAAAAGAAATTGGAAAAGACGAAGAATAAAATAATTTGAAATATTTCTACTGAAAAGATTACCAGTTACTCATTTCATTAAGAAGTGCTGGGCAGGTTCGTTCTTTCCCTGACAGAGAACGCTCTGCAGAAGTACACTTACTGCGGAGACAGAGATCCTTACGGCGGCACTCACGGATCATGCTGCGGTGACAATCGTAGTCCCTCCCCTCGGCAGAGAGCTCCCCCAGACAACGGCGTTAGCGAGACACCATGCTGCAACATCGGTAGGGGGTAGTCCAGACCCAGCAAACGATCACGGACTACTTAACACAAAATGATACCCCAAAACTTAAATTGCATTACTACTGGAAGCGCTCAAAACAGTAATAAGATGCAAATTTATCCTGATCTCAGCTGCCAACAATAAAATCTGCAGAAAGAATTGGGATGCCCTTTCTAAGCAAATTGAGGAAATGGAACACATTCACTAACGTACAGGCGCCCCGAGAATTAGGCATCAGCTGTCCACCCTCTGCTCCCAGTTGGGGGACTATATATTTGGACCTGGCAGAATATGCTGCACTCCGCCTACGCCACTTTTTCTATCTAGGAGGGGATAAATGTGTCGGCAAGACCAAAGGGTCCACTCGTTCCACAAGCTGGAGGGGGAGCTGGTGACAGACGATAAAGCCATTGCAAATGCCTTCAAAGAATTTTACGCACACCTGTACTCAGGCTAACCCTTAGACTGCACAGACGGCACCCAGTTTCTCTAATCTGCGAAAGCGACTCCAATCACACCAAATCAGGCCAGTTGCTTGACAGTGAGATACGCATGGAGGAAGTCATATCAACCATCTCCTGATTAAAACTGGCGACGTGCCCGGACCCTGACGGGTACTCATCAGCCTTTTACAAAACCTTTTGCCACGCCCTGGCGCCCCTTCTGACACGGTTAATCAACACCTTGGACTACCCTTGGGTGATATCGGCCTCAATGTTGGCCACGTCTAAAGTCGTCATCCCCAAGCCAGGCAAAGACAAGTCACAATGTTCATATTGACCTATCTCCCTCTTAAACGTGGACCTGAAGTTGTTCATGGGCATCCCGGCCACCAGGCTCAATCCATGTATACCCTCCAGAATTGACCAAGATACAGCGGGCTTCATCCACCAGAGACAGACGAGCAACAATACTAAGCGTATCCTCCATGTTATTGAGAAGGCCTCACACACCGCAGGCGATGTCATGCTTCTGGTGATCGACAGGGAAAAGGCCATTGACAGGGTCTACTGGCCCTATCTAGTACAAGTCCTTACACATATTGGCCTGGGTAAAAACCATAGGACCCAGATTTTAAAATTGTTATAATTAACTTACGGTGATGGTACAGATCAACGGTTACACTTCAACCCCCTTTCCGATAAAGAAAGGCACTCATCAGGGGTGCCCTTTGTCGTCCCTGTTATGTGCTCTCTATATGGAGCCATTGGCTCAGAGAGTAAGGGATCACCTTGATATCACTGGAGTGGCTTTTGGAGGCGACCACCACATCATAAGCCTATGTGTGGATGATGCGCTTGTGACGCTAGACAAATAGGCCACGGCCCTGGAAGCTTTCCTAAGGTTACTTTGAGAGCGCATCGGTTTTTAGAGTGAATGTGGGGAAATCACTGGCTCTCAGCCTCTCACTACCACCTCAGTTGGTGGACCAGCTGACGAAGCAATGCCCCATTCAATGGGCGTCAGAGACGATCCCGTACTTGGGGATCAACCTGGCAGCCACCACACAATCAACTGCCTCCATTAACTATCGCGCACTGCACAGTCAAATCCGCAGCGACTTAACGCAATGGAAACATCATTAGATCTCCTCTTGGGAAGGTTGACGACTATTAAAATGGCGATTTTCCCCATATCTTTTTCAAACACTTCCCCTTACACCGCCTTTGGGCATGATCTCCAAACTTCAGGCTGAGCTACTGCAATTTATCTGGCAAGGGAAGTGACCCCATGTAGGAAGGTAGGACCCTTCTGCATGGTTACCCCCAATTTTTGCCTGGTGCTATGCGGTTTCTGACTAGTCTGACTGGGATCCTGCTAATCAGGGCCCCAGTCTCTGTGCTTTCTCCCCTAAATTGGTTATGGTAAGTACTTAGGTACATCCCAGATTGAACATTGGTGTACCCTTGTCAGTCCCTAGTATATGGTACTGAGGTACCCAAGGCATAGGTGCGCCAGCGGTCCCTCATGAGCTGAAGCATGCATTATGCCACCCATGGGGGCTCACTCAAAGTGTAGCTATAGGCCTGCCATTGCAGCCTGTGTAAGCTGGTGCTAGCACCACTTACGAAAGATATAGGTTTCCCTATATCTAAGGCCGCTGCACTTAAAACCTATAAGTCACCCAGAAAGCAGGCTTTTCAATCCTGAAGGCAGGGTACTCCGTGTGAGGGTGCCCCTGCAAGAGCAGGACACACATACAGCCTTCGGAGTTCTTTCTCCCCGGCTGTAAGTGCATCAGTCATTACGCTACATAAAGTGGCCATGCGTCATTACGCGATGACCATCTCTAAACTAGCTGTAACAAACCCTAGTATCAAACATGTTGAAATCATACCCCTACACCGTAAACGGTGCGGGAGGTATGATTCCATGCACTGTAAAGCTTCTCCGTACCAGTCTTCTAGACCCGGACAGCAAAACATGGCTGCTGCCGACCAGAGACATGATTCTGTCCTCCTGCTGCTGAGCCAAGCTCAAGCAGGGGAAGGCAAAACAATAGGTATCCTGTCACAGGGAGGTATGACCACCTCCCAGACAGGGTTTAGTGTGTTGGCGCCAGGTGGGAGCGCTTGCCACCGCCATTCAGTCTGCTTGAAGGGCACACTTGGTGCCCTACTTGCATAGTTCAGTTCAAACCAGCTCAGGGAGCCATTGGCTCCAGCTCTGCCGCGAAACTGGACAAAGAACAAGGGAGTATCCTCCCTACTGTCCGACCCCTCCCCTGGGAGGGAACACTGAATCATTCCAACCTTTTCCTTAGGGTACTTAAGGGCTTACCTGAGGGTGGGTCTCTAGATTTGTCGTGGGACAATATTAATTTTGAGACACAAATTCTTTCTCGACCGTCTGAGCACTCTGGACTTAGCTCTGGGCATCAAGGCTGCAACTGGTAAGACTCCTGCTGCTCCTGATATCATCGCCCTGCTCGTCTTCTACACAGTCTGTGCCTGTGCTCCATACAGGAACCTTTCAAGGCCTTTGGGGATCCAAGACACCTGAAGGAATCTCCCTTGAAGTGAAGTAGTCACTTCTATGCATCTGCAGGCACCGCAACTAAGCTGATCGGTCTGCTGATTCCTGGCTCCCACGGACTCCAAAAGGCTCAGCAATACAGTGGTGGTTCGTCACATCCCTCAAGGCCTACCTTGTCCTCTCACCAAGTTTGAGGCCAGAATCTCTTGTTAGAGTCACAGGAACCGAACCCCTGTGCACCTCGTCGAATTGCAGTTGCAAAGGCTTTTTGGCTTCTTTCCACCAAGATCTTCGCGCTCCAAGTAGCCCCAACCTCAAGCCTCCCCTGTGACCAAGATCTTCATCCTCACCACATCACTTGCATCGTGGGCCTGCAACTTTGGTGAGCTGCTCCAAGTCCTCTTGCGAATCCAGTGCCTTCTGCCTCTGGGTCCTCCTGAGGGTCTCCTTTGATTCCTGTGGGCTCCCCTGATTGTTCGGGGCCTGCCCTGACTCCCCTGCTTGTGGTGAGTCAACTTGACCTTGCTGTTCCTTCTTCACTTTCCACGTTGGTTGTAGTTGCAAAGGCTTGCTAGTGTTTTCAACGGACACCGACCCCTCAACTCTCGACATGAGACAGCTCATGCATGGCTCCTGGTCTTCCACAGAGTTGCCTGGTCCGCACAGCTGCAGTTTCAAGGTCACTGTTAGCTCTCAACTTGGGTGGGCATTTGTCTTCCGAGCTTCCTTGTCACTTCTAAATGGCATAGACTGTGTCCCCTATGCTTGCAGGTACTTCTCATCCTGATTCCACCTTTGGGTTCCACAGGACACTTTTACCTGCTCCAGCAGTGGAATCTTTCTGAAGTCTTCCAATGAGTTGATGGCGGTTTCTGACACTACTTCATACCTATGCACCCGGCTTCCCAGGTGTAGGCATCCTGGTTCCTAGGGTATCCACGTGTAGGGTGGCTCTCCAACCTTCTGTCTTTCACAGGGTTTCTTCAGGGTCCACTGGGAAGAGTCTTTCCTCTTTAAAATTGCAACCAGGACTTACCTATTGACTTGTACTGAGCCCGCGATCGTGTTCCCACTCTGCACACAGCCTCCGTGGGGTTCCTGGTTACTTACCTTGGGTGGTTCCTTGGGTCCCTGGCACTTCTACGTCTGCTGGGTATAGTCTTGACTCGAGTCGTGGTTCGCATACCACTATTTTAGTATATGGTTTGGTCTCCCCCTGGCGACCACTGTGTATTTGTGCTACTTACCTGTTTTTATTGAAAAGTATTGTGCCCATTGTGTATATCTCCGAGATATCTGTATGTGTTAGTGAGTGAGTTAGTGAGTGTCTTATAACTTCTGGACTAAGCCAGAAGGCTGCTCTCCACAGCTACCACTTAGAGAGCTTTGCCTAAAATCACCATAAGGGCCGTCTGGATTGGTGCAGGGTGCCCATTTACAAAAGTGTGCATCATATACCGAGCCAGCTTCTCACACCCCGCATGAAGAGAGCCCTTGCCTTTCTTCCCCCTAGCGTCGGGGGCTTGGGCATCCTTGTAGGAGAGTAGGGTCTGCTTTCTATGATCACCCCCACTTTTTGCTTTTGCTTTACTGGTTTTCGACTTAGATGTGGCTGTGGGCCTGCTAATCAGACCCACAGCCCTGCTGTTCTCTCTCTAAATTAATACTATGTACTTTAGGTGCATAACCCATTTGGATAGGATCACCTTATTGGCCCCTGTACAGTGTACCTTAGGTACCCAGGGCATAGGTGTACCCTAGGCCTACCAGGGGCTGCAGCATGTATTATGCCACCCCTGGCCTGGCCTTCCATTATGACACAACTGGCTGATCACTCAGCTGGGGCAAGGTCGTGTAATCACCCCTTGCTTAGGAGTAGTATTCCTATACCTACCTTATGTATAGACGCATGTGTACCTATCAGCCACTCCTATGGCAGGCCTTAACAATCCTGGAGGCAGAGTGCTTGGTAACATGTGAGATGGTGCTCTAGCATGAGCTGAGCCTGTCTGCAGCTTTCGGAACATGTCCTTACAGCTGTTCTATGATATAGCCTACCATATACTCTTAAAGTGCCTTATAATCTTAAACGGTTATGGTAACTATGGTTTGGCTTTATCAAAACATGTCGTGTAAGGTGTCTAACACTCTGGAATAATACCCCCATCCCATTTCTGGGGATGAGGATATTATCCCTCCCTTCTAGAGGGAGAAGACATGTTGAAACCTACTTACCCGGTTAAAGTTAACCAGAGCCCCAGCATCACAAAATGGATGCTGCTGCCACGACACAAGTCTGACCTCCTGCTGCTGGGAGTGATCCCGGCACGGGAGGCTTGGACAATAGGTTTCCTGCCTTGGGAGGTGCGAGCACCACCCCAGACAGGCCTTAGTGTATTGGGGCAGGGAGGGATGAAAGAAACGAGACACTGCCTGGGGCACACAAGGTGTCCCATGCATAGTCCAGTTCAAACCGGTGCTGGGGCACTCCAGCCCCAGTCCTGGCGCGAAACTGGACAAAGGGAAGGGGGTGTAACCACCCCCCTCCCAGGTCCCACCCATAAGGCGTGACCTAGCAGGCAACCCAGCCCCCCAGATTAGTATAAGTGTGGTAGCTGGGCCCCAGGAGATTAGATTATCCTGAACCTGCAACTTGAACAGAAACTCTGGACCTTCGACATTCGACGAAAGAAGAAGACTGAAGAATCTCCCTTGTGGCCAAGGAGTGGCTACCCTGTGCAAACAGACACCATCAAGAGACTTACCCTTTGCTTTGCTGAAGTTCTACGAGGGACCGACTGCAGAGCCCGACCAGAGCCTTGACTTCCAGACTTCTCCGACCCTGATCCACATCCCCAGCCGAGCTGAGATCCGTGGATGCGACGAGAGACGTGGGACCGGCTACCTGGGAAAAGTGGCGAGTATCTTCCAGCGCAGCTTCTGTGGTACCCACGAAGTTGTGCACCGGGGATTGAGAAGCCCCAACCCCAAGCACCATCTGCACCGAAGATCAGCCCCCCACACTCCACGAGTCCTGTGTGGGGCCCTTCTGCATTTTCCTGCTTGCCGCGTCTGTCCGGTTGCTTGCCCGTTGGCTAGCGGCCTTTGCGACGACACACCTTTGAATCTTCACTGCTGGTTGGCTCCTCCAGACTGGCTCCCGCTCCTCTGCAAAAGAGAAGCACCCCAGACCTTCCTGGTCTGCACCAGAAGCAAGTCCTCCATTCTTCGTGTGTTCAGCTTGCCAAGGCTTGGTGAGTCCTAGTTCGACTTCGACGCCGCCGACAGCAAGAGCCTTCGTGGGACAGCTCGCCTCCTGGTCCTGGTCGTCCTCGACGTCTCCTGGTACCCGTGGCTGCTGCGACAAGTTTCACCACTTCACCTGCAATCTTCACGACATCGCCTGGTTCCTTCCTGGTTCCACGTGGTCACTGGCCAGTGACCCAGACTCTGTCCCTTCTGCTTGCAGGTATCCTCTCTTCTTGATCCCAGCCTTGGGATCCACCGGACACTCTTCACTGACTGCCTGTCAGCAACTTTCCTTCAGGCATCCATAGAAGTCCACGACGAAACCCGACGCAAGTTCACACCTATGCACCCGCAGCCCGTGGGCTAGGTAACTTGGGTACTTCGGTGCTCACAAGGGTATTGACTATCCTAGGGTCTAGTTTCCGAGTCTCGACTTTCTAGCTATACCAGAAGTGTCCTAAAACTGCTTATTTCTAACTGCTAGTGATTCTATCGACTTTTACGCATTACGCGTGAGTGTTTCCACTCTGCACCTGAATCCCGTGGGCCTCCCACTTCCTAACTGTTGGTAGTGTAGTGTAGCCCCAGCGATTCCCTAGGCCTAGGCCTATTCTGTTTCCGTGACAGTGGTCCTTATACCACTTCTTTAGTATATGGTTTGCGTGGCCCCTAGGGCCTAACTGTATTACTTACCTGTGTGACTTAATGTATGTTTAAATAAGACTGTGTTGTACTTACCTCGAATCTCATAAAGAGTGCTGAGGGTTTGACTAGAATAAATACACTTTATTTTATATATATATCTGTTGTGGTGTCCTTTCATTTGGTATTCAAGGGATTATATATGGTATCACAGCTGGCTTCACATGCCATTCAGAGTTTAGCTTAAGACTGCTCTTGTCCATGCTACCACAAGGATAGCTGGTCTATAAGGTTGACTTTACAACAATCACCATAAGGGTTGTTTGGACTGATATAAGGTGTACACTAGAACTAGTGACATCATACATCAGGCCAACTTCTCACATTGGTGAGCAGCAGTTGGGATCTGAGCTTGATGTTGTAATACCATTGTAATCTTGAGATACTAAATTGGAAGATCACACAGATATTGTATAGGTACATATAACATAGATTATAATACTTAAGTCCTACTGGACTTAGTTGTTGTAGGTTGAAGGGCCTAGCACACGCTGGCTACAACTACTAGAGAGGTTTAGTAGAAACAACTAGTGTAGGTAGGTGCACACACCACACCCTCACTAGATCATGTCTCTGGGAGGAGATCAAGGAGATTCTCTCTCAGGAGGGGCAGGTCTGAGAAAGATCCCCTCTAGATATGATACCCTAACTTTTCAGGAGATGAGACAATTGTGTACCTCCAGAAAGTTAAAACAGGGTGCAAACCCTACCCTCCTTCAGCTAGTACAGATCCCAGAGGAATATGATGCTCTTAGGGCCTCACAGGCTGGTACCCTAGGTACAGGGGAGGGTCTACCCGCTACAGATGAGTCAGATGGGACTTCAGATGAAGAGGTAGACAGCCGGGGCCAAGTAGGAAGACTTAGCCAGGCTAACCTAAGCTTACATGGGAGTTTGCATGGGGTCCCCCCCATACAGACCCCCAAGTGGGCTTAACCAGAGAAGCAGGAGAGATAGATCCCCTTCAAGGGAATCCATCCACTCCCATGTCTCTAGCATCTCTAATGCCCCTTCTCACAGGGGAATGACTTCCCCCCAGAGAAAAGAGCATGAAGCCAGAATGAGGGAAGCTAATCTAAGGATTGAGAGGGAAGAACTTGCCCTTGCCAAGGAGAAGCTTGCTCTGGCTAGAGAGCAAAAGTTAAGTGGGTTAGAACCCACTGGTGGCAGCAATATCCCTAAGGATAGAGACAGGACCTATGATAATAGAAACCTGAGCAAGATTGTCCCTCCCTACAAGTGTGGGGATGACATCCACAAATGGATAACTGCTTTAAAGAGGGCTTGCAAAGTACAGCAGGTACCCCATAGTCAGTGGGCAGCTATCTTGTGGCTCTCCTTCTCTGAGAAAGGTAGAGACAAGCTCCTCACAGTTAGTGATGAGGATGCAGACAATTACACTGTCCTGAAGAGTGCTCTAATTGATGGGTTTGGCCTAACCACTGAACAATACAGGTTGTTGTTCAGGGATACCCAGAAGACACAGACTCAGGACTGGACTGACTTTGTAGATTGTGCCACTAAGGCTCTGGAAGGCTGGCTAGTGGGAAATAAGGTTAAGGACTATACAGGATTGTATAATTTGATCATGAGAGAACAAATCCTTAACAACTGTCAAAACCAGCTACTGCATCAACACCTGATTGATTCTTGTTAGACCTGGCGATTTCTGGTTGGCTAGGGCTTGCGCCAAAGCCAGGCAGAAACCACCACTCTAGTCAGGGCAAGGAAGTTACATGCCAAAGATAACCCCTGCTCACCCCCTTGGTAGCTTGGCACGAGCAGTCAGGCTTATCTCTGAGGCGATGTGTAAAGCGTTTGCGCGCGCACCCAGCATGCGCGCGCACCCAGCAACAACACCCAAGGCCCACCACAAAGGAAACTCCACACAAGGTATTCTATAAAAATAACCTTTGTATTATACACAACACATTAGATAAAAACACACACTTTACAATGTGCCAACAGGCACGGGCAGAATTTACAAGGGATTATGTACAAGACAGGGCCACCTGGACTACTGTCAGGAATTAGCACTTTTTAGAACGTAGCACAAAAATATATAAGATCACTGTAGCACAAAAATAATATTTATATAGCACACAACCAGTACTTACTGGTATCGGGGAAGTACCACCTGCGTAACCCTAACTACCTTAGGAGACTGTCACGCAGGGAACTAGAACCTCACTAGCACCACCTGCACTAGGAGAAAGCAACAACCACCTAAGTATCACAATACCTGTAGGGGTAATAGAACGTTACACATGATGCATCACATTCAGAGGTGTAGGGAAGGAAAACACATGATGCCTAAAACATTCAGAGGTGTAAAGCAATAGCACATGACGCATCAAAACACATTCAGAGGTGCAAGGAAGGAACACACATGATGCATAAAACATTCAGAGGTGTAAAATAAGGCACATGATGCATCAACACACATTCAGAGGTGCAAGTAGGGACAACAGCGCAAAACTCCACATGAGCCACCACCTGTGGCAGTCCCTGGGCCAACTGGCCTTGTCCAAGCTAGGACGCTCTGTATTCAGTCAAGCTGCGCCAGCTGCGCAGACTACAACGAAAATGGTCCCCCACCTAAACGTGGCAGCTGCCCACTAAGTGCTGGGCAGCTGTAGAACTGAGCGTGGGCACCACTGTGCCTGGGAAAACAAATATGGCCTTTGTGGGAGCCACGGGGCTCTACACAAACCTTCTCCCACTGGAGCGCACTCGCGCTCGGATTGGAACCATGAGGGGCACGTTGGAGCCTCACAGGCTCGAGAATCAACCAATGCGGGCCCTCGCCGGAGCCTCTCGGGGCTCGGAACACTACGGGAATGCCCCCCTCTGGTGGAACCTCACGGGGCTCGTAAACACTGCACCGACAGCCTCCTAGAGCCTCACCGGCTCGAGAAATACTGCCCCCAAGGTTGGAGCCTTACCGGCTCGAAGAGCACTGCGCCCGCCCTCCGAGGGGGCGTCTGGCGCTCTGAGGCCCACAATGCTGCCCCCACTCACCGGGACTTGTGAAGACCTCGTCTCCTCGCTGCTTCGGCCACCGCGGCGCTGCTCTTCTCGGGGCCCCGGGGCGCAGGGTAGGCTCCTGCCTGCTCCGGGCTTACAGGTCCAGCGCGAGTCTCGGGAAGGAGGCGGGGTAGGCTCCCGCCCTCCAACTTCCTGTCCTGGTTGTCCCGGCGGCCCGCCCCCGGCCCGCCTGACTTCCGGGAGGTCCCGGCCCGGGTTGCAGCGGTGATTTAAGTGATTAGAGGTGTGGGCTCCCTCCGTAAATGCAATCTTCGGCGGGGTAGGCACCCGCCGCAACAACAAGCAAATAAGCGGGGTGGGCACCCGCCGACAAGCACCCCAAACACGGGGTAGGCTCCCGTCACCAGCAGCACACGGGGTGGGCACCCGTTGTCACAAACAAAGCGCCCCTGGCGCCGAGGGCAAGTCCAGCGCTTCCAGGCGCTGGAGGCTGTAGTGGAGCACCAAGTATCACGCTCCCTGACGCTGGGGTCCCAACAAAGCGCTCCTGGCGCTATAAAGCAAATACAAGCGCTCCCAGGCGCTAGGGATGGCAAGTCCAGCCAAAAAGTATTTCAAGGAGCAGGGGGGCAAAGACTGGGCCCAGAGCCAGCTCACAGGGCCCTCCAGCAGGGAGGCAGTCCCCAGTGGCGGTGTCTCCTGGCGCCCAGCAGCAGCAGGCCCCCCCTCAAGTGGATCCTGCAAGAGAACACCATGTAAGGGGACACAGCCCCTTTTTATACAGTACAAGGCTTTGTCTAAGGTGCAGGGAAGGGGCGAACCAGTTCCAACAGGTTCCTGAGCACTTTGTTTTGCTCAGCCCCTCTCCCTATTCACTGGCAGGGCTAGGGTCATTAGACGCACCACAGGGGCCGGCGCCAGCATTGTGTGGGGGAAGCCCTGTCCTATTCAGGACCCAGGTATACTCCTCCCCAGCCATCAGCATGCTAACTCCCCATTCACCACTGGGTGACTCCTCCTGACTCTGGGGATTTCCCCAGCCCGTCACATGACCTCACCAGCCAATCGCCATACAAGCCACACATTTCATACTGCACACTGAAGTGCCCACTTCTAGAAGTGGCACTTCCACACTAGGTACATGCACGCCGCACACATCAACGCGCAGCATTCACTCACACGAGTCCGCACATACCAAACACGGGCCTGCACACCCCACGCATCAGGAACTACCAGGGCACATACATTCCCCCATGCATTCCTATGGGCGGGCAGGCCAACCTCACAACACGCACGCACTTTACCCTGGGACACAGCGGTAAAGTGCGCAGAAGTCAATAAAATCACTAAACCGAGTCACAGTATTAAGCAAAAAGTTTCGGGGTGAACCGGCCAGAAGGGCCAAGTCCAACACAACCCCCTTCCAGCCAAAACGCAGGGTAGACCAATCACCACCGTGATGGACTTCCCTGCTTGGGGCGATAGAACACGGACGCGGGCCCGCCACTGCCGGGACACCCTCCTGTTCTACGCCACGGTGAACCCATGGGGTTTCTTCTCAAACCACTCTCCGGACCAACTGGGCTACCCCACTGGTACTCCCAAGCTGTCCGCGGCCAAGACCAGGCCCTAGGCCACCCAGGTGCCACTGGTCCTTGCCTAACCACAGAGTGGGGGGTGGTAACCCATGGCACATAGCAGCCATTCTCCACTCTACCCCTCATCAGGGCAGTTCTAAACTGCCACTGATCTTCCAGCCTAGGGTCTGTACCCTCAAGCTGACCAAACGTCACAGGTGAGGCTCTCCTCCCCCTACCTCTTCTCCTAAGGTTCCGCCCTCTCTTCCTCTGAGAGGCGACCCCGTAACATAACTCACCAACCAGCTCAGGACCCCTCCCTGAGAACTGGTCTACCAACCTAGGGTTTAACCCCTCAGGTTGCACCGGGGTCAGAGGTGGGCTCTCCCACCCTCTGCACCCCCTTCCAGAGTCCTGCTCCCTACCAACTGGGGCGGTCCCTCTGGAAGAAGAACCGGTCAGGACACTGGTTACAGTAGTCAGACCCTTCAGGTCAGGCTGCTCCTGAACCTGGCCTCCCAACCTTTGGTCTAAAACCTTCGGTGGAATAATTGCCTGGCACTCCAGGACTTCTGGGGACTTACACACCATCCCCCTGAGGCTGACACATGACCCATGTGTCGTGTGACCGTCTGTCTGGCGCAGATCTCCCGTCCCCTGTCCACCTGACAGTGCGCGAAGATCCCCCAGAACAGAAGTGGCGCCACCCGGGTCCCCCCAAGAAGATCTAGCCCAACTGGCTAGTCCCTGGTCCACTGGTGCATCCACTGGGAAAATCATCCCCCAACCACTCCTCACGCTGGACTCCTGTACCCTCCCTACCGGAGCGGTACTGCCAGACTCTAGAACCACAGGAGCCCTGCTTACAGGCGCTCCAGGTCCTCTACTCACTAGGTGATCCTCCTCAAATGGGCTAACAGGACAGCCTAGGTCCCCAACTTGGTGTTCCCTCACGAAACCATCCAAGTCCTGAGGCCGGGTTTTGTACGTCTGGGGACCCTCGGTCACCCACTTACTCCCGCTCCACTGAGCCAGGCCGTAAGGCCCTACACCCTCCTCGCTATCCTGGGACCTAGCTGGGCTACACGGAGCCTCTTCCACCACGCTGGGCTGGAAGGTACCTGAACCACTACTTGAGTCACTAGTGTGGGAAGAACTATCCCATTCCTCATCATAACTCGGGGCCCGTTCCCATCGGTCTGCTTCCGTTGCCAGCTCCCATGGATCAGTGCGCCCCCATGCTAACAGGTCATGGCGCAACTCGGGATAAAAACTACTGGATAGCTGCTCTCGGATGAGCAGATCATACAGTTTTTCAAAATCCTCCTTCGTGCTAACCATTACCCAATCAAACAGTGCATCATCGCATTCCTCCACGAACTTCTCCCAAGACTGGTGAGGCAGCTTCTTCCTGCCCCTGAATTTCAACCTACATTCCTCCTCCCGGGAACTAGGTACCATACTGGGGGAACTGGGAATGGGATTCTCTGCACTGGTCTCTCTATTGCTGCCACCACTGGACTCAACCCTCCCTGGGGAGCCCAGAAAACTATCACTGCGCTCTGGGGACAACTTACCCTCCAGAGCTAATCTCTCCCTGGCGAAGGCCCTCTCAGCCTCCGCCATCCTCTCCTGCGCTAAGACCCTCTCGGTCTCCAGCTTTTTCTCTTCTATAGTCAGCTGCGCCATCCCCCAGGCATGCTCTAACCTGAGCTTCTCCATGGCCAGCTGATGCTCCCTCTCTTCCCTCCTATCTACCCACTCCTCTGGGGACAGGGAAAGGGATGGGGTGCTGCTCCTGACACTGGACCCAGCAAGGGACTCCCTATCTATGGGGTCTTCACTCTCTACTGGCGTCCCTGTCAGGTAATCCTCCTCCTCTTCAGATTCCTCAGGGCTCCCCTCAGACCCACCACCCTCTCGGCGTGCGGCCCGGGCCCTATCTTCCTCGCTGCGCTCTCGCTCCCACTCCTCCTTTTGCCAAAGGATCAGGTTGTCCCTCAGTTTGGACTGGGTATCTAACTCACCCACCTCTATGCCCCTCTCCTCACAGAACCTTACCAGCGCCAACCTACTGTACCTAAACAGACTACAGAAGTTAAAAGCAGGCTCCATTTTGGCGAACGTTCCTGAGAAGAGTTTAACACAAGGAACCTGGGGGGTCGGAGCTACACAGGAGTACACAATTCACAAAAGGTTTCAGTGAGCTCTCTATCCTGGAGAACTCACACTCACTGTCTAGTGCCACACACACCATCCACACACAACCCTCCCCTCGGACTGGTAAGGCAGTTTCTACCACCCCTGATCCCTCAACCTGACCACCACGTGACACAGGTACCAACTCTGGGCGCAGGGCGGGGGACAAATGTACTGGACACAATTACACAATGATACCTTCAGGAGAAGAAATAAAGGAACTTCAAAAACAATAATCCCCAAAATGTGATTATCTAATGCAGAGTTTTGCAGTGTGGCCAGTCGCTGCTGCGGTACAGCGCAAACGCAAGTCCAAATCCCACCGCTGATCACCAATGTTAGACCTGGCGATTTCTGGTTGGCTAGGGCTTGCGCCAAAGCCAGGCAGAAACCACCACTCTAGTCAGGGCAAGGAAGTTACACGCCAAAGATAACCCCTGCTCACCCCCTTGGTAGCTTGGCACGAGCAGTCAGGCTTATCTCTGAGGCGATGTGTAAAGCGTTTGCGCGCGCACCCAGCAACAACACCCAAGGCCCACCACAAAGGAAACTCCACACAAGGTATTCTATAAAAATAACCTTTGTATTATACACAACACATTAGATAAAAACACACACTTTACAATGTGCCAACAGGCACGGGCAGAATTTACAAGGGATTATGTACAAGACAGGGCCACCTGGACCACTGTCAGGAATTAGCACTTTTTAGAACGTAGCACAAAAATATATAAGATCACTGTAGCACAAAAATAATATTTATATAGCACACAACCAGTACTTACTGGTATCGGGGAAGTACTGTTGTAAATTGAAACCACGATGTGATTAAGCATTTACTAAAGACATGAATTCTCCTTCCTTAGAACATGTCTCTTTCGTTATGTTGACTAAAGTCTGGACTCCATTTTGTATTGTCAAGTCTCCACGTGCTCAACATGAGAAGAGTCCTATCTTCGTGTTAGTTGCTCTTGTAATCTGCCTAGTAACAGTCTATAAATAGTTCCTTTGTCCGCCTGGCACATGCCCAGGCTTGACCACATCTGTTATCAGTTAGTCCTTGCTTGACCATGTTTTCGCGGGCTTAAGGAGTGTGTCAGCTCCGCCCACATATTGATCTTGTATCGAAAATGTCCATAAAAGGTAACATTCCTTGCCTCATGTTGTATCCACCCACTTATGAGCCCCTCTGTTGTGTATAAAAGGGGACCGTGTACGCAAGTTCTTTGTGCTACTCTATGCAATACTGAAGGGTGTTGTATGGATTGTAGGACCACCCTTAAGGGTTAATAAACTTTGTCTTTGTACTTTGCAGTTTCCGTGCCAACTTCCTTATAGATTCCATTGCAGGAGAGCGAACCCTTGTGTCCTGCGGGCCTAGCTGGGGCCTGTAATCATCAATTGGCGCCCGTCACGTGGGGCTCATCGGCGACTCGGATGCTCGAAGGATTGGTCGCGACGAAGGTGAGGAATTTGGCCGGGGATGTGATCACTGCCAGAGGCACTTTAGTCCTGGCATCCCGAGGTTTTTCTTCCTTCCCTTCCGAGCTGACCATCTGGGTGGCGCCGGTCCTCGACTGAGACCTCTTCTGTCGGTCCTGCCGTGACAGCCGTTTGGGCGAATTTTGGAGCTTGGCAGTTGGAATCTGGACTCTTGATTGGTAAGAACCGTTGTACGGTACTTGCTCCGAGTTTTTGAAGCCTGGTTTGGCTATTTGAGTTTGATTTGTGATGACCGGTCATATCTTGTATTGATTATTGTGAGAATATATGTGTTGCAACACATATAGGCAGGTAATGTGGAGATCTTTCTCCGGAACTGTGTAACTTTGAACGGCACAACGTTTAAGTGCCATTTTTGATAATACTGCATATTTTGCATTATTTTTGAGCATGCCTGCTTTTAGCGCACTCCGTAAGTGGTGCTGCTGCTTTGGAAACCGGTTAAACCTCGAGGAATCTGCTCCAGCTCCCCCAGAGGGGACTCCTAATAGGGATATGTATGTGAAGCATGGTCTTTCTTCCATAATGTACAGCACAGTATGGAGGAAATATACCAGAAAGGATCCTGAGTTACGGTGGCCGTTGTATGGGTCGTTTGATATGCGTAAGATTGAGTATGTGGAACAGTGTATGTGTAAACGGCGTGCTCGTCAAGACATGTTTGAATGTGTGCGATTATGGGTGAAGGAAGTGCGTGAGCGAGAGAAGCGTGAGAAAGCGCTGTTTGATAAAGAGCAACGAAAGAATGTGAGAGCGCAGGAAGCAAAGCGTCGGGAGGAAAGAGAACAGGCGGAGAGGCAAGAGAAAGAGTGTAGGTTGCAAGTCTCGGGTCAATATGCTGTTCGTCAGTCACTTTATCCTGTCCTTGATAATCATGACGATGATTTTTATTTATTAGATCGTTCTCCGCCTCCTTATGTCGCCGCGTCTGCCCCGAGGCCACAAGATTCTGGATCGGGTTCGGGTAAGGTAGACACGCGGTCCATGTTATCGGCTGACCGAATGGGTGAGCTTCGGCAAGTTTCCTATCGTGCACTCAAGGGCAAGTTATCCCTTGCTGAGTTGTTGAATTCTTGGGAGTTGTGGCAGGATAGAGAAAAGTTGTATTTTTTGGGCCACTTTTCTGAGGAAGTGATTGCTGCTTTCCGGAAATATTCCAGTGTTTTTGAGCCTGACGATGTGGTATTAGATGCTAAAGCATTGCGTAATGGTGTTTTCTCTCCCTCTAAGGCGCCTGATGCGGTTCGGCGACTGTTTGCGTTGCGGGATGCGGCGAGGGACCTTAAAGAGAAAGCACGCCAACAAGCTGAGGAGGAGAAGCAGTCGGATTCGCATACCGGAGATGGCCACTCATCCACCTCTCAGTCAGATAAGAGCGACCTAGTGCATGCTAAACCAATGCGAGAGGCGGCGCCTTTGTATGTTCCTCCTAAAGGAGCGGGGACTAGCTCGGATATTACCTCCGCCGATGCTAAGGGATATTTTGTGTATAATTGGGTTTATACTCCCTGGCACAGGGCTGACGTCATGGCCTTAAAGAATGCGTTGCCTGATCCCCGCAAGAATCCAGCGGCCTTTTACGAAGAAGTCGAGGGGGCCTTGAATTCTTGTACTATGACCTTAGCAGATATAGATTTGTTCTTTGGGCTTATTTTACCACCAGATATGTGGCGATCTGTGCGGAAGGTGGACGATGTTGCCGCTTTTAAGGCTCGGTGGTCTGAGCTTGAGGATGAGGATAGGGAGAGGAAGCCCGCGCAGAAACCACCTCAGCTTATCTTAGATCTCCCTGCTGCTATTCTGACTAAGTTGAAGACAATCATTCCCCCTAAAAAGATTGACTGGAATATGCTAGCCTCGTGTAAGCAGAAAGTTGATGAATCAGTTGCAGATTTCTTTACGCGCTTTGAGGAGACGTTTCATGATTTTAGTGGTCAGTCACTTACGGATGATACGGGTCGACACCTCTTTGCTGATAAATATGTGGCGAATTTATTACCGGCGATCGCAGCCCGCCTAAAAGCGAGTGAAAGTTCTTGGTCCACTGCGACCCCAACAGCCCTCCTGACTATAGCTCAGTACTATGAGCGCCAGGAGCAAGAAGCGAAGGGGCAGGAGGAGAAGAAATCGAAGGATTTAAAAACGAAGGTGATGTTAGCACAAGTATATGGTCCGCCCCGCCGGGGTGTAAATAGAGGTAGGGGAGGATTTTATGGTCCTCCCTCGGGCCGATCTGATTTGAATAGGAATCAATGTGCGTATTGTAAGCAATCGGGACACTGGGCCAGAGATTGCCCGGCGTTGCATGCTTCGCGTCAGGGACACAATCAGGGTGGCCCGAGAGGTAGAGGGGGTTTCTCGAATTTTAGAGGGAATTCTAACGATCACGCTCGTTTTGACCCTGCTGGGCAGCAACGAGATAGGTCTAATGTTTTCGATCGACAAAACCAGTATCAAGTGTCGGGGATTGACCGTTCTGGGTACCATGATTCTCAGCATGCATAGGAATGCGTTGGATGGGGGTTAGAATCAGTTGAGGTGCCGGTTGATCAGAAGGGTCCTTACGTATCAGCTGAGGTTTTGGGTTCTACTGATCAGTTCCTAGTGGATACAGGAGCGACTCGTAGTGCGCTGTCTAAACAATTGGTTCCGAGGGCTCCCCCATCTGGCTTAATGGTTACATCGGTAGGGTTTGATGGTACACTCTCCCGAAGCCCTCTTTCGCAGCCCCTTACATTTCAGGTTGATTCTTTTTCTGCACCCTGTCCGTTTCTGCTTGCCCCGAACACGCCGGACAATATTATGGGCCTTGATATGTTAAAGTACTTCAGAGCTACGATCGCTGCTCCCCTGCTGGAGTGCGGGTGATATTAAATGACAATTACCCCCGGCCTGAACGGATGTGTGTGGTTGCAGAAGATGCTGTGTTAGCTACCCTCCCTTGTGCTTTGTGGGCCACCTCGGATACTGATGTGGGACAGATGGTGATTCCGCCTGTTCACATTAGTGTCCAGGAGGGGGCGGTGTTACCACGCCTTCCACAGTATCGTATTTCGCAGGAGGGGGAAGAGGCTCTTATACAGATTGTGCAGGATTTGATTAAGGTGGGAGTAGTGGAAGAAGTTCCCTATAACGTCTGTAATAGCCCGATTTTACCCATTTTGAAAAAGGATACGGATGCTAAAGTCTATCGGTTTATAATTGACTTGAGAGAAGTGAACAAGATCGTGATACCTCAGTACCCAGTGGTTTCTGATATCACGACGTTGCTTACTTTGGTCCCGCCTACGGCGACCGCGTTTTCAGTTATTGATTTGAAAAATGCCTTCTTTTCAATTCCTATTCATCCTGATAGTCGATACCTCTTTGGTTTCACTCTAAATAATAGGTCTTACCGATTTTGTAGAATCCCTCAGGGTTACACGGAGGGCCCTAGCATTTACAGTCAAGCTTTGAAAAGACAATTGGACTCCTTTGTTCTGCCCGAGGGTGTCGCCCTCATTCAATATGTCGATGACAATTTGCTGGCGGCCGACACTCCGGAGTTGTGTGAAACGAGTACGTTGTCTTTACTTTCCTTTTTGGCATCCCACAATCACAAAGTATCTCGGAAAAAGTTACAGTTCTGTAGACCAAAGGTGACTTATCTGGGTCACCTTTTGTCTAAGGAGGGGCGTGCACTCACACCAGATCGTGTCCAAGTAATTCTGGACACGCCGACGCCGTCCACGCAGAAGGACGTGCGTGCATTTTTGGGTCTTGTTTCGTTTTGTAGGCAATGGATACTAGGGTTTTCACACATAGCTAAGCCATTGTTAGCCCTTTTGACAAAAGACACACCTATTCCGCTTCCTTGGACGAATGAGTGTGACACTGCCTTTCAGAAATTGCGACAGGCACTCTGTTCAGCACCAGTGTTAGGGACTCCTGATTATACCAAACCTTTTTCGCTGTATGTGCATGAGAAAGATGGATGTGCATTATCAGTTTTAGTGCAGATGCACGGCGACAAGCAGCGCCCTTGTGCATATTTTTCGGCTGTACTTGATCCTGTTGCCCGAGCATTGCCTGGTTGTTTTCGCTCGGTTGCTGCGACAGCTGTGTCAATACGCCAAAGCGAGGGAATTGTGTTATCTCATAAGCTGTTGGTATTAGTCCCCCATGCTGTTGATGCCCTGCTTAATCAGACAAAGACGCAGCATTTGACCAGTGCCCGTTTAACGGGATATGAGCTGACGCTTTTGGCTCCTCATATTACGTTAAAGAGGTGCGTGACGTGAAATCCGGCCACATTGTTGCCATACCCCGAGACTCAGTCTGAAGCACGGAAAGCACATGATTGTATTCTTGTGACCGAGGAACAAACAAAGGGTCGTATTGATCTCCAGGATACGCCCTTTCCAGATGTAGATGGAGAACTGTGGGTGGACGGGTCATGCCTGAAGCTACCAGATGGTACGACTTCAGCAGCGTATGCATTTACCACATTGCAAACAATAGTGGAGACAGCACGCATACCACAGAAATCAGCTCAAGCAGCGGAACTGATAGCATTAACACGAGCGTGTGAACTCAGTACAGGATTGTGTGTGAATGTTTATACAGATAGCCGGTATGCCTTCGGAGTAGCGCACGATTTCGGCCTGCTCTGGAAGGAGAGAGGGTTTTTAACGTCACATGGAGTACAAATAATGCATGGGGAGTTAGTTCATAATCTTTTAACTGCATTGACATATCCGAAGAAAATTGCCATCGTTAAATGTAGCGCCCATAGGAAAGTAGTCGATAAAGTTGGAGAAGGGAATGCGTTAGCAGACCGGGTGGCACGGGAGACTGCGATGCAGCCTGGTGCTACTGCCATGTATGTAGTGAAGTCGCAAGTAGAAAGATGGCACGATGCGAAGGAAGAAGTGCGAGAAATACAGAGGACCGCTTCTGATAAAGAACGGGAGCAATGGTCCAGTGAGGGAGAATTGGATGATGAGGGTTGCTGGAGAAATAAGCAGATGGATAGATGGAAATTACCCACGACTTTTGTACAACCTATGGTTCAGATGGCACATGGGCTAGCACATGTTGGAGCTTCCGCAATTGTAAAATTGCTTACCCAAGTCTGGGAGCATCCAGAGATTGCTAGCACGGCAAAGAGGGTGGTGCAGACCTGTATGATCTGCCTGAGGTACAACCCAGGAAAGGGTACTCGAACTCCAGCAGGAGGATTTGTAACACCTACTGCACCCTTTGAGGTTCTGCAGATGGATTACATCCAGCTTGAGCGCTGTAACAATTTGAAGTATGTTCTAGTAGTGGTTTGTGCCTTTAGCAAATGGGTTGAGGCATACCCTACGAAAGACAATACTGCAATGACTACCGCCAAGATGCTGTTGAAGGAGTTCTTCCCTCGATATGGCGTTTGTAGACTTCTGTGGAGTGATAACGGACCCCACTTTATAGCGGATGTTATAAAGTATGTTTTGAAGGGTCTGGGCATCACCCAGAAGTTCCACGCAGTGTTTCACCCTCAATCTGCAGGACTAGTCGAGAAGTATAATGGTACACTGAAGCTCAAGATCGCTAAAATCCAAGCTTCGACATCTTTGACTTGGCCAGATGCTTTACCACTGGCGTTATTGTCAATTAGGTCGGTACCGCACTCTCGAACCGGTCTTACACCGTACGAGATTGTCTTTGGACGCCCAATGAATATTTGGGGTCCACCAAAACCTAAGACTGTGTATAATGTACCTTGTGTAATGATGAATGATTATCTGGCGCAGTTAACGGATAACTTGGTTTCTATTCATCAACAGGTCCGGGAGGCGCTCCCTGATCGGTCCACCGGTGAAGGACATAGTCTCCGGCCTGGCGACTATGTCATGATAAAAATCTTTGACAGAACGAACAGCCTGGAGCCGAGATGGGTTGGTCCTGAGCAAGTCCTACTTGCAACGAGGACGGCTGTGCGAGTTTCCAACAGAAAGAATTGGATCCATTCCCTGCACTGCCGCAAAGTACCGCCCGGATTGGTGGAGCCTGCTGTATTGACCGATCAACGAGAGATTCTGACCACAGAGAAAGGCCGTGCTGTGGAACCGAACGACGCTGAGGAGCTCTTTCCGGACCACGCGACTCCTGGAGGAAAGCGATATCATCTCAGGCCAAGAAAGTGAATCCTTCAGTATCGGGACATGTTGTCAGAACGGCCCTTGGGTTAGTGAAACGGAGAGCCAATGAGGCAAGGGGGGGGGGATCAGCCCTGCATTAGTGTAGCGACACCCGTCTTGGCCCGTTGGTGAAGAAATCGACCGCTGCCCAAGGGGAAGAGTTCTGACAAACCTTTTTAGTTTCAGGAAGATATTGATTCTTTATTCTGCCATGGAGAAAAAGAAAATTCTTTGTGCAACAGGTTTTATGCTCACAGTAGCTATTGTTGGGATAACCACATGGTTTGTGGAGGATGTGACTCCTGCTCGAGAGTTACTTGTGTTGACCACTCCAGTGCCTGAGGAGCACTACTTCTATACCCTTCCGTATCAAGAATTGAAGCATCGTCGGTCTTATTTGAATAACACTTTCATCCAGATGTTGCATCATACCCACGTTGCCACGAATGCTACGAACTGTTGGATATGTGGTATGATGCCAGCTCATCAGAAGAAAGGAGGAACTCCATTCATACCTCTTCCTTTCTCTCATAATGGCTCTTGTAGAGCATGGTACACTTTGCTTTTTGCCACCCGGAAACCCACAGTGGGACGATTACTCTTCAGACTCAATAAAGAATGTCATCAGGATAAAGATGGATATCCGCAAGCGAATGGGACAATTTGGGAATGGGAAGAGTATCGACCAGACAATGAATCGATTCCTTCTATTTTCATGAACACCAGAGACACTGTGGGAAAAGACAGATTTGTGATTCAAGTGGCACAAGCTCAAGCGGACCTGTGTGTCCAGAGTGTGGGTTATATTCCTGTTGGTGTTAGTGATTGCATTACCATATTAAACATCGATGGGCTGAATAACAGTACTTTCTTAGCATCCCATAATACATACTTCGTATGCGGAAATAAAGGTTATTACCGTTTGCCAGCCGGTTTGTCCGGAGTATGTTATGTAGCATTTCTATTGCCTCCTGTATTTTTGGCACCTGCATCCTATCATAAGGATTTGAAGTTGTTAAATAATGTGACTGTAAATAGGTATAAACGTACTCTATCAATTGATGATGTGGATCAGACTGACACCAGTCTGCAGCAGTACATTGATTTTAATTTAGGATTGTTTTTCTTCGTTGGAGCTGCCCTAAATAGTAGGAAAGTTCGAAGGTTAACAAGAGTGGTAGAGGCTGTGACAAACAAAACCGCTGCTGCTCTTGGGAATCTTACGGAAGAATTGCAGATTACTAGAATTGTTGCATTGCAGAATCGTATGGTGTTAGATGTTATGTTAGCTGACCGAGGTGGAGCTTGTAAAATTATCGGAAGTAGTTGCTGTGTGTTTATCCCTGACCACACGCCGTCAGTCTATAATGCAATCAACAGGTTGCATAAAATTGCAGCTGAAATCCATACAGAAAACGGCACTTGGTCCTTTTCTGGATGGTTTTGGGCATTGATCACTGCTTGGGGTTGGAAGGTTTTAACTGGTCTCTGTATAATTATAGCAGTTCTGTTTTCTTGTTGCATCTGTGTCCAATGTGGTCCTTTGCTCTGTTCCTTATGTGTATCATTCTGTATTCCCGATAAGAAAGCTATTGCCAATGTCACCTATCAGAAACGTTTAGCTAAAGAAGTAGAAGAAATGATGACAATTGACATATACGATGATTATCCTAACAAACCGGATGTCTTCAGTAAATGCTGAAAGGGTCGTCTGTTGTAAATTGAAACCACGATGTGATTAAGCATTTACTAAAGACATGAATTCTCCTTCCTTAGAACATGTCTCTTTCGTTATGTTGACTAAAGTCTGGACTCCATTTTGTATTGTCAAGTCTCCACGTGCTCAACATGAGAAGAGTCCTATCTTCGTGTTAGTTGCTCTTGTAATCTGCCTAGTAACAGTCTATAAATAGTTCCTTTGTCCGCCTGGCGCATGCCCAGGCTTGACCACATCTGTTATCAGTTAGTCCTTGCTTGACCATGTTTTCGCGGGCTTAAGGAGTGTGTCAGCTCCGCCCACATATTGATCTTGTATCGAAAATGTCCATAAAAGGTAACATTCCTTGCCTCATGTTGTATCCACCCACTTATGAGCCCCTCTGTTGTGTATAAAAGGGGACCGTGTACACAAGTTCTTTGTGCTACTCTATGCAATACTGAAGGGTGTTGTATGGATTGTAGGACCACCCTTAAGGGTTAATAAACTTTGTCTTTGTACTTTGCAGTTTCCGTGCCAACTTCCTTATAGATTCCATTGCAGGAGAGCGAACCCTTGTGTCCTGCGGGCCTAGCTGGGGCCTGTAATCATCAGTACCACCTGCGTAACCCTAACTACCTTAGGAGACTGTCACGCAGGGAACTAGAACCTCACTAGCACCACCTGCACTAGGAGAAAGCAACAACCACCTAAGTATCACAATACCTGTAGTGGTAATAGAACGTTACACATGATGCATCACATTCAGAGGTGTAGGGAAGGAAAACACATGATGCCTAAAACATTCAGAGGTGTAAAGCAATGGCACATGACGCATCAAAACACATTCAGAGGTGCAAGGAAGGAACACACATGATGCATAAAACATTCAGAGGTGTAAAACAAGGCACATGATGCATCAACACACATTCAGAGGTGCAAGTAGGGACAACAGCGCAAAACTCCACATGAGCCACCACCTGTGGCAGTCCCTGGGCCAACTGGCCTTGTCCAAGCTAGGACGCTCTGTATTCAGTCAAGCTGCGCCAGCTGCGCAGACTACAACGAAAATGGTCCCCCACCTAAACGTGGCAGCTGCCCACTAAGTGCTGGGCAGCTGTAGAACTGAGCGTGGGCACCACTGTGCCTGGGAAAACAAATATGGCCTTTGTGGGAGCCACGGGGCTCTACACAAACCTTCTCCCACTGGAGCGCACTCGCGCTCGGATTGGAACCATGAGGGGCACGTTGGAGCCTCACAGGCTCGAGAATCAACCAATGCGGGCCCTCGCCGGAGCCTCTCGGGGCTCGGAACACTACGGGAATGCCCCCCTCTGGTGGAGCCTCACGGGGCTCGTAAACACTGCACCGACAGCCTCCTAGAGCCTCACCGGCTCGAGAAATACTGCCCCCAAGGTTGGAGCCTTACCGGCTCGAAGAGCACTGCGCCCGCCCTCCGAGGGGGCGTCCGGCGCTCTGAGGCCCACAATGCTGCCCCCACTCACCGGGACTTGTGAAGACCTCGTCTCCTCGCTGCTTCGGCCACCGCGGCGCTGCTCTTCTCGGGGCCCAGGGGCGCAGGGTAGGCTCCTGCCTGCTCCGGGCTTACAGGTCCAGCGCGAGTCTCGGGAAGGAGGCGGGGTAGGCTCCCGCCCTCCAACTTCCTGTCCTGGTTGTCCCGGCGGCCCGCCCCCGGCCCGCCTGACTTCCAGGAGGTCCCGGCCCGGGTTGCAGCGGTGATTTAAGTGATTAGAGGGGTGGGCTCCCTCTGTAAATGCAATCGTCGGCGGGGTAGGCACCCGCCGCAACAACAAGCAAATAAGTGGGGTGGGCACCCGCCGACAAGCACCCCAAACACGGGGTAGGCTCCCGTCACCAGCAGCACACGGGGTGGGCACCCGTTGTCACAAACAAAGCGCCCCTGGCGCCGAGGGCAAGTCCAGCACTTCCAGGCGCTGGAGGCTGTAGTGGAGCACCAAGTATCACGCTCCCTGACGCTGGGGTCCCAACAAAGCGCTCCTGGCGCTATAAAGCAAATACAAGCACTCCCAGGCGCTAGGGATGGCAAGTCCAGCCAAAAAGTATTTCAAGGAGCAGGGGGGCAAAGACTGGGCCCAGAGCCAGCTCACAGGGCCCTCCAGCAGGGAGGCAGTCCCCAGTGGCGGTCTCTCCTGGCGCACAGCAGCAGCAGGCCCCCCCTCAAGTGGATCCTGCAAGAGAACACCATGTAAGGGGACACGGCCCCTTTTTATACAGTACAAGGCTTTGTCTAAGGTGCAGGGAAGGGGCGAACCAGTTCCAACAGGTTCCTGAGCACTTTGTTTTGCTCAGCCCCTCTCCCTATTCACTGGCAGGGCTAGGGTCATTAGACGCACCACAGGGGCCGGCGCCAGCATTGTATGGGGGAAGCCCTGTCCTATTCAGGACCCAGGTATACTCCTCCCCAGCCATCAGCATGCTAACTCCCCATTCACCACTGGGTGACTCCTCCTGACTCTGGGGATTTCCCCAGCCCGTCACATGACCTCACCAGCCAATCGCCATACAAGCCACACATTTCATACTGCACACTGAAGTGCCCACTTCTAGAAGTGGCACTTCCACACTAGGTACATGCACGCCGCACACATCAACGCGCAGCATTCACTCACACGAGTCCGCACATACCAAACACGGGCCTGCACACCCCACGCATCAGGAACTACCAGGGCACATACATTCCCCCATGCATTCCTATGGGCGGGCAGGCCAACCTCACAACACGCACGCACTTTACCCTGGGACACAGCGGTAAAGTGCGCAGAAGTCAATAAAATCACTAAACCAAGTCACAGTATTAAGCAAAAAGTTTCGGGGTGAACCGGCCATTAGGGCCAAGTCCAACAATTCTGATCTGACTTATCCCCAAGAATTGGGAAAGAAGGCAGATAGATGGGTCAGGACTAGAGTTAAGCAGAAAAACCAGAACCAGGGCGGTGATCAGAAAAAGGCAGACCAGAAGGGTAATGATCAGAAACAAAAAGACCAGAAGTCTTCACCAGGCCCCCAAAAGGCTCAGGGGGAGGGTGGTCCCAAAAAGGATAAAAAGAAAGATGGCCAAAAGAAACCATGGTGCAACTATTGTAAGTCCAACTCACATTGGTTTAGTGAGTGCACCAAAAAGGATAAGCCCCCAGCCACCATTGCCCCTAAGGCAACTGTACCCCCTAGTTCAGCTGTAAGTGGTGGTTCCCAGCAAAAGGGTGTAGTAGGGTTAACCCTGGGAACTGAGGAGAATTCTGGCCTAGTCAGGATACCTACTCAGGCTGTTCTGATCTGTGATGGGGACATAGATTTGTCCTCTACTGTAGGCCCCAGTAACCTGGGCAAGTACAGACAGACTCCTTTTATCAATGATAGGATGGCTCAGGCCTACAGGGACACTGGGGCTAGTGTCACAATGGTGACACCTGCCTTTGTGGACCCTGGACAGATCATACTAGGTGAGAACTACCTAGTGACCAACGCTAGCAATGCCACTACCTCCCATAGTGTGGCAATTGTTAACTTCTCCTGGGGAGGGGTAACTGGCCTCAAGAAAGTTGTTGTTAGTTCAGACCTTCCTGTGGAGTGTTTACTGGGCAATGATCTTGAAATTTCAGTTTGGTCTGAAGTGGAGTATAGGACCCATGCAGAAATGCTAGGGATAGATGCACATGTCCTTGCTGTGACCAGGTCACAGGCCAAAAGGTGCACCACTGAACAAGTGCTGGATCCTGGAACTATGGACCAGTCACAAACCAAGAGAAAGAGCAGTAGGGTAAAGGCTGTGCCTTCCCCCCTGCCTCAGGCACTGGATCAGCCCTCACAGGAGGATGATTCTGAGAGCCCTGAAGGAACTGTCCTAGAAGAACTTGAACCTGATCAGGTTGACTTTCTTGGGACAGGGGGACCTTCAAGGGCAGATCTGAGGCAGGCACAATTAGACTGCCCCTCTCTTGAACCCCTCAGACAGCAGGCTGCTGCTGAGGCTGCAGGGAATGCTCAAGGTACCCATAGAGTGTATTGGGATGAAGGGCTGCTGTATTCAGAGGCTAGAGACCCCAAGCCTGGTGCATCCAGGAGGTTGGTGATATCACTGAAGTTCAGAAGCTTCCTTCTTACCTTGGCCCATGATATTCCCCTTGCAGGACACTTAGGCCAGAACAAGACTTGGGACAGGCTTCTCCCTCACTTTCACTGGCCCCATGTGTCAGAAGATACCAAGGAGTTTTGTCGCTCCTGTGTCACCTGCCAAGCCAGTGGCAAATCAGGTGGCACCACAAAGGCTCCCCTCATACCACTACCTGTGGTGGGGGTTCCCTTTGAAAGAGTGGGCATAGATATTGTAGGACCAATGGACCCACACACAGAATCTGGGCACAGATTCATACTGGTGATAGTGAACCATGCCACCAGGTATCCAGAAGCTATTCCCCTGAGGACCACAACAGCTCCTGTTGTGGCAAGGGCCCTACTTGGAGTATTCTCCAGAGTGGGCTTTCCAAAGGAGGTCATTTCTGACAGAGGTGCCAACTTCATGTAAGGATATTTGACTGCAATGTGGAAGGAGTGTGGTGTGAACTACAAGTTCACCACACCCTATCACCCACAGTGCAATGGGCTTGTTGAGAGATTCAACAAGACCCTAAAGGGAATGATAAAAGGTTTACCAGACAAGCTTAGGCGAAGATGGGACATCCTTTTACCCTGCCTTCTGTTTGCTTACAGAGAGGTCCCACAAAAGGGGGTTGGTTACAGCCCTTTTGAGCTTTTGTTTGGGCATCCTGTAAGAGGACCCCTATGTTTAGTAAGGGAAGGATGGGAGAGACCTCTCAGATAACCCAAACTTGATATAGTGGATTATGTACTTGGTCTCCGCTCCAGGATGGCAGAGTATATGAAGAAGGCTTCTAAAAACCTTGAGGCAAGCCAAGAACTCCAAAAAGCTTGGCATGACCAAAAGGCTGTGCTGACTGTTTACCAGCCAGGGCAGAAAGTGTGGGTGTTGGAGCCAGTGGCCCCAGCAGCACTCCAAGACAAATGGTCTGGACCCCACACTATTGTTGAGAAAAAGGGAGAAGTCACCTACTTGGTGGACCTTGGGACTCCCAGAAGCCCCCACAGGGTGCTTCATGTCAACAGATTGAAGGCATATGTTGACAGGGCAGACATGGGCTTACTCATGGCTACAGATGAGGGGCAGGAGGAAGAGAGTGACCCTCTCCCAGACCTGTTGACTCAGAACCCTGATGATGGCTCAGTTGATGGTGTGGTCTTTTCTGACAGCCTCACTGTCCATCAGCAACAGGACTGCAGACAAGTTCTGCAATCCTACAGACATATGTTCTCTCTGACCCCAAGTCAGACAAACTGGTGCACCCATGAGGTGGACACTGGTGACAGTCTGCCTGTGAAGAGTAAAATCTACAGGCAACCTGACCATGTCAGGGACTGCATAAAAGTTGAGGTACAAAAGATGTTGGAGCTGGGAGTCATTGAACCTTCAGAGAGCCCTTGGGCTAGTCCTGTAGTTCTTGTGCCAAAACCTCACACCCAAGATGGTAAGAGAGAGATGAGGTTTTGCGTGGATTACAGAGGTCTCAATGCTGTCACTAGGACAGATGCCCACCCAATACCTAGGGCAGATGAGCTCATTGACAGACTGGCAGCTGCTAAGTTTTTGAGCACATTTGACCTGACAGCAGGCTACTGGCAAATCAGACTAGCTGAGAATGCAAAGGCCAAAACTGCTTTCTTGACCCCAGGAGGACATTATCAATTTGTGGTAATGCCCTTTGGTTTGAAGAATGCACCTGCCACTTTCCAAAGGTTGGTGAATCAAGTCCTTACTGGGTTGGATGATTACTGTGCAGCTTATCTTGATGATATTGCTGTCTTTAGCTCCACCTGGGAGGATCACCTGGTCCACCTGAGGAATGTTTTAGAGGCCCTGCAAAAGGCAGGCCTCACTATCAAGGCCACTAAGTGCCAGATAGGGCAGAGCAAGGTTGTATACCTGGGCTACCTAGTTGGTGGGGGTCAGGTTCAACCACTGGAGAGCAAGATCCAGACCATAAAGGACTGGACTCCTCCAACTACCCAGACTCAGGTCAGAGCTTTCTTGGGCCTGACTGGGTACTACAGAAAGTTTGTTAAGAACTATGGGTCCATTGTGACACCACTTAATGACTTGACCTCCAAGAAAATGCCAAAGAAAGTTCAGTGGACAGTAAGCTGTCAAAAAGAAAACAAGTTACTTACCTGTAACTTTGGTTCCCCAGTATTGGTAACTTTCATAGATTCTCATGCTTTGTATCATTCCCCGTCGTCGGAATGGGAGCCTCGGTAACAAAAATATATATATATATATGTATAACCATAGAAACAAAAGAGAAAAATAGGCCTAGGCCTCATCTCATTTTGTAGTATATCACCCTCTTTGTGTAAAAGAGCCCAAATTTTTGCCAGGACCAATCAGCCCAGCCTCACCCTCTGGAACCTTCCTGAGAGAGCTCAGAGCCTCAGATTTTCGTAGCCGTTGTGCCAACAGCCACTACCTCAGTAACCGGCAGAGCTTTCCCAGGGGAGGTGGGTGGGCGCATGAGAATCTATGAAAGTTACCTATACCGGGGAACCAAAGTTACAGGTAAGTAACTTGTTTTCTTACCCCAGTATTGGAACTTTCATAGATTCTCATGCTTTGTATCAGAATAGCAAGCAGTAAATCACGACAAGCACATTTCAGAAAACACATGGCTTTACAAACTCATCTCAGTGTACATGATAAAACAACCATTACTGAAACCAAATGTGCTTACCAGGATGGAGGGATTGTAGGGAAAGCTCACCTCTCATTGAAAAAGATTCCGGAGGACTGCTTGACCAACAGCAGCTTCATCTCGTCCCACCGATTCCAGGCAGTAGTGCTTCGTGAAGGTGTGTACACTGCTCCACGTTGCTGCCCTGCAAATGTCCTTGATCGCAACTCCAGCAAAGAGAGCCACTGAAGACGCCATCGCTCTCGTAGAATGAGCCCGGGCCCTTTTATCCAAAGGTTTGCCCGCAGCCTGATGACAGTATTGAATTGCACTGGAGATCCAGCGGGAAATGCCACTCTTGGCGAGCGGCAACCCCTTCCGTGGTGCACTGTAGGCAATAAATAGCTGAGTAGACTTTCTGAAAGAGCGTGTGCGCTCAAGATAGAATTTCAGACATCTCTGGACATCCAAAGAATGCAATGTTCGTTCCGCCTGGGTGGAAGGATGCGGAAAAAAGGAGTTCAAAATTAAGGGTTCATTCAAATGAAACTCTGAAGGCACCTTCGGGATGAATTTCGGGTTGGTTCTCAAAATCAGCACATCCCTCTTGAACTGCAGAAAAGGCTCCACTATAGAGAGAGCCTGGAGTTCACTAACCCTCCTAGCCGAAGTTAATGCCAAGAGAAGGGCTAGTTTCCACGACAGGAACTTCAAGTCCGCCCTGTGAATTGGCTCAAAGGGCGCTTTCATCAGTTGAGCCAGTACTAGGTTAAGCTGCCAGATAGGAGGGGGTGGTCGGACCGGAGGAAACATCCGAAATAACCCCTTAAGGAACTGCTTAACAATCCTTGCGGACCATAGAGATGGCCCCGATGTCTTCCGTCGAAAACGGGATATTGCAGCCAGATGTACCTTGACCGAAGAGTGCGCCAGACCTGATTTAGCCAGAGACAGGATGTAAGGTAAAACCTGATGTGGCCGGGACTTATAAGGATGGAGTTTATTCCTGTTGCACCATAGACAAAATCTCTTCCATTTTGCCCTATATGTCTTATTAGTGCTTGGCGCTCGCGCCTGAGATAAAACATCCCTGTACTCCTTGGAGAGATTCAGATGACGGAATTCTCTGTGTTCAGGAGCCACGCTGTCAAGTGAAGTGACTTCGGATCCGGATGGAGCACCTGCCCCTGATCTCGCGACAACAGAGATGGAATCAGTGGCAAGCGAATCGGGCGATCCTGGGAGAGAAGCAGGAGTTCCGTGAACCAGAACTGCCGCGCCCATGCTGGAGCAATGAGAATCATCTTGCATGGTTCCGCCCTGACTTTCCTGAGAACTCGAGGAATGAGGGGAATGGGAGGAAAGGCGTAGCAAAATGCGCCGAACCAAGCAATCGAAAGGGCATTCCCCAGAGACCCTTGATGGGGAACCTTGCTTCCTTGCTTGCGTAAAACCGGCACTTGGCGTTCTCCGGGGACGCAAAGAGGTCTATGGTCGGAGTACCCCATCTCTTGAACACTGCCTCCAGCGTGGCCTGATCTAACTCCCACTCGTGAGTCACTTCCGTCTGTCGACTTAGAGCATCCGCTGTGATGTTGAGACACCCTGCTAGGTGCTCGGCTTGCAGAGTGATCTTGTGAGAGATCGCAAAATCCCAGATCATCTGAGCTTCTTTGGACAGAGTCCGCGACCTTGTTCCCCCTTGCTTGTTGATATAGTGCATGGCCGTCGTGTTGTCTGTCCGGACCAGCACTGCACGATTCTGAAGTCTGGGAAGAAACGCCAGCAAGGCTAAGTGAATGGCCCTCAGCTCCAAAAGATTGATGTGGCGTAGTCTGTCTGCTGGACTCCAGTGACCGCTGACCTGAAGCTCCTGGATGACAGCTCCCCATCCTTCTAGGGAAGCATCTGTGGTCACCACCATAGGAGAAGGAGGGATCCGGAACGTTAATCCTCCTGCGATGTTCTCCTTCACCAGTCACCATTCGCAGGCTTTGCGCATAGCAGGTGTTATCCACACCTTGTCGTTGAACGACCCTTCTGCCTGGCGCCATTGTTTGTCCAACTCCTCCTGCAGAGGACGCATATGAAGCCTGCAATGCGGTATTAAAGGTATGCAGGATGAGATTGATCCGAGTAAGGACTTGTACCGTCGAACCGATACATGTCTCCTGTGCAGCATTTGGCGAGCGGAAGTGGTCAGTTTGCCTTGACGCTCCTCCGACGGACGAGCCGTGCATTTTTTCGTGTCCAGAATAGCCCCAAGGAACTTCCGTGACCTGGAGGGTATCAGCACCGACTTGGACATGTTGAGCTGAAGACCCAAATGGGTGAACAACCGTATGCAAGTTGACACGGCCTGAGACGTTGCCTTGAACGACGGAGCCTTGACGAGCCAGTCGTCCAAGTACGGGAACACTTCCAAGGACTGCTTCCTTAGAAAAGCAGCGACTGGTGCCAGCATCTTCGTGAATATTCGGGGTGCCGACCGAAGGCCAAACGGAAGCACCTTGAACTGGAAATGGCTCTTGCCTACTGTGAAGCGTAGATATTGCCTGTGAGCTGGGTGGATCGGAACATGGAAGTATGCATCCTCTAAATCCAGGGACGCCAAAAAATCTCCCGGGTTGAGTAGTCGTAGAATATCCTTGAGAGTAACCATCCTGAAAGAGAGTTTGATGAGATAGGTGTTGAGCTCCCTGAGGTCTAGTATAGGACGCCATGTATCTTCCGTCTTCCGAACCAGGAAGAACCTGGAATAAAACCCGTTGCCCCTTTGTGAAAGAGGTACGGGCTCTATCGCCCCCTTGATGAAAAGTTGCTGGGCTTCGAGATGTAATAGTCGGAGATGTTTTGATGGACGGGCGTCCGGAGCTCTTGTTGGAGGAAGATCTTGGAACTCCAACGTATGGCCACTCTGAACAATATTTAAGACCCACCGGTCCGATGTTAAAAGAACCCAGCTGTCCAGACAAAAAGATATCCTGCCCCCGACCGGTGTTCTTGGTAGGGGAGGAACAGTAGCCAGAGCCAGGAGGCCGCTATTGCCTCTTGGCGTTGTCTCGTCCCTGACGATTCTGACGTCCTCTCTGGGATTGTCGAGAGAAAGACGCCGACTGTCCTTGGCGTTGGCTGGAGTATTGACCTTTATAGGACTGTCCTGATTGTGTGGAATATTGACGTTGGTTTCCTCTGTAATTAGAAAACCCCCGACCACGTGCCCCTCTGAATGGCACTTTGCGATAGTTCAAAGACCCCAAGGACTTAGCTGTGTCTGTGTCCTTTTTTATGCTTTGGAGGGCGTCATCCACATGCTTACCAAAAAGCATCTCCCCGTCAAAGGGAAGGTACAAGATCTTATTCTGGACCTCCTGGCGAAACCAGGTCGCCTTCAACCAGCCTTGACGGCGCAAGACCGCTGACCCTGCCAAAGCCCTGAAAGCAGTAGAGGCTATGTCCATCGCACAGTCAATGACTTCCGAAGAGCATCCTTCCCCTTCCATTAGAACCTGCTTGGCTTCCTCTTGACTCGACTCTGGTAGCTGGTCCATGAACGGCTCCATGTCGCACCACATCTGGCGGTCGTACCTGCCTAGAATAGCCAAAGAATTAGCTGCACGCACCAACAAGCTGGCCATGGTGGAGAATTTTTTTCCCACATTGTCCAGCCTCCTGCCTTCTTTATCCGGAGGCGTGGTTAACGGAGTGGACGGATTCTTTGACTTGCTTTGTGCGGCTTGCGATATTACGGAATCCGGCTTAGGGTGTCCTAGGAGACATGCAGGACTGCCCTCAGGGGCCTTGTATTTCTTCTCCAGCCGGGGAAGAACCGGAATGACCGTCGCCGGATTCTGCATCGTTTTAATTCCCTCATCCCAGACATGTTCTATGATGGGAATTGATCTGACCGACTTCCTATACTGTGCTTTAAAGTCATATAGGAAGCAGTCGGACTGCTCCACTGTAAGGGGCAGACCAAACCTCTTGGATGCCCTGTAGGAGAGTAGGGTCTGCTTTCTATGTTCACCCCCACTTTTTGCTTTTGCTTTACTGGTTTTCGACTTAGATGTGGCTGTGGGCCTGCTAATCAGACCCACAGCCCTGCTGGTCTCTCTCTAAATTAATACTATGTACTTTAGGTGCATAACCCATTTGGATAGGATCACCTTATTGGCCCCTGTACAGTGTACCCTAGGTACCCAGGGCATAGGTATACCCTAGGCCTACCAGGGGCTGCAGCATGTATTATGCCACCCCTGGCCTGGCCTTCCATTTTGACACAACTGGCTGATCACTCAGCTGGGGCAAGGTCGTGTAATCACCCCTTGCTTGGGTGTAGTATTCCTATACCTAACTTACATATAGACACATGTGTACCTATCAGTCACTCCTATGGCAGGCCTTAACAATCCTGGAGGCAGAGTGCTTGGTAACATGTGAGATGGTGCTCTAGCATGAGCTGAGCCTGTCTGCAGCTTTCGGAACCATGTCCTTATAGCTGTTCTATGATATAGCCTACCATATACTCTTAAAAGTGCCTTATAATCTTAGACGGTTATGGTAACTATGGTTTGGCTTTATCGAAACATGTCGTGTAAGGTGTCTAACACTGTGGAATAATAACCCCATACCATTTCTGGACATGAGGATATTATTCCCCCCTTCTAGAGGGAAAGACATGTTAAAATCATACTTCACTGTTAGCCTCTGACCAAAGCCTCAGCATCACAAAATGGATGCTGCTGCCACGACACAAGTCTGACCTCCTGCAGCTGGGAGTGATCCCAGCCAGGGAGGCCTGGACAATAGGTTTCCTGCTTGGGGAGGTGCTAGCACCTCCCCAGACAGCCTTTAGTGTATTGGGGCAGGGTGGGCTGAAAGGAATGAGACATGCCTGGGGCACACAAGGTGTTCCTTGCATAGTCCAGTTCAAACCGGCGCTGGGGCACTCCAGCCCCAGCTCTGGCGCGAAACTGGACAAAGGGAAGTGGGTGTAACCACCCCCTCCCAGGTGCCACCCATAAGGCGTGACCTAGCAGGTATCCCAGCCCCCCAGATTAGTATAAGAGTGGGAGTTGGGCCTCAAGACTTTAGATTATCCTGAACCTGCAACTTGAACAGAAACTCTGGACCTTCGACATTCGACGAAAGAAGAAGACTGAAGAATCTCCCTTGTGGCCAAGGAGTGGCTACCCTGTGCAAACAGGCACCATCAAGAGACTACCCTTTGCTTTGCCCAAGTTCTACGAGGAACCGACTGCAGAGCCCAACCAGAGCCTTGACTTCCAGACTTCTCCGACCCTGACCCACATCCACAGCAGAGCTGAGATCCGTGGAGGCGACGAGCGACGTGGGACCGGCTACCTGGGAAAAGTGGCTAGTATCTTCAAGCGCAGCTTCTGAGGCACCCTCGAAGATGTGCACCGGGGATTGAGAAGCCCCACCCCCAAGCACCATCTGCACCGAAGATCAGCCCCCCACACTCCACGAGTTCTGCGTGGGGCCCTTCAGCATTTTCCTGCTTGCCGCGTCTGTCCGGTTGCTTGCCCGCTGGCTAGTGGCCTTTGTGACGACGCACCCTGAAATCTTCATCGCTGGTTTGGCTCCTCCAGACTGGCTCCTGCTCCTTTGAAAAAGAGAAGCACCCCAGACCTTCCTGGTCTGCACCAGAATCAAGTCCTCCGTTCTGCGTGGGTTCCGCTTGCCAAGGTTTGGTGAGTCCTAGTCCAACTTCGACGCCGCCGACAGCAAGAGCCTTCGTGGGACAGCTCGCCTCCTGGTCCTGGTCGTCCTCGACGCTTCCTGGTCCTCCTGGCTGCAGCGACAAGCTTCACCTTCACCTGCAATCTTCACGACATCGCCTGGTTCCTTCCTGGTTCCACGTGGTCACTGGCTAGTGACCTTGACTCTGTCCCTTCTGCTTGCAGGTCTCCTCTCTTCTTGATCCCAGCCTTGGGATCCACCGGACACTCTTCACTGACTGCCTGTCAGCATCTTTCTTCAGGCATCCATAGGAGTCGACGACGAAAACCGACGCGACTTCACCCCTATGCACCCGCGGCCTGTGGGCTAGGTAACTTGGGTACTCCGGTGCTCATCAGGATAGTGACTATCCTAGTGTCTAGTTTTCCAGTCTCGACTTCCTAGCTACTCCGGAAGTGTCCTAAATCTATCGATTTCTAAACTGTACTATTGCTAGTGACTTTTACGCATTACGCGTGAGTGTTTCCACTCTGCACACGAATCCCGTGGGCCTCCCACTTCCTAACCTTTGGTAGTATAGTGTAGCCCCAGCGAATCCCTAGGCCTAGGCCTATTCTATTTCCGTGACAGTGGTCCTTATACCACTTACTTAGTATATGGTTTACGTGGCCACTAGGGCCTAACTGTATTACTTACCTGTGTGACTTAATGTATGCTTAAATAAGACTGTGTTGTACTTACCTCTAATCTCATAAAGAGTGCTGAGGGTTTGACTAGAATGAATACACTTTATTTGATATATATATCTGTTGTGGTGTCCTTTCATTTGGTATTCAAGGGATTATATATGGTATCACAGCTGGCTTCACATGCCATTCAGAGTTTAGCCTAAGACTGCTCTTGTCCATGCTACCACTAGGATAGCTGGTCTATAAGGTTGACTTTACAACCAATCACCATAAGGGTATTTGGACTGATATAAGGTGTGCACTAGAACTAGTGACATCATACATCAGGCCAACTTCTCACATGCCCGTTCCATCAAATTATGGATGTGAGAAGTTGGCCTGATGTATGATGTCACTAGTTATAGTGTACACCTTATATCAGTCCAAATACCCTTATGGTGATTGGTTGTAAAGTCAACCTTATAGACCAGCTATCCTAGTGGTAGCATGGACCAGAGCAGTCTTAGGCTAAACTCTGAATGGCATGTGAAGCCAGCTGTGATACCATATATAATCCCTTGAATACCAAATGAAAGGACACCACAACAGATATATATATAAAATAAAGTGTATTTATTCTAAGCAAACCCTCAGCACTCTTTATGAGTTTAGAGGTAAGTACAACACAGTCTTATTAATGCATACAGTAAGTCACACAGGTAAGTAATACAGTTAGGCCCTAGGGGCCACGCAAACCATATACTAAGTAAGTGGTATAAGAACCACTGTCACGGAAATAGAATAGGCCTAGGCCTAGGGAATCGCTGGGGCTACACTACACTAGCGTTAGTTAGGGAGTGGGAGGCCCACGGGATTCGTGTGCAGAGTGGAAACACTCACGCGTAATGCGTAAAAGTCAATAGCAATGTTACAGTTTAGAAATAGATAGATTTAGGACACTTCCGGAGTAGCTAGGAAGTTGAGACTTGAAAACTAGACACTAGGATAGTCACTATCCTGATGAGCACCGGAGTACCCAAGTTACCTAGCCCACAGGCTGCGGGTGCATAGGGGTGAAGATGCGTCGTTTTCGTCGTCGACTCCTATGGATGCCTGAAGAAAGATGCTGACAGGCAGTCAGGGGAGAGTGTCCGGTGGATCCCAAGGCTGGGATCAAGAAGAGAAGAAACCTGCAAGCAGAGGGGACAGAGTCAAGGTCACTAGCCAGTGACCACGTGGAACCAGGAAGGAACCAGGCGATGTCGTGAAGAGTTGCAGGTGAAGGTGAAGCTTGTCGCTGCAGCCAGGAGGACCAGGAAGCGTCGAGGACGACCAGGACCAGGAGGCGAGCTGTCCCACGAAGGCTCTTGCTGTCGGCGGCGTCGAAGTTGGACTAGGACTCACCAAGCCTTGGCAAGCGGAACCCACGAAGAACAAAGGACTTGCTTCTGGTGCAGACCAGGAAGGTCTGGGGTGCTTCTTCTTTGCAGAGAAGTGGGAGCCAGTCTGGAGGAGCCAAACCAGCGCAGAAGATTTCAGGGTGCGTCGTCACAGAGGCCACTAGCCAGCGGGCAAGCAACCGGACAGACGCGGCAAGCAGGAAAATGCTGAAGGGCCCCACGCAGGACTCGTGGAGTGTGGGGGGCTGATCTTCGGTGCAGATGGTGCTTGGGGTTGGGGCTTCTCAATCCCCGGTGCACAACTTCGAGGGTACCTCAGAAGCTGCGCTGTAAGTTACTAGCCACTTTTCCCAGGTAGCCGGTCCCACGTCGCTCGTCGCCTCCACGGATCTCAGCTCTGCTGCAGATGTGGATGAGGGTCGGAGAAGTCTGGAAGTCAAGGCTCTGGTCGGGCTCTGCAGTCGGTTCCTCGTAGAACGGTCGCAAAGCAAAGGGTAGTCTCTTGATGGTGCCTGTTTGCACAGGGTAGCCACTCCTTGGCTACAAGGGAGATTCTTCAGTCTTCTTCTTTCGTCGAATGTCGAAGGTCCAGAGTTTCTGTTCAGTTTTGCAGGTTCAGGATAATCTAAAGTCTTGAGGCCCAACTCCCACTCTTATACTAATCTGGGGGGCTGGGATACCTGCTAGGTCACGCCTTATGGGTGGGACCTGGGAGGGGGTGGTTACACCCACTTCCCTTTGTCCAGTTTCGCGCCAGAGCTGGGGCTGGGGTGCCCCAGCGCCGGTTTGAACTGGACTATGCAAGGAACACCTTGTGTGCCCCAGGCATGTCTCATTCCTTTCAGCCCACCCTGCCCCAATACACTAAAGGCTGTCTGGGGAGGTGCTAGCACCTCCCCAAGCAGGAAACCTATTGTCCAGGCCTCCCTGGCTGGGATCACTCCCAGCTGCAGGAGGTCAGACTTGTGTCGTGGCAGCAGCATCCATTTTGTGATGCTGAGGCTTTGGTCAGAGGCTAACAGTTGAAGTATGATTTTAACATGTCTTTCCCTCTAGAAGGGGGGAATAATATTCTCATGTCCAGAAATGGCATGGGGGTATTATTCCCGAGTGTTAGACACCTTACACGACATGTTTTGATAAAGCCAAACCATAGTTACCATAACGTCTAAGATTATAAGGCACTTTAAGAGTATATGGTAGGCTATATCATAGAACAGCTATAAGGACAAGGTTCCGAAAGCTGCAGACAGGCTCAGCTCATGCTAGAGCACCATCTCACATGTTACCAAGCACTCTGCCTCCAGGATTGTCAAGGCCTGCCATAGGAGTGACTGATAGGTACACATGTGTCTATATGTAAGTTAGGTATAGGAATACTACACCTAAGCAAGGGGTGATTACACGACCTTGCCCCAGCTGAGTGATCAGCCAGTTGTGTCAAAATGGAAGGCCAGGCCAGGGGTGACACAATACATGCTGCAGCCCCTGGTAGGCCTAGGGTACACCTATGCCCTGGGTACCTAGGGTACACTGTACAGGGGCCAATAAGGTGATCCTATCCAAATGGGTTATGCACCTAAAGTACATAGTATTAATTTAGAGAGAGAACAGCAGGGCTGTGGGTCTGATTAGCAGGCCCACAGCCACATCTAAGTCGAAAACCAGTAAAGCAAAAGCAAAAAGTGGGGGTGAACATAGAAAGCAGACCCTACTCTCCTACACAACCCCCCCCCAAACTTAGGGACATTAAACTAACCTTGACCAGTTGAGTCTTCATGTTCTAAGTGGAAATATCTGGAGAGTCCATCTGCATTGGCATGGTCAGTCCCAGGTCTATGTTCCACTGTGAAGTCCATCCCCTGTAGGGAAATGGACCACCTAAGAAGTTTGGGATTTTCACCCTTCATCTGATTTAGCCACAAGAGGGGCTTATGGTCTGTCTGAATCTTGAAGTGAGTGCCAAACAAGTATGGCCTCAGCTTCTTCAGGGCCCAAACCACAGCAAAGGCCTCCCTCTCAATAGCTGACCAACGTTTCTCTCTAGGGGTCAGCCTTCTACTTATAAAAGCAATGGGCTGGTCTTGACCATCTACATTCAGTTGTGAAAGAACAGCTCCCACACCTAACTCAGAAGCATCTGTCTGGACAATGAACTCTTTGGAGTAGTCTGGACTTTTCAGAATAGGTGCACTGCACATGGCCTGCTTCAGGTCATCAAATGCTTTTTGACAGCTTACTGTCCACTGAACTTTCTTTGGCATCTTCTTGGAGGTCAAGTCATTAAGTGGTGTCACTATGGACCCATAGTTCTTAACAAACTTTCTGTAGTACCCAGACAGGCCCAAGAAAGCTCTGACCTGAGTCTGGGTAGTTGGAGGAGCCCAGTCCTTTATGGTCTGGATCTTGCTCTCCAGTGGTTGAACCTGACCCCCACCAACTAGGTGGCCCAGGTATACAACCTTGCTCTGCCCTATCTGGCACTTAGTGGCCTTGATAGTGAGGCCTGCCTTTTGCAGGGCCTCTAAAACATTCCTCAGGTGGACCAGGTGATCCTCCCAGGTGGAGCTAAAGACAGCAATATCATCAAGATAAGCTGCACAATAATCATCCAACCCAGTAAGGACGTAATTCACCAGCCTTTGGAAAGTGGCAGGTGCATTCTTCAGACCAAAGGGCATTACCACAAATTGATAATGTCCTCCTGGGGTCGAGAAAGCAGTTTTGGCCTTTGCACTCTCAGCTAGTCTGATTTGCCAGTAGCCTGCTGTTAGGTCAAATGTGCTCAAAAACTTAGCAGCTGCCAGTCTGTCAATGAGCTCATCTGCCCTAGGTATTGGGTGGGCATCTGTCCTAGTGACAGCATTGAGACCTCTGTAATCCACGCAAAACCTCATCTCTCTCTTACCATCTTGGGTGTGAGGTTTTGACACAAGGACTACAGGACTAGCCCAAGGGCTCTCTGAAGGTTCAATGACTCCCAGCTCCAACATCTTTTGTACCTCAACTTTTATGCAGTCCCTGACATGGTCAGGTTGCCTGTAGATTTTACTCTTCACAGGCAGACTGTCACCAGTGTCCACCTCATGGGTGCACCAGTTTGTCTGACTTGGGGTCAGAGAGAACATATGTCTGTAGGCCTGCAGAACTTGTCTGCAGTCCTGTTGCTGATGGACAGTGAGGCTGTCAGAAAAGACCACACCATCAACTGAACCATCATCAGGGTTCTGAGTCAACAGGTCTGGGAGAGGGTCACTCTCTTCCTCCTGCCCCTCATCTGTAGCCATGAGTAGCCCCATGTCTGCCCTGTCAACATATGCCTTCAATCTGTTGACATGAAGCACCCTGTGGGGGCTTCTGGGAGTCCCAAGGTCCACCAAGTAGGTGACTTCTCCCTTTTTCTCAACAATAGTGTGGGGTCCAGACCATTTGTCTTGGAGTGCTGCTGGGGCCACTGGCTCCAACACCCACACTTTCTGTCCTGGCTGGTAAACAGTCAGTACAGCCTTTTGGTCATGCCAAGCTTTTTGGAGTTCTTGGCTTGCCTCAAGGTTTTTAGAAGCCTTCTTCATATACTCTGCCATCCTGGAGCGGAGACCAAGTACATAATCCACTATGTCTAGTTTGGGTTGTCTGAGAGGTCTCTCCCATCCTTCCTTCACCAAACACAGGGGTCCTCTTACAGGATGCCCAAACAAAAGCTCAAAAGGGCTGTAGCCAACCCCCTTTTGTGGGACCTCTCTGTAAGCAAACAGAAGGCAGGGTAAAAGGATGTCCCATCTTCGCCTAAGCTTGTCTGGTAATCCTTTTATCATTCCCTTTAGGGTCTTGTTGAATCTCTCAACAAGCCCATTGCACTGTGGGTGATAGGGTGTGGTGAACTTATAGTTAACACCACACTCCTTCCACATTGCAGTCAAGTATCCTGACATAAAGTTGGCACCTCTGTCAGAAATGACCTCCTTTGGAAAGCCCACTCTGGAGAATACTCCAAGCAGGGCCCTTGCCACAACAGGAGCTGTTGTGGTCCTCAGGGGAATTGCTTCTGGGTACCTGGTGGCATGGTCCACTATCACCAGTATGAATCTGTGCCCAGATGCTGTTTGTGGGTCCATTGGTCCTACAATATCTATGCCCACTCTTTCAAAGGGGACCCCCACCACAGGTAGTGGTATGAGGGGGGCCTTTGTGGTGCCACCTGATTTGCCACTGGCTTGGCAGGTGACACAGGAGCGACAAAACTCCTTAGTATCTTCTGACATATGGGGCCAGTGAAAGTGAGGGACAAGCCTGTCCCAAGTCTTGTTCTGGCCTAAATGTCCTGCAAGGGGAATATCATGGGCCAAGGTTAGAAGGAAGCCTCTGAACTTCAGTGGTATGACCAACCTCCTGGATGCACCAGGCTTGGGGTCTCTAGCCTCTGAGTACAGTAGCCCTTCATCCCAATACACTCTATGGGTACCTTGAGCATTCCCTGCAGCCTCAGCAGCAGCCAGCTGTCTGAGGGGTTCAAGAGAGGGGCAGTCTAATTGAGCCTGCCTCAGATCTGCCCTGGAAGGTCCCCCTGTCCCAAGAAACTCAACCTGATCAGGTTCAAGTTCTTCTAGGACAGTTCCTTCAGGGCTCTCAGAATCATCCTCCTGGGAGGGCTGATCCACCACCTGAGGCAGGGGGGAAGGCACAGCCTTAACCCTGCTGCTCTTTCTCTTGGATTGTGACTGGTCCATAGTTTCAGGATCCAGCACTTGTTCAGTGTTGCACTTTTTGGCCTGTGACCTGGTCACAGCAAGGACATGTGCATCTATCCCCAGCATTTCTGCATGGGTCCTATACTCCACTTCAGACCAAACTGAAGTTTCAAGATCATTGCCCAGTAAACACTCTACAGGAAGGTCTGAACTAACAACAACTTTCTTGAGGCCAGTTACCCCTCCCCAGGAGAAGTTAACAATAGCCACACTATGGGAGGTAGTGGCATTGCTAGCGTTGGTCACTAGGTAATTCTCACCTAGTATGATCTGTCCAGGGTCCACAAAAGCAGGTGTCACCATTGTGACACTAGCTCCAGTGTCCCTGTAGGCCTGAGCCATTCTTTGGTTGATAAAAGGTGTCTGTCTGTACTTGCCCAGGTTACTGGGGCCTACAGTAGAGGACAAAGCTAAGTCCCCATCACAGATCAGGACAGCCTGAGTAGGTACTCTGACTAGGCCAGAATCCTCCTCAGTTCCCAGGGTTAACCCTACTACACCCTTTTGCTGGGAACCACCACTTACAGCTGAACTAGGGGGTACAGTTGCCTTAGGGGCAATGGTGGCTGGGGGCTTATCCTTTTTTGTGCACTCACTAAACCAATGTGAGGTGGACTTACAATAGTTGCACCATGGTTTCTTTTGGCCTTCTTTCTTCTTATCCTTTTTGGAACCACCCTCCCCCTGAGCCTTTTGGGGGCCTGGTGAAGACTTCTGGTCTTTTTGTTTCTGCTCATTACCCTTCTGGTCTGCCTTTTTCTGACCACCGCCCTGGTTCTGGTTTTTCTGCTTAACTCTAGTCCTGACCCATCGATCTGCCTTCTTTCCCAATTCTTGGGGAGAAGTCAGATCAGAATCAATCAGGTGTTGATGCAATAGCTGGTTTTGACAGTTGTTAAGTATTTGTTCTCTCATGATCAAATTATACAATCCTGTATAGTCCTTAACCTTACTTCCCATTAGCCAGCCTTCCAGAGCCTTAGTGGCACAATCTACAAAGTCAGTCCAGTCCTGAGTCTGTGTCTTCTGGGTATCCCTGAACAACAACCTGTATTGTTCAGTGGTTAGGCCAAACCCATCAATCAGAGCACTCTTCAGGACAGTGTAATTATCTGCATCCTCATCACTAACTGTGAGGAGCTTGTCTCTTCCTTTCTCAGAGAAGGAGAGCCACAAGATAGCTGCCCACTGACTTTGGGGTACCTGCTGTACTTTGCAAGCTCTCTCCAAAGCAGTTATCCATTTGTGGATGTCATCCCCACACTTGTAGGGAGGGACAATCTTGCTCAGGTTTCTATTATCATAGTGCCTGTCTCTATCTCTAGGAATGTTGCTGCCACCAGTGGGTTCTAACCCACTTAACTTTTGTTCTCTAGCCAGAGCAAGCTTCTCTTTGGCAAGGGCAAGTTCTTCCCTCTGAATCCTCAGATTAGCCTCCCTCATTCTGGCTGCATGCTCCTTTCTCTCAGGTGAAGTCATTCCCCTGTGAGAGGAAGCATTAGAGGTGTTAGAGACATGGGAGTGGATGGATTCCCTTGAAGGGGATCTGTCCCTCCTGCTTCTCTGTGAATGCCTACTTGTGGGTCTGTATGGGGGGACCCCATGCAAACTCCCATGTAAACTTAAGTTAGCCTGGCTAAGTCTCCTTACTTGGCTCTGGCTGTCTACCTCCCCATCTGAAGCCCCATCTGACTCCTCTGTGGTGGGTAGACCCTCCTCTGTGCCTAGGGCACCTTCCTGAGATGCCCTCTGAGCATCATACTCCTCTAGGAGTTGTTTTAACTGAAGGAGGGTAGGGTTTGCACCCTGTTTTATTCCTCTGGAGGTACACAACTGTCTCATCTCCTGGAATGTTAGGGTATCATATCTAGAGGGGGTCTTTTGCAGACCTGATCCTCCTGAGAGAGCATCTACTTGATCTACTCTCAGAGACATGATCTAGTGAGGGTGTGGTGTGTGCACCTACCTACACTAGTTGTATCTACTAAACCTTTCTAGTAGTTGTAGTCAGGGTGTGTTATTCCCTTCAACCTACAACTACAAAGTCCAGTAGGACTTAAGTATAATAATCTATGTTATATGTACCTAGACAATATCTGTGTGATCTTTCAATTTAGTATCTCAAGATTACAATGGTATTACAACAGCAAGCTCAGATCCCAACCGCTGCTCACCAATGTGAGAAGTTGGCCTGATGTATGATGTCACTAGTTATAGTGTACACCTTATATCAGTCCAAATACCCTTATGGTGATTGGTTGTAAAGTCAACCTTATAGACCAGCTATCCTAGTGGTAGCATGGACAAGAGCAGTTTTAGGCTAAACTCTGAATGGCATGTGAAGCCAGCTGTGATACCATATATAATCCCTTGAATACCAAATGAAAGGACACCACAACAGATATATATATAAAATAAAGTGTATTTATTCTAAGCAAACCCTCAGCACTCTTTATGAGTTTAGAGGTAAGTACAACACAGTCTTATTAATGCATACAGTAAGTCACACAGGTAAGTAATACAGTTAGGCCCTAGGGGCCACGCAAACCATATACTAAGTAAGTGGTATAAGAACCACTGTCACGGAAATAGAATAGGCCTAGGCCTAGGGAATCGCTGGGGCTACACTACACTAGCGTTAGTTAGGGAGTGGGAGGCCCACGGGATTCGTGTGCAGAGTGGAAACACTCACGCGTAATGCATAAAAGTCAATAGCAATGTTACAGTTTAGAAATAGATAGATTTAGGACACTTCCGGAGTAGCTAGGAAGTTGAGACTTGAAAACTAGACACTAGGATAGTCACTATCCTGATGAGCACCGGAGTACCCAAGTTACCTAGCCCACAGGCTGCGGGTGCATAGGGGTGAAGATGCGTCGTTTTAGTCGTCGACTCCTATGGATGCCTGAAGAAAGATGCTGACAGGCAGTCAGGGGAGAGTGTCCGGTGGATCCCAAGGCTGGGATCAAGAAGAGAAGAAACCTGCAAGCAGAGGGGACAGAGTCAAGGTCACTAGCCAGTGACCACGTGGAACCAGGAAGGAACCAGGCGATGTCGTGAAGAGTTGCAGGTGAAGGTGAAGCTTGTCGCTGCAGCCAGGAGGACCAGGAAGCGTCGAGGACGACCAGGACCAGGAGGCGAGCTGTCCCACGAAGGCTCTTGCTGTCGGCGGCGTCGAAGTTGGACTAGGACTCACCAAGCCTTGGCAAGCGGAACCCACGAAGAACAAAGGACTTGCTTCTGGTGCAGACCAGGAAGGTCTGGGGTGCTTCTTCTTTGCAGAGAAGCGGGAGCCAGTCTGGAGGAGCCAAACCAGCGCAGAAGATTTCAGGGTGCGTCGTCACAGAGGCCACTAGCCAGCGGGCAAGCAACCGGACAGACGCGGCAAGCAGGAAAATGCTGAAGGGCCCCACGCAGGACTCGTGGAGTGTGGGGGGCTGATCTTCGGTGCAGATGGTGCTTGGGGTTGGGGCTTCTCAATCCCCGGTGCACAACTTCGAGGGTACCTCAGAAGCTGCGCTGTAAGTTACTAGCCACTTTTCCCAGGTAGCCGGTCCCACGTCGCTCGTCGCCTCCACGGATCTCAGCTCTGCTGCAGATGTGGATGAGGGTCGGAGAAGTCTGGAAGTCAAGGCTCTGGTCGGGCTCTGCAGTCGGTTCCTCGTAGAACGGTCGCAAAGCAAAGGGTAGTCTCTTGATGGTGCCTGTTTGCACAGGGTAGCCACTCCTTGGCTACAAGGGAGATTCTTCAGTCTTCTTCTTTCGTCGAATGTCGAAGGTCCAGAGTTTCTGTTCAGTTTTGCAGGTTCAGGATAATCTAAAGTCTTGAGGCCCAACTCCCACTCTTATACTAATCTGGGGGGCTGGGATACCTGCTAGGTCACGCCTTATGGGTGGGACCTGGGAGGGGGTGGTTACACCCACTTCCCTTTGTCCAGTTTCGCGCCAGAGCTGGGGCTGGGGTGCCCCAGCGCCGGTTTGAACTGGACTATGCAAGGAACACCTTGTGTGCCCCAGGCATGTCTCATTCCTTTCAGCCCACCCTGCCCCAATACACTAAAGGCTGTCTGGGGAGGTGCTAGCACCTCCCCAAGCAGGAAACCTATTGTCCAGGCCTCCCTGGCTGGGATCACTCCCAGCTGCAGGAGGTCAGACTTGTGTCGTGGCAGCAGCATCCATTTTGTGATGCTGAGGCTTTGGTCAGAGGCTAACAGTTGAAGTATGATTTTAACATGTCTTTCCCTCTAGAAGGGGGGAATAATATTCTCATGTCCAGAAATGGCATGGGGGTATTATTCCCGAGTGTTAGACACCTTACACGACATGTTTTGATAAAGCCAAACCATAGTTACCATAACCGTCTAAGATTATAAGGCACTTTAAGAGTATATGGTAGGCTATATCATAGAACAGCTATAAGGACAAGGTTCCGAAAGCTGCAGACAGGCTCAGCTCATGCTAGAGCACCATCTCACATGTTACCAAGCACTCTGCCTCCAGGATTGTCAAGGCCTGCCATAGGAGTGACTGATAGGTACACATGTGTCTATATGTAAGTTAGGTATAGGAATACTACACCTAAGCAAGGGGTGATTACACGACCTTGCCCCAGCTGAGTGATCAGCCAGTTGTGTCAAAATGGAAGGCCAGGCCAGGGGTGGCACAATACATGCTGCAGCCCCTGGTAGGCCTAGGGTACACCTATGCCCTGGGTACCTAGGGTACACTGTACAGGGGCCAATAAGGTGATCCTATCCAAATGGGTTATGCACCTAAAGTACATAGTATTAATTTAGAGAGAGAACAGCAGGATCTGTGGGTCTGATTAGCAGGCCCACAGCCACATTTAAGTCGAAAACCAGTAAAGCAAAAGCAAAAAGTGGGGGTGAACATAGAAAGCAGACCCTACTCTCCTACAATGGAAACCACCAATATCTGCTGGAGGCGATATATTTGTCTCCCGGCCCACAGCATCCGGATCCTGCATACCAGTGTCATCAGGGTCCCCATCCGGATCCCCTGGATCAGTAAGAGGGATCACCTGCCCCTCGTCGTCCTCATCTGTATCCAAATCTTGTGTGTCTCGATCGGCAGGTTCCGTACCTGAAGGTTGAGGAACCACTAACGGTACCACCGTTGAAGTGGTACGAGGTATGTCCCTTGGCAGAGGTGGCAAATCCATTGCCATGTCACGTGGCACTACAGACGTAGAAGGACGCACCGGAGTGAGATCTGGTAATGACGGAAAACGAGCTTTATAGTCTTGCAGCATCATTTGCAAATCCGTCACTAAAGCCACTGGCAAGGCTATCATATCCTGCCTCAGAGAGCGGGGATGTATTTCCTGTGAAAAGCTTTGTCGCTCCTCCTGCACCTTTGGACCATAAAACTCCTCAGTATCCGTGTCCTGCTGTTTCACATTGAGGTCTGAAGGGCTGTAGGCGTCCCCATACTGCCCATCCTCTTCCTCCTCCTCCGAGTCATCGAGAAGCATGGATGGTGGCAAAGGCGTGACCCGCCTAGGAGAAGTCATGTCCGGCGTAATCTTTAATCCCTGGATGGCAAATCCCGAATTCTTCGTCGTCGACGGTCCCGTCGATGGTCCCGTCGACGGAGTCGATGGCAAAGGGATTCCCTGCGTCGACGAACTCGACGACGACATCGTCGACTGAAGGGTAACTGTCGTCGACGGGGCTAGAATAGTCGTCGACGATGAGGACGTCGACAGTTCCGGAATCGTCGTCGACGGGGCAGTCGTCGACGGAGCCCTCTTCTTCGTCGACGGAGCATGTTTCATCGTCGACGGAGCAACCGTCGACGGTCTCGTCGACGAACTCGTCGTCAGCAACATCGTCGACGTGGTCTTCGTCGTCGACACCGCCGTCGAAGACGAGAAAGAAGCCGTCGTAGACGATGAAGTAGATATCGTCGACGGTCTCGTCGACGACCCCATGGAAACAGTCTTAACTATGGAGATCGTCGTCGACGTACCTGCCTTAGTCTGCGTCGACGGACGCTGTTTCTTCACTGGAAGTGACTGAGAAGTTTCTGCAGCATGTTTCTTCACAGATTTCTCCTTCTGGGACGGAGGTGAAGATGTTGCAACCTCCTTCTTGTCCCTAAGGGCTACGTCCACACCAGCAGCCCGTCCCTGCCTCTCCTTTACACTGCCGTGAGGAGATTTCATGGGACCAGCCTCCTCAGACCTTTCAGAGATCCCGTGAGGGGCTTTGAGAGGGGGTTCCGCAGAGGTGGAGGGAGATGACCTACCCCTCTTCTTAGATCTCCTGGATGAGGTACCAGAGATTGATTCCTCCTCATCCGAAGAGAGAACCTCCGTCCTGGTCTTTAGCTTCTGCAGCCACGTCAGCAACCGACCCTCTCTGTCTCGCAAAGGTTTTGGTAGAGAAGGTCCGACAAATTTTACAGTCTGTGGCCTTGTGTTCCGGGTACAGGCAGTATATGCAGTTTTCATGCTTATCTTCCACAAACAGTCTCTTCTTCCCACAAGAAGCACAGGATCTGAATAAAGCTTTCTTCTCCTTTTCTGACATTATGTCACAAAAGACGGCAAATAAAGATGACTAATAGTAAAATTCTGAGAAACTGAGCAGAGCTCAGTGGAGACTCCCTAGCACAACGTGCGGTAGAAAAATCTGAGGCTCTGAGCTCTCTCAGGAAGGTTCCAGAGGGTGAGGCTGTGCTGATTGGTCCTGGCAAAAATTTGGGCTCTTTTACACAAAGAGGGTGATATACTACAAAATGAGATGAGGCCTAGGCCTATTTTTCTCTTTTGTTTCTATGGTTATACATATATATATATATATTTTTGTTACCGAGGCTCCCATTCCGACGACGGGGAATGATACAAAGCATGAGAATCTATGAAAGTTCCAATACTGGGGTAAGCATTTGATGACCTGAAGCAGGCCATGTGCAGTGCACCTATTCTGAAAAGTCCAGACTACGCCAAAGAGTTCATTGTCCAGACAGATGCTTCTGAGTTGGGTGTGGGAGCTGTTCTTTCACAACTTAATATAGATGGTCAAGACCAGACCATTGCTTTTATAAGTAGAAGGCTGACCCCTAGAGAGAAACGTTGGTCAGCTATTGAGAGGGAGGCCTTTGCTGTGGTTTGGGCCCTGAAGAAGCTGAGGCCATACTTGTTTGGCACTCACTTCAAGATTCAGACAGACCATAAGCCCCTCTTGTGGCTAAATCAGATGAAGGGTGAAAATCCCAAACTTCTTAGGTGGTCCATTTCCCTACAGGGGATGGACTTCACAGTGGAACATAGACCTGGGACTGACCATGCCAATGCAGATGGACTCTCCAGATATTTCCACTTAGAACATGAAGACTCAACTGGTCAAGGTTAGTTTAATGTCCCTAAGTTTGGGGGGGGTGTTGTGTAGGAGAGTAGGGTCTGCTTTCTATGATCACCCCCACTTTTTGCTTTTGCTTTACTGGTTTTCGACTTAGATGTGGCTGTGGCCCTGCTAATCAGACCCACAGCCCTGCTGTTCTCTCTCTAAATTAATACTATGTACTTTAGGTGCATAACCCATTTGGATAGGATCACCTTATTGGCCCCTGTACAGTATACCTGGGCATAGGTGTACCCTAGGCCTACCAGGGGCTGCAGCATGTATTATGCCACCCCTGGCCTGGCCTTCCATTATGACACAACTGGCTGATCACTCAGCTGGAGCAAGGTCGTGTAATCACCCCTTGCTTAGGTGTAGTATTCCTATCAGCCACTCCTATGGCAGGCCTTAACAATCCTGGAGGCAGAGTGCTTGGTAACATGTGAGATGGTGCTCTAGCATGAGCTGAGCCTGTCTGCAGCTTTCGGAACCATGTCCTTACAGCTGTTCTATGATATAGCCTACCATATACTCTTAAAGTGCCTTATAATCTTAAACGGTTATGGTAACTATGGTTTGGCTTTATCAAAACATGTCGTGTAAGGTGTCTAACACTTTGGAATAATACCACCATCCCATTTCTGGGGATGAGGATATTATCCCTCCCTTCTAGAGGGAGAAGACATGTTGAAACCTACTTACCCGGTTAAAGTTAACCAGAGCCCCAGCATCACAAAATGGATGCTGCTGCCACGACACAAGTCTGACCTCCTGCTGCTGGGAGTGATCCCGGCACGGGAGGCTTGGACAATAGGTTTCCTGCCTTGGGAGGTGCGAGCACCACCCCAGACAGGCCTTAGTGTATTGGGGCAGGGAGGGATGAAAGAAACGAGACACTGCCTGGGGCACACAAGGTGTCCCATGCATAGTCCAGTTCAAACCGGTGCTGGGGCACTCCAGCCCCAGTCCTGGCGCGAAACTGGACAAAGGGAAGGGGGTGTAACCACCCCCCTCCCAGGTCTCACCCATAAGGCGTGACCTAGCAGGCAACCCAGCCCCCCAGATTAGTATAAGTGTGGTAGCTGGGCCCCAGGAGATTAGATTATCCTGAACCTGCAACTTGAACAGAAACTCTGGACCTTCGACATTCGACGAAAGAAGAAGACTGAAGAATCTCCCTTGTGGCCAAGGAGTGGCTACCCTGTGCAAACAGGCACCATCAAGAGACTTACCCTTTGCTTTGCTGAAGTTCTACGAGGGACCGACTGCAGAGCCCGACCAGAGCCTTGACTTCCAGACTTCTCCGACCCTGATCCACATCCCTAGCCGAGCTGAGATCCATGGAGGCGACGAGAGACGTGGGACCGGCTACCTGGGAAAAGTGGCGAGTATCTTCCAGCGCAGCTTCTGAGGTACCCTCGAAGTTGTGCACCGGGGATTGAGAAGCCCCAACTCCAAGCACCATCTGCACCGAAGATCAGCCCCCCACACTCCACGAGTCCTGTGTGGGGCCCTTCTGCATTTTCCTGCTTGCCACGTCTGTCCGGTTGCTTGCCCGTTGGCTAGCGGCCTTTGCGACGACACACCTTTGAATCTTCAATGCTGGTTGGCTCCTCCAGACTGGCTCCCGCTCCTCTGCAAAAGAGAAGCAACCCAGACCTTTCTGGTCTGCACCAGAAGCAAGTCCTCCATTCTTCGTGGGTTCCACTTGCCAAGGCTTGGTGAGTCCTAGTTCGACTTCGACGCCGCCGACAGCAAGAGCCTTCGTGGGACAGCTCGCCTCCTGGTCCTGGTCGTCCTCGACGTCTCCTGGTACCCGTGGCTGCTGCGACAAGCTTCACCTCTTCACCTGCAATCTTCACGACATCGCCGGGTTCCTTCCTGGTTCCACGTGGTCACTGGCTAGTGACCCAGACTCTGTCCCTTCTGCTTGCAGGTATCCTCTCTTCTTGATCCCAGCATTGGGATCCACCGGACACTCTTCACTGACTGCCTGTCAGCAACTTTCCTTCAGGCATCCATAGAAGTCCACGACGAAACCCGACGCAAGTTCACACCTATGCACCCGCAGCCCGTGGGCTAGGTAACTTGGGTACTTCGGTGCTCACAAGGGTATTGACTAACCTAGGGTCTAGTTTCCGAGTCTCGACTTTCTAGCTATACCAGAAGTGTCCTAAAACTGCTTATTTCTAACTGCTAGTGATTCTATCGACTTTTACGCATTACGCGTGAGTGTTTCCACTCTGCACCTGAATCCCGTGGGCCTCCCACTTCCTAACTGTTGGTAGTGTAGTGTAGCCCCAGCGATTCCCTAGGCCTAGGCCTATTCTATTTCCGTGACAGTGGTCCTTATACCACTTCTTTAGTATATGGTTTGCGTGGCCCCTAGGGCCTAACTGTATTACTTACCTGTGTGACTTAATGTATGTTTAAATAAGACTGTGTTGTACTTACCTCGAATCTCATAAAGAGTGCTGAGGGTTTGACTAGAATAAATACACTTTATTTTATATATATATCTGTTGTGGTGTCCTTTCATTTGGTATTCAAGGGATTATATATGGTATCACAGCTGGCTTCACATGCCATTCAGAGTTTAGCCTAAGACTGCTCTTGTCCATGCTACCACTAGGATAGCTGGTCTATAAGGTTGACTTTACAACCAATCACCATAAGGGTTGTTTGGACTGATATAAGGTGTACACTAGAACTAGTGACATCATACATCAGGCCAACTTCTCACAATCCTGGCCTCTAATTATACTACCAGGCGGCCCAACTGTGCTATTTAGTCGAGTAGAACCGGGCCGAATACGAGAAACACTGGCTATTCCAGGATAGAACGGTGGCAGGTGCGCCCCTGTGGAAAGTTCCCTTCCTGAAGAAAACACATAGGCCACAGAAGTTATACCTGTCTCCAAATCACACGAGCGATGATGGCGTGGGACCAGACCAGCATCCGACACAGACTGACTTCTTTCCCCTCACCCATGACACCGCTTTTGGAAAACCTAGATTGGCTCATCTTGGAGTGGGACCAACGTTTGAAAGCAATCATTGGTTCCAGTCCACCGATTATCTCCCATCAAACCAGATCATTAGGTGGCACTTTAACTCAAAGATTTATGACCCTGAAAGAGGAAGTGGTTGGCTAATGGAGGTTGGAAAAGGTTTCATCAAGTGTAACGCATGTAAAGCTTGCTAATATGGACAAAATAGGAAGTCTTAACAAAACATTTGAAGGGCACACGGTCACCATAAAAGGTCAAATAACTTGCAGCATGTACCACCATCAGGGATCCTTATCAGGGTTTAAGTACTACGGGATCAGGCATATAAAAGCGTATCCCTGAGGACGTGACAGGGAGTAAAAACTGAGAAGACAAGAATCCAAACTGATTCTGACCTTGGGAAATGAGATGCCTTGGGGACACAATACGGACGAGGAACTTTATGTGCACCTATAGATCTTGAACTGGAATGAGATGTTTTAGTTGTAGACTCTGGACTGAAAAGAGGTATATTAGATGTCTTATTGTCAAGAATAATTATTATCGTAATATTAGTCCTGGTATATGAATAACTCAAGAGACATATGTAGCCTGAGCAACATGGCTGATGCCCAGGTGGAGCTGTTTAGGCAGCTATAGAGGAGTTTGGCTTCGGTTTCACCCCCGCCTCCGTCACCTACCTAGCTGGACATTGGACATAGTTCTTCCTTGTCTCTCTGCTGTTTTTCCTTTCCCCCCTCGCCTTCCTTCCTCTTTCTGTGTTCCTGTGGCTGCCTCCCCCTTCCAGCCGAGCCTACCTGACTCGATCTGCATTCCTTACCCCTTTTTTTGCCATTCCCTCTCTACCTTCCACACCTCATGGGACGTATATTGTGGCTATGCTGTGCGCTAATAACTCATGTTATTGTTGAAGTCACAGTTTTTCTTCTATGTTTTACTTGCCTCCTGTCACTGATGTAATTTTGTAACTTGCAACTCGCTGCTCCTCATGTAAAGTCCTCTGATACCGCCGGGTCTAGCCAGCACTATATAAAACTCGTCAAATAAATAAAAAATAAATGTAAAAACCATGTATAGTATTGGTAAGAGGAACATTTTATGGCATAGATGGGGAAAAGCAATTAAGTTGACTTGAAATGAAAGTGTCAATACCCTCACCTCAAATAGTTACAGAACAGAGGTTGAACTAAAGAGAGATTGGGGGATGGCTATTATATATAAAAAAAAAAGGATTTTTAGGAATTCTTTAAAAACAAATTCTTAGCACCAAGCATGTTGCACTTTTTGCATAAATCAAGAGAGCACACAGAACCTTCTCTGTAGATCAGTGCAATTGGAAATAATAAAAGTACCAAAATCTCTTGTTAATTTAGAGAACCACATTGCACTTTCTTTAACAATATTTTATAAGAAAAGCACTTAGCACTTTAACTGTGGATAAGTGCAAGAGACTGAAGCAGGTTGCACTTTCTCAAAGAACAAATAAACAGAAAGCACGTAGGAAGTTTGAATATGCAATAGGAATTAAACCAAATAATTCCATGAGAGTATATTCAATCTCTCTTCTTCTTGTTTAGAAATACATAACGCACTTTGATGAGGCACTTTTTGATTTCCCCGAAATATGTGCAATATAAATTAATTAATTTTTCCTCCTATAAATCTTGTGAATTCTTCAATGCACATCTTATCTCTATTTCTCTACAACATGAGATAATAGGAGTAGATAATTCCCTTTACTCTTTAAGGTAGCATGATGCATTTTTGTGTGATTCAACGAAATAATACGTAAGACTGTCCCCCAATTCCCTCCAAAAGTCAAGTCAAAAATATTTACACCAAAGGTCAATCCTGGCCCCTTTAATTCCAATTGAAACAATATTATGAATTACATTTTAAAAACATTATCTTAAATTATGACTGTGCATGTCCAGGGTAATAGTCACCAAGGAAAAATCTTATTACAAAATATAATGATTATTGGAGTGCCTTATTGTCCCAATGGAATGATTGCTGAAAAAAAAAAAATGTACATGTATTATGTCGGTGGAATTGAAAAATGGAAACTGAAAACATCATAGTTTAAATATAATTAGCTTTCTAGTTGCTATGGAACTGATGTGAATGATAATGATGAGGTAGGAAAATGGACACCAGATATCTCCATAATGGCAGGAACATTGATGTTCCAATTGCTGATGGGCTGTTGAGAGTAAGGATGGACACAAGCTCGACAAATGGGTAGATAAAGACAGCCAACGTAATTGTCAATTAGGTCCAGTGGAAGGCGTTTTACCAAAATGCATTAGCAGTTCTTTTTTAATCGTAATTGTACCATTGTACATATATTAACAAACAAAGAATTAATTTCTCACCTTTTGCATCACAAAACGGGTCTTCAGATTAGAATTGTGTGCTGCCGTGGTGGCTGGAGGAAGGAAATCACAGATAAAAAAAAATATATATATATATATATATATATATATATATATATATATATATATATATATATATATATATATATATTTATATATAAAATACGCCCTCTCAGCCAGTGTCCGGTGATGCTTGCCACCAAACAAACACAAACAACTTGGGACGACGACCCACTCGTAGTCAAGCGGATTCTTCAGTTTTTTATATCATTTTTTTCAGTTCACTGAATTAGTCAAGCAAAAGTGCTGCATGTGCTTTAGAGGAGAATAGCAAGACCTATGCGTATTGGCAACAAGCCTTTAACTGGGTCATGATATTTATATAAATGACCTACTGGCGGTTGCCAGTAAGTAGTTATAGTTACAATCTAGTTTCCATAGGAAGATGTCATTTTCAGGTGCCTACATCTTTTGCACCGCTTGATAAATCGCCATGAAACCTTCCCAAAAGATTTGTCCTGTACTTCAGATGGAGTCTGGAAAGTTTTGGGGCGGAGAAAAAAGGGGGTACCAACACGCGCTTCCCCTATGTTAATTTCAATAGGATCTTTGAACAATCCTACAGCCCGAACCGCTGGAGAGAATTTACACCAAATTTGGCAGGAAGTTAGATCTTGGTACGCAGATTGTGCTTTTTGTGATATGGTGTAAATCTGTTCAGAAGTATGGGAGATATCAAGTGGAAAACGCAGATAATTGCTACTTTTTTTTTCTTTCTGAATGATCCTTCATTATAGAGCAGGGAATCCCTGTTTCTTGTTGAGAACACTGAGGGGCTAATCACGTTGTATACATCTTTTTATCATTTTAGCCAGCTCCATCTTATATTCTTCTTCTGTGAAACAAATTTTACTTGCTCTTAGCATCTGCCCATATGGTATTCTCCATCCACTTTAGCACCGTTGGATGCCCTTTGTTGACATGTAATATTGAATTTGCTACTGGTGCTTTCCCATGAATGGTAGCTGTCAAGTTGTTATTACTGACATTGAATTCAAAATTCAGGAACGCACTGGGCTGTTTGCTGTGTGTTGTAGTGTAACTAATATTTAGATTGGACGTGTTCAATCTTGATATCAATTCCTTCAGTTCAGACTCCTCACCTTCCCCCAATTAAAAAGATGGTTGATGAAACGAGTCCAGAGCACAACATATATTTGCCCCGGGCAGCCTGACCGACGGTGGCACACGTAATCAGCGCTATGCCGCGTCCTGAATTATCTGCAATGAAACCAGCTTCCTTGCAAAAAAGGACTCCATGGCACGCCAGTGCAAGTTTCAATCGCCAGGTTTTGTTCACAAACACTTTGGCGAAACACAGGTTACATAAACGCATTTTGGTGCAGACAAGCACCTTGGTCACGATGCTGAACGTTACACCAATCACTGCATTTATAATATATTTACATATATAAAAATACATATATATATATATATATATATATATATATATATATATATATATATATATATATATATATATATATATATATATATATACACTGAAAAAACCATAGGTTTTACAGACGTTATAGTTAGGAATTAGCAATTAAAAAACCTTTGAAATACACAAAAAAACCATAGGTTTCAGGGACGTTATAGTTAGTTGGACATTTGACTCATATAAAACCAGAGAAATTCGCCCGTTATAGTTAGTTGAGCTAACTATAACTCGCGCGCCCGCAATGCACTGGTGATGACGTCACATATTACACCACTCATAACATGGTCAGTGAAATCACTGATGACATCACTGATGACATCTCAAATGACTTCACTGATGACATCACTGATGACATCATCCAGTGAATGTGCGTTTCTGTAAAGTTTAAATATTTTTCATATATATCTATGCCAAGGTGTATTGAAGAATGAGTGGATTTACAAGTGCCTGAATGGATTATTTAGTAGGTGCGTGACTGATTGTATAAGTGAGTGATTGAACGTGTCTTATTGAATGCATTGGTTAGTGACTAAACTGTGTGAAAGTCTGTATTAGTCTCTCAGTTGGTGTATAAGCAGCTGCATGGGTTGGTGAGTAGCTACATGAGTGTCTACATGGGTAATTGATTTATTGTCTGAGTATCTGTATGAGTGCCTGAGTGTGTGGGTGGGTGGGGGGGTGTGACTCTGTGCATAGATGTCTAAGTGGGTGATTCACTGGTTGTATGATTCAAAAGTGCATCTGGGAAGGGCTGCATGGGTGAGTTAGTGTGTGTACGGGTGTGTTGGTGAGTGAATGTCTCAGTGGTATATGAGTGAGTAACTATATATGTTTTAAGGCAGTATATGTGAGTGTTGGAGTATATAAATGACTATAAGTGAGAGTAAGTTATTTGAAGAGTGGGTGTATAAATAAGTGTCTGCTTGTATCAGTGATTGTATAAGACAGTAAGTATGTGTTAGTATCTGCATAAATAAGTGATGTGGTGTGTGTATAAATAACGCAGTTAGTGTGTATAACTGTATACATGAGTAAATGGAAATGTGATTGATTCTTTGCATGACTGACTAGGTTTGTGAGTAACTCTATGGATGAGAGGCGGAGTGTGACTGTATGTATACGTGTATGAGTGCATATTATAGTACTGTATTGATGAGTAACTGCATGAATAAGTGAGTGGATGTGAGTGTAGACCTAGGAAATAGTGGGTGGTATGTAGTATCTGGCATTGTTGTGTGTATGGTTTCAAATCTAGTAGTCTGCATTTTAGAGTGTGTGTATCAAAGTTTATATTAGGCCATCAGTATGTGCATCTGATTATCACGTGGATGATGTCAACAGTGATGTCATCAGTGATGTCATTTGAGATGTCATCAGTGATGTCACTGACCATGTCATGAGTGATGTAATATGTGACGTCATCACCAGTGCATTGCGGGCGCGCGAGTTATAGTTAGCTCAACTAACTATAACAGGCAAATTTCTCTAGTTTTATATGAGTCAAATGTCCAATTAACTATAACGTCCCTGAAACCTATGTTTTTTTAGTGAATTTCAAAGGTTTTTTAAATGCTAATTCCTAACTATAATGTCTTTTTCAGTGAATTTTTGTAATATTTTGGAACTCTATTATCCTTTTTTTAATTAATTAAAAAAATTATGTAATGTTTTATATCTTCAAAAAAAGTATGTATAGCTTTTTTTTTTGTGTGAGAAAACTGGAGTCCCGGACCGGCAGTGTACCAAGCTCCATCAGCACGCGAATCCTATCCGCTATATTGCTAGACTCGTAAATAATGAGCATTTCTTATCCGACAGGTTCGTGGCACCGCGTCCCGCTGCTACTATGGTATGTGACGGGTACGCAGTACCAAGCCGTGCGTTACGTCATAAACGTATGGTGTCACGCCCGGTGCACGTTGCGTATGCGACGAGTGCACACTGCCAGGCCCTGTTTTACGTCATAGACGCATGGTGACGCGCCGGGTACGTCATTCCCTCATATTTTTTGTCTCAAATCTATATCTAAATAAGTTTAAAGTGTAAATGAGAACAAGCGATAATCTAAAACATTTTAAACATTTATATATTTCTAACTGTAATAAACTTATATTATGGTAAATATATTTTCTCAAAATCACGTCAGGTGCGGCCTCCTTGCGCGCTCGGTGCGCGATTGGCATGTGACCGTAAAGAAAAGCATTTGATTGGTTCATAACATTTCCCATTGTAACAGTTGGAGGACCCCACCCATTTTAGTCATTCTCTCTAAAGCGTTTGATGAGAGACTCCTCTTCTGCTTAGAGAGCATTTTTTTAAACGTTTTGCTATGTACACATATCTGACACTACATACAACATGCAACCATCTTCATCAATATTCATGCTCTGTAAAGTAGCCTTCCACCTGTGATAGCCATGCACCTAAAAGTTACATACCCAAAGTTTTCCCCACTGCCAGAGGTAACATGGTTGCATACGCTGTCCACAGCACAATGTAATGAACACACGGACACAGAAAGATAGTGGAACTGGGTACGGGCATGTGCGCTCGACTCCTTTTTATTACCAGGGTCACATATCCAGTGACGTCTGTGCTGAATGCGTGTGGGGTGAGTGTAAACCAGCCCTCAGGAAATGGTTGCTGCAATCATCAACTACATCAGTAATCATTGGATCACACACAGATATTCAATAATAAAAGGGTCAATAGTTTGTGCTGCAGTAAGGTAGGGACACTAGATGTGAAATAATACACAAAAGATTCTATCATAAAAGAACCATAACTTGTGGTATACTGAGATGCAGGCAGTAGATCTGAAATAATACACAAAAAGATTGTATCATAAAGGGTCCATCAGATCTAGTGCACTCAGATAGCCACATCAAAAGCATTCAGCATGTGCACAGCCAGCGATGATGCATGATGCGGATGGGCCATACTAGGAACATTGTCTGTTGCCTACAGGACTGCCTCATCTGCAAAAGCACCTCCATCTGAATTGTAAACACTGCTGTCTGCAGTGTAGGCCAGAGAGCGGTCAGCAAGGGCCCACAGCCACGTGGCGTTGACTTGAGCTGCCCAGTTTGTCATACGCGAAGCAACAAAAAACGTGTGCGGACCCTGCGATGATGCGTATGCGTGGTGCGGACAGAGCGCACTGGAGCAATGTCTTTTGCCTACAGGACTGCGTCATCTACAATAGCGACTCAATCTGAATTGTGAACACTGCTGTCTGCAGTGTAAATTGAAGGCAGTAGTCAGCACAGACATCCATGAATACTTTTCTCACTTCCTCTTCACAAAATACAACAACATAAATTACAAAAAACTCTGCAATAAATAAATCAAAACAATTCGAATTGCGATCTCTGCTGTCCACAGTGTAGACTGTTATTCAGTGTTCTTTTTCACTACCAAGAAGAATTTGGTCATTGTACTAAACCTATAACTCATCTAAAAAAAGTTCTTCAAGCAAGTGTACTAAAAGGATATTGTGTATATTTCAATAGACGTTGTAGTTAGTTGCCTACTGGATTCTGTAATTAAACAATCACCACTCGATCTGAATTGTGAGCCCTGCTGACCGCAGTGTAGGCCAGAGGCAGTGGTCATTAACGCCTCACAGTCACATGCCGTTGGATTCGAAAGCACGGAGTTGGTTGCACCTGATCGGTGGGGATACACACAAATCATCACAGACTTTAACTTCTGACAACCTCAATCACAGAATCAAGACCCCGTTTCACTGTTCCGACCTGCTGTACCACGGTGTACTCCACCGACTGCAGTCAGCCAAGCCCAATAATCATGTGCAGCAGTTAGCTACGGAAGCACAGAGTGTGATGCACCTCAACGGAGGGAGTTGTGTGAAAACCAAGCAGCAGTTAATGTCGGACATCGTCCATTCTGGGATCAAGACACCGTTCCACTGTTGGGAACTAGAGTTGGTTGCACCTGGTCGAAGGGAGTAACTTCATCTCCACTCTCAGATGCAGTTCTAAAATCGTCCATTGTGGGATCAAGACCCCGTTTCACTGTTCTGACCTGCTGTACCGCGGTGTACTCCAGCGACTGCAGTTAGCCAAGCCCAATGATCATGTGCAGCAATTAGCTACGGAAGCACAGAGTCCGATGCACCTCAACGGAGGGAGTTCTCTAACAAACAACAAGCAGCAGGTTATATCGGACATCGTCCATTCTGGGATCAAGACACCGGTACACTGTTGGGACCTAGAGTTAGTTACACCTGGCCGAAGGGAGTACCTTCATCTCCACTCTCAGATACAGTTCTAATATCGTCCATTGTGGGATCAAGACACCGTTCCACTGTTAGGACCTAGAGTTGGTTACACCTGGTCGAAGGGAGTACCTTCATCTCCACTCTCAGATGCAGTTCTGACATCGTCCATTGTGGGATCAAGACACCGTTCCACTGTTGGACTACTGTGTTAATAGTATACATAGCACTCCACGGTGCTGGGCCTCAGGCTGGGCACTGTCTGCCTGTGTCGCTGTAGCCAGCATTGATATCAGGAGCCTTCCCAGCTCGCAGACCTCGACCCAAAAGCTTCCGCCGGCACGTGGTGGGCCCTCTTTCACATACGGCGGTGTTGAAAGATGAACTGTGGGGCATATGTGCGTCGCAGCGGCCATGACGGTTTCTGGGTACCAGCAGGCCGACAGCATTAGTCCCACAGTCACCTTCGCTCACGGAGTCAGCCTCGTGGCGGTGTAAGCTGTGTAGACCTGACAGACATGTTCAACATTCCGGAAGAGAACCACACCCAGAGAAACGTGCCTTTTATTCATACCCCTATGCTAGCCTTGTATACGCCGAGCCAGCCCAGTACGCTAAAGATTTGAGGGGGGGGGGGAGGGGTTGGGGCACGTACGCGCTATGTTTTCGTAATCTTCCCTACTGACTGTACTATGATGGTTGCGTCCACTGTCCACTTCACTCAATATACCATCAGTGTATGTTGAGATGTACATGTCTGTGCTCTGCATACTCAAGTCTGTCCGGCACATCCCCTCAACATTTTGCATTGTATACTTTTATATTCGAGAATCATTTGCCACCTTCGCACATACTTCGCTCCCATCTCTCCCCGCATTCTGCATTGTGTGGCAGAGGTGCTATGCCATGTTTGGTTTGTGTACATGGCTTGCCACGGTTCCCACAGTACATAGTGTTGTTGTCTGCTAGGTGTCATTGTTGTTTGTCCTGTTGTATGTGATTATATAAGGTAGCGCGTTTATTTATGAGCAGCGGTTTCTCCCATTTACATATCGCTGTCTTAAAGAGGATACAGAAGTTTTTCTCACAGGTGAAAAGTGCGACCACAATGGCAGTCATTCATTACTATGCAAGAATGTCCAACTGCACAACGCTTCTAAGCTTACAGCCCCCAATCTTGTGTGCTTTCTTAAAAGCACACCAACTCCCACAATCAGACCAACATTCACACAGCTTTCTAACGGCAGTTATCTGCTTCTTAATAACATGGACTGCTACGGAATGTGAGCTGGCATACCGTATGTGCTGACTGTTTGAAACCGGGTAACTTCCTGTGGCAATCTCTATTCCCACCCACACAACGTAACTCCCAAAGTTCAACTTGGCCATCAATACCTACTTTGAAAACAGATTTGATTAAACTGAGCAAACTGAAAGCGCTTTTGTTTCAAACAGAAGTGTCCCTCACTTCTCCAAAAGTAATTTATCGACTGCAGATAGTACGAACTTCAAGTAAAATACACTCCCTTTTAATATACGAACCTCCCATTACACTTTGTGAATTGTTACACAATTTTCAACAAATCTGACATTTAAGCTCTGGCACACTTTTTTAACACTGTCTCCTCCGGCCTTGTCACAGGCTTTCAAACTGTTTTTGGTATAATACCAGACTTCATTCATTCGATCATCTCTGGAATAACAGGAACAGTGCCCATAATTCTCGCTCTGTTTGCGGCCATCCTACTACTATTTTTGCTTGTAAAAAATGGCTGCGCACCCTGTGGTAACAATCATGTCTGACAGAATACGCCTCTACGCGAAGCTACATCAATACCGTGAAAAAATGGAACAACTTTTCGGCTGCCTGCCTCTATCTATTATTGGAGCCAGCTACAACATGACATTTATTTACACATAAGCAATCTGCGTGCAACCATCTTTTTATTGCAAAACTTGCCCATTCGACTGGCGAATGGATCTATGCCTTGCCAACATCCCAGCAAACGCTCCCGATATCCAGCAGGTAATGGAGTATCTTGAAAATCATGAACTCGATTGTTCGGGCAGTGGAGCAATGGCTTTTGCAACGCAAAAAGGTATCCTGGCGGGGTGGATTTCTGCGCAGCACGAAAGATCTCCTGCAACGTGCGACCTTTGACAACATCGCAGATTGCCTGCCAATTCAAATTGCCGCTCCAACATTCGAGGAACAATACTGTCCCTTCGAGGATATGAATTGGATCGCTTCGCTTTTCTCACACGATGGCAACAATCGCCTCTTGGAAGATTACGCATCTCAAGCCGCTGAAGACCTTCCGGACTGCAATCTCCAAGACTTGTAAGAAATTCACTTTATTCTTGGATTGATTTTTTTCCAACTGTTTTGACTTTTTGCTATAAACTTTAATTGAACTATTTTCATATAATAACTTTCTAAGTATGCTTAGGCATTTGAACTCTTTTCATTATTGCCCCTTACGTCTCCAGACTAACCAGGGATGGGTGATGTATGGCCTATGCAAATACGCTATTTACTTGCTAAATTAGCCTAAACCCGACATCCATTTTGAAACCATGTTTATTCTTTGTGCACGTCTCTCTGCCTGCCTGTTATCCTCGAAGCCCTTTCACACAAATTAGCTCATCCTTAGCCTCTGCTCACAAGCTGGTGATCAAGATAAAAAAAACACGGCATTGTTTAGGAACTGGTTGCCACAGTTTGGTAATCGTATCCTATCTTTATTTTCATTATACAATTTACAGTCATTCATGTCTAATAGGTATTGTTTATGTCACATGGAACTGTAACATGTAATGTGGAATTGACTGATGCAGGAGCTTAGGTTTGAATACAGCAGTAGCAGTTGGAGTTTGCCTCAGCTGGATGCCTTAGCTCTTGCACCAGTAGGTCCATTTATTGCACTTACATAAAGACACTTTTTATATAACTTGCAGACTTCATCGCTTTATCCCACACAGCCACTTTCTTAAACACACCTGATTTCACCATTTGTCTTCTGTGGCATTGCAAGATTCTGCGTTATATTCTTCACAATTAATTCTTTATTCCTGCTTGCTAAAACACTCCATTTGAGTCTTCATGACCGGTAGGGGTGAGTAGTTTGCTTCCCACTCCCGCTATAGTCTACACCCATACTAACACCACTTGCACAGCTATGCTACAGAGGCCAGTATACTACAGCGCCCAGAGCACATCAGTTTACAGCAATCAGCTCATGGTTTCATCCAGAGTGTACCGACACCTCACCTTAGCACCATCTCACTCTGGACAAAACAGCACTTTCACACCGGTAGGGGTGAATACTTCGCTTCACACTCCCTGTATAGCACACCCTAACCACCCCACAGAGCTCACAGCGCTCCTACCCGCCTCCTTCCTACTTTTTTCGCCCTTTTTTCCCCTTACTCGCTTCAATGGAATCACAAAATGGCTGCCAACACTTCCTAGTTGCAACCGTTCGCAGCCAATAACCAGCAAGCTTGTGCTCGTAAAGCCTCAGCCAATCAGATGGCAGAATTCACAAATATCGATATCTATAAATTTCGATATTTTTCCAAAACTACTGAACGGATTCACACCAAATAAACAAAAGCGTGCTTTCTAGACCAAGACCCTTCTCCCTGCCAAATTTGGGGTAATTCCGTTCACCCGTTCGACCTGTAGCCTTGTCTAAAGTTTCCTATGGAAACTGCATGGAGAAAACATGTTTGGGACCCCCTTTTTTCTCTCCCCCCCCCCCCCCCCGATGAATCACCCACAAACTTTCAACATAGGAGCTGATATGAACAAATAATTAGTTTGGAAAATTTCATGAAGACTCATCAAGCGACGCCAAAGTTATAAGCAAAAAAAAAAATTTCTTCCTATGGAAACTTGGTCCTAACTATAACTACCTACTGGCGGGACCGCCAGTAGGTTATATATATATATATATATATATATATACGCTGAGGTGTTTAACGCCACCAGATGTTTGATTCTCAGTCGTAACGCGTTTTGCCTGACACAGCAGGCTTGCTCACACAGGTGTGTGAGCAAGCCTGCTGTGTCAGGCGAAACGCGTTGCGACTCAGAATCAAACATCTGGTGGCGTTAAACACCTCAACGTGGTCGTTTTATTTACTATTGAAGGAATACTTATGTCCTGTGTGCTCCGCCGGCACTCAATGATCTGCCTTCCGAGGGCGGGGGGAGACGGAAAAAATAAAAAATATATATATATTCACAGAAAAAAACAAAGGCTACAGGGACATTGACGTTAGGCTCAGATTTCACTCATACAAAACCATAGAAATTCAGAAGTTGTAGTTACCTAAGCTAACTATAACTTACTCATCGGCAATGCACTGCTTATGACCTCACATATTACATCACGCATGAGATGGTCAGTGACATCACTTATGACATCATTGATGACATCTCAAATGACATCACTGATGACATCATCCACATAACCAATCACACACCCACTCACACCCATACAACCTCTCATACACCCACTCACATACCCATTTATAGACCACACAACTACTTACACAATCACTCTGACACTTATAAAGCCACTCACACAACCACTCACTCACCCATACAGCCACTCACACAACCACTCATTCACTCATACAGCCACTCACACAGCTACTCATTCACCCATACAGCTATTAGCAGAGCTACTTATTCACTCAGCCACTCACACATCCATTTAGTCATCCACAAAACCACTTACATACCCATTCACATACCATTACACACCCACACAGCCTTTCACAAAACCACTCACTCACTCATACGGTGACTCATTCACCCATACAGCTACTGACATCTACTCATTCACTCACACATCCATTTACTCATTCACAAAACCACTAACATACCCATTCACATATCAGTACAGTCACTCAAGTGCCCACTCACTCATCTACACAGCTACTCAAACAAATACTTACTGTGCAAATCAGCTATTCATATACACATTCACATATCCATACACACAGTCAAACAGCCACTCACTGACCTTTACATACCCGGTAACTCACCCATAGAGCCATTCACACAGCCACTCACATACACACTTAGTCACCCATAGAGCCACTTACACCCCACCAATACAACCACTCACACACATACTCACCCACCCATACAGCCACTCACAGTCACTCACTCACCCATACAGTCACTCATACACCTACTCACACACCCATAAAGGAACTCAGACACCCACTCCCACACTGATTCAGTCATAGTACCAGTGGGATTTTTATTTATTTATTTATATAATTTGTAAAGTGCAATTAATGCCGATAGGCGTCTTGGCGCTGTAGGAAAAGATAAAATTGCTACAGTAGCTGTCCGAAGCGAGTTTGGTTAGTGGCCAGGTGCATACTACTCCTGCGGGAACAGCCAGGTCTTTAAGGCTTTTCTGAAAGTAAGCAGAGAGGGAACAGATTTTAGTGTCAATGGGAGGCTGGTCCAGAGCACAGCAGTGGGCCTAAATCAGCTCTTCCCTGTGAGAAGTTGGCCTGATATGTAGTGCTCACTATTCTAGTGATCACTGTGTATCATTCCAAACGACCCTTATTGATGATTGGTTGTAAGTCAACCTTGTTGACCAGCTATCCTAGTAGCGTGGACAAGAGCAGTCTTCAGGCTAAACTCTAGAGGGCGTGTTAAGCCAGCTGTTTACCATCACATTTACCCCTTGAACACCAAGTGAAAGGACACCACACGAGTTGTTATGAAAATAAAGGATATTTATTTATAACAAGACTACCCTGGCTCTTTATGAGTCAGGGAGCTAAGCACAATACAAAACTCTTGAGAAAATACTTCTAGTTGCACAATTTACCCAAATGCCCGAAGGGCACGAAACCATTTACACTGCAAGTGGAATGGGAGATGTTAGAGAGTCTAAAGTTACTGATTCCGGAGGAATCCGATCAGTTGGACTAAACGGAAAAGGAGTTGGACACTTGTAGAGTGAACCTACGATGGAGCACCGAAATGCTCGAGTTACCTAGCTCAGAGGCTGCGGCTGCGTGGGGTTCAGCAAGATGTCGGGAGTCCTCGTTGTAGTCTCGGGAGCCTGAAAGAAGAAGTTGCTGGCAGGCGACCAGTGTCGATGTTCAGAGAGATCCAAGCCTGGACCGGTGATGAAGGAAACTTGAAAGCAGAGGGGACTCAGTTCTCAACCGCTAACCAGTGATTGGGTGGGCACCAGGATGGTACCGGATGAAGTCACCTCGACCAGGTGAGTGGGTGACGTCGGACTCGGCTGTTCCTCGGACCAGGAGGCGCGGCGGCGACCAGGATGGAGGGCGAGCTGTCCCACGATGGTGTCTGCTGTTGATGACGCTGGGCCCAGGAGTGGGGCAGCAGGTTTTTAGCAGAGGCAAGCCCACGCGGTGGAGTCAAGATGGCGTCTGGAGTGGACCAGGAGGGTCCGGGGTACTCCTCTGTTGAAGGGGAGCAAGGGCCAGTCTGGAGCAACCAGACCAGCGATGAAAAACTGTCGTGGTGCGTCGTGAAGAGGGCCACTAGCCGACGGCGAGTGCCGGACAACGCGGTGAGCAGCAAGGAGCAGAAGGGCCCCCACGCCGATCTCGTGGATGCTGGGGAGGCAGACTTCGGTGCTGGAGCGGCTCAGGGTTAGGGCTTCTCAAACCCTAGGTGCACTCACTCGAGGGTCCCTCGGTGGTCGTGCTAGATAAGCGTCGTGCAGGTTCTGAAGATGGCCGGTCTCGCAGGTCTCGTCACACCCATGAATCTCAGCTGGGCTGACGATGTAGGTAGAGGTCAGAGATGGCGGGGAATCCGGGTCTCGTCGAGCTGGGCAGTCTTGATCCGTAGGAGAGACGTACAGCAACCCGCAAGCGCTTAGGGGGTGCCTGCTGGTGCAGGGTGGCTACTCCTTAGCCACAAGGGAGAGTCTTCAGAAAAAGTCAAGAGTTCCTTTCGTGGAAAGTAGTTCAAGATTCAGAATTATCCAATTTGGGAAGGGGACTCGCTCCTACCTTTATTCTAGGAAAAGGGGCTGGCCCGTGACTAGGTCCTGCCTATGGGTGGGACCAGGAGGGGGGTGGTTACACCCCTATCCTTTGTCCGGCTTCGCCCCAGCTCAGGGGCTGGGGTGCCCCCGAAACTGGTTTGAGCCGGGCTATGCACAGTGAGCACCGGGGTGCCACTTGCAATCACCTTCCTTTCAGCCCTGCCTACCTGGGATACACAAACCCTGTCTGGGATGGTGCTAACACCGCCCTCGACAGGAAACCCTTTGTCCAAGCTCCCCTCGCTGGAAGGTCTCCCAGCAGCAGGAGGTCAGACTTGTGTCTGGTGGCAACATCCATTTTGTGATGCTGAGGCTTGAGTCAACTTTAACCGGGGTTCAAGGTTACTTCCATGTCGTGTCCCTCTAGAAGGGTGGAATGCTAACCCCGTCGCCAGAATTGGCGAGGGGTTCGTATTCCAATTCGTATGACACCTTACTCGACATGTTTGGGTGATGCGATGCCAAAGTTAGCAAACAACCGCGAGGATTATAATGCACTTTAAGGTAGATGGCACGCGTCACCATGGAACAGCTATTAGGACTTGGTTCCGCAAGCTGTCGACGGGCTCAGCTCGCGCCAGAGCACCATCTCACATGATTCCCAGCACTCTGCCTTCAGGATTGATAAGGCCTGCCATAGGAGTGACTGATAGGAATCCATGTGTCCATTTTAGGGTTAGGTATAGGAATACTACACCTACAGCAACGGGTGATTACACCACCTTGCCCCAGCTGTCGTGCAGCCAGTTGTGTCAGATTTGGGTGGCCATCCAGGGGTGGCATAATACATGCTGCAGCCCCTGGTAGGCCCTAGGTACACCGATGCCCTGGATACCTGTGGTATGCTGATACAGGGACTGATAAGGCGGCCCAGTTCCAATTAGTGGATGCACCTAATGTACATGTGTGTTAATCTCGAGAGAGAACAGCTAGGCTGTGGGTCTGATTGGCAGGCCCACAGCCAGGGAAAGTCGTAAACCAATGAAGCAAAAGCAAAAAAATCGGGGTGATCATAGGATTGCAGACCCTACTCTCCTACATGACCCCCCCCCCCAAACTTTGGGACAATAAGCTAACCTTGACCAGGTGAGTCTTCCTGCTCTAAGTGGAAATACCTGGAGAGCCCATCTGCATTGCCATGATCAGTGCCAGGTCTATGCTCCACTGTGAAGTCCATCCCCTGTAGGGAAATGGACCACCTAAGTAGTTTGGGGTTTTCACCCTTCATTTCATTTAGCCACAAGAGGGGCTTATGGTCGGTCTGAATCTTGAAGTGAGTGCCAAACAAGTATGGCCTCAACTTCTTCAGGGCCCAAACCACAGCAAAGGCCTCCCTCTCAATAGCTGACCAATTCTTCTCTCTGGGGGTCAGCCTCCTGCTAATAAAAGCTATGGGCTGGTCATGACCATCAAAATTCAGCTGAGATAGAACAGCTCCCACACCCAACTCCGAAGCGTCTGTTTGGACAATGAATGTTTTGGAGTAGTCTGGACTCTTTAGGATAGGTGCTGTGCACATGGCCTGCTTTAGGTCATCGAATGCCTTTTGACAGCTTGCTGTCCACTGAACTTTTTTTGGCATCTTTTTACTTGTCAGATCGTTTAGCGGGGTCACCATGGATCCATAATTTCTGACAAATTTCCGGTAATGACCAGTCAGGCCCAAGAAAGCTCGAACCTGAGTCTGGGTGGTTGGAGGAGCCCAGTCCTGGATGGCCTGTATCTTGCTCTCCAATGGCTGAACCTGGCCTCCACCTACAAGGTGGCCCAGGTATACAACCTGTGTCTGCCCTATCTGGCACTTAGTGGCCTTGATAGTGAGGCCTGCCTTTTGCAGAGCCTCTAACACTTTCCTCAGGTGGACCAGGTGATCCTCCCAGGTGGAGCTAAAGACAGCGATATCGTCCAGATATGCCGCACAGAAGTCGTCCAACCCAGTGAGAACTTGATTCACCAGCCTTTGGAAGGTGGCAGGTGCATTTTTCAAACCAAAGGGCATTACCACGAACTGATAATGCCCACCCGGGGTAGAAAATGCGGTTTTGGGCTTGGCCTCCTCAGCTAACCTGATTTGCCAATACCCAGCTGTCAGGTCAAATGTACTTAAGTAGTTGGCCGAAGCCAACCGGTCTATAAGTTCATCTGCTCTTGGTATTGGGTGGGCGTCAGTCTTAGTGACTGCATTGAGGCCTCTGTAGTCTACGCAAAACCTCATTTCTTTCTTACCGCCCTGGGTGTGAGGTTTTGGCACGAGAACTACTGGACTAGCCCAGGGGCTGTCCGAGGGCTCAATGACTCCCAGCTCCAACATTTTCTGCACCTCTGTTTTGATGCAGTCTCTGACATGATCAGGCTGTCGATAGATTTTACTCTTTACGGGCAGACTGTCCCCAGTGTCGACCTCATGGGTACACCAATTGGTCTGACTGGGTGTCAGAGAGAACATATGTCGGAAGGATTGAAGAACCTGTTTACAATCCTTTTGTTGATGTCCAGAGAGGCTGCCACAAAAGACAACACCATCTACTGACCCATCGTCAGGGTTCTGAGAGAGCAGGTCCGGGAGAGGGTCACTCTCCTCCTCCTGTCCCTCATCTGTGGCCATGAGCAAGCTCATGCCCTCCCTGTCGACATATGCCTTGAGCCTGTTTACATGGAGCACCCTGTGGGGGCTCCGGGGAGTTCCCAGGTCTACCAAGTAGGTGACCTCTCCCTTTTGCTCAATGATCGTGTGGGGCCCAGACCATTTGTCTTTGAGTGCTGCTGGGGCCACTGGCTCCAGCACCCACACCTTCTGTCCAGGCTGATACACAGTCAGGACAGCCTTTTGGTCGTGCCAAGCTTTTTGTAATTCTTGGCTCGCCTCAAGGTTTTTAGATGCCTTTTCCATGTACTCAGCCATCCGCGAGCGGAGACCGAGCACATAGTCCACAATGTTTGATGCCGGCTTTCTGAGAGGTCTCTCCCATCCTTCCTTTACCAAACAAAGGGGTCCCCTTACAGGATGTCCGAACAGAAGTTCAAAAGGGCTGTAGCCAACCCCCTTCTGCGGGACCTCTCTGTAGGCGAACAAGAGGCAGGGTATCAGGACATCCCATCTCCGCCGAAGCTTTTCAGGTAGTCCATGAATCATCCCTTTCAGGGTCCTGTTGAATCTCTCAACAAGCCCATTGCATTGTGGGTGAAAGGGTGTGGTGAACTTGTAGTTGACACCACACTCCTTCCACATGGCAGTCAGATATCCCGACATGAAGTTTGCACCTCTGTCAGAGACAACCTCCTTAGGGAAGCCCACTCTGGAGAACACTCCAACTAGGGCTCGTGCCACAACAGGTGCTGTAGTGGTCCTAAGGGGAATAGCTTCAGGATACCTGGTGGCGTGGTCCACCACCACCAGTATAAACTTGTGCCCTGATGCTGTCTGGGGTTCCATTGGTCCGACAATGTCGATCCCCACCCGTTCAAAAGGTACCCCCACCACCGGCAGTGGTATGAGGGGGGCCTTTGTCTTGCCACCTGACTTACCACTGGCTTGGCAAGTGACACAGGAGCGACAAAACTCCTTCGTATCTTCGGACATGTGGGGCCAGTGAAAGTGTGGAACAATTCTGTCCCAAGTCTTATTCTGGCCTAAGTGACCTGCAAGGGGAATCTCGTGGGCCAAGGTAAAAAGGAAACCTCTCAGAGACAAGGGGACGACCAGCCTCCTGGTCGCGCCGGGCTTGGGGTCTCTTGCCTCGGAGTACAGGAGTCCATCGTCCCAGTACACTTTGTGGGTACCTGTGGCGTTCCCTGCAGCCTCAGCAGCAGCCTGCTGTCTGAGGGGTTCAAGTGAGGGGCAGTCTAACTGTGCCTTCCCCAAGTCTATCCTAGAGGGTCCCCCTGAGCCCAGAAACTCAACCTGACCAGGTTCAAGCTCTTTTGGCTCAGTTTCCCTCAGTTCTTTAAGGTCAGCCTCCTCAGAGACTTGATCCACAACCTGGGGCAAGGGGGAAGGCGAGGCCTTACCCTTACTGCTCCTTTTCTTGGATATGTGTCTGGTCCGTTCTTCCAGGATCCAGCACCTGTTCAGTGGGGCATCTTTTGGCCTGTGACCTGGTCACAGCAAGGACATGTGCTGGCAAGCCTAACATTTCCATGTGAGTCCTCTGCTCCACTTCTGACCATTGTGACGTTTCCAAATCATTGCCCAGCAGACATTCTACGGGGAGGTCTGAACTAACCACAACTTTCTTTGGGCCACTTACCCCTCCCCAGGAGAAATCAACAACTGCCATACTGTGATTGGTAGTGACATTGCTGGCATTGGTCAATAGGTAATCGGTACCTAGCATGATCTGTCCAGGGTCCACAAAGTTAGGTGTCACCATTGTGACACTGGCACAAGTGTCCCTGTAGGCCTGAGCCACTTTTCCATTGATCAAAGGCGTCTGCCTGTATTTGCCCAAAGTATTGGGACTGGCATCAGGGGACATATCCATATCCCCTGTACAGACAAGGACGGCCTGAGTGAGCGTGCCAACTAAGTCGTCACACCACTCAGTTCCCAAGGTTAACCCAACTAATGCCTTGGGAGGCGCACTACCACTGCTGACTGTACTAGGGGGTGCAGGTGCCTTAGGGGCTGCAGTGGCAGGAGTTTGCCCTCCTTTCTTGGTGCACTCACTAAACCAGTGAGTCTTACTTTTACAGTATTGGCACCACCTTTTTGACTGGCCTTCCTGAGTCTTCTTCTTCTGTGAAGCCTGACCCCCACCCTCTTTGGTTTGTTGGGGATCTGTCAAAGACTTCTGGTCATTTTGTTCGTTCTTGTTACTACCCTTTTGGTCTGCTTTCTTCTGACCACCCTGGTTCTGAGTCTGGTTCTGCTTGACCCTTGTTCTGACCGATCTGTCTGCCTTCTTTCTCAATTCTTGGGGAGAGGTCAGCTCCGAGTCGACAAGGTGCTGATGCAACAATTGGTTCTGACAGTTGTTTAAAATCTGTTCTCTCATGATAAGATTGTACAATCCTGTGTAATCAGTAACCTTGCTACCCAGCAACCAGCCTTCCAAAGCCTTAGTGGCACAATCGACAAAGTCAGCCCAATCCTGAGACTGAATTTTCTGGGTGTCTCTGAACAGCAACCTGTACTGCTCAGTGGTTAAGCCGAACCCATCAATCAGTGTATTTTTTAGGACTTGGTAGTTGTTAGCATCCTCAGCTCTCGTAGTGAGGAGCTTGTCTCGTCCTTTACCTTCAAAGGAGAGCCACAGTATAGCTGCCCACTGACTTGGGGGGACGCCCTGGACAGTGCAGGCCCTCTCCAAAGCAGTTATCCACTTGTGGATGTCGTCCCCTTGTTTAAAGGGGAGCACTATTTTACTCAGGTGTCTAGTGTCTATACCCCTGTCTTTCTCTCTAATGAGAATGCTGCCACCAGTGGGGTCTAACCCACTCAATTTCTGCTCTCGGGCCAAGGCAAGTCTTTCTTTGGCGAGGGCAAGTTCTTCCCGCTCGATCCTCAGATTGACTTCCCTCATCTTTGCTTCGTGCTCCCTTCTCTGAGGGGACGTCATTCCTCTCTGAGAAGATGCCTGAGAGACATGTGTTCGGCCAGATCTGTTAGAGCCTCTCGAGAGAGACCTAGCTCGTCCGTTCCCAAGGTTAAGCCTGTTTGAGCGTGGGCCCGGGGCTCCCCCAGTTCCATTCTCATGCCTGCTTAAGTTGGTCCTCGTGAGCCTGCCGACTACTACTGGACCTTTGTCTGCCTCGTCTCCTGATAATTCCTCCTCCTCTTCCTCCTCTGTATGGAGGCCGAGGTCTGGGTCACCAAGGGTTCCCTTTAAGGGGGGCATGTTCCCATCTGGGTTAGAGGGGCCTACGTTAAGAGCCCTTCTAGCATCATAAGTCTCTAAGAGACCTATCAGGAATGGGACGGTAGGGTTAGAACCCTGTTTTAACTTCCTGGAGGCACACAGTTGTCTCATCTCCGTGAAGCTAAGAGCTGCATATCGTGACATGACCTGTGGAGGGTCAATGACCACTAAGGGAGTCTCTGCAGACTCTCCGCGGACCGACATGCTTGCTAGTGAGGTGTAAGTGATGCACCTACCTACACTATGTGTTTCCCTACTGATCCCTTGCTAAGAGTTATAGTCAGGGTGTGCTAGTCCCTGTTTTACTATAACAGCTGGTTCAGTAGAACTCCGAGTATTCTAAGTTAAGTTATATGTACCTGGGTACTTATGTGATCTTTCAACTTGATATTCTTAGGATACGTGTGTGGTAAAACAACAGCAAGCTCAAATCCCAACCGCTGCTCACCAATGTGAGAAGTTGGCCTGATATGTAGTGCTCACTATTCTAGTGATCACTGTGTATCATTCCAAACAACCCTTATTGACGATTGGTTGTAAGTCAACCTTGTAGACCAGCTATCCTAGTAGCGTGGACAAGAGCAGTCTTCAGGCTAAACTCTAGAGGGCGTGTTAAGCCAGCTGTTTACCATCACATTTACCCCTTGAACACCAAGTGAAAGGACACCACACGAGTTGTTATGAAAATAAAGGATATTTATTTATAACAAGACTACCCTGGCTCTTTATGAGTCAGGGAGCTAAGCACAATAAAAAACTCTTGAGAAAATACTTCTAGTTGCACAATTTACCCAAATGCCCGAAGGGCACGAAACCATTTACACTGCAAGTGGAATGGGAGATGTTAGAGAGTCTAAAGTTACTGATTCCGGAGGAATCCGATCAGTTGGACTAAACGGAAAAGGAGTTGGACACTTGTAGAGTGAACCTACGATGGAGCACCGAAATGCTCGAGTTACCTAGCCCAGAGGCTGCGGCTGCGTGGGGTTCAGCAAGATGTCGGGAGTCCTCGTTTTAGTCTCGGGAGCCTGAAAGAAGAAGTTGCTGGCAGGCGACCAGTGTCGATATTCAGAGAGATCCAAGCCTGGACCGGTGATGAAGGAAACCTGAAAGCAGAGGGGACTCAGTTCTCAACCGCTAGCCAGTGATTGGGTGGGCACCAGGATGGTACCGGATGAAGTCACCTCGACCAGGTGAGTGGGTGACGTCGGACTCGGCTGTTCATCGGACCAGGAGGTGCGGAGGCGACCAGGATGGAGGGCGAGCTGTCCCACGATGGTGTCTGCTGTTGATGATGCTGGGCCCAGGAGTGGGGCAGCAGGTTTTTAGCTGAGGCAAGCCCACGCGGTGGAGTCAAGATGGCGTCTGGAGTGGACCAGGAGGGTCCGGGGTACTCCTCTGTTGAAGGGGAGCAAGGGCCAGTCTGGAGCAACCAGACCAGCGATAAAAAACTGTCGTGGTGCGTCGTGAAGAGGGCCACTAGCCGACGGCGAGTGGCCGGACAACGCGGTGAGCAGCAAGGAGCTGAAGGGCCCCCACGCCGATCTCGTGGATGCTGGGGAGGCAGACTTCGGTGCTGGAGCGGCTCAGGGTTAGGGCTTCTCAAACCCTAGGTGCACTCACTCGAGGGTCCCTCGGTGGTCGTGCTAGATAAGCGTCGTGCAGGTTCTGAAGATGGCCGGTCCCGCAGGTCTCGTCACACCCACGAATCTCAGCTGGGCTGACGATGTAGGTAGAGGTCAGAGATGGCGGGGAATCCGGGTCTCGTCGAGCTGGGCAGTCTTGATCCGTAGGAGAGACGTACAGCAACCCGCAAGCGCTTAGGGGGTGCCTGCTGGTGCAGGGTGGCTACTCCTTAGCCACAAGGGAGAGTCTTCAGAAAAAGTCAAGAGTTCCTTTCGTGGAAAGTAGTTCAAGATTCAGAATTATCCAATTTGGGAAGGGGACTCGCTCCTACCTTTATTCTAGGAAAAGGGGCTGGCCCGTGACTAGGTCCTGCCTATGGGTGGGACCAGGAGGGGGGTGGTTACACCCCTATCCTTTGTCCGGCTTCGCCCCAGCTCAGGGGCTGGGGTGCCCCCGAAACTGGTTTGAGCCGGGCTATGCACAGTGAGCACCGGGGTGCCACTTGCAATCACCTTCCTTTCAGCCCTGCCTACCTGGGATACACAAACCCTGTCTGGGATGGTGCTAACACCGCCCTCGACAGGAAACCCTTTGTCCAAGCTCTCCTCGCTGGAAGGTCTCCCAGCAGCAGGAGGTCAGACTTGTGTCTGGTGGCAACATCCATTTTGTGATGCTGAGGCTTGAGTCAACTTTAACCGGGGTTCAAGGTTACTTCCATGTCGTGTCCCTCTAGAAGGGTGGAATGCTAACCCCGTCGCCAGAATTGGCGAGGGGTTCGTATTCCAATTCGTATGACACCTTACTCGACATGTTTGGGTGATGCGATGCCAAAGTTAGCAAACAAGCGCGAGGATTATAATGCACTTTAAGGTAGATGGCATGCGTCACCATGGAACAGCTATTAGGACTTGGTTCCGCAAGCTGTCGACGGGCTCAGCTCGCGCCAGAGCACCATCTCACATGATTCCCAGCACTCTGCCTTCAGGATTGATAAGGCCTGCCATAGGAGTGACTGATAGGAATCCATGTGTCCATTTTAGGGTTAGGTATAGGAATACTACACCTACAGCAACGGGTGATTACACCACCTTGCCCCAGCTGTCGTGCAGCCAGTTGTGTCAGATTTGGGTGGTCATCCAGGGGTGGCATAATACATGCTGCAGCCCCTGGTAGGCCCTAGGTACACCGATGCCCTGGATACCTGTGGTATGCTGATACAGGGACTGATAAGGCGGCCCAGTTCCAATTAGTGGATGCACCTAATGTACATGTGTGTTAATCTCGAGAGAGAACAGCTAGGCTGTGGGTCTGATTGGCAGGCCCACAGCCAGGGAAAGTCGTAAACCAATGAAGCAAAAGCAAAAAAATCGGGGTGATCATAGGATTGCAGACCCTACTCTCCTACATTCCCAACCCAGTTGGTTCTCTTGAAAGGGGGGATAATCAGGTTCATGGCGGAGCCTGAGCGGAGGGTCCTTGCCGGGACGTACCAATTGAGTTTCTCTCTGAAAAGGGCTGGCCCCAATCCATGCAGTGCTTTATAGGCCAAACAGCCTTAAACCTACATCGCTGTTTAACCGGCAGCCAGTGTAGTTTCCTAATGGCTCCTCTTGCTGATTCATGTTTGGGGATTTTGAAGAGAAAGCGGGCAGCAGCGTTTTGCAGAGCCTGGGGCCTCTTTTTCAGACCCACTGTGAGAATAAGGTAGAGGCTGTTGCAATAGTCTATCTTAGTGAGAACCAGTGTGCTAATAGCCATTCCCGGGAGTTTAGAGGGCAAGAATTTTTCAATCTTTTTTATAAGCCTTGGCGAAAAGAATGAGACTGATGTAATTTGTATTTACTTGATCCTTAAACTTCAGTTCTTTATCTATCAAGACGCCTAGATTTTTGACTTCGTTCGAGGATTCAGGTAGTGATTCCAATTCGGGTGGCCACCATTCTGGCGTCCAGGGTAAGGGGTTGTTACTAAAAAGGATGACCTCAGATTCAGTGGCATATAATTTAAGGCAGCTGTAGTCCATCCACTTGTTCACATTGCTCATGCATGTTCAGAGTGCCTAGTTATTTTCCGGCTTAGCCAGTGACACCACCATTTGGGTTTCATTGGTGTAGGATGCCAGGTAAAAGCCCGCACTTTTGATGATTGTCGTGAGTGGTATAACATGAAGGTTGAAGAGTGTTGGACTCAGTGATGATCCCTGAGAAACTCCGCAGGGCAGGAAGAAAGACCTAGATGTAAATTTGTCCATCAACACAGTGTGTTGTCTGTTAACCAGGAAGGATTGGAGAAGATCTAAAGCTGTGTCCTCAATCCCCAGGCCGTGCAGACGGTCAACTAAGATCTCGTGGCTGACTGTTTCAAATGCCGCAAAGAGATCCAAGAGGATTAGGGCCTCGGTTCCTCCCCTGTCCATCTCTTCCCGAATATCCTCTGTAGCTACTACCAGGGCAGATTCAGTACTCTGACATTTTCTGAAACTGTGTTGTGTGTCGTACAGAAGCAGATTTTCCTCCAGGTACTCCGAAAGTTGCTGATTCATAACTTTCTCCACCAGGGTGGCAGCAAAGGTAAGCCTGGAGATTAGGCGGTAGTTGTTTGGGCATTCAGATTGTCTTTCTTTAACAGAGGCAGAATGGAGGCATGTTTCCAGTCAACCCTCCTCCTAGATATATATTAGAAATAGTATCACTAATAAGTAGTACAAAAAGAATCTTAGTATACATTTTTAATTCTCAGAAACTTTTATGGAACATGTACACTCACTGGATGATGTCATCACTGATGTCATTTGAGATGTCATCAATGATGTCACCAGTGATGTCACTGACCATGTCATGAGAGATGTAAAATGTGAGGTCATAAGCTTTGAGTGTTTTTCAGTAAATTTCTAAGTTTAAAAAAAATTCTGTTTCCTAACTATAACGTCACTGTAAAGTTATGTTTTAGTTAGGCCCATATAGAAACGCTGCCATCATTTACCATGAAGATGTTTCTTGCATTGCCTTTCCTTTCACACAACAACCTTTTGCCCATATTTGCATGTGTGACAATGTTGGATTAGTTTCTTCAAAACTGCTTTGCTTACAGATTTTACTTCTCGAGAACATTATCATGATTCTTTGAATACCACGTATAAGGATATGTCGTTCTATTTTTCATCCACGAGGTGACACATATATCCTTAAACAATGCTGGCTTCACAGGCCTCGCGAGGATGCTTTCATTATTAATAAACATGCATTTCTGGGTTGCTACAGGAATGCTTTGCTGACATTAGCGTGGTCTCTACACATTGAAAGGTTTCTTTCACTCTGAGCGAATTTTTTAGCGCCTTTTGTGAGGGGCGGTTTCAATGTTGTTCCAGCCAGGATTGATGTAATTGTCTCACTCTCGGTGAAAAAGAAACGGAAGGCGGAAGGCAGCAGCAGCGGCGGTGCAGAGTGGAACTGCAGGAGCCGTGGCCGATAAGCCGAGAACCATGAGGAAACAGCGGGAAAACACCGGGAGCCGCGGGGGGGCTGAGTGGTGCCACAGAGGGCTGTGGAAGAAGCGAGCGGTACCAGGGGAGTATCCACTAACCCCACTTCTCGGGACACATCCTTCAAGTCGCCAAGTGGACAGATAAGCGGGCATTGAGGCTGGAGGACACGGAGAGTCTGGTTGGAGTAACACCCAGCCCAGCCCAGCTCAGCCGCTCCGTTCAACAGAGAGGCACAGAGGCACAGAGGTACAGTGGCACAGCAACCAACAAGCGGCGAGGGGGGAGCAGTACAGTACAAGCACCGGTGAGTGGGTGAGTAAGAAAGAACTGAGAAAGCCCGTCCGCTCACCACTCACAGTCACCTCCACCCCCATCGGCATATCCCTCACATCCCCACGCAGCCCGGACCCAGCTTGGTCCCACCAAGTATCGCAGTGGAAAGTAGAAAAGGGGAGAGGGGAGAGACTGTCGCCAGAAGCAAAGGATACCTGGCTGGTGGTGGCTAGTGGTGGTGGCCATCAGTTGGAGCTTGGAGTGAGCAGCGTGGCAAGAGGGCATGGCAGGAGAGTACGAAAACTAGTGCGAGTGTCCGCAGGCGCAAAAGGAAAAAGGACAAAGTCACAAAGGCGCACAGGCAGCGCAACAGCAGAGAGGCTGCAGGAGTTAAGGTTTTCCTTTTCGGTCTGGCCCGACTGCTTGACAAGGAGTGCGTGCCCAAGCTGCGCCCAAGCAGCGCAAGTGGGAGAGTGGAAAGAAGCAGAAGCAAAAGAGTGCTCACAGGAAACAGCACTCACTGAAACAAAAAACTAAGGGAGTGACTCTCACGAGTCTTCATGAGTCTTAAAACCCTTCCCTGTGCGCGGAGGGCAATGCTCAAGGGAAAACTGCTCAAACCAAAGAGGAGGGCCACTGACGCTGACTCTGATAAAGAAGTCCCCAAGGGTCAAACAACTAGGGTCACAAGAAGTACGGCTCAGAACGCTAGACAAGAGTCGCACACCGTGAGCCCCCTTTTACAATCTTGTCAACAAGGGCTCATCACTCACTACTTTCAAACGCCGGGCAGCTTACCACCTATTGGTATGCCTGCTGGGAGGACTGAAGAGCTGAAAGAGGCCACCGTGGGCAACCCCCAAGCACCTCAACCCGGTCAGGCACTCATCAAGCTCGATATTAAAAGCTCCCCATCTGGGAGAGGAAGCAACCTTCTGCCCAATGAAGGGGACCAGGACCAGGTTCAGGAACAGAAACCTGGTCACAGGGAGATAAAAACTCACCCCCTTCTGGCGGGTGTAAAATAATAACCACAGATGAAAATAGCATAACATATAAAGAAAGGAGGGCCGATTCTGACCCCGGAAGGCTCACAATAGTCGCTCGGATCGGAACGAAGCTCAATGACCTGATACAAAGCCTTTCACCAATCGAAGCCTTGATCCATCGGCCCCCGAGAGGAAGACATGTCGGAAGGCATCAAGGGCAAAGATCCTATGCATACTAGTCCGCAGAACACCTCACAACCAAGTTCAAAGGTCTCATCTACTGGATGACGACACCTCGACTCACCAGAGACAGGAGATTTCACCAACTCCTTTTTACAAAAACTAGGGGAGACAATTGAAAGAACTTTGGAACTTACTCCCCTCCGTATCGGGAGAGGGGACGTTGCAGTAAATCAGGGCAAAGAAAGAGCAGCGATGTCCCCATCAACAGGCCGAAAGGACCAAGATGAGCAAGACGACCAAGAAAACACCTCCCTTCTGCCAACCATTAGAGAAGCTCAGAAATCAATAGCCAAGGCCCTGATATGGCAAGCAACTAAAATGGAGGTCCAAGTTGGCCTTCTACTATCAATAGCCCAGTGCCTAGAGAAGCAGGGCCGCAAACTGGATGAATTGGAGGCAACAATCAAATATAATCAGACAATGATAGCTCGGACAAGCTCAATCACAGAAATAATAGATAAGTGGGCTGAATTGCCAGAAATTTTGGGGGACATAGTGGCACTAGCCAAGAGCTGGGGCGAATCGTCAAAAACACCAGGAATAATGGAACCACTGGAAAAGGGCAATCTCAAAGTGGCCTTCAAGGGCGAACAAGTCAGAGTGAGGGCAATAGAAATAAAAACCCTAGAGAACGAGAACAACAACCAAATTACACTGGCATCCCCGACAAAGAGTGTAGGAAGGTGGATATCTGACTATGGTTACCCCCAACTTTTTGCCTAGTGTCTAGCTGGTTTTTCGACTTAGTTGGCCTGAGATCCTGCCATTCAGGGTCTCAGGCTGTCTGTTCTCTCTTTAAAATGGACTCCATGTACCCTAGGTACATAACCAATTGGTAAGGATCACCTTATTGGACCCTGTACAGTGTACCCTAGGTACCCAGGGCATAGGTGTACCCTAGGCCTCCCAGGGGCTGCAGCATGTATTATGCCACCCCTGGTCTGGCCCTCCAATCAGACACAACTGGCTGATCACTCAGCTGGGGCAAGGTCGTGTAATCACCCCTTGCTTAGATATAGTATACCTATATCTGCCCTTAAAATAGACACATGTGTACCTATCAGCCACTCCTATGGCAGGCCTTAACAATCCTGGAGGCAGAGTGCTTGGTAACATGTGAGATGGTGCTCTAGCATGAGCTGAGCCTGTCTGCAGCTTTCGGAACCATGTCCTTATAGCTGTTCTATGATATAGCCTACCATATACTCTTAAAGTGCCATATAATCTTAAACGGTTATGGTAACTATGGTTTGGCTTTATCAAAACATGTCGTGTAAGGTGTCTAACACTTTGGAATAATACCCCCATACCATTTCTGGTGATGAGGATATTATTCCCCCCTTCTAGAGGGAGAGACATGTTAAAATCCTACTTTGCTGTTTAACTCTGACCAAAGCCTCAGCATCACAAAATGGATGCTGCTGCCACAGACACGAGTCTGACCTCCTGCAGCTGGGAGCCCTCCCAGCCAGGGAGGCCTGGACAATAGGTTCCCTGCTTGGGGAGGTGCTAGCACCTCCCCAGACAGACTTTAGTGTATTGGGGCAGGGAGGGCTGAAAGGAATGAGACATGCCTGGGGCACACAAGGTGCTCCATGCATAGTCCAGTTCAAACCGGTGCTGGGGCACTCCAGCCCCAGCTCTGGCGCGAAACTGGACAAAGGAAAGGGGGTGTAGCCACTCCCCTTCCTGGTCCCACCCATAGGAGGGACCTTGCAGGTAGCCCAGTATATTAATAGCTAGTTGGGCCCTGTAAAATTAGATTATCCTGAACCTGCAACTTGAACAGAAACTCTGGACCTTCGACATTCGACGAAAGAAGAAGACTGAAGAATCTCCCTTGTGGCCAAGGAGTGGTCACCCTGTGCGAACAGGCACCATCAAGAGACTTACCCTTTGCTTTGCTGAAAGTTCTACGAGGGACCGACTGCAGAGCTTGACCAGAGCCTTGACTTCCAGACTTCTCCGACCCTGATCCACATCCACAGCCGAGCTGAGATCCGTGGAGGCGACGTGAGACGTGGGACCGGCTACCTGGGAAAAGTGGCGAGTATCTTCCAGCGCAGCTTCTGAGGCACCCTCGAGGTTGTGCACCGGGGATTGAGAAGCCCCAACCCCAAGCACCACCTGCACCGAAGATCAGGCCCCCACACTCCACGAGTCCTGAGTGGGGCCCTTCTGCATTTTCCTGCTTGCCGCGTCTGTCCGGTTGCTTGCCCGTTGGCTAGTAACCTTTGCGATGACACACCATCAATTTTCCACTGCTGGTTTGGCTCCTCCAGACTGGCTCCTGCTCCTCTGTAAAAGAGAAGCACCCCAGACATTCCTGGTCTGCACCAGAAGCAAGTCCTCCATTCTTCGTGGGTTCCGCTTGCCAAGGCTTGGTGAGTCCTAGTTCGACTTCGACGGCACGAGCCTTCGTGGGACAGTTCGCCTCCTGGTCCTGGTCGTCCTCGACGTCTCCTCGACGTCTTCACCTGCAATCTCCCAAAATCGCCTGGTTCCTTCCTGGTTCCACGTGGTCACTGGCTAGTGACCCAGACTCTGTCCCTTCTGCTTGCAGGTATCCTTCCTTCTTGATCCCGGCCTTGGGATCCACCGGACACTCTTCACTGACTGCCTGTCAGCATCTTTCCTTCAGGCATCCATAGGAGTCGACGACGAAACCCGACGCAAGTTCACACCTATGCACCCGCAGCCCGTGGGCTAGGTAACTTGGGTACTCCGGTGCTCATCAGGGTATTGACTATCCTAGTGTCTAGTTCTCAAGTCTAGACTTCCTAGCTACTCCAGAAGTGTCCTAAATCTTATTGATTCTAAACTGTACTATTTCTATCGATTATACGCATTACGCGTGAGTGTTTCCACTCTGCACCTGAATCCCGTGGGCCTCCCACTTCCTAACTGTTGGTAGTATAGTGTAGCCCCAGCGATTCCCTAGGCCTAGGCCTATCCTATTTCCGTGACAGTGGTCCTTATACCACTTACTTAGTATATGGTTTGTGTGGCCCCTAGGGCCTAACTGTATTACTTACCTGTGTGACTTAATGTATGCTTGAATAAGACTGTGTTGTACTTACCTCGAATCTCATAAAGAGTGCTGAGGGTTTGACTAGAATAAATACATTCTATTTTTATATATATCTGTTGTGGTGTCCTTTCATTTGGTATTCAAGGGATTACATATGGTATAACAGCTGGCTTCACATGCCATTCAGAGTTTATCCTAAGACTGCTCTTGTCCATGCTACCACTAGGATAGCTGGTCTATAAGGTTGACTTTACAACCAATCACCATAAGGGTTGTTTGGACTGATACAAGGTGTACACTAGAATTAGTGACATCATATATCAGGCCAACTTCTCACAAAGAGCAACACCGAGGAAGCTCTGGTAACATCTGAGACAAAGGAAGCTGAAGAAACCAGAAACCAGAACAGAAGTACCACTAACAAGGAGGGCAAAGAAAAAGCTGAAGAAACAACTGAAGAGAACAAAAATGAAAAGAAGATCCATCCTACCGGCAATGTTGAATAGCCACAGATCTGAGGAAAAAAGAAACTCACTACCACTCTACCCGATTTTTAATCCCAAACAGAAGATCATGAGCCAGAGTGTATCGGGAAACAAAGGAAAAGCCGGAGAAAGAGAAAGGGACGGTGTAATTCTACAAGGCAGGGTTCAAGATGACCAGGCGGACCAGGCTGACCTACCACACCCCACAGTGTCATCATCAACAACAGCCCTGGTAACAACAAAGAATGTCAGCAAGGGTAAGGAGGACGCCGCCACACAAATAGGGCTCTACGATCTATTGCAACTGGAAGGTCACAATGGTCCATGGAGCACACTGCATCGCCACTGATGGAGCAAAAGTACATTGTTGGGTAATAACAACCGGGTGGATGATGAACAACATTGCCGAACCCTGATCAAACCCTCCCACAGTTCGAAATCAAGCAGCAAGCGCAATTGAGGGGTCATACAAACAAGTAATCTTGCGGACCCATCCACATTCTACGAGGTGGCGCTCACCCCCATCTACCACATGACAGGGCCTCACGACATCTTAAACAGAAACAATATCCTCCGACTCTTCGGCCATGTTAAACCACTATCCCAGATCACTTCGGAAAACCTAGAGTGGGTAAAGTTCAAAAGGTCACAAGGACACAGCCACGGCAATTCAACTATTCTGGGCTTTTGCAAGCAATCCCTCCAACAGGCAGTCCTCGGTGAAGCCCAACAATTCACTGGTTGGGGCATAGAAGTAACAGAACGCACTCAACCTAATTACCCCTTCGTCCTCATACCTCAAACAGAGGGGCAGGGGCCCACATCAAGCCTGAAAGGTACCATCCACAACAGGAAACGAGAAGAATACACCAATGAATGCCCCAAAATACCAATAAATGTCTCTATCTTTCAAAGAGACAACCTACGAAGAGTGCTAATGGGTCAAACGAATCAGCCTACAAGAAGTGACAGCTGGCAACAGCACCCCAGGCAAAAACCAGCTGGTGCGGGAAGATCAATACCAAGGCCAAATCTCGGACCTCCACCAAGATTTAACCCTCATATCATGGAACATCGCAGGGTTAAATAAAAAAGCAGGGACCAAGGAAGTACAGGACTACTTTGCAAAAGGGGACATTATCTGTTGTCAGGAAACTTGTTCAATGACCTCAACACCTATAGTGGGCTTTCACGAACATCGGATTAATGTAACAAAAAAAACATCTTCGGTCGTCCATCGGGGGGTCTTTCTATCTTTATAAGCCACGCGAGAAAACTCAAGCCCACAGAAATAAGTGTAAACTCCCCAGACCTGCAAGCAATTACAATCGCTGGGCTAAGGGAGGGCCACCTGCTGTTTAATCTGCTGCTCATAAACTGCTATATCAACCCTGCTCTGACTACGGCCAGTATGACATCTTTTACCAACATGCTGGAAGATATATTAATAAAATATGAGCACTACAACGTAATCATCGCAGGAGACTTTAACTTGAGAGGCTTGGAAAACGCCCCGGGAAAACAAAATAAACTGCAAAAGGCAGGCCCATTTCTTTGTCTTCTTAAAAATGTTAAACTCCACTCAACCCACTTCCTGATGAAATTAAGATTACCCTCGTGGTGATCCAAACCATTGTTCCGGAATATATCTACTATAGATTATATTTTAATCAACGAGAAAATGGCGGAAAGGTTGGAAGATTGCCAGGTCGATGATCGAGGGGAAAGTGACCACAGGCCTCTATGTGCAAGATTCAACTTAGGTATGAAAGCAACAGGCCTCCAGAAAATGTTGGAAGAAACCACAGGGGACGAACGCTTCAGAGATATCAAAAGAATAAAATGGTCAACCTCTCTTGAAGGGAAAATGCAGGAGTGGGTATTAATGTGGCAGGCTTGGGGATTACGGGTGACCGACTCAGGGGTGGTTGGTTGCTGGGAGAATATGACAGAAGATCTGTGGCGGAAGCTGGGTAAAAAAACCCGTAAAAAAAACCCTGTCATAAGGCTCACTCTTCAAAGAACCAACAGACATCAAAGAGCCTGAGACAATGTAAAGGTGCGCTAATGAAGGCACTTAGAAGAAGGAAGAATAGAGGAACATCGGCAGAGGGGGCCTCCATAGTAACACTAAGAGCCACCTTCAGGAGGAAAGTAGGTGAGCAGAAGAGGAAAGAGATGGAACAAAAATGGATCACAGTATTTGCCCTGCTAAAGGAAAAGAATAATGCTAAATTATGGAGGTATATCAATCGCCTGAGCTCTCAACCCAGGAGCAAGGAGAACAATATTGAAAGCAATGAGTGGGAAGAGTACGTTAGGGGATTACATACCAAAGGTACACTAGTTACCCAGCACAACTCTATGAACATTCGGGAAACAGGCTCCCACATTGTCACTCTCCCCAGGCACACAGAAGAGGGAGGAAAAAGGATGCTTGAGGACGAGGGATTTACAGAAGCCGAAAAAATGATGCAGATTAGGAAAATGAGGAATAACGGGGCACCAGGCCCAAACGGCATTCCAGCCATGGCCTTTAAAACAGCCCAATCGTTCTTCTCCATAGTCCTTAACCCCTTATACAACTTTTCATATGCAACGGCAACAATTCCACACTCATGGAAAGGATCCATCCTCTTCCCCATTCACAAGAAAGGCGACCACTCTAACCCCGCAAACTACAGGCTAGTAGCCCTGATGGATGTAGAAGCCAAAGCCTTTGCCAAACTAATACTGAGAGAGCTAGAGGACTGGGCTAATAACAACGAAATATTACCATTCTTTCAGACTGGCTTCAGGAAAAACAGTGCAACAACTGATAACATCATGGCCCTAGCCTACCTCTCAAAACATGCTGTGAAAGTCAGGCACCCTCCGCTGTTCTGCTGTTTTATTGACTACAGTACGGCTTTTGACAAAGTCGATAGGGGCAAGCTCTGGGGAAAAATGTTATCCTGGGGGGTACCTCCCAAGTTATTGAAAGCCATCATATCCCTTCACGAGGGGACCTGGGTACAAGTCAAATTAAGCCCCACAGCTCTATCTGCAAAAGTCGAAACCAACAACGGACTGAAGCAGGGCTGCATCCTGGCCCCCCTATTATTTAATATTTATACAGCAGATATGGGGGGAGCCCTGAAAAAGGCAAGTCTAGTTCCACCGAGACTGGGCACGACCAGAATGGCAATTCTACAATATGCAGACGATACTGTAGTGATGGACCACACAAGAGTGGGCCTCCAAAGAGGAGCACTTAAAGAGTTGGGGGAGTACAACAAGGAGAATCACCTGACAGTTAATCAAGGCAAAACAAAGATAATGATATTTGGCAGATACCCGCACAAAAAACAAGCAGTCTGGAAGTTGGGAGATCACCAAATCGGGACCACTACAGCCTATAACTATCTTGGTGTTTGGCTAAACGAGAGGGCAACATCGGTAGCTCATTCAAAACATCTAACTGCTAAAATCAACAGAGTAAATTTATCAATGAGACGCCTGAGTCAACGCTTGACCAGCCCCACATCAGACCCCATGCTGAAGGTCCTCAGGGCAAAACTAATCCCGGCCGTTAACTACGGTCACTTGGCATTCCCAGGAGCTTTAGATAAACTTGTAGCAGCAGCGCAGGTCAAAGCCCACTAGATTGTGCTGCAAGCACCTAGGAATGCAAGCAACACAAGATTACGGCTGGAATTAGGCCTCTGCAGACCCGAACTGGCCCTCCAGGGAGAGCTAATAAAATACAATATTAGAGTCCTCAAAGCACCGCACAACTCTCTCAAAAACCATCTTGTAACAATTTTCAGAGAAGAGGACTCCCCCTGGTTTACCAAGCTGGGTAAAGCAACAGAGACCCTAAACATAGATTCCAACAGTCTGTCCCTAACAGACATCCCGCTTAAGGCTTGGTCAAAGATCATGAGACGGCAGGTCTGCTCCATTTCGTACGATAAGGATCTAACTGTACTCCGACACAACTCCTGTGCGAAGGCATTGCACGAATCTTACATCTTGGGGACAGCCCAACCATACCTAAGTGAAGCACTAGGGGCCCAGGCACGCAAAAAAATCCTTTTTATGAGGCTAACGTCACTTAGAATTGGGGAATTCAATCCAGCATGGGCACGAACAGATGGTGCCGTTTCATGCCACCTATGCAATTACCAACAGGAATCCTGGCTCCACTTACTATGCTGTTGCCCCAAACTCACCTGCAACCGACAGAGGCTGCTTCCTCCCATTTTCAGAGCTCTAGGCATTAGAACTTGCAAGGAGGCATCAGACTGGTGCTTTTTAGAAATAAAAACACACCACCTGGCAAGAGCGGCTAAATTTACTCACCAGATTGGTCAAGCACTAGATGCTAGAGTATAATTATTTCCTCAAGCCCATGAAAGTCAGAGCCAGATTAATGCTCCATCAAGGTGTCACTGACACATTCATGAGCAAAGAAGACTTGTGTCTTTTGGTAATAAAGTATTCGAAGAAATGAATGATGCTTTTGTATTCGTTTCTGTTTTATACAACATGTGGTGGGTTCCTCTTCCTCACCCTGGGTCCAGTAGTTCCCTAGAACATCAAAAACACAGTGACAGCATTTTTCAAGATTAGCAACTTGGAAAAAATATGGCAGAATACCAGCGGGGGTACTCTGTGACAGTGTATTGTAAATTAACAAAAGAAAGCCATATCGGCTGATCCTTATTACTACCCGAGGAAGTTATTAGAATGATTGTGACACCGACTCTCTGAGTTCCCTCGTGATGCTGCAGGCCAGAAGGGGCAGGTATCTGACTTCACGCGTGTAGCTGGTCTCTAGGAAAGCGCTGCCCCTCCCTTTATGGGGCCCAGATCTGTGAGCGTGGATCAGAGATGTCAGAATATATCTCTTGTGAGGCAGCAGCAGCATGTGACTGCCTTTAAAAGATGGGTCTGATTGGGGAATCCTGGCAGACAGGCAGCTGTGCAGGCCTCGTACATACGCGGGTAACCTAATACCTGGCAGCTTTCGAGTCCTTCTTTACTGCAAGACTTCTATTTCTGTTCTTAGGAGTGAAATAAACAGTGCGGTGAGAGACATGTGGAGAAATGGACGCTTTAAAGGAGAAAAGTATTGCTTTTCTTTTAGGCTCTTCGAGCCCGCGTGCCAGATCAAAAGAAACAAAACAATTATTACGTAAACACGTGAACCCGGCGCCATTAGTAACTAAAAAACCAAAACATTAAAGCGGGCGGGCGACTCAGAGTAGCGCCCGTGCATCTAAAACTTGTGGGCCCGTGTAAATTGCGTGTGACGCCTGTAAAGCGCATTGCGCTGAATGTTGCAGTAAAACATGTCCTGCCTGCAGTAGGATAAACCATTAAATAAAGTAGTGCTTACAGACTGAATAATAGGTACTATGTAGCAAAGGAAGTAAAAGGGGCTGTCGTCTTGGGAGGTTACAAATGAAGACAAGGCGGTACCAAGGAAGGACTAACGAGCCTATTAACGAATCAGACGCGAGCATTTAAAAAGGACAATGACACGAGCCAATGACAAATATCAGCGGAGAGTGGGAGGAGCTTCCACTGCATACTCTATTACAGCAATCCTGGCAGAGCAAGCAGCGCATGCACGCTCCCGCTAGCCTCGACCTAAAAATGCAAGGCCAGTACTAGGGTAGTGTAGGAACAGTCTGAGATACAGAGGGGTGTCAAAATATGTTAATAATTCTGCCAGAATGAGCCCAGAGACTAAGGAGGCACGTAGAATGGCACTTAGGCGCTGCCTGCCTCTGGGCAGTGTGTCCTGGTTCAAGTGGAGGCGGACCCCAGCTGCACAACTGGGTGTCAATAAATCACTTCATACTTTTAAAGCGCTGGTGCTGATGTGCGTGAGGAACAAAAGACACGCCACTGATACCTGCTCCTAGGAGGAACCACGCCATGAATCACTGGTGATTCCTGTGAGCTGGTGGAAGTCGGGAGCAAAGGGACAGCAATATGCAGAGGCTGAGCTGGAACAATGGTTTAGGCACGTATCCAGAATTCCAAAGGACAATCCGGTTATGCGCGAAAGAAACCTTTGTGTCCGTTATTACTCCTTTAATGGATGTCTTCTGTTCCGTAATTACAGTGTGCAGGCAGAGCTCAGGCCACCAACCCAGGAACTGGCAATCAATCTTGTTGGAAGAAAGATATTAGGTTAATCCTCAGAAAGTATGACGACCATGGATTGGTTTGGAAAATTCTCAACAATGTATTTGCAAAGGCTGTTCTCGTTGCTTATTGGCTGTTGAGCTTCCAATGCTGCATTTAGCTTGGGATTGGCTGCACACAAGTTTAGCATTTGTTCAATAGTAGGGGTATATAGCACAGACTTTAAACACGAAAGCCCAATGCTGAGGGGGTGGCGCGGGCCCGGAGATGTCAACGTAAGAGGTGGAAACCGAGCGCGCGCCGGGGTCTCGCGGTTGAGGGTTAGCTGGGGGTACACTCACAGGCCTATGGTGGACATGCCAAAGAGTACCGCCATGAATTTCGGCATTTTTTGCGATGGGGGTGGGCAGCGTCCTCCAGACTCAACCGCTGCTCCGGCGACAGGAAGCTCGAGGAGGAGAGCTGCCGCCTCCCGGGTCTGGCCCGCCCCGCCTCCTTAGCCTCGACAGGCCGTCGTCTTCCTTGCGGTAGGAGAAACTCAATAAATAAAATAAAACACATACCGTGTAACAACCAAGTAAAGAGTCCAGTAGCCATGGGAGGTTACAAATGACGATATGGCCGTAATAAGGAGGGACTAACAAGTCTATTAAGGAATCAGACAATAGCATTTACAAAGGACACAGACACAAGCCAATGAAAAATAAGGGCGGGGGAGTGGGCGGGGCTTCTCACCCGTACTGAACTACAACAAATCTTCGCCAGAGCAGCGCGTGTGCACTGGCTCAGGCTCAACCTAAAAAACAGCAGCAAATAATGGAAGTTTCCTTCTGAATACTTGCATTGCTTTGTTTTAATACTGAACTTAGGGACATAGTTTAGCATAGTTGCACCAGTAGTGCTAGAACAATTTTCAGAGTGTGTGGGCTCACATCAATGTGACATCACTTAAGTCACAGGGATTGTGAAAAAATCCCAACTTCACAAAAAGTGTAGCAAATCAATTCAGCAGGGGCTTGGTATGGGTTTAGTATGTATCTGTAGTGCATTTTGGAGCACACTGTTGGCAATATTACTAGCACTGTGCAGTAGCATACTGTCATTTACAGGCAGTACATCTGCCATTGAAATGGGCACTAAAATGCCACAGACCTACTTAGTTTTATTAATAAAACTAAATAGTACACAGATGAGAAAATGTGGAAATCTGGTTCCAGTGAAATTTTATAGTTTGCACATTACCAAGTAAGTGTCTTGATTTGTCTTGAGCCTATTAAAATTTTTGTTTTCATCACTATTCAGAATAACAGATAATGTGCTTCATGTTTGCTTTCTGAACTGCTCATATATTCTAAAATATATGTGCAGTTCATTTACAGATATTTAAATTTTGTTGTGTCGCATAGTTACCTTTAAAAACACCTTTCACTTTGCAATCAGAGAAAGAAAAAAATACAATTCCGCATGTTAAAGGGATAAGCAGGAATTTTTCAGAAGATATAGCCTGACATTTGACCTCTGTCTGTAAAGCATAATAAATGTGATAAGATAAATACTAAAGTGAGTTGAGAACTAGGTTTAAAGAAGTTCAGTCTCACCAATATGACCGCTGATTGGATTTAATGAGTGGCGAGAGGCTGTAGTCTTACGGATAGAGCTGTCAACCTCGAAGCTGGGGAACCGGGTTTGAGTCTCGGCAACGACGCTAAACATCCTGTGATTTTGGGCAAATCACTTAACCTCCTCATGCCTAACAAAAAATTAAGTGTGTACGTCTGTAACGAAACTGGTGCTCATGTAAAGCGCTCTGATATCCAATATCTTCGGGTCTAGTTCGCGCTATATAAAACTCATAAAAAAAATTGGCAATTGGCAGACTAGCATAAAATGGGGAGCTTTTTAAAGCTAAAATGGTATTTCTTATGCTGTGGAATCAAAGTTCACTATTTAAGAAGCATTGTTTTCAATTGAGTGGGGTTAATTAAAGCCTTTACACGCACTAAACTAAACATTACTTTTACCAAGCATTAAGATAAAACACAGAATGCTTTTTAGGTCGAGCCTAGCGGCAGCGCGAATCCACTGCTCACTTGGGGAGACTGCTGTAGTAGAGTATGGGAGAGAAGCTGCACCCACCCTCCGTCCATATTTTTGATTGGCTTGTGTCATTGTCTTTCGAAAATGCTGCCTTTGGATTCGTTATTAGGCTTGTTAGTTCCTCCTTAGTACAGCCTTGTCTTCATTTGTAACCTCCCATGGCTACTGGCCCCTTTACTTCGGTTGTTACACGGGACCTGTTATTTAGTCTGTAAGCACTATTTACTTTATTGAGTTTCTCTTACTGCAGGCCGGACATGCGCTGCTTCAGCTGAAACCGCTTGTGCTTTAAGCAACACGGCCGCCCCCATAACACGGGTGCCTGCTTTCAATCACTTTAACCGCCACCACTACTACCACCTCCACCACCAATACTACCACCACCAATACCACCACCACCTATCCAATACCACCACCACCTATCCAATACCACCACCAATACCAATACCAATACCACCGCCAATACCAATACCAATACCACAAATACCACTAATACCACCACCAATACCACCCATAACACCACCACCACCAATACCAAGACGACGTACTTCCCAGGGAGCATTCTCCACATGGACTGTTATTCTCATCAGGAGACTCAAGGATATAGCTCATTGACATATGATTGAAACTTGAGAACTTAGTGCCTTGCTAGTGGGGCTCTTTTACTTTCTTTCTTGATATATGGATGTCTGAATTATTGCGTTTTCCGACGTCACAGGATTACCTACTTGGACCTTGTACCTTCGTGTTTTATAATAGTACTCTTACCTAGCTTGATTGCAGTTTGCCCTGAAGAAGTCTATGGTTTACTCCATATAGACGAAACACGTGTTGGCTAGAATCCACATCTATGTTGAACTGTGTCAAATGAAAATAAAGAACAGAAGAAGAATTCTGTGGCAACTACCATTTTGGACTGTTCTTATTACTTTGGAAATTTATTGCTCAGGATATTAACCCTTTTTGGGCTATATGTGTGGGCTTTTGTCTATGCAACTGGCGGGTGGCCATTACATATATCCTTTGAGCATTCTGATTTGTTAGCTGTGACTCTACAGAACTCAGTGCATACTATACCCTGCCACCCTTTTTCTCTACCACCAATACGAATACCACTACCACCACCAATACCAATACCAACACCACCACCAATACCAATACCACCACCACCAATAACACCACCAATACCACCACCATCAATACCCCCACCACCAATACCACCAATATAACCACCACCAATACCACCACCAATACCACAACCAATACCAATAACACCAATACCACCACCAATAACACCAATACCACCACCACCAATATCACCAGTACCAGCATAACCAATACCACCACCACCTATAACAATACCACCACCTGAGCGCCATCACTCACTAATGACAGCAGGGGCACTCTACGAGGTCGGAGCTGCAGCCGAGACTATCCCTTCCTCCTTCCCTCTCTCGATGCCTGCCATAAAGCACAGACCGTCCTTCGCCTGGAGGTAAAGCCAGGGCCCAACTACAGCTGGAGTGTGATTGCAACAACCTTAGGCAATGCCACACTGCACACTCCAATCACAGAGAGGGCAGTAAATAACCCCCCTCCGCTCTTCCTCCTGAGCCACAACAATGTAATCACAGCGAAAGGTGTTGGAGCACTTTGTTAGTGTTTATAGCCCAGATCATATGTAACTCTCACTTCACACTTTGTGTCTGTCTAATTTACAACACTTACACATAATTTTCACTGCACTATTTATCACTTCTTTGAAGACGTCGCAGGCCGGTCTCCTCCTCTGCTATTTACAATCTAACAAGCGGTAGAGAAGGATAAGTTACTTACCTGTAATCCTAGTTCTCTTCCAGGGGTATCCTCATCAAAGTCATAAGCACTGAATATTCCCGCCCATGTGCGGGGACCCCGGAAATAATAACAATTATATATGAGAAACACATATATATACAGCTCTGTATATGTATAAACATATATTATTTTTTCCAAGTCAATGCAGCCCCCATAGTAGGCTAGACAATGTAGATATAAATATCCAACAAACACTATAGGTATAATAATGCATCTAAAAACTCTTTTTTTTTTTTTAATGAGGTCAATTAATGATAAAGAAAAGAAAACACTGTGCCTAACACAGATCCACAAAACATTGTTAGCCTGCAGGCTGCATTGCAATACAATACCATAGAGACTGAAAAGCCTTGTACAGGTAAAAACTGGCACCGTGCCTTTAAGGCAGCTCTGACCCCAGTATCCCATCATGCCTCAGGGGTAACAGTTAAGTCAGTTTTTCTTTGCGGGACCCATAGGCATAAACACAAAGATATACTTTTTCCATGTTTAATAAAAACAATCCTCTTATTTGCCTGGGGAGGCGGGTGGGTTGCTTATGACTTTGATGAGGATACCCCTGGAAGAGAACTAGGATTACAGGTAAGTAACTTATCCTTCTCTTCCAGGGGATCCTCATCAATAGTCATAAGCACTGAATAGAATAGCAAGCCCACCCTCCACCTGCAGGCAAATGAGAACTGCACTATACATGGAGCATTACCACTGAAATAATCAGTTATTGAACAGATTCCTCAAGGAGGCTTGTCCTACTTGAGTGTCTGCTCTGGTGTCCGAGTCCAGACAATAATGCCTTGTAAATGTATGGACAGATCTCCAAGTAGCTGCTTTACAGATCTCGGAGAGTGGGACATAATTGACAAAAGCAGCAGTAGCCGCTTTCCCTCTTGTGGAATGTGCCTTAGGTAGAGCGGCCAACGGTTTCTGAGCTAGTTAGTAAGCCAATTTAATGCTTGACACAATCCACCTAGCAATGGAACGTTTAGAGGCTGCAAAACCTGTGCGGACAGCACCATAGTTTACAAACAATTGGTCAGACTTTCTGACAGCCTTAGTTCTATCTAGGTAGAATTTGAAAACCCGCTTAACATCTAAAGAATGCAACGCCCTCTCAGCTGGCGAGGAGGGGTTGGGAAAAAAGGTTGGTAAAGAGATAGTCTGATTAACATGAAAATCTGACACCACCTTCGGTAAAAAAGAAGGATGAGTTCTCATCACCACTCTATTAAGGTGAAAAATCGTGTAGGGTTCTTTAGAGCAGAAGGCCTGTATTTCACTCACCCTACGTGCTGAAGTGAAAGCTACTAAAAAAGCTGCTTTCCACGTAAGGTGCTGCAAAGTAACTTTATGTATGGGCTCGAAAGGTGGACTCATGAGTTTTGAAAGAACCAGGTTCAGCTCCCAAGGAGGCGAGGGAGGCCTTATTGGGGGGTAAACCCTTTTGAGCCCCTGCAAAAAATCTTTTACCACTTGAAGTTTAAAGAATGAATGCAGAGATGGAGAGCGCCTATAAGCCGTAATGGCCGCTAGGTTAACTTTGATGGAGGAAAATTTCAATCCCACCCTGGCTAAGTGAAGAAGATAAGGTAAAATCACTTCCTCTTGACATTTCGTAGGGTTATACTGATGTTGAATACACCATACATAAAATCTCTTCCACTTACAGAAGAAACGCGTTACTTACCTGTAACAGCAGTTATCCAGTATTGGTGTCTTTCATAGATTCACATGCCTGAATCATTCCCCGTCGTCGAGACGGGAGCCTCCGGTACATAAAAAAGTAATGTCCTATAGACATACATAGAGAAAAATAGGCCTAAGGGCCTCCCCTTAGCCGCCTATCATAGTCCTTATGTAAAAAGGACCAAACTCCTAGAGCCAGCCAATCAGCTATCACCTCCCTCTAGAACCTTCCTGGCAGGAGCCTCAGTCCCTCAGATTTTCGTACGCACCAAGCTAGGTAGGCGTAATATAGTTAGAGAGAGGTGTGAGTCCTTCCAGGGGAGGCGGGAGGGTTGCATGTGAATCTATGAAAGACACCAATACTGGATAACTGCTGTTACAGGTAAGTAACGCGTTTCTTATCCAGTATTAGGGGTGTCTTTCATAGATTCACATGCCTGAATCAGAGTAGTTAGCAATACATTATGCACATTTCTGATGTTACATGCCATAAAGGTATTTGAGATAATACAGCATTATCATAACAGTTCGAAACATTGGCATACATCAAAATAGTAAAACAGTAAAGGATGTGCATACCAGGAAGGCGGGTTGTTGGAAGGCTCACCTCACTGGAATAGATGGCGAAGCACCGCCTGGCCCACTGCCGCATCCCTCGTAAGCTCGGCATCCAGGCAGTAGTGTCTGGAGAAGGTATGCGGTGACTTCCACGTCGCCGCTCTACAGATGTCCAAAATCGGCACTCCAGCGAACAGCGCTGCTGATGTGGACATCGCTCTGGTGGAGTGTGCTTCCACCCTGTCTCGCAACGGGCGTCCGGCCCCTTCATGGCAGAACGCTATTGCAGAAGAAATCCACCTTGAAATGCTCTGTTTTATGAGAGGCATACCCAGCCTTGGTCTGCTGTAGGCCACGAATAGCTGCGAAGACTTTCTGAAGGTTTTTGTCTTGTCTATATAAAACTTAAGACACCGTTTGAGATCCAGAGAATGGAGCGTCCTCTCTGCTGCCGTGGTAGGGTTGGCAAAGAAGGAGCGCAGGACCACCGGCTCGTTGAGGTGAAAGTCTGAAGGCACTTTCGGTATGAACTTGGGATTTGTCCTCAGCACCACCCTGTCCTGTTTGAACTGCATGAAGGGCTCCTGAATGGAGAGAGCTTGCAACTCGCTGACTCTCCTGGCAGATGTGAGCGCAAGTAATAGAGCCGTTTTCCATGAGATGTACTTGATGGAGGCTCGGTGAATGGGCTCAAAGGGGTGCTTCATGAGTTGGTTAAGGACCAAGTTGAGGTGCCATGTCGGTGGGACCCGTCGGGGCCTTGGAAAGGACCTATAAAGACCCTTAAGGAACTGTTTAACAAGTCTGCTGGACCAGAGGGACGGGCCTTGAAAAGTCCTGGTAAAACGTGAAATCACCGCTAGATGCACCTTTATGGATGCATGCGCTAATCCGGACTGTGCCAAGTGCAGGAGATATGGCAATATCTGCTCAGGTGTGATATGAAGTGGTCTCAGGCCCTTCTCCGAGCACCAGACGCAGAAGCACTTCCATTTGAGGGAGTAGGTTTTGTTGGTACTGTCCGCCCTCGCTTTTGCTAGCACATCCCTGCAGTCCTGCGGGATGTTCAAATGGCAGAACTCTCTGTGCTCAGGAGCCAGGCCGATAACCTGAGCGATTGGAGGTTCGGGTATTGCACCTGCCCGTTGGACATCGTCAGTAGGTTCGGGTGTTGTGTTAGACGAATCGGCGTCCTGATGGAGAGGCGATGAAGGTCCGAGAACCAGTGCTGCCTCGGCCAGTACGGGGCGATCAGAATTAGTGTACAGGGCTCCGCCTTCATTTTCCTGAGGACCCTGGGAATCATCGGGAACGGTGGAAAAGCGTACGCAAATACGCTGAACCAGCCTATGGAAAAGGCATTTCCGAGCGACTCCGGTTGGGGATGCCAGCTTGCGTAGCTTGGGCATTTGGTGTTCTCCCTGGTGGCAAACAGGTCGATTCTTGGGGCTCCCCATTCCGAGAATACGTGTGTTAGTGCACTCTCGTCGAGCTCCCATTCGTGGGAGAGAGATTTCTGCCTGCTTAGGGCGTCCGCAATGGTGTTGTCCTTTCCCGGGACGTAGTCCGCCCTGAGCGTAATCCTTTGGAGAACAAGCCAGTTCCAGATCTTCTGCGATTCGCGCGATAGCGTGAGCGAACGCGTTCCTCCCTGTTTGTTCAGGTAATGCATCGTCGTGGTGTTGTCCGTTCTGACGAGCACCTGAGAGTTCTGGATGCGTGGTAAAAAGGCCTGCAGAGCTAGATACACAGCCCTCAACTCCAGCAGATTTATATGGAGGCGTTGCTCCTGATCCGACCATTTGCCGCTGACTCTGAGGTCCTGAAGGACAGTTCCCCAACCCGCTAGAGATGCATCTGTGGTGATCACTAGTGGTGCTGCTGGCAGCAGGAACGGTAGTCCTCTCGAGAGGTTTCTGGTATCCTTCCACCACTCGAGACTCCTGGATATTTGCGGTGTTATGCTTATAATGTCCTCGAACGAACCTGCACTCTGAGTCCACTGGTTCGAAAGAGCCTCCTGCAGAGGGCGCATCCGCAGCCTGCAGTGAGGGATGAGTAGTATACAGGAAGACATCATCCCCAGGAGTGACTTGAAGGTGCGAACTCTCAGGGATTTCCTTGATTGCACCGTTTTGGCCAGGGATATGATCCTGTGTTTTCTCTCGTCTGAGGGAAATGCTCTTGCGCATTCCGTATTCAAGGTAGCCCCGAGGAAGGTAATGCTTCTCGTTGGGGACATATGTGATTTCTGAAGGTTGAGCGTCAATCCTAGATGTTGGAAAAGATTGGTACAAGCGTTGAAGGATTTGGTTGCGCCTACGGCCGTAGGCGCCTTGACCAGCCAGTCGTCTAGGTAGGGGAAAACTTGGTGACCCATTTGACGTAGGAAAGCTGCCACAGGAGAAAGGCACTTGGTGAAAATCCGCGGAGCGGATTTGAGGCCAAACGGAAGGACCTTGAACTGGTAGTGTTGTCCTGCCACTTCGAAACGTAGAAACTTTCTGTGCCCTTTGAGTATCGGGATGTGATAGTAAGCATCCTGAAGATCCAAGGATGTCATGAAGTCTCCTTCCTCCAGAATGCCTAGGATTTCTTGGAGCGTCACCATCCTGAACGACTGACTCTTTAGGAAGGAGTTGAGTGCTCTGAGGTCCAGGATGGGCCTCCACTTCTTTTCTTTCTTGCGTATCAGAAAGAAACGGGAGTAGAAACCCTTCTCCCTCTGAGCTGATGGAACTCGCTCTATTGCTCCCTTCCTTAACATCTCCGATATCTCCCGGAGCAGCAGCCGCAGATGTCTGTGTGGAGACTTGCGGGGAGGGGTTGCAGGCGGGATGGCGGTAAATTCTAGGGAATGGCCGAATCTGAGGAGTTGGAGCACCCAACGATCTGAGGTGATGATGCGCCAATTTTTTAGGAAATGGGTCAATTTTCCTCCAATTTGTGAAGAAGAAGATGGTAGCTGGACTGGCTGGAGTAAGCGGTCACTGGCGTCCGCCGGTGCCCCTTTTCTGGTTCTTACCCCTGAAATTGGATCTTCCGTAAGATGATTGTCGGCCCTGTTGTTGCTTTTGCTGGTACTGGGTCCTATTCTGGAACGAATATGAGGACTTATTCTGGAATGATCCTCTGTAGGAAGACTGACCTCTAGACTTGTTGCCCCGAAAGGACTGGTTCCGTGCCTGCAAGGTTCCAAGCGCTCTAGCCGTGTCCGTGTCCTTTTTAATGGCCTGGAGCGCCTCGTCAATTTTATCTCCGAATAGATGCTGCCCATCGAAGGGCATATCTAGCACCTTCGTTTGCACTTCCTGCCTGAACGATGTTGCTTTGAGCCATCCTTGGCGGCGCAGGACTGCAGCCCCAGCCAGTTGACGGAAGCCTGTCATGGCTACATCTATGGCGCAGTCGATGATCTCTGCCGCAGAAGACTGGCCTTCGGAAAGGAGTGCCTTTACCTCATCCTGTACGGCACTCGGAAGTTCTGCTAAGTATGGGGCAATATCCTCCCAAAGTTGGCGGTTATAACGCCCTAAAAGGGCTATGGAATTGGCCACCTTGACGGTCATTGCCGAAGTGGTTGAAAACCTTTTGCCTATTGTGTCTAACTTTCTGCCCTCCTTGTCTGGTGGTGCTGACAGAGGTGAGGATGGATTTCGAGAATTTTTCTGGGCCGCTTGGGTCACGACAGAATCTGGCTTCGGGTGGCCAGTCAGGCAAGCTGGCGCCGTGGACGGTGCTTTATACTTCTTATCCAGGCGCGGAACGACCGCAGGAACTGAAGCTGGCGTCAGCATCAACTTCTTTCCCTGGTCCCAGAGGAAGTCAATGATAGGGATGGATTTGGCCGTCTTCTTCGTCTGCTCCTTAAAGTCATGGAGGAAGCATTCGGTTTCCGTCGACTCCATGACCATATGGAACCGCGTCGCAGCCCGTTCCACTAACTTATGAAAACCCCCGATATCCACAGGTGGTGAATCCGCCTGGCGCGGTTGTGGGGAAGGTGGTGAAGATGCTACATAGTCCTCCTGCTCATCGTCATCCTGGTCCGTCAGGTCTCCCTGGACCTCACCTTCCTCCATCTCCTCAGCCTCCTCATCCGTTGAGTCTATCACCTGAGGTGGCGGCTCGTGGCAGACCTGCGTTACCGGCCGTGATTGCCTTGGGGCTGTCGCTGGGGTGTTCGTAGCTGGCACTGGGACCCCTGTATCCTGTCTTGGTAGTTCCGGGAAACGTTGTTTGTAATCCCTGATAAGGAACTTGAGGTCCTTAACTATTGCCAGAGGGAGGCAGACCATTGGGGTGACCTCCGTGCGGACTTGTTCCTGGACGGGGCGCTCCTGCGCGCCTGAATCTTCCTGCTCCTCGTCCGTGCTTTGGCATTTGACAAACAGCTCAGAAGGGGAAGTAGCCTGTTGGAAGAACTCTTCTTCGGACTCTTCACTCTGCAGGATCTCCAGAGGTAAATTGGTTTGGACCTTGCTTGGAGATGTTGTTTCCGGGGTAATCTGTGGTCTGGAAGCAGATCCTTGCACAGAAATCGCCGTGGTTTTCCGTCCCACGGACGACGACGACGTTCCCGTCGACGGCTCGGCTGTCACCAACGGCGTCGACGCCTTCGTCGTCGACGCTTCCGTCGTCGACGCTTCCGTCGTCGACGCTTTCGTCGTCGCTTTCGTCGACGATGCCTTGGTCGTCGACATCTTCGTCAACATCTTCGTCGACGATGCCTTCGTCGTCGACGCGCTCGTCATCAATATCCTCGTCGTCGACTCTTCCGTCGACGGAGGGCTCCTCGTCGACGAGGTCCTCGACGGGACTATCTTCGTCGTCGACGATGATTTAGACGACGGTTTCAGAAGTATAATAGACGAGATAGGGGTACCTGCAGACGATGATGATGGAGTCGTCGTCGTCGACGAGCGGGCCGACGCCGCTGTGGACGTGGACACCGTCGTCGTTGCTGTGGAGACGTGTCCTGATGGCCTTTTTTGCGCAGAGGATGGTGTCGCAATTTTTGAGGCCGACAGAGTAGGCTTCTTGAAAGTGAGAGAGACTTTACCAGACGCTGAGGATTTCGAAGATCTTGCCTCTGAAGACTTTTTGTGCGTCTTCTTAGGAGGAGCGTCTGAGGGGCCAGGAGATGTCACTCTCGGCCTCTTCAGGGAGACTTCAGAAGCTCCGGAAAAGCTCGCCTCTGAGGACACCACACTGTCTTTGTCCTTGAGCCTGTCCAGCCAGATAAGCAGGCGGCCCTCCCTGTCTCTCAAGGTCTTATGTGGAAAAGACCTACATATCTTGCAGTCCTTAGGGACGTGGTCCGGGTAAAGGCAATACAAGCATAGTTCATGCTTGTCGTCCACATGAAGCCTCTTCTTCCCACATGAAGAGCAAGCCCTGAAAAGGGCTTTCTTCTGGGAGTCAGACATGCCAGGAGTTGTAGATGAAATAAACACTCACTGCAGCAAAAAGAGGCCTGAAGTAGTCAGTGTTGAAATCCTGAAGAAGAAAGTCACCAAAAATCGTGAATAATCTAGTTTGAAAGAAATCCTGAGGAGAACTCAGGCTGGAGACTCCCTAGCACAACGTGCGGTAGAAAATCTGAGGGACTGAGGCTCCTGCCAGGAAGGTTCTAGAGGGAGGTGATAGCTGATTGGCTGGCTCTAGGAGTTTGGTCCTTTTTACATAAGGACTATGATAGGCGGCTAAGGGGAGGCCCTTAGGCCTATTTTTCTCTATGTATGTCTATAGGACATTACTTTTTTATGTACCGGAGGCTCCCGTCTCGACGACGGGGAATGATTCAGGCATGTGAATCTATGAAAGACACCCCTAATACTGGATAAATAAGAGTGTCTTGTAGAAGGCCTCCTAGCTTCCTTCAATATGGTCATGCATCCCTGAGGAAGGTTTAGATGGCCATACTGGAGGACTTCAGGAGCCATGCTGTTAAGCTCAGCGAGGGAAGGCTGGGATGGTAAATCCTCCCCTGCATCTTGGTCAGTAAGTCCGGCCTGCACGGCAGACGCTTGTGTGAGCGGATCGACATGTGGAGGAGATCCGGGTACCACCACTGCCTCGGCCAGTCCGGAGCTATTAGGATCATCTTGGTGGTCGAGTGTTGCAGCTTGGTCACCACTTTCGGGATTAGCGGAAGAGGAGGAAAAGCGTACACAAATTTCATTGACCAATCGATCAAAAGGGCATTCCCCCAAGACCCTGGTCGATGGTATCTTAAGGCGAAGCCTCGGCATTTTGTGTTGTTTTCGTCCGCGAAGAGGTCTATTTGCGTCATGGAGACCTTTGACGACGGAGGCGCCTGCCTCGACGTCGATTCCGACGGAGGCGCCTGCCTAGACGTCGATTCCGACGGAGGTGTCCGCCTCGAAGTCGATTCATGCTCCGACGACGATCTTCGTCTCGACGTCGGCAATGTCTTCGACGACGATCGCCTCTCTCTCGACGGCGATTCAAGTCTCGACGTCGATGATCTCCCGTGATCTCTTGACGACGATCTTCGCCTCGACGTCGCTGTAGATTTCGAAGTCGACCGCCTGCGTCCTTCTTTTGACGCCGACTTTTGTCTTGATGTTGACTTCGACGTCGAACGATGATGTCTCTCCTTTGACGCCGATCAATGTTTTCTCGACGTCGAAGTTGCCGACGACGAACGAATGCGTTTCGCCGCCGGATCTTGTGTCGACGTAGATTTCCTTTTGGAAGCATGACTCTCCCTGGACTCCTCACCTCTCAACGACGATCCCGCCGCTGGAGTCTTCGACGCCGAGCCCCACGCCGATGGAGAACACACAGGGATCAGCTGCTTCGACGTCGACCGTTCAGAAAGGCCATAAAGCCTGATTCTCTCCCTTTCATTCAAAGTCCTCTTTGAAAGGTCCTTACAATGACGACAGGAAATAGGAGAGTGAGTGTCCGGTAGACAGATGATACACACATCGTGAGTATCTTTTTGCCACAGGATGGACAGGGCACGAACAAGGAAGGCATTTTTCTGACAGAAAAGTTCTGAAATCTTGTCAGAAAAAACAGGAAATTTGCTTCACCAACAGGATATATTAAGATGAAGCAAGAAAATTCACTAGAAAACTAGCAATTCTTGACTAGAAAGTAAAAAATGAAGAGAGCTGAATTCCAGGGTCCTGACTGAAGGAGCCGGAAAGAACAACTGACCTAACTGTCACCCCTGAGGCATGATGGGATACTGGGGTCAGAGCTGCCTTAAAGGCACGGTGCCAGTTTTTACCTGTACAAGGCTTTTCAGTCTCTATGGTATTGTATTGCAATGCAGCCTGCAGGCTAACAATGTTTTGTGGATCTGTGTTAGGCACAGTGTTTTCTTTTCTTTATCATGAGTTGACCTCATTAAAAAAAAAAAAAAAGAAAAGAGTTTTTAGATGCATTATTATACCTATAGTGTTTGTTGGATATTTGTATCTACATTGTCTAGCCTACTATGGGGGCTGCATTGACTTGGAAAAAATAATATATGTTTATACATATACAGAGCTGTATATATATGTGTTTCTCATATATAATTTTTATTATTTCCGCGGTCCCCGCACATGGGCGGGAATATTCAGTGCTTATGACTATTGATGAGGATCCCCTGGAAGAGAAGGCCCTTTATTTCAATGCAATAGGTCTGGCATTTGCGAGAGTTTAAGCTATTAGTATAGTAAATGACAATGCCTTTTATTTATGTTTTAAAACCTAAAACATAAATAAAAGGCATTGTCATTTACAATGCCAATAGCTAAAACTTGTGTGATTGAGAAACCTATTGCATTGCAAATGCTTGTTTTTAAAGTACTCAAATTAAAATAGAAAAAATAAATGGATGAGATTATTTGGGTTCCAAAATTTGAAATCCACTAAATAATGTACTAAAGTTGTTAAAGGCGTATTGTGGAAATATGGATTTTTATGATCAGTTATGTCCCCTATCTTGGACCCCAACGGTTTCATGTATAAATCACAAGTACATGTATGATCCCTCCAGTTCCAGTTATGAAGACGCAAACACATGTGCGTCCACCGCCAACATGTCCTCTTTCAGATCCGCCATGAATGGGTCGGATATTCCATTCCTAAGTATGAAAGGCCACCGGCTTTATATGGTTCATTTATCCCATTTTTCAGTCCAGGCGAGTAGGCCCTGATTCTGCCATTAAGCCTTTTCCTGCCTTCTGCCTCTGAAAGCTCCAGTCTGAGCTCGCATCTGTATCCATGAACTTTGTCCTATTCCCTGCGCGGCTAACGGTGCCTGACTCCATCCTGTTGCCTGCCAAAAACTGTATTTCACCTTCGAGATTATCTGCTCCGCTCCCTATCCAATGCATTCCTGTCTAGTAGTTTAAGTAAACATTCTTCCAGCTACCGAGCAAAGGGCCCGGCTTCTCTGTCTTTATGCAAGTAATTCATAGCCTTGTTACTATGGAAGATTTCTGCCCTCGCATCTAGTGTAGACACTTAGACGCTTGTACACGCACTCACAGTCAGTATAGAATAGATTTTGTTCAAAAGACCTTTCTTTTTGGATAACATAGTTCTTTAAACATAAGATGTTAGATATGATTTGGGATTAGGTTGACTTGACCCCCCAGACTTCTGTCTCCACATGTAGAGCTAAATGTCAAGTCCCCTTCACCCCCTAGTTGCACGTCAATCACACGTCATGCTGCTGCGCGCGCATCTCTGCCGAGTATTTCTGCTGACATTGCGGAATTCTTTCATGGTGCCACCTATTGTGACATCATACCTGATGACGTTCTTTAAGCTACGCCTAGTTACACCCACTTTAGTTACGCATGTATGTGTTATCAATTGTCACGCCTCCTGCATCTGTTTCACTGTAATGCCTATTGTATAAAAATGATTACCTGTCAATAAAGTATGGTCCTTCACTTCCTGAACCTTCGTGGTGATGGAATATGGAGTCCATCAATTCGAATTGATTTTGGAATAAAGCCCGTTCCGAACCTCTAATACCACGGATTCTGCCTCTTATTTTTCTGAACTATTATTATTAATTTTCCGCATCAAATTAAGTTCCGGTAATTAAATTATTTACCACATATATGGCGCCCGAACAGGGACACTTTCTCATCTCACGCGCCGGAGGTGCGTTGCAGGCCCGGTCTCCTGCCACAGCTGGACGGACAACAACGCGTACCCACAGGATTTCCTGTATCTCCCTCCTGCCGAGCGGGGGTAACTGAGGCTGCGATCAACACCCAGACGAGGCGGTGAGAAGTGCGAAGTATCCCGACCAGAGCCTAGCTGAGAGAGCAAGATCCGAGGTATACAGAGGCCCACCAGTTTCCGAGGTTCCGAAGTTTCGAGTCGAGTCCAGTCCGGTTCAAGTCCAGTTCAGTTCAGTTCCGAGGCCTTCCGTTCCGAGCTACCCGGTGAGTACCATTGTCGGGGAGGCGTTCTGACGTGCACATAGTTTGTGCCGGTCAAGACGGGTTTGGGTACACAAATCCGGTCTGCACTGTTTCAGCAGTGTATCTGTACTGTTTAGCAGTATATCAAGTATGTCTAGTATATAATTCAGAATTACCTGGTTAGTGTCGAGTATTATGCTTAGTGATTAGTTCCCTAAATGGCCATCATTGTTGTTCATTAAATGTTAAATGTTAAAGGTTTTAAATACGTTCTGCATACTGTGGTGTGAATGACTGTTCATTATTGTGTTTTGCTTTATTAAACGTGTTCAAAATTAGGTATCCGATCAGTTCTCAATATGCCGCTCTTTTCGAAATTAAGACAGATCAAAACTAGAAAAGGGGTACTCGAAGAAGCTGTTCCCATTCCTCCTAGGGACACTCCAGGGTACTTCATGTATCATAAACATGGCCTGGACGCCATATTATTTCTTGATTTATGGGTGGACTACACCAAGGAATTACCAGAAAGTCAGAGGTGGCCCGCAGCTGGGACCTGGGATGCAGATTGCATCATGAAAGTAGAAGAAGAATTATGGAAAAAGAAAGCTAGACAGTCACAGAAAGATGCCATTGAATTATGGCGTAAAGAATCATATAGACGTACAGAAAAAGCGCTCAGACAGGAAGAGAAAAGTAAGGAGAATTCAAATAAAGTTCGAGAAAATGTATTAATTGAAGAAGGTACTCGAGTAAAATCAGAACAAATAGACAGACAAAGAAATGCCCTTATGAATGGTATGTATCCTCTTCTGGCCGAAGGGTTACCTAAGGCTACTCCGGAGATACCAAAAGACTTGCCACCCCCATTGTTTCCGATAAAAGTACATCCCAAAGGGCATCCCAGAACCGCAGAAGATGTTTTTCTTTCCTCTTATTTAGACGACGCAGCTCCCGAGTATGCTAATACTGCGCCACATAGACCGCCTGCCGAGGGGGTTCAACGCCAAGACCCTCCTCCGTCTGTACCTCCGCAACAGCAAACTCCGACACAAGTTCCGGCAAGCACATCTGTTTCTACATCTGTATCCACACCTATGGTTGCTATATCACGTTCAACAAATCCTTTCACACCCAGCACCCCAGGTGGTGCTACCGGAGGTACATCAAACATTTTTTCCACGCCATATACAATGGTGCTGGCATCATTACGTATCCGACGAGCTGCAATATATTTAGGGAAGCTACCAGGAATGACTACACATTTAGAAAATATATATCACTTTGTCCAGTCAGGGCGAGATTCTGAGAGTATTAACAGAGCCATGGAGTACCAAAAAGTGGAAATACAGGGGGAACTGTTACGTTTCCTCATAAACTGTGTGATCAGAAATCAAGACCGACCAGGGGTAAATCCGGAAGAAATGCAAATTCTTACCACATGGAGTCAGAATATATCAGAGGGGAGACATGATAAACGATCATGTATAGTAGCTATGTGCCGCAAGATCCGCAAAGAAGTAGAACAAATACACGAAGAAAGATTAGCAGTGGACGAGCCTGAACAAACTGAGGAGGAGGAAGAATTAGAACTGCCCACAGGACAGTTAGAAACCATGGCCTATGTAGGTAGAGGAAGATCTTGCAATAATACTAGATGCTTTACTGATCCGATACGTCCGATACGTCCAGATAATAGCAGAAAATTCCAAACTCCTATAATAAATATAAGGTCCCCCGAACATTCGTTCCAAGCCGCTGACAAATTACTTCGAGAACGAAGGGGTTATCATATACTCGATTCTATGGACGAACAAGAATTAGCCAGGTCAGCCGTACACTGGGTTGATAGTCCTGGAAAATATGGTGATGATACACTAGCGCACACGTTTTTGAACCTCACCCCAGATGAACAGCGTTTAGCTGGTATCTATATGATTCAACAACTCCTTATATTATATAAAAGCCAACACTCCGATCCCGGTCCCTTACCTGATATATTGACTGAATTACTCACGAATAAATGGAGAGGTTCAGGTACTGAGTTAATTAGAGAAATACTAGAATCCAGAAAGCAGTACATTCTTTTTGTATGTCCCGAACATGTCTCACTGCCCATCAAGGAAAGAACGACGTATTATATGGATAGACAGAATCCCTTACGCGAAGTCCACCCGATAAAAGGTGAGGACAATCAGTTTAAACGTGTGTTTGTATACACACCCATATCCAAAATAGAACTATTAGAAATGAAGAAAGTGGTACCCAGTCATGACAAAGACCCAGCGGGTTTCCACCGTGAAATTAAAGATATGTTACTCATGGGAGAATATACCTACCCCGACATTATGACAATATTGAAGGTATTAATGCCTGCGGGCATTTACGAAAAACTCAAGGAAAAGGATTGGGAGGTGGGAGACCAGAAGATAGATTGGACAGCATTAGAAAACGAAGAAAAAGCTTGAGGTCCAGGTTCAGGGCTTGGGGAAAAGACCAAAACACTACCAGGTCTACTAGTACAGGTACTGCCACGTTTATTAACTACGAAAAAGGAAGACTGGGGTGCAATCTCAGCCTGTAAACAAAAACCAGATGAAGACACTAGTGATTTCTATTCCCGATTTGAAAAATGTTTTGGTATAAATAGTGGAATAAAAGCAAGTAGCGAGTCGTATCCACATCTGTTTGTGACAAAATTGGTTGAAAATGCCTTGCCCCAAGTTAAGAATAGAGTATTGAAATTCGAGAGTACCTGGCAAGGTAACACTCCGTCACAAATGTTACAAATGCTACAGTACCATCACAATAGAATTAGAGAGGAACAAGAACATGAACAAAGACGCATGAGAGACACGAAAATGAAAATGCTAGTTTCCCAGACAGTTCCAACTGACGGTCATAAAAAGGGTATGACACAGTCCAGTGTTTCAGCAGGTCCTGTAAAAGGGACGTGCAACTATTGTAAACAGCCAGGTCATTATGTACACGATTGTCCAGTTTTAAAACATAATATCGCCATAGGTAACACAAAAGAAAGACCACGACCACTTAGACAGGATCAGAACCAACAAGGAGCCCCGCAGCATGCGCAGTCCATGCCAGCTCCGCAACAGTCTATGCCAGCTCCACCACAGCAGCCTATTGCTGCCACACAAACAACGACACAACAGATGTACCAGACCGCACAGTATGACTATCCTGATTATCAACGATACTCATGAAATAGCCTAGAGAGGGAAGTTGGCTTACCCCTTATTGAGGTCCCTGTAGATCAAGAAGGACCTTATGTACACAGTGAACTATTAGGCCAAGATAGAAAATTCTTACTTGATACAGGGGCAAGCCGAACAACAATAAAACGTAGTGAAGTTCCAGGGGCACCCCTCTCAGGCTCACAGAATATTTCCCTTGGCTTTTCAGGAAAACCTATCATTAACGAAGTATCACAGCCTCTTCCACTTACGATTGGTCCCTTGACACGAACTACAGATTTATTACTTACTAAATCATGTCCAGAAAACTTGTTAGGTATAAAAACATTGAAAGCTCTAGGAGCTATAATATGTTGTTCTCCGGAAGGAGTAAGATTGTTTCTACGTGATTTCAAAGGGCACTATGTGTCCCAAGACATGGATGACCGACTGCAGACTTTACCCACACATTTATGGGCACAAGGCCCTACCGATGTTGGTTGCATGAACATTACACCATATCGAGTCACACTAAAGGCAGGAGTGGTACTACCACGAATGAGACAATACAAGTTACCCCCAGATGCTGTAGTGGCTTTACTGCAAATCATTGACGAGCTTATTACCCAAGGAGTGGTTGTGGAAACCGACTCCAATGTATGTAATTCACCGATAATTCCGATTCTTAAACGAACTGATCCAACAGCCCTGCCAGTATATCGATTGGTTATTGATCTGCGCGAATTAAATAAATGTATTGTACCACAATACCCCGTAGTCCCAGACATTTCTTCATTACTGACAGCCATTGATTCCGAAGCAACATTCTTTACTGTAATTGATCTCAAGAATGCCTTTTTCAGCGTCCCAATAGATCCGGAAAGCCAATACTTGTTCGGATTTAGTTTAAATGGACGAAGCTTTAAATTCACACGCGCACCTCAAGGATTCACAGAAAGCCCCAGCATCTATAGCCAAGCACTGAAACGAGAACTTGACAGTATCCACATGCCAGTCAACACTGCCCTGCTTCAATATGTCGATGATCTGCTGATCACCGCTAGAAGCGAACGTGAATGTGAAAAAGCCTCACTGACGGTTTTACAATTTTTGGCCGAAAAGGGGCACAAGGTGTCCCCTTCTAAGCTGCAATTCTGTGTCCACCGAGTTGTTTACCTTGGGCACTCGCTATCCAAGGAGGGAAGGCAGCTTACACCCGATCGCATCCAGTTAATTGCTAACATGCCAATACCCAAGACACAAAAGGAGGTGCGGGCTTTCATAGGCCTCACTTCGTATTGTAGGCAGTGGATCCCTCAGTATGCATTTCTAGCAAAACCACTCATTCAGTTGACAACACAGGAGGCAGCCACATCGACTGTTCTCCCTTGGACTCAGGAACATACACAAGCTTTTGAAAGCCTAAAGAAAGCTTTATGTCAAGCACCTGTTTTAGCAACACCATGTTACAATAAACAGTTTACACTCTTTGTTACAGAACGCGAAGGTACTGCCTTGTCAGTACTCACACAGGAACAAGCAGGATCACACAAACCATGTGCTTATTTTTCTAGTACATTAGATCCCGTAGCTCAGGCTTTGCCTGCGTGCCTGAAATCAGTGGCAGCAACAGCTTTAGCAATCCGACAAAGCGATGCCATAGTACTAGGACACCAATTGACAGTACAAGTACCACATGCAGTAGAGGTTCTCTTGAACCGCACACAAACACAACACTTGACTATAGCAAGACTCACCGGTTACGAGTTAACATTGTTTCAGCCACACATAGAAATAAGACGTTGTAGTACATTGAATCCTGCCACACTGTTACCAGTAAACGGAACAGACCCACTAGCACATGATTGTATTGAAGTTATCACTATCACGACGAAACCCAGACAAGACTTAACAGACGTCCCATTGTCAGATCCAGACCTGACATTGTATGTAGATGGGTCATGTATGAGAACAAGTACAGGAGAGCTAGTGGCTGCGTATGCAGTCACAACAGACACTGAAATCATTGAAACAAATTGCATAAATACCTTGTCAGCTCAAGCAGCAGAGCTCATCGCTCTGACACAAGCCTGTATTCAAGCCACAAATAAAAAAGTCAACATATACACTGATTCACGTTATGCATTCGGAGTTGTACATGACTTCGGCGTGCTGTGGCGAGAGAGAGGTTATTTAACTTCTCACGGTGCCCACATTCAGCACGGACCCCTCATTCATGCCTTATTAGATGCAATACATCTACCCACTGCAATATCAATTATGAAATGTAAAGCTCATACGAAAGTTACTGATATCATTTCCCAAGGCAATGACCTAGCTGACAGAACAGCTAAACAGACTGCTCAAACTCAAACATCTGACATGACAAAGACAATAGTTCCGACACCAACATATTGCATGACGGTTAAGGATCCCGCTCTTGACGTAATTGACATACAGACACATGCTACACCAGATGAAATAAAGAAATGGACTGAATTAGGAGGGATCCAAACGGATCAAGGATGGATGACGAAGGAAAAATCTGTGTGGTTCCTTCCTGATTCAATGGTCCAAGTTATAATTAATACTGTACATAGTCCAGCGCACCTAGGAGAAAAAGCTATGCTAGACAGCATTCAACACATTTGGTTCAACAAACATTTACGAGCTGTGTAGGAGAGTAGGGTCTGCTTTCTATGTTCACCCCCACTTTTTGCTTTTGCTTTACTGGTTTTCGACTTAGATGTGGCTGTGGGCCTGCTAATCAGACCCACAGCCCTGCTGTTCTCTCTCTAAATTAATACTATGTACTTTAGGTGCATAACCCATTTGGATAGGATCACCTTATTGGCCCCTGTACAGTGTACCCTAGGTACCCAGGGCATAGGTGTACCCTAGGCCTACCAGGGGCTGCAGCATGTATTGTGCCACCCCTGGCCTGGCCTTCCATTTTGACACAACTGGCTGATCACTCAGCTGGGGCAAGGTCGTGTAATCACCCCTTGCTTAGGTGTAGTATTCCTATGCCTAACTTACATATAGACACATGTGTACCTATCAGTCACTCCTATGGCAGGCCTTGACAATCCTGGAGGCAGAGTGCTTGGTAACATGTGAGATGGTGCTCTAGCATGAGCTGAGCCTGTCTGCAGCTTTCGGAACCATGTCCTTATAGCTGTTCTATGATATAGCCTACCATATACTCTTAAAGTACCTTATAATCTTAGACGGTTATGGTAACTATGGTTTGGCTTTATCAAAACATGTCGTGTAAGGTGTCTAACACTCGGGAATAATACCCCCATGCCATTTCTGGACATGAGAATATTATTCCCCCCTTCTAGAGGGAAAGACATGTTAAAATCATACTTCAACTGTTAGCCTCTGACCAAAGCCTCAGCATCACAAAATGGATGCTGCTGCCACGACACAAGTCTGACCTCCTGCTGCTGGGAGTGATCCCAGCCAGGGAGGCCTGGACAATAGGTTTCCTGCTTGGGGAGGTGCTAGCACCTCCCCAGACAGCCTTTAGTGTATTGGGGCAGGGTGGGCTGAAAGGAATGAGACATGCCTGGGGCACACAAGGTGTTCCTTGCATAGTCCGGTTCAAACCGGCGCTGGGGCACTCCAGCCCCAGCTCTGGCGCGAAACTGGACAAAGGGAAGTGGGTGTAACCACCCCCTCCCAGGTCCCACCCATAAGGCGTGACCTAGCAGGTATCCCAGCCCCCCAGATTAGTATAAGAGTGGGAGTTGGGCCTCAAGACTTTAGATTATCCTGAACCTGCAAAACTGAACAGAAACTCTGGACCTTCGACATTCGACGAAAGAAGAAGACTGAAGAATCTCCCTTGTAGCCAAGGAGTGGCTACCCTGTGCAAACAGGCACCATCAAGTGACTACCCTTTGCTTTGTGAAACGTTCGACGAGGAACCGATTGCAGAGCCCGACCAGAGCCTTGATTTCCAGACTTCTCCGACCCTCATCCACATCTGCAGCAGAGCTGAGATCCGTGGAGGCGACGAGCGACGTGGGACCGGCTACCTGGGAAAAGTGGCTAGTAACTTACAGCGCAGCTTCTGAGGTACCCTCGAAGTTGTGCACCGGGGATTGAGAAGCCCCAACCCCAAGCACCATCTGCACCGAAGACCAGCCCCCCACACTCCACGAGTCCTGCGTGGGGCCCTTCAGCATTTTCCTGCTTGCCGCGTCTGTCCGGTTGCTTGCCCGCTGGCTAGTGGCCTTTGTGACGATGCTCCCTGAAATCTTCTGCGCTGGTTTGGCTCCTCCAGACTGGCTCCCGCTTCTCTGCAAAGAAGAAGCACCCCAGACCTTCCTGGTCTGCACCAGAAGCAAGTCCCTTGTTCTTCGTGGGTTCCGCTTGCCAAGGCTTGGTGAGTCCTAGTCCAACTTCGACGCCGCCGACAGCAAGAGCCTTCGTGGGACAGCTCGCCTCCTGGTCCTGGTCGTCCTCGACGCTTCCTGGTCCTCCTGGCTGCAGCGACAAGCTTCACCTTCACCTGCAACTCTTCACGACATCGTCTGGTTCCTTCCTGGTTCCACGTGGTCACTGGCTAGTGACCTTGACTCTGTCCCCTCTGCTTGCAGGTTTCTTCTCTTCTTGATCCCAGGCTTGGGATCCACCGGACACTCTCTCCTGACTGCCTGTCAGCATCTTTCTTCAGGCATCCATAGGAGTCGACGACGAAAACGACGCATCTTCACCCCTATGCACCCGCAGCCTGTGGGCTAGGTAACTTGGGTACTCCGGTGCTCATCAGGATAGTGACTATCCTAGTGTCTAGTTTTCAAGTCTCAACTTCCTAGCTACTCCGGAAGTGTCCTAAATCTATCTATTTCTAAACTGTAACATTGCTATTGACTTTTACGCATTACGCGTGAGTGTTTCCACTCTGCACACGAATCCCGTGGGCCTCCCACTCCCTAACTAACGCTAGTGTAGTGTAGCCCCAGCGATTCCCTAGGCCTAGGCCTATTCTATTTCCGTGACAGTGGTTCTTATACCACTTCTTTAGTATATGGTTTGCGTGGCCCCTAGGGCCTAACTGTATTACTTACCTGTGTGACTTACTGTATGCATTAATAAGACTGTGTTGTACCTACCTCTAAACTCATAAAGAGTGCTGAGGGTTTGCTTAGAATAAATACACTTTATTTTATATATATATCTGTTGTGGTGTCCTTTCATTTGGTATTCAAGGGATTATATATGGTATCACAGCTGGCTTCACATGCCATTCAGAGTTTAGCCTAAGACTGCTCTTGTCCATGCTACCACTAGGATAGCTGGTCTATAAGGTTGACTTTACAACCAATCACCATAAGGGTATTTGGACTGATATAAGGTGTACACTATAACTAGTGACATCATACATCAGGCCAACTTCTCACATTGGTGAGCAGCGGTTGGGATCTGAGCTTGCTGTTGTAATACCATTGTAATCTCGAGATACTAAATTGAAAGATCACACAGATATTGTCTAGGTACATATAACATAGATTATTATACTTAAGTCCTACTGGACTTTGTAGTTGTAGGTTGAAGGGAATAACACACCCTGACTACAACTACTAGAAAGGTTTAGTAGATACAACTAGTGTAGGTAGGTGCACACACCACACCCTCACTAGATCATGCCTCTGGGAGGAGATCAAGTAGATGCTCTCTCAGGAGGGGCAGGTCTGCAGAAGACCCCCTCTAGGTATGATACCTTAACATTCCAGGAGATGAGACAATTGTGTACCTCCAGAGGAATAAAACAGGGTGCAAACCCTACCCTCCTTCAGTTAAGACAACTCCTAGAGGAGTATGATGCTCAGAGGGCATCTCAGGAAGGTGCCCTAGGCACAGAGGAGGGTCTACCCACCACAGAGGAGTCAGATGGGGCTTCAGATGGGGAGGTAGATAGCCAGAGCCAAGTAAGGAGACTTAGCCAGGCTAACTTAAGTTTACATGGGAGTTTGCATGGGGTCCCCCCATACAGACCCACAAGTAGACATTCACAGAGAAACAGGAAGGACAGATCCCCTTCAGGGGAATCCATCCACTCCCATGTCTCTAACATCTCTAATGCTTCCTCTCACAGGGGAATGACTTCACCTGAGAGAAAGGAGCATGCAGCCAGAATGAGGGAGGCTAATCTGAGGATTCAGAGGGAAGAACTTGCCCTTGCCAAAGAGAAGCTTGCTCTGGCTAGAGAACAAAAGTTAAGTGGGTTAGAACCCACTGGTGGCAGCAACATTCCTAGAGATAGAGACAGGCACTATGATAATAGAAACCTGAGCAAGATTGTCCCTCCCTACAAGTGTGGGGATGACATCCACAAATGGATAACTGCTTTGGAGAGAGCTTGCAAAGTACAGCAGGTACCCCAAAGTCAGTGGGCAGCTATCTTGTGGCTCTCCTTCTCTGAGAAAGGAAGAGACAAGCTCCTCACAGTTAGTGATGAGGATGCAGATAATTACACTGTCCTGAAGAGTGCTCTGATTGATGGGTTTGGCCTAACCACTGAACAATACAGGTTGTTGTTCAGGGATACCCAGAAGACACAGACTCAGGACTGGACTGACTTTGTAGATTGTGCCACTAAGGCTCTGGAAGGCTGGCTAATGGGAAGTAAGGTTAAGGACTATACAGGATTGTATAATTTGATCATGAGAGAACAAATACTTAACAACTGTCAAAACCAGCTATTGCATCAACACCTGATTGATTCTGATCTGACTTCTCCCCAAGAATTGGGAAAGAAGGCAGATAGATGGGTCAGGACTAGAGTTAAGCAGAAAAACCAGAACCAGGGCGGTGATCAGAAAAAGGCAGACCAGAAGGGTAATGATCAGAAACAAAAAGACCAGAAGTCTTCACCAGGCCCCCAAAAGGCTCAGGGGGAGGGTGGTTCCAAAAAGGATAAGAAGAAAGAAGGCCAAAAGAAACCATGGTGCAACTATTGTAAGTCTACCTCACATTGGTTTAGTGAGTGCACCAAAAAGGATAAGCCCCCAGCCACCATTGCCCCTAAGGCAACTGTACCCCCTAGTTCAGCTGTAAGTGGTGGTTCCCAGCAAAAGGGTGTAGTAGGGTTAACCCTGGGAACTGAGGAGGATTCTGGCCTAGTCAGAGTACCTACTCAGGCTGTCCTGATCTGTGATGGGGACTTAGCTTTGTCCTCTACTGTAGGCCCCAGTAACCTGGGCAAGTACAGACAGACACCTTTTATCAACCAAAGAATGGCTCAGGCCTACAGGGACACTGGAGCTAGTGTCACAATGGTGACACCTGCTTTTGTGGACCCTGGACAGATCATACTAGGTGAGAATTACCTAGTGACCAACGCTAGCAATGCCACTACCTCCCATAGTGTGGCTATTGTTAACTTCTCCTGGGGAGGGGTAACTGGCCTCAAGAAAGTTGTTGTTAGTTCAGACCTTCCTGTAGAGTGTTTACTGGGCAATGATCTTGAAACTTCAGTTTGGTCTGAAGTGGAGTATAGGACCCATGCAGAAATGCTGGGGATAGATGCACATGTCCTTGCTGTGACCAGGTCACAGGCCAAAAAGTGCAACACTGAACAAGTGCTGGATCCTGAAACTATGGACCAGTCACAATCCAAGAGAAAGAGCAGTAGGGTTAAGGCTGTGCCTTCCCCCCTGCCTCAGGTGGTGGATCAGCCCTCCCAGGAGGATGATTCTGAGAGCCCTGAAGGAACTGTCCTAGAAGAACTTGAACCTGATCAGGTTGAGTTTCTTGGGACAGGGGGACCTTCCAGGGCAGATCTGAGGCAGGCTCAATTAGACTGCCCCTCTCTTGAACCCCTCAGACAGCTGGCTGCTGCTGAGGCTGCAGGGAATGCTCAAGGTACCCATAGAGTGTATTGGGATGAAGGGCTACTGTATTCAGAGGCTAGAGACCCCAAGCCTGGTGCATCCAGGAGGTTGGTCATACCACTGAAGTTCAGAGGCTTCCTTCTAACCTTGGCCCATGATATTCCCCTTGCAGGACATTTAGGCCAGAACAAGACTTGGGACAGGCTTGTCCCTCACTTTCACTGGCCCCATATGTCAGAGGATACTAAGGAGTTTTGTCGCTCCTGTGTCACCTGCCAAGCCAGTGGCAAATCAGGTGGCACCACAAAGGCCCCCCTCATACCACTACCTGTGGTGGGGGTCCCCTTTGAAAGAGTGGGCATAGATATTGTAGGACCAATGGACCCACAAACAGCATCTGGGCACAGATTCATACTGGTGATAGTGGACCATGCCACCAGGTACCCAGAAGCAATTCCCCTGAGGACCACAACAGCTCCTGTTGTGGCAAGGGCCCTGCTTGGAGTATTCTCCAGAGTGGGCTTTCCAAAGGAGGTCATTTCTGACAGAGGTGCCAACTTTATGTCAGGATACTTGACTGCAATGTGGAAGGAGTGTGGTGTTAACTATAAGTTCACCACACCCTATCACCCACAGTGCAATGGGCTTGTTGAGAGATTCAACAAGACCCTAAAGGGAATGATAAAAGGATTACCAGACAAGCTTAGGCGAAGATGGGACATCCTTTTACCCTGCCTTCTGTTTGCTTACAGAGAGGTCCCACAAAAGGGGGTTGGCTACAGCCCTTTTGAGCTTTTGTTTGGGCATCCTGTAAGAGGACCCCTGTGTTTGGTGAAGGAAGGATGGGAGAGACCTCTCAGACAACCCAAACTAGACATAGTGGATTATGTACTTGGTCTCCGCTCCAGGATGGCAGAGTATATGAAGAAGGCTTCTAAAAACCTTGAGGCAAGCCAAGAACTCCAAAAAGCTTGGCATGACCAAAAGGCTGTACTGACTGTTTACCAGCCAGGGCAGAAAGTGTGGGTGTTGGAGCCAGTGGCCCCGGCAGCACTCCAAGACAAATGGTCTGGACCCCACACTATTGTTGAGAAAAAGGGAGAAGTCACCTACTTGGTGGACCTTGGGACTCCCAGAAGCCCCCACAGGGTGCTTCATGTCAACAGATTGAAGGCATATGTTGACAGGGCAGACATGGGGCTACTCATGGCTACAGATGAGGGGCAGGAGGAAGAGAGTGACCCTCTCCCAGACCTGTTGACTCAGAACCCTGATGATGGCTCAGTTGATGGTGTGGTCTTTTCTGACAGCCTCACTGTCCATCAGCAACAGGACTGCAGACAAGTTCTGCAGGCCTACAGACATATGTTCTCTCTGACCCCAAGTCAGACAAACTGGTGCACCCATGAGGTGGACACTGGTGACAGTCTGCCTGTGAAGAGTAAAATCTACAGGCAACCTGACCATGTCAGGGACTGCATACAAGTTGAGGTACAAAAGATGTTGGAGCTGGGAGTCATTGAACCTTTAGAGAGCCCTTGGGCTAGTCCTGTAGTCCTTGTGCCAAAACCTCACACCCAAGATGGTAAGAGAGAGATGAGGTTTTGCGTGGATTACAGAGGTCTCAATGCTGTCACTAGGACAGATGCCCACCCAATACCTAGGGCAGATGAGCTCATTGACAGACTGGCAGCTGCTAAGTTTTTGAGCACATTTGACCTAACAGCAGGCTACTGGCAAATCAGACTAGCTGAGAGTGCAAAGGCCAAAACTGCTTTCTCGACCCCAGGAGGACATTATCAATTTGTGGTAATGCCCTTTGGTTTGAAGAATGCACCTGCCACTTTCCAAAGGCTGGTGAATCAAGTCCTTACTGGGTTGGATGATTATTGTGCAGCTTATCTTGATGATATTGCTGTCTTTAGCTCCACCTGGGAGGATCACCTGGTCCACCTGAGGAATGTTTTAGAGGCCCTGCAAAAGGCAGGCCTCACTATCAAGGCCACTAAGTGCCAGATAGGGCAGAGCAAGGTTGTATACCTGGGCCACCTAGTCGGTGGGGGTCAGGTTCAACCACTGGAGAGCAAGATCCAGACCATAAAGGACTGGGCTCCTCCAACTACCCAGACTCAGGTCAGAGCTTTCTTGGGCCTGTCTGGGTACTACAGAAAGTTTGTTAAGAACTATGGGTCCATAGTGACACCACTTAATGACTTGACCTCCAAGAAGATGCCAAAGAAAGTTCAGTGGACAGTAAGCTGTCAAAAAGCATTTGATGACCTGAAGCAGGCCATGTGCAGTGCACCTATTCTGAAAAGTCCAGACTACTCCAAAGAGTTCATTGTCCAGACAGATGCTTCTGAGTTAGGTGTGGGAGCTGTTCTTTCACAACTGAATGTAGATGGTCAAGACCAGCCAATTGCTTTTATAAGTAGAAGGCTGACCCCTAGAGAGAAACGTTGGTCAGCTATTGAGAGGGAGGCCTTTGCTGTGGTTTGGGCCCTGAAGAAGCTGAGGCCATACTTGTTTGGCACTCACTTCAAGATTCAGACAGACCATAAGCCCCTCTTGTGGCTAAATCAGATGAAGGGTGAAAATCCCAAACTTCTTAGGTGGTCCATTTCCCTACAGGGGATGGACTTCACAGTGGAACATAGACCTGGGACTGACCATGCCAATGCAGATGGACTCTCCAGATATTTCCACTTAGAACATGAAGACTCAACTGGTCAAGGTTAGTTTAATGTCCCTAAGTTTGGGGGGGGGGGGTTGTGTAGGAGAGTAGGGTCTGCTTTCTATGTTCACCCCCACTTTTTGCTTTTGCTTTACTGGTTTTCGACTTAGATGTGGCTGTGGGCCTGCTAATCAGACCCACAGCCCTGCTGTTCTCTCTCTAAATTAATACTATGTACTTTAGGTGCATAACCCATTTGGATAGGATCACCTTATTGGCCCCTGTACAGTGTACCCTAGGTACCCAGGGCATAGGTGTACCCTAGGCCTACCAGGGGCTGCAGCATGTATTGTGCCACCCCTGGCCTGGCCTTCCATTTTGACACAACTGGCTGATCACTCAGCTGGGGCAAGGTCGTGTAATCACCCCTTGCTTAGGTGTAGTATTCCTATGCCTAACTTACATATAGACACATGTGTACCTATCAGTCACTCCTATGGCAGGCCTTGACAATCCTGGAGGCAGAGTGCTTGGTAACATGTGAGATGGTGCTCTAGCATGAGCTGAGCCTGTCTGCAGCTTTCGGAACCATGTCCTTATAGCTGTTCTATGATATAGCCTACCATATACTCTTAAAGTACCTTATAATCTTAGACGGTTATGGTAACTATGGTTTGGCTTTATCAAAACATGTCGTGTAAGGTGTCTAACACTCGGGAATAATACCCCCATGCCATTTCTGGACATGAGAATATTATTCCCCCCTTCTAGAGGGAAAGACATGTTAAAATCATACTTCAACTGTTAGCCTCTGACCAAAGCCTCAGCATCACAAAATGGATGCTGCTGCCACGACACAAGTCTGACCTCCTGCTGCTGGGAGTGATCCCAGCCAGGGAGGCCTGGACAATAGGTTTCCTGCTTGGGGAGGTGCTAGCACCTCCCCAGACAGCCTTTAGTGTATTGGGGCAGGGTGGGCTGAAAGGAATGAGACATGCCTGGGGCACACAAGGTGTTCCTTGCATAGTCCGGTTCAAACCGGCGCTGGGGCACTCCAGCCCCAGCTCTGGCGCGAAACTGGACAAAGGGAAGTGGGTGTAACCACCCCCTCCCAGGTCCCACCCATAAGGCGTGACCTAGCAGGTATCCCAGCCCCCCAGATTAGTATAAGAGTGGGAGTTGGGCCTCAAGACTTTAGATTATCCTGAACCTGCAAAACTGAACAGAAACTCTGGACCTTCGACATTCGACGAAAGAAGAAGACTGAAGAATCTCCCTTGAAGCCAAGGAGTGGCTACCCTGTGCAAACAGGCACCATCAAGTGACTACCCTTTGCTTTGTGAAACGTTCGACGAGGAACCGATTGCAGAGCCCGACCAGAGCCTTGATTTCCAGACTTCTCCGACCCTCATCCACATCTGCAGCAGAGCTGAGATCCGTGGAGGCGACGAGCGACGTGGGACCGGCTACCTGGGAAAAGTGGCTAGTAACTTACAGCGCAGCTTCTGAGGTACCCTCGAAGTTGTGCACCGGGGATTGAGAAGCCCCAACCCCAAGCACCATCTGCACCGAAGACCAGCCCCCCACACTCCACGAGTCCTGCGTGGGGCCCTTCAGCATTTTCCTGCTTGCCGCGTCTGTCCGGTTGCTTGCCCGCTGGCTAGTGGCCTTTGTGACGACGCTCCCTGAAATCTTCTGCGCTGGTTTGGCTCCTCCAGACTGGCTCCCGCTTCTCTGCAAAGAAGAAGCACCCCAGACCTTCCTGGTCTGCACCAGAAGCAAGTCCCTTGTTCTTCGTGGGTTCCGCTTGCCAAGGCTTGGTGAGTCCTAGTCCAACTTCGACGCCGCCGACAGCAAGAGCCTTCGTGGGACAGCTCGCCTCCTGGTCCTGGTCGTCCTCGACGCTTCCTGGTCCTCCTGGCTGCAGCGACAAGCTTCACCTTCACCTGCAACTCTTCACGACATCGTCTGGTTCCTTCCTGGTTCCACGTGGTCACTGGCTAGTGACCTTGACTCTGTCCCCTCTGCTTGCAGGTTTCTTCTCTTCTTGATCCCAGGCTTGGGATCCACCGGACACTCTCTCCTGACTGCCTGTCAGCATCTTTCTTCAGGCATCCATAGGAGTCGACGACGAAAACGACGCATCTTCACCCCTATGCACCCGCAGCCTGTGGGCTAGGTAACTTGGGTACTCCGGTGCTCATCAGGATAGTGACTATCCTAGTGTCTAGTTTTCAAGTCTCAACTTCCTAGCTACTCCGGAAGTGTCCTAAATCTATCTATTTCTAAACTGTAACATTGCTATTGACTTTTACGCATTACGCGTGAGTGTTTCCACTCTGCACACGAATCCCGTGGGCCTCCCACTCCCTAACTAACGCTAGTGTAGTGTAGCCCCAGCGATTCCCTAGGCCTAGGCCTATTCTATTTCCGTGACAGTGGTTCTTATACCACTTCTTTAGTATATGGTTTGCGTGGCCCCTAGGGCCTAACTGTATTACTTACCTGTGTGACTTACTGTATGCATTAATAAGACTGTGTTGTACCTACCTCTAAACTCATAAAGAGTGCTGAGGGTTTGCTTAGAATAAATACACTTTATTTTATATATATATCTGTTGTGGTGTCCTTTCATTTGGTATTCAAGGGATTATATATGGTATCACAGCTGGCTTCACATGCCATTCAGAGTTTAGCCTAAGACTGCTCTTGTCCATGCTACCACTAGGATAGCTGGTCTATAAGGTTGACTTTACAACCAATCACCATAAGGGTATTTGGACTGATATAAGGTGTACACTATAACTAGTGACATCATACATCAGGCCAACTTCTCACAAGCAGCAGCTAAACAAAAAGTTCGTACCTGTATGATCTGTTGTCAGTTTAACCCAGGTAAAAGCATTCCCGTAGAACAAGGTGGATTTCAGCCTCCTGATCACCCTTTTGAAGTCCTCCAGATGGATTATATCCAGATGGAACGATGTCGAGGATTCAAATATGTTCTCGTAGTTGTCTGTGCTCTTTCCCGTTGGACAGAGGCATACCCGGTTTCAGATTACACTGCCCCGACTACTGCCAAACAGTTGGTTCGAGAATTCTTCCCACGGTACGGTTTACCACGTGTTGTCTTGTGGAAATATGGATTTTTCTGGTCAGTTATGTCCCCTATCTTGGACCCCAACGGTTCTATGTGCATGTCACAAGTACATGTATGTTCCCTCCAGTTCCAGTTATGAAGACGCAAATACATGTGCGTCCACCGTCAACATGTCCTCTGTCAGATCCGCCATGAATAGGCCGGATATTCCATTCCTAAATATGAAAGGCCACCGGCTTTGTGTGGTTCACTTATGCCATTTTACAGTCCAGGCAAGTAGGCCCCGATTCTGTCATCAAACTCCTCTTGCCTTCTTCCTCTGAAAGCTCCAGTTTGAGCCTGCATCTGTGACCATGAACTTTGTCTCATTCTCTGCGCGGCTCACGAAGCCTGACATCAGCCTATTCTCTGCCAAGAACTGTATTTCACCTTCGAATTATCTGCTTCACTCCTTAGCCGATGCATTCCTGTCTAGCAGCTTAAGTAAACATTCTTCCAGCTACTGAGCAAAGGCTCGGCTTCTCTGTCCTCATGCAAGTAATTCATAGCCCTGTTACCAGGGAACATTCCTACTCCCTCGCATATTGTGTAGACACTTAGACGCTTGTACACGCACGCACAGTCAGTATAGAATAGATCTTGTCCGAGAGTCCTTCTTTTGTGGATAACATAGTTCTTTAAACATAGGATGTTAGATATGATTTGGGATTAGGTTGACTTGACCCCCCAGACTTTTTGTCTCCACATGTAGAGCTAAATGTCAAGTCCCCTTCACCCCCTAGTTACACGTCAATTACACGTCATGCTGCTGCGCGCGCATCTATGCCAAGTATTATCTTATAGATCCACCTATGTGTGACATCATAACCAATTATGTTCCTTTTTACTCCTTATTACACCCATTTTTCGGTTACGCAGGTAAATCGTCACTTTCCTTATCAATTGTTACGCCTACTGCATTCGCTTCATTGTAATGTATGTACTATAAAAGTTACTTCTTGTCAATAAAGTATGTACTTCACTTCCTGAACCTCCGTGGTGATGGAACTTGGAGCAACCGATTATAATCGATCATTGGAATAAAGCCCATTCCGAACCTCTAATATCACGGATTCTGCCTCTCATTTTTCTGAGCTATTTTATTATGTTTCTGTATCAAATTAAGTCCAGGTAAAGGAATTTTATTTACCACATGATGGCGCCCGAACAGGGACACTTTCTCATCTCACGCGCCGGCGGTGAGTTGCAGGCCCGGTCTCCTGCCACAGCTGGACGGACAATTACGCGTACCAGCAGGATTTCCTGTATCTCCCTCCGGTCAAGCGGGGGCGACTGAGACTGCAATCAACACCCAGACGAGGCGGTGAGAAGTGCGAAGTATCCCGACCAGAGCCTAGCTGAGAGAGCAAGATCCGAGGTATACAGAGACCCACCAGTTCGAAGTCAAGTCCAGTTTCCGACGAGTCGAGTCGAGTCCAGTCCGGTTCAAGTTCAAGTTACCGAGGCCTTCCGTTTCCGAAGCTTCCCGGTGAGTACCATTACTGGGGAGGCATTTCTGACGTGCACATAGGTTGTGCCGGTCAAGACGGGTTTGGGTACACAAATCCGGTCTGCACTGTTTTAGCAGTGTATCTGTACTGTTTAGCAGTATATCAAGTATTCCGAAGTATCTAGTTATTGTCAAGAATTATGCTTGGTGATTAGTTATGCAGACGATCATCATTGTTGTTTATTTTAAAGGTTAAAAAATGTTTAATGTTCAATGTTTAATGTGTTAAACGTCCTGCATATTGTGGTATGAATGGTTGTTCATTATTGTGCTTTTTGTATTAAGTGTGTTCAAGATTAAGTATCGGATCAGTTGTCAATATGCCGCTCTTTTCGAAATTAAGACAGATCACTACTAGAAAAGGGGTACTCGAAGAAGCCGTCCCTATTCCTCCTAGGGATACTCCAGGGCACTTCATGTATCACAAACATGGCTTAGACGCTATATTATTTCTTGATTTATGGGTAGACTACTGTGGTAAATAAAAATTCCTTTACCGGGACTGAATTTGATACAGAAACATTATAAAATAGCTCAGTAAATGAGAGGCAGAATCCGTGATATTAGAGTTTCGGAATGGGCTTTATTCCAATGATCGATTATAATCGGATGCTCCAAGTTCCATCACCACGGGGGTTCAGGAAGTGAAGTACATACTTTATTGACAAGAAGTAACTTTTATAATACATACATTACAATGAAGCGAATGCAGTAGGCGTAACAATTGATAAGGAAATTGACGTTTCATCTGCGTAACCGAAAATGGGTGTAATAAGGAATAAAAAGGAACATGATTGGTTATGATGTCATACATAGGTGGATCTATAAGATAATACTTGGCATAGATGCGCGCGCAGCAGCATGACGTGTAATTGACGTGTAACTAGGGGGTGAAGGGGACTTGACATTAGCTCTACATGTGGAGACGAAAAGTCTGGGGGGTCAAGTCAACCTAATCCCAAATCATATCTAACATCCTATGTTTAAAGAACTATGTTATCCACAAAAGAAGGACTCTCGGACAGAATCTATTCTATACTGACTGTGCGTGCGTGTACAAGCGTCTAAGTGTCTACACTGAATGCGAGGGGGTAGGAATATTCCATGGTAACAGGGCTATGAATTACTTGCATGAGGACAGAGAAGCCGGGCCTTTTGCTTGGTAACTGGAAGAATGTTTACTTAAACTACTAGACAGGAATGCATCGGCTGAGGGGGAAGCAGATAATTCGAAGGTGAAATACAGTTCTTGGCAGAGAATAGGCTGATGTCAGGCTTCGTGAGCCGCGCAGAGAATGAGACAAAGTTCATGGTCACAGATGCAGGCTCAGACTCGAGGTTTCAGAGGCAGAAAGCAAGAGGAGTTTTGATGACAGAATCAGGGCCTACTTGCCTGGACTGTAAAATGGCATAAGTGAACCATATAAAGCCGGTGGCCTTTCATATTTAGGAATGGAATATCCGGCCTATTCATGGCGGATCTGACAGAGGACATGTTGACGATGGACACACATGTATTTGCGTCTTCATAACTGGAACTGGAGGGAACATACATGTACTTGTGACATGCACATAGAACCGTTGGGGTCCAAGATAGGGGACATAACTGACCAGGAAAATCCACATTTCCACATTCCCTCCTTGTCCCCTACTTGCCCTTCAAGAGATATCAATCTTCATCAATCCATTGATCTGTTCATGTAGCATCATTTGTTCTTCTTTCTTCTTCCGTGATCTTGAATGAAATCTTGGTGGTGGAATACACGATGTGGCACACAGACCACAAATCGCTGGTCCACATTGTAGACATAGACAGCAACTGAATAGTATGAGAAGGCCAATACCTAGGAAGGATAAAACTCTCCATCCCCAGGCTGATACCATATTCCAAAACCAACTGGACCAAGTCCAAGTGCCTGGGTTCTGGTGTATCTGGTTTACAATCTTATGAAGGCGAGTGATGGCTTTATATACAGATGGCGAATTTTCTGGTATGAATACGCAGCAGCTTGATCCGATGACCCTACAAGCTCCGCCCCTATCAGCCAGGATGACGTCAAGGACAAGACGATTTTGAAGCACAACAATCCGCATAGCAGACTGCTCTTCCGTTAAATTGCCTAAGGCGGAAATAGTCTCATTCACTACTGCTTCGAGGGTTCTAGTTAATCTGCGTATCAGCTTACTATTAGTAACAGTACCTATATAGGGAAAGATGCCTTTATTAAAATCTACATACTTGTCCCATGCTGTCTCAGTGTAATCGACAATGGGGAGATCTCTCCGCTCTCTGTTGTGTACTAAATGAATATTTCTGTAATAATCAGGAGGAGCTAGGAAAACAGGTGGCAAAAGGAATGCAATGTAGCAGGTACCATCCCAATCTAGAGGTAGACGCATATATGCAGTCTGACCACATATAAAGTAGGAGTGGCGAGAAGCTTTAAATGAAGATTTTCCTTGATCACTGAATTCTACTATAGTAGTGCATTTACTATGGCCCATATGTATGGAACCAACCTTTCTTACACACAATTCACCCTTCGCTGGGAATACTGACATGGTGGGTAAGACTAGTTCAACTTCAGATACGACATTTAGAATCATGAGATTAGGTGTAAAATTACCTAATCCATATACTTCATTTTCTAGATCAGTTCCTGTTCTTTTGGGGCGACCCTCCTTGTCAGGGTAGCAGACCTTGAGTAAAACTAGGTTCAGGTTTCCCCATATCCAATGATCTTGGTAAACTGCGGTGTCTGAGTCTATGGAATTGATTAAACTAAACCATGCTCCACAGGAGCCATTATGTGTGAATGGATGTGGAAAGAAAGGCAGGACTCCTTCATAATTCTGATAGGGAGGGAGTCGGCCACACACCCAACAATTGGTGGCATTACTAGTCTGATGGGAATGATGCAACATACTAATGAAAGTGTTATTGCGCAGCGCAAGTCTATAAGACAATTCATGCGGAGGTAAGTCACTAAAAGAATGTTCAGCAGCAACATTATAAACATGTCTAGAAATAGGGTAATATATGTGCAACAACATACTTGTAATAATTATTAAAAGACTTAATAAAAACAGAATTAATAATGTCACTATACAGTGGCTACGCAGTGATTTACAATACGCCTGTCGTTTCAACATTTTCCGGGTATTTTCTCTACTCAGGTCCAAGGGATACATGTCAGAGACAATTCAACCGCTTCACCTTGGAGAGGACTTAAACAATCAAATTGCTCGACTTGATAGGCCTAAGCTTTAGTTTGTAGTTCTCAGAGTCATTTGGTTCAACAAAAGGAAGTTTTGAATCAGTCTGTGAGGGAGTGCAGGGCACAATGTCTATATCCGAGGATAGTCCATGAAATTTCTTGATATGACTTGAATGAATCCAGCCCTTGCGGCCCTCGATCTTCACGGCTGTTCTTGTGGTCAGCAGGACCAACTTGGGTGCTTTCCACCTGGGCTCCAGCTGAGTCTTTCGGTCGAAATTCCTCACAAAGACAAGATCACCCGGAACAACGTCATGGGGTTTCACCTCAGTGTTGTCGGGAAAAGCTGCAGCTACCTGTGAACGACAAGATTGTAGTGCAGACATCAAGGAAGCCAAGTAATCTGTCAGCATATTACAGTCAATATCAGTTATTTTGCGTGGTATAGGCGTCCCCCACATATTCGGTGGTCTGCCGAAGATCACCTCATACGGGGATAGCCCTGTTCGAGAGTGCGCTACCATTCTCATGTAAAAGAGTGCAACGGGTAACGCTACTACCCAGTCGACACCTTTCTCTCTGCATATTTTGGACATTCTGATTTTCAGTATCTGGTTATGTCTTTCTACGAGACCTGCTGCCTCGGGGTGTCGGACACAGTGGAATTTCCACTGATATCCTAACAGAAGTGAAACGTGTTTCATTAATTCGGATGAGAACGGCTGGCCGTTATCTGAGTGAACAGCACGTGGTAAACCGTATCGTGGGAAGAATTCTCGAACCAACTGTTTGGCAGTAGTCGGGGCAGTGTAATCTGAAACCGGGTATGCCTCTGTCCAACGGGACAGAGCGCAGACAACTACGAGAACATATTTGAATCCTCGACATCGTTCCATCTGGATATAATCCATCTGGAGTACTTCAAAAGGATGATTAGGAGTATGAAATCCACCCTGTTCTACGGGAACGCTTTTTCCTGGGTTGAACTGACAACAGATCATACAGGTACGGACCTTTTGTTTGGCTGCTGCTCGTAAATGTTTATTGAACCAAATGTGTTGAATGCTGTCTAGCATAGCTTTTTCTCCTAGATGTGCTGGACTATGTATAGTGTTAATTATAACTTGGACCATTGAATCAGGAAGGAACCATACAGACTTTTCCTTCATCATCCATCCTTGGTCCGTTTGGATCCCTCCTAATTCAGTCCATTTCTTTATTTCGTCTGGTGTAGCATGTGTCTGTATGTCAATTACGTCAAGAGTAGGATCTTTAACTGTCATACAATGTGTCGGTGTCGGGACTATTGTCTTTGTCATGTCGGGGGTTTGAGTTTGAGCAGTCTGTTTAGCTGTTCTGTCGGCTAGATCATTGCCTTGGGAAATGATATCAGTAACCTTCGTATGAGCCTTACATTTCATAATTGATATTGCAGTGGGTAGATGTATTGCATCTAATAAGGCATGAATGAGGGGTCCGTGCTGAATGTGGGCACCGTGGGAAGTTAAATAACCTCTCTCTCGCCACAGCACGCCGAAGTCGTGTACAACTCCGAATGCATAACGTGAGTCAGTGTATATGTTGACTTTTTTATTCGTGGCTTGAATACAGGCTTGTGTCAGAGCGATGAGCTCTGCGGCTTGAGCTGACAAAGTATTTATACGATTAGTTTCAATGACTTCAGTATCTGTTGTGACTGCGTAGGCGGCTACTAACTCTCCTGTACTTGTTCTCATGCATGAACCATCTACATACAAGGTCAGGTCTGGATCTGACAATGGGACATCGGTTAAGTCTTGTCTGGGTTTTGTCGTTATCGTAATAACTTCAATACAGTCATGAGCTAGTGGGTCTGTTCCGATTACAGGTAAAAGTGTGGCAGGATTCAATGTGTTACAGCGTCTGATTTCTATATGTGGCTGAAACAATGTAAGTTCGTATCCTGTAAGTCGCGCTATAGTCAAGTGTTGTGTTTGCGTTCTATTCACAAGAACCTCTACTGCATGTGGTACTTGAACTGTCAATGGATGTCCTAGCACTATGGCGTCGCTTTGTCTGATTGCTAAAGCTGTCGCTGCTACTGATTTTAGGCATGCAGGCAAAGCCTGAGCTACGGGATCTAATGTACTAGAAAAATAAGCACATGGTTTGTGTGCTCCTGCTTGTTCCTGTGTGAGTACTGACAAAGCAGTACCTTCGCGTTCTGTAACAAAAAGTGTAAACTGTTTTCTGTAACATGGCGTTGCTAAAACGGGTGCTTGACATAAAGCTTTCTTTAGGCTTTCAAAAGCTTGTGTGTGTTCCTGAGTCCAAGGGAGAACAGTCGGTGTGGCTGCCTCCTGTGTGGTTAACTGAATGAGTGGTTTTGCTAGAAATGCGTACTGAGGGATCCACTGCCTGCAATATGACGTGAGGCCTATGAAAGCTCGTACCTCCTTTTGTGTCTTGGGTATTGACATGTTAGCTATTAACTGAATGCGGTCGGGTGTAAGCTGCCTTCCCTCCTTGGACAGCGAGTGTCCAAGATAAACAACTCGCTGGACACAGAATTGCAGCTTAGAAGGGGACACCTTGTGCCCCTTTTCGGCTAGAAATTGTAAAACTGTCAGTGATGCTTTTTCACATTCCGGTTCGCTTCTCGCGGTGATCAGCAGATCATCGACGTATTGAAGCAAGGCAGTGTTAACTGGCATGTGGATACTGTCAAGTTCTCGTTTCAGTGCTTGGCTATAGATGCTGGGGCTTTCTGTAAATCCTTGAGGTGCGCGTGAGAATTTAAAGCTGCGCCCATTTAAACTAAATCCGAACAAATATTGACTTTCCGGATCTATTGGGACGCTGAAAAAGGCATTCTTGAGATCAATTACAGTAAAGAATGTTGCTTCGGAATCAATAGCTGTCAATAATGACGAGATATCTGGGACCACAGGAAATTGTGGCACAATGCATTTGTTTAACTCGCGCAGGTCAATAACCAATCGATATACTGGCGGGGCTGTAGGATCTGTTCGTTTAAGAACTGGAATTATCGGTGAATTACATACATTGGAGTCTGTTTCTACAACTACTCCTTGGGCAATTAGCTCGTCAATGATTTGTAGTAAAGCCACTACAGCATCTGGTGGTAACTTGTATTGTCGCATTCGTGGTAGCACCACTCCTGCCTTTAGTGTGACTCGATAAGGTGTAATATTCATGCAACCAACATCAGTAGGGCCTTGTGCCCATAGATGTGTAGGTAAAGTCTGCAGTCGGGGATCCATGTCTCTAGATACATAGTGACCTTTAAAATCACGTAAAAACAACCTTACTCCTTCCGGAGAACAACATATTATGGCTCCTAGAGCTTTCAGGGTTTTAATTCCTAGCAAGTTTTCTGGACATGATTTAGTAAGCAATAAATCTGTAGTTCGGGTCAGAGGTCCTATCGTAAGTGGGAGAGGCTGTGATACTTCATTAACAATAGGTTTTCCTGAAAAACCAAGGGAAATATTCTGAGAGCCTGAGAGGGGTGCCCCTGGAACTTCACTACGTTTTATAGTTGTTCGACTTGCCCCTGTATCGAGTAAAAATTTTCTATCTTGACCTAATAATTCACTATGTACATAAGGTCCTTCTTGATCTACCGGAATCTCGATAAGGGGTAAGTCAACTTCCCTCTCTAGGCTAGTTCATGCGTAACGTTGATACTCAGGATATTCATACTGTGCAGTCTGATACATTTGTCGTGTTGTGGTCTGTGTGGCAGCAGCAGGCAACGGTGGTGCAGCTGGCACAAACTGTATTGGCTGTTGTGCGGCTGGCATGGCCTGGGCATGCTGCATAGCTCCTTGTTCATTCTGATCTTGTCTTAGTGGCCGTGATCTTTCTTGTGTTTTACCTATGGCGATATTATGTTTTAAAACTGGACAATCGTGTACGTAATGACCTGGCTTTTTACAATAATTGCATGTCCCTTTTACAGGTCCTGCTGAATCGGAATGTGTCATACCCTTTTTATGTCCTTCAGCTGGAACTGTCTGGGAAACTAGCATTTTCATTTTTGTGTCTTTCATGCGTCTGTGTTCATGTTCTTGTTCCTCTCTAATTCTATTGTGATGATACTGTAACATTTGTAACATTTGTGATGGGGTGTTACCTTGCCAGGTACTCTCGAATTTTAATACTCTATTCTTTACTGGGGGCAGGGCATTTTCTACTAATTTTGTTACAAACAGATGCGGGTATGATTCGCTACTTGCTTTTATGCCACTATTTATACCAAAACATTTCTCGAATCGGGCATAGTAATCACTAGTGTCTTCATCTTGCTTCTGTTTACAGGCTGAAATTGTACCCCAATCTTCCTTTTTCGTAGTTAATAAACGTGGCAGTACCTGTACTAATAAACCTGGTAGTGCTTTAGTTTTATCCCCGAGTCCTGCTCCTGCAGTTCGGGCCTTTTCTTCTGCTTCTAATACTGACCATTCTATCTTTTGGTCTCCTACCTCCCACTCTTTTTCCTTGAGTTTTTCATAAATGCCAGCAGGCATCAGTACCTTTAATATTGTCATAATGTCGGGATAGGTATACTCTCCCATGAGTAACATGTCTTTAATTTCTCGGTGAAAACCCGCTGGATCTTTGTCATGACTGGGTACCACTTTCTTCATTTGTAACAGTTCTATTTTTGATATGGGCGTATATACAAATACGCGTCTAAACTCGTTGTCCTCGCCTTTTATTGGGTGTACTTCTCGTAAGGGATTCTGTCTATCCATGTGATACGTTGTTCTTTCCTTGTCGGGCAATGAGACATGCTCTGAGCATACAAAAAGAATATACTGCTTTCTTGATACTAGAATTTCTTTAATTAATTTAGTACCTGGACCTCTCCATTTATTCATAAGCAATTCAGTCAATATGTCAGGTAAGGGACCAGGGTCCGAATGCTGACTCTGATATAGTATAATGAGTTGTTGAATCATATAAATCCCAGCTAACCTCTGTTCATCTGGGGTGAGATTCAAAAATGTGCGTACTACTGTAGCATCACTATATTTTCCGGGACTGTCCACCCAATGGACAGCTGCCCTGGCTAAATCTTGTTCATCCATAGAATCGAGAAAATGATAACCCCTTCGTTCTCGGAGTAGTTTGTCGGCGGTTTGGAACGAATGCTCGTTAGACCTTATATTAATTATAGGTATCTGGAAATTCCTGTTATTATCTAGACATATTGGACGTATTGAATCAGTATGACATCTAGTCTGATCCCTATTACAAGATCTTCCTCTACCTACATAGGCTATGGTGTCTGGCTGTTCCGCGGGCGGTCCTGACCCTTCTTCCTCGCTTTGTTCGAACTCGTCTGTCTCTAATCTCTCTTCGTGTAGGCGTTCTATTTCTTTACGGATCTTTCGGCACATGGCTATTATACAATTTTGCTTATCGTGTCTCCCTTCTGATATATTCTGGCTCCATCTTGTAAGAATTTTCATTGCATCCGGGTCTACCCCCGGTCGGTCTTGATTTCTAATCACACAGTTTATGAGGAAACGTAACAGTTCCCCCTGTATCTCTACTTTCTGGTATTCCATAGCTCTGTTAATACATTCTGGATCTCGCCCTGTTTGGACAAAATGATATATTTTATCTAGATGCGCAGTCATTCCTGGTAGCTTCGCTAAATACCCTGCGGCTCGTCTGATACGTAATGATGCCAGGATCATTTCGTCCTCTTTACCGAGCACCGGGTCATATCTACAATCTATAAGAAGTTCCTTGAGCGTACGATCACTTACGAATTTGGGTGTACGTGAATGCGCTGACTCTTGAAAAATAAGTTTATTTATTCTAGGTGGCGTAGAAAAAATATTGGTAGCACCTCCCGTGGCCCCATCTGGGGCGTCGGGTGTGAAAGGATTCGTCGAACGTGACACAGCAACTATAGGTGTGGACACAGCTATAGAAGTAGCTGTAGGAACGGATGCAGAAACAGATGTGCTTGCCGGAACTTGTGACTCGATTTGTTGCTGTAGGGATACGGGTGCTGGATCTTGGCGTTGGACCTCCCTGGTGTGCGGTCTATGTGGGGCGGAATTAGCATACTCGGGAGCTACGTCATCTAAATATGAGGAAAGAAAAACATCTTCTGCGGTTCTAGGATGCCCCTTAGGATGTACCTTAATTGGGAATAATGGGGGTGGCAAGTCTTTCGGTAACTCTGGGGTAGCCTTAGGTAATCCTTCGGCTAGAAGGGGATACATACCATTCATAAGGGCATTTCTTTGTCTGTCTACTTGTTCTGATTTCACTCGGATACCTTCCTCAATTAATAGATTTTCTTGAACTTTGTTTGAACTTTCTTTACTCTTCTCTTCCTGTCTACGTGCTTTTTCCGTACGTCTATGAGATTCTTTACGCCATATCTCAACGGCGTCTTTCTGTGACTGTCTGACTTTCCTTTTCCATAACTCTTCCTCGACTTTCATGATGCACTCTGCATCCCAGGTCCCCGCTGCGGGCCATTTCTGACTCTCTGGTAATCCCTTGGTGTAGTCTACCCATAAATCAAGAAATAATATAGCGTCTAAGCCATGTTTGTGATACATGAAGTGCCCTGGAGTATCCCTAGGAGGAATAGGGACGGCTTCTTCGAGTACCCCTTTTCTAGTAGTGATCTGTCTTAATTTCGAAAAGAGCGGCATATTGACAATCTGATCTGATACTTAATCTTGAACACACTTAATACAAAAGCACAATAATGAACAACCATTCATACCACAATATGCAGGACGTTTAAACATTAAACATTAAAACATTAAACCTTTAACTGAAACAACAATGATGATCGTCTGCATAACTAATCACCAAGCATAATTCTTGACAATAACTAGATACTTCGGAATACTTGATATACTGCTAAACAGTACAGATACACTGCTAAAACAGTGCAGACCGGATTTGTGTACCCAAACCCGTCTTGACCGGCACAACCTATGTGCACGTCAGAAATGCCTCCCCAGTAATGGTACTCACCGGGTAGCTTCGGAAACAGAAGGCCTCGGTAACTTGAACTTGAACCGGACTGGACTCGACTCGACTCGTCGGAAACTGGGCTTGACTTCGAACTGGTGGGTCTCTGTATACCTCGGATCTTGCTCTCTCAGCTAGGCTCTGGTCGGGATACTTCGCACTTCTCACCGCCTCGTCTGGGTGTTGATCGCAGTCTCAGTCGCCCCTGCTTGACCGGAGGGAGATACAGGAAATCCTGCTGGTACGCGTAATTGTCCGTCCAGCTGTGGCAGGAGACCGGGCCTACAACTCACCGCCGGCGCGTGAGATGAGAAAGTGTCCCTATTCGGGCGCCATCATGTGGTAAATAAAAATTCCTTTACCGGGACTGAATTTGATACAGAAACATTATAAAATAGCTCAGTAAATGAGAGGCAGAATCCGTGATATTAGAGTTTCGGAATGGGCTTTATTCCAATGATCGATTATAATCGGATGCTCCAAGTTCCATCACCACGGGGGTTCAGGAAGTGAAGTACATACTTTATTGACAAGAAGTAACTTTTATAATACATACATTACAATGAAGCGAATGCAGTAGGCGTAACAATTGATAAGGAAATTGACGTTTCATCTGCGTAACCGAAAATGGGTGTAATAAGGAATAAAAAGGAACATGATTGGTTATGATGTCATACATAGGTGGATCTATAAGATAATACTTGGCATAGATGCGCGCGCAGCAGCATGACGTGTAATTGACGTGTAACTAGGGGGTGAAGGGGACTTGACATTAGCTCTACATGTGGAGACGAAAAGTCTGGGGGGTCAAGTCAACCTAATCCCAAATCATATCTAACATCCTATGTTTAAAGAACTATGTTATCCACAAAAGAAGGACTCTCGGACAGAATCTATTCTATACTGACTGTGCGTGCGTGTACAAGCGTCTAAGTGTCTACACTGAATGCGAGGGGGTAGGAATATTCCATGGTAACAGGGCTATGAATTACTTGCATGAGGACAGAGAAGCCGGGCCTTTTGCTTGGTAACTGGAAGAATGTTTACTTAAACTACTAGACAGGAATGCATCGGCTGAGGGGGAAGCAGATAATTCGAAGGTGAAATACAGTTCTTGGCAGAGAATAGGCTGATGTCAGGCTTCGTGAGCCGCGCAGAGAATGAGACAAAGTTCATGGTCACAGATGCAGGCTCAGACTCGAGGTTTCAGAGGCAGAAAGCAAGAGGAGTTTTGATGACAGAATCAGGGCCTACTTGCCTGGACTGTAAAATGGCATAAGTGAACCATATAAAGCCGGTGGCCTTTCATATTTAGGAATGGAATATCCGGCCTATTCATGGCGGATCTGACAGAGGACATGTTGACGATGGACACACATGTATTTGCGTCTTCATAACTGGAACTGGAGGGAACATACATGTACTTGTGATATGCACATAGAACCGTTGGGGTCCAAGATAGGGGACATAACTGACCAGGAAAATCCACATTTCCACATTACCAGAAAGTCAGAGGTGGCCCGCAGCGGGGACCTGGGATGCAGAGTGCATCATGAAAGTCGAGGAAGAGTTATGGAAAAGGAAAGTCAGACAGTCACAGAAAGACGCCGTTGAGTTATGGCGTAAAGAATCTCATAGACGTACAGAAAAAGCACGTAGACAGGAAGAGAAGAGTAAAGAGAGTTCAAACAAAGTTCGAGAAAATCTATTAATTGAGGACATGTTGACGATGGACACACATGTATTTGCGTCTTCATAACTGGAACTGGAGGGAACATACATGTACTTGTGACATGCACATAGAACCGTTGGGGTCCAAGATAGGGGACATAACTGACCAGGAAAATCCACATTTCCACATTACCAGAAAGTCAGAGGTGGCCCGCAGCGGGGACCTGGGATGCAGAGTGCATCATGAAAGTCGAGGAAGAGTTATGGAAAAGGAAAGTCAGACAGTCACAGAAAGACGCCGTTGAGCTATGGCGTAAAGAATCTCATAGACGTACAGAAAAAGCACGTAGACAGGAAGAGAAGAGTAAAGAGAGTTCAAACAAAGTTCGAGAAAATCTATTAATTGAGGAAGGTATCCGAGTGAAATCAGAACAAGTAGATAGGCAAAGAAATGCCCTTATGAATGGGATGTATCCCCTTCTAGCCGAAGGATTACCTAAGGCTACTCCAGAGATACCGAAAGACTTGCCACCTCCATTATTCCCAATCAAGGTACATCCTAAGGGGCATCCTAGAACCGCAGAAGATGTTTTTCTTTCCTCATATTTAGATGACGCAGCTCCCGAGTATGCGAATTCCGCCCCACATAGACCGCATACCAGGGAGGTCCAACGCCAAGATCCAGCACCCGTATCCCTACAGCAACAAATCGAGTCACAAGTTCCGGCAAGCACATCTGTTTCTGCATCTGTTCCTACAGCTACTTCTATAGCTGTGTCCACACCTGTAGTTGCTGTGTCACGTTCGACGAATCCTTTCACACCCGACACCCCAGATGGGGCCACGGGAGGTGCTACCAATATTTTTTCTACGCCACCCAGAATAAATAAACTTACTTTTCAAGAGTCAGCACATTCACGTACACCCAAACTCATAAGTGCCCGTACGCTGAAGGAACTTCTTATAGATTGCAGATATGACCCTGTGCCCGGTAAAGAGGACGAAATGACTCTGGCATCATTGCGTATCAGACGAGCCGCAGTGTATTTAGGGAAGTTACCAGGAATGACTGCGCATCTAGATAAAATATATCATTTTGTCCAAACAGGGCGAGATCCAGAATGTATTAACAGAGCTATGGAATACCAGAAAGTAGAGATACAGGGGGAACTGTTACGTTTCCTCATTAACTGTGTGATCAGAAATCAAGACCGACCGGGGGTAGACCCGGAAGCAATGCAAATTCTTACAAGATGGAGCCAGAATATATCAGAAGGGAGACATGATAAGCAAAATTGTATAATAGCCATGTGCCGAAAGATCCGTAAGGAGATAGAACGCCTACACGAAGAAAGATTAGAGGTAGACGAGTTCGAACAAAGCGAGGAAGAAGGGTCAGGACTGCCCGCGGGACAGTCGGACACCATAGCCTATGTAGGTAGAGGAAGATCCTGTAATAGAAATCAGACTAGATGTCATACTGACTCGATACGTCCGATATGTCCAGATAATAACAGGAATTTCCAAATACCTATAATTAATATAAGGTCTAACGAGCATTCGTTCCAAACCGCCGACAAACTACTCCGAGAACGAAGGGGTTATCATTTTCTCGATTCTATGGATGAACAAGATTTAGCAAGGGCAGCTGTCCATTGGGTGGACAGTCCCGGAAAATATAGTGATGATACAGTAATACGCACATTTTTGAATCTCACCCCAGATGAACAGAGGTTAGCTGGGATTTATATGATTCAACAACTCATTATACTATATCGGAGTCAGCATTCGGACCCTGGTCCCTTACCTGACATATTGACTGAATTGCTTATGAATAAATGGAGAGGTGCAGGTACTAAGTTAATTAAAGAAATTCTAGAATCAAGAAAGCAGTATATTCTTTTTGTATGCTCAGAGCATGTCTCATTGCCCGTCAAGGAAAGAACCACGTATCACATGGATAGACAGAATCCATTACGAGAATTGCACCCAATAAAAGGCGAGGACAACGAGTTTAGGCGCGTATTTGTATATACGCCCATATCAAAAATAGAATTGTTACAAATGAAGAAAGTGGTACCCAGTCATGACAAAGATCCAGCGGGTTTTCACCGAGAAATTAAAGACATGTTACTCATGGGAGAGTATACCTATCCCGACATTATGACAATATTAAAGGTATTGATGCCTGCTGGCATTTATGAGAAACTCAAGGAAAAAGAGTGGGAGGTAGGAGACCAAAAGATAGAATGGTCAGTATTAGAAGCGGAAGAAAAGGCCCGAACTGCAGGAGCAGGACTTGGGGATAAAACTAAAGCATTACCAGGTTTATTAGTACAGGTACTGCCACGTTTATTAACTACGAAAAAGGAAGATTGGGGTACAATTTCAGCCTGTAAGCAGAAGCAAGATGAAGACACTAGTGATTACTATGCCCGATTCGAAAAATGTTTTGGTATAAATAGTGGCATAAAAACAAGTAGCGAATCATACCCGCATCTGTTTGTAACAAAATTAGTAGAAAATGCCCTACCCCCAGTAAAGAATAGAGTATTAAAATTCGAGAGTACCTGGCAAGGTAACACTCCATCACAAATGTTACAAATGTTACAGTACCATCACAATAGAATTAGAGAGGAACAAGAACATGAACACAGACGCATGAAAGACACGAAAATGAAAATGCTAGTTTCCCAGACAGTTCCAGCTGAAGGACATAAAAAGGGTATGACACATTCCGATTCAGCAGGACCTGTAAAAGGGACATGCAATTATTGTAAAAAGCCAGGTCATTACGTACACGACTGTCCAGTTTTAAAACATAATATCGCCATAGGTAAAACACAAGAAAGATCACGGCCACTCAGACAAGATCAAAATGAACAAGGAGCTCTGCAGCATGCCCAGGCCATGCCAGCCGCACAACAGCCAATACAGTTTGTGCCAGCTGCACCACCGTTGCCTGTTGCTGCCACACAGACAACAACACGACAAATGTATCAGACCGCACAGTATGAATATCCTGAGTATCAGCGTTACGCATGAACTAGCCTAGAGAGGGAAGTTGACTTACCCCTTATCGAGATTCCTGTAGATCAAGAAGGCCCTTATGTACATAGTGAATTATTAGGCCAAGATAGAAAAATTTTACTCGATACAGGGGCAAGTCGAACAACTATAAAACGTAGTGAAGTTCCAGGGGCACCCCTCTCAGGCTCTCAGAATATTTCCCTTGGTTTTTCAGGAAAGCCTATTGTTAATGAAGTATCACAGCCTCTTCCACTTACGATAGGACCTCTGACCCGAACTACAGATTTATTGCTTACTAAATCATGTCCAGAAAACTTGTTAGGAATAAAAACGCTGAAAGCCCTAGGAGCCATAATATGTTGTTCTCCGGAAGGAGTAAGGTTGTTTTTACGTGATTTTAAAGGTCACTATGTGTCTAGAGACATGGATCCCCGATTGCAGACTTTACCTACACATCTATGGGCACAAGGCCCTACTGATGTTGGTTGCATGAATATTACACCATATCGAGTCACATTAAAGGCAGGAGTGGTGCTACCACGAATGCGACAATACAAGTTACCACCAGATGCTGTAGTGGCTTTACTACAAATCATTGACGAGCTCATTGCCCAAGGAGTAGTTGTGGAAACAGACTCCAATATATGTAATTCACCGATAATTCCGATTCTTAAACGAACAGATCCTACGGCCCCGCCAGTATATCGATTGGTTATTGATCTGCGCGAGTTAAACAAATGCATTGTGCCACAATTTCCTGTGGTCCCAGATATCTCGTCATTACTGACAGCTATTGATTCCGAAGCAACATTCTTTACTGTAATTGATCTCAAGAATGCCTTTTTCAGCGTCCCAATAGATCCGGAAAGTCAATATTTGTTCGGATTTAGTTTAAATGGGCGTAGCTTTAAATTCTCACGCGCACCTCAAGGATTTACAGAAAGCCCTAGCATCTATAGCCAAGCACTGAAACGAGAACTTGACAGTATCCACATGCCAGTTAACACTGCCTTGCTTCAATATGTCGATGATCTGCTGATCACCGCGAGAAGCGAACCGGAATGTGAAAAAGCATCACTGACAGTTTTACAATTTCTAGCCGAAAAGGGGCACAAGGTGTCCCCTTCTAAGCTGCAATTCTGTGTCCAGCGAGTTGTTTATCTTGGACACTCGCTGTCCAAGGAGGGAAGGCAGCTTACACCCGACCGCATTCAGTTAATAGCTAACATGCCAATACCCAAGACACAAAAGGAAGTACGAGCTTTCATAGGCCTCACTTCATATTGTAGGCAGTGGATCCCTCAGTATGCATTTCTAGCAAAACCACTCATTCAGTTGACAACACAGGAGGCAGCCACATCGACTGTTCTCCCTTGGACTCAGGAACATACACAAGCTTTTGAAAGCCTAAAGAAAGCTTTATGTCAAGCACCTGTTTTAACAACGCCATGTTACAGAAAACAGTTTACACTCTTTGTTACAGAACGCGAAGGTACTGCCTTGTCAGTACTCACACAGGAACAAGCAGGAGCACACAAACCATGTGCTTATTTCTCTAGTACATTAGATCCAGTAGCCCAGGCTTTGCCTGCATGTCTAAAATCAGTTGCAGCGACAGCTTTAGCAATCAGACAAAGCGATGCCATAGTGTTAGGACATCCATTGACAGTTCAAGTACCACACGCAGTAGAGGTTCTTGTAAATAGAACGCAAACACAACACTTGACTATAGCGCGACTTACAGAGTACGAACTTACATTGTTTCAGCCACATATAGAAATCAGACGCTGTAACACATTGAATCCTGCCACACTTTTGCCAGTAACCGGAACAGATCCACTAGCTCATGACTGTATTGAAGTTATTACGATAACAACAAAACCCAGACAAGACTTAACCGATGTCCCATTGTCAGATCCAGACCTGACATTGTATGTAGATGGTTCATGTATGAGAACAAGTACAGGAGAGTTAGTGGCCGCTTACGCAGTTACCACAGATACTGAAGTCATTGAAACTAATCGTATAAATACTTTGTCAGCTCAAGCCGCAGAACTCATCGCTCTGACACAAGCCTGTATTCAAGCCACGAATAAAAAAGTCAACATATACACTGACTCACGTTATGCATTCGGAGTTGTACATGACTTCGGCGTGCTGTGGCGAGAGAGAGGTTATTTAACTTCCCACGGTGCCCACATTCAGCACGGACCCCTCATTCATGCCTTATTAGATGCAATACATCTACCCACTGCAATATCAATTATGAAATGTAAGGCTCATACGAAGGTTACTGATATCATTTCCCAAGGCAATGATCTAGCCGACAGAACAGCTAAACAGACTGCTCAAACTCAAACCCCCGACATGACAAAGACAATAGTCCCGACACCGACACATTGTATGACAGTTAAAGATCCTACTCTTGACGTAATTGACATACAGTCACATGCTACACCAGACGAAATAAAGAAATGGACTGAATTAGGAGGGATCCAAACGGACCAAGGATGGATGATGAAGGAAAAGTCTGTATGGTTCCTTCCTGATTCAATGGTCCAAGTTATAATTAACACTATACATAGTCCAGCACATCTAGGAGAAAAAGCTATGCTAGACAACATTCAACACATTTGGTTCAATAAACATTTACGAGCAGCAGCCAAACAAAAGGTCCGTACCTGTATGATCTGTTGTCAGTTTAACCCAGGAAAAAGCGTTCCCGTAGAACAGGGTGGATTTCATCCTCCTAATCACCCTTTTGAAGTACTCCAGATGGACTATATCCAGATGGAACGATGTCGAGGATTCAAATATGTTCTCGTAGTTGTCTGCGCTCTGTCCCGTTGGACAGAGGCATACCCGGTTTCAGATTACACTGCCCCGACTACTGCCAAACAGTTGGTTCGAGAATTCTTCCCACGATACGGTTTACCACGTGTTGTTCACTCAGATAACGGCCAGCCGTTCTCATCCGAATTAATGAAACACGTTTCACTTTTGTTAGGATATCAGTGGAAATTCCACTGTGTCCGACACCCCGAGGCAGCAGGTCTCGTGGAACGACATAATCAGATACTGAAAATCAGATTGTCCAAAATATGCAGAGAGAAAGGTGTCGACTGGGTAGTAGCGTTACCCGTTGCACTCTTTTACATGAGAATGGTAGCACACTCTCGAACAGGGCTATCCCCGTATGAGGTGATCTTCGGCAGACCACCAAATATGTGGGGGACGCCTATACCACGCAAAATAACTGATATTGACTGTAATATGCTGACAGATTACTTGGCTTCCTTGATGTCTGCACTACAATCTTGTCGTTCACAGGTTGCTGCAGCCTTTCCCGACAACACTGAGGTGAAACCCCATGACGTAGTTCCGGGTGATCTCGTATTTGTGAGAAATTTCGACCGAAAGACTCAGCTGGAGCCCAGGTGGAAGACACCCAAGTTGGTTCTGCTCACTACAAGGACAGCCGTGAAGATCGAGGGCCGCAAGGGCTGGATTCATTCAAGTCATATCAAGAAATTTCATGGACTATCCTCGGATATAGACATTGTGCCCTGCACTCCCTCACAGACTGATTCAAAACTTCCTTTTGTTGAACAGAATAACTCTGAAAACTACAAACTAAAGCTTAGGCCCAACAAGTCGAGCAATTTGATTGTTTAAGTCCTCTCCAAGGTGAAGCGGTTGAATTGTCTCTGACATGTATCCCTTGGACCTGAGTAGAGAAAATACCCGGAAAATGTTGAAACGACAGGCGTATTGTAAATCACTGCGTAGCCACTGCATAGTGACATTATTAATTTTGTTTTTCTTGAGTCTTTTAATAATTACTGCAAGTATATTGTTGCACATATATTACCCTATTTCTAGACATGTTTATAATGTTACTGCTGAACATTCTTTTAGTGACTTACCTCCGCATGAATTGTCTTATAGACTTGCGCTGCGCAATAACACTTTCATTAGTATGTTACATCATTCCCATCAGACTAGTAATGCCACCAATTGTTGGGTGTGTGGCCGACTCCCTCCCTATCAGAATTATGAAGGAGTCCTGCCTTTCTTTCCACATCCATTTACACATAATGGCTCCTGTGGAGCATGGTTTAGTTTAATCAATTCCATAGACTCAGACACAGCAGTTTACCAAGATCATTGGGTATGGGGAAACCTGAACCTAGTTTTACTCAAGGTCTGCTACCCTGACAAGGAGGGTCGCCCCAAAAGAACAGGAACTGATATAGAAAATGAAGTATATGGATTAGGTAATTTTACACCTAATCTCATGATTCTAAATGTCGTATCCGAAGTTGAACTAGTCTTACCCACCATGTCAGTATTCCGAAGGGTGAATTGTGTGTAAGAAAGGTTGGTTCCATACATATGGGCCATAGTAAATGCACTACTATAGTAGAATTCAGTGATCAAGGCAAATCTTCATTTAGAGCTTATCGCCACTCCTACTTTATATGTGGTCAGACTGCATATATGCGTCTACCTCTAGATTGGGATGGTACCTGCTACATTGCATTCCTTTTGCCACCTGTTTTCCTAGCTCCTCCTGATTATTACAGAAATATTCATTTAGTACACAACAGAGAGCGGAGAGATCTCCCCATTGTCGATTACACTGAGACGGCATGGGACAAGTATGTAGATTTTAATAAAGGCATCTTTCCCTATATAGGTACTGTTACTAATAGCAAGCTGATACGTAGATTAACTAGAACACTTGAAGCAGTAGTGAATGAGACTATTTCCGCCTTAGGCAATTTAACAGAAGAGCAGTCTGCTATGCGGATTGTTGTGCTTCAAAATCGTCTTGTCCTTGACGTCATCCTGGCTGATAGGGGCGGAGCTTGTAGGGTCATCGGATCAAGCTGCTGCGTATTCATACCAGAAAATTCGCCATCTGTATATAAAGCCATCACTCGCCTTCATAAGATTGTAAACCAGATACACCAGAACCCAGGCACTTGGACTTGGTCCAGTTGGTTTTGGAGTGTGATATCAGCCTGGGGATGGAGAGTTTTATCCTTCCTAGGTATTGGCCTTCTCATACTATTCAGTTGCTGTCTATGTCTACAATGTGGACCAGCGATCTGTGGTCTGTGTACCACATCGTGTATTCCACCATCAAGATTTCATTCGTCACGGAAGAAGAAAGAAGAACAAATGATGCTATATGAACAGATCAATGGATTGATGAAGATTGATATCTCTTAACGGGCAAGTAGGGGACAAGGAGGGAATGTGGAAATATGGATTTTTCTGGTCAGTTATGTCCCCTATCTTGGACCCCAACGGTTCTATGTGCATGTCACAAGTACATGTATGTTCCCTCCAGTTCCAGTTATGAAGACGCAAATACATGTGCGTCCACCGTCAACATGTCCTCTGTCAGATCCGCCATGAATAGGCCGGATATTCCATTCCTAAATATGAAAGGCCACCGGCTTTGTGTGGTTCACTTATGCCATTTTACAGTCCAGGCAAGTAGGCCCCGATTCTGTCATCAAACTCCTCTTGCCTTCTTCCTCTGAAAGCTCCAGTTTGAGCCTGCATCTGTGACCATGAACTTTGTCTCATTCTCTGCGCGGCTCACGAAGCCTGACATCAGCCTATTCTCTGCCAAGAACTGTATTTCACCTTCAAATTATCTGCTTCACTCCTTAGCCGATGCATTCCTGTCTAGCAGCTTAAGTAAACATTCTTCCAGCTACTGAGCAAAGGCTCGGCTTCTCTGTCCTCATGCAAGTAATTCATAGCCCTGTTACCAGGGAACATTCCTACTCCCTCGCATATTGTGTAGACACTTAGACGCTTGTACACGCACGCACAGTCAGTATAGAATAGATCTTGTCCGAGAGTCCTTCTTTTGTGGATAACATAGTTCTTTAAACATAGGATGTTAGATATGATTTGGGATTAGGTTGACTTGACCCCCCAGACTTTTTGTCTCCACATGTAGAGCTAAATGTCAAGTCCCCTTCACCCCCTAGTTACACGTCAATTACACGTCATGCTGCTGCGCGCGCATCTATGCCAAGTATTATCTTATAGATCCACCTATGTGTGACATCATAACCAATTATGTTCCTTTTTACTCCTTATTACACCCATTTTTCGGTTACGCAGGTAAATCGTCACTTTCCTTATCAATTGTTACGCCTACTGCATTCGCTTCATTGTAATGTATGTACTATAAAAGTTACTTCTTGTCAATAAAGTATGTACTTCACTTCCTGAACCTCCGTGGTGATGGAACTTGGAGCAACCGATTATAATCGATCATTGGAATAAAGCCCATTCCGAACCTCTAATATCACGGATTCTGCCTCTCATTTTTCTGAGCTATTTTATTATGTTTCTGTATCAAATTAAGTCCAGGTAAAGGAATTTTATTTACCACAGTCTACTCAGATAACGGCCAGCCGTTCTCATCCGAACTAATGAAACACGTTTCACTTTTGTTAGGCTATCAGTGGAAATTTCACTGTGTTCGACACCCCGAGGCAGCAGGTCTCGTGGAACGACATAATCAAACTCTGAAAATTAGATTGGCCAAAATTTGTAGAGAGAAAGGTGTCGACTGGGTAGTAGCCTTACCAGTTGCACTCTTTTACATGAGAATGGTAGCACACTCTCGAACAGGGCTATCCCCTTATGAGGTGGTCTTTGGCAGACCACCAAATATGTGGGGGACGCCTATACCACGCAAAATAACTGATGTTGACTGTAATATGCTGACAGATTACTTGGCTTCCTTGATGTCTGCACTACAATCTTGTCGTTCACAGGTAGCTGCAGCCTTTCCCGACAACACCGAGGTGAAACCCCATGACGTAATTCCCGGGGACCTGGTGTTAGTGAGGAACTTTGACCGGAAGTCTCAGCTGGATCCTAGGTGGAAATCGCCTCAACTCGTACTGTTAACAACGAGGACAGCCGTGAAGATCGAAGGTCGAAAAGGCTGGATACATTCAAGTCATATCAAGAAATTTCATGGACTACCGTCCGATGTAAACGACACACCTCGCGTGTCTTCACCGATTGACTCAAAGCTTCCTTTGGTTGAACTGAATGACAAGGAACAATATAAACTAAAACTACGGTCTAACAAGTCAGGCAATTTGATTGTTTAAGTCCTCTCCAAGGTGAATCGGTCGAATTTGTCTCTGACATGAATCCCCTAGACCTGAATAGAGAAAGAAACGGAAAAATGCGATTGAAACAACATGCGTACTGTAAATCACTGCGTAGTCATTGCACAGTGACGTTATTAATTTTGTTTTTCTTAAGTCTTTTAATAATCGCTGCAAGTATATTGTTGCACATATATTATCCTATTTCTAAACATGTTTACAATGTTACTGCTGAACATTCTTTTAGTGAATTACCGCCGCATGAGTTGTCCTATAGATTTGCGCTGCGCAATAACACTTTCATTAGTATGTTACATCATTCCCATCAGGCTAGCAATGCTACAAATTGTTGGATATGTGGCCGACTCCCTCCCTATCAGAACTATAAGGGAATTCTGCCTCTCTTTCCATACCCGTTCACACACAATGGCTCCTGTGGAGCATGGTTTAGTTTAATGAATTCCCTAGATTCGAATTCTGCAGTTTATCAAGACAACTGGGTATGGGGAAACCTGAACTTAGTTTTACTCAAAGTCTGCTACCCTGACAAGAAGGGACTTCCTAAAAGAACAGGAACTGATCTAGAAAATGAAGTATATGGATTAGGGAATTTCACGCTTAATCTCATGATCCTGAATGTTGAATCCGAAGCTGCACCAATTTTGCCCGCCATGTCAGTATTCCCAGTTAAAGGTGAATTATGTGTAAGAAAGAATGGATCCATACATATGGGCCATAGTAGATGCACCACTGTAATAGAATTCAGTGATCAAGGCAAGTCTACATTTAGAGCTTCTCGCCATTCCTACTTCGTATGTGGTCAGACTGCATATATACGTTTGCCTCTAGATTGGGATGGTACCTGCTACATCGGATTCCTTTTGCCACCTGTTTTCCTAGCTCCTCCAGATTATCATAGAAATACTCATTTAGTACACAATAGAGAACGGAGAGATCTCCCAATAGTCGATTACACTGAGACAGCATGGGAAAAATACACAGATTTCAATAAAGGTCTCTTTCCCTATATAGGTACAGTTACCAATAGTAAGCTGATACGTAGATTAACCAGAACCCTTGAAGCAGTAGTAAACGAAACTATTTCCGCCTTAGGCAATTTAACAGAAGAGCAGTCTGCTATGCGGATTGTTGTGCTTCAAAATCGTCTTGTCCTTGACGTCATCCTGGCCGATAGGGGCGGAGCTTGTAGGGTCATCGGATCAAGCTGTTGCATTTTCATACCAGAAAATTCGCCATCTGCATATAAAGCCATAACTCGCCTTCATAAGATTGTAAGCCAGATACACCAGAATCCAGGCACCTGGACTTGGTCCGGTTGGTTTTGGAGTGTATTATCTACCTTTGGATGGAGGGTCCTATCCTTCCTAGGTATTGGCTTTCTCATACTATTCAGTTGCTGCTTATGCCTACAATGATGACCAGCGATTTGTGGTCTGTGTGCCACATCGTGTATTCCACCACCAAGATTTCATTCATCCCAGAAGAAAAAAGAAGAACAAATGATGTTATATGAACAGATCAACGGATTGATGAAGATTGATATCTCTTAAGGGCAAGTAGGGGACAAGGAGGGAATGTGGAAATATGGATTTTTATGATCAGTTATGTCCCCTATCTTGGACCCCAACGGTTTCATGTATAAATCACAAGTACATGTATGATCCCTCCAGTTCCAGTTATGAAGACGCAAACACATGTGCGTCCACCGCCAACATGTCCTCTTTCAGATCCGCCATGAATGGGTCGGATATTCCATTCCTAAGTATGAAAGGCCACCGGCTTTATATGGTTCATTTATCCCATTTTTCAGTCCAGGCGAGTAGGCCCTGATTCTGCCATTAAGCCTTTTCCTGCCTTCTGCCTCTGAAAGCTCCAGTCTGAGCTCGCATCTGTATCCATGAACTTTGTCCTATTCCCTGCGCGGCTAACGGTGCCTGACTCCATCCTGTTGCCTGCCAAAAACTGTATTTCACCTTCGAGATTATCTGCTCCGCTCCCTATCCAATGCATTCCTGTCTAGTAGTTTAAGTAAACATTCTTCCAGCTACCGAGCAAAGGGCCCGGCTTCTCTGTCTTTATGCAAGTAATTCATAGCCTTGTTACTATGGAAGATTTCTGCCCTCGCATCTAGTGTAGACACTTAGACGCTTGTACACGCACTCACAGTCAGTATAGAATAGATTTTGTTCAAAAGACCTTTCTTTTTGGATAACATAGTTCTTTAAACATAAGATGTTAGATATGATTTGGGATTAGGTTGACTTGACCCCCCAGACTTCTGTCTCCACATGTAGAGCTAAATGTCAAGTCCCCTTCACCCCCTAGTTGCACGTCAATCACACGTCATGCTGCTGCGCGCGCATCTCTGCCGAGTATTTCTGCTGACATTGCGGAATTCTTTCATGGTGCCACCTATTGTAACATCATACCTGATGACGTTCTTTAAGCTACGCCTAGTTACACCCACTTTAGTTACGCATGTATGTGTTATCAATTGTCACGCCTCCTGCATCTGTTTCACTGTAATGCCTATTGTATAAAAATGATTACCTGTCAATAAAGTATGGTCCTTCACTTCCTGAACCTTCGTGGTGATGGAATATGGAGTCCATCAATTCGAATTGATTTTGGAATAAAGCCCGTTCCGAACCTCTAATACCACGGATTCTGCCTCTTATTTTTCTGAACTATTATTATTAATTTTCCGCATCAAATTAAGTTCCGGTAATTAAATTATTTACCACAGTATGAAGCCTGAAAAGCTTTACTTACATCAGCAAATATATGGTGGTGTCTGGGGTCTGCTGCCTAGGAAGTTTAAAGATTGGGGCGTAACCCGGTAGAGTGGCACGAGCGGAGACTTTCCTGTTTCCTCTGCTCTGCGACAGTGTCAGACTGGATTAGAGTCAGTCCAAATTAATGCACAAGTGAGACTTTCTAAGACCTACCCAGCCTTACAAAATGCGCACAAGGGGCAAATAAAAGCACAAAAAACAGGCACCTGCTAATTGATTTTTTTCTTGAACAAATGGGAAAAATGTCACCCATTTGTACGAGAAATAGCCCAATCTGGCAACAATCTGGCAACATTGGGTGCCAGGCGGGTCGACAGTACGCTCTGATTTGCTGATGAAGATTCAGTGAGTCCACGCGCAGGACCCTCATGGCACCATTCTCCTCTCAGTGGTCTGGCAGCAGCTTCTCCCGATGCGTCACTCCTAGCTCTGTCCCACCTGCTGTAGACCAGCGGGCCCTTGAGGCGCCGATTGCGCCTTCATTCACAGATCCAAACAATATCATAGCACACAAGCCTCTGGGCGGTCTGTCCCCAAACCGCTTGCTCCCTCGAATCAGAGTAGTCAGACAATAGGTGATATAGAGAGTAACGTCACACTCCGCCTTTTCGATGAGAGGCCTTGCGATCCTCTTCAACGGTTTCAACAGGTCAGACCCAATGGGGCACACCTGGGCTCCAGAGTCGGGATCGGGGCCAGGGGCTCAACTGGCACTGCCACAGTGTGTTTACGGGTCAAAGTTGGCAAAATTAGGCCAGATTGGCCAGGATGACTGAGTTTGTCCAGGAACACCGAAGCTCATGTCTTAGTGCATTTTTGCTTAGCCACGCCATCCCCCTTGGTTTTGCCACTATTGGCAGTGGCAAGGCCAGACTGGCAGTAAAAAACTTCTTGTCCAGTCTTCAATGGGTGACATTTTAAATGGGTTGCAGTCAGGGTGGCACAACCAGTGCTGCAATCCCTGGGGTGACCCTCTAACTTACATGCCCTGGGTAACCTCGGTACCATATACTAGGGGCTTACTAGTAAGTTAGCTTATGCCAATCTGGTATAAACCAACTCAACATAAATGTTTTAGGGTCAGGGCATTGGCACTGAGGTCTGATTAGCAGGCCTCAGCAAACTCTCAGCGAAGAAAAACCAGCAGCATCACTCTAACAACTTGGGGTTGACCATAGAAAAAGAGGCACTTCCTAACACTCGGGAGCCCTTAAAGTTTAACTCAACATTACATACATTTTCTTCTTAGATAAAGTGCTGCTCAAAGAGGTCACATCTGGCATGCAAATATCACAGCAGGATTACCATCTTCTGCATATTAACTCTGTATAAGGGTCACCACTATCGTCATCCTCGGCTGACATGCCCACAGTACCATGACAGAGCCAGGTAGAAACCCTGAGGGTACCTTTTGGCTATATAATCACCACATCTTCGATGGGCAAACCAAATGATAAGAAAGAAACTTCCATGCTGACACGAGACACTGAAGTCCCTGCACGCAGACACATCAGCACACAGTAGTCTGGCATCCCTTGTGGGGTGTCCAATTCGAGACCAAGATGAGGTCCTCTGCTCTCTCACATCAGGTAATGGGGTTGGCTCTTTCCTATGGAGATTCTTGGATATATGCCTGTATACATGCTAGGTACACTTGGATACATCTAGTTAGGGTTGCATCGTAGGAGTACGCTTTACTACTGTCGAACAAGTTACTTACCTTCGGTAACTATGTATCTGTAAGAGATATATGTAGTTATAGATTCCTTACCTTATAATTACCCCCAGGTGTCGGACTGGATCCGGAGACATTTGTTTTGTAACAGTGCCCCTGCGTGTTGGTAGTTGGCATCGGTCGACTCTGCATCCATTGTCGGTGTCGTGGTCCCCGGGATGACATCGTGGTGTCTACTTATACGCCGCCCCTGCACGCTGACATCAGTTCTGACATGACTTTCCACGTCAAAAGAGCAGAGCCATGCAAGACACTGACCACTGGTGCAAAAAACTAGGGCCCTGAAATGATATCCTTAACCCCAAAAATCAGTTCACAGAACAGGGAGGATGGGTGGGGCAGTAAGGATTCTATAACTAACTAATGTTTCTTACAGATATATCATTACCGAAGGTAAGTAACTTGTTCATCTGAAAGAGATGGTAGTTATAGATTCCTTACCTTAGAATAGATACCTCAGCAATGCCAAACCCGGTGGTGGGTCTGCAAACTAAGTTCACACCAGGAAGTCCTGCAGAACAGAACGGCCGAAAATGTTGTCTCTCCGGACTTGGTTGTCCAGGAAGTAATGCTTTGTAAATGTGTGCAGGGATGCCCACGTGGCTGCCAGGCGAATGTCCACCAGCGGAACTCACGTCCCAAAGCAGTAGTGGCTGCCGTCGCTCTGGTAGAGTGGGCCAGCAGTCCTACTGGAGGTTCCTTTTTTGCCAAAGAATAGTAGTTATTGATGCATAAAACAACCCATTGAGGGATGGTACGTTTGTGCACTGCCCGACCTTTCTTGGTGCCCACATAACCCAAGAAGAGTTGATCGTCCACCCGGAAGTCTTTAGTGCGGTCAAGGTAGAAGGACAGTGCACGTTTTGGGTCCAGACAGTGGAGTCTCTCCTCCTCTTTGGAATGGTGCGGAGGCGGTAAAAAGGTGGGCAATGTGATGGTCTGACCTATGTGGAAAGAGGTAACCACTTTGGGCAAGGCAAGGGCCTAGTATGAAGGACCACTTTGTCAGGATCGACAGCAAGAAAGGGAGGCTTAGAAGACAGAGTCTGAAGCGCACTCACCCTGCGAGCAGAGGGGATGGCAAGCAGGAAAGCAGTCTTTAAAGTAAGAAGACAAAGAGGACAATTATGTAGTGTCTCAAAGGGAGCACACATAATATAAGTGAGAACAAGATTTAAGTCCCACTGGAAAGGAGAAGGAGGAAATCTGTTAACAATAGGGGACTTGAAAAGAGAAGGCTGATCAGGAAGGCGAAGATAGGCCGAAATGGCCAAAAGATAGCCTTTAAGGGTGCACAAAGCAGAGCCCTGCTAGGCAAAGAGAGAATGAAGAGGAGAACCTCTGAAGAGGGGCAGAAAGGGGATCCACAGCCTTTGCTGTGCACCACGCCACAAATTTGTTTCATCTACAGGCGTATACCATTTTAGTGGAGGGACGCCTGGCTGCCAAGATGACATTACAGACTTCGGGAGGAAGGTCGCAAGCTGTCAACTGTTGCCGCTCAATCTCCACGCAAGAAGGTGGAGGCTGGACAGGTTCGGTTGGAGGACCGTTCCCTGCTTCTCCAACAGAAGATCTTCCCGAAGAGGCAGTCTGATTGAAGGATCGATGGCCATGCTCAAGAGTTTGGGGTACCAGACTCTTCCTGCCCAGTCCGGAGGCACAAGAATGACTTGGGCCTGGCACGCTTGCTCTTCTTCAGCACTCTGGGTAGAAGCAGTACAGGCAGAAAGGCGTACAGAAGGCCGCAATTCCACTTGCAACAAAAGGCGTCGCCGAGCGAGTGCCACCTTGAAACTAACACGCAGAACTGCTAACATTGCGCATTCTCTTCGGTGGCGAATAGATCTAACCAAGGCTCTCCCCACTGCTGAAAGAGACCTTGCACCACTTCCGAGTCAAGACGCCATTCGTGATCCATCATGCACTGGCGGCTGAGTTCGTCCACCCTGGCGTTCAAGGAAGCTGCTAGGTGTTGAACCACCAGGGATATGCCCCGAGTGTCCAGCCATGTCCAAAGGCGAAGAGCCTCTTGACATAGGGTCCACGACCCCAACCCGCCCTTTTTATTGCAGTACCACATGGCGGTGGTGTTGTCCGTGAACACCTGCACTACTCTCCCTATGACAGAAGGAAGGAATGCCTTCAGTGCAAGACGTATTGTCCTGAGCTCCAGAAGGTTGATGTGGAGCTCGGACTCCGCCGGAGACTAGAGACCCCTGATCTCCGCCTCTCCCATGTGGCTGCCCCATCCCAGGATTGACGAATCTGTCACCACTGTGAACTCTGGTTGGGGAAGGGAGAGGGATCTACCATTGACCCAGTCCTGGTTTGCGAGTTACCACTGCAACTGAAGTGCAGTCCCCTCCAAGATCCGGACAACATCTGAAAGATTCCTCTGATGCTGTGCCCACTGGAACTTCAGGTCCCACTGCAGAGCCCGCATATGCTATCTGGCATGATCCACCAGCAGGATGCAGGAGGCCATGAGGTCCAGCAGCCTCAGGGTCATTCTCACTGAAATCTTGGATAGAGGCTGAAACATCGGTATCATTGCCCGAATATCCCGGACTCGCTGCTCAGGAGGATAAGCCCGAAACTGCGCTGTGTCCGGAACTTCTCCGATGAAAAGGAGCTTCTGAGAGGAAATAAGATGCAACTTTGGCACATCGATAGTGAACCCCAGCGAATGCAGGAGGTCAGCTGTAGTCTGAAGGTGAGAGACGACAGCCTGGAGCGAGCCCCCCTTCATCAGCCAGTCATCGAGATAGGGGAAGGCTGGAACCCCTGATCTGCGCAAATGAGCTGCGACCACCGCCATCACTTTCGTGAACATCCGAGAGGCGCTGGTAAGGTCAAAGGGGAGCACGGTAAGTGGCCTACTGTGAACCGTAGGTAACGCCTGTGGGCTGGCAGGACGAGGATGTGGAAACAGGCGTCCTGAAAGTCCAACGCTACCATCCAGTCTCCGGGATCAAGGGCAGAGAGGATCTGAGCCAACATGGGCATTTTGAACTTCTCCTTCCGGAGGAAGCGGTTGAGGGCCCTGAGGTCTAAAATTGGACGCAGGCCTTTGTCTTTCTTGAGTACCAGAAAGTAGTGGGAATAGTAACCACAACCTACTTCTGGCACAGGGACCCGTTCAATAGCTCCATACGCCAAGAGAGCCGTAACTTCCTGGCAGAGAAGGGCCAAGTGATCCTCCAACATGCAATGGACTGCTGGCAACATGGAGGGAGGGGTAGTCTCAAAGGGGTGGGAAGAGGCGAAAGGCAGATTGCATGGGGCGAGAGGCTGCCGTGAGGCCCAAGGATCTGGCCGTAGCCCTAGAATCCTTGAAGCGCTCGAGCGCGGAGTCCGCCTTGTCACCAAACAGGCGACAGCCATCAAAGGGCATGTCCAGAACGGTGGATTGGACATCCCCTGAAAAACCAGACGTCACCAACCAGGTGTAGCTCCTCAGGGTTTCTGACCGGAAACTGTTGTGCCCAGAGAGTCGGCGGTATCCAACCCACACCAGATGGTGAACTTCACTGCATCTCAATCTTCAGCCATTGCGTGGGTGAGCACGGCTCAGGCCTCCTCCGAGCACTGTGGCAGCACTTGTGCAACCCTATCCCACACTGTATGGGTATAACGGCCCAAGCGGCATGCAGTGTTCACCGACCGCATCCCTAAGCTGGCAGAAGAAAACATCTTTTTCCCAAGGAGGTCCAGCTTCTTGGATTCCTATCTGGGGGAGCAGTAGGGAATGCGCCTTTCGATGACGAGGCTTGGACCACCAAGCTCTCGGGGTGGGGTGCTGGGAGAGGAAAAGTGGGTCACCCAAGCCGGGCGATGGCATCAGGCAATCATCCCCTGTGCTGAGCTTGGACCAAGTGCCCAGAAGGATGTTGGTGAGGGCTTCATTAAAACGCAGCAGGGGCTCCGATGAGGCCGTTGCCGGCTTAAGCACCTCTGTCAGGAGGTTAGTCCTGACTGCCCCTTTAGGAAGCTCGAGGCCCAAGGCCTCAGTCGCCCTACGCAACACCACAGCATAGGAAGCTCCCTCCTCCGTAACCACGTAAGGGGGGGAGAGCAAGCCAAGTTCTGGGGAGGTATCCAGACCACTGGCGTCACCCAACTCTTCTCGCCAGTCCGGCTCTTCAAGCTGGTCAGCTAGACGGTCAACAGACCTCTCCCAGTCCTCCTCACCCTCCTCTGTCTGCCACTCAGGGCGTAAGGGAACGCCAAGGATGAACAGCAGTACAAAAGTACCCTCCGACGCCGGTACCGACGTCAGACGACATTGGTCCGACACGGGTCCAAGTTGGGGGTGAGTCTGGGGTTGATGCCGGTTGGGGGCACAACCGGTGTAGGGCGCGTTGCCACTGGAATCGGGGCATATAATGGCACTGTGAGCTAGCTAGTCTATAGACTAACATTTGCTTTGGGGGTATCTGGAATCAGTATGGACAACAATGCTTTAGTTTATGTTGTCTAAACGCGCAGATCCTATATAGATTTATAGGAACTACATGACATTAGGGTGCATGCACATACTGGTGCTACGGTTGTCACGGATATGAATTTAGGAGTATATGGTACATCGAGTTACTGCAGGGCTGTACAACACCGGATCGGCCATAACAAAGAAAAGGGTTATCCTGTATTTACTTTTCACTGGTAGTTCTAACTTTCCATGTACAGTCTGTGAGAGCCTTCAGCTGCCAAGCCTGCACCCAGCAGCAGGCCTGGGCCATGGTACATGCTGGGTTGAATTCTTTTCCCCGGGGCGGCTGTTCAATGTGCCTATGCCTTTCGGCAGGATGCACAGTCCGTGTTTCTACTTTCGTCACTTGGTGAGTACTAATAACGTACTTTTCTGGTAAACTTCTGCATTATTGCTCGTGCAGGGCGTTGTGTTGGAGCAGAATCCAGTCTCTCGCCAGCATCTTGTGTAAGAGGATAATTACAATATGCATGACTGACTGCTTTTCCCACCACTCCTGCTTTCCGTCAGAAAGTACTCTCCTGAGCATCGCTGATCAGAGGTAGCTTGCAGAGGACATTTCTTTTGCACTCTGATGATCTGTAGCCTGTTATGTGCACACTTCCAAAGTAAGGAGGTTACTAGATTACTCACTATCTTCGAGGACACCATGTTCTAGTCCTCAGCTGTGTTTAGTAAACACAATGCATTGAGGGAGTTGTAATCCTGGGTTACCTAAATAAAACCGATTGGAAAGATGCTACAGAAGGAAATAAGCTGTACTTGAATGTGGTGCAGCTCATGGCACAAAATCACCTGATAATTATGTATACTACTCTATTTTACTTTTCCGTGAAAGCGGGTGATACCTCTGGTGGTGTTGGCCAGGGTTAGACATGTCATGTAACCGTTCTTACACGATATGGGCGAAACAGGAAACAGTGCTTTCAACGCGGGTAATACCACGAGGGTAGGTTACAATGCAGACGTTACATTGTCCGTATTGTTACTACGCATGGCATTACATCACAATTCATTTCAACGACTTGCATTAGATAGCGCACAACACCAGGGAATGTGTTGGATTTTAAATCCAACACATTCCCTGCTGTTGCGCTAACTGGAGTAAGAATAGTAATTAAGAAAGAAAGCATTAATTAGCTTAAGTTCCTCTTTGCTCAGGTGAGCTTCTTGTTAGGGTTCAACTGCACAGTGCTTGTGCTGTGCTTGTGAAATCTCTTGTATTTAATATATCTTAAAAAGGGGCTCTTGTCGGGGGGCGTGGCCAACAGCATGGCCGAGTAGGACGTGCTTTCGCCGAGCTCCGGCTGAAAGCTTTATCCGCCAGAGAATCCGGTGCCCTGCAGACCCGGAGAACATTGTACCTGCCAGATGATATGCCCTGCTGTTGTCCGCAGCCGAGATCAAGAGGAATGATTGAGTATTGGAGCCCAGGGAGTTGAAAATCCGAGAGGTTCGGACGAGCTGGCAATCCCCAAGATGGTGTCTCGCGGCACCTGAGGCCCGGAGACACTACGCCGAAACCTGCAAGCCACCCGGGAGAGGCCGCTACCAATTGGGGCAGACTCGAGGTCCGGCACCTCGCTGGCCTGCTGACTGGGGTCCCCGGGACGGCCCGCTGCTCCTGAAGGTACGGTCGAAGCTTAAAGACCGCGGTGAACACGCGGGAGGAGTCCCTCCCCCACCAAAGCTGAGGCCTGTTGCGGTGGTCGGATACAGAGACTGGAGGACGGGCTTTCCGGCAAGAAAATGTGGGTGCCTGCGGACGCTATCGGAGCCCACGTGTATTGAATGCGCGTCCGCTTCCTGGCAGAGCTGAGCGGCACGGGGTGCAGCCGAGGTGGAGAAACTGCAGACGAGCGAGTGAAGCAGCGAGTCAATCCGAGGTTGTTGGACCCGCACAGACCAGCTTGATGGTGGAGTGCTGCAGAGGATGGCCCCCGTGCCCCCCCTCCGATGTACTTGAACTGGCCCTGAGACTGGTGAAGGAGCTGCAGGAGGACGCCGGGACGGAGGTGAGGTGCAAGAAGGTGGGGGCGAATGCCTGGACTGTGAATGCGGTTGGGTGAACGTCCCCCCCCCCCACCCCCCTCCCTCTCCCCGGGGCACCGCAAGCAATGCCTGTGTGCCGGAGATAGACACGACATGGGGGATGGACACGACGGATGCAGCACCGTCCCCCCCAAGCCACTAGCACCACACTAGAAGTGACGCCGCAAATACCATCCGCTCGGACCGACCTGGGGGTGCCAACAGAGCAAGAGCCACTAGCAAATGGACTAACCTGCGGGTATTACAGACGACCTCGCCGCCGAGAGAGAGAGTGACAAGGAGCCTAACAACAGGGAGGGATATTTCTGTGCAAAACACCTGGAGGGGGTCGGAGAGACTAAGGCAGGCCCGCTCGGACTGGGAGAGGCATGGGGAGTCCTCCGGAGGATCAGGCCTGCGAGTTGGTAAGGTGGGACTCACTGGTTGATTGACGAGTCAGACTAACCGGCCCCCCCCGACCCACATCCCTGCATGTCTGCTTGACCCTGGCTAGTTCCATCTCAATACCGGGACACTGCATCCTTGAGGAGGCGCCCGCTGATGGACGCGGCGAGCGAGCGCCACACGCACTACAGGCAGCAGGCGATCTGGCCTGAAGCACACGCGGGGGTGGAGGCTACCTACCATCTGTGCCTACCCGAGCTCACCATGGGTAAAGACAAAGATCCGAAGCCGCCGCGCCAGGGCAGAATGGACCAGTACGCAAAGGTTATCACTGCCCCCCCAGGAGGAGCGCCCGATCGGATACGGACACCCTTCTACAGGCAATCCAGGCATCCAGGACGGCGCTAGAGGGCCAGATCGGCGAAGTGGGATCGGAGGTGGCGCTCTTGTGCCAGGACCTCACAAGCCTGGCAGGACGGGTCGCGGAGGCAGAAACACGGTTGGGCGAGACGGAAGACTCGGTACACGATCTCCACAAGGAACTGCAGGAACTCCGATCCTCTCATACAGACCTGCTGTGGAGAGTAGATGATGCGGAAAACAGGGCCCGACAGAACAATCTTCGTTTTGTGGGCTTTAGAGAAGGAATTGAAGGGACGAATATGCCGAACTTTCTCTATGACTGGCTGGGGAACACCTTCCCGGCGGACAAGTTCTCCTCCTGTTTCGTTATAGAAAGAGCCCACCGGGCACTGCTGGCCCAACCGCCGGCGGGGGCGCAACCTAGGCCCGTAATAGCACACTTTCTAAACTTCCTAGATAGGGACATGATTCTTAGAGAGGCCCAGAAGCTGGGGGAAATACGGCATGAGAATACCCGCATCATGATCTTCCCGGACTACAGTAGAGAGGTGCAGAGGCGCACTTTTGACTCCGTTAAAGCTAAACTGCGAGAACGCAAGATACAATACATGCTGCTTTTCCCTGCGAAATTGAAGGTCCTGTTCTTGGGCAAATCCCACTTCTTTCAGACACTGGAGGAGGCTTGGCAGTGGCTGAAGGAACGTCCCCCCCCTGAGGCGCCCGGAAACACAGATAGATGGCGAGTCGCCCCCCAGTTCAACGGGCGGCCAACCCCTGAACTCGCAGCGCATGCTTCGGCCCCGACACCGGCAAAAGGCCCGCACCTTGGAAGCCACTCCCTATGCCCCGAAGGGTAAGGGGAGACGAAGAAGGCGCACAGGTGGATCTCTCGATTCACCACTTACGGTGAGCGCCCGTGTTCTCCGTCCCAATGGACGCCTTCAGATAGGCAATGATACTGAGAGGGACGCCGGAACTGAAAGTGGACACTCATCCCCCGAGAGGGACGAGGTGGTAGATCCTTCGATGCACCCATTGGCGGCTGAAATATTGGAGTTGGAGCAGGCAACATTGACTGAGACGGGGGCATCACAGAATGAACCCCCAGACTCCAACTCTTGATCAGGGGACTGCAGGGATGACCGTGGTTGGGACAAATTATGCTGGAGCAGCCAAACTAGACACGCACACCCTCTTTTTCCTCATATTTCTCATCTTTTTCTGTGGATTTTGACTTTTTCTCCCTATTCTCCTTTATTCCCTTCTTTTCTCCACAACTGTTTGGATTTTGTTTTGATGGTTTTGGAATAGCCGCAGGAGTGTGTCTCCCTGTGGCACAAGTTGGGTACAGGAGGGCGACAGACCTCCGCCTGCCCTAAAGTCCACTCCCTGACATATTGCCAGGGAAGAGTCATGGGGGAGGGGGGAGTGGGGTGGGGAGAGAGGGGGAGGGGGATGTGCTTGTTTTCTGGTTGGGAATGTTTTGGGTTAGGTTTTGTTTTATGGTTGTTCGGCACACTGACAGCAGGATCACAAGGGTAGGTACATATACCGTCCACCCCCGCCAGGGATAACCTGGACACGCACCACTACATGGCCTCCGTGACGATGCATAGGACCCCCGAGGATGGACTAGTGACCGGCCCCTACAAGGTTCTCACGTTTAATGTGAATGGTCTCGGGGACAAAATTAAGAGAGGACTGGTGACGGCATACATTAAACGGTTACACCCTGATGTGGTCCTCCTCCAGGAGGCCCACCTAAAGGGACACAGTGTGGATAACTGGCAAGGGGAGCTTATAAGGTATTGGCGCATGCAGGTTATATGATGGGCTCCCGAGGGGTGACTATTTTGATTAAAAAATCCCCGCCTTTTGCGGTGACCCAGACCTGGACGTAGGGGTGTCAGGAACACGGGGACGCTAGAGGGTCACGATAGCCTCGGTCTATGCACCACCGAAACTCCAAGCCAGGACTCTCTCCGGGCTGGCCGGAATCCTGATGGATACACCGGACACGCTACACATCATAGGTGGGGACTTTAATGATGTTATGTCCACTCCTTTGGACCGCCCTGGGACCCGTGAAGACGGCTTCCTGACTATGCCTATGGCCAGGGTTATGAACACACTTGGCCTAACAGACGTGTGGCGAAGGCTGCACCCAACCACCAGAAGCTACTCATATTACTCAGGGGCACACAAGGTACATTCTAGACTAGACTATGTTTTTCTCCCCAGATGTGCACTTGGGGCTGACGACGAAGCAGAATATCTGGCGAGGAGTCTTTCGGACCATTCGCCCCTCCTGGTTCGGCTGGGTGGGAGGCCTCGAGCCAGTGGTAGAGGTTGGAGACTGATGCCATGGGATCTACAGAATAGTGAGGTAATGCATGGCATCAGGGCTGACACATAAGTGTACTTTGCAGAAAACGTGGGCACGGTGCAGTCCGGAGTGACCATTTGGGAGGCCTACAAGACTGTACTCCGCGACAGAGTTCAAAATCGAATATCCTGGGTAAAACGGAAAGCCCAAGAGGAGCTCAGTACCCTGGAAACCCAAATACTTGACTTAGACTGGCAGTACATATCGGGACGTGACCCTCAGGTGCTTCGACGCCTGAAGGATACCCAGCAGCAATATAAAGACCTAGCGACAGATGAAGCCAGGGCACAGGCACTTGCGACCCTGCATAGGATATATGACGTTGGTGACAAGTCCGGGAAGCTACTGGCCTGGCTAGGCCGTAAGGAACGGGATGCCTGCTGGATTGAAGGGGTAATGGATGGGCAGGGACATTTACAGAGAGGGGATGCCCATATCGCCCAGACGTTTGCTTCCTACTTCCGGGACTTTTACAAAGCCAGGGAATTGGGTGGACTGACAGAAACCATGGCCTACCTGTCTACCGTCCAAACGCCGGTCCTAACGGACGAGGACAGGGAAACCCTTGAAACTGAAGTAACGGCCACGGAAATTAGGGAGGCAATAGCCAGACTCAGACCGGGGAAGTCGCCGGCTCCCGGCGGAATTCTTTAAAAAAGGTGCAGAACTATTGACGCCCAACCTCCTGGCACTCTTTAATGATGCGGCCCAGGAGGGTCTCCTCCCGTCAGACCTACGGATGGCCACGATCGTACCTATATATAAACAAGGCAAGCCTCCTGAAGACTGCGCGTTCTATAGAAAAATCTCCCTCCTGAACGTGGAGGTTAAGCTCTTGGCGACGATCTTGGCCCTTCGCCTGCATCAGGTGATTTCCAGCCTGGTCCATTAGGACCAGACGGGATTCCTGCCAGACAGAGCGACTAGGCAAAACTTATGACGCACACATAACTGGCTCATGGAGGTGAAGGGACGGGAGGAACCACATATGTTCCTCTCCTTAGACGCTGAAAAAGCGTTTGACGCTGTACACTGGCCCTTCTTGGAGGAGGCAATGGTCAAATTTGGCATCGGCCCAAACTTTAGGAAATGGGTGGGACTACTATATACGGATCCCAGAGCCCAAGTGAAGGTGAATGGGATCCTATCGGAAGATTTCCCCATCAGGAGGGGGACCCGGCAGGGCTTGCCCCCGTCCCCGCTACTGTTCGCTCTCATCCTTGAAGTGGTGGCCTGTGAGGTCCGGCAGACGGCTGAGATACGGGGATTTCATATATCACAAGCCAACGTACAGGAGGAGAAAATTTCGCTATATGCGGATGATATTCTTCTATATGTGGCCCACCCGGCCACCACAGTCCCTGCATTGTTCCGATTACTGGGTAGGTATGGCTGGGATATACGATAAAGTGGCATAAATCGGTCCTGTATAGCCCGCGCGAAGAGGAGGAGTGGCCCCCTCTGCCTGTCACCCTCCAAGTTACCCAGACGGGGTTTACATACTTGGGATCTATCTGACTACGGACCGACACGTCTCCTATAAAAAAAAAATCCAACGGGTGATTAGGAATTTTACAGAGGATGCTCTGAGATGGAAGGCACTACCTCTCACGATCCTAGGTCGGGCTGCAATGTTTAAGATGATCACGATGCCCCGTTTCCTGTACGCCCTACAGAATGAATATTTCCCCCTCCCCAGGCAGTCGTTCAAGGTGATACAAGCGGAACTATGCTCTCTACTGTGGTTAGGGAAACAGCTGAGAATAGCCCTAGATACATTACAGAGAAACCAGTATAATGGGGGAGGGATCTCCTTGCCAGGTGTGAAAGCCTATTACTGGGCTGAACACTTGGCACCGATAAAGGACTGGCTTCACACACCTGCAGATCACCCGACGTATAGGCTAGAAAGAGATACCATGGCACACCGCACTAGTCTCCACTACTTGTATGGGGGGCTGGGAAGAGGCGATTACTCCCAGCCACGCAGATAACCATAGAGGTCTGGGACAGGGCAACAAAGATGATGGGGTGGTCACAAAAACCTACCAAACAGACACCGATATGGACCTGTCCATGGCTAAAGGAGCTTCACAAACTCACAGGTTTTAGGGGATGGGATGTTATCGGGATCTCCGTATTAGGGGACCTGGTAGCAAGAGGGAAATTTAAACGTTATGGATCCCTGGCGGCGGAATATGGTCTGCGTCCTACCCCAGTTCCTCAAATACGCGCAACTACGCCATGCATGGGGGGTCGAGGTGACGCTTACCTCTGCGCTGCCAGAATATGCCCAGCTGGAGGGCCGTCTGTTACAAGAGCGGGTGCCCAGTAAGGGTAAGTTACTTACCTGTAATCCTAGTTCTCTTCCAGGGGTATCCTCATCAAAGTCATAAGCACTGAATATTCCCGCCCATGTGCGGGGACCCCGGAAATAATAAAATCATATATGTAAAAAACATACATATATACAGCTCTGTATATGTATAAACATATATTATTTTTTCCCAAGCAAATGCAGCCCCTAAAAAAGAAGGCTAGGCAATGTATAAATACACATCCAATAATACATATAGGTATAATAAAACACCTAAATCTCTTTTTTTTTTTTTTTTAATGAGGTAAACACTCATGAGAAAGCAAAAAAGAGAAAACTGTGGGAAACACAGATCCACAACACATTGCTAGCCTGCAGGCTGCATTGCAATACAATACCATAGAGACTGAAAAGCCCTGTGTAGGTAAAAACTGGCACCGTGCCTTTAAGGCAGCCCTGGCTTCCATATCCCATCATGCCTCAGGGGTGACAGTTAGGTCAGTTGTTCTTTGCGGGACCGTAGTCCTAAACACAAAGATATATCCTTTCCATAATGAATAATACACTTCTTCTCATTTGCCTGGGGAGGTGGGTGGGTTGCTTATGACTTTGATGAGGATACCCCTGGAAGAGAACTAGGATTACAGGTAAGTAACTTACCCTTCTCTTCCAGGGGATCCTCATCAATAGTCATAAGCACTGAATAGAGTAGCAAGCTCACCTTCCACCTGCAGGCAAATGAAAAAAAGATTGTACCACACATGGAGAAAGAAAATCATGAAAATTATTATGTATGGAACAGATTCCTCAAGGAGGCTTGTCCTACTTGAGTGTCTGCTCTGGTGTCCGAATCCAGACAATAGCGTCTGGTAAAGGTGTGGACAGATCTCCAAGTGGCTGCCTTGCAGATCTCGGAGAGTGGGACATTATTGAGAAAAGCAGCGGTAGCCGCTTTTCCTCTTGTAGAATGCGCTCTAGGGCGCGCCCCCAATGGTTTCTGAGCCAGTTGGTAGGCCAATGTAATACTTGAAACAATCCACCTAGCAATGGAACGTTTGGAAGCAGCAAAGCCCATACGGACAACCCCGTAGTTCACAAACAGTTGATCAGATTTCCTGACATTCTTGGTCCTATCTAGATAGAATTTTAGGACCCTTTTGACATCTAAAGAATGCAACGCCCTCTCTGCCGGAGAGGAGGGGTTGGGAAAAAAGGTTGGCAAGGAGATGGCTTGGTTTACATGAAAGTCCAATACCACCTTAGGCAGGAATGAAGGATGAGTCCTCATCACTACCCTATTGAGATGAAACGTAGTGTAGGGTTCTTTAGAACAGAGGGCCTGTATCTCACTGACCCTCCGTGCTGAAGTGATGGCTATTAAAAAGGCTGTCTTCCATGTGAGGTGCTGTAGGCTAGCCTTATGAATAGGCACAAAAGGAGAACCCATGAGCCTTGACAGAACCAAGTTTAGCTCCCAGGAAGGAGAGGGAGGTCTAACAGGGGGATAGACTTTCTTGAGACCTTGCAAGAAATCCTTCACCAGCTGCAACTTAAAAAATGACTGCTGCGAAGGCGAACGCCTGTATGCTGTTATGGCTGATAGGTGAACCTTTATGGATGAAAATTTCAACCCTGCCCTCGCTAAATGAAGAAGATAGGGCAAAATTACATCCTCCTGGCATTTTGTTGGATCATAATGATGCTGAGCACACCAAATGTAAAATCTTTTCCACTTACAAAAGTAGGAATGTCTTGTCGAAGGCCTCCTGGCTTCCTTAAGTATGGACATACACTCTTGAGGGAGGTTCAGATGTCCATACTGGAGGACTTCAGGAGCCATGCTGTTAAGCTCAGCGAGGGAAGGCTGGGATGGTAAATCTTCCCCTGCATCTTGGATAACAAGTCCGGCCTGCATGGCAGCCGTTTGTGGGGGCGGATCGACATGTGCAGGAGATCCGTGTACCACCACTGCCTCAGCCAGTCCGGTGCAATGAGGATCATCTTGGCAGATGAATTCTGCAGCTTGGTCACCACCTTGGGGATTAGTGGGAGAGGCGGAAAAGCGTACACAAATGTCATTGACCAATTGATCAAAAGGGCATTCCCTAGGGATCCTGGTCGATGGTATCTTGAGGCGAAGCCTCGGCATTTTGTGTTGTGCTCGTCCGCGAAGAGGTCCACTTGCGGACGCCTCCATTCCCCGAAGATGTCTTCTAACACCTCGTTGTTTATTACCCAGTCTTCTGGTTCTTGAAAATGACGACTGAGTAAGTCCGCTTGCACGTTGAGTTCTCCTGGTAGGTGCACCGCTTTCAATGAGATGTTCCTTGCTAGGATCCAGTGCCACAGGGACTGAGCTTCCAGCGAGAGCGTCCTGGATCGAGTACCCCCCTGTTTGTTCAGGTAGTTCATTGTGGTGGTATTGTCCGTCTGTACTAGAATGGTACTCGTCGTGATCGCAGGCAGGAACGCTTTGAGGGCTAGGTGGACTGCCCTGAGCGCCAGCATGTTGATGTGGTACAACTGCTCGCTGCTGGACCACCGTCCCTGAGTTTGCAGTGACCCGAAATGCGCACCCCAGCCTTGAAGGGATGCGTCGGTGATTAAGGTCTGAGTTGGGGGCTCTTGATGGAAGGGGATCCCCACTTGTAGATTCAGTGGCTTCAGCCACCACTTGACTGACTGCCTGGCCGCTGAGGAAAGGCAAACTTTTTCTTCCCACAGGGAGTTCCTTTGATCCCATTTGTCCTCGAGATCTTGCTGTAGAGGACGCATCCTTAGCCTGGCATTGGGCACTAGGAAAATGCAGGATGCCATGGCCCCCAGCAGAGATGAGATTTGTCTTGCCGACGACAGATTGTTGGATAGAATCTGCCTGCCCTTGAGGATAATGGATGACTGTCTTTCCTCCGAAGGAAACACTTTTCCTACTACGGAGTCTATAGTTGCACCCAGGTAGTGGATCCTCTGTGTTGGAGAAAAATTGGACTTTTTGGCATTCACTCTGAGACCCAACTTGCGACATAAGTTCAGGCAAAGCGACAGCTGCGATCGAACACTCTGAGGCGATGGTCCCTTTATAAGCCAGTCGTCTAGGTAGGGGTAGACGAAGACTCCTGCCCGCCTCAGAGCAGCCGCTACTACTGCCACGCATTTTGTGAATACTCGAGGGGCTGACTTCAGGCCAAATGGAAGAACCTTGAACTGATAGTGAGAGTTCCCCACCACAAACCTGAGAAATTTCCGATGATTCCGTTGGATGGGAATATGGAAATATGCGTCCTGAAGGTCCAGCGAACACATCCAATCGCCCAACCGGAGATGAGGATATATTTGGTGGAGCGCCAGCATGCGAAATTTTTCCTTTCTTATGTGTTTGTTCAGTATCCGTAGATCCAAAATGGGTCTGAACTCTACCATCGCACTCCTTTTTTGAATCAGAAAGTATCTGGAGTAAACTCCCTTTCCTCTTTGGTTTTTGGGTACTTTTTCTATTGCAGATTTGAGCAGAAGAGACGCCACCTCTTCCCTGAGCTGCGTTAGATGCTGGGCCGAATGAACAGGAGGAATCGATGGAGGGTGGCTTCGGAAACGAAGCGAGTACCCATGCCGCAGTATATTGAGAACCCACTTGTCCTTTGTGATGGATTGCCACTCTGGAAGATGATGCACAACACTTCCTCCCACCGGAGCGGTGGACAGCATCGGAGGAAGCGGTTCCTCATTGCTTCCCTGGGGCCTTGTTTCCAGCGTTTGACTGCCTGTTGTTACCGCGTCCCCTGGATGGTCTGCGGGACTGGTACTGCTGCTTCTTTTGACCTTGCTGGTCCTGGTTCTTCTGCCACTGAGGGGTTTGAACCCTCTGTTGGTAGTTACGCCTGTCATTTCCCCTGCGGCGTCGAAACTCTTTCCTCTTTTCAAGCCCCACGGCTTTCATGGTCTCCAGTTCTGCTTTCATACGGGCCATCTCTTCGTCCGCATGAGACCCAAAAAGTGAATTGCCCGAGAAAGGCAGATTTAGAATTCTCGCCTGCGCTTCCGGCTTCAAGGCCGTCAATCTGAGCCAAGATGATCTTCTGGCTGTGATTCCATGGGTATATGAATGTGCTGCTAGTGTTGCCCCATCTGCCGCTGCACTTATGACCTGGTTAGAAACCAGACTCCCCTCGTGCAAAATTTCTTCAAAGTCCCGTCTATCCTCTGATGGAACTTTTTCAATGAACCTCTGGAGAGAGTCCCACAAAGATCTATCATAGCGCCCCAGAAGCGCTGAGGCGCTGGCCACCTTTAGGCTAGAAGATGCCGAACCGCAAACTCTCCTCCCCCAAGAGTCTTGCGTCTTACTGTCTTTATCTGGGGGCACCGTTGAAGACCCCGCTACTGCATGCGTCTTTCTAGCAGCAGCAGTGATGACAGAGTCCGGTGGAGGATCTGCTCTTAGGAACAGAGGATCTTCCGGGGCAGGACGGTACTTCTTCAGAATCCGCGCCGGTGCAGATTTGGTGGTCGCTGGCGTGAGAAAAATATCCATTACTGGTTGCAGTAAACCAGGGACTAACGGCAACAGTGGACGTGACACTGCTCGTTCATGAAGAGTTTCAAAGATTATGGAGGAGGTGATCTCCTGAACCGGCATAGGGAAATTTAATTTTGTAGCTCCTCTACACAATACTTCCTGAAAAGTAGAGATATCATCCACCGGAGATACCCTGGAGGGTGGTGTCTCCGAGAGTGTCGGCGAATAATCCCTCCTGGATGATCTAGATGACGGGGTGGAAGAAGGGGTCCTACGGCGCCTTCTCTCCGATCTGGTCGACTCTCTCCTGTGGGAGGAGGATCTGGATCGCCTCCTTGGTGTTCGAGAGCGACGTCGAGAATCTCTTCCCCGAGAACGTGATCTGACCGGTCTCGCTGGGAAGTCCATGCCTCTTAACCTTGTTAGTGAGGCCTTGACTGCGTGAGACATAGCCAAGTCCTGAGGTATCTCTTTTGCGGGACTTTGAGGTACAGCATGTCCCTCTTCCAGCGGACTAATTTCTCTTGCAGGCACTGGAGATTGATTCACAATTTCCGGTGACCTTGAACTCGAGCCCTCTGATCCTGATGGCGAGATAGATATAAGACGTGGTGATTCAGTTGTATATACCAGTCTATGAGGGGATTTGCGCCTTGAAACTGGCCGGATCGTAAGGCGAACATGCGACACCTCCTGAGCACCCTCTGCAGAGGAGCGCCTCGACGGCGATAGGCCTATAACCGGAGACCTGGGACTTGACTCCTCGAGGATCAATGGAGATTTTTCTTGCCTCGACGTCGAGAACCTCGTCGTTGACGGAGGACTTGGTCTGAACGGAGGTCTAGACCCCGACGGGGAATCTCGCCTCGACGTTATGGACTTCTCCAAAGCCTTGGAGACCTGCAAGGACGGAGGCACCTGCCTCGACGTCGACTCCGACGGAGGCACCTGCCTCGACGTCGACTCCGACGAAGGCTCCTGCCTCGACGTCGGTCTTGACGGAGGCACCTGCCTCGACGTCGAATGCTCCGACGACGAATGCCTCGACGTCGCCATTCTCTTCGCCGACGATCGATCTTTCCTCGACGGCGAACTTGGTCTTGACAATGATCTTGGTCTCAACGTCGACGTAGACTTCGGAGTCGAACGCCTACGAACCTCTTGCGACGTTGACTGTCTCGCAGTTCTCGACGTCGAATGATGTCCTTCCTTCGGCGTCGAACGATGTCTCTGTTTCGACTTCGGTCGATCTTCCCTTGACGTCGAAAGATGCCTTTTAGACGTCGACCTGTGACGCCGATCCTTCGACGCCGATCTCTTAGACGTCGAAGTCGTCGACGACGAACGCATCCGCTTCGCCGCTGTATCTAAAGTCGACGACGATTTTCTTTTTGCAGCATGACTACCCCTGGACTCCTCACCTCTCAGCGACGATCCCGCCGCTGGAGTCTTCGACGCCGAGCCCGACGCGATGGGGAGCAAACAGGGACCAGCTGCCTCGACGTCGACCGTTCTGACAAGCCATAGAGTCTAATCCTCTCTCTCTCCTTTAAAGTCCTTTTAGAAAGGTCTTTACAATGATGACATGTTGCTGGAGAGTGAGAATCCGGCAGGCAGACAATACACACGTCATGTGTGTCTGAAGAGGCCTTCTTTTTTCCACAAGATGGACATGGAATAAATAAAGAAGGCATATTTCTGACAAAAATAGCAGAAAAACAGTCAGAAAAATACAGGATACTGACTTCTTCCCAGATATTAATAAGAGGAAGTCCAAAAAATTGCTATAATGCAAATAATTCTTGACTAAAAAGTCAAAAAGAAGAGAGCTGAATTCCAGGGTCCTGGCTGAAGGAGCCGGAAAGAACAACTGACCTAACTGTCACCCCTGAGGCATGATGGGATATGGAAGCCAGGGCTGCCTTAAAGGCACGGTGCCAGTTTTTACCTACACAGGGCTTTTCAGTCTCTATGGTATTGTATTGCAATGCAGCCTGCAGGCTAGCAATGTGTTGTGGATCTGTGTTTCCCACAGTTTTCTCTTTTTTGCTTTCTCATGAGTGTTTACCTCATTAAAAAAAAAAAAAAAAAGAGATTTAGGTGTTTTATTATACCTATATGTATTATTGGATGTGTATTTATACATTGCCTAGCCTTCTTTTTTAGGGGCTGCATTTGCTTGGGAAAAAATAATATATGTTTATACATATACAGAGCTGTATATATGTATGTTTTTTACATATATGATTTTATTATTTCCGGGGTCCCCGCACATGGGCGGGAATATTCAGTGCTTATGACTTTGATGAGGATCCCCTGGAAGAGAAACTAGTGTCACTGACGTACAAGACCCTGAATAATAACACGCCGGACAGATTGGGGAAATTGAGAGCAACATGGGGACAGGACCTGGGCGAGATGGACACAATAGACTGGGAAGCAGCCTTGATGCAGCACAGAGAAGTCGCAATTAAATCCTGATTCCGACTCATACAATATAAGATACTACATAGGGCGTATTACGATAGGGTCAGACTGTGTAACGCCCTGAACGTCTCAGGATCGTTTAACAGACACGACAATGAGGACGCAACCACTTGTGAAGGGTTAGTTCTTTTAATGAAGGCAAATAAAATACAAAGAACAAACAAAAGTTATAGTCACTGGAATCCTCCAGGCTAAGTACGTTACCAGCCCACAGCACGGATGGTCCTAACCGTCCTCTGCATATACGCCGATCCCGGCGTATGCCAACAGAGGGCAGAAATGAAATGGCCGACAATGCCAATCGGTAGGCTGTGAGGGGCACGAAGAGTGTTGGGGAGAATCGAGGAGTCAGGGAAACACCCAGCCGGGGTCTCTACCTGAAGGGAGCAGCCGCTCAACCTCTTCCTCAGACTGCACCGGGACGCGGAGTCACCTGCTGGTGATGCGTCACCGATACCCCAATCACAAGCAAGAAGACTGAACCGAGAGCAGCCGCTCGATCGATCCTGTGGACTTCCGAGTCTGTAACGCGGCAAACACCTCCTGGTGTGCGTTACAGCTGGCAGTCCCTGTGTCTCTGGTCGGGCTGGGAGTTACGACTCCAACCAGCAAAAGCGCCACTGCGCTTGGACTCAGCCGAGTCAAAAAGCGAAGCTCAATGGTTGACCGGTAGAGCTTCCGGGTCCTTCACAGGTGACGATGGGGCAAGACACGGCCCAGGGAGTAACGACTCGACCTACCTCCGTTCTTGCCTTACTGGAGCACCACTCCGGAACACTGCTCTTCACGAAGCAGGTACGTCGGTGTAAACACAATATCCGACAGCCTTGTACCTCCCGGTTCCTCCCTTTATAGGGCGTGTTTTCCTTGAGTTATGTAACAGCTCTCCTGTTTACATAAGGGCGTGTTTCCCTTGAGTTATGTAACAGCTCTCCTGTTTACATAAGGGCGTGTTTCCCTTGAGTTATGTAACAGCTCTCCTGTTTAGATAAGGGCGTGTTTCCCTTGAGTTATGTAACAGCTCTCCTGTTTACATAAGGGCGTGTTTCCCTTGTATGACAGGAATTCTTGACAGACTGCACCACATGGGTAGAGCTACTGACTCCTGCTGTCTCAGATGTCGACACCCGCAGGGGGTCTTCTACCACATTATCTGGGACTGCCCTACTATCCACACTTATTGGACACACATACTGGGGGAACTGAGTGAGGTGCTAGAGGTGACGCTCCCAATGGACCCAAAATTTGTTTTACTTGGAATACCTACAGATACAGATTTGACCCACCCGCATCTGATCTTTGCAATGTTGGCTTTGGTGGTAGCGCAACGAGATATTGCACGAGCATGGGGTGCTCCAGCGCCCCCTCCCCCCAGGTTGGGGAATGGAGGAGGGGGATGGATATGTATATGGCGGCCGAGAGTGTCACATACAAAGCTAGAGGATGTCCCCAAAAATTCCGTCGAGTATGGGGTAAATGGAGAAGGTATCATGATCTCGATGGAGGTCTGGGGCCGGATTGACCCGCTAAGAGCCCTCAAGGCTGCAACGGGGTTACGGGTGGCCGAGGGACAGGGTCGAACATTATGGAGGATTATTGGGGGATCACAGACTATGGGAGAACTATGTCCTGTAAGAAATGGCTAGAACTCATGGACTTGATGCTCAAGATGTCGTTCCTGCGGATGGAGGGTGGAGGGAGGGGGAGATGCCTGGGTGAAGGGTTAACTATCTGTGACTTGTCAGCTGTGCTTATGTTGGTTGAAAATGCAAATAAAAATAATTTCCCCCCCCCAAAAAAAGGGGCTTTTGTCAGGTCCCGTAGCCGAATTACTGTGTCTATCCGCTGTAGAGTGGAACTTTTTTTTGTGTACTTTCCATGGCTGCATGCATTGAAACAGCCGTGTTACATTCCTGATCTTTTCATCATGACACCACCAAGGAGTATTTATTTGATCTCACTCTACATTTTATGTGGGGTTAAGTTCTTCAACTCGACTTTATGACTTTGTTTGGGACAGGTATATTAGTGTGCCTGCACATGCCTGTGTGAAGAACTCACGTCACTCTCACCCCAAATTGGAAGACCTAGACAACACTGCCAAGGTCTAGTTATTTTTTAAATTTAATATAAAAATTGCTCTTGCATACATTTTCTCTTCAGGTTTTATGTTGCTTGGTACCAAGTACCGGTAATCAAGTCAGATATCTTTGTTGTTAGGTTTCGCCTGCACAAACAGCTTATTATTAAGCACATAGGCCAAACCTAATGCATTTACCAAGGCCTGTTGTTGCTTGCACTAAATTTTACATGTGATACTGTTGTGACGCTACCACATGTATATTGTTTCCAAAACCCGATAACTGAGAAATCCTATATTAAGGATTGTTATTTTTCGGAGTAAGAATTAAAATCTCTGAAATTGTACAAATGGCTCAAACGATATTAGAGAAACAAAAATAATGAGAAATGGAATGTAACCATAAGGATCTAAAATATTTAAATTACCTGTTTTTCTTTCAGATTGTCTTGCAAGCTTTGCAATCCACTAACACTGCGTCGAAACTTCGAAGATGTGGGTGTCATTGAGATGCTATCATGAGGTGTAATTATACTGGGAGGATCTATGCTGCCTCCTCCTTCCATTTTATCAAGAGAGTGCTACTATCTAATACCTGAAAATAGAATAAGGACATAAAACATCTGTGAAGGAACAATCATATCTGGCTATGAACATAAAGCCTACATTATATTAACAACTACTGTCTATCTAGAAGCAGAAAAGGAAGAAAGAAGAACAAATGTTACTTACCTGTAAACTGTGGTTCTCCAGTATTGGTGTCTTTCATAGATTCACATGCTTGAATATTCCCCGTCGTCGAAGTGGGAGTCCCACGGTATATATAAAAAGCAATAAGTATCATGTATATATACATATACACATACCTAACCACATAAGAGTATATACATACCCAAATAAACATATATATATAGTTCAAATAACATATCAAGTTAAAAATACCATAGGATAGCATTGAGACATAGGAAAGCATAGAGAAAAAGAATCACTTTGCTAACATATCACTGTCACTTTATAGTCCAAACTCCAGCCAATCAGGCGCTAGCACCCTCTAGAACCTTCTCCTCAGAGGCTCAGGCCCTCAGATTTTCGAGCACGAGAGTGACCATAGAGCCGAAAGAGGAGAAGAGAGCCTCTGAGGGGAGGAGGGTGGGTCGCATGTGAATCTATGAAAGACACCAATACTGGAGAACCACAGTTTACAGGTAAGTAACATTTGTTCTTCTCCAGTTTTTGGGGTGTCTTTCATAGATTCACATGCTTGAATAGAATAGTAAGCAGTAAACAGTATTCGGCTGACCAAGCCGTATTGATATTGCATGTAATACAAACAATGTATTTAAAGCGCAATAATAATAATAATACCCCAGGAGGAGGGAAGTAGCAGAGGCTCACCTTATTTAAACAGATTTCGTAGAACTGCCTGTCCCACAGCCGTGTCTGCTTCGTTAATGGATTCCAGACAGTAGTGCTTCGTAAACGTGTGCCTGCTGGACCACGTAGCTGCCCGGCATATTTGATGGATGGGCACACCAGCGAACAGGGCAGTGGAAGATGACATAGCCCTCGTTGAATGGGCTCTCACTCCCGAAGACAGAGGCTTACCAGCCTTTTGATGGCAAAAAGAGATTGCTGATGAAACCCAACGGGCAATAGTAGGTTTGGTGACAGATTGTCCTTTGCAAGCACGCCCGTAGGCCACAAACAACTGGTCAGATTTGCGAAAGGATTGAGTCCTGCTAATGTAGAATTTTAGACATCTCTTCAAGTCCAGAGAGTGTAAGCTTTGCTCCGCCGGGGTTTGTGGATGCGGGAAAAAAGTCTTTAAGAGCACTGGTTCGTTAAGATGGAAATCGGATGGCACTTTAGGTATAAAAACCGGATTAGTGCGGAGGATGACACAATCCGATCTGAATTGAAGGAACGGAGGCTTTATTGTAAAAGCGTGAATGTCACTGACTCTGCGGGAAGAGGTCAGAGCAAGGAGGAGGGCCACTTTCCAAGTTAAAAATTTGACATCCGCTGAGTGGATAGGTTCGAAGGGCGCCTTCATAAGCTGAGCCAGCACGATGTTCAGGCGCCACGTGGGTGGAGGACGCCGAATGGGCGGGAACATGCGGAAGAGACCCTTGAAAAATTGTTGTATGACTCTGGATGAATAGAGAGAGGACGAGCCATCTTGTCGGAAGCGAGATATTGCCGCTAGAAAGACCTTTAAGGTAGAGTGCGATAATCCAGACTGCGCTAGTTGTAGGAAGAACGGCAGAATGTGTTCTGGAGGAGCGTGCACAGAATGAATGTGGGCAGAAGCACACCAATGACAAAATCGCTTCCATTTGAGCTTATACGTTTTCACTGTGGATGGAGCTCTTGCCTTAGCTAACACCTCCCTGCAGGCTGGAGGAATGTTCAAATGAGCAAATTCAAGGTGCTCAGGTTCCAAGCCGACAAGCTGAGAGATCTGGGATTCGGATGGCATATCCGACCATCGTTCATTGTGAGCAGATCCGGCTTCAGGTGGAGAAGGATGGGCTCGCGTTGGGATAGGAGAAGCAACTCCGAAAACCATGCCTGCCGAGGCCACCGTGGAGCTATTAGAAGTACATGGCACGGTTGTTGTCTCATCTTCCGCAGCACTCGTGGAATCAACGGAATCGGCGGAAAAGCGTACGCAAATATCCCGTACCAATTGATCGAAAGGGCATTTCCGCACGACCCTTCGTGGGGAAACCAGCTTGCGTAGGACTGGCATTTTGCATTCTGCGGGGTTGCGAAGAGGTCGATTGTCGGGTGACCCCAAAGGTTGAAGACGAATTCCAGCGTCGGTTGATGTAACTCCCACTCGTGGGTTGATGATGCTGACCGACTGAGTGCATCCGCCAGAGTATTGGAAATGCCGGGCAGATGAATTGCTTGTAACGTCATCTGATGGAGTATGGCCCAACTCCAAATCCTCTGCGCCAGACGGGAGAGCAGTGGAGATCTTGTCCCGCCCTGTTTGTTCAGGTAGTGCATGCACGTGGTGTTGTCCGTCTGAATGAGGACTGACTTCCCTTGGAATTGCAGGCGGAAGGATTTCAACGCCAAGAAAATGGCCATCAGTTCCAGTCTGTTGATGTGCCAGCAACGCTGAGCCGCTGACCATAGGCCCTTGACGGATAGATCTTGAAAATGTGCGCCCCAACCCTCCATGGAGGCGTCCGTGGTAAGGACGAGTTCTGGGGTTGACGACAGAAAGGATGTTCCTGCTGCGATGTTGGCAGGACAAGTCCACCAATGCAGCGCTTGAGCCATGCGGGGTGACACCACGACCTGATCGTTGAAGGAACCGGAAACCTGGCGCCACTGCTTGTCTAACTCCTCTTGGATGATGCGACTTTTTAGTCTGCAGAGAGGGATCAAAGCGATGCATGAGGACGCCATTCCCAGAAAGGATTTTAATATGCGGACTGAAACTGACTGCTTTGCTGCGATGGAGCTCGCAAGCTGTTGAATCCGTTCCTGACGTTCTGCTGAAGCGAAGGCCATGGTTGTGCTCGTATTGATACAAGCGCCGAGAAAAGTCTTGCACGTAGTCGGCGTGAGTTGAGATTTCTGTACATTGATCGACAACCCCAGGGACTGAAACAGATCGAGACAGCGCTGGGTATCGAGGGCCGCCTGGTGAGAGGATTGAGCTTTGATGAGGCAATCGTCCAGGTAGGGGTATATCTGAATACCCTCTTGTCGTAAGTGAGCCACCACCGGGGCTAGGAATTTTGTAAAGACCCGCGGGGCTGAGCAGAGTCCGAAGGGTAGGACTTTGAATTGGTAGTCCCTGTGGCCCACTCGAAACCGTAGGTATTTCCTGTGGCGTGGTAGAATGGGCACATGGAAATATGCGTCCTGCAGATCGATCGTTGTCATGTAATCCTCCTGAGAAAAGAATTGGAGGATGTCCTTCAATGTGAGCATCCGAAAGGACTGAGTCTTGAGAAATTTGTTGAGCAATCTGAGATCGAGGATCGGACGCCATTCCCCTGATTTCTTTAGTATGAGGAAAAAACGGGAATAGAATCCCAACCCTCTTTGATATTTCGGAACCACTTCGATGGCACCCTTGTTTAACATTATTTGGATTTGTTTGAAAAGTTCTCTGAGATGGGCGGGTGGTGGCCCGGATGGAGGTGTGCGTGGAGGAACCTTCACAAACTCTAGGGCGTGGCCCCTTGAAATTATATCCAGGACCCAGCGGTCCGAAGTGATCAAGGACCAGGTTGAAAAGAACTGGGAGATTTTTCCTCCAAGAACTAGAGGACAACTGGGAAAAGGAAGTTCTTTCCGTACAGAGTCACTGCTTCTTGGTTGAATTTCCTCTGTAATTCGACTTTCCTCTGTATGACTTGCTAGTTTGCTGTCTGTAGGACTGCTGCGGTTGTGAATAGTATCGCTGTTGCCCCTGATTGTACGAGCGGTATTGGGACGAGGTGCCACGAAAGGATGATGATGAGGAGGTGCCGCGGCCGCGTGCACCTCGAAAGGGCTGCTTCTTAAACTGTAGAGTGCCGAGGGAACGAGCCGTATCCGTATCCTTTTTAATGGTTTGCAAGGCATCTTCTACATGCTGGCCGAATAATGACTCCCCGTCATATGGCATGTCCAAAATCTTAGCCTGGACCTCTTGCCGAAAAGAGGTTGACCGAAGCCAGCCCTGTCTTCTTAGGACGGCTGCTCCCGCCAATTGGCGAAAACCGGTGGATGCGATGTCAACAGAGCAGTCAATGATCTCGGATGACGCCCTTTCTCCCTCTTGCAGGATTTTCTGAGCTTCCGCTCTTGAATCCTCCGGTATAAGTTTGACCAATGCAGCCATGTCCGACCACATCTGTCTATCATAACGGCCGAGGATAGCCAAGGAATTCGCAGCCCGGACCGTTGTTGACGCCATGGTTGAAAACTTCTTGCCTATAGCATCCAGGCGACGGCCGTCGCGGTCCGGAGGCGCCGACATTGGAGATGATGGATTCTTGGAGCGGCGCTGTGCCGCTTGTGTGATCACTGAGTCCGGCTTAGGTTGAGACACCAAGCAGGCTGGGGAAGAATCCGGAGCTTTATATTTTTTCTCCAGGCGTGGGAGCACCGCCGGAATAGAATTAGGTGTCTTCATTAATTTTAGGCCTTCATTCCATATGAAGTCTATGATTGGCACAGCTCGTACTTGTTTCTGAGGCTGGGACTTGAAGTCATATAAGAAACAGTCCTCTTCCCTAACCACCATGGGAAGGTGAAAGCGTTGTGCTGCTCTCTCCATCAGCTGATGGAACCCTGTTATGTCGACAGGTGGCGAGTTGACTGGTGACCTTGGCGGTGATGCGGGCGAATTGATTTGGTAATCATCCCAGTCCGCCATAGTGTCGTCCTCTGGGAGCTCGCCCTCTTCCGTATCCGGATTGTCCATATTATCATCCTCTGCATTGAAAGGCAGTGCAGGTGTGGAGGGCGTGGGTATCGTTGGCAATATAGGAGGTGGAACCTCAGATGGCGCTTCACGTGGAGTATTTTGAGGGGATGCTGGAAAACGACGATTATAGTCTTCCAACATATACTGGAGGTTGGAAACAAGCTGCACAGGAAGCTGCATCATAGGAACCGGAGCAGAGGTATTTTGCTCTTCTTCCTGTTCATAAAATTCATCCTCCTCAGACTCTTGGCATTTTATATGGAGCTCCGAAGGACTATGAGCATCCCGAAAAAGAGACTGATCGCCTTCATCCGAATCGTCCTCATCCCCTGAGGGAAATAGTTGACGAGGTGGCCGTGGTCCAGGTGGTAACATAACTGGGTCTAGCATGGCCTTACGACGAAGCATTAAGGAGCTGTCCACAGACCCCGGTGCTGGTGTTGACATTGGCACCAATGGCATTGTCGCAAAATTTGACCCTACCGTCGTCGAGGCGACCGTCGACGAAGCAATCGTCGACGGAGCTGCCGTCGACGAGGTTGTTGCCGTCGACGGGACTGTCGTCGACGGGGTGGCTGCCGTCGACGGGGTGGCTGCCGTCGACGGAATGGCTGTCGTCGACGGAATGGCTGTCGTCGACGGTGTGGCTGTCGTCGACGGTGTGGCTGTCGTCGACGAGGCTGTCGTCGACGAGGCTGTCGTCGACGAGGAAGATTTCCTCTTCTTCTTTTTACCCATCGTCGACGAAGTTGTGGACGTCGACGGAAGCGCCAGCTTCCCAGTCGTCGACGAAGAAGTGAGTGGTATCGTCGACGAGACAGTTCTAAGAGACACACATACTATCGTCGACGGAGAAGACGTCGACGAAGTCAGTGTCGTCGACGAAGGATATCTACTCGATACCGTCGTCGACGAGGCTGATGAAGTAGCCGATCTCGTCGACGGAGGGGCCGTCGACGGGCCCGTCGACGGTTTTGAAAGTTTCTGACTGGAAACATGTGCTGACGGAGTCACAGACGCCTGAGAGCTACGTCTCGGGGGCGCAGACGTGGAGACAGAGACTTTGCCTGTAGACACTTCCTCAAGGTGAAGTCTCTTCTTTTTCAGAAAAGGAGATGGCAAGTCCTGGACACTTCCACGCTTTGAGGAGACTCCTGTTTTGACAGAGGCTACACTTTCCACCTCAGAAAGTGGGTTGTCTGTGTCCTTTAGTTTTTGAAGCCATATTAAAAGGCGACCTTCTCTATCTTTCAAAGTTTTGTGAGAGAAAGTTCTGCAGATCTTACAATTAGCCACCTTATGATCAGGATACAGACAATAAATACATTTCTCATGGGGATCCTCAGAGAAAAGTCTTGACTTTCCGCAAGATGAACAAGGACGGAAAAGAGATTTCTTACTTGCAGACATGATGAGAGATAAAAAACCTCAAACCAGATGAAGAACTGAGCAGAGCTCAGGGAGACTCCCTTCACACGACGTGCGGTAGAAAATCTGAGGGCCTGAGCCTCTGAGGAGAAGGTTCTAGAGGGTGCTAGCGCCTGATTGGCTGGAGTTTGGACTATAAAGTGACAGTGATATGTTAGCAAAGTGATTCTTTTTCTCTATGCTTTCCTATGTCTCAATGCTATCCTATGGTATTTTTAACTTGATATGTTATTTGAACTATATATATATGTTTATTTGGGTATGTATATACTCTTATGTGGTTAGGTATGTGTATATGTATATATACATGATACTTATTGCTTTTTATATATACCGTGGGACTCCCACTTCGACGACGGGGAATATTCAAGCATGTGAATCTATGAAAGACACCCCAAATACTGGAGAACTTTACTTACTTGTAATCCTTATTCCTTTTAAACATGAAAAAGGAAATAAGCTTCCTACATAAAAACTTACGTTCCTTAGTGTTGCTGTCTTTTGTAGATTCATGTTAGAATCAATCCCGGTCATAAAGGTGTGTGCATCTAGTTCCATACAATTGCAGTGCAGTACAGCAATAAGCTATGAAGAGACGAGTAAACATCAACTTAGTAGCACATCTATCACATTGAAAACGATCCAAAGTTCAACCAATGAGGTGGAAGTGCTGTGAACTCTACTCCCCCAGAGGCCAATGTAGGTCAGAATTCAAAGCACATGTGTGAGCATGAGCATAGACACATGCAAGCCTGAAAGAGCGAAGGAGAGAGGACTGCCTCTGAATCTATGCAAAATTTCAACAATGGAGAACTGTAGTTACAGGTAAGTATCATAGGGCCTGATTTAGAGTTCGGCTGAAGAGTTACTCCTTCACAAACATGACAATTATCCTGTCTGAAGTATTACAAGTGCATTATATCCAATGACACTTGTAATGTGGCGGGGAGGATATTCATCACATTTGTGACGGAGTAATCCATCCGCCGAACTCTACATTAGGCCCATATTTCTTCCTTTATGGATTCAGATGCTTGAATCAGACGAGCAGGCAGTGTAAGCAATGCCCAACAATGAAGTGATGTGTGCTGCAAGCCTTTTATATGTATTGTTAATGGTACAGGTCTAATTGTATGCTAACACAAATGCCCAACAATGAAGTGATGTGTGCTGCAAGCCTTTTATATGTATTGTTAATGGTACAGGTCTAATTATATGCTAACACAAATCACTGATTGTGCATTTGATGTATTTGACTGTGTGAAGCAGGCAAGGGGTGCAGAAAACTGCGGCCCAAAAATCAGACTTGATTGCTTGAATGGTGCACTTAATTAAAAAATGACTTGAATGCTTATGGAGAGGAGAAGGAGAATGTTCTTTCTGTGGGAGTCTTTCGTAAGCACAGAAGCTAAAATGGGTCTCCAAGGGAAGAGTAAAAAGTAGACTAATCGCCAACATATTTTCTATATTTTGAACACAAAGTATTTTGCACTCTCCTGTGTAACAAAACAGGAGCTGGACATGAGTGTACTCCTATAAAGAGCACCATATATAGATAGATATTTTTTTTTAAACGTTGCTGGGGCAGCCTGAGACATGTAGACTTATTGCTGCAGGGATGCAGAAGCACTTTGTTCTGACTTCATGCCTGATGGCACAAAAAGGACAAGTTACTTAGCTGTAATCCTAGTTCTCTTCCAGGGCTATACTCATCAAAGTCATAAGCACTGAAGAGTCCCGCCCATGTGCCAGGACCCCGGAGCACTAACAAAAAATATATATATACATTTATTTCACACACGAAAACCGCCCAACTCTCCTCGCTCTTGGCGGTGCGGGTGCAGCAGCTCGTATAGGCAGCCCCACGGCAATACTTTACGCCATGATATCGCCACACAAGAAACAGAAGGCTGCGCACTCAGGCTCGATATATTCAATTCAGTTTATTCCAAATCCAGGAACCAGAAGACTAACACACGCGTTCCGGCCATCTGGCCTTCGTCAGTGTGGCCGGAACACGTGTGTTAGTCTTCTGTTTCCTGGAGTTGGAATAAACTGAATTGAATATATTGAGCCTGAGTGCGCAGCCTTCCGTTTCTTGTGTGGAGACATTGTGGCATAAAATATATATAACAAATATACACACATGTATATAAATATGCAGGCCAACCATAATATCAGGCTCAAATATGTCAATATTGCATTGTATTTTTCATTTGAAATATCAAAAAAACTTGTAAAATAACATTTTTATAACACAGAGAAAGTGTACCTCTGACTTGTTTTGTACATAGCCTTTATTTTCAAAGGAAAAAGGCAAAGGTAATAGCAGGCAGATTAGCCTAGAAAGCTGCATATAGAACACTCAGAAAAAACTGGTGCCGTGCCTTTAAGACCTTCAGGACCTCCAGGCTCCCATCATGCCCCACAGGTGACAGTTAGCTCAGGCCTTTTTGACAGCGTATTACATTTTAATCATAACATGAGTAACAGGCATATCATTATAGACATGGTATTTGTCCGGGTAGGAGGGAGGGATGCTTATGACTTTGAGGAGTATACCCCTGGAAAAGACCTAGGATTACAGGTAAGTCACTTTTCCTTCTCTTCCAGGGATACTTGTCAATAGTCATAAGCACTGAATAGAGTAGCAAGCCCATCCCTGAGCCCTGCGGACGGATACCTATAATGTCAAAACCTGTTTCCAACCATTCGTTAACTAAAGACATTTCTCAAGGATGCTTGCACAAACTGAGCATCCGCCGGAGTATCAGAATCTAAGCAGGCAAAAGTGTGGACTGAGCGCCATGTCGCTGCTTTACATATCTCTTGGATATGAACATTCTTAAGCAGAGCTGTAGTAGCAGCTTTACCTCTCGTAGAGTGAGCTCTTGGCTTGGAAAGGAGCTGCTTGTCGGCTAGCTGATAAGATATTGTGATGCAAGACACTATCCATCGAGCGATGGACCTAGAGCCAGAGAATGCAACCCCCTCTCAGGAGGCGTGGTAGGGTTAGGAAAAAACATGGGAAGAGCGATTGACTGCTTAACGTGAAAATCCAAGATCACCTTAGGAAGGAAACACGGGTGAGTTCTTAGCAGCACTCTGTTAACATGGAAAACAATATAACGCTCTGTAGAGCATAATGCCTGAATTTCGCTCACCCTGCAAGCAGAGGTAATTGCCATTAGAAAAGCGGTCTTCCAAGATAGGTGCTGTAACAAAGGGGGAACAACCTTTACAACGCAACTTTTACAACGCACTAAACTTACAACGCATTTTTTACAACGCAAAATCCATTACAACGTATTCCATTACAACGCATGCACTTACAACGCATTTTTAAAAACTACCTTTACAACGCATTCCATTACAACGCATACTACCTTTACAACGCATACCATTACAACGCATAATATTACACTACACTATCCAACACTTACCCTACTGTTGCACCACCCTGGAGTTAGAATAGCAATTTTTACCCCTATACTATCCAACACTTACCCTACTGTTGCACCCCCTGGAGTTAGAATAGTAATTTTTACCCCTATACTATCCAACACTTACCCTACTGTTGCACCCCCCTGGAGTTAGAATAGCAATTTGTACCCCTATACTATCCAACACTTACCCTACTGTTGCACCCCCTGGAGTTAGAATAGTAATTTTTACCCCTATACTATCCAACACTTACCCTACTGTTGCACCCCCTGGAGTTAGAATAGTAATTTTTACCCCTATACTATCCAACACTTACCCTACTGTTGCACCCCCTGGAGTTAGAATAGTATTTTTTACCCCTATACTATCCAACACTTATCCTACTGTTGCACCCCCTGGAGTTAGAATAGTAATTTTTACCCCTATACTATCCAACACTTACCCTACTGTTGCACCCCCTGGAGTTAGAATAGTAATTTTTACCCCTATACTATCCAACACTTACCCTACTGTTGCACCCCCTGGAGTTAGAATAGCAATTTTTACCCCTATACTATCTAATACTTACCTTAAATGCAATTTAATATTATGCGTTGTAATGGTATGCGTTGTAAAGGTAGTATGCGTTGTAATGGAATGCGTTGTAAAGGTAGTTTTAAAAATGCGTTGTAGTGTCATGCTATGTAATGGAATGCGTTGTAATGGATTTTGCGTTGTAAAAAATGCGTTGTAAGTGCATGCGTTGTAAAAGTGTGCGTTGTAACGACATACATCCGTAACAAAGCTTTATGAATTGGTTAAAATGGGGGCCCCATTTAACTTAGAGAGGACTAAATTCAGTTCCCAGGCAGGAGAGGGTAACCTAACTGGTGGGTAAACCTTCCTTAGCCCCTCTAGGAGACTTTGACAGCTGGCATTTGAAACAAGCATTTGCAATGCAAATTGGTCTCGCATTTGTGAGAGTTAGAGGTATTGGCTTTGTAAATGACAATGGGGCATATGTATCAAACTATTTTGTAATCGCAAACGCTGCGATTCGCAAAAAAACAGAAAATGAGATGTATGAGCCATTTTCGCATCGCATTATTAAGGAATCGCTAATTTTGCGATTCCCTAATTTTGCGTAAGCATTTAAGGAATCGCAAATTGCGATTCCTTAAATGCTATGTAACACGCACCCGAGTTGTGCGATTTCTCCTTAAGAAATCGCAAATTACCACCAACTTCAAGTTGGTGGTAATTTGCGATTTCTTCGAAAAATTCACTTTTTGGCATTTTTTAAAGTGCCATGTGGCACTTAGGGCATGTATGTGCGCCAATGCGCACACATGCTCATTTCAGGGGTGCATCAGGGTGTCATCATGACACCCTTGCACCTTTGAAATTATTCTCAATTTGCGATAAGCAAATTGCGATTCGCAATTTGAGAATGACTTCCCATTCATTCCTATGGGCCTCCTGGCCCATAGGAATGAATGGGAAGGTATTCCTTAATTGCGATTTCACAATTTGCTAATCGCAATTAAGGAATATTAAGAATTCTCCAAATTTGTGCGAATTTTTAAATACATCCCGTTTTGCAATTCTCAAATAGCGATTCTCAAAAAATCGCTATTTGAGATTCGCAAATGGAGATTTTGATACATATGCCCCAATGTCTTCTATCTACCAAAGGAATGAAAGAGGAAAAATATGTAAAGAGAAAGGATGCTAGAGAAAGGAGGAAAATGTAACAGAAATGGAATGAAACTGCGGAAATGGGATAAATTGAGTGAAAAGAAAATAGGGCGGAAAATAGAAACGGCAAAATTAAGATAGAATGATGAAAAAGAGAAATAAAGAAAGCAAAAATGTCCTAAGATTAACAAAGTAAATAAAGGAGGAAATAGAGAAGAATAAATAGAAACAGGAGAAGAAAATAACAAATCAAAGCAGAGCAAAACAGAAAAAAGCAAGGTGGATGAAATGGAGCAGAAAGGCATGGATTGGTAATCTAGGTTTCAAATTACCATGATATCCCCCTCACAGATTAACGAAAAAAACAGACGGCCTATGCCAGGGAACAAAACAAAGCCAGATAGAGTCACATTTCGAGGCCCCCTTTAAAAAACTGCCGGTACTCAGCACGGTGTGACTCAGTGTCCATTGAAATCCTACACCGTAAAAAACTAGTGAGCAAGATTGAGTGGTGTACAGTACAAAACATGTGGCAGATGACGCGCACAGAGGATTCAGAAGGAAGGCTAACGAGAGGAAAGTGAGATAAACTGAGAGAAAAACAAAGGAGAGGACATTAGACAGACAGAGAAGGTAAAAGAGACAGCTGAGAGAAGGACAACATTAGAATGACAGAATGTGGAAATTTAAGGAGAAAAGGCGAGGATAGGGGCTGAAGGGATGAAAAGAAGGGAATAGCTCAATCTAGAAAGGAAGGAGAGGGATTGAGAAAACAACAACGTGGGAGAAATGTTGAGGGGATGAGAATATTTGAAGTAGGAGGCTGTGGGCACGTGGAAGGGAAGAGTGGCGATAAACAGTAGGCATGCTGTGGGAGAAGGGTAGTATGAGAAGAATGACGGGAAGAGGAACTTCTCTGGTGCACATTAACATGGCCTGACAGGCAAAGCATCGTACAATGACCATTTATCACAGGTGCTACCATGATTTTACCTTTTATGGTGAAGGGTAGGGCTCTCCAAACTTGGTCCTGGAGGGCCGGATTCATGCCAGATTTCTAGCATATCCCCATTTAGATAAATGTCGTTGTCGTAAAAAATCTGTCATGTATCTGGCCCTCCGGGACCGACTTTGGAGAACCCTGGTGTATGAAATATGGAATGTTACTAGTATCCAATGTCATTGAACTTGTATTTGTAATTCGATTGGCCTAACGCGTTGTCCCCCTGACAAGGTGCATTAGCAGACAGGTAGCACGTGGGGAAGTCACTAGTCTATACTCGGTTATCAACATTAGAAAAATGGGTGGCCGAGACAGCCATATCAGCATTCACATGTATGAGATGCTAGTGGCACCCAGACGTCTAACTCACTTGTCTAGCTTGCCAGCTGAGATAAAGTGACGAGGGAGAGGGCGAGTGAGCATGAGTGAGGGTGTATGTGAGGCGCACACTTTTCTCAATTGCCAATTATACGTGACTCCACCAGTTTTATCTGTTGGCCCTTGGTTCGCCCCGTTCCTCCTTTCTCCAGTCCCCGTTCTGAAGGTGCCACTGGTTGACCAGGGCTTGACGATGCTTACACAAATCCTATTTACAAAAGAGCACCCTTGGTTGTGTATAAAAATATGATGTGAACTTTCCTATTTCATGCTCGAAATGCCCCTCCCACAGCAGCTTTCTGGCCCTCGCGCTTTTCTCATTAGCTCAAATGAAACGAAAAAGAGCCAGTTCCTTAAGTGCACTTCCTGCGATGAAAGTTGCGGTCTCAACACCTCGGAGGAGATTTCACAGAGAAGAGATTTGTGTTGGTGCTCGGCCCTCGGGCCATATCTTTATCCTGAAACGAGGGTTTTAGCGCTCCGTGTGCTTCCAATATTAACAGGTAAGCTGGACGGATTTAACAGTATCAATATACAGCACTCTTGTCCAGTAATAAATGCTTTGCAGTAACACCCGTTAATATGACCGAGCTCAAAGATATTCATTCTTTTGACCCTAACTAAAGTGAAAGACAAAACCTATGGTAGCCTATAGGTGACATTCAGGCGCTGGCTCGCGTGTGTGGGTCTGTGTGTCGCTTATAGGTCATAGGTTTACTCTTTTGCAAGATGCCTCAGTCAGTTTTGCTAGACTCCTGACAAATACGTGACCCGTGGCTATCGGTTAGGCTTTGGCACGGCAAACTCAGACTTGCATCTTTGTGGTGTCGTTTTATTAATTACTATTACATTAGCCAATATTAACATCTGTCATTAACAACAATATGAAGCGCTAATACAAACATTTGTGTTTTGTAGCAGGTGCACAAGTCCACTGCGTTTCTGAGAAGGGAAGCATGTATAATTTTAGTAAAAGCATTTTATACTGATGTATGAATCTGATCAATTATCCCTCGCCTACTAAAACGCTGCCGTCGGTGTGTGTATATGCAGTACTTACAGAGCAAGGGCGTAGCTGGCACACAGAGGAAATCAGAGACTGGGAACTATTCAGGATCGTGCACTTATGGAACGCGCTGGAGCTTGCAACTTAGAGCACGGCGCATGCGCTGAGAGCTTGACTCAGCCGCTACGTCATGACTATGAACTCAAGAGGAAAGGCAGCGGCTTCTCCCTCTGCTTCATCGCTCACTGTAAGAGCCACACTACCCAAAAAGAGAGAGAAATCGACATGTTGATTCTGCCAAAATAGGAACGGGTTACGGAAGTTAGCAATGAAATGCCAGCCGAGACACAGAAATAAATGTCACTCTTAGCATGGCGCATTTTTGTACCAATCCCCAAACTGAGCTTAAAGACTCACATGTCGGATTCGAGATGTTTCACCATTTCGGCCTAGTACACTCCTATCATCTTGCATTCTAGACAGCACACGTTTTCAAATATAAAAGTGCGCCTCCCATAATGTAAAGTGCTGCGAGATAAAGTTAAAAGTTAGAACTAGTAGACGACCTCAAAGCTGGTATGGCACTTTTTAAATTGTCTGCTGAAATCGAGGAGACTGTTTTTAGTTTTTATGCTGTTGTGATGGGTGCCTCAGATCTGACAGCTTCCCACACTAAGCACTACTCCCGAGAATTAGGGCGCGGCGTAGGTGATCTTGTAATATAATACAAACTCTTTTATTCTGCACAATTTAAACAGGCTTCGACAAAGGCAATCAAGTGGCTTTTGTACATTAAACCACATGTTCCACGTTTCAACATGTTTCTTAGTGCAAATCTCACGCGTTCAAAATGGATGAGTCATGGTGCAGATCTGAAGCTGCTGCGAGGGCGACTGAGTAATGGGATACATGTAATGCACTAATGACAGCAGAAAAGTTAAAACATCCTGGTTGGCGTGAAATTCGCCATCCGTCCACTCCTGCAGCCTCGCGTGCGCACGCACACACACACGCATTCACTCATCACACGCTTGCTTAGGCATGCTGAAGTGGATGCCTGCTTGTACCCCGGGGGGACCACAAAGTGCATTCTGATAGAGAAGCACTCTAGTAGGTCCCTGCTTTTGCCCCAGGGGCACTGTAAAGTGCGCGCAATGGAAACAAAGATAAACCCCTTTAAGGGGGCTTGTCTTGAAGCGAGGAGCAGTGGCGTAACATATAAAGCTGCCGACGTTGGAGCTGGAGAGCAGAGTTCGATCCTAGACTTGGGCTGTATTAATCCTAAATAATTAAACAGAGATCTCAGATAAAACAAGCATTGTGGGGAGACAAATAAAACAAGCATTGGCAGAGACAAATAAAGCAAGCATTGGCAATGCAATGGGGTGTGAGAAGGCATTGGAAGAAAGTAGTCTGTGCAGTAAAGGGGACAATAGCCGTGGAAGGACACAAATGAAGACATGTCCATCATAAGGAGGGACTAACAAGCCTACAACCAATCGAAAGGCACCATTTAGGACACCAACCAATAACAAGCATTTGCAATGCAATAGGTCTCGCATTTATAAGAGTTTGAGCTATTGGCATTGTAAAATTACAATGCCTTTTATTTATGCTTTGGTTTTAAAACAAATAAAAGGCATTGTCATTTACAATGTCAGTAGCATAAACTCGCATAAAAGCAGTGTGTGGAGTGCAGCAGTGTGCGGCGTGCAGCAGTGTGCGGCGTGCAGCAGCGTGTGGCGTGCAGCAGCGTGTGGCGTGCAGCAGCGTGTGGCGTGCAGCAGCGTGTGGCGTGCAGCGGCTTGCAGCGGTGTGCGGCATGCAGCAGTGTACGGCATGCAGCAGTGTGCTGCGTGCAGCAGTGTCGTGCAGCATGCAGCAGTGAGTAATGCAGCAGTGTGCAGCAGTGTGTGGCGTGCAGCAGTGTGCGGCATTGTGTGGCGTGCAGCATTGTGCGGCGTGCAGCATTGTGCGGCGTGCAGCATTGTGCAGCGTGCAGCATTGTGCAGCGTGCAGCAGTGTGCGGTGTGCAGCAGTGTGCGGTGTGCAGCAGTGTGCGGTGTGCAGCAGTGTGCGGCGTGCAGCGGCATGCAGCAGTGTGTGGCATGCAGCAGTGTGCAGCGTGCAGCAGTGTGTGGCATGCAGCAGTGTTTCGTGTAGCAGTGTGAGGCATGCAGCAGTGTGTGGCGTGCAGCAGTGTGCGGCATGCAGCAGTGTGCGGCATGCAGCAGTGTGTGGCGTGCAGCAGTGTGTGGCGTGCAGCAGTGTGTGGCGTGCAGCGGCGTGCAGCAGTGTGTGGCGTGCAGCAGTGTGCGGCGTGCAGCAGTGTGCGGCGTGCAGCAGTGTGTGGCATGCAGCAGTGTTTCGTGTAGCAGTGTGCGGCATGCAGCAGTGTGCGGCGTGCAGCAGTGTGTAATGCAGAAGTGTGCGCAGCATTGTGCGGCGTGCGGTAGTGTGCGGCGTGCAGCAGTGTGCAGCGTGCAGCAGTGTGTGGAGTGCAGCAGTGTGTGGCGTGCAGCAGTGTTTCATGTAGCATTGTGCGCCGTTCAGCAGTGTGTGGCGTGCAGCAGTGTGTGGTGTGCAGCAGTGTGTGGCGTGCAGCAGTGTGCGGCGTGCAGCAGTGTGCGGCGTGCAGTGGCATGCAGCAGTGTGTGGCGTGCAGCAGTGTGTGGCGTGCAGCAGTGTATGGCATGCAGCAGTGTGCGGCGTGCAGCAGTGTGCGGCGTGCAGCGGCATGCAGCAGTGTGCGGCGTGCAGCAGTGTGCGGCGTGCAGCAGTGTGAGGCGTGCAGCAGTGTGTGGCGTGCAGCAGTGTGTGGCGTGCAGCAGGGTGTGGCGTGCAGCGGCGTGCAGCAGTGTGCGGCATGCAGCAGTGTGTGGCGTGCAGCAGTGTGTGGCGTGCAGCAGTGTGCGGCGTGCAGCAGTGTGTGGCGTGTAGCAGTGTGTGGCGTGCAGCAGTGTGCGGCGTGCAGCAGTGTGCGGCATGCAGCGGCATGCAGCAGTGTGCGGCGTGCAGCAGTGTGCGGCGTGCAGCAGTGTGTGGCGTGCAGCAGTGTGTGGCGTGCAGCAGTGTGTGGCGTGCAGCAGTGTGTGGCGTGCAGCGGCGTGCAGCAGTGTGCGGCATGCAGCAGTGTGTGGCGTGCAGCAGTGTGTGGCGTGCAGCAGTGTGCGCCGTTCAGCAGTGTGTGGCGTGCAGCAGTGTGTGGTGTGCAGCAGTGTGTGGCGTGCAGCAGTGTGCGGCGTGCAGCAGTGTGCGGCGTGCAGCGGCATGCAGCAGTGTGTGGCGTGCAGCAGTGTGTGGCGTGCAGCAGTGTGTGGCGTGCAGCAGTGTGTGGCGTGCAGCAGTGTGCGGCGTGCAGCAGTGTGCGGCGTGCAGCGGCATGCAGCAGTGTGCGGCGTGCAGCAGTGTGCGGCGTGCAGCAGTGTGAGGCGTGCAGCAGTGTGTGGCGTGCAGCAATGTGTGGCGTGCAGAAGTGTGTGGCGTGCAGCGGCGTGCAGCAGTGTGCGGCATGCAGCAGTGTGTGGCGTGCAGCAGTGTGCGGCGTGCAGCAGTTTGCGGCGTGCAGCAGTGTGCAGCGTGCAGCAGTCTCGCATTTGTGAAAGTTCGAGTTTTTAGCATTGAAATCTAATGTTTTTTTACTTTAGTCTGTTCATTTGCAGAGGAGTGATTATATTTGCATAGCACTATTGCCATTTATATGAAGTTGTGGCGCTGGAGAACCTGGAAATAGGTTATAAGGGAGGGGAGACAAGAGTGATAGGTGCGTGAAAAATAAGTAACAAAATCCTTGAAAAAACGAACACATAGGTAATGCAAGATTAAGTAAAGCATGTGAAATCTAGTCAGGAACAACATGTTTACTTTAAAGGTTTTGGTTAGTTAGAGCCAAACGCAATTTACCGGCAGCCCAGAACTGCTCGCCTCTATCTAATGTGCTGAACCACTGTAGTGCGAGCGGACTCAAACTGTGAATTCACTCCAAAATACGATGACAATGGAGGGAGTGGGAGGGGGGAGTGGGGGCGGGCCGCAGTTGTAAAAGGCAGGGAGAGGGTGAGATTGAGGAAGGGAAAGATAGGGATCAAAGGAAAAAACAAGGGGGTGGCAAATGGTGTGCACTTTGATGTCCTCAGTGTCCGCACGGCTCACTGAGGACATCAAAGCAAGTGATCAGGCAGTGCTTTTCAGGCTGCCAAATGGTGCGCGTGCCTGGGGCACATGCACTGTATTTGGAGGCCTGAAAAGCCACTGTTTGCACTTGCAAAACTCGCTTACTATAAGTCTCGCCAGAGCAGCGCTAAAGCGCTGTCTCAGGCGAGACCTAAAAATGATGGGTGGAGAGTGGGTGGAGCTTCTATACACTATAGTGTATACTGCATGTCTCAACGAGACAGCGCAAGCGCTGCCTAGGCGAGACCTAAAAAGGAAACCTGGGTAGAAAATTTTCTAAACGCCTTAATTACAGCCAGATGTACTCTGATAGAAGAGAACTGTAGGCCTGCTGTAGCTAAGTATAACAGACAAGGTAAAATAACTTGCTCTTGACCCCAGACAGGGTCATGACCATTAGCTGTACATCATAGATAGAAACGCTGGGGGGCGTGGCCACGAGGCGGATGGGAACAGGACGTGTGAGAGCAGCCAGGAACAGCGGGCAGGTAGCAGAGGCGGGGGCGCCGCCGAGAGCAGGTTGAACGGGGGAAGCAGACCCAAGATGGCGGCGTGAAGGCTCTGAGATCGGACGGGTCGCGGGTCCGGCGCTACCTGAGAACCGGGTAGGGGACAACGACGGGGAGGACGGACCCTCCCACCCCAGTGGAAGCCCTGACTGCCTTCGTGGACGCAAGCAGGGGCTGTCGGAAGGCAGAGCGCCTGGGACGCAAAAGACAGTGGCGGCGGTGGGGCTGTAAAATGGCGGCGGAAGAGACTAGCGGCGCTGCTGGACTGCCGCTGTGAGTGGAAACCGAGGAGGAAGTTATGGCCTCGAGAGGGGTGCGAGCAGGTGGAGCTGAAACACTGATGGCAGAGAAGTGAGAGGGGTGTCGGGGTTCCTTCCCCTGCTCCCCCCCCTTCGCCTTGTTGGTTCGGAGGGCTGCTCTGGTGGCACACAGGCGGCCGGGGAGGTCAAGCTGGCGCAATCGGGGGCGATTTGGGGAGCGTTGGGCCCCGGAGGATAGTGAGCACTGAGGAGAGGGCGAAGCTCCTCTGGACCAACTGCCTGGGCGAGGAGGCTGTGAGGAAGTAGGAAGGTGACGGGAGCGACTCGTGATGCGGGCCAGCCGGTGAGGGGGCCGCGGCTGGGAGCGGAGTTAAAGAAGAGCGTTGTGGCCGCAGAGACGGGGACCTGAGAGGGCAAGAGGCGCGGAATCACGGACATCAGTGGAGTGCAGAGAGCGGCAGCGCCCACCCCCGCCAGGTCACCGCACTGTCCCCGAGGGAGGTGCTGGTGGTCTAGAGGCACTCTGCGGGAACGGGAAGGAGTAGCTGGGGGCGGCGTGGGCCCCCCGGAGGTCAGTGAACAACGGGGGAGGGGCAGTGCTCCCCCTGATCGAATAGCTGGACTGAGGAGGCCCTGGAGGAGGAGGTACTGGCGAGCGCTGGGTAGATAGCCCCAGGCTAAGGGGAGGAGACCGCGATAGAGCGGCCACAGGTGGCAGGAGCCGACTGGAGAGGAGCTTGGCGTGAGGAGGGATTGGCACGGAGAGAACAGCTGGAAACAGGGGCAGAGGTCGGGGGTCCAGGCAAGGGGCTCAGGCGGAGCAGCACTGGAGCCAAAACTAAGGGCAGACGGCACCAAGGAAGGTGGAGGTGCCCGAAGGGGAGGAGAACGGAGAGCGCTGAAGGGACGGCTCACCTACCTGAGGGGAGGCCGCTAAGTGGGGAACAACCAAGAGGGGCGCAGAACGGTTGACCACTTGGAGGAGTTGCGGAGCCAGAGATTGGAGAGAGCTTGGGGAAACCAAGAGGGAAACAGGCGGGAGTGCCCGCGGAACAGGAAGAGGACACCACCTCTCGGGAATGGCGGGAGGATCAGCAGCAGCCAAAGGGGTTGCTTCAGCAACAGGTCGAACAAATATTGAAGGCCATAACAGACACTAAGGAGGCCCTGCAGTTGGACATTGCACATGTTACGCAGAGCTTAGGGTTGCTCCGAGCAGGCCACAACAAACTGGCCGACAGGGTGAAACAAGCAGAGACGAGCATAGGAGCTCTGGAGCCAGCTCAAAAGGTGATGTCCGCGACGATGGCAGATTTTCAAAGAAGGCTGAGGACTCTGGAGCGGCGGGCAGAGGATGCTGAAGGGAGGAATCGAAGGAATAACATCCAGGTGGTGGGGCTACCAGAAGGGGTGAAAGGAGCCAGCATGGTGGAATACCTGGAGGAGTGGCTGAAAGGGACTGTCGCGCCGGAAGGTTTGTCAGCCTTCTTTACGCTGGAGAGGGCTCACAGAGTACCGACCAGGCCCTTGGCGCCCGGGAGACCGCCAAGGCCAGTTGTAGCCAGGTTGCTTCATTACAAGGACAGGGATCTTTTGTTGCAAAAAGCAAGGTCGGCGAGCCCCTACACGGTGGACAACAGTAGGGTGTCCTTATTCCCGGACTATACGCTTGAGGAACAGCGCCGCAGAATGTCATTTGTGGCAGTGAAAAGAGCACTCCGGGAGGAAGGGGTCCAATATTTTCTTGTGTATCCGGCTCGATTGAAGATCATGGTGGATGGCAAGATATCCTTCTCGGACAGCCCGGAAGAGACTTGGGACTGGCTCGAGAGGTATAGAGCGGGTGCGGGAGGGGGGGGCGGAGGGGCCTCGCCCGGGCAGAATGAGGCGCAATAGGCGACGGCAACCAGCGAGTCAGAAGCCGACAGAGACTCAAACGGACAAAGAAAGAGCGGCCGCTCTGCAGGCTGTTACAGCAATCTCTCAGGGGGAAGCAGGTCGATCCCCAGCGAAAACGGACACGGAAGGGGGGTCTACGGGAGAGGATGCTGAACACTCAGATGCCGGAAGTTCGCACCTGCCGCATGTGACAGCTGGGACGGCGGACGAGCTAATGGATGGGTGATGTAGGCTCTTGCCGGACAGGGACAAGGGCAGCAAAGCAATCCCGGGGGGAAGATTGGGAGGAGATCGGACGGGAACTGGGTGGGCGGGGCTCGCTTTCCCCGGCCTGGGGGCAATGCGGGGATGGGGTGAAATTCGAGGAAGTTGAGGTGTTGATGTGCGGCTCCTGTGGGAGCTGCTTTGTTAATACGGGGGTTGGACGCAGGTTGGAGGTCTATTAGGTGTCCGAATCTCTGAAGCTAAGGGCGTACCTCCCGTAAGTTTGTGTGGCTGTAGCTCCTTAAGGGTATAGAGGGAGCAGTTGAGCAGTAGTTTGGATGGGTTCTAATGTTGTAGTGCCTGTTCTGGGGGGAGGGAGTTGGGGGGGTGTGGGGGGTGGGAGGGGGGAGTTAGGGACACCGGTGTGCTCTTCGATGGAGGATGGAGGCAGGGGGGGGGGACTGTCAGATAAATATGGTCAATACATGATTTGAAATGTATCACATGGAATGTGCGGGGGCTTCACACAATGCACAGGCGACACAAAGTGCATGCCTACCTAGTGAGACGAGGGGTGCAGGTGGCGCTCTTACAGGAAACACATCTCAATCGCTCTGAGGGGGCAGCATTGAAGAGGAGGTGGAGGGGGCACCTATTTTATACAACTTACTCGGCCTTTGCCAGGGGTGCGCTGGTATGGGTCAGGGCAGGCGTCCCTTTTCAGCCAATACAGCACTTGATTGACCCAGAAGGACGGTTTGCAGTGGTGATGGGCAGGCTCAACGGAGTGGAAGTGGCTCTGTGTAGTGTGTATGCTCCCAATGTTGGTCAACTCTCCTTTTTCGAGAGATTGTCAGGGAGTCTGGCACCGTATTTAACTGGAACGGTAATAATGGGGGGAGATTTCAACTCCATAGAAGATGTGGATAGGGATAGGTCTCACCGCCGCTTTCTGGTGCTCCAGTATATAAGATCTCCAAGGCAAGAAGAGCATGGCAAGCTAATTGGGGCCTGGTCGACATTTGGCGTGCCCAGCTCGTGGAGCAGAGGGATTACTCTTATTATTCTGGCCTCCATGACCTGCATGTATGATTGGATGCAATATTAGGTACTCCTGATGTCCACGCCAAGGTGATAGGGTGCGAGTACTTAGCAAGAACGATCTCGGATCATAACCCGCTATTAATGCGGATGCGATGGAATCAAGAGAGGTCACCTATACCGACCTGGCGACTCAGACCGGAGGCGCTGGAGGATCCGGTTTTTAGCGAGGAGCTGGGGGCGGGTATTGCACAATATTTTGAAAAGAACGAGGGGACGGCAACATCGGCGTCAATTGAATGGGATGCGTTTAAGGTGGTGGTTAGGGGCATCTGCATAGGTAAGGTGGTGGGAGTACGGAAAACATTAATGGCAGACCTGGAGAAAGCGGAACGGCGATTGCGGGAAGCGGAGAGAAATACGCCAGGGCGGCCTGGGGCGCAGACTGGGGTGCTGGAAGCTAGAGAGGCAGTGGCAGTACAGGTGGAGAAACTGCGCTCTTACGACCATAAGAATTATAGGGCACGAATGCATGCGGAGGAAGACAAAGCGGGCGCTTTGTTGGCATGGTTGACTAACCCGGTGCCCAGGGGAGCGACGATACTGGGCTTGGCATCTCCCATGGGGGAGGTGGTGTATACGCAGGAGGGGATAAACAGATTGTTCCTGGATTATTATGCTGAGCTCTACAGCACTCAGCTGGATAGGGGACCAGATAGTATAGGGGAGTATCTCGAAGAGGTGGCTCTGCCGAGCTTGAGTAAAGAGGAGGGAGACATGCTGGGCAGCGAAATTACGGTGGGAGAGATTAAGAGCGCGATTAAGCACATGGCTCGCAACAAGACACCGGGAGTGGACGGTATTCCCATAGAATTCTATGCCACGTATGTTGAGTGTCTGGCTCCGCGGTTACAGGTGGTTTATAAGGAAGCGCATAAACTAGGGAGGCTGCCTGAGACGACAAGGGAGGCTATTATCATTCCCCTCCTGAAACCCGAAAGGGAGGCCACGGACGTGAAGGCTTATCGCCCGCTCTCAATGCTGACGACCGACTATAAAATCCTGAGCAGGATCCTAGCATCCCATCTCCTCCCACATATGACGAGGTTGGTGCACTGGGACCAATCGGGTTTTATACCTAAACGCAACACGGCTATTAATGTGCGAATACTGGAGCAACATCAGACCCCGATGTCGACGGCGGTGATTTTGTCAGAAGACATAGAAAAGGCCTTTGACAGTCTGGAGTGGCTGTATCTATTTCAGGTGATGCAAAAGATGGGTTTGGGGGAGGCATTTGTAAGATGGGCCCGAATTCTGTATGACTCGGCGACGGCTAGAGTACGAACGGGGGGGATGGTGTCACCGCCCTGCTCTGTGGGGAGAGGGACGCGTCAGGGCTGCTCGTTGTTGCCGCTCCTTTTTGCATTGGTGATTGAACCATTGGCGATGCGAGCTAGAACAGGGAGGCATTATGCTGGGCTGGAAATGTGTGGGGAAGTACATTACATTTCGCTGTACGCCAATGACTTGTTGATGTTTTTGGTCGGTCCTGATGAGGAGCTTAAGAGAGCGACAGAACTGCTGCAGTCATTTAGGGAGGTATCGGGGCTGTGCGTGAATTGGGAGAAGACTTGCTTGTTTCCGGCAGCCCGGGCGATGAGTCCTCCCACTAGGTTGGAGAGAATAAGGTGGGAACCCTGTTGCCTTCGATACTTGGGGACTAACATATACCATGAGCAGGCGGACTTATTGGAGGGCAATGTGAATAGAGCAGTGCGAGGGGTCAAGGGGAGTATGGCATTCTGGAGCACCTTGCCGCTATCAGTGGCGGGTAGAGTAGCACTACTGAAAATGGTGGTACTGCCCAGACTCTTATATTATTTCAGGACGCTGCCGATTTGGATCCCAGGTGGGGTGTTTAAGACACTTAGAGCCATGGTAGGAGGATTTCTGTGGGGCAGTGGTAGGCGGCGAGTCGCACTGGCCACGATGATGAGGCCTAGAGCGGAAGGAGGGTGGGCAGTCCCGGACTTCGAGGTGTATTATCTAGCAGCCCAGTTGCAGTGGTTCACACAGGCGGTGGCTCGGGAATTTAGGGGTCCGAACGGCTCAGAGGGCCGCTGGATTCCGAGGCATGTGTTATCGTTTATAGTTCTTGGACAGTAACTGCGGGTGGACTCATTGAGGATCGAGGAGAAAACATTAAGAGCGTGTTGGAATAGAAGCAAGCGCAAGAGCGGAACTATCTGCCCATACGCTCCGGAGATTCCCCTGGGCATGTGCACGGCCTTACCACATGGCGGAGACTGGTTGGCGCTAGCAGAATGGGAAGAGATGGGGTTGCAAATGGTTGGGGATTTATATGAGGAGGGGGTCCTCTTGCCGTTTCAGGCACTACAGGATAGGTATGGCTTACATAGGGGTGCCTTTTTACTGCATGCTGCACTAATCGCTGCGATTCAGAAACACTGGGGTGAAGGGCTATCCGAGCCACAGACATCTCTGACATGTCAATACGTGGTGATGGCAGCGGGGACGATAAAGGCAGTAACATGTCTGGGAATGCGAATGGTGACGGAGGGACTACAGCCACTGACTCAGTTGCGAGAGAAATGGGAGGCAGATTTGGGGAAGGATATACCTGAGACGACTTGGGTTAAAATAGTGGAAAGGGCATGGAAAGGCACGCGGAACGCCAGCTTCCAACTCATTCATTTCTACATTATCCATAGGGCATATTTAACCCCGGGGCAGATAAATAAATATTTTCAAGTGGACTCAGCGAGTTGCCCAAGATGCAATACGAAGGCGGCGGACTTGCAACATATGCTATGGAACTGCCCGCAGCTTGGCACCTACTGGGAGGAGGTAGTTGAGGTCCTGGGTGGGGCGACAGATAGACAGATAGAGCCTGACTTGGGAACATGTGTACTACACTGGTTTCCACACACGGAGCGAACTAAGCTAACGGGTAAGTTCATTGGTCTGGGGCTCCTATTGGCTAAACGGGAGGTGACAAGGCAGTGGAAATCGAAGCAGGGCCCTAGAGTAGCGCGCTGGAGGGCGGAATTTACCAACTGGGCGGCTAGTGAGAGTATGGTTAGGTTGCAACAGGCTAGGAGAGCGAATAATGAAAAAGCGATGGAAACAGCACGGGCGTGGGAAGCATTGGTAACTCAGCTGAAGGTTCCAGAGCCGGATTCGGATACAGATACCCTAGAGGAGGCGGGGGACAATGAAGGAGTACGCAGAGCATAGATAGGTAGATGTGGGAGAGACGCAGGGGAGGAGGAGTGGAAACTGAGCTAACGGAACTGGGAGGATGACCTTCCTGCGATCAGAGGCCCGCACACCCCGCACGAGGATGTTGAATGATTATCCTAGGTACAATACTTGGAGCACACCGGTGGAGGGGGTTAGGGGGTAGGGGGAGGGAGGGGTAGGAACACATAGGGGGCTTCATGGTTGAGAGGATTGAGGAATTAAGATGGAGGCGAATGTACTCATTGATGTTCATAGCCACAGGAACTGAGGATGAAGGATCACTACTAGTGGCATGATATGAGTGGAGGACGATATCCAAATGGTCAATAATGCAAAATGTTGGCAAGGGGCCAAGAGAAATGTATCCAATTGATAATATGCTCTATATGTGGGGTGTTGGTTATGTTGAAAAGTAATACAAATATTTTTTTTAAAAAAAATCATATAGAAACGCTTCCATCTGAAAGCATATGTCTTTCTCGTCAAAGGCCTTCTCGCTTCCTTCAAGATCTGCATACAGTCTTGCAAGGCCTAAGTTTCCGTATTGCAGGAACTCAGGAACCATGCTGTCAATTTCAGCGACGGTAGGTTGGGATGAAACACCTACCCTCCTGACTTGCTCAGTAGATCCGGATGGCATGGCAATCTCCTGTGTGGTACCTTGGACAGGTGAAGAAGGTTCGGGTACCACCACAGGCTAGGCCACTCTGGTGCAATCAGGATCATCTCTGTCCTGGATCTGTACAGTTTGTTGATCACCAGAGGTATGAGAGGGACTGGTGGAAAAGCGTAGAGTAATCTCTCTGACCAGTGGATCAACAGTGCATTCACCCTGGAGCCTGTTTGGGGGTATCTGGATGCAAAGACACGGCATTTTGTGTTTTCTGCATCCGCAAACAAGTCTATGTCTGGCACTCCTCATCTCCGAAAGATGTCTTGAGTTATCTCGTCTTTTAGCACCCAGTTGTGCGCTTCGACGAAGTTTTGGCTTAGGTCTTCCGCTTGTGCATTGAGGGCGCCTGGAAGGTGGACTGCAGATATCGACAAGTCTTTCACCAGAAGCCATTTCCAGATCCCTTGAGCCTCCAGAGACATGGGTCTGGATCTGGTCCCTCCCTGTTTGTTCAGGTAATACATTGTTGTTGTATTGTCCGTCTGAACTAGCAGGGAACCCGACTCGATGGAGGGAAAAAATGCCTTGAGAGACAGATGCACTGCTCTGAGTTCGAGCATGTTGATCTGGTAAAGTTTTCCCCTTTCCGACCACATTCCCTGGACCTGAAGAGATACCATGTGTGCGCCCCAGCCCTGAAGGGACGCATCTGTGACGAGAGTCTGTTTGGCAAGTTTCTTGAGGAAAGGGACTCCTTTCATGAGATGAGCCCGTTGCATCCACCATCTTACTGAGATTTTGACTGAGTGAGGTAGAGTTATCGTGTCCTCCCAGCAACTGGAGACCTAAGACCATTGGTCCTCTAGAGCTTGCTGTAGGGGTCTCGTCTGTAGCCTGGTATTCAGAACTATGAATATGCATAAAGCCATCAAGCCCAGCAGAGAGGATACCTGCCTGGCCGTGGGATGAGTTGTTCTCAGGAGAGCCCAGCTCTTGTGGAGGATCAATAATAATCTCTCCTCCAAAGGAAACGCTTTTGCGTTTGCTGTGTCCAGAGTGGCGCCCTAGTAATACATCCTCTGCGTTGGATTGAGGATAGACATTTTGAAGTTGACACACAGGCCTAACTGGTTTAATAGTTGAATGCAGCATCTCAGATGGCTTGGGGTGGCACTTTTGAGTAACCTATCGTCTAGGTAAGGATAGACGAAGATATTTTTCTTTCTCAGGAAAGCCGCTACCACCGCCATGCATTTTGAGAAGGTGCGAAGAGCTGACTTTAGCCCAAAAGGCAGGACCTTGAATTGGAAGTGGTCCGATTGGATCTTGAATCAAAAAAACTTCCGGTGCTTACGAGAGATTGGGATGTGAAAATAAGCATCCTGAAGATCTATGTAACACATCCAGTCCTCTTGATAAATGTGTGGAATGATTTGGTGTAATGCCAACATTCTGAATTTCTCTCTGATAACAAATTTGTTTACGAGTCTGAGATCTAGTATACGCCTGAACTCCTTGTTTGGACCTTTCTTTGGGACCAGAAAGTAACGGGAATAGATACCCTGCCGATGTTGATACCAGGGAACCTTTTCGATTGTCTGTTTTAGTAGAAGGATAGATACCTCTTCTTGAAGCATATTTATGTGATGTACTGTTCTTCTCCGAGGAGGTACCAATGGTGGAGGTGACTTTAATCTGATTGAGTACCCATTCCTCACAAAACTGAGTACCCATTTGTCCTGTGTTATCTTGGTCCACTCGTCCAAGAGGAATTTTACAATTCCCCCCACAGGAGTGGGTAACGGAGATGGGGAAGCAAGCACTCACTGCTTAGCCTGTTGTTTTGCTGCACAGGTTGCTTGTCTTGAGCCTCCTCTTCCTCTACCAGGTCGTCTCTGGTGGTACTGAGATCTCGCTTGATGTTTCTGCGAAGACCAATGAGGGGTTTGAACCCTCTACTGGTATTGACGACCATCGTATGGTTGATGGCGACGTCGGAAATCCTCTCTTTTCTCTAACCCCACCACCTTCAAGGTCTCAAGTTCGGATTTCATTCTTGACATCTCATCATCAGCATGAGAGCCAAAAAGTGAGGTTCCGTTAAAGGGAAGGGTGAGAATCCTGTGCTGGGCCTCTGGTTTCAAACCCTTAAGTCGTAGCCAGGAGGATTGACGAACACAGGTTCCATGAGAATATCCATGGTCAGCGAGGTCTGGGGCGTCTCCAGCAGTGCTTATGACCTGAGACCCCCTTCCTGTAGGATTTCTTTAAAATTCTGACAGTCCTCCTTTGGTAACTTCTCTGTGAATCGTGATAGAGAGTCCCAAAGAAAGCGGTCATATCGGCCCTATAACGCTGACGCGCTGGCAACCTTCATGTAGGTAGCAGATGTGTTAAACATGCTCTTGCCAATGGGGTCCATGGCTTTGCTGTCCTTATCAGGGGGAACGGCAGAAGAGGATGCTCCAGTGTCAGCTTTTCTGGACGCTGAAACGATGACGGAGTCAGGAGGTGGCACAGCGGATCCTGCTCTGGTGTCCTGTATTTCTTTGCTATCCGTGATGGAGCAGCTCCCACAGAAGCCGGTGTTAGGAAAGTGTAGAGGGCCGTTTCTAACAATCCAGGTACCAGAGGGAGTAGAGGTCTAGAGGAGGACCTGTGATGCACGGTCTCAAAAATAACAGATGTCGAGGTGTAGAGGCTGGGCATCTGATCTCCGATTAAATCCACAAAGAAAGAAAACGCCTTTTGGCCACTGTTTTAATTGTTTGTTCATTACATACAGTAACACATACTGTTGATACCATAACGTGTGCACAGGTCATCTGTAATACTTCCTACTAGACTCCGGTCTTCTTAGGGGGTTTAGGGTTATCCCCCCACCTGTAGTACCGTGCTAATTTGCTTTGCTTGACACTGACGTCCACATGTAGAGGCGCCATCGCATACCGTATCACTTTAAACCCCTTGCGAAATGATGTTTTTGGGGATATTTCAAATGAAAAATACAATGCAATATGGGCATATTTGAGCCTGATATTATGGTTGAGCTGCATATTCATATACGTGTATATATAGTTGAATCTGCTCCGTCTTACGACTTCCTTTCCTTTGGAAACAAGTACGGGCACGGACCACAGCGCTGTGCTTAGATATTTAGGGGTCGATTCCGATCCTGTATTTTTTTTTTCCGTACGACTACTATCCGTAATTATTTCCGTACGAATCGTACAAGTCCCGTCCGACCCGTGAAGTACGATTCGTACAGGAAAAATACATACGGATCGGCCCGATCCGTATGAATGGGATCGGGAAAAGTTGTACGAGACGGACCCGGACACTTTTCCGTACGAATCCTAAAAATACAGTCCAACCGTAAAAGTATGATCCGGACCGGCTTTCCGATTTACGATTAGTATGGAAAACGTCCCGTACACGGGGAATGACTTTACCCGCTACGAAGCGAACTTTGTACGACTCATATCCCGGGAATAGTTGTTCCAGGGGTGCGAGTCCTACAGGGGTACGAGTCCTACATGTACGAGTCGTACAGGGGTATGAGTCGTACAGGGGTAGGGTATGAGTCGTACATGTACGAGTCGTACAGGGGTACGAGTCGTACATGTACGAGTCGTACAGGGATACAAGTCATACAGGGGTACGAGTCATACAGGGGTACGAGTCATACAGGGGTACGAGTCGTACATGTACGAGTCGTACAGGGGTACGAGTCGTACATGTATGAGTCGTACCCGAGTTGTACAGGAGTAGGGTACGAGTCATACAGGGGTACGAGTCGTACAGGGGTACGAGTCGTACATGTACGAGTCGTACAGGGGTACGAGTCGTACAGGGGTACGAGTCATACAGGGGTACGAGTCGTACATGTACGACTCGTACCCCTGTATGACTTGCACCCCTGGGAACGTGTCGGAGTACGACTCATACGCTACCGTGGAGAACGTCGCGTACCGGGGCTCTGTTTGTAGGACTCTGCTTTTACGGCTGTTTTTGGCTCCCGTAAGAAAAGAGCCGTACGGAGTGCCGTAGGGACGAATCGTACTTGCTGGGCCGGAAACCGCTGCTTAAATACGTCCGGATGTCGCGTTCCAGATCAGAATAGTTGTTTTTTTTTACCCGTAGGGTCTTTTGTACGATTCGTACGGAAAGAGGCTTTCTGTACGAATCGTACTTCCTAGGTTGTAAGGAAAGTTTACCGGGTACGAGTCGTACGGAGAAAACGCTCCGTACAACGATTCGTACAGCCTTTTTCCAGGATTGGAATCGGCCCCTTAGTGTTGCTCTCGGACCTTTACAGCCATTACGCGTTTCAGCCCTCCTCAGGCCTTGATCACATGACACGCTCTGTCAGGTGAGTACTTTTTTTATACCATTTTTTTACCCAATAGTCATTGAAACAGCCAGTGTTTAAAGTGACAAGTGCACCATAACATTGCAATGTAACGAAATAACATTGTCAGAAGTTTTGGAAAGAAATGCATATTAAAATGATTAAATTTCTATCATTGTTGTAGAATTGACACATTAACATTTCCTAAAATTCCTGCGAAAAAGGTTTTATCCAATAAATTTATTCCATCGTATGTCCTTATTCTAAAAACTTTTTGTGCATAATTTCAAAGGGGAACATGATTATAAAATTATCTAAAATCATGAATAAAAATTAATTTCGGTATAAATACCATAAAATTGGTTATGTCCCAAATCATTGTGCAAATTTCGCTGATACAGTACCAAACTTCTATGATTCATGTAAGCATTGAATATTGTAAAGTGCAAATGCTGGGCAAAATTGCATAATATTATTACTAATACCTAAAAGAAACCCTGCTTAAAATCTTGCTAAAAAGACTTTTTCTGCTAACTCACCCTATGTGTAAAATTATGTGCAAAATGCGGCAGTTAAAGTGTTTTAATTAGTATCAAAATAAATATTTGCAATTGCAGAACACCAAAATCAGAAAATTCTTATTTAAAAGAATATATATATATTATTTTGATGACTAAGTGGACATAACAATTTCAGAATTTATGACTCTTGCAGTTAACTTGTATTAGAGACAAGTATATAATTCCTCAGTGGCATTGAGACCCTTAGGATGTTTAGTATCGAGGTTAAGAATATATTTAGCCTCGAGTAGTCTGAGCACTCTTTCTCTGTCTCCCCCTCTTCTGTTGGGGGTGACTGCATCTATTAAAAAGTATCTCAGAACACTGGGGTCAGAATTATGTGATTCACTAAAGTGCCTGGCAACTGGATATGCCTGATCTTAAGTGCTGGAGTACCCTCTTGTGTGCTTGTAAGATCGTGCTACCAATGTAGCGAAGTCCACAAGGGCACTCCAGCAGATAGACGGCACAGTCAGTTTTACAATTGAGGGATTTTGTTATCACATTTTCCTTTTCACAGAATGGGGTTTTGTATGTAGTTTGATTACAGCCATATTGGCATGACTTACATACTCGACATTTGAAGAACCCCTTTCTTTGTGATAACTACGTATTTTTACCAGGTACTGTAGGGTCATGTTGTACCAAAATATCTTTCATGGACCTCGCTCTGCTGTATGTGATAGCTGGTTTCCTGGGGAGCAAGTGCCCGATAGTGGGGTCACTAAGGACTAAAGGCCAATTTCTAGTTAAAAGTTTCCTAATCTGTCCTTCTTGTTCGCTAAACTGTATGATGAATCTAAACATATTGACAACATTTTGTTTGGTATTGTGTTGTGTTTCAAGGGAAAGTTTCTCACTGTCTTTCTTCAGGAGAGATTCCCTTGGTAACATAATACTTTTACGGATGGCAACGTCTATATTGTGTTTAGTATATCCTCTCAGCTCAAATCGATGTATACACACTATATATATATATATATATATATATATATATATATATATCACTTCGTGGTTCCCCAGATCTTGGAGACCCTACTCCGCCAGAAAGCAGGTTTCCAACCTCTTCATTAAGGAACTGCGCATTACAACTGTTCGTGTAGGAGTCCCGACGCGTTTCGAAGCACCTGCTTCTTCTTCATGGGACGGCAAAACATCAGGTGATGGAAAGCTGCAGCCATCTTTATCCAGTACGCATGCGCTCCCTGGTGAGTAGCATGCTGGTAGTTGCAGTTCAATTATTCCCCTTCAGTGGAGTCCGTAACTTGAATTCAGTTCTTTATGCCATTTATATTTTGTTACAACCCTCCGGTGGGCTACAGGTATAGTGATCAGTTCCAATTTGTACGCTTTCTCGCGCTGCAAACAGGCTGTCATTTGGCAACCATTCAGCCCCACTATCACATTCTCAGCGGGTGGTGCATCTCCCGCGGCTTGAGGATGCCGTGTAAAACATGACTTCGTGGTTCCCCAGATCTTGGAGACGCTACTCCGCCAGAAAGCAGGTTTCCAACCTCTTCATTAAGGAACTGCGCATTACAACTGTTCGTGTAGGAGTCCCGACGCGTTTCGAAGCACCTGCTTCTTCTTCATGGGACGGCAAAACATCAGGTGACGGAAAGCTGCAGCCATCTTTATCCAGTACGCATGCGCTCCCTGGTGAGTAGCATGCTGGTAGTTGCAGTTCAATTATTCCCCTTCAGTGGAGTCCGTAACTTGAATTCAGTTCTTTATGCCATTTATATTTTGTTACAACCCTCCGGTGGGCTACAGAAATAGTGATCAGTTCCAATTTGTACGCTTTCTCCCGCTGCAAACAGGCTGTCATTTGGCAACCATTCAGCCCAGCTATCACATTCTCAGCGGGTGGTGCATCTCCCGCGGCTTGAGGATGCCGCGTAAAACATCACTTCGTGGTTCCCCAGATCTTGGAGACGCTACTCCGCCAGAAAGCAGGTTTCCAACCTCTTCATTAAGGAACTGTGCATTACAACTGTTCGTGTAGGAGTCCCGACGCGTTTCGAAGCACCTGCTTCTTCTTCATGGGACGGCAAAACATCAGTTTTGCAATCATTCTAATGAACAAGATATGCAGACGAACAGAATACAATGAATATTCATAAATTGTAGAATAACACCTATACTAATTTCGGACTCCAAGTCAGGGCTAGATATACCACATGCAGATGAGAGATTTGATTACAGGTTTTGTCTGACTCCTAACACTTTCACAGACATATACACAACTCAATGCGGAAGGAGTGAGAAACAGCTGCCAGTTTTCCACTTCTCTGAAAAGTCACAGTTTCCATTTGAGAAAGAAATCTACTAGATAAGAAGTCAATAATTTGGAGGTAACACATGGCACCAAATATTGGGCTGGGCCCCTGAAGGCCTGGAACCCAAGAGAGGTACAGAGGTATTTTACGATCCTTCTAAGTATTGTGAGAGGTATCCTCTTATTCAATTAAGGTTTGATGAGTACTTAACCATTTGAATATATCTGCCCAGGTGGTTTGTGAAATTTCAGTCTCTGTAAACAAAAAGTGAGAAACACAGGAGAAAACAAAATCAAAATGGTGGATAGTCCAGAAACATAGGCCCTGTCCTTATTTCCTATCTGACAACAAACAGTGTCTCATTATCCGCAGTTGAAGTTAAACTGGTTGTCAGAACTGTCCCAATGTATACCACTGCAGAATTTCTATTCATAGATTAAAATGGAAGCTGCAGATGTGGGTGGGTAATTCACAAAATATGCTATGAGAAATCTTCAAGTGCATTAAAGTCAATATAGATGTATTGAAGTGTGGTTAACTTAAATTGTAACTATTACCTTGTTTCAATGGACACTACTGCATATAACATAGAGTGTGTGTTTGGGACCTTTAAGATTGCCATGGGGGGCGTGGCCTGCAGCCGACAGCGATGGCCGCGCGCTAGCGAAGCTCTGAGAGCGACGTAGCTTCCCCAGACAATCCGGCAATATATCCGACAACTTATCCTGCCCCCAAAGACAGCAACAACTACCGGAAGGCAAGAGGCACCGATCGATCTGGCCTCGGTCTGCGTGGGGGCCCAGGAGGCAGCAGAGGACGTGCGGTAGGAGGTGGCCTCGCTCAGCGCCGGCAGCCGGGGACTAAATTTGCCGGTCTCTGCCAGTGGCCCGGGAGCGTGAAGGGAGGCCCGGCCAGGGAGGCGTGCACGCACCTGGTGAAGTGCGGAGAGAGGCGGCGACGGCGGAGGTCACCTGAAGGGGACACAACAAAAGTGGCACAAACGGCGACTTTAGCACCGTGAATGTGGAGAACGGCGCGAGGTGCCCTGCGGTGAGCGGAAGCGGAGCCAGCCCAGCCGAGTGCTGCTACGGATCCGGCAGTGCGGCAGAAAGGTGCAAGCAGCTGGGCCCCAGAGCCGTTAGAGAGCACAGTGACCCGGTCACCCCAGTGGCCCTACAGACTGAGGTAAAGGTGGAACCGGAGCGGCGGTGGCGGGCACGAGGGAGCCGGCGGCCTTGTCGCGCACTGACAGCCGGGGCCTGGATTTCCAAAGAACCCTGAAAGCGAGGGCGGGGCCCAGCAGGTGACCAGAGGGGCCAGCCCAGGAAAGATCGAAGAGAAGTGCCGGTGGCGGGAGACGCCTGTGAGGGGCGCATCCCTCCTGGAGACGGTGACCACATCGGGAGCGAGCACATTGGGCAGCGGTGCGGAGGGTGCTAAGAGCGCGGGAAGAGGGCCCGGCAGAACGGCGCAATCCCACCACCACGCATTGCGGAGAAGACGCACAAGTAGCTGAGGCCACCTGCCGACGGGGAAGAAAGAGGCCCTGCCCCTGATGTGACCCTCCGCCGGCTTAAGGCCGAATTTCAAAACTTTTCAACACACTTGCCAGCAACAATCGCAGAGAGCAGTGGAGGGGCCTCATCCGCGCTCCGCGCTGACTCGGGTCTGGGGCGGGCCATTGTCAGGCCAATAACGTGGAGGGCAGATCCGGGAGCGAAGAGACTGCTGGCGGGGACGTGCAAGGACCCATAGGTGCCCTGAGACGCCCAGAGCCCCCGGTACGGTGGAGGTCGCACCCCAAGCGAACAGGAACATCAGTCGCGCCGTGCAGGTGACTACGAGGACCCCATAACCCATAGCTCAATCGACGCTTCTGGTACAGCGAAAACCGACAGGCCGCGCTGGTGAGCGAGACTAGCGGCAGGCGGCGGAGAATACCTGTCAGGACTGGCCGGACCAAGTGACGATGGGGGGCAAGGGCCAACGCGTGACAGCACAGGCCAAGCTCGACAAATATGCCTTCGGTAAAGACTCCAATGGCCCGCCGGAGCGCAAAGAACTTTCCGCTGGGGCCCCAGACTCCGGGGGAGTGGCCAAGGTGACATTAGAAGATATTATGGCAGCTCTTGCCAGCGTGCAATCCACGGTTGGTTCGATCTCTGCGAACGTTTCCTTCCTCCGAGCGGATTTCCAAAAAATGAACGCCAGAGTGACGGAAGTGGAGCAGGTGGCGAAATCCCTTACTAAAGACACCGCTTCGCTGATCCAAAGAGTTGGTCGGTTGGAGAATGACAATAAAATCATGGCGGCCAAGCTCGATGATCAGGAGGGGCGCTCTCGGCAGAACAACGTTAGAATTACGGGGGTCCTGGAAGGCGAAGGGATACATTCCATGGATCTCAATGTAGAAGACCTAATACAGTCGAAGCTGCAGCCTCGGGGGCTCTCCGCCCTCTTGCCGTGGAGAGAGCGCACAGAGTGCCGGGCGGTAAGCCCAAACCCGGAGCGCCCCCAAGACCTATCCTGACCCGCATCTTTAACTTTCGGGATCGAGACGCTATCCTGCAGGCGGCGAGGGTGGCACCGCCGGTGCGAATCCAGAATTCCCAGATCTCCTTCTTTCAGGACTACACGGCGGTGGTTGCTCAGCGCCGAAGAAGCTTTCTGGAGGTAAAAAAAGAACTTCCTATAAGGGAGCTTCCATACGCAATGCTCTTTCCAGCGAAGGTGAGGGTGGTGGCGGATGGCAAGACATGTTTCTTTGAAACGCCAGAGGAGGCCCACGACTGGCTGGAGGGATGGCAGCGAGCCGGGGGTGATGAGCGCTCAAGGCGGCGTCGACGACAAGAGAAGGCAGAAAAGGAGGACTCCAAGATCTCCGCACATGAGCGGCAGGCATCACTTTCCACGAATGCAGACACTGGGGAATGACACGGCTACAAGTGGCAGTTGAACTGGTGGCGTGGGGACGAGGTGAGCCCCTCATACACGGTGAAATGATTATGTGGACAGATTATGAACATGACGACCCGCCCTTGCCAGTGCTGTTGGCGACGGGTCGGGATTACAGGCTCAATTGGGATGCTAAACGGCAAAGGCTGGCGGAACGGCTGTCTTGGAGGTTGGGGGACTACAGTACTGACTCTCGGACTTCTCTCCCCCGGCACGCAAGTACTGTTTATGGGATCAAAGCACTCTGCTATGTTGGGGTGGCGGGTAGTTGGGGATCCGTCTGGCAGGGAAGCAGGGAGGGGGGTGGGGAAGGGGGGTTGTTTTCCTTTAGTGGTTTTTGGGGCTCTTTTATTGCTCCTTGATTTGTTGTTCTTTCTTCTGCACCTGGAGTTTGAACTGAGAGTACACCCACACGAAGAAAGTTTGCGTACCAAAAATGTATTAGTGATCCAGAGTCCATCACAGAGCTGGACCGCGCCACAGGTATGCGCACACGCGCAACGAACACCATGTCGAGATAATGGCGAGTGCAACAATGAGTGATTGTCTTGGCCCGGGCGCCCCGCTGACAGTGATGTCATGGAATGTGAACGGCCTGGGCAATAAAATTAAGACGGGGCTGGTGCTGCAACATATTAAGAGGCATACTCCGTCGGTGGCTCTCCTGCAGGAGACCCATCTGGCTGGCACGGCCGTGAGGGCACTAGATAGATGGGGGTTCAAAATGGTAGCGCACTCCGTATTCACCTCAGGCTCCAGAGGAGTTGGGATCCTCCTCCGGAAATGCTGTCCCTTGGTGGTGACCGGGAAGTGGGCAGATGATCAGGGGCGCTTTGCTGCGATATCGGGACAATGGGAGGGGTGCAGCTTTAATTTTCTCACGGTATACATCCCCCCGGCACTGCACACACTAGCTTTTCCGGCCCTGGGAAGGTTCCTGCTGGGCCTACCCCAGGGTGAACTGATCATTGGGGGCGACTTTAACGCCACTGTAGACGCGGAGTGGGATAAGCACCCCCCAAGAGGGCCAAACACGACCCCTACACCCCTACGGGGCTTCCTGAACGCCATGGGGCTCCTTGACTGTTGGCGCATGCGACACCCCACAGACCGCCAATATACTCATCACGCTAGCACGCACAACAGTCTCTCGAGAATTGACTACCTCCTCACCTCTCCTACATGTATGGATCGCATACAAGAGATTAAGCACCTCCCCAGGGGCATATCCGATCACTCACCGGTGTTGCTAACATATTCCTCGGGCCTCTCAGGTAGAAGGCGCACTTTCCCGATACATCCTGGATTTATGAAGGTCCCAGGCGTGAGAAAGACGTTGCATAAAACTCCAAAACAGTATTTTCCCGAAAACTTACATTCTGTCTCCTCGCCTATTGTCCTCTTGGAGGTCTACAAAACAGTGCTGCGCGGCCAGGCCATTGCAGTAATTATAGCCCATAAGCGAGAAGCGTCACACCAGGTGGCAACACTGGAGGAAGCAGTGACCATGGCAGAAAGGGAGCACACCAGAGACCCCACCGATACGAATACACATACACTTAATCTTGCGAAAAAGGCATATAGAGACCACCTATGGGAGGCGGCCCGGATGCGCCTAGCGAAAACGCAACATACGATATACGAGATTGGGGACAAGGCGGGCCGACTGCTAGAGTGGCTGGATAAAAAAGAGAAGGCCAACCGGTGGGTGGGGCGGCTGCGACTGACCTCAGGGGAGGACGTAGCAAACCCAGACGACATAGCGTTGGCCTTTGCAAATTACTATGAACAGGTATACACCGCTGCGGTAACGACCACCACAGAGGATAATTTAAAATTCCTCAAAGACATACGACTTCCGAAACTGGCCCCAGATGACGCACTTGCGCTGGAAAAGGGTCTTTCGGAAGAGGAGGTCGCCCTAGCTATTCACGGCCTTCAGTCGGGGAAAGCGCTGGGACCGAATGGGATTCCAGTGGAATTGTTCAAACGAGAGGCGACTACGATAGTGCCGCACTTGTTGCAAATGTATGAGGCCAGTCTGGAGGAAGGCATGCTTCCACGGGACGTCAGAGTCGCGACCCTGGTCGCAATATTAAAGCCCGGGAAGCCCCCCACCGAGTGTACCTCCTATAGACCTATCTCACTCCTAAATGTGGAAGCCAAGATATTGGCAAAAATATTAGCAACCCGTATGCAACCTCATTTGCAGACAATTATCCATCCAGACCAGTCAAGCTTTATGCCCGGCGGAACACTGCAATGAATATTAGACGGCTACACGGCATACTGGCCAGTGGTCCCCACATCCAGGAGGATGCTGTTTTACTCTCGCTAGACGCGATTATGGCTTTCGACCGAGTGGAGTGGCCCTTTCTATTCGCGGTGCTTATGCATTTTGGTTTTGGGCCCAAGTTCTGCGCATGGGTACGGCTACTCTATACAGAACCTCTGGCGCAGGTGGCAGTGAATGGCCGGCTCTCGAGAGACTTTGCACTGGGACGTGGTACTAGACAAGGGTGTTATTCGCCCTGGTTTTGGAGCCATTGGCGGCATGGATACGGCAGGATCCAGTTATATCAGGGCTAAAATGGACGGAGAGCTGGGATGATCGTATCTCACTCTATGCGGACGATATCTTGGTATATTTGACACAACCGAAGCGGTCCATAGCTGCACTGCTGGATATCTGCGACTCCTATGGTAGGTTCTCTGGCTACCCGATTAACTGGACGAAGTCAGTGCTTTACGTTCTAGAGGGGCCCCCGCCACAACTCCCCGAAGGAGTGTTCATCCCAATGGCGGAGGATGGTTTCAAATATCTGGGTATAAACATCACGCCGGATCCTGCGCTATTCCTAGAACGCAATTTGCTTCCGCCCCTAGAAAGACTGAAAAGTGATGTCAAATATTGGCACTCCCTGCCACTGACGTTACTGGGGAGAGCGGCGCTATTCAAAATGATGGCTCTCCCTCGTTTCCTCTATGCGCTGCAAAATGCGCCCGATCTAGTCCCAGACTCTTACTTTAAAGCGATCGACGCAGAGGAGGGATGTCTGCTGTGGGAGGGTAAACCGCATAGAATAGCTCTCTGCAAACTTATGCGGAGCTGGTATGATGGGGGAATCGCGCTGCCCAACATACGTCTATATTATTGGGCGTCCCAACTGATAATAATTGTAGGAAGGTGGATATCTGACTATGGTTACCCCCAACTTTTTGCCTAGTGTCTAGCTGGTTTTTTGACTTAGTTGGCCTGAGATCCTGCCATTCAGGGTCTCAGGCTGTCTGCTCTCTCTTTAAAATGGACTCCATGTACCCTAGGTACATTCCCAATTGGTAAGGATCACCTTATTGGACCCTGTACAGTGTACCCTAGGTACCCAGGGCATAGGTGTACCCTAGGCCTCCCAGGGGCTGCAGGATGTATTATGCCACCCCTGGTCTGGCCTTCCAATCAGACACAACTGGCTGATCACTCAGCTGGGGCAAGGTCGTGTAATCACCCCTTGCTTAGATATAGTATGCCTATATCTACCCTTATATATAGACACATGTGTACCTATCAGTCACTCCTATGGCAGGCCTTAACAATCCTGGAGGCAGAGTGCTTGGTAACATGTGAGATGGTGCTCTAGCATGAGCTGAGCCTGTCTGCAGCTTTCGGAATCATGTCCTTATGGCTGTTCTATGATATAGCCTACCATATACTCTTAAAGTGCCTTATAATCTTAAACGGTTATGGTAACTATGGTTTGGCTTTATCAAAACATGTCGTGTAAGGTGTCTAACACTTTGGAATAATACCCCCATACCATTTCTGGTGATGAGGATATTATTCCCCAGACAGACTTTAGTGTATTGGGGCAGGGAGGGCTGAAAGGAATGAGACATGCCTGGGGCACACAAGGTGTCCCGTGCATAGTCCAGTTCAAACCGGTGCTGGGGCACTCCAGCCCCAGTCCTGGCGCGAAACTGGACAAAGGGAAGGGGGTGTAACCACCCCCCTCCCAGGTCCCACCCATAAGGCGTGACCTAGCAGGTAACCCAGCCCCCCAGATTAGTATAAGAGTGGTAGCTGGGCCCCAGGAGATTAGATTATCCTGAACCTGCAACTTGAACAGAAACTCTGGACCTTCGACATTCGACGAAAGAAGAAGACTGAAGAATCTCCCTTGTGGCCAAGGAGTGGCTACCCTGTGCAAACAGGCACCATCAAGAGACTACCCTTTGCTTTGCTGAAGTTCTACGAGGGACCGACTGCAGAGCCCGACCAGAGCCTTGACTTCCAGACTTCTCCGACCCTGATCCACATCCACAGCCGAGCTGAGATCCGTGGAGGCGACGAGAGACGTGGGACCGGCTACCTGGGAAAAGTGGCTAGTATCTTCCAGCGCAGCTTCTGAGGCACCCTCGAAGTTGTGGACAGGGGATTGAGAAGCCCCAACCCCAAGCACCATCTGCACCGAAGATCAGCCCCCCACACTCCACGAGTCCTGCGTGGGGCCCTTCTGCATTTTCCTGCTTGCCGCGTCTGTCCGGTTGCTTGCCCGTTGGCTAGTGGCCTTTGTGACGACGCATCCAGAAATCTTCACCGCTGGTTTGGCTCCTCCAGACTGGCTCCCACTTCTTTGCAAAAGAGAAGCACCCCAGACCTTCCTGGTCTGCACCAGAAGCAAGTCCTCCGTTCTTCGTGGGTTCCGCTTGCCAAGGCTTGGTGAGTCCTAGTCCAACTTCGACGCCGCCGACAGCAAGAGCCTTCGTGGGACAGCTCGCCTCCTGGTCCTGGTCGTCCTCGACATTCCCTGGTCCTCGTGGCTGCAGCGACAAGCTTCACCTTCACCTGAAATCTTCACGACATCGCCTGGTTCCTTCCTGGTTCCACGTGGTCACTGGCTAGTGACCTTGACTCTGTCCCTTCTGCTTGCAGGTCTCCTCTCTTCTTGATCCCAGCCTTGGGATCCACCGGACACTCTTCACTGACTGCCTGTCAGCAACTTTCCTTCAGGCATCCATAGAAGTCCACGACGAAACCCGACGCATGTTCACACCTATGCACCCGCAGCCTGTGAGCTAGGTAACTTGGGTACTTCGGTGCTCACAAGGGTAGTGACTATCCTAGGGTCTAGTTTCCGAGTCTCGACTCTCTAGCTGCTTCAGAAGTGTCCTTAAACTGTTAATTGCTAACAACTACTATTTCTATCGACTTTAACGCATTACGCGTGAGTGTTTCCACTCTGCACCTGAATCCCGTGGGCCTCCCACTTCCTAACTGTTGCTAGTGTAGTGTAGCCCCAGCGATTCCCTAGGCCTAGGCCTATCCTATTTCCGTGACAGTGGTCCTTATACCACTTACTTAGTATATGGTTCGCGTGGCCCCTAGGGCCTAACTGTATTACTTACCTGTGTGACTTAATGTATGCTTAAATAAGACTGTGTTGTACTTACCTCTAATCTCATAAAGAGTGCTGAGGGTTTGACTAGAATAAATACACTTTATTTTATATATATATCTGTTGTGGTGTCCTTTCATTTGGTATTCAAGGGATTATATATGGTATCACAGCTGGCTTCACATGCCATTCAGAGTTTAGCCTAAGACTGCTCTTGTCCATGCTACCACTAGGATAGCTGGTCTATAAGGTTGACTTTACAACCAATCACCATAAGGGTATTTGTACTGATATAAGGTGTACACTAGAACTAGTGACATCATACATCAGGCCAACTTCTCACATTGGTGAGCAGCGGTTGGGATCTGAGCTTGCTGTTGTAATACCATTGTAATCTTGAGATACTAAATTGAAAGATCACACAGATATTGTTTAGGTACATATAACATAGATTATAATACTTAAGTGCTACTGGACTTAGTGGTTGTAGGTTGAAGGGAGTAACACACCCTGACTACAACTACTAGAGAGGTTTAGTAGATACAACTAGTGTAGGTAGGTGCACACACCACACCCTCACTAGAATCATGTCCCTGAATGGAGATCACACTGATACTCCCTCAGGAGAGGAGAATCCTAGACAGATTCCCTCTAGATATGATGCATTCACTTTCCAGGAGATGAGACAACTGTGTACCTCCAGGAGATTAAAACAGGGTTCCAACCCTACCCTTAGACAGCTAGTGGAGCTTCTGGAGGACTATGATGCTGAAAGAGCTGCCAAGTATGGTGCCATAGCTGTAGATAAGGGTCTACCCACCACAGAGGAGTCAGATGGGGCTTCAGAGGAAGAGGTAGACAGCCAGGGCCAAGTAGGAAGACTTAGCCAGGCTAACCTAAGCTTACATGGGAGTTTGCATGGGGTCCCCCCATACAGACCCCCAAGTGGGCTTAACCAGAGAAGCAGGAGAGACAGATCCCCTTCAAGGGAATCCATCCACTCCCATGTCTCTAGCATCTCTAATGCTTCCTCTCACAGGGGAATGACTTCACCTGAGAGAAAGGAGCATGAAGCCAGAATGAGGGAAGCTAATCTGAGGATTCAGAGGGAAGAACTTGCCCTTGCCAAGGAGAAGCTTGCTCTGGCTAGAGACCAAAAATGGTGTGGGTCAGAACCCACTGGTGGCAGCAACATTCCTAGAGATAGGGATAGGTCTTATGACCATAGAAACCTAAGCAAGATAGTCCCCCCATATCAGAATGGGGATGACATCCACAAGTGGATGACTGCTTTGGAGAGGGCCTGCAAAGTACAGCAGGTACCCCAGAGTCAGTGGGCAGCTATCTTGTGGCTCTCCTTTTCTGACAAAGGTAGAGACAAGCTCCTCACAGTCAGTGATGAGGATGCTAACAATTACAAAGTCCTGAAGAGTGCTCTGATAGATGGGTTTGGCTTAACCACTGAGCAATATAGGTTGTTGTTCAGAGACACCCAGAAGACACAGACACAGGACTGGTCTGATTTTGTGGATTGTGCCACTAAGGCTTTGGAAGGTTGGTTAACTGGCAGCAAGGTGCAGGACTATACAGGATTGTACAACTTGATTATGAGGGAGCAGATCCTTAGCAATTGTCAGAACCAGCTTCTCCATCAACACCTGGTAGACTCAGATTTGACCTCTCCCCAAGAATTGGGAAAGAGGGCAGATAAATGGGTCAGGACCAGGATTAGGCCTACAAATCAGGGTGGTGACCAAAAGAAAGATACCACCAAGCCTCAAGAGAAGGGTGGGGATAAAACAAAAGAGAAATCTTCCTCAGGGCCCCAAAACTCCACACAGGGTGGTGGGTTCCAAGCTCCCTCCTCTACCACAGTTAAAAAGCCTTACTGCCATGAGTGTAAAACTCCTGGGCATTGGAAAACTGACAGCAGTTGCCCAAAGGCTAAAAACAAAACTGTTCCTCCAACTACTCCTGTCACACCACCTATTACTGTCAGCAGTAATCCCCCAGGTGGTGGGAGTGCCCCCAAAAATTTGGTTGGGTTTTCTTGGGGAACACAGGGGGACCCTGGCTTAGCCAATTCCCCTACAGCAGCTACTCTTGTCTGTGATGGTGGCATGGGGTTTGCCAACTTCATTGCCTGTCCCAACACTTTGGGTAGGTACAGACAGGAGCCCTACATCAATGGTAGAAAAGCTGAGGCCTACAGAGACACTGGAGCTAGCATCACTATGGTGGCCCATAGGCTAGTTCCCTCTGAGCAGCTTTTGCCTGGTTTCTCATACCAGGTAACTAACATTGATGGCAAACAGAACAGTCATCCCATGGCAGAGGTATGTCTCAGCTGGGGAGGTGTCACTGGCCCTAAAAGGGTGGCAGTGTCTCCAACCTTGCCTGTGGACTGCTTACTGGGGAATGACTTAGAACTCTCAGCTTGGGCTGGAGTTGAACAAGACACCCATTCAAAAATGGTAGGTCTTTCACAAAAGGGTAGTGGGGTTGTGCCAGTCACAACCCCTGTCCAAGTAGATTTCCTCCCTGAAAAGGTTGGAAGGGCAGTGGTAGCCACAGCCCAGGCAAAGACAGACTTCCCTGTAGAGATTAGCAGAGCTGTGACAGTCACAGCTCAAACCCAAACTGAGTGCCTCCCTGAAAAGGTTGGCAAGGCTGTAATGGTCTCAGCCCATACTCAGACTGACATAGGTGTAGCGAAGCCTGAAACTATGGATCACTCCACACAAACAGAGAGTAGTGGGGAGGAAGAAAAGTCTCCCCCTCCCCAGACATTAGGAAAAGGTCAGCCTCCTCAGGGATCTGACCTCACCCCTTGTGAAGGAACTGCCCCAGAGGTAGCCAGGCCTGGCCTGGCAGAGCCTCTGATGTCAGTGGCCCCTTCCAAGGTGGGACCCAGTCTGGTGCAGGTAGCCTGCCTCTCTCTACCCTGCCTCAGTCAGCCCAGGGCTGCAGAGGTCAGGGAGGCCAGTGGACCCCAAGAGGGCCCCTGTCCACAAGAACCCCCCCATCAAAAGAATGAGGATTGCCTGGCTAGTAGCCCTAGCCAGGTGATGGGTAAAAATATTCCTGAGGGATCCCCTTTACAGGTAGTTAGGGACCTCCCCCAGAGGGATTCTGTTGGGCACAGGCAAACATGGGACCTTAGGGCCCCAAACCTGACCTGTCCCTCCAGTAAGCCCACAAAAGGGACCCAGCCTCCAGCTTTAGGTAGCCAGAGGCTGACCCTGAGAGCACAGTGCAACTCAGTGAAAGAAAGAAAGGCATCCATGGTGGAGGATGATTGGAGGAAGCTGAGGCCTCACTTTGAGGACACTCACTTCAGTACTCCATCTCAACACCAGCTTTTTACTTTGCAAAGACACACCAAAGGTAGAGATTCCCTATGGTGGAGACCCTATGATACCTTTAGGATGAGGGATTGCTTAGTGGACCATGAGACAGGGGGTAACCATGCCAGTGCTGGTTCTTCCTTATATGGCCACTTAGGCAATAGAGGCTTACCTTGTCAAGGCCAGCCTTATCTCCTTTCGTTTGGGGGGTGGGGGTTGTGTAGGAAGGTGGATATCTGACTATGGTTACCCCCAACTTTTTGTCTAGTGTCTAGCTGGTTTTTCGACTTAGTTGGCCTGAGATCCTGCCATTCAGGGTCTCAGGCTGTCTGCTCTCTCTTTAAAATGGACTCCATGTACCCTAGGTACATTCCCAATTGGTAAGGATCACCTTATTGGACCCTGTACAGTGTACCCTAGGTACCCAGGGCATAGGTGTACCCTAGGCCTCCCAGGGGCTGCAGCATGTATTATGCCACCCCTGGTCTGGCCTTCCAATCAGACACAACTGGCTGATCACTCAGCTGGGGTAAGGTCGTGTTATCACCCCTTGCTTAGATATAGTATGCCTATATCTACCCTTATATATAGACACATGTGTACCTATCAGTCACTCCTATGGCAGGCCTTAACAATCCTGGAGGCAGAGTGCTTGGTAACATGTGAGATGGTGCTCTAGCATGAGCTGAGCCTGTCTGCAGCTTTCGGAATCATGTCCTTATGGCTGTTCTATGATATAGCCTACCATATACTCTTAAAGTGCCTTATAATCTTAAACGGTTATGGTAACTATGGTTTGGCTTTATCAAAACATGTCGTGTAAGGTGTCTAACACTTTGGAATAATACCCCCATACAATTTCTGGTGATGAGGATATTATTCCTCCCTTCTAGAGGGAGAAACATGTTAAAATCCTACTTTGCTGTTTAACTCTAACCAAAGCCTCAGCATCACAAAATGGATGCTGCTGCCACAGACACAAGTCTGACCTCCTGCTGCTGGGAGTGATGTGGAAATGTGGATTTTCCTGATCAGTTATGTCCCCTATCTTGGACCCCAACGGTTCTATGTGCATGTTACAAGCACATGTATGTTCCCTCCAGTTCCAGTTTCGAAGACGCAAACACATGTGCGTCCACCATCAACATGTCCTCTGTCAGATCCGCCATCAATGGGCTGGATATTCAATTCCTAAGTATGAAAGGCCACCGACTTTATATGGCTAAAGTTACTCCATTTTTGCAGTTCAGGCAGAGTAGGCCCGATTCTGTCCTCAAAGCCTTTCCCTGCTCTCTGCCTCTGACAGCATCAATTTGAGCTCGCATCTGTATCCATGAACTTTGTCCTACTTCCTGTGCAGCTAACGGTGCCTGCCTCGGCCAGTTTCGCCTGCCTGCCAAGAAGCTGTATTTCACCTTCGAATTATCTACTTTGCTCCTCAGCCGATGCATTCCTGTCTAGTAGTTTAGGTAAACATTTCCTTTAGCTCCCAAGCAAAGGGCTCGGCCTTTCTGTCCTCATGCAAGTAAATCATAGCCCTGTTGCCATGGAAAGTTTTTGCCTCTCGCATCTCATATAGACACTTAGACGCTTGTACACGCACACACACAGTCAGTATAGAATAGATTCTGTCCGAGAGTCCTTCCTTGTGGATAACATAGTTCTTTAAACATAGGATGTTAGATATGATTTGGGATTAGGTTGACTTGACCCCCTAGACTTTTTGTCTCCACATGTAGAGCTAAATGTCAAGTCCCCTTCACCCCCTAGTTACACGTCAATTACACGTCATGCTGCTGCGCGCGCATCTATGCCAAGTATTATCTTATAGATCCACCTATGCACAACATCATGACCAATCATGTTTCTTTTTACTCCTTATTACGCCCATTTTCGGTTACGCATTTACAGTATCGTTTCTCTTATCAATTGTTACGCCTTTTACATTGGTTTCATTATAATGTATGTTCTATAAAAGCAATTTCCTGTCAATAAAGTATGTACTTCACTTCCTGAACCCTCGTGGTGACGGAACCTGAAGGCCGCGACTCGAGTCGGCCATTTTGGAATAAAGCCCATTCAGAAACCTCTTATACCACGGATTCTGCCTCTTATTATTCTGAGCTATTTTATTTAAGATTCCGTATGAAATTCAGTCCAGGTAAAAGAATATTTACCACATAATGGCGCCCGAATAGGGACACTTTCTCATCTCACGCGCCGGCGGTGCGTTGCAGGCCCGGTCTCCTGCCACAGCTGGACGGACCATAACGCGTACCAGCAGGATTTCCTGTAGCTCCCTCCGGTCAAGCGGGGGCGACTGAGGCTGCGATCAACCCAGACGAGGCGGTGAGAAGTGCGAAGTATCCCGACCAGAGCCTAGCTGAGAGAGCAAGATCCGAGGTATACAGAGGCCCACCAGGTTTTCGAAGTCCCGATGTCCAGAGGGTCCGATGTCCACAGTCATCGAGTCCAGTCCATTCTCCGAGGCCTTCCGTTTCAAGGAGCTACCCGGTGAGTACCATCGCCGGGGAGGCGTGTTGACGCGCACATAGGTTGTGCCGGTCAAGACGGATTTGGGTACACAAATCCGGTCTGCACTGTTTAGCAGTGTATATGTACTGTTTAGCAGTATATCAAGTATTCCGAAGTATCTAGTTATTGTCGAGAATTCTGCTTGGTGATTAGTTATGCAGACTGTCATCATTGTTGGTCATTTTTTTAATAATGTTTTAATGTTTAATGTTTAATGTGTTAAACGTCTTGCATATTGTGGTATGAGTGATTGTTCATTATTGTGTTTTTCGCATTAAGTGTGTTCAAGACCAGGTATCAGATCAGTTGTTAATATGCCGCTCTTTTCGAAGTTAAGACAGATTACTACTAGAAAAGGGGTGCTTGAAGAAGCAGTCCCTATTCCTCCTAGGGACACTCCAGGGCACTTTATGTATCACAAGCATGGCTTAGATGCCATATTATTTCTTGATTTATGGGTAGATTACACCAAAGGATTGCCAGAAAGTCAAAGGTGGCCCGCAGCGGGAACCTGGGATGCAGAGTGCATCATGAAAGTCGAGGAAGAATTATGGAAAAGAAAGGTCAGACAGTCACAGAAAGACGCTGTTGAGTTATGGCGTAAAGAATCTCATAGACGTACAGAAAAAGCACGTAGACAAGAAGAGAAGAGTAAAGAAAGTTCAAATAAAGTTCAAGAAAATCTATTAATTGAGGAAGGTATCCGAGTGAAATCAGAACAAATAGATAGACAAAGAAATGCCCTTATGAATGGTATGTATCCCCTTCTAGCCGAAGGATTACCTAAAGCTGCTCCAGAGATACCGAAAGACTTGCCACCCCCATTATTTCCAATTAAGGTACATCCTAAAGGACATCCCAGAACCGCAGAAGATGTTTTTCTTTCCTCATATCTAGATGACGCAGCTCCCGAGTATGCTAACCCCGCACCACATAGACCGTCTGCCGGGGGGGGTTCAACGTCAGGATCAGGTATCTGTCCCTGTGCAACAGCAAGTCCCGACACAAGCTTCGGCAAGCACATCTGTTTCCGCATCTGTCTCCGCAACCGATTCTACAGTGGTGTCCACACCTATAGTTGCTGTGTCACGTTCGACGAATCCATTCACACCCGACGCCCCAGATGGGGCCACGGGAGGTGTTAGCAATACTTCTACGCCACCTAGAATAAATAAACTTGTTTTTCAAGAGTCAGCGCATTCACGTACACCCAAATTCGTAAGTGAACGTGCGCTTAAGGAACTTCTTATAGATTGTAGATATGACCCGGTGGTCGGTAAAGAGGACGAAATGGTCCTGGCATCATTACGCATCAGACGAGCCGCAGGGTATTTAGCGAAGTTACCAGGAATGACTGCGCATCTAGATAAAATATATCATTTTGTTCAAACAGGACGAGATCCAGAATGTATTAATAGAGCTATGGAATTCCAGAAAGTAGAGATACAGGGGGAACTATTACGTTTCCTCATAAACTGTGTGATCAGAAATCAAGACCGACCGGGGGTAGACCCGAATGCCATGCTTATTCTTACAAGATGGAGCCAGAATATATCAGAAGGGAGACACGATAAGCAAAATTGTATAATAGCCATGTGCCGAAAGATCCGTAAAGAAATAGAACGTATTCATGAAGAAAGATTGGAAACAGACGAGTTCGAGCAAGATGAAGTGTCCGAATCAGGGGATTCCGTAAGACAGTCAGAGACCATAGCCTATGTAGGTAGAGGAAGATCCTGTAATAATACTAGATGTTTTTCTGATCCAATACACTCTGTATGTCCAAATAATAGCAGAACGTATCCGACGCCAATAATAAATCTGAAGTCTCCTGAGCATTTGTTTCAAGCCGCAGATAAAATACTCCGAGAACGAAGGGGTTACCACCTCCTCGATTCCATGGATGAGCAAGAATTAGCCAGATCAGCCGTCCACTGGATTGACAGTCCTGGAAAATACGGTGATGAGACCGTAGCACACACGTTTTTTAACCTCAGTCCAGATGAACAACGTTTAGCTGGAATCTATATGATTCAGCAACTCCTTATATTATATAAGAGCCAACATGCTGATCCTGGTCCTTTACCTGATATATTAACGGAACTACTCACGAATAGATGAAGAGGTTCTAGTAACAAGTTAATTAAAGAAATCTTAGTGTCACGTAAACAGTACGTCCTTTTTGTAAGCCCAGATCCTTTCTCGCTGCCCAGCAAGGAAAGAATGCCGTATTACATGGATAGACAAAATCCCTTACGAGAAGTGCACCCAATAAAAGGCGAAGACAATCAGTTTCACCGTGTATTTGTATACACACCCATAACAAAAATTGAATTGTTAGAAATGAAGAAAGTAGTACCGAGTCATGACAAAGACCCAGCGGGTTTTCACCGAGAAATTAAAGACATGTTACTGATGGGAGAGTATACCTATCCTGATATTATGACAATATTAAAGGTGCTAATGCCGGCTGGCATTTATGAAAAGCTGAAAGAAAAAGAGTGGGAAGTGGGAGACCAAAAAAATAGATTGGACAGCATTAGAAGCAGAGGAAAGGGCCCGAACTGCAGGTTCAGGGCTCGGGGATAAAGTTAAAGCATTACCAGGTTTACTAGTACAAGTACTACCACGTTTATTAACTACGAAAAAGGAAGATTGGGGTGCAATCTCAGCCTGTAAACAAAAGCATGATGAAGACACAAGTGATTATTATGCCCGAATTGAAAAATGTTTTGGTGTGAATAGTGGTATAAAAGCAAGTAGTGAGTCGTATCCACATTTATTTGTGACAAAATTAGTGGAAAATGCATTGCCTCCAGTGAAGAATAGAATATTGAAATTCGAGAGTACCTGGCAAAGTAACACTCCGTCACAAATGCTACAAATGTTACAGTATCATCACAATAGAATTAGAGATGAACAAGAACACGAACAAAGACGTATGAAGGATACAAAAATGAAAATGCTAGTTTCCCAGACAGTACCAGCGGATGGTCACAAAAAGGGTGTGACACATTCCGGAGATTCAGCAGTTCCTGTAAAGGGAACATGCAATTACTGTAAACAACTAGGCCATTATGTACACGATTGTCAAGTCCTGAAGCGTAATATAGCTATAGGTATTGCAAAAGAAAGACCACGACCACTCAGACAGGATCAGAATGAACAAGGAGCTACGCAGCATGGACAGTCCATGCCAGCTCAGCAACAGTCTATGCCAGCCTCACAACAATCCATACAGTTTGTGCCAGCTGCACCATCGATGCCTGCTGCTGCCACACAAACCACAACACGACAAATGTATCAGACTGCACAGTATGAATATCCTGAGTATCAGCGTTACGCATGAACTAGCCTAGAGAGGGAAGTTGACTTACCCCTTATTGAGATTCCTGTAGATCAAGAAGGACCTTATGTACATAGTGAATTATTAGGTCAAGATAGAAAATTCTTACTCGATACAGGGGCAAGTCGAACAACAATAAAACGTAGTGAAGTTCCAGGGGCACCCCTCTCAGGCTCTCAAAATGTTTCCCTTGGTTTTTCAGGAAAGCCTATTGTTAATGAGGTATCACAGCCACTTCCACTTACGATTGGTCCTTTAACACGAACTACTGATTTATTGCTTACCAAATCTTGTCCAGAAAACTTGTTAGGTATAAAGACATTAAAAGCCCTAGGGGCTACTATCTGTTGTTCTCCGGAAGGAGTACGATTGTTTTTACGTGATTTTAAAGGTCATTATGTATCCAGAGACATGGATCGCCGATTACAGACTTTACCAGCACATCTATGGGCACAAGGCCCTACTGATGTTGGTTGCATGAACATTACGCCATACCGAGTCACATTAAAGGCAGGAGTGGTGCTACCACGAATGCGACAATACAAGTTACCACCAGATGCTGTAGTGGCTTTGCTGAAAATCATTGACGAGCTAATTGCCCAAGGAGTAGTTGTAGAAACAGACTCCAATGTATGTAATTCACCGATAATTCCGATTCTTAAACGAACAGATCCTACAGCCCCGCCAGTGTATCGATTGGTTATTGATTTACGCGAATTAAACAAATGCATTGTACCACAATTTCCTGTGGTCCCCGATATCTCATCATTATTGACAGCCATTGATTCCGAAGCAACATTCTTTACTGTAATTGATCTCAAGAATGCTTTTTTCAGCGTCCCCATAGATCCGGAAAGCCAATATTTGTTCGGATTCAGTTTAAATGGGCGTAGTTTTAAATTCTCACGCGCACCTCAAGGATTTACAGAAAGCCCCAGCATCTATAGCCAAGCACTGAAACGAGAACTTGACAGTATCAACATGCCAGTTAACACTGCCTTGCTTCAATATGTCGATGATCTGCTGATCACTGCTAGAAGCGAACCTGAATGTGAAAAGGCTTCTCTGACAGTTTTACATTTTCTAGCCGACAAGGGGCACAAGGTATCTCCTTCTAAGCTGCAATTCTGTGTCCAGCGAGTTATTTATCTTGGTCACTCGCTGTCCAAGGAGGGAAGGCAGCTTACACCAGATCGCATTCAGTTAATTGCTAACATGTCAATACCCAAGACACAAAAGGAGGTGCGGGCTTTCATAGGCCTCACTTCATATTGTAGGCAGTGGATCCCTCAGTACGCATTTCTAGCAAAACCACTCATTCAGTTGACAACACAGGAGGCAGCCACATCGACTGTCCTCCCTTGGACCCAGGAACACACACAAGCTTTTGAAAGCTTAAAGAAAGCTCTATGTCAAGCACCTGTTTTAGCGACACCATGTTACAGCAAACATTTTACACTCTTTGTTACAGAACGCGAAGGTACTGCCTTGTCAGTACTCACCCAGGAACAAGCAGGATCACGCAAGCCATGTGCTTATTTTTCCAGTACATTAGATCCCGTAGCTCAGGCTTTGCCTGCGTGCCTGAAATCAGTGGCAGCAACAGCTTTAGCAATTAGACAAAGCGATGCCATAGTGTTAGGACATCCATTGACAGTACAAGTACCACATGCAGTAGAAGTCCTTGTGAACCGAACGCAAACACAACACTTGACCATAGCAAGACTTACCGGTTATGAACTGACATTGTTTCAACCACACATAGAGATCCGACGTTGTAATACATTGAATCCTGCTACACTTTTACCTGTAATTGGAACAGACCCACTAGCTCATGATTGTGTTGAAGTTATTGAAATAAAGACGAAACCCAGACAAGACTTAACAGACGTTCCATTGTTAGATCCAGACCTGACGTTGTATGTAGATGGATCGTGCATGAGAACAAGTACAGGAGATTTAGTGGCCGCCTATGCAGTCACAACAGACACTGAAGTTATTGAAACAAACTGTATAGATACTTTGTCAGCCCAAGCAGCGGAACTTATTGCTCTAACACAAGCCTGTATTCAAGCCACAAATAAGAAAGTTAACATATACACTGATTCACGTTATGCATTCGGAGTTGTACATGACTTCGGGGTGCTTTGGCGAGAGAGGGGTTATTTAACTTCTCATGGGACCCATATTCAGCATGGGTCTCTCATTCATGCTTTGTTAGACGCAATCCATCTGCCCACAGCTATATCGATTATGAAATGTAAAGCACACACGAAGGTTACTGATATCATTTCTCAAGGCAATGATTTAGCTGACAGAACGGCTAAACAGACTGCTCAGACTCACATATCCGACATGACAAAGCCAATAGTCCCGACACCAACACAGTGTATGACAATTAAGGATCCCGCACTTGATATAATTGACATACAGTCACATGCCACAACAGAAGAAATAAAGAAATGGACTGAACTAGGAGGGATCCAGACAGATCAGGGATGGGTGACAAAGGAGAAATCTGTATGGTTTCTTCCTGACTCTATGGTCCAAGCCATTATAGCTACAATTCACAGTCCGGCGCACTTAGGAGAGAAAGCTATGCTAGATAGCATTCAACACATTTGGTTCAATAAACATTTACGAGCAGCAGCTAAACAAAAAATCCGTACCTGTATGATATGTTGTCAGTTCAACCCAGGAAAAAGTGTTCCCGTAGAACAGGGTGGATTTCATACTCCTGATCATCCTTTCGAAGCTCTCCAGATGGATTATATCCAGATGGAACGATGTCGAGGATTCAAATATGTTCTTGTAGTTGTCTGCGCTCTTTCCCGATGGACTGAAGCGTACCCAGTATCAGATTACACTGCCCCGACCACTGCCAAGCAGCTAGTTCGAGAATTCTTCCCACGGTACGGTTTACCACGTGTTGTATATTCAGATAACGGCCAGCCTTTCTCATCTGAATTAATGAAACATGTTTCACTTTTGCTGGGATATCAGTGGAAGTTTCATTGTGTCCGACACCCCGAGGCAGCAGGTCTCGTGGAACGACATAATCAAATTTTGAAAATCAGATTGTCTAAAATATGTCAGGAGAAAGGTGTTGACTGGATAGTAGCCTTACCAGTTGCACTATTTTACATAAGAATGGTAGCACACTCTCGAACAGGGCTATCCCCGTATGAGGTGATCTTCGGCAGACCACCGAATATGTGGGGGACGCCTATACCCCGTAAAATAACTGATGTTGATTGTAATATGCTGACAGATTACCTGGCTTCCTTGATGTCTGCACTACAATCTTGTCGTTCACAGGTAGCTGCAGCCTTTCCTGACAACACTGAGGTGAAACCCCATGACGTAATCCCGGGCGATTATGTCCTTGTGAGGAACTTTGACAGAAAGACCCAACTGGAGCCGAGGTGGAAGGCACCCAAGCTAGTCTTGTTGACCACAAGGACAGCCGTGAAGATCGAAGGAAGAAAAGGTTGGATCCATTCAAGCCACATCAAGAAATTTCATGGACTTCCTTCAGATATAAACAGTCCTCCTCGTGTGTCTTCACCCATTGACTCAAAGCTACCTTTGGCTGAGGCCAGTAGCACAGACCTTTACAAACTGAAACTTAGACCCAGGCCGTCGGACGATTTGATTGTTTAAGTCCTCTCCTAGGTGAAGCGGTTGAATTTGTCCCGACATGTATCCCTTAGGTCTGAATCATGAACAATCAAGAACAATGTTGAAACGACATGCATACTGTAAAGCACTGCGTAGCCACTGTATAATGACATTATTAATTTTGTTTTCCTTGAGTTTTATAATAATTACTGCAAGTATATTGTTGCATATGTATTATCCTGTTTCTAAACATATTTTCAATATAACTGATGAACATTCTTTTAGTGACCTACCCCCACATGAATTATCTTATAGACTTGCGCTGCGTAATAACACTTTCATTAGTATGTTACATCATTCCCATCAGACTAGTAATGCCACTAATTGTTGGGTGTGTGGCCGACTTCCTCCCTATCAGAATAACAAAGGAGTTCTGCCTTTCTTCCCCCATCCGTTCACACATAATGGCTCCTGTGGAGCATGGTTTAGTTTACTGAATTCCATAGACTCAGACACAGCAGTTTATCAATACCATTGGATATGGGGAAATCTGAATCTAGTTTTATTCAAAGTCTGTTACCCTGATAAGGAGGGTCACTCCAGTAGAACAGGAACTGATCTAGAAAATGAAGTGTATGGATTAGGCAATTTTACACCTAATCTTATGATTCTGAATGTCGAATCCGAAGTTGAACTAATTCTGCCCACTATGTCAGTATTTCCAGTTAAGGGTGAATTATGTGTAAGAAAAGTTGGTTCCATACATATGGGCCATAGCAAATGCGTTACTACAGTAGAATATAGTGATCAAGGTAAATCTTCATTTAGAGCTTCTCGCCATTCCTACTTTATATGTGGTCAGACCGCATATATGCGTCTGCCTCTAGATTGGGATGGTACCTGTTACATAGCATTCCTTTTGCCACCTGTTTTCCTAGCTCCTCCTGATTATTATCGAAATGTTCATTTAGTACACAATAGAGAGCGAAGAGATCTCCCAGTTGTCGATTATACTGAGACGGCATGGGACAAGTATGTAGACTTCAATAAAGGTATCTTTCCTTATATAGGTACAATTTCAAATAGTAAGCTGATACGTAGGCTAACCAAGACTCTTGAAGCTGTAGTGAATGAGACTATAGCCGCCCTAGGCAATCTGACAGAGGAGCAATCGGTGATGAGAATTGTTGTTCTTCAGAATCGTCTTGTCCTTGACGTCATCCTGGCCGATAGGGGCGGAGCTTGTAGGGTCATCGGATCCAGCTGCTGTATATTCATACCAAAAAATTCGCCATCTGTATATAAAGCTATAACACGCCTTCATAAGATTGTGAGCCAGATACACGAGAATCCAGGCACTTGGACGTGGTCCGGGTGGTTTTGGAGTGTGATATCAGCCTGGGGATGGAGAGTTCTGTCCTTCCTAGGTATTGGCCTTCTTATACTATTCAGTTGCTGCTTATGCCTGCAATGTGGACCAGCGATTTGTGGTCTGTGTGCCACATCGTGTATTCCACATCAAGGTTTTCGTTCAAAATCCCGGAAGAAGAAAGAAGAAGAAATGATGCTCCATGAGCAAATCAATGGATTAATGAAGATCGATATCTCTTGAAGGGCAAGTAGGGGACAAGGAGGGAATGTGGAAATGTGGATTTTCCTGATCAGTTATGTCCCCTATCTTGGACCCCAACGGTTCTATGTGCATGTTACAAGCACATGTATGTTCCCTCCAGTTCCAGTTTCGAAGACGCAAACACATGTGCGTCCACCATCAACATGTCCTCTGTCAGATCCGCCATCAATGGGCTGGATATTCAATTCCTAAGTATGAAAGGCCACCGACTTTATATGGCTAAAGTTACTCCATTTTTGCAGTTCAGGCAGAGTAGGCCCGATTCTGTCCTCAAAGCCTTTCCCTGCTCTCTGCCTCTGACAGCATCAATTTGAGCTCGCATCTGTATCCATGAACTTTGTCCTACTTCCTGTGCAGCTAACGGTGCCTGCCTCGGCCAGTTTCGCCTGCCTGCCAAGAAGCTGTATTTCACCTTCGAATTATCTACTTTGCTCCTCAGCCGATGCATTCCTGTCTAGTAGTTTAGGTAAACATTTCCTTTAGCTCCCAAGCAAAGGGCTCGGCCTTTCTGTCCTCATGCAAGTAAATCATAGCCCTGTTGCCATGGAAAGTTTTTGCCTCTCGCATCTCATATAGACACTTAGACGCTTGTACACGCACACACACAGTCAGTATAGAATAGATTCTGTCCGAGAGTCCTTCCTTGTGGATAACATAGTTCTTTAAACATAGGATGTTAGATATGATTTGGGATTAGGTTGACTTGACCCCCTAGACTTTTTGTCTCCACATGTAGAGCTAAATGTCAAGTCCCCTTCACCCCCTAGTTACACGTCAATTACACGTCATGCTGCTGCGCGCGCATCTATGCCAAGTATTATCTTATAGATCCACCTATGCACAACATCATGACCAATCATGTTTCTTTTTACTCCTTATTACGCCCATTTTCGGTTACGCATTTACAGTATCGTTTCTCTTATCAATTGTTACGCCTTTTACATTGGTTTCATTATAATGTATGTTCTATAAAAGCAATTTCCTGTCAATAAAGTATGTACTTCACTTCCTGAACCCTCGTGGTGACGGAACCTGAAGGCCGCGACTCGAGTCGGCCATTTTGGAATAAAGCCCATTCAGAAACCTCTTATACCACGGATTCTGCCTCTTATTATTCTGAGCTATTTTATTTAAGATTCCGTATGAAATTCAGTCCAGGTAAAAGAATATTTACCACAGTGATCCCGGCAAGGGAGGCTTGGACAATAGGTTTCCTGCTTGGGGAGGTGCTAGCACCTCCCCAGACAGACTTTAGTGTATTGGGGCAGGGAGGGCTGAAAGGAATGAGACATGCCTGGGGCACACAAGGTGTCCCGTGCATAGTCCAGTTCAAACCGGTGCTGGGGCACTCCAGCCCCAGTCCTGGCGCGAAACTGGACAAAGGGAAGGGGGTGTAACCACCCCCCTTCCAGGTCCCACCCATAAGGCGTGAACTAGCAGGTAACCCAGCCCCCCAGATTAGTATAAGAGTGGTAGCTGGGCCCCAGGAGATTAGATTATCCTGAACCTGCAACTTGAACAGAAACTCTGGACCTTCGACATTTGACGAAAGAAGAAGACTGAAGAATCTCCCTTGTGGCCAAGGAGTGGCTACCCTGTGCAAACAGGCACTATCAAGAGACTACCCTTTGCTTTGCTGAAGTTCTACGAGGGACCGACTGCAGAGCCCGACCAGAGCCTTGACTTCCAGACTTCTCCGACCCTGATCCACATCCACAGCCGAGCTGAGATCCGTGGAGGCGACGAGAGACGTGGGACCGGCTACCTGGGAAAAGTGGCTAGTATCTTCCAGCGCAGCTTCTGAGGCACCCTCGAAGTTGTGCACCGGGGATTGAGAAGCCCCAACCCCAAGCATCATCTGCACCGAAGATCAGCCCCCCACACTCCACGAGTCCTGCGTGGGGCCCTTCTGCATTTTCCTGCTTGCCGCGTCTGTCCGGTTGCTTGCCCGTTGGCTAGTGGCCTTTGTGACGACGCATCCAGAAATCTTCACCGCTGGTTTGGCTCCTCCAGACTGGCTCCCGCTTCCTTGCAAAAGAGAAGCACCCCAGACCTCCCTGGTCTGCACCAGAAGCAAGTCCTCCGTTCTTCGTGGGTTCCGCTTGCCCAGGCTTGGTGAGTTCTAGTCCAACTTCGACGCCGCCGACAGCAAGAGCCTTCGTGGGACAGCTCGCCTCCTGGTCCTGGTTGTCCTCGACGTTCCCTGGTCCTCGTGGCTGCAGCGACAAGCTTCACCTTCACCTGCAATCTTCACGACATCGCCTGGTTCCTTCCTGGTTCCACGTGGTCACTGGCTAGTGACCTTGACTCTGTCCCTTCTGCTTGCAGGTCTCCTCTCTTCTTGATCCCAGCCTTGGGATCCACCGGACACTCTTCACTGACTACCTGTCAGCAACTTTCCTTCAGGCATCCATAGAAGTCCACGACGAAACCCGACGCAAGTTCACACCTATGCACCCGCAGCCTGTGGGCTAGGTAACTTGGGTACTTCGGTGCTCACAAGGGTAGTGACTATCCTAGGGTCTAGTTTCCGAGTCTCGACTCTCTAGCTGCTTGAGAAGTGTCCTTAAACTGTTAATTGCTAACAACTACTATTTCTATCGACTTTTACGCATTACGCGTGAGTGTTTCCAGTCTGCACCTGAATCCCGTGGGCCTCCCACTTCCTAACTGTTGCTAGTGTAGTGTAGCCCCAGCGATTCCCTAGGCCTAGGCCTATCCTATTTCCGTGACAGTGGTCCTTATACCACTTACTTAGTATATGGTTTGCGTGGCCCCTAGGGCCTAACTGTATTACTTACCTGGGTGACTTAATGTATGCTTAAATAAGACTGTGTTGTACTTACCTCTAATCTCATAAAGAGTGCTGAGGGTTTGACTAGAATAAATACACTTTATTTTATATATATATCTGTTGTGGTGTCCTTTCATTTGGTATTCAAGGGATTATATATGGTATCACAGCTGGCTTCACATGCCATTCAGAGTTTAGCCTAAGACTGCTCTTGTCCATGCTACCACTAGGATAGCTGGTCTATAAGGTTGACTTTACAACCAATCACCATAAGGGCATTTGGACTGATATAAGGTGTACACTAGAACTAGTGACATCATACATCAGGCCAACTTCTCACAATAATCAATCAATGGATGCACGCAGCACAAGATGAACCCGCTTTGCGAATGGACAGGGCCATGCTGGGACTACACAGAGTCCTCCAAGCCTTATATGTTAAATCGGGGACAAATAAGCTACAAGGCCCCACAGCGCACACGGTACAGATATGGCGCACGGCACAGCGCAGGTTGGGGTGGGAGGGGGTGATTACACGGCAGACGCCGCTATGGATCTCCCCTAAGATAGGTATGGGTCACTTACGTAAAGAATTCGAGGGGTGGGACCTCATAGGCATCTCCAGGGTCGGTGACCTCTGGAGGAAGGGTGGGGTGATACCATTTGAGAAGCTGCAATCAGAGTATCAGATGAACCGGACCGAGCATTTTAAATTCTTGCAAATACAACATGCACTACAGAAAGCTATACCCAGGGGGACCACCCTACCTGAGTCCTCCCCGCTAGAAGATCGGCTGCTCACAGACCACCTCACCAAGAAAGCTATATCATTGACCTACCGTAAACTGGTGAATCATCAAAAAGACCCCACGGAGATCCTTAAAAGAAAGTGGGAGGCAGCAGTGGGACCCATGGACGAACTAGAATGGTATGAAGCGTTGGCGTCTCCCCGAGAAGTGGCCATACCATCCAAAATAAAACTGGTGCAGCTTAAAATACTGCACCGGATATACTACACTAGAGACACACTCCATAAAATGGGGAGGGCACTTACTCCGCTCTGTCTGCGGGGGTGTGGCCTACTGGGCACCTACTTTCACACTATATGGGAATGTCCTGACATTACCTTGTACTGGGGGGAGGTCATGGCAACGATCTCACGGGTTACCGGTCATGATGTCCCACCAGAACCTCGGATGTGCTTACTGAATGTGTGGGATGCTACTGATCTTAACCAGGCTGACCAAACTTGGGTGACCATCGGACTAGCATTGGCGAAGAGGAATATTGCGCAATACTGGGGGGCGCAGTCAGCCCCCTCCCACGTGAGGTGGTGCAGAGACCTAGATAGTGCCATGACGGCGGAGAGGGTGGTGTGCGCGAACAGGGTTTGCCCCCGGAGATGGCAGAGAATTTGGGGAAAGTGGAACGCATTTAGAGGCAATATATGCGAACCCCCTGTAACGGACTCAGAGTCCGAGCTGAGCGAATGAAACAGAGACATCATCACGACATAAGAATCGACTCGGAGAAGGGTGGGTGTAGGGGCGGGGGGCGACGGGTGGTGGATATGTAGGCTCGGATGTAATTGTATGACAGCTTCACTAAATGTCAGAAATTTATTAATATGACAGCAAACTGTACCACACGGATGCAATATGTACTGACGAAAGGTGTACTTTTGTTCTCTGTTTGTCTTAACAAAAATTGTTTAAAAAAAAAAAAAAAAAAAAGATTGCCATGACAGACATGACTCACATTAACTACTTACATACCGAGATAGGGGTTGACTACCCAAAGAGGATACTGGGGAAATGCTGACTAACGTAATAATAGACAGATGGGAGAGTTTGAATTACAACAGCGTGACACTGAAACCACACGCACTACCCAAACACATGCATATGCTTTGGTCATTAATTCACAGGGTATAAATGCAATAAAGAGGCATCGTGGAGTAAAACAAAACAAAATCCTGTTCTGGGTACCTAGAAAGACTTTTCAGCTAAATATGATTTAACCTTACCTAACCTTACAGGATGTATACTGAGTAATGAATAAGTTGCTTTCTATGGGGAATGTGCTAAGTCTACCGCAGTGCCAGATACGGGGAAGCTTGTTTGCACCCCAGCATAGTAATATATATATCAATCCCTCAAAAGCTGTTTTGCCTGAGGTTCTAAGATAAATAGAGGAGGCACCCTGCCTGCAGGGCACTTATGTACGAAACTGACAGTAAACATTTATACCATAGCTGAAATAGTTATTGGCAACATTAAAAGCGAGGCATCTGTTTTCGCTATATGGCATAGATACGCATCGACTCCACAAGATCAGGAAGACGTAGAATTATCTCCCTAGTTCACGTTTCCATGGGAAGACACACACCTTTAGATCAAAACCACAACACAATTAAAACCAAAATAAAAGAACGAAACAAACCCAGAAGGAACAAAACAGGATAGGTAGCAATTCCAAGGGGTGGGTGATTTACATTTACATCCTGAACTTTTTCACACAAGTTATTTATGGAACACTAGGGGGCATTTGTTGGGCTCATTGCTGTTTCATTTGATCAGACCAAATATTTGCTTTGTTTCCCACTGCGCCACCAACATAATTTAGAAAGTAAAGTATAATGATACGGGGGGCGCTAGAGGGCACCGAACCAAGATGGCCGCACCGTAGTGAGGCTCTGGACGCCTGACCCTGAAATCCGCCATTTATCCGCACAAAGACCCCTCGACCGCAGACAAAAAATGCGGCAACACTGACTCCCGGAGCTGAGGCAGACTCGCTGCAAGTTTTACGGTGCTGAGGTGCTGGGCGGCGGAGCTATCGGGCCCGGTACTGCCTAGGGGAGGAGCTGCGTCTCGGAGGCGGAGGACTGGTGCGGCGGCGGACGCTACTCGAGTGCCGGTGCGGCCACGAGGGTGCGGGCCCGCCGGCAGAGAACGGCTTGCTGTGTGGAGTGCGGCAGGAGAGCCCGCCGTCGCAACACGGAACAACACGCTATGAAGGGGTGAGAGTTGACGCTGCCTGATATTTGCTGTCGAGGCCTCCGCAGGCGGATGGACTGCGCTATCGGGCCTCACCGGGGGCGCTAGGAGCACTGGCGTGCGCGGACCCGACTGCTGGAGGTGCGGGGCCTGCCTGCGTCGGCTGAGGACGGGCTGGCGCAGAGCTCGATATTCGTGCACTGCCCCTGGAGGGGAGCCTGAGACGCATAGGCCCTGACTGCTTGCTGTAGATGGTGAGAAGCTGCGAGCTGAGGCTGGGCGTGGGAAGGCGCTGGAACTTGCACGGATGCGACGCTGTGAAGGATCCGGAGCCCCTGCAGGGAGGCGAGACTCTCTAACAGTGCCCCCCCCCAGCTATAAGACGGACGCGCTTGGGATACTGGCTTGCTGGCTGTGGGTACCTGGTTGCTGACCTTGAGTGGCGCTGCCTGACCGCGGCCGGCGCGCTGTGGCGGAGTGATCTGCAGTGCCTGTGGACCCTTGGGGACGCTGGCGGACCCCCGAGCGACGGCCCGTGGCTGAGTGGAGGTGGAAGATTGGGCGACGCTTGGGAGCAGTCGCCGGGTGTTGCGCTCGCCCCCCCCCCCAGCGGCTCGGTGGGAGTGCGCTGCTGGACGGGGAGGTCGTGAGCCGGAGCCCGGGCGCGGCGTGCATAGCTGCCCCCGGTGTGGGCTGCGCGGGGCAGGAGCCGGAGACGAGCTGCGGGGCCCATGCGGAGGGGAGACCAGTGACAACGTGGAAGGGAGCCCCTTACTGCAAGCGGAGCCTGAGAATTTGCTGGCATGGGGAAGGCGGAGGCACGCCAGGCCAAGCTCCTGTTTGAACAGAGGAAAGCGGCCACGCGACCTGTGACGGGGGACGCGGAGGCGCCTACCCCTGGACCGTCTGCTCCCCCTGCGACTGCCCCTACTGATGAACTAAAAACCATGCTCGTCACGATGCAGCAGAGCTTAAACACCCTCTCAGGGAAAATGGACACCATGAACACCAGGCTGGACTTTCTGGTGCTTAAGGTTGACAAACATGACAAGCAGATTAAGGAGGCGGAGAGGCGCATATCCGCCACTGAGGACAGCTCCACTGAAATGGTGCGCCAAATGGCTCACATGGACAAGATCCTGAAGGTGATTGCGGCCAAAAGCGAGGATTTAGAGGCGCGCAGCCGCCAGAATAACATCCGCCTGGTGGGCATACCGGAGTCCACAGCCACGGGGAGAATGGAAGATTACGTGGAGAGACTGCTGACGGGCTCGCTGGGCGCTGACACCTTTTCGGCGCATCTAATAGTGGAGCGGGCACATAGAGTGCTGGGCCCGCGGCCTCCGGTCGGTGCACCGCCGCGACCTATAGTGGCGAGGCTGCTCAACTACAGGGACAGAGACGTCGCGCTCCGAAGGGCGAGAGAGATCCCGAACCTGCAATACGAAGGCAACTCGTTCTCTATCTATCCAGACTTTACCCTGGCAGTCCAAGAGGCTCGCCGGAAATTCCTAACTGTGAAGCAGAAATTGCGCCAGGTGAACGTGGATTATGCCTTGCTATACCCTACCAAGTTGCGGATCCGGCATCGCGACCGCACTATCATCTGTGCAAACCCGCAGCAGGCGGAGGACTTCATCAAGACCCTGCGACGCTCGTCTCCGGTGCACGACAATAATGCCGGGCATTCGGGCTCTTGCTCGCCCATGACTGAGGATTAGCCGCTGGGCGCCGGTTCTTCCGCTGCTCCAGATTGGACCTCATGGCCTGTTACAGGGCCTACCGGCGGCGCTGAGAGAAGAGTCACTTTCAGAGACTTCGGAGGTGAGAAGACGGTGGCGGGACACGGCTGAGACTTCCTCCAGACCCTGCGGCGACAGGCTTTGACCCAAGGACTGGATGCTGGGGGAGGAAGTCCGCACCCGCCCATGGCTGAGGAGTGGACACGGTGCTCCGAGAGTTCATTGCTGGTGCTGTCGGCGACAGATGAGTACATTCTATAATGCTTTATGTCAGACATTTTGTGCTGCCGCACTGTGGGCACCCGGGGCGCAGCGATGGCTGCGCTGCTACTGCCAGCCCTGGGGGGCTTGATTGTTTGCTTGCTCTGGGCTTGAAGGGGTCTGATTCATTGGATGGGGCACCCTCGACTCTATCCTCCACCGCACTGACCGTTCAGGGGCGGAGGCGGGAGGTCCTGCCACAAGGGGGGACACGAGGGGATTGACGGCACTCGGACTAGCCTTTTCTTTGTTGACATTCTACTGTTTGCTTTTGTTTGCCTCATGGCTGGGGAGGGGGATAGGGTGGGAAGATTCGGGATGCCAGTGCATTTGGGGCGCTGCTGTGGGAGGGGGGGGGTGGAAGGGGGGAGGGAGGGAGGGCGTCGTGGGGAGGAAGAAGGGGGACACACTAGCGACATCGTGGGGACAACTTCGGTTGCGCTGCTGCACTGCATCGCAGCGACTAACATGGCACCAAGTTACACTACATCGGGGACTGACGCACTGTTCACCAGGCCGGGGGATACGCACTTCCGGTGCACTGTTTCATGACCATGGAGGGAGATCGTAGAAATAGTTTGAAGCTTCTGTCGTGGAATGTGCGAGGGTTGCGTGATCCCAGGAAAAAGCGGCACATACTTTCTTACCTGGATCGCCACGATATAAGCATAATGGCACTACAGGAAACTCACACTGACCCCAGAACCTCCCCCACTTTTGGTAGCAGATGGGCCTCAGATAGAATATTCTTTGCCTATTCCACATACGCGCGGGGCACGGCCATTTTAGTCAAGAGGGGCACCCCCTTTAGGTTTGCTGGGTCACGGAGTGATGGGGAGGGCAGGTTTTGCATGCTGTGGGGCGCCTTGGGAGTGCAGTCGCTTGTCATTGTCAGCTACTATGGCCCCAACGTTGACAATCCGGACATCCTGAATGTAGTGTGGGGGCAGGTACTTACAGTCGGAGCCACTCATGTGCTCTGGGCGGGCGACTTTAACACAGTCGTGGACCCGGCTATGGACCGATCCTCACACATGCCCCATCACTACACGAGAAGTCAAGGCGCCTTCCGGGGCTTGTTGGAGGACGGCGGGCTGGTGGACCTGAGGAGGCACAGACACACCGGCGAACGGGAGGGGACATTTCATTCAACCATGCATGAGTCTTGGTCTGGATTGGACTACTGGCTTGGGTCCAGAGGAGTATGCCCATGGGTACGCAGTGTAACTCACATGGCTCGAACCCTGTCTGATCATGCCCCGGTGTGTTTGACGGTGGAGGTCCCGACGTTGACGGTGGGCTTTACAGGCTGGAGACTGGCCCCCGAGGAGCTGCTGGACGAGGTCTTCCGCACCGAACTGGGGGAGGCAATTACAGAATTCTTTGAACGCAATAGGGAATCGGTGGTGCAGATGAGTACCCTGTGGGAGGCGTTTAAAGTCACTATACGCGGGGAATGCATGGCCAAAAGTTTTGGAGTGCTGCGCGACCTTAGACGGAGGTTGAGGCTACTTGAGGTGACGATTAAGGGGCTCGAGGTGGATATCTGGAGGGGGGGCAGTGGAGAGGACAGAGCTAAGCTGAGGGACCTACTGACTGAGTACACAAATGAGGCGGACAGAGAGATGAGGTTCAGAGGGAAATACGCTAAGGCGCTCCGATACGGTGAGGGCGGGAGACCTGGGAAGGCCTTCGCGCAGGACATCAGACAGCCATGTTACGCCAACTACGTTTTAGAGGTGGAAGATGGGGATGGTACTTGCCAGAAGGACGGTCCTCAGATACTGCAGGCCTTTACTGACTTTTATGCGGAACTCTACCGCTCTAAGGGGATCAACGAGGCGGACTTCCCACAGTTTTTCGGGGGAATCACGTTGGGGTACCTGGAAGACAGACAGAGAGAGTTCCTATGCGTTCCCTTCACGAATGAGGAAATTAGGGAGGCGGTTCTCCAGCTGCCGTCTGGTAAGGCGCCTGGACCGGACGGGCTACCGAGTGACTTTTACAAACTGTACATGGATCAATTGGCCCCCATTCTTCTGGAAGTGTATGCCGAGGTGCAAGAGACGCAGGCACTGCCACCCACAATGCGAGAGGCCCTTATCCTGTCGATTCTGAAGCCTGGTAAGCCGGCCCACAAGTGTGACTCCTATCGACCACTGTCCCTTATCAACGTCGACAGTAAACTTCTCACTAAAATGATAGCTAATCGCCTGAACCTCCTGATGGATAAATTGGTCCTGCCGGACCAGGCGGGATTCATCCCCGGGCGCTCCACCTCCCACAACCTGCGCACCCTCTTTTCGATCGTCCAACAGGTGGCCCCGCAGTTGTCGCTGGCGGCTGTCTTCCTGGATGCCACTAAGGCATTCGACTCGCTGGAGTGGGGCTACCTACACGCGGTGCTTCGGTGTATGGGATTCCCGGTTGGCTTCTCTGCCCTGATCAAATTACTTTATACTGACCCGGTGGCCCGCGTGCAGATTAATGGCCAGCTGTCTCGGACGATCTCGCTGTCGCGGGGCACTAGACAGGGATGCCCACTGTCGCCGCTGCTGTTCGCCTTGGCGATGGAGCCGCTGGCGGCCAGGGTGCGTCAACATCATCAGGAGAAGGCCCTTAGATGACTGCTACGCCCCATCTTGATTTCCTTGTATGCGGACGACGTAACGTTGTATGTAAAGGATCCGTTGCACAACCTTAACCCGCTCCTACGGGAATTTGTGCGATTTGGGGGCCTCTCCGGCATACACATAAACTGGGCGAAGTCCCAGATCCTGCCCCTCACTCCGGCGGTCGTCCCCTTTGAGGTTGATTTTCCCTTGGAGTGGTGCGACTCCACCGTCCGATACTTGGGGGTGACTGTCGCCTTGGACAGGGAGGAGCTGATCCGAGAGAATTATGGCCGGGCCAAAGACGCGTTGCGGGACTCCATCTCGAGATGGACGGCCTTGCCATTGTCCATGATAGACAGAATCTCATTGATTAAGATGACGGTACTGCCTAAGTTTCTGTATTACTTCCTGAATATTCCCTATCACCCGGGCAGAGTGTTATTCTCCACGCTGCGGACGGAGCTCCTGCGCTTGGTCTGGGGCGGAAAGCAGCCGCGGGTTAGCTGGGTGACGCTGGCCAGTCCCTATGCACAGGGAGGTCTTGAGCTTCCCAACTTTGAACTCTACTACATCTGTGCGCAAGCGCACTATGCGCACTACTGGTTTAACGGCCCCAAATATACGGCGCACGTGGCCACGGAGCACTGGCTGGTGGACCCGGTTCCGCTAGAGGGGGCGATCCTGCTGCCCGCGGGGCGGTGCGACCGGGAACCCACGAATGTGGAGTGCACGGTGCGAGAATGGAATTGGATTGCGCGCAAAATGCGGGCCCCGATGCTCTACTCCCCCCGCTTGCCGCTGACGTTTCATCCTCAACTGACCCTTCTGCAGGAGGGTGTCTTTAAACGATTTCAGCGAATGCGGCGCGCAGTCACATGGGGAGACATATACAAGGATGGGAGGTTCACTACCCTTCAGCAGTTATGCGCAGAGCCCCCCCCGACTGGGATGGAGACGTTCGTCTATGCCCGACTGAGGGAGGGGATGCGGGCCTGTACGCCAGAATACCCGGCTGAACCACAGGTGCTTCCCCAGTTACACGCTTTGCTGGGAGCGCGCACGGCCTCTCACTTGGTGTCCATATTGTACCGATCGGTTTATGTTGAGCTGGGCGGCCCGCATGGCTCTGCTCGGGCCAGTTGGGAGAGGGTTCTAGGGCACGAAATCACGGACCGGGAATGGCACTACTGCTGTACCCAGATTGAGAGGGTGTCTGCTAGCGGTCGGCTGCGCATTATGCATTTCAAGTTCCTGCAAAGGTACTATTACACCCCTGCTAGGCTGCGTAGATTTGGGTTGCGGGAGGACGCACGATGCGACAGGTGCCGGACAGATGGTGCTGACATGCTGCATCTGGCCTGGAGCGGCCCGGCCCTTCAGTTATACTGGGAACAGGTCTTTGAGGCAGTGGGGAAAATTTTGGATGCCTCGCTCCCGCCGACACCGTTGATGGGCATTCTGGTACGGAAAAACTACCTGTGCTGCATAGGAGATGTGCTTCGCTGTGCTTCCTCCCTGCCAAGTGGAGAGTGGCCTGTAGATGGGGAAGGGGGAGGGCACCTAAATTCAAAGATTGGCTAGAAACAATGATCCTTTGGCAGGATCAGCTTGTCCTTTACTCTGACCTTCTGCCGACTGGGTCCCGACCCGGAGACATATGGGGACCCTTGAAGACGTACCTGCTGCTGAACCCCATGCTGCCTGACGAGGCGGCCCCCGCCTCCCTGACTGGAGCTGAGACTGGGTAGCTTGCGGGGGAGATGTTGACGATCTCTGAGGCTCCCGGGATGGGGTGCTGGATGGGGGGGCCGGGGACCCTTTTAGATATTCTGGATTGGCGGGACTGCCCGCTCTGCTCGTGGCCTCCTGGGACTGGGGCGCTGCTGGCGGTGGGCTGGTTGGTGGGCTGCCCGGGGCGCTTATGCAGCCGGCTGTGGCCTCGGCAGGTTCGGAAGGCTGTTTACAGGGATAATAATCCTCTTGTCTTGGTGTGTGTGGTTGCGTCGCTGCGTTTCAGATGGTATGCTGCTGCATAGATCAGTCCTAGATCGCCCCCTGATTTTTTTTCATTTTTTTTCTTTTTGTTTCTTTCTCACTGTTGTCCTGCTTGTCTCTTCCCGCGATGCTAGTTTGGGGTGGGGTATTCAATTGGTGTTCATTTGTTATTGGATAACGGTATCCTTGTTCTACTACAATGCAAAACCCATATCTACTGCTACGCGGTCGGCCCTTCTGGGTTGTGGAAGTTCCGCTGTGTACCTCCCTATTGCTTTGCTTATTATGGTTTGCTGCCGGCCCGAAGAGGTTGTAGGCGGAATGCCGTGTACTGACTTTCTTTCTGCTGAATAAAGGTTCATCCAGCCACTCAATGTTAAACTTCCATCTTTTCTGCAAATTTTATAAAAGTTACACTAAGAGGTCCTGTTCCTAAAATTTAAGAACCTTCTGCACTGCGTTCAGGTTTACTACTATCGCCAGCAAATTCTAGATAAGGAGTCCTGCCTCTGTGTAAACTTATTTTTGCATTCAGTTGTACAGTCATGTGACACTATGCAATCAGATTCATTGTATTTTTACGATTTGTATATAGACTGAGAACAATGCATAATGTTTTAGATAATTATTCATGTGCCTGTAAAATGTATTAGAGTCACTACCATTGATTTTAATTATTTTATGTATTTTATTACTGTATATGTAAATGTAAATGTTGTAGACTTGTAAAGCGCACAGCTGCCCCAGCAACGGGGCGTCCCGGCGCTGTTGACCGCTGGGGAACCCGTCCTGGCTATCCCTGTGAGATGGTCCCTTTCTGGGTATCTCCAAGGTGAAACCAGGCATCCCCGGCGTCTGTGGGGGGCCGTTGTAGAGATGAGGCAAGCTTAATGCCCAGAGTTGCCGAGTGTGTTCCTGGTTAGAGTAGGTACCGAGGCGAGAATTATTGAGTCCGTTTTGACCCTGGTCCACGCTTTTATTATTCAATCATGGACGAAATAAAGTTATTTTGAATTGAAATTAATTGAGTAGGATAGATCGTAGAAGAATGTGGTAGGGTGGAGTGGTGCATATTGGAGTTGTGATTTGTTGGGCAATTTAAGTGGTGCATATTGGGGTGATTAGAATGCTATAGGGTAGTTTGTGAAGAGTGGAGCATTGTAGCATTTTGGGAAGTGGACTGGAATTGTGTGGTATTACTGTGTGGTGTGGAGTATTATTGATTTGTATAATGTGATATGTAGTGGAGTTGTAATATGTATTGTTGAGTGGGATTATAATTGTGGAGTGTAATTATGTGTTGAGTTGTATTAGTGTGGGATAGTGTCACAATGTATGTTATGGTTTTGTATGGTGGTGATTGTATTTATGGTTAATTGTGCAAAGTGCTAAAAAGTTATTATATGGTATGATGTGGCATTCTGTGGAATGGCATTGTGTGTTATGTATTGGCATGGTGTGAAGTTGTATTTTGCTGAGAGATATTGAAATAGGTGGTGTTTAGTGGAATGGTGTGGGTCTTGTGGAATTATGTATATTTTGGTTGGCATGATGTATGTTGTGTTGGACTGAATTAAGTTTAGCATAACTGTGTTGTGTGATGCAGTGTATTTGTGTAGTTTGGTTGTTTTGGATTAGAGATGAGTAGATTGTTTTGATTGCGTTAATTAGGAGAGCATTATATCATGGTTGTTTCTGTTACATTGTAAATGTTTCGGGTGGCGTGAAGTGGTGGTAGAGTGGAGTAGAGGGCATTTGACATGGTGTTGTTTGAGTGGATTAGTATACATTAGATTGTAATAGAGTTGTGTAGGTGGGAGTGGAGTGATGTATATTTAAGAGTACATGTGTGTTTGATTGGGTGCAATAGAGTAGATGTTTATAGCATAGTTGATTGAAATTGTCGTGTTTCGTTTTGTAGATTGTAGTGAAGTGCTGTGAAGTGATTGGTTTAGATTAAACTTGATGGTACCGTGTAGAATGTATTAGTGTAGTGTGTAATGCAGGTGTGTAGAGTGTTTTTGCGTCTAGTTGAGTGGGAATCCATGTTCTATGTACTTTTTAAATGAGTGTTGTAAGTGGAGTGGCATACAGTTGATTTGTATGGAATATAAGTGCTGTGGTTTTGAGTGGTATGTTATGGATTTCAAGTGTATAGTTTAGAGTTGAGTGAAGTGGTGTATCTTGTATTAGAGATTTTGTGAATGTAGCGTATGCATGGTGTTATCCTACATTGCTTTTTTATAGAACACAGTAATAGGGCTATCACAGAGCTATAGGTGGTGTAAACGTTAATGTGTTGTGGGTGGGGTGAGGGTCTGGTTGATGCTTTCACACACAAAACGTTTTATGTTCTTTTCTTAATAAAAACTTAATACAAACAGAATAATTACAATGTGCATTATAAAATGTCTTCTGAAAAGGCCAATAAGCAGGAAAACACAAGAAAATTGCTATATTTAACTCACTTGAGGTAAGTTTGCCCTCCACAAGACAAAAGACAATAACCGCCAAGAGAAAATGCAACTTTAAGTCCCACATAAAATCATTTCACTATTTAGACAGATTTGCGATTAAATAAAGTATAGCCCTCCTATGCTCACCGCAGACCTATTTCATTCTTATAAAAAATAGCTGTGCAAAATTGTGGATGGTAAATGAAATCAGGGTATGAAGGTATAAATTCAGACAGAACCGTATTAGCTTTTCAACTGCATGTTGTCAGTTGATTATGGTATCTGCACCAAATTTGTTTAATAGTAATAGCCCAGAAAATGCACGCTGTACATAACCAGATGGCGTGATAGCATTTACAAATGGATGAAGAGATGACAAGATTCCATATACATTTGGTTGACTTTACCACACGTTTTCTGTTAAAATGGATCATACGAGTTCTTATTTCCATACAGTTGTGGGCAAGTACATGGTAGCCATTGTAAGGAGTTTATGGGATTTTTTTATTCAGTTGAATAGAAGCACTCTATAGAAGTTACACAAACTGTTGGGAATTATTAAATTGCCACCTGAATTATGTGTTGCGGGACGGGGGTAGAAGGTGTAGGAGGTATAGTATGCAGATCTGGAACGTATTAAGCAGCAGAGGCTGAAGCCATTTGTGTTTTGGATCTGTGAGTATGTAGGTTGCGGCTTGGGTTTGAACACACCACTAATCTCACATAAGCGTGTCCTGTGTGAATACTGGGCTGCAAAACATGCAAATACTGCTTTTGAATGAAGCGGATCTACAATGGCGAAAGCCTGCACTGTTTGTGTGCTAGGCAAGATGACATAGAAGAATCGGGACGGGTATCACGCTGGGCATTGCTGTCGAGCCACAATCTGCTTGAGAGACTCTAATGACTTAAGTAGCCACAATAAAACTACAGGACAGGCAGGGTGGGCAGTGATAGAAAGGAAGGGTGTGGCTTTGGCTTTCTCCCGAGAAAGCGGTTTTAAGTGGGAGCAACCAAATTACATGGTTTTGGTTAACAATCTCACATTAAATATTGCAGAGACTGAAGCCATTTGCCTTTTTTCGATCTATGAATATGTGGGTTGTGGCTTGGGCTCGTGCACACCACTAGTTTTTAGGTCTCGCCTAGGCAGCGCATGCGCTGTCTCGTCAAGAGATGGTGTATACAGTATAGCGGGGGAAGCTCCGCCCACTTTCCTCCTAGCTTTACCTATTTTTTTGATTGGCCGAAATCTTGAATGCTGCATTGTAATTGGTTTTCAGCAAGTTAGTCCTGCCTCCTGACGACCATGTCGTAATTTTTCTCCTTCCATGGCTATCAGCCCCTTTACTTTCAAAACTCTTTTGTTCCCCTGCCTCCCCCCATTCCCTCCCGCAGTCCGTGACTTCTCTGCCTACCACCACCCCCCCCCCACCAAATCCCGTTCCTGCCTTCTTGGACACCCGCATTTTTGCTTACGATGCAAGAGGACTTGCATGAATACGAGTCCTATTGCATTTGTAAATGCTTGTTTTTTTCCTATGATTGGCTGCCTGCATTCGCACTCTATTTTGCCTGACCTGTCCAGACTCTCGCATGCGTGTGATGCTTTACATCGAGCGCATGCGCGCCAAAAGTCTGCCTCTGTCTCTTGTTTTGTTTAACTTCACACTGGAAGTTGTCACTGGCAGCACACTCCGTTCCTGGTTGAAGGAACTTGAGGTCAGTGTAGGAGGGGTGAGAGGCTGCACTCCATTCTCGTACCGTAATGCTTTATGTACCTCACTGGCTTGTGCAATAGGTTTCAGAGCTGCCTTTATTTTGATACAATACAACTGCAAACCACTTGACACTGGCATGGTCGTGCAGGAGGTAGCATTGAATGCAATCTGTAAATGGCAGCACTAGTGGAGTCAATAACTGGTAGGGTGAGTGTGTGTGTTTGATTTCCTTGGTTGTTCGGCACACCTTTTCCACCGTCCAGAGTAGCCTGTAGATTGTAGTGAATCCGGCGACAACTTGTAATAATGAAAAAATCTCTGTAGTTCTTGCAGTGTTTTCTGTATCCCCACCGCATCAACAAAAAGTTAGATCTTCTCCGCCATTGTTGCGGGAAAAAATTCATGGTACTATGAGCAGAAGGCAGTACTGTTTACATATTGATAATCAGCATCGAAGACAAATATGACTAGTAAAAAAATTATTTGCTTTTTAGAAAAATCGATCCTGTTTGGTTTTCCACTGCGGCAGTATGGATTTGCACAAGAGGTTTAAAAGAACCTTTGTCCTCGTAAAATGTCTATAGCTGGCAACCATTGTCAGGTTCGGGTGCTGGCAATTACGCTATCTGCGCACTGCGTCGGCGAAGCCCTGGGTAGAACTACATTACCCATGATGCTTCGCGGACGCGTCGTGCGTCGGGCAGCGTCAGCGCCGGAAACAGGAACAAGAACCCAGGACGCCGATTATTCGTCCAAGATCCCAGAAGGACGCCTGTTGTTGCAGGTCCTGTAGGCGGTAAGAGTGTCTCAGACACATCTGCTGAAACCGCCTTTTAGAGGCACTCGGAGGTTCCCCTGGAGACATTTGACTCCCCCGTTGGTGGAGACCGGTAGCTAACAAGGTCTCGTGCGGGGGAGCGTAGGTGCCCGTAGAGGTGCTTGGGCTGCCTGGATTCACCCTGTTGGCTGAAATCGTGAATGGTTTCATGCAGGGTGATCGTAGCACCCGCGATTGAAGTTTCTTTACCGAAGGTAACACGGAGTGTATGAGCGGATAGTGGAACCGTGTGTCAGACATCCTTAACACCAATACGACCGTGATTATTCCTGGAGTGTGTGTGCGTGAGTAATAAGGGATCCGAACCGTGAATCAGAGATACTTACCATGCATAAGAATCAAAGGGATACTCAGAGGGGAAAGACCCCTACATGACATTGATGTAATCTTTATGGTGAGCCGCAGTGGAGACATTCTTGAGCATATTCCACTACTTCCCCCCAGGATCTCCATAGAATGGAAGTAACCTTGTGCGACAATAACTAAAACTGCAGTGTGTGTGAGTGTGTGTGAAGTGTGTAACACACCTTACCCTGGGTGCAGGAATCATAGCCCACAGAGAAGGAACAAATTGCCGCTTCTAATTTCCTCTCTTGGTGATACCAAACAAGACAAAGATAGTAGTCAACCTACAGCAAGATTGTTATTTCACTGTCTTGGGCCTTGTTGCTTGTATTTGTCTTTTCCATCTTATTTTCCAGTACACAGGAGGGTGTGGGAAGAACGAAAGGAACAGACAGTAACAAGGCTGGACCTGAATCGGATCACACAGGAGTCTAGGGGCGTCTTATTCGTTCTCCTCCTGTGTTCTGGGTTGCTCTTCTTTTCTTTTGCAGGTAGGAAAGGGGACTAAAGAAGGGGTGCAAGGGGGCTAGTTAACAGCACTAGATAAAGGGAAGGTATAACCGACGCTGATGGTGTCTCATTGTTTCTCTCACAGGTCTCCCTCCCCGCAGTCCCTACCCTTTCCTTACCCCGCTCAATTGCCCCAAAAGTCTGTGTGTTTCCAAGTGAGCCAGACTTGGGCCAATTCAGAGGTGGGCCCCCATTGAGCATCTTCTAATCAAAAGGGAATGGATCACTTGTAACTGAAAAATAGGGTTCTGGATCGTTCTATCCGTCAGTACCCTGGGTTGGTACTTTGAGAACCCTCAATCACGTAGTGTCGGTCGTATGGCGGTTTATCTTGATTCTCCGCTTTTTTTATGCGTGTCAGCATTATCATTGGGTCTCTTTTTTTGTAATGCTTCCTCCACCTGGAGGGAACCACTGATTTATCCAGTAGTGATCAGAAATGGTCGTGCAGAAGTGTTATAGTGACGTTAAAACTGTCTTTCTCACACTACCTTAGAAATGATATTTTATTCTGTCTGGTGTGTGAGGAGACTTCTAAAAAAGTGAAAAAATCGTGCAGTAGGTCAAATTATGTAGCCATTGCACTATTTGGTGTCCAAATCAAAGGTCGACATGTTTCTGCCCTTCTAGTGCCCCAGAGGGGGGTCGATGGGCTTTCTTCAGGACCTAGTGGTTGTGAGAACTGGTGATATCCAGTTCAGAAAAAAGGGGGGGTTTACAGGGTAAATACTCCGCAAACACGAGGTCTTAGAGTACCTCAAGGTTAATGTTTACCTAAAAGCAAAAACATGAAAAGAGACAAGCAATGATGCGAGTACTGGTTAAATTCTTAAGCACATTTTCGTAATTCAAGCAGACAACGAAAAAATGGCAAATCTTTATAACACTGTTACAGCAAAACTGTTTAAAAATGGCAAGTCTTTATAATTCAACTGTAATTGTAAAAGGGTGTATTATATAGTGCTCGAGTATCTGTACTTTCAAATGTTTTGTGAGTTCCTCTTATGTAAGGAAGTAACGGGGAAGGGGGTTCGTTGAATAAACAATGAAAGTAATTACAGTGACCGCGGGGTTAAATAACGATCAAAATTAACTTTTCTAGGTAATATACCTATTGTGTGGATTGCAGTCAGGTGTTCTAATACCAATGGATTCCCTTAGTTATTGCGGTAAAGTCGGAAGTTACGTTAGTTCTTAGTAATACAAAAAGAGTACCTTATGGCAGTCCCGAGTTCGGGCCGCTGCGGGGCCGCCGTGAGCGCGTAGCCTAATGTGGTTAGTAAACACGGGGAAAAGGAAAAAGGAAGGATGGTACCGTTAATGGGTGTATTCCGTTGATACTTCACGTGACGGATGAGAGGTAAAGGTCGTTCCTCGTTTCTCCTACCTCTTCTGTGGGCTGCGCACAACTTGTGCTGACGCTGATCTCCGGGGCTCATTTGGAGCGGGATCTCGTGTGTGTTTGTTATACAGTGGGCGATGAAAGAGAGAGAGGACAAAGAGGGAGTGTGTTCCAAAACAGTTGTAAATGCACAACGTACAAGAAAGAATTATAAGACTTAAAAAACGGGAATCGTCTGTTTCCCAGGAAGAGGACAATGCTGTGCCTCAAAGTCCTCCGAGAGAGATACCTCAGGACGCTGCTATGTCTCTCGCAGTTAAGGCCTCCCTAGAAAGGTTGAAAAACACAAACCTCCCATTGAGAACAGGAAGATCACGTTCTCGAGAAAGAGATTTTCAACGTCGTTCTCGAACACCAAGGAGACGATCCAGGTCCTCCTCTCACAGAAGGGAGTCAACCAGATCGGGGAGAAGGCGGCGTAGGACTCCCTCATCCTCTCCGTCAAGTCGTTCTTCAAGAAGGGATTATTCACCTACACTCTCGGATACACCACCTTCTAGAGTATCGCCGGTGGATGATATCTCTACGTTCCAAGAAGTGTTGTGCAGAGGGGCTACGAAATTGAACATCCCAATGCCAGTTCAAGAGACCACCTCTTCTATAATTTTTGAAACCCTTCATGAGCGAGCAGTATCGCGCCCACTGTTGCCGTTAGTCCCTGGTTTGTTACAACCAGTAATGGATATTTTCCTCACGCCAGCGACTATTAAATCTGCGCCGGCGCGGATTCTTAAGAAGTATCGTCCGGCTCCTGAGGATCCGCTATTTCTAAAATCAGATCCACCACCGGATTCTGTTATCACCGCTGCTGCCAGAAAAACTCATGCAGTGGCTGGGTCTTCCACAGTGCCTCCAGATAAGGACAGCAAATCACAAGACTCGTGGGGAAGAAGAGTTTGTGGCTCGGCATCTTCAAGTCTTAAAGTGGCCAGTGCCTCAGCGCTTCTGGGGCGCTACGATAGATAACTGTGGGACTCTCTCCAGAGGTTTATAGATAAAGTTCCATCAGAAGATAGACGGGACTTTGAAGAGATTTTACAAGAGGGCAGTCTGGTCTCCAACCAAGTGATAAGCGCAGCAGCGGATGGAGCAACCTTAGCAGCACACTCGTATGCACATGGGATTACGGCCAGAAGATCTTCATGGCTGAGGCTGACTGCTCTGAAGCCTGAAGCTCAGGCGAGAATACTGAACCTGCCTTTCTCGGGTAGTTCGCTTTTTGGGTCTCATGCGGATGATGAAATGGCTCGCATGAAGGCAGAGCCCGACACCATGAAAGCCGTGGGGCTTGAAAAGAGAAAAGAGTTTTGTCGCCGCAGGGGGAACGATAGGGGTAACTACCAGCAGAGGGTTCAAACCCCTCACTGGCAGAAAAATCAGGACAAGCAAGGTCAAAAGAAACAGCAATACCAGTCCCGCAGACCATCCAGTGGACGTGGTAACAACCGACAATCTAACGCTGGGAATAAGGCTCCAGGTAAACAATGAGGGACCGCTTCCTCCGACGCTGTCCACCGCTCCGGTGGGAGGAAGTATTGCACATCATCTTCCAGAGTGGCAATCCATCACGAAGGACCAGTGGGTTCTAAAGATACTGCGTCATGGATACTCGCTTCGTTTCCGGAGTCACCCTCCCTCGATTCATCCTGTGCATTCCTCTCAGCATCTCAAGAGGCTAAGAGAAGAGGTGGCAACTCTTCTACTCAAGTCCGCAATAGAAAGAGTGCTCAGAATGCAAAGAGGGAAAGGAGTTTACTCCAGATATTTTCTGATTCAAAAAAGGAGCGCAAAGGAAGAGTTCAGACCCATCTTGGACTTGCGAATACTGAACAAACACATCAAAAGAGAAAAATTTAGTATGCTGGCGCTCCACCAAATATATCCTCTCCTCCGGATAGGCGATTGGATGTGTTCGCTGGACCTTCAGGACGCATATTTTCATATTCCCATCCTACAAAGTCATCGAAAGTTTCTCAGGTTTGTGGTGGGAACCTCTCACTATCAGTTCAAGGTTCTACCATTTGGCCTGAAGTCAGCTCCTCGAGTGTTTACAAAATGCATGGCAGTAGTAGCGGCGGCACTGAGGCGCGCAGGAGTCTTCGTCTATCCCTATCTAGACGACTGGCTGATAAAAGGTCCATCTCCTCAAAGTGTTCAATCACAGCTGACGCTTTGCCTGCAATTATGTCGCAGACTGGGGCTCAGGGTGAATGTCAAGAAGTCCAACTTCTCACCAACACAACGAATTCACTATCTGGGTGCAACCATAGACTCCGCAGTAGGAAAAGAGTTTCCTTCGGAGGAGAGACAGTCATCCATTATCCTCAAGGGCAAGCAGATCATATCCAGCAATCTGTCTACAGCAAGACAAATCTCATCTCTGCTAGGGGCCATGGCATCCTGCATTTTCCTAGTGCCCAATGCCAGATTAAGGATGCGTCCTCTCCAGCAAGATCTCGAGGACAAATGGGACCAAAGGAATACCCCGTGGGAAGAAAAAGTTTGCCTTTCCTCAGCTGCCAAACAGTCAATCAAGTGGTGGTTGAAACCATCCAATCTACAGGTGGGAATTCTCTTCCACCAGGAACCACCAACTCAGACCTTAATCACCGACGCATCCCTTCAAGGCTGGGGTGCGCATCTCGGATCTCTGCAAACCCAGGGGCGGTGGTCCAGCAGCGAGCAGTTGTACCACATCAACATGCTGGAGCTCAGGGCAGTCCACCTAGCCCTCAAAGCGTTCCTGCCCGCGATCAGGACGAGTACCGTTCTAGTACAGACGGACAATACCACCACAATGTACTACCTGAACAAGCAGGGGGGTACTCGATCCAGGACGCTCTTGCTGGAAGCTCAGTCACTGTGGCACTGGATCCTAGCACGGAACATCTCGTTGAAAACGGTGCACCTGCCAGGAGAACTCAATGTGCAAGCGGACTTACTCAGTCGTCATTTTCAAGAACCAGAGGACTGGGTACTAAACGACGAGGTGTTAGAAGACATCTTCGGGGAATGGGGGCGTCCGCAAGTGGACCTCTTCGCGGACGAGCACAACACAAAATGCCGAGGCTTCGCCTCAAGATACCATCGGCCAGGATCCATAGGGAATGCCCTTTTGATCAATTGGTCAATGACATTTGTGTACGCTTTTCCGCCTCTCCCACTAATCCCCATGGTAGTGAAAAAGCTGCAGAATTCATCTAACAAGATGATCCTCATAGCACCGGACTGGCCGAGGCAGTGGTGGTACACGGATCTCCTACACATGTCGATCCGACCTCACAAACGGCTGCCGTGCAGGCCGGACTTGTTATCCAAGATGCAGGGGAAGATTTACCATCCCAGCCTTCCCTCGCTGAGCTTAACTGCATGGCACCTGAAGTCCTCCAGTATGGCCAGCTGAACCTTCCCCAGGAGTGTATGTCCATACTGAAGGAAGCCAGGAGGCCTTCAACCAGACACTCTTACCTCTGTAAGTGGAATAGGTTTTACATATGGTGTTGTCAACATCACTATGATCCTACAAAATGTCAGGAGGATGTAATTTTGCCCTATCTTCTACACTTAGCGAGGGCGGGGTTGAAATTTTCATCCATCAAAGTTCACCTAGCAGCCATTACAGCATATAGGCGCTCTTCAACGCAGCAGTCATTCTTTAAGCTGCAGGTGGTGAAGGATTTCTTGCAGGGTCTCAAGAAAGTGTATCCCCCTGTTAGGCCTCCCTCACCTTCTTGGGAGCTAAACTTGGTTCTGTCAAGGCTCATGAGTTCGCCTTTTGAGCCTATACATAAGGCTACCTTACAGCACCTTACATGGAAAACAGCCTTTTTAATAGCCATCACTTCAGCACGGAGGGTCAGTGAGATACAGGCCCTTTGTTCTAAAGAACCCTACACTATGTTTCATCTTAATAGGGTAGTGATGAGGACTCATCCATCTTTCTTGCCAAAGGTGGTGTCGGACTTTCATGTCAGTTACAAAAAACAACGGTCCTAAACCTATACTTAGAATGAATTAATCAAAATACTTTGTTTCTTGTATGATTCAATTAACCATATCATTAAATGAGGTAAACAACATAAAAAACAGAAAACGACCTTGAAAAGAAATCACCATATATTTATTCAATAATATTTTGGATAAAAGCCATATATATTATTTTAATCTCATGAATCAATCAAAGGAGGTTGCACCAGAGGAAGGTGTGCAGTAAAAAAGAGGGTGCTCAAGTGTAAAGAGATAAAGAAGAAGAATACTTCAACACATTATCAAGAATTTAATATGTCAAGGCAGGGTAGAGCGGTTACATGTCACCGTCCTAGCTAGTCTGTCCCAATGGCATTCATGTAAACTTGACTTTTGTTTCATAACAGAAATCAATTCCGGAGTAGCACATTAAGGAGGGTATTTTGGGTACAGACTAAATACAAATGGGGCGTCGACGTTTCGATCCGACTTTCGACCATAAGGGAAATTAGACAGCCTCGGTCTTGCGGATCTTCATCAGGACTTGGCCTGGGCAACCTATCAATTATGGGTGAGTAACGAAATCCACGGTTCATACATGGAGTCCAGTAGAATGAGTTCTATAGTCCAAACTTGACAGTGAATGTCCAAGGGTTAACCACCAGAGGCTTCAAAGGACGATTACAGCCAATGTTCCGATTCGAGAGTAAGCGGACATCTGGGGTTCCTTAAATTATTGTATTAGAGCGCGCCTAGCCAGTACGCGGTCGTCACCATGGAATCAAGCACAAATACCCTCCTTAATGTGCTACTCCGGAATTGATTTCTGTTATGAAACAAAATTCAAGTTTACATGAATGCCATTTGGACAGACTAGCTAGGACGGTGACTTGTAACCGCTCTACCCTGCCTTGACATATTAAATTCTTGATAATGTGTTGAAGTATTCTTCTTCTTTATCTCTTTACACTTGAGCACCCTCTTTTTCACTGCACACCTTCCTCTGGTGCAACCTCCTTTGATTGATTCATGAGATTAAAATAATATATATGGCTTTTATCCAAAATATTATTGAATAAATATATGGTGATTTCTTTTCAAGGTCGTTTTCTGTTTTTTATGTTGTTTACCTCATTTAATGATATGGTTAATTGAATCATACAAGAAACAAAGTATTTTGATTAATTCATTCTAAGTATAGGTTTAGGACCGTTGTTTTTTGTAACGTACATTACCCAGGTCCCTGACCAGATTGGGTTACCCCGTTTTCTGTAATGAGGACTTTCATGTCAATCAGACCATCTCCTTGCCTACCTTTTTTCCCAACCCCTCCTCGCCTGCGGAGAGGGCGTTGCTGTAGGAGAGTAGGGTCTGCTTTCTATGTTCACCCCCACTTTTTGCTTTTGCTTTACTGGTTTTCGACTTAGATGTGGCTGGGGGCCTGCTAATCAGACCCACAGCCCTGCTGTTCTCTCTCTAGATTAATACATGTACTTTAGGTGCATAACCCATTTGGTTTGGATCACCTTATTGGCCCCTGTACAGTGTACCTTAGGTACCCAGGGCATAGGTGTACCCTAGGCCTACCAGGGGCTGAAGCATGTATTATGCCACCCCTGGCCTGGCCTTCCCTTATGACACAACTGGCTGATCACTCAGCTGGGGCAAGGTCGTGTAATCACCCCTTGCTTAGGTGTAGTATTCCTATACCTATCTTATATATAGACACATGTGTACCTATCAGCCACTCCTATGGCAGGCCTTAACAATCCTGGAGGCAGAGTGCTTGGTAACATGTGAGATGGTGCTCTAGCATGAGCTGAGCCTGTCTGCAGCTTTCGGAATCATGTCCTTATGGCTGTTCTATGATATAGCCTACCATATACTCTTAAAGTGCCTTATAATCTTAAACGGTTATGGTAACTAGGGTTTGGCTTTATCAAAACATGTTGTGTAAGGTGTCTAACATTTTGGAATAATACCCCCATCCCATTTCTGGGGATGAGGATATTATCCCTCCCTTCTAGAGGGAGAGGGCATGTTGAAACCTACTTACCCGGTTAAAGTTAACCAGAGCCCCAGCATCACAAAATGGATGCTGCTGCCACGACACAAGTATGACCTCCTGCTGCTGGGAGTGATCCCGACACAGGAGGCTTGGACAATAGGTTTCCTGCCTTGGGAGGTGCGAGCACCACCCCAGACAGGCCTTAGTGTATTGGGGCAGGGAGGGATGAATGAAACGAGACACTGCCTGGGGCACACAAGGTGTCCCATGCATAGTCCAGTTCAAACCGGTGTTGGGGCCCACCAGCCCCAGTCCTGGCGCGAAACTGGACAAAGGGAAGGGGGTGTAACCACCCCCCTCCCAGGTCCCACCCATAAGGCGTGACCTAGCAGGCAACCCAGCCCCCCAGATTAGTATAAGAGTGGTAGCTGGGCCCCAGGAGATTAGATTATCCTGAACCTGCAACTTGAACAGAAACTCTGGACCTTCGACATTCTACGAAAGAAGAAGACTGAAGAATCTCCCTTGTGGCCAAGGAGTGGGTACCCTGTGCAAACAGGCACCATCAAGAGACTTACCCTTTGCTTTGCTGAAGTTCTACGAGGGACCGACTGCAGAGCCTTGACTTCCAGACTTCTCCGACCCTGATCCACATCCACAGCCGAGCTGAGATCCGTGGAGGCGACGAGAGACGTGGGACCGGCTACCTGGGAAAAGTGGCGAGTATCTTCCAGCGCAGCTTCTGAGGTACCCTCGAAGTTGTGCACCGGGGATTGAGAAGCCCCAACCCCAAGCACCATCTGCACCGAAGATCAGCCCCCCACACTCCACGAATCCTGCGTGTGGCCCTTCTGCATTTTCCTGCTTGCCGCGTCTGTCCGGTTGTTTGCCCGTTGGCTAGCGGCCTTTGTGACGACATACCTTTAACTCTTCACTGCTGGTTTGGTTCCTCCAGACTGGCTCCCGCTCCTCTGCAAAAGAGAAGCACCCCAGACCTTCCTGGTCTGCACCAGAAGCAAGTCCTCCATTCTTCGTGGGTTCCGCTTGCCAAGGCTTGGTGAGTCCTAGTTCGACTTCGACGCCGCCGACAGCAAGGGCCTTCATGGGACAGCTCGCCTCCTGGTCCTGGTCGTCCTCGACGTCTCCTGGTACCCGTGGCTGCTGCGACAAGCTTCACCTCTTCACCTGCAATCTTCACGACATCGCCTGGTTCCTTCCTGGTTCCACGTGGTCACTGGCTAGTGACCTTGACTCTGTCCCTTCTGCTTGCAGGTACCCTTCCTTCTTGATCCCGGCCTTGGGATCCACCGGACACTCTGCACTGACTGCCTGTCAGCAACTTTCCTTCAGGCATCCATAGAAGTCCACGACGAAACCCGACGCAAGTTCACACCTATGCACCCGCAGCCCGTGGGCTAGGTAACTTGGGTACTTCGGTGCTCACAAGGGTAGTGACTATCCTAGGGTCTAGTTTCCGAGTCTCGACTTTCGAGTTGCTCCAGAAGTGTCCTAAAACTGCTTATTTCAGAACTGTACTATTTCCATCGATTATACGCATTACGCGTGAGTGTTTCCACTCTGCACCTGAATCCCGTGGGCCTCCCACTTCCTAACTGTTGGTAGTGTAGTGTAGCCCCAGCGATTCCCTAGGCCTAGGCCTATTCTATTTCCGTGACAGTGGTCCTTATACCACTTCTTTAGTATATGGTTTGCGTGGCCCCTAGGGCCTAACTGTATTACTTACCTGTGTGACTTAATGTATGCTTAAATAAGAATGTGTTGTACTTACCTCGAATCTCATAAAGAGTGCTGAGGGTTTGACTAGAATAAATACACTTTATTTTATATATATATATATCTGTTGTGGTGTCCTTTCATTTGGTATTCAAGGGATTATATATGGTATCACAGCTGGCTTCACATGCCATTCAGAGTTTAGCCTAAGACTGCTCTTGTCCATGCTACCACTAGGATAGCTGGTCTATAAGGTTGACTTTACAACCAATCACCATAAGGGTTGTTTGGACTGATATAAGGTGTACACTGGAACTAGTGACATCATACATCAGGCCAACTTCTCACATTGGTGAGCAGCGGTTGGGATCTGAGCTTGCTGTTGTAATACCATTGTAATCTTGAGATACTAAATTGAAAGATCACACAGATATTGTTTAGGTACATATAACATAGATTAGAATACTTAAGTCCTACTGGACTTAGTTGTTGTAGGTTGAAGGGACTAACACACCCTGACTACAACTACTAGAGAGGTTTAGTAGAAACAACTAGTGTAGGTAGGTGCACACACCACACCCTCACTAGATCATGTCTCTGGGAGGAGATCAAGGAGATTCTCTCTCAGGAGGGGCAGATCTGAGAAAGATCCCCTCTAGATATGATACCCTAACTTTTCAGGAGATGAGACAATTGTGTACCTCCAGAAAGTTAAAACAGGGTGCAAACCCTACCCTCCTTCAGCTAGTACAGATCCTAGAGGAATATGATGCTCTTAGGGCCTCACAGGCTGGTACCCTAGGTACAAGGGAGGGTCTACCCGCTACAGATGAGTCAGATGGGACTTCAGATGAGGAGGTAGACAGCCAGGACCAAGTAGGAAGACTTAGCCAGGCTAACCTAAGCTTACATGGGAGTTTGCATGGGGTCCCCCCATACAGACCCCCAATTGGGCTTAACCAGAGAAGCAGGAGAGACAGATCCCCTTCAAGGGAATCCATCCACTCCCATGTCTCTAGCATCTCTAATGCCTCTTCTCACAGGGGAATGACTTCCCCCCAGAGAAAAGAGCATGAAGCCAGAATGAGGGAAGCTAATCTAAGGATTGAGAGGGAAGAACTTGCCCTTGCCAAGGAGAAGCTTGCTCTGGCTAGAGAGCAAAAGTTAAGTGGGTTAGAACCCACTGGTGGCAGCAATATCCCTAAGGATAGAGACAGGCACTATGATAATAGAAACCTGAGCAAGATTGTCCCTCCCTACAAGTGTGGGGATGACATCCACAAATGGATAACTGCTTTGGAGAGGGCTTGCAAAGTACAGCAGGTACCCCAAAGTCAGTGGGCAGCTATCTTGTGGCTCTCCTTCTCTGAGAAAGGTAGAGACAAGCTCCTCACAGTTAGTGATGAGGATGCAGACAATTACACTGTCCTGAAGAGTGCTCTAATTGATGGGTTTGGCCTAACCACTGAACAATTAAGGTTGTTGTTCAGGGATACCCAGAAGACACAGACTCAGGACTGGACTGACTTTGTAGATTGTGCCACTAAGGCTCTGGAAGGCTGGCTAGTGGGAAGTAAGGTTAAGGACTACACAGGATTGTATAATTTGATCATGAGAGAGCAAATCCTTAACAACTGTCAAAACCAGCTACTGATTGATTCTGATCTGACTTCTCCCCAAGAATTGGGAAAGAAGGCAGATAGATGGGTCAGGACTAGAGTTAAGCAGAAAAACCAGAACCAGGGCGGTGATCAGAAAAAGGCAGACCAGAAGGGTAATGATCAGAAACAAAAAGACCAGAAGTCATCACCAGGCCCCCAAAAGGCTCAGGGGGAGGGTGGTCCCAAAAAGGATAAAAAGAAAGATGGCCAAAACAAACCATGGTGCAACTATTGTAAGTCCAACTCACATTGGTTTAGTGAGTGCACCAAAAAGGATAAGCCCCCAGCCACCATTGCCGTTAAGGCAACTGTACCCCCTAGTTCAGCTGTAAGTGGTGGTTCCCAGCAAAAGGGTGTAGTAGGGTTAACCCTGGGAACTGAGGAGGATTCTGGCCTAGTCAGAATACCTACTCAGGCTGTTCAGATCTGTGATGGGGACCTAGCTTTGTCCTCTACTGAAGGCCCCAGTAACCTGGGCAAGTACAGACAGACTCCTTTTATCAACCAAAGAATGGCTCAGGCCTACAGGGACACTGGGGCTAGTGTCACAATGGTGACACCTGCCTTTGTGGACCCTGGACAGATCATACTAGGTGAGAACTACCTAGTGACCAACGCTAGCAATGCCACTACCTCCCATAGTGTGGCTATTGTTTACTTCTCCTGGGGAGGGGTAACTGGCCTCAAGAAAGTTGTTGTTAGTTCAGACCTTCCTGTGGAGTGTTTACTGGGCAATGATCTTGAAACTTCAGTTTGGTCTGAAGTGGAGTATAGGACCCATGCAGAAATGCTAGGGATAGATGCACATGTCCTTGCTGTGACCAGGTCACAGGCCAAAAAGTGCACCACTGAACAAGTGCTGGATCCTGAAACTATGGACCAGTCACAAACCAAGAGAAAGAGCAGTAGGGTAAAGGCTGTGCCTTCCCTCCTGCCTCAGGCCCTGGATCAGCCCTCACAGGAGGATGATTCTGAGAGCCCTGAAGGAACTGTCCTAGAAGAACTTGAACCTGATCAGGTTGACTTTCTTGGGACAGGGGGACCTTCAAGGGCAGATCTGAGGCAGGCACAATTAGACTGCCCCTCTCTTGAACCCCTCAGACAGCAGGCTGCTGCTGAGGCTGCAGGGAATGCTCAAGGTACCCATAGAGTGTATTGGGATGAAGGGCTGCTGTATTCAGAGGCTAGAGACCCCAAGCCTGGTGCATCCAGGATGTTGGTCATACCACTGAAGTTCAGAGGCTTCCTTCTTACCTTGGCCCATGATATTCCCCTTGCAGGACACTTAGGCCAGAACAAGACTTGGGACAGGCTTGTCCCTCACTTTCACTGGCCCCATATGTTAGAAGATACCAAGGAGTTTTGTCGCTCCTGTGTCACCTGCCAAGCCAGTGGCAAATCAGGTTGCACCACAAAGGCCCCCCTCATACCATTACCTGTGGTGGGGGTTCCCTTTGAAAGAGTGGGCATAGATATTGTAGGACCAATGGACCCACAAACAGCATCTGGGCACAGATTCATACTGGTGATAGTGGACCATGCCACCAGGTATCCAGAAGCTATTCCCCTGAGGACCACAACAGCTCCTGCTGTGGCAAGGGCCCTGCTTGGAGTATTCTCCAGAGTGGGCTTTCCAAAGGAGGTCATTTCTGACAGAGGTGCCAACTTCATGTCAGGATACTTGACTGCAATGTGGAAGGAGTGTGGTGTGAACTACAAGTTCACCACACCCTATCACCCACAGTGCAATGGGCTTGTTGAGAGATTCAACAAGACCCTAAAGGGAATGATAAAAAGTTTACCAGACAAGCTTAGGCGAAGATGGGACATCCTTTTACCCTGCCTTCTGTTTGCTTACAGAGAGGTCCCACAAAAGGGGGTTGGCTACAGCCCTTTTGAGCTTTTGTTTGGGCATCCTGTAAGAGGACCCCTATGTTTAGTAAGGGAAGGATGGGAGAGACCTCTCAGACAACTCAAACTTGATATAGTGGATTATGTACTTGGTCTCCGCTCCAGGATGGCAGAGTATATGAAGAAGGCTTCTAAAAACCTTGAGGCAAGCCAAGAAAGTGTGGGTGTTGGAGCCAGTGGCCCCAGCAGCACTCCAAGACAAATGGTCTGGACCCCACACTATTGTTGAGAGAAAGGGAGAAGTCACCTACTTGGTGGACCTTGGGACCCCCAGAAGCCCCCACAGGGTGCTTCATGTCAACAGATTGAAGGCATATGTTGACAGGGCAGACATGGGCTTACTCATGGCTACAGATGAGGGGCAGGAGGAAGAGAGTGACCCTCTCCCAGACCTGTTGACTCAGAACCCTGATGATGGCTCAGTTGATGGTGTGGTCTTTTCTGACAGCCTCACTGTCCATCAGCAACAGGACTGCAGACAAGTTCTGCAATCCTACAGACATATGTTCTCTCTGACCCCAAGTCAGACAAACTGGTGCACCCATGAGGTGGACACTGGTGACAGTCTGCCTGTGAAGAGTAAAATCTACAGGCAACCTGACCATGTCAGGGACTGTATAAAAGTTGAGGTACAAAAGATGTTGGAGCTGGGAGTCATTGAACCTTCAGAGAGCCCTTGGGCTAGTCCTGTAGTTCTTGTGCCAAAACCTCACACCCAAGATGGTAAGAGAGAGATGAGGTTTTGCGTGGATTACAGAGGTCTCAATGCTGTCACTAGGACAGATGCCCACCCAATACCTAGGGCAGATGAGCTCATTGACAGACTGGCAGCTGCTAAGTTTTTGAGCACATTTGACCTGACAGCAGGCTACTGGCAAATCAGACTAGCTGAGAATGCAAAGGCCAAAACTGCTTTCTCGACCCCAGGAGGACATTATCAATTTGTGGTAATGCCCTTTGGTTTGAAGAATGCACCTGCCACTTTCCAAAGGTTGGTGAATCAAGTCCTTACTGGGTTGGATGATTACTGTGCAGCTTATCTTGATGATATTGCTGTCTTTAGCTCCACCTGGGAGGATCACCTGGTCCACCTGAGGAATGTTTTAGAGGCCCTGCAAAAGGCAGGCCTCACTATCAAGGCCACTAAGTGCCAGATAGGGCAGAGCAAGGTTGTATACCTGGGCCACTTAGTTGGTGGGGGTCAGGTTCAACCACTGGAGAGCAAGATCCAGACCATAAAGGACTGGACTCCTCCAACTACCCAGACTCAGGTCAGAGCTTTCTTGGGCCTGACTGGGTACTACAGAAAGTTTGTTAAGAACTATGGGTCTATTGTGACACCACTTAATGACTTGACCTCCAAGAAAATGCCAAAGAAAGTTCAGTGGACAGTAAGCTGTCAAAAAGCATTTGATGACCTGAAGCAGGCCATGTGCAGTGCACCTATTCTGAAAAGTCCAGACTACTCCAAAGAGTTTATTGTCCAGACAGATGCTTCTGAGTTGGGTGTGGGAGCTGTTCTTTCACAACTTAATATAGATGGTCAAGACCAGCCCATTGCTTTTATAAGTAGAAGGCTGACCCCTAGAGAGAAACGTTGGTCAGCTATTGAGAGGGAGGCCTTTGCTGTGGTTTGGGCCCTGAAGAAGCTGAGGCCATACTTGTTTGGCACTCACTTCAAGATTCAGACAGACCATAAGCCCCTCTTGTGGCTAAATCAGATGAAGGGTGAAAATCCCAAACTTCTTAGGTGGTCCATTTCCCTACAGGGGATGGACTTCACAGTGGAACATAGAGCTGGGACTGACCATGCCAATGCAGATGGACTCTCCAGATATTTCCACTTAGAACATGAAGACTCATATGGTCAAGGTTAGTTTAATGTCCCTAAGTTTGGGGGGGGGGTTGTGTAGGAGAGTAGGGTCTGCTTTCTATGTTCACCCCCACTTTTTGCTTTTGCTTTACTGGTTTTCGACTTAGATGTGGCTGTGGGCCTGCTAATCAGACCCACAGCCCTGCTGTTCTCTCTCTAAATTAATACTATGTACTTTAGGTGCATAACCCATTTGGATAGGATCACCTTATCGGCCCCTGTACAGTGTACCTTAGGTACCCAGGGCATAGGTGTACCCTAGGCCTACCAGGGGCTGCAGCATGTATTATGCCACCCCTGGCCTGGCCTTCCCTTATGACACAACTGGCTGAATACTCAGCTGGGGCAAGGTCGTGTAATCACCCCTTGCTTAGGTGTAGTATTCCTATACCTATCTTATATATAGACACATGTGTACCTATCAGCCACTCCTATGGCAGGCCTTAACAATCCTGGAGGCAGAGTGCTTGGTAACATGTGAGATGGTGCTCTAGCATGAGCTGAGCCTGTCAGCAGCTTTCGGAACCATGTCCTTATAGCTGTTCTATTATATAGCCTACCATATACTCTTAAAGTGCCTTATAATCTTAAACGTTTATGGTAACTATGGTTTGGCTTTATCAAAACATGTCGTGTAAGGTGTCTAACACTTTGGAATAATACCCCCATCCCATTTCTGGGGATGAGGATATTATCCCTCCCTTCTAGAGGGAGAGGGCATGTTGAAACCTACTTACCCGGTTAAAGTTAACCAGAGCCCCAGCATCACAAAATGGATGCTGCTGCCACGACACAAGTCTGACCTCCTGCTGCTGGGAGTGATCCCGACACGGGAGGCTTGGACAATAGGTTTCCTGCCTTGGGAGGTGCGAGCACCACCCCAGACAGGCCTTAGTGTATTGGGGCAGGGAGGGATGAATGAAACGAGACACTGCCTGGGGCACACAAGGTGTCCCATGCATAGTCCAGTTCAAACTGGTGCTGGGGCCCACCAGCCCCAGTCCTGGCGCGAAACTGGACAAAGGGAAGGGGGTGTAACCACCCCCCTCCCAGGTCCCACCCATAAGGCGTGACCTAGCAGGCAACCCAGCCCCCCAGATTAGTATAACAGTGGTAGCTGGGCCCCAGGAGATTAGATTATCCTGAACCTGCAACTTGAACAGAAACTCTGGACCTTCGACATTCTACGAAAGAAGAAGACTGAAGAATCTCCCTTGTGGCCAAGGAGTGGCTACCCTGTGCAAACAGGCACCATCAAGAGACTTACCCTTTGCTTTGCTGAAGTTCTATGAGGGACCGACTGCAGAGCCTTGACTTCCAGACTTCTCCGACCCTGATCCACATCCACAGCCGAGCTGAGATCCGTGGAGGCGACGAGAGACGTGGGACCGGCTACCTGGGAAAAGTGGCGAGTATCTTCCAGCGCAGCTTCTGAGGTACCCTCGAAGTTGTGCACCGGGGATTGAGAAGCCCCAACCCCAAGCACCATCTGCACCGAAGATCAGCCCCCCACACTCCACGAATCCTGCGTGGGGCCCTTCTGCATTTTCCTGCTTGCCGCGTCTGTCCGGTTGCTTGCCCGTTGGCTAGCGGCCTTTGTGACGACACACCTTTAACTCTTCACTGCTGGTTTGGCTCCTCCAGACTGGCTCCCGCTCCTCTGCAAAAGAGAAGCACCCCAGACCTTCCTGGTCTGCACCAGAAGCAAGTCCTCTATTCTTCGTGGGTTCCGCTTGCCAAGGCTTGGTAAGTCCTAGTTCGACTTCGACGCCGCCGACAGCAAGGGCCTTCGTGGGACAGCTCGCCTCCTGGTCCTGGTCGTCCTCGAAGTCTCCTGGTACCCGTGGCTGCTGCGACAACCTTCACCTCTTCACCTGCAATCTTCACGACATCGCCTGGTTCCTTCCTGGTTCCACGTGGTCACTGGCTAGTGACCTTGACTCTGTCCCTTCTGCTTGCAGGTACCCTTCCTTCTTGATCCCGGCCTTGGGATCCACCGGACACTCTGCACTGACTGCCTGTCAGCAACTTTCCTTCAGGCATCCATAGAAGTCCACGACGAAACCCGACGCAAGTTCACACCTATGCACCCGCAGACCGTGGGCTAGGTAACTTGGGTACTTCGGTGCTCACAAGGGTAGTGACTATCCTAGGGTCTAGTTTCCGAGTCTCGACTTTCTAGTTGCTCCAGAAGTGTCCTAAAACTGCTTATTTCAGAACTGTACTATTTCTATCGATTATACGCATTACGCGTGAGTGTTTCCACTCTGCACCTGAATCCCGTGGGCCTCCCACTTCCTAACTGTTGGTAGTGTAGTGTAGCCCCAGCGTTCCCTAGGCCTAGGCCTATTCTATTTCCGTGACAGTGGTCCTTATACCACTTCTTTAGTATATGGTTTGCGTGGCCCCTAGGGCCTAACTGTATTACTTACCTGTGTGACTTAATGTATGCTTAAATAAGACTGTGTTGTACTTACCTCGAATCTCATAAAGAGTGCTGAGGGTTTGACTAGAATAAATACACTTTATATTATATATATTTATCTGTTGTGGTGTCCTTTCATTTGGTATTCAAGGGATTATATATGGTATCACAGCTGGCTTCACATGCCATTCAGAGTTTAGCCTAAGACTGCTCTTGTCCATGCTACCACTGGGATAGCTGGTCTATAAGGTTGACTTTACAACCAATCACCATAAGGGTTGTTTGGACTGATATAAGGTGTACACTAGAACTAGTGACATCATACATCAGGCCAACTTCTCACAGTTGCATTCTTTAGATGTCAAAAGGGTCCAAAAATTCTACCTAGATAGGACTAAGGCTGTCAGGAAATCTGATCAATTGTTTGTGAACTATGGTGTTGTCCGCATGGGTTTTGCTGCATCCAAACGTTCCATTGCTAGATGGATTGTTTCATGTATTAAATTGGCCTACCAACTGGCCCAGAAGCCGTTGATGGCGCGCCCTAAGGCGCATTCTAAAAGGGGAAAGGCGGCTACCGCTGCTTTTCTCAATCACGTCCCACTCTCCGAGATCTGCAAAGCAGCTACTTGGAGATCTGTCCATACCTTTACCAGACACTATTGTCTGGATTCGGACACCAGAGCAGACACTCAAGTAGGACAAGCCTCCTTGAGGAATCTGTTCAATAATTAAACAGTTTCATGTTTTGACCCCGGAAATAATAAAATTATATATGTAAAAACCATACATATATACAGCTCTGTATATGTATAAACATATATAATTTTTTCCAAGCAAATGCAGCCCCCATAAAAGGCTAGACAATGTATATATAAACATCCAATAAAATATATAGGTATAATAATACAGGTAAAACACTCATGAGAAAGAAAAGAGAACACTGTGAGAAACACATATCACAAAAACATTGTTAGCCTGCAGGCTGCAATGCAATACAATACCATAGAGACTGAAAAGCTCTGTACAGGTAAAAACTGGCACCGTGCCTTTAAGGCAGCCCTGACTGTAGTATCCCATCATGCCTCAGGGGTGACAGTTGGGTCAGTTGTTCTTTGCGGGACCGTAGCCCTAAACACAAAGATATATCTTTTCCATGGTAAATAATACACTCCTCTCATTTGCCTGGGGAGGCGGGTGGGCTGCTTATGACTTTGATGAGGATACCCCTGGAAGAGAACTAGGATTACAGGTAAGTAACTTATCCTTCTCTTCCAGGGGATCCTCATCAATAGTCATATGCACTGAATAGAATAGCAAGCCCACCTTCCACCTGCAGGCAAATGCAAATGCAAAAATTGTACTATACATGGAGTAAGAAAAAACATGAAACTGTTTAATTATTGAACAGATTCCTCAAGGAGGCTTGTCCTACTTGAGTGTCTGCTCTGGTGTCCGAATCCAGACAATAGTGTCTGGTAAAGGTATGGACAGATCTCCAAGTAGCTGCTTTGCAGATCTCGGAGAGTGGGACGTGATTGAGAAAAGCAGCGGTAGCCGCCTTTCCCCTTGTAGAATGCGCCTTAGGGCGCGCCATCAACGGCTTCTGGGCCAGTTGGTAGGCCAATTTAATACATGAAACAATCCATCTAGCAATGGAACGTTTGGATGCAGCAAAACCCATGCGGACAACACCATAGTTCACAAACAATTGATCAGATTTCCTGACAGCCTTAGTCCTATCTAAGTAGAATTTTAGGACCCTTTTGACATCTAACGAATGCAACGCCCTCTCCACAGGCGAGGAGGAGTTGGGAAAAAGGTAGGCAAGGAAATGGTCTGATTGACATGAAAGTCCGACACCACCTTTGGCAAGAAAGATGGATGAGTCCTCATCACTACCCTATTAAGATGAAACATAGTGTAGGGTTCTTTAGAACAAAGGGCCTGTATCTCACTGACACTCCGTGCTGAAGTGATGGCTATTAAAAAGGCTGTTTTCCATGTAAGGTGCTGTAAGGTAGCCTTATGTATAGGCTCAAAAGGCGAACTCATGAGCCTTGACAGAACCAAGTTTAGCTCCCAAGAAGTTGAGGGAGGCCTAACAGGGGGATACACTTTCTTGAGACCCTGCAAGAAATCCTTCACCACCTGCAGCTTAAAGAATGACTGCTACGTTGGAGAGCGCCTATACTAAATCAGATCTTGATCTCGAACCATCTGATAATGAAGGCGAGATAGAGATCGGGCGCGGTGAATCATGCTCAGATGCAGTATACACTAGTCTATGAGGAGATTTGCGCCTGGATTTTGGTTTGATAGTCAGACGAACGTGCGACAGCTCTTGATAACCCACTGGAGAGGGACGCCTCAACGGTGATAAGCCTATCACCGGAGACCTGGGCCTTGACTCCGGGTGGATAATTAGTGAGTCTTCCTGCCTCGACGTCGAGAGCCTTGTCGTCGACGGAGGGCTTCGTCTGAACGGAGGCCTAGACCCCGACGGGGAATCTCGCCTCGACGTCACAGTTTTCTCCAAAGCCTTGGAGGCTTGTGAGGACGGAGGCACCTGCCTCGACGTCGATCCCGACGGAGGCGCCTGCCTCGACGTTGACCCCGACGGAGGCCCCTGCCTCGACGCCGGTCTAGACGGAGGCGCCTGCCTCGACGTCGAATGTTCCGACGATGAAGGTCTCGACGTCGTAAGTGTCTTCGCCGACGGTCGGTCTTGTCTCGACGGCGAACCTGGTCTCGACGACGATCTAGGTCTCGACGTCGTAGCAGACTTTGAAGTCGAACGCCTACGAACTTCTGTCGACGTCGACTTTCCTCTTGCCGCTTTTGACGTTGACGTCGAGCGATGCCTTGACGGCGAACTATGACGACGTTCTCTCGACGCCGATGATTTCTTAGACGTCGAAGTCGCCGACGACGAACGCATCCGCTTCGCCGCTGTGTCTAGATGTGAGAAGTTGGCCTGGTATATGATGCTCACTAGTTAAAGTGATCACCTTGTACCATGCCAAGCAACCCTTATGGTGTGGTTGTAAGTCAACCTTTTCGGACTAGCTGCCCTAGTGGTAGCGTAGGCTAAGCAGTCTTTGAGGCTAAACTCGTGAAGCGTGTTAAGCAGGCTGTTTTACCAAATGTAACCCCCTTTTATACCAATGAAAGGACACCACACAGATATATATTGAAAATATATATGTATTTATTTCTCAAAGTAACCCCTAGACTCTTTATGAGCACAGGAGCACAAATCGTTAAACAAGAATACGTTAGAATACACAGAAGTTGCACTTTATATGGATAGGCCCTGGTGGCCGCTCGAACCATATACTAAAATAGTGGTATAAGTACCACGAACAGAAAAGGGAAAAGGCCTAGGGCCTCTAGAATCGCTGGGCCTACAAGGAGCTAACTTTAGTTAGTGACCAGGAGGTCCGCGGGTTGCGTGTGCAGAGCAAATAGTCACACGCGGGCTCCCATAGGTTTTCAATGGGTGCGTAAAAGTTACAAAGTTACTGCAAAAAGGATCTTCCGGATGGACTATGAACTCAAGATTGGAAACACAGACACTAGAGATGTTACTCTACACTTGGGCTCCGGAGTGCCAGCTTTACCTCACCCACAGGAAGCGGGTGCATAGGTGTCGAAGTGCGTCGGGTTTCTTCTATCTGTTCAGTGGAGCCTGAAGACAAAGATGCTGCAGGCGGTCGGTCCGGAAGGGATGCGGTGGATCCAAGAGTGGATCGGAGTTGTAGAAGACCTGTAAGCAGAGGGGACAGTGTTCACAGTCACTAGCCAGTGACCAGCGTGGCACCAGGTGGGTACCAGGCGATGTCGGGTGCAAACAGGAAGAAAGGTGTAGCTTGTCTCTGCAGCCACGTGGTCCCTGAAGGTCGACGACGTCCAGGAGTCGGTTCACGAGCTGTCCCACGCAGGCTTTCGCTGTCGGCGCTGTCGGCGACTTGATCAAAGCAAACAAGCCTTGGCAAAAGCAATTGTTGTGGAAAAACGAAATAAGCTGAGGGTTCTGACCAGCAAGGTCAGAGGGACTGCTCCTTTGGAGGGGAGCAAGGGACAGTCTGGAGCAACCAGACCAGCGGTGTATTTCTTGAAGTTCGTCGCCAAGATGTCCACTAGCCAGCGGGCCAGCAACCGGTTAGGCGCGTCGAGTGGCAAAATGCAGAAGGGCCCCACGCAGATCGTGGAGATGCTGGAGGGCTCACCTTTGGTGCAGATGCTGCTCGGGTGTTGGGCTTCTCAGATCCCAAAGCACAACTTGGAGGGAGCCTCGGTTGTTGCGCTTGCAGCTTGTCGTGGTCTTTTCAAGATGGCTGGCTCCACGTGTCTCGGTGCCTCCACGGGTCTCCTCTTTTCAGGGACTGTGGATCGGGCGGTGAGAGGTCTGGAGGTCCAGGTCTTGTCAGTCTCTGGGCTCGGGCTCCGGCGGGAGGCGGCGGCAAAGCAGACGTTGATTCGCTGGATGGTGCTTGCGTTAGCAAGGTGGTCACTCCCTGACCACAGGGGAGATTGGCTTCAGTCCTCTGTGCGGCAGAGCGTCGAAGTTCCCGTCTTCTTCTTGTAGTTAAGTTGATTCCAGGAAGTCTAAAGTCTTAGGACACAGCTCCTACCTTTAAGCGGATTCTAGGGGCCGGACTACCTGCTAGGTCCCTCCCTAAGGGTGGGACCAGGAAGGGGGGTGGTTACACCCCCAATCCTTTGTCCAGCTCGCCCCAGGTCCAGGGCTGGTGTGCCCCAGGACCGGTTTGAACTGGCATATGCACCGAGGCTCCTTGTGAGCCTCAGGCATGTCTGGTTCCTTTAAACCCTACCTGACCAATACACAAAATCCTGTCTGGGGTGGTGCACGCACCTCCCCTGGCAGGAAACCCTTTGTCCACACCTCCCAAGCTGGAAGGACTCCCAGCAGCAGGAGGGCAGACTTGTGTCTGTGGTGGCAGCATCCATTTTGTGGAGCTGAGGCTATGTCTGATTTTACCCGGGTTTCAGGTACTGTACATGTCGTGTCCCTCTAGAAGGGTGGAATGCTAACCCCGTCGCCAGAATTGGCGAGGGGTTAGTATTCCAATTCGTATGACACCTTACTCGACATGTTTTGATAAAGCCAAACCAAAGATAGCATTTAACCGCGAGGTTCATAATGCACTTAAGAGTATATGGTATGACGATATCTGGAAACAGTAGAAGGAAGTTGTTCCGACCACTGCAGACAGGCTCAGCTCATGCCAGAGCACCATCTCACATGGAACCAAGCACTCTGCCTTCAGGATTGTTAAGGCCTGCCATAGGAGTGACTTATAGGTTAACATGTGTCCCATTTTAAGGTTAGGTATAGGTATACTACACCTAAGTAAGAGGTGGTTACACCAACTTACCCCAGCTGAGTGATCAGCCAGTTGTGTCAAATTTGTTAGGCCAGGCCTGGGGTGGCATAATACATGCTGCAGCCCCTGGCAGGCCTTAGATACACCAATGCCCTGGGTACCTAGTGTACACTGGTACAGGGGCTCACAGGGTGATCCACTTCCAATTGGTTATGCACCTAGGGTACATGGTGTGAGAAGTTGGCCTGATGTATGATGTCACTAGTTCTAGTGTACACCTTATATCAGTCCAAATACCCTTATGGTGATTGGTTGTAAAGTCAACCTTATAGACCAGCTATCCTAGTGGTAGCATGGACAAGAGCAGTCTTAGGCTAAACTCTGAATGGCATGTGAAGCCAGCTGTGATACCATATATAATCCCTTGAATACCAAATGAAAGGACACCACAACAGATATATATATAAAACAAAAGTGTATTTATTCTAGTCAAACCCACAGCACTCTTTATGAGATTAGAGGTAAGTACAACACAGTCTTATTTAAGCATACATTAAGTCACACAGGTAAGTAATACAGTTAGGCCCTAGGGGCCACGCAAACCATATACTAAGTAAGTGGTATAAGGACCACTGTCACGGAAATAGAATAGGCCTAGGCCTAGGGAATCGCTGGGGCTACACTACACTAGCGTTAGTTAGGAAGTGGGAGGCCCACGGGATTCGTGTGCAGAGTGGAAACACTCACGCGTAATGCGTAAAAGTCACTAGCAATAGTACAGTTTAGAAAACGATAGATTTAGGACACTTCCGGAGTAGCTAGGAAGTCGAGACTGGCAAACTAGACACTAGGATAGTCACTATCCTGATGAGCACCGGAGTACCCAAGTTACCTAGCCCACAGGCTGCGGGTGCATAGGGGTGAAGTTGCGTCGGTTTTCGTCGTCGACTCCTATGGATGCCTGAAGAAAGATGCTGACAGGCAGTCAGTGAAGAGTGTCCGGTGGATCCCAAGGCTGGGATCAAGAAGAGAGGAGACCTGCAAGCAGAAGGGACAGAGTCAAGGTCACTAGCCAGTGACCACGTGGAACCAGGAAGGAACCAGGCGATGTCGTGAAGATTGCAGGTGAAGGTGAAGCTTGTCGCTGCAGCCAGGAGGACCAGGAAGCGTCGAGGATGACCAGGACCAGGAGGCGAGCTGTCCCACGAAGGCTCTTGCTGTCGGCGGCGTCGAAGTTGGACTAGGGCTCACTAAGGCTTGGCAAGCGGAACCCACGAAGAACGGAGGACTTGCTTCTGGTGCAGACCAGGAAGGTCTGGGGTGCTTCTTCTTTGCAGAGAAGCGGGAGCCAGTCTGGAGGAGCCAAACCAGCGTAGAAGATTTCAGGGTGCGTCGTCACAAAGGCCACTAGCCAGCGGGCAAGCAACCAGACAGACGCGGCAAGCAGGAAAATGCAGAAGGGCCCCACGCAGGACTCGTGGAGTGTGGGGGCTGATCTTCGGTGCAGATGATGCTTGGGGTTGGGGCTTCTCAATCCCCGGTGCACAACTTCGAGGGTGCCTCAGAAGCTGCGCTTGAAGTTACTAGCCACTTTTCCCAGGTAGCCGGTCCCACGTCGCTCGTCGCCTCCACGGATCTCAGCTCTGCTGTGGATGTGGATCAGGGTCGGAGAAGTCTGGAAGTCAAGGCTCTGGTCGGGCTCTGCAGTCGGTTCCTCGTAGAACGTGGGCAAAGCAAAGGGTAGTCTCTTGATGGTGCCTGTTTGCACAGGGTAGCCACTCCTTGGCCACAAGGGAGATTCTTCAGTCTTCTTCTTTCGTCGAATGTCGAAGGTCCAGAGTTTCTGTTCAAGTTTGCAGGTTCAGGATAATCTAAAGTCTTGAGGCCCAACTCCCACTCTTATACTAATCTGGGGGGCTGGGATACCTGCTAGGTCACGCCTTATGGGTGGGACCTGGGAGGGGGTGGTTACACCCACTTCCCTTTGTCCAGTTTCGCGCCAGAGCTGGGGCTGGAGTGCCCCAGCGCCGGTTTGAACTGGACTATGCAAGGAACACCTTGTGTGCCCCAGGCATGTCTCATTCCTTTCAGCCCACCCTGCCCCAATACACTAAAGGCTGTCTGGGAAGGTGCTAGCACCTCCCCAAGCAGGAAACCTATTGTCCAGGCCTCCCTGGCTGGGATCACTCCCAGCTGCAGGAGGTCAGACTTGTGTCGTGGCAGCAGCATCCATTTTGTGATGCTGAGGCTTTGGTCAGAGGCTAACAGTGAAGTATGATTTTAACATGTCTTTCCCTCTAGAAGGGGGGAATAATATCCTCATGTCCAGAAATGGCATGGGGGTATTATTCCACAGTGTTAGACACCTTACACGACATGTTTCGATAAAGCCAAACCATAGTTACCATAACCGTCTAAGATTATAAGGCACTTTAAGAGTATATGGTAGGCTATATCATAGAACAGCTATAAGGACTTGGTTCCGAAAGCTGCAGACAGGCTCAGCTCATGCTAGAGCACCATCTCACATGTTACCAAGCACTCTGCCTCCAGGATTGTTAAGGCCTGCCATAGGAGTGACTGATAGGTACACATGTGTCTATATGTAAGTTAGGTATAGGAATACTACACCTAAGCAAGGAGTGATTACACGACCTTGCCCCAGCTGAGTGATCAGCCAGTTGTGTCAAACTGGAAGGCCAGGCCAGGGGTGGCATAATACATGCTGCAGCCCCTGGTAGGCCTAGGGTACACCTATGCCCTGGGTACCTAGGGTACACTGTACAGGGGCCAATAAGGTGATCCTATCCAAATGGGTTATGCACCTAAAGTACATAGTATTAATTTAGAGAGAGAACAGCAGGGCTGTGGGTCTGATTAGCAGGCCCACAGCCACATCTAAGTCGAAAACAAGTAAAGCAAAAGCAAAAAGTGGGGGTGAACATAGAAAGCAGACCCTACTCTCCTACACAACCTCCCCCCCCAAACTTAGGGACATTAAACTAACCTTGACCAGTTGAGTCTTCATGTTCTAAGTGGAAATATCTGGCAAGTCCATCTGCATTGGCATGGTCAGTCCCAGGTCTATGTTCCACTGTGAAGTCCATCCCCTGTAGGGAAATGGACCACCTAAGAAGTTTGGGATTTTCACCCTTCATCTGATTTAGCCACAAGAGGGGCTTATGGTCTGTCTGAATCTTGAAGTGAGTGCCAAACAAGTATGGCCTCAGCTTCTTCAGGGCCCAAACCACAGCAAAGGCCTCCCTCTCAATAGCTGACCAACGTTTCTCTCTAGGGGTCAGCCTTCTACTTATAAAAGCAATGGGCTGGTCTTGACCATCTACATTCAGTTGTGAAAGAACAGCTCCCACACCTAACTCAGAAGCATCTGTCTGGACAATGAACTCTTTGGAGTAGTCTGGACTTTTCAGAATAGGTGCACTGCACATGGCCTGCTTCAGGTCATCAAATGCTTTTTGACAGCTTACTGTCCACTGACCTTTCTTTGGCATCTTCTTGGAGGTCAAGTCATTAAGTGGTGTCACTATGGACCCATAGTTCTTAACAAACTTTCTGTAGTACCCAGTCAGGCCCAAGAAAGCTCTGACCTGAGTCTGGGTAGTTGGAGGAGCCCAGTCCTTTATGGTCTGGATCTTGCTCTCCAGTGGTTGAACCTGACCCCCACCAACTAGGTGGCCCAGGTATACAACCTTGCTCTGCCCTATCTGGCACTTAGTGGCCTTGATAGTGAGGCCTGCCTTTTGCAGGGCCTCTAAAACATTCCTCTAGTAGACCAGGTGATCCTCCCAGGTGGAGCTAAAGACAGCAATATCATCAAGATAAGCTGCACAATAATCATCCAACCCAGTAAGGACTTGATTCACCAACCTTTGGAAAGTGGCAGGTGCATTCTTCAAACCAAACGGCATTACCACAAATTGATAATGTCCTCCTGGGGTCGAGAAAGCAGATTTGGCCTTTGCACTCTCAGCTAGTCTGATTTGCCAGTAGCCTGCTGTCAGGTCAAATGTGCTCAAACACTTAGCAGCTGCCAGTCTGTCAATGAGCTCATCTGCCCTAGGTATTGGGTGGGCATCTGTCCTAGTGACAGCATTGAGACCTCTATAATCCACGCAAAACCTCATCTCTCTCTTACCATCTTGGGTGTGAGGTTTTGGCACAAGAACTACAGGACTAGCCCAAGGGCTCTCCGAAGGTTCAATGACTCCCAGCTCCAACATCTTTTGTACCTCAACTTTTATGCAGTCCCTGACATGGTCAGGTTGCCTGTAGATTTTACTCTTCACAGGCAGACTGTTACCAGTGTCCACCTCATGGGTGCACCAGTTTGTCTGACTTGGGGTCAGAGAGAACATATGTCTGTAGGATTGCAGAACTTGTCTGCAGTCCTGTTGCTGATGGACAGTGAGGCTGTCAGAAAAGACCACACCATCAACTGAGCCATCATCAGGGTTCTGAGTCAACAGGTCTGGGAGAGGGTCACTCTCTTCCTCCTGCCCCTCATCTGTAGCCATGAGTAGCCCCATGTCTGCCCTGTCAACATATGCCTTCAATCTGTTGACATGAAGCACCCTGTGGGGGCTTCTGGGAGTCCCAAGGTCCACCAGGTAGGTGACTTCTCCCTTTTTCTCAACAATAGTGTGGGGTCCAGACCATTTGTCTTGGAGTGCTGCTGGGGCCACTGGCTCCAACACCCACACTTTCTGTCCTGGCTGGTAAACAGTCAGTACAGCCTTTTGGTCATGCCAAGCTTTTTGGAGTTCTTGGCTTGCCTCAAGGTTTTTAGAAGCCTTCTTCATATACTCTGCCATCCTGGAGCGGAGACCAAGTACATAATCCACTATGTCTAGTTTGGGTTGTCTGAGAGGTCTCTCCCATCCTTCCTTCACCAAACACAGGATGCCCAAACAAAAGCTCAAAAGGGCTGTAGCCAACCCCCTTTTGTGGGACCTCTCTGTAAGCAAACAGAAGGCAGGGTAAACGGATGTCCCATCTTCGCCTAAGCTTGTCTGGTAATCCTTTTATCATTCCCTTTAGGGTCTTGTTGAATCTCTCAACAAGCCCATTGCACTGTGGGTGATAGGGTGTGGATAACTTGTAGTTAACACCACATTCCTTCCACATTGCAGTCAAGTATCCTGACATGAAGTTGGCACCTCTGTCAGAAATGACCTCCTTTGGAAAGCCCACTCTGGAGAATACTCCAAGCAGGGCCCTTGCCACAACAGGAGCTGTTGTGGTCCTCAGGGGAATTGCTTCTGGGTACCTGGTGGCATGGTCCACTATCACCAGTATGAATCTGTGCCCAGATGCTGTTTGTGGGTCCATTGGTCCTACAATATCTATGCCCACTCTTTCAAAGGGGACCCCCACCACAGGTAGTGGTATGAGGGGGGCCTTTGTGGTGCCACCTGATTTGCCACTGGCTTGGCAGGTGACACAGGAGCGACAAAACTCCTTAGTATCTTCTGACATATGGGGCCAGTGAAAGTGAGGGACAAGCCTGTCCCAAGTCTTGTTCTGGCCTAGATGTCCTGCAAGGGGAATATCATGGGCCAAGGTAAGAAGGAAGCCTCTGAACTTCAGTGGTATGACCAACCTCCTGGATGCACCAGGCTTGGGGTCTCTAGCCTCTGAATACAGTAGCCCTTCATCCCAATACACTCTATGGGTACCTTGAGCATTCCCTGCAGCCTCAGCAGCAGCCAGCTGTCTGAGGGGTTCAAGAGAGGGGCAGTCTAATTGAGCCTGCCTCAGATCTGCCCTTGAAGGTCCCCCTGTCCCAAGAAACTCAACCTGATCAGGTTCAAGTTCTTCTAGGACAGTTCCTTCAGGGCTCTCAGAATCATCCTCCTGGGAGGGCTGATCCACCACCTGAGGCAGGGGGGAAGGCACAGCCTTAACCCTACTGCTCTTTCTCTTGGGTTGTGACTGGTCCATAGTTTCAGGATCCAGCACTTGTTCAGTGGTGCACTTTTTGGCCTGTGACCTGGTCACAGCAAGGACATGTGCATCTATCCCCAGCATTTCTGCATGGGTCCTATACTCCACTTCAGACCAAACTGAAGTTTCAAGATCATTGCCCAGTAAACACTCTACAGGAAGGTCTGAACTAACAACAACTTTCTTGAGGCCAGTTACCCCTCCCCAGGAGAAGTTAACAATAGCCACACTATGGGAGGTAGTGGCATTGCTAGCGTTGGTCACTAGGTAATTCTCACCTAGTATGATCTGTCCAGGGTCCACAAAAGCAGGTGTCACCATTGTGATACTAGCCCCAGTGTCCCTGTAGGCCTGAGCCATTCTTTGGTTGATAAAAGGAGTCTGTCTGTACTTGCCCAGGTTACTGGGGCCTACAGTAGAGGACAAAGCTAAGTCCCCATCACAGATCAGAACAGCCTGAGTAGGTACTCTGACTAGGCCAGAATCCTCCTCAGTTCCCAGGGTTAACCCTACTACACCCTTTTGCTGGGAACCACCACTTACAGCTCAACTAGGGGGTACAGTTGCCTTAGGGGCAATGGTGGCTGGGGGCTTATCCTTTTTGGTGCACTCACTAAACCAATGTGAGTTGGACTTACAATAGTTGCACCATGGTTTCTTTTGGCCATCTTTCTTTTTATCCTTTTTGGGACCACCCTCCCCCTGAGCCTTTTGGGGGCCTGGTGAAGACTTCTGGTCTTTTTGTTTCTGATCATTACCCTTCTGGTCTGCCTTTTTCTGATCACCGCCCTGGTTCTGGTTTTTCTGCTTAACTCTAGTCCTGACCCATCTATCTGCCTTCTTTCCCAATTCTTGGGGAGAAGTCAGATCAGAATCAATCAGGTGTTGATGCAATAGCTGGTTTTGACAGTTGTTAAGTATTTGTTCTCTCATGATCAAATTATACAATCCTGTATAGTCCTTAACCTTACTTCCCATTAGCCAGCCTTCCAGAGCCTTAGTGGCACAATCTACAAAGTCAGTCCACACCTGAGTCTGTGTCTTCTGGGTATCCCTGAACAACAACCTGTATTGTTCAGTGGTTAGGCCAAACCCATCAATCAGAGCACTCTTCAGGACAGTGTAATTATCTGCATCCTCATCACTAACTGTGAGGAGCTTGTCTCTACCTTTCTCAGAGAAGGAGAGCCACAAGATAGCTGCCCACTGACTTTGGGGTACCTGCTGTACTTTGCAAGCTCTCTCCAAAGCAGTTATCCATTTGTGGATGTCATCCCCACACTTGTAGGGAGGGACAATCTTGCTCAGGTTTCTATTATCATAGTGCCTGTCTCTATCCTTAGGGATATTGCTGCCACCAGTGGGTTCTGACCCACTTAACATTTGCTCTCTAGCCAGAGCAAGCTTCTCCTTGGCAAGGGCAAGTTCTTCCCTCTGAATCCTCAGATTAGCTTCCCTCATTCTGGCTTCATGTTCCTTTCTCTCAGGGGAAGTCATTCCCCTGTGAGAGGAAACACTAGAGATGCTAGAGACATGGGAGTGGATGGATTCCCTTGAAGGGGATCTGTCCCTCCTGTTTCTCTGGTTAAGCCCACTTGGGGGTCTGTATGGGGGGACCCCATGCAAACTCCCATGTAAACTTAGGTTAGCCTGGCTAAGTCTTCCTACTTGGCCCTGGCTGTCTACCTCTCCATCTGAAGCGCCATCTGACTCCTCTGTGGTGGGTAGACCCTCCTCTGTACCTAGGGTACCTGCCTGAGAGGCCCTAAGAGCATCATACTCCTCTAGGAGTTGTCTTAACTGAAGGAGGGTAGGGTTTGCACCCTGTTTTATTCCTCTGGAGGTACACAATTGTCTCATCTCCTGGAATGTTAAGGTATCATATCTAGAGGGGGTCTTCTGCAGACCTGCCCCTCCTGAGAGAGCATCTACTTGATCTCCTCTCAGAGACATGATCTAGTGAGGGTGTGGTGTGTGCACCTACCTACACTAGTTGTTTCTACTAAACCTCTCTGGTAGTTGTAGTCAGGGTGTGTTACTCCCTTCAACCTACAACTACTAAGTCCAGTAGGACTTAAGTATTATAATCTATGTTATATGTACCTAGACAATATCTGTGTGATCTTTCAATTTAGTATCTCAAGATTACAATGGTATTACAACAGCAAGCTCAGATCCCAACCGCTGCTCACCAATGTGAGAAGTTGGCCTGATGTATGATGTCACTAGTTCTAGTGTACACCTTATATCAGTCCAAATACCCTTATGGTGATTGGTTGTAAAGTCAACCTTATAGACCAGCTATCCTAGTGGTAGCATGGACAAGAGCAGTCTTAGGCTAAACTCTGAATGGCATGTGAAGCCAGCTGTGATACCATATATAATCCCTTGAATACCAAATGAAAGGACACCACAACAGATATATATATAAAATAAAGTGTATTTATTCTAGTCAAACCCTCAGCACTCTTTATGAGATTAGAGGTAAGTACAACACAGTTTTATTTAAGCATACATTAAGTCACACAGGTAAGTAATACAGTTAGGCCATAGGGGCCACGCAAACCATATACTAAGTAAGTGGTATAAGGACCACTGTCACGGAAATAGAATAGGCCTAGGCCTAGGGAATCGCTGGGGCTACACTACACTAGCGTTAGTTAGGAAGTGGGAGGCCCACGGGATTCGTGTGCAGAGTGGAAACACTCACGCGTAATGCGTAAAAGTCACTAGCAATAGTACAGTTTAGAAAACGATAGATTTAGGACACTTCTGGAGTAGCTAGGAAGTCGAGACTGGAAAACTAGACACTAGGATAGTCACTATCCTGATGAGCACCGGAGTACCCAAGTTACCTAGCCCACAGGCTGCGGGTGCATAGGGGTGAAGTTGCGTCGGTTTTCGTCATCGACTCCTATGGATGCCTGAAGAAAGATGCTGACAGGCAGTCAGTGAAGAGTGTCCGGTGGATCCCAAGGCTGGGATCAAGAAGAGAGGAGACCTGCAAGCAGAAGGGACAGAGTCAAGGTCACTAGCCAGTGACCACGTGGAACCAGGAAGGAACCAGGCGATGTCGTGAAGATTGCAGGTGAAGGTGAAGCTTGTCGCTGCAGCCAGGAGGACCAGGAAGCGTCGAGGACGACCAGGACCAGGAGGCGAGCTGTCCCACGAAGGCTCTTGCTGTCGGCGGCGTCGAAGTTGGACTAGGACTCACCAAGCCTTGGCAAGCGGAACCCACGAAGAACGGAGGACTTGCTTCTGGTGCAGACCAGGAAGGTCTGGGGTGCTTCTTCTTTGCAGAGAAGCGGGAGCCAGTCTGGAGGAGCCAAACCAGCGTAGAAGATTTCAGGGTGCGTCGTCACAAAGGCCACTAGCCAGCGGGCAAGCAACCGGACAGACGCGGCAAGCAGGAAAATGCAGAAGGGCCCCACGCAGGACTCGTGGAGTGTGGGGGGCTGATCTTCGGTGCAGATGATGCTTGGGGTTGGGGCTTCTCAATCCCCGGTGCACAACTTCGAAGGTGCCTCAGAAGCTGCGCTTGAAGTTACTAGCCACTTTTCCCAGGTAGCCGGTCCCACGTCGCTCGTCGCCTCCACGGATCTCAGCTCTGCTGTGGATGTGGATCAGGGTCGGAGAAGTCTGGAAGTCAAGGCTCTGGTCGGGCTCTGCAGTCGGTTCCTCGTAGAACGTGGGAAAAGCAAAGGGTAGTCTATTGATGGTGCCTGTTTGCACAGGGTAGCCACTCCTTGGCCACAAGGGATATTCTTCAGTCTTCTTCTTTCGTCGAATGTCGAAGGTCCAGAGTTTCTGTTCAAGTTTGCAGGTTCAGGATAATCTAAAGTCTTGAGGCCCAACTCCCACTCTTATACTAATCTGGGGGGCTGGGATACCTGCTAGGTCACGCCTTATGGGTGGGACCTGGGAGGGGGTGGTTACACCCACTTCCCTTTGTCCAGTTTCACGCCAGAGCTGGGGCTGGAGTGCCCCAGCGCCTGTTTGAACTGGACTATGCAAGGAACACCTTGTGTGCCCCAGGCATGTCTCATTCCTTTCAGCCCACCCTGCCCCAATACACTAAAGGCTGTCTGGGGAGGTGCTAGCACCTCCCCAAGCAGGAAACCTATTGTCCAGGCCTCCCTGGCTGGGATCACTCCCAGCTGCAGGAGGTCAGACTTGTGTCGTGGCAGCAGCATCCATTTTGTGATGCTGAGGCTTTGGTCAGAGGCTAACAGTGAAGTATGATTTTAACATGTCTTTCCCTCTAGAAGGGTGGAATAATATCCTCATGTCCAGAAATGGCATGGGGGTATTATTCCACAGTGTTAGACACCTTACACGACATGTTTCGATAAAGCCAAACCATAGTTACCATAACCGTCTAAGATTATAAGGCACTTTAAGAGTATATGGTAGGCTATATCATAGAACCTGTTTATTACTGAGAGCGCACGAACAACTATTTCGTTTTGTGTGGACATTAACTTTGCCGGCGTGCTCCGCTGGCGTGTGCGCCACCTCTCAAGGGTCCCAGCAGATCCGGAAGGAGCTTTTCTGTTTGTGGATTTAACGTGAGGACTGCAACCTTGGACCGGCTGTGTGGCGACTACTGGAGAGAGAGACAGTGACTCTGTGGATGGAACCTGGTATTTACTGCAACACCCATACGAAGGTAAGCCTGCCTGCTGGGTTTGTTCGTCCCTAGGGGGGGGTTATTTTCTCGCATCGGAGGGTGCGGGCTGCATTTCGCCTCTCGGGGCAGCGACAACCAGCACGGGTGGGCGGTTTCCAACGATGGTGTATCCGCATTTGATCCACACTCCGGTAGGGAAGTGATACAAGGACCACAACGCATATACACGTAGTGTGATCCGGTAGTGGGAGCAAGACTGTACATCATTAGATTCGTCTTAATCTATACACAACGCATTGACAAACACAGTTGGCTCCTATTACCTGTCCTGAGATCAACATCACTTCGAGCAGCCAGCAGGAGGAACTCCCCACTCTATGGGGGGGGTATAACAGGGCATAAACAACGATTAATTGTCCGAGTAGCATTGCAACATGGAAGAAGAGGCGGAACGACGAGCGGCAGCAGCGACCCTATTCAGCAGGAAAACAGGGGTGCACAACAAAGGGGACAACACCCTGAGAGGGGACGCTTCAGTACAACCAGTAGAAGATACCATTAAAAAACTGGAGAAACTTAAAAGAAATGAGGTGTCCAAATGGTGGGAGGCGATTTCTCTACAGAATTATGTAGATCAGAACATGGCGCCAAGAGGACTAAGAATTTTTATTACTCCCACATATGAAGCCCCCAACCCCAAAATGCTGGAGGAATGGTCGGAACACTCAGCTGCAAGCTCCAAAGGCATGATGGGCATATTGATCAAGTATGCTTGGCAGGACAGGGAAGAGCTTCTAAAACAGATCAAAACCCTTACTGCAGACTTGCAACAGATGGTGGACAATGATGCTTTAAAGAAAATCCTAGACTCCATGAAGGAACGTCTTACCAAATATGAGGAAGAGATTAAAGCTAGAAAGCAAAGGAAGATGAACAGAGATTACTCGGATTATGAAAAGGGAAGGATCCTAACGTTCAGTAGAAAATATGACCATTTGTATACCACACAGGACACCCTCAGACAAACCATTCCCACTGCAAATAACATCCTGGTATCTGAAACCCCCACTGTAAGTGATGTCGAATCAGATGTATCTGAAGGCAACACATCTGGTGAGGACTGTAACATCAGACAGGTCAATTTTTTAGAGGAGTTTCGGGACCGACAAACAAACACGGGACAATCAACAACCGAGAACCCGGGGACGAGGAAGAGGACGTGGCAGGGGAAGCGCCGCCACAGAAAAAAGAGATTACAACAACGCTGGGAACGCAGACAAAGGAAGGGGAGCCATGGGAAACAGAAAAACACGCTCCAACAGAAATTACTAATGGATACGAACATGGTAAATTTAACGGTTGTAAATCTATCCAAAAGACCATCATCCGACATAGAAAAGAGAACCCTATGTTTGGGCCTTTCCTTCTGTCCGTCCTCTCCCTTTAACTACACTGAAACACGCATTGACTTATTCAAATATGCGAGGAAACTGAAACTTAAAAAGTGGTTCAAACTGAAAGGACAGGAACATATACCTGGTAGTGGTAATACGAACAACAACGCCATGGGTAATCTTACGATCAATGATATTGATAATCTTTTGGTTTTAGCTGATTTAGCGCATGATAATACATCTAATGATGATGAGATCCGCACCACTCAAATCTTAGGGGAGATGGATCTCACTCAAGGGGCAGCAGCATGCACTAATTTCAAAATCAAATCTACTTTTGTGCCCCCCCTTCCCCACGACAACATTGACACTTTCCAGGACTGCATTGCCAAATCTCTGGTTGATCTCAGATTCAGTAAAAAATACTCGGGTAGCCGCACGAACAACTTATCTTACACTCAAAGACAGGCATTCAAAACTCTAGCCAGTGACACCACTCTAGTTATACGCCCAGCTGACAAGGGGGGCAATGTGGTTATCCTAGACAGAGACTACTACATTAGTGAAGCATTAAGACAACTGCAAGACATCAATTTCTACATAACCATATCCTGGGACATCTACAACTTGAGCATCACAGAGATCTGGGACAAACTTACTGATTGGAAGGACAAGGGCCTCTTAGTATGGGAAGAATTTTGCTATTTAAAAAGGGACCATCCCAAACTTCCCATATTGTACTTACTACCGAAACTCCACAAAGATAAAGTCAGACCTCCTGGTCGCCCCATTGTCTCTTCCATAGGGAGTGTCAGTGAACACATCTCTAAGTATGTGGACCATTTCCTGAGGGAATATGTCATATCCCTTCCCAGTTATTTGAGGGACACGAAAGACTTTCTTGGCAAAATTGAGGAATTGACCTGGGAGCCCACCTACCTCTTTGTCGTGCTGGATGTCCAGTCCCTGTACACGATAATTAATCACCAACAGGGGATGGAAGCCTGTGAGTACTTTTTGAGGCAAAGACCGATCAGATACATGGAACATAGCCGTATGATTATGGAAATGATCGATTTTTGTCTCAAAAATAACATTTTTTCTTTCAATGGCGCCCTCTACAGGCAGGTAAACGGTACTGCCATGGGTTCCTGCTTTGCTCCCAGTTTCGCCAATCTATTCATGGGCTTCTGGGAGCAAGAAATAACAGCCAGCAGGACCCTGGAAACCGATTTCCGGAAAGTTGTCATGTGGCGTCGCTACATTGATGACTTGTTCATCGTCTGGAATGGCACCAGAGGTGAAGCTGAGGAATTTATCTCGAAACTGAATACCAACAGTTACAACATTGTTCTGTCTGGGAGTATTAATGACATCAAAACGGACTTTCTTGACGTAGGACTGGAGGTAGTACAGAATAAAATATGCACCACTCTCTTTCGGAAAGCTACAGCGGGCAACAGCATCTTGCATGCCCTCAGCAGCCACCCCGATACTCTCAAATGGAGTATACCCTATGGGGAGCTGCTGAGGGCAAAGAGAAATTGCAACAATCCCGATGCATACGGTGCAGAGAGGGACAACATTGTCAGCCGGTTTCAAGCTAGAGGCTATCCCAATTGGGTTCTCAAAAAAGCGAAAGAACGCGCGGAAGGGATTGATAGGGTAGACACCCTCAAAGACAGAGTAGAAAGTACCACTGATGATACCTCAGATGTGGTCCGGGTGATCCTCACATACAATTCTGATGCACATAAAATCCAACGCATTTTCGCAAAACATTGGGATATCCTTAAGTCAGATGGGGTGGTTGGCAATCTGGTTCCTGACAGGCCCAGTATCACCTACAGGAGGAATAAAAACATCAGGGACATAGTAGTCAGAAATGATATCACTGACCGCACCACCAATACTGGCCATGGCCTCATGGGATTTTTCCCATGTGGCCATTGTAAAGCCTGCAGAAACAGCACATTTAAAGACAATCTGACATATGGTGGGGTGTCCAAGAAAATCACGCAATTTCTCACGTGTAGTACCTGTTTCGTGATTTATGCCATTGAGTGTACGTGCGGACTTTGGTACATAGGGAGTACCACATGTCCTGCCAAAAAGAGAGTGATGGAGCATCTAAGGGCCATTACCAATAATGACCCCAAATACCCGGTTGCTCGTCACTTTTTCTCCAAACATGGTTCCAACATTAATGACATGAGTTACTGCATTTTGGAGCATATACCTAGGAATCCCAGAGGTGGGGACAGAACTCTTCACCTCAGACAACGTGAATCTAGGTATATTATTGATTTTCAAACAAAGAGCCCAGGTGGATTGAACATGGATGAGGAAATGTCAATCCACCTTAAATAATGAGGAACCATACAACTGTAATCACAGCAAGCTAACATTTTATGTCCTAATTGCTCCTTTACCCTTCCAGCATACCGTGTTTTTATGCTCACCCATGTACAGCCAATTCTAGCTGTTTTGTCATTTAACAGTCTCTTTTTCGTTGTGTATGCTATGCTTCTTAATACTTTTTTTATTGTGTTAATCTTATGAGCTATGTTATTCGTTGCACTGACATGTTCATTTTTTGTATTATTTACAGGAGAGAAGGAAGGAGCCCTTCACTTTGACTCACCGGCACGGGCATCCTACCCTTTCACTCCATGAGTTCACTCTTCACTTGCTCATCACCTCAATCTTTTCCACTGACGGTTTCTTGATAGAGCATATGAGCACGCTCATTGGCTAAGATAAGTCCTATGGTTCTAGTCATCACGTACACTTTTTATGTCTGTACAGCTAAACTATTGCAGTATTATGTTTCGGTCCTCGTTATTTAGCGCTAGTCATAACATTACTAGGTAGTTGCCTGGGCATTTGCCCGGAATTTGCCATTCACTTGACCCCTGTTTTTAGCTCACGCATTTTCGTGTCAATAGTTGGGGTCACCATTGCCATGGCAACCACCGTTTTCGTTTAATACTACCCGTACAATTTCTTGGGTCCAGCAGTACAGCCACAGGGATGTTCCGCACTTGTGTAGACACATCACATTGCATCATTGATTAATTCATTTAACTTTGATTTCGGATTTATTTTGAGCATGCAATGTTTTCCTCTGTACCAATACTGTTTCTACCACTCTAATATGGCCGCTGCCTTGGCTCTAACTCTTTCTAGTGTGATGACAGCGTAATTTCAATGCTTTATCCGCACTTATGTAGACACGTCACATTGCATCATTGATTAATTAATTTAACTTTGAATTTCGGATTTATTGAGCATGCAATGTTTTCCTGTGTACCAATACTGTTTGTACCACTCTAAGATGGCCGCTGCCCTGGCTCTTTCTAGTGTGATGACAGCGCAATTTCAATGCTTTATTAGGACTGTTGGGTAACACAATTTCACACGTGATCAAGGCTTGTCGCCGAAACGCGTAGTGTGAATTAAACTCTTGGATTATTGACTTCGTTGTTTCACCTGTTTATTACTGAGAGCGCACGAACAACTATTTCGTTTTGTGTGGACATCATAGAACAGCTATAAGGACTTGGTTCCGAAAGCTGCAGACAGGCTCAGCTCATGCTAGAGCACCATCTCACATGTTACCAAGCACTCTGCCTCCAGGATTGTTAAGGCCTGCCATAGGAGTGACTGATAGGTACACATGTGTCTATATGTAAGTTAGGTATAGGAATACTACACCTAAGCAAGGGGTGATTACACGACCTTGCCCCAGCTGAGTGATCAGCCAGTTGTGTCAAACTGGAAGGCCAGGCCAGGGGTGGCATAATACATGCTGCAGCCCCTGGTAGGCCTAGGGTACACCTATGCCCTGGGTACCTAGGGTACACTGTACAGGGGCCAATAAGGTGATCCTATCCAAATGGGTTATGCACCTAAAGTACATAGTATTAATTTAGAGAGAGAACAGCAGGGCTGTGGGTCTGATTAGCAGGCCCACAGCCACATCTAAGTCGAAAACCAGTAAAGCAAAAGCAAAAAGTGGGGGTGAACATAGAAAGCAGACCCTACTCTCCTACACATGGAGTCCATTTTAAAGAGAGAACAGCTAGGCTGAGACCCTGAATGACAGGATCTCAGGCCAACTAAGTCGAAAAACCAGCTAGATACTAGGCAAAAATTTGGGGGTAACCATAGTCAGATATTCACCTTCCTACACTAGAGTAGACGACGATTTCCTTTTCGAAGCATGACTCCCCCTGGACTCCTCACCTCTCAGCGACGATCCTGCCGCTGGAGTCTTCGCCGCCGAGCCCGACGCCGAAGGAGAGCAAACAGGGACCAGCTGCTTCGACGTCGACCGCTCCACTGATAATCCATAGAGCCTAATCCTCTCTCTCTCCCCTTCAAAGTTCTCTTGGAGAGGTCTTTACAATGACGACATGTAGCTGGAGAGTGAGATTCTGGCAAACAGACGATACACACAGCATGTGTGTCTGAAGAAGCCTTCTTTTTGCCACAGGAAGGGCAAGGCATAAATAACGAAGGCATTTTTCTGTTGAAAATAGTCAGAAAAACACAGGATACAAACTTCCTCACAGATATTAAGAGGAAGCTTTAAAAAAGTACTAGAAAAGCAATAATTCTTTACTGAAAAGTCAAAAAGGAGAAAGCTGAATTCCAGGGTCCTGACTGAAGGAGCCGGAAAGAACAACTGACCCAACTGTCACCCCTGAGGCATGATGGGATACTACAGTCAGGGCTGCCTTAAAGGCACGGTGCTAGTTTTTACCTGTACAGAGCTTTTCAGTCTCTATGGTATTGTATTGCAATGCAGCCTGCAGGCTAAAATGTTTTTGTGATCTGTGTTTCTCACAGTGTTCTCTTTTCTTTCTCATGAGTGATTTTACCTCATTAAAAAAAAAAGAGATTTAGGTGTATTATTATACCTATATGTTTTATTGGATGTTTATATATACATTGTCTAGCCTTTTATGGGGGCTGCATTTGCTTGGAAAAAAATGATATATGTTTATACATATACAGAGCTGTATATATGTATGGTTTTTACATATATAATTTTATTATTTCCGGGGTCCCCGCACATGGGCGGGAATATTTAGTGCTTATGACTATTGATGAGGCTCCCCTGGAAGAGAAGCATAGTGCCGGGACGGTTGCTCCTGTTGCAGTCAGCTCCTTCCAGGACCATGGAGCAGTGTGCCCACTACAGTCCCCTGACACAGCCTGCCCTCCTACTCATGTGTGTCATTCAACACTGTGCACATTCACTGTGGGTTCAGCATGGCTCTGCCTCTGTGGCATTGTTCCCTGGCCTAGGTAGTATTTTTCACATGTGTGATACATTTGTCCACTGAACAGGGATACATCAGTTTGCTTGTGCATACTCACACTGGGCAGTGCCTGTGTGGCTATTCACAACAATCTGTTGATGTTTGTTTGTGACCAATATGTTTTGGCAGCCCTACAAGGTGATGTCGTGTTAATGAAGCTAGTTTTCAAGCACAGTTATTGTAACCCTGAATAAGAGGTGTCACTTCTTGGTCGGTATCAGTCAAATTGACTCAGGTATGGGTGGGTGTGTGCGGGAGGGGCGTACAAGTTCAACCCTGATGTTTCATTGCCAGTTCTGACTTGTGTGTGATGATTCGCAGTACAGAAAGTCACCGTGCAGTGCCCCCGTGATGTTGGCCAGTGCTTAATGTTCGTGCTTTGTAGCCTGTGTCAGTTTTTGACAATCATGTATCCTGCTTGTACATTTTTGGCACCTGTGTGTGGTTCAGATGCTACACAGTTGTGACTTTGTGTGCTGACATCTGTGGGTACATTCTGGCTTGCCATGAGGGGGAACCCACAGTACAGCTACGCTTTTTTGCTAAACAATTGCAGGCCCATTAGCTTAGCATTGTCCTGGGTGTGGACATGTGTGCCACTCCAGATGACAGTCAGTAGGTCATATGTGTAGACAACTGTGTGATAAGGTGACGGATAGCCATGTGACAAATGACATTATTCAAGTTGTTACTCAGAGAAAATGTCCATTGGCACTCACTACACCTGTCAACATGTCTCAATGTTTCATATGCTTGACCTTGTTGTTTTGTCGTGAAGGACAATGATGTGCCTGCATGACAGATGTCTCCCAAGGAAGTGCAAAAGACACCACCTTTACACTTTCCAGGGACACGCTGGCACATTTTAAAGTAAGGCACAGTTTGAGCAAAACTTGTTTGGAGTTCATACATATACATGTTCCCATAGTGTGGTAGCATTTGGGTTAGTCCTTGGTTGTTGCTGATACCAACTGTCAAGTCATCCAGACCACCGTGGTGCTATGTATATGTACTTACTGATACGCCATTTCTGCCTAACAGTGGCTGATTTGAATGAGTCTGGCAGCTCAGACAATGACTGTGTACATGTAGTCTGGTGTGCACCTCCTTGTGTGACTTCTGCTATACAGACACATGTGTGTTGTGTTCACAGAGTGCCACGTTCACACATTCTAGACATGTCCATTGTGTAAAGGGTTGTGATTCTCCAGGAGTCACAATGTATTTCTTTGGGGTTTCAAAAGTACTCACAGGTCTCTGAGTGTGGGGACACCTTCTGCATTGGCATGTGGTATTTGGCTTTGGGTGCGACAATACTCTTTGGTTCACAGTGAACAAGCGGTAGCATGATTTCATAGTCTTGCTGTGCTCAACTGATCCCAGACACTAGCTTCTCATGATCTTGTGATTTCAAGTTATTTGCTGTTGTGTCCTAATTTTCATTGTTTCCAAGAGGCATGGTGGGTCAACCAACTGGGGAGTGCAGGGCTTACATATGTGGGGAGTATTCTAGATGTTACTCATGATGCCTTTCCTGATATGCACTGTTGCCTATTTTGTTTGGACTCATGTGTCAGATGTATACAGGTGACTGATTTTTTCCAGTCTCTTCATCTTGCCCACAGCATCATCGGAGGACACCGAGGGAGACACCGGCACAGACGTGGAGGAGGGATCGAGCAGTGGTGCCACCACTGCTGAGGAGTCGGCGGACTCAAGTGGCACCGAGGGTGAGGGGAGTGAGGCGGAGGACCTGCCCAGTACCAACACTGACTACGAGGCTGACGGGTCCGAAGCTGAACTCCCTGAGGGGGCGGAGGCTGCTCCAACAGCTGGCAGCAGCACTCCATCCGTACCCGCCCCCTCCATTCCCATCACCGCCCTCCCACTTGCTCAGGTCCCTTCTGTCCGTGCTAGGCCACACCGTGTCTCCTTCGTGCCAGGCACCGCACCCCCTGCCCCTGTCCCCCCTGCTGCCATCACTGCCGAGTCTGTGGACATTCAGCGGCAGTTGCAAGTTGGGCAGACATCGATCCTGACTGTCCTCCATGGCCACACCAGACTGCTGACCCAGATGGTGTCGTACATGGAGGGTATGTCTGACCAACGGATGTTGCTGAGGTCCATGGACTCGTCACTGACGGCAGTACTGAGTCACCTGCAGCGCTAAATCCCCCCCCCACCCCTGCCCCATCCACAAGTCCCACACCCATGCCTGTCCCAAGCACACCAAGACATCCACACACACGCACCCCACCAGACACAAGCAGCACACCACCACGTAAGGGCAAGCGCACACCTCCTGACACGCACACTCAGGGGGAAGCAGGCACACCCACTGGGTCTGGGGCACCAGGCAGGCACGCAGCCACAGTCCTCGTCCACATGACTCACTCCCCAGTCCCTCCGATGTCACTCCCCTTGGCTCCCCTGCCCCAGATTCGGAGAAGGAGGCCTACTTTGCTGGGCTGGGCCTCAGCCCCACTAGTTCACCTGGCCGGAAACGGTCAAGGCACTCCACGGGTAGGGGAGTTAAGTCCCCCAGCCTGTCCACCACCTCCCCCAGTAGCGCTGCAACCCATCCCTCCGACCCCCCCCCCCTCCTTGGGTCCTGTTGTTTCTCCGGGTGCAGGGGAGACGCTTGAAGAACTGGCAGAAGTGTGCAGCGCCGAGCTCACCTCCACCTTTGGCGCTGCCCCACCCCCTGTGGTGGAGTCGTCCGTCCCTGCACCCACCACACCTACCCTTCCCCCTCCTGTCCCTGCGGTGCCTGGTCCTTCCCCACATGATGCCCCCCCCCCCCAGTCGACGACACAGACAAGCTAGGGGAGACGCATGGCCATGTGTCCCCACCCAAGGACTGATGATATGGACTGGCCATTGGCCTTTGTGAATAGTCTCGTTTACACATTATTATTTTCATGCTGAATAAAGCATTTTCTATTTTCGTTAGAAAAGTCTTGCATTTCAGGTATTGATGTTGATGCTGATGCTACAGGAGATGGGGTTGTGGGCATGTGTTATTTTTCAGGGAAATGTTGTAGTCTGCTGCTCATGCGGTGGAACCTGGTATCTGCGTGCCATCACAAGGTCTCTGCAAAGATTCTTTGTCGTGTATGCTCTTTGTGTTTGGAGACATTGTCCCAAGGAGTGTTCCTTCCTCTGTGGAACCTGACATCTTCCCTGCAGAGAGTTGCACAATTGTTGTGTTGACCTGTGTCTACATTTCCTTTGTTGGTGATGGATCCCTTCAACTCTGGCCATGCCTGCTCAGCAATGTCTCCGGCTGCATCGTCTGTGCCATCCAGCTACTCACTGTACTTGTGTATTCAAAACCCGCAGTGGCCCACCCAAATGCGCCCTTGGCCCACCCAAATAAAAATTCCTGGAGCCGGGCCTGGTGCCAAAGAAAGGCGGGTTTGTGCACCTGCTGCTGGGAAGAAATAAAGTGCGGTTGCAGGTGATTAGAGGCACTCTTGAGAGACGTGTTTTAAAGGAACCGCGCGCAACGAGGACCCGATTAATTAACTCTAAAATGGCAGAGAAACATAGGGGGCGGTGTGAGGAAAAAGTGGATTTTCCTGTAAGTTCCAAGTACATCTGTGAGGTGTCCGAACACCCGTCTGCAACGCTGTGGTGCCCGCCTGCGGTCTGGCTTGCCGGATCTAAAACCACAAACTGCTAATGAACCAGGTGTCGGAGCAGAAAAAATTACTTTGAAACTGCTGAACGGGCAGGATAACTTCCCATCATGTAGTAACAAGCATTGGCATAGCCAATAGGTCTCGTATTTGGGACCTTATAAGTGTTTAGCCATGCAACAGTAGATGTTGTTGCACCAAGGGTATTGTACTGCATAACTAAATACTTATAAGGTCCCAAAGGCGAGACCTATTGGCTATGCCAATGCTTGTAACATTGTTTTTTTTGCTCCCCACGCCACCCCTAGTTTGAACCGAGCCATATTCAAATAAATCTTGACCCTGCTCCCCATGGGAGCAATCCACTCAGAACTGCCATGGCATATCCTCCCTGGTCCGAAAACAGGCTGAAAAGCTTGAAAGCTATGGTGGTGTAACCAGGGAGCTCCAGACAATACATTATTGGTTTACTTCACTGTGTGCTGATTGGATTATTCACTAAACAACCAATACGTGCCCCTCCTATACATTACTTCTTGAGACGCCCGGACACTTGAAATAACACTATCCCGCCCACCTTACCGCGTATGTCCTCAGCTCTGCAGCCTCAGGCCTCCGATCACGGCACCTGCCACAAGTGCGCAACAGCTCCCTCAGGCGGCGCCAACGCCGCAGCAACGCCCGTGCGCACGGCGGAGGGATCCGGTGGAGAGCCGCTCTCCACGAGTTTGCGGTGAAGCACTAAGACTGAAATAGTTCCGGCTAGTTTTGACAACTTTCTTCTAATACAGGCTATTTCGTTGTACGTATTGCAAAATCAGAAAAATATTACTTCATCTTGAACACAATCTCCGCTACTATAAAGAGTTTAGAGTCGTATTCGTTAAAACGGAAGGTTACGCGGAAGATTACACGGAGGGTCGTATCTTGCTTGAATGAGGAACTGAGGTTTTTTAAGACAGACAAGTTTGGCGCTGTAATTTGACAGATGTCGCCTTGACAAAAATATTAATTATGAAGGACTAAAAGGATGACATGATTTTATTTGTTGTTGGCTTAGAGCGAGCTAATAGCTCTCTTTTAGACCATTGATGGATAGATACATGGCACTGGTTAAGGTTATCATTATACACGCCCATACTCCTGCAAGTGACTCCTAATATTTAAAGCCTAAATTTGTTTTATTTCGTCTTTTCACAGTTGTAAAATACGCCACGTCTAAGCAGGTCAGGGGAGAAATTTATTTTTCCCGATTTTGTTTCCAAAGTCTCTCACTTTTTTCATCCCCAAATGTTGACATGTATAGTTAGCAGACCACTTTAAGCATTATTTAAAATTGCAGTTGCCTACTGCTAGTTACCCTTGCAATATTTAGTTTCCTATTTTCATGACCGGATAATGTGAGTGCCCTACATTTATAGATATCCTCATGTTTTTGGCTGAATGTGATTTTGAGGTAGGTGTGTGATCCATACCATATGTGGATGTGCCTAATGTTGACTATATATATGTGAGTGCCGCCCCACTGCTCTTAGAGCAGTAGAAAAAGGGAAAATAAAATGATAATAACGCAAGGTTATTATGATTTTAGTTTTCCCTTGTCAGGCAGTTTTAGGGGGCGGGCTTGACTGTCTTCACAGCCAGCAGGGGAGGAGTGGTTGAGGCACCTAAGTGTGCATGCCGGTTTGGCCAGCTAGCTTGGGCCGGCCAAACCATCATGCGCATTTTGCATGTTCTGTGTGGTGTACAGCCTGGGTGGAGAACATGTACAGGCTCCCGCTCCGTCCGAGCACCGAAACGCGACGCTCAGACCAATCACCACACCCGTTGTCTGACCGGAGGGGGAGAGAGGGACCGCAACCCCCAGCTCACCTTGCCGCCTCTACACCGCCGTCATGCAGCCTGCACGCACAGCAGGAGGCACTTAAAACCACCTTGGGGCTCCCACAACATGGTCCGTCTGCACCCGTTCGAGAGGAGGCGGTGCTGGGCCAGGTCTCTTAGCCCTGCGTTTTGGACATACAAATGAGGGTACTGTCACCTTTAATAAATTCTACTCAGTAGTTATATATTTATTTCTGTTGCCTATTGCAAAGCCTCAACTATTAAGGAGAAGTGTGCGCCCCTCTGCGGCTCACCCTAAGATCTAGTTATGTTATGTTATGGGCATTTCTAAAGCGCAAACGGTTACCCAAGGGTATTCTGGAGCTAGCTGCTTTCCTCTAAGCATTGAGGTGGAGGCACATTTACAGGTTAAAGAGCCATGTTTTTAGTTGTTTCCTAAATGTTAGGAGATTGGTGGAGTTTCTCAAGTGGAAGGGGAGATCGTTCCAGGCCCTTGCGGCACCAGCAATGAAGCTTCTCCCACCCCATGAAACTCTTTTTATGGGTGGTACTGATACCAACTTTGCCCCCAGGGAGCGTAGTGTTCTTTTGGGCTGGTACCACTGTAGCTGCTGCTTTAGGTAGTCTGGGCCGTGCCCTGCAGTGCCTTATACACGATGCACAGAGCTTTAAAACGTACCCTTTTCCTCGCAGGCAGCCAATGGAGTTTTTTGATCTCGTTAGCAATTGGCATAAATTTGATGTGCCGGTGACCAATCTTGTTGCTGCATTTTGCAACAGTTGGGAGCTTGTTCATAAAGTGTTCTTGAATGTTTAGGTAGAGACTATTACAGTAATCTAGCCTAGACATGATAAGTGCCGTGACAACTGTCCGCCTACTGTCTACCGGCAAGAAGTGTGTAGTATTTTCTTAATCATTTTGAGGAAATAGAAGGTGATTGAAGCTACAGCATTTATCTGGTCACCAAAGTTGAGCTTATCGTCAACTATCACTCCCAGGTTCTTTGCCTTCCTGGTAGGTATGGGAAGAGTACCCAATGCATCTGGCCACCAATTTGGGGCCCAGAAATTGGGGTCAATAAAATGACCTCAGTCTTGCCTAAATTGAGACATCCACCTCCCAACTGCCTCCATACAGTCGTGGAACTGAATGTCAATTCCTGCTCCCTGTCCAGGACGCAGAGCCACCACAATTTGTGTGTCGTCTGCGTAGGAGGTAAGGTTGAACCCAAAGGAGCCAATTAGGGATGCTAAGGAAGAAACATACACGTTAAAAAGTGTCGGACTGAGGGAGGACCCCTGTGGTACTCCGCAGGGCAGGGAGAAGGGTTTGGAACAGAATTCGTCAAACGCCACAATTTAAGATCTGTCCATTAGGAAGGACTTCAGCAACTTCCATGCCTTACTCTGGACCCCACTTTTGTAATTGATCAAAGTGCTGTCATGACATGTAGACCAGGAGCCAGAGATGTAGTTAAGTAGATGTATTGGTTCAGTTAAGTTGGTACAAGGTGCCCCACCGGGAGCAGCATCCTGCTGCTCAGCCCCACTCAATCTAACTGATCACTCATTCAAAGCATGCACACACACTCAACATTCTATGACATCACACTCATGCAGGCTGAGCAGCCAGGACTAAGAAGCATAGGATATAACATATCTCATTCCTTTAGAAACAATAAAACAACAAGAAGCAAAGTGAAGAAAATAATTACATTTCGTTTCTTGGAAATTAAATCAAGATAGGTCACAAAATCATATTAGATAAGTAAATGCATTCTTAGTTCACAATATTAATCAAATAGCATTCTAGGATATTAAGATCAACAAGATCAAATAAAATGATAAGAGATAAATGATTCCTCTCTAGTTCACTTAAGATCATATAGCATAAATAATTGTGTTCTTCATATAGAATGGTAATGAAACATGAAAGGTCACATTTAAAAGAATTGCACATGTTTCAGGCAGGGTGCAATCAAAACAGATTGCAAATGTTTCAGGGAAAATGCAATCACAACACTTACCCCATACACCCTGAAGAACACTGCATGGAAAATGCAATCAGCACACTTACCCAGTACTCTCTGGAGAACACCACAACACACCTATCTCCCTCTGCTAAAGAACATGAAAAGAAAAAAAATGTGCACATGTTCCAGTATGGATGTAATAACGCACAATAAATGATGTGCGAGGGAGAACAAAATGTAATGCACGCCGAACATTACAGTTTAAATAGCTAGTGCACTACCAATGCAACCGTGACGTGCGAGGCAAAAGATAAAAATAATGCACATGACAACTACAACACTAATTCTTGAGTACTCTGCCAACGCAACCCTGACGTGCGAGGCAAAGCACCTTCCCAACACAACCCTGACGTGTGAGGGACATTCCTAACGCAACCTTGACGTGCGAGGGAGACTGCCAACGCAACCTTGACGTGCGAGGCAAAGCACCTTCCCAACACAACCCTGACGTGTGAGGGACATTCCCAACGCAACCTTGACATGCGAGGGAAAAGCAAAAAATAAGTACTGCACGGGGTACACCTAGAAATGGACAAGGTACTTCACACAAACAGAAATCACTGTGCACCTGGAAATGTAATGCGTACCTAATACTTAAAAATATGCACATATCCATAGTGCAACCACATCCACACTGAAGATTCACTTATAAACTGAACACAACTAAATACCAGAAAATTTACCGAACGACATAAAACAACACACATGCCACATAACACCCTTCCATACCGCTCACATGTACCACTCACTATTACCGCTCACACGTATCACTCACTACCACAAATGATAGCCTGTATGGGTGGTACATAAAAAAAACTTCATGACATTATGCACCATAATTGAATGGCTATATACTCAAACAAGTCAAATCAATTAAAACATTAGGTGAGTGACACCCGAGCCCACAGCGCAAATAGCACCAAAATAAATCCACTTTCGGCCCGCGATGTGAAAGGGAAAACCAGCAAACAGGCTTGCGGGCAGCAACTCACTAGTTCAAAGTATAAATGGGTCCACAGATCGACTATCACGCTAGAGTCACTATAGCACGGTGCCAGTGTTGGAAAATGATCAATTTGAAAGATACCTCAGTTCGTTGCTCATGCGCTATCATCTTTAAACAGGAGAATTCACGCACGTTGGGTCGGTTTCTCCTTTCAGCCTACAGTCTGCCATGCTTGACCCAAAGACCTCGCTATTACAGACAAAATTAATCAAAGTAGTCACCGTTGTGCCTCGGTCCTCACGTAGTCTCGGTTTCCGCTTTGCAGATACGTTGCCGCTGAACTACTTTGTCGAAGAACAGCTGGATCATGCCTTGCCGCATGCAGATCCGCCATTTTCAATAACGTGGCGCAGTGGTGTTGTCAAAGCAACGTACAGCATCCTTGCACGTTGAATTACGTCGTTTTGCAATACCGCCCGATGAAAACAGCGTTCTGGGGTTACCTAGGAAACATCCGGCGTACATTGTCAGTACGCGTCTCACTAAGACGGACATCAGATTGGAACCGGATGGAGGGCACAGCTCATGGTACCCCACGCTCTTAAAAGAACCTTGCGCCAGCTAACAGAATGCCGGTAGGTGTTTGAACAATAACACACGCTGAGGCAGGCACCAAGGTACAACTTCTCACCGTTGTCTCCACTGCTTTAAGTCAGTAGTGCACTCCGACAGTTACCGCACACCAATCCTCCATGTGAGCGTGAAGTTCTGTCAAACACTCCTCGGGGCTCGACTTATGCCCCCGACTGCAGATTGCCTTTTAGATAAGCTCACGCACTACCAACTAACACTGCAGTTTATGTTCACAACATCCATGCATGGCTGGCTTCAAAAACCCACACTGCCGGTTCACTGCATTTCCAAGGCTGTATTGGTTTTAAAATCAACGCTGCACGAAAATTTACTTGCTGCCCATTGTTGACAAACAAACACTGCCAATTTACTCGATGTGAAATTTAAACTACAACACAATCCATAACGTACCTCCCTTTAACATTTCCAGATGACTTCAGATGGTTGTCAGACAGATTAAACACACAAAGCTCAATAGTCTGTAGATTGGCAGGTTTCAAACATCAGGTGATTTAAATATCTTCTGATACTTTGTATGTTGTATAGGCATTGTGCAAGTCCCATATGCCAAATGTCACTACATGTGGATTGTCAGTTCAAAAATCCCACGTCAAAAACGTTCACTTTATAGTCTGTAGGCAGGTTTCAAGCCACTCAAGTCACATAATGTCTAATGCCCGACACATACCTCTGTGGACTGTCTGTTGGAAAAGACACCAGTGGGGCATCCAAGGCGTTACACAGGCTTAATTTTAGGCTTCTTTTCGGACTCTGGCCATCTTCTTTTAGTTCCTTGTGTAATTTCTGGGCTCTTCATGCGTGGTTCTTTTAAAAATCGTCGCCATTTTTGTAATTGAAGAAAGTGCTGTCATGACATGTGGACCAGGAGCCAGAGATGTAGTTAAGTAGATTTATTGGTTCAGGTAAGTTGGTACAAGGTGCCCTACCGGGAGCAGCATCCTGCTGCTCAGCCCCACTCAATCTAACTGATCACTCATTCAAAGCATGCACACACACTCAACATTCTATGACATCACACTCATGCAGTCTGAGCAGCCAGGACTAAGAAGCATAGGATATAACACCCACATGTTGACAAACGGTCGAGCAATAAATCATGATGGACCGTGTCAAAGGCCGCTGACAGATCTAGCATAATCAAGGTGGCCTTACCTCCCCAATTCAAAACGTCTCTAATCTCTTCGGTGGATTTAATGAGGTGCGGACTCTGTGCTATATCCCTCTCTGAAACCATATTGAGTTGGATCCAGACCTTTAGTTTCGCCTAAGAAAGTAGTAAGTTGTACATTCATTGATTTTTCGACCAGTTTAGCTGGTAACGGGAGGCGAGAGATTGGACGGAAGTTATTGGGATCTTTAGGATCGAGGTTGGGCTTTTTTAGTAGAGGCAATATTGAGGCAACCTTCCAAAGTTTTGGGAACTCCCCTACTTCAAACATTGTGTTAAATCTAGTACTGTACTATTGGATACAGGTGTGGTCTGTCCACCTCTCCTCTTGGCAAGAGCAGTTAACTTCAAAGCTACCAATCATGGTCAAAAGAAAAACAACAGTTGGAGGAGCGGGGGGTAACAACACTGTGGTGCCGATTACGATCCGGCAAAAACCGGGTACGAACCGTCGGACGGAGCATATTCCCCGTCCGACGCGTACCCGGTCGTGTAAATATACAAACATGGAATTACGATTCGGACGGAAACACCTTTTCCGTACGAATCGTACAAAACACCGACCGACGAAAATCAACGTACAAATGCGATCCGGGAAAGCGCCGACCTGACGTCGGGACGCACGCAGCCTGCCATTCACGAACCAGGAATTACGATTCGCACCGACGTCATCCCGCACGGTGAATATTTTCCGGCTGCCAAAAACTGCCGGGAAATCAGGACGACGCGAACAAGGAGTACCAGTACGCGACGGACAGACAGGACGACGTGAACAAGGAGTACCAGTACGCGACGGACAGACAGGACGACGCGAACAAGGAGTACCAGTACGCGACGGACAGACAGGACGACGCGAAAAAGGAGTACCAGTACGCGACGGACAGACATGGACCCGAACCTACGTGTCATCCCGGCCCTCATAGCAGTCGACCTCCTCTACAGGTTACGACGCAGACGCAGCAGAAGGTCAGAACAACTAAGGGAGGGGGGAAAGGGGGGGAAGGGGGGGGGGCAGGAGCAGGGGCAGGCCACAAAACCCCCACCATAGTCACACAGCACACATGCCCTGGACATACCTGACTCCCAGGCCCTGGTCACTACGAGGGGGTGGGGCCTTGTCCAGCCAAGCCAGCGACCGCCACAACGGAAGTCCTTGACGACGCGAACCTGCAACACAACCAGACAGGTACGTCCCGTACCCACGCCTTAAGAGCGTGGGTACGAGTCGTACCACGCCCACACCTACGTCACCCCAACAATGGCGGGACGGCTCATACCCACGTGGCAAAGGCCTGGGGACGGCCCGCACAAGCATCACATAGCGTGGGGACGGATATGTACGGACCGTACCCCCACCCCGTATGCATGGAGCGGACCCCCAACCCCAACAGTGCAAGTATGACACGTACCCCCACCCGCGGACGTATGGAGCGTACCCCCCACCCCAACAGTGTAAGTACGACACGTGCCCTCACCCGCGGACGTATGGAGCGTACCCCCACCCCAACAGTGTAAGTACGACCCGTACCCCCACCCGCGGACGTATGGAGCGTACCCCCACCCCAACAGTGTAAGTACGACACGTACCCTCACCTCGAATGCATGGAGCGTACCCCCCACCCCAACAGTGTAAGTACGATCCGTGGCCTCACCCGCGGACGAATGGAGCGTACCCCCACCCCAACAGTGTAAGTACGACACGTACCCTCACCCGCGGACGAATGGAGCGTACCCCCACCCCAACAGTGTAAGTACGACACGTACCCTCACCTCGAATGCATGGAGCGTACCCCCCACCCCAACAGTGTAAGTACGACCCGTGGCCTCACCCGCGGACGAATGGAGCGTACCCCCACCCCAACAGTGTAAGTACGACACGTACCCTCACCTCGAATGCATGGAGCGTACCCCCCACCCCAACAGTGTTAGTACGACCCGTGGCCTCACCCGCGGACGAATGGAGCGTACCCCCACCCCAACAGTGTAAGTACGACACGTACCCTCACCTCGAATGCATGGAGCGTACCCCCCACCCCAACAGTGTAAGTACGACCCGTACCCTCACCCGCGGACGAATGGAGCGTACCCCCACCCCAACAGTGTAAGTACGACACGTACCCCCACCTCGAATGCATGGAGCATACCCACATCCGTGTATGTAATGAGCGTACATATTGTGAAATGGGAGAGGTGTGTGCAGAGTCCTCCCAGCAGTGCCCCGAGACAGGAGGGGTGGGTTCCTATCACTCCCAGCAGTGCCCAGAGACAGGAGGGGTGGGTGCAGAGTCCTCCCAGCAGTGCCCTGAGACAGAAGGGGCGGGTTCCTATCACCCCCAGCAGTGCCCAGAGACAGGAGGGGTGGGTGCAGAGTCCTCCCAGCAGTGCCCTGAGACAGGAGGGGTGGGTGCAGAGTCCTCCCAGCAGTGTCCTGAGACAGGAGGGGTGGGTGCAGAGTCCTCCCAGCAGTGCCCAGACACAGGAGGGGTGGGTTCCTATCACTCCCAGCAGTGCCCAGAGACAGGAGGGGTGGGTGCCTAACACTCCCAGCAGTGCCCAGACATGAGAGGGGTGTGTGCAGAGTCCTCCCAGCAGTGCCCAGAGACAGGAGGGGTGGGTGCAGAGTCCTCCCAGCAGTGCCCAGACACAGGAGGGGTGGGTTCCTATCACTCCCAGCAGTGCCCAGAGACAGGAGGGGTGGGTGCAGAGTCCTCCCAGCAGTGCCCTGAGACAGGAGGGGTGTGTGCAGAGTCCTCCCAGCAGTGCCCTGAGACAGGAGGGGTGGATGCAGAGTCCTCCCAGCAGTGCCCTGAGACAGGAGGGGTGTGTGCAGAGTCCTCCCAGCAGTGCCCTGAGACAGAAGGGGTGGGTGCAGAGTCCTCCCAGCAGTGCCCTGAGACAGGAGGGGTGTGTGCAGAGTCCTCCCAGCAGTGCCCAGACACAGGAGGGGTGTGTGCAGAGTCCTCCCAGCAGTGCCCAGAGAAAGGAGGGGTGGGTGCAGAGTCCTCCCAGCAGTGCCCAGACACAGGAGGGGTGGGTTCCTATCACTCCCAGCAGTGCCCAGAGACAGGAGGGGTGGGTGCAGAGTCCTCCCAGCAGTGCCCTGAGACAGGAGGGGTGTGTGCAGAGTCCTCCCAGCAGTGCCCTGAGACAGGAGGGGTGGGTGCAGAGTCCTCCCAGCAGTGCCCTGAGACAGGAGGGGTGTGTGCAGAGTCCTCCCAGCAGTGCCCTGAGACAGGAGGGGTGGGTGCAGAGTCCTCCCAGCAGTGCCCTGAGACAGGAGGGGTGTGTGCAGAGTCCTCCCAGCAGTGCCCAGACACAGGAGGGGTGTGTGCAGAGTCCTCCCAGCAGTGCCCAGAGACAGGAGGGGTGGGTGCAGAGTCCTCCCAGCAGTGCCCAGACACAGGAGGGGTGGGTTCCTATCACTCCCAGCAGTGCCCAGAGACAGGAGGGGTGGGTGCAGAGTCCTCCCAGCAGTGCCCTGAGACAGGAGGGGTGTGTGCAGAGTCCTCCCAGCAGTGCCCTGAGACAGGAGGGGTGGGTGCAGAGTCCTCCCAGCAGTGCCCTGAGACAGGAGGGGTGTGTGCAGAGCCCTCCCAGCAGTGCCCTGAGACAGGAGGGGTGGGTGCAGAGTCCTCCCAGCAGTGCCCTGAGACAGGAGGGGTGTGTGCAGAGTCCTCCCAGCAGTGCCCTGAGACAGGAGGGGTAGGTTCCTATCACTCCCAGCAGTGCCCAGAGACAGGAGGGGTGGGTGCCTAACACTCCCAGCAGTACCCAGACATGAGAGGGGTGGGTGCAGAGTCCTCCCAGCAGTGCCCTGAGACAGGAGGGGTGGGTGCAGAGTCCTCCCAGCAGTGCCCTGAGACAGGAGGGGTAGGTTCCTATCACTCCCAGCAGTGCCCAGAGACAGGAGGGGTGGGTGCCTAACACTCCCAGCAGTGCCCAGACATGAGAGGGGTGGGTGCAGAGTCATCCCAGCAGTGCCCTGAGACAGGAGGGGTGGGTGCAGAGTCCTCCCAGCAGTGCCCTGAGACAGGAGGGGTGGGTTCCTATCACTCCCAGCAGTGCCCAGAGACAGGAGGGGTGGGTGCCTAACACTCCCAGCAGTGCCCAGACATGAGAGAGGTGGATGCAGAGTCCTCCCAGCAGTGCCCTGAGACAGGAGGGGTGGGTGCAGAGTCCTCCCAGCAGTGCCCTGAGACAGGAGGGGTGGGTTCCTATCACTCCCAGCAGTGCCCAGAGACAGGAGGGGTGGGTGCAGAGTCCTCCCAGCAGTGCCCTGAGACAGGAGGGGTGGGTGCAGAGTCCTCTCAGCAGTGCCCTGAGACAGGAGGGGTGGGTTCCTATAACTCCCAGCAGTGCCCAGAGACAGGAGGGGTGGGTGCCTAACACTCCCAGCAGTGCCCAGACATGAGAGGGGTGGGTGCAGAGTCCTCCCAGCAGTGCCCTGAGACAGGAGGGGTGGGTGCAGAGTCCTCCCAGCAGTGCCCTGAGACAGGAGGGGTGTATGCAGAGTCCTCCCAGCAGTGCCCAGACACAGGAGGGGTATTGGTATTGGCATTGGTATTTATAGAGCGCGACTGTCGCTCCGGAAGGAGTATCCTGGCGCTAACTGGAAAGTATGCTTGAGGTTGAGGGAAGGCGGGATTAGATGGCGTCCAGTACGTACTCGTCAGAAAGGCTGAAGATCCAGGTTTTTAGTTGTTTCCTAAAATGGATTTCCTTGGTTAGGGACCTCAGGTGATGGGGCATGGAATTCCAGGCTCTAGAAGATAAGTGGGTGAGTGTTTTACCCCCTTTGGTTTTTAGGTTGAAGTTGGATGGTTTTAGTAGATTGTTATTGGAGGATCTCAGGGTCCTCTGGGGATTGTAATGGGGGTAGCGCCTAATTAGATATTTGGGGCCGATGTGGTTGAATGCCCGGAATGCAATGATTAGGATTTTGAAAAGAATCTTTTTGTGCAAGGGTAGCCAGTGGAGGGTTCTCAGAGCAGTGGAAGCTGAAGACCTCCTGGGGAGTTTAAGCACCATTCTGGCAGCAGAATGCTGGACGCTCTGCAGTTTATTGAGTGTGACTTTTTTCACACCTGCCATTAGGCCGTTGCAGTAATCCAAGCGCGATAGGATTAGCGCCACGGCTACCGCTTTTCTAGCATCCGTTGGTAGGAAGTCAAAAATTTTTTTGAGGGATTTAATGATTCCGAAGCAGCTTCCTGCCACCTTCCTTACGTGATGATCGAAGGATAGGTCAGTATCGAAGGTGACTCCAAGGTTTCTTGCTGTTGTGACGGTCTGGGGAGGGGCTGTGGAGTCCTCTGGCCACCAGAGATGAGGACAGAAGTTGACATTTTTCCCCATGGGGAGGATTTCTGTCTTACTAGTGTTGCACTTGAGGTGATTTGTTTCCATCCACAGAAAGACGTTTTTCAGGCAGTTTTTTAGATTTTGTTCGGCTGATGTAGAATTCTCCTCTAGCGGGACTATGAGTTGGGTATCGTCGGCGTATGATGTAACAGTTATGCCGAATGATTCGATCAGGGAGATAAGGGGAATAAGGTAGACGTTAAAGAGCAGGGGGCTTAAGATGGAGCCTTGTGGGACTCCTGATCGAATCTTTTTCTCTGCAGAACTGAAAGGTCCTAGTGTGATGGATTGGGATCTTTCTGTTAGGAAAGATGTTATCCAGTTCAATGCCAGGTCAGAGATACCAATGTCCCTGAGTCTGTCCAGTAGTATGGGATGGGGGATGGGAGATGGTGTCGAACGCTGCTGTGAGGTCCAACAGGATCAATACTGCGTTCTTTCTTTGGTCCTGTAATATTTTTATTGAGTCAGTCAATTCGATCAAGGCAGTTTCCGTCGAGTGCTGGGGGCGGAAGCCTGATTGTTGAGGGTGGAGGATATTATTCATTTCGAGATGGTTTTTGAGTTCCCTGTAGACTAATTGTTCTGTGATATTTCCCAGAACTGGGAGAAGTGAGATTGGACGGAGATTGGTCAGGTCGGAAGGGGATTTGTTCAATTTTTTCATTAAGGGCTTAACAATGGCTTGTTTCCATGCCCTGGGGACGATGCCAGTGCTGAGGGAGGTATTTACTATTTTGTTTATGATGGGATTGACAGTGTCAATCAGTTGGTGAAGGATTCTAGGAGGGCAGGAGTCAGAGGGGGCTCCTGACTTGCATGCTAAGATGACTTCCTTGGTTTGGGCTAGAGTGACCTGTGAGAACGTTTTTAGGTTTCCAGTTAGTTTACCTGCTTGTTCCAGAGGGATGGGGGACTGTGGGCTATGGTAAGGGGGGAAGTCTTTCTGAATGAGATTGATTTTCTCTTCAAAGAAGTCTGCTATTTGGTCGCAGAGGTCTTGAGAGGGAGGTATTTCGGGCTGTAGGGCTTTTGGATGGGTGAAAGATTTAACTATTGCAAACAGGGTTTTTTGTTTTTGCTTGGCCTCATTAATGGCTTTGATGTAGAACTCTTTTTTTGCACTTTTTATAATGGAGTGGTAACTTTTCCTTAGTTGGACATAGGAGTTTCTGTCCGAACTGTCGTATGTTTTTCTCCATTTGCGTTCGCCTTTTTTACAGAGCATATGAGCCTCGGCTACTTCTGGGGTGAACCAAGGGGCGTTGGTTTTGCCATTACTATCAGATTTCCTAGTCCGTTTGGGTGGAGCACGTTCTGTAATTTCGCGTAGTATCCAATTGTGGAAGGATTGGGAGTCTTGTTCGACGTTACCAGTCAGGCTGGGGTTTTGAGTCTCAAAGGTAGGCTGGAGTTTAAAGGTGTCTTCTACCTTTTTCCAGTTGACATGGTTCTCTGGGGGTGAACAGGGTTTTTTTGAGTTTTTAGGCTGCGGGGTTCTAATGAGAAATGGGATCAGGTTATGATCTGTCCAGATTTGTGGAATCGGAGTATGGGTTTCTAGAGGGGGAAAGTTCGTGCAGACCCCATCTAGAGTGTGTCCAGCTAGGTGAGTGGGTTGCTTAACCCTTTGCTGAAGGTTGAAGATTTCTAGAGTTTGGTGGAAGTTAAGTGTCTGAGCGTCCTCTGTAGAGTCGAGGTGTAGATTGAAGTCGCCCAAAAGGGTGACATGTGGGTATCTGGTTAGGAGCTGACCAAGGGTATCACTGAGAGTATCTAGGAATTTGGTGGCGGTGCCTGGGGGACGGTAGACTAGTCCTCCTGAAAAGGAGGCGGACTCATTGAGTTTGATGGAGAATCCGAGGGATTCGGCTCCTTTTAATGAGTCCAGGGTGAAGGTATGGCTCTCCCCTTCAGTCTGTCTTGCCTGAAAATGGAGTAGCCTTGTGGAAGAGCAGTAGCTAGGTCAGGATTACTGTTGTCTGAGAGCCAGGTCTCCGTTATGAGAAGACAGTCAAGGTTTAATTCCTGAATGAGGTCTTTGATATCTTGGTTGTGGCAGCCCATGGAGCGTGCATTAATCAACCCTCCTTTAAAGAGTGGATTGTTGTCCCTAGGGTTTGTTCGAGGGGCTGTGGTATTGACGGGGGAGGAGGTCCATCTGCATAGCCTGCAGCTGAAAGGCCCCTTGATGGTATTAATGTCAATTTTGCATGCGCACATTTTGCCGCTGCGTAGGTTTAATAGACAGTTGGACTGGTAACTCAAAATAGGGAGGCCGGGTACAGAGTTTCCTGCGCCTGTCGCGGTCTTGGCACGGACGGGCGCAGACGGGCTTGCCTTAGGCGCTCAAACGGCGCTCCCGCTGCGCTCGTCCGCTGCGCTTGCGTGGAAGGCACATTTGTAGTGGAATTGGGCGTGGCCTGTCAGGGGGCGTGGCCTCGCATCAAATGCGATGGCGGCCGTGAAGGAACGCTATCACTAAACAGCGCTAATATCCGCTGATAGTGTTGTGCCTGCTTGGCGCTTTCAACAGAAATGAGCTCAGGTACAGGTTAAGGTTTTAAAAATGCATCAATCACAAAGTATACAGTTTTTTAAAAAACGGCGAGTGCTTCCTCCGGCTTCCGCCTCAGAGGTAGATTCCAGTAGGTGCGCTTGTAGTCAGCGCTGGCTTTTTCTAGGCAGGAGTGGGAGTGGGCGTGGCCTGTCAGGGGGCGTGGCCTCGCGTCAAATGCGATGGCGGCCGTGAAGGAACGCTATCACTAAACAGCGCTAATATCCGCTGATAGTGTTGTGCCTGCTTGGCGCTTTCAACAGAAATGAGCTCAGGTACAGGTTAAGGTTTTAAAAATGCATCAATCACAAAGTATACAGTTTTTTTAAAAAACGGCGAGTGCTTCCTCCGGCTTCCACCTCAGAGGTAGATTCCAGTAGGTGCGCTTGTAGTCAGCGCTGGCTTTTTCTAGGCGGGATAGGGAGTGGGCGTGGCCTGTCAGGGGGCGTGGCCTTGCGTCAAATGCGATGGCGGCCGTGAAGGAACGCTATCACTAAACAGCGCTAATATCCGCTGATAGTGTTGTGCCTGCTTGGCGCTTTCAACAGAAATGAGCTCAGGTACAGGTTAAGGTTTTAAAAATGCATCAATCACAAAGTATACAGTTTTTTTTAAAAACGGCGAGTGCTTCCTCCGGCTTCCGCCTCAGAGGTAGATTCCAGTAGGAGGTGTGTGCAGAGTCCTCCCAGCAGTGCCCAGAGACAGGAGGGGTGGGTGCAGAGTCCTCCCAGCAGTGCCCAGACACAGGAGGGGTGGGTTCCTATCACTCCCAGCAGTGCCCAGAGACAGGAGGGGTGGGTGCAGAGTCCTCCCAGCAGTGCCCTGAGACAGGAGGGGTGTGTGCAGAGTCCTCCTAGCAGTGCCCTTAGACAGGAGGGGTGGGTGCAGAGTCCTCCCAGCAGTGCCCTGAGACAGGAGGGGTGTGTGCAGAGTCCTCCCAGCAGTGCCCTGAGACAGGAGGGGTGGGTGCAGAGTCCTCCCAGCAGTGCCCTGAGACAGGAGGGGTGTGTGCAGAGTCCTCCCAGCAGTGCCCAGAGACAGGAGGGTTGGGTGCCTAACACTCCCAGCAGTGCCCTGAGACAGGAGGGGTGGGTTCCTATCACTCCCAGCAGTGCCCAGAGACAGGAGGGGTGGGTGCCTAACACTCCCAGCAGTGCCCAGACATGAGAGGGGTGGGTGCAGAGTCCTCCCAGCAGTGCCCTGAGACAGGAGGGGTGGGTGCAGAGTCCTCCCAGCAGTGCCCTGAGACAGGAGGGGTGGGTTCCTATCACTCCCAGCAGTGCCCAGAGACAGGAGGGGTGGGTGCAGAGTCCTCCCAGCAGTGCCCTGAGACAGGAGGGGTGGGTTCCTATCACTCCCAGCAGTGCCCAGGGACAGGAGGGGTGTGTGCAGAGTCCTCCCAGCAGTGCCCTGAGACAGGAGGGGTGGGTGCCCATCACTCCCAGCAGTGCCCATGGAACGCAAAGGGTGCAGTAGCCACAGATACCATGCCCACAAATGTCAGTCAGGTGCACAAAGACCCTGCAGTACATGTACCACATGTGTGCGAGGCTGGGAGTATACGCATGCATAGGGCCAAAAAGAAAACATGTCCACATGAAGTCATGTCAATAGTCCACATACACAAGTACAATGACTACCAAGGATGCCACGAATGATGCAGGTGGAGAATGGCTCAGCATGCATATGCAAAGGTGAAGGACTACGTCACACACCCAGCTAATGTACACACAGCTCTGCGCTAAAGTCAGGGGACACCCTGCAGGGAAGAAGTCAGGGTACACAGAGGAAGGAATACACCTTGGGACAATTGCAACATGCAGCAACTGCTTACATGAATGGAGAAAGGTAGCTAACACCGTGTGATGGCACACAGATCCCAGGGTCCCCCCTATGAGCAGCACACTACTACATTTCCCACACACCCAACACATGACCAACACCCACAACCATGTAGCAGCCCCACCAACAGCAATGCCAGCAAAGCAGGAGTGTTCCAAGGGCAAAAAATAAATAGCTTTATTCAGCATGAACAAAAAACTAGTATGAAGTAAGTCCAATAATTACAAAGCCCATAGGGCAGTCCAGGAGTCACAGCTGGATGGGGGACACAGTGGGATGCGTGTCCCCTAGCTTGCCTGCACAGTCACAAGCCGTTGTCTTCCACAGGGGTGAGGGCATCATGTTGGGGGGAAGGAACAGGCACCGCAGGGACAGGAGGGCGAAGGGTAGGCGACGTGGGTGCAGGGATGGAAGACTCCACCACAGGGGGTGGGGCAGGGCCAAAGGTGGATTCTATGAGCGCGCTGCACACCTCGGCAAGGTCCTCCAGGGACTCCCCTGCACCCGAAGGAACCACAGGCCCCAAGGAGGGGGGGGGGGGGGTCAGAGGGATGGGTCGCAGCGCCACTGGGGGAGGGTGTGGACAGGGGGGGGGACTCAAGCACCCTGACCGTGGACTTCCTTGACCGCTTGCGGGGTGGTGTCACTGTGGGGCTCAGGGACAGAGCGGCCATGAAGGAGTCTTTGGAAGAGATCTGGCCAGGAGAGCTGAGGGATGGTGATTTGGAGGGAGTGGATTGGGTGGAATGCGGACTCCCACTCTGGCTGCGTGTCACACGTTTGGCCCCCGACCCAGTGGGTGTGCCTACTTCACCCTGTGTGTGCGTGTCAGGAGGTGTGCGGCGGACCTTCCCTGCTGGTGTGGTGCCTGTGTGTGTTGTGGTGGGTGCATGCTTACGTCTGGGTGTATGTGGGACAGACATGGGAGTGGGAAGTGTGGAAGGGGCAGGGGTAGGGGGTGGGACGTAGCGCTGCAGGAGACCCACTGCTGCAGTCAGTGTGGAGTCTATGGACCTCAGCAAGTTGCGTTGGTCAGCCTGCGATGAATGAATGCCCTCCAAGTATGCCTCCATGTTGTTGAGGACCTGGCTGTGGGCATGGAGGACATTAAGGATCGCAGTCTGACCAATCTGCAACTGCCGCTGGATGTCCACAGACTCAGCATTGGCGGCAGCAGTGGAGACAGGGGCAGGGGGTGCGGTGCCTGGCAGGAAGGAGACATGTGGTGACCGGGCACGTTGGGAAGGGACACGAGCACGTGGGAGGCAGCTGATGCCAATGGAGGGGGTGGTGCCAGATGTAGGGCTGCTGTCAGATGGTGGTGCAGCCACCGCCCACTCGGAGAGATCATCCTCGGACCCGTCAGCTTCATACTCTGTTGTGCCAGTCGACAGGTCCCCGGGTTCACTCTCCTCCGCCTCAGTCCCACTCGAAGTGCCAGCCCCGATGTCACCGCTGGCACTGGTGCTCGGTCCCTCCGCGCCGTCTGTGTCCATGTCTCCCTCCGTGTCCCCCGACAATGCTGTGGGCAGGGTGAAGAGACAGAAATTAATCATCCACCTGTATACATATGTCACATGCGTCAAATCTACTTAGGTTACAGTGCATAGCCTGAAACAAAGGAAGAGTTACAACTACAAAACAAGGTACATATGTCGGACCTGCAAGACACAGTTGTGTGACCCACCATGCCATGGAAAAACTATGGAGAGCATGACACAATAGCAAATGAGATGACAAGGAATTTTGACTGAGGAGCAAGGCCCTGGGGACAATACAGCACTGCATCTGCACCACACAGCGTGGCAGGAAATTGGGATGAGCAGGGACCATATCCAGGAACTAGAGGCACATGCAGCATAGGTAATACTGATAACATGCCCACCCTGACTGGCACACTGCACCTTGAGTGTATGTCCAGACAAACATCACACACTGGCCAGTCCTAGCAAGGAGATAACAGGTCTTGACATGTAGGCCATGCCCGCACCACCCACCCCCTACATGAGACAAATCTGTGGAGACACAGGAAGCACCTACATCTCTTAGTCTGGGTGAAATACACATGGGATGCAATAATTCAAGATTGCACACCAAATACCCAAGGTGCGCCTGTCCAAATAATCATGTACAAATGGGCATCATCAGATGATTGCAACAAGACACACAGGCAATGGCCACCGTGAGTATGTACTTTGAAAATCAGGTCAGGCTGGACAGTGGACACTTGTAATACATCTCACGTCAAGAAACATGGTGCCAGGGGACAATGGCACAGAGCACAACCTATGCTGTAGACACAGAGATTGTCGACATTCTCGGATTACACACATGATACCTAGGAAAATATGCCCCTGGGGACAGTAGTGGCCACACAACTCCATGCTCCTGAATGGGAATGACTGCAACACACGCTAACATCCCTGCACTATGCGTAACGCACACTCATGCACATCATGTCACAGGCCACCACATGGGACATGCCTGCTGGAAGGCCTGGCACTCGAGAGATTAACTCCCATGTCTGGACTCAGCATTAGTGCCAACTGACATGGAACCCACAAGTCCAGAACTGGACAGGGCACAGGCAAGGTCACAAAACCTGTTACACACCACCCCCACACATGATGCTGCAGGCATTGTACACTTGTAGAAGGTGTCAGGCTACATAACCTTGTGATGGAGTGACTACACACAGACCAGGGAACACATTGCAAGGAGGGGAAGGGAGGCAGGAGAGCACTGCAATACTGTGGGGAACAGGATCTGCACAGCACCATAAACCCTGGAAGTGTATCCATGGAACAGTGCACTTACAAATGCTGGTGAAACACAACAAACACACACATGTACCTACCCCCTTCCGGCTGCTGCATGTCCTGTAGACGCCTGTCCAAGTCTGGAAAGACCACCGCCAGCACACGTTTCTGGATGTGGGAGAGACGGCGGCGCCCGCGGTTCTTGTGGCTCTCAGGTGAGTCCCCCAGCAGGACCCGTGCGATCCTCCGCGTCCAGCACCGGATATCCTGCCAGCGTTTCCTCACCTGGGACAGGTGCCGCCTCCGACCATCCGCACTCCTCACGGCGCTGACGGCGTCCAGCCATATCTGCTCCTTGGCAGAGGCGTCTACCTGTGAGGATGAACAAGTGAAACTACATCAATACACCTTGCACATGTCACAGGGACACAGATTAGAACACATTTGCTGTTTACAACAAGGCATAGTGTGCATCCAACGCATTGCACCTTTGTCATAGGGACATGATCCTCTGGGGGAAGGCCAAAAGCAGTACGTGCCATTGAAAGGACACAGGTGGAATGAGGGCAACTACACAATCAATGATCCAGGCTCACACTGTGCATCACACCCACCCCATCTGTCTCAGGGCACTGCTGGGAGGACTCTGCACCCATCCCTCCTGTCTCAGGGCACTGCTGGGAGGACTCTGCACCCACCCCTCCTGTCTCAGGGCACTGCTGGGAGGACTCTGCACACACCCCTCCTGTCTCAGGGCACTGCTGGGAGTGATAGGCACCCACCCCACCTGTCTCAGGGCACTGCTGGGAGGACTCTGCACACACCCCTCCTGTCTCAGGGCACTGCTGGGAGGACTCTGCACCCACCCCTCCTGTCTCAGGGCAGTGCTGGGAGGACTCTGCACCCACCCCGCCTGTCTCAGGGCACTGCTGGGAGGACTCTGCACACACCCCTCCTGTCTCAGGGCACTGCTGGGAGGACTCTGCACACACCCCTCCTGTCTCAGGGCACTGCTGGGAGTGATAGGCACCCACCCCACCTGTCTCAGGGCACTGCTGGGAGGACTCTGCACACACCCCTCCTGTCTCAGGGCACTGCTGGGAGGACTCTGCACCCACCCCTCCTGTCTCAGGGCACTGCTGGGAGGACTCTGCACCCACCCCTCCTGTCTCAGGGCACTGCTGGGAGGACTCTGCACACACCCCTCCTGTCTCAGGGCACTGCTGGGAGGACTCTGCACACACCCCTCCTGTCTCAGGGCACTGCTGGGAGTGATAGGCACCCACCCCACCTGTCTCAGGGCACTGCTGGGAGGACTCTGCACACACCCCTCCTGTCTCAGGGCACTGCTGAGAGGACTCTGCACCCACCCCTCCTGTCTCAGGGCACTGCTGGGAGGACTCTGCACACACCCCTCCTGTCTCAGGGCACTGCTGGGAGTGATAGGCACCCACCCCTCCTGTCTCAGGGCACTGCTGGGAGGACTCTGCATCCACCCCTCCTGTCTCAGGGCACTGCTGGGAGGACTCTGCACACACCCCTCCTGTCTCAGGGCACTGCTGGGAGTGATAGGCACCCACCCCTCCTGTCTCAGGGCACTGCTGGGAGGACTCTGCACACACCCCTCCTGTCTCAGGGCACTGCTGGGAGTGATAGGCACCCACCCCTCCTGTCTCAGGGCACTGCTGGGAGGACTCTGCACCCACCCCTCCTGTCTCAGGGCACTGCTGGGAGACATCAGGCATTCCCCCCCCTGGGACCCCCCCTACAGTACATAGCATGTGTGTCACACCTGGACACAATGGCAGAAGTCACAGTCACAAAAAAGGGACACAGTCTGTGCCAGTGGACACTGCACTCACCTGATAACCTGGTCGCCCATACAGCATGGGGTACCGTGGGAGGATCACTTCCACCAAAGCCATGTTCTCCTCCAGGGTGAATGGCTGTGACCTCTCCACAGCCCTTGACATGGTTCCAGGGAATCAGTAGCAGCAGCTGGGTCGGGGAATACAGAGATGTGCAGACAAGTGCTCCCTCATGGGACCTGGCTGCCTTATATCTGCCTTGCTGGCCCATCTCATGCACAGGAGTACAGAGTGATTGGTCACTCACATTTGCATCCTATGTTTCCTCCAATCCCTTCAAACCTAGCAGTCTGTGGGTTCTCAATCTGTTTTTTTCTCCTGCATGATGTCAGCCCCACAAACACATTGCAACAAAGTAGATTAATTCCAACTGACTTCTGCTGTGCACCTTCCAGAACAAATTCAAAATGTAAACTTGGTCTCCATGACAACCAGCATGCATGTAGGCCTTAATACTTGTCCCTCATGTGTCCCCTATGTAATTTGGAGCTTCACACACAGGTAAGGTGCGTTCCGGGGCCCTAGGGCACCCCAAATGCATTGCAACGGCCCGTACACGCGTGCCTACGTTCACTATCACTATGGGTGTCCTCGCGTATGCGTACTCATAGTGGTACGGGCCGTACACACGCCTGTACGCTCACTATCACTACGTGTACGCATACGCGAGGACACCCATAGTGATAGGGAGCGTACAGGCGTGTGTACGGCCCGTACCACTACGAGTACGCATACGCGAGGACACCCATAGTGATAGGGAGCGTACAGGCGTGTGTACGCCCCGTACCACTACGAGTACGCATACGCGAGGACACCCATAGTGATAGGGAGCGTACAGGCGTGTGTACGGCCCGTACCACTACGAGTACGCATACGCGAGGACACCCATAGTGATAGGGAGCGTACAGGCGTGTGTACGGCCCTACCACTATGGGTGTTCTTGCGTTTGCGTACTCGTAGTGGTACGGACCGTACACATGCCTGTACGCTCGCCATCACGATGGGTACACATACGGCAGCACTCCCATAGTGATATGGGAACGTACACAGGCCCTCTTAGCAGCAGTACGGCGGTTTTCACACATCACAGTGGTGACAGGCGGCACACAGGTAGGAATAGGGCGGACATACTTGTCCATGGATGGACATACTTGTCCATGAATGGACATCAAGGCATCGTCTGTGCATTACTACATGTGTGGGGCACAGGTGTGACAGGCTGTGATGTGGAACATTACTCCTGAGTCGAGAAGGCACCAGATGTATGATGAGATGTGTACAGATGTACTGTGTGACGGTGCAATGTGTGCCAGGCATGCCCTTGACTCCTTTGACATGTGTGCATGTCGTACTGCACACTTGGGATGAGCGTCACTGGCATGGCACGGACACCAACACACGGAAGTGTCCCCTGATGCCCGGTACAGGGGTTACCACACCTGACTTGTCACTACCCACGGTGCACAATGTGACTATGTCATGTATGTGTGGGGGCTTCCCATCAGGTTGATGTTGGAGCACCCTCAAAAGCTGCAGCTGTTGCAGCAACCAACATGTGTCTGTGTGTAGATTGACATTGCACACTGTTCCGCACACCATGCCACATGTGGTATCGGATGTGAGGTGCACATGTATGCATGGGACACGGAGTAGCGTGACAAGGACATGTCTGCATCCTCTCAATGAATGTGTGGTGAGTCATGACATGTGCACCTTCATGGCAATGTGTGTGGGCTGTCCTAGTGTAATGTCATGTGACCTGTGGCTCTAGTGTTCCGCTACCAGTCTCTGCAATCGGCATCCTACTTCTGCTGATGTGTGGGCGTATGTCACTCCTGTCTTGCGTCTGGCTGTTCACTTGCACTGGGACACAGCTAATCCCATGGCATGGCATGGGGAGGTTCTCAATCTCCGTGTGTAGCTGGGTTTTGGTAGGAGTGTCACCTGGCAGCCATACGTGTCCAGGGCATGTAGCACATACCTGACTCCCTATGTAGCATATGTGTATTGACAGATTAACATGTGCTCAGTACATATAAATTGTTGTCGTAGTGCACTCACTCTTCCTTGTCACTTCCAAATTACTGCAGAGCGCCGCCTCTTGACCGACCAATTCCGGACTTGGCTGCCATGCGGGAGAATGACAGTATCCGGTGCTACCGCTTCCCCCAACCGTTGATTCTGGAGTTGACGGCGAGACTGGCACCACACCTGCAACCGCAGCACAGGTATCCTACGGCACTGACACCCCAGCTGAAGGTAATGGCAGCCCTACATTTTCTTGCCACGGGTACCTTTCAATATACCATAGCTCATGTTGGTGGCATGTCCCAGAGCATGTTCTGCCGTGTGCTGCATGATTTCTTAGAGGCCATGTTGATTCACCTGGATGACTTCATCAAGTTCCCAACCCCTGAAATGTTGACTGGGGTCAAGCGTGGATTCTATGCCCTGGGAGGGATGCCCCATGTCATTGGGTCCATAGATGGGACACATGTAGCTTTGGTACCACCACACGCACGGGAGGTAGCGTACCGCAATCGGAAGCACTACCACTCCATCAATGCCCTTGTGGTGTGTCTGTCCAACATGGTGATTTCACATGTCTGTGCTCGTTTTCCAGGATCAGCACACGATGCCTACATCATGAAGCGTAGCAGGATGCCTGAAATGATGATGCAGCTGCGCAACGAAAGAGCATGTGTTGTTGGTGGGTACAGTCTGTCTGTCCTGTATTTTGCATAGCCTACCAGCACGACCGCTTCACCAGTTCTAACGATGTCCATGTGCTTCCCATGTAGGGGACGCTGGCTATCCCAACATGCCATGGCTGCTCACACCTCTCCGCAACCCCATCACACCGGCTCAGCTCTGCTACAACACCGCCCATGGCCGGACAAGGCGAGTGATAGAGAGGACGTTTGGCCTGCTGAAGAGCCGATTTCGGTGCCTCCACAAGACCGGCGGCGCGCTCCCATATGCCCCTGCGAAGGTCTGCAAAATCTTCATGGTCTGCTGCATGCTGCACAACATGGCAGTTGAGAAAGCTGTGCCACTCATCCTGGATCAACATGATGAGGACCATCCACCCGTGGAGGACGAAGGGCTTGGCAATGGGGCTAGTGATGTGGAGGATGTGGAGCCGCAAGAGGACATCCGGACTCGGCTCATACGCGACTTCTTTGCTTAGTGGTGAGTACCAGTGTCTGATTGTGCACGCATTGGTACCCGTGTGGCATGTGTTGTGATGTGTGTCTCCACCTGCATGTATGGCACGTGAGTCAGAGGTGTGTGTGGGTGTGTCACTGGAGTGATGGTGGCAGTGGTGGTTGTATTTCCCCAGTCATAATTGTGACCTAGCATGTTGTCATCCATACATGTGTCGAGTACATGCACATGCAAGTGGCTGTGCTTTTAGTGGCTGACTTCTTGTGTGTCTCTCATCCCCAGGTATTTGCGCATGCCGTCTGCTGGTTGCATTGTTGTGGCCCTGCTATTCCTCATGGACACGTCATGGTGTGCTGACTCAGCGTTACACGCACGGACAAGTTTGGAAGTCTCCTTAGGGTAAGGGATGCATCAGGGGTGTATTGGGTGTGGCAGTTGTTCACGATGTATGCACACTGCCCCTGTCGATGTTTGGTTCCTCTGCAGCCATGTAGCATCACCATGGGACACGACATGCAGCTGTGTACACCTGAATAGATGGTCTGACTGGTTGACAGTCATCAGTGATGGGATAGTGGATTGTGATGATGGCATCAATGTGTGTAACACTGCCCTCGGACACATACGGTTTGCATTGGCTTGACATGGTGTGGGACTACTACATCAGCGGATCAATGGTGTATGGCTGTCTCTCCGTGAGCAGCTGTGGGTGTTTAGCTGTTGGCCGACTTTTGTGTGCCAGTTCCATGGCTATCACGCATTTGTGCTGCAGAAGGGGGGTGCCAGTGTTGGACCCACATGTTACTCCACATGACGTGTTCATGTGTACTTCGAGTTGCCTCTGCAATCCAGAAACATGACTAATAAAGGTGTCCCTATGCCTCCAAGGTGCCTCTTCTCAGTCAATGCTGGTGTGTTGCCACGGTGCATCCAGCATGTCTGGCATGGTTGTCCCTGATAGTGGCCATGTGTCTATGTGTCGAGTAGCAAGATGCAAGCTGTGTGTGTGGGCTGAGACTGGGTATTATGCATGATGTCCATGAGTGTGTGGGTATTGTGACATGTGCCATCCCCATGCATCCAACGTTGGCCAGGCCCCCATTCTCTGCATCCACCAGACTCACGCTTGCAGGACATGGTTCTGCCACCTGTCTACACATACCTGGGTGCCCCCAGGACACTGGACGGGATCCCTGACCTCTGCGCATGACTGTTGCTGTACTCAATGTGTCTGTCAGCACGGTTGTGCGGCCACCCCCTCAGCTGGTTGGGCCCATCACGGGTGTGTATGGTGCTCCATGTCTGTCTTGCCTAATACACTGTGGCCCGTGTGTCCTGTCCCAGACTCAGGCCCCAGGGTGTGGATGGTTGAAGTCAAAAGAGAACTCAGGCATGATTAGACTTTACTAGACACATGTAAGGTAATAATGCAACCAGCAGGCATCTTCTCTTCATGGTGTGAATTTTTATTTTTGGGGGGGGGGGGGGGGGGGGGGGGGTATGCCGTGAGGGGCTTCCCGGGAGTTTGGAATCCAAAGTTCAGTAGGGGAGTTGGTGTCCTTGCCATTGGAAATCCTCAGAGTCCATGCCACAGTCTTTGTCCACATTGGTCAGACAGTGACCAGCAAGGCCATGTGGCAGAGAATGTCTCTTGATGCTGTGATGCTGTTGCTCCAGTGGGCCAGGTGCCAGGCCAGGTGTCCTGGGAGATGGTGATGTAGTGCCGACCCTCACGGTCCTTTCCGTGGACGACCCGGCCTCCTGCGGGGACCCTCAGAAGCAGGCCGTGACGATGTTTGGGATGCTCCATCGGATGTTTCCTCCTCCTCCTGATCCCTCCCTGTGGGTGGTGATGTTCTACGCCTTCTGGCAAAGGGAGGGTTGCCCATGTTGTCGGCCATCCGACGGAGTGTATCGTGAATCCCCTGGAACACCGTCACTTGCTCAGCCTGTCTGTCCTCCATCCTCCGTTGGTGTTGCAGTAGACAGGCATGTAGCTCCGCATGTTGCTGGGCCTGCTGGGTCTTGATCCCCTCGAGGACGGACACAACCTGGGCCATGCCCGTGGTGTCCTGCCGGTATGAGTCCAGGATGTTACGGACATGGGAATATACCGGATCCCCAGCCAACTGGTCAGGCTGGCGCCTCCGCCGTCCTCCACTCCCACCACCCCTGCCCACTTGCACCTGGCCTGCCCTTGTGGGCACATCGGGTCTCTGGGACCCCTGAGGGGTGGCATTGGCGTTGTCGCCTGCCTCCTCCTGGGTGCCCGGGACACCGTGTCCCTCCTGGCGAGCCTGGCTGCTTTGTGGTGTTGGGGCAGGGATCCTGGGTGTCTCCTGGGATGTGGCAGGAGTGGGGGTGGTGGTTGGCCCCGTTGTACCTGACGCAGGTGCTGCGGGTGGTTGGACACCAGAGGGGCCAGGTTGGTCGGGGTCGTCCACAGAGTGGTGAGAGTCGTCGCTGCCGGTGGGATCGGGCTCCCGCAGATCCGGGTCCTGTGAGTCTTCCCCCCCAGTGTTGGGGGGTGAACCACGACGTTGACCTGTGTGTGAGAGAGACAATGTTAATTTTGGTCCATGCAACATCCATGTTTCATCAGTTTCAACGTTGACACCTTTCCTCTTGGAATTAGGATCTGTCTTGCATTCCACTCACAGTGCACTTGTGCATGGGTGTGTCCCTTGGGCACCACTTTGGCCCCTTTCACTATGTGTGGCACAGTCTTACTTGCTGCGTCAAGTGTGACTGCAGTCAGCAGTGGAGTGGGCAGGTGTGGCGAGCCATGCATTGGCGCCTTCCGTGTAGCACTGTACATGTGCACATGGAGTGGATCCACACACTTATATAATGCAGGCAGCTGTCGTTGTGCTCGTGAACAGGTTGTGACATGGCCCTGTGTTTTGCCATGGGGAAGAGGGGGGTTCTGGCACTGGCCACCCTTGGCTACATGCACGCAGTCTACCTGCTGACGAGCAGACATTCCCACACACCACACAGCTGATTTGCTCTCCCTGTGTCTCCCTCCCTCTCTGTCCCCCTCTCCCTCACTCTGTGTGTCAGCCTCCTCCCTCTGTCCGTGTCCCTGTGTCTCCCTCCCTCTCTGTCCCCCTCTCCCTCCCTCTCTGTCCCCCTCTCCCTCCGTCCGTGTGTCAGCCTCCTCCCTCTGTCTGTGTCCCTGTGTCTCCCTCCCTCTCTGTCCCCCTCTCCCTCCCTCCGTGTGTCAGCCTCCTCCCTCTGTCCGTGTCCCTGTGTCTCCCTCCCTCTCTGTCCCCCTCTCCCTCCCTCCGTGTGTCAGCCTCCTCCCTCTGACCGACTCCCTGTGTCTCCCTCCCTCTCTGTCCCCCTCTCCCTCCCTCTGTGACCCCCTCTCCCTCCCTCTGTGTGTCACCCTCTGTCACCTCAGCCCAGCTTCCTGGGCACACACTGTTAGCAGATCTTTGAATGGCTCTTGGCTTGTTGATGTGAGTTTGTTTGTGATCTCCAGGCACCCATTGGGTGTAGTGTCTGTCTCTGCGCTGCTGCTGTGGTGGTGTGTGCTGCCACTCTTTCACAATGTTGGCTGTTAATTAGCTGCTGTCATGTGCAAAACAGTGCCTTCACCCCCATGTGTTGATGCAAGGCGTCCGCCATTTGCTGGCGAGTCTTTCCTGTGTGGGGACACAGTGTTTGTATGGCTGTGACCTAGGCCATATGGGCAGAGGGCATTGTTGTCTGCTTCTGAGTTGCACTATGTGAATTTTGGGGCCCACCCTCCCGCCATCCGGGTTACCGTGTCATGTGTTGGTGTCTTCTGGTGGCCTGTGACTTGACATTGTCCAGCTGGGTGCATGGGGCATGGTGGCGCCAGTGGCATGTGCGTGTTCATGGAGTGTGGTTGAGTCATGCGATAGCATGGGGTGGTTGCGTGCCTGTTAGTGATTTTGGTTGTGGATGACGTTCCCCCCATGTGAGGTGCGTTGTTTGTGTACTCACCCGGGTCTCGGAGTCCTCCTAATCCTTCGACAGCCTCCACCGGCTGTATGGCCATCACCCTCTCCTCCCAGGGCTGGTAGTGTACGGGTCTGCGGGAGGGCCCTCCTCCAGTGGCGTTGGCCTGGTTGTGTTCCTCCAGCATCTTGGCTCGGACCCTCCTCCGCAGATCGTACCACCTGGCTTGGCATTCATGCCTGGTCCTTCTGGTGTCTGCAACAGCATTCACAGCATCGACGATGGTCTGCCACATGGCTGTTTTTGCTGCAATGCTGGTCTGTCTGACCAATGTTCCAAAGAGCTGTGGCTCGACTCTGAGGATTTCATCGACAAGGACCTCCAACTCTCGGTTACTGAACTTTGGATTCTTGTTAGTGGGCATGGTGAGGGGTGTGGGTGTGGATGGGGGGGTGTGTGGATGGTTGTGGGTGTGAGGGTGTGGTTGTGCAGGTGTGTGTGTGTGTGAATGTGATGAGGGTGTGTTTGTGAAGGTGGTTGTGTGAAGGTGTGCAAGTGTAAGGTGTGGTGAAGCTTGTAGTATGGTGCTGTAGGTTGTCTGAGGGGTCTGGCAGCAGTGAGTCCGTTGCAAAGGCTCATGGTTTTTGTGTGTGGGCCCTTTTTATTGGTCCATTGGTGGGTGTGGCTGTGTTTGAAGTTTGGGTGGGTGTGTTATAAGGAGTGGTGGTGTTTTGGGCCTCTGTTTGTTTTTGGCAGTTGCAGGTCAGTGAATGTGTTTTTTTAGTGTTTGTTGGACATGTTTTGTGGCTTTGTGCCATTCGAATGGTGTATTCTTGTGTTGTTTTGTTTTGTCCTGGTTGTGTACGTGCGTTTTTAGCGTGTGTACGGTGTGTACATGGGCCATTTGGTTGTACGGTGCTGTCCTTGTGTGTGGCTTGGTACGACTCGTACATGCGGTTGTGATGTTGGGGCCTGGGGTGCGCTCCGTACTTAGGAGGTTGTGTTGGGGGTGCGACTGGAAGGTACTGGGGTGTACATTGACGGTGGTACGACACGTACAGGGGTGGGGGTACGACTCGAACGTACTGGGGTGTACATTGACGGTGGTACGACACGTACAGGGGTGGGGGTACGACTGGAACGTACTGGGGTGTACATTGACGGTGGTACGACACGTACAGGGGTGGGGGTACGACTCGAACGTACTGGGGTGTACATTGACGGTGGTACGACACGTACAGGGGTGGGGGTACGACTCGAACGTACTGGGGTGTACATTGACGGTGGTACGACACGTACAGGGGTGGGGGTGCGACTGGAACGTACTGGGGTGTACATTGACGGTGGTACGACACGTACAGGGGTGGGGGTACGACTGGAACGTACTGGGGTGTACATTGACGGTGGTACGACACGTACAGGGGTGGGGGTACGACTCGAACGTACTGGGGTGTACATTGACGGTGGTACGACACTTACAGGGGTGGGGGTACGACTCGAACGTACTGGGGTGTACATTGACGGTGGTACGACACGTACAGGGGTGGGGGTACGACTGGAACGTACTGGGGTGTACATTGACGGTGGTACGACATGTACAGGGGTGGGGGTACGACTTGAACGTACTGGGGTGTACATTGACGGTGGTACGACACGTACAGGGGTGGGGGTACGACTCGAACGTACAGGGGTGTACATTGACGGTGGTATGACACGTACAGGGGTGGGGGTACGACTGGAACATACTGGGGTGTACATTGATGGTGGTACGACACGTACAGGGGTGGGGGTACGACTGGAACGTACTGGGGTGTACATTGACGGTGGTACGACACATACAGCGGTGGGGGTGCGACTGGAACGTACTGGGGTGTACATTCATGGGGGTCGGAAACGTACAGGGGTGGGGGTACGGCTCGAACGTACAGGGGTGTACATACATGGGGGTCGGACACGTACAGGGGTGGGTGTACGACTCGAACGTACTGGGGTGTACATACATGGGGTCGGACACGTACAGGGGTGGGGGTACGACTGGAACGTACAGGGGTGTACACTGACGGTGGCTTCCCGGGAGTTTGGAATCCAAAGTTCAGTAGGGGAGTTGGTGTCCTTGCCATTGGAAATCCTCAGAGTCCATGCCACAGTCTTTGTCCACATTGGTCAGACAGTGACCAGCAAGGCCATGTGGCAGAGAATGTCTCTTGATGCTGTGATGCTGTTGCTCCAGTGGGCCAGGTGCCAGGCCAGGTGTCCTGGGAGATGGTGATGTAGTGCCGACCCTCACGGTCCTTTCCGTGGACGACCCGGCCTCCTGCGGGGACCCTCAGAAGCAGGCCGTGACGATGTTTGGGATGCTCCATCGGATGTTTCCTCCTCCTCCTGATCCCTCCCTGTGGGTGGTGATGTTCTACGCCTTCTGGCAAAGGGAGGGTTGCCCATGTTGTCGGCCATCCGACGGAGTGTATCGTGAATCCCCTGGAACACCGTCACTTGCTCAGCCTGTCTGTCCTCCATCCTCCGTTGGTGTTGCAGTAGACAGGCATGTAGCTCCGCATGTTGCTGGGCCTGCTGGGTCTTGATCCCCTCGAGGACGGACACAACCTGGGCCATGCCCGTGGTGTCCTGCCGGTATGAGTCCAGGATGTTACGGACATGGGAATATACCGGATCCCCAGCCAACTGGTCAGGCTGGCGCCTCCGCCGTCCTCCACTCCCACCACCCCTGCCCACTTGCACCTGGCCTGCCCTTGTGGGCACATCGGGTCTCTGGGACCCCTGAGGGGTGGCATTGGCGTTGTCGCCTGCCTCCTCCTGGGTGCCCGGGACACCGTGTCCCTCCTGGCGAGCCTGGCTGCTTTGTGGTGTTGGGGCAGGGATCCTGGGTGTCTCCTGGGATGTGGCAGGAGTGGGGGTGGTGGTTGGCCCCGTTGTACCTGACGCAGGTGCTGCGGGTGGTTGGACACCAGAGGGGCCAGGTTGGTCGGGGTCGTCCACAGAGTGGTGAGAGTCGTCGCTGCCGGTGGGATCGGGCTCCCGCAGATCCGGGTCCTGTGAGTCTTCCCCCCCAGTGTTGGGGGGTGAACCACGACGTTGACCTGTGTGTGAGAGAGACAATGTTAATTTTGGTCCATGCAACATCCATGTTTCATCAGTTTCAACGTTGACACCTTTCCTCTTGGAATTAGGATCTGTCTTGCATTCCACTCACAGTGCACTTGTGCATGGGTGTGTCCCTTGGGCACCACTTTGGCCCCTTTCACTATGTGTGGCACAGTCTTACTTGCTGCGTCAAGTGTGACTGCAGTCAGCAGTGGAGTGGGCAGGTGTGGCGAGCCATGCATTGGCGCCTTCCGTGTAGCACTGTACATGTGCACATGGAGTGGATCCACACACTTATATAATGCAGGCAGCTGTCGTTGTGCTCGTGAACAGGTTGTGACATGGCCCTGTGTTTTGCCATGGGGAAGAGGGGGGGTTCTGGCACTGGCCACCCTTGGCTACATGCACGCAGTCTACCTGCTGACGAGCAGACATTCCCACACACCACACAGCTGATTTGCTCTCCCTGTGTCTCCCTCCCTCTCTGTCCCCCTCTCCCTCACTCTGTGTGTCAGCCTCCTCCCTCTGTCCGTGTCCCTGTGTCTCCCTCCCTCTCTGTCCCCCTCTCCCTCCCTCTCTGTCCCCCTCTCCCTCCCTCCGTGTGTCAGCCTCCTCCCTCTGTCTGTGTCCCTGTGTCTCCCTCCCTCTCTGTCCCCCTCTCCCTCCCTCCGTGTGTCAGCCTCCTCCCTCTGTCCGTGTCCCTGTGTCTCCCTCCCTCTCTGTCCCCCTCTCCCTCCCTCCGTGTGTCAGCCTCCTCCCTCTGACCGACTCCCTGTGTCTCCCTCCCTCTCTGTCCCCCTCTCCCTCCCTCTGTGACCCCCTCTCCCTCCCTCTGTGTGTCACCCTCTGTCACCTCAGCCCAGCTTCCTGGGCACACACTGTTAGCAGATCTTTGAATGGCTCTTGGCTTGTTGATGTGAGTTTGTTTGTGATCTCCAGGCACCCATTGGGTGTAGTGTCTGTCTCTGCGCTGCTGCTGTGGTGGTGTGTGCTGCCACTCTTTCACAATGTTGGCTGTTAATTAGCTGCTGTCATGTGCAAAACAGTGCCTTCACCCCCATGTGTTGATGCAAGGCGTCCGCCATTTGCTGGCGAGTCTTTCCTGTGTGGGGACACAGTGTTTGTATGGCTGTGACCTAGGCCATATGGGCAGAGGGCATTGTTGTCTGCTTCTGAGTTGCACTATGTGAATTTTGGGGCCCACCCTCCCGCCATCCGGGTTACCGTGTCATGTGTTGGTGTCTTCTGGTGGCCTGTGACTTGACATTGTCCAGCTGGGTGCATGGGGCATGGTGGCGCCAGTGGCATGTGCGTGTTCATGGAGTGTGGTTGAGTCATGCGATAGCTTGGGGTGGTTGCGTGCCTGTTAGTGATTTTGGTTGTGGATGACGTTCCCCCCATGTGAGGTGCGTTGTTTGTGTACTCACCCGGGTCTCGGAGTCCTCCTAATCCTTCGACAGCCTCCACCGGCTGTATGGCCATCACCCTCTCCTCCCAGGGCTGGTAGTGTACGGGTCTGCGGGAGGGCCCTCCTCCAGTGGCGTTGGCCTGGTTGTGTTCCTCCAGCATCTTGGCTCGGACCCTCCTCCGCAGATCGTACCACCTGGCTTGGCATTCATGCCTGGTCCTTCTGGTGTCTGCAACAGCATTCACAGCATCGACGATGGTCTGCCACATGGCTGTTTTTGCTGCAATGCTGGTCTGTCTGACCAATGTTCCAAAGAGCTGTGGCTCGACTCTGAGGATTTCATCGACAAGGACCTCCAACTCTCGGTTACTGAACTTTGGATTCTTGTTAGTGGGCATGGTGAGGGGTGTGGGTGTGGATGGGGGGGTGTGTGGATGGTTGTGGGTGTGAGGGTGTGGTTGTGCAGGTGTGTGTGTGTGTGAATGTGATGAGGGTGTGTTTGTGAAGGTGGTTGTGTGAAGGTGTGCAAGTGTAAGGTGTGGTGAAGCTTGTAGTATGGTGCTGTAGGTTGTCTGAGGGGTCTGGCAGCAGTGAGTCCGTTGCAAAGGCTCATGGTTTTTGTGTGTGGGCCCTTTTTATTGGTCCATTGGTGGGTGTGGCTGTGTTTGAAGTTTGGGTGGGTGTGTTATAAGGAGTGGTGGTGTTTTGGGCCTCTGTTTGTTTTTGGCAGTTGCAGGTCAGTGAATGTGTTTTTTTAGTGTTTGTTGGACATGTTTTGTGGCTTTGTGCCATTCGAATGGTGTATTCTTGTGTTGTTTTGTTTTGTCCTGGTTGTGTACGTGCGTTTTTAGCGTGTGTACGGTGTGTACATGGGCCATTTGGTTGTACGGTGCTGTCCTTGTGTGTGGCTTGGTACGACTCGTACATGCGGTTGTGATGTTGGGGCCTGGGGTGCGCTCCGTACTTAGGAGGTTGTGTTGGGGGTGCGACTGGAAGGTACTGGGGTGTACATTGACGGTGGTACGACACGTACAGGGGTGGGGGTACGACTCGAACGTACTGGGGTGTACATTGACGGTGGTACGACACGTACAGGGGTGGGGGTACGACTGGAACGTACTGGGGTGTACATTGACGGTGGTACGACACGTACAGGGGTGGGGGTACGACTCGAACGTACTGGGGTGTACATTGACGGTGGTACGACACGTACAGGGGTGGGGGTACGACTGGAACGTACTGGGGTGTACATTGACGGTGGTACGACACGTACAGGGGTGGGGGTACGACTGGAACGTACTGGGGTGTACATTGACGGTGGTACGACACGTACAGGGGTGGGGGTGCGACTGGAACGTACTGGGGTGTACATTGACGGTGGTACGACACGTACAGGGGTGGGGGTACGACTGGAACGTACTGGGGTGTACATTGACGGTGGTACGACACGTACAGGGGTGGGGGTACGACTCGAACATACTGGGGTGTACATTGACGGTGGTACGACACTTACAGGGGTGGGGGTACGACTCGAACGTACTGGGGTGTACATTGACGGTGGTACGACACGTACAGGGGTGGGGGTACGACTGGAACGTACTGGGGTGTACATTGACGGTGGTACGACATGTACAGGGGTGGGGGTACGACTTGAACGTACTGGGGGGTACATTGACGGTGGTACGACACGTACAGGGGTGGGGGTACGACTCGAACATACAGGGGTGTACATTGACGGTGGTACGACACGTACAGGGGTGGGGGTACGACTGGAACATACTGGGGTGTACATTGATGGTGGTACGACACGTACAGGGGTGGGGGTACGACTGGAACGTACTGGGGTGTACATTGACGGTGGTACGACACATACAGGGGTGGGGGTGCGACTGGAACGTACTGGGGTGTACATTCATGGGGGTCGGAAACGTACAGGGGTGGGGGTACGGCTCGAACGTACAGGGGTGTACATACATGGGGGTCGGACACGTACAGGGGTGGGTGTACGACTCGAACGTACTGGGGTGTACATACATGGGGTCGGACACGTACAGGGGTGGGGGTACGACTGGAACGTACAGGGGTGTACACTGACGGTGGTACGACACGTACAGGGGTGGGGGTACGACTCGAACGTACTGGGGTGTACATTGACGGTGGTACGACATGTACAGGGGTGGGGGTACGACTCGAACGTACTGGGGTGTACATTGACGGTGGTACGACACGTACAGGGGTGGGGGTACGACTCAAACGTACTGGGGTGTACATAGATGGTGGTACGACACGTACAGGGGTGGGGGTACGACTCGAATGTACTGGGGTGTACATTGACGGTGGTACGACACGTACAGGGGTGGGGGTACGACTCGAACGTACTGGGGTGTACATAGACGGTGGTACGACACGTACAGGGGTGGGGGTACGACTCGAACGTACAGGGGTGTACATACACGGGTGGGGGTGTACATACACGGGGGTACGTCTCGGACGTACGGGGGCGGGGGGAGTGTTGGGCGCGTATGCGGGCACATGTCTCCATGGTTGCTATGGGAGTTCGGTGCGGACGGTGTTTTTTCCATACGGTTGTAACATCGGACGCACGGGATGGATCGTGATTCCTCGGTCGGACTTGACTTTTCACATTTGTACGGTAAATCGTCCGAGGACGTGTCGGACACATTTTCCGACCCGAGGACGTGTGGGAAATCATTCCCGATGCGGTTCGTATGGACTTTTTACCATGCGAATCGTGATTGCCAGTTCGTACGGCACTTGTACGATTTGTACGGTAAAAAGACCGGATACGAGTCGCACGGGGAATTTTTTTACCGGATCGTAATTGGCACCATAGTCCATTGATTCGTTTTTAACTAGGGTGGCCAGTGTCATCTCCCTGGAGATAGGTAAATCCACCTCAGCCCAATTTCTAACAGATAGCCTTGGAGTGGAAGAGGCTAATTCCGGACTGGTATTATCTCCTTCGGCTACTCTAGTTACAGTGAACCTTAATGCTGAGACGGCTAGGACACAGGTGGAGGATGACTTACCTAGCCCACCCTACTAAGAGGAAGGAAACAGGCTGCAAGTGTGCCCCCCCCGTAATCCCCCACCCAAAATGCCCTCAACGCCAGCCAGTTCTTATTTTAGAACATTTCATTGACTTACTTTTACCAAGATTGGAGTCTATATTTGATAACCTTTTAGCGCCAAGACTGAAAAAATTGGAGGGTCTGGATGCAAGATTTGACGCAGTTCTACCGATAATACCCGGTCATCCCATTGCAAAGGAGTCTGTGAGAGGCGGGTACATTGGCCCTGCTAGGCCAACTAAGTCGCAACTGTCTGATATAGGGACATCAGATACGGACACAGGGGGCACGCTAGTAGTGCCTGGATGCTCTACTCAGGTGCCCCTTGAACTACTAAACACTCAAACCATTCAAAACATTGGGCACCAGGAACAAAGGGCAATCAAAGGGGCCGGGACCTTAGGTGCGACTTGTAATCCACCTTATGTGGTGCAGGCAGGGGAGACGGCTCAGGTAGTCCCACCTCAAGGGGCATCACTATCAAGGGGGCTTGTACCCAATAGGTCTGTCTCAATCTATCTTATAAAGCCCCCAGACAACAGTCATGAGACCAGAGATTTGCCACCAGAAACAGCACCTTTGGCTATAGTCTTAGTGGGAGTCCCTCCGATCACACAGGGAAGCAAGGAATCTACATTGGATTTGGTACATAAGGTTACTCACTGGTGTAATGCGAATATTGTGAATGGCCATCGGATATCCCCGGACATTATTATGGCTAGAAGAGTGGGCTGGGTGGGGCACAGGGTGTAGAAAACAATCGAGGGGGGACTGTTTGATAGTCAACATGAGACACCCTGTCCAAGTTAATGTGCTGACAGATTGTGAGCTTAGGGGTAGCTCTAAAACAATGATTAGGATTTCCCCCCTTCAGTACTTTTACCCCCCTGCTAATCTTTTTCCCTCAAAAATCCCCTGACTTCAGGTACCTAGTATATCTAAACCACCCCAGATTAGTAATCCTAGGTTGGTCCTACCTTTAGCCAACAGATTTGAACCCTTGGGAAGCTTACAGGGGCTTGATGGCGTAGATTGACAATCATCATCCGAGGTTGAGCCACATGGGACAATATCACAGGACTCGGCTGCCAATACCACTCCCTTATCTGGGAAATCAGAATCTGCACCACCATTTAGCCCAGTTATTGTCCAGCAACTATTAGTGTCCTACTTCCTAGGCCAGCCCTTACTGGAACCCGTAACACTCTTTCTCCATGGAAAGCCTGCTCTCCCTTTTAGTATAGTACCTCATTTGTTAAGCATGCAATTCCCTCGATATCGGGACGTGCTAGGGGAGGCCCTCTTTTTAGGTCTCGCTGAGCCCAGCACATGCGCTGGCTCGGAGAGACATTTTGTATGTTAGTTTTCAAAGTGCTGCTGGCTGGGCTAGCGCTTGCGTTCACGCGACCGTGCACGCGCGCCAGCCTTCAGCAGCACTTTGAAAACGTGTGCGTCATCGCGATCACTTTCGCTTTCAAAGCGATCCCGATCGCGATGACGCACGTGCGCACACAACTCCCGCTTCTCCCCCTCCCCCACCACATATGGCTGTTCGCGCGTGGCCAACGCTTGTCTTTGCTTATGGGTTTTCCCCATACCCTCTCATATCCCCGTTACTACCCCAAAGCATTACCGCAAGCATGCACTTCTATGATCCTGCATGTCTTAAAATGGCACGCTTAAAATTCTTGTAGCAGGCAACAGCTGTGTGCAGCACTTCAGTTAAACCCCGCAGCGCCATTCCACCGATGCCATTCCGGAGAAATATGGAGAAGTCGATCAGCGCTTACATTTGTTTCAAACTTTTTTTCGAAGACAAGAGTAATTTGCTATCAAACGCTAGGGACAACAAAGAAGAACTCATTGCAACTCTCTTCTCTGGGGTAGTGTGTCTCAGGTTCGATGGGTTCTAGTTGAGACAGCCATCTCTCACCATCCGGCCACACAAACCACTCAATGTGCTGCAAAGATCTCTTGACCCATTCTTTTGTAGGAAGGACGCATTGAACGGGATGAAATGTCACAACTATGACAAAACGGCTACGAAACAGGAAAGCAACATTGAAAGATGCGACTTGCTGGGCTACGCTACTGTTCTCCACAGGCAAAGACAATGGCTTCTGTTATTCAAATGACCCCCGACATCTGACCTATGACCTTTACACCCTTTATACTCTATTCGTCCTCGAACTTTACCATCTCACCAATAGTTCCTTATAAATGGACAGCGAGCAGCTGTCTCTCTTCGCTTGCCGCATCTTTCCATGAAATGTCTTCTAGGACTGCGGCGAGAAACGGGCATCTCACAAGGAGTAAACTGTGCTAGAAGCAAACATAACTGAGGCATAACCGCAAAAGGAAAAATCTACATCAAGTGTATGCCCATCTAGATGACTCGATCCTGTAACGACAGAGATTTACATGACATTATTTTAGGATTCCATACCTGCAAACACAGCCTGGGCTGCTTTTTTTATGCGAGTCATTAATCCATATATTCTGGGCCACTGGAATTATGCAGCAGGGGAGCACCAAATTATGAGGCAGGGTTGACTACATTATGCAGCAAGAAAAGGCAAATCATGTACCATATAAAGCTGCACATTTTTTTTATATCACTTCATTTTTTTGCAATTTTTATACATGACAATAACTGACTGGCTGAAGACTTCACCTAATTAGTGCCAGTTTAACACCTAAATACAGAAATGAGCAATTGGAAGATGCCTAGTTACCTTTGGCAAAGGGCCTGCCTTCCACTGCGCACAAACCCATACCCCACATTTTTGGTATCTTTTGATTAGTATGTGCTAGAAACACCTTTTTGGGCTTTAACCTGCAATGCAGATTATGGATTATTTATCAAATGGGGAAGATCCATAATTATGTGGAAAGGTTGCTACCACAAAATCCCTTAATCCTAGTAGCCCTACATATGCCGAATGCCCTATTATTCGGTAAATGTTATTAGACAAGGGTGCGGTTGATTACAGAAAATAGGGTGTATGGGGAAGTGCAGGGGCTTCTTACAAGTACTTAGGTGATTTTTGATAATTAATTCCTGCTTACAGTGATTGATGCGGAGGCCAGACTGGGTAAGGGAAACATGTTTTTTTAGTGAAGGGCCCGAACCAGCAGAATCTCATACCATGCACAGCTCCCTTAGTCTCGGTCTGTACTTCAAACCAGCTACAAAGACATCTTTGCCAATCCGAAAGTGTGACGCAACCCCAGGGCTCTGAAAGCGTACATCACATTCAGAAACATTCTGTAGAGGGTGCCACCATAGATGCACAAATTTTTTTTAACAGACTTTTATATAGCGCAAACTTGACCCGGTATGTGTATGAGAGCACTTCACATAGCACTAGTTATGTCACGTTACATGAATGAGGACACAATCATTTTTTTTGTTAGGCACGGGGAGATTAAGTGATTTGTCCAGAATCACAGGATGTTCAGCGTCATTGCCGAGACTCGAACCCGGTTCCCCAGATTCGAGGTCGACCGCCCTAGCCGTTAGGCCAACTCCTCTCACACATTAATCTTGCAAAGGAGCAGCATCTATTGCTTTAACATTGGGTCAATGACACACAATTCATTCAGTATCCCTTCATCCTTGCGCTGACAAATCACAGCCACTTCAATGAAACATCAACTCTCAAGGCTCCGTCAGTGCACCCCCCGAAATGCGGAAACATCTGCCTCGCCAACATGAACTTTGAGCTCGGGCTGCATCAGTGCCCAGCCCCTCTTAAATAAGGAAGTCCTGCCAGTCGAAAAATGTAATGCAAAGACGCAGCTCGGTCACTGCACATCAGTCTAGCATTTGGAAATCTGTCACTCTAGACACGTAGTATCCAAGGACATCTCCGTCAGTGCACCTCAACTGAGCATGCCACACGCAGAAATCCCAGCCACACCAAACATGCACTACAAGTTAACCGTTTGTCAATGCACCCTCATCCTGGGATGCGGGAATCTCTGGCATTTAAACATGCAGTGTCAATTCAGCTCTGTCAATGCACCTCAACCTGGGAGGTAGAAATCTCTGGTAGTTTAACAAGCATTAGTAAAGTAAACACATCCTTGCTAATGGGAACGACAAATGTGCGACTGGTGTGGCCATATGTGCGACTCAAGAGGCAACTTTCTCAACGCGAACGTTGCATGGTCTGACTATGCATAAAAGTAGCTGCGTGTGAAGCAGCAAATTCAGACTGGCCCTCTATCTGTGTGGAGACAGTCGCTCTCCTGTCGCCACAGTAAAGAGCTGTTTTTACCTTGCCCAGAGTAGTCTGTCTTTTTCTTTATTTTGAAGTTACCCCGCAACAAGGGTATAAAGAAGCTACTGAAATAAGAGAAAGGGCAAAGTTTCACAAAATGGTTGAGGGAAAAATGGGGCTGCAAGAGGAGAGAAGGGGAAGGTAGACCTGGATTAGATGCAAAAAAAAACAAGCATTGGCATAGCCAATAGGTCTCGCTTTTTGGACCTTATAAGTATTTAGTTATGCAGCACAATATCCTTGGTGCAACAACAACTGTTGCATGGCAAAACACTTATAAGGTCCCAAAGGCGAGACCTATTGGCTATGCCAATGCTTGTTTTGGTTTCTCTTGATTTAGGTTGCAAGATGAGCCGATTAGTGTCATTCTCCCCAAATGTTAGCAGTAGAGCTGATGTTTAAGAATCACTACCCGTTACTAGTAGTACATTTCTATAATTCTTTCACCAGATCCTCCGCGATAGAACACATACCCACCCTGGAGGGTTTCTTTGACACCTACAGAAAAAGTAAATGTACTTATTTTGAGATCTTAATTTTGGTCGACTTTAATGCCCATCAGTGCAACTTTAACTGCATCCCAACTAAGGCTTATGGGGATTCTTTACCTTTAACCATACATTTTGAACATACAGAGTAAGGCACATTCATGGAAGGGCTTCTCTCAGCAAACAACTAGTATTGTCTAGAGAAAACAGGGGGGAACACTCCTATTCCCACCTTTACCGGCAGAGGATGCTCTAGTATCATTGATTTTATAATTATCTCTGTATCCTTAACTCCTGCAGTCTATAATTGGAGTGTTTTTCTGGAGGAACTATAGTGACCATAACCCTCTTATACCCGATCTATTGTACTCATCTGCCTTTTACAAAGTAGAGAGTAGGGGTAGCTCCAATTCTGATATCACCACCAAAGACCAATCACGTAGACTGAAGTTGACCAAGGTGGTACCAGAAAGGATCTTAGATAACCTGTATGCGGAGTTGATGTCTCAGCATGCATGGACATCAATGTGCAGGATAGAGCTGTACTAGACGCCTTTGGAACACTGACTAACCAGATAGCTACCAACCTAACTGTCCCATGCAGGGGTGAGGGACCTAAAGTGAAGAGGTGGTTCAATGGCACCTGTTCTACTGCCTACAGGAAATTAATGTTGCCTCTCAAACAAAACCCAAGTGAAGACAGTGAGATCAGGGCCTGCAGGGGGGTCTATAAGAATGCAATCCAGGAGAGGAAAAAAGCCATCAGGGAAAAGGCACGGGAGGATCTTTGCCAAGCAAGTACACTCTCAGATAGTAACAAGTTCTGGGCGGTGGTTAATAGCCTGCTTTTTCGGAGACTGTAAATGCTAGCACAGATTGCATCGTAGCCCCAAAATGGTGGGTTGATATTTTTCAGGGACATGTATAGTGGTTCTGATCTGGAGGGGATGGAGACACAAGAGAGCCCTAGCCTACCTATAGCACCACTTCATTTTAATGCTGCTGAGGTTCATAGAGGTATCCTTGCTACAGCCGGGAGAAAGGAACTAAGGCCGTGATGGGGTACCAGCTGATCTGCATAAGGCAGACCCCCAGGTCTGGGCTACAATATTGGCACAGCTTTTTGATGCGGTTAGCACATGTGGTTTTCCTCCGTCATAGGCGAAGGCTATTATTATCCCAATTTTTAATAAAAGGTTCAAGGGATGATCCTGCCTGTTATAGACCTATTTCGCTCTTGGATTCTGCTGCTAAAATCATGGGGAAGGTGATCTTGAACCATCTATCATTGTGGTTAGATAATTTTAATGTTATTAAGTGATTTACAGTATGGTTTTAGGCAAGGGAGAGGGACGCTTGATCAATGCATTCATTTGAACCTGGTAATCGGGAAGTACACTATAGTAAAGAGAGGTACCTTGCATATGGGATTTATGGACTTAACTTCGGCTTTTGATCGAGTCAACCAATTTAAACAGTGACAGATTCTGGGGGAGTTGGGTATGGACCCTAGTCTGATATCCTTTTTATATTATGCCCATAATAACACCACTGCTGCAGAAAGGTTCAAGGAAGATGGCAGTTTGACGGACCTTTGGGTTGTCAAGGGAGGAGTACTTCAGGGGTGCATCTTGGCCCCTCTGCTGTTTGCATTTTATATAAACAAACTTGGAGACCTCCTCTCAATCAGTACTGAAAACATCCCAAGAGCAGGGGCCAAATTGGTCCATGCACTACTGTACGCAGATTATGCAGTACTGTTTGCAGTGACCGCTGTAGGCCTCCAAAACCTTTTAAATGTTTTTATTGATTTTATGGAGTCACTTGACTTAGCAACACATTTCTCAAAATCTCATACCATGACAATGGGTAGCAAAATGGCTGCTAAGAGCAAGTTTTTCTGCAGGGGGGTAGAACTGTCGAAAGTGTCCACCTTTCCTTATTTAGGGGTGTTGTTCGATGATCATGGGACCTGTGTTGCGCAAAGACAACTAAAAAAAGAAAATATTGGCAAGAGCATTTGTGGCCTTATGGGATTTTGCCAAAAGGCTGGGGTCCAAACCAATACCTGCCCTACTCTAGGTCTATAAAGAAAAGTGTATCCCTATGGCGATATATGGATGTGATGTATGGGGTTATAAGGAAGTCAGGGATATTCAGGGGGTCAATAATACATTTATGCGTGGCCTTCTTGCTCTCCCCCCAAGCACCCATGCCTTTATTCTGCATGAAGAGCTTGGCTTGGGGTAAATTTCTGACAACATCGCTGCTGCACCATTGATACGTTGGCTGAGGATCTGGTGGAGCACCTCCACTATTCTGAATCAGTTGATCATAGTGGACTGTATCCCCTTGAGGGCGCCCTTCGTTTTCCGTGGCTAAAATACATTAGGGAGCAAATGATGTGGCTGGGCTGACCAGATATGTACAGCAAACCAAGACCCTTAGGCCCGGCAGCCATTAAGGATATTAACTTGAAGTTTCTGGCTAGGCAGCAGGCGGTCAGGGAGGGCTTGGATGTAGACAAGCCCTCAGTGAGAAGGTATGTTACTATAAGTCTGACCCCACAGTTACAGCCCTACTTGTCACTAATCCCCAACGTGCAACATCGCTTTGTTTTAACTAGATATAGGTTGAATCAGGTACCCTGAATTGTAGCCTTCCCCAAGGGGTATTCACTGCCAGGTACTCTAAAGCTGTTTCCTTGTGACAATTTTTCGGAACAGGATACCTTACATTTTCTTTTGTGAATTTTATGCCCCCTTCTGCAACAATTTTATATTGCGGTTACTTAGAGAGGCTAACTTTGTTCAAGTAAGGCCTTCATTACTATGCTATCCTCCCCTGTGGTGTGCTTTTGGGTGGTGAGCAGTCTGTTAGGGGTTATGAGATTCAGGACAAAGATGTCCCTGCAGTAGCTACGTAACATCTATTTAAGCATGGTTACGGCACCATATGTTTTTCTGAGCACTTTTAAACGCCTAATTAAGAGGGTTCTTATTAAGCATCCATTTTTATGGTATTTTATTTACTGTATTTTTATTCATCTATTGATACCTGCTGATTTTTTTACAGTGGGTTTTAATTCTATTTGATTAAGTGATTAATTGTAGTATATACAATATGCGTATGATGGGGTTTTCCGTAATGGACACGTGCACTTTCCCTCGCCTAATGTATTTTTTTTGTAGTAATTTTCTTTATTGGCCTTTCGAAAAACAACAAACAGTAGAAAAAACTTAGCCAGTTGCACAGAATAATATCGCATTCCATACATTTGCGAGATACAGTACTGTACATTGGAATAGCCTAGTACTTACAATATCCGGTAATAAATATCGTACATAGTACAATAGTGTGGTGGGAGATATTAAATTGCAAACTAGTCCTCAAGCGCACCAGGAGCTAACATTCGGATCAGGGTTTATACGGGTGTTCTAGTACTGATAGTTATCGTGTGGTCAGTTCAACTCCTAGTCCAGTGTGTTACCTGTAGTGAGGCTTGTGAGCGCATACCTACAAATCGACGAATGCCACATGAGAAACCTCCCCTTTGTTTTGTCGTGTGTGCGCCCACCCCAGAAACGGACCCCATATGTCCTTTGGCCTGGATGCCGACAGCATCAGCTCCCAAAAGGTAGTTAGTTGTGTGTGGCTGAAGGTTACGTCTTGGAACCAAGCCTCCACGGGGGGGGGGCTCCCCTTCTCCCCCAGTGCATGGCGACCCGGCCTTTTGTAAAAAGTAATAACATAACATGTAATTTACGGTTCCCAGCTGGTGTGTCTCGAACATATTCCAATAGTCCAAGTAATGGGTCTGGGTCATCCGCCATGCCAATTATATCATGTACTTTGGTGAAGATCTTAGACCACAATGAGGCCAACCGGGGACAGCTCCATGCCATGTGCAGGAACATACCTGGGACGTAGCCACATCTCCAGCAGCGGTCATCTCCCTTGAGCCCCATGCGTTGTAATTGGGATGGGGTCCTATAAAATCTGTGGAGGTATTTAAAATTAATCAAGCGCAGCTTGTAGTTAGGGGACAGAGCCGTTAGTTGGCTGCAGCAAAATCCCCACTGATCCTCCATTATCTGGCTTTGCAATTGGTCGTAATAAGAACACATTATGCCAGAGGAGATAAGCGACTGAGGCATTGAAATTTTAAATATGAGGGGATTGCCATTCTCTATTGATATAGGCAGTCTCTTAACATAATATTGGAGGAACTATCACTTAAATCTTTGTCAAAATTACGGCGCTGTTTGTAAATATTATGTTACAACAAACAAATGATGGACGGAATGCTGACAATGCAGACATTCTCCCCCAGTCAAGAGATCTGGGTTAAATCCATCGTTCTTTTGCCCACTACGCCACCCCAGTTTAGACATGGCCATATGCAAATCAGTCTTGACCCTGTGCCTCATGGGAACAGTCCAGCCCGAACTGCCAAGCCATGTCTTCCCTGGACCGGAATCAAGCATCCTAGGACCGGTTTCTGGCTATCAGCCGTCATCAGCCAGGATCGCTTGACTCCAGTGGCGTAGTGAGCACGGGTCCCACGTCTGGGAATACCAATCCCACTTAGGGCGAAAAGCGTTACAACAAACAAATGATGGACGGAATGCTGACAATGCAGACATTCTCCCCCAGTCAAGAGATCTGGGTTAAATCCATCGTTCTTTTGCCCACTACGCCACCCCAGTTTAGACATGGCCATATGCAAATCAGTCTTGAACCTGTGCCTCATGGGAACAGTCCAGCCCGAACTGCCAAGCCATGTCTTCCCTGGACCGGAATCAAGCATCCTAGGACCGGTTTCTGGCTATCAGCCGTCATCAGCCAGGATAGCTTGACTCCAGTGGCGTAGTGAGCACGGGTCCCACGTCTGGGAATACCCATCCCACTTAGGGCGAAAAGCGTTACAACAAACAAATGATGGACGGAATGCTGACAATGCAGACATTCTCCCCCAGTCAAGAGATCTGGGTTAAATCCATTGTTCTTTTGCCCACTACGCCACCCCAGTTTAGACATGGCCATATGCAAATCAGTCTTGACCCTGTGCCTCATGGGAACAGTCCAGCCCGAACTGCCAAGCCATGTCTTCCCTGGACCGGAATCAAGCATCCTATCCTTGTCAATATTATAGCATTCCTAAATTATAATTAAAATCTATATTTAAATACAATATTAATTTGGGTAATGAAGTCACCTTCTGGATGAAGAGACAATTTGTTTTCATGAGACGACCTGTGCACAATAATACATGTGCTAATACACGATCAAGCGCTTGACAATTGAAGTTTCTGCTTGTGTAACATACCTTCTTTTAAAATCAATACTTAAACTTAAATCTTTGTATTGGCATTTTCTTGTTCACAGAGAGTGCGTGTGGGCCGCTGTCCTCACTCCCCCGCCATTTCGAGTTTATAAACTTAATAAACTCGGTAAGTTGTGTATAACAAACGGCAAGGTGTTGTGGTGCCTTTCGAGCAATTGTTTTTACTTTGTAGTTTACTGGGTATAACTACACCTCCTGATCAGTACATTTACAGGAGGGAGTACATAGCCAAGAACTTTATTGGCATTATGTTTGTAAGCAACCACCTATATCCCTATTGTGGGAGGTTTGAGTATGCTTCTGTGGAGACTTTTTAATGTGTGGTTGGGGAGTATTCACCAGTTTTATGATATTCTTTTGTATATATAGTGAGGAACCTGACCATTAAGGGCCAAGCGGCGCAGAGTACGCCTGAAATCCTCTAGTTCTCCTGCCTTGCAATACAGAGACACTGGACACTCCGTCTGGCGTAAAAGATCGAGTTTTATTAGCTGCAGCTAGGACAGTTGTCCGTGAAGTCACACAGGGATGGGTTCACAAGAGACTGCTCCCTGACCTCCGTGGCGCACAAGCTTTTATACAGTGAAATACAATGGATACAATGGATAACCAAAAACATATAGAATTTGAGACATCGACAAATGTCACCAACAATGGTTTAAGCTAAAAACTAACTCGGGTTCCAGGTGATGTTTGTGGCTGGCCCCTTTAAGCAAATTGCAAAGAGAATCCACATGATACAGTTTACAAGGAAAGAAAACATGGTTGTATGTTCTAGAAGGACAGTCGTGAAGCCAGAGAATGCATGAGATGTGTAGTGAAGGGCAGTAGATAAGATAAGCGAGAGGGAAGAATGGTGTGAGCTAACAGATAGTTCGGTCAGGGGTTATCCAGTTCAGACATGAATTAGTGTATTCGGCCAGACCCTGACACTAGTTAATAAACACGGGACGAAAGGCTACCTGACACGCAAGGGCAGAAATGACAAAAACATCTCGTTTACCAGCTGCCTGAGTGTGGGCAACCTTAGATGGCGGAAAACTCAAGATGGAGTCTGGGTGCGATCGAGAAACGACAAATTTCAGAACCTCAGACCCTCCTTTTGCCATTACTCAGGCAATAACACAATGACTGGGCTCATGTTAGTCTGAGTCGGAGTCAATATCAATTGCCATAAGGTCGTTTAACTGTTGCTGGACCATAATTTTACTATTCTCTGTTTGTTGGGTTACAGACTTAGATACACATAAGGTAGCGAACAGACCACAGATAGCAGGACCACTGTGTATGCACAAGCAACAAGAGAATATGATGGCCAGAATTGCTCCAAGGAATGTTAGTATCTTCCATCCCCAGGTAGATAACAATCCCCATAACCATCCCATGAGGGACCAATCTCCTTCGTCCTGATGGATCGATGCGGAGATGGTATGTCATTTTGAGATGGCCTGATATAGAGTCGGGGCGTCATCAGGAATGTATATACAGCAAACTGGGCACCTAATATTAAAATTGGATCAAGGTTTTCCCAGCACTGGTTTTTAATCACTGTTTATCACTGGTTCTGCACTTTCAACTCACCGTTGGTTCCACATTATTTTGTATGCTGTATTCGTTTTTTCCCCTTCCCCTATTGCTCCACCTCCATGCGTTTGGCTGGCGCGGAGGTGTAGTAGCAGCCCAATGATGAAGCATGACACAGCTTGCTGTGTGTGAGGGCAGTTTTACAAAATTGGTGTGTCTCCCACTCACTTATTGGTCTCTACAAAACTTGTTTTTATCCCTCTTCTTTGTGTGATATTCAGTTCCTGAGCGGGAGGTCGAAGGGGGATATTCCTCTCACCCCTCTGTATTTTAAGCGTTTTGAGCCTATTTCTTTTGCCAGAGCTCTGCTTGCTCCCTCCCATATAGTGGGTATCATAGGGTTATGTGCCAGGGGAATGGACGGGCATATAACATTTTGAGATGGGCTCTATCCCACGTCCACCTCAGGGTTTCGACCGTGTCGATGCCATCTCGCGGTCCTCTGTATGCCTGATATATGGCCACCTGGAGGGGAACTGGCGCCGTGACATTCATCTCCACAGGCGTGTGTGGTTGGAAAGGGGTGGGATGTACCTAAAAATGCAGGAACTGGGCCTGTGCGCAGAATGCATACAATTGGATGTCCGGGGCTCCCAAGCCGCCCTGGGACAAAGGTGGGGTTAAGAGTTCCCACGAGATCCGTGCCTGTCGACCCCCCAAATCATAGTGATAATTAAAGAGCAAATTGAATTATAGAAAGCTTGTGTGAGAGGAATCTGAATATTTACGAATAAATACAACAGTTTCGGCAGAACCACCATTTTCGCTACTGCGATTCTCCCGGCCAGGGATTGGGGGAGGCCAGCCCACACATTAACTTTCTCCACAAAACTGTACGCCTGTAATTCATGTTCCAGATATCCTGCATGTTCCTGCTAATCCAAATGTCAAGGTATTTCACCGGCCATTGGCCCATTTGAGTGGGTAATCAATGGGGAATGGTGTAGTAGCTTCCGTTAAGGGAAATATTGTTGACTTGGCCCAGTTTATTGAAATGCTGGATAGGCCTCTGAATTTGATTGGTTCACGGAGGATGGGGCGGTGTTTGCCGCCGGGTCATTGATATATAGGGTGATGTCATCTGCGTATAACGAAATCAGGAGGCCCCTCTTGCTGAACCCCAGGCCCCTGGCAGAGTGGTGTTGCCTAATACATGCCACCAGTGGTTCCATCGCTATCGCGAAGAGCAGGGGGAAAAGAGGGCACCCCTGTCTCGTACCACTCGATTGGTCAAACAGTTCTGGCAGCATACCATTCAATCGGATCCTTGCAGATGGCTTTGTGTAAAGTAATCTTATGAGACTCAGGAAGAGGGGGCTAAATCCCATCCTCTCCATGACTGCAAATAGATATATCCACTCTAGCTTATCAAACGCTTTTGTGACGTCAAGGAACACCGCAATTGCTTGCGTATCAGGGTGCAGGTAATGAACTGCAGTAAAAAAAAAAAAGAAAGAAAGAAGATTGTGTGACGTGGATCTCCCGGGAATAAACCTCGATTGGTCTGTGCGGGCTATCAATGGGAGCAGAGGCTGTAGCCGGTTAGCAACCAGCTTTGCCAATATTTTAATATCCACGTTTGTTAGTGAGAGTGGTCTGTAAGCGTTGATTTCATCATTGGGTTTCCTTGGCTTCAGCAGGCTAATGATGGCCTCACGCATTAAGGGTGGTGAAATACCTGTGGTCTGGGCCTCCTCATATAACACTATTAGGTGTGGGGCTAGTTCCTCTGCGCATGCTTTGTAGAATGAGGTGGTTAAGCAGTCGGATCCCGGTGCCTTCTCCAGTGGGAGACCCTTGATCACCTGGGTGACATCCTCTACAAAGAAGGGGACGTCCAAGTATTCCCTGTGCCCCAGTACCAACCAAAGCAGCTCCAGGGAATTCAGGAAGGGCCAAAGGCCCTCCTGTACTGAGCAATGTGTGGCCGTATACAATTTGGTGTAAAACTGTGTGAATTTGTCTTGTGGGCCGCTAATCACTAGATCTCAGTAACATATGCCGTGGAGCGAGTGGCGCGAAGCATTGTCGCAAGGGTTCTCCCTAGCCTGTCCCCCACCCCGTACCTTCTAGTTTGTGTGTGCTTACCCAGAAACTTCACCTCTTGCTGGGCCTCTTCCTCAAACTCCAGCAGTTTTTCTCTTAATTGAGCTATAAGAGCGGGTCGTCAGTGGTGTAAAATTGTGTTTCGATGCATTTCTCTTGGGATGCCAGTGTGCCCCCGATTGCCTTCAGTACCCCGACTTGACGTGCTATGCATTTACCCCTTATTACCACCTTAAAGGCCTCCCATAAGGAGGCCTGGGTTGAGAGCGAGCCAGCATTAAGATTAAAATAAACTACTATGTCTCCCCTTATTTCCTCTTTAAAGACCTCATCAAAAGGGCATTAGGGGGAAGCTGCCAGCGGAACATTTTGCTAGGTGAATTTGGCATAGTTTGGCACAGGAGGCTGGGAGCGTGGTCAGACAAAGATCTGGGGAGGTGAGAGACTTCGCATGTCCATGTCACCACATCCCGTGACACCAACCAATAATCCAACCTGGACGAGGCCCTGTGATACTCAGAAGTACATGTGCCTTCCTTAACAGGTTGATGGCGGTGACGTCATATGTTGATCAGATTACCGTTCGATATAACAGCATTTAATGCGGCACTTGCTTTAGGGTGAAGGAAGCGGGACTGCCCCTTCCTGTCCATCGCGTCATCAAGTATCGCATTAAAGTCTCCTTCCTAGATGATAGTGTCGCATCCAGTTGCTCTTATTTTGGCCCATATGTTTTGAAAAAAAGTGGGGGTGTCCGCATTAGGTCCGTAAATTGCCACTATTGCCACCCGGACCCCACCCAGGTCACCAATAAGTATGATATAGCTTCCCTCTGGATCGAGGTGAGATTCGCACTCCTTCCAGTCCAATCCCTGCCACACGAGCACTGCCACCCCTCGGGAGTAATTTGAATATATGGAAGAGTAAACGTGTCCCCATCGCCTGTGCTTTAGCCTAGTGGAGGGCGTGTTGTTCAAGTGCGTCTTTTGTAATAGGCACACGTCAATGTGATGCCTTAGTAGGTAGGTGTGAACTAATCTGGTCTTCCTATGGTCGTTCAGACCTCGGATGTTCCAGGTTAAAAACCTTAAACTCGACATACCAAAGCTGTTGTTGCCTGATGTAATACCTTGTTGTGGGCCCACAATGCCCGAACCTCCCAATGGCCAGTCGGTGCGAGGTTTTTACATGTTTGTCATGGTGCCTAACCCTGTTGCAATCTGAAGACAATATGGATGTAGACCGTGATTCTCATGTATGGTATACTAGGCTATGAAGCAATAAGCTGGCTAAGAACAAAACATTAAACTCCCCCCCTCCTCCCTCCACCAACTCCAACCCCCCAAACAGGTTGTGTTAAACCCTTCCCCTCCAACATTGTCAACAAGTTGTTCCCCGTTTAGAGCAAAACAACAGCCGGGAGTTCTCCCTGGGGGGCGCGGTGTCGTCGGCATACACCCCCACCGAAAGCAGGGTGGCCAAGAATAAGGCAGAGGGCCAAAGATGGGTTGTATATGAACAGTTCACAGCGTCGCTGCACAAGGAAAATGGCCAACCCCAACATTAAAACCATCCCGTGTCCCAGCCGGGATTTGGCGTCTGTGAAAAACTGTGTCGTGCCCTTGTGCGTCACCTTAAGCTTGGTGGGATACAGCAGCGAGTAGGGGATCTTAGCTTGTAGCAGAATGCGTTTTGCAGGCAGGAACACCCGGCGTGCCGCCTGCACCGCCGGTGTGAAATCAGGGTAGAATGAGATTGTATTCCCTTTATGGGTTATAGTCCCTCGCTCCCTGGCTAGTCTCAGGATAAGGTTGTGGTCCTGATAGTTCAAGATCCGAGCCAGGATAGGCCTAGGTGTAGCTCCGACTGAAGTTTTGGAGCCCATGGTGTGGTGTGCTTGCTCGACTGTGAACACTGCGGATAGATCAGGGTCAAAGAGTTCACGCAACAGATCAGCTATGTAAACCTCCATTTTAGATATGGCAGTCGTCTCCGGAATGCTCGTGATCAGGTTGTTTCGGCGGGACTGGGCTTCCAAGTCCTCATTCTTTGCCCTGATCAGTCCCAGTGCTTTGTCCATGTGCAGGAGCTGTTCTTTAGTTTCAACCTGAAACTCATGAAAGTCTGAGTTGCGATTTACGAGCACATCCAGCCTTGTCTCGTGAGTTCCCATCCGTTTTTTGACTTTGTCTAGCTGAGAAGTGAGCATATCCAGCTTTGTGCCAATGGTGTCAGTGATATCACTTGAGATGTCATGAGTGATGTCACTGACCATGTCATGAATGATGTAATATGTGACATCATCAGCAGTGCATTGCGGGCGCGCGAGTTATAGTTAGCAGAACTAACTATAACGGAGTCATTTCTATGGTTTTGTACGAGTGAAATGTCCAGCTAACTATAACACCCCTGAAACCTATGGTTTTTTCAGTGAATTTCTAAGGTTTTTTAAAAGCTAATTTCTAACTATAATGTCTCTGAAACCTATGTTTTTTCAGTGAATTTCAAAGCTTTTTTACATGCTAAATTCTAACTAGAACGTTTCTGAAACTTATGGTTTTTTCAGTGAATTTCAAAGGTTTTTTAAATGCTAATTTTTAAGTGTAATAGTAGTTAAACCTATCTGTTTGTACTGATTTTCTAGGGTGGCTTTTCCTCTCCTTGTAAATATAAAGGAGTGCCTGGCGCCATCACTACGTTACAAAAAGTAATGTACTGGTGGCGCAGGGTGCTTGTAAATCTGCCCCATAAGTGCTTAGGTATTGGCAGACTGATACAATAAGAACATAGTGCTGGATGGGTGATTGAAGAATTGCATGAGACGGACAGGAGATATCCTATGCTGCATGGGTACTACTTCAGTATTTAATGGAATGTACCAATAGTATATATCTGCTTAAAAGATTTGTAGGGATTATGCACAGAATATTTTATGTGTACTTGTGTTGGTGCCTAGGTCATTTTATAAGAATACCACTAGTAACTGGAATGATGATGTGACCGGGAGACCGAGGGGTGCTCACAACCAACCCCTCCACTCAGTACGGGTCACATAAACTGGTGGAACCCCCACCCGGACTACATTGACTTGTCTTCCCTTTCCCAGGCGGACCCACCGCGGAACGATGGAGTAGAGTGGGGACCGGAGGACGACGCCGGGAGTAACTTCTCCTTTAACTGGAATCAACCTGGGTCGAGCCACGCCCCCTACTCAAGGGAAAGGGAGCGAACACCTATCACCGAAGAGGACGTCAGAAGAAAAGACGGGGACGCACACTACGCCGAGGGAAACCCGGAAGAAGAGGAGCGAGAACGCGTAGCGAAAAAGATCGGAGAAGCAGACGAGGAAGACCAGCGGACGGAAACCTGCAGACCACAGCCCAAGGAAGGAGCGCCAGGAGGCCAACGTTCCTGTGAATCGCCCAGCCACCCCTCAGGAGAGGAGTGGCTAGCGCAGGTACGGAGACGCGTAGCGGGCTTCGTTGGGAGGTCTGGGTGGTCTGCCAAAGGGAAACGCTAGAAGCAGGCGCGTAAGCAGCCCCCCCCAGCACCCACACATATAGCACTGAAGGCACCGATACCTTGTGTAAATAACTCACGAGCACAATGGGTGAAATCCTTCCCCCTCACTCCTATCCCGGGAACCCCCTGAAGTACCCCAACCAAACCCTGGCCTAACGCGGGACTCTTTTTCTGTTTGCCCCGAGGGGAAACCGTCATCACAAGAAGGGAACAGCCCAGGGAAAGGAACGTGACGAAACGTAGAGGAGAATCAGGAAGGACCTACAAACTCCCAACCGGACCCTGAGAAGAAGCGATTATAGCATACCACGGAACTGTATACCTTTGGGGAATCTACCACAGAAAAGAAATATGTAAATAAATAAACACTCATACAGCGCAACCCTCTAGCCTCCGTTGATTATTCCTCAGAGAGGCCTACCAGGTCACAAGTGGTGCCGAAACCCGGGACTTCTCCGTCGATAAAGATGGAAGCACTGATACAACACTTAGTACAAGCGCAAGATAAACTGGGATGGGCCCTAGAGAGACAACTCACATCGGCCCAAGCCGACCGCGAGGTCTTTTCCAATTCCATGAATGCGCAAATGGCAGGACTGCATAAATTGGTTGCGGATCAAACCGTGGGACCACATCCCCTACCCCGTACCTCGCAACATGGCCCAGCGGGAGTGGCCCTACAAAAGTTCGTGCAGGGGGATGACCCGGACGCCTACCTAACAAATTTCGAACGGGCAGCAAGAGCCTGCGGGTGGCCCCCGGAAAAATGGCCTTTTTTTCTCGCCCCGTTGCTAACGGGGGAGGCCCAGGCGGCCTATCAGGTCGCCAATCCGACCGGTACTACTCCTTACGGGGAGATCAAGAAGATCATTTTAGACCATCTTGGGTTAGACGAGGAGGCATACCGACTACGGTTTCGGAAGGATAAAGGACAGACGGGGGAAAACCCCAAGACCTTGTTTTATAGATTAAAGTTTGCAGCAGACAAGTGGCTCAAACCGGAGGAATGCACCAAAGAGGACATATTAGACAAGATATACCTTGAGCAATTTCTAGACGATCTACCATATCCCACCCAACGGTGGCTGCGTCAACATGCGAACTTGACTACAAAGGAGGCCATGGAAATGGCCACAACTTTTGCCCGAGCTCAGGCCAAATCAGGAACAGGAGAGCCCGAGAAGAGCTACAAACCCCTACCGGGAAAATTCGTGAAGCCTGGATATCGACGACCCGTGGAACTCCCCAGACCCAGAAGCAAACCGCCCGACGTATTCACCCCTAAGGGGCCACAATGTTTCGACTGTGGAGGGTGGGGACACATAGCAAGAGCGTGTCCCCAACATAAAACACACGACGAACCTATGGACGTTGGATATGCGCCAAGAACCGTCCTGTATACCGCGGAGATGGGGCCAGCTTTCTACGTAAGAGTAAAAATTAACGAACACGTCATAAAGGCCTTGTTAGACTCGGGCTGTAAACAGTCGGTGGTCATGAGGGAATACACACGTCCCCGAGACTTACTACCCGGGGCGGTGGTCCATATCCGATGTGTCCATGGGGACGTTAAATCCTACCCTGTAGCCATGGTAACAGCAACAATAGAGGGAGGAACACCAGAGATACTCAGAGTGGGGGTGGTGGAGAACCTGCCAGAGGAATTGATTATAGGGACAGATAACCCCCACTTCCTGAAAATATTTACCATGTTAACGAAACACCAACAGAAACAGTCACCCACAGCAGGAAGGGAAGAGGCGGATGCAGCTCTAGCGAAGTCGGATCCTTGGGTAATAGATAAGAACTTCAAGTTTGCCCAGGAAAACGATAACACACTGAAACATGCATGGGAGGCCGGTATAACTCCCCATGACGCTCCTCCCCTCCAAGCCCACTTCTTGATTAGGGATGGCTTGCTGTACCGCGTAAAAGACCCTGAATCTGAACCACAACTGTTAGTCCCACGGGAGTTCCGTGAACAGATCTTGTTCTACGCCCATTCACACTTAACGGCGGGACATCAGGGGGCAGAGAAAGCAACGCAGGCGGTCCTCAGGCACTTCTATTGGCCAGGGGTTTATTCCGATTTAAAGAGGTACTGTCAACAGTGTGAAACCTGTCAGAGACAGAGCACTTATAAACCCCCAGACGTTCCATTACAGCCCCTCCCGATCATCGGGACCCCCTTCTCCCGGATAGGAATGGACATAATAGGACCCCTTACGAGGACAAAGAACGGACATATCTATGCCCTGGTGGTCGTAGACTATGCCACCCGATTTCCTGAAGCCTTTCCATTGAGAGCCCCGAATGCCCCCGCAATAGCATCGTGTTTAATAGAACTGTTCTCGCGAGTGGGATTCCCCAAGGAAATCTTAACGGACCAGGGCTCCCCGTTCGTATCAAAACTAATGAAAGAGGTGTGTAAAACCCTCGATATTAAACATCTGAAGACCTCAGTGTACCATCCACAGACTGACGGTTTAGTCGAGAGGTACAACGGCTCCCTCAAACGCCTCCTTAGGAAGATGTTGATCATGGAAGGAAGAGAGTGGGACCGACTCCTGCCATTGGCCCTCTATGTACTCCGGAGTCAGGTCCAGAGTAGTCTGGGTTGTTCTTCCTTCCAGATGTTATACGGAAGGCAACTCAGATCTCTCTTGGAGATGACGAAAGAGGCGTGGGAGAGACAAGAGAGAGAGGAAACCTCACACTTTCTCGATTATACCCGCAACCTCCAAGCAAAAATAGTGAAACTCAGGGATTTGGCATATTCGAACCTGGAGAAGAACCAACAAAAACAAAAGACCTTCTATGATAAAGGGAGGAAATGGAGGTTTTTACAACAGGGTGACTGGGCCTTGGTGAAACTACCTTCCTCTATGGGTAAATACAAATCAGAATGGTCTGGTCCTTTCCTTGTAGCTGACACACTGGGGAGAACGACTTATCGTCTACAGATAACACCAAGGAAAACCCAGTGTTACCACATAAATCTCTTAAAGAAGTGGATCGGGCCACCGCCGCCTTCCATACGATTCGCCTCCCCTATCACTGAGGAGTCGACTACCATAAGAGAGTTAGTGGTCAGTCAGGAACTTAACAGCACTCAGCGGAGGGAACTAGAAGCCGTATGTGTTCGGTTTAAACCCACCTTCTCCGATCTGCCTGGCAAAACAACCCTCGCGGAACATACCATAGAGACTGAACCAGGAAAGGTAATAAAACAACGACCCTACCGAATCCCTGCATCCCGAAGGGAGGCCATACGGAAAGAGGTGCAGGACATGTTAAAACTGGGGGTAATAAGGGAGTCCAACAGCGAATGGTGTTCCCCCATTGTCCTTGTGCCCAAACCAGACGGCTCCTTGAGGTTTTGTATGGACTTTCGCGCCCTGAACAGCATCTCCTCCTTCGATGCATATCCGATACCCAGGGTAGATGACCTAATCGAACGATTGGGAAACGCACAATTTATCAGTACTCTAGACCTAACAAAAGGGTACTGGCAGGTCCCTTTGAGAGAAAAAGACCGAAAAAAGACAGCCTTCGCCACACCCGATGTACTATATGAGTTCACGGTGTTACCCTTTGGCCTGCATGGAGCACCCGCCACGTTCCAACGGCTCATGAACACTGTTCTGCAAAACCATCAGGGCTGTGCTGCAGCGTACCTAGATGACATAGTCATATACAGCAACACCTGGGAACAACACCTCCAAGACCTGAGTAACATACTAGGGTGCCTCACCAGGGCAGGGCTCCATGTCAACTCCCGCAAGTCCAAGGTAGGGTTTGACAGGGTGAAATACCTAGGCTACGTACTAGGCCACGGGGTGATTGCGCCCCAAGAGGAGAAAGTGAAAGCAATCAAGAACACCCCATTCCCATCAACCCAGAAAGACATACGAGCTTTTCTCGGTCTAGTTGGGTATTACAGGAGATTCATACCCAACTTTTCGGATGTAGCAGCTCCCCTAACGGATCTACTTAAAAAACGGAAGGCAGGTACCCCGTTGCCAGATCCCTCCTCAGACGCAGTAAAAGCATTCCAAACACTAAAAGACATCGTTACCTCCTCACCAGTGTTAATATCACCAGATTTCTCCCTCCCATTCCTATTGCAAACTGATGCCTCCGGCCGAGGGATAGGAGCGGTCCTCTCCCAAAAGTCCAAGGAGGGAACCGAACACCCGATTCTATTCATTAGTAGAAAACTATTTCCCCGGGAGGTTCACTACTCCAACATAGAGAAGGAGTGTTTAGCGATCAAGTGGGCCGTGGACAAACTGCGTTATTATTTGGAAGGCACACGATTTACCCTTTACACCGACCACGAGCCCCTGACGTGGATGTATCGCAACATGGGGAATAACCCTAGAATAATGCGTTGGTTCTTGACCCTCCAACCGTTCACCTTTAGTATCAAACACCGTAAGGGCAGTGACAATGGTAACGCAGACTTCCTATCCCGGGTCATTCCGCTCCCCGAACGGGAGCAGCTTAGGGGGGAGGTGTGTGACCGGGAGACCGAGGGGTGCTCACAACCAACCCCTCCACTCAGTACGGGTCACATAAACTGGTGGAACCCCCACCCGGACTACATTGACTTGTCTTCCCTTTCCCAGGCGGACCCACCGCGGAACGATGAAGTAGAGTGGGGACCGGAGGACGACGCCGGGAGTAACTTCTCCTTTAACTGGAATCAACCTGGGTCGAGCCACGCCCCCTACTCAAGGGAAAGGGAGCGAACACCTATCACCGAAGAGGACGTCAGAAGAAAAGACGGGGACGCACACTACGCCGAGGGAAACCCGGAAGAAGAGGAGCGAGAACGCGTAGCGAAAAAGATCGGAGAAGCAGACGAGGAAGACCAGCGGACGGAAACCTGCAGACCACAGCCCAAGGAAGGAGGGCCAGGAGGCCAACGTTCCTGTGAATCGCCCAGCCACCCCTCAGGAGAGGAGTGGCTAGCGCAGGTACGGAGACGCGTAGCGGGCTTCGTTGGGAGGTCTGGGTGGTCTGCCAAAGGGAAACGCTAGAAGCAGGCGCGTAAGCAGCCCCCCCCAGCACCCACACATATAGCACTGAAGGCACCGATACCTTGTGTAAATAACTCACGAGCACAACGGGTGAAATCCTTCCCCCTCACTCCTATCCCGGGAACCCCCTGAAGTACCCCAACCAAACCCTGGCCTAACGCGGGACTCTTTTTCTGTTTGCCCCGAGGGGAAACCGTCATCACAAGAAGGGAACAGCCCAGGGAAAGGAACGTGACGAAACGTAGAGGAGAATCAGGAAGGACCTACAAACTCCCAACCGGACCCTGAGAAGAAGCGATTATAGCATACCACGGAACTGTATACCTTTGGGGAATCTACCACAGAAAAGAAATATGTAAATAAATAAACACTCATACAGCGCAACCCTCTAGCCTCCGTTGATTATTCCTCAGAGAGGCCTACCAGGTCACAGATGACAGTGCTGCAAACAGAGTGAACACTTAATTTATAAGTGCTTACGTATTGGTGGAGTGATAGGTTAAGTAGATAGTGGTAGATAAGTGATTAAAGAAGTGCATGGGACAGACTGGACGATTCCTACACTGCATGAGTACTAACTGGGTATTTAGAAGAGTGTATCAATAGTATGTAGCTAGTTAGAGGTCTGCTTGGATAGTGCCCAAAATATTATAGATGTACTTGTGTTAGTAGCTAGGCCATTCCATAAATTCCTGACTAGTAACTAGAATAATTACAGTATTACAGAGTGTATAGTGAATTTATAAGTGCTTAGGTATTGGTGGAGTGATAGGATAAGTAGATAGTGCTGGATGGGTGATTGGAGAAATGCATGGGACAGACAGGAGGATTGCTACACTGCATAGGTACTAACTGGGTATTTAGAAGAGCATATCAATAGTTTGTAGCTGGTTAGAGGTGTGCATGCATAATGCACAAAATATTGTACCTCCACTTGTGTTTTTGGCTACGCCATTCCTTAAGTATATGACTAATAACTGGAGTAATTTCAGTGCTGCAAAGAGAGTGCATGCTAAATTTATTAGAGCTTAGTTATTGGCAGAGTGATAGGATACGTAGATAGTGCTGGATGGTTGAATGGAGAAGTGCATGGGACAGACAGAAGGACTCCTAGACTGCATAGGTACTGAGTATTTAAAAGACTGTATCAAAGCTATGTAGCGGATTAGAGGTCTGCATGCATAGTGCACAGAATATTGTAGCTGTACTAGTATTGGTGTGTCTATGGTTTCGAGAATGGTAGTCTGTATTTAAGGGTGTGAGGAGGTGCATCAGATGATCACGTAGATGATGTCATCAGTGATGTGATTTGAGATGTCAGTGATGTCACTGACCATGTCATGAGTGATGTAATATGTGACGTCAGGAGTGCATTACTTTAATCCAAAAAGCTGGCGTCCATATTGGCCTGGTCACGATGTGAAAATTCAGGAATTGATGCAATAAAGAAAAGAAAACAAGTGTTAATATGCACACAATGTCATTTCAGCATATCTTGCCCCGTGACCGCCAAACCTGTATGTTCGTCAACGTGACTTATTCATAATAAACATACTTAGAATTGCAAACATCAACATAAACAATGGACTACACATTACTTTAAAGTGAAAGGCTATCGGCCACATTAATCTGGGCACGTTGCGTATTAGACTGGTTCTTACACAAAAGAAAAGGAAAAAAAGGGGTGTTAATATACACACTATCCCTAAATAAAGTTCTAGCGATTATAGTTCCATTCCATTCACAGCACATTTGAGATGTCATGAGTGATGTCATGAGTGATGTACCTGACCATGTCATTAATGATGTAATGTCTGAGGTCCTTAACAGTACATTGCGGGGGCGTAAGTTGTAGTTAGCACAGGTAACTATAACTGCTGAATTTCACTGGTTGTGTATGAGTGAAATCTGAGTCTAACTATACTGTCCTTGTAATCTTTGTTTTTTTCAGCAAATTTAAAAAAAAATTTTTTAACGTTAAGTAAGATGCATATCACAATGGATGGTGGGTGGTTGGAAGCAGGGCCTGGCATTGTGCTGCCCCCACTCAAGCTTGCTGCTCCTGCCTTCCCTCCTCCTAGCCATCCATTGTCCAAGTCCATGTCACTGCTCCCTTATTACAGCCCAGTGTGGCTGTTGTTCTGCCACTGGCCTTCCCGCCTTCTCTGAACAGTTAACTTGCTGCCCCATCCACCTCCTCCCTATCCTATGTTGTCTGAATCCATGGACTAGCCTCCTCCCTCCTGCCATGCATGGTCTGATGTGCTGCCACTGCCCTCCATTTAGCATGATGTACCAGTCCACTCCTCCTGCACTCCATTGCCCCATCATTGACCTCCTGCTTAGCCTCTGTGCTTAGCTTGCTGACCCTATTCTCCTTCCCACTGCCCTCCGATGTCTTTGTGCATGCCCCTGCTCCATCCTTTTTGCCCACCATGTTCCATGGACCTGCCACTCCTATCTACTCTGAGTGTTCTGTTGAGCTGCCACTCCCCTCCCACCTGCCTAGCATTGTCAGATGACTGTAACCTGTCCCTGCCACCTCCACCCTGCCTGTCCACATTCCATGCCCCTATCCCCTTCCTCCTGTTCTCCATGGTCCATTTTACTGCCATGTCCTTCTGCCCTCCCTGGTCTGTTGTGCTGCAACTGCTCCTACTGCCTGCCCTGCGTGGTCTGTTGTGAGGCCCCTTCCCCTAAACTCTCTTGTCTGTGCCCAGGTCATGACTCTCTCTTCTATCCTCCATGGTCCTTTGTGCATGCCACTGCACCCTCCTTCTTGCCCATCATAGCCATCGTGCTGCCACTAACCCTCCCGCTTGCCATGCATGGTCTTCTGTGCTGCCACGGCCCCTCCCACCTTCCCTGTGTAGTCAGCTAGCTGCCCTGACCCCCTCCTACCTTCCCTCCATGGTCTGTGTGTATGCCATCATAGTCTCACTGTTGCTCTCCATGGTGTGTCTTGCTTCTAGTGCCCATCCTGCCTGACCTCCATGGTCATCTTGCTGCTCCTGCCCTGCCCCCTTGCACCCAGCCCTCTGTTTCCATGTGCAGACCCCTATTCCCTCCGTCCTGGCTTGTCTGTTCCATTGTAATGCCCCTGATCCATCCCTCCTGCCCTTTATGGTCTGTTATGCTGCTGCTCGCTCTCCTGTCTGTCCATTATGGTCAGCTAACTACCATTGCCTCTTCCCCTCTGTTCTCTGTTGTCCATGTGCATGGTCCTGTCGCCTCTCTATTGCTTTTCATGGATTGTTGTGCTGCACTCCCGTCCCGCATGCCCTGTGTGGTGCATTGTGCTGCTGCAAACCCTGTTGCCTGCCCTGTAGGGTCAGTTTGGAGCACCTATCCATGTCCCTCCTGTCCTCTGTTATCCGAGTCCATGTCCCTACCCCAATTCCTCCTGCCTTCCATGATCCAATGTACCATACTTGCGAACATTTTGAACTTGGTAAGAGGGAGATTTTGAAAAAAACTGGGGTATTGATTTTCCCCTTTGAGTTACATTGAAAAAGAGGAGATTGTAGACAGGAGACAGATCAAATAAAGACCATTTGAGCTTAAAAACATTGGACGTTTCCTGGCTGAATCGGGTCTGTTGGCATGTATGGTTGTACTACCACTGCCTCTTCCTTCTGCCCACAACGGTCTATTATATTGCCACAGCCTCTCTTGCCAGTCCTGTATTGTTGGTTTGTTGCCCCTGCCCCCCTTTCCACTGCCCTCCATAGTCTGTTGTACTGCCACTGCCCGTCCTGCCTGCCCAGTGTGGTCAAATTGTTGCCTCTGCCCTCTCAAAATTTCACCCTCAAAATTGAAGGCAGGTAGGAACCTGCTTTCAATTTTCAGAGTCCGTGCCCTGGCCTCTGCCTCTCAACAGTATCCTAATGAACAACTAGATTGCTAACGTTCTATATTTATTACAAAAGTGTGGAACGCCTGATGTCATCTTGAAAACTGTAATACCTAGAGCATTTCCTTTAGAAATTACATATATGAGAGGGTCTTATTTGCATCAAAATTATGGTTAGTGCTCTAAAAAACTAAAATGAGGACATATTTTCTGAGTTTTCAAATAGCAACAAAGCACTTTTAAATTATTTGTTATCTTTTTTTTTTATCCAGTTGACCACTTGATTAAATGTTGCACTTAGGGGAGAGGATGTGGTGTTACTTCCAGAGCTGCAGACTTTGCAACTGGGGAACCAGGTTGGAGTTTCTGCTTCAGCTCGACATTCTGTTATTCTGGTCAAATCACTTACTCTCCCCATGTCTACAACCAAAATGAATTTGTTCCTGTGTGATGTAACCAATGCTCATGTAAAGCACTCCAATACCTGACAAGTCTGCACTATATAAAACTGCAAAAACACAAAAAATAAAAAGTGTTTTGAACACTTCTGTCATTGGGCTACATGTGGGCTACATCTGGGTGATATTTGTGCTGCATTTGGGCTCTTTTGTCTCTGGTGGCCATCTTGGGAAACTTATTTGTTATGAAGTTTCCTAATTTCCTCATTTACTGCAGTCTCCTGAGTAGGAAATACTTTCAGTTTTTTACTTTGGTTCCATCAAGAAGGCATTCAGATGTGTCACTCTAGTTGCTCATTAGATCACTGTAGTAAAGCTTCTGCTCACCAGGGAAGTCTGCTGCTGGTATTCAAAGTGCATGTGTCAGTCGGCATGTCAGAATTTTTTAATGAAATAGAAGAGGATTTGAGAAGTCAAAATGTGCCCTAATTTTTATTTCTGCAGCACTAATCATAATTTCTATGGCAAAATGAACCCCCTCATGTTGTTCCTTTGCAAATTAAATGTTTTAAGTGTTACCACTTTATTCCAATCAAGATGGCTTCAGGTGTGCCATACTTTTGTCATAAGTAAGACTGTTAGCGCTCTAGTTGTTCTTTAGAACACTCTGGGACATTCTGTCATTGGGCTATACTTGGGCTACATCTGGATGACATTTGTGCTACATTTGAGCTCTTTTGTCTCTGGTGGCCATCTTGGGAGACTTATTTGTTATGAAGTTTCATAATTTCCTCATTTACTACAGTCTCCTCAGTAGGAATACTTTCAGTTTTTTTACTTTGATTCCATCAAGAAGGCATTCAGATGTGTCACACATTTGCCATAAATTTAGAATGTTAGCACTCTAGTTGCTCATTAGATCACTGTAGTAAAGCTACTGCTCATCAGGGAAGTCTGCTGCTGGTATTGAAAGTGGATGTATGACGTTACAACGCATGCATTTACATCGCGGTACATTACATCGCGGTTTTTACAACACAAGTCGTTACAACGACTTGCGTTGGAGGGCGCTGGACTTAGGAGTAGTATAATTTACTATTCCAACTCCAGTCTACGTACAGTAGGGAAGGTGTTGGATAGTAAATTATACTATTCCTTGTCCTAGAGCGCCATCTAGCGCAAGTCGTTGTAACGACTTGCGTTGGAAAAACAACGATGTAATGGCATCGCGATGTAATCCCCGCGTTGTAAACGATGTTTCCCATTGAAAGTGCATGTTTCAGTCTGCATGTCAGAATTTTTTTATGAAATAGAAGAGGATTTGAGAAGTCATTTAAAATGTGCCCTAATTTTTCTTTCTGCAGCACTAATCATACTTTCTATGGCAAAATGAACCCCCTCATTTTGTTCCTTTTTAAATTAAATGTTTTAAGAGTTACCACTTTATTCCAATCAAGATGGCTTCAGGTGTGCAATACGTTTGTCATAAGTAGGACTGTTAGCGCTCTAGTTGTTCTTTAGAACACTCTGGGACGCTGCAGTAGAACACAAAGGAATCAACTGACAGTCTCTGCCCGTGTTGGATGTACATGTTTTTCTGAGAATGTCAGACTTCATTCTCATATGACTGAGAAAGATAATGTGAATTTACAGAAAATATGCTCTCAGTTTAGCTTATAGGTCACCTTCCAAACCTCTGTGGGAAAAGCATGAGAAAATAGTTTTCTCTCAAACAGGATTTTTCACATGGTAAAATCACGTTAGAACACACCACAATTCCTAAAATGAGTATGGTGCCATCAACAAATGATTTATAATGTAACTAAAGTCTTAAACCCTTCTATTAACTGCAATGCTTTTTAATGAGGTGCTAGCATGTATATTGGTCCCAAGATGGCTGCCAACACTTCTTGGATGAAGTGCTGACAGCCAATCAGATCTCACGATGAGATGTGTGGTTAGGCTCCGCCCAGATATATATGTGATTTTACTTTTGATTTTCTCAGGAACTACTGAACAGATTTACACCATATAACCAAAAGGCACGACTCTGAACCAAGGGCTACCTTTTTGCCAAATTTGGTGTAATTCCTTTCAGCAGTTCGGTCTGTAGCTGCGATTAAAGGTTCCTATGGAAAACTGCATTGGGAAGACACATTTTGGGACCCCTTTTTTTCTCGGCCCCCGCTTGACGAATCACCCCGAGACTTTCAGGATAGGAGCGGACCGGAGCGCCACACTAGTTTTGAAACTTTCGCTTAGATTCGTCAACCGGCGCCAAAGTTATTCCAAATAGAATGTTGCGGATTTCCTATGGATAAAAGGTCCTAAGTAGAACAACCTACTGGCGAGCGCCAGTAGGAGATATATATATATATATATATATATATATATATATATATATATATATATATATATATATATATTATATTCCCTTGATTAAAAAAGATGGAGTATAGAGGGTATTTGGAGAGACCATCAGGCACATGCATCAACCAAAAAAAACCTCGCAAAATTTGCAAATCCCAAGAAAAGTCCGTTTGCGAACGCAATCCAACCCTTTCCAATGCAGGAACCCATTCTGCGAAAAACAACCTCTTTTGCAAAAATAAGGAATCGCAAATTTTGCGAGAAGCAATAATGCGAATCCTATTTAGCAAGTACCTCAACACCGAACGCAACTAGCGATTAGCAAATATAGAATCGCAATTCAATGCATGTAAACTCGCAATTAGCGACTCACATGAAAATCGCTATTTTGCAAGTGCAGAATAAGGGGAATCACAATCAGGTGGTAAAGTTAAACAAAAATTATCACACAGGTGCAACCACTCAGAAACCTATTTAAACTCACTCAGAAGGCCCCTGAAGCCGTTCACAATGGCAGCACTCTACGTGATGGCGAGGAGGATGAGGATCCATGCAGCAGCCAAGCGCAGAAGGAGCGGATTTTCAGAGTGCGCCTCACATTGCTGGGACAAACAGAAGATGAAATCTAAGATAAGTACAGGCTCAATGGTGCAATAATCATGCACCTAATAGCAGAATTGGAACCCCTAATGCAGCGCTAGACCCGTAGGACCCATGCTATCCCCGCACATGTACAGGTCCTATGTTGCCTGCACCTACTTGCCTCAGGCAGTTTCCAGGGGGTAGCAGCTGTAGCTGGAGGGGTATCACAAAGCTTCCTCTCACGTTTCTTCAAAACCTTTCTTGATGCCATGACGACAAGGATCCACACCCACATCACCTTCCCCACAACCCAACAGGATTTGAATAAGACAAAACTGGTCTTCAACCAGGTAGCACAGTTCCCTCATGTGATCGGCTGCATAGATTGTACGCATGTCCCTATTTGTCCCCCAGCAGTGAATGAATACATTTTCAGGAACAGGAAATCCTATCACTCAATCAATGTGCAAGTAGTGTGCAATGCAAAACATATCATAACAGACATTGTGGCGCAAATCCCTGGAAGCACCCATGACTCCTATATATTCCGTCACAGTGGCATCCACACGCGTCTGCTCAGGGGTAAATTTGGCGAAGGACAGCTACTTGGTACACATATATACTTATTCCCTACATAAATCTAAAGAATGTCAATGCATAACTGTAACTAACCCTTTGCTTTCCACCCTGTAGGTGACATCGTATATGCCGAGCGTAACTACATATTGACGCCATACCTCAACCCAGCCACGCCACATGAGCAGAGGTACAATGCAGCACAAGACAGCACACGGAATGTGATTGAACGCATGTTTGGACTACTGAAAAGCCACTTTCGCATTCTATAAAAAACTGGTGGAGCGCAGCAGTACCGTCCAGAGACCTGCTGCCGGATTGTGGCTGCATATACCATGTATAATATTTATATTGTTTCCTCTTTTACCCTATTAACTACGATAAAACTAAACACTGTACCTTTATTATGCCTCTATGTGAAAGCAAGGCACTTGAATGTGGAAGGGAAGGTGACCACCTGCCTCGACACCCCCTGCATAAATAAAAGGAGAATGAGCAGGCATTGTGAATATAACATATGTCACTACAAACAGAAATCTCTATTAATAGCACAATCCAAGGAAAGAGATTTAGTAGAACAGAGTATAATAAAAAAAGAAAAAAAAATGAGAGTTCAATATCACTCTCCAAAAGAAAGTCAAATCCAAATCAAGGTTTCACACTGTTCTTCCCTGCATGAGCCACTGCCTAACGGGCTCGCCAACAGGGAAGATATAGCCTTTCTCAATAGAGTGTAGGTAAATACAAAGGCGTAGCGTTTTGCTTTAATAAGCCCTGTCTACCAAAATGATTCCCTCGCATGAGTCCGTTAGCAATGGTGACTGAACAGCGGACTCTCCAACGAGGGAACCACCAAAGAGCTATGAACAGGTCAAAGAGGATTATCCAACACGGCCAAACCAAACTGTTCATACGGCGTGTCAAAGAACTATAGAAAAGATAAGCGGTGTCATCCGACACCCCTACAGGATGTGAAGAATAAGACTATCAGGATGCAAAGAACCGGACACTCGGAATAATCGGCAGCGTCTCCTGTCGTGGCAACGTCCTTCCAACATTCCCGGAAGTCACGTGAGACGTCGTATCTCACGCCCGACGTCCTCCAAGGCTGCTGGGAGTTGTAGTTCCCGTTAGCTGCGCTTTGTTCCTGCCTGGGAGTGCGTGAATCCTGTGACTCCTGGCAGTTATCGTAGCAATGATGGTAACAATGGAAGTAAGACCAATAATGAACATAGTCTTTCGATCACAGACTCTCATAACAGTTGATTTCTTCTCCGTAGGCATGTTCATCTTGCCGTTTGAACAACAGAACAGATGGTGCCTTAAGGTCCTGGGCGACGTTGGTTTCTTCGCTGAGGTTGAGACGAGTAGCCGCTAGATGAGTACCCCCCTTTGTAACTCAGTCTTTCACTAACCCAGGACAGTGGCTCAAACAGTTTTTTTCAGCAACGACGTGTCTCTTCCGGGGTCGCAGCTGATATCGAGATGTACCAGGGATCGTATGGTCAGGGAACACTTCCTCAGGTTCTTCAGGTGACGCAGCTCGGCCTCTCTTGGTGTTCAGGATATCGCGGTGATCTTTCAGCGCAGCAGGTTCCACCAAGGCGGACGGCACCCTTTAGCAGTTGGTGGAATGGATCCAGTTCTTCCGATTGGTCACTCGCACTGCAGTCCTGGTTGCAAGAAGAACTTGCTCAGGTCCCCGCCACCGAGGTTCCAGGCTGCTCGACCTCTGGAACACCTTCACCATCACCTGGTCAGCGGGCCGCAGGTCATGACCGTCAGGAAGAGCTTCTCGAACATGTTGATGAATAGAAAGCAAGCTGTCAGTCAACTGAGACAAGTAGTCGTTCATCAATACATAAGGTACATCATGTATAGGGCGTGGCTTAGGAATCCCCCAAATATTCATTGGCCTCCTGAAAACCACCTCGTACGGTGTGAGGCCAGATCGTGTATGTGGTATCGATCTAATGGATAGCAATGCCAAGGGCAGTGCATCAGGCCATTTCAGAGATGTGGAAGGTTGGATTTTAGCCAACTGAGGCTTGAGGGTAGATTTATATAGTTCCACTAGCCTTGCTGATTGTGGGTGAAAAGCAGCATGGAACTTCTACTTAGTTCCCAATCCTTTCAAGACATACTCAACAACTTGCCCAATGAAATGGGGTCTGTTGTCACTCCACAAAATTCGACAAATGCCAAATCTGGGGAAAAACCCCTTTAGGAGCACCTTTGCTGTAGTAAGAGCTGTATTATCTTTTGTAGCATATGCCTCTATCCATTTACTAAAGGCACATACCACTACTAAGACATACTTCAAGTTATTACGGAGTTCAAGCTGGATGAAAGCCATTTGCAGAACCTCAAAAAGGTGCAGGATGGCCGGGTGCGTTGCTCGGGTAGCAAGCATGGCGGATGCAGCCTGGTCGGGCTCCGTCCACCCACGCCAAAACCCGGCGACTATCCTCTTGCTTTGGCGGTCACGCGAGTGGGAGCGCTGCCTGCCACCCTGGCGCTGTCGGGCCACTGTTGGGCCTTCAGGAGATCGATAAATCGAAGCGCAGCCAATGCCCTGACGAGAATACCGGTGCGGCCAGGGCAGCGTGGGTCCGCTGATCTGTCCAGATTCCACCCACAGCTCTGTGGCCTGGCCGGATCTTGAGGTGAAGGTGGCTGCTTTTTCCCCACACCCCCGCACCTCCCTATCATACAGTGACCTGCATGGATGCCCTAAGAGACACGTAGGGGTTTACTACCACCGACGCTGCTGGGCTGAAGTCTTAGATCGAATCCTCCACCGTGATGTCACTCCCCTCGTGTCTGGGTCCCTCGGCGATGGAGAAGGGCGGGCGCAGGTCCCAAGCAGGGCACCATTGATCAGTTCAGGACGCCCGCTGGGGGAACCATGGGGAGAGATGGGGGGGCTGCTCCACCCGAAAATGCAACCCTCCTGGCAGCAATCATTCATGGAAGGGATACTCTCGATGTCAAGATAGGCGCAGTGGGGTCTGAGGTCTCCTTCCTGCGCCAAGATCTCCGCAAGGCAGTGGACAGTATTACCGAAGCTGAAACTCAGGTCTCGACAGTGGAGGACACGGTGTCCAGCCTCCAAAAAAAAAGTGAACAAGCTCACCGTGGTGTCGCAGGAGCTGGCCTCCAGGGTGGAAGACGCAGAAGGACGCGCACGGCAGAACAACCTACGCTTTGTGGGCCTGCAGGAGGGCTGCGAGGGTGCCTCAATGACCACCTTCATTGCCAAATGGCTCACAGATATTTTACCGAAAGATCTCCTTTCATCGTCTTTTGTTGTGGAAAAGGCCCACCAAGCATTGACACAAAAACCTCCACCAGGTGCGGCCCCGCGGCCGGTCATCGCCAAAATCATGAACTATGCGGACCGCGATGTGATATTAAGGTTTGCCAGAACTCACAAAGACGGCCTAAGGATTCAAATATCTGTGTGTGTATATATATATATATATATATATATATATATATATATTCACATAAAAAACCATAGGTTTCAGGCACGTTATAGTTAGGAATTAGCATTTAAAAAACCTCAGAAATTCACTGAAAAAACCATAGGTTTCAGGGGTGTTATAGTTAGCTGGACTTTTCACTTGTACAAAACCATTGAAATTCCCCCGTTATAGTTAGTTCAGCTAACTATAACTCGCGCGCCCGCAATGCACTGCTGATGACGTCACATATTAAATCACTCATGACATGGTCAGTGACATCACTCATGACATCACTGATGACATCTCAAATGACATCACTGATGACATCACTGATGACATCATCCAGTGAATGTCTGTTTTTCTGAAAATTAAATATGTTTTATATATGTATATCTCAAGGTCGATGGAAGAATAAATGGGTATATAAGTGTCCAAATGGATGATTTGTTTTTGAAAAATTGATTGTGTAACTGACTGATTAAGTGTATCATAGTGAATACATGGCTTAGTGAGTAATGTTTAAATATGTAAATATCTGTATCAGTCTCTCACTTTGTGTATAAGTGGCTGCATGGGTTGGTGAGTAGCTACATGGGTGTCTATATAGGTTATTAGTTGTTTTTTTGAGTATCAGTCTGAGTGTCTGCATGGTTCGGTGGGGGGTATTACGTAGTGCATAGGTGCATGAATGAGTGACTCACTGTTTGTATGTGTTGAAGACAGCATGTGTGCAGGACTGTATGGGTGGATGAGTGTGTGTATGGGTGTGTTAGTGAGTGAATGACTGTCTCAATAGTGTCTTTATGAGTAACTACATATGTTTTAAACTAGTATATGTGACTATTGGTGTATATAAGTGAGTATATGTGAGAGTGAGAGATTGAAAGAGTTCCTTTATGAATAAGTATGTGTTTCTATAAGTGATTGTTTAAAAGACTAAGTATGTGTAAGTTTCCATAGAAGTAAGTGTGGTGGTGTGTGCATAACTGTATATGCAAGTAAATGTATGTTTGATTCTTTATTAGCATGAGTGACTATGTGTGTGAGTAAATCTATGGATGAGTGGCATTGTGTAACAGGATGTATAGGTGTATGAGTACATATGATGAGTGAGTACATGTATGAGTGACTGTATAGGACTGTTGGTGAATGAGTGGATGTGTATTGTCGTACTTTAATATTCGGGACCGCGTAGGGGACAGGGCCCTACCCCTGTCTATCTTGGTATTAGCGAACCGCAAATGGTAAATGCGGCATGTACGAGTGCTTTATATATCGTTCTAGCTATGAATGCACTGTGTACACGTTATTCTGCTCCACTACGCGGGTTCCATTTTGGAAGCAGTGGCCATCTTGTCATTGCCCTCACATAGGCTATGATGGAGTTAATACGGGCCTCACAGTACATGGGCTTTCCCTCTGACTTCTCTGTGACCTGGGCAGCTGGCTCTGCTGCCCCGGGTCAAACCGGTCTCACGAGCTCCCCTTCCTCCGTCCACCTGTGATTAGCATCAGGGTTTGACCCGTCATAAAGCCCTTTCATTCTACACAATCCCCCGGCTAATCTCTTCCACACCTGCTTGTTCCTGCTTTATGACTTGTTTCCCAAAACAGGAGATGCTCATGTTTATTGGGGGGTCTCTTTACATCAAACGTGGGATCTGAACCTTACTGTGTAAATCATTGTGGGCTGGCCGAACTGGAATGTGGGATGGTCATCATGACTCTGCTTTTTCGTTTGTAATGTATACCTTTATATGACCATATCGTAAACCAAGGAATGTGTGCCTGGAGCATGATATTTTGTACTTAAGGAGAAGTCCGTTCCTATGATTTTCAGCAGTCTCCTGAGAACATACACGCTGTTGTACTTCTAGGATACCTGTCATTGGTCTGCAGCCAATAAACGAATCTTTGACTTCACCCAGAAGACTCTGTGTTTCTGTAGGTCCGGAACAGGGTGAACCCAGAAGTCATAGGGTGTGTGCCCCTGCACCGCTGGGTCTAAAATACCCAGTACTTCAGTTTGGCGCCCAACTCGGGACGATTTCAGCGGTACCAGTCCAAGCCAGAGGTTCGTGAGGAGCTTCGTGTGGAAATTCCGGAGGAAGGCCGCCACTTCATCGACCCCTGCATGTCGACGTGGTCCGAAAGTCTTTTCTGCGAGGTTCTCCGCGTCCCGACGGCTACGAAGGACTGCTGCCCTGATTAATCGACCTGTTTTGGACCCTTGACGAGTTTGAGAGAGCGAAACAATCGAGAGAGTCTTCTGGTGGCGCCATCGATCAGCAATATTCAGTTAAGTATAAGTGGAGCGTCTCCCATTTGTTTTGGTATCCTTCGGGATCATTTGAATTGGTACTTTGGAGTTTGCAAACGCCAAAACCAGAGGAGTTTGAGTTTGAGTTTGAGTTTAAAAATTCTTATATAGCGCTCTTACACCAGCGGTTTCATGGCGCTGTAACTGGCAGATCTCCTCAATAGGCAAGGAAGGGAGGTCGGGTAACAGAGGATTAGATGAAAATTTTGCTGAAGAAGTAGGCTTTAAGTTTCTTTTCGAAACTGGGAATATGGGGTTAGGGATCTGAGATCAAGGGGTAATGAGTTCCAAAGGGTTGGGGCAAGGGTCGCAAATTTTGAGCCCCCCCACTTTTTCCGGCGAAACCGGGGAACTATCAGGAGGGATTGGGAAGAAGATCGGAGCTCCCTAGTTGGCAAGTAGGGGATAATCTCCGAAGAAATGAATGCAGGGGCCGTACCCAATCGAGCCTGGTAAGTGATAGATGCAAGCTTGAATTGGATACGTTCCCGAACCGGAAGCCAATGTAAAAGTTTCAGAAGGGGGGTGACATGTGAGGGTTTAGGAAGGTTAAAGACCAGCTGAACCGCCTGGTTTTGGATCATCTGCAACCGCCTGAGACTATATGCAGGTATACCTGCATATAGGGCGTTGCCATAATCCAGGCGGGAGATGACCATCGCAAGGACGATCAACTTCAAGGCCTCAAAGGTGAAAAATCGAGAGACCCTGCGGATGGTGCGAAGAGACAGAAAAGAGGAAGAAACCACAAAACTAACCTGGGAGTGAAGGGTAAGGTGAGAGTTGAGTTTAATACCAAGGGTTTTGACCGAAGTAGAGGGGACCGGAGAGGGACCAAGGGAAGGGGGCCAAAAGAGTGAAGACCAGGGACTGGAACAACCACCCGTCAACACCAACTCGGTCTTATCAGGGTTGAGTTTCAGGTGGTTGAAATCCATCCAGTCCCTGATGAAAATCATAGTGGACTGGAAATTAGAGATAGAGGCAGAAGAAGAGGACAGATTAAAGACAAGTTGGAGGTCATCCGCATAGTTGTATACGGAGACCTCCATTTGTTGTAAAGAAAAAATGAGGGGAGAGATGTAAAGATTAAACAGAAGAGGTGAAAGGGAGGAGCCTTGGGGGACCCCGCCCAGAACTTTCCGAAAGTCCGCAGTGAAGTCACCCAGGCGAACTGCCTGGGTGCGGTCCCTCAGGAAGGAGGACAACCAAACCAGGGCCGTACCCCCGATCCCCGCCGCCGCGACACGGGAAAGTAAGATGGTATGATCCACCGTGTCGAAGGCGGCAGAGAGATCGAGGAGGACCAGTGCCTGGAATTGATTGGTGTCCCTCCCCTCCCTGAGGTTGTCAAGGACCGAAAGAACTACGGACTCCGTAGAGTGTGCGGGGCGAAAACCAGCCTGGCGGGCAGCCAATACCCCATTTTCTTCCACAAAGGTGCTCAGAGACCTGGTGACATGGCGCTCGAGCACCTTAGCCAAAAATGGTAGGAGAGAAATGGGGCGAAAGTTGGCTGTGATCGAGGGGTCTGCGCCCGGTTTTTTTAAAATGGGTAAAATGATAGCTGATTTCAAGGGGTTGGGAACAACCCCCTGAGAGAGTGAACTGTTTAGTAAGTGAATGGGAGGATCAGGGCAAGAAATGTAAATGTGATGAAGTATTTGAGCGGGACAGGTGTCAAGGGGAGAGCCAGATTTTACAAGGGGGATTAAGGATGTGAAGGATTCCTTGGTCAGAAGAGGGAGAGAGTTTAATTGTCCTTGGGAAGGAGGGCACTGAGGATCAACAAAAGACGGGGAAGGTGCAGGGATATTAGCTTTAATGGCAGCAATTTTATCAATGAAAAAGCTGTTCAGAGAGTGACAAAGGGCAAGGGAAGGAGAGGGCTTAAGAGAGGTACGATCTGAAAAGGCTAGGTTCTGAACAATCGAGAAAATTTCCCTAGATTGGTTCTCGGCTGTGAGGATCTTGGAGGAGAAATAGGCCGTTTTAGCGGCCAAGATGGCATTCTTATATTGAGCTAAAAGGGTGGTAAAATCAGCTCTTAAGATGGGACAATAGTTTCTCCTCCAGGCCCTCTCAGCACGGCGTACCGATAATTTGATGGTTTTCAAGTCATCGGTAAACCACAGGTTGGCATCTTTCTCTCGCTTGGAAGTCAGACGTTTCAAGGGGGCAATGGACTTACTGGCTGAGGAGAGCCATTGTTCAATGCTATTAACCTGAGCCGAAGTGGAAAGCCCGTGTAAGACGGGATAGGAAGCACTTAAAAGAGCTGATAAGTTCGCCGGGTCAACTCTACTCCACGAGCGGACCCAGACATTATTAGGAAGGGGGGCCCTAACTGGAGAACTGATAGGAAGAACAAAAGAAATCAGGTGATGATCAGACCAAGTGCAAGGAGAGATAAGAAGGGAGTCGACAGGGCAGTTCAAGGACCAAATCTGGTCCAAGATATGCCCCTTGACGTGAGTTGGGGAAGATACGTGAGAAACAAAATTAAGAGATAAAAGTGTGTCTGAAAACTCTCTAGAAGATGAACACTCTGCTGGGTCGGAGGGCCAGAAATTAAAATCACCCAGTAATAACACTGAAGAGTTATTGACAGAGAGGGTGGCTAACACCTCCTGGAAATCAGGGAGAAATCGTAGAGGCGACTGGGGAGGTCGATAAATGAGAAGACAGGTGAGAGGGGGGGATGTGGACGTGGTTCGAATAGCAAGATACTCTGTGGTGGCAATATCGGGGAGAGAGAGCAGTTGAAATGGAAGATCAGAACGGGCAATGACCGCGACGCCACCCCCCGTTCTGCCGGATGAACGATCGGCCCGAAGTGCATAATAGGGGGCGGGCAATGTAGCTAGCAAGGTGGGTAGGGAGTCATCACAGAACCATGTCTCGGTTAAAAGGAGAAGATCTGGTGCATGATGATCTAACAACACTGATAGTTCATGTGAATGAGCCACAGCCGATCTGGTATTCAGATAATACGCCTTAAGGGTCTTAACTGGGGCAGTATTGACGGCTTCTGTGGAAGGGGGGACCGGGATAGGAGAAGTGAATGAACAGGAACAGTGAGAAGGAGGGGATAAATCTAGCTGGGATATCCGTGAGTGTGTGGAGGCAGATAGAACCCACGGACCCTGTAGCCTGTGAAGCTGGGAAGGAGTGTAAGAAATGATTTGGGCAGGGTATTGTGCCCCTGGCCCCGGTCGGCCGCGGACGGGCGCAGACGGGCTTAACTTAGGCGCAACTTCGGCGCGCCCGCTGCGCCCGCCCGCTGCGCCGTCGGTGAGGGGAAGTGATTATATAGGGACACATGTGGGGGGAGTTTTGAGTGGGGCGTGGCAGGGGGTGGAGGAGCCAGAGTAGTGCACGCCCAGCCCAGACCCGCCCAAGGTGTACTGGCCGCCCGTCCCACTCCCCACGCGAGGCAAGGAGGGGGCGATCGGCGGAGGCGGTCTGGCTGTCTGGGTCGTGAAAGCAGGCGAAGGGGCAGCCAGGAAGTTGCTGGTGCTGGTTCCTGAGCGCTGAGCGAAATGCGCAGGTAGGCACAAGTCAATTAAAACAAGACGTCAGGGAAGTAAAAGAAACACCGTTGCTCCCGGCGAAGCCTCGGGAGATCTGCAATCACTGCAGGTAGCCCACTGTCAGCCTTTTGAGCCGTTAGCCAGGGGGGGAGGAGCCAGAGTAGTGCACGCCCAGCCCAGACCCGCCCAAGGTGTACTGGCCGCCCGTCCCACTCCCCACGCGAGGCAAGGAGGGGGCGATCGGCGGAGGCGGTCTGGCTGTCTGGGTCGTGAAAGCAGGCGAAGGGGCAGCCAGGAAGTTGCTGGCGCTGGTTCCTGAGCGCTGAGCGAAATGCGCAGGTAGGCACAAGTCAATTAAAACAAGACGTCAGGGAAGTAAAAGAAACACCGTTGCTCCCGGCGAAGCCTCGGGAGATCTGCAATCACTGCAGGTAGCCCACTGTCAGCCTTTTGAGCCGTTAGCCAGGGGGGGAGGAGCCAGAGTAGTGCACGCCCAGCCCAGACCCGCCCAAGGTGTACTGGCCGCCCGTCCCACTCCCCACGCGAGGCAAGGAGGGGGCGATCGGCGGAGGCGGTCTGGCTGTCTGGGTCGTGAAAGCAGGCGAAGGGGCAGCCAGGAAGTTGCTGGCGCTGGTTCCTGAGCGCTGAGCGAAATGCGCAGGTAGGCACAAGTCAATTAAAACAAGACGCCAGGGAAGTAAAAGAAACACCATTGCTCCCGGCGAAGCCTCGGGAGATCTGCAATCACTGCAGGTAGCCCACTGTCAGCCTTTTGAGCCGTTAGCCAGGGGGGGAGGAGCCAGAGTAGTGCACGCCCAGCCCAGACCCGCCCAAGGTGTACTGGCCGCCCGTCCCACTCCCCACGCGAGGCAAGGAGGGGGCGATCGGCGGAGGCGGTCTGGCTGGGACTCGTGTATTCACGAGAATATCGTATTCGATAATCCTTTGACGTTTGGATCTAGACTAGTGAGCGAAGATGCCTGGTTCTGGACTATTTGGTAGATTATTCTGTTTGGGTTGTGGAAAAGATTTCCAGCTAGAGGAATCATGTCCGGTTCCTCCGGTTGGAACTCCAACTTATGAGCTCTATGTGAAACATGGCGTAGGCCCCATTGCATATAACGAAGTGTGGATCCACTACACCAGGAAAGATGGTGTTTTAAAATGGCCCCAAAATGGTAGTTTTGATACCGATATTTTAGATAATCTGGAAATTAAATTGTTTAAGAAGAAAGCCCGGCCGGCGATGTTTGACTCTTTCCGCTTATGGCGAAAGGAAGCCAAACAGAAGGAAATTAAGTTGGCGAAAAAGAATAAGAGAGAGAGAGGTATGTCAGTAATGCAAGCAGCTGTACAATTTAAAGACAATGAAGAGGAGCAAATGAATGAGCAATTGCACAGGCAGCGTAAGTTAGGGATTGACAAATGTTACCCAGCTTTGCCACATTCTAAGCAGGATGAGTCAGAAGAAAAGGAGAAAGATCCCTTGATGTCACATTTGTTGAGTTCGCCACCCCCGTATGCTCAAACTGCCACGGCGCCTCCCCAGCTTGTAAATATGCCGCCTCCAGTGCATATACTGCAAGCCTTGCCGCAACCGCCAGTTGCTCTGCAGCCAGTTCCTATTCCTGTAGCGCAGCCCTCTCAAGCGCCGCCAGTTGTGCTTCCAACTGCCCCCGCACTTCCTGCGACTTTGCCTAATCCAGTAACTGCCTCCCCTAACACTCTTCCTTCCACCACTCCAGTACCTGTCTCTACATCCTCTTTTCTTCCCTCTGTTTTTCCCCCTGTTCTCGCCTCAGCTTCTCCTTCAGCGCGACAGCGCTTAGCTAATGTGGTTACTACATTAATGTCTCCTCTCTTTGGGTCATCTGGTGCAACTCCTGGTGTACAGCGTAAGCAGTTGCGCAGCCAATTGCCTAACCCCGATGAGAAAAAGGTAATAGATCACATGGCGCGTAGATGGATCGTTTTTCCTTCACTGTATGATGTGGAATCAGTTGTCAACATTTTCCATCAATGGGATGCCCCTAAACAGAGATATGTGTTTGAGAAAATGTGCGAAATTCTCTGTGAAGAATTGGAGGATAGTGGTAAAAATCCGAACCCGCAGGAATTGTGTAGAGTGAGGTTCGATTTTGGAACTGGTATAATTGTGGACCGCGAAGTAGATAAAGCAGTTGCGGTTGTATTGTCCTTAAGGAATGACGATTGCCAACAGTCATTGTTTGAACAAGAGGTCCTTGTGGGGAAAAAGGCAAAAGCGCGACAATATCCTATGAGAGAAGTTCCCCCGGTATGGAAGGAAGCGGTTGCAGCTGTCGGTGGTAACCCCGCTGTGGCAGCGCATTTCCAGCGTGTTTGGGTGCATGTTCCATGGAAGCGCTCTGAGGTGTTAGCGCTTAAGCAGTCCTTGCCTGATCCCCGTAAAAACCCAGCAGGTTATTATAAAGAGTTGTCACAGACGGCAGGGTCATGCATTATGAATCTGGCCGATATAGACATGTTGTTTGGTAATGTTGTTCCACAGCCTCTATGGGGATCAATTCGTAATGTAGATCACAATGCAGAACTAGGGGATACATGGGCTAACATTGTTACTGCTGATGCTAGACAAACTGGTGGTGCGAAACCAGAACCTTTAGTAGCTGAATTGCCTGGTAGAATCATCACGTATATGAAGACAATAATGCCTGCGATGCGCGTAAATTGGGACAAGTTATCTGCATGCAAGCAGAAGAAAGATGAGACAGTGTCAGACTTCTTCACTAGGTTTGAAGAAACGTTTATTGACCACAGTGGGCAAGATATGAGTACTGAGGGTGGCCAACGGCTGTTTGTGGATAAGTTTGTGCAGAATTTACTTACTGACCTGTGTAAAAAGTTAAAAGATTCAGAAAGTTCTTGGGCTGTTTCTTCTTCAGCGCAAATACTGGCTACTGCACAGTATTATGAAAATAGAGATAAAGATGAGAAGGATAGAACGGAAAAGAAAACGAAGGAACTGAAGACAAAGGTCCTTTTACAGCAGGCCTATCCGCCACGTGGAGGTGGTAATAATTATAGGCAACCCCAAGGTGTCTATCACCAACCCCAACAGTTTCAGACAAACCAGCAAATGAACGGGTATTACCAACCACGTGTCCCTGTAGGTCCCAACCAATGTTCATACTGTAAAGAGGAAGGTCATTTTAAATACAGTTGCCCTAAATAAATGCAGCGGAACGGTAATATGTATGGCGCAAGAGGTAGGGGTGGTCAGCAAGCTCCTAGAGGCAGAGGGCGTGGAAGTGTTCCCCAGAACGCGCGTCCTCTGCCGCCTCTGCCACCATCAATAGCTTTGATCAGCAAGCTAACGCGACTAGTAATACGGCACAGTATTATAATAATGATTATTATGCAGAGGACGGTGATGCAGAGAATATTGATTACTAGGACAGCCATAGACAGAGAGAGGGAGTTGTTTCAGTGCCAGTGGATCAGAGTGGACCGTATGTTGAGGTGACTACAGCAAATGTAACGGAGCCTTTTCTGCTAGACACTGGTGCTGCAAAGAGTTCAATCATACATTCAAAACTCCCTGGCGCACCTTTGTCTGGCGATATAAATGTTTCAGTAGGTTTTTCTGGCGCCCCGGTTAGGAACCCGATTTCCAGTCCCATATCACTTTCTGTTGGACCTTGTGAGCTGAAAGCACCCCTGATCCTGACAACAGGTTGTGGTGAGAATTTGCTGGGATTAGATTTGTTGAAAAGATTGCACGCTACACTGTATTGTTCTCCTTCAGGAGTACAACTTACATTAGGCAAGAAAGTGGTTTCCCCAATGTATTTGTCTAAGAACACGATGCCACCTGAATTGTCGTCCCTTCCGGATGCCCTTTGGGCTACTGGTCCCAATGATGTGGGCCTCTTGGAGATACCGCCATACGTGGTGACTTTAAAGGCTAATGTCAGACTGCCACGTATTCCCCAGTACAAGATCTCTAATGAAGGGCAGAAAGCATTGTTAGACATTGTCAGCGACTTGATTAAGAAGGGTGTGATTGAGGAGACAAGAGGCAACGTTTGCAATAGTCCGATTTTACCTGTCTTAAAACGAAAGGACCCCTCACAGCCACCTGTTTACAGATTTGTGATCGATCTCAGAGAGGTTAATAAGATTGTTGTGCCACAGTTTCCAGTTGTCCCTGATATAACTGCCTTGTTAACGATGATTCCAGCCTCTGCTGCATGGTTTTCAGTGATCGATTTAAAGAATGCTTTCTTTAGTATCCCAATTGCAGAAGAGAGCAGAGATATTTTTGGTTTTAGTCTGGGAGGCCGAAGCTTCCGTTTCAAACGCGCTCCCCAGGGCTACTGTGAGAGTCCATCCATATATAGTCAGGCTTTGAAAGCGCAGCTTGATGCACTTGTTTTACCTAGTGGCGCTATCCTGATTCAGTACGTGGACGATTTACTGATCGCTGCGGATACTGAGAAGATCTGTAAAGAAGCCACATTGTCACTGTTGCGCCATTTATCAGCTTTCCATCACAAAGTGTCTCTCTCTAAGCTGCAATATTGTCGACAAGAAGTGACCTACTTAGGTCATCTCTTATCGAAGGAGGGAAGGAAACTGACCCTAGAAAGAATTCAAGCCATTGCACAGTTGAGTGTGCCAAAGACACAGAGAGAAGTGCGTGCTTTCCTGGGCATTACCTCATACTGTAGGCATTGGATCCCTAGTTTTTCCTTATTGGCAAAACCTTTGTTAGCCTTAACATGCAAAGACACACCGAATCCTATCCTATGGTCTGAAGAGTGCCAGAAAAGTTTTGTGGAATTGCGTAATGCATTATGTTCAGCACCTGTGTTGGGTACTCCTGACTACAGTAAGCCTTTTACATTGTATGTTCACGAGAAAGATGGATGTGCGTTGTCAGTGTTAACACAGCCTTTTGGCGACAGACCACGCCCATGCGCATATTTTTCATCTACCTTGGACCCTGTAGCGAGGGCATTGCCAAGCTGTCTGAGAGCGACAGCTGCTGCAGCGATGTCTATCCGACAATCTGCTGGTTTGGTAATGGACAACACATTGATTGTCATGGTTCCACACGCTGTAGACACATTATTAAATAGGACCAAGACACAACACTTGACTAGTGCACGATTATCGGGCTACGAACTTACACTGTTAGCAAATCACATACACATAAAAAGATGCAATACGCTGAATCCAGCTACATTGTTGCCAATTCCAGCAGACTCAGATGAGATTGAGCAACATGACTGTCTGTTCAGAACAGAAGAAGAGACGAAAGGGAGAGTAGATCTAAAAGATACTCCCCTGACTGAGTGTGATGGCACTTTATGGGTAGATGGGTCATGTTTTAAGCTCCCTAATGGTGACACGACTGCTGCATATGCTATCACGACTTTGCACACGGTCGTGGAAACTGCACGAGTGCCACATAATTCGGCCCAAGCAGCAGAATTAATCGCCCTCACGAGAGCATGTGTGTTGTCTGAAGGAATGAGAGTGAACATATACACAGATAGCCAGTACGCCTTTGGCGTGGCTCATAATTTTGGGCGTTTGTGGAAAGAGCGTGGGTTCCTGACGTCGCATGGAGCTAAAATTCAGAATGGCAAGTTGGTGAATGATCTCCTTGAGTCACTGACCCTACCGTTGCAAGTTGCGATCATGAAATGCAGTGCGCACAGGAAAGTCACAGATGATGTTGGACGTGGGAATGCGTTTGCTGATGAGACCGCGAAAGAAACAGCACAGAATGTGAAGACTAGAATGTATGTTGCAGGTCCCGCAAGATGGGTTAATGATGTGGGAATGTGTGAAAACACAATAGAGAGTGTGAAGTCGCTTCAAGCTGAAGCCACAGAGGAAGAGTTAAGCAAGTGGAGAGAAAGTATGGGTAAGTTGGATTAGAATGGTTGTTGGATTGATCTGACAGAACATAGGCGATGGTTGTTGCCTGATGCATATGTGCTTCCAGTGGTTACTATGGCACATGGAATGGCACATATCAGTACGAAAGGTATATGCAAGTTGTTGGCTCCAGTATGGCAGAATGCTGGGATTCCCAAGTGTGCAGAGAATGTGGTCAAGAATTGCATAGTATGCTTGAAGTACAACCCTGGTAGGGGAACCCCAACTCCGGCTGGTCACTTTGCACCCCCATCATGTCCATTTGAAGTTTTGCAGCTGGACTTTATTCACATGGAAAGATGCAACAACCTGAAATATGTATTGGTGGTTGTTTGTGCTTTCTCAAAATGGATAGAGGCTTATCCTCTGAAAGATAACACTGCCCTATCCACAGCCAAAGCCCTTGTGAAGGAGTTTTTCCCTAGGTTTGGGATGCCAAGAATGGTGTGGTGTGATAACGGAAGTGAGTTTGTGGGTAAAGTGATGAAGAATGTATGTGAAGGGCTAGGGATAAAGCAGAAGTTCCACGCTGCAAATCACCCCCAATCAGCTGGATTAGTAGAACGCTACAATGGAGCCTTAAAGCTCAAGCTGGCTAAAATCCAGGCGAGCACCGGTCTTAAATGGCCTGACGCTCTGCCTTTAGCACTCCTGTCCACCAGAATGACCATACACTCACGAGTGGGACTTAGCCCTTACGAGGTCGTCTTTGGCCGCCCGGCTAATGTATGGGGCGTGCCAAGACCGGCGAAATTTAGCGAAATAGAACATCCAGTACTGCTCGATTACCTGTATGATTTGACTGTTAAACTGCGTGTTTTGCACCAACAGGTACATGATACTCTTCCCCAAGCCTCTGAACCTCCTGGACACCCTATCAACCCTGGTACGTGGGTGCTAGTCCGAAATTTCCAGCGCAAGAGCAACGACGAGCCTCGCTGGATCGGCCCTCATCTTGTTCTTCTTTCGACAAGATCAGCAGTGCGAGTGAAAGGGAAGAAGCACTGGATTCATGGTACCCACTGCAAAGTAGTCCCCTTGCCTCTGCCATATGACCAGTGGGTCAAGGAGGGTATCGCCGACTCAGAGACAGACATTGTACCTCGCTTTGTACCATTCAGTGACGCACGCTTAAGAGGCACAGTTTCAGACCAAGAGAGTGACAATATTCTGCAGGAAGCTGTGCCACCATCAAATCGACTGGACACCACTGAGCCTGAACTTTTGTTCCGAGACCAAACAGCACCTGGCCGTCTCCGCTATAATTTGAGACCTAGGCCCATGGACAAATAAAGATTTCCTCATTATTTCCCTTTTGACATTTTTGCTCTCCCATCTGAAGGACTTTCTTGATTTTTGTTTTTCGAACCACCATCCGGGTTCTGCCGCAGGGTCGCGGTGCCAAGACTTTGGGGTACAGGCCGAAGACGCTAGGTCGACGGTTCTGGTTGGTCTAGGGCTTTTCCCTGGACTGACAGGCGTACTCTTTAGCAGAAGAAACTCATCCACCGCGAGCGGCCCGAGTAGAGGATGGAGTTTTTTAAGATGGAGAGACCGATTGAGGAAATGAACTTTAACACAAGGATGTGTAGAATTGTAAAAAGTAAATGTTTTGTCTTTTTGTGCCTTTTTACGCTGTGTAGTATAATAATGTTTATTGTAGGATTTGTGTTTTTCTCCGCTCAAAAGCCCATTGCACCCACTCAACAGCCTATATCTCTTTCTACTGCCTCCTCTCACTCTTTTCACCCTTTGCCTGAGCACAAACAGACCAGACGATCAGAGTTTGTAAATAACTCGTTTATCCAACTCTTGCACCAGCACCAACTAGTAATGAATACGACCAATTGCTGGGTGTGTGGGTTAATGCCACATACCATTAACAAAGGTATTCCCTACCTGGTGCTACCGTACAGTTACAATGGATCGTCATGGGCATTCCAAACCATGTTTCTCTATGCTCTAGATACATACTCCCCTCGCCAACCGCGTTCCATCAGACCTATCACCAATAATAAGGCTTTGATGAAAGGAGTTGCCGATATGAGTAGGGATATCAATGCATACTCATCTATTCCCAAAGAAGAGTTGAGACCTTATGTAGGATGGAACGCGACGGGGTATAGTATTAGTCTGGGTGAAAGACAGCGAAAAATCTCATCTCCAATCTGGGTCGTACCCCACATGGGTCGGTTCTGCTTACAGGGTAATGGTCAGAATCCTAGAGCTCAACTGGGAAGAAGTGACTGTACCGAAACGTACACCTTCCCGTCACAGTTTTCCCCTGCGTTTCTAGCTGCTAAGGGCACATATTTCATCTGTCATGACCGAGCATATACATGGCTGCCCCCTGATTTCTCGGGCACATGTTATATTGCGAACTTGCTACCGCCGACATTTACTGCTGCCTCTGACTATCACAAGACCAGAGTTGTGAGAGGTGTGATTAGTAAGGAGGATACTGCCGGTCAGGAAGCAGGAGACTTCTTCTTGGGTTTCCTGCCGTTTTGGGGACCTATGGTCAATAGTAGGAACCTAAGACAGCTGACTCGTGTGGTTGAATCCACTGTCAATGTAACGGCTGGTGCCCTTAGTAATCTGACAGCTGAGCTCCAAGCGGATCGCCTTATGACTCTGCAGAACCGCATGGTTCTAGACGTTATTCTTGCAGACCGCGGTGGGGTATGCAAGGTCATCCAATCCAGTTGCTGCATTTTCATACCAGATAATGCTCCAACAGTGTATCAAGCCATCTCCAAACTCCATAAAATATCTGAAGCCATACACGTGGATAAGGGAGATTGGTCACTGGTGGGGTGGTTCTGGGAATTGATATCTGCCTGGGGTTGGAAAGTTCTGATGGTCGTTGGAATGATCTTAGCCATTCTTTTCCTGTTCTGTCTGTGTATACAGTGTGCTCCCGCGATATGTGGTCTCTGTACTACCTTATGTGTAAGGAAACCTGTATCGAGGGACGAGCTAAGTAATAGGATGATGCTACAGCAACATCTCCATGACTTCGTGAACATTGACCTAGACTCGGATTAAGATGAGTATAGTGATTGCCTATGTAAGGGCAAAAGGAGGGTCTGTCGTACTTTAATATTCGGGACCGCGTAGGGGACAGGGCCCTACCCCTGTCTATCTTGGTATTAGCGAACCGCAAATGGTAAATGTGGCATGTACGAGTGCTTTATATATCGTTCTAGCTATGAATGCACTGTGTACACGTTATTCTGCTCCACTACGCGGGTTCCATTTTGGAAGCAGTGGCCATCTTGTCATTGCCCTCACATAGGCTATGATGGAGTTAATACGGGCCTCACAGTACATGGGCTTTCCCTCTGACTTCTCTGTGACCTGGGCAGCTGGCTCTGCTGCCCCGGGTCAAACCGGTCTCACGAGCTCCCCTTCCTCCGTCCACCTGTGATTAGCATCAGGGTTTGACCCGTCATAAAGCCCTTTCATTCTACACAATCCCCCGGCTAATCTCTTCCACACCTGCTTGTTCCTGCTTTATGACTTGTTTCCCAAAACAGGAGATGCTCATGTTTATTGGGGGGTCTCTTTACATCAAACGTGGGATCTGAACCTTACTGTGTAAATCATTGTGGGCTGGCCGAACTGGAATGTGGGATGGTCATCATGACTCTGCTTTTTCGTTTGTAATGTATACCTTTATATGACCATATCGTAAACCAAGGAATGTGTGCCTGGAGCATGATATTTTGTACTTAAGGAGAAGTCCGTTCCTAAGATTTTCAGCAGTCTCCTGAGAACATACACGCTGTTGTACTTCTAGGATACCTGTCATTGGTCTGCAGCCAATAAACGAATCTTTGACTTCACCCAGAAGACTCTGTGTTTCTGTAGGTCCGGAACAGGGTGAACCCAGAAGTCATAGGGTGTGTGCCCCTGCACCGCTGGGTCTAAAATACCCAGTACTTCAGTATGTGGATCTTAGAATTACTGAAGAGGTTGTTGTAACTGGTATTGGTATGTCCATTGTTTTATAAAATTTTAGTCTCTATTTTTGAATGTGTGTATCAAAGGTTATATTAGGGTGAGAGGAGGTCTGCCACTCTATCACAAGGATGATGTCATCCGTGATGTCATCAGTGATGTCATTTGAGATGTCATGAGTGATGTCACTGACCATGTCATGAGTGATGTAATATGTGACGTCATCAGCAGTGCATTGCGGGCGCGCGAGTTATAGTTAGCTGAACTAACTATAACGGGGGAATTTCAATGGTTTTGTACAAGTGAAAAGTCCAGCTAACTATAACACCCCTGAAACCTATGGTTTTTTCAGTGAATTTCTGAGGTTTTTTAAATGCTAATTCCTAACTATAACGTGCCTGAAACCTATGGTTTTTTCTGTGAATTTCAAAGGTTTTTTAAATGCTAATTTCTAACTATGCCTACAGAGATAGGAAATATGAAGAAAGAAGAAAAAATGCACAGAAAGAAAAAAAAGAAGTGCAGAAAGAAGCAACAGAAGTCCTCAAAGACAAAGAAAAGTGCAGGAAGAAGGATAACGTGCAGAAAGAACAAAAAGAAGAGCAGAAAGAATCCTTGTTGCAAAATCATCCTGTACCCTCAACTTTTTCAGACGGATACTGGTGGTAACTGAGTCTGACTAACCAGTCCAAGAGCCAGTGCTATGTTAAAAGACACTTAGAATACAGTGAAAAACCTACATACACTAGGTAACATTATGCGTTGGGGTCCCCCAGTGATTAGCATGACCTCCTCTGTAAGCCCCTAGTATATAATAGGGCAGGGGGATTAAAACTACCTCTTAAAACAGGCCACAGGGCGTTTTTGCACACCTTAACTCAGGCCCCGTCCCCTCCCTTCACCACTGTGTAAACACGCCCTGTGTCCGTTTTTAGTTGGGAGATTAAGTTCATTTGAATCCTGAGGGTCCCTAGTGTAACGCCCTGAACGTCTCAGGATCGTTTAACAGACACGACAATGAGGACGCAACCACTTGTGAAGGGTTAGTTCTTTTAATGAAGGCAAATAAAATACAAAGAACAAACAAAAGTTATAGTCACTGGAATCCTCCAGGCTAAGTACGTTACCAGCCCACAGCACGGATGGTCCTAACCGTCCTCTGCATATACGCCGATCCCGGCGTATGCCAACAGAGGGCAGAAATGAAATGGCCGACAATGCCAATCGGTAGGCTGTGAGGGGCACGAAGAGTGTTGGGGAGAATCGAGGAGTCAGGGAAACACCCAGCCGGGGTCTCTACCTGAAGGGAGCAGCCGCTCAACCTCTTCCTCAGACTGCACCGGGACGCGGAGTCACCTCCTGGTGATGTGTCACCGATACCCCAATCACAAGCAAGAAGACTGAACCGAGAGCAGCCGCTCGATCGATCCTGTGGACTTCCGAGTCTGTAACGCGGCAAACACCTCCTGGTGTGCGTTACAGCTGGCAGTCCCTGTGTCTCTGGTCGGGCTGGGAGTTACGACTCCAACCAGCAAAAGCGCCACTGCGCTTGGACTCAGCCGAGTCAAAAAGCGAAGCTCAATGGTTGACCGGTAGAGCTTCCGGGTCCTTCACAGGTGACGATGGGGCAAGACACGGCCCAGGGAGTAACGACTCGACCTACCTCCGTTCTTGCCTTACTGGAGCACCACTCCGGAACACTGCTCTTCACGAAGCAGGTACGTCGGTGTAAACACAATATCCGACAGCCTTGTACCTCCCGGTTCCTCCCTTTATAGGGAGTGTTTTCCTTGAGTTATGTAACAGCTCTCCTGTTTACATAAGGGCGTGTTTCCCTTGAGTTATGTAACAGCTCTCCTGTTTACATAAGGGCGTGTTTCCCTTGAGTTATGTAACAGCTCTCCTGTTTACATAAGGGCGTGTTTCCCTTGAGTTATGTAACAGCTCTCCTGTTTACATAAGGGCGTGTTTCCCTTGAGTTATGTAACAGCTCTCCTGTTTACATAACCTCTCAACCGCTAAGCATCCTGGGAGATGTAGTCCGTTTTCGCTGGTTACCGTTTTCCTCCCCTCGTATGACAGGAATTCTTGACACCTAGGGTCCAACTAGCCCACTAGGTACCTCCAGTAAGTGCCACAGAGCTGCGTTGCAGAAAGGTGTAAAAAGTGGCACAGCCTGGACCACCTCTCTGCAATGCAGCTCAGTGGCGCTTACTGGAAGCACTTGGTGGGCTAGTTAGCCCCCAGGGGCCCTCAGTATTGAAGGGAAATTATATCCCCAATTTAAAACGTGCCATAGTGCGTGTTTGCACACGTCACCTCAGGCCCCGTACCCTCCCTTCACCACTGTGTAAACGCGCCCTGTGGCTGTTCTAAGTTGAGAGATTAAGTCCCCTTGAATCCTAAGGGTCCCTAGGGTCAAACTAGACCACTAGGTACCTCCAGTAAGCGCCACAGAGCTGCGTTGCAGAGAGGTGTAAAAAGGGGCTTGGCCTCAGAACACCTGTCTGCAGCGCAGCTCCCTGGCGCATACTGGAGATGCCTGTTGGGCTAGTTGGCCCTCAGGGACCCTCAGTATTGAAGAGGAATTAATTCCCCAACTTACAACTCGCCAGGGGGCGCGTTTGCAGAGTGCTGCAAGGAGGGGGCGTGGCCTCCAGCACAATGCCAGTCTTTTATTTATTTTAATTTTTTAAGAAGGGGGGCTGTGTGGTTCCCCTTCTTATTCTAATTTATTGGCCCTGATGACCCCATCCCCCAGGGCCTGTCTCCTAATTATATTTTTTTGACCCCAATCCCCAGGGCCGGCCACTGTTTTTTATTATTTTAAAAAAATATATATTTATAGACACACCTAGGACATGCTGGACAAACCGTACGTACCTATCACCATGACGATTTGAGTGATATTCATTAAAAGGCGACTATGCATACAATGAATCCACGTGGAATGTATTTACACCACTAGTGAAGCTCTGACATGTCTGATGCCCTACCGTGCCTAATGCCGGTAGACACCCTTGTCGTTTATTTATACAAACATGGGTAGCTATTGACGGGCACATTTAATACACATGCACACCAAGCCATTCAAAGGGGATTCGACAAAAATTCGACCAAAACTATGTAAGAAACCCCCCTCACGATTAATAAAACACACATCCACTGTCGGATGTGTAATACTTTTTATTTTACTCTCTGGAAAGGGGACGAACATCACTTGAGAGTCACAGCGCGCTCCTGGCAGAGCCCAATGCTGTGTTACACCCACCATTGCCTGCCGAGTGCCACACACCTCTGTGTTGTATTCCACCAGCTAGTGCATATGCTATGACACTCTCTAGCCCATGTGCACTGTAACACCACCCCGTGAATATGTCATGCCACACTTGTCTTCGCACGGGTTATATTGCCCCATCTAACGTGCCTTCCTCGATGCCTATGTTATAACGCACAGTGCTATGCCATACATATTACAATCTGGGATCCATATCTTTGTCACAGTGCATATGCAACGTTACACTCCCCAGCACATATTTTATATTACAACTTTAGAGACTAGTTAGGTTACATAACACTGCCCTGTGCATATTACACTCCAAGGCGCACATCGCATAGCACGCGCTAGTGCCTGTGCTATCTCGCGCTCTCCAATGAATCTGTCATTGCGCACAATGTATTGCATATTATATTTCACGCCCGGTTCATCTTATATCACACTTTTTGGTGCATAGTTTATACCATACACTATATCTAGTTTTCATTTTCAATCGTGCTCTCAGGACTATGTTCTATATAACACTGTGTTCACCTACCCTTTTCACGGGCATTACATTTTGCGATAGGGTGTGGAGGGTCAGGGGGTGTTTCTGCCAAGTGAGCCCGGAGTCACAGTCACAAACGTCCTCTTCTTCCTGAATAAAAGTGAGATTATGCTGCATACCTGTTCATATTTTAAGTAGTTCGCACAGACACACGTTTTAAAAACAATAAAGTTCCTAATACCCGCCTTCTCTGAACAGTTAGCTTGCTGCCCCATCCCCCTCCTCCCTATCCTCTGTTGTGTGAATCCATGGACTAGCCTCCTCCCTCCTGCCATGCATGGTCTGATGTGCTGCCACTGCCCTCAATTTAGTATGATGTACCAGTCCCCTCCTCCTGCCCTCCATTGCCCAATTCTATGCCCCATCATTGACCTCCTGCTTAAACTCTGTGCTTAGCTTGCTGCCCCTATTCTCCTTCCCCCTGCCCTCCGATGTCTTTGTGCATGGCCCTGCTCCATCCTTTTTGCCCACCATGTTTCATGGACCTGCCACTCCTATCTACTCTGAGTGTTCTGTTGAGCTGCCACTCCCCTCCCACCTGCCTAGCATTGTCAGATGACTGTAACCTGTCCCTGCCACCTCCACCCTGCCTGTCCACATGCCATGCCCCTATCCTCTTCCTCCTGTCCTACATGGTCCATTGTACTGCCACAACCTTCTGCCCTCCCTGGTCTGTTGTGCTGCAACTGCTCCTCCTGCCTGCCCCGTGCGGTCAGTTGTGAGGCCCCTTCCCCTGAACTTTCTTGTCTGTGCACAGGTCCTGACCCTCCCTTCTATCCTCCATCGTCCTTTGTGCATGCCCCTGCACCCTCCTTCTTGCCAATCATAGCCATTGTGCTGCCACTAACCCTCCCACTTGCCATGCATGGTCTTCTGTGCTGCCATGGCCCCTCCCACCTTCCCTGTGTGGTCAGTTAGCTGCCCCTGACCCCCTCCCACCTTCCCTCCATGGTCTGTGTGTATGCCATCACAGTCTCACTGTTGCTCTTCATGGTGTGTCTTGCTTCTAGTGCCCATCCTGCCTGACCTCCATGGCTATCTTGCTGCTCCTGCCCTGCCCCCTTGCCCCTAGCCCTCTGTTTACATGTGCTGGCCCCTACTCCCTCCCTCCTGGCTTGTCTGTTCCATTGTAATGCCCCTGATCCGTCCCTCCTGCCCTTTATGGTCTGTTATGCTGCAGCTTTCTCTCCTGTCTGTCCATTATGGTCAGCTAGCTACCATTGCCTCTTGCCCCTCTGTTCTCTGTTGTCCATGTGCATGGTCCTGTCCCCTCCCTCTTGCTTTCTATGGATTGTTGTGCTGCACTCCCGTCCCGCATGCCCTGTGTGGTGTATTGTGCTGCTGCAAACCCTGATGCCTGCCCTGCAGGGTCAGTTTGGTGCACCTCTCCATGTCCCTCCTGTCCTCTGTTATCCAAGTCCATGTCCCTACCCCATTTCCTTCCATGATCCAATGTACCATACTTGCGAACATTTTGAACTTGGTAAGAGGGAGATTTTGAAAAAAAAACTGTGGTATTGATTTTCCCCTTTGAGTTACATTGAAAAAGAGGAGATTGTAGACAGGAGACAGATCAAATAAAGCCCATTTGAGCTTAAAAACATTGGACGTTTCCTGGCTGAATCGGGTCTGTTGGCATGTATGGTTGTACTACCATTGCCTCTTCCTTCTGCCCACAATGGTCTATTACATTGCCACAGCCTCTCTTGCAAGTCCTGTATTGTTGGTTTGTTGCCCCTGCCCCCCTTTCCACTGCCCTCCATAGTCTGTTGTGCTGCCACGGCCCTTCCTGCCTGCTCAGTGTGGTTAAATTGTTGCCTTGCACCCTCCTACCTGCCTTCAATTTTCAGAGTCCGTGCCCCTGGCCTCTGCCTCTCAACAGTATCCTAATGAACAACTAGATTGCTAACATTCTATATTTATTACAAAAGTGTGGAACGCCTGACGTCATCTTGATGTAATCAAAACTGTAATACCTAGAGCATTTCCTTTAGAAATTACATATATGAGAGGGTCTTATTGGCATCAAAATTATGGTTAGTGCTCTAAAAGACTAAAATAAGGACATATTTTCTGAGTTTTCAAATAGCGACAAAGCACTTTTAAATTATTTGTTATCTTTATGTTTTTTTATCCAGTTGACCACTTGATTAAATGTTGCACTTAGGGGAGAGGATGTGGTGTTACTTCCAGAACTGCAGACTTTGCAACTGGGGAACCAGGTTGGAGTTTCTGCTTCAGCTCTACATTCTGTGATTTTGGTCAAATCACTTAGTCTCCCCATGTCTACAACCAAAATGAATTTGTTCTTGTGTGATGTAACCAATGCTCATGTAAAGCACTCCAATACCTGACAAGTCTGCACTATATAACACTGCAAAAACACAAAATAATAAGTGTTTTGCACACTTCTGTCATTGGGCTATATTTGGGCTACATCTGGGTGATTTTGGGCTACATTTGGGCTCTTTTGTCTCCGGTGGTCATCTTGGGAGATTTATTTGTTATGAAGTTTCCTAATTTCCTCATGTACTGCAGTCTCCTCAGTAGGAAATGCTTTCAGTTTTTTACTTTGATTCCATCATGAAGGTATTCAGATATGTCACACATTTGCCATAAATTCTGAAAGTTAGCACTCTAGTTGCTCATTAGATCACTGTAGTAAAACTACTGTTCACCATGGAAGTCTGCTCCTGGTATTAAAAGTGCATGTTTCAGTCTGCATGTCAGAATTTTTTAATGAAATAGAAGAGGATTTGAGAAGTCACTCAAAATGTGCCCTCATTTTCTTTCTTCAGCATTAATCATAATTTCTATGGCAAAATGAACCCCCTCATTGTGTTCCTTTTTAAATTAAATGTTTTAAGTGTTACCAGTTTATTCCAATCAAGATGGCTTCAGGTGGGCCATACTTTTGTCATAATGAAGACAGTAAGCGCTCTAGTTGTTTTTAAGAACACTCTGGGACAGTCTGTCATTGGGCTATACTTGGGCTACATCTGGGTGATATTTGGGCTACATTTGGGCTCTTTTGTCTCTGGTGGCCATCTTGGGAGACTTATTTGTTATAAAGTTTCCTAATTTCCTCATTTACTGCAGTCTCCTCAGTAGGAAATACTTTCAGTTTTTTACTTTGATTCCATCAAGAAGGCATTCAGATGTGTCACACATTTGCCATAAATTCAGAATGTTAGCACTCTTTTTGCTCATTAGATCACTGTAGTAAAGCTACTGCTCACCAGGGAAAACTGCTGCTGGTATTGAAAGTGCATGTTTCAGTCTGCATGTCAGAATTTTTTAATGAAATAAAAGAGGATTTCAGAAGTCAAAATGTGCCCTAGTTTTTCTTTCTGCAGCACTAATCATACTTGTTATGGAAAAATGAACCCCCTCATTTTGTTCCTTTTTAAATTAAATGCTTTAAGAGTTACCACTTTAATCCAAGCAAGATGGCTTCAGGTGTGCCATACGTTTATCATAAGTAGGACTGTTAGCGCTCTAGTTGTTCTTTGGAACACTCTGGGAAGCTGCAGTAGAACACAAAGGAATCAACTGACAGTCTCTGCCCTTGTTGGATGTACATGTTTTACTGAGAATGTCAGACTTCATTCTCACATGACTGAGAAAGATAATGTGAATTTACAGAAAATAAGCTCTCAGTTTAGCTTATAGATCACCTTCCAAACCTCTGTGGGAAAAGCATGAGAAAATATTTTTCTCTCAATCATGATATCCCAGCGGAAGGCTTTTTCACATGGTGAAATCACCTTAGAACATACCACAATTCCTAAAATGAGTATGGTACCATCAACAAATGATTTATAATGTAACTAAAGTCTTAAAACCTTCTATTAACTGCAATGCTTTTTAATGAGGTGCTATCATGTATATTGGTCCCAAGATGGCTGCCAACACTTCTTGGATGAAGTGCTGACAGCCAATCAGATCTCAGGATGAGATGTGTGGTTAGGCTCCGCCCACATATATATATGATTTTACTTTTGATTTTCTCAGGAACTACTGAACAGATTGACACCAGACCTGCAAAAGGCACTTCCCTGAGCTGAGGACTACATCTCTGCCAAATTTCAAGTAATTCTGTTCAGCCGTTCGGGCTGTACCTTGGACTAAAGGTCCCTATGGAAAATTGCCCCCTTTTTTCTCAGCCCCTGCTTGACAAATCCCCTCGAGACTTTCAGGGTAGGAGCGGAGCGGCGCGCCCCACCTATTTTGAAAATTTCGCGAGGATTCGTCAACCGGCGCCAAAGTTATTCCAAATAGAATGTTGCGGATTTCCTATGGAAACACGGTCCTAACTATAACTATCTACTGGCGACCGCCAGTAGATAATATATATATATATATATATATATATATATATATATATATATATATATATATATATATATATACATATACATATATATATAAATATATATCTCCCCATGTTCGAAAGTCTCCTGGGCACGCAGTATCTCTCTGCTACTGGCTCGCCTTAACAGCGAGACCACCATGTGGTCCTCTCTCCTTTTATGGGCGCTCAGCTATTTTTAAAACGGTGTCGCTGCCCCGTATTCTGTATCGCCTCCAGAATTATCCATATCCCGTTCTGCGCTCATGGTTCGCACAAGTCGCAGCCATACAAAATAAATTCATGTAGAATGGTGGGGTGATTAGGGTGGCGCTCCATACATGTACACAAACCACATATTGTGGGTTATCGCCGCAGCAGATATTTATGCCTATTATGTAGCATTCCATATACTGGTCATAAACGAATGGTGGTATTGCTCCCCCACGGATCCAGCATATTCAGCGGAACACGCTGCTATGGATCAGGTCCCACCCCTCCACTTATTATATAGCTCTGTTCGTCTTGGCCATCTACCACCGGCCGGCCGTCAGAGTGGTGATACAACTCTGGCGGGCTAAGACCCGACTGGCTGTCAGGGGATACTTACTCAAATGACTCCCTTATGGCAGGGCACATATCTCCGTTCCGTGCCGACATTAAAAGGGTTCAGAGGGTGGGACCGTGTCGGGATTTCGACCCTTGGTGATGTGACGCAGGGCACCATAATGAAATCTTTTCAACAACTACAGAATGGTTTTGATTTACACAAATCACAATTCTACAAGTTACTTAAACTCCGACATGCACGTCTACCCCAGATCCACACATCAGAATCCCTCCCCGAGTTTCATCCCTTAGAGGGCCGGTTGCTTACTGGAGACCTTGGACCTCACAAAATCAAACAGGTCTGTCAGACACTGACAACCCATACACCCACCACACTGGACAAGACACGGCTTGCGTGGCAAGCAGACATACCTGAAATCACAGACGACGATTAGGCCGAAGCCATTGCCAGCCCTAGAGGTGCCGCGGTGTCCATGCGTTCGGCTTATCCAATTCAAGTACATACACCGCGTATACTACACTAGGGTACGCCTTTGGCAGATGGGCGTTATTCAGTCCCCCATGTGTCTGAGGTGTGATAGGGAGGAGGGGTCATTTTTACACACGGTTTGGAGCTGCTTGGCGTTACAGCCGTTTTGGCACCGATTTTGTTTGCGTCTCCATCAAGTGTTGTCATGGGATCTCCCACTCGACCCTTGCCTTTTCTTGTTACATTCCACAGAAGGCATTGGGGCGGGAATAGATATAAGCAACACCTCTTGTTTTTAGCACTCACGGTGGCCAAGAGGGATATAGCGCAAATGTGGAAGGCAACATCGCCCGACCTTGGGCAAATGGAAAACTGAACTAGATAAATGTATGGGAGCTAAGATTGCTGTTTTTGAGGCCTGAGGATGCCCCGCTAAACATCGCAAAATTTGGACTCGATGGGCTGATTACCGTGGTATCGACCTTCCCCCCTTGCCCGAGTTGGACCCCTGAGTCTGAATCGCTTTGTTTTTCTTTGCTGGTATATCCCCACTGAAAGTTCAAAAATATGTTTATGTATATAGTTAATGTGGCACACTATGACGAATACACCGCTTGTACGAATATGGAGACCGGAACCTGTCTAAGTTTTTCGTTTATGTCACCTACGTGTTTGGTGGGTGTTGTTATATATTAGAAAGATGGTTATTGTCACAAGCTAAATGTACATCTCTCTGGCTGCGACCCCTGTATATTGCAAAATAACCAAATAAAATGTGTTATTAATAAAAAAAAGGTGCAGTAGGTATGGCAAACCCTCCTGCTGGAGTTAGTATTCCCTTTCCAGGATTATACTGGAGACAAATTAGAAAAGACTGGACTATCTTTTTAGCTGTGCCGGCAATATCTGGATGATCCTAAACTTGCATAAGTAGTTTTGCTATTGAGGATGCACCAACATGTGCCGGCCCATGTGCCATATGAATCATAGGATGTAAATAGGCTGCGGGCCATTTCCACTTCGTCATGTCTTTATTCCTCCAACAGCTCTCATCATCCAATGTTCCCTCCTTAGACCACTGGTCTAATTCATCAGCAGAGGCAGATAGTTGCATGTCCAGCACCTCTTGCCTGGCCTCATGCCAACGTTCAGCTTGTGACTTGACCACATACATAGATGTAGTACTTTGCTGCATTGCAGTTTCATGGGCTGTGTGATAAGCAAAGGCATTGCCCTGTACTATTTTATCAGTCACTTTCTTGTGTGCACTACACTTAACAATCACTACTTTCTTAGGATGTGTTAAGGCAGTAAGGAGATTATGTACTAATTCCCCATGCACTATTTATGTCTCATGTGAGGTAAGAAAGCCTCTTTCCTTCCAGAGTTGCCAAAAATCCTGAGCCACTCCAAAAGCATATCGGCTGTCGGTGTAGATGTTAACGATCAGATCAGTGCTAAGCTCACATGCTCTTGTTAGCGCTATCAACTCAGCTGCCTGAGCTGACTTCTGTGGAATGCGAGCTGTCTCAACTATAGTCTGGAGTGTTGTAATTGCATACACAGCTGTTGTCGTGCCATCGGGCAATTTCAAGCAGGACCCATCAACCCACAATTCCCCATCAAAACTAGAAAGGGGAGTATCTTGTAGGTCAACACGACCCTTTGTTTGTTCTTCAGGAAGAAATATACAGTCATGTGACTCTTGTGACTGGGACTGAGTAGCTGGAAATGGCAACAGTGTAGCAGGATTCAAAGTCGAACATCTTTTCAATGTGATATGAGGGGCCAAAAGTGTCAATTCATATCTTGTCAAGCGAGCACTAGTCAAATGTTGTGTTTTCGTTCGGTTCAAAAGGGCGTCAACTGAATGGGGCACTAACACAAGCAATCTATGTGACAAGACTATTCCCTCACTCTGACGTATGGACACAGCTGTTGCCGCTACCGCTCGAAAACATCCAGGCAACGCACAGGCGACTGGATCAAGGACAGCTGAGAAATATGCTTATCACCGTGTATCTGAGTTAAAACAGAGAGCGCAACTGTCCCTCTCGTGTACATAGAGTGTGAAGGCCTTAGTGTAGTCTGGAGTTCCTAATACTGGGACAGAACAAAGAGCTTGATGTAACTGCTGGAAACCATTCTTCAAATCGATCACACTGAATATAGTTGCAGTAGGAGGAATGTCGTGATGTCAGAAACTACCGGGTACTGGGGCACTACTATCTTGTTGACTTCTCTTAAGTCAATGATAAATCTACAAACCTTAGTATCAGTGTCTTTTTTCAAAATGGGAAGAATAGGGCTATTGCAGGTATTGTAAGGAACTTCTTCCACAACCCCCACACTGATCAAATCCTGCACAATGTGTATCAATGCTTCTTCACCGTCGAGAGATTTTATATTGGGGCAATTGAGGCAATAAAGCACCTTCCCTTACTTGAATATGCACTGGTGGATAACCATTTGAACCACATCGGTGTCTGATGTAGCCCACAAGGTACTAGGTAATGATGCCAAAGCAATATCCTCTTTATGGAGACAAGACCTCTCAACAATTGGATAGTTGTCATTTAAAATAACATACTCACACACCTTCTGGGAAACAACATATTGTAGCATGAAAATGTTTAAGCATATCGATACCCACAATATTATCCGGCGTGTTAGGGGAAAGCAGAAATGGACATGTAGCAGTGAATTTATCAAGACTAAATGCAAGTGGTTGTGACAGTGGGCTAAGGGAAGGTGCCTCATCGAATCCTATCGATGTTATCATTGTGCCAGACAGGGGACCTGCAGGAACCAATTGTTTAGAAAGAGCACTACGAGTAGCTCCTGTATCTACCAGAAAGCGATCAGTAGAACCCAAGATGTTTGCATCGACATAGGGACCCCTCTGATCTACTGGGACCTCAACGGATTCCTTTCCCCATCCTAGGCATTCCTATGCATAATCAGAATCCTTAGGGCCATCGGCCAAGTAATCATACATTTGGTTTTGGTTGCGCCTATCAAAGGTATTAAAAGAATTAGGATTGTGTTCAACTGCCTCAATTCTTGTACGATTATCCATGCCTCCCCCATTTTCTTTGTTCCCTGGGCGGCCTCTCATACTTCCTCTACCCCGCTGATACGGCTGACCTTGCAAATGGGGGCACTCAAAACGCCAATGTCCAATCTCTTTACAATACGCACACTGATCAGAAGACAAAGTTGCTCGAGGGGAAGGGGTACACCAGGGCGATACATCGCACGTACACCTCTACCACCACCTCTAAATGAGGAACCATAGACTTGAGCCAACATAACTTTCGTTTTTAATCCTTAACCTTTTTATCCTCCTTCCCTTTAGCCTCCAATTCCTGATGCTCGTAATACTGGGCCATAGTCAAAAGGGAGACAGGGGAAGACGTAGTCCATGAACTCTCATGGGCCTTTAGGCGACTAGCTATTTCTGGCAACATGTTAGCGCCAAATTTGTCTACGAACAGATGCTTACCCATGTCATCTGTCAACGACTGCCCACTAAAGTCATGAACTGTCTCTTCAAATCGTGTAAAGAACTCAGAAACTGACTCATCCGCTTTCTGCTTACAAGACACTAATGTAGTCCAATCTATTTTTTGAGGGGGTATAAGAGTTTTCAACTTAGTTACAATAGCTTTGGGAAGATCTAAAATCACCTGTTGCGGTTTATGCGCAGGCTCTCTATCAGCATCTATTTCTTCTAAATGCACCCAAGTATCACCATAAGCTACATTATCATCTACCTTCCGAATTGATCTCCACATATCAGGGGGTAAAATAAGTCCAAAGAACATGTCAATATCAGGCAATGTCATAGTGCAGGAGCTAATGGCTCCTTCTACTTCATAAAAAGCGGCTGGATTTTTGCGCGGATCAGGCAAAGTAGCTTTAAGAGCCATAACGTCTGCTCTACTCCAAGGGGTATAGACCCAATTATAAATAATATATCCCTTCGTATTATCTGAAGTTTTATCGTCACTTATTCCCGCGCCCTTTGGAGAAACATACAAAGGCGCAGCTTCACGTATCGGTTTTACAGTAACTACAGGATTACTAGTGTCTGTATCTGTCCCTGTAGCTCCTTGTCGCGCTGGGATCTGAACTGTTCGCTCAGCTGTAGCTTTACCAACTGCCTTTTTCTCTTCTGGCAGGCGGAATGCGTCAACGCGCAATTTAAACACTCGCCTAATTAGATCGGAAACCTGTGAAGAAAGAAAGGTGCCATCACTTAACTGTTTATAATCAGAATTTATATCAGCAGGCTCTAGAGCACCAGAATGTTTTCTAAAGCTGGTTATTACTTCACAAGTGAAGGTCTCTAAAAATATAACTGCTCTAAATCAGACCATTGGTGAACCATTGCTAGAATACCTGGAGCGGAGGCATCCCCATAAGCTGCTTTTCAAGCAGCGGATCTAAGAGTGGCCTTATGTTCAGTAGTTAAAGTAGAGAGAGTCGTTCGCCCGGCTGGTTTATCCATATCTTTCTCTTCTGAAGAAAAATGCTCATCAGAACCTTCATTCTCAGGGGCACTAGGGAATTTATACGGGGCGGAGATCTATCTCACAAAATAGAATCATCTTGAGGTCTATTATGTATGGGATAAATGGGGCGCCTAATAGGGTACTGGCCAGTTACCTCTAAATGACGCTCCCCATCTTCTTTCTCTTTTATTTCCTTCATCTCTTTATTTTTCAATTCCAATGCTTTTAGATAAATTGATTTAGGCTGTTCTATTTCTGCTATAGCTTCTTCTCTTCTCACTCTCTCATTCACCTCTTTCTCCCACAATCAAACATATCTTGTCGACTCCTTTTCTGAAATAGACACTGCTCAACATACTGAATCTTCTTAAAATCAAATGACCCATTTACTGGCCATCGTAGATCAGGATGAATTTTTTGTATATTTGTTCCACAGTGTACTATCATTATGGAAGAAATACCATATTTAATACACATAAACCTATTAGGTGTCCCCTCTAGGGGAGCCGGCTGACTACTTTCTAGATCCATATTGGTACCTCCAAGACAGTAACACATTCTACGAAGTGTGCTAGGAGCAGGCATGCCAAAAATATTATAATCAAGTATAATATTATAGTTAAATAGTATTTATCCCAAGTATATCAAAAGTAGAGACAAAACATCTCATTACCTGGCTTTGTTTATTGCAACAAACAAACAAAACCAGAATCTTGGCCAAGCAAATCCAAAACAAGAGTGTCGCTTCAGCAACCTTACCAAACCAAAGTCTCCAACCTCCACCTGCCAATCTCTGGGTCGACCTAATGGTCACTACAAAAACTTACGCCAAAGGAGATCTCAGTCGGGACCGGCCACCACCTGGAGGGTCAGATCAGCAAAACCGGAAAAACACGTCATCTGCAAAGACAAAGGGTCTACTCGTGCAGGGTACCTCCCCAGTAGATTCCTGTCCTCCGTCAAGACCACTCCTTCAGACGGCTGCGTCTCCGATGAGCCCTACGAGTCGGGTGCCAATTTTGTGGAAATGAGCCTTTTTAGGGGCTCATTCACCCTCATCTGTCCACTGGTTCTTAAACCAACAAAGAAGAGATTGGCACTGAAGCTGGGATTCAAAATAAGTTTATTTACTCATGAGTGAGACCACGTCCATACAACACCCTCAAGTGTTCCAGGAGGTAGTGACTTGTATACACAGACCATGGGCCTTTTTTACCCAGTTTGTTGCACAGTAAGCATGGAGACACAAATAGAACGCACAAGCATACACGGGAATAGCTATCAACTAACATGGTCAGACAAATAACACTTAGTCAGCAAAGTGGGAGGGGAGACAGAACTGCTTACATCATTGAAATAGCCTGACAGTTACATTCTTGAACAGGTGCATTCTAGCAGCTACAGGCCTTTCTGAGCTTACACAGTGCTCTGGCTCAATACTGAAGAAGTTAACTACAGTTGATGACTCCAGTAGAATAGAAAGGCAAGCAACAGTGAAGACGGAAGAATCACATGGCTAACAAAATGGATGCCACAACCAAAATGGCTTCAGCTCATGCCAACAGCAATTATCTGCGATTTCCACAGCGCCCCCCCACCCCCGCGGAAAGACTCCTGGAGGTCGAGAGTTAGGCGATGCGATGAGTCCAGCAGGACCTGCTGTGAGAGGAGTACCGGAAGAAATCCGAGGCGGGGCCGGCCTGGCGTGAGCTCTGCTCCGGACCCATCAGAAGGTAGGAGAGGAAACAAGGACCCTTTCATGTTTGGCCCGGATGAGCGCTGGCGGCGGTGCAAGATTGAATTAGGGTCATCTGCCCCCCTGGGGCCCCCAGTACCAGAACACGCCTTTAGTTGTCCAGTGGAGGGCAGCGGTGATTGTCGGCTGGTTGGCCCAGAGTCCTGGTCTGGGAGCAGGGATCGGCCTCCGCCTCTTCCTTAGACGGGACCGGTTGGGCCTGAAGAGATCGGGGCCACGAAAGGTCTGACGGCAAACGCAGAGACGCTGACCTGACCGGCGGAGTCGTTCACACAGTGGGGTCCAACGAAGTACAATAAAAACCATACTGTGGGCAAAATCAGACTGGTGGCGGTGGAGCCCGTCCTGCAGTAGCTTGGGAACCGCTGAGATCCTGGTGAGAAAAGTGGTTTACCTCCTTACGCCCCCAAACCCATAATGGTGAAGCCCAAAGGGCAGGCGATGATGCAATCCAATAAGATGGATGGCTACACTATCCCGATACCCATGCAGGCAGCGGGGGGGAAGATACTGAAGAGCCCTTGTTGGCCTCTATTATGGCAGCCATAAAAGACCTGAAGGGTACCCTAGAACCAAAGATCGACATGGTGACCATTGAGGTTAATTTAATCCGCACTGACCTCTTCAAACTCAGGGACAAGGTCACTACGGCAAATGCCCAAATCACACAGATACAATCAGCGAGAAAACAATTGGAGGGGCAAGTGCAAAAGTTGACCTCCCAGGCCACAGTGATGGTGGCCCGGCTCGAGGACCAGTAAGGCAGGGTCCGTGGCAACCATATTAGAGTGGTGGGGGTCCTTGAGGGAGTGGAGGGCCCCAGTGTGAAGCTCTTCATGGAGGACTTTATAGTGAGCAAACTTAAACCGCAGAGATTGTCCAAGTTCTTCTCTATTGAACGGACGCACCGGGCTCTGATCCCGCCGCCTAAGCCCGGGCACCCCCCCAGGACAAATATTGCAAAACTTTTAAGCCACCGTGACTAAAACACCATCCTTCAGGCCGCCAGAACCGCTGGAGAAATACAGTACGGAAATGCATAGATCAGATTCTTCCCGGACTTTACCCTCCAAGTGCAGAAGCAGTGCAGAAGCTTTGAGGAAACCAAGAGTGCACTGCGAGATAAAAGAATGAAGTACATGATGCTCTTTCTGGCCAAACTCAAAATTATGTTAGATGGCAAGACTTGGCACTTCCTTGATCCGGAGGAGGTATGAGACTGGGTAGAGAGGCGATACCCGAGAAGCCGAACACAAGTAAGAGGAGCAAGACAGAGGGCCGAGGACTAAGAGCGAAGTCAACATGATGGGGAGCGGATACATTGACCCGGAGCTTTGGGGAGTGGAGGGGGGTGCTCCAAACATAACAGGTGGCAAAGTTTCTTGATCTGGCAGTGACATTGGTGTAAAGTGCCTGGATTGAAACAGACGCTGGACTGTTACGCTACTGAAGTTGAAACTAAAATACTTCTAGCTAGATATATGGGGCATGTCGATGGGAGACATAAGCTATCAAAAGATGTAAAAAAGGATTGAATACACAGCTTGACTTGAGTGGTACGCGCTTGCCGCAGAGGTGACCCCCCTATTGAATTTTGATACAAGTTAGATTTGGAAAGTTGCGGAGGCCTTTGCAACAATCTAGGAGTCACTTTACTCTTCCCGCTCAGCAAAAACCGAGGAGGAATGCGCAGAATATCTGAGAGATATCCGAATGCCGACTCTTTCTGAGGAGGCTAGGAACATGCTGGATAGCGATTTGACAGTAGAAGAGCTCAAGATTGTTACGCAGGAGTTGCTATTTGGGAAAGCAATAGGGCCAAATGGTCTACCGACTGAGCTATTTAAGGCTTTACTAGACAAAACGGCCTGCTAGCGATGTTCACAGAGGCAAACACAGTGGGGCCCCTCCTGCCTGATCAGAGGGAGGCGACAATAGTAGTAATTCCAAAGGAGGGAAAACCCCCAGAACAGCGTGGGTCCTATAGACCAATAAATTACGAGGCTAAGGTCTTGGCTAAGGAGCTGTTGATACGTTTAGCAACGGTGATAACATCTCTTATACACCCAGACCAGGCAGAGTTTATGCCCCATAGAAGCAAGTGACTCAACCTGTGCTGACTATTTGGGGTCCTACATATGACGGCCAGGGATGAGTTGCATCCGTCTGTCCTATTGTCCCTGGACGCCAGGATGGCCTTTGACAATATAGAGTGGAACTACCGATTTGCGGTGTCGTCATTTGGGCTTTGGACCTGCTTTCATTAGATGGTTAAGGCTTTTGTACCACCGACCCTGCACTAGGGTATGGGTCAATGCGAATACCTTCCGAGTATTTACATTGCAAAAAGGTACTAGACAGGGGTGCCCTTTGTCCCCGTTGCTCTTCGCCTTGGCCCTGGAGCCCATCGCCGCATGGGTGAGGTGTGACCCAATGCTACGGGGAATACCCATCGGGGAAGAATGGGAGGAACATATATCCTTGTATGCAGACGACGTTCTGCTGTACGCTAGGAAACCAAAGCAATCAGTAGATACAATACTGCAGATCCTCCGTATTTACGAAGCCTATTCTGGATATTATATAAAACAAGTTGCTGCTTTTCTCTTTGGTAGTCGGGAAACTTATGAGCCAATGCATGATACCAATTGAAAACGAAGGCTTTAAGTACTTGGGGATAAACATAACCAGAAACCCAATAGAGTTTTATAAGAGAAATGTTGAAAGACATCTGATCAGGTTCAGCGCAGATGCAGACCGATGGAAAATGTGCCCCTCACTCTGATGGGTTGTGCGGCTTTATTCAAGATGAAGACCATTCCCCGACTGTTGTATGTTAGACCAAACTCCCCTAATGAGCTACCGGACTCATTCTTGGGAGAGGAGTTGGCCTAACGGTTAAGGCGGCCGACCTAGAATCTGCAGAACTGGGTTCGAGTCTCAGCAATGACGCTGAACATTTTGTGATTCTGGGCAAATCACTAGATCTCCAAGTGCCTAACAAAAATGAATGTGTCCTCGTGTAATGCAACTGGTGCTATGTAAAGCGCTCTGATACCCGATACGGGTCAAGTTTGCGCTATATAAAACTCCATAAAATAATAAAATAAAACATTCTTTGGTAGAATAGAGGCTTATTTACTAGTTTTGATCTGGAATGAGGGTCCTTCGTGAATTGCCTTACGAAAAGTACTGAGAGGAGTCTGTGAGGGTGGACTAGCAGTGCCGAATATTAAATGATACTATTGGGCCTTGCATTGGTGTTTGTTAATAATAGAGTGTTTGGGGACAGGGAGGAACCGGCCTACCGAGTCAACAGACTGAGCATGGGGAGAGAGATTACCCCTCCCTCCTCTATGGGAAGGGGGGGTGGAGATCTTCCACCACACACACAAACAGTAGTCAAGACATGGAACACGGCTGCCAGATACTTGGGATGGGAAGGAAAGTTGACAGAGAGATCCCGTTGTGGGACAGCAAACAGCTCCCCAAGGTGCGAACAATAGAATTTCATTTTTAACAAATGGAAGCTACTGGGTCTTGACAAATTGGGGGATGTATGGAGAAGCAGGTCTTAAATAACATTTGTGACTCTACTAACTGAGTATGAGTTGTCACAGGCGAATGGCTGAGATAACTCCAGCTAGTACATGCCCTTAACAACAACCTACGAGAGGCGACCACACTGCCAACAGCATCTCCACTTGAGCATAGACTGCTGACAGACCCATTGAATACCAGTGCCATCTCCTGTATATATAGAAAGCTACTTAATAATTCACCGGACCCCTTGGGGGCATTAAGAGCAGGCTAGGAAACCAATTTGGAGCATTTGGATAAGGAAGAATGGACAGAGGCTATACAGGGTCCACAGGAGGTAGCAATGTGTGCCCAATTCCGACTCATCCAACTTAAAATCCTACACAGGGTATACTATCCCCGAACCACATTGCATAGTATAGGACATATTGGGAGTATGCAGTGCCAGCAGCGATGTGGGCAGGAGGGATCCTTTCTGCATTTGTAGTGGGAATGCCCAGTGTTACATTGTGGTAAATATTTCTCCTTTACCGGGACTGAATTTGATACAGAAACATTATAAAATAGCTCAGTAAAATGAGAGGCAGAATCCGTGATATTAGAGGTTCGGAATGGGCTTTATTCCAATAAGCGATTATAATCGGATGCCTCAAGTTCCATCACCACGGGGGTTCAGGAAGTGAAGTACATACTTTATTGACAAGAAGTAACTTTTATAGTACATACATTATAATGAAGTGAATACAGTAGGCGTAACAATTGATAAGGACATTGACGTTTGGTTTGCGTAACCGAAAATGGGTGTAATAATGAGTAAAAAGGAACATGATTGGCTGTGATGTCATGTATAGGTGGATCTATAAGATAATACTTGGCATGGATGCGCGCGCAGCAGTATGACGTGTAATTGACGTGTAACTAGGGGGTGACGGGGACTTGACATTTAGCTCTATATGTGGAGACAAGAAGTCTGGGAGGTCAAGTCAACCTAATCCCAAATCATATCTAACATCCTATGTTTAAAGAACTGTGTTATCCATAAAAGAAGGACTCTCGGACAGAATCTATTCTATACTGACTGTGCGTGTACAAGCGTCTAAGTGTCTACACTGAATGCGAGGGGGTAGGAATATTCCATGGTAACAGGGCTATGAATTACTTGCATGAGGACAGAGAAGATGGGCCTTTTTTGCTTGGTAACTGGAAGAATGTTTACTTAAGCTACTAGGCAGGAATGCATCGGCTGAGGGGGGAAGCAGATAATTCGAAGGTGAAATACAGTTCTTGGCAGAGAGTAGGCTGATGTCAGGCTTCGTGAGCCGCGCAGAGAATGAGACAAAGTTCATGGTCACAGATGCAGGCTCGGGCTGGAGCTTTCAGAGGCAGAAGGCAAGAGGAGTTTCGATGACAGAATCAGGGCCTACTTGCCTGGACTGTAAAATGGCATAAGTGAACCATATAAAGCCGATGGCTTTTCATACTTAGGAATGGAATATCCGGCCTATTCATGGCGGATCTGACAGAGGACATGTTGACGGTGGACGCACATGCGTTTGCGTCTTTATAACTGGAACTGGAGGGAACACACAGGTACTTGTGACATGCACATAGAACTGTTGGGGTCCAAGATAGGGGACATAACTGACCAGGAAAATCCATATTTCCACATTCCCTCCTTGTCCCCTACTTGCCCTTCAAGAGATATCAATCTTCATCAATCCATTGATCTGTTCATATAGCATCATTTGTTCTTCTTTCTTCTTCCGGGATCTTGAATGAAAATCTTGATATGGGATACACGATGTGGCACACAGACCACAAATCGCTGGTCCACATTGTAGACATAGACAGCAACTGAATAGTATGAGAAGGCCAATACCTAGGAAGGAAAAAATTCTCCATCCCCAGGCTGATACCGCATTCCAAAACCAACTGGACCAAGTCCAAGTGCCTGGGTTCTGGTGTATCTGGCTTACAATCTTATGAAGGCGAGTGATGGCTTTATATACAGATGGCGAATTTTCTGGTATGAATACGCAACAGCTTGATCCGATGACCCTACAAGCTCCGCCTCTATCAGCCAGGATGACGTCAAGGACAAGACGATTTTGAAGCACAACAATCCGCATAGCAGACTGCTCTTCCGTTAAATTGCCTAAGGCGGAAATAGTCTCATTCACTACTGCTTCAAGGGTTCTAGTTAATCTACGTATCAGCTTACTATTAGTAACAGTACCTATATAGGGAAAGATGCCTTTATTAAAATCTACATACTTGTCCCATGCCGTCTCAGTGTAATCGACAATGGGGAGATCTCTCCGTTCTCTGTTGTGTACTAAATGAATATTTCTGTAATAATCAGGAGGAGCTAGGAAAACAGGTGGCAAAAGGAATGCAATGTAGCAGGTACCATCCCAATCTAGGGGTAGACGCATATATGCAGTCTGACCACATATAAAGTAGGAGTGGCGAGAAGCTCTGAATGAAGATTTTCCTTGATCACTGAATTCTACTATAGTAGTGCATTTACTATGGCCCATATGTATGGAACCAACCTTTCCTACACACAATTCACCTTTTGCTGGGAATACTGACATGGTGGGTAAGACTAGCTCAACTTCGGATACGACATTTAGAATCATAAGATTAGGTGTAAAATTACCTAATCCATATACTTCATTTTCTAGATCAGTTCCTGTTCTTTTGGGGCGACCCTCCTTGTCAGGGTAACAGACTTTGAATAAAACTAGGTTCAGGTTTCCCCATATCCAATGGTCTTGGTAAACTGCTGTGTCTGAGTCTATGGAATTAATTAAACTAAACCATGCTCCACAGGAGCCATTATGTGTAAATGGATGTGGAAAGAAAGGCAGGACTCCTTCATAATTCTGGTAGGGAGGGAGTCGGCCACACACCCAACAATTGGTGGCGTTACTAGTCTGATGGGAATGATGTAACATACTAATGAAAGTGTTATTGCGCAGCGCAAGTCTATAAGACAATTCATGCGGAGGTAAGTCACTAAAAGAATGTTCAGCAGCAACATTATAAACATGTCTAGAAATAGGGTAATATATGTGCAACAACATACTTGTAATAATTATTAAAAGACTCAATAAAAACAAAATTAATAATGTCACTATGCAGTGGCTACGCAGTGATTTACAATACGCCTGTTGTTTCAACATTTTTCGGGTATTTTCTCTACTCAGGTCCAAGGGATACATGTCAGAGACAATTCAACCGCTTCACCTTGGAGAGGACTTAAACAATCAAATTGCTCGACTGGTTGGGCCTAAGCTTTAGTTTATAATTTTCAGATTTGTTCTGTTCAACAAAAGGAAGCTTTGTATCAGTCTGTGAGGGAGTGCAGGGCACAATGTCTATATCCGAAGATAGTCCATGAAATTTCTTGATGTGGCTTGAATGAATCCAGCCCTTGCGGCCCTCGATCTTCACGGCTGTTCTTGTGGTCAACAGGACCAACTTGGGTGCTTTCCACCTGGGCTCCAGTTGAGTCTTCCGGTCGAAATTTCTCACAAAGACAAGATCCCCCGGAACCACGTCATGGGGTTTCACCTCAGTGTTGTCGGGAAAGGCTGCAGCTACCTGTGAACGAGAAGATTGTAGTGCAGACATCAAGGAAGCCAAGTAATCTGTCAGCATATTACAGTCAATATCAGTTATTTTGCGTGGTATAGGCGTCCCCCACATATTCGGTGGTCTACCGAAGATCACCTCATACGGGGATAGCCCTGTTCTAGAGTGTGCTACCATTCTCATGTAAAAAAGTGCAACTGGTAATGCTACTATCCAGTCGACCCCTTTCTCTCTGCATATTTTGGACAGTCTGATTTTCAGTGTCTGATTATGTCTTTCTACGAGACCTGCTGCTTCGGGGTGTCGGACACAGTGGAATTTCCACTGATATCCTAGCAGAAGTGAAACGTGTTTCATTAATTCGGATGAGAACGGCTGGCCGTTATCTGAGTAGACAACACGTGGTAAACCGTATCGTGGGAAGAATTCTCGAACCAACTGTTTGGCAGTAGTCGGGGCAGTGTAATCTGAAACCGGGTACGCCTCTGTCCAACGGGACAGAGCGCAGACAACTACGAGAACATATTTGAATCCTCGACATCGTTCCATCTGGATATAATCCATCTGTAGGACTTCAAAAGGGTGATCAGGAGGATGAAATCCACCCTGTTCTACGGGAACACTTTTTCCTGGGTTGAACTGGCAACAGATCATACAGGTACGGACCTTTTGTTTTGCTGCTGCTCGTAAATGTTTATTGAACCAAATGTGTTGAATGCTGTCTAGCATAGCTTTTTCTCCTAGATGTGCCGGACTATGTATAGTGTTAATTACGACTTGGACCATTGAATCAGGAAGGAACCATACAGACCTTTCCTTCATCATCCATCCTTGGTCCGTTTGGATCCCTCCTAACTCGGTCCATTTCTTTATTTCGTCTGGTGTAGCATGTGTCTGTATGTCAATTACGTCAAGAGTAGGATCTTTAACGGTCATACAATGTGTCGGTGTCGGGACTATTGTCTTTGTCATGTCGGGGGTCTGAGTTTGAGCAGTCAGTTTAGCTGTTCTGTCGGCTAGATCATTGCCTTGGGAAATGATATCAGTAACCTTCGTATGGGCCTTACAGTTCATAATTGATATTTCAGTGGGTAGATGTATTGCATCTAATAATGCGTGAATGAGGGGTCCGTGCTGAATGTGGGCACCGTGGGAAGTTAAATAATCTCTCTCTCGCCACAGCACGCCGAAGTCATGTACAACTCCGAATGCATAACGTGAATCAGTGTATATGTTGACTTTTTTATTCGTGGCTTGAATACAGGCTTGTGTCAGAGCGATGAGCTCTGCGGCTTGGGCTGACAAAGTATTTATACGATTAGTTTCAATGACTTCAGTATCTGTTGTGACTGCATAAGCGGCTACTAACTCTCCTGTACTTGTTCTCATGCATGAACCATCGACATAAAATGTCAAGTCTGGATCTGACAATGGAACATCGGTCAAGTCTTGTCTGGGTTTTGTCGTTACAGTAATAACTTCAATACAGTCATGGGCTAGTGGGTCTGTTCCGACTACTGGTAAAAGTGTGGCAGGATTCAATGTGTTACAGCGTCTTATTTCTATATGTGGCTGAAACAGTGTAAGTTCATACCCTGTAAGTCGCGCTATAGTTAAGTGTTGTGTTTGTGTTCTATTTACAAGAACCTCTACTGCATGTGGTACTTGGACTGTCAATGGATGTCCTAACACTATGGCATCGCTTTGTCTGATTGCTAAAGCTGTCGCTGCTACTGATTTCAGGCACGCAGGCAAAGCCTGAGCTACGGGATCTAATGTACTAGAGAAATAGGCACATGGTTTGTGTGCTCCTGCTTGTTCTTGTGTGAGTACTGACAAAGCAGTACCTTCGCGTTCTGTAACAAAGAGTGTAAACTGTTTTCTGTAACATGGTGTTGCTAAAACAGGTGCTTGACATAAAGCTTTCTTTAGGTTTTCAAAAGCTTGTGTATGTTCTTGAGTCCAAGGGAGAACAGTCGATGTGGCTGCCTCCTGTGTTGTTAATTGAATGAGTGGTTTTGCTAGAAATGCATACTGAGGGATCCACTGCCTACAATATGAAGTGAGGCCTATGAAAGCCCGTACCTCCTTTTGTGTCTTGGGTATTGGCATGTTAGCTATTAACTGAATACGGTCGGGTGTAAGCTGCCTTCCCTCCTTGTCCAGCGAGTGTCCAAGATAAACAACTTGCTGGACACAGAATTGCAGCTTAGAAGGGGACACCTTGTGCCCTTTTTCGGCTAGAAATTGTAAAACTGTCAGTGATGCTTTTTCACATTCGGGTTCGCTTCTAGCGGTGATCAGTAGATCATCGACATATTGAAGCAGGGCAGTGTTTACTGGCATGTGGATACTGTCAAGTTCTCGTTTCAGTGCTTGGCTATAGATGCTGGGGCTTTCTGTAAATCCTTGAGGTGCGCGGGTGAATTTAAAGCTACGCCCATTTAAACTAAATCCGAACAAATATTGGCTTTCCGGATCTATTGGGACGCTGAAAAAAGCATTCTTGAGATCGATTACAGTGAAGAATGTCGCTTCGGAATCAATAGCTGTCAATAATGACGAGATATCTGGGACCACAGGAAATTGTGGCACAATGCATTTGTTTAACTCGCGCAGATCAATAACCAATCGATATACTGGCGGCGCTGTAGGATCTGTTCGTTTAAGAATCGGAATTATCGGTGAATTACATACATTGGAGTCTGTTTCCACAACTACTCCTTGGGCAATAAGCTCGTCAATGATTTGTAGTAAAGCCGTTACAGCATCCGGTGGTAACTTGTATTGTCGCATTCGTGGTAGCACCACTCCTGCCTTTAGTGTGACTCGATATGGTGTAATATTCATGCAACCAACATCAGTAGGGCCTTGTGCCCATAGATGTGTAGGTAAAGTCTGCAGTCGGGGATCCATGTCTCTAGATACATAGTGACCTTTAAAATCACGTAAGAACAACCTTACTCCTTCCGGAGAACAACATATTATGGCTCCTAGGGCTTTCAACGTTTTTATTCCTAACAAGTTTTCTGGACATGATTTAGTAAGCAATAAATCTGTAGTTCGGGTCAGAGGTCCTATCGTAAGTGGCAGAGGTTGTGACACTTCATTAACAATAGGTTTTCCTGAAAAACCAAGGGAAATATTCTGTGAGCCTGAGAGGGGTGCCCCTGGAACTTCACTACGTTTTATAGTTGTTCGACTTGCCCCTGTATCGAGTAAAAATTTTCTATCTTGACCTAATAATTCACTATGTACATAAGGTCCTTCTTGATCTACAGGAATCTCGATAAGGGGTAAGTCAACTTCCCTCTCTAGGCTAGTTCATGCGTAACGCTGATACTCGGGATATTCATACTGTGCGGTCTGATACATTTGTCGTGTTGTTGTCTGTGTGGCAGCAGCAGGCAACGGTGGTGCAGCTGGCACAAACTGTATTGGCTGTTGTGCGGCTGGCATGGCCTGGGCATGCTGCGTAGCTCCTTGTTCATTCTGATCTTGTCTTAGTGGCCGTGATCTTTCTTGTGTTTTACCTATGGCGATATTATGTTTTAGCACTGGACAATCGTGTACGTAATGACCTGGCTTTTTACAATAATTGCATGTCCCTTTTACAGGTCCTGCTGAATCGGAATGTGTCATACCCTTTTTATGTCCTTCAGCTGGAACTGTCTGGGAAACTAGCATTTTCATTTTCGTGTCTTTCATGCGTCTGTGTTCATGTTCTTGTTCCTCTTTAATTCTATTGTGGTGGTACTGTAACATTTGTAACATTTGTGTTGGAGTGTTACCTTGCCAGGTACTTTCGAATTTTAATACTCTATTCTTTACTGGGGGCAGGGCATTTTCCACTAATTTTGTTACAAACAGATGCGGGTATGATTCGCTACTTGCTTTTATGCCACTATTTATACCAAAACATTTTTCAAATCGGGCATAGTAATCACTAGTGTCTTCCTCTTGCTTCTGTTTACAGGCTGAAATTGTACCCCAATCTTCTTTTTTCGTAGTTAATAAACGTGGCAGTACCTGTACTAGTAGTCCTGGTAATGCCTTAGTTTTGTCCCCAAGCCCCGAACCTGGACCTCGGGCCCTTTCCTCTGCTTCTAATGCTGACCATTCTATCTTTTGATCACCTACCTCCCACTCTTTTTCCTTGAGTTTCTCATAAATGCCAGCAGGCATCAACACCTTTAATATTGTCATAATGTCGGGGTAGGTATACTCTCCCATGAGTAACATGTCTTTAATTTCTCGGTGAAAACCCGCTGGGTCCTTGTCATGACTGGGTACTACTTTCTTCATTTCTAACAATTCTATTTTCGATATAGGCGTATATACAAATACACGTTTAAACTCGTTGTCCTCACCCTTTATTGGGTGCACTTCTCGTAAGGGATTCTGTCTATCTATGTGATACGTAGTTCTTTCCTTGACAGACAATGGAACATGTTCTGAACATACAAAAAGAATATACTGCTTTCTTGATTCTAGAATTTCTTTAATTAATTCAGTACCTGGACCTCTCCATTTATTCATAAGTAATTCAGTCAGTATGTCAGGCAAGGGACCAGGGTCCGAATGCTGACTCCGATATAGTATAATGAGTTGTTGAATCATATAAATCCCAGCTAACCTTTGTTCATCTGGGGTAAGATTCAAAAATGTGCGTACTACTGTATCATCACTATATTTTCCGGGACTGTCCACCCAATGGACAGCTGCCCTGGCTAAATCTTGTTCATCCATAGAATCGAGGAAATGATAACCCCTTCGTTCTCGGAGTAGTTTGTCGGCGGTTTGGAACGAATGCTCGTTAGATCTTATATTAATTATAGGTATTTGAAAATTCCTGTTATTATCTGGACATATCGGATGTATTGAGTCAGTGTGATATCTAGTCTTACTCCTATTACAAGATCCTCCTCTACCTACATAGGCTATGGTGTCTGACTGTCCTGTGGGCAGTCCGGACCATTCTTCCTCGTTTTGTTCGAACTCGTCTACCTCTAATCGTTCTTCGTGTAGGCGTTCTATTTCTTTACGGATCTTTCGGCACATGGCTATTATACAGTTTTGTTTATCATGTCTCCCTTCCGATATATTCTGGCTCCATCTTGTAAGAATTTTCATTGCTTCCGGGTCTACCCCCGGTCGGTCTTGATTTCTGATCACACAGTTTATGAGGAAACGTAACAGTTCCCCCTGTATCTCTACTTTCTGGTATTCCATAGCTCTGTAAATACATTCTGGATCTCGCCCTGTTTGGACAAAATGATATATATTATCTAGATGCGCAGTCATTCCTGGTAACTTCGCTAAATACACTGCGGCTCGTCTGATACGCAATGATGCTAGGGTCATTTCGTCCTCTTTTCCAGGCACCGGGTCATATCTACAATCTATAAGAAGTTCCTTAAGCGCACGGGCACTAAGGAGTTTGGGTGTACGTGAATGCGCTGACTCTTGAAAAGTAAGTTTATTTATTCTGGGTGGCGTAGAAAAGACATTGGTAGCTCCTCCCGCGGCCCCATCTGGGGCGTCGGGTGTAAACGGATTCGTCGAACGTGACACAGCACCTACAGGTGTGGACACAGCCATAGAAGTAGCTGTAGGAGCGGATACAGAAACAGATGTGCTTGCCGGAACTTGTGACTCGATTTGTTGCTGTAGGGATACGGGTGCTGGATCTTGGCGTTGGACCTCCCTGGTATGCGGTCTACGTGGGGCGGAATTAGCATACTCGGGAGCTGCGTCATCTAAATATGAGGAAAGAAAAACATCTTCTGCGGTTCTAGGATGCCCCTTAGGATGTACCTTGATTGGGAATAATGGGGGTGGCAAGTCTTTCGGTATCTCTGGAGTAGCCTTAGGTAATCCTTCGGCCAGAAGGGGATACATACCATTCATAAGGGCATTCCTTTGTCTGTCTACTTGTTCTGATTTCACTCGGATACCTTCCTCAATTAATAGATTCTCTCGAACTTTATTGGAATTCTCTTTACTCTTCTCTTCCTGTCTACGTGCTTTTTCTGTTCGTCTATGTGATTCTTTACGCCATAATTCAACGGCGTCTTTCTGTGACTGTCTGACTTTCCTTTTCCATAACTCTTCCTCGACTTTCATGATGCACTCTGCATCCCAGGTCCCCGCTGTGGGCCACCTCTGACTTTCTGGTAATCCCTTGGTATAGTCTACCCATAAATCAAGAAATAATATAGCGTCTAAGCCATGTTTGTGATACATAAAGTGCCCTGGAGTGTCCCTAGGAGGAATAGGGACGGCTTCTTCGAGAACCCCTTTTCTGGTAGTGATCTGTCTTAATTTCGAAAAGAGCGGCATATTGAGAACTGATCTTATACTTGATTTTGACCTGATACTTGAATTTGAACAGACTTAATACAATAAACACGATAATGAACAGTCATTCATACCACGACATACAGAACATACTTAAACACTTTAAACATTAAACATTAAACCTTTAACTGAAACAACAATGATGATCGTCTGCATAACTAAATCACCATGCTTAATTCTCGACAATAACTAGACAATAACTAGATACTTCGGAATACTTCGGAATACTTGATATACTGCTAAACAGTACAGATACACTGCTAAAACAGTGCAGACCGGATTTGTGTACCCAAACCCGTCTTGACCGGCACAACCTATGTGCACGTCAGAAATGCCTCCCCAGCAATGGTACTCACCGGGTAGCTTCGGAAACGGAAGGCCTCAGTAACTTGAACTTGAACCGGACCGGACTCGACTCGACTCGACTCGTCGGACACTGGGCTTGACTTCGGACTGGTGGGTCTCTGTATACCTCGGATCTTGCTCTCTCAGCTAGGCTCTGGTCGGGATACTTCGCACTTCTCACCGCCTCGTCTGGGTGTTGATCGCAGTCTCAGTCGCCCCCGCTTGACCGGAGGGAGATACAGGAAATCCTGCTGGTACGCGTTATTGTCCGTCCAGCTGTGGCAGGAGACCGGGCCTGCAACGCACCGCCGGCGCGTGAGATGAGAAAGTGTCCCTGTTCGGGCGCCATCATGTGGTAAATATTTCTCCTTTACCGGGACTGAATTTGATACAGAAACATTATAAAATAGCTCAGTAAAATGAGAGGCAGAATCCGTGATATTAGAGGTTCGGAATGGGCTTTATTCCAATAAGCGATTATAATCGGATGCCTCAAGTTCCATCACCACGGGGGTTCAGGAAGTGAAGTACATACTTTATTGACAAGAAGTAACTTTTATAGTACATACATTATAATGAAGTGAATACAGTAGGCGTAACAATTGATAAGGACATTGACGTTTGGTTTGCGTAACCGAAAATGGGTGTAATAATGAGTAAAAAGGAACATGATTGGCTGTGATGTCATGTATAGGTGGATCTATAAGATAATACTTGGCATGGATGCGCGCGCAGCAGTATGACGTGTAATTGACGTGTAACTAGGGGGTGACGGGGACTTGACATTTAGCTCTATATGTGGAGACAAGAAGTCTGGGAGGTCAAGTCAACCTAATCCCAAATCATATCTAACATCCTATGTTTAAAGAACTGTGTTATCCATAAAAGAAGGACTCTCGGACAGAATCTATTCTATACTGACTGTGCGTGTACAAGCGTCTAAGTGTCTACACTGAATGCGAGGGGGTAGGAATATTCCATGGTAACAGGGCTATGAATTACTTGCATGAGGACAGAGAAGATGGGCCTTTTTTGCTTGGTAACTGGAAGAATGTTTACTTAAGCTACTAGGCAGGAATGCATCGGCTGAGGGGGGAAGCAGATAATTCGAAGGTGAAATACAGTTCTTGGCAGAGAGTAGGCTGATGTCAGGCTTCGTGAGCCGCGCAGAGAATGAGACAAAGTTCATGGTCACAGATGCAGGCTCGGGCTGGAGCTTTCAGAGGCAGAAGGCAAGAGGAGTTTCGATGACAGAATCAGGGCCTACTTGCCTGGACTGTAAAATGGCATAAGTGAACCATATAAAGCCGATGGCTTTTCATACTTAGGAATGGAATATCCGGCCTATTCATGGCGGATCTGACAGAGGACATGTTGACGGTGGACGCACATGCGTTTGCGTCTTTATAACTGGAACTGGAGGGAACACACAGGTACTTGTGACATGCACATAGAACTGTTGGGGTCCAAGATAGGGGACATAACTGACCAGGAAAATCCATATTTCCACAACATACACATTGGCAAAAAGTGGGGACAATCATGGCGGAAGTGGTGGGGACAGAGGTTACACAAGATCCCAAATGGTTTCTGTTGCTTGTATCGACTGAACAAACGTGACCCACTTACGTGAGCACATGGCTAAGACTGGCTGCGATAGTAGCGAAACGAAACATTGCTAAACACTGGGGGGCAGTGGCCTCTCCTGATGTGGCAGACTGGATCACTGATCTGGACTGGTGTATCAAGCAGAACAAACGATCGATCAGAGTAGAGGATGCCCGAAAAAATGAGAAAAAGTGTGGGGACCATGGCGAGCATATCGAGGTACAAAAACTGTAATTCTGGGAAAAGAGGGGGGGGGGACAGGACTAGAGCTCTGTGTGTATTGATTAAGAAAGGTCACCGGAAAAGCATGCAACTTGTAATATGTTGTATAGAATATGTGTCTGCATTGTTGAATTCCTAGCATGTTAAGAAACAGATTTTTTTTTTAAATCCCGCAAAGGTACAGAGACCTCTCAAAATTTGAAATATTTGGGTATTCAAGAGCCGCAGGGACACAGAGAGATGGTTCCATAAGTGAAACAAAAGATTGATGAATTTGCTGTGCCACAAAATAGGAAGGAAGCTCAGAGATTAATTGGATTGTTTGGCTTTTGGAGACAGCAAATCCCTCATTTGAGTCAGATTTTGGCCCCTTTGTATAAGGTTAAGCGAAAGAAACTTGAGTTTGGGTGGGGAGAGCAGCAACAGAATGCATTTAAATCAGCAAAGAAAGCTATACAGCGTGCCTTAGATTTGTTCAGTATGAGAGGGGGATGTTGAGCTAAGTGTGACAGTCCTAGTAAGCTAATTGGAGTTTGTGACAGATGTAAGTAAAGCAGAGGGTGCCTTTTGGATTTTGGGCAAAGAAATTACCAGATGCTGCAGAGCGATACACTCCATTTGAAAAGCAGTTGCTTGCATGCTATTGGGCCCTGGTGAACACTGAGCAGTTGATCCCAGGGTACAATGTGATTTTGAGACCTGAGATTCCTATAATGCAGTGGTTAAGGAGTAGCCCCGATGTTGTGTAGTTCCTACAAAATTATATAGGATATGTGCGTTTAGACAACATAAACTGAGGGATTGGTGTCCAGACTGATTCCAGACACCCACAAAGGATATGTTAGTCTGTAGACCAGCTAGCTCACAGTGCCACTATAACCCCCCCAACCTCAACACGTAATGAATAGTTTCTGGCATCTATCAAACAAGACAACCCTAACCCCTCAGGCGTTGTGGAAACAGTACAGTACTTTTTTCTCAGTCACTCGTGCTCACTTTGACTCCGAGAAATACACAGAATAAACGGTGGGGACGTTTTCAATAAGTGTTTGTTGAACCAGCGTCATTCTAGTATAAAAAACGTGTGCTGTGACAACCATTAGTCAGAAACAAAGATATATGTTATAAGCACCAGCAGATAAATAAAAGGTAGTATTCTACCATGGCTCCAAAACAGTGAATATATGCAGGCATATAGATACATGGCAATAATCATGAGTACTCCTATGGTGCAAAACCCTAACTTGATGTACCCAAGTGTACCCAGCATGTATGTGGGTGTATAGCCAAGAATCCCCCAAGAAAGAGCCAACTCCATTACCTGATGTGAGAGAATGAAGGACCCCATCTAGGTCTTGAGTTGGACACCCCATCGGAATGTCAGACCACTGCGTGCTGAGGTGTCTGCGTGCAGGGACTTTAGCCTCTCGGGTCAGCATGGAAGTTTTTCTCATTTGAGAAAGCCACTAACAGGTGGGCAGAGAATATAGGGATGAATATATCCCTAGAACTGATCAAAACTGCAATTATGCAATGTCTCATTTGTCAGCATACACAACACAGATCAGTCCCACAAGTGGTGAGAGGCTAGCTTAGTAGAGGAAAGCTGCCAGGACATATGGCAGATTGACTACATTGGGCCAATGCCAATTAGTCGGGATTGCCAGTATGCATGTACAGTGGTGGATACTTACTCTGGCTACTTGATAGCCGTTTCATGTAAACGTGCCACACAGCAGAATACTTTAAAAACTTAACTTACTAATTTGTATTATGGTACTCCATTGCAAATCAAAAGTGACAATGCTTCTCATTTCAAAGGCAAATTGGTGCAGGACTATTGTGCACAAACACAATATAGAATGGATATTCCAGATTCCTTACTACCCGCAGGCAGCGGGTCTTATAGAAAGGATAAACGGATTGTTAAAAGACCAGCTGAAAAAATTGTCAGATGGGTGATTAAAAGTTTGGAGAGATAACTTGCATGATGCATTGTTCATTTTGAACAATAGGCCTTTGAAAAATACAGAAACCCCGTTAATGGATATGTTGACCCCAGCTTTACAGATTCAGCCTTGCGTGCCACTAATAAAACTCTAGAAGCCTTGGCTCCATATCGAGCCACCCCAGACGCTGCATGTCTTTATTTATATGCTTTACAGACACACAAACAAACCCAGAGATATAGCTTTAACTGAATCCAGGGTTGGAATTCAGATCCCCCTAGGGCATTTTGGATTGATTGCCCCTCGTTCTGGGCTTGCCTTGAAAGGTATCCAAGTTTTGGGAGGGGTGATAAACTCCGATTACCATGGAGAAATAAAGGTGATACCGTTGAACAGTGAAGACACTGATTTAGTAGTGCAACTTGGAGATAGAGATGCTCAGATTGTCATCAGGCCAGTTTATGGAGGAATTGTTAGGGAGGGGACTGCCCCAGCCCTTCTTACTGTACGAGGAAACAAGAGGGTTTGGCTCAACTGATAAGAACCCAAGAGACAACGTATGGATTGAATGACCCCCCCCCCCCTGCACCTGCTGAAATCATAGAACAAGGAAAATGCAACATCCTAGTTGTAGTGAGACCTGGAGAGGAGAAATGGAAACATGCGCCTGCTGATAACTGCTATTTGCAAGAATGGACTATATTTGTTTGTTCTCTGTTCTTCTAGATCACAGCATGGAGTGTTTCTCTGTGTGAACTGTGTACGGGGGGGACCGGGAGGGTCTTGGAATATCCACAGTCAAGGGACTTAACTGCCAGCATCAAATGCATGTTAAATTACCCAAACGATGGTTCATTTCATGTGGCAATACGTCATACACTTATATTCTAGCAAACCTGACTGGTGGCTCATGTGCCTTAACACGACTAGGACTTATGTTTCCTTTGCATTCAGATTTACGTTCTCGCTATGCTAGAGATGATTTCAATTGCCTAAAGATTGTGATTCTGAAATTACCTTGTTATCCAAAACTGAATATATTAGTCTAGCTACATCCATAGTAGATGTTCCTGGGTTAACTGTATATAATACTAGAATAATTAATGTGCTTGCATGTTTAATAGTGAAAAATATAAATATATCTTCTACTGCTTTAGCTGAATTGCTATTAGATGTTCAAGGAACAAGAAAAGCCACTTTACAAAAAAGAGCTGCCATTGATTACTTGCTTTTAAAACATAACCATGGCTGTGCAGTTTTCAATGGTTTGTGCTGTTTTAATTTGTCAGACCATTCCACATCCATCCACTCGCATCTCAATACACTGAATGAGTTAGTCAAGGGAATAAAACAAGATGGGGACAAGGGGTGGTGGGATTGGCTATTTGGATGGTTTCCTGATTTTGGGTGTTATTTTCATTATATTCTGTATTCTGTATATTCTGTATTTTGATTTCTATGTGGTGCTGTATGCAATGTGTGCCTAATCTTATATCCTTATGTCGTCCTTGAATGGTTACTTTTATACCTATGGGTTATTCAAATTGTTAGACAAAACAGGGTACACACTGGGAACAGCCTATGGGGTCCCGAGGGTTGAGAGGTCTCTTCAACAGTTGAAGAGTGGTAGGGGGGATACGTCCTCCCTTTAACCCCTTGCATGCCCGCCCCTTTCCCCGCCCAGTGCCGCGCTTTGTATTAGCGGGCGGAGTTCATGACGAGCTGGACTCGTCATGGGCACAGCGCCACCGCGGCCCATGACGAGTCCAGCTCGTCATGGGCACTGAAGGGGTTAAAGCTCAAAACTACAAGCAAGTATCCCACCTATGGTTACGAGGAAGATAGTATGTATTGCATAAGGCACGGTTGGGGTGGCTTTTCTGGTAAACCTCTAGTGGGAAAGCTAGCTCCGCATGGCTGGTACGGGGAAGGGAAAACATTTTTTTTTATATATAACCCTCACACACTCTATTAATCTCATGCTTAATCGTCGGATTCACCCTTACTCCTTAAGGTCAGACTGGGCTCGACCATATTTCAGGGAGCACTTAGAGATAATGGGTGACCAGGGGCTTAACTAGAGATTAAAAATTCCTCACCTACTCCAAGGTATCTGTTGTAAATAGTTTTCATCTGTAATGTACTTAGTGATTAGGGTATATGTTTCAGTCTTTTCTCTATGTTCTGCTGGGATTCTCTTAGTGGAACATCTGTGGTGTTCTAATTACGTGCGAGTGACACAAGCGGTGTTCTAGGGTAGGCAGTTGGTGTTCAGTCAGCTGGAGTGGTGTACGCTTCATCTGTTCCTCTGGAATAAACTTACCTAAAGTGAAGGAAGGCTCCAGCGTGGTTTGTGACATCTTCTCTACATCAATTTGGCGACGATCGTAGCTGACTGGACGAGTGAGAGAGCTTCCTACGGAACGGACCTCCAAAGCGACACCCTCCATAAGAATTCACGGTGTGCGGAGGCACGAATGACTACTTCACACGAGGTCTCTGATCTGGAAAACGGCGAAAGGGCTGGCGGAGCTTTAAGGACTCAGAGCAGTGAACTGTGAGTTAAGAAAGTTAATCGGCATTTTTTCGGGCAGAGAGTTGCTAGGCAGCACTGCGCTCGGTCTTCAGCGCGCGCAGAGTTCGAGTGCTGCTAAGCGACGGTCCTGGCTCAGCGTCTGTCCCCGTATGCCCGCATATCAACGCATGATGAATCAAAAGAATTAACAGCGTTTATAACCACTGAGGGCACATTTCAGTTCACCAGACTTCCGTTTGGTTTAATATCAGCTGCCAGTGTGTTTCAACGGTTAGTCACAGAGATTTTTACGGGCATAAAAAAAGCAGTGTTTTTTCAAGAAAACATATTGGTGTTTGGGGACACTGTCTCAGAACATAATTCAGTGCTCAGAAATGTGTTGCAAAGAATAGATGATGCTGGTTTGACGTTACGGAAAGAGAAATGTTGTTTCTTGGTTCAACATATAGAGTATTTGGGCTATGAGATTTCAGCTCAAGGTGTTAAACCAAAGAGGAACCTCTTAGAAGCCATTAATCTAGCTCCACCTCCCACTAAAAAAGAACAACGTAGGTCATTCATGGGACTCATTGAATTTTATGCTAAATTTGTGAAGAATTTTTCGGACAAGACGTTGGTGTTGAGGTCTTTGTTAAAAAAAGGAGTGAAATTTTGTTGGAATGTTGAGCACCAGGAGTGTTTTGATTTGATAAAAAAGGAATTGAGTGAGGCCAGGGTGTTAACTCCCTTAGATATCAAGCGCATGTCTATATTGATGGTGGATGCTAGTGTTACAGGCTTAGGGGCAGTCTTGTTACAGAAATGTCATGAAGGGGAGAAAACTATTGCTTTTGCGTCACGTACGCTGTCCTCTTCTGAACAGAACTATTCAGTAATTGAGAAGGAGGCGTTAGCTGCTGCTTGGGGAGTACAGTACTTTAGAACATACTTGTGGGGTACAAAATTTCAGCTCAAAACTGACCACAAACCCTTAGTAAAAGTTTTGTCACCAGGAGGTGCCGGGAAGGGTTCACCAAGATTGGCAAGGCTGGCCTCAAAACTACAAGAGTATCAGTATGATATTTCGTATATTCAAGGTTGGCGTAACATACAAGCTGATTGCCTTTCAAGGCTCCCAGTCAAAATAGAGGGCTCTGGGAATGAGTTTTCTGATGTGGATGGGGATGTAGCTGTCATTCATGATGTAGTAACGTTGAGTGGGGGTAGTTTTACCAAAGATGAATGGCTTACTGCAATGAGAAATGATGTAGTTCTTGCCAAAGTGATGGAGTTAGTAAAATTAGGATCCAGAAGAGAAAGTTGTGTTCAGCCGTCTGTACGGCCATTTCTCAAAGTATTGGATGAATTGTCGACTTGTGGCGACAGTATTTTAATGAGAGGTGACAAGTATATTCCACCATTCAGTTTAAGATGCAAGCTGTTATTATTGGCTCATGAAGGCCATCTAGGGCAAACACTCACACAGCGTAGATTAAAGGCAGATTTTTGGTGGCCGGGCATGGATGCTCAGGTAGCGTCTTGGGTGGAAAATTGCTCAGCTTGTAGGGATTGTGAAAAGAGACTCAGAGTTGGCTCCAGTTCAGAGGTGAGCCACATCACCACTCCGGAATTACCATGGCATAGTGTATGTTTGGATTTTATTGGTCCTATGGATGAATTACCGAGCACTCAACGCTTTGCCATAGTTATTGTTGATGTGTATTCCAAATGGCTTGCCATGGAATTTGTTAAGGATATAACCACGGATTGTACTATACAATTTCTTAGGAATATATTTCTTAATGAAGGTTATCCTTCAGTTTTGATCACGGATAATGGAACTCAGCTTACCTCGCAGAAAATGCGGGTATTTTTATCTGGGTGTGGAGTGACTCACCATCGTACTTCGCTCTATAATCCACAGGCAAATGGTGTGTGTGAGAGGGCTAACAGAGTTGTAAAAGGAATTATTCAAATGGCGTGTGTCTCAGGTGGATTTGCTGATGAAATGGTTAAAGATATGGTGTGGGCCTATCGAACCACGGTTCATAAGGAGTATGGCAAATCTCCATTTGAGCTCATGCGTGGAAGACGTCCAGGTACTAAGCTTGCTCCCTCTTGAATTAAAAATTATCTTGTGGAAGGCACGGAATCAGAGTTTAAGGGGTGTATCTCTAAAACAATCTCTGTTGGTGATTTGGTTAAGGTGAAACCTGGGAGAGTGATAAGGGGTGGGAGAGTGATAAGGGGTCTTTCAAAATTTAGAAGGCCACATGGGGTCAAGCAAGTTTTTCAACATTATGTTGTACTGGATAATGGTGAGAAGTGGAATCTTCGCAGGGTAGCACTTTATTGTAGGTCAACATCATCTAGTGATTGTAGTAAGTCGGTGGAACATGTTCGACCCAGTAGTGGGTACTTGTTGGCTACTTCTGAGTCTTCGGTTTCTTCAGAGGTAATTCGTTGTAGGGAGAAGGGTGGTGGAGATGCTACCATGGCTGATAACTCACAGGTGGGGGTTCCTCATAGTCATGATTCTCAACAATCTGCTCAACAACCTGTTGTAATTAGAGATGTAAGGTCTCGCAGACCTCCTGTCTATCTGAATGATTATTTATGTTGATGTATTTGATTTACTATTTATGCTCATGCTTATTGTATGTGTAATATCTGTATGGTAGTTTAACTGTTCAATGTTTAGGGAAGAAGATGTGTTGTAAATAGTTTTCATCTGTAATGTACTTAGTGATTAGGGTATATGTTTCAGTCTTTTCTCTATGTTCTGCTGGGATTCTCTTAGTGGAACATCTGTGGTGTTCTAATTACGTGCGGGTGACACAAGCGGTGTTCTAGGGTAGGCAGTTGGTGTTCAGTCAGCTGGAGTGGTGTACGCTTCATCTGTTCCTCTGGAATAAACTTACCTAAAGTGAAGAAAGGCTCCAGCGTGGTTTGTGACATCTTCTCTACATCAGTATCCCTTTATTTGTGGAGATGGTGGGGAAAGCTAAAAAAAAAAAAAAGGGAACGGGTAATGTGGACTATTATGGTCCTATGACCCTAGGTTTTGTTGACCGACATGTTTCAGCCCTACACAATGGCCTAAAAAGGTCCTGGGTTTTAATCAGGATATCAAATAAACAACTCCCTGGATAGTCGACTGCATACCTATGTCATGCACTTCATAAGTTGGGCAAAGATAATACTTGCTCTTCTTGCGTTTCAGTTTTTCTGGTCACATCTGTAAGAGAAAAATCCATGGTACATTTTTGTATATAGAACTATTACAGCAGGGTTACAGGTGAATGTATAAAAATACATTGTAATGAAAGGAATCCTTGTATATCCCAGTGCATGAATGTTTACTGCATCAGCCTTGACTGGAGGTCTGTGCTTGAGTTCCTTGTGCATCTTCATTGCTAATACTATGGAGTATCAAGTGGTTCTCCATTAGTAAATCCTATATCATCTACACTGTATGTTGAGATATATCTAGGGGGTGGTCTAATAACTGCCCTGCTATGTGATAGTTCATTCGTACTTATCCTTGTACATAATGCGTAATTTGCGACATACAACATATGACACATATTTAGTCCCACTTTTAAAAGACAGACTCCACACTGGTTTAAAACAGTTACAAGTATATATATATATATATATATATATATATATATATATATATATATATATATATATATATATACACACCTGTATTGTCCTCCGGTTTTCCATAATGTATATCATAGTTCCGTATACTGATACTCACCCACAACTGATGGGTGTAATACAACTCGAGTGTGAGTGAGGGGTGCCCTTTAGTCACACACTGCAAGTAGGAGGGAGGGAGGTAAAAAGAAGAAGGAATGAAGAGAGTTTAGCGATCGGGTGAACGTGTTTAAGAGAGACCCTGTTAGATTCACAGGGAACTGTCTACCCCCATTGGCAGCGTTCGTTGTAAATGATTTGTGGTAATGGCCATGCATGGTTTTGACCGCGTTGTTAGGGCTGTTTACCTTGTGATGGTGACAGAGGTGTTAAGCAGAGTGACGAGTTAATGGCAGATTCTTTGGTTTCTGTGAGCAGTTGGCCTGGTATATGCTGTCCACTAGTTATAGTGGGCACCCTGTACCAGTCCAAACAACCCCTTATTGGTTATAGGTTAAAGACAACCTTTATTGAAAGCTATCCTAGTGGTAGCTATGGAGAGCAGCCTTCAGGCTAAGTCTTGAAGGAATGTAAAGCAGCTTGTTTTACCAGTCTATAATCTCTTGAGTGGCTAAATGAAAGACATCCACACCATATATATATATATATATATATATATATATATATGTATTACTAAACACATCCTCCTAATCTCTTTATGAGACTAGAGGTCAAAACACATAAGTTACACTTCAAATATGACAGTAAAATAGCACAAATACACGTCAGGCCCTAGGGGCGAGCCAACCCATATACTAAAATAGTGGTATAAGAACCACAACTTAACTAGACACAAGGCCTAGAGCCTGTAGAATCGCTGGGACCCCAAGGAACCACCCAAGGTAGTGACACAGGGGACCCACGGGGGCCGTGTGCAGTGTGAGAACACAGCCGAGAGCTCCCGTTAGCTTCTATGGGGAAAGTTGCGGTTAGATTTTTAAAGATTAGGGACACTTAGAATTGAGTCAGGACCAAACCCTTTGGGACTTAGGAAGTTCTAGGGCCAACACCCACGGGAGCGCCAGAGTACTCGTGTTACCTCACCCAGGGAAGCCGGGTGCATAGGTTTCTTTTGGTGTCAGGTCGCGTCGTCGATTTCAATGGGAGCTGGCGAAGAAGTGCTGCTGCCGAGAAGATGAGAAGTGCCTGAAGAGATCCAAGCCTGGATCGAAGATGAGAAGAACCTGAAAGCAGAGGGGACAGAGTCGGGGTCACTAGCCAGTGACCAGGAAGGCGATAGGCAGATGCCCACCGGTGTCAGGTGATTTCAGGTGAAGCGTGACTCTTCAGCCACGAGGACCAGGAGGCGTCGAGGATGTCCAGGAGCTGAATTCGGGCTGTCCCACAAAGGATGTCGAGTGCTGCAGCATTGGTGCCCGGATTGGACACAACAAGCCTTGGCAACCGCAACACAAAATGGTGGCCCACGGGTCACTCGGTGTGACTAGGCCGACAATCTTCGGTGGATTCAGTGCTCGAGGTGGGGGCTACAAGTCAGCCCAAGCACGACTTCAGGAGACGTCGAGAAGTCAATGCACTTGCAAAAGTGCACAGTGACCAGGAGTTCCGGTTCCACGCTACTCACGAGGGCTGCGGGTCTCAGTTTTGCTGGGGACTTGGTTGGCCTCTGAGATGTCTGGAAATTCTCTTCCTGGGTTGCAAATACTTCGGAGTCCGGCGGGAGCTTCGGAAATGCAGACCAGCAAATTGCTTCGTTGGTGCCTGCCAAGCCGGGGAGTCACTCCTTGACCCCAAGGGAGATTTCTTCAGTCCTCTAGTCTTGAGTAGAGTGTCGAAGTTCCAGGATTCAGATTCAGAGTTTCATCCAGGGATATCTAAAGTTCTGGTTACAGGGTTTTCTTACTTATACCTAAGGAAGGGGTTGGACTAACTCTGGGGGCCCACCTATGGGAGGGTTTGGAAAGAGGGGTGGCTACACCCATTTCATTTGTCCAGTTTCACGCCAGAGCAGAGGCTGGAAGCCCCTGAACTGGTTTGAGCTGGACTATGCACTGGGAAACCAAATGTGCCCCCAGAGCAGGACTTCAAAGCACTCTGAGAGTGCTCCCACCCAGCCCCAATACACATAATCCTGTCTGGGAGGTGGTTACACCTCCCTGTGACAGGAAACCTATTGTCCAGTCCTTCCCTGCCGGAGTTTCAGTCAGCAACAGGAGGTCAGACTTGTGTTTGTAGCATCCATTTTGTGATGCCAGGGTTCTATTAAGTTTCTATCGGGTATACCCGTGCTGCCATGTCTCTCCCTCTAGAAGGGTGGGATCATACTCCCACACCAGTTCCTGGTGTGGGGGTATGATTCCAAGGTGTTTGACACCAAACACAACATGTTTACGTGCAGCCAGTCCAAAGTTAGCATTTACCGTTTGGTTATAATGCACTTAAGAGAATATGGTCAGGCTGCACCACTGACAACCCCGGAGAACAGATTCCGAAGGCTGCAGAGGAGCTCAGTTCATGATTGGGTACCCTCTCACATATAACCAAGCACTCTGCCTTCAGGATTGTTAAGGCATTCCATAGGAGTGACTTATAGGTTTTGTATGTGCAGTGAAAGGTGGGGTATAGTGAACCTATACCTCAGAAAGGGGTGCATGCACCTATTTACCCAGGCTGCAGTAGCAGACCTGTGGTGTCATTTTGGGTGGCTTTCCAGGGGTGGCACAATACATGCTTCAGCCCCTGGTAGGCCTCTGGGGTACCTATGCCCTGGGTACATAGTATACCATATACTAGGGACTCACAAGGGTACCTCACGATGCAATCTGTGGTGTACCTAAAGTACATGCAATCAATTTAGAGAGGAAGCAGCTAGGCTGGGACACGAATAGCAGGGTCCCAGCCAGACTAATGTCGAAAAACAGTGAAACACCAGCAAAAAGTAGGGGTAAACATGTAAAGCAGATCCTACTATGCCTACATTTTCCAAGGTTGAAGATGTGGTGCAGGCAAGGGTTTTTGGGAGCTCCTGAGTGGATTGATTTCATGGTGGAAAGGATGTTACAGGTGGTCAGTGTGTGGTTCGTGTAGTTACGGTGGTGGTGTATCCATCGAGGAAGTCCACAGGTGTGGGATGGGTTTAGAAGTTTCTGTATATGGTTACAATCTTGCTGTGGAAGAGGTGGGCGAGGTTGTCGCAAAGCTCCTGTGAGGGTGTGATGTTTTGTTTTCGCTGGCAGCAGGGTTGGAGAATTCCTTAAAGATGTTGAAATGTTCCTTGGTGTTGTTGGAGTTAGTTTTGATGTGTGAAGCAATGGCTGTCTTCTTTGTTGCCCTCAGCAGGCAGTGGTAGAGGATGAGTGAGGTCTTGATGGGTGCCCTGTCGGCGGTGTCCTTGCTGGTGAGCCATCTCCACTCCTACTGTTTTCTGTCTTGTTTCGCTGTTCTGAGTTCTTGGTTGTACCAGCTAGCCTTTTTAGAGGATTTTCTCTGGATATTGCTCTTGATGGGCACGATTCCGTCCGCGCATTTAACTTTTTCACTCTCTGTTTGAGGTTGGTGGCAGCAGCAAGGTTAGAGGTGTTGAAGGCATTCGCCCAGATGGTCTCTGATATTTTAGTGGGCTTTGGTCATCTTGGGGGTGTGGGGCTGGAGATGCTGAAGTGGACGATGGAGTGATCGGTCCATGCGAGTTCTGTGACATGGCTATATTTGAAGCGGTTGCTGGAGGTGAAAATTGGGTTCAGTGTGTGTCCTGCAATGTGGGTAAGGTCCTGGAAGATCTGATTCAATCTGAGGTTGCTCATACTGTCAAAGAGGTGCATGGTGTTTTTGTCATTGGGGCTGTTGATGTGGAAATTTAGGTCACCGAGGAAGATGTAGTCCTTGGAGTCTTAGGCGAAGGGTGCAATTAAGTCTGCGATGGGGTAGCATAAGCTAGATCGTGTACCAAGGGGTCGGTATGTGAGGGTGCCTCGGATGGTTGTCTTGCCGTCCGCGTGGAGCTTGAAATTGAGATTTCCCGGGGGGGTGGGGGGATGGGAGGCGGGGGGGGGGGGGGTGGTATTGTCGGTGGTGGTGGTACACTGTATAGTCTCTTTGCGGATGATATTTGTTCCTCCTCCTGGCTTGTTGGTGCAGTCCTGGTAAGTGATTTTATATCCATCAGGGATCACTGTGGCAATGTCTGGGGCAGATGTAGGGTTGAGCCAAGTCACTATGAGGAAGATTATGTTGGGTGTTTTTGTTCAGGTGGTGCCTGTGGTGTGTTCGGGGTGGGGCTGGAGTGTATGCGCAGAGGCAGGTGAAGTGGCAATAGGTGCAGGTGAAAAATCCTACCATGGAGCGTGGTTCGGCACGGTGTCAGGGTTTGTTGCGGCGCCTGGGGTCGAGGGTGTGGAGCTCGGTGATAGTGTATCGTCAGGGGACGGGAGACCCAGGGGTCGTGGCACTGGGCACAAACGGGCATAGATAGGCTTGTCTGCGGCGTGCCAGTGGCGCGCTGGGGCCTGCATTAAGAAGGTCCTAATGTGGGCGTGGCTTCTGTTGGCGGGTAGAATGTTGAGTGCGAAATACTCTGGCAGCTGCTGTGCCACTGGATCCGTCTGGAGCAAGCAGGAAGTGAAGGCCACAAGGAAGTGGCAAGCTAGGTGCCTACGTTTGGTTAAATGTGCTCACAATTGCTTCAACCAAAGAAATTCATTCCTCAGCTAAACTAGGTGTCCAGGTGCCTACTCCTGGTTAACCTAGGACACAATTGCTTCAACCAAAGAATTCATTCCTCAGCTAAGATAATAATAAATCTAATATCACCATCAAATCCCATAGGGCTATTTTGGCATAATTTTAACACAGATCCCAAAGCTCTGCAAACTAAGAAAGGTTCCCCACTTGTGGTCCTTTAACCAGGATATGATCTGTAGAAATATCGGATCTTAAGAATTAACTGTTCTGTAAGACTTACCTGTAACAAAAAAGGATACCATATAAATGAACTATGTCTATTGGAAGGGCAGCTATGGTTCCAATCTTCTGTTCCACACACCAGCTAACCTAGGTTGTTAAGGTTTATTTATAACTGAATTGACTGCAGCGAGCCTAGGAATCGTTGATAACTAAGAATGCCTCAAATGAAAGTCCAGTGACATTCCAGGCTCACCTGAAATCTTCCACACCATGAGATGAAGACGGCTGTTCTGATTAATTTGATGAAGCACCTCAGGCTTGATTGTGGAAACAGTTTATGCAGCAGCAATCCTGTGACAACTTCAGGTCAGGGACCGCAACACATACAGACTTAAACCATTCCATTCAGCTTAAAGCAGACACTACTACCCATTCCTGTTCCTCTGCGGGAACAAGAATGTTATACGTGTTAAACCAAACCTCAAACTAAGAAACTATAACAACCAAGGAAACACATAAAATATCAGACCACCAAACACACGCTCACAGAAAATAATACATACTTATTATAAGAGACGTATAAGGAAACTGAATCCTATTGTTATGTTAACTTGTATAAAGCACTAATCATCCGAGGGGGGTATCCAAGCGCTTAGGCAGATGTTTTGATGTGTGTTCCCCAGGGTGCTTATATGAAGAACCTGGTCTTAAACTTCATGCAGCACTCAGGAAGGGAGGAGGAGGCTCTGAAGGGTTGTTGGAAATCTTGCCTCTGCAAAATAAATTGCAATCAAAATAACATGCAATCTCAAAACATTGGAGGAAATACAACTACACACAAAAACCTCCAACCAGCCCGGTGCCCATCTGCTGGGATGTATATCACCCAAACCTCCAAAGACAGCAACGAAATAGTCAGCATATCCTGCAGCACTTCCTTAGTCTGCAGTCACACGGATTCTTCAAACCATGGTGTCCTTTCTTTAAAAATCAGTATCAGACATAAGAAAACACCCAATGCAACCCATCCTCCTTTTCCTTATCACCTGAAGCTCCTCCGCCTTTTTGAAACTAAGCCACTCTTCTCATTTCCAAGTATGTCCATCTTCCAATTACCTCCTACTGCTTTTACCTTGAAACTTGGATAACCTATAACCAACCAAATCTGGTTTGACTTTCACCCAGTCTCCCACATCTATGCCATACCCACCCTGAAAAATCCAAGGTCCATGACTTCCTAAATGTAGAGTCAATGAAGGGACCAATTTCACACTTGGGGCCATATGTATGATGCCTTTTTCCCGTTTGCAAACGGGCAGATTCTCAGAATCGGCCCGTTTGCGAATTGGAAAAAGCCTTTTGGGATGTATCATCCCAGAAGGCCATCGCAAAATAGATAACTGCAAAATTTGCGATTCTCTATTTTGCGAATACAATTAAGGAATTGCAAATTGCGATTCCTTAAATGCAATTCTGGAAGCACCAGAAATTTGCTATTTGGCCTTAAGGAATTGCAAATTACCACCAACTTCAAGTTGGTGGTAATTTGCGATTTTCTTTAAAAAAACACTTTTTTGTTTTTTTTAAAAGTGCCTAAGGGCATGTATGTGCGCAAAATGTGCACACATGCATATTTCAGGGGTGCAACGGGGTGTCCTTTTGGCACCCTTGCAACCTTGAAATTGCATTCTCAATTTGCAATTCTCTAATTGGTAATCGTAAATTGAGAATGTCTTGCCATTCATTCATATGGGCCTCCTAGCCCATAGGAAGGTATTCCTTATTTGCGAATCTCAATTTGCGATTCGCAAATAAGGAATATGTAGGATTCGCAAAAATGTTTGCAAATCCTACATACATTGCATTTTGCGATTCTCTAATTGCAATTCGCTAAAATTCGCAATTTGAGAATCGCATAACTCTTTTTTGATACATATGGCACTTGGTTGCCTACCCCTCATTTTAAAGGGTAAATTCCCTGTTTTGAGGTTCACTGTTGTTCGATGGGCCCACAACATATTCTTAACACTATCCTAATGAAGCGGCGGGGGAAACAGTGCACTTCAGTAAAAACAAAGGTCTGTCTGAGTGGCATTTTAAAATAACATACAAGCATAATAATATGTAACTAAATACATTCAACCATAAAAGCAGTATATTTTGGAATAAACAATTTTGAGAAGGTAAAAAGAACATAATACCTCTGCCAGAGCAGCAAAGAAAAGGGTGATCACAGCTCTGCAGATGCGGTTATACTATAGACTGGCTACTGATTGGTGGTCCTATTGTGAGGTCACTGTCGCACTAGAGCGCTGTTTTCGACTGTATAGTACACTGTTATTTTCTTTCTTTCATGTATATGTATATTTGTTGCTAGAATATCAGTAGTAAAGAAGTTGATTCATAATCAAGGCTCGGTCTTGTAACAGAATTCACATAAATAGTTCCTCTACTTTTTACTAAAAAACAACTAATTTTTAATGTTGATGCTTTGAAGTGCTTCTTGCTGAAAAGGCAGGGAGGGGATCTCCTGTACTCTGCAGACAAGCGAAAAGCAGTCAGCTAAAGAACAAAAAGCCTTCTTGTCAGGCATATACCTGAAAGACATATATGTGCAATTGGCTAATCAGTAAATTTAAAGCCTGCCTGGGAGACGCTATATTACTTTAAATGTAAGAATTAGAGGGTACATCTCACACCCCTATGAACACCCAGTTGCTAAGTAATAGGAATGAATATGCTAGTGTTTTTTTAGGGGTCCACTCATGCTGGGTGTTCCTGCAAACCCAGATGATAACTAACAAGAGGTGAAGGGGGTCCATCAACTAAAAGTCACTTTTTGTCATGTATGTTATTATTGAACTGAGTAAGCCAATTAAATGCAAGAGTAGAGATTGTACATTTTAGTGCCAGCACTAATGTATTCATTTAGGTGTACTTAGTATATTGAAGTTCATTAATACATAAGTTGAGCAAAGGTAACAACATGCTAATAGGGGATTACAGATAAGCATCCATCCAAATAGGAGCTATAATATATTTTTCTTTTGTGTAGAAAGTCGTTCATAATGCTTCATAGATGAAAGTCAGCAAACATGTGTTTCGACCCCTGGAGGCTCGTAGTTCCTGGGGATTTTTCAAGGCTTGAGTATGAAAAAAGCATGTATGTATGCCGATGTTACCTGCATCCTGACTGCATTACTGACCCTTTATAACACGGTAGATGACTGACTTTTACGCTCCCATAAGGTAACACCCTAATAAAGACGACCACTAGAAGTTTTCCTCTACAGTCCACTGAGTGGTTTACACATACCAGCAATCTTTCCAAAAAGAGCCTTGAAAAAGCTCAAGGCCTGCACGGGACAAAACATGTATTGGCTGATGATCTTTTATCTATGATGCACTATAAAGGACTTTCAACACAAAAGAATGAAATTATATTACAACTATTTGGATGGATGCTTATCAGGGACCGCCCATTAGTGTGCTATTACCTTTGCCTAACTTATGTAATGATAAACTTTCACTCTACTAAGCACACCTAAACTTATACAGTAGTACTGGCACTAAAACCTACAATCTCTGGTTTTGTTTTTAGTTGCCTTACTTGCTTCAAAAATAACAGCATATGCGACAAAAAGTAGTATTGGTACTACCTTTATCTCTCTCTTGCTGTATTGCTTCAATTTCTGGACTCATTTGAAGCTATGTGGTTAAAAAGATGTATTCTCTTTGAGAGATAATTAATCAGCTGAGTTCTGGAGTGTCCTTAGTAATAAAAAAAACTTATAAAAAGGTTACTGCATGTTAATAAAATATATACATATTTTGGAAGCACTTGTTTTAACAAATGCTAAACCTATTTGCACAATTCGCAGCAGGCTATCTTATACAGTGTGTAACAGATTTTGAGGATGTAGCACTGCATCCAGATCTGCCGATTTTGGTACTAGGGAATCAGGTTTGAGTTGCAGCTTAGGTTTAGCATCCTGTGATTGTGGGCAAATCACTTAGGATCTGCCGACTTTGGAACTGGGGAACCAGGTTCAAGTTGCAGCGTCGGCTCAGCATCCTGTGATTCAGGGCAAATCACTTAGGGCCTCATTACGAGTACGCGGTCCATAGGACTACTGTATAGACGGTGGTGATCTGACAACTGCCACACTGCGGGCCCGCTCGCAGTATAACGAGTGTGGCGGGTGGATCACTACAGGACTGCTGCGTCCGACGGGAACCAGGATACCACAGCTGTCAAGAGCAGAAATATGCTGACAGTGCTGCTGCTGCACTGCCAAGCATATTCTGAGTTGCCTGACCACCGCCCTTTTCATGGCGGTGAGTCCGCCATGGAAAGAGTGGCATAGAGGCAACTAAGGGGGCCCTAGGAGGACCCCCATGCCACCCCTGGGGGTGCATGCAGGGGGAGAGAACATATTGTATCCCCCTGTACAGTGGCATGCATGTCACATCGTGTAGGAACGTGCTGCAGGCGCTGTTACAGCGTCAGGCTGCATGTTAGGCTCTCCAATGAACCAAACAGTCCATCGCCGTGAGACCGCCCGCCATAGATTACAATTGTAATCTGGCGGGCGCACCATGGCTTTGACGGTCCTCCTGCGGATGGCAAGGTGCCGGTGTCACAGAAGGACTGCCAAGCTCGTAATAAGGCCCTTAATCTCCTTATGCCTAAAAAAACAAATATGACCTTTTATAATGTAATAGGTGCTCACCTAAAGTTCTCCAATACCTTTGGGCAGAGTTTGAGCTATATAAAAATGCAGAAAAAAATAATAAGTTGTATTTTCACAGTGCTTTCAGTCGCAGGCTGGGACCTCGTAGTACTATACAGGTCACTATTTCCCACTGTAGCAAGAAGGATTTATTCTGTGAGTGACTGGTTAAACACAGACATCTGTGTGATTATTATTATTTATTAAATCTTATAAGGCGCACAGCTACCCAGAGGTTTCCCGGCACCATTCGACTAACGCAACAAGAGAGGGAAGGCATTATTGATTAAATAACCACGTTTTAAGACCTTTGCGAAAATTTGTGTAGATATTTTCATGTCGAAGTGGCATGGGGAGTGTGTTCCATAGTAAGGGAGCCATATAAGAAAAGGACCGACCACCTATACGTGACCGTCTAATCCTGGGTACTGAGAATTTGGCCTGAGTAGATCGGAGAAGACGTGTTGGAATATAGGGATTGACTAAGGCACTCACATACTGTGGAGCTGTGCCCATTTTAATTTTATGTATATAACACAGGGCCTTGAATTTGATGCGGTTCTCCATCCTAAGCCAGTGGAGGTCGCGGAGGTAGCCTGAAATAGGTGTCTTTCTAGGCACCTGGCAAAGCAGTCTTGCCGCCGAGTTATGTACTACCTGCAGTTTTCGAACCACCTCCTTATTGGCTCCTAAAGACATGATGTTGCCATAGTCCAGCCTCGAGGTAATCAGGGCCCGATTGCATTGACCAACTGAGCTTTTGTAACATAATGAAGGGCATTTCATAAAGATTATATTAACTTACATTTATTTTCCATTTAAGGTGTTTTATTTCATATGCATTTGCTTAAGGGTGAAAAGAACCCGACCCACGCACACTGAGCCCAGCCCTCATTGCACACAGGATCACAGCTCTCATACATTTTAGGTCGAGCCTGCACAGCACCTGAGCTGTGCTTACGAAATCTCTTGTATTTAATATATCTTAAAAGGGGCCTCTTATCAATTCCCATAGCTGAATTACTGTGTTTATTCGCTTTTATGTGGAACTTTTTTTATTTGTTAACTTCTCCTGGCTGCATGAATTTACAATACTTCTACTAAAGCTGTTCACACTGTTTATGCCCCATTCACGGTCAGGATAAGATCTCCCCACGGAAAAGGCAGACAGCTCCTAACAGTGGGCTGAAATGCTTGATTTTTATTAATTAGGTTGTGTAAAACAGATGCTTTAGCCTTAGAACGTTTGTGGCATTTCCTATTCATAATTCAGGACCTTTCTTTGCACTTTGTAGGCATTATTGGATTGATTTACTCAACTTAATCTATGTGGTCATTATGATCAAATTCTAAATGTTGTAATAAACATTGCACTTTAAAAAAAATTAAGTTAATTTACAAGAGCTATGCTATATTTTACTATTAAACAGGCAGCCACAAGTGCAGTTACCCTGCAGCCAACAGGGTCGGTATTTGAAAGGTGCAGGAGGTGCAGTAGCACCGGGCCCACAAGTTGTCAGAACTCCTCTAAACACCTAATATTGCTATATTTAACTACTAAATACGAGGTCACAGGTGCAGTTAACTTGCAGGCACTAGTGTCATGATTTCAATGGTGCAGCAGGTGCAGTGACACCAGGACCAAAAGCTCTAAGCACCACACTAAACACCTAAAATTGCTATATGCTACTACTAAACAGGCAGTCACAAGTGCAGTTACCTGACATACAATAGGATCATGATTTGAATAGTGCAGCAAGTGCAGTGGCACTGGGGCCAAAAGTTGTCATAACTCAGCTAAACACCAAATATTGCTATATTTTACTACTAAACAAGCAGTCAGAAATGCAGTTATTTTGCAAGTAGTAGGGACATAATTTGAATGCTGCAGCAGGTGCAGTGGCACCGGGCCCACAAGTTGTCAGCACTCCTCCAAGCACATATTGCTATTACATCAATTTAATTATATTATTTCCCTTTCTGTAGTGGCATGAATGAGGGAGGCGAGACAGGTTACTGGATATAACTGAGCCCTTTTATTCACTCCAGTACAAATTACGGCCCACGAGGAGCAGCGGGTGAAACAACTGCCGGCTAGCGTCCTCGCGCTCATTCTACCCTCCTCCCGCCGCCCCCTGACGTCACAACCATCCTCGACGTCGGATTGGCCAGTGACGTCAGGAGGCAACACACAAGGAGAGAGGACAGTTCCCTACATCGCAAGGCTAGAACGTTACCTCACGTACAACATCTCCCTTCCTTAACAAATTGAGAAATATACATAACTTTATCTCATAACAAAATCTTCGAACCTCTTGGGAGCTCTAACCTGCCTTGCAGGTCTGCGGGGAGTGACATACAGGTCGGGCCCACCGCCGCTAGTGCCCGTACCATCTTGGCTTGCACTCACTACAATATGGCTGTCATTCCTCACAGATTTAGGACTGTTATCACTACGGCCTTCGTTATTCCCTAGGCCGTGCCGCGTATTCTAATACCGGTCTGCACTCCCGTGTCCAGTCCGCCCTCGTACAGGAGGCGTACCACCACTCATACCATCATCCGTGGCACCACCTTGTTCGCATATCCCTGCATGAATTTGGAGTAGTATTCACTGAGCCCCAGGAACGATCGCAAGGCGTCCTTGTCTCCGGGACACGGGGCATCACGTATGGCCCTCACCAAGTCATCTTTGGCCGCAATGCCCTCCGCGGTCAGCACGTGTCCCAAGTAGTCAAGCTTGCCCTCCATGAACTTGCACTTGTCCTTGGAGACCGTCATCCCTCTTTCACGCAGCACTCCCAGCACTTTGCCCAGCAGCTCCAGGTGCTCCTCCTCATCCGCCGTGTGGACTAAAATGTCGTCCTGGAAGGCTTCAACGCCCTTCATGCCGCCGAATAGTAGATCCATCAGTCTTTGGAAGACACCGGAAGCCGAAGCGAGGCCGAACGGGAGACGGACGTACCTGTACACTCCGAATGGGGTAATAAAGGTGGTCAGTGCCTTGGAATCCTCCGTGAGGCATACCTGGTGGTACGCGGACTTCAGGTCTATCAAAGTGAAAACCCTCGATCCTGACGTGGAAGACAGGATCTCTTGAATGTTGGGCAGAGGGTGGCAGTTCACCAGGATGTTTCTGTTCAAGGATCGCAGGTCCACACATAGCCGAATGTCCCCTGTCCTCTTCTTCTTGGACACCACGATTGCGGACACCCACTGTGATGCGCCTGCTTCCTCTATCACTCCTTCCGACTTCAGCCTATCAAGAACAGCCTTTAGCTCCCCCCTGACAGATAGGGGAACCGACCTGACCTTGTGTTTTATCGGCACAGCATCCTCTTTCAATCGAATGGCGTGCACGAATCCTCTCACACACCCTACTTTGTTTTCAAAAACAGACTCAAATTTGCCGATGACCTCAGCCAAGCCCTCTGACAAGTCATCCGGCTGCACGTAGTTGACCCAATCGTCCCTCAGAACTATGGGATCGTCCGCCCCCGGGACTAACATCACACCCAGCTTTGCCAGGTCCATCCATCCCACCAGGCTCCTTCCCTTCTCAGCCACATAGATCTTTGTTCTCACTGTTCGCCCCCTGAAGGTGAGGGAGTCCCAGAAGTACCCCATCATCACTATGTCTTGCTCCCCAAAGGCCTTCGGATTGACATCCGTCTCATGCAATTTCACACCCTGCCATTTCAAATCATATGTCGTATCAGATATCAGGGTAATAGGGGAACCAGAATCAGCCGTAAATGGCAATTCAACCGCACCGATCAGGACAGAGCCAATAGGCCCCTTCACTCTACCATCCTCGGCATCAATGGACAGTACGATGTCCGCATCCGCATCCGCATCACACTCGCTCACTTTCATGCCCCCACCAGGTCTCCTGGCCTTGCACACTGCCGCGAAGTGGCCCACTTTCCTGCATTTAGAACAGCTTTTGGACAGAGCCGGGCAGGCCCTGCTATCCGCTAAGTGGTCCCTCGACCCACATCTAAAACAAGCGAGCGGCTTCCTGCCCCCCCCTCTCTCACTCGCCGCCCTGTCTGGCTCTTGGATGTACTTTTATGTCTGTCCTGCACATAGAATACACTAGAAGCCTGACTTGTGCTCGCAAGTTCCTTCGTGGACACCATAGAACGTTCAACGGCCTTCGCAATGGCCACCACATCTTTCAGCGAAGGGTTTCTGCAAGAAAGCAACCGTTCCTGCACCTTCTTAGAATGGCAGTAGAACACCACCTGGTCCCTGAGGTAGGTATCAGTCATCTCCGCGAATTCAGTCTTGCGCCAACACACGTAGACAGGCAATATATTCCTCGATAGTCTCTCCTTCCTCTTGCTTCCGCAATGCGAACTTATGGCGCCCCACCATGATGTTACCTTCCTCAGAATATTGCAGTTCGAGCCGCTTGACCGCCTCCTGGTATGCATTCAGGGGGGCAAGGGCCCCCGGAGGGTCCGCATAAACTGGTAAGCTGTCGAAAACCTCCTGCCCCGCTTTCCCCAACAGTCCGAATAGAAGCGACTTCTTCCGTTCGGGGCTATACCCCTCACCATCAATGGAGACTATGTAATTCTCAAATGCGCGCAGCCACCCCTTCCATTTCATACATGGCTTACCGGGAGAGTCCAGAAAGAGGGACGGCACGCAAATATTGATAGGTTGCGCCATGGCTGGAGAGCAGGAACACGTGGAACAGGAGCGCAGCACACAGACAGCTCCCAGGCAGCTCAGAGGGACCCCACCGGGTGCAGGAAATGGGATGCCAGGCGCAGCAGCAGGCAGCCACAGCCTTAGGCGACTGGAAGCACCAAGGAACCACAGAACCAGCGCTCCCACCGCAGCAGCTCACCGAAGGCAGCTCACAGGGCAGTCAGGGCGCTACAGCACATCATCACGGGGGCAGCATCAGGCGGCACACCAGGGCTCACTGGCAGAGAGCCACGTACTCAGCAGGCAGGGATAGGCACAAGGAACCATCAGCGATGGAGCCAATCGCGCAGGAGCGAGCGAGGAGGCATCGGCGCGCCGCACCAGCAACGCAGGACCATGAGGCACGTCGGAATCACACGCGGGCCGTAATGAAAGCTTTAACCCTCGTCGCCATTTGTAGTGGCATGAATGAGGGAGGCGAGACAGGTTACTGGATATAACTGAGCCCTTTTATTCACTCCAGTACAAATTACGGCCCACGAGGAGCAGCGGGTGAAACAACCGCCGGCTAGCGTCCTCGCGCTCATTCTACCCTCCTCCCGCCACCCCCTGACGTCACAACCATCCTCGACGTCGGATTGGCCAGTGACGTCAGGAGGCAACACACAAGGAAAGAGGACAGTTCCCTACATCGCAAGGCTAGAACGTTACCTCACGTACAACACTTTCATTTTATTTTTCAACGTCTTACTATTTTTTACCAGCACTATACCACTGGTAACAGCACAACATGTTGCCTTTTTGTACATCTACTCAGCAAGCTAAAACAAAAACAAATTATTAATAACGCAGGCGAAACGTATGTATTTATCAATGCACTGCACCAGCAGCTCTTGTCCCTGGTGTTGCATTTGCCAAAGCGCTTGACTAGATTTTAAATTGCCTGTCAGGCACTTTAAATCTGTATTAATCTTTGAAAGGCACGATGAAGGAATTCTGAGAGCCGAAAAGACGCTGCCATAAGTGAACGGGTCCCTCCAGAGAGGGGGTTTTGAGGCACGTATGTGCTCGTGAGAGCCCAGGGCTGCTTTAAGCAAGCGTCCGGTGACGCTCCCGGTCCGCCCACAGTCCCGCCCGGTAGGAGGCGGACCTAGTTCCCGCCTCACCGCCTAGTTCAGTCCCAGGGGGGTCAGGTCTTCCCGTCCGAAACTCGTCGCCTCCGCAGCTGCATCATGTCTGAAGCCCCGGCACCGGAGTTGCGCGGTCTGTCCGAAGAGGACGTGGCCAGGGCGTGCACCGACCCGGACCCCAGCACTAAGGTGAGCGCGGAAGGAAGGCCGCGGCCGCAGCGTGACTGACAGAGCTGACGGCCACAGGGTGGTCCCGCCCGAGCAGGCACGCGCGGCGCTGTGGGAGGGAGGGAGGGAGGCAGGTGAGCGCGAGCAGACTCCTGCAGACCGCTTGCGCCTGCAGTGTTCAGGGAGAGTGACTTGCGTTTCAAGAGGCCCTGATCGGTCTATCAGTGCCCGGGAGTATAGATAACTTGAAGTGTGGCTCACTGCAAGCTGCGCTACCCAGTAGGGTTGTCACCTTTCCCATAGAAAAATGCCGGCTATTCGTTGTTGTTTTAAACATTTGCAGAGACTTGGTTTTGATGTAAATAAAACTGCAAACAAAATTATCTTTATTCGTTTGTAACATTACTTCTCTGTCGTTGTTCACTTTAATTATGTCATAGATCGTTAATGTAGCTCTAAACACATGTAAACGTGTTTTCTAGTTATATTTGCGGTTTGAAGTATGTACATATACATGCTAAAATTACTGTCCTTAAGTGGTTTTGCATATCTTTTTACCGGCTGGGGCATCAAATTACCAGTGGTGCTGGTAGAAAACCGGCTAGGTGTCAACCCTACTCCCCAGTGCTCCACAAGTCCCTTCCGGTCTCACTTGTACAAAGTTGAAACGTTTTTGAGTATGTTGATGACGGAACAGGTCTTACGATTTCTGCGTTTTTGCAGGACTTACGTAGTGTTTTGGTTTTATTTCTCCTGTTCTTCGTTTATAAACCAATGCTGTGGCGAAAATGTAGACTTGTCAATGTTTTTACCGAGAACAGCAAATGGCAGAGTTCTAAAAAGGGATAAGTCGAAGTGGGGTGACGTCAAAGTGTGTGTGTGTGTGTGTGTGTGTATATACATATATATATAATCTACTGGCGGTCGCCAGTAGATAGTTATAGTTAGGACCGTGTTTCCATAGGAAATCCGCAACATTCAATTTGGAATAACTTTGGCGCCGGTCGACGAATCCTCGCGAAATTTTCAAAACTAATGGGGCGCTACGCTCCGCTCCTACCCTGAAAGTCTCGGGGGGATTCGTCAAGCGGGGGCTGAGAAAAAAGGGGGGTCCCAAAACGCGTTTTCCCCATTTATTTTTCCATAGGACCTTTAGACACAGCTACAGCCCGAACGGCTGAACAGAATTACTTGAAATTTGGCAGAGAGGTAGTCCTCAGGTCAAGGATGTGCCTTTTGTAGGTCTGGTGTAAATCTGTTCAGTAGGTCCTGAGAAAATAGTATTTAAATCAATATATATATCTGTAAGCGCGCTCCGTGCGCTTACCGTAAGCTTACCGTACGCGTACGGTGCCGTGCGCGAGCTCAATTCTGATTGGTGGTTACATGACTGTAAACATTCGAATCGGTCGAAATCAGGAAGTGTCGGCCGCCATTTTCTGTCTCTCGCACTGAGAAACAAAGGTGGGGAACGTGAAACGGGGGCAACGAAGAGAGTTGCAGACCCCCTAGTGTTTGTCAGGGGGTCCAAGAAGGACCCAAAAGTACGAAAAATAAATGTAATAATTTAAAAAAAAAATCGCGGGGTACGCGTACGGTAGCTTACCGTACGCGCACGAAAAAAAAAGTAACAATCACATTTATTAAATAAATTTAAGGACCCACAAGGGAGAAAAAAACAAATGTTACTGCGTAAAAAAAGGCGAGGCGCGCACGGCATGGACTGCGCAACGTGGGAGCTCGGTGCGCACCGAGCGCCCACAGCACGCGCAGGGTGTGCGCATAGTGAAAAACCAGAATAAAAAATAAATAACATAACTTAGCATTTAAAAAACCGTACAAATTCACTGAAAAAACCATAGGTTTCACACACGTTATAGTTAGGAATTATCATTTACAAAACCTTTCAAATTCACTTAAAAAACCATAGGTTTCACACATGTTATAGTTAGCTGTACATTTCACTCGTAAAAAACCAATGAAATTCCACGTTATAGTTAGATCAGGTAACTATAACTTGCGCGACCGCAATCCACAATGTGTAATTTCAGATGTCATCATTGATGTCACTGACCATGTCATGAGTGATGTACTATGTGATGTCATCAGCAGTTTATTGTGGGCGCGCAAGTTATAGTTACCTGATCTAACTATAACGTGGAATTTCATTGGTTTTTTACGAGTGAAATGTACAGCTAACTATAACATGTGTGAAACCTATGGTTTTTTAAGTGAATTTGCAAGGTTTTGTAAATGATAATTTCTAACTATAACGTGTGTGAAACCTATGGTTTTTTCAGTGAATATGAATATATATATATATATATATTAGCTCCAAACCGGGTTCCATACATACAAAACAGGCACTGACTATATATATATATATATATATATATATTCAGCAAAACTTCCTCCCAAAGTAGGAAAGCCGATGCCGTGTCTTATGCGCAGAATTTTCTTTATTAAGTCAGCTAAAACGTTTTAGCTGATTTTAATAAAGAAAATTCTGCTTTGGGAGGAAGTTTTGCTGAATATTATCGGTCCTTTCGTCGACGCGCCCCCTGGTTTGGAGGCGGTGGGCATACCTGAGCAAACGGAGGAGAAATATATATACACATACCTATTCCACTATTAACATTTCAGTGACATTAACTGGAAAAAATCAGTTAAAGTGGAGTTTACGGTTTGAAATTAAAACTGAACAAGTATTGGTATAGCCAATAGGTCTCGCTTTTGGGACCTTATAAGTGTTTAGCCATGCAACAGTTGATGTTGTTGCACCAAGGATATTGTGCTACTTAACTAAATACTTATAAGGTTCCAAAAGCGAGACCTATTGACGCTTAACATGTGCTGGTGGTTTCATGTGGACGTCACCAGCATCCATGTTGGGGATCTGGACTTCTTTTTATCTCATCAGACTTTGACCATGAGCAGAAGGGGGCAAAAACAGCTGTAAGAAGGAGAAATAGAAAGTTAGGAAAACGGACCGATGGGAAAACCGAGAAGAAAGGAACCTGCAAGACAGTGAGACAGACAGTATGTGCGGTTTGAAAAATAAAGACACGAGGGGTAACCGTGAATAGGCAGTGTTGGTATTCAGCAATACAAAGACATGATACGGGGCTTGTAAGACAAGTACAAACTTGCTTACGCAAAACAGCAGACAAACGGGTTAACAAGTGGGGGGAGTGTGGCTGAGAGCCACTGACTTTAACAGGCAAAAAAAATGATAATAAAAATGTTATCATTTTATTTTTTAGCAGAGGGGCGACGATCCTCTGCTTTAGCGGAGGACCTGCCACTGCAGCCAGGGGGTGGCTTTGCATATAACAATAAAATATTACTTTACAGAAAAAAAAAAATCTAGAAATTAGCTGCAAAAACAAAGGTTAAAGTGACGTTATAATTAGGTGAAACTTTCATTGACAACGTAAATTTTAAACTAAAAAAAACTCTAATTCACCCATTATTGTTATCTCTAGTAACTCTAACTCGTGTCCTAAGGTAACAATAACTGAAGCCCTTGCCATGTACTACTAATTACCCAACATATTACATCCCTTGTGACATATTTTATAACATCATTGATAACATCACTGCAGCATTTGAAAAGAACATCAATGATGAAAAAACTGTGCCTGGCGGGGATGCGAGTTGTAGTTACCTTACACAGGGGATACATAAAGGGTAACCATGAAATATGGGGCTACGTTGCTATCAAAGGCCAACGTTTTGTGGCTAAATTATGGTTACACGGCAGTGGCACAAGATATGGTTTGTGAAGCGGGACATGAACTGGCCAATTTCTGGAAAGGGGGGGGGGGTTAGAATTGCAGCCATAAGGTCATTTAAACTGTGTTTCCATCGGTGACGTTTCTGAGGGTTGCTTCTCATGTCAATGTTACATGGTCCTTGACCACAAGAGAGGCAGGTATTTCTTTTATTCGTAACCGTTGCAAACTAGCAGTGTTTGTTACAAAATAAAACTCCCTCGTGTCAATGTAATGTCCCTTACTGTTTGTAGTTGGACGATCACTGCTGCCCGGCATTCCATGTATCATATTCCTACAACAAAGCATAGCGCGTGCGTGCCCAATCGCTGCAACTAAAAAGCCCCGTTTTTGTAAGGTGTGTTTAGAAGATCAAAGAAAAAAACGGTGAGGAAAACAAACGTTGCATGCAAGAAACACTACTTTCCAAAAACAGTAGTCTGCACTGGCAGTCAGCCGAAGCCTTGCCAGGCACCTTTTAAAAGATAAGGCAAAGTAGCATTCACACTGTGTAATAAGCAGGTCTGTCTGATGAGAGGAACAACACGGGGCACAAATAACAAGCCTGGAGACGGTGTGTGCTCGTTCTGCACTGCAAGGGGAAATCAAAGGCTTGATGAAAATACGTGGAGTGCGGAAACTAATTAAAGCTCTACAGACTACAAAACCTCCTTGTCCAGCCCAGAATAATACGCACAACAGGTACATTTAAGGAAATTATAAAGCATCGCACATTACTGTGCCCTTTGGGTCCCTTATCTGGTTATGCGCGGTGTACGGATGAATGGTACATAGACTGAGGGGGCGAGAGAGGGTGGGGCAGACGTGTTCCTTAAGGCGAGCACTCTGTGGTGTGCTGTTGGAACAGAATGAGGTGCTTAAATGTGGGTGCACTGAAATCAAGGTGTCTCTTGAAACATGGGGCAACTGTGTGAGGCATCGAGGGGGGGTTGGAGACTACAGAAGACAGAAAACCCATGAAAGGTTTGCACATTCTAATTCAAAGTCGAAAAACGTGGCCAACAGCTGTGGTTTATGATCGCTGGTTTCTTACTGTGCTGCATTGCGTTTGGTGGACTACTTCTGGGACCCATAGACTACAAAGTACCTGATCATTAATGGATGAAAATGATCGTTAATGGATTAAAATTGGCAAGTGGGAACAAACTTTGGCAAAGCCGATGGATCTCACCTACGTTAGAGTTATTGGCTTGGCCAATGTCATTTAGCCCTGGCTACTGTGCAGCAAGGCTAAAACTGGTACAGCGCGGTAAAGGTTAGCTAAAAGAGCAAGCATTGGCCGCGCGGCAGTAAAAGTAACGCCGCGCGGCCGTAAAAGCGAAAGTCATCGCGATCGCTCTGAAAGCGAAAGTCATCGCGCTAAAGCACGAGTTTTTAAAGTGCTGCTGGCGCGTGCACGCTCGCGTGAACGCAAGCGCTAGGCCAGCCAGCAGCACTTTGAAAACTCACCTCCAAAATGTCTCTCCGAACCAGTGCATGCGCTGGGCTCAGCGAGACCTAAAAACCACAGAAATGAGCAAGTTAGGGTTAGAATCGCAGTTCATAATTCACACAAGAGACAAGAAAACAATAACTTGCATCCCAAATGCAAGACTCATGACTTTGCACTTAATGTGACAGATACAAATGCTGTAAAGAATCTTAAAGATGAGTTAAAATGTCATTTTAACCTCGACACACACAATACTGTAAATGTATTATTATTGATTAGTTTGAGTATGCATTGTTAATTACATTTTGCTTTTAGGTTCTTAATGACCTATGCACAGCGGGACGTGACGTGACTGCTGGGCAGGCCCCACGTCCAACCCTCTGCTCCATGAGGGTTTGCAGGATGGCCTGGCCTATGACTAGGCCCTGTGCCCAAGCTACTGCAGGCTGGCAACCCATGCTGCTTCCCTCCTTTAGTGATTAACAGCAGGGGATTGATGCAGGGCCTAGCATACGCCCAGACACTACGTTGAACCCGAGGCTTTTTACTTTTATGGTTCATGGACTTAGTTGTAGGTTCACTAACTCACATTAACCTTCATGGCCAGGGACCAATACAGAGCAATATTAATCTGTTTAGTGTGGGGGCGGTGAACCTACGTAGAGTCTGCAAATCTCTCTAAAAAAAAAAAAAAGTCCAGCTTTAGCTCATGAAGCTTGCTTTGGATGAGTGGTACCTGGCTGCGCAGCTTGCCATGGGTTTGCAAAACCTGGCTAGGGCTTGCAGATCTTGGCTGGCTGTGCTGGGAACTACAAACCAAGGTCCGTGCACCCCATGACAATCCAGCTTTTTTTTCTTTCATTTTGTTCTTGGAGGTTCCCTTTGGGGTACTTGCCCAACCCATGGATGAAGGATGCTCCTTGATTGTTTAGTAGAGCCTTAATGTTTTCTCCAACTTGTGGAAAGCCAAAGAAGTTGTTTCACTCTCACTGGCTCTGGTGTGTTTGCTGACCCAATTTGGTGGGGTGCGGAAGCTCCTTCATCCAACCAGGTTTGAATACTTTTCACATTTTTGATCCGTGGGGGTTTGCAAAGTCGAGTTTGTGTACCTCAGCGAATTAACTGTCCCGATATCTGTTTAACCTTTTCTACCCCAGACCAAATCTATTTTTATGTATTAACTTCTCAATTAATTGATTTTATTTACACGAAAGCAGGCAAAGGCTTCTTCTTTGACTACATTTCTACCTTCATGCCAGGTTTGGTTTAAATCTGTTCAGCTATTTGTTCGAGAACAAATACTCCTAAGGGAATTAAAATACATGTTAAAATTTCCGGCTTTAGGTGGTTTTGCATATTTTTACCAGATGGGGCATCAAATTACCAGTGATGCTGGTAGAAAACCGGCTAGGTGTCAACCCTACTCCCCAGTCCTCATCCAGTCCCTTTCTGTCTCACTTGTACAAAGTTGAAAAGTTTTTTAGCATGTTGATGACAAAACAGGTCTTTGCATTTCTGCCCTTTTGCAGGACTTCCATAGTGTTTTGGTTTTATTTTTCCTTTTCTTCGTTAATCAACCAACGTTGTGGCAAAAAAGTAGACTTTATTATTTTTTGTTTTTAAACAAATTTTATTAAAGCATTAACACAAGAACCACGTATTTTCATCATTGTTAAAGTGCTCTAAAAGGCCTTGTACAGCATATTTGACAATGCGTTTTCTTTTTAATAACAATATCAACTACATGTACATCGCTATGCAAAACTTCCCCCTTACACAAGTCTATACCTTTGTGCGTAGGATATGTGGAGGGCAGCGTATCTGAGGACCTTTGCTGAGGCTATTAAGCAGTATGGGAATATCTATTCGTCATGTATCGTCTGGTGTGTGGGTATGGACTAATGTTTAAGGGTGGACAGAGGAGTCTGCACCATTGAGCCCTCAGGAGAGGGGTTTCTGGCGCCTGGTTCTAGGTCTTTCAAAGAGTCCACTAACCTCACCTGGGCCTGTGCTACGTTTATGGATCATATGCCGCCCCTAGCTTCTCTGAGTAACCCTTCTCTTTCGTATCTTGCCCAGTTCTCTCCACCATCCACCTATCCGCGCCCCCCTTGTGGGGGCTTTCCAGTTAATCGTTATTTCATGTTTCGGGAGTATAAAGGCAAAGTCCTGGAATCTGCTGGTGACCTTGCTTTTTGGCTGTGTGGGGGGAACCAATTCAATATGCAATGACCCATAGTGCAGGGGACCTCCTTGGAAATCGTGTCCGCTACTACTGTAATCTGCTTTGATCGTGAGTTTCTAGAAATTTTAGATACTATTGCCTGGATACTATCCCAGCCTCTTTCCGATATGGGGATTCCCAAATCCGTCTCACACTGGGCCCTCAGAGCCTCTAAAGATTGTAATGTATGGCATGAAACCATCTTAATTATACCTGCTGCTCTGACTATATAGTGACAGGTGTTGTTGTGATGTGATGGTTCTGATGCAGCGCGGAAACCTAGGTAACGGAGATCAGGACAAAACCCTGTACCAAATATCCTCCCTTCGTCACAGACCAAATATCACATTCACTCCTACAATCACTTCTCACTGGCTTGCACTTACAGGAGAGATGAATGTTCCAAGCACTGACATGAAAGGAATACCTTATAACCTATAGAGAAATGTATTTACACATTTATACACTAATATCCTTACCCCTACAGATATCAATCCTAAGCATTAAGATACTCCTCCCACGTGATCAATGGATCATTTAGTCGGATTAGTATGGTGATTTAGACCAGCTAAAAACCACATTTAGGATTTGGACTATCCTCCCTTAATAAATGACAAAACACATTTGCTCGTTAATCAATAGTTGTTTATCTAATTATAGCAAGAATTTTAGTTCCATCTATTACATTTTATTAACTCGCAGAACATCATATTTACCTAATCTGGCTATTAGTCGTCCTCTAAGTCATCAAATTTAGTCGTCGATCAGTCGGAATTCAAAAGTTCTTCATGCAGCACACTACAGTCCCAAGGATGGACAAGGGCCAGTGATGTGCAGTGCCCATAAATTTTATAGAGTTCGCAGTTCATCAAGGAAATGGGCAGCATTCAGTCTGTCAAAGATTCAGGAACGCAGCAGTCACGTAGTGTCACCGTCGTCTCTGTCAGCAAAAGGAAAGCACGCACCCACAATAACATTTCCTCTCTATTCTATCGTCATTTTTATAATAAAAGTGAAGTCAAGATGTTACAATTTTCAGAATTTGGGCTTCTCTCATTGGTCGATTGGGATCGTCCGGTGAGGTTTCTCACAGTTCAGGAGGTTATGTCACTGTACATGATCTATCCGGTTCCTTGTATCTGTCCATTGTTAGTGTACTTGGCAGGCTTTCCACCGTGGCCTTGCTTGGGCACAGTGAGACTAGGGTTATGTCGAGGCCACAGGAACAAGTTGTAGCGCAGGCGCACTTCGCCCAAAACCTCGTGGAATGGTGGCCATCACGTCGTGTTAAGTCGGCGGCCATCTTTGCTTTAGGCCCAAAGGACAACTTAAGTGAAACAAACACAAGAGTAATTAATACATAGAAATAATGAATAAAATGTTAAACCCTCACTAATTCCCCTATGTGCTTGTAATTATCTAGCATATAGCGACATTTAAAGCGTTCATATTCACCCATTGATGTCATCTGGTGCAACATTACGAAAATGTCACAGAAGCAATCATTTATCATGCGATATTCTATTTTCTACTGTTAGTATGCGTACATATGTTAATTACAAATTATTTAGCCATGCAAAATGCAAATCCCACGTGTATTTCGTACATTAGTAATGTTGATTAAACTTCATGCAAACACATTAATAGTATTGTAATTAATAGATTATTCTAATTAGTATAGGCATGCAGAATAGGGGGGTATACAACATTTTGTACTACCCGCTCCATCAGTTCCGCCAGGCCAGTTTTCCAGCGCGCGCTTAATGCTCTCGTCACCACTGTAGGAAGGAGTGTGTAGGAGAGTAGGATCTTCTTGTAGTTACCCAATTTTTTGCTGATGTATCACTGTTTTCGACTTAGATTGACTGGGATCCTGCTATCTGGGACCCCAGTCTAGCTGCTTTCTCCTCTAAATTGATTGCATGTACTTTAGGTACACTCCAGATTGGATTCTGGGGTACCCTTATAAGTTCCTAGTATATGGTATACTATGTACCCAGGGCATAGGTACCCCAGAGGCCTCTCAGGGACTGCAGCATGTATTATGCCACCCCTGGGAGACCATTCAAAATGACACAACAGGTCTGCTACTGCAACCTGTGTAAGGTGGTGCATGCACCCCCTTACTTAGATATAGGTTCACTAGATCTATTCTAAATCACTGCACATATAAACCTATCAGTCACCCGATGGCAGGCCCTATCAATATCAATACTGAAGGCAGGGTGCTGGGTTTGATGTGAGAGGGTGCACCTGCATGAGCAGAGCCCCCCTGCAGCCTTTGGAACCTATTTTCCAGGGTTGTTTGTGATGCAGCCAACCATATATATTTAAGTGCATTATAACCTCACGGTAAATGCTAACTTTAAAACGGCTGCTTAGAAACCTGTCGTGTATGGTGTCAAACACCTTGGAATCATACCTCCACACCAGTAACTGGTGTGGGAGGTATGATTCCACCCTTCTAGAGGGACATATGTGACACACCAGGCTGCCCGGTACCAGCTTTCTCGACCTGGGCATCGCAAAATGGATGCTGCCAGCCACAGACACGAGTCTGCCCTCCTGCTGCTGAGCCAAGCTCGAGCAGGGGAAGGCCTGACAATAGGTTTCCTGTCACAGGGAGGTGTGACCACCTCCCAGACAGGCTTTAGTGTATTGGGGCTGGGCAGGTGCACTCTGAGAGTGCTTTGACATCTGCACTGGGGGCACATTTAGTGTCCCTAAGCATAGTCCAGCTCAAACCGGTTGCAGGAGCCATTTGCTCGAAACTGGACAAAGGACATGGGTGTAGCTACCCCTCTGTTCTGACCCTCCCATAGGTGGGTCCCCAGAGTTTGTCCCACCCCTTCCTTGGGTATAAAGTAGGAACCCCTGACTACTGGATTTTATATTTTAGCTGGACTAAACTCTGCTACAGAAACCAAGTACTTCGACGATCTACACTAAGCTGGATGACTGAAGAATCTCCCTTGGAATAAAGGAGTTACTCCCCTGCAAGGCAGACACCTTTAACACATCTGACCGGTTTGCATCTCCCGAGCTCCTGAGGACTCCGAAGATTTCTGCAACACGGGAGGTGGATTCCCGAGCGTCCCTGAGGTTGATCTGACCTCTCAGCTTCTCTGAAACCAGTATCCCTCCTGCGGACCGTGCAACCGAACCTCTGTGCACCGTGTACTTTTGCAGCAGCATATGGTTTTCGGTGATCCCTGAGGCTGTGCTTTGGGCAACGTGTAGTCCTGACCCCGAGCAGTAATTGCACCGAAGATTTCCGGCCTACACTCCACAAGTGTTCCGTGGGCTGGTATTTTGTGATTCAGCTCGAGGTCCCTTCGTGATCCCTGGTCTGTTGGCCTGTGGGTCCCTGTGAAGGTAACTTTGACTTTCAGTGGACTTTCCTGGTTGCTCCAGACGTGCCCTGACTCTCCATTGCTTGGAGAGTCCCCAGGACCTTGCTGGTCCTCACCGAAGCTTATTTCCTCTGCTTGCATGGGTTGCAGTTGCAAAGGCTGGTTGGTGTTCCATCTGGACACTGACCCGCCCCCCTGCACTAGACATCCTTCGTGGGACAGCTCACCTCCGGACTATGGTCGTCATCGACGTCTCCTGGTCCTCGTGGCTGCAGTCATGCATTGCATCTTCTCACCTGATGCACCCGACATCGGTGGGCATTCGTCTATCGTGCCCCTGGTCACTGTGAAGTTACCCAGACTCTGTCCCCTCTGCTTTCAGGTTCTTCTCACCTCGGATCCAGGCTTGGATTCCACCGGACACTTAATCTTCCCGGCAGCAGCACTTTTCTGCATCACGCCATTGAAAACGACGAAGGATCCCAACATCACTTGACCCCTATGGACCCCGCTCCTCTGGGATAGGTAACACTGGTATCTCGGTACTCTCAAGGGTGCTGGCCTTAGAACCTTCTATGTTTGAAAGGGTTTGCCTAAAGTCCTCTCCGAAGTGTCCTTAATCTTTCAAATTCCAACTGCGACTTTCCCATAGGATTGTATGGAGCTCATGTCTGGGTTCACACACCTTACCCGTCCTCCGTGGGCCCCCTGTGTCACTTCTTTGGGTGGTTCCTTGGGGTCCCAGCGATTCTATGTGCTCTAGGCACTGTGTCTAGTTAAGTCGTGGTTGTTATACCACTTTCTTAGTATATGGTTTGGTCTCCCCCCTGGAGCCCACTGTGTATTGTGCTATTTACTGTCGTTCTAGTGATTTAATATTGTGTGCTTTGTTCTTTAATCTCATTAAGAGATTAGTAGAGAGTGTTTAGTAATAAATACATATATATTATATATCTCTTGTGTGGTTTTCCTTTCATTTGGTCATTCAGGAGGTTCTGATCTGGTAAAAACAAGCTGCTTTACATTCCTTCGAGACTTAACCTGAAGGCTGCTCTCCATAGCTACCACTAGGATAGCTTTCAATAAAGGTTATCTTTAACCTAATCATCGATAAGGGTTGTTTGGACTGGTACAAGGTGCCCACTTTAATTAGCGGTCAGCATATACCAAGCCAACTTCTCACAGAGTGTCCATGGGGGATATTAAAAACTTCTCAGAATTCTTCAAAGGGGAGGAGCACGCTCTCATACAATAGGTCCCCTACCATGGCTGCTCCCACATCTATCCACTCAGTCAAGCCCTCTGTTACCCCCATGTGACGATCGGCTCTGCATCTTCAAAGGAAGGACCGGGGAGTAGGGGGGTCTCGTGTGTGTTTTTTGAGAGCAGCGGGTCCAGCAGCGCTGTATCACCCTGAATTCAGGTGTATCCACTTCAGAGCACCGCAAAGTGTTCAATAGTGTGCCTGTCAACTTAGGAGAGGCTCGTGGCAAATGGCCCCACTGCCTGGCACAGGGTCAGTCGACCTGCCAGCCACTGTGTGAACCATTGGAGTTGCGCTGCTAGATAATAGAATTCGAATCCAGGCACTGCCATCTCTCCATCTTCCGATGGGCGTCGTAATTTAGCTAATGCCACTCTTGCGCCTCGAGTTCCAAAGAGTTTAGCTCCCTGAAGATTGTTCAGATAATCCAGAGTGGTAGCACTGTGAAGAAATATAGCACCCTCAGGAGGGCCACCATTTTGAGAAGGGCCACTATGCCTGCCAATGAGAGTTTTGCCAAAACTCGGTGCAGGCTTGTAGTGCTCTCACGGCCGGTCCTACATTCCCGTCTAGTAGGTTCTGCCTATTTTTACCCCTAAATATGGCAAACAGTCAGGCTCCCATCACAGGTCTCCCAGCTCGTCTGGCGGCGGTGTGTCAACCCTAAAGGGAAAGAATTGGGATTTCTACCAGTTTGCTCCCAAGCCAGACCACGCCCCAAACTCTCCCACCATAGACCTGGTCCCCACCAAATTGGTCTCTGTCCCTTAAAAATAAAATGAGGTCATCCGCATATAGGGCAATTTGATGCTGGTGGTTACCTATCTGCATGTCCCTGTATCTACCCTCTTTACGTGCCAGGCAGGCCAATGGCTCCATTGCTAGGGCGAACAGCAAACGAGAAAGTTGGCACCCCTGTCGCATACCTCAGCCCACTTTATAGCTGTCTGAAATTGTCTGCGCCATTCGCACTCTGGCCATGGCATCTAAATACTATAGTTAAGTGTATGCTAAAATCCCTGACCTAGCTCCATCTTGGACATGACCCCGTAAAGGAACTTCTATTCGAGGCTATCAAAAGCTTTTTCAGCATCTACTGCAAAGGCTGCTGCCTCGCTGTCTTCCTGGTGTTCATAGTCCAGGATCGAGATGAGTCGCCTGATATTCTGCCAGGAGTGAAACCTGCCTGGTCCGGGTGCACCAATTTGGGCATGAACTGGAGCAAGCTGAAGGCCAGGATTTTGCTTAGAATTTTATACTCTAGGTTGAGCATCGACAGTGGCCTGTAGGACTTCCAATCTCATTCTGGCTCCCCTGATTTCAGAGGAGGAATCACAAGGGACTCATGTGGTGCCCGGCAAGTGGCCAGCATCCCATGCTGCCTGATAAAGGGTCTCTAATTTTGGGACCAGCTCTACTGCGTGTGTCATATAAAATTCGGCTGGAAATCCATCTGATCCTGTGATTTTCCCATGCACCAGTCCTTTTGATGGCTGCTCTGATCTCTTGCACCATGATTTGGCCACCTAGCTCCTGGGTGAAGGCTGCTAGTGATAGCGGTGCCAAATGGGCCCGCAAGTCATATTCATCATAATGCGCAATGTTTGCATATCGTCTCGAGTAATATTGCAGGAAGTGCCTGTAAATATCTTCCTGTCTATATAGCCTACCGTTATCTCCTGAGTCCAGCTCGACAATCAGCGAACCTCTCTTTGCTAGGTTTGCCAACCAGGCAAGTAGCAAGCCTGAGCGGTCCTGCTCCGCGTGGGGTCTTATCATATATTGTTTATAGTCGAAGCAGCGGAGTCGCTCTACCAGACTAGCCACCTTTTCCCTGGCATCTAAGAGCGTCTGACAGATTTCTGGGTGTTGCGGCCTGTACATCTCTAATTCATGCAGTTCATGTTCTGATTGTATAACTTCATGCAGTAGTGTCCCTCGTATCGCTACTGACTGTCATGCACCGCCCCCTTATCACAGCTTTAAAAGCATGCCATTCCACTAATGGGGAAGTCACCGACCCCGCATTGTCCTCAAAGTACTGTTGAAGGCTGGTCCCGAACACAGGGTCCTCTAACACTTCCGGCGTCGACCGCCAGGTGGGAATCTGAGTGGGAGGGCGTTCCCAGTGTACTTTTAAAAGGACCACATTATGGTCCGAGATAGTTCGGGCCAAGTATTCTACGTCGGTGAGCAGGCCATGTGTAGCCGGGGTACATAAGAACATATCCAGCCATACACGTAGTTCGTGCGAGCTGGAGAAGAAGGAATAATCTCTCGCCTGTGGGTATGATTTATGCCAGGAATCTACCAGCCCCCTCTGCCCTGGCCAATCCTTAAATCTCCTAGCCATCCGATGAATAAGGGAATCCTTAAGCGGGTGTGATTGGTCAGCCCCAGGATCTGCCATGTAGTTAAATTCTCCTCCCACCACTGCCAAGGATACGAGGTAGAGGGCTAGTGTGTTCGACTGTCTTTCTAGTAAACCTCCCTGTTCTGTATTTGGGGCGTAGACATTAATGAGCGCTATGTCTTTTCCTGCCTGTCACTAACACATACCTCCCTTCAGGGTCTGCTATGTGTCCTATGTGTTGGAAAGTGATCCCAGAGCGAACCCATATCATGGTGCCCCTCACAAATGACGAATATGTTGTATAGTATGCCTGGCCTCTCCATCTTTTATGTAATGCTGCCCCTTCCTTAGCTGTGAGGTGTGTCTTGTGCAATAATGCAATGTGAACCCCCCCTCTGCTTTAAATAAGAGAATACATACTATGTACCTCTTAGTCATTGTATGCATTCCCCTGCCATTCCTGCATAACAATTTAAAGTCAGTAGATATAGACATTACGACTCTCTCCTCTTTGCCGTCCTTCCCAAACATCAACTCGGTTCCAGCACAGTAGCAACCCATTTTCTGGTCAGTGCACTGATCATATTCTAAGTGTCAGTGCTGTTGTAGGGGGCTTCATATTAAGGAGCTGCTCTTCACCTAACAGCTGCACAAAATAAAATTTAAATGTCTGTAAATGAACTGTGCAAATTTTCCAGAATATGGAAGGCACAAATGAGGAAATGTTTACAAAACAAATCAATACCTATGTGATGACATGTCCACACATCATTTGTGCGCTGTATACTTTTATCAGTAAAACTGTATGTCTCTGCAAACGTAATGAACATTTCAATTGGAGATGTGGTGTTTGTAATGGCTGTGGGCTACCACAACATGCATACTCCACTTTACCCCACTCTAGTCTGCACCACTCCACAACACTGTACTCTGCATCAATCCATTCCACACTGCGTCACTGCACTATACTCCACTCTAAGCCACTTCACTCTACTCTAAACCACTCTACTACGCCAATGTACTCTACCCCATACAAATCTACTGTGAAACCTCTACTCAATGCCACTCTATTTCAGTCTGCGCCATTCCACTCTACGTCACTACAGTCTATCCTGCACCACCCCATTGCACACTACTCTGCTGCACTCTGCACCGCTGCACTGCCTGCCACTATACTCTCCTATGTTCCCTACCCTAGGCCCAAGTAGCAAAGTGACCTTTTACCTACATTTGTGCTTCCTTGCTTTGCTTAACAGTTCTAGCTCTGATCTTTTGCCCAGTTATGTGCTGAATAAATGTCGATTGGTTTCCTTGAAACTAGCCTCCTTTATTATGTATGAGGATTCTTGGTAAGGTCCACTACACATGACGTACATAAAAGTATTAACATACTCTGTACAAAAGTAATCGCTATTTTCATCCTAGGGCGCCAGGGTTACTTTGCATAGTTGCAATTATTGATTTAGCCCCTTTTACATAATCGTACTCGCAACATATCAATTGTGGTAGAACCCCCGAGGCCACCTTTTTGGTATAAAAGAACCGCACCTTCACTAGATAAGACGCTGACACAGACACCGGTCCCTGCACGCTGAAGCTACTACATGGACCGGTCTGACATCCCTTGTGGGGTGTCCAACTCGTGACCAAGACTGGATCCTTCATTCTCTCCCAACAGGTAATGGGGTTTGCTCTTTCCTAGGGGATTCTTGGCTTTACACCCTCATACATGCTAGGTACACTTGGGTTCTATTTACTCTGTTGGTGCTTGGAATCTTTTACATTTGCTTCTGTTTATTCATTGTTGCAGCAAACATGTTTTATACTAAAATGACGCTGGTTCAATAAATGATTATTGAAAACGTCCCCAATGTTTATTCTGTGTATCTCTCCGCGACTGAGCGAAAAGTACTGTACTGTTTCCACGATCCCTGAAGGGTCAAAGGTTGTCATGTTCAATGGTTGCCAGAAACTGTTCGCTCCTTGGTGAGGTTTGTAGGCTTATGGTGGCACTGTGAGCTAGCTGGTCTGTAGGCTGACGTATCCTGTGGGGGTGTACGGAATCAGTCTAGACACCGATCCGTTAGTTTATGTTGTCCAAAAAAATGCGCTGATCCTATGTATTCTTAGGAACTACATGATGTGCGCATTTGTTGGAGAACCTAAACTAATCTAAACAGCATAAACTAAACATAACCAAATGCATCATTTGTATTGTCTTGGGAGATTTAGTTTCAGAAAAACGACTATTGGGATTAGTCTCACACTGACCACGACACTGAGAAGAGCTTGCGATCCAAACAGTTCCAACACGTTTACTTACCCATTCATTTCGGCTCCTAATTTTCTGCCATAATGTTGCACTGCTCCAAATCTCTGGTGCTATGAAATTCCCTAGTAAAAACGTGTAGTAGAAACATTCACAAATGTGCAGTAAAAAAACCAAAAAACCCCTAGTTGCTTCAAAAGGACGGAGGGGTTGTCATCATGTATTTGAGCTACCAAAAACGATTTTTTTGCTCCAGCCCCACCTCCACAAGAGGAAGCCAGTAAAGGGTTGTAGGTAAGGAAAGGATGGTACTGCGAGTCCCAATGTTAGTGGACGAAAAGAGCAACCGCAGCAGAGAAAAAAGTTGTAAGAGGCAAGCATTCCCACTGCTCAAAGCTTTTTATGCACCATGGACTCCTTACTCTGTTCAGACCAAGAATGGCACATTCATAGGGGTAGCATTGAAATCTCCCTTCAAAGAGCATGCAGGAAGATGCTGCTAGTAGAAGTTGTAAAGCATTCTTGTATTTCTTTGGCTAAAAGTTGTATGGTTTTTTTAATGACCGATGGGTGTCTATCAGAATTCTCTTGCTGTTCTGTAAGAGTTTGAAAACAACCATTTATTCCAGAAGTATCAATCTGCGCATGTCTTCAAGTTGCTGAATGGTTCTCTGGCTTGTACACTTACAATTTAGGATTTGCGAGCAGCCCACCTCCAATCTGATCAGGTGTTTTTGTTTTTCAAATGTTGAAAAATGGAATCAATCCGTTTGGGGAAAGATCCCACCTTGATATAGGACGATTAGTAGGGAAGGCCTTACTATACTTCAAGACTCCATTTTTAGGCTAGTTTTACTTGCCACCAGAATGCAACATTCCCCATGGGTGTTAAGTGGAAGAAAATCTGTATTCCCTCCAGACAAATTCAGGGTACAGAGAGTAAGAGGGAGGAAGAAGTGGGTTAAGATGGTCCTGTTTTTCTGTGGGCTGAAAGCATCCTTAGTCTTGCAGTTCATATAAAAGGTATTTCTGAGTAATCCTTTCAATCCTTTCAAACGCATTTGTAAGGTGCATACTACTTGGAACAAGATTTTTTCACACAGGTCAAAGAATATCTTCTAGAAGTGGTTTGATTTAAGTCCTGCCCGAAAGCTGCGAAAGGAAGAAAGCTGACTTACATTTTTTTGGTGAAGAGCTCCAGAACATGGGTCCTGACACTGAAATGCTCTTTGCCCCTTGATTCTACATGAAAACATGGAACGTAGAGAAACCTCTTATTCTGAATCTGTAAGCCTCTATTTAGGGCATCGTTTTTAATCTGAATAGTAACATCTGGTGGGACCAGATTATGTATGCACCTAAACATCCAGGACCCCACTTTAAAACGTCTATGTTCTTTAACAGAGAACCAGTGGAAGGGCTTTTTTTACCTCTTTGTCATGATCCACTTTTTTTCCAGTTTGATTATTAACCTGACTGCTATGTTGTGGGCCCTTTGTGACTGGTTTAGTTGAAAGCTGGGGAGCCCAGCATACAAGCAATTGCAATAATCCAGTCTAGCTTTAATTGTAGCGCCAGCAATTAATACCTTTGTGATTTATAGATGTGAGATAGTCCGGGTTTCAATTTGTTCAACTGAAAAAACAGCTACCCTGCCACATTCCCTGTCTGAAATTGTAGCCCCATCTCCCCATCCAAGCGGAATCGTAGAGCAGTGGAGACCGATGTCAGCGATTGATTGAACCACGGCCGACGCCACTTAATGTATTGCGGACGAAGGGCATCAGGAGCTGCACGGAGGCCTTCGACCTGTGCTTTTCAGAAAATATGCATCCTAGCCAGACTGTGGAAATTTACGAACTCCATCAGACTTCTGCTTATTGAAGCTGGTATTGGCAGTCAGTAGTTCCAGGTGGGACTGTTCCCTGTCATTTGAAGCTTGCTTTTTAGGTCGAGCACCAGCACGCATGCGCAGTCTGCAAGACCTGCTGTATTCAATAAAAACACTTTATTCCCGCCTGCTGCTTACCATTTTTTAATCCCTGTGTTGCTCTTCTTTGCTGGCTCCTAACTTGTTCCAATAGCCAACACATCAGTTCCGTTGAAGGCTAAGGATCACAGGTTAAGTACAGTTTCCTTACGCCTTCATTGTACATCTGTTCTTTGTGGGAACTATTTTTCTTCCCTTCACCCCAGAATGGAACGATTGAAAAAGTCATTTTTTTTTTGTTTCATTATTGCAATTGCATTGCGTGAATGCGCCAGTGCATTATCCCCGCCCGAATCGCAGGTTGCATACCCCAGCTGTGTTGATGACTGCACCACATTGCTTAGCCCACCAGGTGCCTGTGCGATCCTTGTAGTTTTTTTATTTTATTTTAAAACAAAAGTTGTGTGAACGTGCCAGCGCACAACCCCACTCCCGAATCGCAGCTTGTTTCCTATTCCTTCTTGCGCATTATTATTTATTCGGTTTCCATATCCGAGCAGTGTTAAGTGCCCCACATTCCTTTGGCCGCTGGGCCCCTGTGGTATCCTCATTATATTATTTTTATTATGCCATCTTTGAGAATAAAACTTAACTACAAACGTTTAAATAACAGCTTACTTGATTAAGGAGTGGCAATGTTTTGTATCAATCTAAGGTGGACGTGTCTCCAAAGGGCATCCACAGCGCAAGAGAAAGAACAAATACTCAAGACGGTGTCCTATCTTCACCACTGCCTCCTACTCCTCCTCTGTTGGTGTGCATCATCAGTAAGCCTTCCATTACAGGCATTTCAGGAACAGGCGGTTCATCTTCCTTGGGAGGGAGTGGTTAGCTTCTTCCCTGAAGACTTTGCCTGTGGTCGATAGCGAGGATAACCGGTAAGTTCATGTGATGGCCTTAGTTTACCCCTTTCTGCTCATGTGCTTACAGTATGAGTGGAATTGTGCATCTGGATGTTTCCTTTAATTTTCCGCTTGTATATTGGCCGGAGTGAACGTGCAATACACAACTGCACAAGCTCAATCCACGGCCTCTGCTCCGATTGCTGTACACGTATCCCTGATGATGCCCGCCTCAGTGGCCAGCAGTCCGAGTGTGACCTAGCAAATAAATCTTCCCCCTGCAACGCCTGTCAGTCACAGCATGGGTCAATCCGTAAATCTGCCCGCTGCATCACAGTCCAGCAATAATATGGCAGTGCCTCAGCACTTGAATCTGCCCTCCACAGCGCAGCATGCACCAGCAGCTATTCACCAAGGAATGCCCCCCATTATGCAGCAGTGTCCCCACTCTGGCTACACCTTTCTTGCAGTCGCTTCAGCCCCAACGGGTGCCGATGGGCCCACACTGTCTTCCTCAGCAACTGATCATGGCAACGCAAAACACCCCCCAATCCCGCTAAACCACAGGTATCGTTATCGCTTCAAAAACACTCTGCAGCACTATCCTTTTGGGCCTTCTGTTCGTGTGCTTACAGTATGGGTGGGATTGTGCATCTTGGGTCTTGCCCTTCTTTTTGCAGGATCCATCTGTAGTACTTTTGAGGAGAACTCTGGAACGCAAATGAATAAAGGTGGGATGTTAACCTACCTAATTCCCATGACCTCATTTATTGAGGCTGGCAACGCTTAGGCTGCACTCAGGTTTGTACCTCTGACAATTTCAGATGGGACCTTCAGATACAAGCAGAAGTGAGCATTGTTCCAGAGTGATCTGGTTTGGTAGTGGGTGACTTTGGATTTTATGGTGGTGTGCAGTTAAAAAAAGTATTGTGGTAATCGAGAAGTTTTGTGGGAGACATTCTTAAAGAAGAATTTCAACGCAGAGCTGGTCATGTTGTGATTCTTTGCCGACGAGAATGAACTCTGTCCTAATGGATTTCATTTGAGCCCACTTAGTCTTCGAGGGATACCTAGTATTTCATGCAGTGTCAAAAGTATGTGAGATAGTAGGGTACAGCTGCCTGTTTGCCCATGTTTTTTTTTCCTTCTGGACTGTTATTCTAGTTTATTAATTCTATCCAGGGTATTATCGAATGGCATTTATGATTTTGAGGATTCCTGGGACAGTATGGGGATATCTTTTTTTAATACTGACTAAAAAGCAGCATTTTCATATTATCTTCAGCATTGCATAATTGGAACAGAGAGGACTAGCTTTAGTTTTCAAGTTAAATAAGATAGTGTAAACGTTTCTCATTTATGCAACTGGAAACTTTTTTGAGACTAGGATTTGACAGAGACACAAGTTAGGACGTGTAAAAGCCCTTAGAAATAACCTCCATGCTTCAGCTTCAGTTTCAGTTAAATCTATTTTTATTTCTAACCGGTACACTGCTTTGTGTTTCAATGAAAGCATGCATTCCATTACTTTTTCAAGATTTAACTGGTGGGGTGTTTAGGTATTTCGTTCTTTTGAAGTCGCATATATCAGAGTCTGGATAGGTATGTTTGGTTCCTGTTCTTCAGTGTTACTAACAGATATAAACTGGTGGAGTCGTTTCTTTAGAGGCTACATTTGTATATCCAAATCGGTGACTTCTACGGTATAAAAAGCAATCTTTGTGTGTTTTTGACGGTGCAGTACCTGTAGAATGCCAAAACCTCTCATGGATTAGCATCTGGCAATGCTTCTCTCTCACGTTTTACAAATTGCCCATTTACTGGGGCCTGGAGAAAGCACATTGCATATACTCCCAACTGCATACCCACCAGAAACACAACTGTAATTGAGCTAGCACGAACAAAGCCTTCATAACTAGACCTGCGGTTCTAAACCTTTTGACTTTTGTGGACCTCCACTGAATCTTTAATAGTACCCAGAGCCTTTCCAGAGCCTTTGCTAAGGACCCGGACTGTCTCAATTTAGATGATTTCAACCACAAAACAACGCGCGCAAATAAAGAAACAAGCATTAATCAAGCAAAACACAAATAACATAACAGGTGGTAAAATGGTAAAATATTTATTTAAATTCACAATCCGATATATTAAAAAATCATTTTTAAAGGAAATATGGGAGCTTTATTTAATAAGTTTAATTGAAGCCACCCGTTTTACATATTATTTTCAGGTTGATGCATTTGCACTACTCCCACGAATCAATCTGAGGATATCAACTTAATTCTCCAATTGAAATTCTTTCACGTTTACAGAACATTAATAACAGGTTATTAATCTGCTAATATTTAATTTTCTAAGCGGATGCGGAACCCCTAAGTAGGCGTTCCGGACCACAGGTTAAGAACTGCAGAACTAGACCTTGTCACAGCTAGGTTAACACATTAAAAGTACTCTTGCACAGATACTTAACAAAGCCGTCGCAGAGTGTTTTTCTGTCTGACCGTTTTGCAGGTTTTTTTTTACACTTGCTTTTTATCACCAGTGTTAAAGACTGGTGTTTCATAATATATGTCAGCCTTGGAGCGGTTGTTTAGTGTTGTTTCATTTACATTCATTGTGTTTTTCCAAACCTACAATGCCAATAGCTCAAACTCTCGCAAATTCGAGACCTATTGTATTGCAAATGCCTGTTACAAATTGTAATGCCTGTGCATCATTGTAGGAGCTAACATCAATCAAACTAGTTTCTGCTTAGCCCTATGTTGTATCTTGTATTTAATGCAACGCATTTGTCCTAGTTCATGGTCCTTGCTGCTCAGCCAGTGTGGATGTTGTAAAATGTTGGTATGAGTGGTGAGGTCACAGAGTGTTGGGATGCCTGGGGAGTGTCAGTTGAGAGTATGGGCTGAGCAGCAAGGGAGCTGCTCCTGGTGGGGCTCGCACCATAATCTACAGGACTCTTGATTACTTGATTATTTCCATCTTCAATAAATATCTTCATCTACACCTCGGCTTCCATGGACTTCTTTTATATTACCACACCCTACCTTGGAGTTAGTGTGTGATATGACTCTATTTAAGAAATTTTAACTACTTGTGCTCTGTTTTTTTTGCTGCGCACCCTAAAACTCCTGGTCGCTCTTGGTCAGTTTCTGCAGGTGATAACTCTATGGGAAGTGGGTTTAATCCGGTTTTTAATTGGATTTTAACAGGCGACACAAGCGTATTTCTGAAACTGCATTGTTAGCATCTTTTTATTTGTTCCCGCACTGCTCAAAGGCGTTACCTCTAAGTGAATTAAGTCTCATCCAGTTTTAATCTGTGTTCAGAGTGTAATATGGTCTAATTTAAGAAACACTAATGCCAGTTTTTCACTCTAAAGACTAGCGGAATGTACTGTGGAATTGATAGTTACTCATAATAACAGACGTTTGTTTCTTTTATCTTTTTAGACATGTAATGATTTTTATTAATTGAACATGAATACTCTTAATTTACTGCCTGATTCAAGAAAGCCACTACATACAGAGATTTAGGATCACCACAGCCTTTGATTCTAATCTACAGCATTACTTCTTGTTGTAGATCTATGTAGCTGTGCCTGATTAAGATGCATCCAGTTTATAATTTGGCAAAGTTCTTGGACTGAAAAAATATCTGTAGAGAACCAAATGTTTACTTGCGTATCGTCCTCATGCAGTCTAATCTGTTTTTTCTTTGAAAACGTACAACCTGGGTAGAAGAGGAGGATAGGTGTTAATGCTCTCTGCAATCAGCAGAGACCGAGCAGGAGAATGAAGGGCCACCAGGTTTGTAGGGCCACTTGTGTTAACAAGCATTGAAAATGCAACAGGTCTCGCCTTTTATTAAGTTAAAGCTATTTTCTTTGTTTATGGTATTGTATAGCAAAGCAAATGACTTTAACTTAATGAAAGGCGAGACCTATTGCATTTTTAATGCTTAACACACTTCGACCTGCTGTGTGTCTGGCAGAAGTACCTTATTCAATCACGGGTTTTACTTTGTAATGTGACACTTGCGTTTTGCTTGCTCACTCTAAATGACAAGCATTTGCAATGCAATAGGTCTCGCAGTTACACGAGTTTGAGCTATTGGCATTGTACCTACCAATGCCTTTTATTTATGTTTTTAAAAACAAAATATAAATAACAATGCTTTTTATTTTTGATGTCAATAGCTCAAACTTCTCCCATTTGCTGCTTGATCATATTGTGTGATCCTGGGCAAATGAGTTTAACAATTTACTACATAATCCCCTTTATCTAGTAACAATAAAATTGATAACAGTGGCCCCAGGAGTAACGAGCTCTAACCTGGTCTAGCTTTCCGTTACTAACCATATTGTGTGATCCTCAGAAATTTCAAATTACTTTATCAACCTATATGTCCTAGACATCTGGTGCCTTACACTTTGGCAGACTAGACAAAACTGGCAGGCTCTGTATATGCACAAAACTGGATTTATACTTTTAGCCAGCACAGGTGAGGAAGGAGAAAATGGCAAAACATGTTGAGAAAATCGTATCAAAACAACGCATTTCAAAATGCATTTGGACAAGCACGTCACTGTTTTTTTAAGAAGCACAGAGTTTCTGCCCATCCCAGATTATCAATCCGCAGTAAGCATGATGATGTCACGTTAACAAGTGCTTAAACCGGTCTGGGTCTGCTCTTAAGAGAGACGGTGACTCTTTGGTTATTAGTGCCGCGGGGGACACACTATCTGTGATTTAAGTCCATTGTGAAGAGAAGGTTCACAGGAAGAGCAGGGGGAGGAGTCTGCGCCGGGACTGGCCTGACATCAGGGCCACTCCCGGCTCCCAGACACGGAGGGCTGTCCTGGGCAGTCTGTACATGGACTCCCTCCCGAGCTCGTGTGCACGCACACTCCTCTCGCGGCCGATACGGCCCTTTAGCGTGCGCCCAGCCTGGGAGAGACCACGCAGAAGGATTACACGGGGAGGACTCGAGAACTCTCTGCTTCACACCACCAGGAAAGTGAACAATGTATGTCCGTGTCTGAGCACCTTAAGTTATAACGCATGTTACATGCCCTCATAAATGAGATAAACTAAATCAGTGTTTTAATTCCTCTGAGATGCCCTTCATTAATGTTATCAATATTCCAGGATTTCTAGGATTTCAACCACAATGTACCTTTTGCGCCCATATCTCAAATATCTAACTACTCTCGTGTAGCTGCTTTTTTTATTTGCGCGACCCCCTGCCTTGTTAACACCACGGGTTTATATAAAGCGTCTTATCTTATAAAGTCTCTTTAATACATAATGCCCACGTACATATTCTTTGGATAGTGAGAACAGCTTTCAAAGCCTGCTGATCTCAACCGTAATATTTATTTTTGCACGGTTCAGAATCGGTAGTTCCATGGCGGGGTGCTGAGCGAATTGTGAGTGTGTGAAGACTGCTTCGCTGTGTAGCGCACAAGCCTTGCCCTGTATGACGGGGCCCCAGGAGCGAGCTAAGTCTAGGGGTAAAATTATACTCGCCTCATGTGAGTTTAGGAGCGTCGTCGCCGTGTGGCGCGTGACAGTCAGTGTATACCGGTGCCTCCTTCCGCAGCCCTTCACTCCCGGTACTATAAAATATTCAGCCCACGGAGCCGTCACTAGTACAGCGTGGGCATTGTCACACGAAAAAAAAGCAAGACGCGTTAATGCGCCACAACCTGTACGCGCGCACAAGTGCTATGGATTGTAAAATTTCGATTGTCGCATGCATATCTCCAGCGCTTGTTTAACGACAAAGCACACGCTGCGTAAGACATATAAGCTATCGTGTGCATACATTAATAGTTGGTGTTCAGGAAAAGAGCAAAGGCGTGCTAACATGGCGCCAGCCAGACACGTGCACATCTCCTATCCTGTGAGGCACTGTGAAAGGAAGCAGGAGGCGTGTTAACGCGGTGCCACTTATACGCATGCACATCTCCTGTCCTGCCACTTCAGCTAACGCCGCTGTACGCGTTCACAACTGCTGTCTTTTAAACGTTTGCACATTTCAGAGGAAGGAAGCAGGAGGCGTGTAAACGCGACACCAGTTATACACGTGCATATCTCCTGTCCTGCTATTTATTAGGTCTCACGCCGCCGTACACATTCACAGCTGCGGTCTTTTAAACGTGTGCACATATCCTGTCCCCCATCGAAAGCAAGTCTACAACAATAGATCTCGCCCAGGCGAGCAACGCATGGTGCTGCATCACTAGGCGAGACCTAAAAAGCGAAGAAAGGGGAGTGCCATTGAAGCCAACCAATGGTAAGTAATGTGCATTCTCCAAACCCATTTTAAGCTTTTTTGGGTGGTAACGAGATTTTGCAAGTGCTATGCAGGCGAAATCTAAAAATATGTACAAAACCAAGTAAGATACCTGTGGACAAACACACTTCATCCTGATGCTAAACTAGTAAATTAATAGGGGCAACGCTGTAACATCTATGCAATAGGTGTCAAAGGCAGTATAAAATAAGCCTTCCAACGGATATCACGCAAACTAATAAGGATAGTGCACAGTGCCTGGTTTCCAAGCAAAAGTGAAAATTGCAATTCATTTTACCCAGCATCAACTCATCTGAATCAATGGTCTTTTCACACTCCAACAATTAAGAGTTTCAATCTAATTAAAATGTGGTGAATATTAATTAGACTTAAAAAAAAAAAACACAATTATGTGCAAAACATTTCAGCTACATAACCAAAGTGATGCTACTACAATGTAATTTAAGTGTCATGTGGTTATGTTGCACACTTACCATGGTCTCTAAATAAATCAGGATAGTAACCCATCAAGGATTAGCCATGTAAAAAGTTTTAATTTCAGTAGATACTTCCCCTTTCATGAATGTGTGTAGAATGTTGAGCCCTGTAAGCTGTTCCAACCACCTGCTGGATAATTCTGTCACCCGTGTCCCAAGAACCACTGTCCAGGGACAGTACGTGTAGAGTTCCCTTTAAACAGTCACCAAGATATCCAGGGTATAAATTGCCCTGGAACTTGCCAACATTCAACATTTCTGTAAAAAACAATTTCAGGGAGAAGCACAAAGACTCTATGGGAAATGTTATATTACCAACATTGTTACAATGCAGTTGTTGCTCTCCTTGCAGTTACCAAACAGTGTTATTTCATGATGAAACAACTGATTTTCCTTTTTACAAATCAATGTATTGAGGTTTGATAAAGCAATGGGTTCCACCATTAAACCAAAACAAAACTACAAGCCTAAGAATACAATAATATAATGCTTGAAAGCCTCGGACTGCTAAAAGAGCTTTTGGTGGAGTAAAAAAAGTATCTCTACCATGCAAGCTGTTCATTGTACTTTAGCAGATTCTACTGTTAGAGGCCCACATTTTACAAATAAAGTTAAACTGTTCGGAGGTACAGCTATTTCCTTGGATTATTAGTGGCACTTTTTAATCCTCCTTGGTCGATTTCAAGTATAGATCACATCCATTATCCAATCATTGTCTATGGCCATAACCCCTGTGCTGGGATGTCAAACCACTGAAGCCTCTGAATTTCACAATAGTGCCAACACCAGGAAAAAAATCTGCAGAAGCACCAGTCATGCGCAAGGAGAATTAGTGCTATACTTTTGCTGATTAATTTAACAGGAAAATGTTTTCGATATGCCCATCATATTTTTATGCAATTTATTTGCCCCATCGTCTTCTTACCAATTACTTTTCCCTGTGTACTTCAAAATCCCTCTGTGTCCTAAGCTGAATATTTATATCTGTGATCACATTTTGTAACACTTTTTTATGCATATATCTGGGAAAGATCATCTATTAATTTTCTTTATACTGATGTACTATAAATCTGGTAGAGCGGATGATACAGAAGACCACCTTTACACATTATTCCATACCACCATGTTTTTTCTCACAGAACAAGGGTTTTACCCCAACATAAACTCCAATAATGTTCTATGTTAGTTTCAAGAAACTGAATTTCCAAAATCTTACAGGGTAGTAATAAGGAGGGTTGAGACGACTCCTCCTACAATATAGGGCTAAGTGGGCGACAGGCACTCTGCACTGTTGGGGAGGCAGGCCAAGGGACACCATCATGCAGGAAGGCAGGCATTGGGAGGGGGGGGTGATCGAATCGTTTATGTTTTCGTTTTTTTGTTTGCACAGCAAGGAACAGCAATACCAATGTGAATGTTGGGGCTAAACATACAGCTACACACTATGAGGACAATTGAGTTGGTGGCCACACGGGATATATGCTCAAGAGTTAGCTCAACCGAAAGGCCTCTTGGAGCTCAGGGCACACTGACACTAAGATCCTATGGTAATGAGCACAGTACATTTACCGCAAAGTACGCGCACGGAGCAAAATGGCCCAGCTATGGGACCCTCGCCTTATCGGCATCAGGTGACACACATATACCGTTATGGGGTGGAGGGAGTAAAAATCTAAAGTTCCTCACATGGAACGTGAACGGACTAGGCGACAAGTTGAAGAGAGGCATAGTCCTCCAGTACTTGAACCGCCAAGCACCCGACGTACTGTTCCTACAGGACACTCACCTAATTGGCAACACATGCAAAGCTCTTCATAGACGAGATTTCCAACTTATCGCACACGCAGGTTTTTGCAGCGGCCGCAGGCACATGGGCAGGGAAACCCCTTAATGTAGCATCAGTATATGTTCCTCCGGCACTGCAACAAGCCACATTAATGGACCTTAGCAATTTCATCATTGACCTTCCTGTGGGGACAATAGTAATTGGCGTTGCTAGATCGGCGACCCGACCCCTACCCCCCCATATACACACACAAACTTACCTTTAGGGGATTTCAGACAGTCGTCTCTTTTCCTCCCCAAACAGGTCAATCAAAGGCTTCTAATGGACAGTTGAACCATCCACGTTTAGCTTCTGTTACATATACTGGCCATTAGAACCGTTAGCGAAACATACCTCCCCAAGCACTTTCACAGTATTCTGCTGGGTATTCACTGTCAGCCCATCTGTAAAACGAGCATGGCGCAGCACTGAGCAGTAACTACTCTGCTGTAGGAGTGGTGCGGGAAGGAGGAGTGGTGAACTTATAACTGGTAAAATGATGAGCCATAAAAGCTACACAAAGGCCTAGCTTGTTTTTGGCTCAATGTTCCAAGGAGGACCTAGAATTGACCCAAATCCAGGCACTTAACGTGAACCCTGGATAAAGTCTTCTGTGGTTCACCAAACTGTATGCATACGTATGGTAGTTGCTAATCCGTGGAAAACGGACAATCAAGTGGATTTTAGGTCGAATCTGAAGATATTGTCTTTTAAATAATTAACAATTTTTAGAAGCTGCTAGTGCAGCCTTCAGCATTGAGGAGTCAAGTGTGGTGTGGTACACAACACTTGTAGGAGGTCAGAGGTCTTCCTCAGTGAGAGCCAGCGCGGACCTGCTGCGGTCCAGGTCATAGATGTATGCCATGAGGAAGCGCAATGTGTTCTTGCCATATGGGTTCGTTGTTGTGTTGTACAACCATACAGAATTTTTCTTCTCCAGTAGGCACTTAACAGTTGGTGATGTTTCTCTAATTCTTGATGTCCTAGAAGTGACACAAAAGCCAATTTTTGCAAACTCATAATGTGTGCTGCGGCAGCATCCATGGGCAAATGTACATTGACTGGGCTTGCAATCTCTTTTAGAACCCCGGGAACCTCTTAGCCTATATGTTTGTATGTTCACATAAGTTACAACCTGCATACGTGGTGCGTAATTTATTGCAGTGCACAGTGCTAAAATATTTGTAAATCAGTTTTTAGCAGGATTACATTACTCTTGCAAGATTTCTGCATTTTTGTGTGTGCAGTATTACCGTTATCATGGCCATCACTAGATTTGTGAATCACTTTGGTACCACGGCTACCACTGTTCTGTGCATACCTGAGCTCCTATAAATGAGTTCATAAAAACAGCACTACAAAGTAATTGTTAGCAAGCGCTATATAACAGCACTAAATATTACTGAAACAGGAATATTAAAAATATGGGTTTTTTTTTTTTTTTTTAGAAGAGCTGCCCTACAAATTTCAGCAAACTGTACTTCGGGCGATAACTATGCAGGGACATGCAGTCTGTAGTGCAATAAAATATAAAGAAATCCAAGATTAAGGAACAGCTATTGTTTTACCTTATTTTGTTCGGTATGTTAGCCAAGACCTTTTGCTTTTACCAAAATTATATATTTTACAGGCTTGCAGGGAGGGCGCTTTCAGACCGCCCTCACCACCCATTGGTCTGATGCATCAGTCACATTTTTCTTCCACTTACTGCATGAAGCGAAGCATGTGCACCTAGTGGGTTGAACTGCACAATGGGAACCTGGTATCGATCCCAGCTTTCCCATATGACTAAATTGTGTGATCCTAGTCTATTGTTTGATTTCACTTTCCCGCCTTTTTCTTCATTATTATAGACAAGAGGACCTCGAAATACAGGAACTCTGGATATATGCTGTACAAAACCTCTCCTGAACCATAATGTAGTTCACGTATAACAGCAAACAAAGCCACCGACATGATGCACATAACTGATGTGCCTCTTAGTCCACTGGTCGAATTCTTGGGGAGGGGGTGCACAGATCTTTATAAATTCATATTTGAAAACTATCACTTTAAAAAAAAAGACTTCTCAAAGCATTGATATAATCTAATGTACTGAGGTGAAACTGTTCTGCATGATAACAAAAACAACTATTATAATTTTACACATTTCCTGCAAGAGGTCTTTAAAAATTAAGGTGTTCCTACAGTTAAGAGGTGTAGGACGCCCCAGTTACTTCCTCCCTTTAACTTCAACGAACCTTTAAATAAATGCTTGCCCGTTTATTTAACATGTTTTTAATGGTAGCGCTGAGTTGAGTAAACAGCAGCTCGGTTCTGCTGTTGACTAGGGGCCTGCATGTAAAGGTCAGGGGGGCTGCCTGAGGGCCCACAGCTGTACTCTCGAGTAGACTGGCATACTGCATCGGGCACTTCAGTCACTGGCTAAATTCACTGTGAGTGATGGATTTCTGCCCTTTCACAAGGTACACATCTTCAAACAAACGAATACTCAATCGCCAGGGACTACTATGGCAATATGCCCTTTTTTAAAACCAAAAACATATGTTTACTTTTAGACCTTATTTGTTATACTGGCATGGGCCCAGCAGCTTCTTTAGCATTATTTTATGAAAACATAAAAAACAAGCATTCACAAAGCCAAAAGTATGGCAGCCACGGCTAGACTTATTTATTTTGCCAATGCTCGTTCACCAGGTGCAATAAACAACACACCCCTCTCAAGCGCTTATAATACAGGTTGTTGTTCAAAGGTGCTACTTTTTAGAGTTTAGGTAGTCTAGTGGGTCACTTACACCCACTTTCCCCGAGTGGAAGCGCACTAACCTATCAAAGGAGAGAAGTTTTAATAGTTCACAAAAGACATGAATAATCCAGGTTACTGAATAGGAAAATCACTGAACCATGCCAACGATGTTCGCTTTTGTGAAAACATTACAGTTAACACAGGGTTGTTGATTAAAAGGAACAATTCCAATATGCACCACATATGCCTATTCGATATACTTACTCATCGGAGAACATTCATGAAACAAGCATTTGCAATGCAATAGGTCTCGCATTCACGCGAGTTTAAGCTATTGGCATTGTAAATGACACTGCCTTTTATTTAAGTTATAAAAAAGAAAACAAAAATAAAAGGCATTGTTATTTGTAATGTGAGTAGCTCAAACTTGCGTAAATGCGAGACCTATTGCATTGCAAATGTTTGTTCTGCAAATGTAGAGGGGAGTAGAATTACGTGTTGTCAAGTAGAGTGGAAATATGCAGAGTGAAATTATGATGTGTGGGGTGAAATTATGTGGCATGAAAGTATGTTGAGTGGCTTGGAACTGTGTGGCATGGAGCTGAATTGTGAGATGTGGAATTCTTTGGCGTGGTGTGGCATAGACTGCAATTGTATGGAAATGAATTATGTTACCTGGAGTTAAATTATGTGGCATGGTGTGGAATTAAGGGATGTGGTGTGGAATTAGTTGGCATGGCGTGGAGTAGGATTATATGGTGTGGTGTGGAATTGTGTGGAGTGGAATTGTGCGGCATGGAATTGTGTGGCATGGAATTGTGTTGAGAGGAATGGAAGTATGTGTCATGGAATGGAGTGGAAATATGTGGCATGGAATGAAATTATGTGGTGGACTTGAATTATGTGCCGCTAAGTGGAATTATGTTATTGAGTGGATTCATTAATAGTGGAGTGGAATTATGTGGCATGGAATTACGTTCCATGGAGTGTAATTATGTGGTATGGCATGGAATTAATTGGTGTGGATTTGTGTGGTGTGGCCTAGAATTGTAGGGTGTTGAGGGAAATTGTGAGACATGGAATTGTGTGGCGTGGTATGCAATTGTGTGACATGGAGTGCAATTCTGCGGAGAGGAAGTATGGGGGTGGAGTGGAATTATGTGATGTGGAATTATGGGGTGTGGTATGGAATTATGTGGCATGCAATTGTGTGCCATGGAATAGAATTATGTGGTGTGGATTTATGAGAAGTGGAGAGCACTTTATGTGGCATGGAATTATGTGGAGTGGAATTATTTTGCATTCACTGAGATAGACATGTTACTGTGTGGCGTGAACTACAATTATGTGACGTGGTGTGCAATTGTGTGGAGAGGAATTCAGTGCCGTGAAGTGGAATTATGTGACATGGTGTGAAATCAAGTGGTGTGGCATAGAATTAGGTGGCAAGGAGTGGAATTATGCTCCGTGGAGTAGAATTATGAGATGTGACATGGAATGGTCTGGCCTGGAATTGTCTGGTGTGGAATTGTGTGGTGTGAAATTATGTTGGTTTGGGGAGATTAAATTTAGGTGGTACAGTGTGGTACAATGTGGAATTATGTGGTATGGAGTGGAATTAGGTCTCATGGAGTGGAATTATGTAGCATGATGTGGAGTCGTGATGTTGCATGGAGTGAAATTATGTGGGATGGAGTTGAATTGTGTGGCATGGAATTGTGGGGTGTTGACTAGTGGAATTATGTGGTGTGGAGTAGAATTAGGTGGCGTGAAATTATGTGGAGAAGAATTGTGTTGCATGGAATTGTTTGGCATGGTATTGTGCGGCATTGAGAGGATTGGAATTATGCGACATGGAGTGGAATTATGTGGCTTGGATTGGAAATATGAGGGTGGAGTGCATTTAGGTGGCATGGAGTTGAATTGTGTGGTTCAGAATTGTGTTGCATGGAGTGTAATTGTGTTGACTGGAGTGGAATTGTGCAACGTGGAATTGTGTGGCGTGAAATGCAATTGTGTGATGTGGAGTGCATTTGGGTGACATGGAGTGTCACTGAGTGGAGTGGAAATCATATAGCATGGAGTGGAATTATGTGACATGGTAATGAATTGTGTGGTGTTGAGTGGAATTACGTGCCGTGGAATTATGTGGCATGGAGCCGAATTATGTTGATTTGAATTGTGTGGCATGGCATTACATGCCATGGATTGGCTTTAAGTGGCGCAGAATTTTTTGGCATGGAATTGTGTGGTGTGAAATTGTATGGCGTGCAATTGTGTGCCATGGAGTGAAATTTTGAGACATGGAATTGTGAGGAGTGCCACTGTGTGACATGGAGTGCAATAGTGTGGAGTGAGATTAAGTGATGTGGAGTGGAATTATGTGACGTGGTGTGGAATTATGTGGTGTGGAGTGAAAGTGTGTGGCATATAGTAGAATTATGTGGCATGGATTTATGTGATGTGCAATTGTGTCGCATGGCAAGGAATTGAGTTGAGTGGAAATATGTTGATCTGAATTATGTGGCACGAAAGGGAAGAGGCATTATGTGACACAGAGTGGAATTATGTTGTAGGGAGTGAAATTATGTGGCATAGTATGTGGCATGATGTGGAATTATATGTTGTGCACTGAAGTGGAATTATGTGGTATGGAGTAGAATTATGTGGCATGGAATTGTGTGAGTGGAAATTTGTGGCATGAGTGGAATTATGAGATGTGGAATTGTGTTGCATGGAACTGCGAGGCCTTGAGTGGTGTGGAATTATGTGGCATGGGGTGAAATTATGTGGTATGGAGTGGATTGAAAATAGGTGGAGTGGAATTATGTGACTTGGAGGGGTAATATATGGCATGAAATTATGTGGTGTGGAGTTGAATTACGTTGCGTGGAACTTGGTTGCGTGGGATTCTGTGGTGTGGAGTCGAATTGTGAGACATGGAATTGTGCAGCATGGAGAGCAATTGTGTGGCATGAAGGGCAGATGTGTAACTTGGAGTGCAATTGTGTGATGTGGAATGCCATTGTGTGGAGTGGAGTCATGTAGGGAGGAGTGGAATTATGTTACACTTTGTTGAATTATGTGGTGTTCTGTCAAATTATGTGGCATGATGTGGAGTGGCATTATGTGATGTGGAGTAGAATTATGTGACATAGAATTGTGTAGCATGGCGTGGAATTGTGTTGCATTGAGTGGTGTAAAATTATGTGGCATATAATAAAGCATAATTATGTATAGAGGTCATTTAAGTGCCTGCTGCTTGTTTCCTCTGACAGGTGGTCACTTGAGAGCAATGTATCGGAGTTTGGAGCTGATCAATAACGTGTCCACAGGACCCGATGGCTCAGAGGGGAAACAGCAATTAAGGAGGATGTCTCTGTCTCCCTTCACGCCCAGGGAGGAGGGAGATGCGAGCAGAGCATCAAAGGGCTGGGTGAGAAGGGAGGGGGGAATGCAAGGGTCAAAGCAGCGAAAGTGAAAGTAATCGAGCAGAGCATCAAAGGACTGGGTGAGAAGGGAGGGGGGAATGCAATTAGCAGAGGAGCAGCTGTGCACGTGCATGTGATCTCGTGCACTCAAGGTTTAGGCCAGCCAAAAGTGTGGGTAGCACTTTGAAAATCCCACATATAAAATGTCTCTTCGAGCCTTTGGCTCACGAGACCTAAAAAACCACACGAGGTTAAGTAGCACTGCTTCTGCTTAAAGAAGCATTGTGGATGCGATACCTCTCTGTTATGCCCTAAGGGTGTGGGACGCAAGGACGTAGAGTGAGGAGAAGAGCAGCACTGCATGTATAAAAACAGGCACTAGGCTCTGCGCTGAGCCAGCAAAGCCCGTCATGATAGGTCTTATATGTTATACAGGAGTAAGTGATTTTCTGTCATGACGCGTTAACCAAGCACTGTCACACGTCTGCTAATGGACACATTTCCCCAGGACCGACCTGCTCACATTAGACCGCAAAGAATGCAATCTCAGACCAATACACAAACACAAGCGTGTCCAAGTGGGGATTTCGGAATATATGTAGGCCTCTAATATAACGCGACATCCGAGCACGGCACTGCGGTCACACCACACTGGACTGCATGGTGGCACTGCACTGAACAACACCAGAGCATGGCACTGTGGTCACACCACACCGGACTACATGGTGGCACTGCACTGAACAACATGGAACAAGACATCACATTAAACAGAATGCAATATTAGAAAACATGACGTAACACTGTGCAGTATGGTACCACAATGTGCACAGCATGGCAGCTCCACAGAGGACTACACAACAGCACAACACAGAACAACATACACCATGGTACTGTGCTGAACAACATGACCCAATACAATGCCAGCACACTAGACAACATGATACCACACAAGCCAACTCAATACAACACTAGATAACATGGCAGCATACCACCAAGGTCAACCCCCTGAGATCCTCATTATAGCATTGCTTTGGACAACATAGCACATGGTGCCACAGAAGCGTTGGCTAGGGCGGCCAACTCCGAATCTGGGGAACCCGGTTCGAGTCTCGGCAATGAGGCTGAACACCCTGTGATTCTGGGTAAATCACTTAATCTCCCGTGCCTAACAAAAATGAATGTGTCCTCATGTAACTCAACTGGTGCTATGTAAGGCGCTCTGACACCCGATATCGTGCCACGTTTGCGCTAAATAAAACTAAAAAAAAAATGCACAACACAACATGGACATTACACTAGAAAGTATGAAGCCACAGTGGAAAACGTGATGGCACCATATTAAACACAACCTTGGTTAACGTGGCATCACAATGAAAAGCACAGCATCATACTAGACAGAAGGACACCACAAAAGACAAAACGTCACCACACAAAATGCCATGGCCCAGCACTGGATGATATGACATCAGCTTAGCAACATGACACCACACTAGAGAAAATGGCACCACTCTGGCTACCCCGATGGCGCCACACTGGTTAATATGGCACCAGACTAAACAGTGTGGTACAAACTAAGTAACACGGAACCACAAAAGGCAACAAGAAACCTCACTAAAACATAGACTGCACCCCATGTTATGTGGCACTAGTCAAGAAAAACAGCACCACACTGCACAGGCAGGCGCAAGACTAGACTGAAAGGCACTGCACTGAACAGCACGGTAGCAACAGGCTTGACAATATTTCCTAGTCTGGCTTAACACGGCACACGCTGGGCGAAACGAACTGCCACGTTAAAATGTTCAGAAAGCTCCTAATACAATACCTCGAGACTGACAAAGCAAATGGGTACATAGCTGCCCTTAGTACAGCAGGTGCGGTGGCACCCGGGCTCTGGGGTGTAAGTGGCCATCTCACGTCAATTGTCACTATTTTTTGCTCTCGCACAGGGAGGTGGGGGTCCCATTTCCTCCTGCTTACACTAGGGTCCATGGTGCCCCACGAAAAACAAAAAAAAAACAGTAAATAGCCATTGCAAAAAAAGTCCAGAGTTTCAAGGCACAGCCCTTCCTGCGGGTGGAACACACACTTGGCAACCACTGTTTGTGGAAACCAATATCCATCTAAAACGGTTTATTTTCTAATCACTCTGCTAATAGTCTAATCGTACGGCATGCTGCAATTACTGCAAGTTAATGGGTGCCCTGTCTGAGTGTATTTGCGTGCAGAAAAAAAAAAACACATCTTGGAGGGCAAAGAGAGAGAGGGGTGGGAAGGCGCAGGGGGCTCGAGCCACCAGCATGCTGAAAGGAGCCCAGGCTGGCCCCCTCCCACAATTCAACTAACCCCACAGCCTACCAGGATAGAAACAGAGGTGGGGTGGGGGTAGCGTGCGCGAGAACTTCCCACACACTTTAGACAGATGTTGTGTGCAAGAGGGGAAGAATCTTATTGCCCTGTGTTTGTGCACCATACTGATAAATTCTAATATTTGCTAAGAGAAAACATTATGTTTATACAAAATAAGTAGCCACAAAAACGAGGAGTCCCGTTCTAACTGCATCACATAGGCATTTTTTCAATCACGCAACCTGCTCCTCAAACTGAAATGGCGGTACTATCCTAGGAAATGCACTGAAGTCCGCTAAATCACCATCCACATGGTATACATATCGCATTAGAAAAGTTTTAAAGAGTGTGCCAAAACTCTTGCTCAAAGTCATTAAGTGCATATGCTGATAACCAGGTGGCGTTCTACAATCTAAAGCGCTGCTTAGGATGAAATGGGTTACACAGGAGTTTGGAAATACTTTGTTTGCCTGACCATTTTAACCAAAGATGCTTCTGCAGCACACTACGCGCTGTCTTTTGAAGGTCCGCGCAGACACAATATTGACTAAAGGCGAGACTTGGGGGAGCCTCTTTGTACCCTGGAGTTGTTGAACGCACAGCCAGCCTTATGACGACAGACCTGGTTCTGGGGTCCTGAGGACCCCCACTGCCCGAACATTTCTGCTTCACCATCCAGTCTTCGATCCCCTTGCGAGACAGGCAGGCGTTCACCGCAAAACTGTCCCCTGCAAAGAAAGTGAAAGCGTGCATGAGAACTAAAAAGCTGATGCCAAGTGCGAGGAAAGTGAAAGCGTGCATGTTTACACTTAGATTCCTTCACGTATAAGAACTACATGGTTCCAATGATGTAGGAGGGGGACTCCTTCCAGCATAGAAAGAAAGTCGCTTGTATGACGTATATTACGCGACATCAAAGTAAGGCGCAGTCTGTACACAGGGTTTTTTTTTTTTTGTTTTTTTTTTAGATGTTTACACATATTAATGCTGGGCAAAAGGTTCACATCAAAAGTAGCAGTGTAACACCAGAGCACAACCATTGGCAACTAAACAAATGATGTATCTCCCCGTGCCGAAAATAAAATGTTAACTTTGCGTCTGTCAGATAAAAGCGATACCTCTTTAACAAGTCATTACCCAAATAGAAAAAAAAGTAGTGTGCAAGCCGAGAATAGAGAAATGAAAAGTATGTCAGCCATTGTTGAAGGCAAACGCGGTAATACGAAAAAATAGTGGTTAGTGGCTAATTAAGAGACGCTGTCTCCTGCCGCAAGTAAAGGATCAAATCCCGGTGGGCGGGGCCAAAAGCGGACAGGGAGGCAACCCTCAGTGTAATGATTGCCTCCGGTGCAATCATTACACTGTGCTTTGCATCATCCATGACCCAAAACGATGCACACCAATAAAAATTGGAGGCGGAGCCGCGACACGACTTCTGGAATTGTATTGATTCCAAGAAGCCCTCGTATGGCGAGAGCAGCGCATGCGCTGCTTTCGCCAGGCCGAGACCTAAAAAATAAAAATAGTCAAGAGAGCTGGCTTATTGCCTGGTAGTCCAAAGACTCCAGAAACTGGAAACTCAGAACTACATCTCAAGGATCATCAGCAATTGCTTTGTCATAGTGTTGGTGTGAGTGTGAGGAGGAACTGTATGATGAAGCATGATACCCAAGCGTGTGGTGCGTAGGGGGGGGGGGGGGGTTATGTCCTGAACAGAAATACTTGTTACATTTCAAATGAGACCGATACCAATGTCATCCTGCCAATGTGGTTTGAGATATTGATAGGCCATTTGTACTCTTCCCAAGTCCAGACAGGCCCGCCAGTCATATTCGCATCTGTGACCATATTATTAGAACACTGGGGCATATTAGTCAGACATATGTTGTCTCCAACCCGAGCGCCATTCCGGAACTATCTGGTGTTGGATTTCATAATTGGAGACCAGTGGCGGCTGGTGATCTTTGAAAGGGATGGGGCTCAATACCAGCAAGGAGTTCCCTCCATTTTTAAAAATATTTGCTCACTCGTACTCCTCCTCACATCTAGGCCTATATTAACAAATGTTTGGGGCTGGATTTGCATCACAAAAGTGATGCAATCCTGCACAAAATGTTTTTTTTCATTTACTTTCCAGCGCTAAACTTTTTTCAGTTGTCTGAAAGTAACGCAAAGCAGAACTGCTTTAAGTTGCTATGTGTCCAGGGGGCGCCCATGGGTGGTACAATGGGTTTTGATGCAAAACTCTGTCATCTAATGATAATAGACAGGGATTTGCGCCAGAAAAATGCCACTTGAAAGCAGGCGTTAAAAAGGAGAAATGCTATTATTTCTCCTACATTTTCCCACTTTGCATTTGTGCTGCACTGTACAGCACACATCCAAAGTAGGAAGTTTCAAAGTTCTTTGAAGCATACCATTTTGTACTGGCAGCAGTAGGAAGAATGCAAAATAGTGCCATATATTTGAATTCATTGTGCTTTCCTGCTCTTTCCCCCTCGCATATCACAGCAACTTTGAGTGCTGTGCTGTGTGAAAGATTTTTGATAATCTAGACCTTAGTATCTTTCCCTTTTATTTACTCTAACTCCCATTCGAATACATGCTCATTCTCACGCATAGTTACTCCCACTCACTGTTGCACACTAAAGTACTCCTACTCATTGGTTCTCATTCTCACTAACAGTTACACACACTCATTGGGCCCTGGTGCAACTCCATCTGCTGCACCATTGATAGCTACACCCCTGACTCACCTCCACTCCCCTGCACAACCTCCATTGAAGCACTCTTTCTAACACATGCGTACTCCTTCACTCACTCAATCGTACTCACTTACTCTCAAACTCGGATTCTCACTCCCTTTCACTCATTGACACACTCAAAGGTGCGCACACTTTCACTGAATACCATTCTCTCTCAATCACTTACAAACACACTCACAAACACATGCAGAGAAACATTTTCTTTTCACTTACCTTGCTTACTTAGCTGGCAACTCTGAAGCTCTGTGGCAGTAGTAGAGCAGGAGTCTGGTGTTGGGCATTGGAAACGGCAAGACATGATTCCCAGCGAGAAGCCTTTTGGAGCAGCAAGGGCAGGATTTAAAAGGGGAAGACCCACCTTAATCCTTCTCCCAGCTTCTTCATAGAACTGAAAGCCCTATAAGAAGCTGGGACTGTGCTGGGTGTCGTACATCTGCTGCTCTGTGTGGCTATTCATTGGCTACAGGAATGTACGTATGTGCTGTAGGAAGCTGGTTCTCTATATAGTGTACTAAAACGAAGTACACTGTGCAGAGCGTCCATTGGGTCTCCAATTGGTTTACAGAGGCTAAAGTAGATAATAGAAATGCTCTCTTTTATGGTAATGTTAGTGAGCAGTTAGGCTTATCAGAGGGTAGTACTATGCATCTGTTGCATTCACAGAGGCAATAAATGAGACCTACACATAAATAATAAAGCAGAGATCAATTTAGTAAAATAACATATATATATATATATATAATCTCTCTCTAGATTAAAGGGCAAGTACTGTATGTCTTGTGAATTTTCAAAGAAAAACAAATAGATAAAAGTTGTGTGCAATTACGCACCATGCAAGCCTATGGAAGGAAAAAAGCAGGTAGGTAAAGCACAGACAGTTGTGGGGGCTCACCTTCTGGATTTAGAATAGCAGGAAGCAAAGGTCCAATGTTCTACCAGCAGCTCGTCGGGTGCGTCCCGAATTCTGCATTGAATTGGTGGAGTTGGTCGGTGGTGCGCTACAAGGGGTGGTGGGTGCCCCCTCTAAAGATAGGCTGCACAAGGGAACGTGTGGGCAAGACGAGGGCTCCCAAACAGGGGCTAGGATTGCAAGGGCCTTATGAACAAGGGAGCACAGCCAGTTCATCATTACCCAGGCCTGCCGGGCTGGATGCAGAGCAGGTAGGTTGGCGGGCCCTGGTGTGTAAAGGTGATCCTCGCGGTCCTGGGTCAACAGCTGGCAGGGGAAAATTCAGAACTGCTGGGCCACTCTCAAAGTGGGTCTTGGGTCTTGTTTTTCCCTTGGTAGCTGCTGGGCTCTGGTACAGTTGATGTTCCAACTGGACTCCTCGATGTCAGTCTTGATTGTGGGCGATCTAGTACCCTGAGGATTGTTACTGCATGGCTCCAATCAGTCCTGTTGCCTCCACACATGGTGGGGAGACAGAGCTTACCTTTCAGAGCACGAGTACCTCTTCCTGGTCTGTTGCTGCACCGGTCGGGCTGGGGAGCTGCAAGTTGATGGACCAGACTCTGCGGTTTCAGTGCCTGTGGTCTGCAGGGGAGTGGCTGCTCTACTCCAAGGGAGTTCTTGGGCAGTTTGTGAAGGCTTGTATTCCTCTGGGGTTCTTAGAGGCCACACAGCAGCAGGGCTAGACAGTTCACCCCGATTGTCAAGTCTTGAAGCAGCAGGCAGGGGTTTATGCCAAAAGTCTGCGGCAGGCGCTTAGTCAGGCTGGACACTCGTCATTTCGAGTTCCCCAGATCCATGATGGCTTCAATGAAGTGTGGGGTATTTGGTACCAAACATCTCCGCATAATAAACCTGCACTGATTCCAATGTCAGATTTATCAAAAATCTCACACAGAGGACACTTTAGAGGGGTCCCCTGAAACCTACCTATCCTTAGTGTGGTCACCGACTGGCCTGAGCCAGCTTTCTACCACCAGAAAGTGTTCTGACTTCATAGGGAGAATGCCTGCACCCTCTGAGGCCGAGAACAATACCTTTACTGGGTGGAGGTGTTCACGCCTACCCCTGGTCAGGAAGAGCCATCCGTGACGCGAGTTTCAAAGGTCTTGCTGCCTTTGTAATGCAACCCCACCTCTCCCTTTAGAGGGAGCAGGCCCCCTTCCTGTCCTCGCCCTCATTTTGATGGGAGACAAGCTGGAAAACGTTGGAGGAATAGGTTGGGTGCCCCCCTCTGCCAACTCCACCCCACAGGTGCTGGAGGAGAGATGAAGTACACTGTTCAGTGCCCACCATCTTAAAGATGGTGAGACTCCTCCGATCAGGGATATGCCCACCCCCCATGTGGGGTGAGCATTTAGAGGGTGTAGTCACCCTTAAGGTACGTAGCCCATCTGCTACTACCTGGCATTCCCTTGAAACGCCGTAAATGCAGTTTTTAGGTGGCCCCCCTCAGCCCTGAACTTCAGTTCCTGATGACCTAACAAGAACCGGACACTACTGAGTCGCACCAGCAGAGAACTGCAGACACCAACTGACTTGGCCCCAGCCCTACCGGCCTGTCATAGTCCTCGATGATCCTGCGCCAAGAGGCGACCCGTCCTGCAGCCTAGCAACCTCCAAAGTCTTGGGAAGACTGCCTACCTTCGACAAAGATCAAGACTATTGAGAACAGCAAACCTGTTTACCAAGCAACCATCTTCAAAGTAAAGACTCTGTGACATGAAGGACCACAAAGCCTTCACCTGGTTCCACCTCTGCACTCGATGCCTCCTGCCCGAGTCCAATTGGCCCACTGGTTCCAGCAAGATTCCCCAGCACTCCAGAGTCCGATTCTACTGTCAGCTGACTGCTCCTGGACTCCTTGATGTCGCCTGCAGCCTCTACACGGAGACACCCCCACCCCACCCCCCCCAACCGCGACCTGCTCCGATAAGCTGTTTCTGATACCAAAAGGCACACCTGCACCCGTCTATTCTGGGCCTTGGTGAAGAGGACAAATGGTGTCTCTACGTCACTGACCATCACAACTTACCTCTTGGTTTAATGTGACATGCCTCCTGGCCTGAGCCTGTTGCCTGTGTCTTATTGTCTCCATTGTTTGCAATGGGTTCCCCGATGCTGGGTTCCCGACCAGCTGCCCCTATGCCGCTGGTGGTGTAGGATTGGTGCTGCTTTGGGGCCCGTCTAGTGCTTGCTTCGACACTTGAAGACTGGCCTCTCAAGCTGCTGCTACTTGTAAGCAGCCTCTGGAAGATTGCCCCCAATCCCCATTGATTTGCATTGGGCGCTCGACCTTGAATTTGCACCCTGCACCTGGTGCCACTGTGCCGCTGGTGGTGCACTGTTGGGGCTGAACTGAACCGTGCCCAACACTGCCCTTAAGTTCCGAAGTCAATGTTATCCCTATGTATGCTGAATGTTTTCTTCCTCCTATAGGTTAACATTGCAAAGTCTGAAAATTCCACTGTGTCCATTGTTTAACATAAAGGATTTCTTTAAAAATTGTATTTGCCTATGACGAAGTTCTGTGGTTGTGAAAAATAAAAATAACCAAGTACTATTTTGTTTTTTTTAATTGGGATCAGATTTATTCATTGAGTGTGTCTCATGTATTGTCACTGTGTGTACAACAAATGCTTAACACTACCATCTGATAAGCCTAATTGCTGGCCCACACTATCACAAAAGGGAACATTAGTATTATCTACTTGAGCCTTTGTAAAGCCTCTGGGGATCCCCTAGACTCTGCACACTATACCTCATTTTGGTATAGTATATAGAGACCCAGCTTACTACAGTAATTCTAGCATTTTATACAGGAACTCAGCAATGTATACTAAAAGCAAAAAATAGTAATTTTTAGGCAACTCATCATTTACGTACACTGCAGTCAAAGAAGCCAGCTTGATAAAAGCATGGAGGAGAGGCATCTACCAAGACTAAGAACAGCTGAGAATCGGTGAGGGGTAAGGGATGAGAGTGCAACACAGAGCTTAGACATTGCATTAGTGCGGCAAAGTGCTATATAAATTCCCTCCGTTCTTGAAACGGAGCCCTGTTGCTCCATTTCATGGGCTTGCTTCGATTACTTTATAGAGCACTGGCGTAACTTTGATGCCAGGAGCGGACTCTCAGGCTTGTTTACACAGAAACTGAGCAGCTGTATATGATCTTATGCCACAGACATTCAGATCAGCCGCAGACATAATGAATGGCTTTCCAAGGCTATATGGAGATCCGCATTGAGCGCGTGCCCCCTTTTAATCAGATTTCTGTAGAAAACCGTTTTGTTAAGTTTTTATACAAGCTAACAAAAAGCAGTATTTTAGTGGTATGCGTGACGGTTCAAGTTTGGCGGACGGGAGTGCCTGTAGGTGGATAAGGGGTGGTGTACAGAGGGAAAGGGGAGTAGGACAGGACAGGACAGGTAATTAAGACAAGAGGAAGGTTTGGGCTAACATGGGTGGAAGACATAAGTCTGCACAGCCAAGACTGTGGGGTACTATCAACTTGAGAATAATGGAGGTTGGAGATGATTTAGTTGAAAACTGCACTTGTGACATTCAAAATCACATTCTTTGATGGTGGCGAGCAATTCACATCTTGCGATTGATTTATTCCACTTTAAAAAGGAATTTGTGAAGCAATTTAGAGATAATTTATCTGGTCCAACCAAACAGTGGCCGCTCCTCCGCTAAGGCAGAGGTGCGTCAAAATGCCAATAACGTAGTATTACTATCTATTTATTCTGTCCTCCTGCTGCGGCAGCTTTGCGTGACGGGCGGGACTGCAGAGCATGGGAGGAGTGTTAGCACTCTCCTTAGTGCGCTATGAGTGTTGGCCGGCCCTTTCGGGCTGGCCAAGCAGTCATGTGCACTTTCCCTGTTTGCCATGCAGGCTGCATTAAAGCCTGTATGGAGAACATACCCAGGCCCCCAGCCCCTGGCTGAGCGTTGAACCACGCTGCTCAGACCAATCACAACGCTGCATTGCAACTTTGTGATTAGTTAGGGGAGCCTGGCTGCTTGCTTCCTGTTTCATTCCCGACTCTAGCAGAGACGAGGGAGAGATGCTGTGGTAAGGTACGTATTTATTTATTTTTAAGTATCCCTTTGCCACCTCCCTTGCCCCCACCCCCGCCACCCCTGATCCATGCCGGCCACTATTGCAACCAAATAAATGCAAAAGTCTAACTATCATTAGCAAAGCCAGTAAGTGTGGCTTGTACCTAAGAGTGCTTCTTTATTAATTGGCAGATTTGTGTGTGATATTGTTGGTAAATCCAGGAATGAGTAGCTATTTACCGTCTCCTTTTGTAAACCATGACGTGTTCAATGAACTTACACGCTTTCTCTCATTGATGTTTTATCTCAATGTGCCTCATTTACATTACTTTAAAATGATTAGCTCTTAGAAAAGCAGATCACCTGTATTGAGTGCTGTATAGTGTAAAAATAGTCCATAGCAGCTGCTTTGTTGAAAAAATATGGACCACAAAATTCAGTGTTAAAAGCTGTTAACTCTGCCTTTTAGACTTCAGCATGTGAGTTTACTTCTAGAGTTACTCGTACTCTACTTCTTGTCGGTCTTTGATACCTTCACCATTGGAAGTTTATTTGAATCAATCAGGATTTATAAAGCGCTGCAAATCACCCGTGAGGGTCTGAAGGCACTGGAGTTGCTAGCTGCTTTGCTGTGCTCTGTTCATTCGAAAAGCCATATAAGCAGTGCTTTAAATGAGCCGGTACTCCCAGGTACTGAGTACCGGCACTTTGTTTTTAACAAGCTGAGTACCGGCACTTTTCCAGTGCCAAGGAGAGTACCTGTACTCTGATTCATAAGGTGGGCACAGGGCCGATGCCTCCGGGCCAGCGTGGGCCCGTTTATTTGGCAGAATGCTGGCTATTTTGGCGTCTGTCTGTATCATTCCGCTGAACGGCCTGCTGGAGGCCTGCCGCAGGGGTAAGTGGGCCTCTGCTCCCAAAGCTCTCTTTATCCTCAACTGCCCCCTGCCGGGCCTCTATGCTGGGTCGTCTTGTTAGTGTATTGGACATCGGCTGCCAGGGGCACGGTGATGTGTGCAGCCTGAATGGGTGGGAGGGAACCGAGCCTGCATAAGTGACCGTGCCATTTAACCGCTTGGCCTCCCACTGAGGCCTGACTCACTTGCTTCTGCAAATCCACCCCACCTGCTGGGACATTGGCAGGGATGAGGTGGTGAATATGGCCTCCACGGCCTGCCTGGAGCCCAGGTGAGGTGGGAGAGGCAGTATTGTTCTTCCCCTGACCTCTACCCTGCTGGACTCTTTGCATGCTCACGACCCTGCAGTGCTCACTGCCTGCCACTGCACGCTCTCCGGCCGTGTGGCCTTCTGCGAAGGGAAGAGGAAAGAGAATGGGGTGAAAAGTTGAAGAGTGAGGGGGCAGAAATAGAATTCGGCCTGGTCACCCCCACGCTCCTGTGCCTGCTGCCGCTCCCGCTGCCCCAGCCTCCCGAGGGCCGCCGAGCCCACACCTGCTTTTCCCGCCGCCCCAGCCCGTGGCCCCGCCCCCGACAGCCGATTGGACCACGCTCCCGCCTCCCCGCAGACCCTCCCGACCGGCTCCCTTCTTATGACGTCCCCAGAGCGACCGCGCAGCGGACGCGCGCAGCGGGAGCACCGATTGAGCGCCGAAGGTGCGCCAAAGGTAAGCCCGTCTGCGCCCGTCCGCGACCGGATCGCGCCCAGTGCCAGGACCCCTGGCCCACGAGGACCCCGACCGACCCGCCTGACGTACACCGCCGCCACCCTCATCGCACTCAACACCGGCCGATTCCCAGGATGCTACCGAGCCACACCACGACGCACCCACGGACCCTTCAGCTGCCACGCCTGCAAGTTCACCTGCATCCGGACCTGCCTCGCACCAGCACCCGCCAAGTCGAACACCAGCAGCACCCACCTCAAGTGCATCCTGCTCAACACCCGCTCCGTCCACAGACACGCCATCGAACTCTGGAACCTCCTAGACGCCACAGCCCCGGACGTTGCCTTCCTCACGGAGACTTGGATGAACGCCTCTTCAGCTCCCGACATCGCCATCGCCATCCCAGAGGGCTACAAGATCACCCGGAGGGATCGCACCGCCAACCAGATGGGAGGAGGCATCGCCATCATCCACAGGAACACCATCCGTCTCACGACCAGCACCGACAACACCCTGACCACTGCCGAACACCTGCATTTCCAGATCCACACCGACCCGAAGACCACCCTCAGAGGCACCCTGATCTACCGACCTCCGGGACCACGCACCCAATTCAGCGAGGACATCGCCGACTTCGTCAGCCCGCATGCCCTCCCCTCCGCTGACTACATCCTCCTGGGGGACCTCAACTTCCACCTGGAGAACAACAACGACCGCAACACCAGCACCCTGCTCGACAACCTCGCCAATCTTGGACTCAAGCAGCTGGTGTCCACCCCCACCCACCTCGCCGGACACACACTCGATGCAGTCTTCTCTTCCTGCACAGACATCGACTTCAGCCACGCCACAGAGCTTCAATGGACGGACCACAGCTGCGTCCACTTCACCTTCAAAAGAACGACGACCCACCACCACCAGCAACAGGCTGCCCGCAGAAGCTGGAACAAGATCACAGCCGACCAGCTCGCCATCTCCCTGAGCCAGCACCCTCCTGCCAGCTCAGCGAACCCCAGCCAGGCCGCCGACAACCTCACGAAGTGGATCAGCAACTGCGCGGACGAGCTCGCCCCGCTGAGGACCCCGCCCAGCAGACCCGGCAGCAAGAAAGCCCCATGGTTCACCGACGAACTCAAGAGCTCCAAGAAGAACTGCCGAGCCCTCGAGAAAGTCTGGAGAAGGGAACCTACACCGGACAACAGAACCTCCTTCAAGCTTGCCACCCGGAAGCACCACCAGCTGATCCGCGCCGCCAAGAAAACAGCATTCAAGGACCGGCTGGACAACAACGCACACAACTGCAAGGAACTCTTCAACATCGTGAAAGAGCTATCCAACCCCAGCGCAGGAAACAACGACATCACCCCATCGCAAGACCTCTGCAACTCCCTCGCCTCATACTTCCACAACAAGATCGCGGACATACACAACAGCTTCAACAACCAACCAACGCACACCACGACAGAACAACCACCCCCCACCACCACCCTCCACGCCTGGACCCCGATCAGCACCGAAGACACCATCCGCACGATGAACTCCATCCACTCCGGATCACCGACCGACCCCTGCCCTCACCACGTCTTCAACAAGGCCGACGCTGTCATCGCACCCCACCTGCGAGACATCATCAACACATCCTTCGACACCGCCACCTTCCCCGAGAGCTGGAAGCACGCCGAACTCAGCGCTCTACTCAAGAAACCCACAGCGGACCCCACCGAACTCAAGAACTACCGCCCCATCTCGCTCCTCCCGTTTCCAGCCAAAGTCATCGAGAAGACCGTCAACAAGCAGCTGGCCGCCTTCCTCGAGACGAATGGATCCCTCGACCCCTCACAGTCTGGCTTCCGAGCCAACCACAGCACCGAGACCGCCCTCATCGCCGCCACCGATGACATCCGAGCCCTGATGGACAACGGAGAAACAGCGGCCCTCATCCTCCTAGACCTCTCCGCGGCATTCGACACTGTCTGCCACCGCACCCTAGTACAGCGCCTCCGCAACGTCGGAATCCAGGACAAGGCTCTGGAATGGATCATCTCCTTCCTCGACGGAAGAACACAGAGAGTCCGCCTACCACCGTACAAGTCAGAGGCCACCGAAGTCATCTGCGGCGTCCCCCAAGGATCCTCGCTGAGCCCCACCCTCTTCAACGTCTACATGAGCCCCCTCGCGGCCATCGCACGCCAACACAACCTCAGCATAATCTCCTACGCCGACGACACCCAGCTGATCCTCTCCCTGACCAACGACCCCGCCGCCGCAAGAGCCAACCTGCACGAAGGGATGAAAGAGGTAGCCGAGTGGATGACGACCAGCCGCCTGAAACTGAACTCAGACAAGACGGAGGTCCTCATCCTGGGCTCTTCACCCTCCGCCTGGGACGACTCCTGGTGGCCTCCCGCCCTGGGCACCGCACCCAAACCGACAGACCATGCACGCAACCTGGGCTTCATCCTGGACTCCTCCCTCTCCATGACCAGACAAGTCAACAACGTCTCCTCGGCGTGCTTCAACATCCTACGCATGCTACGGAAGATCTTCTGGTGGATCCCCACCGAGACCAGGAAGACCGTCACCCAGGCCCTCGTCACTAGCCGACTGGACTACGGCAACGCCCTCTACGCCGGTACCACCGCCAAGCTCCAGAAGAGACTCCAGCGGATCCAGAACGCCTCAGCCAGACTCATCCTCGACATCCCACGAACCAGCCACATCTCCGGACATCTGAGAGACCTACACTGGCTCCCCGTCAACAAAAGAATCACCTTCCGCCTCCTCACCCACGCACACAAAGCCCTACACGACCAAGGCCCGAGCTACCTCAACAGCCGAATCAACTTCTACGCTCCCAAACGCCACCTCCGTTCAGCCAACCACGCCCTCGCCGCGGTCCCCCGCATCCGAAGAGCGACTACAGGAGGAAGGTCCTTCTCCTACCTGGCCGCCAAGACCTGGAACTCCCTCCCGACCGACCTGCGCCTGACCCAAGACCACCTCTTCTTCAGGAAGAAGCTGAAGACCTGGCTGTTCGAGCAGTAGCGGCACCCCCCCTACCCCCAGCGCCTTGAGACCCTACGGGTATGTAGTGCGCTTTAGAAAATGTCTTTGATTGATTGATTGATTGAGGAGAGTTTAAATGGGGGAAATAGAGACAGAAGAGGTAAGTGCGGACACAGATGGGGGAATACCTCGAGACAGCTATGGAAAGAGTAACAGAGGCATTGAGATGGCAAATTAGAAATAGAGAAATAGAAGGAGTGATAGAGGATTATAGGATATCTTTGGGGTAAATAGAGTGTGGCTGCGAGAGAAATGGATACAAATGGGAGAGAAGTGAGTGGGGAGGGATCGCGAGATTAGAGATGTGAAGATTGGTAGAGAGTATTTGTCTGCTTGTTTGTGTGCGTTTGCCTGGTTGTGTGTATGCTTGTGTGTGAGAGAGAAACTAAATCAGAGAGTAAGATAATCGGGACACCCAGGAGGTATTTGAAAAGAATTGCGTCTAATGCTTGTTATTAATGATGCTCTACCAGTCTCTCGTCCTGGGGCACATTGATTCTTAGCCTGAAAGTGCTGATGGCACTGTTGATGGCTTGGCTGCATACAGGGTTTAGGCTCCTGGCATTGTTCACCCTTAGCATATGTACCACTTAATCTGCACATATGGAGAGTTTGAGACAGCTGTCAAGGGCAATGCAGGGGCAAAATTAATACTCCATAGAAGTGTTTTCTATCATGTCTCACCCCGCCCACTAGCCACGCCGTAACTTAATCTAATGAGTACCTGCACTCATTTTTTTTCCATTTAAAGCACTGCATATAAGCGATGAAAAAGCAGGAGAAAGCATTTAGAGAAACAGGGGGAAAGGAAAGAGAAAGCAGTAAAGAATGAGCATGGAGAAAGCACTCAGAAAGAGGGGGGAAAGGGAGGAGAAAGCAGTAAAAAACGAGGAAGAAGCATGAAAAAGCTCTCCGAAAAATGGAACAGAAGGAGAAAGCAGTAGAAAACGAGGCAAAACCAGGAGAAAGCACTCTGTGAAACGAGGGAAGGAAGGAGAAAGCAGTGAAAAAAAGTAGCACAAGCAGGAGGAAAGACTCAGAAAGGGGGAAAGGAAGGAGAAAGTAGTGAAACAAGGCAAAAGCAGAAGGCCACACACAGGAAGCTGAGCGGTGCAGCAGCACCGGAGAGCTGTCCCTGGGACCTGCTCCTGAATGCTAGAGTATTAGATTGGCTTTAGTGGTACTGTCCTTACTTTTAGGCATCAATTGATTAAGATAGTGAAGTTCATCTTGGTCTTAGTCAAAGTTCCACAATAACCAATGTGATGATTCTGATACACCTTTAGTAGATGTATGCTCCTATAAATCACTCTCTATGATCCTCCCATTATGTTTTGTTGTTGTGCTCCACCCTTCTGCTGTGTATTTGTTTCCAAGTAACAATTGTGTTTATTCAAAATGTAATGTACGATGTAAATTGTTGTGTTCTATGTAAGGTGCCCTAATTCCTTTTGGTGCAGATGCCCTATATAACACCATTAAATAGTGTGTTTTACCGTTTTTAAAAAAATCATGTCCATTATTTCCACGCCAGCCAGACCATCCAGGGCTGAGATTTTGCACAGGGCTGGCCTGCAGTCAGGCCCTCTGCCCAAACCCTGTTTTCAACCAACCCCCCACGGCGCTCTGTCTTCGGCCACGCTACAGGTGTTGAGCGTAGGGCCAATCCAATCTGTGCACGGCTTTGGGCTTTGAGCAGTTAGCGTGGGTTTTGAACATGGAGTGACCCTGTCATCAGCCCAGCCTCATTGCACACATCCCTATCTCTGCATTATATACGGTTTTTCTTTTTTTAAGCTTTGGGAGACCCGCAAATCCCATGCGAGCCCTGATTTTTCATAAAATGGCGGATAAATTCACCTTAGAAGGCTGTTGAAGATCTTTTTTCCATTTTGTTAAGTTTCCGAGTTGGAACTGACCCACAAGCTTCATGATCGCCGTAAAAAACAAAAAAAAAAAACAACCCTGTTTAACACGTCACACTATTGAAGAAATTCAAAATATACTCTGTTGATGAAACGTTGTAGGATTTCGTGGAAATCAGTCCATTGCAGTCAACAGTTATCAGTTTTCAGTGCAAAGTCCGATTCCAGTATAAGTGCATGGTGGCCACTCCACTGTGTAATCTACTTGGAGAGATGTGTAATGTCCTGTTCTAATTATTACCACTGTGCGTGTGAGGTGGAGCTGCCACGAATGACGAGTGAAGATGTAGGATTTATGCTCGTCTTGTCTTGCCTCTTGGCAGTAGCTGGACAAGGAGTTTTAACGATATCCAGAGCCCAAAAGATCATGTTGAATGACCAGGACTGGCTTACAGAGAATGGTTCCAGTTGTTTTCTACTATAGACCGACTCTTGAATCAAAACGTTGACCCAATAACCAACCTTTTCCATAGTCGCGTAAGCTGACTCAATAGTGTGTTAATTACTTCAGATTTTCAGAATGGGTGAATGTAAGTAAGTAACATTGTTTTACGTGTCCACACTTAGTTTCAGTAGCATTTTATAAAGATGGAAACCCAGTTTAAAAAAAAATCTGTTTTCTTACTTACTTATGTAAAATAACGTGTGTTATAAAAAAACACCATAGGATTTCCCACAAGACATTGGATGGATGTTCTGGTCATGACGTAAAACCTAAATAAAACGCACGATAATGTCATTTATGGTTCGCTACGTAAACCGTAACTCCCCCAATGTAGTGTTCTCCTTTGACATCATCAAAGCCACAGATGACCGCTGGTTGGCAATCTGTATGGTGAGGTGCTCTGCAGCTGAAAGGACAGGAGGTTTCTACAGTGAAGGGGAGTGAGAGAGTCGATTTTTCTAGTCCCCTGAGAGAACCAATGCCTTGCCTACCTGCCAGCTGCTGCCACCGCCATGTTGGTCGTGTGTGGACATGTCCAACTACTGCTTGGGCATGGTTGCGTTTACTCATCCGCTCTAAAGGAGCTGCAAGACTGGCTACTTGATGTTCAGGTGCATGGTATCAAATGTCATATATTTCAATTAAAAACATATCCTTAGCATTGTTGTATGAAGCGCCCTCTTACAAAATTGAATACTGGTGGTCTGTGTGCCATAGAGTTGCAGACTGTTAGGCTCCATTATATATATTGCGCTTGGATACTTCCACACATTTCGCTGGCCTCAAGTGTCAGGACCTTGTACTCGAGGGGTCCTCAGAGCCGTTTGGGTGGTGTTCCCTTGGGTAGGCAGTGACTGACCGGTAATACAGATAACTCGCTGTAGCTGCTGGAAGGTGGGGCGCTTAAATTAATGGGGAGGTGCAAAGAATCCTGTTGTCAATTTTTTTTTACATGTAACCCGTAGCAACTTTCCAGGAAAACCAGCCCACGAAGATCTAACTTAAACATCAACATCTAAGGAACAGGTATTTGTTCCTAGCAATACCTCTTTACTTGGTTTGTTCCAAAAATACCTCCTGCTGGCACGCAAGATCCACCGCATGGAAACCCCTTTGATTGCTGAGGGCTGTAAAGAGGGTGTAGCTGATGGGTCTGTGGAAACTGCAAATCTGTGCGACTTGTCTTTTCTCTGTATGACCGTTCTTTTTCTAACTCCTTTCCCGTGGCCAATGGGATTGATGATTGGACTAACGCAGAGGGTGAACAATCGATGGGTCTTTGAATTGCAGTTTTCTTAATTCTCCATTTTAAAATGGTTTGAGGCATAAATTCAGTGATCAGGTTTAATAATCCTCTCAATCCAGATGAGAAGTGGTCCCATTTTGTTTATCGCTGCACAACTATAATGGACAAAGACTACTCCCTCACCCCCTTCCCCCATACTAGATATGGTGTGGGTAGCACAACACGTCCTCAGGTACTCTGTATACCATGAACTTGCTTGTAAACTTGGACATGCCTCTGAATATGTTGTTCCAGTGAATCTAAGGGAGCTCTTTTAACACCTGCATTTTTATTTTAAAACCTTGTGTAGAGCTTTGAGGCTTTAAGGAGCTTTTGGGTTGGTTAATGTGTCAAAGGTTGGCAGAAGGACTGCATAGTGAGTGCCATATTCTGTAGTACACCCGCCCCTGCGCTGCTATGTCAGTGCGGGGCATGCCAACCGGCAGGTCCATGAACAGAACCAATCCTTAAGTTGCTCTCATGCTGTTTATAACAAACCGCAGATGAACCCAGTTTGGGCAGGTGAACCCAGCACTCCAAAGGAGTCAAAGGGGCTGCGATGTGTTCCCCAAGATCCTTCACACAATTCGGATTCAAAAGAGTTCTTATGTGCTAATGTTGGGCTGGGTACTTGTCCAACCCAACATGCACACTTGGCTATATCCTGAGCATACAGCCTGCCTGTCAATCAACCGGATTGGCCCCCATCCTTCACAATATAAGCACCAGAAGATGACATCGCTGCAGCCAGGATAATAAATGGACAAGTACATGTGGTGCAATTCTATTTAATGCGTGTGGCGGCTCTCGGGGGCGGGGGGGGGGGGCAATACTTGTGCACCCCGATAGTTGAGCCGCCCCTGTTCAAGTAGGTAGTTTAGTCCTACACGCGGTACAGGAATACTTTCCTCTGGCCAGACCGCATTGAAAGCTGCCTCTAAGCTTAATGCTATTAACTGGCAGCACCTATCATTCAGGAGGAGTGGATAGAGTGTATTATTGTGCCAATCCAGGTGTGAAGTTCATATTTTCATTGGGCAGAGCCGATTGGGCCGTGAGGCTCCTCTCCGGGAATCCAGCCGACATTAATTCCACGTTACCTTATCAAGTCTGCCATGAGTTGAATGCAAAAAACCTGACATACATGTTCTTTTCTAGGGCAGGTTTCAGCACATTCAAAATGTTTACATTGAGACAGTCAGGTGACAGAGCAAAAGAGGCCTAGTGTGTTTATTGCTGGCCTAGACTTGTCAGCGAAGGAAGTTTCAGCATTCCCGTATTACGGGCTTTGAGTTAAAACAGTTGATGGGCCTCCAAAAATCTACAAAAACTAGTTGCAATACCTGCAGGTCGTGTGTATTGAAATAGCTACTTGAGTTAACTGTAAATGACTTAACCCACGAACTGGTCTCGCACAAACATATTTTGACCAGATTGAATTCGCATACGATACTTACTGAACAGTGGTCTAATTTCCCCAAAATAACTGGGTACAAAGCATTCTATTTAGGTGGCAAGAGTACAAAGCTGCAGATATCCATCCTGTAGCTGAATTCAGTGTGTAACCAGGAAAACTGGACTCAGATCCCAGCTTCCCTGCTGTACTAGGCTGTGTAATCCAGTGCCGATCACTTTACTTAACTGCGCCTCAACCAAATTGAGCTGCAAATTTGAGACCGCTTTGAAATAATTCAGTTCAGGTTGACTGTTCTATAACAAGCATTGGCATAGCCTAATAGGTCTCGCTTTTGGGACCTTATAAGTATTTTGTTATGCAGCACAGTATCCTTGGTGCAACAACATCAACTGTTGCATGGCTAAAAACTTAAAAGGCCCCAAAGGCGGGACCTATTGGCTATGCCAATGCTTGTTGTTGCTAGGGGCCGGTTTTACAGCAAAATATTTTTTTGCCTTTTTATGTTGGTAGCATTGACATCCATAAAGACATCTAAGCAATTTATGCCTTAGATTATTATGTGCCTTTATTTGCAGTTGCCGAGATGACCTCTACACACCCCTTGAGTGGTTTCCTGGTTTAGGCATTAGACATCTTTCGTGTTTGTCAGTTAGCTGTCATGGGCAGAAACGAAAAAGACAATATGTTTGGCAGGAATAACCTCCCTTTTGAGATTTGTCAAATTGGTGAGGAGGTTTCTCGGATATTATATTGCCGTTGCTCGTTTATGGTAGGGTCAGATGTATTGATTGGCCGAATAAATTGACTGCTTCGTAGTCTGTGTTTAAAACCTACGGTATTGAATGCAGTGGTAGATGTTGATGGTTCGTTTTCTGAATATGATGTTTCTAATGTAAGTGTGAATTTCCATTAGAGTGCCTTGCTGCAGGATTGCACCAGCATACACAGCGAACCGCTGCAGTGTGATCTCATGTAGGAGTGACATATAAATAAGAAAAGGGTGACATGCACAATAATTATAGGTTCCTGAGAATGTCTAGTAATCTACCTAGGTTAACCGATAATTATAAACCTTTACCGGTTGCTGGTATCAAAAGCTTAAAGCTCCATGTTCTGTGGTTAGATGATGGGGGGGAAAAAAACTACCAATCTTCCAGCTTTGGGGGAAATAACGTCATTTCCTTATGGAATAAATTGTACTTTGGACGTGGCCCATGTTTGCACTGCTTGACTGTAGCGAAAGGGCCACCAGAAGAAGACCGGAATCGCCTGCCTCAAGGAGGCAGATGCATGCGTCCACAATACGAAGGAGGCTGGTTTACATAGAGTACTCGCAGCTGTTCGCTCCTAAGGACGCAGGTTCGATCCTGACCTCCCTCCACTCATGATTGTTTCAAGTAAATATGTGAAACATGTCAGTGCGCTTCCCAGTGAGATGTTTTGCCTTTTTAGGTGTCAGTGCAGCCATCATAACACATAGTCCCTCCTCCCCGCCCCAGTACGGTACATTTGGAAACACAATTGACGTTTACCTCAACGGAGAGGTTCGGGAGTATTAGTGCCTTATTCTTTGTGTGCTGCTTCAAGACACTTCTGCAGTGTATAAGCGCTGTAAATAATAGGTCTTAAAAGTACCCAATTTAATGGTGTTCAAGTACCGACCTCAGAAGGATGAGTTCCCCATGTCAGGATTTGAGCCAACACCTTCATACATGCATCAGCAGCAGGCATTCAACTCACTCGGCCATCGTGCCAGCAGACGTTCAAAGCAACATGGGTAGCTCTTATGTAGGGCTCTTTCTCAGTGTCAGTAATGCCACAGGGAGATATAATGATTTGTAGTCGACATTATGCTTTGCCATTGCAGCGAGCAGCAGAACCCCTCACATAACCCCCTTAATAAAAGGCAATTAAGCCATTCACCCTAATGGTAATCCCCCCCCCCCCCCCCCGCTTGTAATTGTAACGTTTGAGTACTTATTCCAGTACCTGCAAGCTTCACTGAATAAAACGTCATTCTTGCAGGGACCTCACTTTGAATCGGAAACGCGTTTTGAACGTTCTAAGATGAATATAATTTACTTCTCTTCTGTGCAATATTAAGGCGCAGTTTCCTGGGTGGTTTGGTGGGCTCGTTCTATGCAGCAGGGTGTTTAGTCTGTATTTAAATCGTGATGTTTCTCAGCTCCAGCTGCCCTTGTGATGAATCTTTGATGCCCACTGCTACAGACTCTGGAGTAGCAGAAATGCACCCAGGGCCGATGCAAGCATTGTTACCTACCCGGAAGTTGCACTGTACTGCATCGCTGCTCCCCAGGCAATGGGCCCTCCTTTGATGCTTTGAGTGGCAATGAGCCAGAGAGATGGGTTGTGAATCAAAGAAAGCTAAGGGATATGTAGGTCAATGGGCGAGAGGCTATGGGGAAGAAGTGCAGGGGGCAATGGGCAGTTTTGTTTAATTGCTGAGCTCCACAACTTATTACAGAGATGAAACGAGGTGAAATAAAAGTCAACACCATAATATTTAAGTTGAAGTCTTTAAAAACGCATATAGTATTGTTGAACTGTAACTCCCATCCAATATGTAGCTTCTGTCCAAATTCTAATGATCTATGATGGCAGATTGGCCAAAGCATAAAGTTATTTTTTATGTTTTTATTATCCTGAGCGAGAACACACGTTTGCATCGTAAAAATCATTCGGAGTCCGTCTGCCAGTAATGCCAAGCTGTCAACTCTCCAATCCCTTTGCTGACACCTACTGGCCTAAGGGAAATCACTCTGTAATGGAGTTAAATGTTTTCAGACAGCCTAGCTCAATCATATTAACCCTGGCCGTAGTTCGCGAAGTAGCGCTACGCGAAGCTACGCAAAGTGCACTACGCGAGCTACGCGTAGCACTTTGCGAACTGCGTAGTAACATGTTCGCACTGTGCAAGATGTCGTTTTCAATGATTGCACAGTGCGGACAAGCAACCGGCACTGTGCAATCATTGAAAACGGCATCTTGCACAGTGTGAGCTGTAGTTTTCTGCTGCTCGAGTAGATTTTTACTCGAGCGGCAGCTTTCTCAACGCGGACTGGTAGTTTCTCGTCGCGAGCATGCGCGTCCACTCGCAATGAGAAACCTGACCTCCTCGCGTTGAGAAACTCGCCGGGAGGTTTATTTTCCACGCTCGCGATCGCCAACTTGATGTTGCTGATGGCGAACGAGGAAGAAGTCTCGCCGGGATGTCATTTTGCTTGCTCGCGGCCGCCAACTTGTCATTGAGGACCGCGAGCAAGCAAAAAATGACCGCTGCACTACGCAACACTAAGCTACGCGTGTTTGCACTGTGCTACGTGCAATTCGCATAGTGCGAAGTAGCGCAAACTTCACAAACTACGCTAGCGTAGCGTAGCGCTTTGCCCAGGCTTAAATCATATATCATTGTTACCAATCTTCATCATAGAAGAGAAAACTGAAAAGCAGCACAATAAATGTGCGGTAAGCTCAAAATAGCCGAGTTATTTAGCACATTAAAACTTAAAAGAGAAAACTATTCTCATCCAGGTTAACATAGGGACAACCTACTAATGAGTAAAATAAAAAAAACAAGCATTGGCCGCGCGGAAGTAAAAGTAACGCCGTACGGCCGTGAATGCAAGTCATCGCGATCGCGGTGAAAGCAAAAGTGATCGTGATGACGCGCTGTGCAAATCATGCGAGGGATGTGCGTGCAGCAGTTATTGAAGAGGTGGAGCGTGGCGCGCGCGCTTGTGTGTGTGACCGCAAGCTGGTGGCCGCTGTAGTACCACTTTGAGAAGCCGCTTACTAAATGTCCCGCCAGAGCAGCGCTGGCTCAGGCGAGACATAAAAACCCCACGTATGTATAGGCACTTGAAGTAGGGAAAAGTGAAAGTTATTTATATATTCCTTCGAAAAGAACAAAAAGCGCTGCCAGAAGACAGCGCACTTTGTAGTGTAAGAATGCACTCACTCGTGTTTTGAAGTTCAAAGGCGCTTTATTTGCAAAAACGCTGCTTCACCCAACGCGTTTCACCTCTCCTGAGGCTTGATCACGGGATGTGGTTTGTGTAACACAGACTTCTTTTATTTCTACATTTTTGCATGCACTCCTCTTTTGTTGTTTCTCTCATGATGCATTGTGGGTGTTGTAGTGTGCACGTGAATTAATATACAAATATACATTTTTTTTTGGGAAAACTTTATTGTGCAAAATAGCATAGTTACAAATATGGGCCTACAACCACCAGGGCCGGCCACTAGTAGATGCATATCAATTGCTGAATGTCACGAAGCAGCGACTGATCCCCAGAGGCGAAGCAGGGTTACAGGAGATATTCTAAGCATCTCAGAAGCTAGGCAGGATACAGATATTTTTAATTTTTGAAAAAGAAAAAGAAGGAAGAAACAAACAATGAAACAAAACTCAAGGCGAGAAACAGTCTAGACGGTGTCGAGCTCCGACGGGGGATCCCACCATACCAAGTAGAGAATCAGGAGGACAATAAAGATGACCGGGGGGGAGGCAGCGGGGAAGTCAGAACAATCAGTCAAAAGGTACAGTATTCCAGGAACCTCAGGATCAGGGGGACAGAGAAGTGTCCGGAGTATCTACAAAAGGGGGCGTACAGATGTTACCTCGGTAGGTGTTCCACTGACCCCAAACTCTACCCCACGCCCCAGGCTTGCCCCGAACCAGATACACCGTCGTCTCTCTGAACATGCACCAGTCCATGTTCTCCTTCCACACTGACACAGTGGGAGGCCGTCGGGAACCCCAAAGCTGCGCAATATCCCGCTTTGCAATCATGTTCCCCAGTGCCGCCCACCGGGCCTGGGCGACGTTGTAATCATTCGGCTCCCATACATTCAACAAACATCGACGAGCCTCAGGCAACAGAGCGACCCCAGTAACACACTCCATTACAGCATGCACACGGTGCCAATATACCGCAACCTCGCGGCACTCCCAAAGGATATGAAGGAAGGTGGCGCTCATTCCACAGCCGCGCTTACACAACCCATCCGAAGAAAAACCCATCACAACCAAACGAGGACCCGTCACATAAACACGGTGAAGAATTTTGAGCTGGACGAGACGGAGACGGGCAGGAATGGCGACCTCTTTCGGGGAGGACAGTGCGGACTGCCAGTCTTCGTCATCCAACTCCAACCCGTCTCCGGTCCAGGCCTCCCCAAGACGCACGAGAAGGTCTGCCAGATTGTTGATTAATTTCTTATAAATCAAGGAAATTGTACTATCGGGCAGATGACCATCAAGTATACGGTCCTCGAGTGGTGAAGATGCAGGGACTGTGGTACCGGCCTCAAAGACCGACAGCAAAGCGTGGCGGACCTGTGCATATCTGAAGAACTCCCTCTCACTCAACTCATACTCACTCTGAAGCACCGCAAAGGATTTGACCGCACCTTTCACCCAGAGATCACCCACTCTGCTAATGCCAATCATATCCCAGTTATCAAAACCTTTCGTTGTCCAGAGGCATCCCAATCTGTCCGATGCAAACAAGGGGGTCGCTCGTGTCAGGCGATCATTCCATCCCACAGCCACATTGGCATCCTTCCACACACGTACTGCAATCTTAGTGGGTCCCGTTAGGTTCCTCCCCGCTGTCCGAGAGTAGAGCGCTCTGTTGAAGTTGCCACCAGGCAACTGATATTTATCCATCTCAAAAGCCGGATTCGGGCCGGGTGCATACGTAGCATGGTTGATGGCGGACAACTGGGAGGCCCAATAATACCTCCTGATGTCCGGGAGCGCGATGCCCCCGTCATACCAGGGGAGGGTCAGTTTTGCCAGAGCGATACGTGCGCGACCGTCCCAAACAAGTCTCCTCTGTAAACCCTCCACCTCCCGAAAGTAAGCTGCCGGAATAATATCAAAGGAGTTCTGGAGTGCGTAGAGAAATCGGGGCAGGGACATCATTTAAAAAAGTGCCGCTCAACTGAGTGGCGACAACGGCAATCTACGCCACCGAGCCACGTCCAACTTCAATCGCTGGAGAGGGGGAAGGAGATTATGCTCGTGGCGGACCGCCGGGTCCAACGATACGTAGACCCCCAAGTACTTGAAACCGGATTGCGAAATTTGAATGGGAAACCGATTCGGTAAGGGGGGGAGGCCACCGGAGATAATATACACACACGATTTAGACCAGTTAATGATCAAACCGGAGTTTTTACCGAAAGAAGTGAGGACATCAAATAGGACGTTAAGGGATTCACGCGGGGAGGTGAGGTACAAAAGAATATCGTCGGCGTACAACGAAACCCAGTCTTCAAATTCAGGGGCCCACTGAATGCCCTTTATCGATGGTTCCCATCGGAGCCAGGCTGCAAGCGGTTCGAGAGCAAGAGCAAAGAGCAGGGGGGACAACGGACACCCCTGCCTAGTACCCCTCCCGAGAGCGAAGGGCTGGGACACCCTACCATTGACTACAACCTGAGCTAGCGGATCCGTATATAGAAGTCTCACCCAACTAATAAACCCCGCACCGAAACCGAACTTCGCCAGAGTGGCCCTAAGATATGGCCATTCTAGCGTATCAAAGGCCATCGTGGCGTCCAAGGAAGCCAAGATGGCCGGCTCGGAGAGAAACTCCGCCCTGGCGAGAACGCCATGTAAGCGCCGCAAGTTGAGAGCAGTGTTCCGGTGCGGAATGAAACCAGATTGATCCGGATGAATCAGGTCACAGATGACCGAGTAAGCGATTAGCAAGGACCTTAGCGAGAATCTTCGGTTCAGCATTCAATAGGGAAATAGGCCTGTATGAGGCACAACGATCACGAGGCTTGCCCTCCTTAGGAATCACAACTATAGTGGCCAGACGCTGGTCACAAGGGAGGGAACCAAGCTCACGCGACTCCAGAAACATATCACGGAGAAACGGTGCGACTTTATCCGGGCGCAATTTGTACAATTCAATAGGCAATCCATTGGGCCCATAGCTTTGCCAGAACGAAGTGAACGAATCGCGGTAGCAATCTCATCGGCCGACAGCGACGCCTCTATGCGCTCTCGATCCTCTTCAGACAAGCAGGGCAGCGCAATGTCACTCAACAAGAAACGAGAGTCATCTTATCTCTATCGGACACCGGGGAGTAAACCACACGGAAATAGTCAGCAAAACACACCACAATCTCGCCAGGGTCAGTCACATGCACACCGTCAGAATTCTGAAGCACAGGGACCACACGGTTCACTCTCTCCTTCTTATCAAGCCATGCAATCAATTTACCCGCCTTATCCCCGACATCATACAGTCTACCTTGCTGTTCCCTATACATTGTCTTGGCAGCATCCGTAACAAGGGATTTATATTCAAACTGTTTCAAGCTAAGCGCGTGGAGCCTATCCTGGGTGACACCTAAGTCAAGATCAGCCTCCAACTCCAGTATTTCGGCCTCCAGCTTCACGACCTCCGCATTCCTAGCTTTCTTGGTCTCGACTATTAAAGATGGGGCCTGTCCACGAATAACAGTTTTGAAGGCTTCCCACAGGGACACGGAGGACAAAACAGACCCCTCGTTCTCCAGGAAGTAGTGGTTGAGCGACTTAATGAGGCTGTTACAAGTCTTTGGGTTGCGCAGATGCCAAGGGTTAATAGGGGCGATCCGCCCCGCGGCTTGCGTCCCCGTGTCGAAAAGAAGCCACACAGGGGAGTGATCTGAAATGCCCCGGGCCAAGTGTCTTACCTCCCCAACGTGGGGGAACTGGGCCGCGGGCATGAGGAAGTAATCAATCCTGGAGAGACTCCCATGAGCCCCGGAGTGGAGGTGTATTGACATTGCGTCGGATGCATTAACCTCCAGCAATCCACCAAACCAAAGGTGTCCAAAAACCCACCAAGCCATGATTGGGAAACGGGGGGGGGGGGCGATCCAGATCGCCGGATAGCACGGAGTTGAAGTCCCCACCCATGAGGAGAAGACTATCGGGGAGTTCCAGCAATATCCGACCAACATCCGAGAAAGTGGAGGTCTGGAGGCCTGGGGGAACATATATCGTGGCTAAAGAAAGAGTCTTACCCTCCCACCTACCGGTTAGGGCGGCATAACGTTATAATGTGGCGGGATTCTTTTTGTCTCAGAGTCTTTATTCTATCTCCGCCTCTTTCTGATTGTAGTATTTGTTCCAAAGCCCAAAATTTCAATGACTCCCATTTGCCATCATGATGTTGATACATGTGTTTTGCGATGGCATTTGTTGAATCTTTATGAGTTGTGGCTCGGGTGTGTTCCAGGATTCTCTTTTTTACCTCAAAAATTGTGCTGCCGATATATCGTTTCTGGCAGGGGCATTCTATCATGTAAACTACATGAGTACTTTTGCATGTTAGATGTTTAATTTGCCATGTTTTTCCTTTCCCGATGTTTACAGTTTTCGTTGAAATTGCAATTTTGCTTACTTTGCACTGCTTGCAGGGCCAAAAACCTACTCTTTGAAGCCAAGTTGTTATAGGGGCTTCTTGAAAGTGGCTGTGTATGATTCTATCACTTATGTTTGTTGCTCGTCGATAAGTGATATTCAGGTGGTTGCAGATGATTTTGGATAAGGTTTGGTCCAATTGAAGGATTCCCCAATGTTTTTTGATTATTGCTGATAACTTGTGATTTTCTGCACTTAAATGCTTCAGGGAAGTGAACGGCAATATCCACTTGGGATATAAGAACTTACCTGTACCACAATGACCAGAACACCTTGCAAAGACACGCCCATTGGGGCCTGATTCACTTCAAAAAATCGAGAGTGCGATTCAAACTAGCACAGCTGTTTCCTCCTCGACGAAAGCCAGTGAACAAGGGAGATTGCTCCTGAAACGCGTATGGCACGAAGGATTAAGCTGCGAGGGCCTCGCTGTGTGTGCTGCTGTCTTCCAGTAATAAAGATTGAATCTATGCTGTGTGTGGCGCCTTCATACTTCGGGTATCTACCATTGGTGTGTGTGTATATATATATGTATATATATATATATATATATATGTATATATATATATATATATTCACTTAAAAAACCATAGGTTTCACACGTTATAGTTAGGTGGATATTTTACTCGTAAAAAACCAATGAAATTCCCCCGTTATAGTTAGTTCAGATAACTATAACTCGCGCGCCCGCAATCCTGCTCATGACGTCACATATTACATCACTCATGACATGGTCAGTGGCATCACTGATGACATCACTGATGACATCATCCTTGTGATAGAGTGGCGGTCGCGCGAGTTATAGTTATCTGAACTAACTATAACGGGTGAATTTCATTGGTTTTTTACGAGTGAAATATCCACTTAACTATAACATGTGTGAAACCTATGGTTTTTTCAGTGAATTTGTACGGTTTTTTAAATGCTAAGTTATGTATGTATTTTTTTATATATTTATTTTACAATAAATTACGTATTAAATTTGTTACATTTTTTTTGTGGTTTTTCACGGTGCGCGCACCCCCGCGATTTAAAAAAAAAAAAAAATTAAAATGTTTTTTTCTGCCTTCGGGGTCCTTCAGGGACCCCCTGACAAAGGCTAGGGGGTCAGGAACTCTCTACCCTGCCCCTTTTTCACGTTCGCCACCTTCCTTTTTCACTCTCGCACTGAAAACAACAAAATGGCGGCCGACACTTCCTGATTTCGACCGATTCGAACGTTGACTAACATGTAACCACCAATCAGAATTACGCTCGCGCACGTTAGGGTGCTCGCACGGTGCGCGCACGGTGCGCGCTTCTAGATATTTACATGCTTTTAAATGCTATTTTCTCAGGAACTACTGAACAGATTGACACCAGACCTGCAAAAGGCACTTCCCTGACCTGAGGACTACCTCTCTGCCAAATTTCAAGTAATTCTGTTCAGCTGTTCGGGCTGTACCTTCGACTAAAGGTCCTATGGAAAAATGCATGGGGAAAACTTGTTTTGGGACCCCCTTTTTTCTCGGCCCCCGCTTGACGAATCACCCCCAGACTTTCAGGGTAGGAGCTGAGCGGAGCGCCCCATTAGTTTTGAAAATTTCGCGAGGATTCGTCAACCGGCGCCAAAGTTATTCAAAATAGAATTTTCAGATTTCCTATGGAAACATGGTCCTAACTATAACTATCTACTGGCGACCGACAGTAGATTATATATATATATATATATATCTATCAGGTTGCCCAAAGTGAGGAGGCCACACAGGGTTCGAATCTCATAACCACGAGGGCCCCAGCAGAATCCTCCCAAAGCCATCCACTGCGCGGCTCGACGCGTTTCAGGCCAACCGCCCTTGTTCACGAGCCTCAGGAAATGTAGACACAAGACAACTGTGTTGATCTGGAACACCTGCTTTATTATCAAAATGTCCGCCCACATGGGCGTGTCTTTAAGTCACTCACTGCAACGCTATCACATTGCCTTCTGGTATTAGCAGTCCAAATCAGATGTATTACCTCGGTGGGTTCATGAATAGTGCCATAGTTCAAAATCCCAATTTAAAATCCAAGTGGGTTGAATGGACAGGAATGGGTGAGTCCGCTGAGTTAAGCAACCCCCTCGTTTGCGATGAACTCTGCTCCGAGGACGCCAGGAATCCCAGCGCCTAGATCCGCAAGTTAGCGGCGGGCCACCTCGCGGCCGAGCAGGCCGCTAAACATAAATCGATCAGGTTGCCCAAAGTGAGGAGGCCACACAGGGTTCGAATCTCATAACCACGAGGGCCCTAGCAGAATCCTCCCAAAGCCATCCACTGCGCGGCTCGACGCGTTTCAGGCCAACCGCCCTTGTTCACGAGCCTCAGGAAATGTAGACACAAGACAACTGTGTTGATCTGGAACACCTGCTTTATTATCAAAATGTCCGCCCACATGGGCGTGTCTTTAAGTCACTCACTGCAACTTGGATTTTAAATTGGGATTTTGAACTATGGCACTATTCATGAACCCACCGAGGTAATACATCTGATTTGGACTGCTAATACCAGAAGGCAATGTGATAGCGTTGCAGTGAGTGACTTAAAGACACGCCCATGTGGGCGGACATTTTGATAATAAAGCAGGTGTTCCAGATCAACACAGTTGTCTTGTGTCTACATTTCCTGAGGCTCGTGAACAAGGGCGGTTGGCCTGAAACGCGTCGAGCCGCGCAGTGGATGGCTTTGGGAGGATTCTGCTGGGGCCCTCGTGGTTATGAGATTCGAACCCTGTGTGGCCTCCTCACTTTGGGCAACCTGATCGATTTATTTATATATATATATATATATATTCTCCAATCCTTCTACGAAATTTCAAAACAGGCGTAGACTCCGTGAGGATAAAGCAAGGAGTAGTTTATTTCACCAAGAGACCATGACTCGTTTCGACGGCAAGCCGCCTTTGTCAATATCACAGGTAACACCAATAGTAACTATTATATACTCTGTGTCTTTAGAAAAATCGTCATGGCAACGATAAACAATGAACATAGAAAATAGGAAAGAAGTCTTTATCCCAGAGATAAAAGACAGACTGAGTTGGCTTAAATGTTCTTTGCTGCTGAGAGTAAATTAAATTGAATTTACATTTACAAAAAAGCATATTTGTGCAATAAAGGTTCAACAGAAAGCCGGAACAGAAATTAGAGTCACAAATAAGAAAAGCCACACAATAGAGCCCAAGTGGGCCTAGATCACTAACTCCCTAGACAGTGTCCAGGCTCGTTACCTGGATGAGCACAGAATAGCTGAGTAGCCAAATGTTTTCTGAATATGAGCAGATAGACTGTGAGGGAGGGGAAAACTAAGCCTCTGGTGTGATCACATAGTAGAAATGGTGTCTGTCTACTAAGTCTGGGTGTAATAGAAGCCAAGACACATAATGAAATGGAAATTTAAAATACAGTGAGGTGAACCTGGGAAAAAAACGGAGTCTGGGTACGGTTGGAGACAGGCAGAATAGAATTATAAATGTACGGATAAAGCCTCATCCGTATTTAAACCAATAGGTATTTTGGTATTAAACAAAATTATGTACTTGGATTCGAGTCTACGCAATAATTGTCTATTCCCTCATCTCGGGTTCTTAGGTACAGTGTCAATGACGCAATAGGAGAGGTCACTGGCTCTTCCACTGTGGTATTGATTGATGTGTCTAGCCACAGGGTAGTTGGGGTCATCATTATTAATAGCCCGTAAATGTTGAAGTATACGTACATGGACAGGGTGAATGGTACTCCCTATGTAACGTTTATTGCATGTACATTGTAACATGTACACAGCAAATTCGCCTTTGCACGTGAAGCTTCCTCTTATAGTAAAGGGGAGTGTCTTAGTGGAGAGCCGATTTCTTTAATGTTAATACCATGTCGGCAAGCCTTACATTTTGTACATTTTCTGAAGCCATTGTTGGTTTTGAGCCACTCAGAACCCTTGTTGATACTAGGTGCATTGTTAACTAATTCTTGTCTAATGGATTTTGCACGTCAGAATGAAATGGATGGTGTCTTTGGCATTTTATGACCTAGGACTGGGTCACTGCGTACAATCTGCCAATGTTTGTACAACATCTTTCTAAAAAGGTCATGATACGCATTGTATCCAGTTATAAACCTTGGAGTTCCTGATGTAGAATTTTTCTTTTTTGTTTTTTCAGGATTAGGAAAAAGAAGTTCCTTTCTAGTGACCTTTTTAACTTTGGCATTAGCTTTGTTTAAAGTGTTATCATTGTAACCCCTTGTTTCTAGTCTGTCAAACAGGGTATTGGTAGCTATGACAAGATTGTTTTCGGTACTGCTGTTTCTCTTCATACGGAGACATTCTGCAAATGGGATGCTTTCTTTGAGAGAGGTAGGATGAAAGCTACTATAGTGGAGAATAGAATTCCCAGAAGTGGGTTTCCTGTAAGTTCTCGTTTCTATTTTTAAATTCTCCACAAATACCTCTAAATCTAAGAACTGTATAGAAGATTTGTTAGTATGACACGTAAATGATAGATTAAGAGAATTCTCATTAAGTGCTCTGGCAAAGTTGAGAGCAGATTCTTCTGTACCTTGCCAAAGAATGAACAAATCGTCTATGTATCTTGCATATAGCACCACATTTTCAGCCATCTCACGCTTATGCTCAACCATGAGTACCTGCTCCTCCCACCAACCCATATGCAAATTAGCATAGCTGTGGGCGAAGCAGGTAGCCATGGCCGTCCCGCGTAGGTGTTTGTAGAACAATTTGTCAAATACAAAAACATTATTGTCTAGACACCATTCTGACATCTCCAGCAACATGAGGGTGTGTGTGTGTAAGAGTCAATAGATCTTTTGCCTAAGTAGTATTTTAAAGCATTAAGGCCATCTTTGTGTCTGATGCTCGTATATAGAGTATTAACATCGAGCGTCATCAGAACAAAATCTTCCTTCCGTTGTAGATCATAGATCTTTGTCAAAAAGTCTCCCGTATCCTTTATGAAAGATGGAAGAGCCTTAACATGTAGCTGTAAAAAAGAATCAATGAATTTGGAAGTGTTCTCAAAAAGACCTCCTATTGCAGCTATAATGGGTCTTCCAGGTGGATTTATAGCATTTTTGTGGATTTTCGGTATTAAATATAGCTGAGGAGTAATAGGATAGTCTGTTTTGAGAAAGTCAAATTCTTGTTTGGAGATCAGATTAGAACAGCTCCACTGATGTAGAGCTGCGTGGTATTTTTCTTTGGTGATAAGTATAGATGTAGGGCTTATCCGACAGTAACATTCTGGATCTTGGAGTTGTTTGTGAGCTTCTAGATTATATTGATCTAAAGTCCAAAGAACGACATTTCCACCTTTATCCGACCATCTCACCACAATATCTTGACGTTATTTGATTCTGTTTCTGAGATTTTCGTAATCAAGTCTCCGATTACAGTTGGTACGGATAAATCTGTTGCTGGATAGAATAGATAAGTCTTTAAGGTCTTTGACCATATTTTCTGCAAAAATGTCAATGTTGTCTCTCGGCATCATTGGCAGAAAAACTGATTTTGGTCTGTAAGGAGTGGATTTCCTCCCATAGATATCTAATCCCATGTTGTCTGCCACTTGTTTTAAGGGAATATCTTCACCAGATTCCAATGCCGCCATATCCTGTAGCAGCAACATGTCTGCCACTTTCAAGTTGCTTGCTGGCTCATTTGTATCCTTTTGAGTCATTGCTGAATTTTCAGATTTGTTAGTCGAACTGAAGTATTTTTGCAATTTAAGCTTCCTTGTAAATTCAAAGAGATCCACACGAGTCTGGACATAATCAAAATTGGTTTGTGCACACCATGATAAACCTAGTGCCAATATTTCCTGTTCTTTTTCGGTCAGCATCATGTTAATAAGATTTATAACTGTATTGTCTATAGCGGATTTAGGTGTTACTTCCGCTTTGTTCTTCTGTTTGATGTTTTGGATGTACGTGTTTCTCCCTCCCCATCTTCGGTCCTTCCGCCTTCTCGTTTTTGATTTCTTGCTTTGTTTGCTTGTTCGTTTCGAGGGGGGCGAGGTCTCAGATGCATGGAACGTTCCAGCCGTAAAAAATCAAGTTCCTGAATTACAGATGGAGCGGCACCAGATGCAATTTCTTCGATGTCTGATTCGACTTCTGAACTAAGCTCTGAACCGCTAGGCTCTATTGATTTCTTTTGAGAGATATTCACTGAGGATAGTTGTTGTCTTCGAATATTGTCGAATTTTTTCGAAAAGGTGTATATTCTGCCGTTAACATAATCTCTTTTATCCCTCTGGAATTTCGTTGCCTTTCGTTCCTTAATTGATTGTTCGTGTTTCGTTAGTCTCTTTTTCATCTCAGTTTGTGCTTTGCTTAATTCTTCTTTGTCGGAGAATTTTTCCAATTCTTTATAAACCTCATCTATTTTTAGCAAGATTTTTTCTCGATCGCTGATTGCATATTTTATCAGAATTTCCAGCATGCGCCGTGATGAAGTAGCTCTGTTCTCAGCCCATTCTTTTAACATGCTCGGGTCAGGATTCTCGTAAGTTGGTGCTACGAGCACTCGCAGTCCTCTCGGAATGCGTCCTACATCCAAGTACCTTTGTAGTGATTTACACTCCCACCATTTGGATATTTCCAACTTGCGCGGTTTCTCCAAATCGTACATAGTTTGTTTCATATCTTTATTTTTATTTGTAGCCTCAATGCCGTTTGCTGGCTGTGCATAGGAATCCATTGTTTCATCATTAAATATATCTAATGCTGCCTCTTCTCGTTCACGGACCCACTCCTCGGCCATCTTATTGAAAACTAATCTTACTTCTTGCTTCTCACTGCCCGAATAGCAATCTCGGGACTACCTCTCCCATCAGCCACCGTAATGTCACACTCACAACCAAGTACGCGACGAAGTTCTTACCTGACAAACAGACCGCCCTCCGGCTATCTCTAGTGTCCGCAAGCAAAATTCAACGCGAAACAAAGGTTGTGGCGGAATCAATATCTGCTGCGGGGGCGGGGGGGGAGATATATATATATATATATATATATATGTTAGAACCGGGACCCTTAGTTAGCTGAGGTAGGGATCCTCGCTCCTACGTCAGGGAAAGGAAGGACACCTTCACAGATAACCCTTGCTCACCCACTTGGTAGCTTGGCACAAGCAGCTAGGCTTATCTTCAAGGCAAATGTGTAAAGTATTTGCAAGCACGCTCCCAGTGACCCAATGGTGACACCACAAAAGCACTCCACACGAGTTTCATATAAAATCAAGTATAAGTTTATATAAAAATGTATATACGATGAGACCACACAATAAAAATCCATCTTTTTTTTTTTAATAAAATCATTTTTATTGGCATTTTTGAACAAGTACAGTACAATAGCATCAATATCGATTTAGAATGTATTTGTCATCCATTTTACATCTTGCCATGGAATAGAATTATATTGTATTTTGCGCCCCCCTTAGCAATTCTGGAATTGGCAATGCTGATGCGGATAGATGGATGAGGCGGGTTCTGTGTCCATGCAAGGTAATCTGTGAGCTGTACTGGGAGTTGGGCTTCGCTCTCATTGCCAGCCCTACGCTAAAGTTGGTGGGACGTGCCAGCTAATGATGTAAACTGGAACAAACTGGGGAGACATAACTGGGATACCCTGTGTCTCATTTTACGCCACTTGGTAGGGGCTACCTAATGACTAAATTTTGGCTAGGTCTGCCGGTTGCACTTGCGCAGGGTGGGAAGAACCCTGTCGCGTGAAGGGGGATATATGCGTATTGTCCCTTCTCGGCCTTTAGCCTTGGCCCATCGAGCGTCTGTTCTATCTGTGGACTACCTTGAGTTGCCGCGGGGGGCGATAAAAATCTAACATATGCATCTTTGTAATATACCTTCTGGCCAGTTATTAGGCCAGCCAGCTCTTGTAAGTTCTGGCGGTATTAATGAGCAATTCTAGATGATCCCATGCAGTCCAAATGCAATGCTATGCAGTTCGTATTGCAAAAGTCATGCACTTTGCAATGTAAAAATAATGCAGTTCGTTATGCAAACTAATTCAATGCGTAATACAATAATCAAGTAGTTCATTCTGCAACTAATACAATGCGTAATGCAACAATCGGGTCGCTCGTTCTGCAAACGAATGCAATGTGTAATGCAACAATCAGGTAGTTCGCAATGCAGAATTAATGCAATATGTAAGACTCTCCAACATCGATCATGGTGCTTCAGATGGGCTCTCCGTCCCTCCTACTGACTCATGGTCAGTTTCCATCAACATATGCCCCCAACACGGGTCTGGTGTAAACCACAATGCAGCTCCACGCTCCGGCCCCGGTACTGCCACTCCTTGGCACGTACGGGCCGCGATACAAGCTGGAACAGTGGCTCGCACTGCAAGAAGGGGAGAGGCCAGGAGCGTCTCTCTCAGAGCCCGCACCCTGCCCCAGGTGCAGACCAACGTTACCTGGGGGGTGCGACCTCCCTCTCCTCTCCGCCTCTCGCGACTTGGGCCTCCGATGCGACTTGGTTGATTCCGGGCTGATGACGATAATGAAGATGTCAGGCTGCAACAGGGCACACGCACACAGCGTCGCTGAGACTTCCTTGAGCCTCGGGTGTGCACGGTCACAGGGAAATCCTCACGAAGGTCTCAGGCTGCACAAAGCACACAGCTTTGCTGAGACTCACTTGGACTCCTGGCGCCCCCGATCATGGGACAATCCTCACGAAGGTCTCAGGCTGCAAAAAGCACACACGCACACCGTCGCTGAGACTAGCTTGGACTCCAGGTGCCCACGATCACAGGGCACAGCTTACGAAGGTCTCAGGTTGCACAACGCACACAGCGTCCCTGAGACACATCTGGAAACTTTTGTATTCCTGAGTTTCCACAACAGAGAACCAGCTCACCTCTGGCCCTTGGGGTTAAGTTACTTCAGGAAACAGCACAGCAAAGTCCTTTCAAGCAGGGGGACACAGCACACAGCAAAGTCCCTTTAGCCTCGCCTTGGGTAAAGCAGCAAACTGCAGGCCAGCCCCAGAACACACAGCAAAGGTCAGTCCTTTCCTTCAGTCTATTCAGCTGTTTCTTACTTGGCAGAAGTTACTCTTGATCACAAAGTAATTTCAGTCCTTTACAGTTTTGATCACTCCTGCGTTCAGGTGTCTTTGAAGTCTTTGTGTTTAGAGGGGCCCTAACCCCTGTCTGAACCGTTCTGGGTATCTCTCTGCCAGTGACACCTTATTCCTTTAATAGTGGGGGTCTGGATCCTTAAACACGCAGGGGATCGAGCCATTGTTTTATGGCGCAGCCCAGAACTCTTCACCGCCAGGGGTACTCCTCCCCCCCCTACACTCCAGATGCAGGTCAGCCTGTAGCTGTCTCACCTCCTCCCCTGGGTCAAGACATTCCTCAGATCCTATCACTTTCAGATCCAGACAGTCAATCCACCCCCAGGCAGAGACGCACAGAAATGTAAGGGCACAAAAACCTATCCACTTTTAAAAGAGGTGGTTTCTAAACACACAATTCAAAAACCACCTTCACAAAAAGATGTTTATTGATTTGTGAGTTCAGAGGTACTAAACTTCACCTCTCCATCTTAAGCCTTTGGGAAGATAGGCTGTAAACCTATTACACCGCCTCACCATTCTGTCCTATGGGCAAAATGGCCTTTCAACAGTCAAAAACGAAATGGAGAATATTTCACTGTCAGGACATGGTACACACCTCCGTACCTGTCCTACCTTTCACATACACTGCACCCTGCCCAGGGGGTACCTTGGGCCTACCATAGGGGTGTCTGATGCCCATAGAAAGGGAAGGGTAAGGCCTGGCTAGTGGGTGCATTTGTCAGGACTACATGGCAGTTTAACAAACTGCGCGCAGGCACTGCAGTGGCAGGCCTGAGTTCTCTCTTTAAGGCTACTTGTATGGGTGGCACAATTAGTGCTGTAGGCCCACTAGTAGCATTTGCATTACCAGCCCTGGCACAGAAAGTGCACTTTACTCGGGACTTTACTAGTAAGGCAAACATACCAATCATGGACAGCCAATTACCATTACACTTTACACAGGGAGCACTTGTACTTTGACACTGATCAGCAGTGGCAAAGTGCCCAAAGCATCTAAATTGGCAACACCAAGTCAGAAAAAAGGTCTAGGGGGAAAACAAAAAGTTTAAAGAATGTTAGAAATAGGATCTCTGGTTGGCTAAGGCTTGCGCCAAAGGCAGGCAGACACCACCACTCTAAGTCAGGGCTGGGGAGTTACACGCCAAGATAACCCCTGCTCACCCCTTTGGTAGCTTGGCACGAGCATTCAGGCTTATCCCGGAGGCAATGTGTAAAGCATTTGCGCACGCACCCAGCAACAACATCCTAGGCCCACCACAAAAGAAACTCCACACAAGGTTATATATAAAAATAGCCTTTGTATTCTCATAACACCTTAGAATAGTACTCACATATTATACACTGTGCCACCTGGCACTGGGCAATATTTACAAGGGATTATTTACACCTGACAGTGCCCACTGCACCACTGTCGGTACCATCACAAAGTGGAATGGAATAAATTTTTATATAGCGCGATAGCTACCCGCAGGCGTCCTAGCGCTTTAACAGAATACAAGTGGGTGGCGCGGGTCGAGGTTATCTCCTGAAGAAAAAGGTTTTTAATTTTCTACGGAAAAGCAGGATGTTAGGTTCAGATCGGATAGAGAGTGGGAGGGAGTTCCAGAGCCTGGCCGCGTTTGTTGAGAACATTCTTCCTCCACTTCTTTCTTTTTTTAACCTAGGAATGATGACTTGGAAGGCGAGGGTCGTCCTCTGCTGCCTGTTGGGATGATAGGGGGTGATTAAGGTGTGATTCAGGGTTGCTCCTTTCCTCCAGTAAGCACGGTGGGCGATGCACATGCTTTTAAAGTTGACTCTATCCTTTACTGGCAGCCAGTGAAGGGCTCTTAATTCAGATTTCACTGATTGCCGTCTGGGGATGCGTAGGAGAGTACGAGCCGCGCAGTTTTGGATAACCTGCAGTTTTTATAGGGTGGATTCGGGGGCTCCTAGGTAAAGGGCATTTCCGAAGTCTAGCCGGGAGAGGATTAGACCCTGGACCAAGATCTGTCTGGCCTTGAAAGGGAGGAGCGGTAAGATCTTTCGTATGAGTCTCATAATACCCATACAGGTGGCTGCTAGTTTGGTTGCTTGGTGGCCGAAGGTTAATGCGTTGTCCAGCCAGATGCCCAGGCTCTTGATGGAATTCACGGCTGGGGGTGCGGGGCCTAGTGTTGGCGGCCACAGAGAGTCGATGGATTTTTGGGGGGCGTTACCCAGCTCTGTTTTGTCGCCGTTCAGCTTCAGGTAGGACTGGCTCATCCAGGTGCATACTGCTTCCATATAGCCTCTGAGATCGCTGGAGTAAGAGGAGGGATGAGTCAGGGTAACCACCAATTGCGTGTCGTCGGCGTAAGACACGACTTGAACGACAAAAGGGCGTATTATTTCTGCAAGGGGAAGCATGTAAATGTTAAATGGTGTGGGGCTCAAGGACGAGCCCTGAGGAACCCCACAACTAAGTGGTTTGCTGGGCGAGGTGGTATTGCCCTCACAGACCCGGAAGGAGCGGCTAGAAAGAAAGGAGTGTAGCCAGGTCGCAGCAGTGGAGGTTATCCCTAGCTCTGACATTCTGTGGCATAAGATGTCATGATTTACAGTGTCGAAGGCGGCACTGAGGTCCAGTAAAATGATGGCCGCAGTGCCGTTCTGATCCACGATTTTTCTAGCTCCTTCTGTTACTGCTAATAAAGCAGTTTCCGTTCCGTGCATGGGGCGGAATCCAGTCTGAGAGGTGTCCAGAGAGTTGTTAGTTTCCAAGAATTCTGTCAGGCATTGGTTTACGTATTTTTCCGCGATTTTAGTCCTCCACGGTAGCAAAGAGATCGGGCGGTAGTTCCCCCGGATTCATCGGGTCTAGATTGGATTTCTTCAGGAGAGCCTTCACTATAGCTTGTTTCCACTTTGGTGGAACAAGCCCTACTGAGAGAGACTTGTTGATTAGGTTCAGAATAGTGGGGAGGATGGTGGGGGTAATAGTTTTTAGGAAACGAGCTGGGGCTGGGTCACTAGGGGATCCAGACTTGACTTTTAGTATTATGGATTCTAGATTGGTAGATTGCAGAGGAGGGAAGGTTTCCAGAGAAGTAGGAGGGGTGGGTCTGATATACTGTTGAGCCGATAGGGGGTGAGGGGATGGGGGTAAGGAGGAGTAGATCGTGGCTATTTTATTGTAAAAATAGTCTGCCTGTTCATTGCAGCGAGTTTGTGCGGTCAGAGGATCTGGAAGCTTGTCTGGGAGTTTTAGCAGATTTTTTGCGATCTGGTAAATTTCCTTAGGTTTGGATGCTGCTTCGTTAATCTTATTTTCGAAGAAACTGGCTTGGGCCTTTTTTATGGTGATTTTATAGAGTTTTAAAGACGCCCGATATTCAGTTTTGTGGTATGAGAATAGTCAAGGCGCCATTTCCGTTCCAGTCTTTGGCATTCTCTCAAGAGTGCGCAGGTCCTGGGAGTACCAAGGGGCATTTTTAGGTCTATGTTTGGATTTGATGTCCTTAAATGGGATAGTGGAGTCTAAAGAGGTGGTAATCCATTTATTAAAATTGTCGTTACTGATGATCGGATCGGGGTTGTTTTCCGGGGCAGAAACTTCCAGTGCGGAGGTCCACAGGTTGGTATTGAGTTGTGACCATTTGCGGTTTCTGCTTGGGGCAGGGAGTGGTGTGGGGCGAGATTCTGCTGGTGCCCAGGAGAATGGGATCATGAAGTGGTCTGTCCATGGGAGGGTGATGGGTGAATTAACTGTAAAACGGGTACAGTTACTGAAGATAGGATCCAAGAGGTGACCTTTTTCGTGGGTGGGTTGCAGAACTAGTTGCGGGAGATCTAGTGCTAGTAGATTATTTCGTAGTTCGGCGGCTGCCGAATCCAGGGGGTCGTCTAAGTGCACATTTAGATCGCCTAATAGAGTGTAATTAGGTGATGAGCAGATACCACTGGCTATCTCTGGGGCAAGTTGATTTATAAAATTAGTCGGAGTGCCGGGTGGACGGTAGATGAGAGTCCCTGAGAAGGTACAGGTAGGGGAAAAGTCCAGCGAGAAAGTGAGGTGTTCGCAGTTGGATAGATCAGTTGGAAAGGAGCGGCAGGTGTAGCAGTTTTTATAAAAAATGGCTATGAACTTAGTAAATGTAAAATTTAGCATAAACATAGAACACAACCAGTACTACTGGTAATCACTGCTCTTAGCATCAGCCTGTAACATAAACCACATTATGCACAGTATCACATTAGGCGCCAAACGCATTGTACGCCAACCTCGTCAGCATAAACACATTATGCACTTCTCTCACAAGTCTAAATACATTAGACCCCAACCTCCTAAGCATAACTAACTTAGGGAATAATTCTCACTAGCATAAACCATGATATGCAAAACAACCTCATAATCATAGAACATATCAACACAGGGTGCGTAAATCGTACTACAGGAATTACATTTCCTAGCACCAAAATCACATTAGGGCCTGGCGCCTGGCGCCCTACAATCCCAACAGCTAACCGGCCATCTCAAACAGGGGCTCAAATGCCATGTGTCACAACAGTCAAGGTGCGCTGCAAAGGCAGCGAAGGTCAAGGTGCGCACTTCAGCGCAGACCTAAACGTTGCAGCTGGCACTAAATACTGTGCAGCTGTGCAGGCAAAGATGGGGGTGAAGGAGTGCGTCCCACTCCTGGCTTAACCATGTCCCCAAATAACGAACAACTTAAACGGTGCAGCTGCACACTACTTGCTGGGCAGCTGTGAATGTAAAAATGAGGCATGGGCTCTCAATGGCCCTTAAAACAAATGTGCCTCCTTCGGTGGAGCCACATGGGGCTCTGTAAACAATTATGCAAAGCGTTGGAGCCACTCAGGCTCTAGAAATTAACATGCCCTCATGGAGCGCACTGGCTCCTGAAATAATCATGCCCAAGCGTTGGAGCCACACGGGGCTCGGAAAATAATTAATGTCCCCCTATCGTGGCAGTGGCCCGCAACTGCGGCGCCGCTGTGAAAACCAACACCATGCTGAAGCATGGAAAATGCTCACGGGCCCCTCCGGCCCTCTAAACAACAATGTGCTCCCTTCGTTGGAGCGACCCCCTATTAGGCAGGGGCCGCTCAGGAAATAGGTCGGGACACACAAGGACGAAGCCCCTACTCACCGGGGTCTGCTGGAGAACTCCTCTACTTCTGCAGTGATCTCCTTGCTCCAAGGACCGGCAGCATTTCTCCGAGGAGTCCGCGAGGCTCCCCCTGCTTGCTCCTTCACCCGGTCCCTCCCGGGGTACACAGGACTTGGCAGGGTAGCACGCGAGGCTCCAAACTACTTCCCCAGGCTGCTGGGGCATGCGCGGGACTTCCTCTGCAAAACCGGAAGTCCTGCCCGCCACCAGGCACACTGTTGCCTGACTTCCGCTTCGGCCGATAGGGTCCGCGGCAGAGATTTCTCTTCGGTTCAAATGAGGGGTAGGCTCCCTCGAGCGTGAAAATAAATGTAGCAGCGGGTGGGCACCCGCATTGGACTCAAATAAGCGGGGTGGGCACCCGTAGTAATTATAAAATAAAACGAAGACGCTGGGTGAGCACCTGCGCACTAAAAGATAAAAATAAGCGGGGTGGGCACCCGCCACTGCAGGCATCACGACACCAAGACAAAGCGCTCCCAGGCGCTAGGGGCAAAAGAACAAAGTCCGGTCTGTGGAAGATCAAGTCCTCTGGCGTCAAGAAAAGCAAAGAGGGTCCCAAGCAAGGTATCCAGGGGCAGGGCCGAGCCCAGGGAGGCAAGCCTTCCCCTGGGCCCCAGCAGCAGCACGCCCCTCGCAGATTCGAGAACAAGAACATTTTCATGGGGTCACAGCCCCTTTTTTATACACAAAATCCTTTGTCTCCAAAGGTGCAGGGAAGGGGCGAACCAGATGCAACTGGTTCCTGAGCACTTTGTTTTACTTAGCCCCTCTCCCTATTCACAGGACAGGCCAGGGACATCCGGCGCACCACAGGGGGTGGAGCCAGCATGGTGGAGAGAAAGCCCAGCCCTGTTCAGGTCCCAGGTGTACTCTTCCCTGCCATCAACATGCAGATCTCTCCATTCACCACCGGGGCAGACCCATCCTGACTCCTGGAGCCAGGCACACCAGCCAATCACAAGCCAGACAGTCACTTCACATTTATTACACAGACATGCCAGCTTCTAGAAGTGGCACTTCTACACTAGACACAGTAACGCCGCACACATCATTGCGCAGCCTTCAATCTCACGAGTTCGCACATACCAAACTCGACCCTGCACTCCTCTCACATCAGGACTTAACACCGTCACTCAGATCCCCCATGCATTCCTATGGGAGGGCAGGTCAGTCTCACTAAAACATACACAGAGCGCACGCACTTTCCACTGGGACACAGTGTAAAAGCGCCTAGAGGCCTAAAACCACTAATACAACATAGGAAAAAGGCTAGGATAAACGCAAAAAGTTTTAGGGGTGAACTTGCCAGAAGGGCTAAGTCCAACAAGTCTCTTTAGCCAAAAAGAGCCAAGTCCTTTATTGTTCGTGCAGTTACATAATCTAATGTACTAAAGTGTAACAGGTGTTCAAGAAATAATCAAAAACAGAGTGCACGTCTTACTCGACCATAAAAAGATTCACTGTTTCTTATGCTGTACTTGTACGTGTGAATGTAAATCTTTTTTTTTATTCTTACTGTTCTCAAACTAACAATGTATGTATTTCACTTTATTGTAGATGTGCTTTATATAAAGAGGTTATGGTCAGTTAAAGTGGAACACAATTTGCCTAATTGTAACATCTGGTTTTGACTTTCAGGATTTCTTGATGCAGCAAACTATGCTTAGGATAAAAGATCCTAAGAAGTCATTAGAATTTTACACCAAAGTTCTTGGAATGACGTAAGTAAACGATATCCCATAATTGCTGCTTTATTTCGGATATTTTTATCCATTACTTGGGTGTGTTTACATTAAAATGTATTGATTCAATGGTGCTAGTGTCCATATCCACATGCCCCATCCTCCACCATTGTACCTCCCTGCACGCGCATTCCTTGTTAATATTTGGCTGAAGCTCTACTTTCAGTCTTCCTTGCACTTCTGATATGTGTTCAAAACGCCCTGACCTTATGATATAATTTTAACCATGTCTGTACGTTTCACAACAGGCCCTCTGCTGTCCCCACCTAGTGAGGATTCTAGTGGCTTAAATAGTTGTAAGAATAGAAGTTTAAAAAAAAAAACCTTACACTGTGATCCAACTGGATCCTTGCACTGTTCCATCTCTCACAAACTCCCCCCATCCCCCCCCCCCCCATTGAGCACATACAACGAGAGTGTGAGAACCAGTAGGTAGAAACAACTAGAAAGAGGGAACGGGATTAGAAGAAACTCCTCACTTCTACTGGGCACAAACATCTGCTGAGCGAAGTCTGAGCTAAAGGCAATAGCTAATATGTTATCAATCTGCCTTGGAAGCCCTGCATCTTACTCGAACAGTGAAAAGGACACACCTTACCTGTATTACTGTGTCACCAACTTTGTGTTATTATTCAAAATGTATTATTCCTGATACCAGTGGCGTAACGAAACTTGAGGGGCCCCCCTGCAAAGCACAAGGAGGGCCCCCCCCCCCCCCCGGCGGCGCGGCCCACCATTTACCACTTTGCCCTACCACCCAGAAATCTAGCATATTTTGATTTGAAACCTCCAACATTTAAAGGAAGTGCCTCTATATGGTCTTTCTCTAACTTCTAATGAGAAAGTGGGAAACACTCTTAACATACAAGCTACACCATTTGTAACAATGCTGTCAAAAGCAGATTATTTAACTGAGCAGCAATGAGAGCAATACCAAGGAGCGATCCTATTGTCTCAGGAACTGCCTCTGGCTGAAGAATAACTATGAAGGGTCTGAAATAGAATTGACATTAATGGACAATATCTTGTAACTTTGAAAGACCAACCCAAACCTGAAATTCCATACAAACTCGACTGACAATGCACATGAGAAGTACACAAACTATAACTCCGTATCCTGTGAAAGTCAAGAGAAATAGACTGGTTAACTATCTGCATGCCACACACTAGCGACTGTCAAGGGTTGTGCATGATAATAACGTGACCTGAGGAAGCAATTTCAATCATAATGTCTTTATTAGTAAGCACTGCAAACAGGCAGGCAAATAAGGCTGAGGAAGAAAACTGTTTTGATGCTTCAGAACATTGATGCAGATGTCACCCTTCCATCCTCACCCCTCCATGCCACCCAGAGCCCCTGCTCTTTCTGGCATCCTCCTGGCCTCTGGAATGTCCTCCCAGAACAACTCCCGCTTTCATTATTAGTAACAAATGACATTTCAGGGTAAGAAAAAGGATTAACCGGCGTTGACTGTTTCGGCTAGGCCAGCAGCATGGCTCAGATTTGTTAGGACAGCAGCATGGCTCAGATTTGTTAGGACAGCAGCATGGCTCAGATTTGTTAGGACAGCACAGCAGCATGGCTCAGATTTGTTAGGACAGCAGCATGGCTCAGATGTGTTAGGACAGCAGCATGGCTCAGATGTGTTAGGACAGCAGCATGGCTCAGATTTGTTAGGACAGCAGCATGGCTCAGATTTGTTAGGACAGCAGCATGGCTCAGATTTGTTAGGACAGCAGCATGGCTCAGATTTGTTAGGACAGCAGCATGGCACAGATTTGTTAGGACAGCAGCATGGCACAGATTTGTTAGGACAGCAGCATGGCACAGATTTAGTAGGGCAGCACGGCACATAATTGGTAGTTCTAAGTTTGTTCAGCCCTCTGAATGCCAGCTTCACCAGCTGAGTGTGTTGGTGGAGTCTATTGTATCCGCCTTTATCAGCATTTGAAGATGAAAACCTTCTGAGGCCTGCCAGCCAGGAAAAATCTAACTACCTCCACCACATTAAGGGTGGCTACAATGTCTGAGGCTATCCTTGCTGACTCCTGGTGGGGGGGGGGGGGCTTCCTGCTGACCACCATATATTGTGGCGATAGGACCCTCAATCTGCCTTTATCAGCATTAGAAAATGCAGGTACACTCACTGAGCCCTTGGATCACACTTTACCACACTAAGGCTACACAATGGGCTACACAATGGGCAACGAAAACGTGCGACATTCACTCCCTCCGACCTTTGCTCACTCTTTCCAACCTTACTTTTATTTCCTTTCTTATTCGCTTCTTTCCTACTTCCCTTCTCACTCTCCACTCTTTCCATTTCTTCCCCTCTCTTCCTTCTCCCTCAACCCTTTCTGTAGCTCCATTCTTCTTTGTTCCTTCTCTTCCTCCCTTGCAGTCTTCTTTCTGTGCCTCATCTCTCTCCCCATCTCCTTGCAAGCTTCCTTCCTTCTCTCCTTCCTTCATTTATGCTTTACCGCTTTTCTTCCATACTTAACTTCCACCCTCCTTTCTTCTTTCCACCACTCCATTTTCCTTTCTTCCGCCCTCCCTTCTACTCTCCTAACTGTTGTCTCCCCACCTCTCCTTCCTTCCATTCCGCTCTGTCCTTCCCCCCCCCCCCTTTCTGTCTTTAAGTGCCCCTCCACCCCTCTTTTTTCGCTCCCACTCTTGTTACGTAGCTGCACGTCTGGCCCAGCTTCATCTGAAGTGCAGCAGACATCCACTAAGGGTTTCTCGTAAATCATTTAGCATTGTTTTGTTCTGGTCTCGTATGTAATTGACAGCTCGATTAATATTAACTTGCTTTATAAACTGTTAACTCATTTATTGATGCCACTTGTCAGACTGGCAATGGGGCTCATGTCCATTTAGAACAAAGAGAATTTAAGACAGTAAGTAAAGACAGGTGTAAGACACATAACTGACACGAATCAACTGCAATTTAAAGAAATCTGACTCTAAACTGCTTGATGCACAGCCAGGCAAAAAGGCAGCGCTACTTCATGATGTCAATGAGCTACAATGATATCCACACAAGTCTCCAAGGAGCATCATTTAATCATTGTAGTCGAATACCTCCTACCTTGAAGGAACTGCACTGGCTTTCCATTAAACTAAGAATTACGTTCAAAGGTAATGTATACAAATCATTTCAAGTATATGGTCCTTTCTATCTTAGTAACTTGACCCCAAATGTAAAACCGGAAACAACCTGAGGTCGAGCAGCACAAGTCCTCCAATAGTCCCATGTGCAGATGAAAGCAGCATGCGGAAAACAGTGAGAGCTCAGGGGATGCTTTTTGCAATTCCTTGCACCACATCCTTCAAGTCACCGCCAAACTTTATTCCTCAAAGTACTGAAGAAAAAGTTATTCAAAGAAACCTATGACCATGAGCAGACACTATTCAGGACCACCCATCACCCTTTATAGTAGCGCTCCTCACGGTCCGTTGGCTCATAGTGTAGCTCCCACAAATATCCATCTCAAATATACACCCCTAACAGTTGCGCACGTCAGTCTTTAAGCCGAATGTTTATACTGTGCATTCCTTCTCTCTCCTACTCTAAGTGCAAAGTTTACTTAGCAATAGGTTAGGGAGTTACAAAAATTATAAAACCAGTACATAACTAGAACATTAAAGGCAAGTGAACAAAGTGTGTAACTTTTCTTGGAACCAAATAGAAGCTTCACACTGCAAGTTTTCCACTATTTTTCAAGGCACCTCCCCCCCCCCCCCACCCCCCCCCCCTTCCCTCGAATGCCCACTCCACACCACTGAGATTTTTGCTCTACTATAAAATTACATCACGATTAAATCAAGTAGCAAGTGAAAATTCACGGCTTTTGTTAACACTACATGCAACCTGTGGAGCGGCTAAATTAATCTTAGTTACGCAAATGGCTTTGGTAGTTGCATCTGGTGTCAAACAAATGGAAATATCTGACAATTGACTGATTGTCCAGCCCTTAGTTTCTTGGCGTCAGTTTCTATCTGGAAATACCCAATAGTTGCTAATTAATGCTGCCTATATACAAAGTGCAAAACAAGTGTAATATATGGCCAGTCAAGGGATGTACGTAACCCTAAGCCAAAGGAAGTGACTGAGCGCTCATTATTCCTAGGTCAGTGTGCAAGTAACTCACAGTCTAGGTATACTCTTTGCCTTCGGAGGCCTGTTGTCCTCTTTATTCCATTATACAATCAAGAGTGCAAGTCCCAGAATGTAAAGTAAAAGACTGGGTGAGCTACTCACTCGTGGGCTGGGCGAACTTCAGCACTCTGAAGCAATATTTGTCACCTCCCCTAAAACGGCGCAATTTACAAACGCCCTCATTGCAGATTCGCTATCGTAGCTTTCAAGTAATCAGGAGCTACATGCCACAGCTTCAGTCAGGTCTGGTTTTTTGTCAACCATACTTTGTATGTAAGATTAGAAAGGACGCACATTTTTAAAAGGATACCGAAACTACAAACACCAGCACATAAAGTAGAAATGGAAACACGGGCAAGTTGAACACTTCACAAATGGAATAGGTTACATTTAACAGCTATATAGGTGCCAAGTTTCCCAAGTCCATTCATGGCTAGCTCGGCAAGTTCCTTTTTTTCTTCTTAGACTTCTGTGACTTGTAATATTATTTAACCCAAAATAAAAATAGGACTAAAAGTCCCAAAATTCTAAGGAAAACCCGGGACCATGCTAACAAATCGCCTGTGGACCTAGGAAAAATGGTAGGTATGAATTGGTAGCTGGATATCTTTTGTATTCTAGGGCAACCTGTCCAAGAATTGTATCTTTGTCCTATCAGATGTTATGACTACTTCACTCAATAGTCTTTGTGTTTCGACCTTGGAGGGGTGAAAGGCTAAAGACTCATTGCTTGGGGCTGAAATAAAAAAAAAAAATTCCATGCTGTGCCTTAACTGGTTTACAAGCTCCCGGTTCTGAATAAGTCGTAATTATTAGGCATGGTGCTTTCAGTTCGGAAGGAATTACCCATTAGTGCCATAATGTAGTCATTTGTACGCCATATATTCCTTGAATACTAAATGAAAAAGTTATTTCTAATCAAGGAAATGAAAGGTAAACTGTAGTTTTGAAACGTCCAGCAGTACACACAGCTCACCTTTACGAATAGTGTGCCTATCACAGTATGCACTTCACTGGACTGTTGATAAATGAATATGAGGTTTCTAAGGACTCAGTGTATCGCGCGGCATGCGCTGGCTTGGCCGGGCTCGACTAGGGGTGAGCTGAGCTGGGCTGCCTGGAAAGTGGAGCCCCGGCCTGCATGCGCCTGAGCCAAGCAGGTCCGGCCTGCACTGAGTGCTGCCTCTCTTTCAGCTTTGCAGGCGGGCCGTGAGCTGCTGCGACAGTGGGTAATTACCGCAGAGGCGGGCTGACCGGGCCTGGTCGCCCGCTCACCCGCCCCCGGACTCCGCTCCGATTCCAGTCACTGCAGAATTCTTCTGTTCATTAAACTTTTTGCAGCACTTTCAAGGAAAGCGCTGAAAAGTATAACGAAGAGAAGAAATCTGCAGTGCAGTGGAGTGGAGTGGCAGGGCCCCATACCAGGATTCCATTCCATTGCCCACCACCCACCTCTCTGAGACAGTGACTCTCCACTCCGATGGACTGTGAGCAGCACCACACCACCAGGGCAGTGGCTCGCGTTTCGGATCACTACTCCTGACCCGCCCTGCCTCGGACATACTCCCGACACGACACTCACCTGCCGCAGAAGACAGGACGAGACTAGCCACCAGGCAGGGGCTAGTACTAGTAGTACTCTAGTATAATTTTCCTGGCACGGCGCGGCCGCATCCTTCTCAGGAGTCAGCACTTTTCATTACAATGCGCATGACTGTGGCACCAGCCCGCCCTCACCCTGAAGACGCGGCACCGCGCGCGCAGACGCACCATTTGATTGAGTACGGGCGTACTGCGCACTAACTATTTAATTTATTAATTAAATAGTTAGAGACCGTCACCGTGGCTTGCGCGTACAGTTTAATTATGGGGACTTGGGGAGGCCTCTGGCCATCTGCGCTGTTAACTTGAGCACCATTTTTGTAATGTTGGCCCTTCCTTCCTGATGTGCCCCCCCTTCACAGAAGACAACTCTCTGGGTGTGTTAGAAGGATTTATTCTAGGTCAACATATACACAGCAGGAGCGCCGATCTGGAGCTCCGATCGCTATTCAAATCGGCGCGCTAATGCCGATTCCAAGATGGCCGCCGCCGGAAGTCCGGTGACGTCACGCGCTGGGCGCGCTGCGGACTAGACCGCAACACCACATCTCCCTCCTTTGCAAACACAAAAGTCTCAGTCTCAGTTTCACACCAGAACAGTCTTACTTGTGGTCCAGGCTGAACTCCTCGAATCTTCGTGGTAGCATTATTCTCCTTCCGCAGCGTGTCCTCCTGCTTCCTGCGCCTGCGGTAGGGGTGCTGCTCCCCCCACTCGGGATCGCCTCCCCACTCGCTTCTCGTGGTTCAAGACCACCCAACTCTGTCCCTCGGTCACCTAGTCCTGGAGTCTCGGCACCTCCACTTCTTGGACTCCAGGCTCCTTTGGGAACGCTTCCTGCTTCTCCCTCCGGTCTCCTACACTCCCCCTTGCCCGCCGGTGTGGACTCAGCTCCAGCCCTGCTGTCCGGCTCCGTGTTTAGCTCGGCTTCATCGGCCCTGGTACATCTAGCCATCCGGTCTTGTGCCCATATCTTCCCGTCGCTCAGTAAGGCTGATGTGGAATAGGGTTCCACCACTTGGAATGGGGGCGTGAACTTGCTGTCCCCCTTCCTACCCGGTGCCGGCATTTTCACCCTTACCCACTCTCCTTTCTCCAGGGCGACTTCCTTGGTGTTATGCCTAGCGTCGTAGTAGTTAGTGTACACCGCTTGTGCCTTCTCCAAGTTCCTGCGCACCACCGCCGGTGACCAACGACTCTGCACAGTGAGCTTCTTCCAGGCCACATTGTCTCGGGTGAACGGTTCTCTTCCTCTCAGTATGCGGAATGGGCTGTAACCTGTGGACGAGGGAGTTATCCGGTAAGCCCATAGCAGGCGCTTGAGTTCCTTCTCCCAGCTTGCTCCCTGCCCGATGGCCGCTTGCACTGACCCCATTATCACCCTGTTGAATCTCTCTACGGCTCCGTTCCCCGCTGGATGGTACACAGGCGTGCGCCTGACCGTTATCCCGTTTCTGTCCATGAAGGCCTCCCATTTTGTCGACGTGAACTGTGGACCGTTGTCACTGAGGATACCTTTGGGGATTCCTTCTCTGATGAACACCTCCGTGAGGAATCCCAAGATAGTGTCAGTCTCTGCGTTTTCGTCCACATGGACTTCCAGCCACTTCGAGTACCTGTCCACGACCACGGTGAGGTACTTCTGGTTGCCACTGGCGTCCTGAATGGGGCCCAGAACATCTATAGAGATCTCTTCCCACGGGTTTTCCGGGCAGTTGAAGTGTCCCAGTGGTGGACGTAGCATTTTCTGCGTCTTGTCAGCGTTGCTGCATTGCTCACATGACCTGACGTGCCTTTCCACGGCAAGGTCCAACCCCGGCCACCAATAATCCTCCTTCACTCTTCCCTTCGTTTTCACGATACCCAAATGACCTTTGTGTGCCAAGGCCACCACTCTGGGTCGCAGCGCCAACGGGGGTACTACTTTGTTGCTCCGGAACAGGAAACACGGGTTGTCCCCCAGCGACAGTTCTTCTCTGACCTCCCAGTATTGGTTGAGTTCTTCTCCGAGCAACCTCTTCTCCGGCCACCCCTGCGTCACATATGTCTTGACGGCCTTCACTTTCTCGTCAGACTCGTACTCTTCTTCCCTTTCCTGCTTGCTGATGGCCCTTTCGTGATCGCCCATGAACGCTACGGCGTACTCTGCCCAATTTTCTGCGTCTTGCGCTTCTGCTGATTCCTTCGCGGCCGCTCTGCTCAGGTAATCCGCCACTCGGTTCCTGGTGCCTGGGATGTACTCTACGTCGTACACGTAGTCTAGGAGCCGCAGTGTCATCTTTGCGATCCTTGGCGTAGCGTGCTCATGGCCGTTGGATGTGAGGACCTTTACTAGGGGTTTGTGGTCTGTTCGTAAGAGGAACCGTCCTCCCCACAAAAACTGTCGGAACCTTTCCACCGCCCACACGACGGCTAGCATTTCTTTTTCGATCACACTGAATTTGCATTCATTGTCGGCCAACGTGCGGGGCGCGAAGCTGATCGTCGCTGTCACTCCTTGTGCAGACCTTTGCGTTAGCACGGCTCCTAAGCCTCGGTCGCTCGCGTCGGTGGTCAGAGTCGTGGGGGCTGCTGGGTCGAATCCTTGAATGGGTATGGCTTCGCATATTTCTCTTTTCATCCCCTCGAACTCCATCTGTTGTTCCTCCTTCCATGCGAACGCCGTTTTGTCCTTCAGGATCGATCTCAGGTGGTATGTCTTCGATGCAAAGTGGGATACGAACTTGCTATAGAACTCGGCCATCCCCAAGAATGTCCGTACTTCCTCCTTGGGTGTGGGTGCATCCCTGATGGCTGCCACGTTGGAGGCTTTGGGTTTTATGCCTTCCTGGCTGATTTCGTGCCCTAGGTACGTGACACTTTCCAGTCCAAACTTGCACTTGTCCCACTGGGCCGTGAGCCCGTTCTGCTCTAGTACTGTCAGGACGCCTGCTAGCCTCCGGTCATGTTCTTCCTTGGAGGCGCCCATCACCAAGATGTCGTCCTGGAAGAACTGGATTCCCTCCATCTTGTTGAACAGGCGGTACATCAATTTTTGGAAGACTGCCGCTGCCGAGGCAAGTCCGAACGGCATCCGTAGGAATTTGTAGCACCCGAACGGTGTTATGAACGATGTGAGGTGGCTGCTCGATTTGTGGAGTGCGATCTGGTGATACGCAGACGTCAAGTCTACTGTGGAGAACCACCTGGCGCCCTTGGTCTTGGCTAACATCTCGTTGATGCGGGGAAGCGGGAACTTATCCACCACGATGTTTTTGTAGAGTTCTCAGAGGTCTACACACAACCTCACCTTCCCGTTCGGCTTCTGCACCACTACTAAGGGGGCCAACCATTCCGCGTTGTCTATGGCTTCGATGATCCCGTTGTCCTCTAATCTCTGCAGTTCCTCCTGTACTGCCTCCCTGGTACGGAACGGGATGTTTCGCACTTTGTGGGACACCGGTCTGGCTCCTTCCTTGAGGTTAATTTTGTGCGTGAACTTGGTGAGCTTCCCTATGTCGTCTCTGAAGACTTCTGGGAACTCCTCCTTCCACTGCCTTGCTCCCACTCCGGGGTCTTCTTCCATCATGAGTACCTGTATACGGCCTCCCGGGTTCAGTTTTATTCCCAGCTTCCCTTGATCTCTCCATCCCAACACAGAGGGTCCCTTTTCTGCCACGTACAGCTTTCCTTCGCACGTTCTGCCCTTGAACTCAAATGTTAGGGGGCAGTACCCTACCATGGGTATGGGTTCCCCTGTGAATGTCACCGGATGGATGTCCGTTGGGCGCAGTTGGTGGGTGTTAGCCGGTGCGAAATCCTCTTCCCATATCTTTCTCTTTATGATCGTGTAGGGGGAACCTGAGTCGGCGACCATGGTGACTCCCACTCCCCCGATGGTCATGTCACACTTCGGTTTCTTGTCGACCGCGCCGTCGATCCCCAGGATCTGGTCTTCAATCATCAAGATCTCATCGTCCTCTTCTTGACATTCCTGCTCTTCCTCCTTGCCCAACTCCTGTGCTACGTACTTCACTTGCTGCCTTGACGTTTTCCTTCGACACACTCTTTCATAATGACCCATCAGACCACAGTATGCACACTTTGCTCGGAACGCTGGGCACCCCTTGTCGTTGGCGGCGTGTTTTTCGCTGCCACATCTGTAGCACGTGTTGGTGCTCCCTTGTCCCTGTGTCTGCTGTTTCGCGCCCCGGGCTTCCTGTACTGTCGCGTGTTGTGCTGCTCTGCCGTCTGTCTCTCGCTGCTTTTCCTGTCTTCTATCCTGCACACCGCTTGTTCTGGGAGTCGGTCCTTCTTTGCTGTCTCCGCGCACCTCTTGGACATTTCTGCTTTCTTCACCATGGCTATCACGGTCTTAAGGGGTTCATCTCCATTAGCCCACAACTTATCCTGGATGGACGCGTTCGCTGCATGCATTACAATTTGGTCTCTGATCAACTCTTCCTGGAAGGTTCCAAATTTGCACGTTAAGGCAAGTTTCTGTAACGCCGCCACATACTGATCAATCGTTTCCCCTTTCTGTTGCGCTCTGTGGTAGAAGTTGTACCTGTCGACCGCTACGCATACGGTTGGCCGGTAATGGGCGTCCATGTCGTCGATCGCGTGCTGAAACACATTATCGTCTGCCGCGGGCCGCACTACCTTCACCAAATCGTCGTACACTCTCTGGCCTGCCGGGCCCAAATGGTGTAGCAGTATCCTCTTCCTGCGCGTGCTTGGAAACTCTGCTCCGCTCTCCTCCTCTAGCGCGAACAAGAAATTCAAGAAGTACGGCTTCCAATCCTCCCACGGCATATCCGGAACCCCTGCTTTCGTGAGGAAAGGTACCGGGTTTGGCAAACCTGTCGATGTGGCACTCATCGTGATTCTTGCCTCCGTTCGCCGCTGTCTTGGGCTCGAGCTCCTCGACCCCCGGGTGCTGTTGGGGCTGCTTTCACCGGGGTTGTCTTCTCGGTCGGAGTTGCCGCTTCTCCCGTTGCGTCCTGTGACCCCCGCCACGGTGGGTGCGTGCGCTTCACCACGCGGATTCTCTGGCGCCGTTCCGCTCCGCTGGGCTGCTGCTGACCGGGGCCGGGCTCTTGAGTGACCCGTCGGACTAGATGCGCGCCCTCCTCTGCTCTCCGAGACACTGCCGCGCTCCTGCTGGTCGGGGGTGTGACCGTGGATGTAGATGGCGCGATAACCACGAGGCACACTCTGTGGAGGCAGCGCTGGGCCGTTTCACCTCCTCGTCGCCATTGTAATGTTGGCCCTTCCTTCCTGATGTGCCCCCCTTCACAGAAGACAACTCTCTGGGTGTGTTAGAAGGATTTATTCTAGGTCAACATATACACAGCAGGAGCGCCGATCTGGAGCTCCGATCGCTATTCAAATCGGCGCGCTAATGCCGATTCCAAGATGGCCGCCGCCGGAAGTCCGGTGACGTCACGCGCTGGGCGCGCTGCGGACTAGACCGCAACACCACAATTTTATTTGCGAAGACTGAGGCTTGCTTGCACTGCAGCAGTCTCCCACCGCTGAGAGTGAGGGGACCCCTGGAGCGTGGGGGCCCCCCGCACTGCGGGGGCCTGTCTTATGCTCCTGCCTGATACTGAAATATAACTAGAGGGGATTCTCTTTTTATATATGTTCATCATCAGAATTTCTCTTCTCTTATTAGTAAGAAAAGTACCACAGGCTTCTTAACTGTGTGTTTTCTGATCAAGATAACTTAGTTTCTACTGGACTGTGTTACTGGAAAAAAAATGATGAAGCATATCAAACTTCTTCCTGTTCAGTCACATCATCGTATCCCAAGGTTAAAAGCAATTATCCTTAAAGCTTTTAGCAATGCACAAATCCTAATGTTCAAATAGTTCTAAGTTACGTTTCTCAAACAGCATAATGCTAGGAATTGTTCCTTGTATTCAGAACTGTCCCCTAGCACATTGTTTCCCAAACTGGGGGTCAGTTGACAGCCGATTTCTGGTGGGTCGCCAAAGTCCAGGCAACAAATAAAGATACCTTTAAATTCAGTCAAATGTCAGGCTATGCGTTCTGCTGATTATTTGATTACAGGAAGACTGGTGTTTATGAACTCCTCTCACTTTGCAGTCCGAGAAAGTGAAATAAAGTGAATCCTGCTTGGGCACATGAAGTGGAAAAGGAGAGCTGGTGGATGTTCTTTTTTCCTAACACACAACAAAATATAAATACCTGTAAATGAACTGTACCCATCCAGCGCTTAATAAGGCAAAATGAAGCACATTTTTAGGTCGAGCCTAGACAGCGCGCATGCACTCTCTGCAAGACCTGTTGTAGTCCATAAAGGAGTTTGCACCCGCCTGCTGTTAACAATTGGTTCAGTCCAATGTCGCTCTTCGTTGCTGCCTATTAAGTAGTTAAAGCAGCGCTATGTCATTTCTGTTTTTGGCAGAGGAGCACTGCCCACGTTCAATTTCCTTCTGCTTTAATTGTTCATTTGCTGTTTCAGAGAACTATTTTGTCTAATAATTGCAGCGTGGCATGCCGAACATTATTGTCAGATATGGCAACAGCGACTTTCTTTTGTTATGCGCAGCCGTCCTGGAAATATATTTTAAGGCGCTGCGCTTTTTTACTTGTTTCATTGGCAGTGACATAAACTATGACCATGCTGGCAGCCTTGGTGTGTGTTGGCCATCTGAGTCTCCCATTTCCCGTCTGCCTTCTCCCTGTCTGCACCCAGCTTAAATACTCTTCTTATTATTTTGAAAAGGACAAGCCTCCCATTGAATTAAGTCAAATGCAAGAATTTATATATTTGCTTTGTTGCACATTTGTGTAGATCTATAAAGCGTTCTAAATTACGTAAATGCTTTTAAGCGTTATTTTGCTGAACTATCAAACCATAATAAAACATTTGTTATATAATACTTTTGTGAAAACGATACTAACTACAACGTCCATTTATAAATGAATGCACTCAAATAAGTATATGAAATGCAATGGAAAGTATTTAAACAGAAAATGCAAAGATTGTCACACGCTTTGGAGAATAATGCAAGCCTAAGGAGCATTAATACCGGTCTGTAGAGCCAGATGGCACTGGTAGTGTGGTTATTTCTTATTTAATCTTGGCACTCTTCTTATTCAATGTTCTTTATTGGGAGGGGTGTTAGGAGAGGGACCCAAGTACCTAGAGGTTTAAGCTTGTTCTGTATTTAGCTATGATTGGAGAAACCCACAGAGTATTCGGGCTGTCCGAGTACCACTGAATCAGAAGTTGATGCCCCCACTCAACCATCTAAAGGAGTTATTTTGTACTCCATGACTTAGGATGTCAAGGGTGTGAGCTTTTAAATATTTTACCTCGCATGGAGTACTCCAAGACTTATGTTTACTCCCTCTGAAAACGTACATTAAAGGGACTCTTCTTATCTTGCCTAACATAATTAAAGAAGATGGGGTGGGTCATTAATCCTGCTCTGACTCTATTCTCTGTGCGGCCTAGCTGCTGCTGGTCAGAAGCAGGAAGGATCGGGAGAGGACGCGGTGAGTTAAGTGGGGGTGGGGCTGAGTTTTGTGGTGTAGTTAGGGTTGGGGGTAGTTCTTCAAGGCTGGGGGTGAGGGTCGTTTTTAGGGCTTAGGGGAGGGCGGATTAGTTTTTAGGGCTCGCGGGGGGTCATTTTTTTTTTAAATTAGGGGTTGGGTCTCAGGGCTGTGGAAGGGGTCGAGGTAGTTTTAGGGAGAGCATGAGGGGTGTGGGTCGGAGTAGTATATGTTAAGGGGCAGGGTTTTATGGCTCAGGCAGGGGAAGGGAATGGGTAGTCGGGGTAGATTTTAGGGCTTGGGGGAGGGTGGAGTAATTTTTTTAATTGGGGTTAAGGGTTTTAGGCCTCAGGGCAGTGGAAGGGGTTGGGGTAGTTTTAGGGACAGCGTGGGGGTTGGGGTAGTGTAATTTAGAACTTAGGTCGGCGAGTCGGAGTAGTGGCAACCTTAGCCACGCATACCCCCTTACCATTCATGCCTTTACCACAAAATTACATGGTAAAGGAACGCATGATTAAGACTCATTTGAGGTTCGGGCTGTGTGGTAGAGGCACGCTTGGTTTAGCCATGCATGCCTCTATCATACAACTGGTCTGGTAGATAGCAACTGCGGCTCAGTGAACCTCTGCTGACGCATGGTTTTGGTGACTCTAAACCTTAAAGTTGTTCAAGATGAAAGATGGGTATTTCAAAGCCACCTGACATGAATCTCAAAGTTGTCGCCTGCAGTGAAGTTGGCCGCTGAACAATGTAATACCACCTTGATGGGCAGTGAAGGTGAGATTAATACTGAACTATTCTTGAGGTATTTCCATCTGGTAAAGGGAGGTTCTCTTCACAAAGTACACAAAGTAATATTCCTCTTTGAATAACCTAGGCAGGAAGGTGCCCTTGATGTGTTCTACAGTCCCTCTTGCCTGCAGTGACAGTCATTGCTTGCTTTGTCCACCACAGTGGGTGCAGCCGTGTACTTGTTAGAACACATTTTGCTGTCTGATTGTTTTCTCCGTAAGCAATAATTCTAATTTTAAATCGAAGATTTCTTAGTATTTTATATCCAGGGCTTGTGAGGTGTCACCCTTGGGAAGTGTTGCTGCTACTGGGTGTCTTTCCATTTAGAATATTTGGTAGCCCTGTGTTGCAACACCAGCCTCGTAAACCCGAGGCATGGGAATTGTATTTTATAATGCAACAACCTTTTTGCTTACTGAAATATCATAGTTTGCACATGTAGTAGAGCAATTTGACACAGGCTTGTGGACAGTGAAGCTTTACTGTATAAGACTATAACGGTTCAAATACTGTTTTGCTTGTTTAACAAGTCATGGCCAGTCTTAGACAGCTGGATTGCGAACAAGCCTGGGCTGATGCAAGTGCCCCGGTACTAAGGGTATTTGTTTAGGGGGCTCCTGGAGCATCCAGCTTCTTGTAACTTGATAGAGAGACAAGGCTGACCTACCTTCTAGGGCCACAAAGACTTACTCCTAAGGTGTTGCTCCCTCGGTGGGCCGATGGCCAGCAGCAAGTTGAATTGGACAAATGTGCTCAGTGCCTGCAGATGCAGGGAGATGGCTCCTCCACCCCAAGGGAGATAATAGCTGGTTGCCGAAGTGCTGGGCAGTCCTCCAAGTGTTGGGGATGATACGCATCTGCAGAACGAATTGGGTCTTTGTTACTGTCAAGGAACAAGCAGCCAGGCAGGGTTGGCACCAATTGCTGTACAGGTCCTTAAATTTTCCGGTGTCTTCTCTTCTTTGTCCTCTTCAGTTCCCATGAAGTCGAATCTGAGGACTCAATTTAGGGGTGTTTAGGGAAGTATATGGTAGTAGCCAATGGTCTATCTGCCATTGGAGAGACTACACCCCCTATATGGCCACTAACTGTGGGGATTGTGCAGCCCTAAGGGTCACATAATACATGCTGCTGCCCTTAAGGCCCTGCGCACCAGGGGTACCAATTACCAGGGACTTACAGGAGAGCTGAAGTTCTGCCAATTGGGTTACAGTTAATACTTGTTTTGTTCTAGGGAAAGAGCAGTGGCCCTGGGGCTTGGTTAGCAGGGACCCAGTGCACTTCGAATCAAAAGCATCAGTACCAATGGACAAAAAGTGGGGGTGACCAAAAAGAGGCACTTTTCTACAGCTGTTGAACCCCTTCGCAGCTAGGCCTCCCACCCCCCTCCCTTGCCCCCCCCCGTGCTAAGCCTTTTTTGGGGGGTATTTGGGGTAGTTCGCGTTTGGGCCCCTGTAACTTTTTGACCACATAGCTATCCACGCCAAATTTGCGTCCTTTTTTCCCCAACATCATGGGGATTCTAAAGGTACCCAGGGTTTGTGGATTCCTTTGGAAGGGACCCAGAAGTTAGCCAAAATACAGCGTGGTGTTTTTTTTTGTTTTTTTGGGGGGTGAGTGGGGATGGGGGAAAAAGGGCTACAGATGAAAGCATCTGTTTTTTTCCCTACAAATGGTATAAAAAAAAAAGGTTGTGGTGCTGAAATCGCCATCTTCCCAGCTTTCAGGGACAAGCAGACTTTTGTCAGAAAACCAACATTCTTTACACAGTTTTGTCATTTTTCTGGGACATAGCCTATTTTTGCTATTTTTTGTTCTTTCAACCGCTTTCCAGTTAATGGTAGCAATGGGTATAAAAGCTATGATGGATCCTGGAAAGCTATACATTTTAGAAAAGTAGACAAAATTCTGAATTCAGCAAGGGTTCATTTGTGTAGATCCTTCTAGGTTTCTTTATAGAAACTAACCGTTGAATATAGGAAAAATTGAACATTTAGTTGGAAAAAACAGCCATTTGTGTCAATGTTTTCACCTGTAACTTCGTCGAATTATGACAGCTGTTTGAAAGCAATATACCGTTACATCCGCTGGACCTTTCTGGTTGTGGGTATATATAGGACTTTAGGTTCACCAAGAACCCGACGAACCCCGAGCCAATAACTGAGTAGCATCTTGCAATGGTTTTTTATTATGTACCGGGTATATAGCAATTGATTTGGGAAAATATATACATGGAAAAATCGGTATGAAAGACACCTGTGTATTTCTGAAATTGTAACAAAATATAGAGTTTAGAAACTGTAGATATGTGCACATTTCTGAAATTGTGAGTACCCATACTAGCATGAGAATTAAAGGTCATTTTTCAAAATTACTTCTTTTTTACATATTGTCTTTCATTTGGAAGGCAGAAATTTATCGAAAGTCAATAGGTAATAGCTGCTGTACAATTCTGTGTTACCCTAAGTCTCCCGTTAAAAATGGTACCTCACTTGTGTGGGTAGGCCTAGTGCCCGCGACAGGAAACTGCTCAAAACTCAACGTGGACACACTTAATTTTTACAGTGAAAACTGACCCTTTTTTGTAGAGTGCCTAGCTGTAGATTTTGAACCATAGCTCTGGCTGCACCTAGGGAAACTAGCAAACCTATACTTTTTTGAAAACTGGACACCCAGGGGAATCCAGGATGGGGTGACTTGACTGGCTCTCACCAGGTTCTATTACCCAGAATCCCTTGCAAACCTAAAAATGTATTTTTTTTTAAAAAAAACACATTTGCCTCACATTTCTGTGGTGGAAAGTTCTGGAATCTGCGTGGATCCACAAAATTCCCCCAACCCCGCGTTCCCCAAAGTCTTCTGAGAAAACCGCTACCTCACTTGTGTGGGTAAGCCTAGTGCCCGCGACAGGAAACGGCCCAAGACGCAACGTGGACACCACATTTTCATAGTGAGAACGGACCGTTTTTTTGCAAAGTGCCTAGTTGTAGATTTTGAACCCTAGCTCTGCCGGCACCTAGGGAAACCTAGCAAACCTATACATTTTTGAAAACTAGACACCAGGGGGATTCCAGGGATATATGGCTAGTGTAGATCCCCCAACGTTTTCTTACCCAGAATCCCCTGCAAACCTCATTTAGCTGAAAAAATCACTTTTTCCACACATTTTTGTGTGGGAAAGTTGTGCCATCAGCAGGCTGACACAAATTTCCTACCACCCAGCGTTCCCCCCCAGGTGTCCCGATAAAAATGGAGCCCTTGTGTGGGAGGCCCAAGTAACCGCGACAGGCAAGGGCTCAAAACGTATTGAGGCGACATCAAAATGGCCTATCACAAAACGACCTGGCTTTGCAAGGGGGGGTCACCTGGGTTTTTGGCCCTGTGCTCGGCGGCAAGCTAGGGAAACCTACCAAACCCACACATTTCTGAAAACTAGACACCCGGGGGATTCCAGGGAGGTATGGCTTGTGTGGATCCTCCCAACGTTTTCTTATCCAGAATCCTGTGCAAACCTGAAATTTAGCTGAAAAAATCACTATTTCCACGCATTTTTGTGGAAAGTTGTGGCATCACCGGTCTGACACATATTTCCTACTACCCAGTGTTCCCCCAGGTCTCCCGATTAAAAACGGTGCCGCACTCGTGTGGGAGGCCCAAGTACCCTGCCCCATCTGCCTTCCAGGGGGAAGAGAGAGACTGTAGCATTTTTTCTTTTGGGTGGGGGTCTTTGCATGCGCATTCTGGGCAGCCCCCACCCCTATGTATATATAAAAACAATAATCCCTGGGGCCTAGTGGGCTTTCTGCCCCCCCGAGGGGCAGATCAGGGGCTATTGACCCCATCTGCCTCCTGGGGGGGGGGGGCAGAAAGTCTTATTCTTACTTTTGGGGGAGGGGGGCTTTGGCATGCCCATTCTGGGCAGCCCCCACCCCTGGCGCATACAAAAAAATCTGTGGCGTCTAGGGTACTTTTTGCCCCCTGGGGGGGCGGAAAGACTGGAATTGTGTGGGGGGTAGGTGGGGGCATTTGCATACCCATCTTTGGCAGCCCCCACCCCTAAATCGTAAAAATAAAACCCTGGCGTCTAGTGGGCTTTCTGCCCCCGCCGGGGGGGGCAGATTGGGGACTACCGCCCCATCTACACCGGGGGGGGGGCAGAGACTGTAATTGTGCAAGGGGGGGTTGGGGGCTATGGCTGGTTTCTAGTGGTATTTCTGCCCCCTAGAGGGGGTAGAAAGAAAGACTGGAATTTTAAGTTAAATGTAAAAAAAAAAAAAAACCTTGGCGTCTAGTAGGCTTTCTGCCCCCCCCCCCCCCCCCCCCCCCCCCAAAAAAAACTGAATTTAGCCCCAAAAATATGGGTGGGGGGGGAAACAAAGGCCCTTGCCCAAGGGGCCGCTTCCCTATCCCTGGTGCCTAGTGGGTGGATCCCTGCTTGAGGATGGCCCGCTCCCCCCCCCCCCTCCCCGGCAGGGCAGGGACCCACTAGGGAGGGGTACCATTGGAAAGGGGAGATTCTCCCCTTCCAACGATACCTCTCCCAAGTGTTTCGGTGTTGGGGGCCTGAGATAACCCCCCGAGAACTGAAACACTGCCATGCGCGCGATCGTCATTGGATTGAAAACCAGTGAGGGGCCTCTGGAGGTTTGGGAAGCTCTTCCCCACCTCCTGAGCCCCAAAATAAATTTAAATCCCTCTGCTGTTGGCAGCAGAGGGATTTCGTGCCCCTGTCCTCATGAATGAATGGTTCCGTCATGAGCACTGGAGCACCGGTGCTCATGACGGAACCATTTTCTGGACCTAGCTTAAATACACTTTTCTCATTATTTTGTCCTCTGTGAAAGGGTTCTCCAAAGTCTGTCCTGGAGGTCCGATCCATGCTAGTATTTTTGTATATCCACATTTAGATGAATGTCGTTATATTAAAGATGTCGAAGAAGTGGAGAACCTACCCTCCAGTCCCGTTTCCGAACATGACTCCGGATCGGAAGACGTCGACGAAACACTCTTTCGCAGAGATGAAGACGACACCGAGGTAGGAGACTACAATGAGGCCTTAGGGGCCGAAGAGAGTAGCTCCGGTGACGAGCAAGGCCTACCCGTTCAGACTGAAGAAAGCCCAGTGCAGCAGTCTATGGCTCCGGTCGAGGGATCGCCTTCGGGCCTTACCCAAAACCTATCCCGCAGTTCTTCGGCCCCGCCCTCGGGCCCGGCCTCGGACATTCAGCGGCAGCCATTAATGCCCAAAACGGCTGGTTTCCCTTCTTCAAAACCGAAACCGAAAGCTGTATTGGTTCAATTGAAACCGAAACCGAAAGTGGCGCTGGTCGGATCGAGGCCCTCCACACCTTCGACGCCAGCAAAACACATCGGCACCGAACGCACCAAACGAGACTTCGGTGCCGAACTCGAAGCGGCCGACGTCGGAGTCGACATAAGGAAGAAGGCCTTCGGTACCACCAAACCTGCTCGGCTCCCGGCACCGACGCAATCGACTCCGACCCCAAAGGTCAAACAGCCTGCTGCGTCTCACACCGCTTCCACGGCGACACCAAAGCCACACTCATCGAAGAAGTCGACGGCCATTCCCGCCCCTCGACTCGATGACCCACCGGCGCCGAAACAATCCACGACCGCCTCCACAGAACCGGTCGGTGCAAAAGACTCGGACACTCCAGATGCGACCCATTGCTGCGCAAAGCACCAAAACGAAAACGGTCCTCCAGGACACGTCGGGCTCCGAGCCAATTAAAGCTCCAGCAGCCTCTTCGACACCAGCCAACATTACTTTTGGCCTGCCACCATCCTCGGCCCCGAAAATGTTCCAAATCAGGACACGGGTGACCCATACCACAATCACGCCTGCCGAACGCTCTGCGGAGACGTCGCCATTGCATCTAATCGACGCCGACACCGGCAGGATGATTATCCACAAACGGAAAATAACTTCGGAGCCGGCTTTGGACTCCTTCAGGATTCCACTTAAAAGAAAGCTGCCTGTGGCTACAGAACCAGTTCTTACGAGCCTTTCCACTCACCCTACCAGGATCCGCAATCCTTCTCTCCCACACACTCCGACACGGATGCGTTGGTGGACTACATGGGTGACCAAGTCCCCTACCCCGGAGACATGGACCCTGACGGCCAACAGGACCCTGATCAAACTTGAGATGACCCTGTGGACCCAGGTGCACCTATGGATGCACAAGACCCGCAACTCTAGAGCAAAAACATCTCCCACAGAGGACACGGCAGCGTTCAACGCTCTAATTGAACGTGCTGCGGCCAATCATGGGGTGCAACTTCACTCGGACACCGTCGAGGACGACTTTCTTATGGATACTTTTGCATCCTCAGAAAGGAATATAAAAACTCTACCCATGTTGAAGGGTGTCCTCAAACCAGCAAAGGACATCTTCAAGGAACCCACCAGGGCAAGAGTCATAAACCCCAGGATCGACAAAAAATACAGATCAGCGCCTGGGGACCCTACTTACATCAGAGGCCAATTACCTCTGGATTCCATTGTCGTTGCGAATGCTCGCAAGAGGGCACACTCCCAAACAGGTGACGCTCCTCCCCCGGACAAAGAGTCCAAGGTGTTAGAGACCTCTGGCAAACGGGTTGCCGCCCAGGCAGCCAACATATGGCGCATTGCCAATACTCAAGCACGCCTCGCTCGCTACGATAGAGCGCACTACGACACATTAGAGCAACTAATCCAACATCTCCCTGACCAATTCAGAGAAGGTGCAGAGATCCTCATCAGGGAGGGACAGCTCCTCACAAACGCATCCATCAAGTGCGCACTGGATGCCGCAGACACAGCTGCCAGGGCCATAAACACTAGCGTCATGCTGCGACGACATGCCTGGTTACGAATCTCCGGATTCAAACCTGAGGTGAATAACAACATACTCAACCAGCCTGTCAACCCCGACTATTTATTCGGCCCGGAGGTTGACACCACCCTAGAGAAAATAAAGAAGGACACGGACACTGCAAAGTCCATGGGGGCTCTCCAGACTCAGTCCTTTCGGAGCGGCTCCTTTCGTCGCCCCGGAAATAGAGGAGCAGGTAGAGGACAGGGGTCACAGCAAACATACAACAAGGGCAATACACAAACCACCTACGATAAAAACACCCGGGTGGATATCGTGGCTCCAGTACAAAGGGCAGAGGACGCGGCTACGGCAACACCAGGTCCTCCCCCAAGAACAAGCAGTGACGCCCTCTCCCTTCCTCCCGACCACATAACACCTGTCGGGGGAAGGCTACAAAGGTTCCTGTCCACGTGGAACTCCATCACCACGGACAGGTGGGTCAAAGACATTGTCAAATACGGTTACTGTCTAGAACTAACCTCCACTCCACCCACAATACCTCCAAAAAACCGTCCTATGTCCTCAGAGCACTTAACGCTCTTACAGCAGGAGGTGCAAAGTATGCTTCTAAAAGGCGTAATAGAGGTCGTACCCGTCCACGAGCAAGGTACGGGGGTGTACTCCCTGTACTTTTTAATACCGAAGAAGGACGGGTCACTCAGACCTATATTAGACCTGAGACCCCTAAACAGATACATTCTTTCCGAGCATTTTCACATGCTCACTCTCCAGCAAGTCCTCCCGCTGTTCAAGCAGGGAGACTTTCTAGCCACACTGGACCTCAAGGATGCGTATTTCCACATACCCATTCACCCATCACACAAAAAATACCTCCGGTTCACTGTTCAAGGGCAGCACTACCAATTCAAAGTCCTTACCTTCGGCGTGACAACGGCACCAAGGGTGTTTACAAAGTGCCTAGCTACTGTGGCGGCACATCTACGGAGGCAGCACATACACGTCTACCCTTACCTGGACGACTGGCTCGTTCAAGCGAAGTCAGCCCAGCAATGTGCCAGCCACATGTCCCGCACCATTCACCTCCTTCACAATCTGGGGTTCTCACTAAATTACCCAAAATCCCATCTACAGCCCGCACACGTACAACAGTACCTAGGTGCGACTATAGACACTCTGGCGGCCACAGCTCAGCCAAATTTGGTGAGAATCAACAGCATGCAAATGCTGATTTCCAAGTTCAAACCACAACACTCCCTTCCCGCGCGAGTGTTCATGCAGTTGATAGGCATGATGGCCTCCTGCATCTTCATAGTCCCCCACGCGAGACTACATATGCGCCCGCTTCAGGAGTGCTTAGCACGTCAGTGGAATCAGGCTCAAGGACAGTTGAAGGACCTAGTGTTGGTGAGCGGTCGGGCATACAACTCTCTGCATTGGTGGAATCCACAAAACCTATGCAAGGGCCGACCGTTCCAAGAGCCTGTCCCACAGATAATACTGACGGCGGACGCGTCTCTCCAGGGATGGGGAGCTCATGTACTCCATTACACAGTGCAGGGACTATGGACACAACAACAAAAGAAGATGCACATCAACCTTCTAGAGCTGATGGCAATCTTCCTCGCTATGAAAGCTTTCAAAGTACACTTGTGCAACAAAGTTGTGTTGATCCGGACGGACAACATGACTGCCATGTACTACATACAGAAGCAGGGAGGAACACACTCTCCACAGTTGTCTCATCTGGCTCAGAGCATGTGGAAGTGGGCCATTCAAAGGAACATGTTCCTCATGGCAGAACACCTCCCCGGCAAAGACAACCAGATGGCGGATCTGCTCAGCAGACACAGCCACCAGATGCACGAGTGGGAGTTACACCCATCAGTACTCCAACCGTACTTCCAGCAGTGGGGTCATCCAGAGATAGACCTATTCGCGACAAGCGAAAACGCAAAATGCCAAAGCTTTGCCGCCAGGTTCCCACATCCGCAGTCGCAGGGCAATGCGATATGGATGAACTGGTCCGGCAGATTTGCGTACGCTTTTCCACCAGCACCACTGATACCGCTGGTGGCGCGCAAACTGCGTCAACACTCACTGACGCTCGTCCTGGTTGCTCCAACGTGGGCACGCCAACCGTGGTACACCACCTTTCTTGAACTTTCCGTGGTGCCGCATCAAAGGCTGCGGATCAAACCCGAGCATTTAACGCAGAACCAAGGAGAGATTCAGCACCCAGATCCGCAACAGCTGAACCTGGCAATCTGGCTCCTGAAGTCCTAGAGTTTGGCTACCTCAACCTGCCACCTGACTGTATGGACATCATTAAGGAGGCCAGGCGACCCACTACCAGAGCTTGCTATGCAGCCAAATGGAAGAGGTTCGTCATTTATTGCAGTAATAATGACATTAACCCGCTGGACGCATCCATCCAAAACATCATTTGTTACCTATTACACCTATACCGATGCAATCTGGCGTACACCTCTATACGTGTCCATTTGACCGCAATATCAGCCTATCTGCAGACCAGGCAGCACCTCTCTCTATTCAGAGTGCCTGCCATCAAAGCATTCTTGGAAGGACTCAAACGAGTCATTCCACCAAGCCACCCACCGGCTCCGATGTGGAACCTCAACTTGGTCCTCACACGCCTGATGGGTCCACCCTTTGAACCTCTACACTCATGCGAGATTCAATTCCTTACCTGGAAAGTAGCTTTCCTAGTAGCGATCACTTCTTTGAGAAGAGTTAGTGAACTCCAGGCACTAACCGTTCAAGAGCCATTTATACAGGTTCACGCAAACAGGGTCGTACTACGTACCAACCCCAAATTCATGCCAAAGGTGGTATCGCAGTTCCACATGAATCAAACCATTGAACTGCCCGTTTTCTTCCAAAACCCACAAACTGTCGCAGAAAGGGCACTCCATACACTAGATGTCAAAAGGGCCCTCATGTATTTTATCGACAGGACCAAACCCTTTAGGAAAACACAACAACTTTTCGTTGCCTTTGCCCCACACCACAAAGGTAACGCTATCTCCAAAGCAGGAATAGCCAGATGGATCGTTAAATGTATCCAAATTTGCTATCAAAAGGCTAAACGTACTTTAACGATTCCCCCACGAGCCCACTCAACACGTAAGTTCGGGGCCTCAATGGCTTTCCTAGGAAACATTCCTTTGCATGACATATGTAGAGCAGCCACCTGGTCCACTACACATACATTTACCAAACACTATTGTGTAGATGTGCAATCAAAACAGCAGGCAGCTGTAGGACAGGCTGTTCTCAAAACTCTTTTTCAGACCGCTGCAGCTGGCACTGGTAGCCGCCGCTAATAAGAGGGCACTGCTATATATTCTATGCACAGATATGAATTCAGCAGCCCACATGCCTCGAACTGAATATGCTACTTACCAGTATGCATCTGTTCTTGGCATGTAGGGCTGCTGACATTCATATCGCCCTCCCTCCTCCCCGGCGCCTGTAGCAGCTGCAGCTCTCAGAATTACTGTAAGCATGGTCATCACTTTCTATATCTACTCCATCACTGCCACAATGGCGAAAAACAATCTGAGGATGGAGAGGATGCCCATGCGCACTGTAGTCCAGGGGAGGAGTCGCCTATCCCAGGATACTTCGAAGACTCTTCCAGGACAACAACGTGCAAACATCCGGACCCAACACTAGGCGGCGATCTATGCACAGATATGAATGTCAGCAGCCCTACATGCCAAGAACAGATGCATACTGGTAAGTAGCATATTCAATATTGAACCTTTGTTTGTTGTTTCACAAAGCCTCCTCTATTTCTTAAAGGATATGTAGTGATTCATAAAGAACAAACTTAGAATGTGAACTTTAACTAGTCCACTGTCCCAGAATGTCACATGATGACCTGAAGCTTTTTCTCTCATCTTTTGATGGCTACGGTCAACTACTACAACAGCTAGACATCCATTGCATTTTGAGGATATTTTCTACTGCTGCATGCTTTGTGGCAATGGGAAAAAGATAAGTTGCAGAAGGCCTGACTTGCTTACACCAGGTGTCACAGAACAGATAGTGCATGCCCTGAAACTGCAGACTCCTTATGTCGGACAAAAAGAATTGCCCCTGCAGGGAGCCAAGTGTTAAAATGCCTGTATGATGGGAGATGTGGGGGGGGCACATGTGATACAAAGACATCTTGTAGGTAGCAACTAAGTCTCAGTGAACCTCTGCCAACGCATGCTTTTAGTGCCTCTAAACCTTGCAGAGCTGTTTGATGGAAGATGGCAATTTCAAGGCCACCTGAGATGGGTCTCATGTCGCCTGCAGTGAAGTTGGCTTTCGTGAATACCCTAGGCAGGAGGGTGCCCATGATGTTTGACATTCTCTCTAGCCAGAAGTGACAGTCATTGCTTGCCTTGTCCACCACAGTGGGTGAGGCCATGTACTTCTTAGAATGTATTTTGCTGTTTGATTGTTTTCTCCATAAGCTATAATTCTAATTTTAAATCAGATTTCTTCATATTTTTCCCACTCTTAAGTTTTTAGCCATATTTGTCTTGAGTGCAATTTTGCAAATTCAAGCTTATTCTGCATGTCATAAGAACCTAAGAAGACTCGGTCGACCCAGGGTGCCTTCTGTCAGTGCTGACCTATTTTCAGGGCTTGTGAGGTGTCACCCTTGGTAAATGTTGTTGCTACTGGGTGTGTCTTTCTACTTAGAATATTTGGCAGTCCTGTGTTGCAACACCAGCCTCATAAACCTGAGGCTAGGCAGGCACAGGGATTTGTATTTTATAATGCAGCAACTCTTCTTCTTTTGCTTACTAATATCTTAGTTTTCACGTCTAGTAGACCAATTTGACACAGGCTTGCGGACAGTGATGCTTTACTGTCCAAGACGGTAACAATTCAAGTACTATTTTGCCTGCCTCACAACGAGTCGTGTTCAGACTTGGCCAGCTGATGGGGTCACTATTTCAGTTTGCAGACATTGGGTCACACAGCTCAGGATACAATCTTTTAAGCATATTCTGAGCCAGCAGATACTGGAAACTCACCCTGTAATGTGCATTTTATCTTGTTTTGACATTGGGTCACACAGCTCAGAATACAATCTTTTAAGCATATTCTGAGCCAGCAGATACTGGAAACTCACCCTGTAATGTGCATTTTATCTTTTTTGAAGGCAACATCATACACTACACATCATATGCAAGAAAGCCGCTGCTGCGGAGTAGACAGAGCGGTATTCCACTTAGAAAACGGCAACATCACCTGCACGGACCTCACTAAAATGCTTGTTACAGAGGGGTTCAGCAGTTACCCCTAGAAAGTGTTGGGATATTTAGTTGCATTTTTTTTTTTAATGTAATCCTTTTGGGTCTGATTCTGGTCTAGGTCCACTCTCTCCCCGCAGCTCTGCTGTTCGTTTCTTGTCTCCAGACCCCGACCTCCTCCTTTGGAGGTTCGAGGCTGCTTTCCGCTCCTGCGCCTGCTGCCTACTCCAACTGGGACCAGACTGCCTGCAACCACCGTAACCTTTCTCAGCTGTTTTTTTTCCTTAATTTTTCCCTGTTGTGCCACTGTTATTGTGCCCATCTGTGTCTTGCTCTAATTCCACCACTGTTTTTATTTTCTCATGCCTGCCTGTTCCTTTTGCCACTACTGCCCCTGCGGCCCCTCCCCCTGGAATTCCCTCCCCCCCCCCCCTCCGAATTTCCCTGCACCAGCCTCTCCTCCCTCCCACCTCCCCTACTTAATGGAGGCCGCTGCGCGGTCGCGCAGTGGATGTGCACAGCGGGCGTGCCGCCGGGGCGCCAAAGGCAAGCCCGTCCGCGCCCCGACCGCAGCCAGCGCCAGGAACCCTGAACCTCTTACTACCCATCGCTACGACCACCACATTCCTCGCACTCAACCCTGGAAGACTTACAGAATGCCATCAGGCCTCGCCAAACTCGACCCACGGCCATTTCCCCTGCCTCCACTGCCGCCAGACCCTCACCGCCACCCCGGCCTCCAACACCGCCGACGCCAGCATCGGCGACACCCTAAAATGCATCCTCGCCAACGTACGCTCCGTACACACACGCCATGGAAATCTGGAACCTACTCGACTCTCTCTCTCGCCCGACATCGCCTTCTACACACAGACCTGGACCAACGCATCCTCCGTCCCCAACATCTGCACCGCCATCCCAGACTGATACAAAATCCGGAGGAAAGACCGCCCGACAACCCTGGGGGGGGCCTCGCCATCGCCCACAAGAGCACCTTCCACCTCACAACCTCCAGCGAAACTTTCTCCTCTGCCAGACACCTGCACTTCCAGATCCAGACCACCCCCAAAGCCACACTCTGAGGAACCCTCGTCTACAGACTCCCCGAACACCCTTCGCCACCACATCAGACTTCATCGCACCCCATGCCATTGCCTCAACAAACTACATACTCATTGGAGACCTGAACTTCCACCTCGACAACCCCAGCGACCCCCAACTCCACTGTCCTTCGTGACAACCTCGTCCGCATCGGACTTAAACAACTCGTCAACACATCGACCCGCAGAGCAGGACACACCCTCGACCCCATCTTCGCAGCAGGATACAGCGTCCAATTCAGCCACACAACGCAGCCGGCATGGACCGACCACCAATGCGTCCACTTCGCCATCAACAAACCCAAGGCACCCAAACCAGCCCCACGCCAACCACGAAGGAACTGGAGCAAGGTTACCGACGAGCAACTTAACTCCACACTCACCTGAGACAACCACACCTGGGCACCCGACACAAACGACGCAGCCAGAGAACTCCACACCTGGATCTCCGCCTGCGCAGAGGAGCTTGCCCGACTAGGCAACCCCGACAGACAACGCCCCAGGAAAGCCACCTGGTTCACCACCGCTCTCCAAGAAGCCAGACGCACCTGCAGACGAACTGGAGAAAGACCATGACAACTGAAAACCACACCACCTACAAGGACACCATGATGGACTACCACAACCAGATCAGAGCCACCAAGAAGAACTTTATCCACAACAAAATCCTGACCAACTCCAAGCAACTTTTCCGTGTCCTTCAAGAATTCACCAACCCACGCAGTGAAGCCAGACATCACCCCCATCCCAAGACCTCTGCGACAAGCTTGGAACCTATTTTCACCTCGAGATCAAAAACCTCTACGACAACTTCATTGACCATCCACCAGGCGCCACAGACAGCCCCCCAGAAACACCAGCCAGCCCACCATCTCCAACTGGACACCGATTACGGCCGAAGACACCGCCTCGACCATGAAAAGCATCCACTTGGGGGCCCCCACAGACCCCTGCCCCCCTCACATCTACCAGAGAGCCCTGGCCGCCATCTCACCCGAACTACAACGCACCATCAACACCACCTTCAAAACAGGCACCTTCCCAGACGACTTGAAGAGCACAGAAGTCAGACCTCTGCTCAAGAAGCCCACAGCTGACCCCACCGACCTAAGGACTATCGGTCCATCTCGCTCCTCCCCTTCGCAGCCAAAGTTGCAGAGAAAACAGTCAACAGGAAACTGACACGATTCATTGAAGAGAACGCAGTCCTCGACCTGTTCCAATCCGGGTCCAGAAGCAACCACAGCACCGAGACCGTCCTACTCGCCGCCACAGATGACATCCACACCCTCCTGGACCAAGGCCACTCCACAGCCCTCATCCTACTCGACCTATCAGCGGCCTTCAACAACGTTTCCCACCGCACACTAGTCGCTAGACTACATGACGCAGGCATACAAAGAACAGCCCTGGACTGGATCCGATCATTGCTCATCAGAAGAAGCCAAAGGATCAGACTCCCACCCTTCCTCTCTGACCCCACGAAAATCACCTGCGTAGTCCCACAGGGTTCATCCCTGAGCCCCACCCTCTTCAACATCTACATGGCCCCCTCGCAGCCAGCGTCCAACAACACAGCCTCAACATCGTATCTTACGCCGACGACACCCAGCTCATCCGCTCCATCACCAAAGACCCCACTACTGCCAAACTCAACTTCCAGAAAGGAATGCAAGACGTCGCAGTCTGGATGACCAACAGCTGCCTGAAGCTCAGCGCCGAGAAGACAGAAGTCCTCGTCCTCAGTACCACCCCTTCTGCAAGTGCCAGCACCTGGTGGCGACCTCCCTCGGAAGCCCACCTACCCCCTCAGACCATGCCAAGAACCTCGGCTAATCACTCACCATGAACCGACAGGTCAACGCCGTCGCCTCCAGCTGCTGCAACACCCTGCGCATCCTCCGCAAGACCTACAAGTGGATCCCCCCTGAGTAAAGGAAGACAGTCACCCATGCACTCATCACCAGCAGACTGGACTATGGAACGCACTCTACGCTGGCATCATTAAGTCCCTACTCCGCAAATTCCAGACAATGCAGAACACCGCTGCCAGACTAGTCCTCGGCATCCCCCGACACACACATCAGTCAACACCTACCAAGTCTCAACTGCCTCCCCGTGGAGAAAAGTCACTTTCAAAATCCTCACTCACGCCTACAAATGTCTACACAACAACTGACCCAAATACCTCAACAACAGAATCCACTTCCTTGTACCCAAAAGAAACCTCCGATCTTCCAACCTCGCACTGTCTGAAATCCCACGCATCCCCAGAGCAGGCGGAAGATCCTTCTCTCACTTTGCAGCCAAGACCTGGAACGAGCTACCGGCAGACATCAGAAGCGCCCCCTCCCTGAACACCATCAGGTAGGCCCTCAAGACCTGGCTCTTTGGCTAAACAGATCTTCCTAATAGTGACTCGCAGTGGTATGTGTGAATGTTTTGCAACCAAAATGCGATTACAAAATATTCTCGTTTTACTGCCTACTTCATGTAGGTGGTAACCCATTTGCAACCAGGAAGGGGTCTTCAAGGGACCCCTTCCCCTTTATGAATGTTTGTAAAAATGTTTTTAAGAGCAAGCAATGGTTCTACGGACCACTGCCTACTCTTAAATAATAAAATAAACTTTTCATTTTTCTTTTCGAAACGCTTCCTTTTTTCTTCAAGGTAAACAGGCTGCATTTAAAAAAACCCAAAAAAAATGATTTATTTAAAAGCAATCACAGACATGGTGGTCTGCTGACCCCAGCAGGCTACCATCACAGTGGTTTTTGCTATTCTCAGTGGGTTGCAAACTGAGACCTACCTCGTGAATATTAATGAGGTAGGTCTATTTGCAACCCACTGAGAATCGGTAAATGTGTGTAACACATTTGTACATAGCTGTTTGCGATAACCCAATAGAGGATTTTTGCGATTCACTATTTGGTAATCACAAACCCAAAGCTATGTACATCTGGCCCTTGGCATCTAGTTCTAGTGGTCGTGCATCTAGATGAGTGACCACCACATCTCGCTTGGCTTTCTTAAGCCTCATGATTTATTTATTTTTAAATTAAATATTTTTATTAAACAGTTGTGATGGTATGGTGACAGATCACAAAGCCACATAGCAATAGCATGTAAAAAAAATTATACGTGAGCAAGTTTCCAAAAGAGATTACTTCGTAATATGACATGAGACAGTAAGAGAATCTCCATTTTATTTTTTTATTTTATCGAGTTTTTCCCAACCAGTGTACCAATAAACCAATATTACATACAACAGCATCTTGTAAGAGACCCAACCATCATTGTACATGTCAGGAGAAACCGGTTCTTCAAAATTTTCTCCCTAACTCCCCCCCCCCCCCCCCCCCCCCCCCCCCCCCTGTCAGTGTGCCCGCGTCAACCCCCCTTCAGCTTAGGCATTTAGAACCCCATGTTCCGAGAAAGCCTAACTCAAATCAATAGAAAAGACACTATCATTGTTCTCAAAGGACAGGAGGCTCCATGTTGCCACCCATATGTGCTCTATGCTCCCACCTTGACTATTCGACAATTCTCAATATGTTGTGCAGACGCTGATTCCTCACTGAGTGTACTTAAGTGGCCTCATCCTGAACAGTCTCCCCAGTAGTCCCAGAGGGCCCCACCCTAGGCTCCACACTCTGGTCCATGTCTACAGGAGCCCTGTCCCCCTCGTCCAGCTCCTCCGCAGAACGAAGCCCCTCTACTAAAGCTCCCCACGCCCTTGCAGCGTCCAGCGCCTTCTCATTAGAGGCACGCCTGGCCAATTGTAGACGAAGCGTCCCTTCACTCCCTGCCCAGGACCAGAAACTCGCCTTCCACCTCCGAAAGCTAGGTCCAGCCCTTGCCTTCCAATGCAGGGTGAGCTCCCTCTTCGCCATTATCAGACCCAAATCATAAAATTTGCTCGTAATTTTAGTACTGGGGGTGTGCGGAAACCAAAGCAAAAGGCAAGTCCCCATCTCCACTTCCAGCTTGCGCTCAGTCACTTGATTCAAACACGCCACCACATCTGCCCAATAAGAGCCTAATCCCAGGCAGGACCAAAACATATTACCAAAATCAGCACCTTCTGCATTGCACCGGGGACACGGCGATTGGGACCCTCCAAAATACTGTAAAATTTGGACCGGAGTTAAGTAAGCCCTGTGGAGAGTGTAAAATTGGACCAATTGAAACCTAGCGTTGCGTGTGCCCTTCCAGGCCCGCCGCAACAACTGCGGCCACGTCGTCTCAGGAATGGGCCTACCAAGATCTCCCTCCCATTTACCTCGCAAGGTATCCAGGGGTAGAAGCCTCTCCGTGGACAGCCGCCTACATAGAAAGGCGATGGCCTTGAATGTACCCGCCGCCATAGTGACGTATTGACACCCCAATGAAGTTGGGGGTTCCGACAGTCCCATCTTCCATTGTTTCTGAATCCCCGACACCAAGACGGCATGTAAAAGATAATCCCCCCTCGGCATATCGAAACCTGTCTGCAAATCCTGGAATGGAAACAAGACTCCATCCCTGTATAAGTCCCCAATCATGTGGACCCCACACTCTTCCCAGCCAGCCAACGCCGACCAATCCCCCGCCATGAGGGAGGGCCGTGCACATGCCCAAAGGAATTTCCGGGGCATATGGGGACCACGAAGCCTGCTCGTTTCTGACTGCGAGTCCAGCATAGCCGGAGTGTGCGCTCCTCGAGGGTGAGCTGGTCCAGCCTGATTTTTTTGCCGAAGCACAATGAATGACATGTGTCGAGGGATGACCCTACCCTGTGGACCATCAGGGCCTCTAAACTCACGCGCCACGGCCTGTGTAAGCCATTGCAGCTGTGCCGCCAAGTAGTACCACTCCAAATCTGGGGGCGCCAGCCCCCCCCTCTAGTAAGAGAATCTCCATCTTGGACATTTTCCCACAATTCAATCGAAGGAGGGATACATAGATCACCACGGGACTTGTTCCAGTTCGCCCACTTATGATCCCATTTCGAGGGACAACCTCTATGCTTAAACACGTCCTTCTCTGCGACCATGGCATTGTCCATAACATTAGCCCACTTTGAATATTAGGGTAGATCTCCGGATCCCCACCCCTGAGCTATGTTCCGTTTAGCAAGGACAAACCCCATGTACACCCATGTGCTCTCTGTATGAGTCAGGTCCGTGGCATTCCACACGTTTAAACACATGTTCTGTGTAGAATTTTCAGCTGAATGAGTCATAAACGCATTGGGATGGCAACCTCCTGAGGGGAGGAAATGGCTTCTTGCCAGTCATCGTCCTCTAAATATTCCAGGTTGGTTTCCCACAGCTGTCTAAGACGTATCAGTGGGTCAGGCTTGTTGTTTATTAGTTTGCTGTAGGTGAACAAGATCGCTTTACGTGTTAGGGGGTCCGTCAGAAGCCTATCCTTTAGCGGGGAGGCTACAGGTAATGTTTCCCCGCTAGTGACAACAGTGGTGATTGCACATCGAATTTGGAGATAACTGAATGTCTCTGACACAGCCAACTGGTCTTCTTTTTGAAGATCAGCAAATGAGACCATAGCATTTCGTTTCCATAGGTCCCCCACTGAGGAAATACCAATTAGGTCCCACTTATCAAAGCCCGGGCATCTGCTCAATATCCCAAGCTGTTCTCAAAGGGGTGTGAGCAATGTTAATTTCTTGTGCCAACCCAGTTTCTTTGTTGCACAGTGCCAAAGTGCCACTGTGTGTGTAGTGGGGCTGATAAGGTGCTGTCTTTTGGGGCTAGAATATAGTGCGTGCTGGTATCCACCCCTAGCCATTACCCATCCGTCTGTGTGGTACGCCGGCTCAGACTGTAGGGCAAAGACCCATTGATTGACCACTGCAAGCTGGGAGGCCCAATAGTATTGTTTCAGGTCGGGTAATGCAATCCCCCCATTATACCACCCTCTGGTCAGTTTATGTGCCGCTATCCTTTGGCATTTCCAATCCCATAAAATAATTCTAACCTCGCGCTCCACACTAATGAAATAGGCATCGGGGACCCTATTTTGTAGAACGTTCAAGAAACACGGGCGAGCCAGCATCTTAAACAGTGCTGCTCTGCCAAGCAAGGTAAGAGGCAAAGTCCGCCAATGAAGTGCGTCTTTCCTGAACCTGGCCAATGGAGGTTGTAGGTTGGCATCATAAAAGTGGGCCGGGTGTAGAGGGATATAAATACCAAGATAGCGAAAGCCCTTAGTGGTAACAGTTATTCTGATATCTTTCGGCAGCTGTGGTACAGGGCCCCACAGCATGAACAAAACAGACTTTGTCCAATTGATGGTGTAGCCGGAGTGTGCGCTAAAAATTGCGAAGATGTGCAAAATTCTGTGGATCGAGGCCAAGGGACCCGCCACGTATAGCAGAACATCGTCAGCATAGAGTGAGATTCTTTCCTCATGCTGGTCTGTCCACTTCAGTCCCCTAATCATAGGGTCACCCCTGGCCCAGGTCGCTAGTTGCTCCAATACTAGGGCAAATGTAAGGGGTGACAGGGGGCAACCCTGCCAGGTTCCCCTCTCTAGGCAGAAGCTGCGGGAGGTGTGCTGGCTAACTACCACCTGCGCAGTAAGGCCTGAATACAATAGTTTGACCCACTGTATAAAGAGGGCCAATGCCCAGTCGTCCGAGGAGGGTGAATAAATAGGGCCATTCGATAGTATCGAATGCAATTTTTGCATCCAGTGATAGCAATGCAGCATCCTCTAGGATAGTATTAGTTCTCTCCATCACCCCGTCGAGTCGTCGGTTAAGAGCCGTATTGCAGCCGGGCATAAAGCCACACAAGCTGGTTTATAACTGGTAATAGGCGATTGGCCAATGCCTTGGCCAAGATTTTAACCTCAGCTGTCAACAAAGAAATAGGTCGATAGGATTCGCATCTCGTCACTGCGTTGCCCGGCTTGTGTATGACCGCTGTGTAGGCCAGCATAAATTCTGGGGGTAGATACCCTGCATGGTAACTCTCTAAATACATAGCATGTAGATCGAGCGTTATCTTGGAGGACACTAGCTTAAAAAGCTCTATTGGAAGCCCGTTTGGGCCCATAGCCTGGCCTGACATAATGCCACCTATGGCTGTCGCGAGTTCCTTCTCTGTGAGATCTCCCTCTAGGGTATCATGATCGTACGGTGTAAGTACAGCTATGGCAATGGTGGCCAGGAGGTCCTGCGAGTCCTGCAGGGTGGTGTGAGTGGTGGAGAAGTATATGGAGGTGAAGTAGGAGGCAAAGGCCTCAACAATGTGTTGCGGGTCTGTAACTGATTCGCCAGCGTCCGTCTCAATAAGGGGCACCCATCTCTGAGCAGTCTCTCACCTCTCTAACCATGCCAGCATTTTACCAGTGGCGTCGCCCAATTCATATATTCTGTGAAGAGTTGCTTTACGTTTTGTCTTGGCAGACTCCGCCGGAAGCTGACGATAGTCTAGACTTTTAATACTCTGAGTGTGGGTGAGCTGTTCGTCGTTGTGTATTGCCACCTCGTCCTCTATTACCCTGATTTCCTGCTCTAGGGCTTCTAATCTGGCTATCCATTACTTCTTATGCCCTGCCATTAGAGAGAGGGCCTGACCTTTTATTACTGCCCCAAAGGCTCCCCATACCATGCAATGGGACTGAACTGAGTGCGTGTTCTCAGCAACGTAGTGATCTACACCCTTGATCAGAACACTTCTAAACTGGGGGATCTTCAAGCTCCACAGGCTTATAGATGGGGTGAGGCGGCTGTGTCTCTGTGGTATAGCTAGCTGAGCCGGAACCGGGGAGTGGTCTGAACTACCTCGCGCTAGCAATTTAGCGTCCGTGAAGTAAGCGAGATCATCATTATGTGTGAGTTGGTGGTCGATTCTGGACTGGCTGCCTTGGGCACTGGAGTGGAAGGTAAAATTCCGAGCCAAGGGGTTAAAATGGCGCCAGATATCTACAAGGCCGAAGGCCAGGAGAAAGTCCATTCGGCCTTCATAGTCATCTAGTAGTCGTTCAAGCGCATCCTGGTTAGTTTGGAGGTTGGCAACCTGGTGTTTGAGAAGGTCGGTGTTGGTCTTTAAGTCTTTGGTCGTAGTTTTAACTTCGGTGATGCGTTCAGTTATTTTCCGCATATCCGCTCTGATCAGGGAGACCTCTCAGGCGACAGTATCAATACGGCTTTCCAGGGAGGTGCGTACTGTCGTTATAGCTGTTAAAATGTCTTGCAGCGTGGGGTCTGGCTGATCCCCACTGGGTTTGGTGTTAGTTTGTGGCTCATCCTGGACTTTCTGCCACGCATATTTTTCCGACTTGGTTTGGAGCGCGGCACGTCCGCTGCAGTCACTCGCCATGATATAGCAGGTAGGTAGGATGGGTTAATGGAGGGACCAGGCCGTACTAGCTACTCACCGCTGCCTGTGCAAGGACCAAAGCCCTCTCCGGCCTGTCGGGTTTCGCCAGGTAGGCCCAGGCCTATGGATAGAGTGCCAGAGGAAGAACACACCAAGAGAGGGGGAGCCACTGATGTAAGACCGGTAGCAACTCCGGCCGCTCGAAGTATAGCGCATTCACCGAGCCTTAACTACATTAAGGATTGCGACTTGGTTCCAATGGGATGAAGAGTGTTGCTCCCCCCCCCGCCCCCCCCTTGCAGATGATATGCATCTCTGCCACCTACGCAAATGCTGCATGGAAGAGCCGCCAGGTCAAAACATAGCTCTCCCTCTCCGCCAGTAGAGCAAAATATCTGGTGCCTCCCAGGCGCCCCTGCCCCCCACAATGACAATAAATGAATGCAGGCTCCGTTAGTTGTATTTCACCAAATGCGCAGTCGCAGCTCGTAATGACGGAGAGGCCCTCTCGCCGGGCCTCGACATTACCAGTGGCTTGGCAACTTCTCCCTGTGACGTAGTGAACTTTACCGCAGCTGTGGTATACGAAGGCCTGTATTTAGGGCCAAAGTACAGTAATGAGGCCGATGGTGCAAAACTATGAGAGGGCCTGCAAAGCCTCCGATGCGGAGAGGGGGGGGAAAAGCCCAGGCAAGCAAACAAAGTCAGTTGGGGCTCTCCGGGCCTATCCAGCAGGCCCAAGTCCTTGGCTGCCACTGCAGATGTGCACGCGGCCTGCCGCGGCCTCTCTGGGCATGTATATAGGCTGGCAGTTAGTCGCTGGCGGTGGGGAGGCAGAAAACTGACCGGTTTAGTCGTGGCTGATACCCAGGCTCAGCGCGCCCCCTCCATCACGGATGCAAGCCCAGGAAATACACCTCTACCACGGCACCGGGCGTGGTAGAGGGCCTACAGGCACGCACTGCGTCCATCGGCTCCGCGGCACAGGTCCGGCCGGCTATCTCCGCCAACGCTTCTCCAATCCGGGCAGTCTTCGGCACAGCGGACGGGCATGCTGCAGGGGCCAGGCGAGCTCCACTGCAGCGGATTTCGTTCGGGGCAATGATGTGGAATCAGGATATTTAGGGAGTGGCGCGGCGGAGCGAAGGTACCGTGCGGCCATTTCCCTCGGCAGTTGGCCACGCCCTCCACGATTTATCTTTAAATGCCTCTGAGAACTTTTTAGGTCTCGCCTGAGACAGCGCTTTAGCGCTGCTCTGGCGAGACTTATAGTAAGCACTTTTGGAAGTGCAAACGATTGCTTTCAGGCCGCCAACTACTGTGCATGTGTGCCGGGCGCGCGCACCATTTGGCAGCCTGAAAGCACTCGTAGTCTTTCACTTTCGCGGCCGCTGGGCCGCTTTGATGTTTTATCGCGATTGCGATCACTTTCAGTTTCGCGCCGCTTGTTCTTGTTCTGACTTTGTCTATCTCTTCCTGTATTTTTCCTTCTCTTGCTGTCTATCTCACTCGCTGTCTCTCACCATCGCTCCATGTCCCTCTTTGACTTTGTGTTTTCCTATATTTTTCCTTCTCTTGCTGTCTCTCACACGCTTTAATTTTGGTTCACACTTGGAATTCACAGCACCATATCGCCACAAAGTGGTTGGATGTGAAGCTAAACAAAAACCCTTTATAATTTGATTTAATAATGTTTGAAATACAAAACGAACACACAACTATGGACTCCTAAATATATTACACACTCTGAGAACACATTATACTGTATTTGTTTTTTATTTTTATATTAAGTCTTTAATTCATGCATTAACGTAGTGCATTGTCAAATTGCACTGCTTGATTTATTATTTGTGGTTTATATAAAATGACAATCTCATGTCCTTTGGCATTTTAGCGTATTCAGTAGTGCGGGAACATCTTTCCAAATAGTACAGAGGTTTCCAACAGAACGGACACTGATTTAATGACTAGAGACTGCTGCTCCCTTGTGGAAAATGTTAATACTTGTTTTCTGATAGATAACCTCTATGTAGGATCTAGGTTGTCACTAATAAGGAAGAGTCCGTTAATTGTAAACATTCAAACGTTTATTTCCAGCGCGACGTGTTGACAGCGGTAAGTCCAAGACAGTAATAACAGCTGTCATTATCACCATATATATATATATCTTACCCCCCAATACAAATGAAGCTCCACGTGCCCCACCGTTAACACCAACCTCCAATGCATTATGTGGCGGATGACGACATTCTATGAAAATGGACACGAGCCTGAAGCAAGGTTTACGCTCAAGACTACATCAAACACGAGCACGACAACAGCATGCCGTGCTTGTGTGTACAACAATCTATATCCCACCGGGCAAAATGTATGATTATCTAGTAAGCTCAATCTTCATGTTTATCCGTGACATTAGTAATTCGGAGGATTCCCCTAAGGTAATAATTGTAGGTGACCTAAATGCAAAAATGTCCAACTCTGCATGTTCGTCGTTTGTAACTTTGGAAAAGGAAAATGCCTGTGCGATCCCTGGGGTAGTGTTTCCCAGAGGCGCCTGCTTCACGAGGGCGTAAGGGGGCGTTGATAGGGAAGGAGAAGAAGGAAATTCCAGCAGCTTAGCAAACAAGCCTTTGCAATGCAATAGGTGTTGCATTTATGCAAGTTTAAGCTATTGGCATCGGAAATGGCAATGCCTTTTATTTATGTTTTAAAAAGCAAATCATAAAAAAAGGCATTGTCATTTACAGTGCCAATAGCTCAAACTTACGTAAATGCGAGACCTATTGCATTGCAAATGCTTGTTTTAATGTGACCTGCGAATCCCTGGTCCTGTGTTAGATTCAAAGTAGCAAAGAGGAGTTACTTGCATCAATGAGTAGACGGACTTCCATGTTTGCATTGGTGACATGGCTCAGAAGTTAGTAAGATTCAAATAACAATGTACAGGTGGCTTGGTAGTTCCCCCCCCCATGAATATTGGGGAAGTGTGGTTGCAGGGGATTTATCTCTATGCACACTGGGCCGGTTACATTGACCTTTAGAGAAGGTTGAAGCATTTCGTTGTTTCTCAACTCGCTCTGCAGCGGCTTTAAGGCCGCATGTCCATGCTATATATAACACCTAAGCACATTATCACAGCATTCCAATCTTTCAGTCTTTTCACCAGTATGCACAAATGGTTCTCTTTTGTGTGAAGTATTGCGTGCCTTTTTGGAGAGTAAATCTTGGCAAATAATAGAGCGTTGTTCTCTCAAGGGTGTGAGCCTTCAGTGGCGTCCATTCCTTCGGACCGTCACCCAGCCTCTGCCAAGGCACGGAAATACCAAAGATACGAAGAATTGTATTAACTTGTATTCATCATGTACAGGCACTTTCCATTTACAGGAAGGGCTGGTATCCCACTCCCTTTCCTTGCCCCCTTACGATTCCAGACAAACCGCAGCTTGGCTTCGGGAGTTTAGGGGGAAAATGTGCTCATACCTGCCAAAAATGTGAGAGCAGAGGACTTAAAACCTTAGGAACCGACGTGGTTGGTGAAGGGAGTCTGTGCATGCGAGAGTATAAATAAAGCAGGGGTTTAGTTAGTCAGTAAGGATTGGGGCAAAAAGCATTTCAGGAAGATGGAGGGAAAAGTAGGGGCTTTCAAAATCACATATTTGGTTGTAAAATTACATGGAATTGTCTTGTAGAGACCTTTCGGCACAAACTAGCCTCCTGTGTAAATTAGGTCAATCTGCGTAATGTAAAATTTTGCAGATTTCACGTAACTTGAAATTCTGATATTTCACCGGTATAAATTTAAACATCGTCCATTAAATACTTCTTGGCCTGATGGAAAATAGTTTGGAGAAAACAATGGGCGTGCTGGATATTACATAAATTAAGGATTCTGGGGCTGCCTCCACTACTGCGATCTGACAACCTAGAAGTTGAGACGAGCTCATTGTTGGGTCCAATCTTTGGTAGTGCTCGGGAAGGAGACCCTCTGCCTGCAGTAGAGTGCACAGATTCCATGGGAAGATCTGAGACCAGTGGAACTGTAGTGGCAGTATTGGGTTCCCCTGATGGGAGAGACAGACTAAAAGTGGGAAATGTCACATTAGATAACATCTGGGTCTTATTTTTCCTGGTTTGTGCCATGCTGCTTTGAAGAGAGAGAGCATTCCTGTGCATAAAAAAGAACTGAATGGGCTCAACATCTCTGCCTCTCTGGATCATCCTGTCTGATTTTGGGTAGAGTACTGTTGGAAGGATGACTAGTATTCTCAATTAGAGGCAGCCAAAATATGTTGGTAAAAGGTTTAAGCTATACTCCTCAAGAAAGAAACGCCCTGTGGTGTTTGCCAGATATCCCCTCTTTTCTGCCCATTAATATCCCACAAACATTCCCATCCAGAATAATGTATTCACTGTAATTAGAAAAAATGAAACCATAAACCGTGGTTTATGAAACAGATAAAGTATCCCTTGCCATACATAATAAGCATATTGCAAGTCACCGATCAGTTCCGTAACCATATAGAGGAACTCAGAGGTGACTTATGTACGCCAGGGGGTACTTTATCCCATAAAACACGTGGTCACACCATTTCCCCCAAACCAGTTAGAACCACAAATGATGGAATCCTATGAAAAAGCGAACATGTTTGCAAACATGAAAAATAAAGCTAAAACCTCTAGTGCAAATGACACATCAAAAACCTGTTAGATATTTGTTGCAAACGGATATTAGAAAAAGTTCAATACAAGTCAGATTAAAAAAAAAGAAGCAGTAGCTCGGAATGTGTGGAAACGTGCAGAAAGATTCTAGAATTTCTGTAACTGAGTGCAAAAATAAACCTCTCTCTGCTTGTCATTGTAAGCTATTAAAATAGAGCAGAAGAAAAGCAGTTTTCCATTTGTAGCTTTAATTATGCTCTGTGAACTGACCTGCCTTTCACCTTGGCTGCTGTCTCTAGCAGCAGGTATTGTGACATCAGAACTCGACTTTAAACTTCTAGTTGAGTTCTGATGTCTTTTCTTTATAATCAGTGACTTGGTGCCTCACAAGTCGCCGGTTATAAAGTAATTTGTGACTGCCGCTCATACAGGGATTATAGAATCCTGTGTATTATAGCATAAAATATGGTGTAGAGTTTTGTCTTTTTGTTGTTCTATTTATTTGGCAAGATGTTTGAGTCCGTCCTCATTTTTGTTTACAAAGCAGTATTCCTGTTTATGATAATCTGCTAGCCGCAGATTTCTCCCATTCTGAATATTTGCCAGGTGTCAGATTGGACACTGAAACTTTTCCATAGTACCTCTGGAGGTGATGCACTGATTCCATTCTGCTCTGGTAGTGAAGTGCAGAGCCTATATAGGCACCACTCCAGCGTGCTGGCATCAGTTTATTTCTTTTCGCTCCTCCAGACACGATTCGAGAGTTTTTCTAGTCTCTGAGATTGCTTTTTCTCAAAATTCTCAACAGTGTACAAGGGACGTTTCCCATTAAGACAACAGGTTTTAAACCCTGTGAAGACTGACACAAACAGATGTCTGTGGCAGATCCCTGACAGGTTTGCCTGTGGTGTCTGAGGTTGAGCTACATCTGCAAGACCTTTAGAGGCTACACATTGATGAACCCAAAGGCCATTAGGGAACGCAGGGCGTAACTCTACGTCGCCTAGCAGAAGAAGATGCAGTGCTAGGACCGCACACCAAGTCCCGTTCCAAGGCTTAATCCCAGTCCCGCTTCCATTGCCAGAGTCGAGGGAGCCGCTCTAATAGCCAGTCTTCATTGTGCTCCGTACCTCCTGTAAGCAAATAAAACATAAGAAGTCAAAGAGGAGTTGCTCTCCTTCACACCATTCCCACTCTCCTGACGAAGCGAGTGAGTGGCACCATCAGTTATGTTCCCGCTACTGTAGCCTGACTATTTGAGCCTATTCCACAGCTGATTCCAGCACAACCAGAGCTTCCAGGGCCTTCAGCCATGCCGCGCTAGATGGAAAAGTTCTGCCTTGCTGTGCTCTGGATTTTTGGTTCTCTACGGACTTCCTCTGTTGTGTTTTGGGCCCAAAAGCGCTGAGAGGCCTTCCACCTGGATTACTGCCAGCAGGGTCGCCCTGAGCGCCAGTTGGACCCTTTGACCCACTTCTGTCCTCCGCTCCTGTCCTGACGACGCCCTCGTGCCCTTAACCATGCTAGTCTCTGGTACGTTGACGCCAACTTCACTGCCCAAAGTGGCCCCAAATGTCCTTTTCAACGCCAGTTAGATGTCACAATTGAGTCCGACTAGTTTCAATTTTATTTTATTTATGATTATAGAACTCCGAGGAAGTCCAGAAGGTACTAGACCTGGTCACAGTTCAATCATACGTGCCACTTTCTACATCTACATCTAAAGGTATGGAGACCTGTTTGACCTGGGTAAATGAACCTGAGCTAAGGTTCTACCTCACTATGTTACGCATGTAGGAAGGTGGATATCTGACTATGGTTACCCCCACCTTTTTTGCCTAGTGTCTAGCTGGTGTTTCGACTTAGTTGGCCTGAGATCCTGCCATTCAGTGTCTCAGGCTGTCTGCTCTCTTTTTAAAATGGACTCCATGTACCCTAGGTACATTCCCAATTGGTAAGGATCACCTTATTGGACCCTGTACAGTGTACCCTAGGTACCCAGGGCATAGGTGTACCCTAGGCCTCCCAGGGGCTGCAGCATGTATTATGCCACCCCTGGTCTGGCCTTCCAATCAGACACAACTGGCTGATCACTCAGCTGGGGCAAGGTCGTGTAATCACCCCTTGCTTAGATATAGTATATCTATATCTACCTTATATATAGACACATGTGTACCTATCAGCCACTCCTATGGCAGGCCTTAACAATCCTGGAGGCAGAGTGCTTGGTAACATGTGAGATGGTGCTCTAGCATGAGCTGAGCCTGTCTGCAGCTTTCGGAACCATGTCCTTATAGCTGTTCTATGATATAGCCTACCATATACTCTTAAAGTACCTTATAATCTTAAACGGTTATGGTAACTATGGTTTGGCTTTATCAAAGCATGTTGTGTAAGGTGTCTAACACATTGGAATAATACCCCCATACCATTTCTGGTGATGAGGATATTATTCCCCCCTTCTAGAGGGAGAGACATGTTAAAATCCTACTTTGCTGTGTAACTCTAACCAAAGCCTCAGCATCACAAAATGAATGCTGCTGCCACAGACACAAGTCTGACCTCCTGCTGCTGGGAGTGATCCCGGCAAGGGAGGCTTGGACAATAGGTTTCCTGCTTGGGGAGGTGCTAGCACCTCCCCAGACAGACTTTAGTGTATTGGGGCAGGGAGGGCTGAAAGGAATGAGACCTGCCTGGGGCACACAAGGTGCTCCATGCATAGTCCAGTTCAAACCGGTGCCGGGGCACTCCAGCCCCAGTCCTGGCGCGAAACTGGACAAAGGGAAGGGGGTGTAACCACCCCCCTCCCAGGTCCCACCCATAAGGCGTGACCTAGCAGGTAACCCAGCCCCCCAGATTTGGATAAGAGTGGTAGCTGGGCCCCAGGAGATTAGATTATCCTGAACCTGCAACTTGAACAGAAACTCTGGACCTTCGACATTCGACGAAAGAAGAAGACTGAATAATCTCCCTTGTGGCCAAGGAGTGGCTACCCTGTGCAAACAGGCACCATCAAGAGACTACCCTTTGCTTTGCTGAAGTTCTACGAGGGACCGACTGCAGAGCCCGACCAGAGCCTTGACTTCCAGACTTCTCCGACCCTGATCCACAGCCGAGCTGAGATCCGTGGAGGCGACGAGAGACGTGGGACCGGCTACCTGGGAAAAGTGGCTAGTATCTTCCAGCGCAGCTTCTGAGGCACCCTCGAAGTTGTGCACCGGGGATTGAGAAGCCCCAACCCCAAGCACCATCTGCACCGAAGATCAGCCCCCCACACTCCACGAGTCCTGCGTGGGGCCCTTCTGCATTTTCCTGCTTGCCGCGCCTGTCTGGTTGCTTGCCCGTTGGCTAGTGGCCTCTGTGACGACGCATCCTGAAATCTTCACTGCTGGTTTGGCTCCTCCAGACTGGCTCCCGCTTCCTTGCAAAAGAGAAGCACCCCAGACCTTCCTGGTCTGCACCAGAAGCAAGTCCTCCGTTCTTCGTGGGTTCCGCTTGCTAAGGCTTGGTGAGTCCTAGTTCAACTTCGACTCCGCCGACAGCAAGAGCTTTCGTGGGACAGCTCGCCTCCTGGTCCTGGTCGTCCTCGACGTCTCCTGGTCCCCGTGGCTGCAGCGACAAGCTTCACCTTCACCTGCAATCTTCACGACATCGCCTGGTTCCTTCCTGGTTCCACGTGGTCACTGGCTAGTGACCTTGACTCTGTCCCTTCTGCTTGCAGGTCTCCTCTCTTCTTGATCCCAGCCTTGGGATCCACCGGACACTCCTCACTGACTGCCTGTCAGCAACTTTCCTTCAGGCATCCATAGAAGTCCACGACGAAACCCGACGCAAGTTCACACCTATGCACCAGCAGCCCGTGGGCTAGGTAACTTGGGTACTTCGGTGCTCACAAGGGTAGTGACTATCCTAGGGTCTAGTTTCCGAGTCTCGACTCTCTAGCTGCTTCAGAAGTGTCCTTAAACTGTAAATTTCTAACTGCTAGTAATTCTATCGACTTTTACGCATTACGCGTGAGTGTTTCCACTCTGCACCTGAATCCCGTGGGCCTCCCACTTCCTAACTGTTGCTAGTGTAGTGTAGCCCCAGCGATTCCCTAGGCCTAGGCCTATCCTATATCCGTGACAGTGGTCCTTATACCACTTCTTTAGTATATGGTTTGCGTGGCCCCTAGGGCCTAACTATTGCTTACCTGTGTGACTTAATGTATGCTTAAATAAGACTGTGTTGTACTTACCTCTAATCTCATAAAGAGTGCTGAGGGTTTGACTAGAATAAATACACTTTATTTTATATATATATATCTGTTGTGATGTCCTTTCATTTGGTATTCAAGGGATTATATATGGTATCACAGCTGGCTTCACATGCCATTCAGAGTTTAGCCTAAGACTGCTCTTGTCCATGCTACCACTAGGATAGCTGGTCTATAAGGTTGACTTTACAACCAATCACCATAAGGGTTGTTTGGACTGACACTAGAACTAGTGACATCATACATCAGGCCAACTTCTCACAACGCAGGTATAAGAGTCACTTTTTAGCGCTTTCCCATTGCCAGGTACTTTGTTTCCATCATTACCTTACTGTCCTGTGTGATGGCAAATCACATCAAAATACGAAGCACTTTATGCTCTTTTACACGCTATATTCTTCTCTTCTGTTACAGTATCTGTGACCAATTTTAAGAGGGAGATTTTTTAAAAATCACCATGAGGGTTTGTGTTTTCTGCAGCGCTTGGAGTCAAACACTATGCTATTCAATCTTAAATGTTATGTTATGTTATTTTTGATTTCTATAGCGCACGGCTACTCCATTGGAGTGTCCCGGCGCTTTTTATAGGCAGCTTGTAAGCATAAAAACATAACACAGTGGGATAAAAGAAAAACAACAAAACTAAGGAGGGAACATGCTAAGGGGCAAAGAGCCAAGTTTTAAGGCCCTTCCTAAAGGTCAGCAAATTAGAAGTGCTACGTAGAGCCAATGGCAAAGCATTCCAAAGCTGCTATGTTATTTCCCAAGCACTGAAACTGAAGAGATATGCACTTTAGCTCAAGGTTATGAGTTTGTAAGGACTTTTTTGTGTGAGCCCAAAAAGCTATCATGACATTTTGTAATTCTCTGGGATTTTAATAGATTTCTTCAAGTACTCTTACTTTTCTTTTAAATGTGAGGGACAGTTGATATTTGCATGATTTTATTGTGATTTGATGGTTTTAAAGTGTGTTTTCATTGTGCTTTTATGGTCTTTATGGTAAAATAAAGCTCGATTATATAAAGTCCACATAAAATCACAAAATTACATATGTGTGAAAAAGATTCTACATCCTACAAGGATTTCAGCACTCACTGTATTACAAGACCACATTCTATACACTCCCTTTTTGAAACCGACTCTGATAATGATTTTGACTCGGGTGATGAGTTTGCTCAGTCATATGCCAATGCCCATTGGTATGAGGACATGCAAGTGGGCTAGCTAGGACCCCAGAGATAGTCATTTTCTCTCCTCCTCACCCGGCCACAGAAGAATCTGCCTGCCTTGCCATGGTTATGCGTAGGGTGGCAGAAGTTGTTGACCTCCACCTCCCCACTGTGGAGGTGAAAACAAACATCCTGGACCAAGTCTTGCAGCCCGGCCAGACTGCTTTTGAGCCTCTCCTTAATTTTGGAGAGGACTTAGCTACCCTCCTAGGGTCCTTGGCTAATCCTTGTACTGGTTCTCCAGTTAACCAACAGATTGCCAGGCGCCATAATCCTGCTCCAGATGACCTGCCCTTTTTGGCACAGGACCCCTCTCCAGAGTGTCGTGGTGCAAGCTTCCACCACCCACACCAGCCCCCGCAGTTACCCAACCACACCCCTTGATAGGGTGGAGACACGTTTGGCCCTTCTGTCTATTAATGCTTCCTGTTTTGCTAGTCTGCTATACTCATGCCCTTTGGAATTCAGTGGCACAAGTCCTCCCTGGTGGTCTGAAATATTTCACCCTGGTCTATCACAGGCAATTCAGCACATTTGTGATGAGGCCAAGATTACAATTTGTTGTGGTTTGGACACCAATGACTCGGTTGGGTAAGCTCTAGGAACCAGTGTTGTCATTCGTCACCACACGTGGAGACGATCGATCGGGCTCATGGGCTACATCCTGTAATCCTTGATGTGTATGCTGTTCAGTGGGATGCATTTGTTTGGGGATAAGACTGATTCAGCCACCGAACTTTGCAAGGAGATTAGGACTACTGCTCACTCTCTGGGCCTTTCTACCCAGACCCGCCAGCAAAGATTTCTGTTTCTTTCATGGCTTCGGATGAGGCATTCCTTACCGCTAACATGTCTCTTCCCAGCAGAGATGTTTAAAGCTGTGGTATCCACCGCTCGAGTGGCCAAAGTCAGCGTGCTACTCAGTCTTTCACCCCCCCATCCCCTAAGCAGCCTCACCTGCTAATCCTCTTTAGTGTACCCTTACAGGGTCAAAGCCACCCGGTGGGAGGCAGAATCCACTGATTCTATCAGGGTTTGCAAGCCATCACATCAGACAGGTAGGTTCTGCAGATTGCTTGTAAAGGTTATGCCTTACCCTTCATTTGTTCCCTGCCGCACCTTCCACCATCCAACCAGTGGCTGACGAAGGACAATCTCCATTTTCTGGCAGGTTGTGCAAGCTCTTTTGGCCAAAGGGGCTGTCGAGAGGGTGCTGGTGCCAGAGGTAGAGCCTGATTGTTATTGCTGCTACTTTCTAGTGCCCAAGGAGGACAAAGGTATTTAGCCTATTCTAGACCTGCGCCCTCTCAACGCCATCCTCTGGAAAGAGAAACTCAAAAAGCTCACCCTGGCCCAGGTCTTGCCTGCCCTTGACCCTAGAGACTGGATGGTGGCGCTGGACCTGCTGGTCACTATTTCCATATTCCCGTCTTCCGGCCCGTCTGTGCTACCTGCCGTTCATGGTGGAAGACTAGCATTTTAAGTTCACTATGCTCACCAGAGTGCCTCTAGTGTTAACAAACGTGATGGCGGTGGTGGCAGCACATCTTCGGAGGTCAGGGGTGTGCCAGTCTTCCCCCCTATCTCAATAACTGGCTGCTGATGGCGTGCTCACCCCAGGCAGTCGTCAGCCATCTCCAGGCTATGGCAAACCTCCTGTCATGTTTGGGTTTCACTATAAAGGTGCTAATGTCACACCTGACTCCTCTCCAGACTCTCCCTTTCATTTGAGCCATTCTGGACACGGTTTGGTTTCATACTTTTTCTCCAGGAATGAGTTTAGGACATTCAGATTGATCTCAATCCATCAGCTTTGGACCTGGATTTCAGTGAGTATGACCTTGAGGCTGCTGGGACTAGTGGCCTCCTGCTAGTCAAACATGTCAGGTGGTATATTTGGGCTTTGCAGTGGGATCTGAAGTCCCAGTTTGCCAACATCAAGTGGACCTCTTCTATGTCCAGATTTCAAAGAAGACTGTGAACGATACTTGGTGGTGGCTACAGGACTGAGATTGGATCAGTGGCAGACCCTCTCTTCCTTCCCCACCCAAAGCTGATCGTGTTAACAGATGTGTCACTTCTGGGCTGGGGTGGCCACTTGGAAGAGATGCAGATCCGAGGCCTCTGGTCTCTGACAGAGTCCCCGCTCACAATATCAACTTCCTGGTATGTTATGTTAACCACCATTTGTAGCGCGCACGGATACTCGGACGTGTCCCGGCACGAAAGCCAATTCAGAGGAGACATGGTGGCATATGCCACGGCTGGATGATTAATTAAAAAGCAAGGTATTTAACTGCTTTTTAAACAGCCTAAGGTCATGGTTGTTCCTAAGCTCAAAATTCAGGCTGTTCCAGGCCTTAACCGCCCTGACAGAGAGGGAGCTACCTTCCATTCTAACGAGGCAGTAGCGAGGAATAACCGCAAGGCATTGTCCCGTAGAGCGAAGGTGTCTGGGTGGTACATAGAAGTCAAAGCGTCTCCTGAGATACATGGGCCCTGATTTGTAAATGGCACCGTGAGCAATGGTAAAAGCCTTAAACAGAACACACTGGTCAAACGGAAGCCAGTGCAAATCTCGGGGAAGTTGCTTAGTGCTGGACCTACCCGGAATACCCAGTAGCGTTTTAGCGGCCGCATTCTGGACGGTCTGTAGCTTTTTTAAGCTGTTAGCCAGGAAGACCGATGTAAAGGGTATTGGCATAGTCTAACCTCGAGAGAATGAGAGCGCGGGTCACCATTTCTTTTGCAACTTTAGGCAGTAGTGGCAAACATTTCTTGAGTAGTTTCAGTGTGCCGAAGCACACTCCCACCAGTTTATTAATCTGCGGTAGGAATCTGAGGTCCTCACTGAACCAGACCCCCAAGTTTTGAACTGGGCTTCCCATAGACTTCGACATGGGGTAACCCTTGGGCCACAGGTCATCCCTAAAATGCAGCAGGAAAGACCCGTAGAGGAGTACCTCAGACTTATCCTCATTGCATTTGAGTTGGGCCAGCGCTAACCATTTAAAAACTTCAGTCAGGCAGTATTTAGCTAAATCGGGGGATAAATAATTTTTCTTCCATGTGAAGAGAAGCCGGGTATCATCAGCATATGCTATGATTTTAGCACCCAGCCCTTCCGCCAGATAGATTAGCGGTGTCACATAGATGTTCAACAGGAGGGGGCTCAGGGTTGAGCCCTGAGCGACGCCTGTGGTCATGCTTCTCGGTGTGGAAGAAAATGGCGGCAACCACACTTGCTGTGTTCTATTTGCCAGGAAGGATTCGATCCAATCCCACACCAGGCCAGAGATTTCGATATTGGACAAGCGGGCTAGGAGTTGGCGATGTGGTACCGTGTGGAACACGGTGGAGAGGTCCAATAAAACCAGGGCCGCTCTGCTGCCTGAGTCAAGGCATTCCCTAATCGTCTCTGCCATCTCAACCAGTGCCGTCTCAGTACTATGAGGCCCTGAAGCCGGACTGGGCTAGGTGGAGGGCGCCAGAAGTCTCAACAAATTCAGAGAGCTGTTTGTAGGCTGCCTTCTCACACACCTTCGCCACAGCCGGGAGTAGTGCGATTGGTCGATAGCTAGCCAGAGTGGCAGGGTTTAATGAAGGTTTATTTAGCAGGGGAATGAGTTTTGCCCGTTTCCATTCTGTTGGAACTGTGGCGGTTTGAAGCGACAGATTAATGATCTTGTTTACTTCAGGATTGACTACCTCCGCCACTGCTGTCAGCTGCCTGGCTAGGCAGGGATCGGATGGGGACCCCGATTTAAGAGATTTAAGAATGGCCAAAGTGTCTGGCAGAGGAATAGGAGTAAACACTGTCATGAGAGTGCGGGCTAGATCTAGCTCTGAGGCTGCCCGGAGCGGGTATTCCACCTGCACATGGAGAGCAGGCCCAAAACTATCCTGGATTGTTTGTACTTTATCGATTATATAAAAAAAAAAAAAGAGAGAACTGCTCGCACCAGGAATTAGAGGCAGGAGCAACCATATGTTCTGCACATGGCTTCAGGAAACTCTGGATAATTGCAAAGATTTCCTTGGAGTAATTTTTCGATTGTGCAATGCGCTCCGCATAAAAATGGCCTTTGGCCTTCTTGACAGCGGCATAGTAGCTATTCTGACACTTCCTAAGTGCTATTTTGTCCAGCGGGCAATAAGCTTGTCTCCAACTACGTTCAACCTTTTTGCATGATTTTTTATGTTCTTTAAGTTCGTTGGAAAACCAGGGTTTGGGAGGGGTGTTTCTTGCTCTCTTATGGACCAGAGGTGTCGAAAAATGTTCTACTGCTTTCGAAATCCAATTATTGAAACCCACTAGAGCATCCAACAGGACCCCAGAAGCAAAAGGGCGGGTATCTGTCAGAACTCTGCAAAGAGCAGCGGGCTCCATACGTGGAGGAGGTCTGCCCTCGGATGACCTCAAAGCTGGATAAGAGGACTTGATGGAACAGGAAAATTGAATTAAAAAATGATCGAACCAGTGAACCGGGAGAGGATCCTGTACAACTATGGGAAAGTTAGAGCAGACTACATCTAGGGTATGCCCCCCGCTGTGTGAAGGGGAATTAATCCATTGAATCAGGAGGGCAAGATCTAAAGAATCAATCGGTTCTCTTGTATCAGAAGCCTCCACACAATCCAGATGAATTTTAAGGTCCCTGAGAAGTAGATAGTTAGAATAATGCAGAGCTCTAGGCACAGTAACTTTGTCTAAGGTTTTTAGGAAGGAGCTAGAGGGACCGGGAGGGCGATATATCAGTGAGGCCCCCAGTAGAAAGTGCGGGGAGATGGTGAGGGCGAAGTCCAACGCTTCCCCCTCCATAATGTCATGTGAATTGAATTGAGTTGAAGAGACTCTTTTATATAGCGCATGGCTACTCGAAAGCATCCCAGCGCTCGAACAACAAAAGTAACCCAAAGACAATAGAAGCGCCGCTAGCCAGTCCGGATATACACCTCTAATTTCTTGGAAAGAGCCAAGTTTTCAACTTCTGCCGAAACACAAGTAGACTAGGCTCTTGGAGAGAATTCCAAAGTTTGGATGCATTCAGTGAAAAAAAGACGGCCGCCCGCACGGGATCTGTTGATCCGAGGGACTACTGCCAAGTTCTGATCATTAGAGCGGAGGTTTAAGGAGGACTTGTAGGGGGTTACCAGATCTCCTAAAATGGGAGGGCCTTTCCCATGGAAGATTTTATGTGCCATACACAATGTTTTAAAGAAGACCCGCTCTTTCACCGGGAGCCAGTGCAGGGATTTTAATGCGGGGCTAACCGAAGTTCGCTGGTTAATCCCCAGTAAGAGTCTTGCCGCCGAATTCTGAACGACTTGAAGTCGTTTGATCGTGAAGGCCGGCGCTCCCAAATAAATGGCATTCCCATAATCTATCCTAGATAAAATCAAAGATTGTACTAGGATTTTTCTGGCCTTTTCTGGCAGTTGTGGGAGAATTTTTCGCGTAGATTTAAGAAGCCCAAAACAAGTAGCAGCAGTTTTTCTAGCCTGAGTTCTAAACGTTAGTTCGGAGTCAAGCCAGAATCCGAGGCTTTTGATTTCCGGTCTAGGGGTAGGACCCGGCCCCATGCATGAAGGCCAGAGGATTGCATTGTCAAAACTGGCCTGTCGTCCCAACAGCAGCATCTCTGTTTTCCCACCATTCAATCTGAGATGGGACCGATCCATCCAACCTGCAACGGCTTCTAAGCAGTTGCGCAGCAACAGCGGAGACTGTGTGAACTGGTTCAGGGAAAACACCAGCTGGGTATAGTCGGCATAACTCACCAACTGGACCCCGAACGGAGCCACTACTTCCGCCAGAGGAGCCATATACACGTTAAACAGTGTGGGGCTAAGGGAAGACCCCTGCGGAACCCCACACTGCAACGGAATAGGGTCAGAGCGATAGTCCTCTTCAAAGACCCTAAAAAATCTGTCCCCAAGGAAAGATTCCAGCCACTTAAGAGCCTTGTCAGTAATTCCCATGTTGCTGAGACGGGAGTAAAAATCCAGTTTTCCCTAAATACTACCGCAACCCCGACTCCTCTGCCTGTTTTACAGTCAGCCCTGGCTATTTTACACCCCTCAGGGATGGCCAAGGCAATAGCTGGAGCCGAAAACTTATTGAGCTATGTCTCCGATATAAATAGCAAATCTAACTGTATCCGGCAGCAACTCGAAGATATCAGACGCATGTTTTACCAAGGACCGTGCATTAATTGGGGCAGCTTGAATACACCGGGAGTTCTGTGGGGCAATAGGCTCGGGAATAGGGGGAGAAATAGCACCCATGGTGTGATTAAAATGGTGGTTGCAAACCTGGCAAGTCCTGGAGATGTTATCCAGGACCCTCCATTCTTAGCCGCACTTGATCATGTGAGCACCCATCGATGACATATCTGCGCGACTCATACAAGCGAACGTTAGGCAATTCTGGTGGAAAACATAATACAAATACAGAACTGCCCCCCCCCCCCCCCTCCACCCAACAGCTAGAGCGTGCCTTGAGCAACATGGCGGCCTAGGATGTCCCACTGGGAGTCCGGGGATGCGTGTGTGAAGGTAAGCGATCGTTTAGATTCTCAATTAAAACAGTAGCAGCATCAAATGTTTTAAAAACACAATAGCGGCACTTAACTATAAAAAAAAAATTCAAGTTCGATAGCAGCATGTATTCTAAAATCACATTAGCACCAAAATGCGGCTTGAGTCAGGGTCTCACACACTTGGAGCCAGAAGAAGCGGCAATCTAACACCACCTCTCTCCTAAGGCCTCCTGCCATCCTCTTGGCCCTGAAAGCCTTTTTGCCATCTCTGAAGGGGTCGCTGGTACAGGTGCTCAAAGACTGCACCACTGCCATGTGGTACTGCAGCAGACTGGGCAGGGTGGGGTCACAGACCCTGTGCCAGGAGGCCTTATGTCTCTGGAAAAAAACCTGCCAATGTATCTTCCTGGTGGTGAACCACTTAGCGGGCTCATTGAATGCCAGGGCCGACTAAATTGGCTATCAGGGGATCACAAGTGGCAGTTAGACCCAGAGGTGGCGCAAGGTCTCTTCCAGGAATGGAGAGAACCTTGGCTCAATCGGTTTCCTACTGCTGAGAATGCGCAATGTCAGGACATCTGCTCGTTTGAGTTTGCAAGGCATCGCTCACTGAGAAACTCGTTTCTCTTCAAGTGGAATGCAGGACTCCTGTATGCCTTTCAGCCGATACCACTCCTAACCCGAGTTCTCCAGAATATCAGGATAGACCAGATCCAAATCATCCTAGTGCTTTTGGACTGGGCACAGAGAGTATGGTAACCGTACTTCTGGGCTTGAGCTTCTGCCCTCCGATCATGCTGTCTCTCTGGGAGGACTTCTGTTGTAGAAGAGTAGTCTGGTACTCCACCCTGGCCTCTGGACCTCCACCTTCATGCATGGAGATTGAGCAACGACAGCTGAACACCTTCGACCTTCCCCCGGAGGTGGTTGATTTCATCTTGGCATCTAGGCATGAAAGCTGCATACGCCTTCTTTTGAGACAATTTGTTTTTTTTTGTGTCACTCCCCAGGTTGACCTTCTCCCACCCAGACCAGACTGTTATGTTTTATTTGTTCTGTGTCGTGCCTGGCAAGGCTTTGTTCTGGGCACAGATAAGGGTTCATTTTTACGGTTGCCTGATGAGCCCTCTTGGTTTAGCTCGCCGGTTGTGATACGTTTTTTGAAAGAGCTACAACACCTAGATTTTCTTTCTCCCGTCTCAATTTGTGACTGCCAAATGGGGCCTCAATCTAGTCCTTACTCATTTAATGTGCACTTCATTTGAAATCGTCCACACATTTCCTTTTGCGGCTTCTCACTATCCAAACTGTATTCCTGACTGCCATCACCTCTGCAATGTGTGTGAGTGAACTTCAAGCTCGGTGTGTGTTCTTCCACCCTACACTACCTTCTTCCCTGATAAACTGGTTCTGTAAACTATGGCTTCCTTTCTACTGGAAGTTGTGACTCCGGTCTACGTCAGTTAAAACATCACCATGCTTGCGTTCTGTGCTCCGTTTCACTCCTCTCAGGAGGCCGAGAGACTCCATTGCATGGACCCCAAAAGAGCACTCCGTTTCTACATCAGTCTTACCATAGGAGATTAGGTGGACGATCAGCTCTCTGGGGTTCGCCAGAGCGAAAAAACACAAGACCTGCTGGATTGTGTTCTGCGTTAAAATCTGCTACTCGTAGGCAAGAAGAGTAAACTTGAATCTTACCATCCAAATTACCCATTATCAGGAACAGAAGTGAGTAGACAAATGTGCATAGTACGATCACCACTATGACCCATATGAAACTGAATATGAGGAGTTTAGAGTACTTCCTGTGATGAGTGCATGTAAACCTCATTAAGGGCCTGCACCTTATGATGGCAGATTATTATGCAAGATTCACAGCAGCCCCTGCACTGACAGCCAGATAATACAGTGGCTCGCCATGGCACCCTCTTATCATAATCCAACCATGCAGAGGAGGCCAAGGAATTCTGGAACACCGTGCCAGTGATAGAGAGGGATGTGGAATAGATGCCTTCAGCAAGATGGTTTACTCTATGGCAGCAGTGTCAATTAGAGCAGCCAGTACTCTGGCAGTCCTCGAGGAATGCCAGATGTGGAAAGACATGGCTCCTGTAACTGTACCTCTTACTGAAAGGCAAAAACAAGAAATAAAGAATACTTCATGAAGGAGAAAGAGCATCTGCAGTGTTTGATTCTACGATTGACGTACCAATTCTGGGCTTCTGAATGCTGGCGGGTGCTGCTCTCTTAAGAGCACCAGCCGGGTCAATTACGACTTTTTTAGACCTAAGGTACAAAATAGAATTATAGACGTTCTTTTTGACTGCAAGTCCTGTTTTGGGGGAAATCACATGTGTTATGCGCTGTAGACCATCTCAGCAGATTCTGATATAGCCATTTTGCTCTGCATTACAGAAGAGACTGCTTCAACCCTTTCCGGGAGCTAGAGAAGGAACACAACTATACCGTGGACCCTATCGCCCCTTCAGATATCCGCTAAATCAATCGCAATATTACCGCCAGTAGTATAGATCATAACAGTAGTAACAACCATATGGTCCTGTGGTCCAGACTTAAAATAAGGCTCCAGCCAAATGCAGAAAAGGAGGGCAGTCCAAAACTCACCTCGCCATTGGTGACTTTCAGGCACCGGCTACTGCCAGTTCATCTTCAGGCACTCTGTCCCCGTAGGTGATAGAACCTGTTTTACAACAAGTGGAATGTTACCACAGCGAAATGGGTGACACATGTCATTTAGTTTTAGCACATTATGTAATTTTGTTTCCACGCCCTGAGACAGCACCTCTGCCCAAATTCAAGCGTAGGTATCTACGCCTGTTCCAAAGCACAGCTTCTCAGATTGCTGCATAAGGAAGCCGTAGAGCCAGTTCTTACGGAATATCAGAACATGGACTTTTACTCCTTTTTCTTTCTAGTAAAGAAGAAAGCATTGAGTGTGTTGGCCCATTCTGGACTTGTAGCAACTCAGTATCTTCCTCAGAAAACAAACATTAGCATTGGTGACTTGACAATAGGTGCTGCAGTTTCTTAGCAAGCATTTGGCATCTCTGGATCACAGATATCAGCTCTTCATATACCCATGCATGCCAAACATCAAAATATTCTCAGATTTGAAGTAGCAGATCTCCATGATTAATTCTGTGTACTCTCTTTACCCCTCAGATCCACTCAAAGAATATAAAGTGTATCGCACCAGTAACAACCCATCCTTGACGTTTTGGACACCAGGTCTCTCTCCGTAGCTTAGACTACTGAATGGTCTAAGATTCATCTATAGACACTGCAAAAAACTCAGTTACAGTCTGTATTAAACTAACTCTTCAACAGGCTAGGGCTCTCACTCAACCGCAACCAATTCTCCTTGAAACCAATATGGAGAATTCAGTTTCTAGGGACCATAATGGATGCAAAAACAAATCTGTCCACATATTTATTCTGTCTATGATTTATCAATATTGCTTTCTACTCTGATTGGCTGTTTCATAGATGTACATGCTCCAATGTTGGAGTAGGAAAACATTACTTAACTGTAACTAAAGTTCTCCAGCATTGGTATCATGCGGCCCACCCCCTCCCTGAATAGAGGTCACCCGGATTACTTGTTTGCTCTTATAAAACTTTCCACACTTGTGCTGAAACTTTTAGGTGCAATGGTGTGGGGGGGGGGGGTGAGACTAGGGACACTCACCTCGTTGGTTGATGTTAGTTTTTTCCAATTAAATGAATGTTATTAAATTGGCACTGTTTTAAGACCTTTCAGACAGCCAGTGCCTTGTTCTACTAATTAAGTTTATCGTGGGACTCCCATCACAACGTGTGAATATATAAAAGATGCCAACTGATTAACATTTTTTTCTTATTACTCTGATAATCCAGTGATTGTATTTAAGATTCTGTTTTGGGAGTCTTACACTTGAATACATTTTATTTTTTAATGGTCTGGTGATCTGCTCTAGTTTTGCTTATGTGATGAACTAATCAGTGGAGGGTTTTAAGTATTTGAGCAAAATGACTGGTGCCATTTGTAAGGAATTTGTTGTTGCATTGGCACTTTGTATGGCTACTAGCAAATATTTTATATATAACTGTTTTGACTTGACTTCCTTGGTGTGATTTTCCCACAAATGTTTGCCTTCCGTTCTTCTGTTTTTGCTGGCTTTAGCACTTTGCACACTTCACTGCTAACCAGTTCTATAGTGCTTGTGTTCTCTTCTTTAACCCTGGTGAAATTGGCTTGTAACTCCTGAGTAAAGTGGTACTACCTGTACCCTGAGCCTGTAAATTCAATGCTACTAGTGGTCCTGCAGCACTCATTGTCTGGTTGCTGCTTGCAGAATTTCCCTCCCCTCAACTAGTAGCCCAGTTTTCTACAATAACTTAGCAGATGTTATCTGGAGGTCAAGGTTAGGTGAGAGAGTGAGAGAAGGTGGCCACTTGTAGATAATTAGTAACCAACTTGATTGTTATGTGGAAAATTTAGAGCCTGCTGGCCTTTAATGTTTTTAAACAAACGTTTTTATTTTTTTACTTTGTAAGTGTTGGAAATGGCCCTTCTTGCAGGGTCATCCCTAAACCTTTTGCCTGCCTCTTGTATTTTTTCTGACCTGTTGTTGGTTTTATGACTCTGGGCACTTTACCACTGCTGAGCAGTGGTAAAGTGCATATGCTCTCCCTTTGTAAATATGACATGTGATTTGGTATATCCATGATTGGCTTATTTGGTTTACCTGTTAGTCCCTAGTAGCGTGGCCTGTTTGTGCCCAGGGCTGATAAACCAAATGCAGCTGGTGGGCCTGCAGCACTGGTTTGCGCCACCCACATAAGCAGCTTGTAAAGTGTGTCTCAGATCTGCCACTGCAGAGTCTGTGTGCAGTCCAGAACTGCTATCTTGGCTGTGAAGTGCACCCACTTCCCATCCCCTGAACCTTCCCTTGGCATCATGTGAGTCACCCCTATGGTAGGGTGCATTGTATGTGTAAGGTAGGACATGCCCTGATGTGTGTAGCACGTCCTGGTAGTGAATTATACCCAATTTCGTTTTTCACTACTGTAAAGCTACCTGTTCTCCATAGGCCAGAATGGGAGGTTTGGCTATTACATTATATAGTCCTAACTGACCCAAAGAACATGGTAGAAAAACAAATTTAGTATGCCTGAGCTCAGAATATTAAAATACATCTTTAAGGGAAGGTTATTTTTATATCCTGTGTTTGAAAATACCACTTTTAGAAAGTAGGTATTTTCTTGTCTAAGCCTTCCAGTGTGCTCTGCGGTTATGTGTATTGGCTGGTTTTGGAGTGACAGGGCTGGGGAATTCCAGGAGACAGGGTGAGGTGTCCCATTGGTGAATAGAGAGATCTGCATCTAGATGGGTGGGAGGAGTTGCACCAGGGACCTGAATAGGGCTGTGCCTTTCCTCCACAATGCTGTGGCGAGTCTGATGTCTCTGCTCTGCACTCTGAAAGGAAAGAAGCAGCCTGGTAAACAAAGTGCTCCAGGACTGGGCAGAACTGGTTCTGGCTGAGTTCAGTGACTTGTAGCTTCTGAGAACAAAGACTTTTGGGGTATAAATATCTGTGCTGAAACCCTAAATTTGTATTGCTCCTGGACGACAAGAAGAACCTCGGTCCGTGTAACTGAAGGAATCTGCAGGAGGTGACTGTCCTTGTGCTTGTCTGCTGTTTCTTTGACTGGCCTGCAGTTGTTACTACTGGACTTGGAAGAAGAGGAAAAAGACTTTGAAGGAACTTTTATCTTTGCTACAGCTATCACCCAAGGGCTAGAAGAGAGCTAGCCTCCTGCAGGAGTCTCAGGCACATCAGACTCCACCACCAGCCTCCTGTTTCCTCCCAGCGAGGATTTCTATCTGCAGGTGAGGCTCCTGTGAGTTCCAGGGCCTATAGTTCTACTGTGGAGAAGAGAGTGCTGAAAATCATTGCTAACGCCCGTTAGCGAGCCGCCGCAGCTGAAGAGCATAAGGAAAATCATCGCGCTGCTGCATCCGAGTGCCTAGCGTGGAGAAGTTTGCTGCTTTGTCCTGCACACAGATCAGCGCATCATCCTCCCTTGCGGCAAGGATTCAACGCATCGCTGGTCTTGCGTGAGGAAAATCATCGCTACAGCTCCTTAGCGACATTTTGGTTGTTTTGTTACAGAATTCAGGTACTTTGCAAGTAAAAGGGTGGCAGAGACCACTGCTTTGAACTGAACCCCTCTTTGCACACTTTGAACTATTTTTGCAGCCTTTCAAGAGTAACCCTATGTTCAAGGCATATGAGCTGCAGATCACACACTAAGGATAAGATCACCATCTGGTGTTGGGCTCGGAAGATTGCAGGTTGTTGTTGTCTTCGGAAGAAGTCTTTGGTCACGAGATTGGTGACTCCTCCCCTGGACAACAGTGCGCATGGGCATCCACTCCATCCTCAGATTGTTTTTTTCCGCCATTGGGTTCGGATGAACTTTTTTCCGCTCCAGCAGAAAACTTATAGCAATCACTACAACTCTCAAAATTCGAAAACTCGACGTCAAAGCATATCGGACCGACTCCGGACGCGGCTGATGGAAAGGACACCTTTTAAAAAAATGCCCCCAATGTGGAGCAAAGTTCCCTCATAGCGATCACCTCGAGGTCTGTAATTTGTGCCTTTCACCAGACCACAACGAATCCAGCTGTCCAGCCTGCGCCGCATTCCATCCGAAGAAAACTATCCGGGACCGAAGAGCTCGACGCCATATGGCCAAGCCGGTTCCGGAACCAGAAGACATCTTTGCACAGGATGTCCCTGACGACTCCGAAGATCTCCAGATCGTGTCCGAGGCCGACTATTCTGATCCGGGCAGCCTGTGAGTACCAGCCCCCCTACCCCAACACCACCCAAAAAGACATTGGTCAAGACTCTGCCAGCTGGGCCCAGTTGCGATCCAAAAACATCTTCAGAAGCCCCGACCTCGGGCCTGGCTCCGAAGAAAAGTAAGCCTGCAGGTGGCTCGGGCTCGAGCAAACCTCATATCATTGTGCCTATAATACCTTCGGCACCGAAGCAGGCTCCGAGACCGAAATCTCCATAGGCCCCGAAACGTCACTCGGCACCGACATCTCCACCGGCACCGAAACGTTCTTCGGCGCCGAGGTCTCCACCGACACCGAAAGGCTCGTTGGCACCGAAAAACCAACCGGAACCGAAAAGTTCTTCGGCACCCAAAACATCCTCGGTGTCAAAATAAGTCCATAAAGAACAAAAATCAGAAACAAAGTCGGCGCCAAAGCCGCCTTCGGACAGTGAGGAACTCTTTCGGCCTGATCCAAAGCAAAAACGGATTTACATAAATCCGAAAACTGGACATGTCACAGCGGTGCCCTACAAGAAAAGGAAGCTGGACACAACACCTCCTCCAGCACCTCCAAAGAAGGACTGTGCCACTTCACCCATACGTCCTTCCTCTCCTACATTACCTCCTATTCCATCCCCCCACCCGCGCCGCCTTCACCTCTCACACACCTCCACAGGATGATGATGATTTAGGGGGAGGGGGAGACCCAGATTTCTTTACTTATCCCACTAATCCCTTTACACTCCCGGACACAGCACCAGTAGATGACTGGACTTACCCTATGCCTGATATGCCTGACCCCACTCCATACCCCTCAAAACCCTCCCCTCCTGATGACCATTTAGGGTTCGGTCAGCTTATAAACAGAGGAGCATCGTTTCATGGTGTCACCATGCTCACCGACACTCCTGAGGAGGATTTTCTACTCTACACTTTTGAGCAGTCCCAGAAAACAGTCCACATTCTACCCATGATTAAGGGAGTGATAAAGCATGCCAATGAGGTTTTTAAAGACCCGGTCAGGGCCAGGGTTCTCAACCCCAGAATAGAAAAAAAATATAGACCGGCGCCACAAGATCCTGCGTACATCAAGGCGCAACTCCCCCCTAGACTCACTAGTCGTATCAAATGCCAGAAAACAGGCGAACTCCCAAACAACCGGAGACACGCCACCACCAGACAGAGTCTAAACTCCTGGAGGCTTCCGGCAAAAGGGTTGCCGCTCAAGCTGCTAACCACTGGCGTATCGCAAATACACAAGCCCTATTGCCTCGTTATGATAGAGCCCATTATGATCAACTAGAGGATCTCTTGCAACACCTGCCTGAACCATTCAAAACACAGGCCACTGACCTCATCCAAGAGGGCAAACTAATATCCAATGCCTCCATTAAATGTGCATTAGACGCAGCGGACACCGCCTCTAGGGCAGTCAATACAAGCGTATTGCTCAGACGCCGCGCATGGCTGCGCATTTCCGGCTTTAAGCCGGAAGTCCAAACTACCATTCTTGCTCAACCCTTTAATCAGGAGCAACTATTCGGCCCTGCAGTAGACACTGCCCTAGAAAAAATGAAGAAAGATAATGAGACTGCCAAATCTATGGGAGCATTGCAGTCTACTCTACCCAGAGGCTCCTTTCGTCGCTCCTTTTATAGAGGAGCTTCCAAAAATGTGGGAACAGACAACTCTTCCACCTTCAAAGCATCAGGTCAAACATCCCCTAACAGAGGATATTTTAGAGGAGGTTATCGGGGAAACAATACTAAAGGCCGAGGACGGGGCAACAACACCTGCACCACTACAGCCACCAAACAGTGACTTGCCACCACTTCCCCCAGACCATTCCACTCTGGTCAGGGGCAGACTTCAACAGTTCCTACCTGTCTGGAATACCATCACTACAGACAGGTGGGTAAGACAAATTATCCAATCTGGCTACTGCCTCGAACTCATAAACCCACCCCCAAACATACCACCCAGTCACCGTCCCATGACGTCTCACCACCTCACGCTCCTCAAACAAGAAATACAGTCTTTGCTTCAAAAACACGCAATAGAACCTGTTCCACTACAATATCAGGGCACAGGAGTATACTCCCTATACTTCCTCATTCCCAAAAAGGACAAAACCTTAAGACCCATACTGGACCTCAGACTACTAAACCAGTACATACAATCGGATCATTTCCACATGATCTCTCTCCAACAGGTCCTTCCATTACTTCAACAAGGAGACTTCCTTGCCACATTAGACCTCCAAGGACGCATATTTTCACATCCCTATGCATCCCTCTCACAGGAAGTATCTACGATTCGCGGTACACGGTCAGCACTATCAGTTTACAGTTCTCCTATTCGGAGTAACAACTGCACCCAGGGTGTTCACCAAATGCTTGGCAGTTGTGGCAGCATATCTCGGGAGACAAGAAATCAATGTCTTCCCCTATCTGGACGATTGGCTCATAAAAGCCAATACTCTAGACAAATGCGTTCTCCACACTCACCGCACTATTCAAACCCTACACAACTTGGGATTTACCATCAACTATCCCAAATCTCAACTACAACCCTCCCAAGTACAACAATACCTGGGAGCCACCATAGACACAGCCAAAGCCGTAGCTTATCCCAGCATAGCCAGGATAGCCAACATACAAAGTCTCATCAAAAAATTTCAAACACAACACTCTCTCCCCGCAAGAGTGTTCATGCAACTCTTAGGCATGATGGCGTCATGCATCTCCATAGTACCCTACGCACGCCTTCAAATGCGTCCCTTACAGGAATGTCTAGCACAACAGTGGAATCAGGCCCACGGACAACTTACCGATCTGGTGTTGGTGGACAGCCGCTCACTTCGCTCGCTGAAGTGGTGGAACACCATCAACCTGTCCAAAGGGCGGCCGTTCTTGGAGCCTGTTTCACAAGTTGTGCTGACCACCGACTCATCTCTCACAGGGTGGGGAGCCCACCTCCTTCAACACACCACTCGGGGAAGGTGGACCACTCAACAAAAACAGCTCCACATCAATCACCTAGAACTTCTAGCGGTGTTCCTAGCACTGAAATCCTTCCAAGTGCATCACAAAACAAAACTGTCCTCATCCGCACGGACAACATGACCACAATGTATTACATACAGAAACAAGGAGGGACACATTCTCTACAACTGTCCCAACTGGCGCAACAGATTTGGAGATGGGCAATTGCCCGAAACATCTACCTGCTAGCAGAACACCTCCCAGGGGTTCAGAACCAGGTGGCTGACCTCTTAAGTCGCCACACACAGCAGATACACGAATGGGAACTACACCCCAAAGTCTTACTCCCATTCTTCCAAAAGTGGGGACAACCAGACATAGACCTGTTCGCCACACAAGAAAACGCAAAATGCCCAACCTTCGCCGCCAGGTTCCCACACCCACGGTCAAAGGGCAATGCAATATGGATGAACTGGTCAGGCAGATTTGTGTACGCTTTTCCGCCTCTCCCACTCATTCCATTTGTGGTACGCAAACTGAAACAGTCGCTGACACTCATCCTAGTGGCTCCCACTTGGGCACGTCAACCCTGGTTCACCACACTTTTGGAATTATCGCTAGATCCACGTCAAAAACTGCATCTCTCCCCGGATCTCTTAACCCAGAACCATGGAGAAATCAGACACCCAGATCCTCAAACACTGAACTTGGCAATCTGGCACCTGAAGTCTTAGAGTTCGGGTACCTCAACCTTCCTCCAGACTGTATGAATATCATTAAAGAAGACAGGAGACCTACTACTAGGGCATGCTATGCTGCAAAATGGAAACAATTTGCCGTTTACTGCGCTAACAATGACATACAACCACTGGATGCTTCCATCCAAAACATCATTTGCTATTTATTACACTTGCAAAGATGCAATTTAGCGTATTCCTCTATACGTCTACATCTAGCGGCATTAGCAGCCTATTTGCAAAATAGACAACACCTGTCCCTCTTTAAGGTACCAGCCATTAAAGCATTTATGGAGGGTCTTAAAAGAATTATTCCTCCAAGGTTACCACCTTCCCCGGTGTGGAACCTTAATATTGTTCTAACAAGGCTCATGGGTCCCCCATTTGAACCAATGCACAAATGCGAGCTGCAGTTCCTAATATGGAAAGTGGCTTTCCTCATCACAATCACATCCCTGCGAAGAGTAAGTGAAATACAAGCCTTAACTCTCGAAGAACCCTTCCTACAACTACATCGGAACAAAGTGGTTCTTAGGACGAATCCAAAATTCCTCCCTAAAGTAATTTCCCCTTTCCATCTAAACCAGTCAGTGGAACTGCCAGTCTTCTTCCCTAATCCAGACTCAGTAGCTGAGAGGGCACTTCATACCTTTAGATGTTAAAAGAGCCTTGCTGTATTACATCGACAGAACCAAACCTTTTCGGAAAACCAAGCAACTGTTTGTTGCTTTCGCTCCACCACATAAAGGCAACCCTATTTCCAAATCGGGTATCGCCAGATGGATAGTCCAATGTATCCAAATATGTTACCAAAAAGCTAAACGTACTCTTAACGTTCCCCCTAGGGCGCACTCCATGCGTAAAATAGGGGCTTCTATGGCATTCTTAGGGAACATCCCCTTAGAAGACATTTGCAAAGCAGCCACATGGTCTACTACACACACATTCACTAAGCATTACTGTGTTGATGTGCAATCCAAACAACAAGCTTCAGTAGGCCAAGCTGTTCTAAAAACTCTATTCCAAACTGCTGCAACTGATACAGGTGACCACCGCTAGGGGAGACACTGCTATATAGTCTATCCTTAGTGTGTGATCTGCAGCTCATATGCCTCGAACGGAATATTCTACTTACCAGTATGCATCTGTTCTTGGCATGTAGAGCTGCAGAGCCACACACGCCCACCCGCCTCCCCGGGACCTGTATCCGTTCCAGCTTTGTCTTAATTAGACACTACACATGGACATCCTTTCTCTTTACTTCTTACACACTCCATCATTTCCCATCATGGCGAAAAAACAATCTGAGGATGGAGTGGATGCCCATGCGCACTGTTGTCCAGGGGAGGAGTCACCAATCTCATGACCAAAGACTTCTTCCGAAGACAACAACAACCTGCAATCATCCGAGCCCAACACCAGATGGCGATCTTATCCTTAGTGTGTGGCTCTGCAGCTCTACATGCCAAGAACAGATGCATACTGGTAAGTAGCATATTCCTTTTCTAGTATTGTGGATTTTTACTGTTATTGATCTTGTGTTAAGTCTATATATAAAGATACTTATTTTTATAACTCCTTGTGTGGTGTCCCGTTAGTGTTCCTCACTGTGTTACTGTGTATGGTCATAAATGCTTTACACACTGCCTCTGAGATGAGCCTAGCTGCTCGTGCCACGTTACCACAGGGTTGAGCAGGGGTTATCAAAGGGTGTAGCCCGCTTACACTGACTTAGGAAGAAGGGTCTCTACTTGGACAGTGGCCAGCCATTGCCAACTAGAGACCCCCATTTCTAACAGTACGAATTTATGATTCTTTTTTAAATTAATTTACGAAATAACTAGGTGATGTTACTGCGTCCATCTTTCCTCATATTACTATCATTAAAAAGTAAAAGATTACATATACTTCTGTTTTTTTGCAGACTTTTGCAGAAATGTGATTTTCCATCTATGAAATTTTCACTTTATTTCATGGGTTATGAGGACAAAAAGGACATCCCCAGCGATACAAAAGAACGAACAGCATGGACTTTTTCCAGGAAGGCCACAATAGAACTGACTCAGTAAGTACTATCTCCCACATTCCCTGTTGAGCTTCAGCATGTGAACTAGCTTAAACGTCCTTTCCTCTTAAGCTTATCGTGATTTTATCTGCTCTTAACTGTGGTATAGCAACAGTTCTACAGTATGGGGAGCCTGATTCCTGAATGTTTATTTTCTTCATGCAATACTCCCTTCAATTGGCATAAAGGGTGGGGGGGGGGTTTGAGGTAATAATGAATCCAATGTTCATACCAAACCATTAAACTTTTGACTTACTTTAAAATTCCCATTTGTTTTGCTTTAAAACGTAATTGTAATGGCTGAGATTGACCCAAACGATTCTGTGGCTCCGCATGGCAAATCATATAATAAACTATATTTTGAGACGCAGTTGGTCTGTAAAGAGAAGAACTTGGGCTATTGGTATGATTTCATAATTGAGAACTGGGTTTCCAAAATCTGGATAGATTAGATGCCATAGGGTGTTTTAGAGCCTTTCTTCCGGATTCATCTAGGCCACATTGCTTAAAATTATTTTTAGTGATTTTTTTTTTCTGGAAAGGGGAGGGGGGGTTAGCTCATGTAACTATTGAGAGAGACTGGTTGATGTCTGGGGAAAAGGTGCTACGTACCGTAGACTCAGAGAATTAATATGGGAGCCATTTGATTGCAACATTGAATGCGAATACTATAACCACTAACATATGGAATAGCATTAGGAGGTGGTATGTTGTATCAAGTGTCCCTAAATATGTGTTTGTGAACAGTGGAGGCAGCCTCCCTCTCTTTGGGATGTTTGCGAATGTCTTAAATGGCAGGGCATATTCAGATTTATGTGCGGAACTGTGATAGAGTAACACCAATTATTTCTTTCGTTGTCTAGCTCCGTTTGGCGCTCTTGATTGCTGTGACTGGAGACAATACATGTCTACTGGGTGAGCTTTTGGGTCTTCTGCCATTTGTTCTCTTATACAAAGCTCACTAACGGACTTTTATGCAGCATTGGTAGTTTCCATCTTATAGAGCGGTGTTAGGTAGTTTAGTGAGTTGGTGACGAAGCTGACTCTGTGGATGAGTCTAGTGTTCGCTTTGCCGAGACGTGAAGGCAAAATTGTCTAGGGTTTTGGGTGGTCACTAGTGATGGGATGATTTATACTGGCCTCTTTTTTCTGGGGTGGAAATGTGGATTGTATGTTTTCTTAGAAGAAGTAGGTCTCGATATTGGTACCGGAGATATAGAGAGATGAGAGGGATTTGCCAGGGCTTTGAAGATTTTGGTTCAGAAATTAAAAGTTCTTACGTCTTGCTTGGTGCTTCTTTGAGTCTTCTAATGGCAGCTACTTCTGTTCTTTTAAAGGTCTTTAAGTATAAGTTTGACAACTCTGTTCTCTTAATTGTGCTGTCTTGTGAGGATTTGCCTATATGCCAAGGTATTTCCTCTTTGTATGTCTTTTTTATTATAAGCATGAAGCTTACACACTCACTGTTTGAGGAGTCTGTGAACCTAGCACTTAGTTATGGGGTCACCTCATCCATCGTGCTTATAATACCTTTTGTTTATCTAGGCAAGTAAGTTGTTGTGATCTGGATATTTTGGGATGTTGGGTCAGAACTGCGAGTCCATCATTGTGGCAAAGCAAGCATCTTTGTTCTTTAGGGCAAGGAAGAGGCTTGTCAGGATTTTGGTGGCTAATAGGGCGTTGTTGCGCTACCATTAATGGGCCTTCATCACTTCGGATAGGATTGACTTGGCCAATAGGTGTAATTCATGAGGCCTCTGTCTAGTTGAGGCAAGTTGTATAGAGCTCTAATCTTTTATCTGTGTTTTACATCCAGGTGTTGTAGTCTCACTCCAGATTATTCCATTATGATTTCAGGAAGCACATACAAAGCGGATAAAGAATGTGGAGCTGGTCTGGAGGAGATCTATTATGATAAACAGATTAAAATTATATCTGTTATATGCTTCTTCTTTTGTCATTTAATTTGATGGCCAAGTGGCCTTTGAATTCTGAGTTGGCTCCTCATCTGGGCTAATTGGTTTACAGTAGTCTCGTGCAAGTAGGTCCCTAGCATTGTGCAAGCATTCATCTATTTTTCTCCAAGGGCTAGGAAGACTCCATTGCGTTTGAAGATGTTTTAGTGGATGGAAATGGGTTTGATCAGGCCTTTAGGTTTATCTCGAATGTTATTTTCTTATTAGTGTGTGGGTTTTGAGAACCGGACTGTGTTCTATGTATAGGTAGATGATCAGGCTTGCTGTATATGGGACAAGTTAAGGATTGGGGAGAGTGACAGTAGCTAAGAGCATGAATGATGATGTAATTCTGTTAGTGCTTTGCCCTGGCTGGTTGGCCTTTTGGTTGTGTGTTCCGCTCTGTATTCTCCATGCTTGATGTATGCACAGGTGTGACTTTAGTGGAGGTTTGTGCTTCTGTGATGTTGCATGTTTAGCTCAGCCGGATTTGATCTGATCTCTGATATGGTTGGCTTGGGTTAACCAAGCTAATTATGAAATACTGTTTCCTTCATTTGACTGTCCTTAGTATAGGCATAAGATGTCTAAGACCTATTGCAGAATGTCGCTCTGTTATTAACGATTTGAGTTATGCCAAGAGAAATTGCCATTTGCAATGGCTTAAGCTTACTAAAATTGGGATGCCAGGGGTATTTAAGTTCTTTAGCACACAGGACGTGTCAACTCTTGATTTTATTGGCCAGATTTAGGCCTTGTCCTACTCTTGAGGACACCTACTAAGATGTACATGCAAATATACAGGTTGGGTTGTCATTCATCACCCCTGCCCTGGAGAAATGTTACATTTTTTAGCGACCTTGAAGTATTTTTACCTTTTTTCATGATGCCTTCTGTGTTGGAGTTCTTTGGGCTCTCTGAAACGCCACAGTTGAGCGTTGTGGGTGTCTCTCTTGGTACTCCTACCTTGTGGAAGTCCCTTCACACTTCCCCGCTTGCGTTAGCCCAAACTGTTTTTTAAAAGTAGGCAGTTAGTTTGTGGACCTAATGAAAAAGTAAATGCTCGGCTAATGGCATCCTCTCATTCGCATAACTAGGAGGCAATGCATGCAGAGACGATGATTATCAAAGGTTCTGCTACTTACAGAGAAGTTTGCTGTTTTCCGGTGCTCAGGCTCAGAAAACGTGATTATCAAATGCGTGCAAGCCCTATCGCTCAACCAGGCGAGCAACAACCATTGGGCTGTCGGGTGCAGTGGGTTGGGCTGAGGCTGCCAGGCAGTGATCAAGTTTCATCCAGGTTATTGCTCTGCTCGTCTAAAGCCCTGGTATTCACAGTAAGCCTCTGTGTTTATCTTTTTTTTGCCTTTTTCTTTCTTTTAGTACCCTCCCCTGCAGGACCCTTTTATTGCTTATTCGCTATATCTGCATGCCAACAGTGATGAGACTAGCAATGTTAAAGGGTTTACATGGGGGCGTGGATTGAAAGCCAACAATGGTAGACTTGTGAACCCACAGCTCCGCGCCAGGTAATACATTATTAACTCCTCATAAGCCCTCCCCGTCCTTACTAATGAACCTGGACTGGGACGGGGAGGGCTACGACTCGGAGTAATGAAAATTATCGGTAAGTAACCGGTCATTACCTCCTCGTCAGCCCTCCCCTTCCCAGTCCAGGTTCATTAGTAAGGACTGGGACGGCTACGACTCGGAGTGATGAATATTACCGGTAAATAAACTGTCATCCTGCAAATCTGGTAGTAGCGAGACTACGACTGTCCCTAAACTTTGCACGCCGCACAAGGAAAACCTCCCTCTATGAGCGGGAGAAGCTGACATTATAACGATGCCGAATTCAGCAAGATCTCCCGGTCACAAGCCGAAACCGGTCTGCTAAAATGGCAGCTCTGGACCCCAAGATTTTGTTGGTGTAGAGCTCCGAGGGGTACATCGATCTGCGTGGCAGAAGGGTATGAGCAGAGGCAGTTGTTGTGTGGTCCCAGGGGAGCCTTGCACTTGGGGACTGCCAGGTTTGGAGCCAAGGTGTGTGGTTGCCTGGGGGCTGGCAGGCATCCGGGCCACTGAGCTGAATGCGATTGGGCAGTTCAAGCTCCTAGCTGTGTGGCTGCATCGCTGATGCACTAGCATTGTTGTGCCGCTCGTAGGCTTACTGCTGCTCTCATCTTACCTGGGCTGCTGTTGCTGACTTTCCCGGTTACTGCGGGTTCTGCCTGAGGACGCTGTGCTGTTGGGAGGCGAAAAATCGTTTGGACTACTCTTCACCGGGACTGCGAGGACCAGGCTGCTTGGCGGTGTTCGCAGCTGTCTCCTCTTCCCGGCTCTTCCCCTCCCGTACCCTAGCCTCATAGCGCAGCCCTGTCACCGCGCGCAAGCGGGACGCGCGCGGGACGTAGCCCGGGGCGAAGACCGGGCAAAGAGCGGGCCGTCTGAGGCCGTCAGAGGGCGCCTGAGGACGGGACGGGCCACAACACTAACCTCTACTGTGTGGTAAATGTTATACTCTCCTATAATCACGGCCCTTTGCACTTTCTATTTTTCGTACTGTATTGACACTTAAAACTGAATCTGTTTTTGGGGTTTGTTTTACAGCACTACTGCTGGTCGGGCTGTTACCATGCCTCTAGAAGCAGGGAAATCACGCACCCTAATTGTTAACACCTCTAAGGGACCTGTCTCCGGCACAATAGATCAATTTTTTAAACGAGTGACTACTGTTCTGGAGAAAGAAATTGCGGATACCGAAAAGCGCCTATCCCTTGACTTGCTAACTGGCAAACGTTCCTCACTGGGAACAATCGGGAAGGTACTCTCTCCAGGGGTGATAACTGAGAGAACGGGCACTACCTCTGAAAATGAGGAAGTAATAATCCTCCCAACAAATTCCCCAGGTGTGTCTATCCCGTCGGACCATCTAAGTACTCTAACTACATCCAGGTTATCCGTCTCACCGAACTTGGATATCTCCCCACCATCGATTAGAGAGACCCACGAGAATAGACATACTCCAAAAAAGAGACTAGGCCCCCCCGTCAAAACACATGTAGCCAAAAACAAGAAGACTAGATCCCCCGTGCATCATTCTGTTCTCACTGGCCCAGCAGTGTCAAACAACCTTTTCTCTAGCACTAACACTATAGGAATTCCCGCTGATCAAGATTTGATGGGTGACTTATTTACTAAAATGGAGACTTTGATCAAGTCTCTTCTACTTCCTCTCTTAGAGAGGACAAGATTAATAAGTCTGCATTTGGACGACTTGGGCAAACAAATTCAAGGGAATAATCTGACCCTCTCTGAACTCCTAAAAAACCAGAATAAAACCAGCACCACTGCTCTAGTGATTCCCCCCTCTACTGTGTCAGAACAACCATCAACTAGTGGCACGCATAGGAAAACGTGCACCGCCCTGGGTGGGAAATCAGCGGAAAAACCTCCCAATGAAACTACTGATACAAGTAGAATCATCCCCCCACTTAAAGATAAAGAAATAAGAAGGGAGGAAAAAGATATCATGGTTAATAGAAAAGATGAAAGGCCAACTCAATTCGAGAATATCACACCAAGTAGAAGGGTGGATTTACCCCAAGAATCAGCCCCGTATACCATCGTTATGACAGGGGTACCTGAACTGACAGAGGGTACGAGAGAGAACTTCTACGCTCTAAAAAATAAAATCATTTATTGGCTAAATCAAAACCGACCACTTCCCACTGACATAAATGGGGAAATTCTAATGGTGAGACGCACCAGCTGGGTGGGAACTAGACCTAAAGAAAAGAAGGGGGACGCTATTACGACGCGTTATGTCAACTATTTCTATCCACGGGAATTGGTTTCCCACTCTAAATCTTATCCCGCAAAAAATCTCTTCTCAGTTTGGAGAGCAGTAGACCAGCAAATTCCCCATCAAAACTTTCGCAACTATTCATTTAACTCGTACCCTATGGGGAAGTGCTTGACTAACGATCAACATTTATTCCAGCGCCCAAACCATCCATCTCCTCATCTACCTCAGAATTACCATTCTGAATTATTTCCCAGGTTTAATCTACCGATTCAAAACCGTTATTCAGCCTTGACTGATCTGGAAAATGTAGATTGACTCTCTGCAGAACAGGCTCGACTACAAAAAACCATTGTAGTAAACCAAAAAACATCCGAGGACACTGTTCTTCGAAGTAATAGCTCAGAAATGCAAACAATGGAAAATAGTAATCTCGACCCAATAGCCATCTCAACATCGTCTAGAGGACCCGATACTATTATTCAGGGGAATACCTGTGCTTATCAAGTTCTGGAGAAGGGAGACGTAGAGTACCAACCAGTTGCAGAGGCAGTCCGTACAAATAAATGTACAAATAATGACTTAAAAATACAAATCATGTCATGGAACATTGCTGGCCTTTGTACAAAAATAATGAACGGGAGTTTGCTTGACTTCGCCGAGGACTATCATATAATCTGCGTACAGGAGACATGGTCTATTAATGAACAGAACCTGTTAGGCTATAAAACTTATTTTACACTGGCAGTGGCAAGCGCTCACGGAAGGGCTAAGGGGGGTTTGACTGTGTTTATAAAAAATACTATAGTGGGATTAAAAATAACACTTCTTGGCCTATATCCTAACTACCAGACACTGAAACTCTCATTCCCGAAGAACGGGACAATAATTCTGGTAAATATGTATGATAATTTACCAGAAAGTGAGAGAGTAGATCTACTTGGGTCTATCCGCAATAAACTTTCAATTCTGACTAAAAAGATGCAAGGATTAGATGTCCCAAGCATCGTGTGGTGTGGCGATTTTAACCACCACCCCTGCGACAAAAAAACATCAAAATTTGTGGCATGACAGAAAAAACAGAAAATAACATGATTCATTTCTGCCATACAAAGGTAGGAGACCTTTTAAATGAAATAATGTCAGAACTCGGTCTAGTGATTTTAAACGAAATTAATACCGCCACCAGGAAACTACAAGCTACATATTTGGGTAGGGGATGGGAGTCGACGATCGATTTATATACTGGTCTCAGTAACTCTCGAGAATAAGGCTCAGAGCTTCAGATTATTAACCAACACCCTAAGTGATCATGTAGCATTGGCCTTTGAATTGGTTATCGGCCAGGTGCAATTTACACCCCAACTGATGACTGCTCTCACCCAGAATAATATATACCTCACAAAAATAAATGGTTATGCCTTAGGTTGGGGAAAGATAGACCCAGGAGCCATAACGAATAAGGTAGTCCACGCGGTATATCCCGCAATTGTGAAGTGCTTGGACACTGACACCAGTGAAGAAGATCTTCTTCACAATTTCGGTCTAATCATGGAGAAAGCAAGGGACTCTTTAACAGGCAATAAGAAAGGGCACAGGGGCGGGAAAAAAGGGTGGTTCGACCATAAATGCACTTTAGCGCACAAAGCTTTAAAGAAAGCACTAACAAAATCCGTAAGGGACCAAGAGGAGATTCGTACTCTAAGGAGGTCCTATCGACTAGCTTGTAAAACAAGAATTGAAAAAAGCGCTCTGGGACCAACTATATGAGAGCTCGCAGAGTAGAAATAGCGAGCAGTTCTGGAAAGTCGTAAAGACCCCCTTTCTGAACGATCCCAGCGACCAGCCCATAGTAGAAGTAGCAATCGACGGCCCAGCATGGGTAAATCATTTTTCTAAAGTTTTTGGGAAAACATCAGGAATTGAACCATTAGAAGAAAGTGAACAGACCCCACAAAATAGTATATTCCCGATTTTTTTAAACTTTGATATCAATGAAATTATAAACGCTATTAAAAAAAGTAAACGCGGAAAAGCCCCCGGTCCAGATGGCGTACCGGTTGATTTTTTTAAGTTTCAATTAGATTTATGGGCTCCAATTTTAAAACGAGTGTTTGACGCAGTAATGAAGTGCGGGCTAATCCAGTCCTGGACCCATTCGATTATGGTCCCTATATTTAAGAAGGGAAATAGGGACGATGTGACTTGCTACAGGCCAATCTCATTACTGGACTCGCTCGGGAAAATCATGGGCAGAGTGGTTCTCCAGCGCCTCCAGGAATGGGTAAATGATCACAGTATCTTATCTGATATCCAATTTGGATTTAGAGAGGGGTTCGGAACAATTGAACAGGCACTGAATCTATCACTATTGGTGGGAAAATATGTATCAGCAAAGCAAGGAAGGTTATACATGGTCTATGTCGACCTTTCTGCGGCATTTGACTGCATTTCCCACTCGAAACTTTGGTCAGTGCTTGCAGATATGGGCATAGATTCGGACCTAATATACCTCCTTCGTGCACTTTATTCCAATGCCTCATCGAGGGTTCGTTTTGGAACACAGGGCGAATTATCTGACTCTTTTAAGGTAGAGCGGGGCGTGAGGCAGGGTTGTGTCCTGGCCCCCTTTCTATTTTCTCTCTATACTAACAGTCTTGAAGCTGAGATGTTGAGAGGGGCCCAGGACCTCCCACGAGTAAAAGATCGCCTCGTCCCCGCGCTCTTATACGCAGACGATGCTGTAATAGTGGCACGCACCCCGCGAGAGCTTCAGAAAGCTCTAGACAGATATTCTAACTTTATGGCCAGTCTGGACCTTAAAATAGACATCAAGAAAACATATGTGATGGTGGCAGGAAAGGGAAAGAAAGGGGAAAGGACCACCATCTGTCTGGATAAAGAGAATTGACACAACTACACAATATCCATATCTTGGGGTCATGATAGATGACAAACTCAACTGGAAAGCAGCCATTGAAGCTCGCAAACACCAACTTTTGCGAGCAATAATCGCTCTTATAAAGTTCTCCCAGAAGCTAGGAAAGAGACCACCATTAGAGCTTCTCCGCATTTACAAAGCTAAGTGCCATTCTACTGCACTCTACGGGGCGGGCCTTTGGGGTCACAAACATACCAATGCTCTGCAGGTAGCAGAGAACACATTTATCCGATTTCTTTTGATGGCACCAAAGCGAGCATCGACCTTTGCCTGCCATGCAGAAATCGGAATTCCCCATATTGAAGATCTGGTGAAGATTTAACCCCTTTTGTTGTGGCGCCGTATTTGGACGTCAACGGACAATTTATTCACAAAAGAAATAGTGGCCGATTGTATGTCCCTAGAACATATGGGGGAAATTGAGTGGCTGCTTCATGTGAAAAATTTCCTCACAGATCTTGGCCTCAAAAAATATTTTACCAACCCCGAATTAATTGCAGAAATATCAAAGAATGATTTAAAAATAAAGGCCCTTAGCTATATGGAAGAATCCCGGTTGAGTAAGCAGATAAGTAAAACATCTGTTCAACACTCTTTAATAGTCATGACCACTTTGGAAATGGAACCGTATTTGGTGCATGTTGAGTCACAATTTGAACGTTTCTTGTTGACACGATTCAGATTGAATCTCTTTCACAAGCTTGTAGCCTTCCCCAAAAATCCAAACTGGAACGAGGGTTTAACGTTATGCCCTTGTGACGAGATTTCGGAGCAAACAACCATGCATACTGTATTGTTTTGTAAATACTATTCTCCCCATCGTAATCTCTGGTTAACACCGTTGTTGAGAACCCTTGGTTTTAGAAGATGTCGTCCTGCTATGTTGTATTTACAATGTCTAAATTCCGCGCTGACTACGAAATGCGTAAGCACGTTTTTATGTTTAAAACTTTTTTTATTGAAACAAAACAAACCATGGGGGAGGGGGATAGGAGGCAGGATACATGGAATACAGTCAAAGAAGAGGGGATGTATCTCCAGAGGGTTGGCAATAGGTGGCGCGGTGGCTCAGAGGGAAGAACACAGTGACTGAACGCTAGAATTGCAAGCTGTGGAATCCCACGCGCGTATCCGAGACCCCAAAGCTGAGCAAGAGCATCCCCCCCCATCAACACCTCAACAGAACACCATCCCCGCCCCCCCATCCCCCATCCTCCCATTAACAAAACAACAACCCTCCCCCCTCCCCCCCGTCCTATGGTCCCGCATCAAAGCAGCCCTAGCCAGGAGCCCCGCACTCCCCCCCCCTCCCCGGGGGTCCCCATCTCACATGTAAGCTAGTCCGCCGGGGTCACCGGCGGCCTCAGCCTGAGAAGCCTAAGGTACCTCGGGCAGGTGAGCTCCCGGAATTCAGTGGACAGCAGCGCTAGAAAGGGTTGCCATAGCTCTTCAAATTGGTCTATCTCCCCCGCAACCGTAAGCGACAGCTTCTCCATCCCCAGCACGTGCCAGAGCCTATGCAACCAACCGGTGATGGAGGGGACGGTGGATGTGCGCCAGTGGACCAGAATGTTCTGAACCGCAGACCCCAGCGCTATTGCAATCTGCCTACCCCTGCGTGACTTCAGTGGGTACATTAGGGCATTGGGGAGGCCCAGCAGGACATACGCCGGGAGACGCGGCAGCTCTATCCCAAAGTGCTCATCCACCTCGTCCAAGACTTCTTTCCAGTAGGCGGTCAGCACTGGGCAATCCCATAGAATGTGTGTAAGGGTACCTTCCTGCCCGCAGCTCCGCCAGCACCCCTTGTCAGTGTGTTTATGCATTTCATACAGTCTCTCCGGGGTGTAGTACCAGTATGTGGACACCTTAGTGAATGTCTCCGTAAGGCCCGTGTGGTATGCAGAGTGCCGAGCCCGATACGCAATTTGGTCCCATTCCTTGTGGCTGAGTGTCCTACCCAATTCCCTGTGCCAACGCTCCCTCCCCGGGTTGTAGTAGTGAAACGGCGGGGGTTGTAGGTGTTTATACAGATCAGTGATCAGTTTAGCGTCAGAGGTCCGAGTAGCCAACCACCGCTCGTACGGTGTAATTGGACGGGCAGCGGTGGCACGCACCTGAGGCTGGAGGGCCCAATGCCGAACTTGCATGTAGCGCAGTCTGTCCAGCTCCGTCAGGCCGAACTCCTGGCGGAGTTGCTGAAAAGGAACCACGCCCTCCGGACCATAGATCTGGAAGAGTGCCCTGCAGCCCGCCCGTACCCAGTGGGAGAAAACCCCCGGCTCCATCCCCGGGGAGAAGTCCGGGTTGCCCGCAATGGGCGAGAGCGGCGAGGGGAAGGTGGTGAGGCCCCGGGTTTCGCAGACCGCGTCCCACACACGGAGGGGGACCCGCGTAACAAAGGAGGCGTAAAGATTAGGGGGGCGGTGCGTGCGGCGCAAGAATGGGACCTCTTGTAAGGTGCGGCCCGCCACTGCCTGGTCTTGAAAAAGCCAATGTTTGTCGGACTCCCACCTGCTCCACTCCACCAGATAGCGAAGCTGTGCCGCCTGAAAGTACTTACGGAGGTCCGGAATGCCGAGGCCCCCCGCTTCCGGAGCGAGCGTGGAGAGGACCCTCTTCATGCGTGGCCTGCGGCCCTGCCAGACAAAGCGGGAGATGTCAGCCTGCATTTGTCGGATCCAGCCCACCGGGGGCTGGAGCGGAAGGGCTCGGAAAAGATATAGTATCTGGGGCAGCACCGTCATTTTGACCGCCGCGATTCTCCCCAGCCAGGACAGCAGGCCTTTGTTCCATCGGCCAAGCTCGTCCTTGATCTTCCTGCTGAGGGAGGCATAATTGGCCGTAACCATCTCCGATAATGTAGGCGCCAGCAAAATCCCCAGATACGGCACCGTGGACGAGGACCACTGCATGGGGAAGAGCCGTTGAAGATCCCTCCTGGTGTCCGCAGCCAGGGACACGTCTAATGCCATCGACTTGCTCATATTCATTTTGAAGCCGGCCACCCCCGCAAAGGCGTCCAACTCTCGGAGGCAAGCAGGTAGCGACCTCCTAGGGTCATCCAAAGTCAGCAGGACATCATCCGCGTAGAGACTCACGGTGTGGACGTACCGGCCCATCCGGACCCCGACAGCATCCGGATTATTACGGATCCTCTGAGCAAACGGCTCCATGTAGAGGGCAAACAGGAGCGGCGAGAGAGGGCAGCCCTGCCGCGTGCCGCGCTCGATGGCGAAGCCACCAGAGCTACACCCGTTTACCCGCACCGACGCTGAAGGATGCTTATAGCAATTAAATACCATGGTGCGGAACTTATCGCCGATTCCCAGTTTTGTGAGGACCCGCTCAAGATACGGCCAGTGAACTCTGTCGAAGGCCTTCTCCGCATCAACGGACAACAACATCCGCTCCCCCGAGATCCTTGAGGCCTTCTCCAGAACATGCACCACTCTCTTGGTGTTGTCAACCGTCTGTCTACCGGGCACAAAACCAGCCTGGTCCGCCTCCACCAAATCGGGGAGGTGTGGACCCAGCCTGGATGCGAGAATCCCCGTGTACAACTTGAGGTCGACATTTAGGAGCGAGATGGGCCGGTACGAGCCGCAGAGGGCCCGATCCTTCCCAGGCTTCGGGATTACCGCGACCGTCGCCCTCAGGAGATCCGGAGGGATGGCTCCCGGTTCGGAGAAGGAGTTAAACAGCCGCGTAAGGACAGGGGCCACGGTCGTGCAAAAAGTCTTGTAGAAGAGCGACGTGTACCCGTCCGGGCCCGGGGCCTTGCCATGTTTCAGCCGCGCGATAGCCGAAATCACCTCCTCCACATGGATGTCCCGCTCCAGGTGGTCAGCCTGAGCCGGGTCCAGTACCGGGAGGGTCACCGACTCCAGATAGCTATCGGCATCCCGTGGCGGGGAGGGCTCCTCAGCATATAGCGCCTCGTAGAAGCCGCGGAAAGTCTCCGCTACCTCCGCGTCCCCGGAGACAACCCCCCCGTCCGCACCCACCAGTTCTTTCACCACGCTGCGCTGTTGCGCGACCCGGAGCCGGTGTGCTAGGAGCTTGCCACATCTGTCCCCCCCAGTGTAGTAGGCATGTTTCAAGCGTAAGGCGGCGTACTCCGCCCTATCAAGATCCAGAGCCGAGAGGAGCTTCCTCGCTGCCTGCAACTGCCTCCATACCCTCGGCGCTCCCGTACGGCGGTGGACCTGCTCAAGCTCCCGGACTTGAGCTGTCAACTCATCCCTCTTCAGTTGCCGCTCCTTATTCTCGGCTGCAGAGATAGAGATGAATTCCCCCCGTAAGACGGCCTTCAGTGCCGCCCATTGTGTCGCCTGCGAAGTGTCAGTGTTGCTGTTGTGAGTGAGATAGTCCCGTATGACCTCCCCGACGCGTTGTACCACCGATTTTTTGTGTAGAAGTGTGTCCCGGAGGCGCCACGCCCCCCGAGAGGGGGAGGCCGCCGGCCACCGGAAAACGCCGGTGACTGGAGAGTGGTCAGACAGGGACAGGACCCCGATGTCCGCCGCCGTGGCAGCGGCACGCATCGGTCCACTCACCAGGAGGTAGTCCAGCCGTGAGTAGGTGCGGTGTGCGTGCGAGAAGAAAGAGTAGTCCCTATCCGTGGGGTGCAGGGAGCGCCAGAGATCATGCAAGTCCATTTCCGCAATCCGGGCCTTCCCATCCTGGGACAGCTCCCCCGTCTGCGGGAAGCGCTGGGCCGATCTGTCCATCCCAGAGTCAAAGACAATGTTGAGGTCTCCGCCCAAGATAATGTGTCGGTCTGGGGAAGCAGTGACATCCACCAGCGCGGAATCTAGGAAGCGCTCCTGATGCTCGTTTGGGCTATAAACGGAGCCAACTGTAAATGCTATGCCTCCCAGGCGCATGCGATACGCAAGGAGCCTCCCCTTCTGTTCAGCACACTTATGCAACACCTCCCCCCGAAAGGAGCTCGCTAGGAGAATGGCCACCCCCGCTGTCTTGTTCGCTGCCGAGGAAAAGAACTGGGTGGGGAACTTAGCTGAGCGCATCCTATGGCAGTCTCGGGGCAATAAGTGTGTCTCCTGCAAAAGGCAAATGTCCGCCTGCGTCCCCTCCAGCAACGACAGGATCGCTCTGCGCTTCACCGGGTTATTCAGACCCTGAACATTAAGGGTCACTACCTTTAGGCCCGGCATTCCTCACAGGGATCGGGAGCGCCATGCAATGGGTAGGGAATCAGCGGGCGGGGCGCGCGGGGCCGCAGCGCGGGACAAGCCAAAACAAAACGGGCATAGACAACATCGGACGGGACCTTCCCAACCCCAAAACAACCCCCTCCCCCACCCAAAACCCACCCTCGGCAACTAGCCATCCCCAAACTCAAACACCCCATAGTCTCAGTCAAGCCCCAAAGGGCAAGTCCGTAGAGAAGAGCAAAGTGGACGTCCGGCCACTCACCTCCCCCCGCTCCCCCCAACCCCCCCGCCCCGTGCCAAGCATGTTAAGAAGCTAAAGACATCTCCCCCCGGAGTGCGTGTTAGGCCGTCAAGGCCACGCTAGAGGAGCCGGTTGAGTCCCCGGCCGCCGCCCTCAGGGCGTCAGCCCTATCCGCCCTAATGGTAGGGGAGTCCGGGCGCCCTGCACTGGTCGCTGAGCGCCGCCTCGTTGACCTCCGCCGATTCCGTCCCTCCGAGGACCTCCACGACGGCGTAGCTCCCTCCTCCTCCGCTGCCGTGAGCCCCAGGACACCACAAATGTCTTGCAAGGAGCGTAGCTGGTGTAATACTCCGTTCCACCGAAAAATCAGGCGGAAGGGGTGACCCCAAGAGTACGGCGTCTCATGCTCGCGCAAAAAGTCAGTGGCAATCCTAAAGGACCTGCGTTTCTGCAGAGTGATGGCGGAGAGATCCTGGTAAAGCGCCACTGGCCGATCCCGAAAGGTCAGGGGCTGTTTCCTGCGGGCTTCAGCCATAATACGCTCCTTTAGTGAAAAGTCGGGCAGGAAGGCCAGAATGTCCGGCGGGGGTGCCGATGGCTGGCGCTGACGGCCAACCCTATGCGCCCTGTCGATGCTGATGGGAAAGTCCGTAGCCTCCCCCAGGATCTCTCGGAACAGGGCCCGCAGGTAGCCCCCCAGATCGGACCCCTCATCCGCAGTCGGCACGCCCCGCACTCGGATGTTGTTCCTCCGAGATCTGTTCTCAAGGTCCTCAGAGTGGGCCTGGAGCTCCACACACTGTTCCCGGAGGCGAAGAACGTCCTGCTGGAGATGGGCTATCTCCTCCGCTCGCTGTTGGCCCTCCGTCTCCGCCGCTTCCACACGCTCACCTAGGCCCTCCACCTCTCTGCGCACTTCTCGGACCTCGCTGGCCACCTCCCGCTTCAGTGTCTGAAAGTCCTCCCTGAGGGAGCTAAACAGTTCCTCCATAAAGGCCCTCGTGACGGGTGGCTCCCCTCCAGTCACATCTGCCGGAGCCCGGGAGGGCCCCGGTGAGGGCTGTGCCCTGTCCCGCAAGTGCTGGGCCCTGCCAAGCATGTCCGGTAGAGTACGGTCCCCTTTCTTCGGGCCTCCTTTTCCAGACATCGCCAGCTCCGCAGTCGGGCACTGGTCCAAGTGCCCCAGGGAAGCTCAGCCGCCGGCTAGCACTCGGCCCGGGTATCCCCCACAAGTGAGGTCGCTGCGTCACAGGTGACAAAATGGCGGCCTAGTCCGGTCACCGGCAGCCGCAAGAGCTAGCGGGAGACAACCAAGGAGGCCGCAGCGGAGGGGTCCCAACAGCTCATCCCTCCGGTAGGCAGCCCAGCAATAGCGGGAGGTCGCCCGCCGCCAGCAGCCAGGACTTCAGCGGAAACCGCCACCACTGCTCCTTCGGGGACAAAATGGCGGCCGGTCGGAGCAAGCCAAAACGACTAGGCCCGGCGACACCTCTGGGGCCCCGAGGCACCCCGCAGTAAAATAGGTTCCACCCCCGGCTCCCGATTGTCACGCACAGGGGGCCAGATGGTCCGACCCCATCAGAGAGTCCGCCGTACCTCGGCTAGGGGTCAGGGCTTCCGTAGTGCAAGGTGTCGCCATCACCAGCCCGAGTGCCGGGGCACCCGTCCTAAGCCGTCCACACCGTTGGGCCCCTTCCTGCCAGGCTCCTTCAGTCACCGTCAAGCGGCGGGCCAGATCCCCTCCAAACCGCAACTTTCAGCACCAGGCCCAACCGAGGCGCCCGGACAGCTCTTCAATACGCTCCGCCCCTCGGGCTCGCCGCCGTCGTCCCTTGATCTCGGGCGAACTTTTGGGGGGGTTCCCCCGGGGCGATCCGGACAAAAACAGCACCGGTGTATGCCCCTGATGTTCCGCCACGCTCCTCTCCCGCGCTGAGCCTCAGCGGGGGGAGAGAAGCATAAGAAAAGGGCTTTAGCTTGGCCGGGCCGGAGGAGCTACGGGAGGAAGCGTCCGCTCACCCCGCCATCTTGGCCACGCCCTGTAAGCACGTTTTTAAAATGTATTTTTAAACATAGAGAGAACCTTGAGTAAACAATTTTTATAAGGAGCCTTTTATAAAATGCACACTTTTGCTGACCTGTTTTATGGATGTACTTTTGTGGTTATTATTGTCTCATTATAACCGAATAAAGATTTATACTACTACTAGCATTGTTGTGAGAAGGCCGGGGACTGCAAACACCCTTCTACCTCGACTTGGTATCCTGTGGTGGCAAACTCCTAACAATCCAAGGCAGCTCCTGTTCCTCGAGACTGCTGCACCGATGGACCCCGCAGTGAGTACCGGCTGGCTGCTGAGACCTGAGACTGCGTGAGGGGATATCCAGGCATTTTCTCCCCCTGCTAGAGGCGGTGTCACCTGCATGGCAGAGGGCGGAGTTGAGAGCCGACTGGCCTGATTGCCTGTCCGCCCCAGCGGCTGTGACCACCCTGCCTCACCCCTGCGGCCTGCAGGAACTGGAGTGACAAACACCGAGCTTGCTTTAGCGGCTCCCACACAGTTGTCCCCAGTTGTTGCTGGTGCTGGACTGACCCGATTAGACCCCTCTGAGGTGCGTTGTGGGTCCATAATTGGTTGGTTCCGGCCCCTGGAGGAATTTAGTGACTAGGAAACTGGCGCTCTCCACTGTAGTGGCGTGGGGTGACGCCTGAAGTCTGTCTTGGGTCACGTGCAACGGCAGAGCCTCGCCTTGGGGAGAATTACAAACCACCCTGCGGCTTGGAGGGGTGTCAGGGGCCTATATCTTTTGCGCCGAGGAGTGGGGTCCCGGCTGAGTACACGGTGGGCTGAAAGTCTTAGTGGCCGTGAATCCCAGCAGGCAAGACAATACTCTGTTCCTCCTTATTGTGTAAACTTCCCACAACCACAGGGGAAGGTACACAGCATCACCCTCCAAATGTGACCCTACTCCAGAGTCCTAAAGGGGAGTCCTGACACCTGCTGGTCCCTAGCTAACCAGAGCATCTACAGATAAGTCCCGCGCCCAGCAACCAGGGGCTTCGCCGGAACTAGACCCGGTCCAACAACAGCTAGCAAAAATAATGGAGGCCATAGCAGACACAAAGTCCTCTTTACCAGGACATTAGTACAGTATCAGTTGGCCTAGGCCTACTGCGTACGGATCACTGGAAACTAGTGGAGATGGTGGGGGCAGCAGAAACCTCCATTGCAGAACTTCAACCTGCACAACAATCCTTGAATGGTACAGTGGAAGAACTCATTGATCGGGTGTGCGTGCTGAGGCATAGGACGCAGAAGGGTGCATTCGTAGGAACAACATTCGGGTGGTTGGTCTACTGGAGGGAGCGGAAGGCTCCAATACGCTGACTTTCCTGGAATGCTAGATCCACACAGTTGTGGCCCCGAAGGGCCTTTCTACCTTCTATGCACTGGAGAGAGCCCACAGTCCCTGCCCGACCGGCCGCCCCAGGGGCCTCATTCATGGAGGCAGAGGGCCCTGTGCGAAGGCCTACAATACTCCTTGATATTCCCGGCTAAACTTTGAGTAATACTCGATGGATTGCCTCACTTCTGCGAAGAGCCTGGGAGGGCATAGGAGTGGCTTGAAGCCTATAAGTCAGGAGGACAACCCCCCACTGCATACATTTTAAAGCTGGCCCCACGCTTGGCGGCCTTATAAGCAGAATCACTGCAACTGGGGCACCTCCCCGCCTCTGTGGGAGATGCATTGGTAATCCCGCTCCCTAAAACAAAACTGGGGGGGGGGGGGGGGGGTGGGGTCATCGGTTCCAAGGATTTCACTCCCTCTCCATGTTCAACAGGGATTTCAAAATCCTGAGTAAGATACTGGCTCAGCGCCTGCTCCCTCATATGTCCACCCTAACTCATATAGATCAAAATGGCTTCATCCCAACAAGGAATAATTTGTATAACCCACAAAGATTATTCTCTTTGCTATATCACCCCTCCCAGTGTTTACTCCCAGGTGCAGCTGTCTTGTAAATAGCATTTGATCCGATTAGATGGGACTGCCTCTTTGATACAATGAGACACATGGGCCTGGGTGAGAAATGGGTTAAGTGGGTCAAACTACTCTACGAACAGCCAACTGCCAGGGTCAAAACTGGGAAAGTAGTCTCTACGCAGTACTATATCTTTTGTGGCACACACCAAGGGTGCCCATTATCGCCCCTCCTATTTGCATTGGCAGTAGAGCCACTAGCAGCATTATTCTGTCGGGGAGGGGACAGGCTGGGTCTGACAGTTGGAGGCCATACGCATATTATCTCCCCTTACGCAGATGATCTCCTGACTTATCTCAAACTGCCACAACTCTGAACTTACTGGATAAGTTTTAACGAGTCTCCGGGCTACAGGTCAACAAAGGCAACGGACAGTCCCCACCCTGTAGATCTTCCCTGAAATCTTAACTGGACCCCCCACAGCTTTTAATACCTGGGGATACACATCTTCCACTCATTGGAGGATATGAGAGAGGAGAGTCTTGGACGAGCTCTGAGATCCCTCAGAGCTTGCATTCCATTCTGGTGCTCCCTGCGCCTCCCAATCATGGCAAGAATCTCGCTGTCATAGATGGTTATACTACCTCGTCTGCTATAATTTTCACAAGGGTCAGAGGAACAGGTCTTGGCTAGAGAGGATGCCCGTGGGCTACAAAGACATCCCATGGTGTGCCCCTGGAGGGAGGTCCTCTTAAACTGGGAACAGCCTAACAGATACCAACCCCAAAGAGAGGAGACAGAGTCTAGCTCCCACTCGGATAGCACTAACAGCACAGATTAGTTGGACAGAACCGAAAACCATGCTGTATATTGCTCCCAAGCAGTTACTATCTTGTGTAAACTTGGAATTCTTGTCTCTCATATTACGCTGACAGTAGGATTCCTTCGATTGAGAGCTGTGCTCCCCCCGCTCCCCCCATCGGCCTGGTACCCCCTAACCGCCCAAGATCCACCTGATAAGTCCCTGAACTGACATACCACCCTGCATAGATACTCAGTTCAGAGTTAATATCTTTTTTTTTTTTTGTTTTCTTCCTATTGTGTTATCCCTTTGGGTTGCATCATGAGGACACGTCTCCTATTGCAGTGGCCCCCTTTCTCCTACCTAGCTGGACTAACTAGCAGTAAATAAACAACGAATGAGCCTAAGGCCATCAACCACCCAGTGTATCTATTTTTTTTTTTTTTTAAATATTTGTTTCGATTGGCATTTCTCAAGTACAACAGCAAAGAGCACACTTGCCAAAATAAGATAGTACATATCATGTCCATTGAGCAGATAGCATGCGATATATCAATAGCAAATTCACAACCAATCTCTAAAAAAAAAAAAAAAAAAAAAAATCATTTTTTGTGAGAATAGCGCTAAAGCCTTTCAATCTGTGAGTTCCGGGTGTAACGGCAGATAAGAACGGAGTGGTTGCCAAATGTTTTTGGGTCGGGAAGCGATGGGTGTCAATGTCGCATAAACATCACCACAATACATCCGGTCTCTCAACCATGCCTTCACGGTTGGGGGTGTAAGCCCCCCCCTCCCGTGCAAGGAAACCACTCTTTTGGCCAGCAATTAGGCGATAGCAGGAAGGCAACATATTCCAGTCCAGTTCCCAGTGGGCAGACATATGCCAACAGTGGGGAGGGCGATAACTCAGAGTCCACCATCACTGTTAGATGATCAGATTGCTTCCTAGCATAACTTTGCATCGGTTTAAATGCCATTTCATCATTTGGAATAGCTTTGTATCTATTTTTAAAGCTATATAAAACCCACAATCACCCTCATAATTCCTTCTATTCCACACACACTCATCTGACATCCCATTCAAACCGCATACCACACATTAATCATTCAAACAATTCGAAAAGACAACATCCCCACCCCTTACATTACCGGACTATGACCTCTTCTCCCCTTCTGGTGTAGTAGCCCAGCCTGGACACACCAACAGTCAATGCACGTTTCGGTGGTTATATGTTTGTTCTACCACCTTCTTCATGACCATATTGCATTCAAATATAAATTTACAGCACATCAGGAGGGCAAACGGGGAAATCATTTTTGTCATGAAAAAAAGAAATTGCCCAGGATCACACAGTTTAGTCATTCTAGATAGCCAGTTTCTTTGGGTCAGTTCACCACAAAAGGTCCAGACTGGCCCTGATGGCCCATACACAATTGATGATGCCACAACAGAGCAGAGCATATCTGGACGTTAAACAACGACATGAATGAAACCTCAGTTACATGTTATCAGTCCAAGCAGACCTGAAAGTCTTGTACAATGGGAAATCTCCCATGTTCACTGATCTATCAGCAGTATGGAAATGGATTGAAACTCTGATATACTCTGGGAGCCCTATCTATTGGTTATCCAAGAACAGATTGAAACCTAGACCGCAATATAGGAGAAAACCACATAAGGTTGAAAGACCATCCGCTACTCTGCACAAGGTGAGAGGTTTGCAGCAGCATTGGCGGCACTCCATGAATCGTTGGGCTTGACCGTCACCAGTAGTTTAGGAGACCGCGCATTTGTGATTAGTGGCAACACAGATGACCTGGAAACGTCCCTGAATATTGGACTCATGGTTGAAGCTCAGTACCTATGCAAAATAATAAGGCCCACTGGCTGCTCTTAGTTAACCTGGGCTGGAGTATATTGCTGGTTAGCATTCCCCCACGGAAACGTCGCGTGTTAGCGCTGTGAGATGCAGCTTTTGGGGGCTGTGAGGGATGCCAATGTGGGCTATTGCAGGGGAAATTAAGGTATATAGGGGAGGGTGCTGACTGAATCTTAAGTGTTAAAGCTTATGATTCAGGGAATGTGTATCAGGATAATAGAGTGCTGCTACCTAGGGAAATATGCAAGGCAGAGACTGCCATGCATACTTCCTTGAGGGACTCTGTGGTTTACATTAAGAGCAATGATAGATTACTAGCATATAGGAAAAAGCGAGACAATCAAACATAGATTGAACTGCTTTGCTTATAAGGAATTCACAGCCAAGCATCTCTGAAAGGGTGATAGATCGGGCAGGTTGTTATCAAGCTGAGGGACTGCAAAGGTGCCCATAATTCCAGTGGTGGCGCTGTGAGGAGATCACTCTGAGTGTGCACTATGCTCAGACCAGCATCAATGACATTTTTGTTAATTACTACACTTCCTTGAACGTGCTACCATGGGTGATATGGGGCACACTTGCTGAAGTTCTAAGGACATCCGACTCTCCCCATTTCATCAGAAGATCAAAGACTTGCTTTGGAGGTACCACTGGCTTAAACTAGGCAAGATATAGAAGCGATAACTAGGGGCCAGAACCCAGGGTCGGATGACCTGCCAAACAAATTTTACCAACGTACAATAGACTGCTAACTCCTCTGATCTTGGAGGTCTATAACCAGGCCTGAAACTTACTTGAGCTTCCACAAAAGACCGATTTTAGTAGGGATTCTGAAATCTGGCCATGATAGTTTTGATAGGTCTTCGAAGTGACCACTCTCTATGATGAAAATACACTATACAATCCTGGGAAAGGTGCTACCAAATAGATGGTTGCCCTTGCTCTCTGTCTTAGCTCATAATCAGAATGGCTTCGTTTTGGGCACGCGAACTTCCTCGAACTTTAAGAGATTTGTCTACTCGATGACTGCTCTACTGGATGCAGAACACTTAACAGCAGTGGTATCATTGCCCTGTTCAAATTAATAAAATTTAATTTTCTTAATCAAAACCATCTCACCCTAAATGGCGTTGTTGCAATGTTGAAAATGTTGATATCCGTATTATTGTCAATTACTGGCGTTCCTGGTTGTACCAGGTATGTATCGGCTGTCAACAATAAAATTATTATGGAAACAAAAAACAATCTCACCCCAAAGAAGCTCAGTAAGATATGGAGACTAAAGAATAATCTCCCAGTCAAATGGGGGGGGCGGGGGGGGGAGCAGATTTAATCATACAGTGTGGGAGTGCTTGACTCAGACTACTGGAAATATAGGAATAAAAACAATAGCAAAAGTAGTAAGTGGAAGAATAGACTGTACTCTGAGGGTGGGTGTGATGGTCTTGATGCCCAAACACTCGAAGTTGGGAAAATAAAGACACCCAAATAGCTTCTAAAAGTATTTTGAAGGGCTAATGGGTCGAGGTCAATGCAATTGACCTCTGGTGTTTTACAGTGTATCATATGTCACTAATAGTTGACAAAACTAGAATGATAACGATAAATGTAATGTGAGATAAGGTAAATATATTAAATGTGTATTAAAATACATTACAACACTTACTATTTGTTCTGCTAGTATTCTTTGAAGGAGAGTCCTACATTGCCTGTTAAAGTTGTTAAATACTCTTCTTGCCCACCTCCGGTCTGAAATCAAGCAGTTGTCGCTGGAGACGGCCAAACTCCTTTGGCTTTCATCCGTAGCCAGGGTATTTGGTTGGGGCGACAAGAATGGCTCACTCAATCGCCTTGCCACATACCCTAGGGCAAATCGCATAATCCCCGAGATCATGGCGCAGGATGGTTCGACGTGCCGTTCCCCAGAGGGGATGGCCTGTGCCTTTGCCTCCTCCTATCACCAATTATACGAGGCCAGACCCCCATCCCTTTCTCTTGCAGATGCATTGGAAGCCGGGTGTGCCCGCCTCCGAAGTTTAGACCCCGTTAGCCAGAGGGATCTTGACCGCCCAATCACACGTGAGGAGATAGAGGGAGCAATTGCCCTGGTTTCCTCCGGCAAGACACCGGGCCCGGACGGCCTCCCTCGAGTACTATATGCATTATCTGGATATTCTTACCCCGCATTTGACGGAGTTGTTCCAGGAGGCCGTTGAGAAGGGCTCCTTCCCGCAGGAGACAGATATGGCCACCATAGTTATTCTTCCTAAGTCCCAGCCACGCTGTGCAGACTACTGCCCTATCTCCCTCATTAACACCGAGGTTAAATTGTTCGCCACGATCCTCGCCCAGCGACTCCAGCCCCACTTGGCCACGTTGGTCCACCCCGACCAATGCGGGTTCATTCCCTTGCGTGGCACCAGGCACTGTCTCCGTAGACTGCAAGTCGCCATTGTACATTGGCATCTTCTCACCCTATATCTCGCGATTCTCCTGGTGGACTTTGAGAAGGCCTTCGATTCGGTGGATTGGGGGTTTTTAGAGGATGTTCTTGACAAGATGGGACTTGGTCCCTGCTTTCCTGCCATGGTTAAGGTTCTTTATGCCTCCCTCCCGGGTCCGTGTGCTGGTGAACGGAGTTCTGTCTGAGCTCTACTCGGTTCGCAGGGGAAATAGACAGGGTTGTCCCCCTGTCCCCCCTGCTTTTCGCCCTGGTGATGGAGCCCTTGGCAACCATGATGCGGTTGTGTAAACAGGTGCAGGGCTGGGAGTGGCCCAACACCGAGTCACACAAAATTGCACTCTATGCAGATGATGTCCTCATCTACCTGGCAGATCCCGCCCGGTCAGGCCCCATTGTCTCCGCATTCTACGCACCTTTGAACGGGCCTCAGGTCTCCGGTTGAATCCTGATAAGTCGACCCATTTGTATTATCTGGCCACGTGTTTTCTCTCCATACATGATTGGTTCAACGGGGGATGGTCGGACCCGGCCTACAGGCTCTAGGTCGGGGAATTGGGATTCAGGCCATGTTGTACGGGCCCCTATTCCTTCACGCTTACCAGAGGTGACGCGCTCTGTGTACACCCTTGTGGCAGGGAACCTGGCTCAAAGTAGTTAATGCGTTGCAGGGTTTCAGGACCGGGGACCTTATAGACATTTTTACAGCTAGGCGATGTGTGGGTGGGGGAATATGCAGTCCTTTAGAGACCTTCAAAACAGATATTCCTTACATCCATCGCAATTCTATTGGCATTTGCAATTGCGTCACGCCCTCCGTGCGCACCTGGCGACAGGTACACATCTTCCTGATCACAGCCTGCCTGAGGCCCAGATAATGTTTGGGGACATGGGGAGGGGTGGCATCTCCCACATTTACCGCACACTGATTAACAATGCTCCCACTTCCCTGGACCGACTGCGGGCTCAATGGGAGGGCTGGGTGGGCACCTTGGATGAGGACTGGCGCGAAACCCTTATGGCTCCTAGGACGGTCACTGCCTCCGCTAGATTGCGCTTGGTACAACTATATTATTTACATGCTACATATCTCACTCCGATGCGCCTTCACCAAGCCGGGCTCAGTCCAACCTCCGCTTGTACTAGATGCAGCCACGATCCCGCCGACTTCTTCCAGATGGTATGGGTATGCCCCTACTTGGAGCGGTTCTGGGGGGAGGTTGAGGAAGAACTCACTGAGGTTTTGGGATGGGAGGTCCCCCATGACACAAAGCACACGATTCTGGGCATTACTGATGGGTTGGATGGGTCTCGGAACGAGAAGTTGTTTTTCACTACAGCAATGGTGGTTGCAAAAAGAGACATTGCAGCCTCCTGGAAGCTCTCCGAATCTCCAAACTTTAGACGATGGAGGACTGGGGTGGACTGGTGTGCAACGCAAGAGAAGGTTATGTATGAGGCTCGTGGATGTTCCAAGAAATACAGTAGAGTTTGGGGAAAATGGTTGGGGGGGTGTGGTGTAGTTATAGTGGGAATGTCCAATTTCATTTTCCTATGTTTTTCTTTTATCAATGTCTGTATACCAGATGGTGCTAATTCTTTTCCTTAGTCCTAGAATTTTATGGCGTCGGACTGTATGGCTGGTGTATTTATTTCCTTTTTAATGTCAAATTAATAAAAATGTGTTTATCAAAAAAAAAAGTTGTTAAATACAAATATGAATACATTAATGCTAGATCCCCAGCGTGCTTTAAATTGAGCAGTCCTATATTGGCAAACAAATGACCCCTATGCATTATACCATAACAATGACACGATGACCCACAAGCAATTTTTATTATGACTCTGAATTTGGCTCCGCTTCCAGCATTTAAAGTGTTAGGCCCCCACACCGAAATTTGGGTCTAGTTGAGCCTTTGCCACAACTGAGTGCAGTGCTTTGTTTTCAGTAAATTTTCCAATGTCGAATTGTATCCAAATTCTTGCATTACTGATTACCTTAAAATAAAAAGTTATTGTTGAAAATGGACTTCTCTCTAATGTTTGTTCTTTTTATTCTCCCACTTCAACAGTAATTGGGGAAGTGAAGAGAAGAGTTATCATAACGGAAACTCTGACCCTCGAGGATTTGGTATGTTGGCACCGGTTTGCATTCTGAAATTGTGGATTTTAAAACCTTAGTAAATTAACAATGGATCATTTTCATTCTCTGTTACCTGTAAAGCTGGCATTTTGAAAACTCTAGAACACAAATCTGTCTATACATACACATTTAGTGGGCAAATTTAAAAGGTATAGCGGGAGAGGTGCTGCTACATTTTTAGCAGCGGGCACAGGAGCTTATTTTGCCGTTACGTTAAAGGCGTCAGAATGGCTATGGGAACAGGAAAAGGCGACAGAAAAAATGTTCAGTGAAGAGGTACCTGTCCCAGATGAGAGAGGCAATATCCGAGGGACCGCGGCTGCGACCTCTGATATACATGCAAAATTGAGGCGCTTGGAAAAACTACATAAAAATGACATTTCGAAGTGGTGGGGATTCAAATCCCTCTCGAAATACTTGGAAGTTGGAAGAATTCCAAGAGGTCTACATGTATTATTAGCTCCTACTTATGAAAATCCCAATCCTGACATGCTCTGAGAGTGGGCAGAAAACAATGCCGAGACTTTAGAAAGAATGATGGCAATTCTTATTAAATATGCAGAAATTGATCGCAACGAACTACTGGAAGCAATAGAAGCAGTAAGACCAGACCTGGGCAATAATGCGGTTTTATATATCTTTCTTGTGTCCTATTGTATTCATATCGCTCACTGATTTAGGAACTGTATTGACTCTTCTATATATCCATCGCTTTGTCCCACTATTGACATTTCCCTAACCCCCGTCCCTGTATTTTACCTGTGCTGTCCTGTACGTAAAGTATCTTTCCTTGTAAAGCGCTCTGATACCCTAACGGCTCATGTTTGCACTATATAAAACTTCAAAATAAATAAGGAAACCCTGGAGAAATTTGACAAACAAATGAAAATTCACCTTTCTAAATACAAACCAGTAATAAGAGACCGAAAAGCATTGAAATTTAGCCATGATAAGCAGGATTATCCTAAAGGTCAGATCTACACGTTTTCCAGATGCTTTGGCAATATACGAAGGCAAAAGTTGTCAGAGCATTAAGTAGGGTTGAACCAAGACACCCTGAAACCAGTTCTGAATTGTTAGGAAATTGACATCAATCAAGAAGAAGGAAACCCCCAAGGCAGTGCTAAGTATGTTCCAACTGTCATAGAGAATCTTTCTTTTTTATGACTAGACAGAAACCTGAGGCCCCGTCCCAATAATGGGAAAACCACAAAGGACGGAGGAAGCGAAAAAAAACGAAAGACAGGTGGAACAGAAACAGAGCAAAACTAGCGTGGCAAGCAGCCACACAAATTGAAGCAAATCAATCAAATGAGGAAATAAGACAAGAAGCCACAGGAACCATCATTAATCTGACGGATGTTTAACTATCTAGAGAGAAAGAGTGTATATTGGCTCTAGGATTATCTTTCTGTGTACCTTCTAGTTTCAACACCAGTCGAATAAGAATAGATCGGTTTAAATTTGTTAGAAAAATGAAACTGTGTTAATTCTTTGCAAATCAATTTCAAAAGGAAGTTTTGAGATTCAGAAGAATCAAGCTAAGACCAATTTCCAGGTATCAGATTCCTCAATTGTGATTCAATTAGATCAGTTAGAGAGAGAGATTATGGGGCAAGACCAAGTTTCCACTGAACTAGAAATATTTGATTCACAAGGCTTAGATATTTATGGGAGTAAATCAATATCATTTAGACCGAAGTCGGTATTTACACCAATATTACCAAGGGATTCTATTGACATTTTTTCTCAGTTAGTGATATAAGATCTAAAAAATCTTCAACCGAAAATATCCCTACAAAGGGAGGAGCCCTGTGATATACATGTGATCAAATATAACAAGCTTATGGACCAACTTCGCGGAAGACAGGATATAGTCATCAGACAGTCTGACAAAGGCGGGGCCATTATCCTTTGGCCACTTCACATGTACAAAACCGAGTCTTTGAGACAGTTGAATGATGATGAATGCCAGAGTGTGTCTTCAAAGTCAGAAATGGGAGCTGTTAAAACAATGTATAGTCTGGATTTGGCAAAATGGAGTGGTCTGAGCTTGATTTCCCAGGAAGAATATTATTTTGAAAGTAGAACATGCAATAACACCCATCCTATATTTAATACCAAAACTTGATAAAGAAATTGTCAATTCACCTGGGAGGCCAATTATATCGGCCATTGGAAGTCTATCTGAAAGTACATCCAAGTTCATCATTGGCTTTTTTTTTCTACAAGTATTTGTTCAAAATGTATCTTCATATATCCAAGATACTGGAGACCTCTTGAAAAGGGTATATGACTAACAGCGAAGATTCACATATACTCATCACATTGGATGTGACATCACTCTATACGAGTATTTCCCATAGTGATGGTTTAAGAGCAATCGAATATTTCTTGGGGCATAGGCCTTTAAGCCTTTTACAACATACAAAAATGATACTGTCAATGATAAAGTGCTGCTTGGATAATAACTTCTTTCTATTTGACAACATGATCTATAGACCAAAGAAAGGTACAGCTATGGGCACCTGGTTCACCCTCAGTTATACAAATCTGCATATGGGCTGGTGGTAGGAGCAGGTGCTCATAAATGATTATGCTGAGTAGTGGTCAGAAAACGTCGTCCTTTGGACCCGTTTTATCGATCTTTTTGTTATATGGAAGGGGTCCGAAGAATTGAGTAGAACGTTAACTGAGGGTCTCGACATAAATGATTTAAATCTACACTTCACAACCACTATGAGTAAAAGTGAAGTACATTTTTAGGATTTGCAGGGTACAATAGTTATGTTATGTTAGCAGGCTGTAACGCCCTGAACGTCTCAGGATCGTTTAACAGACACGACAATGAGGACGCAACCACTTGTGAAGGGTTAGTTCTTTTAATGAAGGCAAATAAAATACAAAGAACAAACAAAAGTTATAGTCACTGGAATCCTCCAGGCTAAGTACGTTACCAGCCCACAGCACGGATGGTCCTAACCGTCCTCTGCATATACGCCGATCCCGGCGTATGCCAACAGAGGGCAGAAATGAAATGGCCGACAATGCCAATCGGTAGGCTGTGAGGGGCACGAAGAGTGTTGGGGAGAATCGAGGAGTCAGGGAAACACCCAGCCGGGGTCTCTACCTGAAGGGAGCAGCCGCTCAACCTCTTCCTCAGACTGCACCGGGACGCGGGGTCACCTCCTGGTGATGCGTCACCGATACCCCAATCACAAGCAAGAAGACTGAACCGAGAGCAGCCGCTCGATCGATCCTGTGGACTTCCGAGTCTGTAACGCGGCAAACACCTCCTGGTGTGCGTTACAGCTGGCAGTCCCTGTGTCTCTGGTCGGGCTGGGAGTTACGACTCCAACCAGCAAAAGCGCCACTGCGCTTGGACTCAGCCGAGTCAAAAAGCGAAGCTCAATGGTTGACCGGTAGAGCTTCCGGGTCCTTCACAGGTGACGATGGGGCAAGACACGGCCCAGGGAGTAACGACTCGACCTACCTCCGTTCTTGCCTTACTGGAGCACCACTCCGGAACACTGCTCTTCACAAAGCAGGTACGTCGGTGTAAACACAATATCCGACAGCCTTGTACCTCCCGGTTCCTCCCTTTATAGGGCGTGTTTTCCTTGAGTTATGTAACAGCTCTCCTGTTTACATAAGGGCGTGTTTCCCTTGAGTTATGTAACAGCTCTCCTGTTTACATAAGGGCGTGTTTCCCTTGAGTTATGTAACAGCTCTCCTGTTTACATAAGGGCGTGTTTCCCTTGTATGACAGGAATTCTTGACAGTACATCCTCCCTCTCAGCGGCTCCCCACGGGTCCAGCGCTGGCAGGAAAACGCCGATGGAACAAGGAGACCAAGCGCGGAGCATGAACCCCTTCAGCCGGTTCCCATGAATGCTCCTCCGGGCCATAGCCTTTCCACGCAACCAGGTACCACAGCTTCCCCCTGCGCCATTTGGACGCCCGTATGCCCGACACTTCATACTCCACCTCCGACTCCACGCATACCGGCCTAGGTGTCCCAGACGGCTTGGAGGGTGCTGGTTTGAGCAATGATACATGAAAGACAGGGTGTATCCGCAATGACTGGGGCAAGCACACCTTCACGTTCACGGGACCCATACACTTGGTAATTCGATAGGGGCCCATGTACTTGGGATGGAACACACTGTTCTTTCGAAACCTCATGTTTCTTGTGGATATCCAGACGTAGTCTCCAGTGCGGTACAGTGGCCCGGGCCTTCTCTTCCTATCTGCCGCAGCCTTGTATCTTCTCTTGGCCTCTATTAGGACAGCCCTTGAGCGCATCAACGTGTCTTTTATGTGTGCCACCCTGTCCGCTGTGGCGGGAATCCTGTCCTCTCTGAACGGATGTAGAAATGGCAAGAACCTGGGATGTTGACCATAGTTGCTATAGAACGGAGATGACTGTGTGGAGCTGTGAGTGGCGTTGTTATAGGCGATCTCTGCAACCCATAGCAAGTCGACCCATTCTTCCCTGCCCTGGTCCACAAAACATCGCAGATACTGTTTGAGCGTTTGGTTCAGGCGCTCGGTTTGGCCGTCCGTTTGAGGGTGGTAGCTGGTGGACAGGGCGGTCTTAACATGCAGCGCAGTGCACCAAGTCTTCCAGAATTGCGCAGTAAACTGCGACCCCCGGTCCGACACGATCACCCCAGGTAATCCATGCAGTCGTACCACATTCTTTAGGAGTAGTGACGCCAATTCCCCGGCCGTAGGGACTCTCTTGCAGGGGATGAAGTGCCCCATTTTCGTCAAGTAATCCACCACCACCAGTATTGCCGTCATCCCCTGGTCTACCGGTAGGCCCACCACGAAGTCCAGTGATATGCTATCCCATGGTCTATCCGGGGTCGGAAGTGGATGTAAGAGCCCTTGGGTTCGGCCATGGTCGGCCTTCATGGTAGCACACGTAGGACACTCCTGTCCCCACCTCCTGACATCCACTCTCATGGTTGGCCACCAGAAATGCCGTCCCATGCTAGCCACCGTTTTTTCAAAGCCCAAATGACCTGCGCATGGAGAGTCATGGCACCAGATGAATGCTTGTTTCCTTAGCCTAGGCGTGGGTATCAATAGGCACCTGCCCTTCAGGGGTATCCCGTCCTTCAGCTGCCATTCTCTGTGACTGAGGAGCCACCTCCGCCATGCGAATGACCTGATCCCTCTCTTTATTCCCCTCAGGAAAGTATCCGGTTGGATAACCCCCAATACCATCCTCGGGGAAATGATGGAACGCTCGGTTGCAGGCAATGGTTCCTTAACTGCAGATTGACGGGACAGGGCGTCCGCCTTCCGGTTTTCCGTCCCCGGCCGATATGTGATGCGGAAGTTGAACCCCGCAAAGAAGATCATCCACCGCAGCTGCCTGGGAGAAAGGTGTCTAGTGGCCGTCATGAACTGTAGGTTCCGATGGTCCGTGTACACCGATACCACATGTCTTGCCCCCATCAACCAATGCCTCCATTCGGTGAAGGCGTCCTTGATTGCGAGAAGCTCCTTCTCCGCAATATGGTAGTTGCGTTCGGCGTCGTTGAGTTTGCGGGACATGTACGCAACGGGATGAAGCACCCCTGTGTCGTGGTTGCGTTGGGACAAGATAGCCCCCAGCGCCACATCCGACGCGTCCGCTTCCACCACGTAGGGGAGATCCGGATCGGGGTGAGCCAACACCGGCGCCTTACCAAAGGCGCTTTTCAGGGCCTCAAAGGCTTTGTTCGCTTCAGGGGACCAGACAAACTCCTTGGACTTCCTCAGTAGCTGTGTGATTGGGGCCACCACTCCTGAAAATCCATCTATAAACCGCCTGTAAAAGTTGGCGAAGCCAATGAAACTTTGGACGTCCTTCACGCTTTGGGGCACCGGCCATTCTTTCACCGCCTTGATCTTTCGTTCTGCCATCTCCTGTCCCTCTGGACTCAGCATCACTCCGAGGAATTCCACGGATGTGACGTGGAAGTCACACTTGCTGAGTTTACAAAACAGCATGTTTTCCCTCAGCTTTTGGAGCACAGCTTTGACGTGGTGTACGTGCTCCTCCACACTGGACGAATAGATGAGGATGTCGTCGATATATACGACCACGTAGATATCCAACTCCTCTCTGAATACCTCATTCAAAAAGTACTGAAAGGCTGCCGGGGCGTTGCACAGACCGAACGGCATGACGAGGTACTCAAAAAGGCCGAACCTGGTCTTAAAGGCGGTCTTCCACTCGTCTCCGTCCCTCATGCGCACCAGATGGTATGCCCCTTTCAAATCCAACTTGGTGTAGATACGAGCTTTCTTGACCTGTTCCAGAAGTACACTGATGAGAGGCAAGGGGTACCGATTTTTTATGGTTATCGCATTCAATGCCCTAAAGTCCACACAGGCTCTCAGCTCCCCATTAGCCTTCGGGATGAAGAAGAGTGGCGAGGCGGCCGGAGACTTGGACGGGCGGATGAATCCTAGCTTGAGGAGTTTATCCAGGTACCCCCGGAGATGCACGTTTTCAGGCTCCGTCAGGGCATACAGCCTGCCGCTGGGAACGCTGGCCCCTGGCACCAGGTCGATCTGGCAGTCAAACTGTCTATGTGGTGGTAGCACTTCCGCCTTCACCTCATCAAATACATCCTCAAAACTGTGATAAGCCTGGGGGAGAGCCACATCTTTTTCTGCCGCTGTAGCCACCGTCTGACTCCCGCTCTCATCTGCGTCAAGGGATTCCGTTCTTATTCCACAATGCAGGATGCAATACGGTGACGTCATTTCGATGCGATGTGTTGGCCAATCCACAAAGGGGTTGTGTTTCTGTAGCCACGGCAATCCCAATATGACGCCATATTGGGGCGCTCGGATGATGTTAAAATCGATTTGTTCCAAATGGTTCCTCCCATATCTCATCGGAAGGACCCCCGTGTGCTGTCCGATGGGCCCCTTCACCAATCGCCTTCCGTCTACCGCATAGACGTCTTCGGGTACTGCTTTGGGAAGAAGCACTAGCCCTAGCCTGCATGCCTCGTTGTGGTCCATAAACATGCCAGTGGCCCCTGAATCCACCATGGCCACAACGGGTATCCACTGGTCATGCACTCCCACGTGCACCGTGATAAACAGGTGTCGTTGTCCTTTAGTGACCGAGTTGGAAAGTGAAGGGATGGATGAGTGACTCCGAGATGCCCCTTCTCTGGTCTTGGAGTCCTCTAGTTTTCCGCCGGTATGTCCACCACGGCTGTTACCGACCGGTTGGCCCGATAACGTGACGTCTTCGGTTTGGCAGGGCATTCACGTACGTAGTGGCCTTTTTTGCCACAATATAGGCACAATCCTTGTTTACGGCGTGACTCTTTCTCCGTGGCTGTGAGGCTCGCTCGTATTGCGCTGATGTCCATGGGTTCTCCCTTGGATGCGGTGGAAGTTTCAGGACTTCCCACCGTCACATAGGATGGAAGGGATTTTCCTTTTCTCCCATGATCCCCCTTTCTTTCACTTAGCCTATGTTCCAGCCGTAATACCAGGTTGATAAGGCCCTCACATGTCTTGGGTTGAGGGTCAATATGAGCCACGGCGTCCTTGAGCTCATCGCACAGCCCTTGATGGAAGAGCGCCGTCTGTTTAGCAACAGGCCACTTGGTTTCCGCAACCTGCCTTCGGAACGCGTTGAGATACTGCACCAGGTCGTTGGATCCCTGTCTCAACTCAAGCATTTCACGGTCCGCCGTGTACGAGTCAGCCCTTCTGTCGAATACCTTCAGGAATTCCTCGCGAAAAGCACCCCAATCACATAAGAGGGGGTCGTCCCTGCTCACCAGAGGTACGGCCCATTGTGCCGCGTTTCCAGCCAAATAGGATATAAGGAAAGCCACACGAGCCTGACTCGTGGGGAACGCCTTTGGTTTGCACGATAAATGTAGCGCCACTTGTGTGAGGAATACCTGCACTGTGTTAGGATCCCCACTGTACCTCTCTGGTGTTGCCAAGGGGATGGCTACCGGCATTTCCACTACTACCGCAGGGGTCTGGTTCGTGAGGGAGGTGCTGGGCGTGAGCGGGTCCAATTGGATAGCATCCAGTCTGGCTTTTACATCGGCTGTTTCTTGCCTAGAGGCAGCCACTTCAACTTGCATGGCCGCTAAAGCAGCCAGCACATCATCAAGTGTTGCCATGTCTGTTATCGACCGGGAGACAGTTAGTGTTATTAAGGTCGGATATTTTGTAACGCCCTGAACGTCTCAGGATCGTTTAACAGACACGACAATGAGGACGCAACCACTTGTGAAGGGTTAGTTCTTTTAATGAAGGCAAATAAAATACAAAGAACAAACAAAAGTTATAGTCACTGGAATCCTCCAGGCTAAGTACGTTACCAGCCCACAGCACGGATGGTCCTAACCGTCCTCTGCATATACGCCGATCTTGGCGTATGCCAACAGAGGGCAGAAATGAAATGGCCGACAATGCCAATCGGTAGGCTGTGAGGGGCACGAAGAGTGTTTGGGAGAATCGAGGAGTCAGGGAAACACCCAGCCGGGGTCTCTACCTGAAGGGAGCAGCCGCTCAACCTCTTCCTCAGACTGCACCGGGACGCGGGGTCACCTCCTGGTGATGCGTCACCGATACCCCAATCACAAGCAAGAAGACTGAACCGAGAGCAGCCGCTCGATCGATCCTGTGGACTTCCGAGTCTGTAACGCGGCAAACACCTCCTGGTGTGCGTTACAGCTGGCAGTCCCTGTGTCTCTGGTCGGGCTGGGAGTTACGACTCCAACCAGCAAAAGCGCCACTGCGCTTGGACTCAGCCGAGTCAAAAAGCGAAGCTCAATGGTTGACCGGTAGAGCTTCCGGGTCCTTCACAGGTGACGATGGGGCAAGACACGGCCCAGGGAGTAACGACTCGACCTACCTCCGTTCTTGCCTTACTGGAGCACCACTCCGGAACACTGCTCTTCACAAAGCAGGTACGTCGGTGTAAACACAATATCCGACAGCCTTGTACCTCCCGGTTCCTCCCTTTATAGGGCGTGTTTTCCTTGAGTTATGTAACAGCTCTCCTGTTTACATAAGGGCGTGTTTCCCTTGAGTTATGTAACAGCTCTCCTGTTTACATAAGGGCGTGTTTCCCTTGAGTTATGTAACAGCTCTCCTGTTTACATAAGGGCGTGTTTCCCTTGAGTTATGTAACAGCTCTCCTGTTTACATAAGGGCGTGTTTCCCTTGTATGACAGGAATTCTTGACACAGGCTTTATAACGCGCAGAGCTTCTCAGAAGAGTGTCCCGGCGCGAGCCACGTAAAACAGGAAAGGAAAACAGAGAAATTCAGTTAAAGAAAGTTTACGTTTTTTTTCTAAATTGAATGGGGTTCTGTAGACTACGTAAATTGAACGGGAGAGAGTTCCAGGCCTCCATGGCCAGGTAGGCCAAGGAACTGCTGCCTTTTCAGGCGGTATCTGGGTATAGATGCCTTTAGCATATTCGAAGAGAGCAAATGTCTACCGGAGACGTAGAACTGTAAGCGCTTCCTAAGTTAGACTGGGCTATACTCATACAGTGCAGCGTGGGCCGTTACCAGGGCCTTGAACTTATCCTTGTTCTTGCAGGAAGCCAATGAAGACTATGCAAATGTTGCCAGACACTCGTACGTTTGGGGAGACCGAAAAATAGTCTGGCAGCGGTGTTCAGAACCACCTGGAGTCTATCCAAGAGGAAGCCAGGAAGATCTACGTAGAGTGCATTAGCATAGTCGATACAAGAGGTGACCAGCGCACGAGTAACCATTTCCTTAGCTGCTAAAGGGAGAAGAGGCAGAAACTTTTTAAGCAGCTTCAGAATGCCAAAGCAGGTGCCGGTCAGCTTACTGATTTTGCTGCTGAAGCTAAGCCTTTCATCAAACCAGATCCCAGGGTTCTTGACTGGGAGGCCCTGCGGCGAGCGCTTAGGGGACTCCTCCGGCCAGAAAGAGTGCCAGAACAGAGGCGGAAACATACCAAAGAATAAAATCTCGGTTTTATGTTCGTTGCACTTGAGCTGGGCAGAAGTGAGCCAAATAAACACAGCTGCAAGACCGGTTTTAACATGATCAGTAGACGACTCCTGCTTTTCCAGGGCTACAGTAGCCGAGTATCGTCGGCATAAGTGACACCTTTGGCACCTAATTCCTCCGCCAGTTGAATGAGAGGAGACATATAGATGTTGAACAAGAGCGGGCTTAACGGGGATCCTTGAGGTACCCAGATCTGAAGTTCTTGAGTGGTGGACATGAACGGGGGGGGGGGGGGGGGTCCAAACTCGCTGAGTTCTACCTTCCAAAAAAGATTTAAGCCACTTACTAATGGAACCCGTGATACTCAGCTGTTGCAAGCGGGCAAGGAGTAGTGAATGGGGAACCATATCAAAAGCAGCAGACGGATCCAAAAGGACCAGTACTGCCCTGCCGCCCCTATCCAAGGTTTCGCAAATGGCTTCAGCAATTTCCACCAGTGCGGACTCCGTACTATATACTATAAAGTACCCCCTACTTGGGGGTACTTTTTGACCAGAGAGGAACTTGGGGTCCTCAAGTGAGGGCGAAGAGGTTGGCGGTTATTAGATCATCGTCTGCCCTCATGGGCTTTGCGGGCAGGTTAGGTGCCAGGCCCATGGAAGCGTTGTTAAAAATTTACAAGAGTAAACCTGTCGCCGTGGCGTTATATGGTTCACCAATTTGGGGCTATGTAAACGTGGAACCAATCCAGAGAGCGGAGAACAGATTCATACGGACACTCCTCTCTGTGCCGCAGTCAACACCAACTTACTCAATACACTTGGAGGTGGGTCTTGATTTCCTTACTGATGGGTTGAATATGGCTCCCCTGATCTTTTGGTTAAAGACGTGGCTTAATGAAGACCTCCCACTGAACCATAAGATCATGTCCGACGTCTTGTCCCTAGACCATTGTAAAAAGATCCCCTGGCTGGCCTATCTGTTGAAGGTATTCTCAGATTTGGGACGACCAGAGCTCTTTACTTCCCCTCAAGATATCAAGGTCCAAGACATCGATCTTGTCAAAAAGCATTTTATGGGGAGGGCAAGAGCACTTCGTGAAGAAAGGGAATTAGTGAAACCATCAGTAAGGGGCCATTACTTACTTGTTATTTCATTTTCTTTAGCACCGTATCTTGGTTTCGTTACAATTCCATTCCATAGGTTTCTTTTAACCAAGTTGAGGTTTAAGTTGTTACATTTTTATTTAGGCACTTTTAAAACATGGGAAAAACCGGAAATAGCCTCACCCTGCAGTTGCGATCATTTCTCACCCCAAGACACCATGCATTTTGTTATGTTTTGTGGGTTTTATTTAGAGCCAAGGAAAAAATATCTGGTATCAGCTTTGAAGGAGGCGGGCTTCACACAAGTGAGACCGGCTCTGCTCTTCTTGCAATCATTGCCCAACATACATATTACCTTTTGTATAGCCAATTTCTTGGTTGCTGCAGTTGGGATGAAAAAACATACCCATTAGATCCATCGTTATTCCTTTTTAACTTTTGTATGCCTAGATTTGTTTTAATGTAAATTATTTTATTGTCATATTTTAACACGCATGAAATGTTCCTAACTCCTTGTATGAAATGTTTTTAATCTCTTTGTATGACTTTAATTGAGTCGAATAAAGATATTTTGACTGACTGACTGACCGTACTATCTGAGGCTCAAAAGCCAGATTGGGCCGGATGAAGGAGTCCGTGCTGTTCAACATAGGCTGTCAACTGCTTATTAACCATCTTCTCACAAAAATAGCAATAGCATGGAGAAGCGAAATTGGGCGGTAGCTGGCCGAGAGGTTTGGATCGGGGGACACTTTTTTTTTTTTATAAGGGGAACAATCAAGGCCTGCTTCCAGGCAGGAGGGACCGTGGCAGATGCCAAGGAGGTGTTAATCAACAGATTCAGGAAAGGGTTGATTACAGTGGCAGCACTTGCCAAAAGTTTGGCAGGGCACCGATCACTAGGGTAGCCTGATTTGAGAGTGGACAAAGCGACCATGGAGTCCGCTAAAGGAATTACATCAAAGGTGGAGAGAGAGACCACGGAAGGGGATGAATCTTGTAGAAGAGAGGGTATGGAAATGGCCTGGGTACATGGGCATTGTTCATGGCTTTTGGTGTTGTATAACTTTGTACAGTATGAAAAAGCTCTTTAGCATTATTGCCAGACAGGACAATACGTTCAGCATACTGCAAGCGTTTAGCTTGCACAATAGCAGCGTAATAGGATTTTTGAGCCGCTTTGAGGACAGCGTTGACCTTGCTACTGTAAATCAGTCTCCATTGCCTCTCTAACTTTTTGCATTGCTGTTTTTGCACTTTAAGCGTGGGCGAGAACCAGGGTTTAGAAAGAGGTGCATTTAGATGCCTGGGCTTATTTTGAGGGGTAGGATACGACATCGCCTTTACGATCCAGTTATTGTATTTCTCAAGAGCCCAATGAAAATCCTCCAGAAGCTGAGGCTGACATTCAGCCAGAGCTTGACTAGATGTAGCAGGATCAATTCTATGGGTGGCAGTCCCAAGACAGTCCCTACAAGGTCTAGCCAAAAGGGCTTTACAAGGAAGTTGCCATGAAAAGTACAGCAAATAGTGATCCGATCACGTTATTTGCAAAGGAAGGAGGCGCCACCACCAGTGAAAAGCTGGAGCAAATCCCATCCAAAGTGTGGCCCCTGCAGTGTTTAGATTAAGTTACATATTGTTGGAGTTGAGCAAATTGTAAGACAGATAAAAAATCTTGTGTATCTCCCTCCTCAGTATTATCAATATGTATATTAAAATCTCCTAGGAGCAAAAAGTGCGTGTATCGAAGGGCTCAAGACATAATCCAGCTGGTAAGCAAGCTGGGAAAGAGTCCGACGGGGCCAGGTGGTCTATATAGCCAAATCCCTCCCAGAAAAAAGTGCGGTGAGATATTAACCCAAAAATCCATTGCTTCAATATCCGGTGAATCCACCAGCTCTTTGCAGTGACACTCCCATTCTTCCTTCACAACCATTGCAATGCGTCCCCCCCCCCCCCCCAGCCCCCCCCCCCCCCCCCCCAGATTTGCGATCAGCTCTTAGGATTTTAGACCCCTTAGGGATGGCCATCTTATTAACCGGATTTGAGAAAGGAGTGAGCCACGTCTCGGTGCTAAAAAGCAGATCGAAGGACTCATCCGTCAAGATATTGAAAATGTCCTGGAAGTGTTTGGGTATAGAACAGGCATTATTAAAGCCTCCTTAATGGGCAGTGGGAGTTTATACCTGCACTTGATGCAGACAGGAGCTATTTCTGCCATAATGTCCCCTTTAGTGATGGCTGCACAATCCTTGGTGTTAAGGGACATCAAATCCTCCCTATTATACTGATAAGTGAGAGTGCTGGCATAAAAGGGGGGTCCCAGCAGCATGGCTGGCTGCTGACTGGTGCAGACGGGCTTGCCTTTGGCGCGTCCGCTCACACATGCCACCTAAATGCAGTGGCAGCTGATAGCCCTTTTCCGGAAGTGCGTTGTGCCAGGCGAAGGAGTCTCGTCCCTCGGCAGAAATGCTGTGGCGGACTGGGGACTACAGACCAAAAAATGCCCAGCATGAAAGTGTGGATGAGGTAAGGGTTATGAGTAGCAATAACAAAGCAAAAAAGATTGAAAAATGATCCCCAAGTATTGCAAATATTTAAAAGCAATTAAAAACGAGTAAAACAAGAAAAATCACTGGTAGTGGCAAGATCCAAACGCAAACATATAGTAAACCAACAGCGGGTAATTTCCTTTTGCATGCCCACAGTTTCCATCCTAAAAATCTGAAATTCAGCAACCCATATGCAGAAAATCAGAGAATAATGAAGAATTGCAGTGACAAGAGGGTACTAGCAGAAGTGCATTAAGAGTTAAAAGGAAGATTTTTAAGTCGTGGGTATAGCAGTAAGATTTTGGATAGTGCCATCAGTAAAGCAAATCATAAAGACCGCGAAGAAATCCTCTTTCAAAGAGGTCCAATTTCGAGCAGAAAAGAAAATTCTGTGAAAGATCAAAATGAATTGATAATGATCACAGGATATTGCAGAGAACACCAAAGCATAAAAAGAATACTTTCTTCCTCATTAGCACTTTATTAAAGGTGACTCATTAATAGGCAGTTCAATACTGGCCTAACCATTAATGACAGTTAGACAAGCTAAGTCCATGAGGAAGGAATTAGTGCACAGTAGCCCTCAAATACAGACTGTAGAATCATGATTGATAGGAAGCCCAGGGTTTAAGCCTGGTCTCAGATGCAAGGCATGTAAATTTGGGTTAAATGCAAAAGAAGTGAGTTCCCCATTGTCCAAAAAGAGTTATCAGATAAGATCAGCCCTGCACTGTAAAAGTGATTTTGTAGTTTGTTCTTCAATGCACTTGTCCTAAGATGTATGTTGAGAGTACTATTTTGAAGGTGCAGCTAAGAATATTGCAACATATCAGGGCTATCAAGAATATTGAACAAAGCTACCCACCACTTTAAAGAAATTTATGAATGGTATGTGTCTAATTTGACATACTTTGTAATTGACCACGTGCCCCTAACATCAGAGGACGGAACAGGGAACAATTTAGAAGATTAGAATCAAGATACATGTTAAACCTCAATAGGAAGATGTCTGCAGGATTAAATACTGAAGAAGAACTTTATGTACATTTATAAGGCCAGCCTCTCCCCATTTCCCCCAAGGTCAAAGATGAAATAATCTTAAAAATAGTAAAGCCCAACAGTGTTTTTAGGAAACCAGAAGAGAAAATAATGACTTTATGCATTTTTTGAATGTCTAGCTGCCAAATCAAAGTTTGAGGATTTTAGTGTTAAATGAAGATAATTACCAAGTTGGGGAGGTTTGTTGGTTATCATTTTTACTTGTAGATATAGCAAAGCCATAGTTCCTAAAAAGGTTGAAAATCTTTTTAAGCAATCAGCACTTTGCACTTGATATCAAGATGAGATGTAGTATGATGAAAATCCCCCAGGTGTGTAGCAATTTAAATATAGAATAAGATACTATACATGAGAATGATATCTGCAGGTCTAAGGTTGTCATTTATATGGAGAAAATAGTTGCACAAAGAGATTGTTGATGAGTTAAGTGATTCTTTCTTGTTAAAAGATTATCTTTTTTATCAAAGAAATGTTTTCTGAATTTTCATATCCACTCTTTTAATATTGCTAGTGAAATTGAAATTCTATTAATGCAACTGCACTTTGACTAATGTATTCAACGACGACGACACCCAGCTCATTCTCTCGCTCACTAAGAATCCAGAGGACACCAGACTAAGTTTCCAGGCAGGTATGAAGGACGTGGCAGGATGGATGAAGGACAGCTGCCTGAAGCTAAACTCATCCTCGGACCCTGCACCTCCGTCTGGAACAAGACCTGGTGGCCCTCCGCAGCCCACCCACCCCTACGGACCGCGCCCGGAATCTCTGCATCATCCTTGACTCCTCCCTCTCCATGAACCGCCAAATCAACGCTGTCGCCTCCACTAGCTTCAACTGCCTTCCTGTCCGCTGGAAGACCTTCAAGTGGATCCCCCCAGACTGCAGAAAGACCGTCACCCACACACTCATCACCAGCAGACTGGACTACGGCAACGCCCTCTATGCCGAAATCAACAATACTCTTCTGCACAGACTCCAGACCATCCAGAACGCTGCAGCCAGACTCGTCCTCGGGACACCACACCATGAGCACATGACCCAACACCTACGAGACCTCCACTGGCTCCCTGTCGAGAAGAGGGTCACCTTCAAGCTACTCACCCACGCCTACAAATCCCTCCAGAACATCGGACCCAAATACCTCAACAAGAGAGTATCCTTCCACGTACCCAAGAGGAACCGCTGACCTCGCCCTGGCAGAGGTCCCCCGCATCCGCAAAAACAGAACCAGCGGAGAGCTTTCTCCTACATCACGGCCAAAACCTGGAACGAGCTCCCTGTGAACATCAGATGCACCCCGACCCTGCACACGTTCAGGAAGGACCTCAAGACCTAGCTTTTTGACTGATCCGGAGCCGCTCCCCCCCTCCAGTGCCTTGAGTCCCCCACGGGTGAGTAGCGCGCTTTACAAACCCCTGATTGATTTGATTTTTTTTAAAACAACAATAGTTACCTCATTTTACTCGTGTATTCTATTTTAATGAGCATTTTTGCACACTTCATTGATCACATAAGTATCAAAGTTGGCAGCTTAACTTTTCAGTATTTTTTCCGTGTTTGAGTGACATCAGCACGTTGCACGTATTTATGTCTGGCCAAAAATCCGTTTAAGTCAGTTTGAAAAAGGCTGGGGAGCCAGCCGAAACGCGTTCTGTGAGGGAACTTGAAATAAAATGAATTATTGAGCAATTATTCACCCTGTGGAGTGTCGGAGTTTGTCCGTGGAGCAGTGCGTTGTTTAATTATAAATATATTTAACCAGCAAGGTCAGTAACTTGTAAGCTATGAGCAACTTTATATGTCACTCAAACCAGAAAATTATTTTCTAATGTATAAGCTCCCAAGAGTATATGCGTCTTGCTTTGTCCTTTTTATCATAAGACGATGGCATGTCACAAGTCTAAAGTGAGGAGGTGGGGGTCCTCTAGCTGAAAAACATTGTTGCCGGATTTGGCTGCTCATCCAACCCTTGAACCGTTAATGGACTTTATTGGGATTGAATAGCAGATTTCCTTTTATTGACTTGGGCGCAACAAAACCCTTTGAAGGTTTTGACGAGGTTATACCACCATTGATGGTCTAAAAGAAATGTCCACAGTCTCAGCATGTCCCTCTTGAGAAGAGGAAAAACAGCTTCTAACAATCCACCCAGTTTTATTACCATCTTTCTGGCTACTGCAGTGGAATCAGACTGGCCTGAACCATAAGATAAGAGTCTGTCTTTAGATGTTTGTTAGCTCGCTCTTTCTCTGTTGTACAATGTACTCAGTGAATACTTGTGTCTCTCTGTGGGTGCCCCCTACACCTAATAAACCTAACATTAAAGTTGTGGGAAAAATGTAAAAAGAAAAACAGTGTTAGAAATGGGGTCTCCAGTTGGCTAGGGTATGCACCTAAGCCAGTCAGAACTCACCACTCTAGTCAGGGTGAGGGAGTAACGTACTGAAGATAACTCCTGCTCACCCCCTTGGTAGCTTGGCACAGCAGTCAGGCTTATCCCAGAGGCAATGTGTCAAGCATTTGCGCAACACACTCGCACAGCAGTGACCCACTAGGTACACCACAAAAGAAATTCCACACAAGGTTATAAAAAAATATCCTTTGTGATCTAATGTGTTTTTATGGATAATACAATCACATATATCAGTGTGCCATTAGGCACTTGTGATAACATCACAAGGTTGATAAATCACTTGGACAATCGGGCCACTGTCATGGCAACACAAGCAGTGAAACCAAGTAAATGCTGGCTGGTTGCCTACAGTATAAAAACACCAAAACAATATACATTGTCATTCAGGGACTGACATGCAGTAATAACCTCCCTCAGTCAGCATCACAGTTGGCAATACAAGCCACACGGAAAAGGTCACCATAACTTGTCGGATTAACCACCCTCCAGGAATTTCTGCACCCCTCTTAGAGGGGCTATGGTAACCCTAGCAAGACTTGCAGAGAGATGAGCCCTTCTGGGCGTAGGAATCATGAAGCCACTCCCCCTGTACACCCCCTCATGCTCCTTCGGTCAGGAAACGCTCCACCGGTTTCCATAGGAGCAGGAAAATGATAGAAACTACAGAGGTGCCCCAGAGGGAAAAAAAAAGGCGGTAAAAGGATTTCCCACCTGAAGATCCGTATGTTGAGCGCAAGCATACCATCCCTCGGCGCTTGTGCTAATCAGGGTAATGGGGCCGCCGGCCCGCACTTTCCCAATAATGCGACTGGGTAGAAATAGAGCCCCAATGCCTCCGGTGCAGCCCTGCAGTGAGGCAGGGTAAAGCACAACTACAGTAGCGGGAGCGTTCTGAAGGAGCGGCCACGAGGCTCCTCACATCTCGCTGCTGGCGGCTCACGGGCCGGTACACAAATACCGCGTCAGGAGCCCTCCTCTGGTCTCCGAAGGAATGGGTGCAAGGCTCTTCCCCTCTCGCTGCAGGTGGCTGGTGAGACTCTTGCCTTCCTTCGCAACGCCCGCACCAAGGTTCGGTCGGCAGTGCTTTGAATGTGACTAGGAGGCAGACTGTAGATCGGGCAGTGGAGAAGTTTCCTACTGCACAGGCTTCGGCCACGTAGTGTCAGCAAGCTCCAAGCCAGACAAGCCTGTAGACTTCTGTTACTTAAAGCGCTAGGCGGCCACCAAAAATTAGCTCCTCATGACCTTTCAAACAAAGTTAGCACCAGGAATTCTCACTCCCAGTAGCGCCAGGGAGCTTTCCAGTGACGACTCATAGGGAGGCTTTTCCAGGGAGGTGTGTGAATTCCTCAACAGCGGAATGGAGTTCATATCAGGACCAATCATCTCACAATAATGAAAAGCACCAGAAATCACTGAATGAAGTGTAGTACACAGGATGCAGACTTTGGTGTCCCAACGTCTTCCGAAACAGAAGGCCAGCACACACAGGGCAAAGTCAAGGTGGGTGTTCCTCCTGGTAGCCTGAAAGCTTCACAGGATACAGTCCACTCAGTGTCTTCCTTTCTTTCATGGCTTCACAGCCCCTCTAGTGTCTTTGTTCTAGGGCACTTAAAATTCAATTGCAGTGCACAACACCCCTCATTCACAGTGCAAGGCTTGACTCCTGACACCACAGGGTGGGCGGAGCCAGCATTCTGAAAGACAGGCACAGCCCTATTCAGGTGCTGGTGCTAGTCCTCCCACCACTCCAAATGCAGACCAGGCCTATTCAGGTGCAGGTGAAAGCTCCTCCCGCTACTCTAGATTCTGCCAAGTTCTATTCAGCCTAGCGCTGAGACACCCAGGCAGGGCAGGACACACCTCAACCCCTCCCAGGGACTGGCTGGAGTGAATGCACATCCCCTCTCCTGTTAGTCCCAAGCAGACGGTCAATACACACCCAGGCAGACACAAAGACGCGTAGCATACAAAAATGCCCACTTCTAAAATAGTAATAATAAATCTGCTTTCACCAATAAGCAGGATTTATCACTACTATTCGAAACATATCAAACATGGTGACGCTACTCCTCTCATGTCAGGAATTACCACTTTATTACATATCGGGGAATCCTCAATGCATCCCTATGAGAGGGCAGCCTCACAGCAGTGAGAAACCAAATAGGCCGTTTGTCACTACCAGGACATGCCACACAGTTGAGGCACATGTTCTACCTTTTAGGGCCGACCTTAGGGGTGACTTGCATGCTGCTTTGTCTTAATGCTGCCATAATCATTATGGCTGTTCTACATCAGATGCCTTAGACCCTTCTCCTGTTCTTATCTCTGTAATGTGCAGGGGCTTTCAGGGTGGGTGTTTTGAAGTTGGCAAACTAACTATTGTAAGCACACGCAAAAAAAGGAAGAAGAAAATCAAATAAACCTTGTCCTCTATGGGAAACCCCCAGTGGTTTTAAAACTGCCCTCACCTACTAGATAGTGGCATGCCCCATCATAGGGCATGCTACAACACTGTGGCACAGATCAACGCTGAGAGTGGGGCACAGGCCAGTGCTAAAAGTGGAGCACAAAACATTCATCTTTTCGGGGCAAAAAATGACCCCTCAAAAATTGAATCATCCAAATACACAAACCTTAAAACAACCTAAGAGAGTGCCCCCGTTTTATTCTGGTCCTGTCTTGGCAGGATTAAAAAACAATTAGTCTGGGTATGCCTGGACAGTAGTGCCCTGTACCCCAGAATACCATATTCATCAACATGATTCAGCCTTCCAACTCCCCCTAAGGGTTGACTGCCTTCGTCAGGATGAAAGTCCCTGTTCTTACTCCTTTCCTGCCAGTGCTATGTGGAGATATGGGATCCATCAATGGCCATACTTGCCAGTCCTAAGGACACACTCGGAAAGTACCAGAGTTTCACTAAGTTCCTTCCAAAATCGAGGTAGGGGTGGGAGTGTCACCCTGTATACACACATTCATCAAGGATCCGACACAGTCCTTCATACCATTGGTTTGCGTCCGATGTTTACGTCACGTAGGAGCTCACTGCTCCTTATCATGGGGCTTCATGGATCCCCATATCGATGTCGCCCTTTTGACTCTTGAAATAAAAGAAAGCTTTTCTGCCTATGAGGTATGTGATGGATGTATCACAATTGAAAGGGAAACGAGTGCTGTATCTCCAGTGAGCTGACCACCCTTGTTTAAGGGTCCTTATGGGTTAGAGATGGATACCCTGAAGGCTTCAATTGTTTGTACACCATCCTCATCCTTTGTCGGGAACACTTTAACAGCTCCCCTTCAGACTTTTCTTTTGCCTTCATTTTGTCCTTTTGTACTTAATTTGCTTTCTTTCCCTTTTTTCCAACTCCTCAAACTTTTTATGACAGAATCCGAAGTTTTAGATGTGTGGAAATGCTAGAAATATCTCCAATCTATGCACCTGCTTTCCAGAGTTATGTATTTTCAGTGTGATAATTGAGCTGACACATTTGTCACTGTGATTTATTTTGTATTATTGCTAATTTAAGGTCTGCTTGTTCCATTTTTGTTTTCAAAATCTAAAACAAGATTGATTATCCGATCCTATAAAAACCCAGGTGTCGGACTATATGCTACGGAGGGAATTCGCTCCAGGCTTAGGTCATGCCAGATTGCAACAATAACTTTAGACAAAAGTGACAGTGTGAAGAAGTGGCCTTCAGCCGGTTGCTGTTTGTTCCATCCTTGAACAAGCTGCAATAGGAAATAGTTAACTTGCCATTCCATAACGAAAACACAGGTACGCTCTGTGAACTATCACTGAAACTCAAGAACAGACTTGCTGTTTATGCCTTTAGGTAAAAGTTAGCATAGCGCTAAGAAACGCTTGAGGGTGTCGGGCGATAAGAAATCAATAACATTCTCCATGACCTGTTCCACTGCATTCCTTTTTATAGTCTGGGTAGTTATTAGTCCCATTGTATGCACTAGGTTAGGATTTTAAAATACGTTGTCTCGTCAGGGCAATTCCCGAGTGTGATAACCATTAACAGAACAGGGATTGGAGATCCACTGTATCTCTGAACTCCTCTCGTGGGATGATCATAACCATGACGCACTTCCTACACGGTATTGCTCATTGGCTTGTGTATGGTTTGCAGTCCAACTGAATTTCTAATTCGTTCTGGCACATTGACTAAGTCCTTGCACCAGGAAGTTAGAAATCTGACCCCCTGCGACTCTGGTGGGTGAAACGTACCACCTTGACTTCTCTCTTGTCGTGGGGCAAATGCACCTGTGCCTCTCATCTCAATGTGTACCCCTCCTGGTTATCTCCCCTGGCTCTTTCTCCTTCATATTACGTGACACACTGGTTTAGGCTTTGTGACGTACCCCATCTCTTCTGCTTACTATGGGGATCGATATAGATATTCCGTGACTCATTATTGCACTCTATGCTTGGTCTTTGTTGGTGCCTGTAGTTACCAGCTAATTCCACAGTACTGGGGTTTTTTGGATCCTGAAGTCTGCTGCTCTGCTGTCTATTCTTTTTTCAGTGGTGGATGGACATGGAGGGCATGAAGGCTACACTAACACTTACCAATAGGTCACAAGTGGGGTGTATGGATTGTGTAGGTCACATTCAGCTTCCCACCCGTCACCACCTAGAACCATCTGAAGTAAGCCACCAAAGGGTCCGTGCTTCTCTGTACCAAGCACTGAATGGAGCCAACTAGGTACAACTCTCAAGACAAAAATCCTTCTGGGAAACTCGATCAGTGTACCCTTGGATTTAGGGGACTATTCGAGAGTGGCTACCTAAGGTAAATGTCCCAGTTAGGTTATACTGTGGAAAGGTGGCTGCAATTGCCTCTGGACCCTTTTTAGGTTGTGTTTAAATGTTAATCATGCTAGAAGATCGCTGTTCTTTACAGGTCACTATCAGTCCTATATTGCTTGCTACCACCATTGTTTTGCTTTGTAGTGTTAACATGCCATACTATTATCAGGTGTAATTCTTATCCATTTATCAGTATCACTATGATGAAGATAATAGCCAACATTGCCAGCACTTTTATCAGTTACCCCCTATGTGGTGCTGCTTCCTTTGAGAAATTGATTCCAACCATTTAATGCTCCTGTATTTTTCACTTTTGAAATACTTGGTTTATGGTCCTCCGCTGTGAGTGTGTCTCACTACCCAAGTCTCACTCACCGTAATCTGTTATAATGGATTGTGAGTGCTAACTGCCAGTGTCTCCCTTTTAAGATGAGGTCTGCTGCTGCTCAGCTAGGGTAAGAGGCTATGGGCTGGTTCCACATAGACACATAGCCACACTTGTGCAGGCTGAGCATGTGAGACTTCTGTCTAGCCCTTGATAGAATGGTAATGACGGGGCAGGCCTTCTAATATGAGGGGTATTCATATTGTGAGCATGAACATCTGTAGTGATTACTGAAAAGTGTGTGCTTCATTGTGTTACACACCATGGATGAAGTCTGTACCAAACTACACTATCTCTTTAGTCCTAGAGGCTTGGTTGACGCACCACTATTCTGGTAAATCAGGACACTGAATGTTAATTCTATAGTAATTTCCACAGATCTGCACTCTGTGGCACTTTATTCATTTTTCTTTGACTTGGCTGCTAATGAGATTCAAGCCCTTGAATAATTCTGCTGTGCTAAGTAATTACCATTAATCAACTTCAACTTTATTCGACAATTCTGTCATAAAAGCTTGTAAAAAACACCTTATACCAATTTTACAGTATGAATAAGATAAAAAAAATGAGACCATAAATACAAATATTTACATAATAATAAAACTTATAAAAAGATATTAAATGAGAGACATTTGTCGAATGATGCTTAAAAAGGTCTGGATACAAACCTTCAGACCAATACTATAATATAAAATACGTGCTATAAAATGCCTCCGCATCCCCAATATTCCCAGCTGAAAACAGCTATCTCTTAAGATATGGGTGGATGTTGTTTTAACGCCTTGGCTCGAATGGACCATGCCCAACCTAAGAACTTGGACAAAGCTATAGCAATATGAGGGGACGCGTCTGATCGAAGAACTCTGAGTGCTTCCTCGTGCTTTCTGAAACCCAGTAATCTACATATGGGAATAACCCATGCCCTTCGAAGTCCAGTATAGATAGGGCAGAAAAACAGGAGATGACTTGGAGATTCCTTGTTATCTGGGCACCATGGGCATTCTTATTTTGAAGATCCAGCCCATCTGCTTGTAAACGACCTTAATGGGAGGGTGCCAGCCCTCAGCTGGAAATATAGTTTCCTATCGTGGGGTTTCGTAATCACATCCCAGTATTTTTCTAATGCAGGTCTTTGCTTAAATTCTAAAAATTGGCCTGTTAGGTGCCTTGTGGATCTGCCCCAGTCCCAATACATATTCTTCAGTGTTTATTTTGATGGGAAGACTGCATTTTGGGGATCATTCCACAGTTCGCTCAGACCCATCCTCTCAAGAAGCAATCTAATCTCTTTTAGCCAAGGGATTTTGTGGAAGGTGTCGGCCACTATTACATCCTTGAGACCATTGGTGTAATGTTCTAGTTCTTCTGTGCACCAAAGTCTTCGCCAATATAATAGTGGTCGTAGCTTTGCAAAATCATTTACGGCCTTCCTACCCAAATCCAACCGAAGAGGGTGCGTTGGGGTACTCACTGGGACTCCAACCACTTTACGTAGGAATGAATTCTCTACCACAGTCAGTTGGTTCAGATTTGCGAATCCCCATAGCTCTGCTCCATAAAGAACAGAGCTCAAAACCTTTAGCCCATAGATTTCGAACACCGGAGCAACGGGCTTCGTACAGGAGGTTTTAAACTTCCCTAGAAGCACCCCCACCTGTTGTTTGAATTTAAGAGTAGTCAAATTGAGTTGATATTTCCAGCCCATGTCCTTCTGTAAAGATACGCCTAGATATGTGAAGGCATTAACTTGCTCAAGCATAACGTTGTTCATGCTAATTTTGCCCCTGAATGATCTATGTTCGTTAAATGACATGAATTTAGTCTTCCCCGTATTTATTTCTAGGCCACGGATTCTACAGAACTCTTCAAACCTCTCTAGAGTTTTCTGTAGACCACTGGGTGTCTTTGAAATTAATAGGGTATCGTCCGCAAACATGAGGACAGGAATGTGAACTCTTGATAGTACTGGGGCGTCGGAGGGGACCTGGGCCAGGTAGTCGGCCACCCCGTTGACTAAGAGCGAGAACAGGGTGGGTGCCAGCACACAACCCTGCCTCACTCCCCTGGCAACGGGAAAGATCTCCGTGACCTTGCCCCTTGATCCCCACCGCACCCAAGCGTGGTTGTCCTCATGTAAGCGGACGATTAAGGACAACAGCTCCAAAGGCATGCCCAATTCACCTAGTACCTGCCACAACTTACGGCATGGCACAGTATTGAACGCTGCCTTCAGGTCTACGAATACTGCATATAATGCTCCCCTGCCCAATAAAACAGTCTTCCAATAGATTGTCACAAAACGGAATGCCTGATCTATTGTACTTGTGAGGGGGCGGAACCCTGCCTGCAATGGGGTAAGTATATGGTGTTCGTCTATCCATAACTGGACTTTCTGCAAAATCAACCGCCCTACGACCTTTTGAATGGAATCTATAAGGCTGATCGGACTGTAATTGCCTGCCACCGATTTATCGCCCTTTTTGTAGACTGGTATTATTTCCGCTCCCTTCCATGAGGGCGGGATTGGAGCACCGCATGCGACTGCATTAGCGATTATTTGTATGTAACTACACCACAGCGATTTAGTGTTCAAAAACACATCAGCGGGTACGCAATCAGACCCTGCGGCTCTACCAGGTGTCACTATATCTAGTGCCCTAGTCACATCGCCCAGAGTAAATACCCACTTGATGAAGGGTTTATCATTGAAGGGTCTACTATCTACTTCGTCTGGTGGTAATGCGTACTGGGGTTTAAAGTACTTCACCCACTTCTCCTGGGCAACATTGTTCTGTGGGGGATCTGGGCATCCGCCCTTTGCCCATTTAAGTTTTCTCCCAGAATGCTTTCGGGTTTTTATCCTTACACGCTTCCAGTAAATCACCCCAGCTATCCTGTTCCCACTGTTTTTTAGCGGCTCCAACAGCTTTCCTATGCTTGTTCCTTGCCCAACGTACTCTATCCCCGTCTCTGTTTCCTAATACAGTACCCAACTCAACCCTGGCCTTGCGGCAATCCTCGTTGTACCATCTGTGGGATTTTCTTATGTTCGGTTTCCTAGATCTACCATACCCAAGAAAATAAGACTTCAGGCGATCAAAGAGGGCTACATGCTCCTCCATCACCATCGTCTTCCATTCCTGGCTATCATCTTTGATACCCAGTGTACCCATGGTTATACTTAATCCCTGTTCCATTTTGGCCACTATCTCCGGGTGAACAACGATGTGATTCAACTTAAGGTGGCGCATGTCATTACTAACCACGACATCGTGATTCGCCGTGGTATCCCTGATGGGGATTACCTTGCATAACACCCCTGCCAAGGTCATTATAAGTGGATTGTGGTCACTTTCGACTCGGTTAACTACAACCATGTCAATGAGATACTGCCACAAATATAGACTAACCAGCCAATAATCTATACGGCTTGACGAGGACCCGTTATCAAAAGTTACAACCCCGGATCTATCAGAAGGGGTACGGCCATTGGCCGCCCTCAACTGTAGACCCATACAAAGACCCTTTAAATGGATGGCCGCCTCTGTCCATCTTTTTATCGGCGGGATTTCGAGGATAGGTATTCCCCATTTACAATCCTCCTCTTCCGTTAGGCTCCCATCATCGAGTCCCATTGCCTCAAACGTAGTATTGAAATCCCCCCCGATTAATGGCCAGACTTCGCTAGGCAATGATTCTAACAAAAGTTCCAGTGCTGTCACCACCTCAGAGCGACACCCTCCAGGAAGACCACGTGCATAGATGTTATATATATCTACTTGTATCCCTGACCCCATCTTCATTCTTACAGCTAAGATATCACTACTTGCTGTAGGTAGCTGAGATACGGTACAGGCCAGCGCCTGCCTGACCCAGATTACCAAACTACCTGCTGGCCGTCCCCTATCTTTCTTCTCTGCGGGGATATAGAAGTTCAGGTAGCCCTGGCGAAAAACATGATCCACTGCCCACGTCTCCTGGAACAAACAAATATCATGACCCTCGATAAAGTCAGCCCACTCTTCCTGTGATGTCTTGGAGCTTAAACCAGCAATATTCCAGGACAACAAGGACAGATTACTCGAAGTGGGAGAAGAAAGGTTTTCTGTAATAACCTCACGGTCCATAGTATGGGGCCGGGCTAGACTCTCGTTTTTCCCTAATTCGATTCGGGAATCCGGCTCAACCACCTTGGTGTTAGGCGGTGGGTTAACATTCCCAGCCTCAAGATCTAACAGGGCATATGATACCAGTGTTCCCCCTAAGGTTTGGTCGTGAGAACCAACTGAAAGATCTTTTTGGGAACCCCTATCTATCCCTAAGCCCTCCATTATAGATATACTTCGACCATCCGTATTTCCAACCTGCACCTGAGGCAGGTGGCGTCAGTCACATTCCTCAAGCCCTGAAAGTGCATCGTACATATTCCTAGTTTCTAAGCCCCATAAATTTCCTGTGACCCCCCCCCCCCACCACCCCCCCTACTCCTGGACGATCATGTTCTAAGGGTATATTCCCCTCCGGATAAAAATAGTCAAGGGGAACAATGTTTATTTGGAGCCTGGGCCTTTCCTGCACCCACCCAAATATGTGTGCTACTGCTCTGGTATCCTTGAAGTTGATTATTATGCAATCACCCCTCACTGATTTTTCCCTACCCACTCGACCCTTCGGGCAAATAAGATCTCGGCCAATGCCGTAGGGGGGAGCGGGCGATTTGCATTCAACCACTGAATGCACTTTCTTTTCAGGGCAGGATAGTCCTCCCATTGACCCGGTCGTAAAACTGGTACCCCCACTAGTATTAACATGTATGGTGCACAGTCCAGGGGGAGGTTGATACGTGATAAAATTTTCCGCTGTCGGTCTCTGGGAGGTGTGGTGTTTGCCTCGGGAAGGTTCGTGATTGTAGTAGTGATACCAGGTCCCTTCCCCCTTAAACATTGTTGGGATGCTAAGGCACTCCTAGTTGGCACGGGGCCACTATCCTGTCCCTGATGATCTGAATGAGATGCCTGGGAGTGGCCATTGCCAAACATTCCTTCTTCTCCAGGGGAAACTGGGATCATCCCAGGTAAAGGTTCTGTCATTCCCCTCCCCTGCTTTTCTTTCCCCTTCTCTAACCCCGTTGCTCCTAAAATAGCAGCCCCTCTTCCCTGGACCCTCGCTACTTAGCCTCAAGGGTGCTCAACCTAATATCTATTTTATCCAACCTGTCATATATGGGGGCACAGGAGTTAATAAACAGATTTTCCATTTTGGCCCACATGTCCTCTCCCCAACTAGGCGATGTCTCCTCCCCGAAACCTAATGTTGGGGCGGTCGATCTCGCCTCTGGGGGGGCAACTTCAGGGATTGTTTTCGCTGGAGGACCCTTATCGTCCATTTCCGGGTTGGGCTTCTTCGCCTCTGCCTTCCTTCCCTTTTGTTGTACATCTGTCCGTTTCCTCTTTGTACCCATTGTTAAACTATTTTTTATAGGGACGGGATTAACGCTACGGGTATGTATACATCTCCGCATGGGCTCAGTCAAAATGCTACTGTCCACAATTAGTTGTTAAAACCCTATTAGCGCTCCCCACCAAATTGAATAGACGAGGAACAGGTGTTGCACTAGTGTGTCCTCGGGTAACTTCGTCCACAGTATTCGAGGGAACAGCAGAAATATCATAGCGGGACTTTGCCTGCGCTAGATTACCCAGAGAAGACCTTCTATCGAATGTGGGGTCCATAGAGAGTCTCTTATCCATCATAACTATTTCTCTCTCCAGTGCCGATGATGCACGTGTGATGAACTGATCTAAAGTGCCCAACACAGAACCTCCAATGGACTTCTTCTGATTGGCCATGGTCTAGTGCGCTTACAAGCAAAATGGGAAATGCCGTAATATACAGATAACGTTACGGGGAGTAGCTCGGTGCACAACTATGGCCTTGTTCACCAACAGTTCCCAGCAGAAAGGTACTAACCTTATTCAGCACTCCACAGAGGGGTGCCCCGTCCCGTCGTCCTACCGGTCTCCAACGGGCACAAACGGGCCCGCCCTTGGCCCGGGCTTAGCTCGGCGCGTCCCGCGAGGCGGTAGGGGCGTTGTCGCTTTGAAGTTCCGGTGCGGGAGGGAGGGGCCGCTGTTGATGACGCTGCCCCTCTACCTCCTGGTACGTGAAGTCCTCCGGTAGCACGGTGATTATTTTGCCCCCACTGCTGGCTCCTGTAATGCTGCGCGTCCCCGTAAGTAATTACTTTGCTAGGCTGTGCTGAACGGTCAGAGGGCTTCTCACGCAGCAGTGCTATTAAACAATAAAAGGCTTGCTCCTAGAAGAGGATAGGGTGCAGAAGGAATCTGCATGTACTAATTACTTTACTCACGGAACCAGCTCCAGGAAGGCACAAACTCATAGAAACCAAGATGGATAGCCAGAACCCCTGGGGCCAGTCAAATGAGGGTCTGTCCTTTAATGTTTTGGAGGGAAGAGATTAGGCAGCTTTGGCAATTAGAGGTGGAGCATAAGCACTTAGAGAAGGTCTTTCAAGGGACTGCTTGACAGTTTCATCTTGGAAGTTCCCAAACTGTTGTGCACGAGGTTTGGGGAAAGGGTGATGATGTGTTACCTTCTTATTGGGCAGAGATGCCTAGCTTCTGGAACTTTCAGCCTCTGCTTTAATAGTTTTGCAAAAGGAAGAGTTTTTTGAGAACAGTCTGAACCTGTGGGAAGCAATGCTGGAGGAATGCCCAGGTGAAAGAGGGAACATGCTTGACTCACCACTGCAAGGATGGATACAAGGACTAATTCAGTTGGCATCCAGGTTCTAGGATTGGTTTCTCCAGGGCCTGTGGCACTGTCCCCCAACGCTCTATGGGGGACATTAGAGGATGGACCTGCTGCGGGGGAAATCCCTCAAGAGTTCTCTATCATCTATGGACTGGTCGTGCAGGTGAGTGATCTCCAAAAGGAGGTGGCCCCCTGCCTTCTACTGAACCGGTAGCTCTACAATGGACTAAAGGAGGCTGTGGGCCCTGGAGGTGGAAAGCATGGAATGCACTTTGCCTTTGGGTCTCAGGAGTTCTACTGAGGATGACCCTTGTTCTAGGAAAAGTACCAGACGCACAGACAAGAGACTGCTATTGTGCAAGGTATTGTGCAAGGTGGGAGCATAGTAAAATTCAAGCTCCCAGAAGAAGTCACAATTATAGAGGCTAGGTGGACGAAAGCCAACAGTACAGGTGCTCAAAATCATAAACGGCCCAACAAGGCTGGACAAAACTAAAGACGATGTGTGACCATTCAGGGGTTGGTTTTGACCAGGACCGAAGTAACCTTCCTTTCCTGGAGTACTAGGACTCTACTACAAAGGTCTCGGCCGTGAAGCCTGCTCAGGAAGGAGTGGTGGTGGGCGTAAGCGGAAGTGCGTGGGCCCCTAGCCTTTGGTACTCTTGTCCCGATGGACCCCCAGTTCCTGGCGACCAATAACATGAAATTCAGGAGCGTTGCTGTGCCCTTTATCAAGCTACTCCCAGGGAGTCCAGAGCCACGGAAGCAAGATGGTGTTTTTCTAAAGTCCTGTCCACTAAGTTCCTGTGTATGGGGGTGGGGGAACACACCCCTATAGAGCCACCTGGACACATGAATGTGGGCAGGTGAAGGAAGGTTGGCGAGCTCCACTGGGGCCCAAGGAACAAGTTGCAACCAGCCTGGAAAAATTATACATGAACAAGGTGTGTTGTTTTTTTTTGTTTGTTTTTTTCAAAGAAAAGGAAACAAAGGCATATCCCTTAGCAGGGCCCAAGGCTGCTCATCAGTATGGACAGCCATGGGCTAAAGGAATGCAGTGGAATCCTCTGGGGGGGGCGAGGGGAGGGGGGAATTTGCATATGTGGTTTGTGGTGCACCAGGAAAGGCAAGCGCACCACCAACACCTACTAAAGTGTTTGTGGGGCTGCCAGGAGTGTGGCAGTCCCCACTGGAGACTCCCTCCCCCCAATGCCCCCAATGTTTTTTTTATCTCACCCAACATCTGAGGGGTCTGTATTCTTGACCCCAGGAGAAGTTTCTTTGTTTCTGAGCTTGGGTTGTTGCCTAAAGACTCTGGAGTGCGGGGACCCCTGTTAGTGGTTCAAAAGCCTGCACTACAAAAGGTTTAAAAGTAGAAGAAAGGTTCATGTACAATTCTTTCACAAGTGAAATGCTTTGACAATCGCAAAGTCAACAGTGAGTAATTACATGCCCTAATGAATGTGACTTTAAGATGGTAACATCCATAGCAGTTTAATGACATTGCAATGGTTCCTTATGACAGTTTTCTCCTTTTATGAATGTGATGGCACCCTAACAGTCAGTCAGTAGGCCTACCTTTTGATACAAGTAGCTGCTCCCCATTTTATTGTACCTAGTGTATGTGGAAGGTGCAGGAGGGCGTTGTAGTTAAATAGTTAAGGTTAACCAGTTATGTGAATTATTAGTGTCACCATAGGTCTTTCTACCTACCATTGTATACATGTTAGTGAATTAATGTATAGTATTGTTTAGTGGTGCATAATACAGTACCTCTCCTTTTTATAGGTAAGAACACTGACCGGATCTGATTTATTGGGTGTTTGTTCCGTGCTAGAAGACTGGGATACTAGCCCACACCACCTCCCCTGAATAGGCCTTGGGCTGCTTTTCCTTGCTACCCTGATAGTGCTACAACGGGGTACTTGGTTCTCAGCAAAAGGGAGCTTGTAGACATTACTTGTGAAGGACCCACACCCTTTCTAGCTGATAACTTTCTTACATTTCCCTTATGATGCATGCATTTTACTGGTGGTCCCCTCAATACTGTTAACACCCTTGAGGTTTTACTGAGGTCTAGAAACGTCAAACCTGGTGGTTGAGCCCAAATCCTGGTACGATAATGCTTTGCTTTCATGGTTTGTATGGAAGGACCCAAAGAAAAACAATCCATTTGGCCTGCTACCATGCAGATTCCTAAAGTGGTCACCTGCTCTATTCCAGGAAATTCCAGACCCACTGCGGTATCGGCGTTTGGTATCTTCTAGGTCTTTAAACTTTCTCAGGCCTCTTTTGTGTTATTGATTGACCTGCTAGCCTAGAACAGATGCTCAAGACTTCACACATCTATTTCTCTTTAATACTAGATCTAGTCAGAAGTAAATAAAACCAGCTTGTAAGTAATTTCCTAAACATTTTGGCCCAAACCTAGCCATATTGAAAGGGGTGGGACTCCGTCAAGAGTCCATTTTGGGTGCAGTTGACCAATCACACTGAATCACATTTAGGAGACTGTTACAAAGCATCTTCGAGTCCATAGAATATACATTCTGCCTCACTGATTGACTAGATGTCATACGAGACCAGTGCATTGTTTAAAGTTGTTTGTAATGTAACTGAACCATAAATAATCAACAAATTGACATCTCTTAAGTCTTTCCTTTGTCTTTTTAAGTAAAGATTGTTAAAGTCTAGAATGCCATCCTGCACATTCTGGATAACCTCCCCCCCTGTTCATGTAACGCCTCCAAGACCCCAGGTGAACCTGTCCTCTTTTGCGGTGAGGCACTTCTTCTTTTGAGACTTTCACACATTGGGTAGGTTCCCAGAGACAATCCCTCTGAAACATACCTCTTTGGTCAAGAAAATGTTTAACTGATCTACAAATCCTGTGGTTGGTAGGTTGCAGAGCGTTGCAAAGGTGAAGGTTTGTGTAGATGAGAGGGTGATTAGCATCTTTTCAGCAAATAAGGCAGCAAGTTTTCTTGTTTACATCAAGATCGCACTTAAGAAAACCTAGTCAAGATAGGCCTACCTGAAATGAGGCCATTCGGGGGAGACCAAGCCGATGTTCGTTGAAATCACAAAAGTACGACTGGCTTTTCTGCGCCTGCTGTATCTAACATTTGGACCACGAGCTATTTCTACTCTGGCTCAGAAAAGATCTCTGGTGTAGTTCCTCCTTCCTCCAGATGTGATAAAGTAGATACTGTCATTACAAGAGGAAGAAGAATTACTTAGGTTTGCATGGTGCCAAAACTGATAATGTGGAAACTAGCATCCCTCCTAGGGCTATACCAACACAAAGTTAAAAAAAAAATAGAATGAAGGGTTCAAGGTGCTCACTTGGACCTTTACTTCTTGCAGCAGTCATAACTAAAAATAACGATCTCTCAGGCAATTCTACTGATAGAGGTCCTTGCACTTTTTCGTTTGAACAGTCCTGTACAACCAGTACTATCACGGCTTGATCTACAGAGGGGCACCAAAAATGACAAGACAAACTCCAGAGGAACCTAGTTCAAGTGGTAGACCAGAACTGAACCTCAAGAGGTCGGTCCTTGTAATCCAGCACTACAGCCTCCATTGGCTCAATTGAGGGGGAAGAAAAAATCCAAAGAGCTTGGGCCATCCACAGGGCTCACAAAGGAAATGAGTGGAATATGCCATTAGATTTTCCCGGCTGTACCACAATGCAAGGAAGGGCCAAGATTCTGCTGTAAGAAGCACAAGTGTACAGATAATATATTGGATCGCTTGGCAGACAACTCTAGGATGCTTTTTGCACACCAACCCAAGTAAACTTCCAAACCTCTAACCTAAAGAGAGCCCTGGAGATGCAGCTATTGAAGGATGTTGTGGATATATACTCGCCCTTCAAAACCACCAACACCATTCCCCTTCAAAAATGGGAATGGCCCGTCCATGGTCCTTCAAGAAGGGGCATAGCCTCTCCATGTGCACATCCTGTCCAGTGAGAGTGTTCAAGTGCAGAAATGAGAAGTAAAACTGTCCTTACAATCCCACTGGAGGTAATGCGCCCTAACGGACTCTGCTTTATGAAGTAACAATAAGAAGGCATTTTAGCACTTGACAACACTAAATTTATATAAAGCCCATAACCTGCTCTTTGTCACATGGGATATTCATCGTAGTAGCACTGAGTTATTATGGTTGAAGGTATTTGCTAGATCTGCCTTGCTTTCATGTGTTTCTATTCATGTTTAAGGCCTACAGAATCAGCTTCTAGCAAGCGAAATGCACCAATATTTGAAAGGTGTGAGCTTGAGTAAAGGTGCCAGGAAAACGTTTTTAACTTCCTTAGTGGATAAATGGAGTAGAATGTTGAGTCCATGTTTTCAAACGTGTACAATGTGCTTTCTCTACTGGAGAGTCTCTATACCGGAAAAGAGCATGAACGGGTGGAAAAAAACTTTCTCTGCGTATGACGCAGAAAAGTGATTGCTTGATGACCTTTTCTGATTGTAGTTATTGTAATAATAATAATCTATATTTATAAAGCGCAAACATATCGCCCCTTATGGTTTCAAGTTGCTTGTGGCCTTCAGGGAGATTAAGTGAGCTACTGCCCAGAGTCGCATGGTGCTGAGCTAAGCTGCCACCGGCGAACAAACAGTGAGCCCGGTGCTCTGGAGTCGGCCGCTCTGGCTGCTGCGCCACAGCTTATTAGACAATGGAATTCTGTAAGAACCCCTTTCAGAGGGCCACGGGACAAGCAGGAGCTACTGGGCTTAATCATGGTGGCTTTGGCATTTTACTATTGATGTTCCATGGCCCAGCCTACTATGGGCTCTGTGTAACTGGACCAAGAACCCCATCCACACTTGACTCCGTGGTAGCGCGTTTCGAGCAGCCAAGGCTTCTTAGAGAGGAGGTAGGTGAAGGGCCAACACAGTCTCGCAACTCATCATACATTCAGCCACCTCAATAATTAAATGTCCCCAAGGGGGTGGGACTTTCCAGAATGCAGTCTTAACCACTCCTGTTGGAGATGAGACAGAAGAACCAGGAGCATTCAGGGGTCCTGGATCAAGGTAGACTAAGACTGATGCCGGCAATGAGCAGTAGTCTGGTCACGGCTGATAAAGGGTCTAGACATTTACGGCACTCCTCCTTTGATGAGGAAAGTACGGTCTGTCTCAAGTGGTAGACCTGGGGTGCTACTCGAGTTACGATGACTAGGTGGCCACTGAGTTCACAGTTGCACACTTTTCACGGTCTCCTTCTTCCACAGGGACCTCTGGTCTCATGTCAGGCAGAAGCTGGTGAATGAGTGAGTGTTCATTATACTCCTGGGTGCTGCCTGCTCAACGAGCAAAGCACACTCAGTCTCCAGTCCTGATCACAACTTGCAGAACCTGTGCTGAGCGTTTCCATGCTTGTTAAAGCTTCAGTTTGACAACTTGCGACTCTCAAGCTCCCCTTCTTATAAACCTTTTCCAGATACAAATGGGATTTAGTGTCTGTCTTTGAAGTTGGTGTTCTGGTGTTTAGCCACCTTGAGTGCCCCATACCTTGGTCTTGATCTTCCTCCCAGGTTGAGTTAAGCACAGAGCAAGGGAATTTTACACAAGTGTGCCAGGAGGCACCACTCCAGTGGCACAGGTAAAAAAGCCTGTTCACCCTTCTGATTACCATGACTGAAAACACAATAAGCTGCCATCACTCCACTTGTGTTAATTAACTTCCGGTGAAGGCACGAGCCTTCCTCCACCTGAGGATAACACTTGGGGAGCCCTTCCCTGTGAAGGACTGGGTTATTCTAAGACCCAGCGGTGCCAGGGAACAACACCTGAAACCTTCGTGGGTTACCTGTTCTGGCGTACGAAACACAGACACGGGACACGTCCAGCGACGTCAGAGATCAGCGTTTATTTACTGCAGGGATACAGAGATCACAAGAAGTACACAACGTGTAGGTTCTCGGAGACTGTTTCAAATTGCAAAAGTGGATCGCTCCTTTTATACACGTTTTTGCCATTGTACAGTATGGCGAACAAAAGTTACAACTCAGTTCCCACAATAAACTTCAAAAGAGTCGTGTTCATGTTTCAGGAGGCCGGAACATAATTACAACAGCATTGCCGGTTCCCAACTGTAAAAAAATATCTTCCCCGCAATAAAACACATTCCATTCTGACCGTAAACACATTAGGAGAGAGGACAAGAACAGATGCAAAGAAAGGACAAGGATGCACAACAGGTTAAAGAAGAGTGTCGGGAGTAATAAAGGAAACTTGATGACAGGATCAAAGACCTCGTGTCAAATGCATGCATGACTGAAACAATAGGCTAGCACGGCAAGATGAGTCCCGAGCGGGGCCATCTGCCTTCGCCGTGTCATTTCCCTTATCGTAAAAGTCACCCTCAAGGAAACACGTGTCCCTCATGTAAGCTTGGGAGTCCCAGGGTCACGAAGCGGGCAACGTCCGTTCGCTGGCTACTTGAGAGCAAGAAACAAAATGGATGTCGTATCTACAATGGAACCCGAGGGTTCGGATGAACAAACCCAAAAATGAGACGAACCATACGTGGTTGCGTAGCGAAACTGCGTACACCCACTATACTCGTCATTTGCGGTTCGTAGACACCAAACTCATCCATATTCGTCACCACTCAAAAAGTGTCGTTCCGTCTCACACGGAACCTCAGACGCTCCTTTTGCCCTCAGGTAGGCAAGCACTAGTCAAGATCGGAATCGATTTCAATATTCAGCAGATCGTTCACCTGTTGCTGGAACATCATTCTACTCATCAATGTCTCCTTGGTAACAGATGGCCGTCTTATACACGTTGTAGCACAAAGGCCACATAAGGCAGGACCACACTGTACACAAAGACAACACGTGAATAGAAACGTTACAACAACCCCTACGATCATCAGAATTTTCCAATCCCAAGTGGATATCAAACCCCAAAACCATCCTAGAAGTGTCCAATTACCTTTGTCCACGTGTATGGACTCGGAAATCTTGTGCAACTTTGAGATGGCTTGGTAGACAGTTGGAGCATTGTCAGGAATGAAAATGCAACAGCTCGAATGGATAACTTTACACACACCACCTCTATCTGCGAGAACAACATCTAGAACCATACGGTTCTGCAACGTCATGAGTCTGTCCGCCTGAAGTTCAGCTGTTAAATTACCAAGGGCACTCGCGGTGATATTAGCAGTCGACTCGACTACACGGGTCAACTGTCTTAGGTTCCTACTATTAACCATAGGTCCCCAAAACGGCAGGAAACCCTTAAAGAAATCTCCTGCTTCTTGACCGGCAGTATCCTCTTTGCTAAGAACGCCTCTCACAACTCTAGTCTTGTGATAGTCTGAGGCCACTGTAAAAGTCGGTGGTAAAAGATTCGCAATATAACAGGTACCCGAAAAATCACGGGGTAGCCATGTACATGCACGTTCATAACATATGAAATAAGTGCCCTTAGCAGTCAGGAAAACAGGGGAAGAGAGCATCGGTAGGACATACGTGTCAGTACAAGCACTGTTCCCAAGTTGTGCTCTCGGATTTCGACCCAAACCTTTCAAGCAGAAATTACCGAGGTGTGGTACAATCCATATTGGGGACGAGCTCTTAAGCTGTCTATCACCCACTGAAACACTATACTCAGCCTCACTCAGATCCCTATAGGCTTGCACCTCTTCATCTGGGATAAGCGATGCATCAAAAACATCTCTATCTAAATCCGCTATCGCCAAAGGCTTGTGGTACGGACCAGGACCAAAATGAACAGAGCGTGGCTCTCGACTGGGGTAGGAATCTAGTGCACTACGAAACATAGTTTGGAATGCTCGAGCGGAACCCTGGGAGCTGTAAGGAAGAACCAAATACGGAATACCCCTATCCATGGTATGTGGCATTAACCCACACACCCAACAGTTGGTAGTATTCATCACCAACTGATGCTGATGTAGGAGTTGAACGAAGGAGTTATTCATAAATTCCGCACGTCTAACCTGTTCGTGTTGAGGCAAAGGATGAAAAGAATGTGGGGAAACAGTGGTGATGGAGCCTAGATTAGGAGAAAGGGTAGGTGAAACAGAAGGCAATAACAATTGTATTCCAAAATATACTCCGCCCACCAATAGCATAGATACAGTCAGAAACAGTAGGAATACCTGAAACCGAAAACATTTTGTTCGTACAACCCTATATAACTCTGATCTCTGCGCCGACATCCTTTCTACTTCCAACAGCTTAGAGAATGCCATCCTCTACAAACCGTCCGTGACGTACTTGACGCACTTCGTTCTGAGTAGCGATTATCAATCCCCAGGAGTTCCCAGGAATCGACAAAAAGTAACCGACCTAGCGTCAGAAACCTGCTAAACAGAAAGGAGTACCCGCACGGCCCTACGGTAACCCGGATGGTAGGTTTTCCTCAAAACGTTCAGTTTTAATACAAATCTCTTTAGCAGTGAAAAACACATTAAAAAAAACTCAAAAAGAAAGGATGTAATTGTCCATAATGCTCATCGCACCGAAAAAGGGAAAAAAAAACAAATATACGACTTAATTTTTATTAGTTCTTGAACGAAGAAAGTATCGACTTCTTCCAGGTCGAGTTTGCTCTGTAAACAATTGTTCAGCTGGCGCAACAGTGTTCGATAAAGTGGACAACGAGTCGGACCTTGTGTTCTCTGCTATTGATGACTCCACAAGTGGATTTGGCAGCGACAGATCATGTCCTATAGGTTGAGCGTCACTAAACGGCACAAAGTTTAAAGGAGTCTCAGTTTCCGTTGCTGCAATCCCAGTTCTCACCCAACCGTCTGTTGGTGAGGGGATCGGTACCTTCTTCGTGTGGCCGGCGTGGACCCAGTTTTTCCGGCCCTCCAATCGAACCGCAGTCCTCGTTGTCAACAAGACTTGAAAAGGTCCTACGAATCTTGGCTCCAAGTTACGTTTCCAACCAAAATTTCGGGTAACGACCCAATCACCTGGCCGGAGCTGATGTCCAGGACCCTCTGTCTGCGCCGGTAGAGCTTCAAAGACCTGTTGATGAATCAACCGTAGTTTAGTGGTCAAATCATGAAGGTAATCAATTAGCATTGGATACTCAAGACTATCAAAGGCCTTAGGTCTCGGGACTCCCCAAATGTTCGCAGGGCGACCGAACACAATCTCATATGGGCTAAGCCCTACTCGAGAGTGTACAGTCGCCCTGGTTGATAAGAGAGCCAGAGGCAAGGCATCAGGCCATGATAGACCAGTGGAAGTTTGTATTTTTGCAAGTTTCAGTTTCAGGGTACCGTTGTACCCTTTAACCAAACCCGCTGCCTGAGGATGATTAGCGCTATGAAATTTTTGACGGATTCCAAGGCCCTTACACACACTCTGCATCACACTTCCTACAAACTCACTTCCATTATCCGACCACACGATCCGTGGCATTCCATACCTAGGAAAGTATTCCTTCAGCAGGATTTTCGCTGTGGACAGGGCAGTATTATCCTTAAGAGGATAGGCCTCAATCCATCTAGAGAACGCGCAAACCACAACCAAAACATACTTCAGGTTATTGCATCTCTCCATATGGATAAAGTCCAGTTGGATCACCTCAAAGGGACAAACAGGGGGAGCAAAATGACCAGGTGGAGTGGGGGTGCCCTTGCCAGGATTGTGCATCAAACACACCATGCAATTCTTAACCACTCTCTCAGCACACTTAGTAATACCCTCATTCTTCCATACAGGGGACAAGAACTTACATATCCCTTTTGCACTAATATGTGACACCCCATGAGCCATCGTCACGACAGCTAATACGTATGCATCTGGTAACATCCACCTTTGACGTTCCGTCAAGTCAACCCAACATCCATGCATATCCAACCTTCCCGTACTTTCTTTCCACTTGATCTTTTCAGCTTCAGTTGCCTCGTTCTGAATTGCTTTCACATTCTCAACAGTGTTTTCACACATACCAGTTTCCGTCGGCCATCTCACTGAACTTGTCACATACATTCGAGTTGTAAGATTTTTAGCCGTTTCCTTAGCAATCTCATCCGCAAATGCATTACCACGACCAACATCATCCGTCACTTTCCGGTGTGCACTACATTTAACAATCGCCACTTGTTTAGGCAAGGTAAGTGCATCCAAAAGATCATTCACGAGCTGCCCGTGTTGGATCTTCGTCCCATGCGATGTCATAAATCCTCTTTCTCTCCAAAGTCTTCCAAAACTGTGCGCAACGCCGAATGCGTACTGACTGTCGGTAACACATTCACTCGCTTTCCTTTAGACAAGACACATGCCCTTGTCAATGCAATCAACTCTGCCGCTTGTGCTGAATTCTGATTCAATCTCGCACTTTCCACAACCGTACTCAACGTCACTACAGCATACGCGGTCGTCACATCACCATTCGGCAATTTGAAGCAAGAACCATCAACATACAAAGTACCATCAGGATCTGCCAAAGGAGTGTTTTTCAGGTCCACACGACCCTTTGTTTCTTCCTCAGTTCGTAAATAACAATCATGTGGTGGTACATCATCTGATTCCGTATTACTCGGCAATAATGTCGCCGGATTCAGTACATTACAACGCTTGATCTGTATATGACTTGCCAAAAGGGTCAGCTCGTACCCAGACAACCTTGCACTTGTCAGATGTTGAGTTTTTGTACGATTCAGAAGAGTATCAACTGCATGCGGAACCATCACTATGAGCATATTATCCATGACAAGGCCTGCGGATTGTCGAATAGACGCCGCAGCTGCCGCCGTCGCCCTCAAGCAACTCTGCAACGCTCTAGATACCGGGTCTAAAGTCGAGGAAAAATATGCACATGGGCGCTGCTTGTCACCAAATTGTTGCGTTAAAACACTCAACGCACAACCTTCCCTCTCGTGGACGTATAGTGTAAATGGCTTGCTGTAATCAGGAGTACCTAACACAGGAGCCGAACACAACGCATCACGAAGTTCAGAAAAACTTTTCTGACATTCCTCCGTCCATGGCAAAGGAGACGAAACATCCTTGCACGTGAGAGCTATCAATGGCTTCGCTAACAGTGAAAAATTTGGAATCCACTGTCTACAGTATGACGTGATACCTAAAAAGGCACGCACGTCTCTCTGAGTCGTCGGCACAGTCATTCGAGCAATTGCTGCGATTCTTTCAGGGGTCAACTTCCTTCCCGCCTTTGACAATAAGTGACCTAGATAGGTAACTTCTTGACAACAATATTGCAATTTAGAAGGTGACACCTTGTGGTGTAAGTCGCATAGATGCTGCAACAGTGCCACAGTAGCAGTCTTGCAAATTTGTTCAGTGTCTGCAGCTACCAACAGATCGTCAACGTACTGAATCAAAGCCGCACCAGTCGGCAGCACAAATGCATCTAGTTGACTTTTAAGAGCTTGGCTGTATATCGATGGGCTCTCACAGTAGCCTTGAGGTGCGCGTTTGAACCGGAAGCTACGACCACCTAATGTAAAACCAAACAAATCACGGCTTTCCTCAGCAATTGGAATGCTAAAGAACGCATTCTTCAAATCAATTACCGAGAACCATGATGCAGAGGCTGGAATCAGAGTCAGTAAAGCTGTAATGTTGGGCACCACAGGAAACTGCGGGACAACAATTTTATTTACCTCCCGTAAGTCAATAACTAGACGGTACACAGGGGGCTTGGAGGGATCAGTTCGCTTCAAAATAGGCAACACAGGACTATTACACACGTTACCTCGTGTCTCCTCAATAACATCTTTATCGATCAAATCATAGATGATCGCTAATAGTGCTCGTTCACCATCAAGGGAGATACGATACTGGGGTATGCGCGGTAATCGCGCATCAACTTTCAATTGAACAACATAAGGTGGTATTTCCAGCAGGCCCACATCATTGGGACCTGTCGCCCACAAAGAAACCGGAAGAGAACTCTATTCCGGCGGGAGCTTGTCGATCGATAAATACATTGGGGAAATCACTTTCTGACCCAACGTAAGCTCTACTCCCGTAGGAGAGCAGTACAAAGTCGCATGTAACCTTTTCAACAAATCCAAGCCCAAAAGATTCTCACCACAACCAGTAGTCAAAATCAAAGGAGCTTCTAACTCATGAGACCCAATCGTAAGGGGCAAGGGGCTAGAATCCGGATTGCTAACGGGGGCGCCAGAGAATCCAACGGAAACATTCATTAAGCCAGACAAAGGCGCGCCAGGGAGTTTCGAATGCATGATGGAACTTTTTGCTGCACCAGTGTCCAACAGAAAAGGCTCAACGACGCCCAATGTGGCAACTGCGACATAAGGCCCTCTCTGATCCACCGGAACTGACACTTCTCCCTTCCTTCGTCTATGGCCGTCCTAGTAGATACCGTCCGGATCAACATCACGCTCGACATAATAGTCGTCCACATGATACTGTGCAGATCTACCAGACGAGAGATCGCGTCGATCGAAACAATTCTGCGAATCTGACGAAGTTGCAAGACGCTCAGCCTGAGTCTGAGTAACACCGCGACCTCTACCACGTGAAGCTTGTTGAGGACCACTACGACCTCCTCGAGCTGACACACCATTGTTCCTATCACGTAGAACTGGGCAATTAAACTTCAAATGGCCCTCCCCTCGACAATATGCACATTGATTATACCCCAACACAAAGCGAGGTGCGGGAGAGTCATTGCGCACCTGTGATCTGGGAAACTGCGATTGTGAGCGATTTGGCTGTTGCGAGTCATTGAAATTTGAGCGCGGAGGATACGCTTGCTGCAATAAGACCTTAGTTTTAAGATCCTTCGTTTTCTTATCTGCACGTTCACTTTCTTCCTTTTCTCTGTTTTCATAATATTGGGCCGTAGCCAATATTTGAGCAGTGGTAGAAACAGCCCACGAACTCTCAGAATTCTTCAGCTTGTTGCTGAGTTCAGGCAACAAGTTCGATACAAATTTATCAACAAACAACCGCTGACCACCCTCCGAACTCATGTCCTGACCACTATGATCAACAAATGCTTCCTCAAATCTCGTAAAGAAATCGGAGACACTCTCATCCCTCTTTTGCTTACACGCGGACAATTTGTCCCAATTAACGCGCATCGCTGGCATAAGCGTTTTCATAAGAGTAATTATCCTCTGGGGCAAATCCACAATAAGCTGTTTAGGTTTAGCCCCACCAACTTGCTGGGCGTCTGCCGCCGTAAGAGCAGCCCAGTCACCGCCTAACTCAGCCGCGTGATTCTCGTGACGAATTTTCGCCCAAATCGGCTGAGGCACTACATTGCCAAACAACATGTCGATATCAGCAAGATTCATAAAAGTAGCATCCACTAGTTGGGACAACTCCTTATAATAACCTGCAGGATTTTTACGAGGATCGGGCAAAGTTTGCTTCACCTGCAAAACTTCCGATCGCTTCCAAGGGAGGTGTATCCACACTCTCTGAAAACGTCCTGGGACAGCAGGATTAGCATTGGGATCACCTGGCATCCACACTGGGGGGACTTCTCGCATAGGATATTGACCAGGTTTTGCCATCCACTCTTCGGTCTCGTCTTTGAACAACGCTCTAGGTTGCACTGTACATCGAAAGGATAACAGACGTTCTAGAGCAGCTCGAACCTTATAACCTACAATCACACCAGTTGTAAATGAATGCTGAAGCTCAGAAACCTCAGACGGTACATTGTCGACCACATTGTCGCTCACATCATGATCCCATTCTTCCCTCAACGATTTACACATTTCCTCAAACACGAATCGTTGCGTGGGCGCATTAAACTGGGAAAATGTTTCAAACACTATACGCGAAGGGTACTTAACAGGATTACGAATCCATTTACGTGCCATTTTTACCAAGGATTCACGTTCCCTACCATCAGGAAGCTGACTACGCCTCTGAGCAACATCAGAAAGAGTCGAACCAAGTATTGGCCCAAAAAGCGGAGAATAAAGAGTAGCAACAGCATTCAGGAGACGGCTACAAACAGAAGGAGAAGAAGAAGACGGCACAGGAGCAACAGCAGTAGGAGTGGAAACAGTAGAGGTGGACGCGGCACCAGAAGTAGCGGAAACGACCGGCTGAGGAGGGGCTGGGAAAAGCGCCGTAGGAAGAGAAGCCGGTAAAGGAGGATGGACAATTTGCGGCACAAGAGGATTCGGGGGAGCGGGAGGAACGACGGGCTGACCAGCAGCCGCCAAAACAGCAGGTTGAGGAATAGGAAGAATCGTAGGACCCACAGTATCCGGAGCATAGGGAGGTGGTGATTTCAACAAATAAGATAGGAGCGAATCTTCTATCACTTCTTCTCCCGTCTTATCAGCATTAGACGGTAACACCGGGTAACACTTATCCACCGCCATATGATGAAGTCGAGCACTAACTTCCTGCTCTTTCTCATCTTTGTCTCTCTGATACTGTTCAGCATTTCGCATCACAGTAATGACACCTTCTCTCTTATTTTTCTTACTCTGTTTGATTTCTTTCTGCTTGGCCTCTTTACGCCATAACCGGAAGGAATCAAACATGGCTGGCCTAGCCTTCTTTTTAAACAATTTAGCTTCCAAATTATCTAAAACGGCAGTTTCGAAACTACCATGTGATGGCCAACTAAGAACACCATCATTTTTAGTGTAACGGACCCAATATTCGTTATATACGATAGGACCCACACCATGACGACTATAGAGCTCATAAATTGGAGTTCCAACCGGAGGTATCGGACATGAATCCTCCAACCGGGAATCCATTCTGCAACATTTAAGAAACCCAAACAAAGTACTACGGCCAGGCATCGTGCACACTAACCGAGTTTACAAACTTCAAGAGCTATCGAATTATGATGTCCTCGCACAAAAATGAGAGACCCTCGGTTTTGGCAATTGCAATCGTCAAATAAAACCCAACAACTAAGAACCACAAATGCTATAGAACCATGCAAACAACAAAGGAACACTGGGAGCGACCCACAAATACTTAACTGAAAGAGCAATGGCGTCACCAGGAAGGCCCGTCTATCGTCTCGCCGTACAAAGGACTACGCCAGGCGCCAAAACAGGTCGACAGGCAGGGCATCAGTCCGTCGCAGCCGTCAGGAGGCGGGGATCTTCGCGGGAAAAGACGTCGGGCCACTTATTTCGACAACTGGATCGATGAAGCGGGGTGCACCTTCCCTCGGAGATTTCACACGAAGTTCCTCACGATCGTCGGGCTTTGGACCGGTACCGCTGATGTCGCCCCACGTTGGGCGCCAACTGAAGGACTGGGTTATTCTAAGACCCAGCGGTGCCAGGGAACAACACCTGAAACCTTCGTGGGTTACCTGTTCTGGCGTACGAAACACAGAGACACGGGACACTTCCAGCGACGTCAGAGATCAGCGTTTATTTACTGCAGGGATACAGAGATCACAAGAAGTACACAACGTGTAGGTTCTCGGAGACTGTTTCAAATTGCAAAAGTGGATCGCTCCTTTTATACACGTTTTTGCCATTGCACAGTATGGCGAACAAAAGTTACAACTCAGTTCCCACAATAAACTTCAAAAGAGTCGTGTTCATGTTTCAGGAGGCCGGAACATAATTACAACAGCATTGCCGGTTCCCAACTGTAAAAACATATCTACCCCGCAATAAAACACATTCCATTCTGACCGTAAACACATTAGGAGAGAGGACAAGAACAGATGCAAAGAAAGGACAAGGATGCACAACAGGTTAAAGAAGAGTGTCGGGAGTAATAAAGGAAACTTGATGACAGGATCAAAGACCTCGTGTCAAATGCATGCATGACTGAAACAATAGGCTAGCACGGCAAGATGAGTCCCGAGCGGGGCCATCTGCCTTCGCCGTGTCATTTCCCTTATCGTAAAATTCACCCTCAAGGAAACGCGTGTCCCTCATGTAAGCTTGGGAGTCCCAGGGTCACGAAGCGGGCAACGTCCGTTCGCTGGCTACTTGAGGGCAAGAAACAAAATGGATGTCGTATCTAAAATGGAACTCGAGGGTTCGGATGAACAAACCCAAAAATGAGACGAACCATACGTGGTTGCGTAGCGAAACTGCGTACACCCACTATACTCGTCATTTGCGGTTCGTAGACACCAAACTCATCCATATTCGTCACCACTCAAAAAGTGTCGTTCCGTCTCACACGGAACCTCACCTGTCTTTAGCAACACCGCAATCCATGAGACAGGCTTAGGTCATGGCACACGCACATGATCTGTGTTTGCCTAAGAACAAAAAAATGTTACCAAGGTCCCAGATATCGGCACCCCAGGGGCGCTCAGGGCAGACAGAGGTACACATCCATTCCCTTGCAAGGGACTTTTCTGTCCCAGTATCCGCATATTAAATGTAGTTTAAAAACCGAGTTAGCCAGAAACTAAGTTAAGTTACTGGCATATGGGATTGGGTAAAAATGCTGAGCATCAAGGTGCATCACACCTTAGTTATTCGTGTTTTATAGCAGTTGTAGCATAGAGCCATCACCCCTAACATGAATAGGGATTACACTCTCTGATATTAATAGGTCTGAAGATGAAGTTTGATGTGCTAGCATCCTTCTTTAGATATGGGATTTCATCTAGAGCTATCTACCTGAACTCATTTTCAGTCGAAACTACGCCTCTGGCAGCCTCTCTTAGCTGGGTCTCCTGCCCTGTCTACAGGAAAAGGTAGCCTGACTGACCGACAGAGCTAGGTGATGGCGCATGTTGGATACCCGGCACCTGTGGGTGATATCGGCCACTGAAAAAATCCTGAGGGAGAAAGGTTAATCTGGCTAACTTTCACTCAAGGAGCTCCAGTGAATGGAATCGAGAGGAAGAAGGTATTTGAATGTCGGCAGCATGTGTGCTGTAGATTCACATGCTGTGCACTCTCCAGCTAGCTAGTAGTGTGGGGAACATTAGAATGTGTTTTTCTTAAGAAATCTTTTGGTTTCAAGTGTGCATTGAATGGCTTGCGATCACGTTCTCGTCGTACTGTGACAGACTCCACCTCAATAAATAAGCTTCAAGCCACCAGTTAGTTACTAACTTTCCCTCTCCTTGTAAATCAGAGCAATCCATGTACACATAGTTGTACACTTTCCTCGCTGTAATGGTTAAATAAATATGATGTGCATTGGGTCAGGCTGGTATCGGTGGATAGCAAGGTGTGGAAGCCATGACCATCCAAGTAGCAGGAAGAGAAGCTTCCATTTGCGCACGAGAACATGACCTGAATGTCCTGGACGCTCTTTGAGAGCAGCCTGCAAGCAGACCTTCCCAGGTTTCAGGGAGTTAGTGGCTGACACTTTGCACAAACACTAAAGAGAGGGGAAATCGCTGGAGATCCGGCCCAGAGGAGGAGGCATAAGGCTTCTGGAAGTCACCAGTGGCTTCTGAAGTGCTTTTTGCAGGCTGTTTTTAATATTAAAGATCGTCCTCCTGAAGCTGAAAGGTGCTTATATACCAGAAGGACCATAATATGGTTCATAATAAGATGTTTTCTGTAGGTTTTGGAGACTGCGTAAGATAGCTCGAGTCTGATGGAACTCCGCACGTTGGATTATAGCTTCAATGCAGTGGTTCTCAACAAACCGCCAGGCAACTTTGTTAATGGCAAGATGGAATCGTCTGAGAGAATCTCTGGCATCACACTGCTCCTGGCTAATATTTTAATGATAGTAGACACTATAAGACTGCATTGTTGCCTACTCACAATTCTCAAAATATTGTTAGTTTAGCATTTAGGGTAGCCCAGAATTATGGTTGAGTTCTTACATACATTAACAATCTTTTAAAGAAGCTTGACGAATACCACCGCCACCCTCCTCCCCCCCCCCCCCCCCCCCCCCCCCCGCTAGGATACGCATTCCAGACCACTGTAGGTTCTTTGTATACCCAGTTGCATAGTCTTTTAGTCCAAGAGAATGTGAGTGAGTCGCTGAAACTAGTCGACAACTTTCACTGCTGGTGCAATAGTCTATATATCAGACAAATCTACTATAGATCGCTTCAGTGTTAAGAAATTACCTTAACTACGGCACTGTGAAAATGCGGCAGAGAATCTGGGTGCATAATTGCACAACTCCCTGCCTGTGCTTTGGGCTTATCAAGTTGTGTTATTATCCATGGAGTCAGGATCCTCTCGTGTCATTCCATTCACTCTCCTCAACACGAAGATATTGGCTATACAAGCTACATAAAGTCGATCTGGTCCAACAGCACTCATGACAGTCCGCAGCATGGAAGGAACATACTACAGGCGTGCAAAACCTTACTCAACACAACAGAACTTACCCACTCACCATTGTCCCTGCTGTAATTGCATCGAGAGTGGCAATACTGAAAGGGTCTCGCCCAGAGAAAAGTACCAATGTACTTTGAATCATGATAGGACTCTTACCATCAGCCTGTACAGTAGCATGTATGTGACTCGCTCGCTGCGGAGGCCATTATGTGTAACCTGCAAGTTAGAAACGGAAGTCCCAGAGCTGATCCAGCCTTCTATTTAATGCTCCATTGCCAGTAATGTGGTTATATTTACTATTGAGTAATGTTTCTATACTGAAAGTCTGCGCTGATGGATTTTTGCTTAGCAATACGTGTTTGTAAGTGCAGTCATCAACAGTTTAATTGTAGTTGACATCAACTTTATCCCCTCTCAGGCTCCGCACTTATGCTTTCTTGAGGACCTCAATATAGCACAACAGTTCAAGTCATTCCCAGAGTTTGTAATCCATGATGCTACTTCATGTGTCTAGATACAGAGGAGTGTTCAGCTTGCACATGGAAGTGGACTTGGTAGATTGTCTGTATTGCTTCTGGTCTCTTGTCAACCTTTGAGGTCACCACCTTCAAGATGTTCCACCACATTCCCTTCTAATCTTGGATTTCTTCACACGATTTTCATAGACTTGCTGGCCAGGGGACAAATGCATGAGCCAATGCAACCTGAGATGTGATGCCCACATGCGGATTTATCTCACTGATTCTTCACAATACTCTCTATCAAGCAGACTAAGGTGAAGCAATATAAGCTGTTGATCAGCCGGAGGTTTCTGTAGCATTATTTGTACATTGTATTTTTGTAGGGTCTTGATTGTGCGCCGTAACAGCAATAAAGTATTTTAAAGACGCGAGTCAGTGGTGCTATGTGAGACTTACCCATTGTTCTGTTCTTGTAGGACACATTGGCATTGCAGTTCCAGATGTCTACGCAGCCTGTAAAAGATTTGAAGATCTAGGAGTAACATTTGTGAAGAAACCAGATGATGGCAAGTTATTTTCCACATCCCATTTTAAAAAAAATATAATTTAAAATGTGTCAGAAGTATCTGGTGTCAGCTTCAAAAGTGTGTATAGTTTTCTACAATATAAGGTTTTAGTAAGAATCTCCCTAAACATTAGGTTTTGATATCTAGCATGAGCTTTGAATTGTATTCCAGGACTTCACATGTTAGTTATATGTTGGTACCACAACACTTGGAGATGTTTATTTGAAGCCTGCATGACACAACTCCTGGAGATGTCCTTGTACTCAGTGCTCCTTTGCAGCATTCCCCACGTCTCGCACGCATACACAGCGTAGTTACAGCACAATACTAATACCTCATAATTTCACTGTAAGGAAGGTCCTGCCTATACATTGGCTGAACCAACACCTGCTTTCTCAATTCCTCTATGCATTAGCCACCCAGAGTCTTTGTCACCCACAGCATGATTCAATGCTTACTCCAAAACTTCAAGTGAAAGCTCCTAGGTTAGTTAATCTAAAGGATTCTGGTCATAGGACCGCCTCCTCGAGCAGCAAGGTCTCTAAAGTAAAACTCCGTAAAGCTTGCAGAATGATCTTTCTCATTAGAAAAGGGGTAAGTTCCCCAGTTTGGAAATAGTTTGTTTTCCGTGGGCCTTTATTATTGCTAAATTGCATTGAACTACATCAGTAGCCTTTCAACAAGCCCATCCTTCCTTACTCTGCAGTACTGCACAATTTGCTTTCCTTGATGGAAGATAGTTATTGTCTACCCTGACTTTCTAAACATTAGTTACTGTAGTGTAGATGGTCTCTTGCTAATGTATACCTCATAAAACATTTACTTGTCACTTTTCTGTGCACACTCATTTTGGCAGGGTCATTTGAGATGTGCGGTTCCAGCTGTAAGGTTGTTGTGTTTTTTAACCAGTTTTATTGATTTTTTCAGAACACAGACATGTCCGCTACACACCAAACACAATAGATGGCATAACATGAGTGCAATTAAACAACCCCAACAGCAAGTCCATAGTAGGCTCACCATTTCCCCCCCCCCCCAAATCTTCCCATGCTTGCAAGGGCATCCGCTAGGCTTCTATATGGGGCTTTCCTGGTGAGCACCCCACTCTATCCCCTTCCTCCTCTCCGCCAACGAGTGGTGGGACTGGGATTTCCAATGGCAGGCGATGTTACGTCACGAGTGTCGTGCCATCCTCTGCCCACCCACATCCTCCAGCGGACCTAATAATGCGATCCTTTGGGCAAGATGGAGCCCTCGACCCAAAACTGCAGTGTACGCCCTCTCGACCCCTGCCCAGAACTGGGAAACCCCCCGCCACGGCCACACCACAAGGATTAAACATTTTAGTGTAAAGAGTAGTTTTCTGTCCCCGCATACAAGTAGTTCTTAATAAAGTGGCTGCTGATGGATTCTTTTACCCTAAGGTACTAATCATATAACTGTACCAAGGATTAATAGGGCAAAGTGGAGAGGCCTTATGGCTCTGAGACCTGTTGATTAAAGCACTGATTACAGCAGCACATGGTAAACTACAACAGAGTTCATCAGACAGTTCAGAAGCATTGTCAGTTTCAAGAAGGAAACCTGGTTTCAGTACTGATGACTGACTTGCTATGTATTTGTTTTTCAGGTAAAATGAAAGGACTTGCTTTTATACAGGATCCTGACGGTTACTGGATTGAAATCCTTAGTCCCAACAACATGTTAAATATAATATAAAGATCTTATCTTTTGGGTCCCTGCCATCAAATGTTAGAAGAGATCGCTCCAGGAGGCAGAAAATGAACAATGTACAATAAAAACACTACTTTTTAGCAATATTGGAATTCTATAACTTTGTATTTGACATAAAAAAAATTTTAAAGGACTAACTCCGCTTTTTTGCGATTTTGCCAATTTGTCATCTTTCTTGAGTGCTGTGAACATCTGGTGTAGGCCATCCTTCTGCTGGCCAAGTGTCTGTATATTGTATAACCTCAGGAACATGGTGTTAATATATTTTTCTAATGTTTTGTAGGAAAGTAACAGATATATAAAAATGCAAACATGTTTCCGAGTGGTGGTGGTGTGCACATACTTTACGCAAATGTGTCATCACAGCATGCAGTTCACCACGGCACATCGGTCATCAACCTATTAAATGTATTTCAGAATGTCGTCTGACATTTAAAGCAAAAGTTATTTCGGGATAAAACATTGTTTCCTCTCGTTTTTTGGCCTCTTTTAAATCCAAAACTTGACTGGTGGAAATTGTTCACTTGCATTTTTGATGCTGTAATGTGTTACATCTGAGTACAGCCGCACAGCACGATGGACGGATGTGTCGCCAGAAAAGTGTTAGAAGCAGAGTCGCAGTAATTGTACTAATGACAGCACGCTCTCAGAGAAGAGCCTGGGCGTGAGCAAATTAAAAAGATTCTCAATAAATAACCACAATAATTCCATGTTCTTTTTGTTGTTGTTCCTTTATTGATACAGATGTGTGTGCTTTATATATGTTAACCAATGAGTAATGTGTTTCTAATGAATCAAAGGCTGACGAGGATGTGAAGTTGTACTAGAAATAGTAACTAAGCACATTGTCAGAAACTAACCCCATGAAAATAGCCATCCTGCTATGTGGACCCAACTGAAGAATACAAGCGAAAGCTAGGACTTTGGAGAAAAGCAACACAGAAGAATGATTAAAAAATATTTTGCTGAAAATAATGCATATTTAACTGCCATCCCTGTCAGTACAGAACTGCGTGCAGGCTATCCTCACTAGCCCTGGCTGTAAGATGGCTGAGAAGTAAAGAATAACAGTAGATGTAAGAAGGTTTATAGGTGACGTGATTACATCAGGTCAAAGATATTGGCATCACAAACATCGAGAAGGGACAGGTAATAATAAGGAATGAGGCCAATTAAAAGAATACATTAAAAATGGGAATATTAAAATAGAGGTAAATTATTTTTAAAAGTAAGAGAAGGGAAGTGTTAGTGAATGGCGCCCCATAATAAAAAGTAAAACATATTTTTACGGTTTTGAGAAAATACTGGAAACGCCGATTGCTGACCTTTTTGCACAAAATGGATTTGCTACTGGAAACGTTTCATAAGGATCTCGGTGTGTCAAATACTTCAAGTATTCACCATGGTCGTTCATGAACTGTCTCCCCCTCTCCGCGCTTTAGTAGTTATATAGATATATATCATCTATTATAATGAAGATTGATCCAGTCCTCATACGAATATTTATGCCCCTTTGAACTTCACTTCCAGATTAACTTGTACGAACACTTTATTAACTCCGCGTTGTTGGTCTGGTTCAAGCAAGCAATTGTTGTTCTTATTATATCAGGGTCGATAGTGCAATCTATATTGTCATCTCAAGGCAATTTGCTGAAACAATAAATACATACTACTGCCAGCACCCCCACTCAGATGTCAGACCTACCTCCTGGACAAAACAGCAGCATCAGCCCTGATTTCTTGGATGGAGCCACTGAGGTTGGATCTAAAAGGGTAGATGAAGATTGAGAGCTACTGGGAGGATTCTAACAGATGTGTGTGGAAGGGGAGGAGCTGGGAAGTGTGCTTGTGAACTTCAAGTAAAGAGCTGATTTGTCTGAATAGTGTGAAGAAAGAGAGGATGCCATTAGTTTAGACCCCAGAAGAGATTAGAAGGAATTCCTTTTTCAGTGGGTTCAGTGGCAAGCAGTGTGAGTCTCTCACATCAAGCCCTTCTGTGGAGTGTGTAAAACTTGTACCAAGAATAACTTTAAATAGAGCAGTGTGTTATCCTTGTTTTGATGAAACTTTATTGAAGTGCAATTTAGAAACAGCGCGAGATTGAATAGAATTGGGGAGAGGGTGAAGCCCTGTGGTATGTCACGGGTCATACTTTCTGTTGTCAGTGTAATTCCCCAATTTTAGTGATGGGACCAGCCATTCAGGAAATTGCAGAACCATCTCTGTACCATTCCTCTTAGGCCCATTCTAAGCACAAAGGTCTTGAGTAGGAGGCCATGGTCTATTGTGTCGACGGCTAATGACAGATCCAGGAATGCCATAAGACATACTTCACCTTTGTTGATGATGCATTGCAAATTGTCTAAGATCTTTAAAGTGAAGGGGGCTGTTTTGGGGCTGTAGGCTATTCTGAATACAGACTAGATATTGGCGAGTAAGTCCTTGGCTAGGTGAAGGGGGTTGGAGGATGATGTAAAGAGGTTCTTTATGCATGAAAAGAATGTGCCAAGCAAATCGTTGCAGGAAATGTTACAAGAAAGGGAAATTGCATCTAAAGAAGTGAAATCCGCTGCCACCTTGCAGGGTGCAATTTTATGTGATCTTTTCTGCAGATTGATTTTGGGCTATTCAGCTGGAACCGCTTTCCAGGGTGAATGTAATTTAAAATCTGAATGTGATTTGAAGTCACCACATTCATCACCTGCAACTGCAGGTTGTTGGTTCCTGGGCAGTGCAAATAATGGAGAGGGCTTCTTTGCACTCAGTTTTGGCACATCACAGTCAGCAGGTGGGTATCAGGATTAGTCCTCCTACCCTTGAGGAAAGTTGCAGCATTCAACTATACTTTCAGAAAGTACATCTGTGTGGATGGAAACTTCAATAAACTATTCAAAGTCCGTCCTTGGCAATTGGGCAGTAGCCCCCTGTCCATTTCAGAGAATCAAGACAGTGTAAAATGTCAATCAGTCGAGATAGGGCATATTACTCCTTGAGGAAAAAAGGCCCCTTGGCGGAGCTGGAACAGTGACACTGATTCGCATGGTCGTTGACCTGTAAAACAGCTACTCTCAAGGAACCACTGCACATATTTCATCCTGGACAATCCAAGCAAGACATGTTGTTGAACAGTACTCATTTTTCATGTGGCTGCTGGTACTCTAATTTGGGAGGAGTGCTTGAATAATGTGTTAAAAGTGCATTTCTGTAAAAGTGCAGTCTGGAGTTCAACGTTAATGGGAATCTGGGGAGCCACTCCTTTCCCTGCAGTCACCATAACTTCAAAGGCTCTAATAAGGTGTGTTAAATGCAGAATTCAAGATTTTGTTTGCTTCCTTTACTTTTATTGAGTGTCCTTTTACCTCACAGGTCAACATTCTTCGAAGAGGTACCAGGGGGTATATACACTCATCTAGGAACAGCTCGATTGAAAGCAGGGTCTCGAGATGATCATAGATTTATGTATTTAAGGTCAAGAAAGAGGTCTTTCAAGGAAAAACCTGAGACGATATAATTAAAATTAGCACTGGTGCCTCAAGATCGTTTTTTATCCACCAGAAAACCAGCAGCAATTTAGTTACCTGTGAGATTAAGCTTGTGGTCTGAGCTAAGTTGTGGCTGTCCACAACTTACATGTTTGACAACAGTACAGAGAACCGTATGAGTACTCGATCTCCAAGTGCCAGCCCAACCACTGCGGGATTATAATTTAACACTAAAGTGGAAATGGAATTACTCTATGGCACTTCTTTGCATGTAAGTAAAGGGAGTTCAAGTTCTTTAAACAGATTTCTAATAATAGTCAGCAAGTGTAAGTTCAAAAAGTCCTATTCTCAAATTCTTACTCGTTCCCTAAAGAAACTAGGGTGGCACCTTAGGCACTATTGTGTTGAGATGAGGGTTTAACAAGATGAATGGCAGTGCAGGCTGTGTTCCTGGATCCCGGATACACCATGTAACCGCTTAAACAATGCATCTTCCAACTGATCAAGAAGCAACTGCTGTCAATCAGGCATGAGCCTTCTCCCCAGCCACATTTAAAGTTAGTCTTGATGGAATACTACACATGTTATCTCAGCAGAGTGCTGCCGGGGATGTTTAGGAATATCTGAAAGAGCAGAACGCCACTGCAGATGGAACCTTTGGTTTTGTGGCCCTCAGGACACGGAGTGATTTTCATGCTAAAGATTTGCTAAACATGGTAGTTACTGCTTGTGTTTCTTCTATGAGGTTTTGTTTCATTGCGTTTACCTGGGAAGAAATACTTAGAGCATTTGTTCTTTGTTTTGTTCAGTTCTTTTTTGTGTGCCTTCATTGGAGATTATTTGAAAATATAAAAGTTGTGCATGGGGTGAGTCCCATTTTAGCCCCTATGCTAAAAAATGCACGGGAAAACATTAATGCACTGAGTGGAGAGCTAAAATATTAGGGCATAGGTAGGAGCCATGATGGTGTCTGGGTAGGAGAAGAAAAGCCCAACCTGTTCACCAGAGACATTTGCCATAGCTGTATTTATTTCCATCTGTTTATCTGAGACTCCTTCCTCAGGGACCAGACTATGGAGAATTATTGGTTTGCAAACATCCATCCCTTGCCTTTTCTGATTTAGACGTTGGTAGTTTCCTTAGGAAAGTAGGATCTGCTTTCATTGCCACCCCCACTTTTTGCTGGTGTCATTATGTTTTCCTGACTAGTCTGACTGACTGGGATCCTGCTAATCCGGACCCTAGTCTCAGTGCTTCTTCCCTAAATTGGACACGGTGAGTACCTAGATACCCTCCAGATTGGCTACTGGTGTACCCTAGTAAGTTCCTAGTGAGTCCATTCTCCTGGGTTGTTGGTACAACAGCTATAGCGACCTATAGAGTGGCCATGCGTCATTATGCGATGACAATCTCTAAACTGGCTGTAACAAACCCTGTGATGTTTTGTATTAAATATGTTGGAATCACACTGGTGTGGTAGGTATGATTCCATGCTCTGTTAAGCTCCCCCGGGAGGCCCTCAGTGCTCTCAGTACTAGTCTTCCAGAACCAGACAGCAAGCTTGGGCTGCTGCTGGCCAGAGACACGTTTCTGCCCTACTGCTGCTGAGCCAAGCTCAAGTAGGGGAAGGCAGAACAATAGGTATCCTGGATGTGTGACCACATCCCAGACAGGGTTTAGTGTTTTGGGTCAGGGTGGGGGAACTTTGCAGCACCACTGAGACAGCTTGATGGGTACATTTGGTGCCGTCCAGTTGAAACCTGTTCAGGTAGCCGTTTGTTCGCACTCTGGCACGAAACTAGACAAAGGACATGTGAGTAACATCCCCACTGTCCAGCCCCTCCCCTGGGAGGAACCCCTGAGTCATCCCAACCCTTTCCTAAAGGTGCTTAGGGGCTTACCTGTGGGTGGGACCCTAGATTCATTGTGGGATAAGATTCAGATCACATACCACTTCAACTTCGACTGCCTGGACTTGGCTTTGGGAAAGCGAGACTGCACCAAGGAAGATTCCTGCTGCTCCTGTCACCCTGCTGGTATTCTTCAACGTCTGTGCCTGTGCTCCATAGAGGTTCTTCACCAGGCCTGTGGACGTCCAAGAAACCCGAAAGAATCTCCCTTGGAGTGAAGGAGGTACTCCCCTGCATATTCAGGCACCGCAACGCAGCTGACCTGTCAGCTGATCCTGGGCTCCCACAGACTCCAAAAAGCTCAGCAACACGGGTGGTGGTTCTGTGACTCCCTCGAGGCCTGCACTGTCTAAATACTGAATTTGAGGCCAGTATCCCATGTCTGAACCTCTGGAACAGAACCCCTGTGCACTGTCTACTTGCCTTTGCCAAGGATTGTTGACTCTCCTCCAGAGATCTTCCTGCTCCAAGAAGCTCCCACCTCAAGCAACATGCTGCAACCAAGACCTTCGCCCTCACCACTTCCTCTGCACCATGGGCCGCCTTCATTGATGAGCTGCTAAAGGTCCTCTTTTGATTCCTGTGCCTTCGGCCCACGGGTCCTCTTGAGGGTCTTCTTTGGCTTCAGTGGATCCTCTGCTTGCTCAGGGCCTGCTCTGACTTATCTACTCATGGTGAGTGACCCGGACCTTGCTGGTCCCGACAGTGCAACTTTTTTGTTGACTACGTTGTTTGCCATTGCCAAGGCTTGTTGGTGCCCCTGCCGGACACTGACCCCTTGGCCCTCGACATCCGATGTGGGACAGTACGTTAATGGCTCCTGGTCTTCTACAGCGTCGCCTCTTCCGCACAACTGCAACCTTAAGGACACCGTCAACCTCACCTTCATCTCCAACTTAAGTGGCATTAGTCTTCCGTGCCTCCTGGTCACTCCTGAGTGGTATAGACTCTGTCCCCTATGCTTGCAGGTACCTCTCATCTTGAATCCACCTTTGAGTTCCACTGGACTCCTTTGTATTCTTCTCCAGCTGCATCTTTCCTGAAGTCCTCCATTGTGGTCTAAGGCGGTTTCTGGCGTCACTTGACACCTATGCACCCGGCTTTCCTGGTGTAGGTATCCTGGTTCCTGGGGTATCCACAGGTGGGGTGACTCTCCAACTGTCCATCTTCCACTGGGTTTCTTCAGGGTCTACTGGGAAGGGTTCTTCTTATTTAAAATTTTAACCGCGACTTACTTATTGACTAACATTGAGCCTGCTGTTGTGTTCCCACGACCACAGTGGGGTTCCTAGATACTCCCCTGGGTGGTTCCTTGGGTCCCCGGCTCTTCTACGTGTTCTAGGTCCATTCTTGGCTTGAGTCGTGGATCACTTTCTACTATTTAAGTATATTGTTTGGTCTGCCACTGGAGACCCCTGTGTATTTGTGCTACTTACGTAATCCATTTCCTAACTACTGTGTGTAGTCTGTTTCTATCTCCGGGTAGAAGATAGTACAAATGTGCTAATGAGTGTTTGTAATAAAATACATATTTTTATAACTCCGTTGTGATTCTTTTTCACTTAACCTATACCGTAAGATTAAGGTTTGGTAAAACAATCTGCTTTACACTCCTTCAGGACTAAGCCTGAAGGCTGCTCTCCACAGCTACTACTTAGAAAGCTTTCTAAGGTTGTCTAAAAATACTAAAATCACCATAACGGTTGGGTGGATTAGTGCAGGATGCTACACTTACATGAGTGAGCACGATATACTATGCCAGCCTCTCGCAGTTTCATTATTAGAGAAAGCCCTACTGCTTTTTGGCTAACCCTCCTCTTGTTATTCCTATTAACAAGAGGTGGGCGGGAAGCACACTGCCTCTCATCCCAGCACAGTTCATCCCTTTGCACTTTAGTACATGCAGTACGCTTAATTCAAAGTTGCTGTAGTTTTTCACAAAAGATGGTGCAGGTAGTGCTGCTTTCTCTAGACCTGTGTTTCTGGGTTTAGCCCTTCATCCGTAGAGAGCAGAGAAAGGTCCTCTGGGGTTGCTGTAATGCTGCCCAAGTCTTACCAGGTCACAGTACCACTCCACAGGCACAAAGGTGCATCCCAGGTGAGCTCATTGGCTCAGGGAGCCTTTTACACACAAGGGGGGAGGGTGCAATCTGCCTCTCATTTCAGAACTTGGGATAACAGCACTACCTGCACCAACTTTGGTGAAAAACCTGTTATCAGAATGCAATGGTGTAAATGTTGCTAATTTAATTACTAGAGAAAGCCCTACTGCTTTCTGCTGTCCCTGACGAGCTCACCTGGGATGTACCTTTGTGCCTGTGGAGTGGTACTGTGGCATCTGAAGACCGACGGGTGACCCTGTAGGAAGGGCCAGGTCCAACAACAACTGTGAAGGTGTACTTTTGCAGCTGCATCGCCCACTTATGTCTGTGCCCACAAAGGTACAATTAAAAGTGCACATACCGGTACTTGATGGCCAGGGTACCCATTACATCTGTGAGTAGTAGTCTTCAATGTTTGTGAAGGGCCCTGCTTGTAAAGGCGGTGCATGTCCACATGTCTTATGATTAATCCTACTACAAGTTAAGTGTTCTTTTGCTCTCAAAGTATTTTATAGTGGCGTCCATAAGGACTGCTGACTTGATGTATCTAAATGCGCTATGGTGTTTTTACCATTATTCCCATGTTGCTTGGGTTGGCATGAGTATTCCAAGCAGTTCTTTCAGGGTTGCCAGATTGGGAATGACCCCTCCCCACCCCCCACAATAATTGGCCATACTGAGGAAGCTCCTCACTTTAGATGAGTTTTACGGAGCTGGTTCATTTTTTGAAGGTGGCCCATTTCTTGGTGGTCCGTGCAGACTCCATCCATCGAGAGCAAGTAGCCAAAGAATTGGACTTTTGCTTAGAAGAATTTTTATTTAGATTTGTTAAAGGTGATGACCCTCTTGGATGCCTCTGGAGGGTGGCTCTGAGTCTTCTGTGATGTTCAGTGACAGTGTTGTTGAAGATTAGTATGTTGCCACTGATGTTAAGATTGGCAATTGGTCCTGACAGTGTCTCTGGAATTGTGTTCTGGAAGACATAGGAAATTTATGATGTTCCAAGGTTCAGTCTTTGTACCTTTTTGGAGCTCCAAAAAAGTGGAGAATGTTATGTGTCTGCTGTCTCTGTGTCCAGGAGAGGTAGGTGGTATCACAAGTTAAGGGTATAATACGAGAGCCATTGCGCTCCAGTGGGAATGTCCAATATAACATTGATTGTGGGGGTTCAAATGGCCTTCTCTGTTGTTGGGGAGCTGCATATTGGTAAGTATCCTAGGACATACATGCCTGGGTTTTAGACGCCGGGCATCACCCACGCACATTCTCTGATCAAGCACCTACCTATATAAAGTTACAAATACCCGAGCCGTATTAACAACCGTTTACCTGGAGATTCCCTTCAGGTGCACTCTTGGATCAGGTTTTTCGTGAGGAGCTGCGTGAAAAACTGGTGGATTATTTCACACTGAATGAGGGCACGGTGGATTCTCCGGGGGTATTTTGGGAAGCATTCAAAGTGGTTACGAGGGGGAACTGCATAGTGCTCAAGACAGGGGTACTCAAAGATATTCGTTACACCCTTCACAGGGTGGAGCGTGAACTCCAGGAACTTGAAAGTTTGCTATTAACAAATCCTGCCCCGGGTATCGCGGCCCAGTTCAGGTCCAAATTGACTGAATTTCAGCAGGAGGTGGAAAGGGAAACAAAATTTCTGCACAAATATACTCAGGCAAGGCGCTATGGGGAGGGCGATCGTGCAGGGAAAACACTGGCGGGTTTACTCAGATCCCCAAGAGGCACCGATTACCTTACTGAACTTCACACAGACGAAGGGGTGGTGGTCAGATCACTGTCGGATGTATTGCAAACGACCAGTTTTTACCAACACCTATACACATCCCAAACTAATCCATCTCAGACGGATATTTCAGAATACCTAAACACTGTCGCACTAGCATGGTTCAACGACGGGGCCCGAGAATACATGGAACTGCCAATATCGGCAGAAGATATACGGCAAGTAATAAATGGCATGCCGGCGGACAAAGCCCCAGGTGTGGACGGTCTGACAGCTGCTTTTTATAAGGAATATGTTGATATCATTGCCCCCCGGCTTTTCCAGGTATATTTAGAGGCCATGGAAACAGGCATGCTTCCTCCTACCTTACGTGAGGCAATTATAATCACCTTACTGAAACCTGATAGAGATCCTACTCGGCCGGAGTCTTACCGCCCCCTTTCATTAATTAACTTAGATGCTAAGATGTATGCCAAATTGATAGCGAATTGACTGCAACCGATGCTCCCGCAGATTGCATTACCGTATCAATCCGGGTTCATACCTGGGCGCTCGACCGCTCACAATCTAAGAACTCTCTTTGGACTCCTGCACTATCTGGCCTCCCATGTTCAGGCAGTTGCCGCGTTTCTTAATGCAACTAAAGCTTTTGATTCCCTGGAATGGAAGTTTCTTTTCACTTTATTGCCCAAAATGGGTCTCAGCCCCTTATTTATTAAGCAGATGCAAATAATATATACAAGACCGATGTCGAGAGTTAGGGTGAACGGGCAGGTATCGGAATCTTTCGAAATCACAAGAGGGACGCGACAAGGCTGCCCTCTTTCGCCCCCATTATTTGCTATAGCCACTGACCCATTGGCGGCCAGACTTCGTCAACACCACACGCATAGAAGCATTGGATTTACCTCTAGAGGTCTCCTGGTATCAATGTACGCCTACGATATGGCTATCAATTTGGTTAATTCAAGTGATAATTTTGATGCGGTCATGAGGGAATTGTTTCGATATGGGGGACTGACAGGTATTCAGATTAATTGGACTAAATCCGTATTGTTCCCACTAATGGACGATACCACTCCATTTGACACGGAATTTCCGATACACTGGGCCGAGGATCCAACGAGATATTTGGGTATCAAAGTAAGTAGATCTCTACAAGAAATTTGGTTAGCCAACTATGGCTGCGTGATTGATTGGATAGAAAGCAAGATTCACAGGTGGAAACTACTACCGCTCTCCTTAACAGGGCGCATTGCGATTACAAAAATGTTGATCCTACCCAAACTATTATATTTGTTTGTAAATATCCCTATGCCACTGAATACTCACTTTTTTAAACGGCTCCGCTCTCTTATCCTCGAATTAGTTTGGGCGGTCAAACAACCTCGGGTATCATGGAATTTATTGACACTGCCATTGGCGTAGGGAGGCATGGGTGCTCCAGATTTTGAGCTATATGCCTATAGTGCGCAGGCGCAGTATCTGAACTTCTGGCATCACCCAACTCCATTTCAACCCCATGTGGCAATAGAAATAGATAGAGTTGCTCCTATACCGTTGAACGTGGCTGTCTACAAACCATACAGGCGGCCTCACCTAGAAATAGACACAGTAGAAACAACCCGCTGGGCATGGAGAGGTATTGCGAAGAGGGCGGGCCAGGGGGAGTTATACGCAACATCTATGCCCATGAGGGGAAATCCACTACTAGCGCCACTTATGGACAAAGCTACCACTAAGAGGGCAACAACACATGATTTGGTGAAAGGGGTGACCTTTACCCAGAGGCAACATTCATATCACTTCAGCAGATGTGTAAGACTCAGTACAATAGCATGTCTAATGCTGTGGGTGTCTATCAACTCAGAGCTGCATGCAGGGCTAGGTATACGGACTTCGCAAGGGAACCCCCTACATTGCCAGCGTTAGAAAATGTATTGTCAAATCCATCTCCTCGCAAACTGATAACGCGTATATATAGTATAACACAAAAGCACTCCCCCGTTATTCTCACTACAACCAAAGCAGATTTGGAAAAGGAGGCAGGCATATCTATTACAGATAGACGGTGGCAGTTCTGCTGTGCCCAGCTGGAGCACCTGTCGCCAAATTATAGATTGCGGCTTGTGCATTTTAATTTCATACACAGTCTATCGCACACCACCACAACTATACCGTATGGGCCTACACCCAGATACGAACTGCTGGAGATGCGGTGCAACTGCAGCCACATTTACGCATCTGGCATGGAATTGTGGAGTAATAGCACAATACTGGGCGTCAATTTTCTTACACATCGGACAAATCACCGGCTTTCATCTTCGGGCCACACCACTGGTAGCATTGCTGGGTTTCGTACTGGAGGTCGTGAAAGGTTCTCGTAAACGTACGGCTATGCTGCTGTTGGTAGCAAAACGTCAGGTGGTTATGCACTGGAAAAAACAACATCCTCCTACAGTTGCAGAGTGGCTGACAGCAGCCATATACTGCAAGGATCTGCTGCAGATCGGAGCATATAAATTCTCCCTACTTCCACGGACAGAGTAATTTCTCAGTCGCACGCACATACACTTATCATACGCTAGGGCCCATCATACTAACATTCATTCTATTACTCTATCCACACTGAATATACAGGAGAAAAACCTAAACAATCTGCGTCTAAACAAGGTCAATGCAACCTAAAGAAATTGTCTTGAGTCATGATTTTAAACATAGGAAATACATTTGGAACTCAATAAATGACAAGGATATAACCACCCGACACTGGAATTCAAACAAAGGTCATTTTATCTAAATTAGTTCAAATGAAAGTCAATCAAAAGCAAAATCATTATTCTCATAGTTACCTATTCTAGCTAAGTGTCATTTGGGTCAGGACAGGTCTCTCAGTAAAGTCTCCCGAGTCGCCGTCCTCTCAATCAGCGTCGATCCTCTCGAGCATAGGTTCGGGAAGAAGTGGCCTTAGACCCTCTCTAGTCTAAAATTATTTATAGGCAAAATAACAAATTGAAAGTAACAAACAAACTCTAAACGTCCGTTGAGCTGCTGAGCAGAGCGAGCAGGAAAGGATGTTGATTCGCAACATTCAGAAAATCTCCGCTCACAAAAATCACAAAAATAAAAACACGGAAGAAGGAAGCTTAAACTAAATAATGTTACATTCATGAATGCTCTTCCTCGGAACCATAGTGAAGCCACCGCAAGTTTATCAAAGTTCATTGTGGCTTTATTCTTTTCCAAGGGCAATTGGCAACATGCCTGGAGCTGCTGTCCTCACGGAAACTTTTAATACAGTCAGAGGCCGAAGTCAGGTGGTTTCTGACCATGTTCAGCAAGGCCTCTCGTCACATTTCAATCACTCGAGTGCAGGCTGTAAATATCGGCCATCTTGGATTAGGCCAAAACGGACCATCTTAATTAAAAGAAATACAAAACAACGTTACAACATCATAATGATTAAACAGTGTTAATTCCCACTAATACCCTTATGTGTATGTAATTATCTAGCCGTCTGCAACGCAAAGAAGCATTAAAGCACGTTCTTTTAAAGCGCAAACGCGAAACAAATAGCACTTCTGCAACACTTATTTAATTAATTTGCTCACCAATTTAGTTCACGTATTAATAAAGCAACATAAATGCATTCCCACGTGTAATTCTTTCATTAGTAATGTTGATTAATCAGAATACTTTAACAAAATTAATAATTATCAATTAATTATCAGTAATTTTAATCATGACATATAACATAAACTGGAGTTTAAATCTCAATAAATTTTCAATAGAAAACCCTGCTCCAGCAATCCCCCCTTTGGTGATATATATCACCACAAAAACCAACCCAAAAAAGAAAAATTTAGTCCACATTTTTAGGAGAAATTGAAATGTATTTTTTTTTTTTTTTTTTTTTTTTTACGACACTACACACCAGACTCTCTTTCATCATCCCTCTTCGACTCCAAGTAAACACTCTCCCTCAATTCTTCTAATTCTATTTCTTGTGGCTCTCTTTGACCTCTTTTGTTTCTTTTCAGTATTTCCTCTAATTATTTTCTTTTTCCCTCCCCTGTTTTTACAACACAAACACCCTAATCTAAGCATCAATAAAGCAACAATTACACATGTCAAAGGAAATAATATTTTACCAATAATGGTACTACCTATTTTAGCAATAAAACTTTTAACAGCAAGTAGCTTATTAGCCATTTTAGTCCAGATACTTTCAGCTTCCAGTGGTACCAATTCTTCATGCAAATCTGTAATATTTTTGATATAGACCTTTAGATCTTTGCTTTCGTCAGGAATGCAAGTGCAACAATGTTGAACTTTCAGCATTCCACAGACTCCACCCTCTTTGGCCAATAGAATATCAAGGGCAAGTCAATTTTGCATAGACATGGCGCGTACGGCAATCATCTCCGTATTTACCAAAAGAAACCCTCCAGCGGTACTGGTCGATAAGCGATCCACCACTGTTGACAGTTTCCGAATTCCATATGCATTTAATGAAATTCCCACTGCTGGAATTAAAGCTCCAAAAATATCACCTACAATTTCCGACCAAGTTTCTCTCTTAAAGCGCGTTAGTAGATTAATTTGTTCTACATCTTCTATCTCATCTATATGAAAAATCTTTGGTAAAACCAGGCCAACATAACACGTGCCATACCAATGGTCAGGCAACCTGTAATAAGCCTTATTCCCACAAATATAATACACTCCCGGGAAAACTGGATCTTCTCCACCTTTAAAACCCCATCCTGTTGCAATAAAGTATGTATCATGACACTCACTAGTCCCAACAAAGTAATTATCATATTGGGATTTCCTTCTGGTAATGCATAATTTACCCTTCTGTGGTTCATCTAAAGCCAAAGTTGGACTGGCCCCATTCCTCAACTCCTTTCCCATCTCAATATCCCATATTGTCTCACTCATTTTATATTTCCCTGCCTTTTCATGCATGCTCACTCTCCTTTCCTCTACCATGTCTAGGAAAGCCTTTTCTTCTTCTTTCAAACTGCAAGTTAAATTGTTTCTAAAAATGTAATCTAATGTTAATTCTTCTGTCTCTATTAAAATCTCACCAAAAATGTTAGCTTCTTTAGCTGGATTCAGCTTTTTATTCATAAGCAATTGCCCAAAAATATTATCTTTATTAGACATCTCATTATCTATTTTCCCTAACAAATAAAAGACACTACTTAGCACACTACATGAAATCCCATACGTAGCTGGTAGATGGTGATAAGTAACACCCTCTGAAACGGATGCAGGTAATTGCATACAAACGTAGCAATCCCTAACTTCCATCGTCTTTACGTATTCATACAACAACTTTGAAAAAACATTCCTAGAAAAATCATTAATTGACCTATCCTTATGTATGTAAATGTTACTACTTCTAGTTGGAACTACTTTCTGTGAATTTTTCTCTGTTAGTCACATTCTCAGTGTGTATTCCAAAAGTGTCTATTGTAACCCTAAAGGTAACTAATAAAGCAAGTACACCCCATAACAGCATTAATAATCCCGTACAGCAGCAGCACATTCTACACCATCTTTTCAAGAAGGCACATCTACTTTGATTATTTTCTGTGTTAGCCATTTTACTACTTTGGCAGTGTCTTTTGACTTAGCCTCTACTACTCCACTACCGAATTTTAGAACTCTAGATTATTTCAAACGGCTAATATCAGATATTCTTTTTTTCACTCTTCTCCAAGTGACTCCTTTTTGTTCACTCAATTTGGATTTTCATCACTTTTCACTTCTTCTTCAGCAACATCAAATTGTATCAGATCTTCAACATCCTGAGCATTTGATTCTTCTCCAATGTCAGTCAAGATAACTTTCAGGATTCCAACAGTTTTCTCCTCCTCAACCACTTCTCGTACGGTCCCCTCTGGATTTCCTTGACTTTCTGTCTCTTCACCTTCAGACAGTGCCACGTACGTCCATTCCAGTGACCTATACTTCTGGTTAGGTTTTCTGATTCTCTTGATCTCCTCTGGTTCTTTTGAGACCTTTTGTTTCTCACCTTTCGCTTGATTCTGACTGGACACCTCGTTCACCTGTTCAGCTTTTGATGAACTTGCACTTGCTCGTGTCAGTCTGTACCTCAGCCTCTTTATCCTGTTAGGCCAAAGATCTCCTCTTACACTCCTCTTTGGTCTCACTTCTTTATTATTTCTTTCTCCAATCCAAGTTCTCTTTCTCAGAACTCGACCCTCGGATTTCTCATTCTCACTTTCATCCGATTCTGTTTCATTTGCCTCTTGTTCTTCAACAATTCTCTTTTGCTCCACAGACTTCTTCCCCACCGATTGATATTTCCCCGCTACTGTCCCTCCTCGGGTCTCCGACACGCAATCTTCTTGCTGTCTACTTGTCCCTTCACCTAGCTTATCAGAAGTGTTCCCTACACCTCCTCGGGGGTCTTCCGCAATCTGTCCCTCTCTATCTTCTACTGACCCTGCTTCTTCAGAAGTAATCTCAGGTGGATCTTCAACATCTGATTCAGCTGTAGTCTCTGTGGAATTGCTCTTTTCTCTTCTTTCTTCTCCACTGCTTGTTGGAACTTCAGGCACTCTTACAGAATCCGATCTCTCCTCTGAGACCCTCAATGTTTCCCTTGAAGTCTCTCTTGGAAAGAAAAAAGAATCACCTGACTCTTTCTCCTTCCCCCCTTTCAGGATTCTTTTTTCTTCTCACTGGTTCAGTTTCCGCATCATCACTGGAATCTGACTCTTCAAAATACTCTTTCCCAGTCCCATCCTTTGGATTTGGAACTCTTAGAGTATGACTCGCATGAACCCAGTTTTTCACACCAGCACACTTCACTGCAGTTGTCGTAGTCAGAATAACTTGTCTTGGCCTTCCCCACCTTGGAACCAAGCAATTTCTTATTCTGTGTACCTTTATCCTCACCCAGTCTCCTGGACTCAGATCATGGGCTTGCTTCTTTTCAAGTGTTATGGCGTCTTCTCCAACCTGGTGAAACACAGAATGAACTGCGTCAGCCAGGCCTTTACAGTAATCCAAAATCATGTCATCAGTTATTGTCATCAATTTGTTGACAGGCACGAAAGCATGTCTCATCGCACGTCCCATCAATATTTCATGTGGACTCAACCCTGTGGTTCTATCTGGAGTAGACCAAATAATCATAAGCACTAGAGGCAAGACATCAGGCCATTTCATTCCAGTGGCTAAACACATCTTACCAATTCGGTTTTTGATTGTGCCGTTCATCTGTTCCACAACACCAGAAGCCTCTGGTCTGTATGCACAATGTAGCTTCTGCTGTATGCTCAATGCTTCACAAATTAAACCCATGAGCTCATTGTAGAAGTGTCCACCTCTATCTGACTCAATTGTCACTGGGAACCCGTACCTAGGAATCAACTCTCTTAACAGTAACTTTGCCACTGTTATTCCATCTTTTCTCCTAGTCGGATAGGCCTCCACCCATCTTGAGAACAAACAGACTACCACTATAACATACCTCAATTTATTCACTTGGGGCATTTCAATGAAATCTATTTGCATTCTGGTAAAAGGACCTCCTTCTCTGCCTATTGTTCCTAGGCTTACCACTGTCTTCTTCCCTGTATTGAACTGCTGACAAATCAAACATCTCTGACAGATGCTCTCTGCAATCAGCCTGAACTTTGCATTGTACCAGGTTTGTTTGAAGGACCTAATCATTGCGTCCCTCCCCAGATGTCCCTGGCCATGATACATTCTTGCCATTGTTGATAACATTGAATTTGGCATAACTGGTCTTCCATCTCTATAGATCCAAACATGATCTGTCTCTCTTGGGGCACAACCTGCCTTGATCCAATCTCTCATTTCCTCATCTCCTGCTTCATCCTGCAACTGTTTCACTTCATCCCACGTTTCTAGGACATTAGTAAACATCACAGAACAAAAAGACATCTCCCTTTCTCGTCCCCGATTAATTGAGTGATTGTTCTTTGCACAATACTGTGCTATGTCATTGGCAAAACGATTACCAAGAGTAACAAAATCATCTCCTTGTCCATGAGCAGCACATTTTACAACCGCTAATTCTTTAGGCAGCTGTATCGCCTCAAGCAACTTTCCAATCACTTCAGCATTCTTTATTGGAGTCCCACTCGACGTCAAGAAACCTCTCTGAAGCCAAAGTTGGCCAAAATCATGAACCACTCCAAATCCATACTGACTATCAGTCATCACAGTCACTCTCAAATTTTTCCCAATCTTGCAAGCTTTTGTCAATGCCACCAATTCAGCCACTTGAGCAGATCTTACTCCTTTCAAAGACGAAGCTTCCATAACCTCTGAAACCTTGCACACCGCATATGCTGCACTCAGCACACCATCATCAGTTCTCAGACATGATCCATCCACAAACAGCACATGATCACTCTCAGGTAGTGGTCGATCTCTTATGTCTGGTCTCGGTTTTGTGCAGTAGTCAAGCACATCCAAACAATCATGATCAACATCATCTCCCACATTCACATTTTCAGCATCTGGCAACAAAGTTGCTGGATTCACATTCACACATCTCTCAAGAGTCACATTTGATGCTCCCAGAATGATTTTCTCATATTTAGTCAGTCGACTGTGTGACATATATTGGGTTCTGCTTCTTGTCAAAAGAATTGCCACATCATGAGGTACGAATACCCTTACAGGATATCCCATTATTATACCCTCACTTTGTTCCAAGCTTCTGCATGTAGCAGCTACTGCTTTCAGGCAACCTGGCAAACCCACAGCTACGGGGTCAAGTGTTGATGAGAAGTACACAATTGGCCTTCTCAGTTGTCCATGTTTCTGAATTAACACTGAAAGTGCACATCCATTTCTCTCACTGCAGTACAACTCAAACTCCTTCTCATAGTCTGGCATTCCCAAAGCAGGAGCTTCACACATTCTGCTCTTTAATTCTTCAAATGCTGCCATTTGTTCTGCATTCAGTTCCAATGGGTCTTTCACTTCACTTTTGGTCAGTTTAATCAATGGCTTTGCTATCAGGGAGAAATTACTTATCCACTGACGACAATAACCCACCATCCCCAGAAACATCCTCACTTCTCTCTGGGTCATTGGGGCTCTCATTCCTCTGATAATTTTGATCCTGTCATCGGTCACCTTTCTCAGACCTTTTTCAATATTGTGTCCAAGATAATGCACCTCTTTCTTGCAAAATTGCAATTTGGCTGGAGATGCCTTTAACCCTCCATCTGCCAGATGATTCAGTAAAGCTATGGTATCTACTTCACAAGCTTCACATGTCTTCGATGCCACAAGTAGGTCATCGATGTACTGCACTAGTACTGAGCTTTCAGGCATGATCAAACTCTCCAATGATTTCTTCAATAACTGATTGAATATCGAAGGACTCTCTGTATACCCCTTTGGGATACGACACCATGCCAAAATACGCTGTCCAAACCGAAATGCAAAAATCAGCTGGCTGTCATGATGCAATGGAATTGAAAAGAAAGCATGACACAAACCAATCACCGTGTACCATTCAGCATCATGAGGAATCTGATACAAAATCACTGACGGATTTGGCACAATGGGACAACATGCCACCACAATTTTGTTAACTTTTCTCAAATCCTGTACAATCCTGAACTTTCCATTAGGTTTCTTTAGCCCCATTATCGGTGAATTACACGGGCTACTCAGTAATTCTCTCAAAACACCCTGTTAAAATCATCTTGTCAATTATAGGGGTTATTCCCTCAATTATCTCTGGTGTCAATCTGTACTGTGGGATATTAGGATAAACGATTCCCTCTTTCACTGAAATCTTCACTGGATCTACATTATTCATCAATCCCACATCTTCTCCAGTAAAATCCCAAACTGCTGTTTTTACTGTGTCTCAACTCCTGAGGCAAATCATCTGGATTAAACACAGCATATGTTCCAACAATCTCACTCTCTCTATTATCTAGAGTCATCCTGTACAAAACATCCTCATCTGGTGTCTCAAAAGCTATTCCATCCGGAGTACAGAAAATTGTGCAATTCATCTTACACAATAAGTCCCTACCTAACAAATTCACTGGACTAGTGTCACAGACTACAAATCTGTGCATGTCTGAAAATTTCCCTATTCTTACCCTTACTGGTTCAGTAAGATGAGTCTTAATCTGTGTATTGGCTACACCAACCACTTGGATTGCTTCGTCCGAGAGAGGAAGATTTCTAATATCTGCTGACCTGACAGTTGATCTCGTCGCTCCTGTGTCTACCAAAAAAGTAACACTCTCCCCATTTATTTTCCCATCTACAAATGGTCCTGCCTGGTCTATTTCTAGAGTTGCACCAAGTATGCACGCTTCCTCCTCTCTTCGGCACCGTCAATAGTCCCCTTCAGACTCACTCCCCTCATTCTTTAACCAGTACTGCTGTACCAGGTTCGAACGTCTCGGTTTGTTTACCTGCTCATCATTGTAGAATCCCGAGTCCTGGTTATACTTTTGGGACCCTCTATTCTGCGGCAAGGGCGGTTTTGGCTCTTGGCTCTGCTGTCTGACAACCTTCTGCTGTTGTTGCTGATGATTACACCCCTCGTTCTGCACCTGTTGATTCAATGATTTATTCTCATTACTCACTAATGGTGGATTGGTACACTCGGATCTCCAATGCCCCAATTGTCCACAGTTGTGACATGGGAACTTTTTCTTGGCCTCCTCTAGATTCCCCTTTCCTTTTCCTGCACCATATCTGGGCCTATTTCCTGGATTATTTGCCTGTTCCACCATCTGTGCTTCTTGTCTTTCAGCAACCTTCACCTGTGCCCACATTGCTTTCTCTTTCAGCTTTCTCTGTTTTGCCTCAATCTCATCACTGAAGTACTTTGCATGTCTCAAGATTTCATCAATCTTTTTACTCTGCCAGTCAACTGTATGCTCTCTAATCCTTTCACTGATTTCAGGTCTCAAGCCATATACAAATCTGTATACAAAATGACTCCAATCCTTATCACCCAGGTGTTCATCTCCACTGAACTGTTTAAAAGCCAGTATCAGCCTTTCATAAAAAGCATGAACTGATTCTTTTGCTTCCTTATGTGTTCGATCTATCTTAACCCAGTCTGTCTCTTTCGGGGGTACCTTATTTTTCAGGAACACAATTACCTGCTCGTACTTCCTCATAACCTCTGGGTCTGGTGCTCCCGTTTTCGGATCTCTTGGGTACTCCTTAGCAGGCCAATCAACAACTATCTTACACTCTGCCCACAAGTCTGCTGGAACAATTATATCAAACAGACTATTCAGGTCAATCCACAGCACTTTTGACAATTTCACAAACCTGTCTACCTGCCTATACCACTCGACGGGCTTTTCTCTCAGTCGAGGAAAATCATTCGTAAATGATAAAATATCCTGTCTAGTCCATGGGACATGTACATATCCTCCTCCAGGAATCTCTCTCATAGGATATGCATCCACTGTTTTCTCTTTTTCTCTCATAGGAAAAGCTGAGTAAGTCCTGTCCACTGAATCTTCCCTTTTCTTGTACCATCTATCCTTCCATTTTTCCACATCACCCCATTTTCGCAATAAGGAAATCATTTCCTTAATCTGCCCTGTTCTACCAACTCCATTTAGGTTCTCAATGTCCTTATCGGAAAAATCCATCCTGTAAGGCTTCTGCAAAGCTTTTACCTTATCCATGTCAACTCCTTGTTCACTCGCTATTGCTTTTAACCTGTCATGTGTACTCTTAGCCCTCCAGGTGATACTCTTGCACATAAATAACAACTCTCCATCATGATGGTTTTTCAATATTTCTGTAGGAATTGTTCCTACAATAAGCTCCTCCAATTCTATGCGCAACCTGGCTACATCAATTGCCTGTGAATCTTTATCCTTCTTTTGAAGAACTTTCAACCAATCATTCAAATCTTCAGCTGTTATTTCAGTAGACTTTTTCACTGCACCCACTTGTTCTGCCATCCTCTGTGGTTCCAAAATCGTTCCTCCCAAACAACCAGTATTCAATCCTGAACTAGGCTGTACATCTGATCCTCCACTACATGTGTCATGTCTCAGCTGTCTCAAAATATTTTCTCCCGTCCTCATTCTTGATTCCTCCAAAGTGCAAGAACCAACCAAACCATTTCCTACATAGGGAACTGTCAAACCATTTTCACCCATTCTTTGCTTATCAAAAATAGGCACAACCGGACTAATAGTTACAGGTACTGTAACAGCTTCTAGATTTTTCGTCAGCTCTCTAATTTTCTCTGTCAGCTCAGATGTCGTTCTGGCTAATTCTCTTGTTTTCTCATCACCGATTTGATTCTCTCTCTCTCTCGCTCTCTCTCTTTCTCCTTTTCCGTGAAAGAGCTACCACTTTTCAAATCAGGAGTCACAATTTCAGTTTTAACAATTCGTAAAGTATCTCTTATGGGAGTCACAACTGGCGTTCTCTCTTCTGGTTCTGGTCTATATGGAGGTGGTCTCTTATAAATCATGTCATCCAAGACCTCATCCTCATAATCATTAGCCCCATACCTTCTCACTCCTGTATCAGGCACCTTTTCTGCACTTTTTCTCCCTTCCGCTTCCTCAACAGTTCTCATAGGATATAATCCCTCTGACATACTAGCATCTCGCCATCTCCTCATTCGATCATGATGAGTTTCACGATCATATTTCCTCCCAAAAATATACCTATAATTGCCTCCACTCCTCTGCTTTTCTCGCTCATGCACCTCATCTTCCCATTCCACCAACGCCTCGAACTGTGTCGGCCTTGGTCTAGGCTCTAGACACATCATTTTTTCCCGTAAATTTCTCAACACGGCCAGATTAAATGAACCATGTTCCGGGAACGCTAAAACACCATCGTCCTTAGTGTATTTAGCCCAGTTGTCTAACCAAATACAGGTATGATACCTATATTTCGCAACCATGAAGGATGCAGGAGTTCTTGTCGGAGGTAGCAATTCACCTTCTCTAGTTATTATGTTTTTTTTTTTTTGAATTTTTTTTTATTGTGCAGAAAGAAGGTTACAAGCACGGGCCTACAACCACCAGGGCCGGCCGCTAGTAGGTGAGAAGATCAAACATTGCTATCACAAAGACTGGCCCACCGGGGCTCCGCACCCTACAGAAGAACAGACTGCACATAGAGGAAATCAGGATACACCCTTTTAACATAAATAACAACTTAAAACAAAGGCGAGGCAAGAAAACATAAGATGGGCGTCGGGCCACAGCAGGGGTACGTCCATATCCGACCACCCGATGGCAGTCAAAAAGCAGGGAAACAAAGAGGTAGGGGGAGGGGAGAGACGGGAATACAAATCTATACTCAGATGTGCCAGATAAGTAAGGAACCATCAAGGATCAGGGGGACATGGCTACATCCGACGTTTCCACCAGGGGGGGAGCACAAATACTTCCACGATACGCATTCCACTGTCCCCAAATTCTGTTCCAAGCCCCGGGTTTACCACGAGCCACATACACAGTCTTTTCCCTGAACATGCACCAGTCCATGTTCTCCTTCCAGACAGACACGGTGGGGGGCCGCTGCGAACCCCAAAGCTGCGCTATGTCCCTCTTTGCTATCATGTTCCCCAGGGCCGCCCACCGAGTCTGGGCCGCGTTAGTCATTGGGCTCCCACACATACAGCACACAACGACGCACCTCCGGCAACAGCGTGACCCCGGTGACTCGCCTCATAACCTCATGCACCTGACGCCAGTATTCCACCACCTCGCGGCACTCCCACAGGATGTGGAGAAAGGTGGCACTGTGCCCACAGCCACGCTTGCAAAGCCCGTCCTCAGAAAACCCCATCGAGACCAAACGGGGGCCCGTCACGTAAACGCGATGGAGGATCTTAAGCTGGACCAAACGGAGACGGGCCGGGATGGCCACCTCCTTAGGAGATGACAGCGCGGACTGCCAGTCCTCGTCGTCCAACTCAACCCCATCCCCCGTCCATGCCTCCCGTAGACGCACCAAGAGGTCAGCCCGATTATTTATCAATTTTTTATAGATCAAAGAGATAGTACTATCGGGAACGTGACCGTCGAGTATGCGGTCCTCGAGGGGCGAAGAAACAGGGACCGTGGACCCTTCCCCAAAAACCGAGAGCAGGGCATGCCGAACCTGGGCGTAGCGAAAAAACTCCCTCTCACTAAGCTCATACTCGCTCCGGAGCGCCGCGAAGGTCTTGACCGCGCCTTTAACCCACAGATCCCCCACTCTACTAATACCGATCATGTCCCAGTGCTCAAAGCCTTTCGTCGTCCAAAGGCTCCCCAGGCGGTCTGAGGCAAACAAGGGAGTAGCACACGTTAAACGCTCACTCCAGCCCATCGCTACATTCGCCGCCTTCCACACCCTTACCGCAATCTTGGTAGGGCCCGTGAGGGTACCACCGGCAGATCGGGAGTAAAGCGCTCTGTTATAATTACCGCCGGGAAGCAGGAATTTATCCATCTCATACGCCGGGTTCAGACCAGGAGCATACGTGGCATGGTTAATTGCCGACAGTTGGGAGGCCCAATAGTACCGTCTGATGTCAGGAAGCGCGATGCCCCCGTCGTACCAGGGGAGAGTAAGCTTTGCCAGAGCGATACGCGCCCGCCCGTCCCAGACCAGTCTCCTCTGCAGGCTCTCCACCTCCCGAAAGTAGGCCACCGGGATGACATCAAATGAGTTCTGTAGTGCGTAAAGAAATCTGGGAAGGGACATCATTTTAAACAGGGCCGCGCGACCAAGCGGAGACAGGGGCAACCTACACCAGCGCGCCGTATCCACCCTCAGACGTCGGAGTGGAGACAGGAGGTTCTGCTCATAGCGGACCGCCGGGTCCAACGAAACATACACCCCCAGGTACTTAAAGCCGGATGAGGACGTTTGGATAGGAAGTCGAGGCGGCAAGACTGGAGGGCCACCGGAGAGAGGGTACACGCAAGATTTGGACCAGTTGATTATCAAACCCGAGTTTTTCCCATAGAAGAGAACATTAAGTGACTGTCGCGGCGAGGTGAGGTACAGAAGAATATCATCCGCGTACAGCGAGACCCGATCCTCGAAGCCCGGGGCCCACCGGATCCCCCTGATAGAGGGCTCCCAGCGGAGCCAGGCGGCGAGCGGTTCCAAGGCAAGAGCAAAAAGCAGAGGGGACAACGGGCACCCCTGCCTAGTGCCCCTCCCGAGAGCAAAGGGCTGGGAAGCCCGCCCATTGACAACCACCTGAGCCATTGGTCCGGCATAAAGAAGCTTCACCCAGCTAAGAAATCCCTCCCCAAAGCCAAACTTCTCCAGGACCGCCCAGAGGAATGGCCACTCGATGGTATCAAAGGCCATGGTGGCGTCCAATGAAACCAATACGGCCGGTTCAGAAAAGTATTTCGCCCTAGCTAGGACGCCGTGCAGACGCCGCAGATTAAGAGCGGTATTACGGTGGGGGATGAAGCCGCATTGATCCGGATGAATCAGATCACAGATAACGCTCAGCAAGCGGTTGGCGAGGACTTTAGCCAGGATTTTGGGTTCAGCGTTTAAAAGGGAGATAGGCCTATATGAAGCACAGCGGTCACGTGGTTTACCCTCCTTAGGAATCACGACTATAGTCGCCAGACGCTGGTCGGCGGGAAGGGAACCCCTCTCGTTCGACTCCTGAAACATACGACGGAGGAAGGGCGCGATTTTATCCGGGCGTAGTTTGTATAGTTCAATCGGCAGGCCATTAGGGCCCATAGCTTTGCCCGAGCGAAGGGAGCTAATCGCGGTAGCAATCTCATCGACGGCCAAGGGGGCATCCAACCGCTCACGGTCCTCGACGGATAAGCCGGGCAGGACAATATCCCGTAGTAGAAGACGAGAGTCGTCTTCATCTCTGTCAGACACCGGGGAATACACCGTCCGGAGGTGGTCAGCAAAGCACTCCACAATCTCGCCAGGCTCAGTCACACACACTCCATCCGCCACCCGGAGCTCTGGGACCACACGATTCACTCTCTCCTTCCTATCCAGCCAAGCAATCAATTTACCAGCCTTGTCTCCAGCATCATACAACCTACCCTGCTGCTCCCTATACATGGTCCGGGCAGCGTCAGTGACAAGGGACTTATACTCGAACTGTTTCAGGCTGAGGGCATGTAGCCCATCCGGAGAGACACCCGTCTCCAAGGCCGCCTCCAACCCCAAGATGTCGGTCTCCAGCTTCTCCACCTCCTCCGTCCTAACCTTCTTAGCCGCCACAATCTGGGATAGGGCCTGCCCACGGAGTACTGCCTTAAAAGCTTCCCACAGGGACACTGCGGACAGCACCGACCCATCATTCTCAAGGAAGTATTGGTCAATCGACTTAACCAGACTATAGCGGATCGTGGGGTTCCGCAGGTACCAAGGGTTATTAGGAGCGATCCGCCCAGCAGACCGCGTCCCAGTATCAAAAAGCAACCACAGTGGGGAATGATCAGAAATACCCCGGGCCAGATGCTTAACCTCTCGAATCCGGGCAGTCTGGGCCGCGGGCATAAGAAAGTAATCCAATCTGGAGAGACTCTCATGCGCCCCAGAGTGAAAAGTGTACTGACACTGTGTAGGATGCATTAACCTCCAGCAATCGACCAGACCGAAGGTCTCCATGAATCCGCCAAGCCACGCCTGCGCAGCAGGGAGGGCCCTGGGCGGGTGGCGATCCCGGTCGTCCGAGACCACCGAATTGAAATCCCCACCCATAAGCAGAAGACTGTCAGGAAGCTCAAGCAGCATTCGACCCAAGTCTGAAAAGGTGGAGTTCTGGAGGCCCGGGGGAACATAGACCGAGACCAGGGAAAGGGTCTGCCCCTCCCACCGCCCAGTCAAAGCCACATAGCGCCCTCTGTCGTCCGGGACTACCCTGGTGATCTCCAGCGGAAGTGAAGAGCGCAGGAGAATGCCAACCCCTCTAGAGCCAGTGGTGAAACCAGAATGGGCAACGAGTCGGTACCCCCCCCTGTTCATGGCATGACAAACGTTACCCACCAGATGCGTCTCCTGTAAAAACACCACATCAGGAGACATACGTCGCAGATACTGCAGCACAACACCCCGTTTGATACGGTCCCCCAGTCCATTGACGTTCCATGACATCAACCTCAACCCGTCCCCCCCCATCCCCTCCAATCGATCAAGGATCCCCCAGCAGATAGCGCAACGCCCAAGACTAGAACAGAACAAAGACCTCGCATTAAAAACAAAACACACAAATCAAAGCCCCCCAACCCCCCCCAACTACCAACTCCCCCCACCCTGCACCCCTGCGACCCAAAAAACCACCCCAACTTGCAGTGTGCCTGTCGCCCCATAAACCCCATTCTACGGAAAGACCCCGGAGGAGGAGAGGGACCCGTCCCCAGCCGCCCCCCACATAGATCATAATGAAACAAAATGCAAAAGAGAAGTTGAACCCAGCCGAACAGTACAAAATGGCAAAATCAAGGACCAAAGTCACTCCGAGGGAGACCCGCCACCCTCGGTACCAGTAGAGGGCCCAGGCCGGTCCCCGCGGCCCGGCAGCGAGTCAAGCCAGTCACTCAGAGTCGCGGGAGAGTCAAAAAAGATTGTCCGATCTTCGTGCTCCACTCGGAGCCTAGCAGGAAAAAGCATGGAGTACTTGAGACCCAGGTCTCGGAGGCGACGCTTTACCCCCTGGAAGCCCATCCTTTGTTTCTGGACAAGTTGGGTGAAGTCCGGGAAAAAGTTAATAGACGCGTTCTCATGGCGGACCGGGCCATGGGCCCGCGAGGCCTGCAAAATCACATCTCGGTCTCTGTAGTAGAAAAGTTTGGCAACAATGGGCCTCGGGGGGGCCCCCGGCCGCGGCCGACCGCCCGGAACTCGATGGGCCCGCTCCACGGCAAAGAACTTACTCAGGCCGGCGGGGGCAAGATGCTTGAGGATGAGCTCTTCCACCAAGAGATCCACCGGGTGGTTGTCGGAGGACTCCGGGACGCCTACGACGCGGATGTTATTGCGGCGGGCCCGTCCCTCAAAGTCCTCCAGCCGCCGGGCCATCAGATCGTTGGCCGACTTGAGATCGCCGAGAGTGGCCCGCTGGTCCGACACATCCGTAACCAGGGTGGACGTCCGCACCTCAAGCGATTGAACCCTCTCGTTGGTCTTGGAGAGATCCGCCCGAATCAGTGCGACATCAATAGCCACCGTGTCAATTTTACGGGCCAAGGCCTCGTATTGCGTAGCAATAGTCTCCTTGATGCCGTTAATGGCGCCCATAATGTCCTACAGGGACGGATCCGAGGGCATGGACGAGCCACCACCAGCTTCGTCCGAAGGGGCTCCAGCCGCTCCAGGGGACCCTCTTCCTTGAGTATAGCGGTCCATGTTGTTCGTCTGGACCGGACCCCCGCGGAGGGATGTCTTAGTCTTACGCCCCTCGGGGCCCCCCCTGCCACCCATGAGAACCACGCTCACCAATGGGGACCACCGGCACAGCGTCAAGGGGGTGCCGGCCACTCAGTCAGAAGCCGCACCAGATACCGTGATGCAGCCGGGCGAGGAAACCAAAGTCAGCGGATACACTGGTGGCAAGCAGAGACAAGGGCATCCAGCGGAGATAAACACCCAGCCGCTCCAATCAGTTACGATCTCCAGCCCCTCAGGGATCCGAAAGTGAAACCGAAAGTAATGGAGCGGCCACTGGCACAGATCCGCTGCCGCTGTTGTTCAATTACACCCCGGCTCCACAGGTCACCCTCGCACCAGGCACAGCCATCGATTGGGCCTCGAAAGTTCCAACCACCGTAGATCAGGATTCCCCGGTCCGATTCGGTTTCTGAAAGAAGGTCAACGTTCAGCCAGAGCTCGCCTTCTAGATTCCGTCAGCCAAGTCAGGATAAATTCCGAGGAGCCGCGAGGGTCCGGGGAGCCCTGTGCTCACGCGACCATCTTGGATGCGCGCTTGGCTCCTCCCCCCAGTTATTATGTTCTTATCCTTGTCGAACCATCTTTTAATTTTACCGAACAATGATTTCTTTTTCTTTTCCTCCGGTTGATAATACATTTTCGCCTTTACTACAACCCTCTAGTCCTTTCCGCAACTGTACGATCTTTTGTCCAATAACAGCGCGACTCACACTAACGCACCAATCCTGGAGCGTCTACGTCACCCTGTACTCCTTCCAATCCCTGCGCGGCTCACAACAACGCACCAATCCCAGCGCGAGCACTGTTCTAATCCACTGTCCAATCACAGCGTGGTTTGTCTCTGACTCCCTGACGTCAGTAGTCGCTGCAGTCACTGCTACTCTGTCTTCTGTCACTCGTCTACCCCTCCTTTACAAAGCCTTCTCAGTAGACTTCGTTTCAGATTCTACAAAATCTATTAGTTACAACATATAAACCTCTCCATTGTCTGCTTCGCTAACCACAGAATAGTAAAGGAAAGTCTTTTTCACAAGTATCCCGCTTCTCTCTAGAACAGCGCTTACTTCTGTTCCACTACGGAATTATTACTTTCGTTGACACAGTAGCACATTCCTCTACTCTGCCCTTCTAGCATGCATCCATTAACTGTTTCCTCCAGGAATGCTCCAGAGTCTTACAATCAATTAAATGCTCCTACATTCACGCACTTTCACACTAGAAAATGTAGCACATCCACACAGAATCCTGCCTTTCCCGAGAACAGCGAACAATCTGTCCCACTACAGAATTATAACACACGTTAACCAAGCAGCTCTTACCTCTGCCCAGTCCTTCAGACAAGCTCAGAGAATACCTATTACTACTCCAGCAGTAAGCTTTAACGGCGAACCTTACGGATCCCTGGGACTTAAGACCAGAGTTTCACAGATAACCTTCGCTACCATACACACTCCTTTTATACTGAAAATATGTCTCTAATAGTAACACCCGGCGATGTCACTGATTCCGAACCCAGACAATGTGATGCGCAACTTCAATTGTCACACGTTTTTCCCCGCATACATACAGGGCCAACAATCCCGTCTTTCCCGAGAGCAGCACTCACTTCCCTCTGCCCTACTACGGAACCGTCACCAGCTTCCTACGTTCCAGAAGCCGTACACACTACATAGAACTCAATACGACGACTTCAACATATAGTATTAGTACATATACCAACATCAATCAATAAATCAATGAATCCAAAAGCCTATGTACAAGCAATCTATCAGATCAATACAATAATCTCTACCATCATACTGCTACCAGGAATTATCTAGCCGTCTGCAACACAAAGAAGCATTAAAGCACGTTATTTTAAAGCGCAAACACGAAACAAATAGCACTTCTGCAACACTTATTTAATTAATTTGCTCACCAATTTAGTTCACGTATTAATAAAGCAACATAAATGCATTCCCACGTGTAATTCTTTCATTAGTAATGTTGATTAATCAGAATACTTTAACAAAATTAATAATTATCAATTAATTATCAGTAATTTTAATCATGACATATAACATAAACTGGAGTTTAAATCTCAATAAATTTTCAATAGAAAACCCTGCTCCAGCAGATCAACTAACTTGCTACTGGGAACTAATGCCAAGCAGATCTAGGTCTAAAGACATATGGTCTCCCCTTGTGAGCTGGTTGGCGGATTGCGGGGCAGACCTTCAGGGGAGTAGTGCTGCCTGAGGGTTACTCAGCTAAACTGGTCTATTAGTTCTTACTATATTTCTGTACAGTTGGGGATATGCCTATTGCTATAGGAAGTTGTCCAATGCAGGTGGGTTTGGGGACCTGTGCAACAATGGTACGCTCCACGAGCACCAGTGATGTCGTCAAGTGAGCAGATATTTAGTTGTTAAAGTGTGGACATGAGAGGTGGGGTAGTAGGGTGGGGGGGAGGTATAAATGTTTTAACTGTTGGACACAGGTTCGTACACTTTGGATATTCCATGCAGACTTTCCCACAACAAATGCAATTTTAACACGCAATGTCTTAAATTGCTGCTGGGCCTTTGGGTTGTTGGTGTAACAGCTGTGTAATACCATTTCTACTGTAAGTCATCCTTCGCTGCCGGCCTCAGGGATGTAGGCACATAGTTATGTACAACGTGCTACCTGCAATAAAGTTCTTTTTTTTAATTTAACCCATTCGCTGCCAGGCCTTTTCCTCCTCCTGCGCCACGCCCTTTTTTGGCTATTTGGGTTAGTGTGCGCTGAGGCCCCTGTAACTTTTTGACCACATAAGGTATCCATGCCAAATTTGCGTCCTTTTCTTCCAACATCATGGGGCTTCTGAAGGTACTCGGGGTTTGTGGATTCCCCTGGAGGGGTCACAGAAATGAGCCAAAATACAGCAAAATTTAGGTTTTTTGGGGGGAAAATGGGAAAAACGGGCTGCAAATGAAAGCTTCTGGGTTTTTCCCTGCAAGTGTTATCAAAAAAGGGATTGTGGGGCTGAAATCACCATTTTCCCAGCTTTTAGGGGATACCAGACTTTTGTCAGAAACCCAACATTTTTTACACAGTTTTGGCATTTTTCTGGGACATAGCCTATTTTTGCTAATTTTTGTGCTTTCGACCTCCTTCCAGTTAATGGTAGAAATGGGTACAAAAGCAATAATGGATCCTGGAAAGCTATACATTTTAGGGAATCTGAATTCAGCAAGGGGTCATTTGTGTAGATCCATCAAGGTTTTTTTTATAGAAACTAACAGTTAAATATAGGATAAATTGAAAATTTGTTGAATAAAAAAGCGTTTTGTGTCAACGTTTTCACCTGTAACTTCTTCTAATTATGACAGCTCTTTGAAAGCAATATACCGTTACATCCGCTGGACATTACTCGTTGTGGAGATATATAGGACTTGTAGGTTCACCAAGAACCCGACGAACCCAGAGCCAAAAACTGAGCAGCAACTTGCAATGGTTTTTTATTATGTACCGGGTATGTAGTAATTATTCTGTAAAAATGTGTACATGGAAAAATCGGTATGAAAGACACCTATGTATTTCTGAGATGGGAACAAAATATAGAGTTTATAAACAGTAGATATTTGCACATTTCTGAAATTGGGAATACTCATACTAGCATGAGAATTATCAGTCATTTTTTAGAATGACTTCTTTTTTACACAATGTCTTTCATTTGGAAGGCAGAAATGTATCGAAAGTCAATAGGTAATAACAGTTCCTTTACACATCTGAATTACCCTAAGTCTCCCGATAAAAACGGTACCTCACTTGTAGGGGTAGGCATAGTTCCCACGACAGGAAATGGCTCAAAACCCAACGTGAACACACCACATTTTCACAATGCAAAATTACCCTTTTTTTTAGCAAAGTGCCTTGCTGTAGTTTTTTAACCCTAGCTCTGCCGGTACCTAGGGAAACTTAACAAACCTATACATTTTTAAAAACTAGACACCCAGGGGAATCCAGGATAGGGTGACTTGACTGCCTCCCACCAGCTTCTGTTACCCAGAATCCCTTGCAAACCTAAAACAATTGCCAAAAAAACACTTTTCCCCCACATTTATGTGGTGAAAAGTTCTGGAATCTGCGTGGATCCACAAATTTCCACCCACCCCGCGTTCCCCAAAGTCTTCCGTGAAAAATGGTACCTCACTTGTGTGGGTCAGCCTAGTGCCCGCGACAGGAAACCGCGCAAAACGTAACATGGACACACCTCAATTTTGTAGCGCAAAATGACCCTTTTTTGGCAAAGTGCCTAGCTGTAGTCCTTGAGCCATAGCTCTGCCGGCACCTAGGGAAACCTAGCAAACCTATACATTTTTGAAAACTAGACACCGAGGGGAATCCAGGATGGAGTGACTTTTTAGCAAAGTGCCTTGCTGTAGTTTTTTAACCCTAGCTCTGCCGGTACCTAGGGAAACTTAACAAACCTATACATTTTTAAAAACTAGACACCCAGGGGAATCCAGGATAGGGTGACTTGACTGCCTCCCACCAGGTTCTGTTACCCAGAATTCCTTGCAAACCTAAAACATTGCCAAAAAAAACACATTTTCCCCACATTTCTCTGGTGGAAAGTTCTGGAATCTGCGTGGATCCACAAATTTCCACCCACCCCGCGTTCCCTAAAGTCTTCCGAGAAAAATGGTACCTCACTTGTGTGGGTCGGCCTAGTGCCCGTGACAGGAAACGGCGCAAAACGTAACGTGGACACACCTCAATTTCGCTGTGAAAAATTACCCTTTTTTGGCAAAGTGCCTAGCTGTAGTTTTTGAACCATAGCTCTGACGGCACCTAGGGAAACCTAGCAAGCATATACATTTTTGAAAACTAGACACCCAGGGGATTCTAAGATGGGGTGACTTGACTGCCTCCCACCAGGTTCTGTTACCCAGACTTCCTTGCAAACCTAAAAAATTGCCAAAAAAAACACATTTTCCCCACATTTCTGTGGTGGAAAGTTCTGGAATCTGCATGGATCCACAAATTTCCACCCACCCCGTGTCCCCCAAAGTCTTCCGAGAAAAATGGTACCTCACTTGTGCGGGTCAGCCTTGTGCCCGCGACAGGAAACTGCGCAAAACGCATCGTGGACACACCTCAATTTCGCAGTGAAAAATGAACTTTTTTTGGCAAAGTGCCTAGCTGTAGTTTTTGAACCCTAGCTCTGCCAGCACCTAGGGAAACCTACTAAACCCACACATTTCTGAAAACTAGACACCCTGGGGATTCCAGGGAGGTATGGCTTGTGTGGATCCCCCAAAGTTTCCTTACCCAGAATGCCCTGCAAACCTCAAATTTAGCTGAAAAAATCACCTTTTTCACACATTTTTGTGTGGGAAAGTTGTGGCATCACCGGCTGACACAAATTTCCTACCACCCAGCGTTCCCCCGGGTCTCCCGATAAAAACGGTGCCTCACTCGTGTGGGAGGCCCAAGTACCCATGACAGGCAAGGGCCCAAAACGTTTTGAGGCGACATGAAAATTGCCTACCTGAAAATGACCGCCCGGTGCTCGGCGGCCACCTAGGGAAACCTACCAAACCCACACATTTCTGAAAACTAGACACCCGGGGGATTCCAAGGAGGTATGGCTTGCGTGGATACCCCAAGGTTTCCTTACCCAGAATGCCCTGCAAACCTCAAATTTAGCTGAAAAAAATCACCTTTTTCACACATTTTTGTGTGGGAAAGTTGTGGCATCACCGGGCTGACACAAATTCCCCACCATGCAGCGTTCCCCCGGGTCTCCCGATAAAAACGGTGCCTCACTCGTGTGGGAGGCTCAAGTACCCGCGACAGGCAAGGGTCCAAAACGTAGTGCGCCTCAACAGGCAAGGGTCCTAAACGTAGTGCACCTCACTACGTTTTGGACCCTTGCCCGTGGCGGGTCCTTAGGCCTCCCACACGAGTGAGGCACCGTTTTTATCGGGAAACGTTGGGGGATCCACACAAGCCATACCTCCCTGGAATCCCCCAGGTGTCTAGTTTTCAGAAATGTGTGGGTTTGGTAGGTTTCCCTAGGTGGCCGCCGAGCACCGGGCCAAAACCAGGTCGTTTTGAGATGGGCAATTTTCATGTCGCCTCACTACGTTGTGGGCCCTTGCCTGTAGCAGGTACTTGGGCCTCCCACACGAGTGAGGCACCGTTTTTATCGGGAGACCCGGGGGAACGCTGGGTGGGTGGAATTTTGTGGACCCGCGCAGATTCCAGAACTTTCCACCATAGAAATGTCAGGAAAATTTGTTATTTTGGACACATTTTTAGGTTTGCAATGGATTCTGGGTAACAGAACCTGGTGAGAGCCAGTCAAGTCACCCTATCCTGGAATCCCCTCAGTGTCTAGTTTTAAAAAATGTACAGGTTTGCTAGGTTTGCCTACGTGCCAACTGCGCTAGGGCCCAAAATCCACAGGTATGCACATTGCTAAAAAGAAGCCGGAGCCCAGTGGGCTTTCTGCCGCCCTGGGGGGGGAATCGGGGAAGGGGGTTTCATCCCGATATGCCCCTAAAGGGGCAGAAAGACTGTGGATATTTTTTGCAGGGGTGGGGGCATTGGTATGACCATTTTGGGCCACCCCCACCCCCACCCCCACGCTTAAAAAAAAGCCTGCGTACTCGCTGGCGCCTAGTGGGCTTTCTGCCCCCCCAGGGGGCAGATCAGGGGCCGCTTCAGCCCACTACCCTCCCAGGGGGGCGGAAAGACTGGAGTTTCTCTGGGGGTGGGGTGGGGGTATTGTCATGCCCATTTTGGGGAGCCCTTACCCCTACACTAATAAAACAAAAAAATCCATGGTCTCTAGTGGGCTTTCTGCGCCCCCCAGGGGGGGCCAGATTGGGAGCTACAGCTCCCATCTGCCTCCTGGGGGGCAGAAAGACTGTCATTTTTGTGGGGGGGGGAGGGTTGGGGCATTGGCGTGCCCTTTTCGGGCTGCCTCCACCCAAAATAAAATCCATCACCCTAAAGAAAATTGCGCGAAAAAAATCCCTGTCGTCAAGTGGGCTTTCCGCACCCCCCCCGAAGGGGCAGATTCGGGGCCAATGCCCCATCTGCCCCACGGGGGGGCAGAAAGACTGTAATAATTGGGGGGGCATGGGCCTGCCCGTTTTGGGCAGCCCCCACCCTAAAAAAAAACTAAAAACTAATCCCTGGTATTCAGTGGGCTTTCTGCCCCTCCGAAGGGGAATATTAGGGGCCAATGCCCCATCTGCTCCCCGGGGGGGCAGAAAGACTGTAGTAATTGGGGGGTGGGGTGGGGGCATGGGCCTGCCCGTTTTGGGCAGCCCCCACCTCTATTTATTTTGTTTTTTTTAATTCCCTGTTGTCTAGTGGGCTTTGCGCCCCCCCCCCCGGGGGGCAGATTGGGGGCCGATGCCCCATCTGCCCTCAAGGGGGAAAGAAAGGCTGTAATGGTGGCGGGTGGGTGGGGGCATTGGCGTGCCCGTTTCGGGCAGCCCCCACCCCTATTTTTATTTATTTTTAAATTCCCTGGTTTCTAGTGGGCTTTTTGCCCCCCCGGGGGGGCAGATTGGGGGATAATGCCCCCATCTGCCCCCCAGGGGGGGCAAAAAGACTAAATTGCGCCATAATAACCAGCGGGGAGCAAAGGCCCTTGCCCAAGGGGCCGCTGCCCCCTCCCTGGTGTCTAGTGGGTGGATCCCTGCTTGGGGATCGCCCTCCTGTGGCGATCCCCAAGCAGGGATCCACTGGGGAGGGGAGTTTGTCCCCTTTCCAACGATACCTCTCCCGTCTTTCTACGTGCTCAGGGGGCTGAGATAGCCCCCTGAGCACGTAGAAAGTGAAACTGAAATGAGCCTCTTGGCTCATTTCAGTTTCACTTTCACTGTAATGACGTCGGCGCGATGTGCGCGCCGATCGTCATTACAGTGAAAGGGGGGTGGGCCTCGGGAGCTGGGGAAGCTCTTCCCCAGCTCCCGAGGCTATTTTTAATTAAAGGGAATCCCTCTGGTGCCCGCACTAGAGGGATTCCCCAGGGAATGCCTCATGATGAGCTAGACTCGTCATGGGCACAGCGCGACTGTGCTCCATGACGAGTCCAGCTCGTCATGGGCACTGGAGGGGTTAAAAAAACAAAAAAACATTTGCTTTAAAGGCTCTTGGTACATGTAATAACCCTTCACTAGGGGGTTATACGTAATTTTAATGTGCCAGGTGGGTGCAAGCCAATGTTGCCATGTTTATAGGGAGGGTTCACATACACTTCAGCACTAGTCAGCAGTTGTTAAGTGCACAGAGCCCTAAGTCCTACAAAAATGAGATTGGCAAAGAGGTTAGAGGAAGACCATCCTATGGCTGACAGATCTAACACCTTTATTCTCAGGCTTACCAGAGTGACTCTAAGGATCATTTGTCTGAAGTTTTCCATGTTTAAAAAAGTGAGCACACACACTTTAGCACTGGTTAATGCATAGATTCCAAAAGCCAACAATAACAAATTTCAGCAGATGAGAGTGGACAAGTCAAAAGGTTTGTGGGAAGGCCACACCAAAGGTTGTCAGGTCAGCAGTCCTTTTGATACAGAGGGCTGTTGAATAGTTTTCCAGAAGACTGCTATTTGGTGGGAGTGAAGAGTGTGAAAGGTGTTTTAGAAATGAGTCTGCCTTTTTATCCCTTACTGATCACTGTGAGGTGTCACTATTGATAGTCAGCTGCAGACTACTTCTACCTCTTTGTGTGTCTGCTATGGGAACTGCAGCCTGGAGGTGACCCTACTTTGAAAAGCATCACCTTAGACAAAGGCTTAGTCAAGAACCCAGCTTGAAATGGACACATGAAAGGAGAACCAAACAGGTTCTGTAAGGCCAGATATAGAATACACATGCTCTGTCTGCCATCCCTGATTAAAAGTGAAAGCTGCTGACCAACTTGTTCCAGTTCCATGTTCAACTTGTTATAAACAATATTAGGTCTGACCCGGAGAGCAGTAAACCACACTTCTTTTCAAGACTCATGGAGGTTGTTTAGGGCTTTTTAAAAAAAAAAAAACTCCCAGTACAGTTCCGGTTAACAATCCATGAACTGATTAGTCGTTACTGCTCGACTTTAAAAAGATTCATCAATAACCACCTCAAATACACATCCCACCCTGGTCAAAATTAATGTGTATACAAAACTCAGAGTATGAGAAAAGTTTAGGAAAAATGTGTGGAAAGGCTAGAAAGCAACTCACGTGCGCAAACCCACAGGATTGCTGGATGATACTCGCCAGTATGCCCACGTTCTCATCGGTCACTTTCTAGCCACAGCAAAAAATAAATAACGCAAAAGAGGTGTGTGTGAGAATTCTTTAGAGGTGAAAAGTCAAACAACATAAATAAGTGGGTGACAGACAACACTGAAATTCTGTAGCTCTCTGTGTTTTCTCAACCCCAACCGTGCAGAGAAGACTATTCTCAAGTTAAAAATGAGGTATCACTCACATACAGCACCCCCCTACAGGTGTCCTGCCACCGTTCAGTGAGTCGGCGGACGCCGCCACAGCATCGCCGAGGTGGCAAATATGGCTTGGCTGCCTAGAAAACTACTTCATTGTCACCAGAGAGACGAGCTAGGCCGTCAAGCGCTCTCTGCTTCTCCACTATGCAGGGTGGAAATATGCCTGCTTTTCAAACATCTTCCCAACACTGGACTCCCTGACGATTATGCAGCAGCAGTGACCGCAATAAATGCGCATTTTGACCCTCGAATGAACCCAGACTTTGAGCACTTCAAGTTAAGGCAAGCGAAGCAAAGAGAGGGTGAGTCAGTAGATTCCTTCCACGCACGACTGAGGGAACTCGCAGGCAGTTATCTCGTGGTAGACAGAGCAGCAGAGGAGAGCAGAGCACAACTGATCCTAGGGATCTGCAGCAAGGTCCTGCGAGGCCTCATCCTAAGGCAGCTGAACATTCCGATGAATGACATATTTGTGTTAGCACACTCCCATGACCTCTCGGCGGCACGTGCGGAAGAAATGGACCTGGCACTGATGCGCAACCCAGAAAAGTCTCGACCGTCAGGGCTGAGCGAGCTGACGCCGTCAGAGGGCACGACAAACCTACCAGACCAAGAGACCGCCGACCCCAAGGCGCCAATGTGGATACTGCAGGTATGAATAACACCCACCTCAACAGTGCCCAACCCAGAGGAAGACGTGCACCAACTGTGGCATCTCAAACCATTTTGTGTCGGTCTGCAGAAAGAAGACGCAGCAAAAAAAGGGAGACGGCCCAAGCCAATGCGGAAACTGGATCATCAGCTGTCGAGCAGATCACTGTCATCCATGCCAGGACAGAGTAAGACGGAAAACCATCCACCAGGCGGACGACACCTCCTCGGATGAAGAAGGTGAAACGTACCTGGTCTCATTCACCCAAGCAGTGAAACGAAGCAGGCGGCCCCAGTCCGAGGCACGATACGGATAGCCGGGTAGGACGTCAATGCAGTGATCTGCACGGGTGCATCAGTCACTGTCATGGGGATCCAACAATACAACAAGCTCAAGCCCTGACCAGAACTCCGACCAACCAAAACGAAAATCTTTGCTTATGGAAGTGACTCACCGCTGACCCTCGGAGACAAAATGACTGTACCGGTATGGTCAGAAGATATCGAAATTACAATTGACATCCATGTCATCAACCAGGATAACAGCCACGCAGTTGAGGATCTAGGACTCCTAAAGTTTGCCAGAAGCGTGAAAGTGGAGTAGACCAAATAACTGGTTGACCAGTTTGAGAACCTGTTCAAGGGGCTAGGGCGAATCAAGATAGCCCCAGTCAAACTACATATAGACGTAACCCTCAAGCCAACTGCGCTGAAACACATGAGAATTCCCTTCCACCTCCGGCCGCTGGTGGAAGAAGAGCTGCAGAAGCTGGAAGATCAAGGGGTTATAGAAAAGGTCTCGGGGCCCACGCCTTGGGTATCACCCATGGTGATCACTGAAAAGCCCCGCCAGCCGGGGGAAGATAAGACTCTGTATCAACATGCACCTTCCCAACAAGGCCATTCAGCGCGAACGCCACATCACACCGACCATGGATGATATTGTAGCCGATCTGAATGGGGCGAGGTGGTTTTTTAAACTAGACCTGAACGCTGGCTACCACCAGCTGGTGCTTGCCAAACAAAGTCGCTATATCACTACGTTCAGCACCCATCTTGGACTCCGGAGGTACAAACGCCTACATTTCAGCATATCATCTGCAGCTGAAATTTTCCAGAATACCATCAAATAGAACCTGGTCGGGCTGCCTGGCGTATTAATTGTGAGTGACGATATCCTCAACCACTCGCAAACAGCGGAAGAACACTACAGACACTTGAGATCTACCCTGCAGCGGCTTCAGGATCACGGAGTCACCCTACACTGGGAGAAGTGCCTACTATTCCAGCAGCGAATAGAATTCTTTGGCTACACATTCACGCAAGAAGGGATCCAGGTCGATCCCCGGAAGCCGCAGGCCATCAAGGACGTGCCCGCAACACTGACAGTGGCAGAAATCCACAGCTTCCTGGAGATGGCCACATACTCTGGTCGCTTCATCCCAGACCTGGCCACCATCGCAGAACCCCTCCGGAACCTCACACGAGCAGACAGTGAATGGCAGTGGGGACCAGCGGAAGAAGCAGCATTCCACGGTGGCAAAAATGCCCTCCCAACCATACCACACTCGTTTATTTCAGCCCCACTGAGCGAACTGAGATATTGGTGGATGCCAGCCCCGTAGGCCTTGGAGCCGTCCTCACGCAGGAGCAAGAACCCGGACGGTGGGCAGCCCTAGCCTATGCCAGTAAAGTGCTCTCCCCAACTGAAAAGTGATAAGCCTTAATTGAGAGGGAGGCCCGCGCCATCCGATGGGCGTGTCAGCACTTCTATTTATAAATATGCGGATACCCGTTCAAAATCGTCAGGGACCACCAACCACTAGTGCCATTATTCAAAGGCTCGGCGCCCCATCCGCCACCATAAATTGAACGGTGGGCTATTGGGCTCCAACAATATGAGATGGACATTGCATATCGGCCGGGTGCCAAGAACCCTGCTGATTTCCTCTCAAGGCACCCTGCCGCAGAGGAAGCCACGAGAGAAGGAGCTGAAACTGACCCCGCTGAGGCCCACCTGAACATGATCTCGACGCTCACATGTCCCCGAGCACTGGCACTTGAAGAGGTCACGGCAGCAGCAGATGCCGACCCAGTCATTGCAAAAGTACGAGCGATCGTCCAAGGGGGGCACTGGCATCGGTTTCTGCAATCGGCCAACAAATGGACTGGTCCAGAGAAGGAAAGCCTGATACACATGTGGCGAGTCAGGAACAAACTGAGCGTCACCCAGGGAGGAATGCTGCTGAGACGATTGAGGATCGTCATCTCAGCATCTCTCCAAGCACGAGCGATGCAACTTGCCCATGGGGAGCATCGAGGGGTGGAAAAGATGAAAGCCCGTATGCGGGAGAAGGTCTGGTTCCCAGGAATGGATGTCCGAGTTGAAGAGACCATCCGGAAGTGCCCGTCTTGTCAGCTGACGAGTGGCCCCGAGAGGCCCTTGCCCATTTGCACCGAAGAACATGTAAGGCATCCCTGGGAGAAGCTGAGTGTGGACTCTGGAGCTTCCCGGATGGCAGAGCTACCCTTGCTCTGATTGATAGCTACTCAAAGTACCCTGTCGTAGAGGTGGTCAACTCGGCGGCCTTCTCCCATGTCGGCCCTGTGCTGGAGAAGATCTTCGCCATGTTTGGGTGCCAAGAAGAGCTCCGGAGTGACAATGGACCCCCATTCAAGGGGCATAAATTCCAGGAATTCCTCCAACGCCACGGCGTCCGGCACAGGCACATCACCCCGCAATGACCCCAAGCAAACTGCGAAATCTAACGCTTTATGAGAACAATCAACAAGGTCCTTCGCATTGCCGCCGCAGAGCAAGCCGACCCCGAACAGCACCTGCAGAAATTCCTGCAGGAGTACCGAAGCACTTGGGGTCCCTGGGGCCATAATTGGCCTGAGGAGGGGGGCTACGTGGTCCCCCTCCGCATAATAAAAAAAAAAACAAGGCTGCCAGGCCCAAGGGGGATGGAGTCCCTGGGGCAAAAGTGGGCCAGGGAAGGGGGTCACGCAGCCCTCCTCCCAAAAAAGCGAAGAAAAGAAACCGGCAAATCGCCAGAGGCCCCGCCCCTTCCCTGCACCACTGTGGAAACGTGCCCTGTGGCGCATTTTAAGGTGGGGCATTAGTTCCCCTTGAATCCTGAGAGTCCCCGGGGGTTATCTAGCCCTCCAGTAAGTGCCACAGGGCTGCGTTGCAGAGAGGTGGTCCGAGGCCACGCCCCTTTTTACACCTCTCTGGAACACAGCTCTGTGGCGCTTACTGGAGGTACCTGGTGAGCTAGTTGGCCCCCAGGGACCCTCAGGATTCAAGGGGACTTAATCCCCCAACTTAAACCGCGCCACAGGGCGCGTTTGCACACTTGTCACATCAGGCCCCAACCCCTCCCTTCACCACTGTGCAAACGCGCCCCGTGGCGCGTTTTAAGTTGAGGGGATTAATTCCTCTTCAATCCTGAGGTACCTGGGGGCCAACTAGCCCACCAGGTACCTCCAGTAAGCGCCACAGAGTTGCGTTGCAGAAAGGTGTAAACAGGGGTGTCGCCTCTGACCACCTCTCTGCAAAGCAGCGCTGTGGCGCTTACTGGAGGTAGCTGGTGGGCTAGTTGGCCTCCAGGGACCCTCAGGATTCAAGGGGACCTAATCCCCCAACTTACAACGTACTAGGGGGTGCGTTTGCACTGTGGTGCAGGGAGGGGACGGGGCCTGATATAAGAAGTTAGCAATCCTGCTGTGTGGGACTTACTGGTGGTAATAAAAGGGGTAGTTGGCCCCCAAGGATGATGTTGGGGGCTAACTACTCCTCCTGTTAGCTCCAGTAAATCCCACACAGTGGGATTGCTAAGAGGTGTTTCGGAGGCCACGCTCACCTTTCTCAACCACTCTGGAAACACGACTGGTATGTTATAGTTAGAAATTAGCATTTAAAAAACCTTTGAAAGTCACAGAAAAAAACATAGGTTTCAGGGACGTTCTAGTTAAAAATTAGCATTTAAAAAACCTTAGAAATTCACTGGAAAAAAACATAGGTTTCAGGGAAGTTATAGTTAGGTGGACATTTCACTCCTACAAAACCATAGAAATGTGGCCGTTATAGTTAGTTCAGTTAACTATAACTCGCGCCCCCGCAATGCACTGCTGATGACGTCACATATTACATCATTCATGATATCTCAAATGACAGCACTGATGAGATCATCCACGTGAAAATCTGATGCACCTCCTCACACTCTAATATAACCTTTGATCCACCCACTGTAAAACACAGACTACCATTTTCAAAACCATTTACACACCAATACCTTTTACTGCATATGCACTCACTGATTCATACTGTTACTTTTTTTTTTTACTTTTACTCATACATGCAGTCACTCATCAATACAACACTATCATATGCACTCATACACCTATACAGACTCTCACACACCGCTACTCATCCATGGAGTTACTCACACACCTAGACAGTCATGCAAAGAATCAATTACACTTCCATTTACTCACCTATACAGTTATACACACACCACTTCACTTATTCATACAGATACTAACGCATACTTACTCTCTTATACAATCACTGACACAAGTACACACTCATCCATACAGCCACTCTCACAATCACTGACTCTCACGTATAGACATTTCTATACTCTAACTCACACATACACTGCCTTTTACATATGTAGTTACTTGGACATGTACCACTGAGACAGCCATTCACTCATCAACACACCCATACACACACTCACCCACCCATACAGCTGTTTCCACATGCACTCTTGAACCCATACACCCAGTGAATCAACCACTCACACATCTATTCACATAGTCACACACCACCCACACACACACACGCACACACACACACACACACACAGTCTCCCAGACAAATACTCAGTCAACCAATCAATAACCCAAATAGACACTCATGTAACTACTGACCAACCCATGCAGCAGCTTACACAACAGACAGAATGATACAGACATTCACACAGTTTAGTCACTAACCCATGCATTCAGTAAGCCACATTTAATCACTCACTTATACAGTCAGTCACACACATACTAAATCCTCCATCCAGACACTTATACACCCACTCATTCTTCAATACACCTTGGCATATATATAAAACATATTTAAACTTTACAGAAACACACAGTCACTGGATGATGGCATCAGTGATGTCATTTGAAATGTCATCAATGATGTCACTGACCATGTCATGAATGATGTAATATGTGACGTCATCAGCAGTGCATTGCGGGGGCGCGAGTTATAGTTAGCTGAACTAACTATAACGGCTGAATTTCTATGGTTTTGTTCGAGTGAAATGTCCAACTAACTATAACGTCCCTGAAACCTATGGTTTTTTCAGTGAATTTCTAAGGTTTTTTAAATGCTAATTTCTAACTTTAACGTGCCTGAAACCTATGATTTTTCTTTAGTGAATATATATATATATATATATATATATATTAATTATCTACTGGCGGTCGCCAGTAGATAGTTATAGTTAGGACCGAGTTCCCATAGGAAATCTGAAAATTCTATTTTGAATAACTTTGGTGCCGCTTGACTTATCTTCGTGACATTTTCAAAACTAATGGGGCGCTCCGCTCAGCTCCTACCCTGAAAGTCTCGGGGTGATTCATCAAGCGGGGGCTGAGAAAAAAGGGGGTCCCAAAACGCGTTTTCCCCATGCATTTTCCCATAGGACCTTTAGTCGAAGGTGCAGCCCGAACAGCTGAACAGAATTACTTGAAATTTGGCAAAGAGGTAGTCCTCAGGTCAGGCATGTGCCTTTTGCAGATATGGTGTCAATCTGTTCAGTAGTTCCTGAGAAAATCAACAGTAAAATCACATATATATCTGGGCGGAGCCTAACCACACATCTCATCGTGAGATCTGATTGGCTGTCAGCACTTCATCCAAGAAGTGTTGGCAGCCATCTTGGGACCAATATACATGATAGCACCTCATTAAAAGGCATTGCAGTTAATAGAAGGTTTTAAGACTTTAGTTACATTATAAATCATTTGTTGATGGTACCATACTCATTTTAGGAATTGTGGTGTGTTCTAAGGTGATTTTACCATGTGAAAAAGCCTTCTGCTGTGATATCATGAATCATGTTTGAGAGAAAACTATTTTCTCATGCTTTTCCCACAGAGGTTTGGAAGGTGATCTATAAGCTAACTGAGAGCATATTTTCTGTAAATTCACATTATCTTTCTCAGTCATGTGAGATTGAAGTCTGACATTCTCAGTAAAACATGTAGATCCAACAAGGGCAGAGACTGTCAGTTGATTCCTTTGTGTTCTACTGCAGCTTCCCAGAGTGTTCTAAAGAACAACTAGAGCGCTAAGTTGGGGAAATAATTCCCCTTCAATCCTGAGGGACCCTGGGGGACAACTAGCCCACCAGGTGCTTCCAGTAAGCACCACTCCGCTGCATTGCAGAGAGGTGGTCTAGGCCGTGCCCCTTTTTACATCTCTCTGCAACGCAGCTCTGTGGCGCTTACTGGAGGTACCTAGTGGTCTAGTTGGACCCTAGGGACCCTCAGGATTCAAGGGGACTTAATCTCCAAACTTAAAACGGCCACAGGGCGTGTTTACACAGTGGGGAAGTGAGGGGACGGGGCCTGTGGTGACGTGTCCAAACACGCCCTATGGCGCGTTTTAAGAGGTAGTTTTTATCCCCTGCCCTATTATATACTAGGGGCTTACAGAGGAGGTCATGCTGATCACAGGGGGACCCCAACGCATAGTGTTCCCTAGTGTATGTAGGTGTTTTCACTGTATTCTGAGTGTCTTTTAACATAGCACAGGCTCTAGGACTGGTTAGTCAGACTCAGTTACCACCAGTATCCGTCTGAAAAAGTTGAGGGTACAGGATGATTTTGCAACAAGGCTTCTTTCTGCTCTTCTGTTTGTTCTTTCTGCACGTTATCCTTCTTCCTGCACTTTTCTTTGTCTTTGAGGACTTCTGTTGCTTCTTTCTGCATTTCTTTTTTTTCTTTCTGTGCGTTTTTTCTTCTTTCTTCACATGTCCTATCTCTGTAGGCATAGTTAGAAATTAGCATTTAAAAAACCTTTGAAATTCACTGAAAAAACCATAGGTTTCAGGCGCGTTATAGTTAGGAATTAGCATTTAAAAAACCTTAGAAATTCACCGAAAAAAACATAGGTTTCAGGGGCGTTATAGTTAGCTGGACTTTTCACTCGTACAAAACCATTGAAATTCCCCCGTTATAGTTAGTTCAGCTAACTATAACTCGCGCGCCCGCAATGCACTGCTGATGACGTCACATATTACATCACTCATGACATGGTCAGTGACATCACTCATGACATCACTCATGACATCACTAATGACATCATCCTTGTGATAGAGTGGCAGACCTCCTCTTCCCCTAATATAACCTTTGATACACACATTCAGAAATAGAAACTACAATGTTCAAAACAATGGACATACCAATACCAGTTACAACAACCTTTTCAGTAATTCTAAGATCCACATACACATCCACTCATTCACCAACAGTCCTATACAGTCACTCATACATGTACTCACTCATCAAATGTACTCACCCACCTATACATCCTGTTACACAACGCCACTCATCCATAGAGTTACTCACACACATAGTCACTCATGCTAATAAAGAATCAAACATCCATTTACTTGCATATACAGTTATACACACACAACCACACTTACTTCTACAGAAACTTACACATACTTAGTTTTTTAAACAATCACTTATAGAAACACATACTTATTCATACAGGAACTCTTTCAATCTCTCACTCTCACATATACTCACTTATATACACCAATAGTCACATATACTAGTTTAAAACATATGTAGTTACTCATAAAGACACTACTGAGACAGTCTATCACTCACTAACACACCCATGCACACACTCATCCACCCATACAGTCCTGCACACATGCTGTCTTCAACACATGCAAACAGTGAGTCACTCATTCATGCAGCTATGCACTACATAATACCCCCACCGAACCATACAGACACTCAGACACTCATACTGATACTCAAAAAACCAACTAATAACCTTAATAGTCACTCATGTAGCTACTCACCAACCCATGCAGCCACTTATACACAAAGTGAGAGACTGATACAGATATTTACACATTTAAACATTACTCACTAAGCCATGTATTCACTAAGATACACTTAATCAGTCAGTTCTACAATCAATTTTTCAAAAACAAATCATCCATTTAGACACTTATATACCCAGTTATTCTTCCATCGACCTTGAGATATACATATATAAAACATATGTAATTTTCAGAAAAACACACATTCACTGGATGATGTCATCAGTGATGTCATTTGAGATGTCATCAGTGATGTCATGATTGATGTCACTGACCATGTCATGAGTGATGTAATATGTGACGTCATCAGCAGTGCATTGCGGGCGCGCGAGTTATAGTTAGCTGAACTAACTATAACTGGGGAATTTCAATGGTTTTGTACGAGTGAAAAGCCCAGCTAACTATAACGCCCCTGAAACCTATGGTTTTTTCAGTGAATTTCTAAGTTTTTTTTAAATGCTAATTCCTAACTATAACGTGCCTGAAAACTATGGTTTTTTCAGTGAATATATATATATATATATATATTACCTACTGGCGGTCGCCAGTAGGTAGTTATAGTTAGGACCACGTTTCCATAGGAAATCCGCAACATTCTATTTTGAATAACTTTGGCGCCGGTCGACGAAGCTTCGCGAATTTTTCAAAATAGGTGGGGCGCTACGCTACGCTCCTACCCTGAAAGTCTCGGGGGGATTCGTCAAGCGGGGGCTGAGATAAAAGGGGGGTCCCAAAACGCGTTTTTCCCATGCATTTTTCCATAGGACCTTTAGACAGGGCTACAGCCTGAACGGCTGAACAGAATTACTAGAAATTTGGCAGAGAGGTAGTCCTCAGGTCAAGGAAGTGCCTTTTGTAGGTTTGGTGTAAATCTGTTCAGTAGATTCTGAGAAAATAGCCTTTAAATCAATATATATATCTGAGCCAGCTTACGGTGCGCTTACGGTACGCTTACCGTACGCGTACGGTGGCGTGCGCGAGCGCGATTCTGATTGGCTCTTAGATCTTAGTAAACATTCGAATCGGCCGAAACCAGGAAGCGGCGGCCGCCATTTTCTCTCTCGCACTGAGAGTGATTTCTAAAATATAAAGCCCAAAAACATGTAAAGGGGCTGTTTAGACAGCTCCCACACACATAGCCATGTTGAGGGAGTCCCCAAAGATCCCCCAAGGCCAAAAACTGAATTTTTATTTTTTTGGTAATTTCGCCGATTACGCTTACCGTACGCGTACGGTAAAAAATTAAAAAAAAAAAAAATTATCCAAACTCTCTCCACCCCGTGTGCAATTGGTGCCCGCAGGGCACCAATTGTGCATGGCTTTTTAATGATGAGATAAACTAAAATATTTTTTAAAAAAAATAATAAAAAAAAAAATTATCCACACTCTCTCCACCCCGTGTGCAAATGGTGCCCGAAGGGCACCATTTGTGCATGGCTTATAAAATATACGAAAAATTAAAATATTGCCTTTCAAAACGAAGTGCATCATATGTCCTCCATGTGCGCACGGTGCGCGAAGCGCATTGTGCGTACATGGCCCATCTAGCGTAACGTGGGCACGCGGTGCGCGTAGCGCACCGCGTGCCCACCGTGCGTGCACGGCACTAACTGCGTAAAGTGGGCGCGCACGCCACGAATGGCGTAAAGTAACTTAGCATTTAAAAAACCGTACAAATTCACTGAAAAAACCATAGGTTTCACACACGTTATAGTTAGGAATTAGCATTTAAAAAACCTTGCAAATTCACTGAAAAAACCATAGGTTTCACACATGTTATAGTTAGCGGAAATTTTACTGATAAAAAACCAATGAAATTCTCCCGTTATAGTTAGTGCAGGCAACTATAACTCACGCGACCGCAATCTTCTGCTGATGACATATGTGTCTTTATGAAAAAAAAATATTTGTAATATATGTATAGCTAAAAATGTATGGAAGAAGACATGGGCAAATAAGTGTCTAAATACAGTATTAGCATCAGCAGAAGATTGCGGTCGCGTGAGTTATAGTTGCCTGCACTAACTATAACGGGGGAATTTCATTGGTTTTTTATCAGTAAAATTTCCGCTAACTATAACATGTGTGAAACCTATGGTTTTTTCAGTGAATTTATATATATATATATATATATATACACACATACACCTCTACAACAAGGTGAAGGATTTATTTTATTTATAAAGTTTTATATAGTGCGAACTTGACCCAAGAGGGTATCAGAGCGCTTTACATTTAGGATTGTTGCGTTAAAAGTTACATCAGTTATAAGAGCATAGTAAGGTACAGTACACAGAAACAATGTTGAGAGAATTCATAGGAGGGAGGGGAGGAAGGTGTCATAGCGGAGAGACGAGGAGGAACCGTGCCCAATGTCCGGCTGGGTAGGTGACGGTCGAGGGGGAAACCAAGGCAAATCTTCTCAATAGCTGTCTAGCAGCTCCACCGGGCATCAGCCATGTTGCTCAGGTCTCAGCGTTCAGGAAAACCACTTTTGAGTTAAATTAATTTGAGAAGTTTATATAGCGCTGGCTAGACCTGGAGGTATCAGAGCTCTTTGCCAGAGGATTGTTGCATTACAAGGAACACCTAAAAAGTTTTATATAGCGCTGGCTAGACCCGGAGGTATCAGAGCGCTTTACCAGAGGAACATTGCGTTACAAGTTACATCAGTTACAATAGCGTAGTAAAGTACAGTAAACAAAAAACAAAGTTGAGAGAATTTGTAGGAAAGGAGGGGAGGAAGGAGCCATAGTAGGGAGACGAGGAAGAACTGTGCCCAATGTCTGGCTTGGTAGGTGACGGTCGAGGGGAATACCAGGGCCAATCTCCTCAATAGCTGTCTGGCAGCTCCACCGGGCATCAGCCATGTTGCTCAGGTCTCACAGTGGTTGGTACACAGGGCTGATGTCAGGGATGAAATGGTTAACTTAATCTCAGCCAACGGCAATCGCTCAGGCCACATCATCTCAATCCATCGTTTTTACCCTGCCATGCCAGCTCATTTTCGACCCAGCCATATGAAAATCACTCTTCACCCTTCTCCAGTGGGAACAGTCCAGCCCGAACTGCAGAGCCAGGTCCTCCTTGAACTGGAATACAAGCACCCTAGGACTGTTTTTGCCCTTTATGGGCTCTACAGAAAGGCATAACTTGATTCCATTAGCACAATGAGCACGGGACCCATATCTGGGCATATGTCCTGTGCTGCAATTAGGGCATCAACAGCAACAACAACAAGGTGATGGATGAAATGTTTGAATTAATCTCAGCTACTGGCAATCTCTCAGGGCTGCATCCCAATCCATTGTTTTTCGCCCACCATGCCACCTCAGTTTGGACCCAGTCGTATGCAAATCAGTCTTGACTCTGCTCCAATGATAACAGTCCAGCCCTAATTGCAATTGCCAAGCCAGGTCCTCCCTGAACGGGAATACAAGCAACCTAAGACTGGTTTCAACTGCAAATATCAACAAGTAAGTCTAGATTTTCCATACCTATACAGTACATATAACTTCAAGGTACGTAGATGTGGAGTTAGGAATCCATACTTCCCTATATGCACTCACCTTTTGATATTTCGTCCTGCGATATTCTGTCCTCACTATTTTTACGTGACAATATTCTGGGAGTATATATTGAGTAGTGCAATTCTACCCAGAGATGATAGAACTTCACTTGGAGTCTAATCTGGGGGAGGAATTGTTTTCTGTGTGTTGGAATGCCTGGGGGGGTCCTGCCTGGAAGAATGGGAAAGGAGTGAGCCATCCCTGCAGGAAGATATGACTAATGATTTAGACAAGAGCAATAGACGTCAGTGCTGAGAGTCCATCCACCAGAGAATCATGAAGAGCGTGACTGGCGTGTTTCCAACTTGGAATTATCACTTATGCTAAAGCATAAAATTTGTAGCACATCCAAAGTGTGCCCAAGCGGGTCTGCCCTTGGGCCGTGCCATTGAAGCCGTGGCACTTGCCTATGTGTGCAGGAGTGGTGTTCGCTGCTGAAGAAGGGACCGACCCTAACTTGCGGCACTTGCTCATTTGGCTGATGTGACCCTCTGACATCGACTTACCACTTACCCACTTGTCCCCAAGTGGTCTGTGCTGTAGAAGAAAAAACACATATTCAGAATGGAGTAAGATTGCAGACCGCTCCAGCACTTCTCAATTCTGTGCCTGTACGTACCACACTGCAGGAGGTAAAGGCGGCTACTTTAAAGCCCCTGGAAGTGCACTGAAGCAACTTAGTATTTGCCTATGGTGATATCCCCAAACGCATCCACACGGATCCACCTATTGCTTCCTCAAACCAACTTAAAGCAACACAATTACCAACCCTGCACCTGAAAGAGGAATGTGTGGACACCTCATTCCAAGGAGGTCTGAATGACTAACTGCAAGTCTCATCCTTCCAAAAGGAGGTGCCCTGACTTTGACTGAAAGGCCCACTTGCTGCCGAAGCTGTCTGCCGAGAAAACAGCCATCGCCTAGGCCGCAAACTGCTGCTGCCTCCAGGACACTTCTGTGTGATCCACACTTACTCACTAGGAGAGAGACACCACCTGGCTTGAGCATACATACCAAACCTCCTCTCCAGCGAGGGAGGAACTGAGACTGAAGAGCAGGAGAATGATGCAATGCTTTGCAGAACAAGGGTGAGCGACTGAGTACTATTGCTAACTAAGATGGAGGGGTTTGGGGATTGGTGCTCCTTCACTACTACTTACACCAGAGCAACCCTGGATGAAAAAGGGGATAGCGTAAGGGGGCAGAGTGAGAAAGGGGGAAAGCCTAGCTGGAAGCAATAGCTTATGCCATTAGCCTAGGTATTTCATGCTTTATGTGTTAATGTGTAGTATTGAGTTTTATTATGTAATAAAGTACTTTAAAAAAAAAAAAAGATAAACACTAGGCTTGACATCCTGCTGTACCGCTACACTGCCCACACTGAGAAGCAGTAACTGCTCGCGACCACTACTGCTGAGAGCCAACAGCTGACTTGTACTTGGACAGACAGACCCCAGGATATCAAAGGCAAGCAACTTGACCCACATGGCTGTTTCCTAGAAGCCCCTGACTGCTCTATGGCACCCTGTATGGAATATAATAGGTAGCATTGTGAAGTGGAAGAGAGCTCACCTGTATCTCAGGGTTGTTTGACCACTATGCATCTTGATGTTCTTTCATTTGTGCCTGGAAGAAGAAGCAAAGTATTTGATGATGATGCCATTGATGCTCTTTGTGAAAAAGCTCAATCCAAGCTGTTCGGCTGACCATTTCATGTCAAAGGAGACCAACTGAGTACCATTATCTGTTATAATTTTATTAGGAAAACCTTCCTTTGAAAACGTTCTTTACATTAATTGAATGACTGACTTCTTGCTTAATGCTGTTCACAAACCCAACTTCTGGCCATTAAGTCTATTGATACAATGGCATACCTTCCACCATCTCCCAAAACACTCATGGGCCCAGTGACATTCAAGGTGACCTTTGTCCATGGAACCATGGAGCATTTATAGGTACAATGGGAGTTGGAATGGTGACCTGCGATTTATTGCTCAAAATACAAGGTCCACAGTCCCTTACAATCTCCACTATAGCTTTATCAATGCCAGGCCACCAAATATCCTCACACACTCAGCTTTTTATGGCTCACATTTCAATATGGCCATCATGAGCCAAATCTAAGACTTATCTCCGATATTGGCATGACCAAACAACCTGATTTACGTAAGAAACCATTCCCACATGTTAATTTAAAGGAAATTTGAGCATCTGATTTGGCGTCTTGCGATACATCTTTGATGCCGAGCTAACCTGACATTGTCATGTGTCCCTGTTAGGCCTAGTAAAAATCGTGCCATTTTTACATGCACATGGATATTTCCTAAAGTTGCCTTCAATTTTCACATTGACTTTTGACACACATTTGCATTTGTGACACTTTGGGTTAGTTTCCTGGAATCATCGACCTTGCTTACACGAATCAACTTCGCAGAACACTTTCGTATTGCTTTGGCATTGTGTACAAGGCCTACACGTATGTTAAGCAAATATGTTTGTTATTTACGGCCATATGGTTTCACAGCTATCTGTAGAATACAAACAATGGCCGCTTGTTCCCAACCCCAGTCAAAGACAAGGATTCTTTTTCCAATATATAAACATCTGTTTACAGGTATAATCAGAGGAGGCACTTCTGCTGACTTCAAGAGGTCTTTTCATGCTGAAGCTTTCACCCAGCAACTGACTGACATCTTCGTGAGTGGTACCCAGTTCGTGACCAAGCTGGGGTCCTATATTCTTAACCATCAGGTAATGGGGTTAGATCATCCAGTAAGGGGTTTCTTGGCAGAACATACACACACCCTGACATGAAGGTTAGGGTTTTGCATAGTAGATATATTATACTATATACTTGCATATATACGTTGTCTTGCACGATGGTGTAACTTTTTGCTCTGTTCACGGTCCTGACAATTATTATAACTTTCGTCTGCTTCTATTGATCATTGCAGCACATTTTCTCCATACAAGAATCACTTTGGTTCAATAAACATTGAAAACGGCCCTTTCTGTATTCCTTGTATATTTCTCTGAGCAAACAAGCTCACGAGTGTATGAGTGAAAGGTTCTAGGTCTGTCACCAAGCTTCCTGAGGGAACAGGGTCGTCCTGTTCAGTGGTCAACAGAACTGTCCGCTCCCCCTCTAGGTTTAGGGGGGCTTATGGTGGCACCTTGAACTAGCTGGCCGAAGGGACCAGGTATCCTGCAGGATTGTACGGAACCAGTCTGGCATCATCCCAGAGTCTATGTCGTCCACAAATGCACAGTTTCTACTGATTGATGGAAAATACACGGCATGGCGCCGCCAACGTTGGTTTGGCATGGATCAACTGAGTATTTCAATCATGCCTTCTCGGAGAACTCTACACACCTTTAAACTGGAGATGTCTGTGGTGGTAGGGAATATCCTCCTTGGCTGAGTAGATATACCTTATGTATTGGCTGTTGGTAATTCAAGGTTGAAAAGAATCTAATTCCCACTGTGTTAGCCGAACTCTGTAATTCATTTCTTGCATACATGGCACAAAACATCTCTGAGAACTGCAAATATGCAGTCACTCAGAAACTACTACAAAATAGTCTCACACTAGATGGTGGGGATATTACCTTCATGGTAGAGGCACACAAAGCATATAGAATGGAGGTGTTTTTTTTCTTGGGTTACATTCCCAGCTACAGATGATGTAACACGAGTATTTTACACATACGAAGAAGATGAAATACCAGCTGAATACACTCCATTTGAGGAAAAAAAGTTTCTCTCACTTACCAAGAACATATCAATTGGTTTAAAGGTGCCCTCCCACACACCATAGTAACCGTGAGGCTTGGCCCCCCCAACAATGAGTGTGTGACATGGCCTGTCCTAGCCGGATACACACCGCATCCCAGTATCAATAATTTGACCGCAGCCCAGCTGCCGGGATTACACAATAATCTAGTAACCTTGTTCATATGCGTTACACCGTTTGTGATGCGAACATTAACACTTACTCCTGCATGGGCTGTTCAAGCTGCACCATCACAATTGGTTACACCTGCCATTAGTCCACAAGCACTGAATGCAGTTATGGGAAAGGTACCCACCAAGAGGGAAGAAATTTCTTTTGGATTGCAAAAAAGCAAATCGGCTTAAAGCAGTATTCCCCATGCAGGCCCTCAGGAAAAACACAGAATATTGACAATTTGCTTGCCGATCGGGATGCTTACCCCTGTAGAGAACTGTGCTACTTGGAGTACGGTCTTTGCTGCAGTATATACAAGAATACACGGTACCTCTACATTGGCGGCTCTACCTGATGCATTGAAACAGGTCCAGAATGTGTATGGGGCAGCACCTGCCCTGGACTTCGGGATGAGACTGATGGGCAACTTTGTCGCAGTATCAATCATAATGTTGATCAACATTAAAGGGGAAGCAGCAGCGTTAGCCATACACAATGCCTAAGGGATTTGACTACCACACACAAGGAGCGCAAATTACCTAAAATTATCAAAGAAACCTATGCTACGCTTGGTAGAGATAATTTGGAGGGCAGAACTGGGAAACCACAATAAAAGACAAATTCTAAAAAGGAAACCTTCAACAAAGAAGAAGTGGGACAAAAAGAAGAACAGGGATAAAACTAAATTAGGGCGTGGGTCTCCTAAACAGGAAAGCACTGAGAAACATTATATCATGCGGAACCATGATAATATCAAACTGCCTGACAGGTATCAGGATACTGATGCACGTTCAGAAGAGGGCGGTCAGAGTGCAGATAAGAGGAGCATGTGAAACCAAGGAAGGACTCACAACGCTTGTCTTAATACATTAGTTAGCAAGAAGACAAGCTTAAAATATCTAAACCTCAATTCAGAAAGAAAAAGGTAGCTGGAGTTAAGGCCAGGCATGCCAAGGATATTGAATACTCTGCTTCTGAACGGGGAATGGGTATTAACAATGATGGACAGAGTGGCAAAGTCGCAACAGTTTGCCAGAACCTGATGGATTGTCTGGTGGGAGTAGCGCTGAGTGAGTGTATCACGTTGGAAACACCAGATATCAGGGTAAGCATTCCACATTGTTTATATGAAGTCCAACAATGGTTGGAGGGGGCCATACCCAGGTTCATTAATGCCATGTTTTGGGAGGGACTCGCACAAGGGTATGATTCTTCTGGATGAAAAGGTTTGGCCACCTGATTTCATAATGGATTGCCCAAATGATGAAACAGTGATTTTACCAGTTTTATTCCTGGATTAGTTAAACAGTCATACGCCAAGGAGTGTGAGCTCTAGCACTAGTTCCTCCGTTATACCTCAACCATATGAGGTGAGATTAAGATTTACCTTATCATGCCATTCCAGTGAGGACAACCCCACAACCACAAAGACAATATCCAGTAAAAAACAAAGCTAAACAACAAGTTAGGGAAATCCTACAACAACTTGAATACCAAGGTGTAATAGAAATTTGCACCACTTCAATGAATAATCTTTTGTTTCCGGTAATTAAACCAGATCATTCATATCTTGTAGTATTAGATTACAGACATTTAAACTCAGCTACTCGCACATTTGCAGTACAAAACGCACAGTGTCGCACTAATGAATAACATTGTGCGGAAGAAATACAAAACAACACTAGATATCTCAAATGGGTTTTTCTACCAAAATATAGCACCTGGAAGCAGATATTTGACAGCCTTCACTGTGCTATGTTCTCTGAAACAATTCTGCCATTTACCCCAAAGGTATATGATGATCAGGCATTGTCCTATGTCAATGACATATATTTGACAGACGATGACCTTATGGAACGCTTGACCAGAGTGGACCACATGATTCTGGGGTTTGCTCACATGGGCTATAGATTTAATTTAAAAAAAAAAAAAAATTGCCCACCCCAGTGTCCTATTTTTGAGATACGAGTTGTTAAATGAGGGCAAAAGCCTGGCAACCTTTTTTTTTGGGAAAATGTGCGTTGCTCCAACCTCCAAAGACTCTAAAAAGACTGCAATCCATCTTAGGGTTCCTAAATGTTGGCAGAACATATATTCCAGATTACGCAAAATGAGTCAAACCGTTCTATGACTTAATATGTCCAGACTTCTCAAGCACACACTGGACTTAGGAACATACAGAACGTTTATGTTCCGTTCAAGCTGACATGATAGCTTCCAACCACCTGCACACGAGGAATCATGAGTACATCAGGGTATACATATTTCACGTTCAATGATGGTGACACAGTACCAATAGCATATAAATTGCATTTGTATACCAATGCTGAAATGCGTTTTGCACCGACTGAAAAAATACTACTGCTGTAGTGAGAGAGTGAGCCCTGGCTCAAGGGAAACGCATTATTGTCGTGACCCCGGCACCGAACTTAGAGGCAGTTACCAGAGCAAGCGTTCCGAATCTCAACAAGCATCTCGCTGCCTTTGTGGAAGGCTCGGGCTGCTTGGACTTCTCCCAGCACGGATTCAGGAGGGAACACAGTACTGAGTCGGCCCTCACAATTGTGCTTGATAAAATCCGCACCAGAGTAGATGGGGGCCAGACCACCCTCCTGGTCCTGTTGGATCTAACCGCGGCCTTCGACACCCTCTCCCCCTCAATACTTATACACCGTTTGAGGGAGGTGGGGGTGAAAGACGCAGCCTTAGATCTGATGACCTCCTTCCTAAATGGAAGGGAACAAAGAGTCAAGCTGGGAGAGTTCTTATCTCCATCCCGATCGGTGCTGTGTGGGGTCCCGCAGGGGTCGGCTCTTAGTCCGACCCTATTCAACATCTATGTGACCCCACTGGCCAGATTAATCAGAACTTTCGGGATGGAGGTAGTCTCTTATGCAGATGATACCCAGATCCTCGTCTCTCTCTTCCATTTAGACGTACCAACTGCCTCCAATTTTAGATCTTGTATGGAGGCAGTTGGTCAGTGGATGGTTCAAAATTCGCTTAAGCTGAATGGGGAGAAGACTGAGGTGATGGTGTTTGGAGGGAATCAGAACACTTGGTCAGCCAGCTGGTGGCCTGATTCGCTGGGAGTATGCCCTTCCCCCACGATATCTGCCAGAAATCTGGGGGTGATGATAGATCCTGTCCTTAATATGGGCGGACAGGTTAGCAGAACCATCTCTACCTGCTGGGGCTTAATTTACACCCTACGAAGAATCAGGAAGTATCTTTCCCTACAGTCCAGAAAGCAAGTAGCAGTCGCCCTTATCGGCTCACGACTGGACTACTGTAATGCGCTGTATGCAGGGCTGAATAGAGGCCTGCTGCAGCGCTTGCAGGTAGTCCAGAATGCCGCCGCCAGATTTGTTCTGGATGTCCCTAGACGCTCCTCGGCCACTCTGGCTAGGAGAACACTGCACTGGCTACCGGTTGAATACCGAATAAGGTTTAAAGTCTTATGTATGACTTACAGAGCCGTTGCAAGGAATAATGATATGGGAGTTGGTTCTATCATCTCTCCTTATACTCCTGGAATGGACTTGCGTTCCTCCAGGAAATTGCTCCTCACAGTCTCCCGTATACGAAAAGCCAAGTGGGGTGGTAGGGCTTTCTCTACTCTGGCTCCTAAATGGTGGAATGATTTGTCTTTGGATCTCAGGTCGTTGCCCTCCTTACAGAGATTCCGAAGTGCCCTTAAAACTTGCCTCTTCCTGCAAGCCTATGTGTAAGGTGATATACTGATATTTTTACCTCTTTAATAGGCGCCTTGATACCTGCGGGTTATTGTTTTGCGCAATATAAATTTTCTTCAATTCAATTCAATTCAATTCAAAGCTCTGCATCCAAGATGGACACAATGGGCAAACTCACTCACTGCAACAGATGTAGTTTACAGATTTGACTCTACACTACAAACACAAGCATTTCTGCAGTACAAACAAAAATATCCTCTGCTTAATGAAATTATGCCTTTAGATTTCTATGATTACATCATTTATACGGATGGTTCTGCTCAGCCTGCCGTAGGGACAAAACACCAATACTCAGTTGTAAAAGCATGTATGCATGCTGGAACGTTCCATCCTGAGAAAACCTACACACAGTTACTAGGTGATTGCACAGGGCACCTGGCAGAATTAAAGGCTCTAGTATACATATGCGGGATTCCCTACACTTATAGTGTGTGATTCGTATTACTGTGTGCAGTTATATGAGTCCCACCATTATTGGAGCCAGAATGGATTCAGAGATTCAAATGTCTGCACAATAAAGCACAAGTTGCTTTGGGAACCCATGGTGAAGCTGAAAGAATGCTTGCCACTGTCTCATGTCATTCGCGCACTGAGCCATCAATGTTTTGGCATTCACGTTGCAGGGAATTCAATGGCGGATCAAGCCGCAAAAGCAGCAGTTCGCACTGCCGCGGTTGCTGAGATCACTCGTTCAAGTACTCAGCATCAGATGATCCCCCACTCTGTAAGCATTCAGGAAGAGCCTCAAGACCGAGGGGCATATTATCAAGACAGGCGATAAAATTATCGCCGCTTTAGCAGCAGAAAACTGCCGCTAAAACGGCGATAATGGGCTTGATAATATGCTCTATGGAATTCCAATTGAAGCCCATGTTAGATGTGAAAGACATCTAACCTGAGCTTCAATTGGAATTCCATTAAGCATATTATCAAGCCCATTATTGCCGTTTTAGCTGCAGTTTTCTGCCGCTAAAGCGGCGATAATTTTATTGCCTGTCTTGATAATATGCCCCCTGGCTCTTTGGGTGAGACGGAGCTGCGCGATCTCCCCCCCCCCCAGCACCTTGAGACCCTCACGGGTGATTAGCGCGCTTCACAAATCCCTGATTGATTGATTGATTGATTGATTGAAGTATGAGGATGTACAGGCAAATCATGGGGACCGTGTTAGACCTCAAGCCTCCTGTCTGCTTCACTATAGCGTGAGATCAGTGTAGGTGTTTGCTCTTTAGAAATGTCGACTACTTTTGAGACGATCCCTGGTCTCTTACCAGGGGGAGGAGTTTGTTGACGCTCCCTCATCTTCAAAACCTCCCCAGCTGAGAAGGCCGTTGCTTGGCTTTTGTTTCCTGTCGAGTTCCCGTGCTCCCCTGCCTCTATGAACTTCTTCTGCTCCCGATTTCTATTCCTAGTGAGTTCCTTTCCCCGTTTCCCTGCTGTTGGTGCAGTCGCTGCAGTCGCTGCTGATTTGTGCCGTCGCTTCCCATTTCCCTGCTTCCCCGTATCCTGTTGTTGGTTGGTGCAGTCGCTGCTGTTGGTGCAGTCGCTGCTGATTTGTGCCGTCGCTTCCCATTTCCCTGCTTCCCCGTATCCTGTTGTTGGTTGGGGCAGTCGCTGCTGTTGGTGCAGTCGCTGCTGGTTTGTGCCGTCGCTTCCCCTTTTTACGAAGGCATTTATCTTCTAGAAGTTACGAGTTGGTGTATTACGCCCCCCCGGTGCCTAACCCCTGTGAGCACAGTTGCCTTCCCGAGACTTGGGCTTTCCTTCCCCGTGAGCCCTTGGAAATCCAGCCCGTGGCACGTTGAGCGGTCCCGGAGGGAAGGGGTTCTGGTGCGTGAAGTCCTGACGGAGGATTTTCATTCCAAGTAACCGCTTTTCCTGAAAGCGGTGTTTAGGCACAGCATTTGTGTTTTGGAGGTATCGCGCTCTGAATATTAAGACGCGGTCACGTTTTTGTTGCTATTCTATTCCCGAGTGGATTGTACGAGTCTCTCTTGAGATACATTGTAGCGTTATTTGGCAAGGAGCTGGTGAGCTTTCATTTTTCCTGTGTTGTTTGCTGAGCTGGCATGTCGCATATTCCCTAAAGCCTCCATGTATGAAATGAGGGGTTGATACAGCTTGATATCGTTCTCTTATCTTCACTTCCTGTTCTTTTATTTGCACACATTTTGGGCCTGCTGCCCTTCCAGTTCACCTACAAGTGGAGAACACCCACCGCGTTTGCTTTCTTCAATTTGGTGTTACGAGATGTCCAGCCGGTGAGCATGGTTTTGTTTCTAAAGAGCAAACACATTGTATTGTTGTGAATAGCTGTATTGTTAGACCATCTCACTGATAGAACTCCTTTGCTCAATGATATGTTCTTTTCTCTATAGGTTGTCTTTGTTTCCTGCTTCACGAACCCTACTGATAAAACCGGCTGGGGGATTTAGAAGTGATATTACCAGAGTTCTAAATCCCCACATCTCTCAGAATCAATGTATGTGTGTGAGTCTGTTTATTTGCTCACTGACGTGCTTTGGTTTGGGGAGAGTGAGGAATCTATCGTCGCTCCCGTGGATTGAGCCTCGCTGGACTGAAGGTTAGTGGCATCGGCAACAGACCGTCAATGCTGCTCGCAATGACACACACATGCCGAAAGGCTTTCTACTCAAGTACTCCTACAAGTTATTACACAATACACACTTTATGCTCAGATTCCAGAAATGGGAGAAAGAGTAATACCAAACAGTGATTGTAGACTGGGATTAATTCTAGCTGCATATGAGGGTCTGGCTTCTGCAAACGCAAGGGTGTCTGCTACAATTTCACTACTGCAGCAATGCTATTGGTGGCCAGGTCTTCACAAACAGACAAAGGACTTTGTCCTCAGGTGCAACATCTGTCAGCAGATCAAGGGTTCCACCATGGCGTGTCCACTCAGACTCCTCTGCTGATATCAAACAAACCATTTGCTAATGTTTGCTTGGGCCATTGCAGCCCCCTGTCATCAGATGGTGCTTACAATTACATCTTGGTGGAAGTGGATACCTGCTCTCAATTCCTTTGGGTCTGGCCACAGCGATCGGCTGATGACCGAACTGTTATAAAGGATCTGCGAGTATTTAATGAGACGTACGCAGTTGGCACATTACATTCGGTCCAGGGTACAGCATTTAGCTCTCGGGCTTACAAAAAAGGCCATGGGAGGTTTGGGTGTCACCCTGCGCTTCTCGTCTCCATACCATCCCAAAGGGAAACACGGTAGTGGAGAGGAAAAACCGTCAATTAAAGCAGCCTTTAACAGCAATGGTCTTTGGCTCTGGTCGCAGCTGGGTCCATCACCTATATGGGGTCCAGAGGGCTTTAAAAAATATGCCAAGAAAATCTCTGGGTGGTTAGACTCCTTATAAGATGCTGTTTGGGGTTAAGATGCAAGTCCCAGACCTCGGCAGTGCTAGCACAGTGGCAGTGGAAACACCATTTGACATTAATGAACATTTGGCTATTTTATAGGAACTGAATGGCTTCTGGGATAAACAAAGCAACGTCCAAGTACAATGCACCACCACTGGATAAGTGAAGGTAGTTCTGGTAAGGTTTGGCTGGATCCAGAAAGTCGGGGATATGGTCGGTGAAAAAATTGTGGACAAAAAGGAGTTTGGGTCATCATATAGAGCCCCTGCTCCTGTCCTGGCTGTTGAAGGTACATAAACTGTACTTCTTCCACCTCTTGCCGGCTGTTCATACAAAAGGTTTCTCTCCACTGATCTGATCAAACCACACTATGTGGCTGATTCAAAACAGTAAGCCATATGGGCTCCTGGGTAGCTGCCAGTCTCCTCTTGCTACCATATACGAGGTTCAGATGGAAGCCTTATCTAGCACGACCACCGAGGGACCCTCGAGTGAGTGCACCTAGGGTTTGAGAAGCCCTAACCCTGAGTAGCTCCAGCACCGAAGTCCGCCTCCCCAGCATCCACGAGATCTGCGTGGGGGCCCTTCTGCTCCTTGCTGTTCACCGCGTTGTCCGACCACTCGCCGACCGGCTTGTGGCCCTCTTCACGACGCACCACGATAGTTTGTTTTTCATCACTGGTCTGGTTGCTCCAGACTGGCCCTTGCTCCCCTTCAACAGAGGAGTACCTCGGACCCTCCTGGTCCACTCCAGACGCCATCCTGACTCCCCCGCGTGGGTTTGCCACTGCCAAGACCTGCTGCCCCACTCCTGGGCCCAGCATCATCGACAGCAGACACCTTCGTGGGACAGCTCGCCCTCCATCCTGGTCGCCGCCGCGCCTCCTGGTCCGAGGAACAGCCGAGTCCGACGTCATCCACTCACCTGGTCGAGGTGACTTCAGCCGGTACCTTCCTGGTACCCGCACGATCGCTGGCTAGCGGTTGAGAACTGAGTCCCCTCTGCTTTCAGGTTTCCTTCAACACCGATCCAGGCTTGGATCTCGCTGAAACATCGACACTGGTCGCCTGCCAGCAACTTCTTCTTTCAGGCTCCTGAGACTACAACGAGGACTCCCGACAGCTTGCTGAACCTCACGCAGCCGCAGCCTCTGGGCTAGGTAACTCGAGCATTCCGGTGCTCCATCGCAGGTTCGCTCTACAAGTGTCCAGTTCCTTTTTCGTTTAGTCCCACTGATCGGATCACTCCGGAATCAGTAACTCCAGACTCTGACCACTCGCATTTCACTGTTAGCGTAGATGGTTTCTCGTGCCCTTCGGGCATTTGTGTAAATTGTGCAACTGAAGTATTTTCTAAGAGTTTTGTAGTGTGCTTAGCTCCCTGACTCATAAAGAGCCAGGGTAGTCTTGTTATAAATAAATATCTTTTATTTTCATAACAACTCGTGTGGTGTCCTTTCACTTGACGTTCAAGGGGTATATGTGATGGTAAACAGCTGGCTTAACACGCCCTCTAGAGTTTAGCCTAAAGACTGCTCGTATCCACGCTACTAGGATAGCTGGTCTAAAAGGTTGACTTACAACCAATCATCAATAAGGGTCGTTTGGAATGATACACAGTGATCACTAGAATAGTGAGCACTACATATCAGGCCAACTTCTCACATTGGTGAGCAGCGGTTGGGATTTGAGCTTGCTGTTGTTTTACCACACACGTATCCTAAGAATATCAAAGTGAAAGATCACATAAGTACCCAGGTACATATAACTTAACTTAGAATACTCTGAGTTCTACTGAACCAGCTGTTGTAGCGTAACAGGGCTTAGCACACCCTGACTACAACTCTTAGCAAGGGATCAGTAGGTAAACAAATAGTGTAGGTAGGTGCATCACTTACACCTCACTAGAAGCATGTCGGTCCACGGAGAGTCTGCGGAGACTCCCTTAGTGGTCAGTGACCCTCCACAGGTCATGTCACAATATGCAGCTCTTAGCTTCAAGGAGATGAGACAACTGTGTGCCTCCAGAAAGCTAAACCAGGGTTCTAACCCTACCATCGCATTTCTGATAGGTCTCTTAGAGACGTACGATGCCAGGAGGTCCTCTAACACAGGTCCCCCCAATGCTGATGGGAACATGCCTCCCTTAGAGGGAACCCTTGGTGACCCAGACCTCGACCTCCATACAGAGGAGGAAGACGAGGAGTTATCAGGAGACGAGGCAAACAAAGGTCCAGTGGTAGTCGGTAGGCTTACGAGGACCAACTTAAGCAGGCATGAGAGTGGAACTGGGGGAGCCCCGGGCCCACGCTCAAGCAGGCCTAACATTGGGAACGGACGAGCTAGGTCTCTCTCCAGAGGCTCTAACAGATCTGTTCGAACACATGTCTCTCAGGCATCTTCTCAGAGAGGAATGACGTCCCCTCAGAGAAGGGAGCATGAAGCAAAGATGAGGGAAGTCAATCTGAGGATCGAGCGGGAAGAACTTGCCCTCGCCAAAGAATGACTTGTCTTAGCCCGAGAGCAGAAATTAAGTGGGTTAGATCCCACTGGTGGCAGCATTCTCCTTAGAGAAAAAGACAGGGGTATAGACACTAGACACCTGAGTAAAATAGTGCCCCCCTTTAAGCAAGGGGACAACATCCACAAGTGTATAACTGCTTTGGAGAGGGCCTGCACTGTCCAGTGCGTCCCCCAAAGTCAGTGGGCAGCTATACTGTGGCTCTCCTTTGAAGGTAAAGGTCGAGACAAGCTCCTCACTACTAGAGCTGAGGATGCAAACAACTACCAAGTCCTGAAGAATACACTGATTGATGGGTTTGGCTTAACCACGGAACAGTACAGGTTGCTGTTCAGGGACACCCAGAAAATCCAGTCTCAGGATTGGACTGATTTTGTCGATTGTGCCACTAAGGCTTTGGAGGGCTGGTTGCTGGGTAGCAAGGTTACTGATTACACAGGATTGTACAATCTTATCATGAGAGAACAGATTTTAAACAACTGTCAGAACCAATTGTTGCATCAGCACCTTGTCGACTCGGATCTGACCTCTCCCCAAGAATTGGGAAAGAAGGCAGACAGATGGGTCAGAACAAGGGTCAAGCAGAACCAGACTCAGAACCAGGGGGGTCAGAAGAAAGCAGACCAGAAGGGTAGTAACAAGAACGAACAAAATGACCAGAAGTCTTCGACAGGTCCCCAACAAACCAAAGAGGGTGGGGGTCAGGCTTCACAGAAGAAGAAGACTCAAGAAGGCCAGTCAAAAAGGTGGTGCCAATACTGTAAAAGTAAGACTCACTGGTTTAGTGAGTGCACCAAGAAAGGAGGGCAAACTCCTGCCACTGCAGCCCCTAAGGCACCTGCACCCCCTAGTACAGTCAGCAGTGGTAGTGCGCCTCCCAAGGCATTAGTTGGGTTAACCTTGGGAACCGAGGGGAGTGACGACTTAGTCAGCACGCTCACTCAGGCCGTCCTTGTCTGTACAGGGGATATGGATATGTCCCCTGATGCCAGTCCCAATACTTTGGGCAAATACAGACAGACACCTTTGATCAATGGAAAAGTGGCTCAGGCCTACAGGGACACTTGTGCCAGTGTCACCATGGTGACGCCTAACTTTGTGGACCCTGGACAGATCATGCTAGGTACCGATTACCTAGTGACCAATGCCAGCAACGTCACTACCAATCACAGTATGGCAGTTGTTGATTTCTCCTGGGGAGGGGTAAGTGGCCCGAAAAAGGTTGTGGTTAGTTCAGACCTCCCCGTAGAATGTCTGTTGGGCAATGATTTGGAAACGTCACAATGGTCAGAAGTGGAGCAGAGGACTCACATGGAAATGTTAGGCTTGCCAGCACATGTCCTTGCTGTGACCAGGTCACAGGCCAAAAGATGCCCCACTGAACAGGTGCTGGATCCTGGAAGAACGGACCAGACACCTTCCAAGAAAAGGAGCAGTAAGGGTAAGGCTTCGCCTTCCCCCTTGCCCCAGGTCGTGGATCAAGTCTCTGAGGAGGCTGACCTTCAAGAACTGAGGGAAACTGAGCCGAAAGAGCTTGAACCTGGTCAGGTTGAGTTTCTGGGCTCAGGGGGACCCTCCAGGGAAGACCTGGGGAAGGCACAGTTAGACTGCCCCTCACTTGAACCCCTCAGGCAGCAGGCTGCTGCTGAGGCTGCAGGGAACGCCACAGGTACCCACAAAGTGTACTGGGACGATGGACACCTGTACTCCGAGGCAAGAGACCCCAAGCCTGGCGCGACCAGGAGGCTGGTCATCCCCTTGTCTCTGAGAGGTTTCCTTCTTACCTTGGCCCACGAGATTCCCCTTGCAGGTCACTTAGGCCAGAATAAGACTTGGGACAGAATTGTTCCACACTTTCACTGGCCCCACATGTCCGAAGATACGAAGGAGTTTTGCCGCTCCTGTGTCACTTGCCAAGCCAGTGGTAAGTCAGGTGGCACAACAAAGGCCCCCCTCATACCACTACCGGTGGTGGGGGTGCCCTTTGAACGAGTGGGGATCGACATTGTCGGACCAATGGAACCCCAGACAGCATCAGGGCACAAGTTTATACTGGTGGTGGTGGACCACGCCACCAGGTATCCTGAAGCTATTCCCCTTAGGACCACTACAGCCCCTGTGGTGGCACGGGCCCTAGTTGGAGTGTTCTCCAGAGTGGGCTTCCCTAAGGAGGTTGTCTCAGACAGAGGTGCAAACTTCATGTCGGGATATCTGACTGCAATGTGGAAGGAGTGCGGTGTCAACTACAAGTTCACCACACCCTATCACCCGCAATGCAATGGGCTTGTTGAGAGATTCAACAGGACCCTAAAAGGGATGGTTCACGGACTACCTGAAAAGCTTCGGCGGAGATGGGATGTCCTGATACCCTGCCTCTGGTTCGCCTACAGAGAGGTCCCGCAGAAGGGGGTTGGCTACAGCCCTTTTGAGCTTCTGTTCGGACATCCTGTAAGGGGACCCCTTTGTTTGGTAAAGGAAGGATGGGAGAGACCTCTCAGAAAGCCGGCATCAAACATTGTGGACTATGTGCTCGGCCTCCGCTCGCGGATGGCGGAGTACATGGAAAAGGCATCTAAAAACCTTGAGGCGAGCCAAGAATTACAGAAAGCTTGGCACGACCAAAAGGCTGTCCTGACTGTGTACCAGCCTGGACAGAAGGTGTGGGTGCTGGAGCCAGTGGCCCCAGCAGCACTCAAAGACAAATGGTCTGGGCCCCACATGATCATTGAGCAAAAGGGAGAGGTCACCTACTTGGTAGACCTGGGAACTCCCCGGAGCCCCCACCGGGTGCTCCATGTAAACAGGCTCAAGGCATATGTCGACAGGGAGGGCATGGGCTTGCTCATGGCCACAGATGAGGGACAGGAGGAGGAGAGTGACCCTCTCCCGGACCTGCTCTCTCAGAACCCTGACGATGGGTCAGTAGATGGTGTTGTCTTTTGCGGCAGCCTCTCTGGACATCAACAAAAGGATTGTAAACAGGTTCTTCAATCCTTTCGACATATGTTCTCTCTGACACCCAGTCAGACCAATTGGTGTACCCATGAGGTCGACACTGGGGACAGTCTGCCCGTAAAGAGTAAAATCTATCGACAGCCTGATCATGTCAGAGACTGCATCAAGACAGAGGTGCAGAAAATGTTGGAGCTGGGAGTCATTGAGCCCTCGGACAGCCCCTGGGCTAGTCCCGTAGTTCTCGTGCCGAAACCTCACACCCAGGGCGGTAAGAAAGAGATGAGGTTTTGCGTGGACTACAGAGGCCTCAATGCAGTCACTAAGACTGACGCCCACCCAATACCAAGAGCAGACGAACTTATAGACCGGTTGGCTTCGGCCAACTACTTAAGTACGTTTGACCTGACAGCTGGGTATTGGCAAATCAGGTTAGCTGAGGAGGCCAAACCCAAAACAGCATTTTCTACCCCGGGTGGGCATTATCAGTTCGTGGTAATGCCCTTTGGTTTGAAAAATGCACCTGCCACCTTCCAAAGGCTGGTGAATCGAGTTCTCACTGGGTTGGACGACTTCTGTGCGGCGTATCTGGATGATATCGCTGTCTTTAGCTCCACCTGGGAGGATCACCTGGTCCACCTGAGGAAAGTGTTAGAGGCCCTGCAAAAGGCAGGCCTCACTATCAAGGCCACTAAGTGCCAGATAGGGCAGACACAGGTTGTATACCTGGGCCACCTTGTAGGTGGAGGCCAGGTTCAGCCATTGGAGAGCAAAATACAGGCCATACAGGACTGGGCTCCTCCAACCACCCAGACTCAGGTTCGAGCTTTCTTGGGCCTGACTGGTTATTACCGGAAATTTGTCAGAAATTATGGATCCATTGTGACCCCGCTAAACGATCTGACAAGTAAGAAGATGCCAAAAAAAGTTCAGTGGACAGCCAGCTGTCAAAAGGCATTCGATGACCTAAAGCAGGCCATGTGCACAGCGCCTATCCTCAAGAGTCCAGACTACTCCAAACCATTCATTGTCCAAACAGATGCTTCGGAGTTGGGTGTGGGAGCTGTTCTATCTCAGCTGAATTTTGATGGTCATGACCAGCCCATAGCTTTCATTAGCAGGAGGCTGACCCCCAGAGAGAAGAATTGGTCAGCTATTGAGAGGGAGGCCTTTGCTGTGGTTTGGGCCCTGAAGAAGTTGAGGCCATACTTGTTTGGCACTCACTTCAAGATTCAGACCGACCATAAGCCCCTCTTGTGGCTAAATCAAATGAAGGGTGAAAACCCCAAACTACTTAGGTGGTCCATTTCCCTACAGGGGATGGACTTCACAGTGGAGCATAGACCTGGCACTGATCATGGCAATGCAGATGGGCTCTCCAGGTATTTCCACTTAGAGCAAGAAGACTCACCTGGTCAAGGTTAGCTTATTGTCCCAAAGTTTGGGGGGGGTCATGTAGGAGAGTAGGGTCTGCAATCCTATGATCACCCAGATTTTTTGCTTTTGCTTCATTGGTTTACGACTTTCCCTGGCTGTGGGCCTGCCAATCAGACCCACAGCCTAGCTGTTCTCTCTCGAAATTAACACACATGTACATTAGGTGCATCCACTAATTGGAACTGGGCCGCCTTGTCAGTCCCTGTATCAGCATACCACAGGTATCCAGGGCATCGGTGTACCCAGGGCCTACCAGGGGCTGCAGCATGTATTATGCCACCCCTGGATGGCCGCCCAAATTTGACACAACTGGCTGCACGACAGCTGGGGCAAGGTGGTGTAATCACCCGTTGCTGTAGGTGTAGTATTCCTATACCTAACCCTAAAATGGACACATGGATTCCTATCAGTCACTCCTATGGCAGGCCTTATCAATCCTGAAGGCAGAGTGCTGGGGATCATGTGGGACGGTGCTCTGGCGCGAGCTGAGCCCGTCGACGGCTTGCGGAACCAAGTCCTAAATAGCCGTTCCATGGTGACGCGGGCCAACTACCTTAAAATGCATTATAATCCTTGCGGTTATTTGCTAACTTTGGCATCGCATCACCTACACATGTCGAGTAAGGTGTCATACGAATTGGAATACGAACCCCTCGCCAATTCTGGCGACGGGGTTAGCATTCCCCCCTTTTAGAGGGGCACGACATGGAAGTAACCTTGAACCCCGGTTAAAGTTGACTCAAGCCTCAGCATCACAAAATGGATGCTGCCACCAGACACAAGTCTGACCTCCTGCTGCTGGGAGACCTTCCAGCGAAGGGAGCTTGGACAAAGGGTTTCCTGTCGAGGGCGGTGTTAGCACCATCCCAGACAGGGTTTGTGTATCCCAGGTAGGCAGGGCTGAAAGGAAGGTGATTGCAAGTGGCACCCCGGTGCTCACTGTGCATAGCCCGGCTCAAACCAGTTTCGGGGGCACACCAGCCCCTGAGCTGGGGCGAAGCCGGACAAAGGATAGGGGTGTAACCACCCCCCTCCTGGTCCCACCCATAGGTAGGACCTAGTCACAGGCCAGCCCCTTTTTCCTAGAATAAAGGTGGGAGCGGGTCCCCTTCCCAAATTGGATAATTCTGAATCTTGAACTACTTTCCACGAAAGGAACTCTTGACTTTTCTGAAGACTCTCCCTTGTGGCTAAGGAGTAGCCACCCTGCACCAGCAGGCACCAACTAAGCGCTTGCGGTTTGCTGTACGTCTCTCCCACGGATCAAGACTGCCCAGCTCGACGAGACCCGGGTTCCCTGCCATCTCTGACCTCTACCTACATCGTCAGCCCAGCTGAGATTCGTAGGTGTGACGAGACCTGCGGGACCGGCCATCTTCAGAACCTGCACGACGCTTATCTAACACGCCCACCGAGGGACCCTCGAGTGAGTGTACCTAGGGTTTGAGAAGCCCTAACCCTGAGCGGCTCCAGCACCAAAGTCCGCCTCCCCAGCATCCACGAGATCTGCGTGGGGGCCCTTCTGCTCCTTGCTGTTCACCGCGTTGTCCGACCACTCGCCGACCGGCTTGTGGCCCTCTTCACGACGCACCACGATAGTTTGTTTTTCATCACTGGTCTGGTTGCTCCAGACTGGCCCTTGCTCCCCTTCAACAGAGGAGTACCTCGGACCCTCCTGGTCCACTCCAGACGCCATCCTGACTCCCCCGCGTGGGTTTGCCACTGCCAAGACCTGCTGCCCCACTCCTGGGCCCAGCATCATCGACAGCAGACACCTTCGTGGGACAGCTCGCCCTCCATCCTGGTCGCCGCCGCGCCTCCTGGTCCGAGGAACAGCCGAGTCCGACGTCATCCACTCACCTGGTCGAGGTGACTTCAGCCGGTACCTTCCTGGTACCCGCACGATCGCTGGCTAGCGGTTGAGAACTGAGTCCCCTCTGCTTTCAGGTTTCCTTCAACACCGATCCAGGCTTAGATCTCGCTGAAACATCGACACTGGTCGCCTGCCAGCAACTTCTTCTTTCAGGCTCCTGAGACTACAACGAGGACTCCCGACAGCTTGCCGAACCTCACGCAGCCGCAGCCGCAGCCTCTGGGCTAGGTAACTCGAGCATTCCGGTGCTCCATCGCAGGTTCGCTCTACAAGTGTCCAGTTCCTTTTTCGTTTAGTCCCACTGATCGGATCACTCCGGAATCAGTAACTCCAGACTCTGACCACTCGCATTTCACTGTTAGCGTAGATGGTTTCTCGTGCCCTTCGGGCATTTGTGTAAATTGTGCAACTGAAGTATTTTCTAAGAGTTTTGTAGTGTGCTTAGCTCCCTGACTCATAAAGAGCCAGGGTAGTCTTGTTATAAATAAATATCTTTTATTTTCATAACAACTGGTGTGGTGTCCTTTCACTTGACGTTCAAGGGGTATATGTGATGGTAAACAGCTGGCTTAACACGCCCTCTAGAGTTTAGCCTAAAGACTGCTCGTATCCACGCTACTAGGATAGCTGGTCTAAAAGGTTGACTTACAACCAATCATCAATAAGGGTCGTTTGGAATGATACACAGTGATCACTAGAATAGTGAGCACTACATATCAGGCCAACTTCTCACACCAGATGTCCTGAAACAGATTCAAAACGAATACGGGGCAGAGCCTGCACTGAATTTAGGTATGAAATTACTGAAATATTTCGACCAGGTCTCAACAATAATATTATCTAATATTCAAGGGGAGGCAGCATCAGCTCCCAGCATTTGAGCTTTTGATTTTGCTAGCGTTACGGCAGCTTTCTGCTTGAAGCAAATACGAATAATCTTTTAACGAAATGTGATTTTTACTGTTGTGCTTTTTTTAAAAATCTTTGTGTGGGAACTTACTTGGGGGGAGTATTTCACGAAGTCTTCGGCTTCCACCTCGCTTCCTCGGTCCGCCCTCACTTCCTGGTGGTGCCACTTCGAGCCGCCATTTTAGCTAGTGCGTGCTCTAGTGGGTTTAAGGGCTGAGGCTACAAATGCGCACAGCGCGAGCGCGCAGCGGCTCCCAGCATTTGAGCTTTTGATTTTGCTAGCGTTACGGCAGCTTTCTGCTTGAAGCAAATACGTATAATCTTTTAACGAAATGTGATTTTTACTGTTGTGCTTTTTTTAAATCTTTGTGTGGGAACTTACTTGGGGGGAATATTTCACGAAGTCTTTGGCTTCCACCTCGCGTCTTCGGTCCGCCCTCACTTCCTGGTGGTGCCACTTCGAGCCGCCATTTTAGCTAGTGCGTGCTGTAGTGGTTCTAAGGGCTGAGGCCACAAATGCGCACAGCGCGAGCGCGCAGCGGCTCCCAGCATTTGAGCTTTTGATTTTGCTAGCGTTACGGCAGCTTTCTGCTTGAAGCAAATACGTATCATCTTTTAACCAAATTTGATTTTTACTGTTGTGCTTTTTTAAAATCTTTGTGTGGGAACTTACTTGGGGGGCGTATTTCACGAAGTCTTCGGCTTCCACCTCGCGTCCTCCGTCCGCCCTCCCTTCCTGGTGGTGCCACTTCGAGCCGCCATTTTTGCTACTGCGTGCTCTAGTGGTTCTAAGGGCTGAGGCTACAAATGCGCACAGCGCGAGCGCGCAGCGGCTCCCGGCATTTAAGCTTTTGATTTTGCTAGCGTTACGGCAGCTTTCTGCTTGAAGCAAATACGTATAATCTTTTAACGAAATGTGATTTTTACTGTTGTGCTTTTTTAAAATCTTTGTGTGGGAACTTACTTGGGGGGAGTATTTCACGAAGTCTTCGGCTTCCACCTCGTGTCCTCGGTCTGCCCTCACTTCCTGGTGGTGCCACTTCGAGCTGCCATTTTAGCTAGTGCGTGCTCTAGTGGTTCTAAGGGCTAAGGCTGCAAATGCGCACAGCGCTAGTGCGCAGCGGACGCGCGCAGCGGGCGCGCCGCTGGCGCGCTGAAGGCGCGCACTAGGCAAGCCCGTCTGTGCCTGTCAGCATCCCGGCAGCGGCCAGCGCCAGCCTCCATGTCTGTGATGCTACTTCTAACATTGGTAACTACATCCACTATAGCCATAATGAACTGTTTGCACTTAATTTTCCCTGTAGCTGTGGTATGAGATGGGATGCTGCACTCAACTGTCCCTATTATTGCATGGAGTGTGGCTATGCCTCCTCGCTGCCCCCTGCTCTGGTCTCGGAACAGTTTGTGGTGGGTAAGGCTCCGTTCAATATCAGGGCCGACCTTTTAAACGCGTGTTCAATATCTAAACATTGTCAAGACATCTTTGAGCTGCTTACCGACGCTCCTCTTGATATTCTCTTTCTGACTGAAACCTGGCTCACTCAATCCTCTGGGCCAGCTATTGAATTAGCCATCCCCGCCGGCTTTAAAATTGCTCGTGCCGATAGGAAAAAGGGGCGAGGAGGAGGTGTGGCAGTTGTCGTCAGAGAGGAATGGGAGTACCGCTTCTCTGAACAAGTTGACTCACCTGAAATTAAAGCACTTGATTTTTGCATAAAAGTATCCCCCCATTATTGTCTAGGTGGGATTGTATCGCCCTCCTGGCCCTTTAGGCTCTTTCCCTACATTGCTGGACACATGGATTCTACCTCGAGCGGTGCGTTATTCTCACTTTTTGCTCCTTGGGGATTGCAATATACATATGGATAATTCTGAGGGGAATGACACGCGCAACTTTCTTTCATTATTGCATTCTGCCAAGTTGGTTCAATATGTTTCCTCTCCCACTCATAGTGCCGGCCATACGCTTGATGTAGTCTGCTCTAGCCTGCCGGTGGTGGTGAATCCTCCGTTGCCCGTTACTTGGTCCGATCATTATTTGGTTCCATTTGCGTGGAATATTACCAAGGGTCCTCCTTCGTCTAGGCTTCGTGGTGCGACTACCTATAGGGTTCCTCAGAAGATTGACCCTGTATCTCTGTGCACCGCGTTAGCTGACTGTTTGCCACATCTTTCGGAAGATTTGGACTTGGCTTTGGGGCAGTTCAACGAGTGGATTGATAGGGCGGTTTGTGATCTTTCGCCTCTGGTCAGACCTCGTCGCCCTAATATGCCATTGTCCAGCCCTTGGTTCGCGCCTTTGCTTAAATCGCAGAAACGACAGTGCAAAAGGCTTGAAAGAAGATGGAGACAAAATTACCATGTGACTGATAAGATGGAATTGAAAAAAGCTCAAAAACTACATTATGCGGCTATTACCGCGGCAAAAAGATGTTACTATTCGGACCGTATTGTTTTGTCTGGCAATAATGCCAAGGCATTGTTTAATATTGTAAAAAGCTTTGTCTCTCCTAAAGCTCTGACTAATGTGCACACACCTTCTTCTAGCTGGTGTGAAGAGCTTTCGGATTTTTTTATGTCCAAAGTTAGATCTCTACAACTACTTTTTGACCCACCAGCAGTTCTGACCTTGCAGCCGCCTGCTGATTCCTATTCCCCCTTTCCATCTGAAATTTCTTTCTCCTCTTTTTCTGCCATATCTTTTGAGGAGTCTCTGGCTGCCTTGGTTACTCTAAAGTCTGGCTCCCCGTTAGACCCTTGCCCTGCAAAAATTTTGGCCTGCACGGCCCATATCATTAATCCTTTGGTGAACCAGTTGATTAACACTTCATTAGGGTCGGCCACGGTTCCGTCTTCATGGAAGCAGGCCATGCTGGTCCCTCTTATAAAAAAACCTACGCTGGATCCTCATACCCTTTCCAGCTACCGGCCCATTTCACTATTGCCAGGTGTTGCCAAAGTTTGTGAGAAACTTGTGAATAAACAACTCATGGCCTATATTGAACATCATGGCCTTTTACACACATCTCAATCGGGTTTTCGTGCCTCTTATAGCACTGAGTCTGCCTTAGTTGAAATCTCTAAGGCTATCCGGGAGTCGTTAGATGCGGGGGGCAGGGCAATGTTGGTCCTTTTGGACCTCTCTGCCGCTTTTGATATCGTCCCCCATGCTCTCCTCCTGGCCCGACTTCACAAGCTTGGCATCACCGGCGTCGCATGGAATTGGTTTAAGTCCTTCCTTACCGGTAGAACCCAGCAAGTGTGGATCCCTCCTTTTACTTCTACCATCCAAGATGTTCTTACAGGGGTCCCTCAGGGTTCCACACTGAGTCTGTTGTTATTTAATCTCTATATGACCCCGCTTATTCAGCTTGCAGAGGACTTTGGTGCTAAAGTGGTAGCGTATGCTGACGACACCCAGTTTTTGTTTACTTGGAAAAAGCATGAGTCTTGTACTGACCATGTTAGATCCTGTTTGTCTGCTGTGTTCTCCTGGTTCAACTCGGCCCAGCTGAAATGTAATGAAAATAAAACTGAGATATTGTTTTTTGGGGACTTCCCTCCTGGGTTCCTTCATACCTGTTGGCCAGTCGATGTTTCACCTCCATTTCCATCGGGTCTCCCTGTGAAGAATCTGGGGATCTGGTTTGATGAAAAACTTAGTTTTAATAAGCAAATCAGTAAATTGACCGGCACTTGCTTTGGCATTTTAAAGATGCTCAAGAAATTCTTGCCCTTGCTGCCCCTCTCCACCAAAGAAACGGTAATCAGGGCCTTGGTTACTTCTCGCCTTGATTACGCCAATGCCTTATATATCAGTCTCCCTGGTTATCTTATTGATAAACTGCAGGTGGTGCAGAATGCCGCAGCGAGGTTGCTGTTGGATTTACCCAAGCACACCAGTGTCAGACAACATCTTCGTAGGTTACATTGGCTGCCGCTAAAAGCTAGAGTCCTTTTCAAGGCCTTGGTGACGGCCCATGCAGCACTCTATGAATATGGCCCTTGGTATTTGAGGAAACGTTTTTCGTTCTACGTCCCGGGCCGACACCTTCGATCCTCGAATGTGTGTTTGGTGTCTGTGCCCAAAATCCGTCTGACAAGAAAAGGGGGTAGTTCTCTATCCTATTTGGCGACTAAGTCTTGGAACTCCCTTCCTCTGGAGCTCCGCAGCCTTCAAAATCCCACCCTATTCAGGAAACAACTTAAAACCTTCTTATTTTATTAGTCTTCTCCTTCTTCCCTTTCTATCTCTTTTGCTGGTACCGCGCCGGGACACTCCTCTGAGTAGCCGTGCGCGTTATAAATCCCCCAATACAATACAATACAATACAATCAGTGGCGATCCGCCAACGCTTAAGGGAATTTGATGTAACAGAACATCAACATGAACTACCCAGAATAATAGAAAGATCTTATGCAGAATTAGGCAGAGACAGTTTGGGTGGAAAACCTTTGAAGCCAAAACTGTCTGAAGGTCCTGAGAAGGACTCTATTAAGCAAGATCCTACATCATCTAAAAAGAAGTGGGAAACTAATAAACAAAATTCAAAAGAGACACGTTCTCAATTCCGAGGTAGGTCTCCTCAAAAGGAGCCCACTGAAAGGAGGTATAACCTCAGGATTTGGGATAATTTGACAAAACCTGGCAGGTATCAGAATTCTGATACACGTTCCTCTCGTACCTTTCAGATAACGTCACAGACATCTGAAAGATGGTCAGATCGCAAAGAAGAATGCGTAAAGTCCAAAGACGAACAAGACGTTCAGAAAAATAAATCAAAACCTCAATTTACCAAGAAAAAGGTAGCAGGTCTGAAGATCAAACATGCCGTGAATACTGAGAACACAACTCAACAACGGAGAATGGGCTCAGACAATGCTGGACAGTGCAGCAGAAGTAACAATAGCTCGCCAGAACCTGAAGGAACTTCTGGAGATAGTGGACTTGAATGAGTACATACAGTAGAGACTGTAGACACGAGGGTTAGTTCTTCACAAAGGTTATATGAAATAACACTCCGGATGGAGGGAGACATACCAAGAAAAGTGAAAGCACTCTTTTGGGGGACACTTTCAAGGGGTTATGATATACCTCTAGCAGAACAGGACTAACCACCAGAATTTGTCTGAGAGTGCCCACATGGCGAGGACATCATTATGCCAGCCTTCTCCAACCATATTCCAATTCACTTAAAATACACTTATGCCAGGAAATAGGCAGTTGCCCAGGCCCCAGCATTATACAAAAATCATATAGGATGGGATGAGGACTCACCTCACATCAAAATACAGGTAAAAAATCAACCTACTGCACAAAGGCAGTACCCAATAAAGCAAGAAGCTAAAAAACAGGTCAGGGAGACCTTAAATCAACTTGAATACCAAGGGGTGATTAAAACATGCACCGCCTCAATGAACAATCCTTTGTTTCCCGTATCCAAACCAGAAAATACGTATCGTCTAGTTTTGGATTACAGACACTTGAACACTTGTTCTAAAACAATTGCAGTGCAAAATGCACATAGTACAGCATTAATGAATAACATTGTGCGTAAAAAATATAAAACCACAGTAGACATGTCAAATGGTTTCTTTTGTCAAACCATAGTACCTGAAAGCAGGTACTTAACAGCAGTGCTTAATTTGTACTTTCCGGTGCTTAGCACCAGCACTTATTTATGAGGGTCGGGTCTATACATACCTGTGTGCCAACTCACATGGTGGCAACGTGTCACATAATATCGGCACTTCATACTGTCCACAGTAAAATAAACCCATGCCTTTGGTGGACCGCTGGTTGGGCTGGATTTGAGCCTATGTTCAGCTGCGGCAGCGTAAGCGTAACCTTTTCAAAATTCGCCGCTGTAGCCTTAACATAAGGCACACACACACAGGACGCACCGGCATTATTAAGGCAGTTCAGTTGAACCAAACCTACAGCGTGCCCCTGGTTGCTATGGCTAGTTTACACTGTTGATTAAAATGGTGATTCATTTAACGTGTGCCACGTCTGGGTGCAGAGCTCTGTAGGAAGGAACCCGTGGAGCAGAGGGCCTGGGAGGCCTCGCACCAGTGAGTACACGTCTAGTGAGGCTGCGTTATTGTAACTTGTTAGCGGGACTGCAGAGCTCCGGGTAATCCTCCGGGAGGCTGGAAGGGCGGGGCTGGTTTCGAAACAAGGGGCTAGTTTTGTTACTAGGGGCCTATTTTGTTTAGCAAAATTGGCCCACAGTAAAAAAAATCTGAAGGCCACGGTGCAGTCTGCACCAAGCCCAAGATGCTGCCAGCATCCCCTTCTCTTCTCCAGTCCCTTCTGTCCGGCGCCACAGCAAGCAAATTGTAGAGCGTAGGCTCGGCATGCGCAGTCTTCACAAGTGCTGAAGCCTGCACAGCCATCACCCCACCCCCAGGGCCGTCATTCAATCTAGTAGCTCGAAAGCTCTACAAATTTAACTGCGCAGGTGGTGGTTGCTCTGCCTTGCCCCCGTGGCCCCTGCCCTTGCCGTCGCCCTGGCACGCATTTGCATATTATGTAATGCTTGTGCTCCATGCATAGAGCATAAATAATATGCTGCCCTACCTTCCATGCCTCGCCCTCATCTTGACACGTATTTACATATTATTTAATGCCCTTGCTCCGGGTGGCACAAAGCATAAGCTTCAAATAATATGCAACTGTGTTCCTGGACTTCCCAGTATGCAGGAGCCCCTCACTTCTGATAAGTAACCCATCACTGACTGCCCCTTGACTTGCACACGTGCACAGTGCTCCCCGGGTGCTTCTGTTCTGTGGCCTCGAGTTTTGGACCAAGACTGTGTGAGGCTCTTTCCAGTGTCGTCGGGCTACGAGGATAGAGGGCGGCACAGGCAGAGCGGACTGGTGGTGGTGAGTATGACCTGCTAAGTTTGCATTGTCCGACCTTAATGTGGGCCATTTCAATGCTTTCTAGCCTGGGCCATAGGAGCTTGATATAGGGGTGTGGGTGCCGTTTCATCACTCCCCAAATAATCAGGGCAGAGTTCAAAAGGGGAATGGAAAATAAAATGCCTTTACTGTTTTTTCTTTTGTTCTCAGGTTTGCTGTGGGTTTAAACAGGTTAAATGGCAGGCTATGTAATCTGACAAATTGATGTTCAATATTTTTAAACGGAAAGTGGTATTTACTTTAACCCTGTGACAGTAAAGTTAGTGGCTTTTGTAAAACAAACTATCTGTTAAGGTCAAGGAACTGCACAAATATTTCAAAGTATATCAGCATTTAGAGAAGTAAAGCACGTTATTTTGTAATTCTAATTTGATAGGATCAAAATTAATTCAGACACCTTACTTGGTTATATGCAAATTGCAAATATTTTCTGAATCCCAATTTCTACTCACTATCGTTTGAATGGTACGTAGTTTTATTAGTAAATCTGCATGTCAGTGGGATTTTTTGGCAATTTCAATGGAAAATGTGCTGTCAATAAATGACAGAGCGCTACCACAGCATGCTTTAGTAATATGTTTGCAACCATGGTTTTAAAATTGCTCCACTGCATACATACCACACCCTCTTCACCTCCGCCAAAATGGGCAAGGCTCATTTGCTAAACTTGTTGTTTGTGTGATGATTGGATTTTTCACAATCCTATGACTTCAGTGATGGCATTGACATTTTTGCCAATTTGTTCCAAAATTGTGCTTTAAATGCACTTTCGATTTCATCCTTCAAAATGATCGCGGGGTGGGGGAACCTCCTATCAAAATCTTACTTGAGGAAGGCTCCCTTGCTGAAATTGAGATCGAGTATTACATCTGGCTTTCAGTAGTGCCAGATGAAGATGTGGGTGGAGCCAATATATTACATGGGTGGTGCCAATCGCGGAAGTGGTTGGAGCTAGGAGGAAGTGGGTGAGGCCTCCTACAAAACATTGAGCACCTGGACTTAATAATTTACAAATTAAGCACTGCTTAACAGCTTTCTCAATAATGGGAACACAGCGTCACTTTTGTCAACTCCCACAAGGGTTTAAGAACAGCCCGGGGTTATTCTCAGCAAGATTAACAGAGTTACTACAAATTTATAATGATGAGGCATTGTCATATGTCGACGATATATACCTGACAGACGATGACCTAGATAGGCACTTGAACAGGGTGAGTACCATTATACTGGGCTTTGCCTCTGAGGGCTATAAATTCAACTTTAAAAAAAACTAGAATTGCCCATCTCGATGTCCTTTTCCTAGGATATGAGCTTTGAAGTGAAGGCAATAGCCTGGCAGCTAACTTTTTAGAAAAGTATGCGCTGCTCCAACCTCCAAAAACGCTGAAAGATTTACAGTCGATTCTAGGTTTCTTAAATTTTGGAAGAACATACATTCTAAATTACGCAGAAAGGATTAAACCTCTCTGCAAATTAATCAAACCTGATTTTTCAATCAAAGATTTGACACAAGAACACACAGAAATATTGCGTTCACTCTAAGCTAACATGTTAGCAACAAATCACTTACAAACACGCGTAAATACACGCAATTTAGTGATCCGAATAATTTCGGGTCAATGCGGATTCACTTATTTAACATTTAATGACGGCGAAAAAGTATCTATTGCATACAAATCACATTTGTATACACAAGCAGAAATGCGCTTCACTTCAACAGAAACAATTCTGACAGAAGTTCAAACCGCTGTAGCAAAAGAAAGAGCTCTAGCTCATGGGAAATGCATTATTGTCGTGACTCCAGTACCAGCCTTAGAGGTGGTTACAAAAGCGAGCATTCCAAATGCAAAAGCTTTACATCCAAGATGGATACAATGGGTTAATTCTCTTGCTGCAACAGATGTTGAATATGTTTTTGATCCTGATTTAAAAACACAAGCATTCATACAATATGAACATGAATGTCCTCTGCCCACTGAGATTCTTCCTCTTGATCAGTATGAATTTATAATTTATACTGACGGATCAGCACAACCCGCTACAGGGAGTAAGCAACCTTACAGTGCAGCATGCGCAATTGTTAAAGGTCACATGCGAGATGGTTTCTTCAGACCTATGGTCACTAAAACTCAATCTCTAGGAGATTGTACAGCTCAGCGAGCTGAACTACAAGCATTCAAACTGGCACTCAAAAATACGGGCCGCGAATTCCCCACACTTATAGTGTGCGATTCCTTTAACTGTGTTCAGTCATATAATGAATATTTGCAGAATTGGCTTACAAATGGATTCAAAGATGCAAAAGGTGGAACAATAAAGCATAAAACGCTTTGGGAACAAGTAGTTCAGTTGCGAAACGGACTACAAAATACTCACTTGATACACATGCTGAGTCATCAACCTGATGGCATTCACGTTGCAGGGAATTTATTGGCAGATGAAGCCGCGAAGGGGGCTGTGCAAACGGCTTCCATAGCTGCGATCACTCGTTCAAAAACGAAGATAGACAGTGAGATATTGTTAGCTGTCAATGCTTCAAGCAAAGGCAGTGGTGCAGCGTTACCGAAAAAAATTCCACTCAAGTACTCCTATATAATTGATGCAAACAACGTTCCCTTTGCTCGAATCCCTGGAGTGGGGAATAGGGTAATTCTAAACAAGGAACGTAGATTAGGACTGATCCTAGCAGCGCATGAAGGGATAGCCTCTGCCCATGCAGGTGTTTTTGCAACTGTATCTTTACTAAAACAAAGATACTGGTGGCCTGGCATTAGGAAACAGACCAAAAACTATGTTTTTGAATGTGAAATATGCCAACAGATGAAAGTCTCCACAGTGAAACGTCCTGCGCAGACGCCCCTGTTAATTTCAGATAAACCATTAGCTTGTGTTTTCCTGGATCACTGTGGTCCCTTGCAGAGGGATGGTAACTATAAATATATTATGGTCACAGTGGATTCGTGCTCAAGGTTCCTATGGACAAGGTTTCTATGGAGGTGGCCTCAGCGCTCAGCTGACGCTCGAACTGTTATAAAAGATTTGCGAGTCTTTATCGGCACATACGCAATTGGCACACTACATTCTGACCAGGGCCCTGCGTTTAGCTCTCGGGCTTACAAAGAAGCCAAGGCCAGTATGGGCGTAGCATTGTGGTACTCCGCTCCATTTTCATCCTGAGGGAAATTCTGTGTGGAAAGGAAAAACCGGGACATAAAGCAGTCTATAACAGCTAGAGTATTAGGTTTGGGTGATGGGTGGGTCAAACATCTTAATGGGGTCCAAAGCTCATTAAACAATTTGCCGAGAAGTTCTCTGGGGGGGTCACTCCATATGAGGTCCTATTTGGGGGAAGAATGTGGGTTCCTGATCTCGAATGCAAAGGCACAGTGGTGGAAAATAAGCCCTTTGATATCAAAGATCGTTTGGCTGTTTTACAGGATCTAAATGAACTAAGATCGAAACAAAGCAACATGTTCCTGAAGCCAACCACCACTGGGGAAAAAACAGCCGTCCCAACAAGGCCTGTCTGGATCCCAAAGCTTGGGGATCTAGTCAGAGAGAAGATTGCGGACAAGAAGGAATTTGGGCCTTCTTACAGACAGCCAGTACCTGTCCTAGCTATCCACGGAACAAGAACAGTACTTCTGCCGCCCCTTGCTGGAAGAAAGGAGAAAAGATTTGTGTCAATCGACCTCATCAAACCACACTATGTGGCAAATACTAAACAGTAGGCCTCGTGGACTGCGACTTAGTAGCAAACGTACTCCTTTCGCTACTATCCAAGAGGTTCAGACTGAAAGGCTATTCACCATCGAGAGTTCAGCAGTAACAGATGAAGGACTATGCAACCATGCTATGGAACTCATCCCTCTTGAAACTCAAGTAACAGTTCGTCCAGACACACCTGTCTACACCAATGTAACATGTGATCAACTGGTTCCAGCGATTTCAACGAATCCTGATGCAATTCCAATAATTGACTGAACTGCTTCTGGCTACTTCATTAACTTTGATACGTTTTCTGAGGATCCAAGTGAGCCCGAAATGACATCAGCCCAAAAAACTTCCAAAGAACAAGTACAAGACTTTTTTCATTTTCTGAAAGAGACATATCTGGTTTCACCATGGTTTGAACTATGGATTATTTCTGGAATATTTTTCTTTCTTCCTTGGCTAGCTTTAGTAATGACTATTAGCGTGCTCGTGAATGGCAGATATATTTATTTGGACACTGAAAGTAAACATGTGAACTTACTTTTAAAGCCACACAAATCATCCCATTGTGAAGCAAGAGACTTGTCAGCAGTGAACATCACAGCTGTTCCTATACAAGATGGTAAAGTTTTGGACAAAACCGATTATGATATATTCGGCCCGTCGGAACCTTTGAAGATTCCACACTTATTTAAAATTTAATTAAGTGACTTTATTACCTCTAGTATCTATTCTGATGATTGGGACATTGAGACTGTTAATAACATGATGTTTGATCTAGAAAGGTCTGCTGCATTTTCTAATAATGAAAACTTAGAGGGTTCATCAGACTACGAACAGTTTTTTTGTTATAACCACTATGGTCATCATTTCTTGCATAAATCTGCAACACCTAGAAATGTGTTTATGTTTAACCAATGGGAACATTGTTCTACACGACCAAAGAGTAGTTCGAAAACATTTGCAGATAAGTTTCCATATTTTTCAGGATACAATACATCTGATCCAGAAACATTTCTCCATAGAAAAGTAAACAAAACAGGACATAAAAGTATGCTAACAAATACTAAACAGATTTATTCTGCAGCCTTTATTGCCCAACTGTCTAGACAAGGGTTTGACTTTTGGAAAGACACAATTGACACAAAATCTGTCTGGGGTTCTAAAGATTGGCAAGTGCGGGGGATGGAAGCTTTGTTTAGAGCCTGTATCATCCCACAGCAAATAATGTTTTTGAATGACTCTGTGCAACAAACATCTTGCCTTGAATTAGCCAAGATCAAGGACATGAACACACCTTCTGTGCCAACACCTGCAAGTAATAGCACTTCGCAGGAAGTGGTCACAGTAGACACCATACTACAACACAACAGATCAGATCCTGATTGGGAAAAATGGTTGCTCTGGCCAACAGACACAACCATCTGTCAAGAAAGATTCCTGAATAGAATGCAGGGTTTTACTATCAATAGGCCAAACCCGCGTTATGTTCAAAGACAGCATCCGGGGTAGTAACAACATACAGCGTAGGGAAATTGTGCCTTGAATGGTTACAAAAACCTACACTCGAGGATGTGAAACAACACTTATCTTTACTTAAAGAAGGTACAGACCTTAAGGATTTCTTGCTAGGACCAAGAAAACCACGTCTAAAACGTTTCATATATGCTGGCATTTATGCTGCTTATAATGAAATATGGAAGGTTACACAAGTAGAAGCCGCAGAAAAAATACGAGAAATTGATTGTGTTAATTTAGAGAAATCTCTCACTGTGGTCGACAATGGGTTAACGACTCTGTCATCCAGGATATATTCACTGGGCAACATTGTATCCTCTGCTATTGACATACTGGAACAAGATTTAGCCATGCTGCAACAAGGCCAATCTCAATTACGTTCTATTATGTTATTAGGCTGGACGCTGAAATCCTTGCGTGCAGGCTATGTGCCTTGGTGTATCATCAACACGTCATCTCTCTCTGGGACACTCCCGCGCCGCACGGCCACCAGCTGCTGCGCGTGCCTCCCCTTCCTCTGTGCCTCGCTGCCCGACTGCCGCCTCGTGACCACGCCCCCTCCTTCGAGCGGCGTGGTCCGTGATCGGCGCTCCTCTCCCTGTGCCCCTGGTCTTTTTTCTGTGCGTAATTGTTTAATTGGCTTTCTCTGTGTTTAATTGTTAATTTGTACTGGTATTGTTTTCATTGCTGTTTCCCCCGCTGTATTGCCTGTCTCTCCCTGCCTGTCGCCGCCCTCCGTCTTCCCTCCCCGCTCCCCGCTTCCCGCCACCACCGCCGACCCCGCCCCTTTTTTCCTTCTGTTCCCTCCCCGCTCCCGCCTCCCAGCTGCTCCGCCCACCCGCGCACTTGGCCATATATGGCGACCGTGCGACGCAGGTGAGTGTGTCCTAGCTCTGGGACACTCCCGCGCCGCACGGCCACCAGCTGCTGCGTGTGCCTCCCCTTCCTCTGTGCCTCGCTGCCCGACTGCCGCCTCGTGACCACGCCCCCTCCTTCGAGCGGCGTGGTCCGTGATCGGCGCTCCTCTCCCTGTGCCCCTGGTCTTTTTTCTGTGCGTAATTGTTTAATTGGCTTTCTCTGTGTTTAATTGTTAATTTGTACTGGTATTGTTTTCATTGCTGTTTCCCCCGCTGTATTGCCTGTCTCTCCCTGCCTGTCGCCGCCCTCCGTCTTCCCTCCCCGCTCCCCGCTTCCCGCCACCACCGCCGACCCCGCCCCTTTTTTCCTTCTGTTCCCTCCCCGCTCCCGCCTCCCAGCTGCTCCGCCCACCCGCGCACTTGGCCATATATGGCGACCGTGCGACGCAGGTGAGTGTGTCCTAGCTCTGGGACACTCCCGCGCCGCACGGCCACCAGCTGCTGCGTGTGCCTCCCCTTCCTCTGTGCCTCGCTGCCCGACTGCCGCCTCGTGACCACGCCCCCTCCTTCGAGCGGCGTGGTCCGTGATCGGCGCTCCTCTCCCTGTGCCCCTGGTCTTTTTTCTGTGCGTAATTGTTTAATTGGCTTTCTCTGTGTTTAATTGTTAATTTGTACTGGTATTGTTTTCATTGCTGTTTCCCCCGCTGTATTGCCTGTCTCTCCCTGCCTGTCGCCGCCCTCCGTCTTCCCTCCCCGCACCCCGCTTCCCGCCACCACCGCCGACCCCGCCCCTTTTTTCCTTCTGTTCCCTCCCCGCTCCCGCCTCCCAGCTGCTCCGCCCTCCCACGCACTTGGCCATATATGGCGACCGTGCGACGCAGGTGAGTGTGTCCTAGCTCTGGGACACTCTCGCGCCGCACGGCCACCAGCTGCTGCGTGTGCCTCCCCTTCCTCTGTGCCTCGCTGCCCGACTGCCGCCTCGTGACCATGCCCCCTCCTTCGAGCGGCGTGGTCCGTGATCGGCGCTCCTCTCCCTGTGCCCCTGGTCTTTTTTCTGTGCGTAATTGTTTAATTGGCTTTCTCTGTGTTTAATTGTTAATTTGTACTGGTATTGTTTTCATTGCTGTTTCCCCCGCTGTATTGCCTGTCTCTCCCTGCCTGTCGCCGCCCTCCGTCTTCCCTCCCCGCTCCCCGCTTCCCGCCACCACCGCCGCCCCCGCCCCTTTTTTCCTTCTGTTCCCTCCCCGCTCCCGCCTCCCAGCTGCTCCGCCCACCCGCGCACTTCGCCATATATGGCGACCGTGCGAACGCGCAGCGGTCACGCGCAGCGGGCGCGCCAATTGTGCGCCGAAGGCGCGCCAAAGGCAAGCCCGTCTGCGCCTGTCCGCGCCTGGACCGCGCCCAGTGCCAGGACCCCTGGCCCTCGAGGACCCCGACCGACCCGCCTGACGTACACCGCCGCCACCCTCATCGCACTCAACACCGGCAGGACCCAGGGATGCTACCGAGCTACTCCGAAGCACACCCACGGACCCTTCAGCTGCCTCGCCTGCCAGTTCACCTGCATCCGGACCTGCCCGGCACCAGCACCTGCCAAGCCGAACACCAGCAGCAACCACCTCAAGTGCATCCTGCTCAACACCCGCTCCGTCCACAGACACGCCATCGAACTCTGGAACCTCCTAGACGCCACAGCCCCTGACGTTGCCTTCATCACGGAGACCTGGATGAACGCCTCCTCAGCGCCCGACATCGCCATCGCCATCCCAGAAGGCTACAAGATCATCCGGAGGGACCGCAACGCCAACCAGGTGGGAGGAGGCATCGCCATCATCCACAAGAACACCATCCGCATCACAACCAGCACCGACAACACCCCACCCTCCGCCGAACACCTGCATTTCCAGATTCACACCGACTCGAAGACCACCCTCAGAGGCACCTTGATCTACCGACCTCCGGGACCACGCACTCAATTCAGCGAGGACATCGCCGACTTCGTCAGCCCGCACGCCCTCCCCTCCGCTGACTACATCCTCCTGGGGGACTTCAACTTCCACCTGGAGAACAACAACGACTGCAATACCAGCACCCTGCTCGACAACCTCGCCAACCTTGGACTCAAGCAGCTGGTGTCCACACCCACCCACCTCGCCGGACACACACTCGACGCCATCTTCTCATCCAGCAAAGACATCGCCTTCAGCCACGCCACAGAACTCCACTGGACGGACCACAGATGCATCCACTTCACCTTCAGTAGAACGACGATCCACCACCACCAGCAACAGGTTGCCCGAAGAAGCTGGAACAAGATCACAGCCGACCAGCTCGCCGCTTCCCTGAGCCAGCACCCTCCGGCCAGCTCAGCGAACCCCAGCCAGGCCGCCGACAACCTCTCGAAGTGGATCAGCAAATGCGCAGACGAACTCGCCCCTCTGAGGATCCCGCCCAGCAGACCCGGCAATAAGAGAGCCCCATGGTTCACCGACGAACTCAAGAGCTCCAAGAAGAACTGCCGAGCCCTCGAGAAAGCCTGGAGAAAGGAACCCACGCCGGACAACAGGACCACCCTCAAGCTCGCCACCCGGAAACACCACCAATTGATCCGCACCGCCAAGAAAACTGCATTCAAGGACCGGCTGGACAACAACGCACACAACTGCAAGGAACTCTTCAACATCGTGAAAGAGCTCTCCAACCCCAACGCCGGAAACAACGACATCACCCCATCGCAAGACCTCTGCAACTCCCTTGCCTCCTACTTCCACAACAAGATCACGGACATACACAACAGCTTCAGCACCCAACCGATGCACGCCACGACCGCAGCAACGCCACCCACCACCACCCTCCGCGCCTGGACCCCGGTCAACACCGAAGACACCGTCCACATGATGAACTCCGTCCACTCCGGATCTCCGACCGACCCCTGCCCTCACCACGTCTTCAACAAAGCCGACGCTGTCATCGCACCCCACCTGCGGGACATCATCAACACCTCATTCGACACCGCCACCTTCCCCGAGAGCTGGAAGCACGCCGAACTCAGCGCTCTACTCAAGAAACCTACAGCAGACCCCACCAAACTCAAGAATTACCGCCCCATCTCTCTACTCCCGTTTCCAGCCAAAGTCATCGAAAAGACCGTCAACAAACAGCTGGCCGCCTTCCTCGAGACGAACGGATCCCTCGACCCATCGCAGTCCGGATTCCGTGCCAACCACAGCACCGAGACCTCCCTCATCGCCGCCACTGACGACATCCGAGCCCTGATGGACAACGGAGAAACAGCGGCCCTCATCCTCCTAGACCTCTCCGCGCCCTTCGACACGGTCTGCCACCGCACCCTAGTGCAGCGCCTCAGCAACGTCGGAATCCAGGAGAAGGCACTGGAATGGATCGTCTCCTTCCTCGACGGAAGAACACAAAGAGTCCGCCTACCACCGTACAAGTCAGAGGCCACCGAAGTCATCTGCGGCGTCCCTCAAGGATCCTCGCTGAGCCCTACTCTCTTCAACGTCTACATGAGCCCCCTCGCGGCCATCGCACGCCAACACAACCTCAACATAATCTCCTACGCCGACGACACCCAGCTGATCCTCTCCCTGACCAATGACCCCGCCGCCGCCAGAGCCAACCTGCACGAAGGGATGAAAGAGGTAGCCGAGTGGATGACGACGAGCCGCCTGAAACTGAACTCAGATAAGACGGAGGTCCTCATCCTGGGCTCCTCGCCCTCCGCCTGGGACGACTCCTGGTGGCCTCCCGCCCTGGGCACCGCACCCAAACCGACGGACCACGCACGCAACCTGGGTTTCATCCTGGACTCCTCCCTCTCCATGACCAGGCAAGTCAACGCCGTCTCCTCGTCGTGCTTCAACATCCTGCGCATGCTTCGGAAGATCTTCTGGTGGATCCCCACAGAGACCAGGAAGACTGTCACCCAGGCCCTCGTCACCAGCCGACTGGACTACGGCAGCGCACTCTACGCCGGAACCACCGCCAAGATCCAGAAGAGACTCCAGCGCATCCAGAACGCCTCAGCCAGACTCATCCTCGACATCCCACGACACAGCCACATCTCCGGACACCTAAGAGACCTGCACTGGCTCCCGGTCAACAAGAGAATCACCTTCCGCCTCCTTACCCACGCACACAAAGCTCTCCACGATCAAGGCCCGAGCTACCTCAACAACCGCATCAACTTCTACGCTCCCAAACGCCACCTCCGATCTGCCAGCCACGCCCTCGCCGCCGTCCCACGCATCCGCAGAGCCACTACAGGAGGAAGGTCCTTCTCCTACCTGGCCGCCAAGACCTGGAACTCCCTCCCGGCCGACCTGCGCCTGACCCAAGACCACCCCTCCTTCAGGAAGAAGCTCAAGACCTGGCTGTTCGAGCAGTAGCGTCACCCCCCCCCCCCCCCCCCCAGCGCCTTGAGACCCTACGGGTAGGTAGTGCGCTCTATAAATGTCTGGATTGATTGATCTCTGTTTACAGAATACAATCTCACTGATAAACAGATCGAACTGGCATAAAGGGGAGCAAAGTATACAGTGCTGAGCATTGAAAAACTGGACAAATTGCCGTTTACGGTAGCAGAAAAACCAGCTACAGAATGGATAATTCATGGCAAAATAACTCTGCCTGTTACAACTTTCCATTTTCAGTATTGCCTCAAATAACTGCAAGGAGGCATATATGAAAGGTTGGGTAAAGAATACATTAAGACATCCTGGGCTTTACCTTACACACACAGATGTTGGAGTGGGGGTCGTGAAGTGTTAATTAGCGGTACACACTGTGAAAATGCACTGAGAGGGTCACTCATTTGTCGGGATATTAGTTTACACGGGGCTTGTAACGGTTTTGTGGCAAACCTGTCCTGCCACCTGCAGGGTACACCAGCGGCAGTGATTAATCCAACGTTTGGCCAACTTTCTAATGGGAGTTACCTCATGTTGAATGATCAGAGTTGCTGTGGGATGCTACCAGGAATCCCATATCTGGTAACGGTTAGTGCCAGGGTCACTTGCTGTATGCAAGTATTTTTCCCCCAAATAGACACAGTCAGGGAGTCGCCTTTCTGGCCTTCATTGAATGTTTTTTCTATTCGATTTGATACTTTAAGCAGAATGAAAGCCATGCTTTTACAACAAACCGTGCCTTTGACCTCCGCCAAAGAAACCTATGATCTACAAATTGCAATGACTTCGGCTGAGATACAGGCTTTAATAAGTACAAACTGCCCTATAAATTTCGTAGAAATGATGGAACGTATCTTCAATAAGTCTGATACGAGCCGCATTGTACATGTATTTAAGAGTATATGTTCAGGACTGTTAGCACCTTTTCAGGCAGTCCTCGGAATCATTCCAAACTTCGTGCACTCGGTGTTTGGTGGTCTGCCACTAATTCTAGCACTTGTTGCAGGAATCCTATTTTTATTCCTACTATTACGCTATGGCAAGCCAATCCACCGGCGTCACTCCCAGCAACTTGGAGAAAGCTCTCCTAGAACGGAAGTGTTGTGAGCGTATAGTACAACTTTTGGGCTTACCTCGCCTATGAGAATTAAATACAACATGGTTTCTGTCATTCAGACCAATCTGGCAAGATTGCATCTTACCTGTTCTACGCTGCCTGCATTGCGGTGAAGAATACGTGCTAGACATCTGCCTAATACTCCCATCAGTTATGCCATCGGATATCGATACTCTGCTGGACCTGATAACAGCCCATGCTCTGTGTTGTCCCCAGAGGCTACCAATCCTGATGACAACATTCGTTGAGATCTCACATACGCAATATGCTAGTGCTGAGGTACAAGATGGATCAACAGGCACACAGGTAACATCGGAAACGAACATTGCTACTAGCGACGCTTCACTTCTATGTGTACAGTTAATCTTATAAACGAGGTATTCTAACTATCACCGACATCGGTAGATGATCTTTTGTCTACAGGAGTAGAGGATTTCATGTTTTCACCAGACCGGCTCACAGTGTACCAGGAAGGCTATGAATTTGGCCTCCATATTTTCAAAACATATCAAAAAAACTTGGAACGCTTCGTAGAATTTACTTTTTTCTAAATTTGAATATACATGGCAATTCAATTCAATCTGCTTACAGTAGAACTATTCATAGAGAACAGACTTCTTTGAACACTTCCAGGGACACATTGTCACCTTTATTCACCACAATTTCATTTATGTACCATGACATGAAATGGCGTTTGAAATTTTCTTATATATTGTGAACCGTTTTCATCTTATGTATATATTGATGATTCATTTATTTAGCATCTTTTGTAAACATATGCTTAGAAAGAACAACTGCTTTAACATGTACAGCACCTTTGCATTTCATGTCTAGCTAAAACATGTGGTACTCAATTTTGATGTTTGGCATTTTTATTGTTTAGCATTTAGTACAATTGTTCATTCGAAAATGGAGTGGGTGTTGTATTCCGCTTTAGGTGTCCGTATATAGGTTTTCCTGATACATGTCCTTATATAAGCACAATTCGCATTGCCCTTATATAGGCATAGGATCCGAGTCCTTATTTAGGCATTAGCCATGCTCTCCAAAGACAGGCATGGCCACCTACATCCGTCCACCCCAACGTCACAACGAGTTCTTAGAAAACAGACCCTTCAGCTGTTGGGATTTTCCCTGGCTCAGGATTATTGATTTCTCCAAGAACTCATTTATTATGCTTGAACCGCTATACCCTAAGGATTCATTCATGACGTCTTCCTCTGCCCGACTTTACGTCAATGCAAACATTCCTAAGCACCTTCCAGGTATAAATATACCTTCCCTTACCGTGGAAAGCCACGGCTCGGCTGCAAGACATGATACTGCACGCCACGGCGGTAAGCAAGGAGGAGACCTCGACTTAGAGGAGCCCGTGTCCCGGCCTGACGCACTGAAAAGACGCTGACATCCCTGCTCGCAGAGAATCCAGCTTCCAGTGTTCTGACTCCCTTCGCGGGGTGTTAGAGTTCGAGAACCGGATAGAGATTCCAACCTCTCTCATTCTTAAGGTATGGAGCTGACTAGAACCTAGAGGGACTCTTGGCATACAAACTTGGCTTATAAACTATAGCATACCATACTATAGAATACAGCACCTACTTCTTACCTTGTCCTACACTTAGGTACACTGGGGTAGAACTAGTTAGAGAACGCTTTGTATGATTACTCGCATTTTTAGCCTATGTTATTTGTGTATATGAATATATGTGTCATAGCTAAAGGATAATACTAGCGCAGTACTATGTCTTTCTACTGTTTACGCTGTACATAATATATCTTGCATACTGTCTTATGATTGTAACAGCACATATCTCTTACACGAGAAATAATACTGTTCAATAAATCCTTTATTGAAACGCCCGTCTACTCTTTCTGTGTAAGCTCTGCAGAAACAAAGCATGCACGATTAGCTGAGTGAAACTATTATCTATTGTTTCCATGATTCTGAGAGTGTTCCGATTCTAAAGGGAAACAAAGTTGTCATGTTTATGCGGTTGCCAGAAACTACTCCCTTCTTGTTTCACAAGGAGTTTCTCGTGGCCTCTGAGTTAGCTGGCACACAAAGTAATTAAGTTTAATATACTCGATAGGGGCATACTGACCTCAGTCCTATGCCAAAACTATAGTGTATATTATTCCAATGCGCAGAGCCTATTAGGGAAATAGGAACTACACTACACTTTCAGAAGGTGTTTGGAATTATTCCATCTTTTATCCAGTTTGTCCTCGAAAGCATCTTTGAAGGTCTTCCACTGGTCCTGCTCCTAGGTGCAAGGATATTGCTTTTAATATTTTTTCTCCTCAATGGCTGTCCCATTTCGAGAGCAAATTGAGATGGTGTGCCATGAACACATGTTGCATTGCTTTGGCGCACCTCTGCTTTGGGAACTGGATGAGCATTGGTTCCTGTCATTCCGCCCTTTAGGATTCATTGCATGCAGCCTGTGTTCTGCTGTCTACTGTGCACTTATGAGTGTGCCCTGGACTTGTGCTTGGGATCACAATTGGTTGTAACTGCAGACATACACGTACCGATGGACCCGCTGAAGGCCCACATATAACTGTCCCTTGAGGATTCCATTGCTGCTGGCTGTGTTCTACGAGCCTCCCTGGGTTGCCTCTGTGCCTGGTGGTTTGGATCATGGCTCTGTCTTGACAGTACGCCAATTGGCTGTTTTTGCTCCCACAGCGGCTGCTGTGTAGGGTGGTTGGGAACATACTTTCTCTATAAACTAGCTCAGAGGTGTGCCTCTCTGATCATAGTTTGCGGATGCTGGGAACACAAATGTTTCGTCTATCACTCGGAACACATAAATATCTGGCTCTTCTGAGTGGTGGGAACATTTTATTTGCCCTAATTTCAACTTCCAAATTTCTTTGAAATTGCCCTACATTTTATAACTTTTATATTTTTGAGACATATTGTCTTTCTTTATGCATTGGATCTCCGAACAGCAGGAGTGCCTGTTTTTAAGAGCTTTTATAATTTTTTTCAACATATGATTAGTTAACAATTTCCTTTACATACGCTATTGCATTTTTAGTGATAGGATGTGTTTGCTTTAGCTAGCTTCTTAGCCGACGTATATGTTCTAGGAGGGGGTGTCATGTGTAAACATCTGTTTCTGGGTATAGTCAGAGGAGGCACTTCTGCTAGCTGTGAGAGGTCTCTACATGCTGAAGCATTCACCCAGTAGCTGATTGACATCTCAGTGAGGGGTGTCCAGTTCATGACCAAGATGGGGTCCTACATTCTTACTCATCATGTAATGGGTTTAGATCATCCAGTAAGGGGATACTTGGCAGAACATAAATGTACACCTTAGTCATGTAGGTTAGAGTTTTGCATAGTAGGAGTACGCCAGATTGTTATATTATACCATATGCTTGCATATATACTTTGTCTCAGCACGATGGTGGAACTTTTTGTTTTGTTCACTGTCCTGACACTAATTATAACTATCGCTAGCTTCTGTCTATTGATCACTGCAGCAAATATTTTCTATACCAGAATCACTTCGGTTCCATAAACATTGAACATGTCCCTTAGTGTATTCTGTGTATATTTCTCTGAGCAAACGAGAGCACGAGTGTATGAGCGAGAGGTTCAAGGTCTGTAATCATGCTTTCTGAGGGAACAGGGTTGTCATGTTCAGTGGTTGCCAGAACTGTTCGCTCCCTGTCTAGGTTTAGGGGGGCTTATGGTGGCACTATGAGCTAGCTGGTTTAAGGGACAATATATCTTGCGGGGGTGTACGGAGTCAGTTTGGCACCATCCCAAAGTCTTTGTCATCCACAAACACACAGTTTCTACTGATTAGTGGAAACTACACAACAGTTCCTGACATCATAATACTTTTTAATAATATGTCCTCATGCAAACTGTCTCTCCAGTCATTCTCAGATAGGGCCACATATAATACAACCCATTTATTAGTTTGACATACTTTCTCACTATTCTCCCATTCCCATTCATGCACTTCATCCAAAGGCATTCTGGATTAAAAAATCGACAACCACATTCTTTTTACCAGGCACATATTCAATATTGTCATTCTATTCATGCAGATGATACTAATATTTGGCAATCCTGGGAGTGGCTCTTTCAGCTGCCTTAGTACTGAACAGACCAATGAAACTTTTGAAGTCAGTATGAAGAATAAAGTGTACACCCCTGAACACATATATTTGAAAATATTGTGTGCCCCACCACAAAGCTAAGGCATCCTTCTTAATTGTGGCGTATGTGTGTTCGGCCCCACAAAACGTTTGGGAAGCAAATGCAAGTGCCTGTTCTTTACCATTACTTCCTTTTTTGTAGTAACACTCCACCCAACCCAAAATTGCTGACATTAGTTTTTATTTTACTTGTGTCCATAGTGCTGAATGGTCTCAGGAGTTTGGCAGTAATGACGTCTTTCTTGACTTTATCAAAAACACTCTGATACATTTCACACCACTCAGTCAACACAGTTTTCTTTTAAACATATCTTAATGGGCTGGTGATAGCCAAAAAATGAAAAACAAGCTTTTAATAAAAGCCAGCCAATCCCCCAAAAAATCTGAGCTCATCTTTGTGTTTCAGAGTAGTAAGTAAGTATTTATTTGCATGATTAATTAAAACCATTGCAACAACATACATTAAAAGTTGATCAAATAAAGATGGCAAAATAGACAATGATTCTAAAACATGTATTCCAACATGCATTATATGCTAGTAATAAAAATTGCACCTTCCATTCATTGGGAACATGTATGAGTACAACAGTTAAGGGTGATTCAATAGACGACAAACCTGACATTTGTCGGATAACAATGCCTGGAGACTGACATTCCCTTCTCCACTATACAAAGTTTAGAACTCTAACCTTTGAATTTAAGATATAGTAAGATATATCAGCTATGTCGTGAACCAGCTGTAGTTAGGCTAGTTTCTTGGCATCTTATCGATTAGGTTAACAGCAATGTGCAAATTAAGCAACGATGTGCAAATTAGGCAGCAATTAAAATTATATGTTACATTGTGTCTGTGATACGACCTTTTTATGCTCTCAAGGTTAGGACCAAAACTTTTCTGGAGGCTGTTGGGATGTTATAGTTTGTTTTTAGGTAGCCTCTTCTAAGTCCACCAGATGTTCACTGAGTCCTTCAGGTTTGGCTTTGCTATTTAGCCTCTTCTCTGCTGCAGTCAGGAATCTTACAGAGCAGCAGTTTAATTGTACATCCTTGCCAGAAAATCACGCTTTTGCCACTTGCCTGCGTGTCTGTAGTGTATTCTTTTAAGGTTGAAGAATGAGCTCAGTAGTGCTCTGCATTCGCTGAAAAGTTCTCTGCAGATGCATAGCAAGTGGATAAGGTCTTCTCTCTCCTCCCCACACAATCGACAGCGTAGTGATGACGAGGGGTGCTTCCATGGTGGCAGATGGGATACAGGGGGTAAAATGCCTAGACGGTACTGTAGGTATTTCTCTTTGGAGGATTTGGTGCAGCCAGTGCCTAAATAGGAGTGAGGAGCTGCCTCAGTGTAGCTGTGTAGGATAAACCATCCATGCACCCTTGCCGCCAGCAATGCTTAGTCCTCCACCAAGGAGAATATTTTGACAGTTTTATTATCCAGCTTTTTAAAGCTATCATGTGTCCCTGAAGTTCCCTAACTGACCTAGAGAGTCTTCCAGATAGGCCCTTGCTGCACCTTTCCTCTTAGTGGACAGTTCAGACCATAGATGAGCGTTTAATGTCCCTTGTTCCGCTCTTTTGATCTAACGCCAGCATTTGATGTATGCTCCTCTGTGGGTAGCCCTTGTCTCTGCATTCCAAATTCTAAACTTATTTGGGCTGGTGATGTGTATTTGGGTAGGTTGAAAAGTATTCCAAGTGCTCCCGTTACTATGCCATCTAGTATAGGCATGACTCTCCCTCTCATGCCCTTGCTTCCATAAGTGATTGTTGGTATAAGTTTCACCTGTAACTCTTGGACCAGTAAAGAGAAGCTTGTGCCAGCAATTTTGGTTTTTTGGTTCCTAGTGCTACTGCTGTCGCTATACATTTCCTCTTAAATGCTTCCTTGTGGGCAGTGAAGGTCCCTTTACTGTCTATAATAAAGCCCAAGTATATGTGTTCTTGGACAATTTCCAGTTGTTGTTTTGCCAAGTGCCAGTGATAGGCTCCTTTAGCCCTTCGTTGAGTCAAGTGCATGACTTTTGATTTGTCTAGATTTATGCTCAAGCCGTTTTTGACAGAGTAGCTTTGTGTAGTATCCATTAAGTGTTGGAGGCCTATTGGTTGGTGTTCAACTGATGAGCACAATATCGTCTGCGTATAATAGATTTGAAAGGATGAGGCCCCTGTTTTTGGGTCATAGGAGTTGTGCTTGTCTAGCCCGTTTGATGAGCCTGCCATGAAGAGGTTACACAGGGTTGGGGCTAGTATGCCGCCCTTTTCCGCCCAATTGTGGTTGGAATCCTCCTTGACAGGTGATCTCCGATCCCCAGCCTCACTTGAATCCATGTCTCTGTGTGCAGAAGTATTAGCTGTTTCAAGAGGAGGGGTGGAATATTCCATTTAGTATCTTTACGCCACAATTTGTTTCTATCCTTGTGGTCAAATGCCGAGTTGTAACCAATAAAGCAGACATACAGTGGCAGTTTCGGGCTCGGCGCTCCCTCTCTTCAGCCCTTGGCTATTCTCTTGGAAATTTGCTTTGGCAGAGATTACGATTATGGGAGATGCCTGATTATTGTGTGTTTCGTGGATTCGCGCAACCTTCAGTTGATCTAGTGTAAGTTTTGGACTAGCATTGCAGCCGGGTTCCTAGTTGAAGTGATCATGGAGGACGCTTGCCCAGGCCTCTTCTATCACTTGTCAACTGATCCAATGTGTTGTTGGGTTTTGTAGCAAATGCAACATGTGCCAGAATCGTGCGATACAAAACTGTAGTCAATTATTGTCTTGGTTGCCGTATTAAGGAAAGAGGCGGCTAGGAGGCGATCTCCAGGAAATTGGCCATTTAGTGCGTGGAAGCTAAGGTGTTCTGGGTTGCACAGAAGTTTCTTAGCTACCTTTGTTTGTCCTGCCAATGAATCCCATCCTGTGGCGGAATGTGCCATGCAAATGGATGGTCTCCCAGAGAGTTTTCATCTTCTGTTTTGCCCAGGTTAAAATCCCCAGTTATTATAAAATGTAAGGTTTGCTCTTCCATTAGTAATCTGGTTAGTTACTCTTCCAGCTGGTTGATGCCCTTGGCCTTATCTCGTGGGTGTAAGTATACACTGACTAGTTCAAGGATTAGATGTTTATTTGTGCTTTGTATCGTTACTCTGAGAGCTTGTATTGCATTATTCATGTATTGCCAGTTCATTGACTGTATATGTGCTCCTTGTGGAGGTATGGATTGCTTGTCCCCCTTTAGAGAGACCAAAGTTAGCGCTTTTAGTGGCTGGAGGATGGTATAGCTTAATATCTTGTAAATAATTTGTCTTATCAAGCCAGGTCTCTTGTAAGAGGATAAGGTCAAACATTTTAAGTATAGCAGCAGCTCCGCATCTGTTGTCTTGTTTTCAACACCGTTTATGTTCCAGGAGAAGAGAGTTAAGGTGTTTATGGCCTTTGGTAAGGGGTTCTTGCTATGTCAGGAATTATGGCTTGAGGCATTCATTGTTCTACCTAGCCATCCCCGGTCCTGAGATACTCGAGTTCCGGTTGCAGATAAGTTGGACTCCTGGAGAGTGTTTCGCGATAGAGCATTGTTGATAGGTATTGTAAGTTTCACTTTGTGGTCTATACTGTTAGTGGAAATAAGATGACCTAAATAATCCACACCTGGAACAGCAAACATGCAACTGATGCTGCAAACAGTTAATCCTTTACTTTGCCCAATTGTAACACTCTCAAACGTTTGATATCATTTTGCTCTTTATTACATCCATATTTTAATATGTCATCTTAGAAATATAGGACACCATCACAACCCTTGAACTTCTCCTTCATCAGTCTTTCAAATACTGAAGAGGCAGACGCTAGCCCAAAGGGCATATGTTTGTAATGATATGCACCCTCTGGAGTAACAAAGGAAGTGAGATGTCTAGAGTCCTTGGTTAATACGACTTGATGATATGCTGCAGACGTATCCAAAATGATGAAAACAGAAGCACCCTCAAGGGCGGCTAGCATTTCCAAGATATTTGGTAATGGTGCTCTGTCCACCCAGACATTCTAGTTGAGGTCATGCAAATCTACACAAAGCTGGATCGGATTATCCCCCTTGCATGCTAGTACAATTGTAGCAAGCCATTCAGATTCTTCAATCGGGTAAATTACATTGAGTTTCGTCAGTTTATCCAATTCCTTGCATAAGTCAGCTTTCAAGGACAAAGACACTCTGCTCACCTTGTGCATGACCGATTTAGCCACCGACTGAAAGTCCATCAGCTCACAAGACACCTCACTCACGCTCGCATACCCCCTCGCATCCGCTGCAGCGGGAGCTGCTCCTTCTCCTAAGTCACTGCCAAGACCTGGAACGACCTTCCCCTCCACCTCCGGACTGCCCTAACCCTGAAAGACTTCAAGAAGAAACTCAAAACCTGGCTTTTCGACTGAGCCCCGGCATCTCCAACACCTATATACCTCTAGGGTTGACAGTGTCGAGCTCAACAAATACTGATTGATTGATTGAGTGATTGATTGATTCCCATAAAACAGAAGATAATTGAAATATGGAGGGTGTCTCCAACGTGGACACACAAACATCACTATGCTTGCCACCTTTCCCACGAAGGTTGGTCCTCAGTAATGGTTAAAACAACATCAATATCACCAAATATGTTTGATTCACACTCATCAAGTTGAGCTGTAGCCAATTTACGCATTCTGTGACACATCCTGGCAAAATTATCTTTACTATTATATTTGAAACCGGTCTGAGCCAAAGACAGGTGACTTACAGGAAGCCAAGTGTGACCTGTTGCCGCATCTGGAGCAAATTATACAACAAGAGACCTTTCTAATATCATGTGGACGTTCTGGTTAATATCCTTGATTTTTTATGTGTCTTTGTATTCATCTTTACGGTCTTTGTTGCTCCTAATGGCATTTATTTCCTTGAAGATGATATATCGTTAGAAGTTGACAGTTCTTCAAAATAAACATCAAAATTCTCCATCGCCCTGGCAATGGTTATAGCAGATTCAAGATCTAGGACGTCTCTAGACAACACTCTTTCTTGTATCCTCCACTTATTAATCTTCTCAATCAACTGACCATGTATGATCTCATCTTTGAATTCACAATAGTTTAAATTACAGCTAGTTTTCTCAATGTAGATACATAGTTATCAAGTTTATTTTCTTTGATGTTGACCTGAAGCATCCTCTTAATGTACTTGAAATTTAACTTCTATCCGTGGTAGACTTTCTAACTGAGACTGGCCTTTATGACCCAAATTGTGAATAAGTAGGGCCCTTTTTTGTATAAACAATTTTTATTGTCAAAAACAAAGTATCGGCATACAACATGAATCAGCGCATTGAGTTCAACCCCCACAGGATATGACCAGCGTATTACCTCCATACATTTCCCAACACAGTCTCGAGCCCTGTAGTACTTCTGGCCCTTGGGCAGCCTTTCTTGGGGCACATTACTAGGGGAGGACGCCTGCACAAACATAGAAAAAAATATTAGATTATGCATGGTATATTCCCTACTCAGGGGTGGGATAGGCCACAACCTCAGGCGCTAACTGGTCCAACCTTTCTAGTCGTTCACGCTGCAGCTCTATCGTAGGGCAGATACAAATATCGCCTCAGTATCTGTTCCACTTCCCCCACTGGTGGTCCCACTTCCCAGGGCAGCCCCTCCCCTTGAATACCGTTTTTTCAGCGATCATGGCCGCGTCCATATCCTTTGCCCAATCTCGTACCAACGGGACCCCATCTACCCCCCACTTCTGTGCAATGTTGTGCTTGGCGATAGTAAAGCCCATCGCAGCCCAAGCCTGTTCAGCCAGGGAGAGGTCAGTCGCCGACCAGATGTTTAGAAGGCAGAGTCGGGGGGACTTTTGCAGCGATTTATCGCATGTTCTCGCCATTTGATCGGTGATTGCCTCCCAATACTGTTGTATGTGTGGGCATTTCCATATAATATGAAAAAAATTGCCTACTAGATTACAATGCCGCAGACAAAGTGTGTCAGGACGCCTACCCAGACGGTACAAGAGCTTGCCATCAAAATAGATTCTATGGAGGACCTTCAATTGGATTAACCGGTGCCGCATGGGAATGGCTACTTCCATAGGGGAGGCCAATGCGTCACGCCAATCCTCTTCTTCTAGAGTGCCCAGGTCCGTCTCCCAACTCCCTTTCAATTTCTGCATTGGATCAGGACGGTTATTGACAAGCTCTTTGTGTGTGAATGAAATGGCCTTGCGGTCCATGGGGTCTAGTAGCAACCTGTCTTCCAAGGGGGACGAATCGGGAAGAAGGGTCCCCCTTGGTATAGCTGTCAAAATGGCATGTCTAATCTGGAGGTATCGAAATGCCTCCGATGGCTCAAGTTGGAACTTTGTCTGGAGGTCACCAAAGGAGGCCATCCTCCCCTTCACCCACACGTCCCCCACTGTAGAAATCCCTATTGTGTCCCATTTATCGAAACCAGGGCATTGACTGAGTCGGCCCAGCTTTTCAGGCTCCCACAGTGGTGTTGCCTTGGTCACGCAATTGGACCACCCCAGCTGTCTCGTGACTTTGTGCCAGGTCTCCACCGTACGGGCAGTGGGGCCAGTTAACTGCAATTTACGGGGGTTTGTGTACATTGCCCTATTGTAACCACCCATCCCCATGAGCCAGCGGTCCGTTCGGAAGTTGGGATCATCATACTGGCCAATGGCTGTTAATGGCGACTAACTGGGAGGCCTAATAGTAGAGTCGCAGTAGGGCCCTTTTTTATATTCGTAAAAGTATCTCCATTGATAGCCTCCAAGTATGCTTTGAATGCATTCTTCCAATGCAACCAATCCAAAGGAGGTCTGCCTGGTTCTGTTAAAGATGGAACTTGGGCAGATATGTCTTCTTTGATAAACAGAAAAAATGCTGTGAGCACAAGATGGTCGCAATAATTTACAAAGAAGACAAAAGAAGCCTGCACCAGGACAATGGAATCTGTATGTTAGTCAAGAATTCCCACTTCAACTGATGTGCAAAATTAATTATAAAGTTTGCAGAATGGCTAGGTATCAGATGACATCCCAGGTAATAGACGATGAATCCTTGAATTTCCAAAAATGAAAATTGCCCAACCTTGCTGTGCTGACAGTATCAGTCTTGTTTTGATGGATGGTTGAAAAAGATGGCGCCTGTTGAAATCCCAGTTAAAGAAAAGGAAGTATCCCTTTCTGTGGCAGTGGGAAACAGGAAAACTACTTTGGGGAAGGAGCGGTGATGCTCACTCCACCGCTTTCCTGCTCCCATGAGTCCAGCCATACTACTAGCAGAAATGGGCCCAGAGCCAACAGTAACCAGAGTTGTAGCGCAGAGAATAGCAAGCCAGTGGTGACCTAGAGAGATGAACCAGGCATGCCTTCTTTGCACTGACAGTGGACTACCGTCTCTCTCATGTAGTACATTGCGCAGTGGTGGCAGGTTACCATGTTTTGTGAATCCAGGGTTGCAACCAGGGATTATTATCTGTGTCACTGGAGTGGCGGCCCATTAACACTTTCGGGTTGTAGTGCAGTTCCTCCTATTTCAGTAAGACTGTGCGTTAGGGCAACATAAGCGTCAAAACTATGTGGGACTGAGTCTACACATACCATCTGAATATGTTGACTTGATACCTGGCTAGCTCACAGTGTGCCATTTGGACTTCTAAACCTTACAAGGTACTGGATGGTGTCTGTAACATCCGAACATGACAACCCTGATTCCTCAAGGAAATTGTGGCAACAGATCTACCCTTTCGCTGTTAACTCAGGCATGCCCAATGGGGAGACACAAGAAGTATACAAATTGGCATTTCAAAGATTTATTGAAGCAATTGAACTCTAGTGTAAAATATGTATGTGGCAATGATTAAAGAAAGAGAACACAACATTGTAACCAGCATTACAAGAATTGTAAAAAAAGATGAACAATTCAACCATTGTGCATTTGCATTGATTATATCAATACATATAATTGTACTCCTCCCTTTCCACTGCCTTTCCTATAACGCATAGGGTGTACGGGTCTGCCAGAATACCCTAGAGTGGTCTAACTTCCTATTTACCTGCGGGTGCATGTCATCTGGTAGCCAATCTTGGTGTACAGCAGGACGCCTTCTTTCTCAGTGCAGTGACGGGATTCTGCTTGGCTAGAATTCCGGCATAGGGTGACCTTGACAACCCATCAAAATGCTCCTCTGTCTAAACAAAGTCTTGGTGCGGTTTATATAATGAACTGTATCCATTCGCTCTGTGTCTGAGCTCTGGTCCAGCTGTCATTTTTGACTCTACCCACCCAGAGCTGTCACCAAACAGTCAACAATGAACAACAACATTTTGTGCAATGTACCTAGCCCTCGTATAGAATGTTCCAAGAGATGATAATGTGCCTACGAGGAAGTGTAACTATAAGCAAACTATTTCTGAATACCCTATCTCAAGCGGCACACAAACAAATGTGTGTTAAAAGACATTGCTTAAAAATATGTCAACTTTAAATGTGAACATGTCAAATGGAGGTAATTGTTCCCAGGGCCTATGTAACCTCACAACACCAACTCCTCGTCTGTAAGGAGCCTAAAACTTCAATATTTAACCTAAACGGCTCATGAAACCTAAAAATCTTTCAAAACGTTGCATTTTAATAATAAAGCAAAACGAAAGCCAAATTGTATTTAAAATCCAATTTAAAAGTACGGAATTATTGTCTGATTAATATTCAATTTGCATTAAACCGTTTGCTTAATAAAAAAAATTGCATCTCAAAACTTCATGATTATTTAATTGTTCCGAGAGTCAGACATAACAATATTGTTTCTAGCTTCCGCAGATGATGTTTTTGTTGGCACCCCAGACACAAGTTCGACAGAACAAATATTGTTTTATCCAACCCAATCAGCAGCCGCGGAAGGTGTGACAGCCAGTAGTGCATCCACAGAGGATGAGCCAGGATCTGAAAACCCAGGTGCTGAGGCATCCAGGGAAGGCTCATAATATGCATTTTGCAGCAACTGCAATCGCGCAGGACATCTTTTCTGGTGGATTCTTAACAGATCCTTCAGCAGTTCTTTATCCGCAGATTGAACCATTTGCACTCCAAGGCATATAACCAAGGTACACTCAAAAGTGCACTGCAAACAGTGCACTTTCGAGTGTAACCATATTGGCCGAAAGGACAAGAACCAGTTGTTATTCAATTCCTGAAGTAAGGGTGTGCAAAATACTGCATCATGCATTCACAACAGAGTAGCACATGTGGTAGTGCTATTCCCATTTGGCCGTGTGGCCGAACATCCATCATCCATCATCCATCCATCAAAATCTCAACAATCAGAAACAGAACAAGTGGTATGCTTCCAAAAACACTGTGTTTCAGGCATTAAAAATGTGATGCACAAGTTCTCTGAAATGTTGTGGGAGCTTAGTGCGTAGGAGCTACTGGATTTCAGAAAAAGAACTTGAAACTTGAAGATCAAACATCTCCCCCGCAGATGTTAAGGAAACTATCTTCTGAAACAATAAGACTTTCAGTCTGCTCAAACCATCAAAGTTCACATTTAAAATAGAAATTGAAGTCCAGATTGTGACTTCACTAACTGTACAGACTGGTGGAAATAGCACCTTTGTACAACAGGTTACAACCTTAGAAACCCTTGCAAGATAGGCCACTCCCGGTTTCATCCCATAGCAACCTTGGTCATTTAACATCAAATGACTCCCATTCAAAAGTAATCCAAATGCCAGATGAATTACAGCAGCCCGAGAACCCCTCAGATAACGAGCTAAGTTTGCCTTGGACGCATTACATGCTGCATGGAGTGTAACCTCGCTGGAAATTAGAGAATGGTGGAAAGTGTTCTTGCAGTCTGTTTGTCTAAGAAATACCTCAGTGTCCCCATTTCTACACTTGTAATTGAAAGGTAGGACCCATGTCTCGTGTACAAATCTCTCCCGTAACGCTTCATATCTGCCTACTTGGTTATCTCACTGGGCATTGGGTATTCTTTTTCATATTGTAGGTATGCCTGTGTTTGTAATGTAGATTCGCAAACATTGTCTATGTCCGTTGCTGTTAATGTATTGGCCCACTGTATCCATCTGGGATGTATGGCTTTCGCATTCAGGATGCTAGCCTTTATGACAGCCGCTAAGGCTGGAATGGGAGTCACGACAATTATGCGTCAATGAGCCAATGATCTTTCTTTCACTACAGCTGTCTGTACTGCTGTCAGTATTTTTCTGTTGGTGCAAAAGGCATTTCTGCATTGGCATATAAATGCGATTAATATGCTATTGGTACTGTGTCACCCTCATTGAATGTGACAGATGTGTTGCGTGTGGTCCCCGGTTCACCAGGTTTTTAGTGTTAACACATGTATGTAAGTGTTTTTAACCTAACATGTCAAACTGCACTGAACACAAGATCTGTGTATGTTCTGGTGTCCAATGTGTGCTTGTAAAGTCTGGATTGATTAATTCATAAAACGGTTTTACCCATTGTGCACAATTTAAAATTTATTTTTTACCAAAATTTAGAAAGCCGAATAGGGATTGTAGCTTTTTTAGGTTTAAATCTTTTATTAAAGGTTTTCAACAGAAGAACAAGTAGCGTCAGGCAATTACACATTCCCGGCCACAGCGGAAGCAGCTTGAGCTCGACTCCACCACCAATAGGTGGGTGGGAAGCCAAAGAGGTACTTGCTAGCCCAAGAGTCGCTATCAGTTACACCCCCCCCCCCGCAACCCCAACCCCCCCAAAAAAAACCCTCCCACCAACACTCCCCGCCCCCCCTTTTCCCTGTGTCAAGATAGTCAGAGGAGAGAAACAAAGAAGAAGTAAGAAAGGAATATAGACCCTGTCTCGGGAGCGAAGGGACCAGAAAGGCGAGTGGACAGCGCCGCCTCTGGGAAGGTGTCTAAGCAAGGCGGCTATGTGTTTTCCCCATCGTCTGGATCAGCGCTGAGCCATAGGAGGCGTAGGTATCGGGGACACGTCAGCTCCCTGAAGTCCTGAGATAGAAGGGACCTGAACGGTTGCCACAATTCCGGGAAAGAGGCACCTTTTCCCGCCAGTGTCAGAGAGATACGTTCCATCCCCAAGATATGCCAGATGCGGTGCAGCCACTCTAGATGTGTGGGTATGCGGGGCGTTTTCCAACAAGCAAGGAGGCACTGTGTGGCCGCCCCCAGCGCCAGGGCTATCTGTTTGCCCCGGTGGGACTTCAAGGGGTAAGTAATGGCATTAGGGACCCCCAGGATGATGTATGCAGGGAATCTGGGCAGCTCCGTGTCAAAATATCTGTCAACCTCATCCAGAATTGGTCACCAATAGGAGGATAACAAGGGGCAATCCCAAAGAATGTGCGCTAAAGTGCCCAGCTGACCGCACCCCCTCCAGCAGTCCGCGGTGTGTGAGCTATCCATGCGGTGTAGGCGTTCCGGTGTGTAATACCAGTAAGTCACCAGTTTAGTGAACGTCTCGGTGAGGCCTGTGTGCGTGGCTGTGTGGCGGGCCCTATAGCAACATCCCTCCCACTCCTTCGCCGGTAGGTCCCTTCCCAAGTCCCTCTCCCATCGCGCCCTCCCCGCGTGGTATGAGTGGTAGTGTGTCGACAGAAGCATCTTATACAGGTCCGATGTCAATTTCTTGTCAGTGTGGCGGGTGATCAGCCAGCGCTCAAACGGCGTGAGCCGGCGTTGCGCTGCGCTTTTCTCCCGTGGCCGCGTGGCCCAGTGTTTGACCTGCAAGTACCCGATCAGGTCCGTGGCCGGGATTCCATAGTCGGCTGCCAACTGTGCCAGGGGTATAAACCCACCGTCTTTATACAGGACCCCCAGGGCTCTGCAGCCGGAGTATCGCCAACCCGGGAAAGAGGACTCCGGAAGCCCCGACGGAAAGTCGGGATTGCCGAACAGAGGGGTGAGAGGCGAGGGGAAGGACGTCAGCTCCTGTCTCTCACCGGTCTGGTCCCAGATCCGCATTGTTGCCTGGGTCACCCACGAGGCATACAGATTAGGTGGTCGCTGGTCCCGGCGAAGGAACGGGATCGCGGCCAGGAGCCTCCCCGCCACCGCTCGGTCCTGGAACAGCCAATGCTTTTCGGACGCGGGCCTCGACCATTCCACCAGGTATCGTAGCTGAGCGGCTTGGAAGTTGAGCAGTAGGTCCGGGACACCAATACCCCCGTATTCTGGCGGAAGCGAACTAATCTGGCGTTTAAGGCGCGGCTTCCTGCCCTGCCAAATGAATTGTGCTAGGTCGGATTGGACCCGTTTGATCCAGCCCTTCGGTGGGTATATGGGGAGCGTGTGGAACATGTACAGAATCTTAGGCAGTATCGTCATTTTGATGGCCGCCACCCGCCCAAGCCACGAGATCGGCAGACGGCGCCAGCGATGGAGATCCGTTGTAATGGCGGAGGAGAGACGGTCATAGTTCAGGGTCCGGATGCCCGGGATCATGGGCGTCAGCTGCACCCCGAGGTAGGGGACCGGACCCGCTGCCCAGGGGACCGGATATTTCGCGCGTAGGTCCGCTACCACACCCGGTGCGAGAGAGAGGGAGAGCGCCACTGATTTAGCAATGTTAACTTTGAAGCCCGATACGTCCCCGAACACGGAGAGCTCCTCCAAGATCGCTCCCAGGGACGTCAAGGGCTCCCTGAAGGTCAAGAGGACATCGTCGGCATAAAGGCAAATCTTATGGGTGTCCCCCCCGAACCGGATGCCGGTGATCCGCCCGTTTTGGCGAATGTGCTGTGCTAGGGGTTCCATATACATAGCGAAAAGCAGCGGGGAGAGGGGGCACCTGCCTGGTGCCCCGGGAGATCCGAAACGGCGCCGACGTGTGACCGTTAACGCGGTCAGAGGCGTGGGGGTCGCGGTAGCAATTGAGTATCCGGGCCCTCATTTTGTCCTGGAGGCCGAACCGGTACAGGACCGCTTCGAGATAGGGCCAGTGCACCCGGTCAAAGGCCTTCTCGGCATCCACCGCCAAGAGGGCGTAGTCGGCCGGGAAGCGGGAGGCTTTCTCGATGAGATGCAGGACCCGCTTCGTGTGGTCGCTCGTTTGGCGGCCCGGGATAAAGCCCGCCTGATCCGGGTCTATGAGGTTCGGCAAGTGGGGCGCAATGCGGGTCACCAAGATCCCCACATACAGCTTGAGGTCCACGTTGAGGAGGGAGATCGGTCGGTAGGAACCGCACTGTTTGCTATCCTTCCCAGGCTTGGGGATCACCACTATTGCAGCATCCAGCAGGGCGGGGGGCATCGCCCCGAGCATGTCAAACGAATTGAAGAGTCGCGTGAGAATGGGGGTGACCAATGAGCAAAATTGCTTATAGAACGCGGCCGAGAAGCCGTCCGGGCCCGGGGACTTGCCCACCTTGAGCCTCGAGATGGCCGAAATCACCTCCTCCGGCCGAATCGGCGATTCAAGCAGCTCAGCCTGGGGTGCTGAAAGGCCTTCCACCCGCGCGTGTTCCAAATACGCGTCCAGTCCCCCACCGTCGAGGGCCTGCTCGTCATAGAGCCGGGCGTAAAAATCCCGAAACGTCGCGGCGATCTCCCCGTCCTCGGTATGCAGGACCCCGTGGGAATCCTCTATCTCCTTGACGCCCTCTCTCTGTCTGCGCTCCCTCAGGCAGCGGGCCAAGAGGCCACCGCATTTATCACCTCCCACATAGTAGCTATGCCGGAGGCGTAGTGCTGCATACTCCGCCCTGTCGCGATCTAGTGCTTCCAGCTGTGCTCTCTGCGCTTTTAACAGCCGCCAAACCCTCGGAGCCCCCGTTCGGCTATGCATACGTTCTAGTTCCCTGACTTTCTGCGCTATCTCCGCGCCTTTCGCCTGCCTTTCTTTGTTTTCCGCCGCGGAGAGGGCTATGATGGCACCCCGGACCACCGCCTTCAGAGCGAGCCAACACGTGGGGAGGGCCGTGGCCCCGTTGTCATTGAATCGAAGGTATTCTTCAATGACCCCTTGTAGCTTTTTGTCAACTACTGGGCGAAGCAGGAGAGCATCCCGCAACCGCCACTGGTGCTTCCTCCCGCCCATTGGCGGGAGCGTCAGCGACATAACCACCGCCGCATGATCAGAGAGGGACACCGCCGTGATCTCCACCCCCGAGGTCTCCCGGACGAGCGCCCGGGTGGCCAGAAAATAGTCCAGGCGCGCATATGTACCATGCGCTCCCGAATGGTGTGTGTACTCTCGGGCCGCGGGGTTGTACAACCGCCAAAGATCCACCATATCTAAGTCCTGCAGCGCCGTGCGACCCGTCTGGGATAGGGCACCTACCTGCCCCGTGCGGTTGGCCGACCGGTCCATCACGTTTTCGAATACCAGGTTGAGGTCACCCCCGAGTAACAACCTCCGGTCCGGGGAGGCCGACAGATCCGTCAGCGCCGTATGGAGAAATCGTTCCGGCCTGTCATTGGGTGCGTAAATCATGCCTGCTGTGAATGTGTAGTCTCCCATGTGGAATTGGTAAACCAGTAGTCTGCCCTTAATCTCTGCCACTTTACACACTGAAAGCCCCTTAAACCTTGGTGCGAGAAGAATCGCCACCCCCACCCGCTTCGTGGAGTCACAGGAAAAGAACTGTATGGGGAACGACCTGGACTGCAGCCGGTGCGTGTCTTTCATGAGTAAATGCGTTTCTTGGAGCAGGCATATCTCCGCCCCCGACTGTACAAGAAGGGAGATTATGGAGCGACGTTTAATTGGATTGTTCAGGCCCCGGACATTGAGCGTGAGGATCTTAAGTGTTATTGGAGGCATACCCACCGGTCAGCGAACGTCAGCTTGTGATGTGCATCCCCGTGACCGCCAGAGCACGCCCCAGGCATCCCCCCACCGCCCCCCGAGCCCGACACAGGAAAGAGAAGAAAAAGAAAGGAAAGAAAGAGAGAAACCAAAATCCCCAACTAACCCCGCAAGTCCCCCCTCCCCCTCCCCAACAACATTAAGCGCACCAAAAGTCCATCTTCCAAGGAAGATCAGGATGTCCAAAGTCAAAGGGGGTAACATGGCGTACCGGAGAGACCCCCCTCCCCCGCCCGCCCGCCCTCGTGTCCGCCAGCATAGCCCCAACGAGCATAGAGGCGGGATAGGTGAAGAAGGAACGACATTATCCCCTCCCTCAGGTAGTCACCCTCAAGGGACCTCGCCCTTCGGAGCCAATGATTCTGCCACCGAGGATATGGCGTCCTGACGGCCCTGGGCGATCTCCTCGGGGGGCGGCCTCCGTCGTCCAGCACCCCTACGTCGCTGCTTCAGTTGGCTCCAGCCTGTGCCCGGACCGCTGACCCTCTGTGAGCTCGTTGCCTGCCCGTCCCCCTCCTCCTTAGGGCATTCAATGTCCAGCAGCGTGCACGCCTCCGTCAGGGATCGGAGCTGGTACAGCCGGTCCTTGAGCCGGAAGATAAGACGAAATGGATGGCCCCAGGAGTACTTAATGTCCCGTTGACGGAGGGCATCCGTGACAGGGCGGAAGGTTCTGCGTTTCTGCAGGGTCAGGGCGGACAGATCTTGATAGAGAACCGGGAGATGACCCTGAAAGGTGATGGGATGTTGTGTTCGGGCTTTACGGAGGATCTCCTCCTTAGTGGTGTAGTCCTGGACACAGACCAAAATGTCGGCGGGGAGGGCATTGTCCGGGCGCGGGGGGCCCACCCTATGGGCCCTGTCCAGAATGAGCGCCGCACCGGCCGGCCTCCCCAGGATCTGGTTGAAAAGCTCCCGCGTGAAGGTGAAGATGTCCCCCGCTTCGGCGTCCCGTTTCACCCCACGGATGCGGATGTTGTGCCGCCTCGACCGATTCTCCAAGTCTTCCAGGTGGGTTTGAATGTCCACCTGCTGGTCGTGGAGCCGGAGAAAATCCTGGTGGACCAGGGAGAGCTCCGTGTCTTGTGCATCTGCTCTGTCCTCTACCGCTTGCACTCTCTCACCCAGACCGTCCAGGTCCCTCCGAACCTCCCGTAGCTCCGCCGCAAGTTCCTGCCTCATACCTTTAAGTTCCTCCCTCTGTTCCGCGAACAGCGACAGCAGGAGGGCCTTGGTAATCGGTTCCGCTCCGTCGTCCCCGGACCCCTTCGGCGGCATCGCGTCCGACGCGGGCGTCTGAGTTTCGGGGGCCGCCGCCGTCGCCCCCCCTTGGGTCTTGGCGAACAGCTCCTGCAGCGACTTGCCCTGGGCCTTGTCCTTGCCTTTACCCCTCTGTGTCGTCATCGTGCAGGTGGGCTCACCGTCGTGGCGTCTCTCTGAACGGGGAACCAGGAAGCGGGCCTTATCCCGGCCAGGCAGGTCCCCGGGGCCTGCTCTCCGCGGTTCCGCAAGCCACTGCGCTTCCCACCTGTGCAGCCGCTGGTGGGGGACAGGTATCGTCTGCTACCGCTCTCTGCGTTCTAGGGCTCTCCGCCACCGATCGTGGGGTGACGTGGCTGTAGCCCTCTCCCGTCCCAACTAGGCAGCTGCGTCCGAGGGGCCTGTCCGCTCCGTCTCACGCCCACCGGGCGCCTCCCGATCCCTCCTCGCGCCTGGGGCTCGGCTGCTGTGGGCCCCCCTTGCCGCCCCCGGGAAATGCGGGCAGTCGGCCTTCTCACCTCTGGGGGCCTGGAGCCACCCCGGTATCGCCGCCCTGGACTATGGGCTCGTCGTCGCTGGATCCCCCGCCTCCAGGCTGCACACCGCTGTAAGGCGCGGTCGGCCACCAGCCAGTCAGGCCCCCTGCTCCAGTATAGGTACGCGGCCTCCGCCTCCGTCCCTGGGCGTCACCGCAGTCTCCTCTCCAGGCCGGATCGGCACCTCGCTGTGCCCCGCTAAGCCACGGGCCTTCCCGAGCGGCATCCGCCTCCTCGTCCCTCGAGTCCGAGCCTCCGTTGCGGACGGCCCGTCCCTGTGTCCGCTCGGATGCGGCCCCGGGTCCTCCCGGCCGCCGCCGGACTGCCGTGGGCGCCGCTCACCTCCACCAGGACCTCTGCACTCGAGGCCGGGGCTGTGTCGCTCGTCGCTAGGCCGCGATCGGCCGCCGTTGTCCTCCGCCGTCGGGAGGGCGCCACCGCTCACAGGAGCATATGCAGGGTACCGACAGGCGCGCCTCGCTCTCGGGCGTCGCTGGCGGTGCTGTGTGCCGGGAACGGGAGAAGGGATCGGTCCCGGTCCGGCGCTGTTCACGGGCGCGCGAGGGAGAGACAGAGAGATGCGTCTCACCTCGCCGCCATCTTGGCCACGCCCCCGATTGTAGCTTTTTTATTGTGTTTGATGGTTGTAAGAAGTTGTTTTTACTAGGAAATGAGGTGCTAAGCTCTTGCCTTAATTTGATAGCTCATATCCCAGGATACTGAGAAAGACAATCTTGGATTTTATAAAGCTAAATTTGAAGCCTATTTGAGCAAATTCTACAATAATTCAATCTACTCTGGCTAGATGTGTTTCTAAGTCATCATCTGTTGGATATATGTCATCAACAGGTCAATGTTTCATGGTCAAAATTGTATAACTGTTCTATTACACAGGCAAAGAGCAAACCTGGGCTGGTCCTATATCCCTGTAGCAATTGAAAAAAATATTTGTGATCTGAGGATAGTAAATTCTGTCAAATACCAGCTCTCAGGCGACATGTTTTGGTTGAAAAAGCCATTTGAAATGTCTAATGTTGTTTTGTATTTTTTGCACACTATATTATTCATTAGTGCTGCCCATGTGCATTTTGTACCGCAAATGTGACTGTTTGATTGTCTATGGTCTAAGACTAGGTGGTATGGATGATCTGCTTTTGTTACTGGGCACAAAGGATTGTTTCTTGGTGAGTTGCAAGTTTCAATTACACCTGGATATTCAAGTTGTGTTAGAATTTCTCTAACCTGTCGCTTGGCTTCATGTTTGATGGGGTATTGTGGTTGCACTTGTGGGCTGTACCTTCTGGATATTATATGGTAAGGTGAATCTTCATCCCAGCCCAAGGGATTGTGATATAATGCCAGGTTGTGTGCAAGGGCCCACTCCTTGGTATAGGAATGTTTAACTGATTCTGGAACAAGGATGGAGAAGGCAGGTAATATCATGCTTTTTCCTCATGGGACATTTTGTTCGAACTCTCATGGCCAATTCTTTTCAGCCAAGGAAACGTCAAAGCCAAATGCTATATTCTCCCCAAAAGAGAACTTTAATGGTGTGAGTTATATCACCCTCAATTTGGAGTTTCAAATCATATAATCTGCATGGAGAACTAACCCTCTTATCTGGTGTTTCCACTTGAACAAACTCGTTCGTTGCTCTCGCCACCAGAAACTCTTGAAGATTCTGGGGAACTATAGTGACTTCTGCTGACTGTCTAGCAGAGTCAGAGCCCACTCCTTGTTCAGAAGCAGAGTCCTCAATATGTGTGTCATGTTTAGGTGAGATCCCTGCGACTTTCTTCTTTTTAAATTGAGGCTTTTGTTGTGGAAGATTTTCTTCCTTTTTAGGTCTCGCCTAGCAGCACGCATGCGCTGCATAGGAAAAGACCTTTAGCTATCGCTTCAGCTTTGCTGCCAAAAACGTGCACGCATTCCATTTCTTTGAATGGGAACGCGTGCACGTTTGGCGATTTCCTTTCGGGAGCGAGCTTTGAAACCATCTGTTAGTAATTAACAGATGGTTCCTGCGCGCTCCCGCAAGGTAAACAGGCGCAGGCCCCTCCTCTCTCCCCTCCCCCTCCTGCCAGCTCGAGGGACGCGCGCTTGTTCCTTATTCCTAAAAACTCAGTGGAACTCTGCGTAGTTACGCTCCGCCCTAATAAAAAGCCACAAGCCTGCAGTAGTTCAGAAATGGATTGGAGATGCCGTCTCCCAGCCGCGCCGCAGCTCTTTGTGAGATGTCTTTGGTATTTATTTGATCAACTCGAAGTCGGAATGCCAAATATCTGCAGAAATTCACTTCCGTTTAAACAAGTACACCTCTCTCGGACGCACCGCACTCAGCTTCCTGCTCCCAGTTCGCCAAAGACTCAGGGTCTCAGTTACAGACACTGCCCAAGAGTTCGGTAGGCTCCATTTTCCAATATACAAAAACTATTTATTATTACTTCTTACACAAGAGTTACAACAACACACTCTTCACGAGGGACTCCGATTCGCCTCTGAAAGATGGGCAGCATACTTAAAGCAAGGCACAAACTTTGCGCAGTCTGTCTGGCAGCACTTCATGTCATGTATCATAGCAAAGATTACTTTTAGATAGTCACAGCATGCACAGTACACCTCTCTCAGAAGCACCGCACTCACCTTCCTACTCTCAGTTTGCCAAAGACTCGGAGTTGCTGCAGCGGACATTGCCCAGGGGTTCGGGAGGCAGGGGCTCCATTTTCCGCAGCCGATGGTCGCCTCCGTCCCCACGGGCCCCCGCCTTGGTTGCATCCTGGTTTTTGTTAGGCACGGGGAGATTAAGTGATGTGCCCGGAATCACAGGATGTTGAGCGTTATTGCCGGCTTCGAGGTCGACCGCTCTAGCGGCAAGGCTACATCCTTACCCCTATGTTTCAAGTACATAGTGTGTGTAACACAGACTGTTCCTTGAAAAATATGATGTGTTACACATCCTGAAGTTGTCCGTGGCCTGTGCGTACAAAGAACTGTGCATACTGAGGGCAACTGCTGCAGCGAGTTGATTATACTCAAAACATTTAGGTTTCATAAGAATGCACAAAAGCCACTTCCTGCAAATATACAACATGCTGTACATCCTAGGACCGCACACAGTACTCTATGCCACATGTGATGGTGCACTGCAGAAAACCAAGAACATGCACTGGCAGGGCATCAGAGCATGCACGAAGTGCTTGTAAAACACTGCAACAATAGCAGTTGTAGCACTCGCTAAAGCAGAGGCTTTTAAGTGCCACATGTACAAAAGATGCATTTTTTGACACGTGTTGTTTTGAGGGTTTAATCTTATGTTTTGCTATTTTAGTTTTGCCTCAGATTATGTATGCAAACATTTTGCTTTGCCAAACTCGCATTTTACAGGTTTGCCAGTCAGTCTGACTGGCAAACCTGTAAAATGCGTGTTGCTAAGAGGAGCCAGCAGGAGGTTAGCGGAGGAGAATTTTGCCAAGGAAATTTTGCCAGCATAGGAGTAAATAACACCAGGTGTGTGAATTCGGCCAACAAATTATTCAAAAGTATTAAAAAAGCTGATTTTAAAATCACAGTCGGGGGCATACTTGCACAGCGCGATGATTACCTGGAGGCTTCTGGCTCGAAGTGTGAAAAACAAAAAAAAACTGGGCCTAGTACAAGGGAAAGAAAATAACATTCATACATTGAGAGGCTATTAGCAAAATAAAAATGTTATGCTTTGTAAACTGCCAAATGATCTCTGGTTTTCCAATAATGTGCGCTTTCCCACATTAGGAAGGCAGTTTTATTCACTATATGGCATGACGCGTTTCGGTTAATACCTTTCTCAAATGCCGTGAATTGCTGAGGTAACTGCTGCCTTAAAATAGTCCCGCCTCACCTTTGAATGTGGAGGCCACACCTGACTCACATTTGTTCCAGAGCCATCATTATGGTTTTAGGGCTAAACTTCAACTCCCACAGTGCAGCTTGATGAACCTCCGAAGTGTGGAATGCCTGCAGCTTGGATATTGTTTGCTTGCTGTGAGTTGAATGTTGTATGTGAGCGTGGTCAGGTTGAATTTACAGCTCAGATGACAAGCATTTGCAATGCTGAGCTGCTGTTAGTTCTGCTATTTTGTGGATATGGTGTGTAGCTGGCTAAGACTGGCCATGTTTTCTTTTCCCTAACAGATTTTATTGGATTTTCATAAACATTCAGTACAGTTATTGCGGTAGCCATTATATGACCCTAGAAGGTCCTCCTTAAATTTATTGTTAAGCTAGATGTTTCTCAAATTGGCAAACAACATCAATTGGTTACTGAACTCCTAGAGGATACTTCTGGTAGGAATCCCGGGATATGGAGAAAACGTTTAGCCTCAACTAGGGGATTGGATCTTGGACAAAAGGCAATTAATAAATGGAAGGACCATGAAGATTTCGAGATCTCTGTTAATTTATGGTCGGCCGTTAATAAATTGAATTTTGGCACATTAAGAGGGGCGAATTGGCGAAGGATGTTTTTTTTTAGTACATGGCAACTTTACCGAACCCCTCTTTCCCTTTCAAAAATGTATGCCAATCACTCAGCAAATTGCTTCCGTTGTAATATCCATCCCTCAGCCAATTGGTCGCATATTATGCTGCAATATTCTAAGATTCAGAAGTATTGGGAGGACATTTTTTGTTATTTGGAAACTGAATGTTGTATCCAATCAGCAATGAACGATTTGTTAATCATTTTCGGTTTTGACCCAGACCTTCCTATTTGCGATCAATTGGTAAAAATGTTATACATTTCAATGGCCGTAGCTAGATCATTGCTATTGTAAAGGTGGCGTACTGATTTGATTCCCTTTGCCCCGGAGTGGGTTCATAAAATGCAAGCGGTTAGAAGAAGTGAACGTATTTATGCACTTCGGATGGGGGGCCTTACGAAGTTTGAAAAAATCTGGGTCACATATTTTGATTAAGTTTCGGAGGGGTTATTGTCTTGTTTTGAATGTATTTTTCTCTGATATTTAAGTGCTTTAGGTAATCTCTGTGATATTTATACATTTCTGGAAATTTAATGATATGCCCGATTGTAACTCTCTTTTATTAAATGGACATTTTTGATCTTAATGTATTTAATGTATTGCAATAATTACGGACTTCAATAAAAAATGTAATAAATTTTTTTTTAAAAAAAGGTCTTGCGGTAACCATGTATATTAGAGAATGGGACTAACATGTCAGAAATGAATAAGGTATCATAACTATGCACAAGCAATAACAAACAGTCCCACTCTCCCAACCACCCTAGAGCCAGTACATTGCCACAAAGCTGCAAAAGTATCCATCTGCACTAAAGCACGGGACGGGGCGGGGGTATAGATTCCTCACCTCAAAAGGTAACATCTCACGAGCACTACAAGACCTTCAACAAGGAGAAGAGGGTGCTTCATGTCTCGGTGTGGAGTTAATCTTAGTGACGTCGCAGGTGAAGCCATAGGGGTATCAGACTCTGGAGCTGTAAAACTATCCACCAGGGTTTCCCAAGCTGGGGCTGTGTCTATTGTTCCTATCCTTTGTTTGGCTTCTCTCAGGGGTAATCTCCATTCACAACCCGCCCACCTCTCCATCTCCTTCCTCCATGTAAGTGATCAGGGGCCCCCGGTGCCTTCCGATTTCTGGTAATCTCATTTTTGGCAAGACATATGCCAAGTCTTGAAACCTGATGGTAACTTTCTTTCTTGATTGTATGAAAAAACCATCCCAGGAGGCAATGACCTGGGGAGCAAAACATTTCTCTCTGGATAGCTGCTCCAATTGCAGTGATGAACTCCTCCCAAAAGAGGCGCAGTGAGGGGTTTGACCAGACCCTATGAAGAATATGAGCTCCTCCTTCCCCACATCTAGGACAGGCAGCATCAGCCAGATTGAAGCATCGACCCATCCGCTCTGGGGAGAGTTAGGACCTACGAAGGACATAATCATTGATTACTTTAAAGCATGCATTTCTGGAGACTTTGGGCAATCTCTCCAGGATACTGTCCTCATCCTTAGCAGCGATAGGGACTCCCAGATCCTCCTCCCACAATGATCGTAAGTGTCCTGATGGCTGTTGGGGATACCTTTGCATTGCTCCATGTAAAAACCTGGCTGTTTTCTTCCAGTTAGACCCAAGTCTTGACAGATCCCTGGTATTCTCTACATCTCCCCAGCGCCAAGACGCCCATGGGCAAACGCGCGCTTTATAAATTCATAAATCAAATCAAATCCATATAGGCACGAAATTGTGTTGACGGTACCTGCCGATAATGCTACAGATTGGCAGTCCTCAAACATAGGAGGCTCAGAACAGATAGTAACCCAGTGTTTCCTAAATGCCCTGTAACTCTTTGAAGGGAAGTAACTTCGAATCTATGAAGAGGTCCCCCACCTGTGCTGCTCCCGCTCAGCCCAGATGCCAAAACCTCTTAACCCCCGCCATGGGGCAGTTCTGCCAGTAGTGGCAACTCAGGAGAATATGGTATTTTTGTATGTGTTTTTTGCAATCATTAGTTCCAGCATTTAGCTGTCACCAGAAACACCTGAGTATCATTAGAAGACGCTCGCCGCACCTGCAATAACACTTTAGCGAGATCGGACAGCATCGGGGCAAAGAGGCTTGGGGTCCGAGTCAGTTCCCTTTTGGATGCCACCCATCGACTCAGCCAATGAAGTTGTGCAGCTGTGTAATACTCCTCAAAGTCCGGGACCGCCGGACCCCCAGTCACAGTGGAGCGCTGCATCGTATTCAGCGCCACTTGTGGGTGACCCGCCCCCCATTTGAAGGCAGTGACTAAAGAATCCAGGTCTCTGGACAGCTCTTGCGGCACCCATACCAAACAAATCGAGGAGGCGGGGAAGAGCTACGATTTTTAGAAGCACCACCCCACCTGCTACTGAGAGCAGCAATGTTCTCCAAAAGTCCATATGGGAGCAGAGGCATCAGATAGCTCGACCCACATTACCATCTAATAGATCAGCACGATCATGATAGACCTTGACCCCCAGGAAAGCCATACATAGGGGCTCCCACTGCAGTCGAATCAGTACCTCCGACGGGTCACTGTTCTGTCCTGTGGGGAAGAGCCTAGATTTCTGCCAATTTACTTTGAGGCCCGACAAGTGTCTGAACCTGTCTAGCATGGCTCTGGCTCCATCCAGGTCCTCCCCCGTGTTGCGTAAGAAAATGAGCAGGTCATCTGCATAAAGTGCTATGCGATGATGATGCCTTCCAATTTACAGTCCTCTGTAGACATGTCCAGATCGTGCATTAGCAGCCAGAGGCTCCATGGGGATTGCAAAAAGCAGGGGTGAGAGGGGAAATCCCTGTCATTTCCCACGACCCACCGCAGAGCTCGCAGAAAGAATGCTTCCAGTACAGACTCTAGCCATCAGCTCTGTATACAGTCATCTTGTCCACGCCAAAAAGCCCCCACCCAAACCCATACTCAGCATCACCTCATAGAGATAGTGCGACTCCAGGCTGCCAAATGCCCTCTCAATGTCAACATCAAGCACTGCAGTACTCGCTCGATTGTAGTCCCCGGCCTCCAGTATGGCCAATAGTCTACAAATATTCATTGTCATATTTTGGCTGTGTATGAATCCCGACTGATCCGGGTGAATCACTTTAGGCATGACGGGTAAGAGTCTGGTCGCCAGTATCCTACTTAGCATTTTGTAGTCGATATTTAACATCAATAGTGGTCTATATGCTGTATGGTCATGTGCCGTGCCCCTGGTTTCAAAATGGGGACTATGAGCACTTCTCTAGTAGTGTCCGGTAGATGCCCAGAGCCCTTAGCCGCAACGTATAAGTCCACCAACCAGGGTGTTAATTCCGAGTAGGTGGCATAAAACTCCGCTGAAAAGCCATCAGTCCCCGGTCTTATTGGGCACCATGTTCTTAATGGCACACATTATTTCTTGTGGAGTTGTGTCCCCACCCAGCTCCTGTGCCTCTTCTGGTTAAATGGTGAGTAGAGTCTTTTGGCACACAAAAGAAATCCATTTAGGAGACCTTATAAATAAGTACTTGACCAAGAACGTTGGTGGCGCCATGTTGTACGGTTCCTACTATTTCAGCAAAACTGTGCATTAAGGCAACATAAGCGTTAAAACTATGTGGGACTGAGTCCACGCACAACATCAAAATATGTTGATCTGATTCCTGGCCAGCTCGCAATGTTCCATCTGTACCTTTAAACGCTACAAGATACTGGATGGTGTCTGCAACCTCAGAACATGAATTCCTTGATTCCTCAAGGAAATTGTGGAAACAGATCTACCCTTTCGCTGTTAACTCAGGCATGCCCAAAGGTGAAACACAAGAAGTATATAAAGTGCCATTTCAAAGTTTTTTTAAATAAACTTTTTATTGATCAAAAGAAAACATAAAACAGCAGTACAGCAGTGCATTAAGGTCACAATATGCTATTAGACGTTGTAAATTGGTCGGCATACAAACAATAACATCACATATCCCCATTTTAAGATGTACTGGTGGTATCGGACACGTCAACAAGTTTCAGTAATTCACGCCGTAATTCAATTGTTGGAGACAGACATATTTCCCCCTTGCCCACTCATGGACATTAGGGATTACATCCACCCTCCATTTCTGTGCAATGTTACGTTTTGCGATGACTCATCCCAATGAGGCCCATGTTTGCTCTGTCTGTGTGAGATCGTGTTGCGTCCCAAATGTTCAGTAAGGAGAGTTGTGGGGAGGCTTTCAGGGTCTTACCCCCGCCCTTTCCATTTGTTTGGCGATAGCAACCCAATATAATCGTGCAGCTGGGCAGTCTCAGATGATGTGGAAAAAGGTTCCCTCCTGGCGACATTGTCTAAGACACAAGGGGTACGCCCGTCTGCCCATTTTAACTAAGACACCGCATCCAAGTAAGCTCGATGTAGGATCTTCAACTGGACCACGCGTAGTCGCATGGGGATAGCCACTTCTCTGGGGGAATCCAAGGTGTCTCGCCAGTCGTCATCCTCAAGTACACCCAGGTCTGTCTCCCATTGTTGCCGTAGACGCACCAAGGGGTCCGGGCAGTTGTTTATTAACTTTTTATACATGAGGGATATTACTTTTTTGTTCATGGGATCAAGCAATAGCCTATCTTCAAGTGGAGAGGCCTTGGGCAATGGGTCACCCCTGGGCAGTACCGCTCTGATTGCGTGACTGATCTGTAAATACCGAAAGGTTTCGGTCTGTGCTAGTTGGTATTTCTGCTGAAGGTCTGCGAAGGTGGCCAGTTTCCTAAAATTCCACATGTTCCCCACCATTGGGATGCCAATCAAATCCCACTTATCAAACCCGGGACAGGCACTCAGGCGACCCAAGAGATCTGGATCCCAGAGCTGTGTAGCGTGTTTGATTTTATTGTGCTAACCCAGTTGCCTATTGACCCTATGCCACGTTTCGATTGTGCACTCAGTGGGCCCCGTAAGGTTTAACTTCCAAGGGTTTGTGTACAGTGCCTTGTTGTATCCACCCTGTCCCATAAGCCACCAGTCTGTGCGGAAGTTCGGGTCATCATGTTTCTCATGTGCCCATCTGTTGACCGCTACCAGTTTGGACACCTGATAGTAAAGTCTAATATCAGGTAATGCAATGCCCCCATCGTACCATCCCGCCGTTAGTTTTTTCAAGGCAATCCGCGGTGCCCGGCCATCCCACAGCAGAGCACGCATGGCACTCTCAATGTTGGTGAAGTATGAGTCGGGATTTTTTCAGGGGCGTTCTGCAACACGGAAAGGAAGCGCGGTAATGCCAGCATCTTGAAAAGAGCCGCACGCCCCAAGAGAGTCAGGGAGAGAGAGCGCTAATGCTTGACATCGGCGTGGAAGCGGGCCAGGGGTTCGAGCAAGATCGCCTCATAAAATAGGGCGGGGTCAGTAGTGATATATATGCCTAAATAGCGGAAGCCCCTTGATGCCACAGGGATGTCATATCCTCTTGGATTGCATGGTGGTGCCCCCCACAGTATGTACAATTGAGACTTGGTCCAGTTTATAGTGTACCCTGAGTGGGTGCCAAATATGTGAAAGATATGAAGGACCCACCATTTCAAAGATTTATTGAAGCAAATGGACTCGTCTAAAATACATGCACTGCAATGATGAATAAAAGGAAACACAACATTGTAACCAGCATTACAAAAATGGTAAAAAAGAAGAACAATTCAACCACTGTGCATTTGCCTTGATTATATGACTACATATAATTGTACACCTACCTAGGGTGTGCAGGCTGCCGTCCTTCCCAGGACAGTGACAGGATTTTATTAGGCTAGAATTCTAGCATGGGGCTACCTCGACAACTCATCAAAATGCTCCTCTGTCTAAACAAAGGCTTTGTGCAGTTTATATAATGAACTGGACCCATTCGTTCTGTGCCTGAGCTCTGTTCTGGCTGTCATTGTTGATTTTACCCACCCAGAGCCGCCGTCGAACTGACAAAAACAAACAACAACATTTTGTGGAGTGTAACTAGTCCTTGTACAGAATCTTCTAAGGGATGATAATCTGCCTACGAGAAGAGTAACTGTAAGCAAACCATTTCTGAGTACACTATCTCATGCGATTGCGCAAACAAATGTGTGGTAAAAGACATTGCTTGAAAAGATGTCAACTTTAAACATAAACATGTAAAGTTGAGGTGTTTGTTACCAGGGTCTATGTAACCTCACAACACTTTGACCTGGAGACATCCTCCAAGCATGCCTTCATTGCACTGACTTCTGCATGGTGTATAGTTTTACCCCACCCTAAGTGTCAGACTGTGTTCATCTGGTATCCTGGTTTTTAATTTTTGGCCCTACCTACATAATACTAATCTGGTATGTGTGCAGAAGCCTAGGACTTTCTCTTCATGTAAGGGAGGTCCTGGACCTGTCCTGTGACCTAGAGAGATTAACCAAGCATGTCTTCATTGCACTGACAGTGGACTACTGTCCCTCTCATGGATTTAATACATGGAGCAGTAGTGGCAGTTTACCGTGTTTTGTTAATCCATTGTTGCGACCAGAGTTTATTTAATATCTGTGTCACTGGAGTGGAGGCCCCTTGACCCTCTCATATACAGTTCCTTGTCTATGCACTATACCAGATCCTAGCAATAACATCCCAAGTATATATTGTGCATAGTTGTGTATGTGACTTGTATAGTACATGCATTGTGTGTGAGTGTGAACCAGATTAACGTGGGCCTGTGGGATCCGTTTTGGCCTTAGGCACATGAGGGAGGTGAGGTTGTTTTCCCAGACAGTGGAACTGTTTGTCTGATATTCCTGAAGCTGGGAAGAAAGAGACAGACTTGGAAGTGAGGAGAGAGGATATCAGGCTCCTTTAGTAGTTTGATTAGGTCTCTTGCTGAATGGGGCTGTTGATTAGTCTTCCTGTAGCACTGCGAGGGTGAAGGGTGGAGAGCAATCTCTGTTGTTATTGTATTGAATTTCAGTATTTATATAGTGTGCACTAACCCTATGTGGGGTGCTGAAGCACTTTCTTACGTGAGTAGCACGGTACACTGTGTAGAGTGTGTGGTTTGAAGAATGATATCTTTGTTTTGACTCTATGTGGGCAGTGGTTCCATGTCGTGCGTGATGACCGTGTTATGGGACGCAGCTTATAACAGTATGTTGGATGATGAAGTGTGAGAAACAGACACACAGTTTTTTTTTAACAACACATTTTATTGGTTTTCAGAGGTACCAAAGAAGCAAAACCAACAAGCATTATATGCGATATAGGCATATTGTAGAAATTTTCGGCACCCTATAACACCCCCCCAGGTCTGCAGAACATCAGACCAGAACCCCCACCCCCGCACCACACACCCTGTCATCATCAGAGAGTGACATTACATAATCACGCACACGCGCCACCCCGTTGCATTAAACAGGTGAGTTGCTCACTACAGGTCTATCCACCGGGTCACTGGAAACTGGGGGCCCCAAGAGCGACAGGTCTATGCCTCTATACGTGGCCCAGCCCACCCAGATTTTCCTGTGTTTTTGCGGACATCCCTGTGCCAGAAACTCCGCCACTCCAGCCGACAGGCATTTATCCATCGCTTTCTTCCAATTACCTATACTTAGTGGGGACTCCGCCTTCCAGTGTTGTGCAATGTCCTGCTTGGCTAGCGTGAGACCCAAGAACAGCAGGTGCCTTTTGTATCTGTTCCCCCAATGTCCTCAGTGCCATGGAGAAGGATCAGTCAGACACACAGTTTTATGGTTTTCAGTTTGCTGGTAGCTTTGAAAAGCTCTGTAAGTCCCTTTATGATATTTCATATGATATAGTCTGCTTAGCTGGTTAATGCAGTGGGTTGTCTAATCGGAGTTTTTGTATATAGTTGTGGTCCTGAGCTAGCATGGTTGTGGATGGGGAGAGAAGTGGAGAGATCTTTTATGATTAGCATTTTTATTATCATCCCATATCTGAGTGTCTTTGTGAGATACAAAGAAGGGGTCAGATTGTATAAATTCTTGAGACCTGCAGTGGTGGGCTATATTAAAGTCCTCCGAAGTATACAGCAGTGTGTCACAGATCTCTCCAGTTATTCCATGCCTTTTCATTTGGTGATGCCTGGCTTTTGGCTATACAGTGCTGGTGATGGACAGCCATCATGGTAGATATGTTGTATGTGAATGTAAGACGCATAATGTAGGAGGCTGGTTTAGTTTATGGTGCATACTTATTTAAGTGATTCACCATGCACTAATCCAGACAACCCTTATGGGGATTTTAGTGGTCTTTGATAACCATAGAAAGCTCTCAAAGTGGAGCTGTGGAGAGCAGCCTTCAGGCTTATCTTGAAGGAGTGTAAAGCAGCTTGTTTTACCAACTTTAATGACTAGTGTAAGTTAAATTAAAAGGAACCACACACAGTACAACACAATCACTAACACATTGATATATCTCCTACCTGGAGATGTGAACACAATACACAAGAATGCTTTGCAATAATCAGGTAAGTAGCACAAATATACACTGGTCTCCAGGTACAGACCAAACCATATATTAAAAAAGTGGAATACAGAGGAGGAGCCTAGCGTGCAACCAAGATGGCCACGTAGGTGCGAGGCTCCCGAGGACCTCCGCAACCTCCTACGTTTATCCTGTCTTCATCCTGAATCGGTTGAGGGGACTGTGTCGGTGAACCTGAGCCGAGGTGGTACCCGTTTTTCGTTTTTGAATCGGACCCCGGGTGCCGTGATGAGCATCGACTGAAGTTTGCGGCCTGCTCCTCTCCTAACCCCGGACTTAAGTTTGGGGGTGATCCAGTGGAGAAGTGAATAACAACGGCGGGACGAGCCTGGCGAGCCGCGTACCCCACACTTTCACTTTCGCTTTTGAGTCCCCTTGCCGTCATCGCGAGTGGGATCACGGCGCTTCTTTGTGTGGTGGTTGCCTCGCTGGGGGATCCTGCCTGCCTGCGGGGACCTGCTCCGCCTTCCTGAGGTGACCTCCGGGGTCCTCGGCCTCGATTGCTCGTTCTCCGCTGCATGACTCGTGGGGGTGCGAGATACAAGACGATGGCCACGAAGCAGGATGGAGATCGGCTGAAGGCCAAATCGACCCGGCATGGCGCCGCACTTCAAGTCAACATCATGGATCGCTACACCCTACCAAAAGGTTCTCCCGGCGGGTCGCATAAGTCTTCCGAGTGCCTTCCGGATGCCCCGGATTTGCCGACGGATCTGACTTTGCAGGACGTCATGGGCGCCATAGCTGAGATGAAGACCTCGGTGGGTCAACAATTCGACACCCTGGCGCACAAACTCGACGCGGTCCTCATCGATGTCAACCTTATTAGAGCAGATCTATCCAAGACAAATGACCGGGTTGACTCTTTGGCCCATACCGCGTTGGGCCTCACGACTGAGGTGGCGGCCCTCCAGACGGAGGTGCGCCGGCTCCGGCAAGCCAGTGCGCTCACGGATCGGCGACTGGAGGACTCCGAGAGCAGGGCCCGGAGGAATAACGTTCGCATTATCGGAGTGCCTGAGGGACTGGAGGATTCGGCGGCGGATCTCTTTGTGGAGGATCTGATTTCTACTCATCTCCAGCCCCGAGGACTGAGTAAATTCTTTGCGGTGGAAAGGGCCCATAGAGTTCCTGGCGGCAAGCCGAAGATCAGAGCTCCCCCGCGGCCTCTCATTGCCCGTATCTTCAACTTTCGGGACAGGGATGTGATTCTACAAGCTTCCAGACTGCGGGGGCCGCTTAAGCTGGAGAACATGGAGGTGAACTTTTATCCTGATTTCACGCAGGAGGTCCAGAAGCAGAGACTGAGTTTCATGGGCGTCAAGCGGCGGCTTCGAGATATGAACTTAAAATACGCAATGCTTTTCCCAGCCAGGCTGCGTGTGGAGTCTGATGGTCGCTGTGAGAAGTTGGCCTGATGTATGATGTCACTAGTTCTAGTGTACACCTTATATCAGTCCAAATACCCTTATGGTGATTGGTTGTAAAGTCAACCTTATAGACCAGCTATCCTAGTGGTAGCATGGACAAGAGCAGTCTTAGGCTAAACTCTGAATGGCATGTGAAGCCAGCTGTGATACCATATATAATCCCTTGAATACCAAATGAAAGGACACCACAACAGATATATATATATAAAATAAAGTGTATTTATTCTAGTCAAACCCTCAGCACTCTTTATGAGATTAGAGGTAAGTACAACACAGTCTTATTTAAGCATACATAAAGTCACACAGGTAAGTAATACAGTTAGGCCCTAGGGGCCACGCAAACCATATACTAAGTAAGTGGTATAAGGACCACTGTCACGGAAATAGAATAGGCCTAGGCCTAGGGAATCGCTGGGGCTACCCTACACTAGCGTTAGTTAGGAAGTGGGAGGCCCACGGGATTCGTGTGCAGAGTGGAAACACTCACGCGTAATGCGTAAAAGTCAATAGCAATAGTACAGTTTAGAAAACGGTAGATTTAGGACACTTCTGGAGTAGCTAGGAAGTTGAGACTTGAAAACTAGACACTAGGATAGTCACTATCCTGATGAGCACCGGAGTACCCAAGTTACCTAGCCCACAGGCTGCGGGTGCATAGGGGTGAAGATGCGTCGTTTTCGTCGTCGACTCCTATGGATGCCTGAAGAAAGATGCTGACAGGCAGTCAGTGAAGAGTGTCCGGTGGATCCCAAGGCTGGGATCAAGAAGAGAGGAAACCTGCAAGCAGAAGGGACAGAGTCAAGGTCACTAGCCAGTGACCACGTGGAACCAGGAAGGAACCAGGCGATGTCGTGAAGATTGCAGGTGAAGGTGAAGCTTGTCGCTGCAGCCAGGAGGACCAGGAAGCGTCGAGGACAACCAGGACCAGGAGGCGAGCTGTCCCACGAAGGCTCTTGCTGTCGGCGGCGTCGAAGTTGGACTAGGACTCACCAAGCCTTGGCAAGCGGAACCCACGAAGAACGGAGGACTTGCTTCTGGTGCAGACCAGGAAGGTCTGGGGTGCTTCTTCTTTGCAGAGAAGCGGGAGCCAGTCTGGAGGAGCCAAACCAGCACAGAAGATTTCAGGGAGCGTCGTCACAAAGGCCACTAGCCAGCGGGCAAGCAACCGGACAGACGCGGCAAGCAGGAAAATGCTGAAGGGCCCCACGCAGGACTCGTGGAGTGTGGGGGGCTGATCTTCGGTGCAGATGGTGCTTGGGGTTGGGGCTTCTCAATCCCCGGTGCACAACTTCGAGGGTACCTCAGAAGCTGCGCTTTAAGTTACTAGCCACTTTTTCCAGGTAGCCGGTCCCACGTCGCTCGTCGCCTCCACGGATCTCAGCTCTGCTGTAGATGTGGATCAGGGTCGGAGAAGTCTGGAAGTCAAGGCTCTGGTCAGGCTCTGCAGTCGGTTCCTCGTAGAACGTGGGCAAAGCAAAGGGTAGTCTCTTGATGGTGCCTGTTTGCACAGGGTAGCCACTCCTTGGCTACAAGGGAGATTCTTCAGTCTTCTTCTTTCGTCGAATGTCGAAGGTCCAGAGTTTCTGTTCAGTTTTGCAGGTTCAGGATAATCTAAAGTCTTGAGGCCAAACTCCCACTCTTATACTAATCTGGGGGGCTGGGATACCTGCTAGGTCACGCCTTATGGGTGGGACCTGGGAGGGGGTGGTTACACCCACTTCCCTTTGTCCAGTTTCGCGCCAGAGCTGGGGCTGGAGTGCCCCAGCGCCGGTTTGAACTGGACTATGCAAGGAACACCTTGTGTGCCCCAGGCATGTCTCATTCCTTTCAGCCCACCCTGCCCCAATACACTAAAGGCTGTCTGGGGAGGTGCTAGCACCTCCCCAAGCAGGAAACCTATTGTCCAGGCCTCCCTGGCTGGGATCACTCCCAGCTGCAGGAGGTCAGACTTGTGTCGTGGCAGCAGCATCCATTTTGTGATGCTGAGGCTTTGGTCAGAGGCTAACAGTTGAAGTATGATTTTAACATGTCTTTCCCTCTAGAAGGGGGGAATAATATTCTCATGTCCAGAAATGGCATGGGGGTATTATTCCACAGTGTTAGACACCTTACACGATATGTTTCGATAAAGCCAAACCATAGTTACCATAACCGTCTAAGATTATAAGGCACTTTAAGAGTATATGGTAGGCTATATCATAGAACAGCTATAAGGACAAGGTTCCGAAAGCTGCAGACAGGCTCAGCTCATGCTAGAGCACCATCTCACATGTTACCAAGCACTCTGCCTCCAGGATTGTCAAGGCCTGCCATAGGAGTGACTGATAGGTACACATGTGTCTATATGTAAGTTAGGTATAGGAATACTACACCTAAGCAAGGGGTGATTACACGACCTTGCCCCAGCTGAGTGATCAGCCAGTTGTGTCAAAATGGAAGGCCAGGCCAGGGGTGGCATAATACATGCTGCAGCCCCTGGTAGGCCTAGGGTACACCTATGCCCTGGGTACCTAGGGTACACTGTACAGGGGCCAATAAGGTGATCCTATCCAAATGGGTTATGCACCTAAAGTAGATAGTATTAATTTAGAGAGAGAACAGCAGGGCTGTGGGTCTGATTAGCAGGCCCACAGCCACATCTAAGTCGAAAACCAGTAAAGCAAAAGCAAAAAGTGGGGGTGAACATAGAAAGCAGACCCTACTCTCCTACAGTCGCACTCACTTTTTTGACCGTCCTGAGACGGCCGGGGACTGGTTGGACACTTTGTCTGGGGGACATGATCGGGATGGGATGGGGGCAGCGGGAGAAGAGTGCCCACCGGAACGGGTATGAGGTATTGACACTGGGGCTCATTCCTGATGATGCCACTTTTCGGCCAAGCTCAGGGTTCCTTGACTGTTGTGTCTCGTTCCCCCTCCATTGGAGGTTGTGCGGTGTCTCAAGGGGGTTCTCTTTCCTCCTCTAGGGGGTCTTTGTAGTTTAGTTCACACGGGGGCGACAGGCACACTGCAAGTTGGGGGGGCTGTCTGGGCTCATGCAGGGGTGCAGGGAGGGGGGAGTTTTGTTTGGGATGTTGGGTTGGGGTTGGGTATTGTTTGTTTGTACCACAAGGCAGAAGTATTGTTGTGCTATATCTAAAGTGCTCTCTGGGGGGAGACTGATCGGTTTTGGCTGTGATGGGGGGTAGGGGACTGAGACTTCTGTCCTGGAATGTTAATGGATTGGGGGACAGGATAAAACGGGGAGTGGTCCTGCAGTTCTTAAAACGGATTTCACCTGATATTGTATTTCTGCAGGAAACACACCTTATTGGCAATTCCTTTCGTGCCATGAACAGGCGGGGCTATCGCCTTGTAGCCCATTCAAGCTTCACCTCTGGTTCGAGGGGTGTGGGCATTATGGTTAAAACCTCGCTCCCGTTGGAGGTTGATGAGGTGCTCCATGATGATAGGGGACGGTATACGGCTCTAGTGGGCAGATTGGAGGGTAAAGTGATTGTTTTGGTTTCTGTTTATGTCCCGCCGGGGTTGCAGACGACTACTTTCGCTGATTTGGGGCGCCTTCTTCTTGGACTGCCGGAGGGGACTCTGGTGGTTGGGGGGGATTTTAACGCTGTAATTTCCGGGACTGAGGATCGTTACCCACCCAGGGATCTCCCCCGTGCCCAAGCTTGGTTGTCTGGCCTCTTGGATACCCTGGGACTGGTGGATTGTTGGCGGCTGAAACACCCTACGCAGGTACAATACACCTTTCATTCCGGGGCTCATGGCAGTCTTTCGAGGCTTGACTATGTTCTGATGCCAGCGGCACAGGCGGGGAGGGTTGGGGAGGTGCGGCATCTAGCTCGGGGTATTTCCGACCACTCCCCGCTCTTGTTGCACTTCGATATTGTCCCGAGGGGGGAAGGGAGGGTGGTCCCGATCACCTGGTACCTGCGTAACCCCACAATCCGCGCAGATTTGGTTAAATCCCTTGAGCAATATTTTGGAGATAATGTGGGATCTGTGTCGTCTGCTGTTTCTCTGTGGGAGGCGTTCAAGACGGTAATCCGGGGGGAGGCCCTATCCCTCATTTCCCATTCCAGGAGGCGCGAGCGGGAGGAGGTGACCCGTATTGAATCTGAGATAACTGAGTTGGAGGGTGATCTGGATTGTGGTGTCACAGACGACAAACTGCATGCTCTCAGACTCAAACAGGCGGACTACAGGGCCCTAGTCACGGAGGCGGCCAGGGGCCTGAGTAGAGAGCAACAGGGGCGACTGTATGATGTGGGTGATAAGGCTGGTAAACTGATTGCGTGGCTGGATAAAAAGGAGAGAGCGAGTCGAGTTGTCCCGTCGGTTGAGAGACTGGATGGTGTGTGTGTCACTGAGCCAGAGGAAATTGTTGATTGCTTCGCTGAGTATTTTCGCGGGGTGTATTCCCCGGTATCTTCCCGCTCGGAAGAGGATTCCCACGCCCTGCTTAAAGATATTGCGCTGCCTTCCGTTTCGGAGGAGGATAAATTGTTGATGGACGCGGCTCCGACATCTGAGGAGATTGCCCTCGCCATACGTTCGGTCGCCTCTGGCAAGGCCATGGGTCCTAATGGCCTTCCCATCGAATTGTACAAATTGCGGCCGGATACACTGGCTCCGCATCTCCGTGATATGTTCCTCGCGGCCCGTTTGGCGGGTACCCTCCCGCTGGACCAGCGTCTTGCCACTATTGTGGTTATTCACAAGGAGGGGAGGCCGCGGGATCGGGTCACGTCTTACAGGCCCATTTCGTTGTTGAATGCGGAGCCGAAAATTCTGGCCAAGGTGCTGGCTAATCGGCTGGTCAGCGTGGTGTGCGATCTGATCCATCAGGACCAGTCCGGCTTTATCCCTCATCGCAACACCGCGCTTAACCTGCGGCGTCTGCATGGGGTGCTCGCGAGGGTCCCGTTCATACGTGAGCCAGCCATTTTGGCGTCCTTGGACGCCACTATGGCGTTCGACACGCTCGAGTGGCCGTATATCTGGGCGACGCTGGCGAAGTTTGGGTTTGGCCCGGGATTCATTGGCTGGGTGAAATTGTTGTATTCCGGACCGCTGGCGCGGGTGGTGGTGAATGGTAGAGTATCGGCTCCTTTTGAATTGGGCAGGGGCACGCGGCAGGGCTGCCCGTTGTCGCCGCTCCTCTTTGCGCTCGCCTTGGAGCCCCTGGCGGAGTGGCTGCAGTGGCACCCTTCGATTCGTGGTCTCCGATGGACTCCTGAGTATGAGGATCGCGTCTCCCTTTACGCGGACGATATTCTTTTGGACCTTGCTTCCCCGCGTGAATCGTTGATTGTGTTAGTGGATGTATTGTGTTCATTTGGCCGCAACTCCGGCCTAGTCATCAACTGGGCTAAATCCTGTGTATATGTCCTCTCAGGGGAGGCTCCTCTCGTTCCGCGGGGTTGTCCTATCCAGGTTGCTCCGCAGGGATTTAAGTATCTGGGTATCTTTATTACCCTGGACTCTGCGGCCCGATATAAACAGAACCTACTCCCCCCCCTCCAGCGCCTGAAGGAGGATGTGGCGCGTTGGAGGCGCTTGCCGCTCTCGCCGCTCGGCCGTGCGGCGCTGTTTAAGATGATGTCGTTGCCACGTTTTTTATACGCTTTACAAAACACGATGGACGTCGTCCCGGCTCGCTACTTTCGGGAGGTGGAGGGTCTGCAGCGCCAACTGTTTTGGGATGGGAGGCCGCGTATCGCCCTCGCGAAGCTGACACTCCCGTGGTATGACGGGGGGGTCGCCCTCCCAGACATCAAACGGTATTACTGGGCCTCCCAGCTAGCTGCCATAAACCACGGGCTTTATGGGCCCGCCCTTAACCCGGCTTTTGAAATGGACAAATTGTTGTTGCCGGGCGGCGACTACAATCGTGCGCTCTACTCTAGATCGCTCGACGCACGTTTGACGGGTCCTACACGGGTCGCGGTACGGGTGTGGCACGCGGCAAACTTGGCGATGGGGTGGAAGGATCGGTTGACCCGGGCGACGCCATTGTATGCATCTGAGCGATTGGGCTGCTTGTGGACCACGAAAGGCTTTGATAAGTGGGACACGATTGGCATCAGCAGGGTGGGCGATCTCTGGACGAGGGGGGGATTTAAAACGTTTGATGTGCTGCAGACGGAATTCCAGTTGCAGGACAGGGAGTACTTCCGGTATATACAGGTTCGTCACGCGCTGTGTTCTGTATTCCCGGATGTGGCGTCCATCCCGAAGTGCTCCCCTCTGGAAGATAGAGTGCTAGACGGGCATGTACCGGATGGCACTATCTCGTTGATTTATAAAAAGCTCATCGGCGATCGCTCGGGACTGCTGACTGGCCTTCGTGAGGCATGGGTTGCCGATGGATTGGAGCTGGATGACGAGGACTGGGTATCTGCGGTGGCCTCCCCGAAAGAGGTGGCCATACCGGCCCGCCTTCGTTTCGTCCAGCACAAAATACTCCACAGGGTATACGTTACGGGGCCGGGTCTGATGCGTATGGGATATGCCGTGGATGGGATGTGTAAGCGTGGGTGTGGTTTGTTAGGGACCTTCTTCCATACCTTGTGGGAATGCCCGGAGGTGGCGCGGTTCTGGCGTGGTGTGCATGCGGTGTTGCAAGCGGTCACGCATGTGACGCTGTTTCCCGAGGCTAGGAGATGTCTGTTGAATGTGTGGGAACCGACTGATTACACGGTGCCGCAAACGTGGTGGGTGACACTGGGATATATGGTGGCCAAGCGTGACATAGCACAATTGTGGGGCTCCCAGAGGTTACCAACGGTTTCGGTATGGAAGGACAACATGGATTGGTGTATGTTTCGGGAGAAGGTAGTGTATGTGGCGAGAGGTAAGCCTGGGAAATGGGTGAAGGTGTGGGGCCCCTGGAACTCCTATCGTGGCGGGATTTGTACCCCGCCACTGACGCCTGACTTGGCAGCGGCCCAGTCTCCCTAGTCTGCTTGTTACCTTGATTCTGTGTCGTCATGCCCACTTTGTTTCTGTCCCGGCCCGTCCCCCCCCTATTCCTGTGGATCGGTGGGGTCCTCCCGAGGGGAGCACATAATGCTGCTTAGACTTCTGCTGCCTTGTGGGTTTGTTTGTAGTTTTTCATTAAAAAATGGAACCGCCATTTGGAGGGTCTGGACGGTGTGGCCGCGAACGCTTCCTTCGACTTCTGGGACTTTTACCACTTGCCGCTTGTGTTTTATAACTGTGTTTTATGGTCCCACTGCTTGCTAGCGGCCGGCCTGAAGGTTGTAGGCCCATACTTGTATATCTATTGCATTCTGTAATAAAGGTTTCAAAAAAAAAAAAAAAAAGTGGAATACGAACTGCAAAGGAGAACTGGACTTGGACCAGAATACTCAGAGGAGCTAGGGGTACAAGGAACCACCCAAGGTAAGTACCCAGGAACCCCATGGAGGCTGTGTGCAGAGTGGAAACACAGCTGTGTGCCCAATATAAGTCAATGAAGAAGTCGTAGTTGTAGTTCTAAAGCAGAAGGACCTTTTCCAGAGGTCCCCGAAGAAACTCTTTGGAAGAAAGAAGGTTGGAGAGCCACCCCAAACATGGAAGCCACAGGAACCAGGTTACCTGCATCAGGGAAGCCAGGTGCATAGGGATGAATTATTATTATTATTAATTTATATAGTGCTGATTCACCCCAAAGGGGTATCTCTGCGCTTGGGACGGAGTGCTGCAGCCAGAACCAAGGAAATCAGAAAAGATGAGTTTTCAGAAGCTTCCTGAACTGAGAGAGGCTCCGGCAATCGCGAAGCTGGAGGGGCAGCTCGTTCCAGAAAGCAGGGGCAAGATGTGTAAAAGCTTTGCCACCCTTGCGCACCTTGTTTATTCTAGGGGTGCAAAGGTGGACATTGGAACTTGCTGTAGACGACAATGGGAGACTCTGATGAAGATGCCTCTGGAGAAGACTGTGAAGGAGTACGGTGGAATCCAAGGGTGGATTCTGGAAGTGAAGAACCTTCAAGCAGAGGGGACGGAGTCTATGCCACTTGGAGGTGACCAAGGGACATGGAAGTACACTGTTCAACGATGTTTAGAGGTTCAGAATAGATGATAGTGACCTTGTCGCTGCAGTTGTGAGGACCAGGTGACTCTGAAGAAGACCATGAGCCGTGCTCGAGCTGTTCCACGTAGGAAGTCAATGTGTAGGTGGTCTGTTACTGGTGTCCGGTGGGAGCACCAACAAGCCTTAGTAGCCGCAACTGGTGTGAAAAACGAAAAGGAGCAAACGTTGGGACCAGCAAGGTCCAAGGGACTCACCAAAGACAGGAGAGTCAGAGCAAGTGCTCCAGCGTGGAATTTCCTATCCTCCATTCGTCACAAACCAGATCCCATACTAACGCTTTCACTCAATGCATTCATTGGTGGGGCCCATAACACCAACACTCACACACTCTCATTTATTCTGTTCTTTCAGGAGAGATAGATGTTCCAAACGCTGCTGTGAAAAGAATATCTTATAATCTAATGAAATTCTATTTACATAAACATTTACTGAATATCCTCAGTCCAGCACATCTTAATCCTGAATCTCTAGATATCCCTTCCACTTTACCGATGGATCAATTTAGTTAAATTTGGAAAAGTGATTCTAATCTTTTTCATTTATATTCAAACGATAATAAATAACCCAACACATTTGCTTGTTAATCAATTAAATTTTTATCTAATAAATGCAAATTTCTTTAGTAAGAACTTTAATCAATCCACAGAACATCATAGTTGCCTGATCTGGCTATTAGTCTTCCTTTTAAGTCAATCGATTCGTCATGCAACACGCTACAGTCCCAAAGATAGATATGGACCATAAACGTGTCCGCATTGATCAATGCCCATCAGTATAAGTGTCCTCAGTCATCAGGAAAATGGGCAGCAATCTAATTTGTCAAAGATTTGGGAAACAGCTGTCCTGCAGTGTCACCGTCCTCTCCGTCAGCATAACGTCAGGAAACAGGAAAAGAACGACAAAGGAGCCATAAAAGGAGCTATCAACTCACTATTCTACTGTCTTTTATAATGAAATTAATGACAAAATGTAGCAAAAGTCAGTTTTAGGCACTTCTGATTGGATGGTTAAGATTGTTCGTTCCGGTTTCCCATAGTCCATGATGTCACACTGTCAGACATGATCCATCCGGTTTTACAAAGATTGTCCATTGTTAAAGCTCTTGGCAGTAGTCCAGTCACGACCTTGTCAGTAGAACAGGCTGTGTGGGTCATCTTGAGGCCACTTGTTCAGGAGCCTGCTGCATGCGCATTTAGTCGGAAACCTCGTGGAATGGTAGCTGTTTCATCGAGTCCGTAGGTCGGCCATTTTAACATAGGCCAAATTGGTCAACTTAAGCAAAACAAACACAAAGAGTAATTAAAACATGGAAATAACGAATAAAATGTTTAACCCTCACTAATTCCCGTATGTGTGTGGAATTATCTAGCAAATTGGCGACATTTAAAGCGTTTATACTCACCCAATTATGTCATCTGGTGCAACTTACAATTACATCACAAAAGCAACATATACCACGTAATATTCTATTTTTCTAGTGTTAGTATGCATACATATATTAGTTTACAAATTATTTTAGCCATGCAAATGCAAATACCGCGTGTAATTCATACATTAGTAGGGTTGATTAGATAGCAAACAAACACATTAATACTTATTATAATTAATAGATTATTCTAATTAGTATGAACATGCAGAATGGGGGGGGTATACACAATTTTGTTTTACCCGCTCCATCAATCCCCCTTTGGTGATTTTATCACCACACCATTAAAATTTTGTATTCCCTTTTTCAAAGAGTAAAAGTGAATTCTTTCTTTTATTGTTAGATTTCAGTCTCCCCAAATTCTTCAATTTTGGCTGTCTTATACATATCTTCTTTTATCTCCTCCAATTCAATTTCTTCAAATTCCCTCTTCTGTCTCTTATTCTGTCTCCTTAAATTTTCTCTTTTTAACTTTTTCTGAATTTTCTTCCTTTTATAACAAAGACATCCTAATTTTAATATTAATACTAAGAAAATCACACATGTTTTTTTTTTTTTATCATTTTATTTTTCAAAATAAAATTTACAACAAAGAAAAACAAAGCATAGACACAGTTCAACCACACACAGCCTTCTGCAGCATATCCAATAGTGACATACCAAGCATATGCCGTAGGAGAATTCAAGGAATAATCAGAAAATGAGTGTATTATGCAAACAGTAAAGCAATCATATGGACAAAACATGCCATGGCGCCCTATCCTGCGCATCGTCGTGTGCAATAGGGAGAGGTAGAGGGGAGGGTAGGGGGGACAAGGGCAGACCGTACCCAGCAGAGATAGCACAGTACCGCTAGCTCTCAAGAGGTGGGGGTGACCCCCCACGGGGACGTTGCACCTCCCTGCCCCGCAAGCGCAGGTGTCGATCTCTGAGCTAAGTACAGGGCACAGAAATGTTTAGGTCTATTGCGGGGCGGCAATAATTCACTGTAAATTTCGGTTTGTGTACAACAGTAAAGCATGTCTCTAGTCCACTAAGTCAGAGTCTGCGTCGGGCCGCGTAGCCAACAAACCGCTACACATCTCCTTGCCAGCAGCAGCGCCATATCCACAAGACGCCTATGTGTCTTGGGCAGTGGTAGGGAATAGCCTAGTAGGGCGAGAAGCGGGTCAGGGGACAGGGACAAGTCCATTACGCGGTTGACCTCCAAGAATACGTCACCCCAGAAGTGGGCAATCCCCGGGCAGGTCCAAGCCACATGGAAAAAATCAGCTGTAGGCTCCCCGCATCTATCACATTGGGGGCTGTCACGTAGGCCAAAGCGTGCAACCTCTCCGGTGTATGGTAGACCCGGTTGAGGAATTTAAAGTGAACCAGTCTATGGCGCCCATTAAGTGAGATTCGTTTAGTACTCAGGCAACAATAACTCCACTTATCATCGGTCAAATCGACCTGCAAATCTCGTTGCCAGGCCAGCCGAGGCTTCATGTATGCGCTGTCTCTAGCAGTTAACGTGGAGTGGTAAATTCTGGAGACCAACTTAGCCGGTGACTGAGCTTTGATGATGGTCATCAAGATCGGGATCTCTGGGGGTTCCGCCGTATCGTCCCCCAGTAGGTTCCGAAGAGCGTGTCTGACTCTGTGAAATTGAAAAAGCGCGAGGGGGGTGACGACTGTATCCCCCTCCGCAACATCCTTCAGGGAACGCGCAGTACCGTTCTCAAACAGGTCCCCCATGGTATATAGATGAAGAGAGTGCAGTGCAAGGAGGACACCTCTGTCCCTACAGGGCGCCAGCCAGCTGCACCAGTCCAAGCGGGCTAATGGAGCATACAGAATGTTACCGGCGTGGGCTGCCAGTATATAGTGCCAGGCGTGTACAACCGAGTTGAGGGAGTCCATTATGCCCGTACGCCTGTCGCAAGGCGAAAACAGCAAGGCCGGCAGAGGCCTGGGATCGGCAACGATAGACTCAATTAGCAAGTGTGGTATATCCGAGGGACCATGTATCCAGTAATGTGCATGTGAGGCTTGGGCAGCTCTATAGTACAATTCCAAGTCGGGGGCACTAAGGCCTCCCATCGCATATGGGAGCGTCAGAATCCTCCAGGCAACGCGCGGCTGCCCGCCCCTCCATGCCAGACGCACCAAAAGAGAGCGAAGGCGACTGAAGAATGCCCTGGACAGTACCATGGGAATGTTCAAAAATAGGAAAAGGAAACGCGGTAGGACGATCATTTTCATGAGTGCCACTCTGCCCATCAACGAGAGCGGGAGGGCAATCCATCTGTCCACATCATCCTCCAGCTTGGAGATGGCAACGCCATATTTTCCCGCAAAACAACCTCCGAGTCTGTATGGAGCCGGATACCCAGGTATCGTACCACCTCCGTAGACCATAAAAGGGGGTATTCCGGCTCAAAGCGAGCCGTGGCTGGCGTTAGCGGAAACATTGTAGACTTGTTCCAATTAACCCCTATGCCCGAAAGAGAGCCGAAGAGGACCACCTCCCTTAATACCGGAGAAAGATGGGTCTCAGGCTCCCGTACATAGAGTAGCGTGTCGTCCGCATACGTCGATACAATTAGGTGATAATTTGGGAAGCGAATGCCTCTATGGCCATGATACTCCCGGAGCGCACAAGCCAGGGGTTCCGCCGTCAGGGCGTACAGTATGGGTGAGAGAGGGCATCCCTGTCTCGTGCCTCTATAAATCTGTATGGAATCAGTGACTAAGGATCCAATCCGAACGCGAGCCGTAGGCGAGTAGTAGAGTGCCGCAAGCAGTGGCAGAAAAACCGGCCCCACCCCCATACAACTCAGGACATGCCGCATGAAAGGCCACTCAACAGAGTCGAAGGCCTTCTCCATGTCCAAGAATACCGCTACTGCCGGGACCTTCGAGCGAGTATGTTGCATAGCAGCGAATACAGTGCGCAGGTTATAGGTTAGATTACGGCTGGGAACGAAGCCAGCCTGCTCAGGCGCCACCAGGGTGGTGACCAGCGGGCTAAGGCGATTGGCCAATATCTTTGCAAAGATCTTCGCGTCAACATTCATGAGGGACAACGAACGGTACGAAGCACACTCCTCAGGTCGCTTCCCGGGTTTGAGTATGGCCACCAAAATCGCCTCTCGCATGGTTGGTGGCATACTGCCTGAAGTGCATATATCCCCAAACAGTGTGAGCAAGTGAGGTAGTAGGAGATCCTGGAACGCCTTATAGAAGGCCACCGTAAGACCGTCACCTCCCGGGGCACTACCAGCCCTCATCTCCGAGAGGGCCAGCGTTACCTCTTCGCGTTCGATTGGCCTCATCAGAAACTCACGGTGCCAGTCAGACAACCAAGGGAGTTTGATATGCGACAGATAATCCTCTATGAGTTCATCCGGGCAGTGTCCGCGAGAAGAGTATAGGCCGGCATAGTATTCCCGAAAGTGCTCCGCCACCTGATCCTCCGCAAGCGGGGGATCACCCAACCGTGGCCTAATATCGGGGATAGTGGTTCTGGCCCTCCGCTGCTGCAGAATCCGTGCCAGGACCTTACCAGGCCTCTCACCCTCGCCATAGCTACGGGCAGTGGCATATTTCCCAAGATGTTTAATCTCGGCATCGGCTTCCTTATGATAGTCTCGTAGAGTTTGCGCTAGGTCCCGGTCAGATCCTCGCTATGAAGCTGTCCTCGAGAGGATTCAAGGTCCTTCAATTCCCGCTCTAAGGCCGTCAACCTAGTGCGTATTGCCTTAAGAACCCCCGCGGGTTTGGATATGGTCACCCCCCCTAATATATGCCTTGAAGGCTTCCCAAACAGTCAGGAAGGAGTCAACCGAACCTATGTTCATCGCGAAATAGGCCTCGATGGACGTTGCGAGCTCCTCCTTAAAAACAGGATCAAGAAGGGAGAATGGGGGAAACCGCCACGCAAATGGTGGGATGCGTTTCTTTGGGGACGCCAGCGTGAGGAGCAATGGGGAATGATCAGAGAAGGTGCAAGGGAGGATCGTGCACGCCCGGATCTGATGGGACAATTGCTGCGAGGCGAACCAGTAGTCTATTCTCGTATGTATGTTGTGGGGTGCAGAATAGTGCGTGTAGCCACCCTGCTGGGCGTGTCTATGGCGCCATACATCGTGCATGTCCAGCTGCTTCAGGGACGTCTCTACTAGTCTGGCAGATGCCGACGGCCGTCTATCTGGGCCATCGGACCTATCTAGGGCGGGGTGCATGACAAAATTAAAATCCCCGCCCCACAGGAGATTTTCGAGAGCGTATGGTGATGATATTGCCATTAAGTTAGCGTAAAAGTCGGGGTTATCATAGTTAGGGCCGTAGATGTTGAAAATGAAAAATTCGAGCCCCTTACCACAGCATTTAGACAAAACAAACCTACCCTCACTATCCGTGTCCAGGGGCGTCAATGAGATTGCAGCCCTTGGATTAACCCACGTCATGACCCCCCTGGCGTGTGATGTGAAACCCGCAGCGTGGATGTTACCCATCAGTCCTCTGGTACGTAGTATGGGGCTGTCCGAGTGCAGGTGAGTCTCCTGCAGGAGGGCCACGTCCACCTTGTGCCTATTCAGGTAGCTTAGTATTTTGCGGACCTTACGGTAATCATTAAGGCCGGGACGTTCCAGGACAGCAGAACCAGCGAGTCTAGGGCGCTATCGCAATGGAGCCTAGGCGTGTCAAGCATATCTGGTAAGATGATAAGAGAAGGGCAAAGAGAGTGCAGTGCCAATCGTGTCATGCCACAACAAATGACCAAAAAAGAAAGCAACAAAATTAGGACCATCAACATTCCCATCCCAAACCCACCCCCCCAATCGTGCCCAATCACACATAGAGCATCCAGAATAAAGCATCGCAAACGGCAAACCCTTCCCACCCCCCTCCCACGCCTGCCCAACCCCAACTAGGCTGCGAAAACAACCCACCCACCCCAGAAGAAGAGATCCCACCCAAAACCAATCATCCAAGAACATCCCAGGTGTACTACACGCGGGGGGGGATGTAGCCCGCTCAGAGGGGAGAACGGTGTGTGATCAATTGGACCACTGCTCCGCACCCCGCCATAAAGGAAACTTGCAGCCGTGATGAAGTGCGAAAGGGCGTATGTCCCACAGGGGCCAAAGAGGGGCAAGATAAGCAAATCGCGCATCTACTACCATCCTAGCAACAAAACACATAGCAATGTATACAAAGGAGAACAGTCATGGCCCCCAACAAGAAGGGAAGAGCAACGGACTAAAACCAAATAATGAAAGAACACAACAGCCCAACTTCCCCCACGCCGCGAAGGCAAGGACCGCCCCCCCCCGCAGCCACATGAGTATAATGTCCCAGCAAAAGGCAAACCGACAGACATACCGGCCCAGGCAGGCCCCAGCACAGGCCCACCAACATGGGGAAGGGGGGCGGGGAACACCAAGCAACAGGCGGCAACAGTTCCAGGCGCCAGGAGCCGTTCAGCCCCGCTCATCCAGGGGGCCCCCAGCCGCCTCATCCAAGAGCTGTCTATCCAGCGGCGCCCGCCCCTCCCTCACCCAGTCCTTCATAGCTTTTTGTAGAACCTTCGGATCAGTAAATATATGAGAGTGGCCCTGCCGATTCACTCTCAGCTTATCAGGATATAACATGGCATAGTCAGCACCTAGCTCCCGGAGCTGTCTCTTCATGGGAGCAAACAGGCGCCTCGCTTCCTGTACTTTAGCAGTAAAGTCGGGAAAGATTGAGATCGTTGACCCCTCGAATTGAAGCTTCTGTTTCGCACGGGCAAGCTTAAGAGCGACGTCATGGTCTCTGTAGTTCAGGAGTTTAGCTATGATTGGCCTGGGAGGGGCGCCCGGCACAGGCCTGGGGCCAAGAGAGCGATGCGCCCTCTCAACCACGAACATGTTGGAAAAGGAGGAATCACCCAATAGAGTTTTCAGAAGCTTTTCTATGAAAAGTTCCATATTCCCAGTGGGTGCTGACTCCAGCAGGCCCGTGATGCGGAGATTGCAGCGCCGAGAGCGGGCCTCCAAATCCTCCGTCTTGTCCTGGAGGAGCTGCATCACATTGCCCAGTTGTTTGTGCCCCGTATCCAGGGCGGTCTGCGCCTCCTCAGTCTCCGTCAGTCTGCGTTCCGAGCTGTCCAATCGCTCCGCATGCTTGTCTAAGCGTTCAGCCATGCGGTCCATTCTGTAGGTGAGCGCGTCCATTTTGGCGCCTAAAGAGGTTATCCCGCCCTGGAGGTTCTTTTCCATGGATAGCAAGAGGCCACGAATATCCTGGTGCTGGTCGTCGGAATGCTGGGCTCGATCAGCGACATCTCCCTCCGCCGCAGAACCGCCAGGCTTGGGTCGCCGAGGGTCAAACGACAGTTTGGATTGCGATTTGTCCGTGCGACCCATCGTATTGTCGTGCAGGGCCCAGCGCCCGGAGGAGCACCAACCAAAGCAAGGCGTAGGGAGCGGCGATCCGGACACAATCGCCAAGCCCCTCACCGCCCCCGCCGGCCCCCAGTATCAACCTAGGCAGGGGCACGCCACAGCTGCATTCCAGTCATTGGCCCAGGATACCAGTATCGCACCAAGTCCGCAACATGCATGGCACACGAAAGCTGGCACCAACCACCTCCACGAGGAGAGCCAGCCGTCAGAGCCAGACAGGGGGGCGAGGGGCGGCCTACATCAGAACCGCTCCGTGCGGCAGAGGTCAGGGCGCAAAGGAACGTCACAGCCCAGCCAGCATATCGAAGTCAGCCGCCTGTCCGCAGCAGAGGGCCCAGGCCAGATGGTCCCCGAGCGTACGGGAACAGACCAGAACGCCAATTAGCTGAAGTCGCCGAATGGGCCCCCCGCAACCCACAACCCATCAGGGCACCACAAGCGGAAGAGTCACATTTATGCGGCCAGTTCCGAAGGCAGGGCACCAGGGTCCACACAGGCGCTCCACGGCACCAGCAGGCAACTGCGCTGTGTTCCTCCACCTCACGAAGGCTCAGCAAAGAAATGAAACCCAGAAGGGGGCACAACGCAGGCCGGTACAGTCAGCCCCCAATGGCAAGGGGGAATGGGGAGCATGCAGCAGTCCCCCCTCCACTCAAACCGCGTCCGCCTCTCAATGAGTCCGCCGGTCAGCCCCCTACCACCAGCAGGGCCGCCAAGCGCCAGATGGGAAGAAGGCGCAGGGCAGGCGAGTGTCCATACAGCTAGCGCCCAGCGCCTCCAGGGCCGCCCGCGTGTGTCCGCACAACCAAGGGGGGAGGGGGGGAGGCACCCAGCACCCCGCACCCCGCACCCCAGGCCTCAAGGCTTCAGGCGTCCCCACACTCACCGGGCACTGCGGAAGGCCAGGGCCCCCGAGTCTCCACCTCCGGGAGGCCGCGCAGGCCAAGGGCCACGGCAGCGCCGGGACTCAGCCGGCGGAATCCCCAAAAGCCGGGACGCAGGTCCGGTCGAGCCGATCCTCTGTCAGCCAGCCCCACGAAGCTGAGGGAGCCAGGCACCGCCTCCACAGTAGCTGCCGCATCACCGCAGGGTCTCCAGCGCTCGCCGCAGAGCGGCTCCGGCACCCAGGCCCAACACCGCCCAGCGCCGGTGGCGGACCGCTCTCCGCACAGGGGGCAGCTCGTGAGTCAGCGAGCCCCGCCGCCATCACCGCTCGTCTCCGGGAGTCAGAGGGACCAAGTATCGCGCTGCATGGAGTCCACAGCTGCAGGATAGGTGACGGATAGTAAGGCGAGTTATCGGAGCTCTCGGCTCAAGCGCCCATCTTGGTCGCGAGCTAGCTCCGCCCCGAAAATCACACATGTTAATGGAAATAAAATGTTACCTATCAAGGTACTACCTAAATGTACTAAGAAATCTTTAATAGAAGTTATTTTCTTAACAATCTTTTCCCAAACACCTTCAACCTCCAGTGGTGCAATTTCGTCATGCAACTCAGTTATGTTTTTAATATAAATTTTCAAATCTTTACTTTCATCGGGTATGTAAGTACAACAATGTTGGACTTTCAACATTCCACAGACTCCACCCTCTTTTGCCATTAAAATATCAAGGGCAAGTCGATTTTGCATTACCATAGCACACATGGCAACCATTTCAGTATTTACCAATAAAAATCCTCCAGCGGTGCTTGTTGACAAGCGATCCACTACTGTTGACAGTTTTCTAATTTTATTTGCATTCAGAGATATTCCCACTGCTGGTATCAATGCTCCAAAGATATCACCTACAATTTCTGACCAAGATTCTCTCTTTCTACGTGCTAAATAACTACCTAAAGTATGTACACCATCTTCTCCTCTTTCCATGTGAAAGATCTTTGGGAAAACCAGGCCTACATAACATGTGCCATAACAATGGTCTGGCAAACGATAATATGCCCTGTTCCCACAGATAAAATATAATCCTGGACAAACTGGATCATCTCCTCCTTTAAATCCCCATTCACCCATGATTCGGTATGTATCATGGCACTCACTGTCACCTACAAAGTAATTGTCATATGCAGTCTTATTCCTCCTAATACACAAATTTCCTTTCTGAGGCAAATCTTAAGCCATAGTTGGACTAGCTTTTCCCTCTAAGTGTTTTTCCATATCTACATCCTAAACTTTCTTTTCTGTTTTTCCCTCATAGACCTTCCTTTGCATTTTCAGTCTTCTTTCTTCAACCATATCTAAAAAAGTATTTTCTTCTTTCTTTAAACTGCAAGTCAAATTATTTCTCTATATATATTCTAACGTTAATTCTTTAGATTCTAAGAAAAATTCACCTAATACCTTTGCAGGTCTTACCTTATTTAGTTTGTTAATTGACGGTACTTGTGAAAATATGTTATCTATATCTGAAAAATAATATTCTAACTTCCCTGTTCGATAAAATAAACTAGCTATTATACTACATGTTATTCCATAAGTTACAGGAAGGTGGTGATAAATCACTCCCTCCGAAACAGATGCAGGTAACTGCATACAGACGTAGCAGTCCCTCACGTCCATTGTCTTAACATATTCATACAGTAATTTCGAAAATACATTGTTAGAAAAATCAGTTATTGACCTGTCTTTATGCATATAAATTTTATCTATTCTAGTGTGATCTATCTTTTGAACCTGCTCTATATCAGTGTTGTTTTCACTATGTTCTCCTATTGTGTCAAAGCTAATCTTAAATGTAATCATTAAAGCTAATATACTCCATAGAAGCATTAGTGATCCTGTACAACAACAACACATTTTGCACCATCGTTTCAAAAATATACATCTACTTTTTCTACCATCTGTGTCAGCCATTTTCATGAAATGAACAGTGACTTTTGATTTAGCCTCTTCTACTTCACAACTAGTTTATCTAACCCAAGGCTCTAAGCACCTACTTGGTTCTACCAGTTTATTCTTTTCCTTATTTATTGTCTTTCCATCAGCAGCATTCTTGTCTTATTCAGTTTGGCATCTCATCATTCTTCACCTTTCCTTCGTTGTCTAGATGTAGGATTTCCTGAACATCCGTCTCTTCTCCAATATCGGATAAGATAACTATCAGGATTTCCGATTCTTCGTCTTTCCCAACCACTTCTGATATAGTCACCTCTGGATTTTCTTGGTTATCTGCCTCTTCTTTGATTTCAGGCAGGGCTACATATGTCCATTCTGGCGACTTATACTTCTGGTTAGGCTTCCTTGTTCTTTTACTTTCCCCAATTACAACTGTTTCTTCGTCTTTTGATTTTGCTTGACTGGTTATTTCATTCACCTGTTCAGCTCTTGGTGATTTTACTCTTGTCAGTCGGTATCTCAACTTCTTTATCTTATTCGGCCAAACTTCATCTTTTGCTGGTCTTTTCAGTTTATTTCCTTTATCATTCCTTTCAGTCCTCCAAGCTCTTTTCTTAAGACTCTACCTTCTGGTATTTCGTCTTCACTTTCTTCAGACTCTGTTTCAACTTGCTTTTTCCTTCCAACCTCTTTTCTTTCTTTTGCTTCTTTCGTTTTCCCTACTTCTGTCCCTCCTCTGTTTTTTTTGCGCACAATCTTCCTGCTGACTATTTGTCCCTTCCTCTAACTGGATGTTGGAATTCCCTACACCTCCTCAGGGGTCTTCCGCAAGAATCTTTCCCTCTCTTTCTATATCTGGTACCTGTCCATCTAATTTTGTTCCTTCAGGTGGAATTTCTCTCAATTTTTCATCTGGAATTTCTCTATCCACATGTTTCTTTAATTGTCTATTCGCTGTCTTTTTCTTTTCTCAAATGTAAAGTTTCTCTGAGTCTGAGCTGGTATCAGAAATTTGCAATCTTCTTTTCAAGGAAACACTTCTCGGGACAACTGTTTGATCTATCTCCAATTCCCCCCTTTCAGGGTTTTCTTTTGTTCTTGTCTCTTCTTCGTCTGATTCAGTACTTGATTCTGTCTCATCAAAATATTACTTTTCTGTGCTGTCCACTGGATTTGGGATTCTCAACGTGTGACTTGCATGAATCCAGTTTTTGATTCCAGCACACTTTACAGCTGTAGTTGTAGTCAAAATCACTTGTCGTGGTTTTCCCCACCTTGGAACCAAACAGTTTCTTCTTCTGTGTACTTTGATTCGTATCCAGTCCCCTGGGCTCAGGTCATGAGCTTGCTTCCTTTCAAGGGTTGTGGCATCCGCTCCAACCTGATGAAACACAGAATGAACTGAGTCAGCCAGGCTTTTACAGTAATCCAACACCATGTCATCAGTTATAGGCAACAGCTTGTTGACTGGTATGAACACGTGGCGCATGGCTCTTCCCATGATAATTTCATGGGGGCTCAGCCCTGTGGTTCTGTCTGGAATTGATCTAATTGTCATGAGTACTAGAGGCAAGACATCTGGCCATTTCATTCCCGTGGCTAAATAAATTTTCCCTATCCTATTCTTGATAGTACCATTCATTTGTTCCACCAAACTAGAAGCTTCTGGGCGATAGGCACAATGTAGTTCTTGCTGTACACCCAATGCTTCACAAATCAGTTTTATGATCTCATTCTGAAAATGTCCTTCTCGATCTGATTCAATTGTTACTGGGAACCCGAATCTAGGAATAAATTCCCTCAAAAGCAATTTTGCCACTGTGATTCCATAATTTCTTCTCGTTGGGTACGCTTCTACCCATCTTGAAAACAAACAGACCATGACTAGAACATACCTCAACCTGTTACAAGGAGGCATTTCAATAAAGTCCATTTGCATTCTGGTAAAAGGTCCTCCTTCTCGACCTATTGTTCCTAGGCTCACCACTGTCTTTCTTCCTGGGTTATATTGCTGACATATAAGACATCTCTGACATAGACTTTCTGCTACAAGTCTAAATTTTGAATTGTACCAGGTCTGTTTAAACGACCTTATCATGGCATCTCTCCCTACATGTCCCTGTCCATGATACATCCGTGCCATGGCAGACATCATGCTATCAGGCATAACTGGTCTTCCATCCCGACAGACCCATACATGATCCTTCTCTCTTGGTGCACATCCTGCTTATACCCACTGTTTCATTTCCTCATCTCCTGCTTCTTCCTACACTTGTCTCACTTCCTCCCAGGTACCCACAATGTTAGTAAACAGTAAGGAGCAAGAAGTCACTTCCTTTTCCTTTCCCCTATTGATTGAATTCTGATTTCGTGCACAGTATTGAGCTATATCATTGGCGTATTTATTGCATACAGCGATATAATCGCCAGACTGATTATGTGCAGCACACTTCACAACAGCCAATTGCTTAGGCAGCTGTATCGCCTCGAGCAATTTTCCAACCACTTCAGCATTCTTAATGGGCATTCCACTTGATGTAAGAAATCCTCTCTGTAGCCATATTTGGCCAAAATCATGCACAACACCAAAACCATACTGGCTGTCAGTGATCACAGTCATTCTCACACCTTTCCCAATCTTACATGCTCTAGTCAAAGCAACAAGTTCAGCTACTTGGGCTGATTTCACTCCTTTCAGATAGGATACTTCCATTACTGCTGCAACCGTACATACTGCATATGCTGCACTCAACATTCCATCATCCGTTCACAAGGAAGAACCATCTACAAACATCACAAAATCACTTTCTGACAATAGTACATCTTTTATATCTGGATGTGGTTTGGTACAGAAATCTAGTACATCCAGACAATCATGATCTGCTTCATCTCTGACTTCCACTTTCTCAGCATCAGGCAATAATGTTGAAGGATTTACATTCAAACACCTCTCAAGGCTCACATTTGTTGCACCTAATATGACTTTCTCATATTTAGTCAGCCGACTATGTGTCATGTATTGAATGCGACTCCTTGTTAAAAGGATTGCCACATCATGAGGTACAAACACTTTCACAGGATATCCCATCACAAACCCTTCACTTTGTTCCAGGCTTCGACAGGTAGCAGCTACTGCTTTCAAGCACCCAGGTAAAGCTACAGCTACTGGGTCTAGCATTGATGAAAAGTATGCAATTGGCCTTCTTAGTTTTCCATGTTTCTGAATTAATACAGAAAGTGCACATCCATTCCTCTCACTACAGTACAACTCAAACTCCTTCTCATAGTCCGGCATTCCCAACGCTGGCGCGTCACACAGACTATCTCTCAATTTTTTAAAAGCTGCAAATTCTTCTTTGCTCAAATCAATGGGATCTCTCACATCACTTTTTGTCAAACGAACCAATGGCTTTGCAATCAGGGAAAAATTACTGAAGTGACCTGGTTCCATAGGATGATGTGACACAGCAGACGTAGCCAGGATAGATCTTTAGGTTATTTATTAAGATGTTAAGTCCATGGTATAGCCCCACCAGGAGCAGCCTGCTAGCTGCTCAGCCCATCCTCTCCTAACTGTCTCTCACCACATCAACATTCCAGTCACGTCATCATTCCACATGGAACACTCACACTGGCTGAGCAGCTAACTACAAAATACAGAAGAACAATTTATCTTATATGAAGATACTACAATTACTTATCCATTGACGACAATATCCAACCATTCCCAGAAACATCCTTACCTCTCTTTGTGTCATAGGGGCTCTCATTCCTTTTATTATCCTGATTCTGTCTATTGTTATTTTCCTCAGACCTTTTTTGAGGTTATGGCCTAAGTAATGTACTTCTTTCTTACAAAATTGCAATTTTGTTGGTGACACCTTAAGTCCTTCATCTGCCAGATGATTCAACAATGTTATAGTGTCCATTACACAGGCCTCGCGAGTCATCGACGCCACAAGTAGGTCGTCGATATATTGTACTAGCACTGAATTCTCGGGCATCTCTAGGCTTTCTAAAGATTTCTTCAGTATCTGATTAAAGATTGAGGGGCTTTCTGTATACCCCTGTGGAATTCGGCACCATGCCAAAATACGCTCGCCAAAACGAAACGCAAACATCTGCTGGCTGTCATGGTATAATGGAATGGAAAAGAAAGCATGGCATAAATCAATTACTGTATACCATTCTGCTTCATGGGGAATCTGATACAGAATCACAGATGGATTCGGTACAATGGGACAACATGGCACAACAATTTTGTTTACTTTTTTCAAATCCTGTACGATCCTGAACTTTCCATTTGGTTTTTTCAGTCCCATAATTGGGGAATTACATGGATTACTCATTATTTCCCTCAAAATACCTTGTTTTATCATTTTCTCAATTATAGGGGTAACTCCTTCAATTATCTCAGGTGTCAATTTATATTGTGGAATATTCAGATAATGTATTCCCTCTTTTACTGTTATTTTTACTAGGTGTACATTTCTCATTAGTCCCACATCTTCTCCCATGAAGTCCCAAACTTCTGCCTTTACAGTTTGTTTCAATTCTTTTGGTAGGTCATCAGGGTTAAATACAGCATACACTTCAGTAACCTCAGTTTCTCTATTTGCTATGGTCATCTTATACAACACATCTTCATCAGGGGTCTCAAATGCTATACCATCAGGAGTACAGAATATAGTGCAATTTATTTTGCACAATAAATTCCTTCCTAACAAGTTCACAGGACTGGTATCACACACAACAAAGCGGTGCATTTCAGAAAATTTCCCTATGCTAACCTTTACAGGTTCAGTCAGATAAGTTTTAATCTGTCTGTTGGATACACCAACTACTTGGATCGTTTCATCCGAGATAGAGGAAGATTTTTAACATCAGCTGACCTAACAGTTGATCTAGTAGCACCAGTATCTACCAGGAAAGTAAAGTTTTCATTATTTATCTTTCCATCCACAAATGGGCCTGTCTGGTCTACTTCTAGAGTTGCGCCAAGTAGGCACTCTTCTTCCTCCCTTCGGCACCGTCAATGACCTTCTTCCGAATCGCTTGCATCCCGTTGTAGCCAATACTGCGAAACAGCGTTAGCGCGCGGCAGCTTATTTACCTGTTCTTCGTTATAGAATCCTGTTTCACTACTAAATTTCTGGGAGTTTTTGCTCTGTGGAAAAGGCGGTTTTGGCACCTGATTCTGTTGGGATACAACCTGCTGTTGTCGCTGCGGTTGACCACTCACCTCATTCTGCACCTGTGGATTCAATGATGCATTTTCATTGTTAGTACAAGGGGAAAATTTAACACTCGGATTTCCAATGCCCTATCCTACCGCAGTTATGACATGGGAATTTCTTTTTGGCTTCTTCTATGTTAAAATTTCCCTTCCCTTTCCCAGGAATGAACTTTTTGGGACCTATATTATTTGCTTGTTCTACTAACTGGGCTTCCTGTCTCTCTGCCACTTTTACTTGTGCCCACATGGCCTTTTCTTTTAACTTTCGTTGTTTGGCCTCAATCTCGTCACTGAAATATTTTGCATGTCTCAATACTTCATCTATTTTCTTATTTTGCCAATCTACGGTATGTTGTTTGATCATTTCACTAATTTCTGGACGTAGACCATATACAAATCTATATACAAAATGACTCAAATCCTTTTCGCTCAAATTTTCATCACCACTAAATTGTTTAAAAGCCAAAATCAACCTCTCATAGTAGGCATGTACTGACTCCTTACTTTCCTGATGAGTTCTGTCAATATTTACCCAATCTGTTTCTTTAGGAGGTACTTTGTTTTTCAAAAAGACAATGACCTGCTCGTATTTCTTCATTACCTCGGGGTCTGGGGCTCCTGTCTTTGGATCCCTCGGGTATTCTTGTGTGGGCCAATTTATCATAAGTTTGCATACTGTCCATAAATCTGCTGGTACTATTATGTCAAACAGGCTGTTTAGATCAATCCATAATACTTTGGACAATTTTACAAATCTGTCTACCTGCCTATACCACTCGACAGGTTTTTCACATAGTCGAGGGAAATCATTTGTGAATGACAAAATATCTTGTCTAGTCCATGGGACATGTACATATCCTCCTCCTGGAATTTCTCTCTTAGGGCATTCTGTTACTACCTTCTCTTTTTCTCTCACAGGGAAAGCTGCAAAGGTTTTGTCTGAGGCATCATCTCGTTTCCGATACCATCTGCTTCTCCATTTGTCCACATCTCCCCATTTTCTCAGCAGGATAATTATTTCCTTAATCTGACTCATTAGTCCTGCGGTATTTAAACTTCCAATGTCCTTTTCAGTGAAATCTATTCGATATGGTTTCTGTAGGGCCTTTACCTTTTCAATGTCTATACCCATTTCATTTGCTAATTCTTCTAATCTTTCATGGAGACTTTTTGCTCTCCAAGTTATGCTTTTACACAGAAACAGCAACTCCTCATCCTGGTAAGTTTTTAACTTCTCTGTGGGAATAGTTCCTACTATTAACTCTTCTAATACCATTCGTAGTTTGGCTACATCTAATGATTGTGATTCTTTGTCTTTTCTCTGCAGACTTCTCAACCATTCACTCAGTTCTTCTGAAGATGGGCCTACTGTTTCTCTACATTAGTTTGTTCTAAGTTCCTTTGGTTTTCAATTACTGATTCCATCTTCACAGTAGGGCTTTCTGCTACTTGTGGGCCTAGAAATGGGTTATTTGAGGCATTTGGCTCCATCGTACCCATTGTCTGTCTCCATTGACTCTCATCTGAGCTCTGTCTTGATTTTTCAATTTGTTTATTACTGTTATAAGGGACCATTAAACAATGTTCACTATCCTTCTGTTTGTCAAAAATAGGCATTATAGGGCCTATAGTCCCTGGAACAGTTACAGCTTCTAAATTTTTTGGTAGTCTCTTATCTTTTCAGTTAATTCTAAGGTTGTTTTCGCTAACTCTGCTGAATTTTCACTACTCATTTTATCATTTGATTTCCTCTCTATTTCTCCTATTGTTTTACTTTCCCTTAATTCTTGAGGTAGTTGTTCTGTTTTAATGACTCGCAAAGTTTCTCTCATTGGGGCACTTGGTGTCAACATTTCAGATTCTGGTTGATACGAAGGTGGATTTTTATAAGACATATCATCAAGAACATCATCCTCCAGTTCGTTCACTCCATACCCCTTTGGTTACAAATTATGTCTTTTTTCGGTACATTTTTTTCCTTCAACTCCTTCAATCATTCTTGCAGGAAACAACCCATCGGCCATACTCGCACTCCGCCACCTTCTCATTTTCTCATCATGAGTATCATGCCCGTATCTGCCAAACATGTATTTATACCTTCCGCCACTCCTCTGCCTTTCTCTGTCATGCATCTCATTTTCCCACTCTGTCAGTGCTTCAAACTGTGTTGGTCTAGGTCTTGGTTCTAGATTCATCATTCTTTCTCTCACATTTCTCAAAACCGCTAAATTAAATGAACTGTGCTCTGGAAATGCTAAAATTCTGTCACTCCTGGTATACTTTACCCAACTGTCTAACCAAATACAAGTGTGATATCCATATTTTGCAACCATAAAGGATGCAGGGGTTTTCGGTGGGGGAAGCAACTGTCCTTCCCTAGTCTCAATCGGTTTGTCCTTTTTAAACCACTTCTTGATTTTTCCAAACCAGGACCTTTTCTCCTTTTCAGGTGGATCGTGATACATCATTTTGTCTTTTCGTGTATCGCTAGTCTCTCCTTTACGACTATTCTGTTATTTTAGCCAATCGTAACGTGACTCACACTAACGCACCAATCCGGAGCGTCTACGTCACTCTGCAATTCTCCACTCCTAGCGCGACTCACACTAACGCACCAATCCGGAGCGTTTATGTTACCCTGTGATTCTCCACTCCTAGCGCGACTCACACTAACGCACCAATCAGGAGCGTTTACGTTACCCTGTAATTCTCCACTCCTAGTGCGACTCACACTAACGCACCAATCAGGAGCGTTTATGTTTCTAGATGACTGGCCAATCCCAGCGCGGTCTTTCTGACGTCAGCAGCCGCTGCTCTTACTCCGGCTTCTACTGACCCCTACTTTACAACCTTTTCTCGGTAAGCTCTTTTCGCTTGTTCTAACTTACAAATCTGTTAATAACAACATAAAAACGTCACCATTGTCCGCTTCGCTAACCAAGTATAGTTAATGACCTTTTTTCACAAGAATTCTGTCTTTCCCGAGAGCAGCGCTTACCTCTGCCCTACTACGGAATCGTTACTTCCGTTGATAAAGTAGCATATCCCTCGACCTTACCCTTCTAACAAGCATTAGCTAACCGTTTCTCCAGAATTAAGACACCTAGTTGGAGACCCAATGCTCCTGAGAAATAAAACCAGAGTTTCCCGATTAACCCGAATGCTATTTCATTCACACACTTTCATACAGAAAATGTAGTTCATTCACACAGAATTCTGTCTTTCCCGAGAACAGCGAACAGTCTGTCCTACTACAGAATTATGGCTCTCGTTAACAAAGTAGCACTTCCCTCTACTTTATCCTTCTATGAAGCTTAGGGAGCCCCTATTACCTTTCTAGTGATAAGCGTTATTGGAGTGCCATTTGGACCCCTGGTACCTAAGACCGAAATTTCACAGGTGACCTTCGCTACCATACACTTCTTTCATACAGGAGATATCTTTAATGGCAACACACCACGATGTTACCGAATTGAACCCAGACAATGCGTTGTGCAACTTCAATCGTCACACGTTTTCCCCGTGTACCTACAGGGCAACAACAATTCCGTCTTTCCTGAGAGCAGCGCTTACCTCTGCTCTACTATGGAACCGTTACAAACTTCCGACTTCCTACATCCCAGAAGTCGTGCAAACAACATAGAACTCGACGTGACTCAACATAGAGTGTTAATACATAAACCAATACCTATCCACAATCAATAATCAATAAGCTATTTACAAGCAATAATCACCAAACCAAAATAATAAAAACCATCATCCTGCTACCAAGAAAAACTGCTCCAGCGTGGAATTTCCTATCCTCCCTTCGTCACAAACCAGATACAATACTAACGCTTTCACTCAATGCATTCATTGGTGGGGCCCATAACACCAACACTCACACACTCTCATTTATTCTGTTCTTTCAGGAGAGATAGATGTTCCAAACGCTGGCGTGAAAAGAATATCTTATAATATAATGAAATTCTATTTATATAAACATTCACTGAATATCCTCAGTCTAGCACATCTTAATCCTGAATCTCTAGATATCCCTCCCACTTTACCGATGGATCAATTTAGTTAAATTTGGAAAAGTGATTCTAATCTTTTTCATTTATATCCAAACGATAATAAATAACCCAACACATTTGCTTGTTAATCAATGAAATTTTTATCTAATAAATGCAAATTTCTTTAGTAAGAACTTTAATCAATCCACAGAACATCATAGTTACCTAATCTGGCTATTAGTCTTCCTTTTAAGTCAATCGATTCGTCATGCAACACGCTACAGTCCCAAAGATAGATATGGACCATAAACGTGTCCGCATTGATCAATGCCCATCAGTATAAGTGTCCTCAGTCATCAGGAAAATGGGCAGCAATCTAATTTGTCAAAGATTCGGGAAACAGCTGTCCTGCAGTGTCACCGTCCTCTCCGTCAGCATAACGTCAGGAAACAGGAAAAGAACGACAAAGGAGCCATAAAAGGAGCTATCAACTCACTATTCTACCGTCTTTTATAATAAAATGAATGACAAAATGTAGCAAAAGTCAGTTTTAGGCACTTCTGATTGGATGGTTAAGATCGTTTGTTCCGGTTTCCCATAGTCCATGATGACACACTGTCAGACATGATCCATCCGGTTTTACAAAGATTGTCCATTGTTAAAGCTCTTGGCAGTAGTCCAGTCACGACCTTGTCAGTAGAACAGGCTGTGTGGGTCATCTTGAGGCCACTTGTTCAGGAGCCTGGAGCATGCGCATTTAGTCGGAAAACTCGTGGAATGGTAGCTGTTTCTTCGAGTCTGTAGGTCGGCCATTTTAACATAGGCCAAATTGGTCAACTTAAGCAAAACAAACACAAAGAGTAATTAAGACATGGAAATAATGAATAAAATGTTTAATCCTCACTAATTCCCGTATGTGTGTGGAATTATCTAGCATATTGGCGACATTTAAAGCGTTTATACTCATCTAATTATGTCATCTGGTGCAACTTACAATTACATCACAAAAGCAACATATACCACGTAATATTGTATTATTCTAGTGTTAGTATGCGTATATATATTAGTTTACAAATTATTTTAGCCATGTAAATGCAAATCCCGTATGTAATTCATACATTAGTAGGGTTGATTAGATAGCAAACAAACACATTAATACTTATTATAATTAATAGATTATTCTAATTAGTATGAACATGCAGAATGGGGGCGGTATACAAAATGTTGTTTTACCCGCTCCATCACAGGCACCGAGCAAGCAGGGGAGCCCACTGAAGCAAGAGAGGACCCACAGACCAAAGGCACAGGAGTCACAGGAGGACCTCAAGCAGCTCACTAAAGTTGGAGGCCCACGATGCAGGAGATGCAGGGAGGATTCTGTTCTTCAGAAAGTGAGCTGCTGGAGGCTGGAGCTTCTTGTAGTAGGAAGATCTCTGGGGTGCAGTGCCAACAAGCCTTGACAACAGCAAGTCGACACGGTGCCCAGGGCCAGGGGTTCGGTCGCAGCAGCCCCGACGAGAGATACTGTCCTCCAAATGGCAGGGAAGACAGGTCAGGCCTCAAGGGAGCCACAGAATCACCTGTGTTGCTAAGTCTCTGGATGTCATGGGATGTCAGGAGCAGCAGATCAGTCAGCTTTGTTTTGGTGCCTGTAGGTGCACAAGGGAGATTTCTTTGGGTGTCCTTGATGTCCACAAGTCTGTTGAAGAGCCTAGATGAAGCAAAGATGGTGCAGAAGATTTGAAGAACAGCGAGATCTGGAGCAGCAAGAGTCTTGAAGTTGAAGTCCAACGAATCCAAGTGTCCAGACAAGGTGAAGAGTGACACAGTTTCATGGTTGAGTCTGGTTCCACGACAAATCTGAGGACCCACCCACAAGGGAGCAATTAACTACCTTTGAGAAATGGTTGGGATGACTCAGGGAGGGGTCCCTCCCACAGGACAGAGGGGAGGACACTCATGTCCTTTGTATAATTTCACACCAGAGCCGGAACCAAGGGTTCCTGAACTGGTTTGAACTGGAGCATGCAAGGAGGGCAACAAATGTACCCTTCATAGCAGCTTGGTGGTGCTGGCAAGCGCCTCCACCCCAGCCCAATACACGAAGGCACACCTCCCTGTGACAGGAAACCTATTGTTCTACCTTCCCCTGCTCAAGCTTGGCTCAGCAGCAGGAGGGCAGAGTTGTGACTGTGGTCAGCAGCAGCACTAGCTTGCTGGCAGACCCTGAAAGGCTGTTACCAGGAGTACAGAGGGTGGGGGGGGGTCCCCTAAGGAGCCACCCGTACAGGGGATCATACTTCCAGCACTGGAATCAGTGTTAGGGTATGATTCCAACATGTTTGATACCAAACATGACCAGGTTCAGTGCAGCCACTATATAATTAGACATCTCGTAATGACTGATGTTTTACTGTATGTCTCAAAATGGCTGACCGCACATACAAAGCCTTGAGACTCACCTCTGGGGTTTGTAGGGATGTCCTGCTCATGCAGGGGCACCCTCACACTTGTAACCAAGCACCCTGCCTTCAGGGCTGAAGAGCCTGCCGTAGGGGTGAATTACAGGTTTTAAGTGCAGTGACCCCAGATATAAGGACATTTATACCTGTCGTGAGAGGTGCAAGGACCAGCTCACACAGGCTGCAATGGCAGGCCTGTAGTCACAGTTTACGTGGACTACCATGGGTGGCACTGTACATGCTGCAGCAATGGGAGACCCCTGGTGAACGTATGCCCTGGGTACCTTAGAACCATATACTAGGGACTTATAAGGGTACACTAGTGGAAAATACTTACCAGAACAAATTTAGGGGAGAGAGCACAGTTGCTGGGGTCCTGATTAGCAGGATTCCAGCAGACTAGGTGAAAAACACTCTGACACCAAGCAAAAAGTGGGGGTAACAATGCTAGAAGGATCCTACCTTCCTACACATGTTATAATGTTGTGCTGACAGCTGCATATTATGGTTTTATTATTATTTTGGGCCATGACGATTATATATGTAAGTATATAACTATATACATGGTGAACCATAGATTAGCCCTTCTCAGCTTACTTTCATATAGAAAGCAGTTTGCTAGTTGAGTTGTTTGCAATTTGTGGGTTGTAAGCTGAGGATTCCACTTGAGGGTGCAACTATTTTCTTGGCTCTGTTGCCGGGATGTGGGTGTTGCCATTATCTAAGGAAATAGCCATATTTTCAACTGTCATCTGAAATGTATATGCTGCTTCTGGGTGCTTCTAATATGGGCTGGTAGAGAATTCCAGAGCCTGGTGTCTTGTACTGAAACAGCTGTGCCTTCTACAGATTTATTATGGTAAGGTGGTATGATAAGTGGTTCAAGATTGGAGCACAGTGTTCTGTTTGGTTTCTGTTGCTTGAATTTAACCTGTAGATATAGCTGTACTTTTCCTTGGGAGGCTCTGTCAAAGGGATTCAGCATATTTTGTTTTCCCTTTATTACTTTTTCAGTGCTGCTGATGACAGCGTGATGCAGAAAGCTCACACCTCTTTGTGCTTGGTTTTGGGTCTTCCAGGCTGAGGACTACACAAAGACTGTCTCTGGAAAGCAGCATGGAAAGGACACTTGAAAGGAAATCCAACCTAAATTTGTTTGAAAATTCCAAACATTGCCTATCTTCTTTGATTGCATACAAGTGGGACCCACTGATCCACTTGTTACACAGTTCTCTGTGACCAAGGAAAGGAATGCCCTGCAGAGTACTAGAAGGATTGCTGTGCAACAAAGGTGGCGCCTGTCTGACAGCCGGCTTTGCAGAGCTGAGGGGACATCACCTGAGTCTTGCCTTTCTGAAAAATATTCGCCTGACCTGATCTGACCTGAAGTGCTTAGAAATCAACCTGCCTGTGAAGGAAGGGAAGGAGCCTACCAACTCTGCAAGAGGAGGTAAAGACCAGGAGAAATCAGGTGAAGTGAGAACCCAGCGCTGGTGGCATCTGCCAGAGAAAATAGGATTGAGGAAATTGATTGTTGTGCCCCAGGTGTAAGAGGCTGACAGACTTTTCTATTCATAGTTCTTTGCAGTATATATGGGGTCACGGCTGCCTGGTGCTGTGGAGAAGAGGATTGTAATTGTGGCTAACCCACACTGTGGCTATGACCGGATCCGCCATGTGGGGTCACCGTGACTCCAGGATATCTGTTTTGCCAATTCTGAAGCTGCTCTGTCATGTGTCCCTGCTCCCACAACATAGCTGCAGCCAGAGGAGGTCACATCGGAACCCTTGCATACACACTTTCCCAGAAGTGGTGGAGGGGCTGGACATTGCCACTAGCTAGACATGGCACAAAAGCAGGACTTAATGTGGTGAGAGAAAGACAGCATGAACTGTGAAAGACAGAGCGTTTTGTCATATCACAAGGGGGTATCTTGCACCTTGAGCTAAATTTATGATATTACCACTATTCCTGCAATGACGGAAACCACCAGAAGGAAGGAGAATCCAGAGGCGAGAAACAGGATAGCTGATTGAGGTGAAGCTAATCCCAGCACCCAGTGCATTAAATTGTAACTGACCATTATTGCATGTGTAATATTTAGTTTTGTTGTTTATTAAAATAATTTTCTTTTTAAAAGTAAAAAATTGGGTTGGGCAATCAGCTCACACACCCTCACACTTACCACCATGAGAAGCCTGAGACTAGTCACCATCACCAACACCACTGACATGTAGTTCATGTATTTGTATCTTACACTCTAGTGGAGATCTTCTCCACTTCGTCGCACTTTCTGCATACTAAATGAGGGATATTTGATCTTCATCTTCCTCTTGATTACTGCCAATGGTTAAGGTGGTTGGAGAGTTTGTCTGTGACTCACTTAGAGATGTTGTACAGTGGTGTGGCTTTTGGTGGGGACTTTGGTGGTTTTCTTGCCCGGCAGTTGCCTCTGCCTATTCACATAAAGAGGAGTCCCACTGTTCGAGTAGGTTTTCCTTGCACAATACTAGATTGCACTGGATGAAGGTGGATGAGGGTCAGCAATGCTGTAACCCATTTGTTTATCTTCGGCCGAGGGCCAGGTTTTCACTGCAACTTTGGCTAGGGCTGTCTCCATTTGATCAGCCCATCTGTTATTGAGACCTGCTCAGCACAAGTGGGGCATCCAGCTTCATCACTGGTTTGTGGAGTACTCATCTTCTAAGCAACATACACCCTTGAATAATCGTTGCCATGGCTCCTTGGATGGGTCATCATCCTTGCATATACTGGCTATTTTCAGGAGAGAAGCAGTCTGTTGACTCCACTAACTGTTGTTGCACTTTTTGCAGCTAATACCTTTTGTAGTCTAGGTTGAGTTGGGGGTCCAAATGGGCATTCAGTGCGGCCACTGCATCATCGTAGTAGTCATTGTTTCCTTTGTTAGGCAGGATCTCAAAAAGTTTGAATACCTTCTCCCCCTAGATGTGTAGGTGTAATGAGTGCATTACACTGTTTCCTTGGTGGGACAGAAGCAACTGTTTAGTCTGCTCACCTATATCTTTTGATTTGGGTGCTGCTGTAGCCCCTCTCTGGGAGTTCCCTGATGAGCAGGGGGGACATTGTAATGTCGGTGCTCGTGATGGTATGGAGCACTGGGCAATTGGGGGAGACTCTTGTAATGAGGGTAAGCAGGCCGCCGGCCTAGTTACAAGAAAACTCGGAGATGTATTACAGTGAGAACACTGGTAGCAGCGCGGGTTGTCTCTGCCTGACCCCACCCAGCTACACAATTATTTATTAATAACAAACACGTGACCGTGGGGCCACTCCAACTACACCTGCAAAGCAGGTAACACTATGAACACCCCCCTTTTGACAGGACGCTAATACAATAACCCATATATGCACCAGTTGTGTAACTGGCGCGACATTACAATCCTCCTTTTTTTCAAAATAACAAAAACCATCATACAAAAATAGAATCATTTACAGAACATTGTACCGATGTCATTCAGTGCCAACATTATATGGCATCACCAGTGCTTGAGTAACATACACTGTCATTACCTTGTCAGTCCATTGGTTTATACCACAGGATCTCTCAGTATGATTGAGGGGACAGGGTTACCTCGAAGCTCATACTGGGTAAGGGTACCTCGGCTCACCAATCTGTCAGTAGACTCTTGTTTCTCTTCTCTCACAGGGTTTGCATTGGTTGAAGGCTCAGCACGACCTGTAACCACCTGTTCAGGAGTGTTAATTGTCATATTCTGATGTGCGGGGATCTCTTCACTGTTGCATGTACTCTATTCTGTTTCATCTGATTCCTCACTAGGACGTAGCGCAGAAAAAATGGGAGACATTTCTGGTGACTTCTTCTCCACCCCTTCTGACAGTTACTCTGATAGATTGCATGTGCGTGATTGTCCATGGGTGATGCTCAAAAGGCAGTCTAAACTTAATGCTGGGGTTCCTGTCCTTCACTAGGACCAGATCACCAACACTGAAGGGAGACCATTTGGCCCACCGACCCTGGCTGGCCCGGGCATTATTGACATGCCATTTGGACAAAATCTTACTGTCATTGAGGATCAGAAGTCCAGGCTGGATGATAAGGGACAGAATACTAAATGACTCGTCCCATGAGGAGGTGAACCGGGGCTTGCCCAGTCGGGTGTGCGGTGTCTGCCGGTATAAATGGAAGAACGAATAAATGGCCCACTCATATGGTTGTTGGTTGGTGTGCACAATCCTGACTACTTTATTTAATGTTCTCATGAAATGTTCTACCGCCCGCTGGCTTGGGGCCATCTGGGAGTGACTTTCTTGACCGTGATATTAAGGGACTGAATATATAAAGCTAGCTCTTGTCCTTGAAAAGATGGGCCTTTATCTGTTGTCACTTCTTGAAGGAGACCACCCGTGGCCAATATTTTTAACAATTTGGGTACTCTTTGAAATTGTAGTGTTTTCACCTCTGGATAATTGGAGTAATCATCTATAAGGACCATCGCATGCCGCCCATCTGAGAGGCTTTCAAAGTCTAAACTGGCACAAGTCCATGGCTTTCGGGGCCCTCGCTCAGTCACCACTTAAGCTGGTTGGGTAGAGCCACCTGTGACTTGACACCATGGGCACGGCTGGACTAATATTCCAATGTGTTAATCCATGAGCGCGAACCACACCACCGATCTAAGTTGACTCTTAGTCTTAACCATCCCTTAGTGGCCAGCACAAGCCTGTTGGCCCACCTGGTTTGTGAGACTTGTGAGGAAGACGAGTCAATGTCCTAGCAGAAGACATCCATCAGGGTCAACAGCTAGCTCATGGTGGACTAGGTAGAGGCTTTCTAAAATGCATTGGGCTTCCAGGGTCTGGTAAGCCCAATGAGTCTTGAATTGGAACCACTCTCCTCTCCTGACAGCGCTCAACACTGTTTGTAAGTACTCATCTTGAGCTGTGGCTTGACGCTAAACAGCCATTTCAAAGCGGCTTTTACACCGCATACCATTACATCGCATGCGTTACAACGCATGCGCTTTCACAACACGTAGCCATTACTAGCATGTTATTACATCGCATGCGCTTTCACAACACATAGCCATTACTACGCATGTTATTACATTGCATGTGCTTTCACAACGCATGCGATGTAATGGCGATCCATCTCGTTGTGAGTAAACTGAGGATCTTCCGTTTCCTCACAACAAAGTGCACCGTGCACCGCCCCTCAGCCGACGTGAAGCAAAGCGAAGGGAGAGGAACCATGAGGAGAGCGAGGTAAGGGGGTTTAGGCCTGGGGTGGGGGTAGTGTTTTAGGGTCTGGGGTAGTGTTGTAGTGTTTGTGTAGTGTAGGGTAGTGTTTTAAGGTTTAGGGTAGTGTCGGGGGGTCGTGCAGGGTAGTGTATGAGTGTAGGGACTGGACTGGGGGTTGGAGGAGGGTCGTGCTGGAGGTAGTGTTTTAGGGTTTAGGGTAGTGCTGTGGTGCATGTGTAGTGCAGGGTAGTGTTTTAGGGTTGAGGGTAGTGCTGTGGGGTTGTGCAGGGTAGTGTTTAAATGTAGGGAGCGGACTGGGGGTCGGGGGAGGGTCGTGCTGGAGGTAGTGTTTTAGGGTTTAGGGTAGTTATGTGGTGTGTGTGTTGTGCAGGGTAGTGTTTTAGGGCTTAGGGTAGTGTTGGGGGATTGTGCAGGGTAGTGTTTAAGTGTAGGGAGCGGACTGGGGGTCGAGGGAAGGTTGTACTGGAGGTAGTGTTTTAGGGTTTAGGGTAATGCCGTGGTGGTGTATAGTGCAGGGTAGTGTTTTAGGTTTATGGTAGTGTTGGGGGGTTGTGCAGGGTAGTGTTTAAATGTAGGGAGCGGACTGGGGGTCGGGGGAGGGTCGTGCTGGAGGTAGTGTTTTAGGGTTTAGGGTAGTGCTGTGTTGTGTTTGTAGTGCAGGGTAGTGTTTTAGGGTTTAGGGTAGTGTCGAAGGGTTGTGCAGGGTAGTGTTTAAGTGTAGGGAGCAGACTGGGGGTGGGGGGAGGGTCGAGCTGGAGGTAGTGTTTTAGGGTTTTGGGTAGTGCCATGGTGTGTGTGTAGTGCAGGGTAGTGTTGATGGGTTTAGGGTACTGTCCGGGGGTTGTGCTGGTTAGTCTTAATGAGGGAGAGTACTGGGGGTAGTGCCGTCATGTGTGTGTAGTGCAGGGTAGTGTATTTGGGTTTAGGGTAGTGTCAGGGGTCGTGCTAGGTAGTCTTAATGTAAGGAGAGTACTGGGGGTCAGGGAGGGTCGTGCAGGGGTACTAAATTAGGGTTTAGGGCAGGGCAGGGTAGTGTCACTTACAGTGCATACTTTTACCATGAGTATAGCTTTACCACGCATGCCTTTGCATTGTAATGGTATGCGTGGTAAAAGCATATGCGTGGTAAACGTATGCGATGTAATGGCATGTTGTTGTAATTGCAACGCGTAGTTTAGTACGTGTTGTAATGAGTCATATTCTTGGCTTGACATATGACCTCAACAGACATGGGAAAACAGTTGGAACGATCAGCGACATACCGCACATATTTATCGGTTTCATCAGCTTCCTCTTTTTCTTCAGGAGTGACTGCCCTGGGTGTCATGTGCCAAGTCTCGCCCGCTGCACGATCCATACGGCACACGAACCACGGTGCCTTTTGGCTGAGAACCGTGCTCCATCTCCGCGAGATGCGTGAGTTTTGGAGGACCGCCGATCCTCACTACCCTCCCCGGCCTCCCTCGCGATGCGCAGGCACAGTAAGTGACGTAGCGAGGGTCCGGGCGGCTACGTAAGCCGGAGAAGCCGAAGGAACGGGGCAGATTATTCCTGACTCAATGAGGAACGCTGAGGAAACTACGCATGTCTGCCGCAGAACGCCCTGGTGGGGTAAGGGAGTCGGTGACACCGCCTAGAGTCATTTCATGCTACCTTTGCAACACAGCGATATCGGCTCGCACCGCTGTGTTGAATCCACAGTTACTTTAAAGACGGGTGTCGGTGACACCACCTAGAGTCATTCCTTGGTTGTCTTACATACAGCGCTATTTTGATATCACAGCTGAGCAGAAAACTCAGATACTTTGAATACGGGTGTCGGTGACACCGCCTAGAGTCAAATTCTAATTAAGGATCTAGCGAGAGCTGCGCTTTCGCAACATTGCGGCTATAGAATCTACTGCACATCTTTTTCTACACACTAAGCGATTTCTCTTTTGGGACAGTGAATGTTATATATCCCTATCAGGTGGTATATCTATATTCAACGTTATTGTGATTACGATGCATGACCAATGAATGCAGTCATCCACCCATAAGTGTTTTATGTGTGTATTGTTTCGTCTTAGCAGGGGAGCTATGAGAGGTGCTGAGAATATATCGTAATCCCTTCTTCCCTTGTGAGGCCCCCAGTCACACGTTTTATGGTGGGTAAGGTATGCCTTGTAACGGAGTTTTTGTAACAACGGCACGGTGAACAGTTGTTATATGTAAATGTTTATTTGATCACAGTTCTCTGCTGAGTATTACTTACATGTGGTACGAACTAACAGACAAAACCAGGTAGCCTTAGAGGGTCTGATGATGATACAATCGTCCTTCTATTTGTAGCTGCCACCAAAGAGTTCTTTTACTTTACAGGTAGATACAGCTGTGTTGCCACAAGGAAGGCGTGAGATAAACTGTAGGGGTGCCACTCGTATAGTGTTTTAATCATCATTTTTTCTCCACAGGTCTCCCTCCCCGCAGTTCCCTTCCTTTCCTTCCCCCGATTGACCCCCTCTACTGTCCGTGCTTTTATAGCAACTCGGAAATTGAGGGTGTCAATAGGTGGACCCCAATTGAGCAACGAACCGATCCTGAGAGGCCTCCGAGGGACCTTGACAGAATAATCTGCCTACTTAAATATACCTCTCCCGGTCGGTTCGTTGTTACGATGGCCACCTTGGAGGATGTCATAGCCACGTTAGGAGCACTACAACAGGAGATCACAGATTCCAGGGTGGAAATAGCGGCTTCTAGGGCGGAAACCGCAGTCTTGCAGGAAACAGTTAATAGGCTACAAAGAAATCCCTTTGACGCACAGTCAGGTAGAGGTTTGGGTGGGAGAACTTTTCAGTTTGGAACCTCCTCTGTCCCCTCCCCTTTTACAGTGGAGATGCCCACGCCCAATCCTTTGGCAGCCCCCGAGCGGTTCTTTGGGGAGGCTTCTAAAGTACAAGTTTTCATGACACAGGTGTTATTACATTTTTCTTGTAAACCCAAGGCCTTTCCCACAAATCAAGCTAGAGTGGCCTTTATGATTTCATATCTGACAGGAGACGCGGCCCAATTGGCGGTACCGTATGTGCGTCGTGACGACCCACTTTTGTATGATTGGGAAGCGTTTCGGAAAGAATTCGAAACTGTGTTCGACCGTAGGGCGGCTTCCTTCTTGGCAGACAGAGAACTGCTAGACCTTAAGCAGGGTAACAGGGAATTGGTGGTGTACATCAACACCTTCCAACGTTTGGTAGCAGAAACCCAATGGCCAGAAGAAAAACGGGCTGCTCTTTTTTATCAAGGGCTGAGGGATGACATGAAAGACGTGTTAGCCCAGATAGACCCTCAACCCTCCACCTGTATAGACCTTATCAACCTCACTTTACGGTTGGATTATCGTATGGGGGAACGCAGAGGGGATAGGAAGAGAGTAGAGCGCCAGCCTATGCTATTTGAGAAAAATAGGGGGCCTGGGATGGGGGTTGCACCAGTAGTAGAACCTATGGATATAGGCACCGTTAGAGCCCCACTGACCCAAGCTGAAAGAGAAAGCAGGCGAAAGACAGGCCTATGCATGTATTGCGGAAAAAAGGGGCATTTCATTCGGGAATGCATGGCCAAACCCCGAACTAGCGTAGGGGTTAAAATGGTGTCTGGAATGTACTCTGAGGGCCCGCAGGAAAACTGATACACCCAAGGAAAACAGAAGGGAAATCCTTGGGTGGGTTTCACATCCCTTCTACCATGAATGCACTTGCCTTGTCATCTCAACATTTGTTTTTAACAGTTAAACTCAAGACTCCTAGAGGATGGCAGACCAGTGAGGCCATGGTCGATTCTGGCGCCACGGGGTTGTTTATGGACCACGGGACTGCCAGGCAGTTAGGCCTAGAGTTGATTGCCAAAGACACCCCTGAAAAGGTTTTGGCTGTGGATGGAAAGACATTAAGTACAGGCCCTATTAGGTACCATACAGATAACTTGCAAATGAGTTGTGGAGAAGGGCATACAGAACGGCTGTGTTTCAAAGTTATTAAAGCCCCTCAATACGGAGTAATTCTGGGCCTTCCTTGGTTGAGGTTACATAACCCGGGTATTGATTGGAGGAACAACAGGGTGGAGTTTAGTGGTCCATGGTGTAGAGAACACTGTAATAACGAAGAGTATAGGACAGCAATTAGCCTAGGGAATACACATACAGTAGCGACTGCCGCAGAAACAAATGTACAGCTACCTGCTTGGTATCTAGAATATCAAGACGTGTTCTGTGAGAAATCAGCAGAGACACTTCCCCCACACAGGCATTACGATTGCCGTATTGATTTAGTGCCAGGAGCGGTTATTCCGTGTGGGAGATTATATGCATTAACCGAAGCAGAAAACACTCACTTGAGGGAATATTTAGACAAATACTTAGAGAACGGTTTCATCCGTCCTTCAAGATCACAGGCTGTCTCTCCACTCTTTTTCATTCCGAAAGCCAACGGCGAAAAAGAGCCTGCATAGACTTCCGGGCATTGAACAACATGACGATTAAAAACAGGTATCCACTGCCCTTGATACCGGTTCTTTTGGAACAGGTTAAATCCGCCACCATATACACATGCCTAGATTTAAAAGGAGCATACCACTTGGTAAGAGTACGAGAGGGGGACGAGTGGAAAACAGCTTTCCGTCCCAGATATGGGCTCTACGAGTACATGGTAATGCCCTTCGGCCTGTGCAACGCCCCCGCGGCATTTCAATACTTCGTTAACGAGGTGCTTCGGGAGTATTTGGACAGGTTTGTGGTGGCATATTATCGATGATATACTAATATATTCCACCTCAGTCGAGGAGCATAAGGCTCATGTGTGTTTGGTGTTTGAAGCGCTAAGACAGAATAAACTGTACTGTAAACTCAGCAAGTGTGAGTTCCACGTGAAAGAAGTGGAATTCTTAGGAGTTATGCTGACGCCCTCCGGACAGGTCATGTCCGAGAGAAAAATCAGGGCGGTGAAAGACTGGCCACAACCCACCACAGTCAGAGAAATTCAATGTTTTCTCGGATTTGCGAATTTTTATCGCAGATTTATCAACCAATTTTCTACAGTGGGGGCTCCCATTACGAAGCTTTTGAGAAAAAACAAACCTTTTAGTTGGACAACAGAAGCCGAGGCTTCCTTTCAACGATTAAAGAAAGCCTTTGTTACAGCCCCGGTGTTGACACATCCTGATCCTGAGAGCCCTTACATTGTGGAGGCGGATGCCTCCGATGTTGTGGTGGGTGCTATTCTTTCACAGCGACATAAAACGACTGGCCAACTCCATCCGGTTGCCTATATGTCGCGTAAGTTAAATTTGGCTGAAACCCGGTATACCATAGCCGAAAAGGAGCTACTAGCTATAAAAGAAGCGTTTAGCGATTGGCGACACCTGCTGTTGGGAGCCAACACGTGGTGACTTTATATACAGATCACCGCAACCTGCAATTTATGAGGTCCACTCGGATGTTGTCTCCCAGACAATTACGCTGGATGCTTTTCTTTCCAGAATTCCATTACCTAGTGACCTACCGACCAGGGGCGGAAAATAAGAAGGCGGATGCCTTGTCCCGCAAAGACACCCCTGATAACACTCAGATAGAACATCTGCATTTGGTGTTGGACCCCCAAAAGGTCATAGGGGCTCTGCAAACTGACACCTTTCTCCAGAAAATAACAAAAGGGATAAAGAACCGATACTGGAGGAAATGGCTATTAGACCACCCGCAGTGGAAAGTGATCAAAGGTCTACCGATGAAAGGCAAACAGTTGTTAGTATCCAATCAAGCATTACGGAAGGAGGTGCTACAGTGGTGTCATAACACACACAGTGCTGGACATAATGGTATCAGGAAAACCCTAGACCGGATCTATCGCCAGTTCTGGTGGCCTACGGTGGTGGAAGACACCACAGACATGATTCACCTGTGTGACAGCTAAATCAGACCACGGAAAACCCAGAGGGCTGTTACAACCCCTACCAACACCGTTGGTGCCGTGGGAAACCATTTCCATAGACTTCGTTGTGGGCCTACCACCGGATCAGGGATGTACAGCCATCGTGGTGGTGGTGGACAGTCTCACAAAAATGGGATATTTCATAGCCTGTGCAAAAGAACCCACGCCTGGACAATTAGCCAAACTACTATTGTTTCACGTGATCAGGGTCCATGGACTTCCGGCTAATATTGTTTCCGACAGGGGCCCTCAATTCACTGCAAGATTTTGGAGAGCCTGATGCAAGGCGCTGCATATGAAGACATCAAAAACCACCAGTTTTCACCCGCAGTCAGACGGGCAGACAGAGAGACTGAATCAAACCCTCAAGCAATACTTACGGTGCTATGTAGAGAGGAACACAGACGCTTGGGTGGACCTCTTATGCCTGGCAGAGGTGGCCTATAACAGCACCGAACATCAATCCACAAAATTCACGCCCTTTTACAGTAACTACGGGTACCATCCCCGCTTTATCTCATTGCTCCATCCCGCAAGCACACCGAAAGTGCCGGAAGCACAGGCCCGAATGAAACACATTCAACAGACCCTAAAAGACACCCATAGAAACTTGGAAAAAGCCAAGGGTATCTACAAATTCATGGCTGATAAACACCGCCAACCCAACCCAGCCTACAAGGTAGGAGATGCAGTGAGGTTATCGACAAAAAACATTTGGTTTCGTAGATACAGTGTGTTTAATCCCAAGTTTATTGGTCCCTATAAAATACAAAAAGTGATATCGCCCATGGCCATGCGGTTAGCACTACCAAAAGCCATGAAGATACATCCAGTTTTTCATGTGTCGTTACTAAAACCGTCCTACACGCCTATAAAGAAAAAACCATCACCCATATGGATCAACCATGAGCCAGAGTATGAAGTTTAAACAATCCTGGACTCCAAAAAGAGGGGATCCAAGATATGGTATTTGGTGTCATGGAAAGGATATGGCATGAAGGAGAATTTGTGGGAACCCGCAGAGGGAATGCATGCTCCCCGGTGCATAAAAACCTTTCATGCTCGTTACCCCAACAAACCTGGCTTGTGTCAACGGTCGTTGGGAGAGGGATGTGCTGTCATGTGCCAAGTCTCGCCCGCTGCACAATCCATACGGCACACGAACCACGGCGCCTTTTGGCTGAGAACCGTGCTCCATCACCGCGAGATGCATGAGTTTTGGAGGACCGCCAATCCGCACTACCCTTCCCGGCCTCCCTCGTGACGCGCAGGCACAGGAAGTGACGTAGCGAGGGTCCGGCCGGCTACGTAAGCCGGAGACGCCGAAGGAACGGGGCAGATTATTCCTGACTCGATGAGGAGCGCCGAGGAAACTACGCATCTCTGCCGCAGAATGCCCTGGTGGGGTAAGGGTGTCGGTGACACCGCCTAGAGTCATTTCATGCTACCTTTGCAACACGGCGATATCGGCTCGCACCGCTGTGTTGAATCCACAGTTACTTTAAAGACGGGTGTCGGTGACACCGCCTAGAGTCAAATTCTAATTAAGGATCTAGCAAGAGCTGCGCTTTCGCAACATTGCGGCTATAGAATCTACTGCACATCTTTTTCTACACACCAAGTGATTTCTCTTTTGGGACAGTGAATGTTATATATCCCTATCAGGTGGTATATCTATATTCCACGTTATTGTGACTTCGATGCATGACCAATGAATGCAGTCATCCACCCATAAGTGTTTTATGTGTGTATTGTTTTGTCTTAGCAGGGGAGCTATGAGAGGTGCTGAGAATATATCGTAACCCCTACTTCCCTTGTGAGGCCCCCAGTCACACGTTTTATGGTGGGTAAGGTATGCCTTGTAACGGTGTTTTTGTAACAACGGCACGGTGAACAGTTGTTATATGTAAATGTTTATTTGTTCACAGTTCTCTGCTGAGTATTACTTACATGTGGTACGAACTAACAGACAAAACCAGGTAGCCTTAGAGGGTCTGATGATGATACAATCGTCCTTCTATTTGTAGCTGCCACCAAAGAGTTCTTTTACTTTACAGGTAGATACAGCTGTGTTGCCACAAGGAAGGCGTGAGATAAACTGTAGGGGTGCCACTCGTATAGTGTTTAAATCATCATTTTTTCTCCACAGGTCTCCCTCCCCGCTGTTCCCTTCCTTTCCTTCCCCCGATTGACCCCCTCTAATGTCCGTGCTTTTATAGCAACTCGGAGATTGAGGTTGTCAATAGGTGGACCCCAATTGAGCAACGAACCGATCCTGAGAGGCCTCCGAGGGACCTTGACACTGGGGTGGCACGACAAATAGTCAGCAGGGTTGGTCATCCCTGTTTGAAATTCTAACTGGACGTAATATTCCTGGAGCTGGAGCATCCTCTTTTTGATCCGGGGAGGTGGTTTGGACACCTTTCCTCTGAATAATGGCATAAGTGGTTTGTGGTCGTTCGTGACTACGAATAAGTGCCCATAGACATACATGCAGCACTCTCAATGTATGGCTTTAGCCTCTTTCTTGATCTGCAAGTACTGTAGTTCTGTTGCTTTAAGGGATCGACTCGCAAATGCTACCGGAGCCAATTCCACCCACCTCCGGTTTCTGCATGAGCACTGCTCCTAGGCCCTTTGGGCGGGCATCTACTGCAATGGTTGTTTCTTTCTGGGGGTCAAAGTACAAGAGGATGGTGTCTGCAGACAATGCATCTTTGGTGGTTTAAAAAGATTGCTCTTGCTGTACTCCCCAGATCCAGGAGCTGCAGATTTGGTTAATTCACGAAGAGGTTGTATGAGTGTAGTCAAATCTCAGATGAACCTACCACAATAGTTCAATATCTCTAGAAAACTGCGGACTTCGGATATCGTGGTGGGTGGAGTGGCCTCTTTGATGTCTCTCACTTTCTGCGAAAAATATATATCCGAAGAAACTGAGCATCTGCTTTAGGAATTCACATTATTTTGGTGTAATGTGAGTCTGGTGTCCCCTATTTGCTGTAACACGTTTTTCAATTTGTCGTGATGTTCCTGCACCATCTTCGCATATACCAGAATGTCATCACTGACATTCAGTATGCCTGGTAAACCCACCAGTAGCTTCTGTATAGTGTTCTGAAAAACTTCCACCTTCCTGGAAATAGCAAAATTCAGCCTCTTACAGCGATTTAGCCAAATATGTGTGCAGATGGTCGTGATGTATCTCGACTCTTCAGCCAAGGTGAGTTGATGATACCCTGACCTCAGTTCCACCTTCGAGAAACAGCTGGCTCCACTTAGCTCCCCTATCAAATCATCAATAGTGGAAGTTAGATGACGTTCTTTTTTTATGGCGACGTTGGGTCCCTGCATGTCCACGCATATTCTAACTTCCCCCAGTTGGTTCGGCTCTCTTGTCACCACAATAGGTGATCTCAGGGGGTGGGGCAAGACATATTCTCGACAATTCCTGTGGCTTCCATTTTTTCCAGTTCCTTCTGTACCTGAGGCCTCAAGTGGAAGGAGATCCGTCTGTGTTGCAGAGCTACAGGCTGGACTGAATGACCAATGTGCAGTTGTATTTCAGTTGTTTAATTTCACTTTTAGGCATTCGATGCCATTGAAGACTTCCGGAAATTCTGCTAGAATATGAGAATCCCCTTCCTGGTGTACTCCAAATGCAAACTTGACTATTCCTAAGTCTTCCACATCATGACATCCGAGCAGCATGCCATGGCCGCCTTCTGCAACATAGACTAGCAAATTCACCGTTTGGGACCCATAGATGATCGAAATTCAGAATTTTCCAACTATGGGTAGTGGTTTGACCTGTCCATATGCAAACACTTTGACTGTGGATTTCTGAAGAGTCTCATCTGTGACCGCTTGTTGCTTCAAAGTATAGTTCTACTCTCTCCAGCCAGTCTTTCCACCTGGGAACCAGTGCTGAGGGTGCCCCTTCCATTACAAATGGCACGATGCTGGGTATATTAGCCATAGTCGCTGTGCCGTCCTGGCTGGCAGGCTACCCTGGCATTAGGATGGGACACGAGCAGGCTGTGTCCAGGCAGAATGAGCTGGCTCTTGTTAACACTTCTCTGAGAATGGGGATGGGCAGCTCCCCCTTTATTCTAGTGTGTTCACTGTTCGCTGATGTCTGAGCTCACCCCTATGTAGGATTGAATGAGTCACAAGGTGCTGCCAGCATCAGGGGGCATACAGAGACTCTGTGGCTTGCTGACCACGATCTCCCCTCCACCACAAATACCTCAAGGAAGATTTCTAATGCTCGAGCTGCTGCAAGGAGCAGCAGACGCCAGCTGCAGTGGAGCGGAGAACCTACAGCTGTTGGCGCTCTCACCGCAGCCCAGGGCCCGATCTGTAATGTCTCTGCAGGGCCTCTGGGGAGGTGGCTCCAGCCTCCGAAGCATGATGCACAACAAAGCACTGTGCTCTCCGGGAGTGAGCACGTGACCGCTGCACACGAGTGTCCACAGCCAGGTTTCACGGACTAACTGCGGGCAACGCACACCCTCGTTGCCAATGTAATGTCAGTGCTCGCGATGATACGAAACACCGAGCAATTGGTGGAGACTCTTGTGATGAGGGCATGCAGGCTGCCGCCCTAGTTGGAAGAAAACTTGGAGACATATTGCTGTGCGAACACTAGTAGTGGCGCGCGTCATCTCACCATGAACCCACTCCCAGCTCCACAGTTATTTATTAATAATAAACAAGTGACTGCTGGGTCACTCCAACAACGGAGCGTGTAACACTATGAACGCCCCCCTTTTGACAGGGTGAACAGACAATAATTCATGTACGCACCAGTTGCTTCACTGGTGCGATATTACAGACACTACTGACTGTGAGAAGTTGGCCTGATGTATGATGTCACTAGTTCTAGTGTACACCTTATATCAGTCCAAATACCCTTATGGTGATTGGTTGTAAAGTCAACCTTATAGACCAGCTATCCTAGTGGTAGCATGGACAAGAGCAGTCTTAGGCTAAACTCTGAATGGCATGTGAAGCCAGCTGTGATACCATATATAATCCCTTGAATACCAAATGAAAGGACACCACCACAGATATATATATAAAATAAAGTGTATTTATTCTAGTCAAACCCTCAGCACTCTTTATGAGATTAGAGGTAAGTACAACACAGTCTTATTTATGCATACATTAAGTCACACAGGTAAGTAATACAGTTAGGCCCTAGGGGCCACGCAACCCATATACTAAGTAAGTGGTATAAGAACCACTGTCACGGAAATAGAATAGGCCTAGGCCTAGGGAATCGCTGGGGCTACACTACACTAGCGTTAGTTAGGAAGTGGGAGGCCCACGGGATTCGTGTGCAGAGTGGAAACACTCACGCGTAATGCGTAAAAGTCAATAGCAATAGTACAGTTTAGAAAACGGTAGATTTAGGACACTTCCGGAGTAGCTAGGAAGTTGAGACTTGAAAACTAGACACTAGGATAGTCACTATCCTGATGAGCACCGGAGTACCCAAGTTACCTAGCCCACAGGCTGCGGGTGCATAGGGGTGAAGATGCGTCGTTTTCGTCGTCGACTCCTATGGATGCCTGAAGAAAGATGCTGACAGGCAGTCAGTGAAGAGTGTCCGGTGGATCCCAAGGCTGGGATCAAGAAGAGAAGAAACCTGCAAGCAGAAGGGACAGAGTCAAGGTCACTAGCCAGTGACCACGTGGAACCAGGAAGGAACCAGGCGATGTCGTGAAGATTGCAGGTGAAGGTGAAGCTTGTCGCTGCAGCCAGGAGGACCAGGAAGCGTCGAGGACGACCAGGACCAGGAGGCGAGCTGTCCCACGAAGGCTCTTGCTGTCGGCGGCGTCGAAGTTGGACTAGGACTCACCAAGCCTTGGCAAGCGGAACCCACGAAGAACGGAGGACTTGCTTCTGGTGCAGACCAGGAAGGTCTGGGGTGCTTCTTCTTTGCAGAGAAGCGGGAGCCAGTCTGGAGGAGCCAAACCAGCGCAGAAGATTTCAGGGTGCATCGTCACAAAGGCCACTAGCCAGCGGGCAAGCAACCGGACAGACGCGGCAAGCAGGAAAATGCAGAAGGGCCCCACGCAGGACTCGTGGAGTGTGGGGGGCTGATCTTCGGTGCAGATGGTGCTTGGGGTTGGGGCTTCTCAATCCCCGGTGCACAACTTCGAGGGTACCTCAGAAGCTGCGCTGTAAGTTACTAGCCACTTTTCCCAGGTAGCTGGTCCCACGTCGCTCGTCGCCTCCACGGATCTCAGCTTTGCTGTCGATGTGGATCAGGGTCGGAGAAGTCTGGAAGTCAAGGCTCTGGTCGGGCTCTGCAGTCGGTTCCTCGTAGAACGTGGGCAAAGCAAAGGGTAGTCTCTTGATGGTGCCTGTTTGCACAGGGTAGCCACTCCTTGGCTACAAGGGAGATTCTTCAGTCTTCTTCTTTCGTCGAATGTCGAAGGTCCAGAGTTTCTGTTCAGTTTTGCAGGTTCAGGATAATCTAAAGTCTTGAGGCCCAACTCCCACTCTTATACTAATCTGGGGGGCTGGGATACCTGCTAGGTCACGCCTTATGGGTGGGACCTGGGAGGGGGTGGTTACACCCACTTCCCTTTGTCCAGTTTCGCGCCAGAGCTGGGGCTGGAGTGCCCCAGCGCCGGTTTGAACTGGACTATGCAAGGAACACCTTGTGTGCCCCAGGCATGTCTCATTCCTTTCAGCCCACCCTGCCCCAATACACTAAAGGCTGTCTGGGGAGGTGCTAGCACCTCCCCAAGCAGGAAACCTATTGTCCAGGCCTCCCTGGCTGGGATCACTCCCAGCAGCAGGAGGACAGACTTGTGTCTGTGGCAGCAGCATCCATTTTGTGATGCTGAGGCTCTGGTCAGAGTTAAACAGCAAAGTAGGATTTTAACATGTCTCTCCCTCTAGAAGGGAGGAATAATATCCTCATCACCAGAAATGGTATGGGGGTATTATTCCAAAGTGTTAGACACCTTACACGACATGTTTTGATAAAGCCAAACCATAGTTACCATAACCGTTTAAGATTATAAGGCACTTTAAGAGTATATGGTAGGCTATATCATAGAACAGCTATAAGGACATGGTTCCGAAAGCTGCAGACAGGCTCAGCTCATGCTAGAGCACCATCTCACATGTTACCAAGCACTCTGCCTCCAGGATTGTTAAGGCCTGCCATAGGAGTGACTGATAGGTACACATGTGTCTATATATAAGGGTAGATATAGGCATACTATATCTAAGCAAGGGGTGATTACACAACCTTGCCCCAGCTGAGTGATCAGCCAGTTGTGTCTGATTGGAAGGCCAGACCAGGGGTGGCATAATACATGCTGCAGCCCCTGGGAGGCCTAGGGTACACCTATGCCCTGGGTACCTAGGGTACACTGTACAGGGTCCAATAAGGTGATCCTTACCAATTGGTTATGTACCTAGGGTACATGGAGTCCATTTTAAAGAGAGAGCAGACAGCCTGAGACCCTGAATGGCAGGATCTCAGGCCAACTAAGTCGAAAAACCAGCTAGACACTAGGCAAAAAGTTGGGGGTAACCATAGTCAGATATCCACCTTCCTACACAACCCCCCCCCCCCCAAACGAAAGGAGATAAGGCTGGCCTTGACAAGGTAAGCCTCTATTGCCTAAGTGGCCATATAAGGAAGAACCAGCACTGGCATGGTTACCCCCTGTCTCATGGTCCACTAAGCAATCCCTCATCCTAAAGGTATCATAGGGTCTCCACCATAGGGAATCTCTACCTTGGGTGTGTCTTTGCAAAGTAAAAGGCTGGTGTTGAGATGGAGTACTGAAGTGAGTGTCCTCAAAGTGAGGCCTCAGCTTCCTCCAATCATCCTCCACCATGGATGCCTTTCTTTCTTTAACTGAGTTGCACTGTGCTCTCAGGGTCAGCCTCTGGCTACCTAAAGCTGGAGGCTGGGTCCCTTTTGTGGGCTTACTGGAGGGACAGGTCAGGTTTGGGGCCCTAAGGTCCCATGTTTGCCTGTGCCCAACAGAATCCCTCTGGGGGAGGTCCCTAACTACCTGTAAAGGGGATCCCTCAGGAATGTTTTTACCCATCACCTGGCTAGGGCTACTAGCCAGGCAATCCTCATTCCTTTTATGGGGGGGTTCTTGTGGCCAGGGAACCTCTTGGGGTCCACTGGCCTCCCTGACCTCTGCAGCCCTGGGCTGACTGAGGCAGGGTAGAGAGAGGCAGGCTACCTGCACCAGACTGGGTCCCACCTTGGAAGGGGCCACTGACATCAGAGGCTCTGCCAGGCCAGGCCTGGCTACCTCTGGGGCAGTTCCTTCACAAGGGGTGAGGTCAGATCCCTGAGGAGGCTGACCTTTTCCTAATGTCTGGGGAGAGGGAGACTTTTCTTCCTCGCCACTACTCTCTGTTTGTGTGGAGTGATCCATAGTTTCAGGCTTCACTACACCTATGTCAGTCTGAGTATGGGCTGAGACCATTACAGCCGTGCCAACCTTTTCAGGGAGGCACTCAGTTTGGGTTTGAGCTGTGACTGTCACAGCTCTGCCAGTCTCTACAGGGAAGTCTGTCTTTGCCTGGGCGGTGGCTACCACTGCCCTTCCAACCTTTTCAGGGAGGAAATCTACTTGGACAGGGGTTGTGGCTGGCACAACCCCACTACCCTTTTTTGAAAGGCCTACCATTTTAGAATGGGTGTCTTGTTCAACTCCAGCCCAAGCTGAGAGTTCTAAGTCATTCCCCAGGAAGCAGTCCACAGGCAAGGTTGGAGACACTGCCACCCTTTTAGGGCCAGTGACACCTCCCCAGCTGAGACATACCTCTGCCATGGGATGACTGTTCTGTTTGCCATCAATGTTAGTTACCTGGTATGAGAAACCAGGCAAAAGCTGCTCAGAGGGAACTAGCCTATGGGCCACCATAGTGATGCTAGCTCCAGTGTCTCTGTAGGCCTCAGCTTTTCTACCATTGATGTAGGGTTCCTGTCTGTACCTACCCAAAGTGTTGGGACAGGCAGTGAAGTTGGCAAACCCCATGTCACCATCACAGACAAGAGTAGCTGCTGTAGGGGAATTGGCTAAGCCAGAATCCCCCTGTGTTCCCCAAGAAAACCCAACCAAATTTTGGGGGGCACTCCCACCACCTGGGGGATTACTGCTGACAGTAATAGGTGGTGTGACAGGAGTAGTTGGAGGAACAGTTTTGTTTTTAGCCCTTGGGCAACTGCTGTCAGTTTTCCAATGCCCAGGAGTTTTACACTCATGGCAGTAAGGCTTTTTAACTGTGGTAGAGGAGGGAGCTTGGGACCCACCACCCTGTGTGGAGTTTTGGGGCCCTGAGGAAGATTTCTCTTTTGCTTTATCCCCACCCTTCTCTTGAGGCTTGGTGGTATCTTTCTTTTGGTCACCACCCTGATTTTTAGGCCTAATCCTGGTCCTGACCCATTTATCTGCCCTCTTTCCCAATTCTTGGGGAGAGGTCAAATCTGAGTCTACCAGGTGTTGATGGAGAAGCTGGTTCTGACAATTACTAAGGATCTGCTCCCTCATAATCAAGTTGTACAATCCTGTATAGTCCTGCACCTTGCTGCCATTTAACCAACCTTCCAAAGCCTTAGTGGCACAATCCACAAAATCAGACCAGTCCTGTGTCTGTGTCTTCTGGGTGTCTCTGAACAACAACCTATATTGCTCAGTGGTTAAGCCAAACCCATCTATCAGAGCACTCTTCAGGACTTTGTAATTGTTTGCATCCTCATCACTGACTGTGAGGAGCTTGTCTCTACCTTTGTCAGAAAAGGAGAGCCACAAGATAGCTGCCCACTGACTCTGGGGAACCTGCTATACTTTGCAGGCCCTCTCCAAAGCAGTCATCCACTTGTGGATGTCATCCCCATTCTGATATGGGGGGACTATCTTGCTTAGGTTTCTATGGTCATAAGACCTATCCCTATCTCTAGGGATGTTGCTGCCACCAGTGGGTTCTAACCCACTTAACTTTTGTTCTCTAGCCAGAGCAAGCTTCTCTTTGGCAAGGGCAAGTTCTTCCCTCTGAATCCTCAGATTAGCTTCCCTCATTCTGGCTTCATGCTCCTTTCTCTCAGGGGAAGTCATTCCCCTGTGAGAGGAAGCATTAGAGATGTTAGAGACATGGGAGTGGATGGATTCCCTTGAAGGGGATCTGTCCCTCCTGCTTCTCTGTGTAAGCCTACTTGGGGGTCTGTAAGGGGGGACCCCATGCAAACTCCCATGTAAGCTTAGGTTAGCCTGGCTAAGTCTTCCTACTTGGCCCTGGCTGTCTACCTCTTCATCTGAAGTCTCCTCTGACTCCTCAAACAGCAAAAGAACGAGGATTTGGAGGCTCGCTCAAGGCGCAACAACATCCGCGTCACGGGGGTGGCAGAATCGACGGACATCACCAACATGGAGCAGTATGTCGAGCAGATGTTGAAAGACTTGTTCAGGACAGGTCTCTCGCCGATGTTCCTAGTTGAAAGGGCACATAGGACACTGGGACCTAGGCCAAAGCCGGGAGCACCATCCAGACCCATCATGGCGCGCATCTTGAATTACAGGGACCGGGACACGATATTGCGCATGGCACGCGACATGAAGGACGTACAATACAAGGGCAACCACATCGCGCTGTACCCGGACTTCACTCTACAGGTTCAGACGGCCCGCAGGGAATTCATGCCGGCGAAGAAAATCATTCAACAAACGGGCACGAAATACTCATTGATCTACCCTGCCAAGCTCCGGGTGCATGGCCCGGGGAAACCTTCTTTCTTCGTGGATGCGAAGACAGCCCTGCAGTACGCGAAGCAATTGGCCAGAGACCAGAAGAACCACCCGCCTGCGGAGGGACCAGATCTCCAGGACAGGCTAAGTGATGTGAAATGATTGTATCCGATGGGGTTTTTTGATGTTTCACTGTGACCTGCCTGTATGGGCTAGACTGGAGACTGGTGTCTGCTGGGGACATTGGGGATTTCCTCCAGATGGCTGGGCTGCTATTAATATGACCTCTTGATCTAGGGGGTGGGGGTCCTCGAGCTGGCATATCCAGCTGGCGCTCGATCGCCCTGTCAAGAGTACGGGGTTAGTAGGTGGCCAACCTGCGCGCCTCAGGGGATGATTCCCATTTACGGGCTACTACCGATGGCCTTAGTAACTGATTGTGGGGTGGGGTGGGTAATCGGGGGGGATGTTGCACAACCTGATTGGGGGGTTGGCGTGGGTGGGGTTTCTGGACTTGGGAGTTGGGAGGATGTTATGGTTAGTTGTGGGGTTTGTAGCGACGACCGAGAAGAAGCACATCGCTGTGATCTTTCGTTTACTATACAGTACACACTGCAATGTTTTCCGTCAATGTGCACGAGGTGCTGCGTTCACTCCTGTGCCTGGTTGCTAGCCGTGCTGCAGGAGTTTGACCCTTGTGTTTGCGGGTGGGGCGGGAGTGGCGAGCTGAGCGGATATGGCCTGCTGCTAGATTATGGTTTTTTGAGGTACTTGTCGCCGTGCAGAGAGTGAAGTGCCTAACTTGGAATGTGCGGGGTATGAATGACGGCCGCAAGGCCAGACTGGTGCAGGCCTACCTACTTAGGAAAGACATAGACATCTGCCTCCTGCAGGAAACCCATCTCACTGCTACTGCGACACAGCTGCTCCGGCGACACAGATGGGCAGAGCTAGTACATGCGGCATATTCCAATTACTCCAGAGGGGTGGCGATCTTAATCAGGAGAGGGCTTCCATGGACCACACATGAGACGATTAGGGATGCGGATGGCAGATATATCATACTGGTGGGGGCGCTGCATGGCATGAGAGTGGTGCTGGTGAATGTCTATGGCCCTAATGACGACAATCCCGACTTTTATGGAGAGTTATGGCATAAGGTACAGACCCGGGGGCCGGCGGCAGTGCTGTGGGGGGGTGACTACAACGTGGTGCTATCTGACACGATGGATAGGCAGGGCGCGGCCAGGGACCATCATCCTAGAGCGGCGGAGACGCTCGGAGGTATTATACAAGATGCGGGGCTGGTGGATTCCTGGAGGGTACTGCACCCCGGGGATCGCGCGGGTACGTGCATAACTGCGCATAGGGCTGCTTGGTCCAGGCTAGACTACTGGCTGTTATCCAGGGATCTACACACCTCGGTACTGGAGGTAGAGCACCTGCCGCGGTCACTTTCTGATCATGCTCCGGTATTATTGTCACTGGCTACCCCCTCCAAGTATGCTACGCCCTTTAGCTGGCGGTTCCCCTCCCGGGCACTGCGCGACCAGGTATTCCAGCAAGGTCTCCGCGAAAAGCTTGAGGAGTACTTTGAGCTTAATGAGGGATCTGTGGAGTCCCCGGGCATACTGTGGGAGGCCTGCAAGGTGGTCGCAAGAGGGTACTGCATGTCCCTGAAGTCGGGAGTTCTGAGATCCATACGGCGCACGCTTCGCTCCTTGGAGACGGAACTTGCGCGGCTGGAGTCCACGTTGCTTGCGGCGCCTTCTGATGGCGTGCGGGCTGCATTTCGATCGACGCTGACTAGATACCAGGAGGAAGCTGACCGTGAGGTCGCGTATTTGTCTAAGGACTGTCAGGCCAGACGGTATGGAGAGGGGGACCGCGCGGGCCGCACGCTGGCGAACTTGTTGCGGGCACCGCGTGGGGCGGATCATATCCTGGAATTACAGAGGGAAGACGGTGGGGTGGTGCGGGAGCCGCCGGATATACTCGCCACTATGACAGACTTTTATAGAGAATTATATACTTCCAGGGTGGATCCGGACGACACTGTTCTCCGAGAGTACTTAGATACTATAGCGTTGGCGTGGTTCAATGATAGCGCCAGACAGTACATGGACCTCCCGTTTGCGCCGGACGACATAAGGGCAGTGATCGCTAGCTTACCCCCATGCAAGGCACCAGGCCCTGATGGGCTGACGGCGGCCTTCTACAAGGAATATGCTGACATCCTGGTTCCGCGCTTGCACAAAGTATTTGAGGAGGCGGTGGAAACGGGTATCCTTCCCCAGTCAATGCGTGAAGCATTGATCATCACGCTGCTGAAACCGGGAAAGGACCCCACTAGCCCGGACTCCTATCGCCCGCTTTCACTGATAAACCTTGACGCTAAAATATATGCGAAATTGCTCTCTGACCGCCTAAAATTTATGCTGCCACAGATAGCGCTGTCTGATCAGTCGGGCTTTGTCATGGGGAGATCCACCTCCCAGAACCTGAGGGTGCTTTTTGGGCTCCTACACTACCTGGACCCTAGGGTGCAGGCGACGGCGGCGTTGCTGGACGCGACCAAAGCGTTTGACTCCCTGGAGTGGAAATTTTTGCGGACACTGTTTACCCGAATGGGTTTTAGCCTGCCCTTTGCTAGGCGTATCGGCGTACTGTATAATGGCCCGACGGCAAGAGTGCGGGTGAATGGTCAAACGTCTGCGCCCATACGCATAACCAGAGGGACTCGACAGGGTTGCCCGCTTTCGCCGTTACTCTTTGCTATCGCCACGGAGCCACTGGCGGCTCGGTTGAGGCAACACCACACCCAGCGCAGCATAGGCTTCACGTCACGTGGCCTGTTGATATCGATGTATGCTGATGATCTTATCTTATATATGTTGAACCCGTCAGAGAACTTTGATCCGTTGATGAGAGAGGTGATACGCTATAGTGGCCTAACCGGCATAGATATAAACTGGTCGAAGTCAGTGATGTTGCCGCTGACGGACGGCACGTCTGCATGTCACACGGAATTCCCGATTGAATGGGCCACTGACGAGGTCAAGTACCTAGGCATTCGGATCAGTCGCTCAATTCAGGAAGTGTGGCTGTCTAACTTTGGGGTGGCCATGGAGTGGCTGGAGACTAAGGTGAAGAGATGGAAGGCGCTGCCGCTTTCCATGTTGGGCCGCATTGCTATCGCGAAAATGGTCGTTGTGCCCAAGTTCCTTTATCTATTTGTAAACATCCCTTTACCACTAACAAAGGCATTCTTCCGCCGCCTCCGCTCAGCCGTGATCGAACTGGTCTGGGCGGGCAGGCAGCCTCGAGTGGCTTGGAACCTCCTTACACTCCCCTTCCGTCAAGGGGGCCTAGCAGCCCCGGACTTTGAGCTGTATGCGTACAGCGCGCAGGCACAATACTTGCACTATTGGCATCACCCGATTCCTTACCAGCCACACGTGGCGATAGAGATGGACGTGGCGGTGCCATGTCCGCTACGGACAGCGGTGTACCAGAAATATAAACGACCTAGGGAAGACATTGACACCGTGGAAATGGTGCGATGGGCCTGGGCGGGCATTGCTGGGCGCGCGGGCATCTCTGATCTCTACGCCCCGAGCATGCCTTTGGAGGGCAATCCCCTGTTGGGTCCGCTGACGGACGTGGCGGTGGCGCGCCGGGCTCGTGCGTGTGGGCTGACGGTGGCAGGTGACCTGTATCCGGACGATACTTTCCTTACACTGCATGACATGGCCGCGGCCTCTGAACCGACGGCATCGGAGCTGCTACTCTACTATCAATTACGGTCGGCCTGTAAACAGAGGTACCCTACGTTCCCGGAGGCCCCGCCGTCGCTGGCGGCCTTAGAGGACGTACTGTCCAACTCCTCCTCGCGGAAATTAATAACACGCATATACAGGTCTACATAACGCGCGACGTCTGTTGCGCATGTGGACTCCAGGACACTGTGGGAGGGGGAAGCGGGCGTGCGCATCACGGAACAACAGTGGGAATTCTGCTGCGCCTAGCTTGAGCAATTGTCGCCTAACTATAGGCTGCGGCTGGTACATTTCAACTACTTACACAGGACGTACCGTACACCTATACAACTTTTTAAGATGGGCCTGCAGGCTGATGCGAAGTGTTGGAGATGTGGCGCGGGGGACGCTACGTTCTTCCATCTTGTATGGACATGTGGACCCGTTGACGGGTTCTGGGATGCCATTTTTAAAGCTGTCGGTGAAATTGTGGGCATGCTAATTGTTCCGGACCCACTGGTGGCCCTCCTGGGATTTGTTAAGAATATACCCCCGGCGTCGCGTCGTCTTGTGGCCCTTCTCTTACTGCTCGCCAAGCGTCAACTGGCGGTACACTGGAAGAAGCAGGCCCCGCCGGCCGTTGCGGGATGGGTTAGGTCCGCGATATACTGCAAGGACCAACTCGCTGCCTATTGGGATCAGTTGCCGCAGCGCTCACGACCTGTGGATATATGGCAGCCGTTAGTGGACTGGCTGGCGAGGAGGGATGCGACTGGCGAGGACTGAGGCCATGAGCGGTTGGACTGGTGGTTTGATACGGGCGCGCTTTGGGTCTGCATGTGGAGGCTAACTGGCGATGGGGATGCGCTACCCTGACCGCTGATGCTCTGGTGGCTGGGCTGCGATATGACTGGATGGGCTGCCTGGTGTTTCCGCGGCTGCGGCACCGCGTGGGTAACGTGCTGGAAACTGCAGGAGTACTGATGATTAGCGTGTGCTACTGTTCCTCGACTGTCGCTTTTTGGTTGTTTGTTGTTATAAATCGTGTATCTTCTTATTTTGGATATTCTGCTCAGATGTACGATGTGGATAAGCTTTGGCGGCGCGCCGCCACGTCACTATGCTGCCTGCCTCCGGGTTGTTGGCTAAATAGCGGTGTACATTTTGAAGTGACAATAAAGGTTTTTAAAAAAAAAAAAAAAGTCTCCTCTGACTCCTCTGTGGTGGGTAGACCCTCCTCTGTACCTAGGGTACCTGCCTGAGATGCCCTAAGAATGTCATACTCCTCTAGGAGTTGTCTTAACTGAAGGAGGGTAGGGTTTGCACCCTGTTTTATTCCTCTGGAGGTACACAAGTGTCTCATCTCCTGGAATGTTAAGGTATCATATCTAGAGGGGGTCTTTTGCAGACCTGATCCTCCTGAGAGAGCATCTTCTTGATCTCCTCTCAGAGACATGATCTAGTGAGGGTGTGGTGTGTGCACCTACCTACACTAGTTGTATCTACTAAACCTCTCTAGTAGTTGTAGTCAGGGTGTGTTATTCCCTTCAACCTACAACTACTAAGTCCAGTAGGACTTAAGTATTATAATCTATGTTATATGTACCTAGACAATATCTGTGTGATCTTTCAATTTAGTATCTCAAGATTACAATGGTATTACAACAGCAAGCTCAGATCCCAACCGCTGCTCACCAATGTGAGAAGTTGGCCTGATGTATGATGTCACTAGTTCTAGTGTACACCTTATATCAGTCCAAATACCCTTATGGTGATTGGTTGTAAAGTCAACCTTATAGACCAGCTATCCTAGTGGTAGCATGGACAAGAGCAGTCTTAGGCTAAACTCGGAATGGCATGTGAAGCCAGCTGTGATACCATATATAATCCCTTGAATACCAAATGAAAGGACACCACAACAGATATATATATAAAATAAAGTGTATTTATTCTAGTCAAACCCTCAGCACTCTTTATGAGATTAGAGGTAAGTACAACACAGTCTTATTTATGCATACATTAAGTCACACAGGTAAGTAATACAGTTAGGCCCTAGGGGCCACGCAAACCATATACTAAGTAAGTGGTATAAGAACCACTGTCACGGAAATAGAATAGGCCTAGGCCTAGGGAATCGCTGGGGCTACACTACACTAGCGTTAGTTAGGAAGTGGGAGGCCCACGGGATTCGTGTGGAGAGTGAAAACACTCACGCGTAATGCGTAAAAGTCAATAGCAATAGTACAGTTTAGAAAACGGTAGATTTAGGACACTTCCGGAGTAGCTAGGAAGTTGAGACTTGAAAACTAGACACTAGGATAGTCACTATCCTGATGAGCACCGGAGTACCCAAGTTACCTAGACCACAGGCTGCGGGTGCATAGGGGTGAAGATGCGTCGTTTTCGTCGTCGACTCCTATAGATGCCTGAAGAAAGATGCTGACAGGCAGTCAGTGAAGAGTGTCCGGTGGATCTCAAGGCTGGGATCAAGAAGAGAAGAAACCTGCAAGCAGAAGGGACAGAGTCATGGTCACTAGCCAGTGACCACGTGGAACCAGGAAGGAACCAGGCGATGTCGTGAAGATTGCAGGTGAAGGTGAAGCTTGTCGCTGCAGCCAGGAGGACCAGGAAGCGTCGAGGACGACCAGGACCAGGAGGCGAGCTGTCCCATGAAGGCTCTTGCTGTCGGCGGCGTCGAAGTTGGACTAGGACTCACCAAGCCTTGGCAAGCGGAACCCACGAAGAACGGAGGACTTGCTTCTGGTGCAGACCAGGAAGGTCTGGGGTGCTTCTTCTTTGCAGAGAAGCGGGAGCCAGTCTGGAGGAGCCAAACCAGCGCAGAAGATTTCAGGGTGCATCGTCACAAAGGCCACTAGCCAGCGGGCAAGCAACCGGACAGACGCGGCAAGCAGGAAAATGCAGAAGGGCCCCACGCAGGACTCGTGGAGTGTGGGGGGCTGATCTTCGGTGCAGATGGTGCTTGGGGTTGGGGCTTCTCAATCCCCGGTGCACAACTTCGAGGGTACCTCAGAAGCTGCGCTTTAAGTTACTAGCCACTTTTCCCAGGTAGCCGGTCCCACGTCGCTCGTCGCCTCCACGGATCTCAGCTTTGCTGTCGATGTGGATCAGGGTCGGAGAAGTCTGGAAGTCAAGGCTCTGGTCGGGCTCTGCAGTCGGTTCCTCGTAGAACGTGGGCAAAGCAAAGGGTAGTCTCTTGATGGTGCCTGTTTGCACAGGGTAGCCACTCCTTGGCTACAAGGGAGATTCTTCAGTCTTCTTCTTTCGTCGAATGTCGAAGGTCCAGAGTTTCTGTTCAGTTTTGCAGGTTCAGGATAATCTAAAGTCTTGAGGCCCAACTCCCACTCTTATACTAATCTGGGGGGCTGGGATACCTGCTAGGTCACGCCTTATGGGTGGGACCTGGGAGGGGGTGGTTACACCCACTTCCCTTTGTCCAGTTTCGCGCCAGAGCTGGGGCTGGAGTGCCCCAGCGCCGGTTTGAACTGGACTATGCAAGGAACACCTTGTGTGCCCCAGGCATGTCTCATTCCTTTCAGCCCACCCTGCCCCAATACACTAAAGGCTGTCTGGGGAGGTGCTAGCACCTCCCCAAGCAGGAAACCTATTGTCCAGGCCTCCCTGGCTGGGATCACTCCCAGCAGCAGGAGGTCAGACTTGTGTCTGTGGCAGCAGCATCCATTTTGTGATGCTGAGGCTCTGGTCAGAGTTAAACAGCAAAGTAGGATTTTAACATGTCTCTCCCTCTAGAAGGGAGGAATAATATCCTCATCACCAGAAATGGTATGGGGGTATTATAAGTGTTAGACACCTTACACGACATGTTTTGATAAAGCCAAACCATAGTTACCATAACCGTTTAAGATTATAAGGCACTTTAAGAGTATATTGTAGGCTATATCATAGAACAGCTATAAGGACATGGTTTCGAAAGCTGCAGACAGGCTCAGCTCATGCTAGAGCACCATCTCACATGTTACCAAGCACTCTGTCTCCAGGATTGTTAAGGCCTGCCATTGGAGTGACTGATAGGTACACATGTGTCTATATATAAGGGTAGATATAGGCATACTATATCTAAGCAAGGGGTGATTACACGACCTTGCCCCAGCTGAGTGATCAGCCAGTTGTGTCTGATTGGAAGGCCAGACCAGGGGTGGCATAATACATGCTGCAGCCCCTGGGAGGCCTAGGGTACACCTATGCCCTGGGTACCTAGGGTACACTGTACAGGGTCCAATAAGGTGATCCTTACCAATTTGTTATGTACCTAGGGTACATGGAGTCCATTTTAAAGAGAGAGCAGACAGCCTGAGACCCTGAATGGCAGGATCTCAGGCCAACTAAGTCGAAAAACCAGCTAGACACTAGGCAAAAAGTTGGGGGTAACCATAGTCAGATATCCACCTTCCTACACTGACCCTCCCCTATGGGTGGATCTACCAGTTGCATTGCCTGGGCCACCTGCTCAATCTTGGACCTCATCCTTCACGCTGTGTGCTTTCTTGAACTATTAATCTGGCCTTTTCCATTGCAGTCCTGGAGGTAGGGTTGGATTGGAATTAAAAATCTGCCCAGGGCACGCTAAAAAGAAAAGTGGCCCACATTTGCATATTGCCTTTCCGTAAAACACTGCTTAGACGAACTTTTTTGGGTTAAAAAGGGCGGGTGGAATGCATGTATTAGTCCATACTGGTGAAACACACCTGAAAACAAGTGAGGCCACTTCTGCTCAGGCCCCCTGCCCCCGCTCAATATGCATATATTAATGTGCCGGCCCAGCGAGAGAAAGGGAGTGACACCTCTGCCGTTGATAAAGAGGAGGTAATGGACGCCCATCTGCCTTCAGATAGGATACTCAGGCTCCCACTGGGCCGCTGGCGGCATCGAGCAACGCAGAAACTGCCAAATCGGCCCCCCGGCTGCTAAAAAAAGCAGCCCACAGGTGGAATTTGGACACCGGCCCCTCGGGCATTGCCCGAGTCCCCGCGTTACCAATCCAACGCTGCCTGGAGGCCTATTACTTTATCACTTTATTTCTTGTTTCTCACTTTGTAGTTGTTTTCTCCCCTTTTGTGTTTTGTGCAATCTTATATATATTTTCCTGCTTAGCTTTTATTATGAAGTCTAGATGTTTATCCTTCTCATCCCCCGTGCTTTGTGCAGCTTTCTGGCCTACTTAACAGAGCTTCACAGCCTGACTGAGAAGGTCCTGCTTGCACTGACACAAATACACCATTAGAGGTTGCTGGTGCCAGCAGACCTTGTCCTATGCTGATGACACCCAACCAGTCATCTCTTTTGGGCAAGCTCCTGACATGGCTAAAACAAGGTTTGAGGATTGAATGGGGAAAAATCACTGATTAGATGGTTAACAACTATCTCCAATTAAATGGCAAAAAGCCCCACAGATTATGATGTTTGGCAAGGCTCGAGAGTCTTGGTTAGTGGACTGGTACCCTTTGCCCTAAGCAGGTAATAATAAATCTTGGGGTCAAGCTAGATCAGGCATTTTCTATGAAGGACCAAATCAGCACCAATGCGGGTACTTAGGAAAACTTTCCTGTGGCTCCCTGCGTCATCAAGAATAACCTTAGTCCAGGCACTGATCATTTGACTATGGGAATGCACTGCTAGTAGCAGCAAACAAGTCGGTTTTGGCCAAGCTTCAGGTTGTGTAGAGTACCGCAGCCCACCTAATCTACAACCCCCCACCCCTCATCCTCTGCTCCCATTTTAAAAGCCCTTCACCTGCTCCTCATTAGGAAATGGACTACTTTTAAACAGTTCTGCATAACACACAAAGCATTAACCACACAGCTTCCCTCATACTTGCATAACAGGCTGTTTATACCATCTGGCGCATTTGCTCAGATCCTCAAACCAAGCTCTTCTAAAAATTCATCACATACGCACCTCAAGATTTGGTGGCAGATCCTTCTCTCACTTTGCCCCGCTCTATTGCAACAAGCTTTCTTTGCGAATTTGAATGTGCCAGGGTCTCTGCATCTAAAAAACGTCTAAAAACATGGTTATTCTAAAGGATTTCTTTCTGCACTTGCCGTTTTCTGTTTGCTAGCACAGAGCTACACCTCCAGGTGTGAGTCAGTCAGCGCTATATAAAATGCCTTTAACATAACATAACATAACATAACATAACATGCACAGGGATACCCTGCCTCCATCATGATCAACTCATGCACATCAGGCTGCTGCACAGTGCTGTGTCCTTGCGCTCCTTTTCTCACAGGTAGGCTTGTGCAGTAGTTTGATCCCTCACAGTAGTGAGCAGCTGGTTGTATGCTGGGACAATGACATGCGCCCTCCTAGTAAGGGGTGAGGTGAGCAGGCTGAGGGCCTTGCTGCAGCAGGGCCAGGAAGATGGTTTAGGCAGATTATAAATGGCCCGCCGTAGGCAGGTGAATTAGTAGCACATGGGTGCTGGCCTCATCAACGGTTTAGTGGGGTGCTGCAAGGCCTGACACCAGGGCTTGTCAGAACAGCCAGAGACTACAACACTCCTACAATACCTATAATGCTGAGACTAACGTCGAGTGGTCCACCTCTACCTATTTAAACCCTCAGTTACCATCATCCTAGGGGTGCATTCTGACAGTATCACACATCTAGGTAGTGGCCAGGTGGCACACTACAACCTCCTACATCAAAGGGCTCAATTCATCCTTCACGAGCCTCTTCTTGCACTTCATTATTGCAGTTGGTAAAGTAATTTTTATGAAAACACATAATCGTGTTAACATAGTGTGATTGAATTATTTATAAAGTTTTATATAGCGCGAACAAGACCCCGAAGGATATCAGAGCGCTTTACAAAAGGATGAAAGGCAGGTAATAAATGCAATACCGACATCAAGTAAGGATAACAAACATGAATAATTACAAAATTACAGGAGAAGTGGTCAGAGGAGAGTAATACAATACCAGGTACATAGCGGGCTAAGATGTGGTACTTTAAAATTTGGGACCGCGTAGGAGGCAGGGCCCTACCCCTGTCTATTCGGGTATTAGCGAACCGCGAGTGGCCAATGCAGTATGTACAAGTGCTTTGCATAACGTTTCATCGATAAATGCACTATGTATACGATGTTACACATTGACTTCGTGGGTTCCATCTTGGACCGGTGGCCATCTTATGGTTGCCCTCACATAGGCTACACATTAAGGACGAGCACCGGCCTTTAGAACACATGTGCCTTCCTTTGACTTCTCTGTGACCTGTGCGACTTGGCTCCACCGCCCCAGGTCAGTCCGGTCCCACGAGCACCCCGTCCTACGGCCACCTGTGATTAGCATCAGGGTTTGACACACCATAAAGACTTTTCATCCCACACGAGCCTCCGGCTAATCTCTTTCACACCTGACTCTTTCTGCTTTATGGCTTGTTTTACAAACAGGAGGTGCCCGTGTTTATTGGGGTCTGTTGATATCTGATGTGGGATCTGAGCCTCGCTGGGTAAATAATTGTGGGCTGGCTTAACTGGAATGTGGGATGGTCATCATGACTCTGCCTTTTCGTTTGTAATGAATACATATGAATGACCATATCGTAAAACGAGGAATGTGTGCCTGAAGCATGATATTTTGTATATAAGGAGAAGCCCGTTTCTGTAAGTGGAAGCAGTCTCCTGAGAACATGCATTGTGTTGTACTTCTCGGACACCTGTAATTGGTCTGCAGCCAATAAACAAGATCTTTGACTTCACCTAGAAGACTCTGTGTTTCTGTGGGTCTGAAACAGGAAGAACTCGAAGTCTTAAGGTGTGTTCCCCTGCACCGCTGGGTTTTAAAAACCCAGTACTTCAGTTGGCGCCCAACTCGGGGCGATTTCAGCGGTACCGGTCCAAGCCAGAGGTTTGTGAGGAGCTTCGTGTGGAAATTCTGGAGAAAGGCCGCCACTTCATCGATCCCTGCATGTCGACGTGGTCCGAAAGTCTTTTCTGCAAGGTTCTCCGCGTCCCGACGGCTACGAAGGACTGCTGCCCTGATTAATCGCCCTGTTTTGGACCCTTGACGATTTGGTAGAGCGAAACAATCGAGAGAGTCTTCTGGTGACGCCATCGATCATCGATATTCAGTTAAGTTTAAGTGGAGCGTCTCCCAGTTTGCTTGGTATTCTTCGGGAATTTGGTATCCTTCGGGATCGCTTTGATTTGGAACTTGCAAGTGCCAAAGCCAGAGGACTCGTGTATTCACGAGACTATCGTATTCGATAATCCTTTGAAGTTTGAAACTAGACTAGTGAGCAAAGATGCCTGGTTCTAGTATATTTGATAATTGGTTTTGTTTGGGTTGTAGAAAGGACTCCCGATTGGAGGATTCGTGTCCGGTTCCTCCAATTGGAACTCCAACTTATGAGCTTTATGTAAAACATGGCGTGGGTCCCATTGCATATAATGAAGTATGGATCCGATACACCAGAAAGGACGGTGTTTTAAAATGGCCCCAAAATGGTAGTTTCGATACAGATATCTTAGATAATTTGGAAGTTAAATTGTTTAAAAAGAAAGCCCGGCCGGTGATGTTTGATTCTTTCCGCCTATGGCGAAAGGAAGCCAAACAGAAGGAAATTAAGCTAGCGAAAAGGAATAAGAGAGAAAAAGGTATATCAATGGTGCAAGCAGCTGTGCAATTTAAAGATAATGAGGAGGAACAAATGAATGAGCAGTTACATAGACAGCGCAAACTAGGGATCGATAAATGTTATCCAGTTTTGTCACCCCTTGTACAAGATGAGACAAAAGAGAAAGAAAAGGATTCCCTAATGTCCCATTTGCTAAGTTCGCCACCCCCATATGCACAAAATGCCACAGCGCCTCCACAGCTCGTAAATATGCAGCCTCCAGTTAATGTGCCGCAAGCCTTCCCACAGCCGCCAGCTCCTCCTCAGCTGGCTCCTATCCCTACAGTGCAGCCCTCTCAATGGCCGCCAGTTTTGTTACCTGTTGCCCCTGCGCTTCCTGCGACTTTGCCTAGTACATCAGCTGCCTCCCCTGGCGCTTTTCCCTACACTACCCAGGTACCCGTATCTGCATCCGCTTTTCTTCCCTCTGTCTTTCCCCCCGTTTTCGCCTCAACTTCTCCTTCAGCGCGGCAACGACTAGCTAATGTGGTTACTAGTTTAATGTCGCCTCTCTTTGGGTCATCTAGTATGACCCCTGGTTTACAACGTAAGCAGTTGCGTAGTCAGCTGCCTAATCCTGAAGAGAAAGAGGTATTAGATCATATGGCGCGTAGGTGGATTGTTTTCCCTTCACTCTATGATGTGGGGTCAGTTGTTAACGTGTTTCACCAATGGGACGCCCCAAAACAGAGGTATGTGTTCGACAAAATGTGTGACTTCCTCTGTGAGGAATTGGAGGATCATGGTTCAAACTCAAACCCGCAGGAGTTGTGTCGAGTGCGATTTGATTTTGAAACAGGTACAATTGTGGGTCCCGATGTAGATAAAGCAGTTGCGACTTTACTGTCCTTCAGGAATGGCGATTGTCAACAATCATTGTTCGACCAGGAATTCCCTGTGGGGAAAAAGGTAAAAGCATGTGTGGTATTCCACATGAGGTGTTGCCAAGTAACATGCATCATGTATATGTCATATTGGAATCCTTGAGGTCATAGATTGTTGGTGTAGGAATGTTCTGTGAAGTCAGTTGTTACAAGATATGCTGGCTGATGGATGGGATCTTCTTTCATGAAATAAACTCACTTCAACTTCCATTTGAGTACCTGTTTCTTCTGATTTGGAGATTACTTCACTGGCGTAGTCGGCAGGATAGCATTGTTAAATGTTTTGATTACTTTGATGGACTTCATGAATTTAGACCCAGAACCCCCCAAGAACCCAGGACATCTAATCCTGACCCAATCGCCAACATTTACTTTGGTTACCTTAACCGCATGTTTCACATCAAAATACACCTTCCTTGATTTAGCCTTGTCATCTTCTAGCTTCAACATACAATCACCATCAGTTAGGTTACGATTGCAAAGCGAATTGAACATTCGTTAAAGTGTGTTGCTGTTATTAAGAAGGACTCTGAAAAAGGGTCTAAAGTGGAATCAGTTAAAGTAGAGCAGAAAAATTGTAATAGTGATGTAAAAAGTAATCCTGAGAAAGTGTGGTCTGAAAGAAAATGTTACAGATGTGGTAAAGTGGGACATTTAGCCCATGACAAGAAATGTCCTGCGCTCAATCAAACATGTTCCAAATGTAAATTAAAGGGGCATTTCACGGCGTTATGCAAAACAAAATATAAACCTAAGGTAAAAGAAGTTGAGATATACCAAAGGGAGTTAGAACAGTCGGAGGGTCATGTTTGTGGGCAGATAGTGATACAGGTGGACAATAAAGGTGGTACTAAATCTTGTCCCTATGATGAAATTGCAGTAGATGGAGAAAAAACAAGAGTATTATTTGATTCTGGAGCAAAGATTACCATTGTCTCTAATGAATTTTACAACTCAAATCTCAAAGGAAAGATAAAATTAATGAAACCAGATATCATTCCTTTGGCATATGGTGGAGAGCCGATAAAACTTCATGGATATTTTGTGGGATTGATTGAGTATAAAGACAGGATGGTATCGGGAAAAGTTTATGTGTCAAAGCGAGGAGATAGCATTATTAGTTGGATTCACCAGGGTGATTTAGGAGTGTATTTAGACCCCAACGCTATTCCATGCATACAGTTAAAGGATAGGATTCTATCAGTGGATAAGTATGCCAATGAGGAGTATGTTCAGAAATTAAAGATGGAGTTTCCTAATGTGTTTAAGGAGACTTTAGGCTGTTTAAAGGGGTATCAACATAAAATTCAGTTAAAAGGGGATGCAATTCCCGTGTGTTGTAAAGTGAGAAGTGTGCCATTATCTGTTAAGGAAGACATGAAGAAGGAAATACAAAAGTTAAGTAGTGGTGGAATAATCGAAGAAGTAGAGGGATCGGAATGGTTGGCTCCGGTTGTAGCAGCACGCAAACCCAATGGTAATTTACGTTTATGCATTGATTTAAGACAACTTAACAAAGCTGTAGTAGTGGATAGGTATCCATTGCCTAACATAACTGAATTGTTGACCTTACTTGATGGTGCTAAAGTCTTTAGCACCATAGATCTCACTTCGGCATATCACCAAATAGAGCTAGACGAATCGTCACGGGACTACACATCTTTTGTCACGCCCTTTGGGACGTATAGGTTTAGAAGAATGCCTTTTGGATTGGTGTCTGCCTCTTCAGTATTTCAAAGGGTGATGGAAAGGGTATTAAAAGGCTTACCAGGGGTATGTGTTTACCAGGACGATATTTTGGTGTTTGCAAAAGATGAAATGGAACATGATGTTAGGTTGAAATCCGTTTTGAGGAATTTGTGCAACTATAACCTTACAGTTAAGGTGGAAAAGTGTGAGTTTAGATCGAATAACATCAATTATCTGGGACATAATATTTCTGGGGAGGGAGTGAAACCCAAATCTGATTTGATTGACACTATTAAGAGGATGTGTTCTCCCTCTGACAAAACTGAATTGATGAAATTTCTAGGCATGATAGAATATTATGCAAAATTTGTTATGGACTTTGCTGTGGCAACTGTAAATATGAGGCGATTATTGAGGAAAGGGGAAGATTTTGTATGGTCTGATTTATGTGAGAATGAATTTATGGACATTAAAAAGAAGCTTAGTCAAGCTCCTTCTTTAAAAAGTTTTAACCCTGCAAGCAAATCCGTTTTGGTGACCGATGCGAGTGAAAAAGGTCTTGGAGCAGTTCTGAAGCAACATGGGACCGATGGCATGCGCACAATTTTGTTTTTGTCAAGGGGTCTCAGAGATCCTGAGACACGATATTCAGTGGTAGAAAGGGAAGCTCTAGCGGTATCTTGGGCTGTCAAGAAATTGAAGAAATTTTTGTGGGGTGTTGAGTTTGAAGTTCATACAGATCATAAACCCTTGATTGAAATATTCAGTAAAAAGGGGTTAGACCTTATTTCTGGAAGGATTACTAGATGGATTATTGGTTTACAGGAATACAATTTTGGTATAAAATATATTCCTGGTATTGATAATGGAATTGCGGATGTCCTTTCACGCTTGGTTCCAAATAGTAGTGAGCGTGTAGACTGTTCTGATGACGGTGAGGAAGATGAAATAGTGTGTGTAGTAGATCATGATATTATTTCAGAAGAAAGGTGGTTGAAGGAATTGAAAGATGATGTGACATTGAGTGAAGTGACATCTTTGTTGAAGAAAGGATGGATGTCTAGTAGAGAGGGGTCTGAAGACACAAGATCTTTTTGGAAAATACGTAATGAATTATCTGTAGACAATAATTTGCTGTTTAGGGGAACAAGGTTGGTTCCTCCTACTATTCTTAGAAAGGAATTAATTGATCTGGTGCATGTGGCACATTCAGGTTTGTCAAAAAGTAAAGAGATACTTCGCATGTCATATTGGTGGCCTGGAATGGACAATATGATAGAGCGGGTCATTAGGGACTGTGTTGCTTGTGCAGTGAGTGACAAAAATAAATGTGTTCACGTGCAACCTATGGTCTTGAAGAAACGTCCTAATGGTCCATGGCAGGAAATTGCTTTGGATATTGTTGATCCTATACATGAGAAAGGATCGCAAATTTACATTTTGGTTGTTATTGATATGTTCTCGAGGTGGCCTGAGATTTTCTTTCTATCAGTGATTAATACTTCCAAGGTGATTGAATGCTTGAAACTCTTATTTGCTAGAGAAGGATTCCCGAAATCTATATTGTCGGACAATGGTGTTCAACTGGTGTCAAAGGAAATGGAACAATTCTTAAATGCTAGAGGTATTATTCACAAGACGTCCGCTCTTTACCATCCCGAAGCCAATGGGATGGTGGAGAGATTTAATAAGGTTATTAAGGAAACCATTGCTTTGGCTAAAGGTGTGGAGTTGGACTGGAAAAAACAGGTCTTAGAGAAAGTTGAAGAGTACAGATTAGCTCCTCATGCAACAACAGGGAAGTCTCCTTTTTTGTTGTTTCGTGGTAGGATACCCAATACTAGTCTTGAACCTTATTGGGTCAACAAGTATGAACTTGCTAGAGGCAAAGAGAGTGTGTGTGATGGTGATTGTATGTTGAAGCTAGAAGATGACAAGGCTAAATCAAGGAAGGTGTATTTTGATGTGAAACATGCGGTTAAGGTAACCAAAGTAAATGTTGGCGATTGGGTCAGGATTAGATGTCCTGGGTTCTTGGGGGGTTCTGGGTCTAAATTCATGAAGCCCATCAAAGTAATCAAAACATTTAACAATGCTATCCAAACGCAAGACCATAGAATTTGGAATTTGAATAGAGTTATAGTGTGTAATGATATGCACATCTTGAATAAAGGGTTAACCTCTGCTGAGGGAGTGGAGGACAAGGAGTTAAACTCTCAAAGAAAGTCTTCAAGGTTGGTTAAAAAACCAAGTTATCTTGCTGACTTTGTTTGAGGTAACATTTGCAATTTTATTTTAGGAAGGGTGATGATGGTTTAGGTGTAAAGGTTAAGCTGTGTTGGAATAATTTAGAGATTATCATTAAGTTAAGTTTCTTTTGGTGTTTTATTTATTTAATGTGTTTTTATGTTCTCTTATGAGGAAGGGAGATGTGTGGTATTCCACATGAGGTGTTGCCAAGTAACATGCATCATGTATATGTCATATTGGAATCCTTGAGGTCATAGATTGTTGGTGTAGGAATGTTCTGTGAAGTCAGTTGTTACAAGATATGCTGGCTGATGGATGGGATCTTCTTTCATGAAATAAACTCACTTCAACTTCCATTTGAGTACCTGTTTCTTCTGATTTGGAGATTACTTCAGCATGCCAATATCCGATGCGTGAGGTTCCTCCATTTTGGAGACCTGCTGATCCAAATGCTAATCCAGCTGTTCCAGCTCATTTCCAGCGTGTTTGTGTACATGTCCCATGGAAGCGTTCTGAAGTAATAGCGCTTAAACAGACATTGCGTGACCCCCGTAAAAACCCTACAGGATATTATAAGGAGTTATCACAGACTGCAGAATCGTGTGTCATGAATCTGGCCGACATAGATATGTTGTTTGGGAATGTGGTTCCACAGCCCTTATGGGGATCCATTCGTAATACGGATCATGATGCAGAACTAGGGGACACATGGGCTAATATCGTTGCCGCAGACACTAGACAAGTTGGTGGTGCAAAACCTGAGCCCCTCGTAGCAGACCTCCCTGGTAGAATTATTACATACATGAAAACAATAATGCCCGCGATGCGCGTGAATTGGGATAAACTATCCGCATGCAAGCAGAAGAAAGATGAAACAGTGTCCGATTTCTTTACAAGGTTTGAAGAAACGTTTATCGACCACAGTGGTCAAGACATGAGTACTGAAGGTGGCCAACGGTTATTTGTTGATAAATTTGTGCAGAATCTACTTCCCGAGTTGTGTAAGAAATTAAAAGATTCAGAGAGTTCTTGGGCTGTTTCCTCTTCAGCGCAAATACTGGCTACTGCACAGTATTACGAAAATAGAGATAAAGACGAGAAGGATAGAACAGACAAGAAAACGAAAGAATTGAAAACAAAGGTCCTTTTACAGCAGGCTTATCCGCCACGTGGAGGACCGAATAATTATAGGCAAACCCAAGGTATCTATCAGCAACCCCAACAGTTTCAGAATAACCAGCAAATTAATGGGTATTATCAACCACGTATCCCTATAGGTCCCAATCAATGTTTATATTGCAAAGAGGAAGGTCATTTTAAGTATAGTTGTCCCAAATTGTTGCAGCGTACTAGTAATGCGTATGGCGCAAGAGGTAGAGGTGGTCAGCAAGCTCCTAGAGGTAGAGGGCGTGGAAATGTTCCCCAGAACGCGCGTCCTCTTCCGCCTCAAAATACGATAAATAGCTTTGATCAGCAAGCCAATGCAAATGGTAATACAGCTCAGTACTATAATAATGATTATTATGCAGAAGACGACAATCTGGAAGGTAATGATTACTAGGACAGCCATAGACAGAGAGAGGGAGTTGTTTCAGTGCCAGTGGATCAGAGTGGACCGTATGTTAAGGTAACTACAGCGGGTGTAACAGAGCCCTTTCTGCTAGACACTGGTGCTGCAAAGAGTTCAATTATGCATTCAAAACTCCCTGGCGCGCCTTTGTCTGGCGAAATGAATGTTTCAGTAGGTTTTTCTGGCGCCCCAGTTAGGAACCCGATTTCTAGCCCTATGCCCCTTTCTGTTGGACCTTGTGAGTTAAAAGCACCCCTCATCCTAACGACAGGTTGTGGTGAAAATCTGTTAGGATTAGATTTGTTAAAAAGATTGCATGCAACGCTATATTGTTCTCCCTCAGGAGTACAACTTACATTGGGTAAGGAAGTGATTTCCCCGATGTATTTGTCAAAGAATACATTGCCACCTGAATTATCATCCCTTCCGGATGTCCTTTGGGCTACTGGTCCCAATGATGTGGGTCTTTTGGAAATACCGCCATACGTGGTCACTTTAAAAGCCAATGTCAGATTGCCACGCATTCCCCAGTACAAGATCTCCAATGAAGGTCAGAAAGCGTTGTTAGCAATTGTCAGCGATCTGATTAAAAAGGGTGTAATTGAAGAAACAAGAGGCAACGTTTGCAATAGTCCTGTTTTACCTGTCTTAAAACGAACGGACCCTTCGCAGCCACCTGTTTACAGATTTGTGATTGATCTTAGAGAGGTAAATAAGATTGTTGTGCCACAGTTTCCAGTTGTCCCTGATATAACTGCCTTGTTAACTATGATTCCAGCCTCCGCTGCATGGTTCTCAGTGATTGATTTAAAGAATGCCTTCTTTAGCATCCCAATTGCAGAAGAGAGCAGGGACATTTTTGGCTTCAGTTTAGGAGGTCGAAGTTTCCGCTTTAAACGCGCTCCACAGGGCTACTGTGAAAGTCCATCAATATACAGTCAGGCTTTAAAAGCGCAGCTTGATGCACTTGTTTTACCTAGTGGCGCTATCCTCATTCAGTATGTTGACGATTTACTAATCGCGCGGATACTGAAAAGATTTGTAAAGAAGCTACATTGTCATTGTTGCGCCATTTGTCTGCCTTTCATCACAAAGTGTCTCTCTCAAAACTGCAATATTGTCGAGAAGAAGTGACCTACTTAGGTCATCTCTTATCGAAGGAGGGAAGGAAACTGACCCCAGAAATAATTCAAGCCATTGCACAATTAAGTGTGCCAAGAACACAGAGAGAAGTGCGTGCGTTCTTGGGCATTACTTCATACTGTAGGCATTGGATACCGAATTTTTCTTTGCTGGCAAAACCTTTGTTAGCATTAACATGTAAAGACACACCGAATCCTGTCCCATGGTCTGAAGAGTGTCAGAAAAGTTTTTGGGAATTAAGAAATGCATTATGTTCAGCTCCTGTGTTGGGTACCCCTGACTACAGCAAGCCTTTTACATTGTATGTTCATGAAAAAGATGGTTGCGCATTATCAGTGTTAACACAGCCTTTTGGCGACAGACCGCGTCCATGCGCATATTTTTCGTCAACCTTGGACCCGGTAGCGAGGGCATTGCCAAGTTGTTTGAGAGCTACAGCCACAGCAGCTATGTCTATTCGACAGTCTTCTGGATTGGTAATGGATAACACATTGATTGTAATGGTTCCCCATGCTGTGGACACATTGTTAAACCGGACCAAGACACAGCACTTAACTAGTGCTCGATTGTCAGGGTATGAATTGACACTGTTGGCAAATCATATACACATAAAGAGATGCAACACGTTGAACCCAGCTACATTATTACCAATTCCAGCAGACATAGATGAGATTGAGCAACATGATTGTCTGTTTAGAACAGAAGAAGAAACATAAGGGAGAATAGATCTTAAAGATACTCCCCTAACTGAGTGTGATGGTACCTTATGGGTGGATGGTTCGTGCTTCAAGCTTCCGAATGGTGATACGACTGCTGCATATGCTATCACGACTTTGCACACGATTGTTGAAACTGCACGTGTGCCACATAATTCGGCTCAAGCAGCAGAATTAATTGCCCTTACAAGAGCATGCGTGTTGTCTGAAGGAATGAAAGTGAACATATATACTGACAGCCAGTACGCCTTTGGCGTGGCCCATAGTTTTGGGCGCCTATGGAAGGAACGTGGGTTCCTGACTTCGCATGGAGCTAAAATTCAGAATGGCAAGTTGGTGAATGATCTCCTCGAGTCACTGAGCTTACCGTCACAAGTTGCGATTATGAAATGCAGTGCGCACAAGAAAGTCACTGATGATGTTGGTCGTGGTAATGCATTTGCTGACGAAATCGCAAAAGAAACAGCAAAAGATGTGAAGACTCGAATGTATGTTGCAGGCCCTGCAAGATGAGTTGGTGATGTTGGAATGTGTGAAGACACGATAGAGAGTGTGAAGTCCCTTCAAGCTGAAGCCACAGAGAAAGAGTTGAGCAAGTGGAGAGAAAGTACGGGTAAATTGGATGAGAATAGTTGTTGGGTTGATTTGTCAGAACATCGGCGATGGTTGCTACCTGATGCATATGTGCTTCCAGTGGTTACTATGGCACATGGAATGGCACATATCAGTGTGAAAGGAATTTGTAAGTTGTTGGCTCCAGTATGGCAGAACGCTGGAATTCCCAAGTGTGCAGAGAATGTGGTCAAGAATTGTATGGTATGTTTGAAATACAACCCTGGTAGGGGAACCCCAACTCCAGCTGGTCATTTTGCGCCTCCATCATATCCATTTGAGGTTTTGCAGCTAGATTTTATCCACATGGAAAGGTGCAACAACTTGAAATATGTACTGGTTGTTGTTTGCGCTTTTTCAAAATGGATAGAAGCATATCCCCTAAAAGACAACACTGCTTTATTCACAGCCAAAGCCCTTGTGAAATAATTTTTCCCTAGGTTTGGAATGCCAAGAATGGTGTGGAGTGATAATGGGAGTGAATTTGTGGGTAAAGTGATGAAGAATGTGTGTGAGGGATTAGGTATAAAGCAGAAATTTCACGCTGCAAATCACCCCCAATCACCTGGATTAGTAGAGTGCTACAACGGCACTCTGAAGCTCAAGCTGGCCAAAATCCAGGCGAGCTCCGGTCTTAAATGGCCTGACGCTCTGCCTTTAGCACTCCTATCAACAAGAATGACTGTGCATTTACGAGTGGGACTTAGTCCATATGAAGTGGTTTTTGGCCGCCCGGCCAATGTATGGGGTGTGCCAAGACCGACAAAATTCAGCGAAATCGAACATCCAGTACTGCTTGACTACCTGTATGAATTGACGGCTAAATTGCGTGTTTTACACCAACAGGTGCACGATACTCTCCCCCAGGCCTCTGAAGCTCCAGGACACCATATCGATCCTGGCTCGTGGGTACTCGTGAAGAACTTTCAGCGAAAGAACAACGATGAGCCCCGTTGGATCGGCCCTCACCTCGTACTTCTGTCGACAAGATCAGCGGTTCGAGTGAAAGGGAAAAAGAATTGGATTCACGGCGCCCACTGCAAATGGATCCCTTTGCCTCTACCATATGACCGGTGGGTCCAGGAGGGTATCGCTGATTCAAAAACAGACACTGTACCTCGTTTTGTACCATTTAGTGATGCACGCGTAAGAGGCACAACTTCAGAACAAGAAAGTGACGATATTTTGCAGGAAGCTGTGCCACCGTCAACTCGAATAGACACCACGGAGCCTGAACTCTTGTTTCAAGACCAGTCAGTACCTGGCAGAAACCGCTACAACTTGAGATCAAGACCTATGGACAAATAAAAATTCCCTTCCCTTACTATTTTTTGATATTATAGCTCTCCCATCTGAAAGACTTTCTTGATTTTTGTTTTTCGAACCACCATCCGGGTTCAGCCGCAGGGTCGCGGTGCCAAGACTTTGGGGTACAGGCCGAAGACGTTAGGTCAACGGTTCTGGTTGGTCTAGGGCGTTCCCTGGACTGACAGGCGTACTCCTTAGCAGAAGATACTCACCCGCCGCGAGCGGCACGATTAGAGGATGGAGTCTTTCAAGATGGAGAGACCCGCTGAGGAAATGAACTTTAAGACTAAAATATGTAAAATAATGAAGAGCAAACGTTTTGTATTTTTATGTCTGTTTATACTATGTAGTATGATGGTGTTTACTGTAGGATTTGTATTCTTCTCCTCTCAAGTGCCATTTGCACCCACTGAACAGCCTATACCTCCTCCTACTGCCTCCTTACACTCTTTCCACCCTCTGCCTGAACACGAACAAGCTAGACGGTCTGAGTTTGTAAACAACTCGTTTATTCAGCTCCTGCACCAGCACCAACTAGTCATGAATACAACCAATTGCTGGGTGTGTGGTTTAATGCCACATACCATTAACAAGGGTATTCCCTATCTAGTGCTACCGTTTAGCTATAATGGATCGTCATGGGCATTCCAGACGATGTTTCTTTTCGCATTAGATGCCTACTCCCTGCGACAACCGCGTTCCATCAGACCTAGCACAAATAATAAAGCTTTAATGAAAGGAGTTGCCGATATGAGCAGAGATATCGATGCATACTCATCTATTCCCAAGGATGAATTGCGAGCTTATGTAGGGTGGAACGTGACGGGGTATAGCATTAGTCTGGGTGAAAGGCAGCGAAAAATCTCATCCCCAATTTGGGTCGTACCTCACATAGGTCGGTTCTGTTTACAAGGTAATGGTCAGAATCCAAGAGCTCAACTGGGGAAAAGTGACTGTACTGAAACGTACACTTTCCCATCACAGTTTTCCCCTGCGTTTTTGGCTGCCAAGGGTACATATTTTGTCTGCAATGACCGAGCATATACATGGTTGCCCCCTGATTTCTCGGGCACCTGTTATATTGCAAACTTGCTACCGCCAACATTTACTGCTGCCTCTGATTATCACAAGACCAGAGTTGTGAGAGGCGTGATTAGTCAGGAGGATACTGCCGGTCAGGAAGCAAGAGACTTCTTTTTGGGTTTCCTGCCGTTTTGGGGACCGATGGTCAATAGTAGGAACCTGAGACAACTGACCCGTGTGGTTGAATCCACTGTTAATGTAACGGCTGGTGCCCTTGGTAATTTGACAGCTGAGCTCCAAGCGGATCGCCTCATGACTTTGCAGAACCGTATGGTTCTAGACGTCATACTTGCAGACCGCGGTGGGGTATGTAAGGTCATCCAATCTAGCTGTTGCATTTTCATACCAGATAACGCTCCAACAGTTTATCAAGCCATCTCCAAACTGCATAAAATATCTGAATCTATACACGTGGATAAAGGAGATTGGTCACTGATGGGGTGGTTCTGGGAACTGATATCTGCCTGGGGTTGGAAGATTCTGATGGTTATTGGAATGATCTTAGCCATTCTTTTCCTGTTCTGTCTGTGTATACAGTGTGCTCCTGCGATATGTGGCCTCTGTGCTACATTATGCGTAAGGAAACCTGTATCGAGGGACGAGCTAAGTAATAGGATGATGCTACAGCAACATCTCCATGACTTCATGATTGTAGACCTGGACTCGGATTGATATGAGGATAGTTATTGCCTATGTAAGGGCAAAAGGAGGGTCTGTGGTACTTTAAAATTTGGGACCGCGTAGGAGGCAGGGCCCTACCCCTGTCTATTCGGGTATTAGCGAACCGCGAGTGGCCAATGCAGTATGTACAAGTGCTTTGCATAACGTTTCATCGATAAATGCACTATGTATACGATGTTACACATTGACTTCGTGGGTTCCATCTTGGAGCGGTGGCCGTCTTATGGTTGCACTCACATAGGCTACACATTAAGGACGAGCACCGGCCTTTAGAACACCTGTGCCTTCCTTTGACTTCTGTGTGACCTGTGCGACTTGGCTCCACCGCCCCAGGTCAGTCCGGTCCCACGAGCTCCCCGTCCTACGGCCACCTGTGATTAGCATCAGGGTTTGACACACCATAAAGCCTTTTCATCCCACACGAGCCTCCGGCTAATCTCTTTCACACCTGACTCTTTCTGCTTTATGGCTTGTTTTACAAACAGGAGGTGCCTGTGTTTATTGGGTCTGTTGATATCTGATGTGGGATCTGAGCCTCGCTGGGTAAATAATTGTGGGCTGGCTTAACTGGAATGTGGGATGGTCATCATGACTCTGCCTTTTCGTTTGTAATGAATACATATGAATGACCATATCGTAAAACGAGGAATGTGTGCCTGAAGCATGATATTTTGTATATAAGGAGAAGCCCGTTTCTGTAAGTGGAAGCAGTCTCCTGAGAACATACATTGTGTTGTACTTCTCGGACACCTGTAATTGGTCTGCAGCCAATAAACAAGATCTTTGACTTCACCTAGAAGACTCTGTGTTTCTGTGGGTCTGAAACAGGAAGAACTCGAAGTCTTAGGGTGTGTTCCCCTGCACCGCTGGGTTTTAAAAACCAAGTACTTCAAAGAGAGGGGCACAGGATGATGTAAAGTAGAGTAGCATCCACTGGAGGTCTAACGGTTGAAGGATCAGTGACTAGAGCGATGATCCTAACTCAATTAAGGAAAGAACTTGTTCATTAGGAATCTTTTGCCTTCCAGTTTGAAAGCAATCGTGGATGAGATTCTGCGTACTTCCGGTGGAAGAGAGCTCCATCTCTTCGGGGCAGTGCTGGAGAAGGCTCGGTGGCAGGTTCTGTTTTTGCTAAAGATGTGTGGTTTCAAGAGGAACGTGTTAGCGCTTCTTGAGGCTCTACCACCACAGGATAATTCAAGCTTTTATGCTAGGTAACTAGGGGGTTTGAAATGGAGGGCTTTGTGCGCCAGAACGGCAATCTTTAACTGAATTCGAGCTTTGTAGGGCAACCATTTAAGAGATTTTAGGACTGGGGATATGTGCGCATTTCTTTTGGTACCTGTAACCAGTCTAGCCGCAGCGTTCAGGGATGCCCTTAGTGGGGCCAGAGAATATTTGGGGAGGCCACAGAGTGTAGCGCTGCCATAGTCTAACCTTGGCAAAACAAGCGCTTGGACCACCTGCATGAAATCAGTTTGTGGAAGGAATGGTTTGATATTTCTGAGTGTCCTCATCAAGTGATTGGCTCCCTTACACACATTGCTGATATGAATCTTCATAATCAGATGTTGTCCAGGGTGATTCCGAGAGATTTGGCTGAGTCTATAATGAGGGGGGACCAGTTGAAAGCGGTGAGGTGAGTCAACCAAAGGTCTAGCTTGGGGATGTGGTTCGGAGGAGAGATGAGAAGGAATTCTGTTTTGGAGGTGTTGAGCAGGAGGTGGTTCTCGGTTAACCAGTTTTGAGTAGACATTAGGGTAGTGTTGAGAGAGATGATGTTATCAGGGGAGGAGATTTTCAAGTAAAGTTGCGTATCGTTCACATACATATGGAAGAGAATGTTCGTAGAGTTTAGTGAATTAGCTAATGGTTCCAAGAATAGGTTGAAGAGTATAGGAGATAGGGTGGACCCTTGGGGGACCCCCATGAGTACTGGAGAGGGCTGGGAGAGAGAGTGGTTCGCCATGACTCTTTGTGATCTGTGTTGGAGGATGGACAAGAACCATTGTAACACCCGACCAGAGAAACCCACCCTGTTCTTCAGAATGGATAGGAGGTTGTCGTGATTGACCGTGTCAAAGGCCGAGGAAAGTCAAGGAGGATTAGAAGACAGGATTAATTTTGGTCAAGCATTTTTTTATTTAAATGTCATCAATAAAGTGAGTGAGTCAGTGCTGTGCCCCCTCTGAAAGCCATATTGATGCTGGTCTAGGAGTTGGAAATTCTCTATGTGAGCACAGAGTTGGGATTGGACACATTTTTCTAGGAGTTTGGCTAGAGTGGGGATGTTGGAGATAGGGTAGAAGTTGCTGAGGTCAGCTCTATCTGCGTTAGGTTTTTTCAGTATAGGTGATACCTAAAGCTGCTTTTAGGCAGTCTGGCATCATGCCTTGTGACAGTGAAGCGTTTACAATCTTTGTCCAGGTGGGGGATGAGGACATTCTTGATTTCTTTGAAGATGGACGGAGGCAACGGGTCGCTGAAGTGATTAGATGGGTTGATACTCTGAAGAATCTTGTTGATGTCTTTTTCTCTGAAGGGGGTAAAGGTGCCCCATGATGCATTGTTCTTGATGTTAAAGCTGATAGATTTGAGCTTTTCTAAGAGGTCAGGAGGTGGTGCGGACCCAGAAGAAGGCAGTAGAGCCATCTCAGAGGTGAGTTCAATGTTGATCAGTCTTGATTTCTCAGTGAAGAAAGCAGTCAGGTCGTCGCATGAGGGTGGGCTGCCTCCAGAATCAGTGTGGTTTGGAGCTACCACTGATTGCTGTTTAACCAATTCAAAAAGTTTCTTGGGGCGGTTAGCAGCTTGATTAAGTTGGTATCTGAAGTAGTCTGCCTTAGCACTCTTGATCTGTTTGTTGTAGAAGCTCCTAACATCTCTAAGGAGTTTCAGTTGGTCCGAGGAGGGTTTGGATCACCAGGATCCTTCAACTGCCCTACGGTTGCGGCGTTCCGAATATAAATTGTCGTTGAACCACAGTTTGGATATTTTTGTTGAGGCATTTGTTTTTTGTAGTGGTGCAATGTCATCCATGATGTCGGAGATGGTCGAGTTGTATAAGTCAGTGAGTAACTGAACCTCAACCAAGTCAGCTTGGGAGGAGAGGGCAGATTTACAGTGGGCTGTTAGTTCATCGGAATTTATAGATCTGAGGTCCCTTTGCCAGATCTTTGATTTTGTTGGTTGGGCCTTCCTCATAGACACCTCCCTGTTAATATAAAAGAGGATACAGTGGTGGTCGGACCAATCGGAAGGGATAATGGTATCCAGTATGATGGTCTGTCCTTTGGAGATGATGAGATCTAGAACTTCTCCTTTATTATGTGTTGGTTGTTCACAATGCTGAATCAGTTCTTGATCATTTAAGAATGATTTAAGGCAAGTTACAGCATGGTCATTGTGGTTAGACCAGTGAAGGTTGAAATCACAAAGGAAGATTTGGAACAATACTGAGTCGACATTGCCAGAGATGATTTCCATTAGTTGCTTGATTGAGGGGTGATTGTCTCCCGGGGGTGACAAAGAGTGTGAAGTTTGCACACCAGCAAGTTATTACTTGAAATGCTGAGGCAAAGGTCTTCACAGGAGGAAGGCGTAGAGGACTCCTAGTGGGAAATTGAGAGTGTGTTCCTGTGAATACAGGCTAGGCCACCACCCAGCTTCAGAGCTCTGTCAAGATGAATTATGTCGTGGGTAGGAGGTACTAAGAGGTCTAGGATAGGAGTGGAGGCGGGATTTAGCCAAGTTTCAGTGAGGATGATAATGTCTAACTCATTGTGTTGGATGAGGCCGAAGATATCGGAGGCGTGTTTACTGGCTGACCTGCAATTGAGTAGCACACATTTAAGTTGCACCTGATTAAGGGGGAAGGAGTCTGGATGACGTTCACTCTCGTGAGGTTGTCATTATTGATGACTCTAAGATTGTGAGGGGGTTCTCTGTTCGAGTTAGAGTGGATGGTTTGTATTTGTCCCGGAGAGATCGTGTTGGAGTTGGACCTAGGTGAATAAAAGTTGAGAAGGTCATTGATATCATTAGACACAAGGTAGGCCTTAAGTCTTCTGGGGCGGGAGGGGGCGTTTGGTAGGGGTATAGTTTTTGAGACAGAGGGGGGGGGGGGAAAGCGGGCCCATGTGATCTCCAGCCCTAGGGGAGGCTCTGGCCAAATTCGCAGATGTGAGGAAGGAGCTGATCAAGGGGAAATGATCAATTGAGAGGGCTTTCAAGTCATGTAGTTCAGTAGTGAGAATGTGCAACTGAAGAAATATATCGCCCAGGCGCGCAACCAAGTCTGAGTGTTGGGAGAGGGGTAAAGGGTGTGTTGGGAAATTGGGCGGAGAAGGGGGGCCTCGATGTGAGCCCATGGGGTCCAAGGTGGTGATGTATAGTTCCTGGGGAGGGAGTTGATCATTAGAGACTAGCGGAGTTCCATGGTCTTTGGATAGTGAAGTTGGTAAATTAGTGAGGGTGGTATGAACATTGAGCTGTGAGTCGGGTACGGTCTAAACAGGATTGAGTGGGTTTGTCCGATCATGGTTGGTGGAGGGCAATTGCCAGGTCTCCAGCTTAGTGGGTGGTGTGGAGAGAGGAATGAGGAAAGAGGGATCGTTCGTTGAGAGCAATGGTAGTAGGTCGCTAGGGAATCTCTCCGCTTGAGGAACAGTTAGAGTTGGACTGGAGGGATGTGCGTAAAGCGAACCCCGAAGTGTTGCTCGCCTTCAGAGTCGGGGGGTCTAGAGGGTTGGGACAATTCAACAGGGGACAGAGCTGCTCTGTGATATTCTAAAGTCAAAGAATGATTTAGATAGAGGGAGGACCTCCCCGATGAGGTGGGGGGAGGGCTGGTTAGATCCAGAGTAATGGTAGGGTGAGTGTAGGGATCATTGGGTTTCGCCGAGGCCGCGTTTTTGAGTAACGGGAAGATATTGGACATCTTAACTAGGTTGACATTAGAGGCTTGGATTAGGATGATACCATTGTTATAGAGGGTGATCATGGCATTGGTGTTGAGCGTGAACGAGGGCGCCGTTGTGAATTTGAGACGATGAAGTGTCTTCCTGGTACCTGATATACGGAGCATACAGTAGAAAACTTTCCGCCAGCATGCTCTTTTTTTGGTGTAGAAAATAAGGTAATTAACTCTACTACCTTTGTCTGTACAAAAGTAGCCGTCTGAGATTAAAGTTTCTGGACTAGCCCTAAGTATGTGATGTTTGTGTTTTTTGGTGGCATTTTTAGAGAGGTTAGGTGGGTAGTTGATAATGAAGGCATTGGATCCTGAGGGATTGGGACTTAACTCCATTTTGATAAAGTGTCCTAGCGAGGGAGGGACTCCTGATAGGGTTTATGTAGGTGAAGCCGGTTTTAATTCACAAAATTACAGGATAGTTAGGCCAATGGGGGACCTAGAGGGTAGGCGGAGTCAGTGTGGTGCGGTTAGTTAGGTGCCATAATTATAGACTTCGGGGTTTGTAAATTGGGGAGAGAGACTGTCTAAGGAAGCTAGGGGAACTAGGAGAAGGAGTTGTAGAAGAGAGTAAAAAAACAAACAAAAAAAACAACCACGAAGAGCTGGGTGAGGAAGGGAATAACTGAGCGCAAGAGCACCGAGAGACTTACTGCGGTCTATCCGTGGACTATGGGGTCAATTTTTCAAAGTGGGTGGGCTGATAAGGATGTCCAACATTGTTGAAATGTCCCAGAAAGGGAGTCCTACCTTAGTCTTTAATTCTCCGATGGAGGAGAATGGAGTTGTCCTACTACAGTTTCCCAAGTCAAAAGATCTGGTGTGAGTCAAGATAGGAAAGGCTAGTCCTGCCTCCCTTTTGACAGATGCTCAAGCTGTTAAGGATTGCTGTGGGAAATTAAAGTTGGTTTGTGGACCAATAAACACGGGGGCCCTTTTATAGTTGTGAAACTTGTTGAAGAGGGGTGGAGGACATCATAAATATCGGACAAAATGGAAGGAGGCTCCTGTAAAGAAACGAGAAAGGCGCCATCATGAGGCGATGGCTCGATATTCAGTTGTAGAGACGTTAAACAGTAGCCCCCGGGATCTAATCCAGCTCGAAACAACTGTGGATCTGAGGTCTCCGTCGAGAGTGGCCTGAAGGAGTGCATGAACCATGCACTCCAACATGGGAAATAGCACGCCGAAGCCGCCAGAATAGAGCCCGTCCAGACCTGCCCCATAATAACCATGGGTGGACCGGTACTGAAGCCAACAATAGCTCAGGATGTGGGGAAGCAATGAGAAATTTGCCGGTCAGTCAAGGCGGTTAGTCAGATCAAGCCAGCCAAAGTGCACGAACAAATAACCACCAATTAATTATCGGATGGTCACGATTCTTTCACCTCCGAGAGTTGCACATCGGGAGGGGGGCAGCCGGTCAATCAGAGGCGGGCAGCTGGGGGGAGCCAAAACAAAGTGTGGGCCATCCCGCCAGTCGTTCGGCTCAAGGGTGTCCACGGCGCGAATCCAGCTCAGCAGCCTATGGACACACCAGTCAGGACAAGAAGCGAGGCCCCAATGAATCAAAGACTTGATGAAACTGAGACATTTTATTAAGAAACAGTCTTTATATAACCTTGATAATGTAGGTCTCTGTTTCAAAATGGCTATTGCTACCTGTGTCCATCTTCGTTTACATGTTATTAACTCTCTGTCCTTTTCCCACCACGCACTCAGCGCACTATTGTTACCTTGTAGATAATGTTTTGAACACAAAGTCATTCTGTCATGTACAACATGGTGGTTCGTTCTCAAGCTTCATTCTCATACGGTGTTAGCAAAAGGAACGTGTTTTCAAAGTCTCACCTATTGGGACTTAGCAGTGTTTCTCATGAGAACTTATCCTTGATTGTAACAAAAATTCTACTAACTATAAGGTGTTATAGGCGCATCAGGGATGAGTACTACAGTTTGTGAATCTGTGGGAGAGTGCTGACAAATTTATTTTTTACTGTATTGTTCCTTCTATAATATGCTTGTGTGGGATTTTTCGGGCTTTGCACGTTAACTCCAAATGTAAAAGCCTTATTGTAGTTTACCCTATCGACGAGCTTTACCTAGGGGGTATTGGGTTCAAGCTCGCCTGATCTTTAATCAATCAATCCATCATAGCATTTATAAAGCGCACTACATACCCGTTAGGGTCTCAAGGCGCAAGGGGGGGGGGGATGCGGCTACTGTTCGAAGAGCCAGGTCTTGAGGAGTCTCCTGAAGGTTAGGAGGTCTTCGGTCTGCCGCAGGAGGATGGGGAGGGTGTTCCATGTCTTGGCGGCGAGGTGGGAGAATGATCTGCCGCAGGCGGTCACTCTTCGGATGCGGGGGACGGTGGCGAGGGCGCGGTCTGCGGAGCGGAGCTGGCGGTGTAGAGGCTGAGTCGGCTGTTGAGGTATGCTGGTCCGGTGTTGTGGAGAGCCTTGTGTGCGTGGGTGAGGAGCTTGAAGGTTATCCTCTTGTTGATGGGGAGTCAGTGCAGGTCTCTCAGGTGGGGTGTGATGTGGCTGTGGCGAGGGATGTCGCGGATTAGGCATGCGGAGGCGTTCTGGATGCGTTGGAGCCGTTTCAGGAGTTTGGCCGGGGCTCCTGCGTAGAGTGCGTTGCTGTAGTCCAGTCTACTGCTGATGAGGGCCTGGGTGACCGTCCTTCTAGTTTCGGTGGGGATCCACTTGAAGATCCTGCGAAGCATGCGGAGGGTGTTCAAGCAGGAGGAGGAGACGGCGTTGACCTGCTTCGTCATGGAAAGGGTGGAGTTGAGGATGATCCCTAGGTTGCGTGCGTGGTCGGTGGGTGTAGGGGATGCTCCTAGTGCAGTCGGCCACCAGGAGTCGTCCCAGGCCGAGGGGGTGGATCCGAGGATGAGGACCTCCGTCTTGTCTGAGTTCAGCTTCAGTCGGCTGTTTCTCATCCAGTCGGCGATGGCCTTCATTCCTTTGTGGAGGTTGGTTTTGGCGGTCTTTGGTGAGGGAGAGGATCAGCTGGGTGTCGTCTGCGTAGGAGATGATGTTGAGGTCGTGTAGTCGTGCGACGTGGGCGAGCGGTGCCATGTAGACGTTGAACAACGTTTGGGCTGAGGGATGAGCCTTGGGGTACGCCGCTTTAGAAGGCGCCGCTCTGTTGGTCTGATCTCTGAATTATTTACTGAGCTGCACTATACTATGTTCTGCTGTTTCATGATTTGCATTTTATTTTGAGGTTCATATTTTAATTTGACAAATGACTAACTAACTGACTCTTTGCCATTTATTTTTTCAGTAATGATATAAGCCTTTACTAAACCTTCATGGTTGGCTTTATAATACTTGCCAGTCGTTATTTTGATGTCTTATGTGCTTTACATTTAATCATGAAATGTTATTTGCATACATGCCAATAGACCTGATTCAGGCAGGACACACACGATGTTTTAAGCCAAAAGTGGTGTTATTTCACCTGTAGCTATATGGACTTGGGCGATTCCAAGTGACGCGTGAGACGCTCTGATTTGATTTATTTGGATGTTTTTGCCATTCGCCTGACTAGATCTTTGTTTCGAACTTGGGGACCTATGCCCATATTATTTCATAAAACCCTGGAAGTGATTCATTTAAGGAATATGCTTATCCAACTTTTGGACAAACATTGTAATAAATTTTTCCGCTCAGTTTAATCCACCTTACGGTGTTTGGATATCTATCAGGGACGCAGCAGTGTACCCCACCTGGTGAACCTGCTGATATCTGCTGTGTCATTCTTAGTGACGGATGTCCCCTTTCTGGTAAAAATAATAGTTTTGTACAAGATTGCCACACTGTGCATCCTTGTTTTTACCTTGGCGGTTTATCTCATGTCTCCATGAAGAAGGTGTCACCTCATCCCTGTGTTTCACCGAAACGCGCGTTGGCGCTACTTTTGTGTTATAAATGGAACTAGAAAAAAGCATGTCTTAATATGTTTACGACTATGGTGTGCAGCATATTATTCTCTTTACTTTTGTGAAGCTGTCTATCAAAACGCATCAAAGCTTATTATATTACTTGCATATTAAGTACGATCGACCTTGGTAAACCTCTTGTTTGATTTTATCTTTGTAGTGTTGTGTATGATAGAGAATTGGTGGATGATTGATTTGTATGTATTTGTTATTTTGGTATGAATGATGATTGAGTGGCTTCATTTAAATATACTATGTTATGTAATTAATGTTTGAAGTATAAAATCACATTATCGGTTACATTACCTGTATCCGAAGTCATTGTTGTTCTCTGTATGTTTTTTGGGTGATCAAATAAAACAAAATATATCAATCAAATCATCTGTCATTCTAAGGATCTTGGCTCCTCTAAATTTATTTTGATAAACTATAGGAACTTTACCCTATTATATAGTCGAGGGAGATTTGAGCTTCTTTCTTTTTGGGCTTGTGCCTCCCCCCAACTCCCTTCTCTCTCCCTAATGTCTCACAGGGGCCCTCTGTTTGTTACTATGTTATTTCTTCTTTCTCCCGCTTGAAAATGCTTCTACTTCAATACAAAATAATGTGAGAAATGCAATCTCCCAATTATTATTTTTTAATTCTCCCACTTGCCTCTTCTAAAATCTTGGCAAATATGTATTTAATTTACATATTGACCATGTCCAGTTATGGAGCACCATAATTCGTAGGGGATTACTCATCAGTAGCGCAGAGGGTGTTTAAAGACTTTGGATTTGGAAGAACCTTTATGGTTCATCAAATTAACTCCCTAAACTAAATTGTCCCTAGTTTCCTCTACTTTCCAGAATTTTAATAGTCCCGTCTGGACCTATGACATAACTGAGAGCGCTGCTGGTGGTCTTGTTCAGTCCTCGTCCTACTGGAGTACCAAGTTTCGGGAAATACGACTAGTCCATCATGGCCGCCACGATTAGGAGCCGTGGTACAGTTCTGTTTGCTGGTGTCCCTTTTTTGTTTCCATTAGTCGCTCGTTACAGTCTACCTGTACCTGCGACGTCGCTGGTTTAACCGTGGATTAAGCAGATACAGCTGGGGTTGCAATACATCTTGTGTCACTCCATGGTCTTTAGCTGCTGGTCTTGTTATTCTTTTCTAACCCTTTATCTTCAGGGTTCGACACCTCTGTTCCCCTCGTAAGATGGCGTCACTCGGGTTTCGGTGGAGGACAAGGTGGGCGTGGCCTGGTCCTTCCGGGCTACCGTAGCACAACAGTGCCAGCCGGCCTGGGTGCTGGGAGTTATACCGGGTCAGCTGTCCAGGGATAGAGGGAGCCAGAGCCACTGACTGCCTGGGTTCAAGTCCGGCTGCGTCACGGGCTCAGCGGGGCAAAGGAGAGGGGGGTTCACTCTCTGCCCAGGAGACTGCAGGTGAACCTGCCGGCTCCTTGCGACTAGAGGCGATGGAGAGATTGGTGGACAGCAAGCTGGAGACGAGCTGGTGAGACACGATTCTGTCCGCATATTCTGCAGCTTCTAACTTATCCCCTCTTGTGTCTCCAGTGACTGTGCCTCTCACACCTGCTTCCCCGCTTGTGCAGTCACCAAACCCCCTTTACCTGCCACCCTGTCATGTGTTTCCCCGCCTTTCTTTTTCCCGCTGAGAGGCTCACCCTTATCACTGACAGCCTCTCCTCCCGACAGCATCATGGGAGGCTCACCCCTATCACTGAAAACTTCTCATCCCTCCTGCTGAGAGCATCTCCTCCAGCTGATTTACAGCCTTTGGCTCCCTCCTGCTGACAGGACCGCCCTTCCACTGACAGGACCGCCCTTCCACTGACAGGACCGCCCTTCCACTGACAGCACCACACTTCCACTGACAGCACCACACTTCCACTGACAGCACCACACTTCCACTGACAGCACCACACTTCCACTGACAGCACCACACTTTCACTGAGAGCCTCATCTCCCTCCCGCTGACAGCACCACACTTCCACTAACAGCACCACACTTCCACTGACAGCCTTTTCTCCCTCCCGCTGACAGGACCGCCCTTCCACTGACAGGACCGCCCTTCCACTGACAGGACCGCCCTTCCACTGACAGGACCGCCCTTCCACTGACAGGACCGCCCTTCCACTGAGAGCCTCTGGTGCAGTTCGGGTTCCTCTATTTCCTCCTATTACCACGGACAGAGTGATTTCGCAGTCACACACACACACATACACATCATACGCTGGTGGGGCCCATAACACCAACATTCATTCTATCAATCTATCTGTACCTACTCAGAAGGGAAACATTGGTTCCGAACCACACTGCTTCCTTGATGGGAATTTATCACTTTCTCTGTACCAAAACCCAAGCGTCTCTTCCCATCAAGAAATAGGTTGATGAATCATTTAGTTGGGTTTAGTTTAATGACTCCTTAATACTCTAAAATTATTCCATAATACATTTCAATGAAAGAACACCCGACACATGAATTCAATTAATATTTCTTTATCTAAATCAAATGCAGGTTAAATCCTAATGATTCAATTTCATCTATTGTCATATTTACCTATTCTGGCTATTTGTCGTTTTCTAAGTCAGAATCTGGTCCTCAGTCAAATCGTCAAAGTTCTTGTTCTATCATGCAGAGTCACCGTCCTCTCCGTCAGTCTAACATCAGGATACTGGAAATGACGAAGTCACGACGAACACTTTACCTCTCTAGTCTACCATTATTTATACTAAAATTTACATTCCAAATGTTGCAACTGACATTTTCTGAGATTCTCATTGGTTAATTGAAATACACTTTGATGCATCAGGAAACATTCGATGTAGTTCCCATGTATAAAAAGTTCCAAAACGAATGTATGGGAATATTAGCAATCCATAGTTCATGTTGCAACAATTTTTGTTGAAGGGTTGGCTTTTCGCCCAGAGCAGCCTTGATGGGCACAGTGATGACAGTTCACCGGCAGGTCGCAGCTGCTGAAGTTTGCGCAGGCGCATTTCTCCTTTCCCCTCATTGATATCACTCGTAAATGTCTGATTCAGTCGGCGGCCATTTTTACAGCAGGCCCAAATGGTCAACTTAAGCAAAGAAACACAAAACATAATTAATACATTGAAATGTTTTAAACAGTGTTATTCCCTTACTAATACCCATATGTGTGTGTATTTATCTAGCCATTTGCACTGTTTAAAGCCATTAGTACTCGTGTTAATTAAGCGTAAATCACAATAACATCACATAAGAAACGTTTATCATATTAATATGCATACCAATGTAGTTCACAAATTAATTAAGCCATGCAAAGCATTCCCCCGTGTATTCTTTCTGTTAATAAGGTTGATTAGTCTTCATACAGCAAACAATTATTTATATAATTAATTATTAATCGGTTTAATACAAACCTACATAAATGGATTGGGTACATAAAAAAGAAAACGTATTACCCGCTCCACCAATCCCCCCTTTGGTGATTTTATCACCACGACAACAAAACCCATGAATTCATTTTATCTTCCCCTTATACGGAAATTCAAATGTTTTCTTGCTCAATTATAATTCTGTTTCCCCTTCATCTTCTCTTTTAGTTTTGTCATACATACTCTCCTTCCATTCTTCCAATTCTATTTCTTCAAAATCTTTCTTGTTTCTTTTCCTTCTTTTTGATAATTTCTCGTCTAATTTTCTTTTAATTTCTTTTATTTCGGCAACACATACATCCTAGTCTAAGTATTAATAATATGAAAATTACACACGTTAATGGAAATAATATTTTCCCTAATATAGTACTACCTAATTTACCTAAGAAATTCTTAATAGCAGCCATCTTATTATTAATTTTAGTCCAAATACTTTCAACCTCCAGTGGTACTATTTCATCATGCAATTCTGTAATATTTTTGATATAAACCTTTAAATCTTTGCTGTCATCAGGAATGTAAGTGCAACAATGTTGAACCTTCAGCATTCCACAGACTCCACCCTCTTTTGCCAATAAGATATCAAGGGCAAGTCGATTTTGCATTATCATAGCACGCATAGCAACCATTTCAGTGTTCACCAAAAGAAATCCTCCAGCGGTGCTTGTTGACAAGCGATCCACTATTGTCGACAGTTTCCGAATATTATTTGCATTCAAAGATATTCCCACTGCTGGCATCAAGGCTCCAAAAATGTCACCTACAATTTCTAACCAAGTTTCTCTTCTACTACGCATTAATAGGTTATTTTGTCCATTATTTTCTATTCTATCCATGTGAAAGATCTTTGGAAAGACCAGGCCAACATAACATGTGCCATACCAATGGTCGGGCAACCTGTAATAAGCCTTGTTCCCACAAATGTAGTACAATCCAGGGAAGACTGGATCATCTCCGCCTCTAAATCCCCATCCGGATGCAATAAAATATGTATCATGACGCTCACTAGTGCCTATATAAAAATAATCATATTGGGATCTTTCCCTCATAATACATAATTTGCCTTTCTGTGGTGTATCTATAGCTATTGTTGGACTAGCTTCATTTTTCAGCTACTTTTCTTCGTCTATGTCCCAAACATTTTTCCTCAATTCATGTCCTTCTGCCTTTTTATGCATTCTTAATCTCCTTTCCTCAACCATATCTAAGAATGTTTTCTCTTCTTTCTTCAAACTGCAAGTTAAATTGTTTCCAAAAATATATTCTAATGTTAGTTCCTTAGTTTCTATAAAAATCTCACCTAATACATTAGCAGTTTTAGCAGGATTCAATTCATTATTCATGGGCAGTTGTCCAAGAATGTTATCTATATTTGACAAATTATATTCTAATTTCCCTACTTGATAAAATATACTGGTTAAAACACGTTATTCCATAAGTTGCTGGGGGGTGATGGTAAGTCACTCCTTCTGAAACAGAGGCAGGTAACTGCATACATACGTAGCAATCCCTAACGTCCATTGTTTTTACATATTCATACAATAATTTAGAAAACACATTGCTAGAAAAATCAGTTATAGACCTATCCTTATGTATATGTTCAGTGCTTGTTTTAAATGGAACTACCTTTTTGTGAACTCTTCACTATGTTAGTCATATTCTCTGTATGGCCTTCTAGTGTATCTAAAGTTACTTTGAAAGAGATCAGTAGAGCGAGTACGCTCCAAAGAAGAATTAATAATCCTGTACAACAACAACACATTTTACACCATCTTTTCATAAAGGTGCATCTACTCTTATTATCATCTATGTTAGCCATCTTGTTAAATTGACCGTGTCTTTTTGACTTATCCTCTTCTACTCCACTCCTTGTTCTTTTCCCTGAAAGAACTAAGCACTTATCAGGTTATCCCAGTCCTTCGATTTCTTATTCAATCCTTTATATTTTCTACAAAGACCTTTTGAAATTACTCAGTTTGGCATTTCATCGTTTTTCACTTTCTTCTCATCATCCAAATACAGAAATTCCTGAATTTCCGCTTCTTCTCCAATATCGGATAAGATAACTCTCAGGATTTCCGCTGTTTCTTCTTCCTCCACCACTTTCAGTAAAGTCTCCTCTGGATTTCCTTGACTATCTACCTCTTCTCCTTGTTCAGGTAGTGCCACATACGTCCATTCAGGTGACTTATACTTCTGGTTTGGTTTTCTTGATCGTTTGTTTTCTTCAGACACCTCTGTCTCTCCCTCTTTTGCTTTGTGCTGACTTGTCACTTCGTTCACTTGTTCAGCTTTTGAAGGTTTAACTCGTGTCAATCGATATCTCAGTCTCTTTATCTTATTTGGCCAAAGGTCTCCTTTAGCATTTCTTCTTAGTTTGCCTTCTTTAATGTTTCTCTCCTCGATCTAAGTTCTCTTTCTCAGAACTCGACCCTCTGGTATTTCATTGTCTTCAGATTCTGTCTCAATTGGCTTTTCCTTTCCAACTGTTTTTTTTCCACCTCTTGTGTTTGCCCTATTTCTGTCCCTCCTCGGGTCTCCGACACGCAATCTTCCTGCTTGCTACTTGTCCCTTCACCTAACTCAGTGTTGGATGTCCCTACACCTCCTTGGGGGTTTTCCGCAGACATCTGTCCCTCTCTCTCCATTTCTGTCCCTTCTTCCCCTTCAAGAATTTTCTCAGGTGGAACTTCTCCTACTCTTTCATCTGGTGTAAATGTTACCTCTGTTGGAATGTTCTTTTCTTTTCTCTTCTTCTTTTTGTGTTCGCCACTGGTAATGGCTCGTCCCAAGAATCTGAACTTGTATCTGAAATTTGCAATCTTTTCCTCAGGATTTCTCCTCGTGGAATTGGAGCTAGTCTTGGCTCTTTCTCCCCCCTTTCGGGATTTTCTCTTGTCTTTGAATTCTCGTTGTCTGAATCAGCACTCGATTTCAAATCATCAAAATATTCTTTTCCAATGCTGTCTGCTGGATTTGGAACTCTCAAAGTGTGACTTGCATGTATCCAATTTTTCAGTCCAGCACACTTCACAGTAGTTGTTGTGGTCAGGACAACTTGCCTTGGCCTTCCCCACCTTGGAACCAAGCAATTTCTTCTTCTGTGGACTTTTATTCTCACCCAGTCCCCTGGGCTCAGGTCATGGGCTGGTTTTCTTTCAAGGGTAGTGGCATCCGCTCCAACCTGGTGAATCGCAGAATGAACTGCGTCAGCCAGGCCTTTACAGTTATCCAAAACCATGTCATCAGTTATAGTCATTAACTTGTTGACTGGAACAAACACGTGTCTCATGCCGCGTCCCATGATAATTTCGTGGGGACTCATTCCTGTGGTTCTGTCTGGAGTAGATCTAATCGTCATCAGGACTAGAGGCAAGACATCGGGCCATTTCATTCCTGTGGCTAAACACATTTTCCCTATTCTGTTTTTGATCGTACCATTCATTTGTTCAACCACACCAGAAGCCTCTGGTCGATAGGCACAATGTAGTTTTTGTTGTACACTTAATGCTTCACAAATCAATCTCATGATTTCATTGTAAAAGTGTCCTCCTCTGTCTGATTCAATGGTCACTGGGAACCCGAACCTTGGGATGAATTCTCTTAACAATAGCTTAGCCACTGTTATTCCATTGTTTCTTCTTGTTGGAAATGCCTCCACCCACCTGGAAAACAGACAGACTATCACCAAAACATACCTCAACCTGTTACAAGGGGGCATTTCAATGAAATCTATCTGCATTCTGGTGAAGGGCCCTCCCTCTCGGCCTATTGTGCCTAGGCTCACCACTGTTTTCCTTCTAGGATTGTATTGCTGGCATATCAGGCATCTTTGACAGACTTTCTGCTATCAACCTGAATTTTGCATTGTACTAGGTCTGCTTAAAGGCCTTTATTATGGCATCTCTCCCTATGTGTCCATGGCCATGATACATCCGTGCCATGGTTGACATCATGCTATCAGGCATTACTGGTCTTCCATCCCGATAGACCCACACATGATCTTTCTCCCTTGGTGCACAACCTGCTTTTACCCACTGTTTTATTTCTTCATCTCCTGCTTCATCCTGTAACTGCCTCACTTCTTCCCATGTTCCCACAACGTTAGTAAACATTAAGGAGCAAGAAGACATTTCTTTTTCCTTTGCCCGATTGATTGAATACTGGTTTCGTGCACAATACTGGGCCATGTCATTTGCATATCGGTTCCCGGTAGTGATGTAATCACTACCTTGACTATGAGCAGCACATTTTACAACAGCCAGTTATTTAGACAACAGTATTGCTTCAAGCAATTTTCCAACAACTTCTGCATTCTTTATAGGAGTTCCACTGGAGGTCAGGGAACCTGTCTGTAGCCAAAGTTGGCCGAAGTCGTGGACAACTCCAAAGCCGTACTGGCTGTCAGTTATCACAGTCACTCTCACATTCTTCCCAACTTTGCATGCCTTTGTCAGTGCCACTAATTCTGCTACTTGAGTGGATTTAACTCCTTTCAAGTGTGATGCTTCTATGACAGCTACAACTGTGCATATTGCATAGGCTGCACTCAACAATCCTTCATCCGTTCTCAAACAAGATCCATCTACAAACATCACATAATCACTTTCTGGCAATGGTAGATCTCTTATGTCTGGTCTGGGTTTCGTGCAAAAATCAAGCGCATCCAAGCAATCATGATCAACATCATCTCTTACCTCCACTCTCTCCGCATCTGGCAATAGTGTGGCTGGATTCACATTCACACATCTCTCCAGACTCACATTGGTTGCACCTAGAATGACCTTCTCATACTTAGTCAGCCGACTATGTGACATGTACTGTGTTCGGCTCCTTGTTAAAAGGATCGCTACATCATGAGGTACAAACACTCTTACTGGATATCCCATCACAATTCCTTCACTTTGCTCTAGGCTTCGGCATGTAGCAGCTACTGCTTTCAGACATCCTGGCAAACCTACAGCTACTAGATCTAGCATTGACGAGAAATATGCAACTGGTCTCCTCAATCTTCCATGTTTCTGTATCAACACTGAGAGTGCACATCCGTTTCTCTTACTGCAGTACAGCTCGAACTCTTTCTCATAGTCTGGCATACCCAGAGCTGGGGCTTCACAAAGGCTGTCCTTTAATTGTCTAAATGCTGCCAATTTTTCTTTGTTCAATTCAAGGGGGTCTTTAACCTCACTTTTTGTCAACTTCACCAATGGTTTGACAATCAGGGAAAAGTTACTTATCCACTGACGACAGTAGCCAACCATCCCTAGGAACATTCTCACTTCTCTTTGTGTCATTGGGGCTCTCATTCCTCTGATAATTCTGATTCTGTCTATTGTTACTTTTCTCAGCCCTTTTTCAATGTTATGTCCTAGATATTGTACTTCCTTTTTGCAGAATTGCAATTTTGTCAGAGATACTTTTAGTCCTCCATCTGCCAAATGATTCAGCAAAGCTATCGTGTCTGTTTCACAAGCTTCACGTGTTTTCGATGCCACCAGTAGGTCATCGATGTACTGGACCAAAACTGAATTTTCAGGCATTGTTAGACTTTCCAGAGACTTCAGCAACTGATTAAATATTGAGGGGCCCTCTGTGTACCCCTGTGGGATTCGGCACCATGCCAAAATACGCTCTCCAAACCGAAATGCAAAAATCGGCTGGCTGTCATGATGCAACGGAATGGAAAAGAAAGCATGACACAAATCAACTACTGTGTACCATTCTGCATCATGGGGAATCTGATACAAAATCACTGATGGATTTGGAACAATGGGACAACATGACACAACAATTTTGTTAATCTTTCTCAAATCCTGTACTATTCTGAACTTTCCATTCGGTTTCTTCAGTCCCATTATAGGTGAGTTACACAGACTGCTCATTATTTCCCTCAAAACTCCCTGTTGGATCATTTTCTCAATCAAAGGTGTTACTCCTTCAATTATTTCAGGTGTCAGTCTGTATTGTGGAATGATTGGATAAACTACTCCTTCTTTTAATGTGATTTTTTTACTGGATCTATATTTATCATAAGGCCTACATCTCCCCCAGTAAAATCCCAGACTCCTGCTTTCACAGACTGCTTCAATTCTTTGGGTAATTCATCAGGGTTAAATACTGCACAAGTTCTTGAAACTTCATTCTCTTGATTAGCTATTGTCATTTTATACAGTACATCCTCATCTGGTGTCTCAAATGTGTTACCATCTGGGGTACAGAATATAGTGCAATTCATCTTGCACAAAAGATCCCTTCATAGCAAATTCACAGGACTGGTGTCACACACCACAAAACGATGCATGTCTGTGAATTTCCCTATTTTGACCTTTACTGGTTCTGTAAGGTATGTCCTAATCTGTGTGTTTGACACACCAACTACTTGGATTTTTTCATCCGAAAGAGGAAGATTCTTTACATCTGCTGACCTGACAGTTGATCGCGTTGCTCCAGTGTCTACTAGAAAAGTAATGTTTTCATCATTAACTTTCCCATCCACAAATGGTCCTGTCTGATCACGCTCTCCTCTTCCTCCCTTCGGCACCGTCAATAATTCTCCTCTGAATCACTCTCATCATTTCGCAGCCAATATTGTGAAACAGCGCTTGCGCGTTGCAGTTTATTTACCTGTTCTTCATTGTAGAATCCCACTTCTTTACTATATTTCTGGGTGTTTCTGCTTTGCGGTAATGGCGGTTTTGGCACCTGATTCTGTGGATTAACAGCCTTCTGCTGTTGCTGCGGTTGGCCAGTCACCTCACACTGCACCTGTGGATTCAATGATGGATTTTCATTATTAGTACTTGGTGGATATTTACACTCTGATTTCCAATGCCCTATCCTACGCAATTGTGGCATGGAAACTTCTTTTTAGCCTTTTCTATATTACCTTTCCCCTTTCCTGGGCCAAATCTCGGTTTGATTCCTGGGTTATTTGCTTGTTCGACTAACTGAGCTTCCTGTCTTTCTGCAACTTTCACTTGTGCCCACATTGCCTTTTCTTTAAGTTTTCGTTGCTTTGCCTCAATCTCATCACTAAAGTATTTCCACCCAGGCTACTAAGCTATCCGCCATCTGCTTTGGCATCCTCAAGACTCTGAGGAAAGTCCTTCCACTTCTCCCTCTAGAAGCCAAGAAAGTGGCAGTACAAGGCCTCGTCCAGTCCCGCCTGGACTCAAACAATGCCCTATATGTAGGGGCTCCCGAGATGACTCTCCGGAAACTCCAGGTGGTGCAAAATTGCGCAGCACGCACCCTGTTACAGATTCCACGCGCCCAGTCAGCCAGACCTGCATTAAAAAGTCTTCACTGGCTACCAGTCAAGCACAGAGTGACTTTCAAGGCACTGTGCATTGCGCACCGGGCCTTTTGGAAAACAGGACCCGCAATTAACAGCAACCTTGTCATCCCCTATCACCCAAATAGGAACCTCCGCTCCACTGAGGCTTTCCTGGCATTGGTTCCTAGAGTGAGGAGAGCCAGATCCGGGGGCAGGTTGTTCTCATTGAACACAGCTAAACTCTGGAACACCCTCCCCCTCTCACTCCGTTCCAACCCGGACCTGCTCTCTTTTCGAAAAAAGCTGAAGACTTTATTATTTGCCAAAGCCTCCGAGCTCTAATCTGTCACTCAGCATGTCTCTCCAATTCTCACCTCAGCGCTTGGACGCCCTTGGGCAGCAACCGCGCTTAATAAATCTATTTCTATTCTATTCTATTTAGCATGTCTCAGGATTTCGTCAATTTTCTTGCTTTGCCAATCAACTGTGTGTTGTTTTATCATTTCACTAATTTCAGGACGTAAACCATATACAAATCTGTACACAAAATGACTCAGATCCTTTTCACCAAGATTCTCATCTCCACTAAACTGCTTGAAAGCTAGTATTAGTCTTTCATAGTAAGCATGAACTGATTCTTTCACTTCCTGATGTGTTCGATCTATTTTTACCCAATCTGTTTCTTTGGGAGGCACTTTGTTTTTCAAAAATATCATAACTTGTTCATATTTCTTCATTACCTCGGGGTCTGGTGCTCCTGTTTTGGGATCTCTCGGGTATTCTTTAGCTGGCCAATCTATGACTATTTTGCATTCTGCCCATACATCTGCTGGCACTATTATATCAAATAGGCTATTTAGATCGATCCACAGTACTTTTGACAGCTTAACAAATCTGTCCACCTTTCTGTACCACTCGACGGGCTTTTCTCGCAATCGAGGGAAGTCATTTGTAAATGACAATATGTCCTGTCTTGTCCATGGGACATGCACATATCCCCCTCCTGGAATCTCTCTCATGGGAAACTCTGTCACTACCTTCTCCTTTTCTCTCACAGGAAATGCTGGGAAAGTTCTGTCTGATGTATCATCTCGCTTTCTATACCACCTACTTTTCCATTTATCCACATCTCCCCATTTTCTTAACAATGTGATTATGTCCTTAATCTGCCCTATTCGTCCTGTAGTGTTCATGTTTTCAATATCTTTTTCCGTGAAATCCACCCGATAAGGCTTTTGTAAAGCTTTCACCTTGTCCATGTCAATTCCCATTTCACTTGCTATTTCTTCTAACCTGTCATGTAAGTTCTTTGCTCTCCAAGTGACACTTTTGCATAAAAACAACAGCTCCTCATCCTGGTAATTTTTCAGCTTTTCTGTGGGGATTGTCCCTACTATTAATTCTTCTAATACCATGCGTATTTTTGCCACATCAATTGTTTGGGATTTCTTTTCTTTTCCTTGCAAGCCCTTCAGCCATTCGCTCAATTCGTCTATAGTTATACCTACTGATTTTTCTACATTCCCTTGTTCTGTCACTCTTTGTGGTTCTAATATTGGTCCTCCTACTACTCTGTTTCTTTCTACACAATCAGGACTATAAAACAGGTTATTTGACACATTCAGTTCACCTTCACTCATTGTATGTCTCCAAGGATTCTCCCTTGCTCTCATTAGGGGTTGTTCCACTTGTCTATTGCTTACATACGGAACTGTTAGGCCATGCTCGCTTTCTTTCTTCTTTTCAAAAATGGGCATAACTGGACCTATAGTTACAGGGACTGTAACTGCTTCTAGATTTTTGGTCAATTCTCTTATTTTCTCAGTTAGTTCTAACGTGGTTTTTGCTAATTCCCTGGAATTTTCACTTCCACCCTTATTTTCCATTTCTTTCTCTCTTTCCCTAAGAGAATTTCTTCTCTCCACCTCTGGAGTCATAACTTCTGTTTTGATGATTCGCAGGGTTTCTTTCACTGGAGTACCTGAGGTTAATATCTCTGATTCCTGTCTGTACGGTGGTGGATTTTTGTAAAACATATCATCTAGAACATCATCCTCTGATTCATTTGCTCCATACCTTCTAGGTTCTACATTATGTCTTTTCTCTATACATTTTCTTCCTTCATTTTCTCCTGCATCTCTTGCGGGAAACAGTCCTTCAGTCATACTTGCGTCTCGCCACCTTCTCATTCGATCACAATGAGTTTCACGATCATTTTGCCGTCCAAACATATATCTATATCTACTGCCATTTCTCTGTTTTTCTCGCTCATGCATCTCATCTTCCCACTCAGTCAATGCCTCAAACTGTGTCGGTCTAGGTCGTGGATCTAAACTCATGATTCTTTCCCGCAAATTCCTTAAAATTGCCAAATTAAACGAACCATTTTCTGGGAACGCTAAAACTCCGTCTTCCCTCGTGTACTTTGCCCAATTGTCTAACCAAATGCAAGTATGGTATCCATATTTCGCAACCATGAAGGATGCGGGTGTTTTCGTCAGAGGAAGTAACTGTCCTTCCCTTGTCACAATCTCTTTGTCTTTCACAAAGCATCCTTTTATTTTACTAAACAAGGTTTTCTTCTTCTTTTCGGCTGAATGATAATACATCTTTCTTTCTTCCGTGAACCCCTAGTCTTTTCTTCAACTGTACGATCTTTTGTCCAATAGCAGCGCGACTCTCACTAACGCACCAATCCTGGCGCGTCTACGTCACTGTCACAATCCTCAAATCCCAGCCGACTCACACTAACGCACCAATCCTGGAGCGTCTACGTCACCCTGTACTTCTCCAATCCTAGCGCGGCTTTACACCAACGCACCAATCCGGGGCGTTTTACACTTCTGACCGACTGTCTAATCCCAGCGCGGTCTTTCTGTCGTCAGCGGTTGCTGCAGCAGCTCCTGCTCCTGACTCCTGTCTCCCTGTCTACCCCTCCTTTACAAGACTCTTCGGTAGACTTTGTTTCAATTTTACAATACTGTTAGTTACAACATATAAACATCTCCATTGTCTGCTTCGCTAACCACAGAATAGCAATAGACCTTTCTCACGAGAATCCCGTCTTTCCCGAGAGCAGCGCTTACCTCTGCCCTACTACAGAATCGTTACTTCCGTTGATAAAGTAGCACCTCCCTCTACTTCACCCTTCTATCAAGCATCAATTAACTGTTTCTCCAGAATTAAGACACATAGTTGGAAACGCAATGCTCCTGAGAAATAAAACCAGAGTTTCACAATTAACCCGAATGCTATTTCATTCACGCACTTTCACACAAGAATATGTAGTACATTCACACAGAATCCTGTCTTTCCCGAGAACAGCGAACAGTCTGTCCTACTACAGAATTATGACATACGTTAACAAAGCAGCGCTTCCCTCTACTTAGCCCTTCTAACAAGCTCAGAGAACACCTGCTACCTTTTCAGTGATAAGCGTTATCGGTATGCCAATTGGTTTCCTGGTACTTAAAGACCAAAATTTCACAGGTACCCTTCGCTATCATACACACTTCTCTCGCACAGAAATGTCTCTAACGGCAACATACGACGATGTCACCAAATCGAACCCAAACAATGCGACGCGCAACTTCAATTGTTACACGTTTCTCCCTGCTTACCTACAGGGCCAACAATTACGCCTTTCCCGAGAGCAGCGTTTTCTTTTCTCTGCCCTACTACGGAACTGTTACCGACTTCTTACATCCCAGAAGCCGTACAGACTACATAAAACTCAATATGATTTCAACATATAGAGTTAGTACACACATCAATACCAATCAATAATTGATAAGCTATATATACAGGCAAAAATCATTAAACCAAAACAATAAAAACCATCTCTAGCTACCAGAAAAACTGGTGCAGTTCGGGTTCCTCTATTTCCTCCTATTACGACGGACAGAGTGATTTCGCAGTCACACACACACATACACATCATACGCTGGTGGGGCCCATAACACCAACATTCATTCTATCAATCTATCCGTACCTACTCAGAAGGGAAACATTGGTTCCGAACCACACTGCTTCCTTGATGGGAATTTATCACTTTCTCTGTACCAAAACCCAAGCGTCTCTTCCCATCAAGAAATAGGTTGATGAATCATTTAGTTGGGTTTAGATTAATGACTCCTTAATACTCTAAAATTATTCCATAACACATTTCAATGAAAGAACAACCCGACACATGAATTCAATTAATATTTCTTTATCTAAATCAAATGCAGGTTAAATCCTAATGATTCAATTTCATCTTTTGTCATATTTACCTATTCTGGCTATTTGTCGTTTTCTCAGAATCTGGTCCTCAGTCAAATCGTCAAAGTTCTTGTTCTATCATGCAGAGTCACCGTCCCCTCCGTCAGTCTAACATCAGGATACTGGAAATGACGAAGTCACGACGAACACTTTACCTCTCTAGTCTACCATTATTTATACTAAAATTTACATTCCAAATGTTGCAACTGACATTTTCAGAGATTCTCGTTGGTTAATTGAAATACATTTTGATGCATCAGGAAACATTCGATGTAGTTCCCATGTATAAAAAGTTCCAAAACGAATGTATGGGAGTATTAGCAATCCATAGTTCATATTGCAACAATTTTTGTTGAAGGGTTGGCTTTTCACCCAGAGCAGCCTTGATGGGCACAGTGATGACAGTTCACCGGCAGGTCGCAGCTGCTGAAGTTTGCGCAGGCGCATTTCTCCTTTCCCTTCATTGATATCACTCGTAAATGTCTGATTCAGTCGGCGGCCATTTTTATAGCAGGCCCAAATGGTCAACTTAAGCAAAGAAACACAAAACATAATTAATACATTGAAATGTTTTAAACAGTGTTATTCCCTTACTAATACCCATATGTGTGTGTATTTATCTAGCCATTTGCACCGTTTAAAGCCATTAGTACTCGTTTAATTAAGCGTAAATCACAATAACATCACATAAGCAACGTTTATCATATTAATATACATACCAATGTAGTTCACAAATTAATTAAGCCATGCAAAGCATTCCCCCGTGTATTCTTTCTGTTAATAAGGTTGATAAGTCTTCATACAGCAAACAATTATTTATTATAATTAATTATTAATCGGTTTAATACAAACATACATAAATGGATTGGGTACATAAAAAAGAAAACATATTACCCGCTCCATCACCTCTTCTCCCTCCCACTGACAGCACCTCACTTCCACTGACAGCACCTCACTTCCACTGACAGCACCTCACTTCCACTGACAGCACCACACTTCCACTGACAGCACCACACTTCCACTGACAGCACCACACTTCCACTGACAGCACCACACTTCCACTGACAGCACCACACTTCCACTGACCGCACCACACTTCCACTGACCGCACCACACTTCCACTGACAGCACCACACTTCCACTGACAGCACCACACTTCCACTGACAGCACCACACTATCACTGGCAGTCACTTCTCCCTTCCACTGACAGGACCGCCCTTCCACTGACAGGACCGCCCTTCCACTGACAGCACCACACTTTCACAGACAGCACCACACTTTCACTGACAGCCTCTTCTCCCTTCCGCTGACAGGACAGCCCTTCCACTGACAGGACCGCCCTTCCACTGACAGCACCACACTTCCACTGACGGCACCACACTTCCACTGACAGCACCACACTTCCACTGACAGCACCACACTTCTACTGACAGCACCGCACTTCTACTGACAGCACCGCACTTCTACTGACAGCACCACACTTCTACTGACAGCACCACACTTCCACTGACAGCACCACACTTCCACTGACAGCACCACACTTCTACTGACAGCACCACACTTCTACTGACAGCACCACACTTCTACTGACCGCACCACTCTTTCATTGGCAGGACCGCCCTTCCACTGACGGCACCACACTTCCACTGACGGCACCACACTTCCACTGACGGCACCACACTTCCACTGAGGGAACCACACTTCCACTGACGGCACCACACTTCCACTGACGGCACCACACTTCCACTGAGAGCCTCTTCTCCCTCCCGCTGACAGCACTACACTTCCACTGACAGCACCACACTTTCATTGGCAGCCTCTTCTCCCTCCCGCTGACAGGACTGCCCTTCCACTGACAGCATCACACTTCCACTGACAGCACCACACTTTCACTGAGAGCCTCTTCTCCCTCCCGCTGACAGCACTACACTTCCACTGACAGCACTACACTTCCACTGACAGCCTCTTCTCCCTCACGCTGACAGGACCGCCCTCTCGCTGACGGCACCACACTTCCGCTGACGGCACCACACTTCCGCTGACGGCACCACACTTCCGCTGACGGCACCACACTTCCGCTGACGGCACCACACTTCCGCTGACGGCACCACACTTCCGCTGACGGCACCACACTTCTGCTGACAGCCTCTCCTCCCTCCCGCTGACTCTCAGCCACTCTTTCCTCCTGCTGACCGTGAATCTTCTATATGACAGATTCTTTTTCCTACTGCCCGACTCTCCACCCGCTGACTCACAGCCTCTCCTGCCGAGAGTCTCACTACTATCACTGACAGCATCTTTTTTCTCGTGCTAAGAAACTCACCCCTATCACTTACAGCCGTTTCTCCCTCTTATCGACGACCTTTCCTTCCTCCTGCTGACAGCCTCTCCTCCCTCCTGCAGATGGTCTTTTCTCCCTCCTGCTGACGGCCTTTCCATCCTCTGGACTACAGCCTCTCCTGATTCGTGGTGGCAGCAACTCTTTTACTGTCTCGCAGACTCTCCTTCCTCCTGTTGATAGTGTCTCTTTTATCTGACTGACAGACTTCTCCCTCGACTCTTCCCCCTGCTGACTCACAGCCTCTACTCCCTTCTGTTGAGAGGCTGACTTCCCGTCACTGACAGCCTCTCCTCTCTCCTTCTGAAAAGCCTCTTCTCCCTCTGGCTCATGGTCTCTCCTCCCTCCTGCAGCCAACCCTTCCTGCTGACGCTCTATCTCTAACAGCCTGCCCCCTCCTCTCCCCCTCCTGCTGACAACCTCTCCCCCCTCCTGCTGACAACCATTCCCCCCTCCTGCTGACAACCATTCCCCCCTCCTGCTGACAACCTCTTCCCCCCCTCCTGCTGACAACCTCGCCTGCTGACAACCTCTCCCCCTTCTTGCTGACAACCTCTCCCCCCTCCTGCTGACAACCTCTCCCCCCTCCTGCTGACAGCCTCCCCTCCATCTTGCTGATTACCTCTTCTCCCTCTGGATAATAGTCTCCTTCCCCCCTCTTACTGACAGCCTCTCCTCCTTCCTGCTGACACTCATCCATCTGATTGACATACTCTTCTTTCTACTGCTATCAAGCTCTGGTGCCCCTGCTGCTTGTGCTAATGACAGCCTCAGTGCTTGCAACAAATGAAGGCCTCTCTGCCGCTCCCTCTGTCGGCGTGCTCTCCGTTGTCTCACATCCTCTAGTACTAGAGTTGTGCGAGCCACTTAAAGCTGAAGCCAGAGGCCTGGCTCTGCTCAAGGTCCCCTTGGACCCAGGAGCCCAAAAAGAAGCTGAGCTTTAATGTTGCTTCTGCCTGTCACTCACGCTCTACCATCATGCGCCAAGAATTAAAAACAAATTATACACCTTTAATGTTAAAAAGTAGGGAAAGAGGTAGCCATCTAGTGGTGGAATTGCATATCGTGAAACCAGAAAATATGGGACCAATCTTGGCTTCTCCAGGTGACCAAATTTTGTTATCTAGGCAAATATTTTATTTTACAGAGCTTCCTTTTGCCTTGTTATCACATTGGACCTTCTAATATGTGAATTCAGGGTGTGTGCTGTACAAAAATAATCTGATGTATTAAGGTGAAAAAAGCTACTTCACGTCAAAGAAATACCTTTTTTCATTTTAAGGGGACTATCATATTCTCACTTCATGTTTATCGCACGATTTAGATGCAAACTATTGTCAGGGCTCAGCTCGTGCACAAGCTATCAGAACTCAGCTACTCCCTTGGCTCGGCTTTCCCGATTAATTTGTTGGCTCTCCCCAGCGTGTCGCCGTAGCTCCTTTCTGGCTTCCATTTTTTTCATGCTGTCCTGCCACCCAACCATTCTTTAAATAAAAAAATAAAACAATTATTGATATTTTGCATTAGTTGGTACTGATTACATAGATATGAAATTATGGGTGTGTACAAATTACAGTGATTTGACAGAAAGTGAGTATTGACATAATCATGCTTCTTATCACAGTCTCTCCCCACCTGTACTGGCATCATGTCCACATTGATAATAAATGCTTCATAATACCTTTGACCGTGACCATTATTCACTAATGTTCGTTGCTGACTCATCCGGCGGCAGGGCACATATATTCCCCCTAAAGGCATTCCATTTCCTCCACACCCGTGTCCATTTCTTGGGGCACCCTCTGCGAACATAGACCACTTTTTCTGCTACCATTGCGCCATCCATATCGCTACACCACTGACGATGGGTGGGAACTCCCCAGTTTAGAGCTATGTTTCTTTTAGCTATCATCATACCTAATGTCGCCCAGTCCTGAGCCGTATGGTTAAGATCGGTCGGTTCCCACATATTGAGGAGACATCTCTTGAGTTCTGGGACGACGCTGGCTCCACTAACTTGTGAGATTGTACCCATGATAGCTTCCCAATAATCAATCAATCAATGACATTTATATAGCGCACTACTCACCCGTAGGGTCTCAAGGCGCTTGGGGGGGGGGGGGGGGGGGGGTGCCGCTACTGCTCGAACAGCCAGGTCTTGAGCTTCTTCCTGAAGGAGAGATGGTCTTGGGTCAAGCGCAGGTCAGTCGGGAGGGAGTTCCAGGTCTTGGCGGCCAGGTAGGAGAAGGACCTTCCTCCTGTAGTCGCTCTTCGGATGCGGGGGACGGCGGCGAGGGCGTGGCTGGCTGATCGGAGGTGGCGTTTGGGAGCGTAGAAGTTGATTCGGTTGTTGAGGTAGCTCGGGCCTTGATCGTGTAGGGCTTTGTGTGCGTGGGTGAGGAGACGGAAGGTGATTCTTTTGTTGACGGGGAGCCAGTGCAGGTTCCTCAGGTGTCCAGAGATGTGGCTGTTTCGTGGGATGTCGAGGATGAGTCTGGCTGAGGCGTTCTGGATCCGCTGGAGTCTCTTCTGGAGCTTGGCGGTGGTTCCGGCGTAGAGGGCGTTGCCGTAGTCCAGTCGGCTGGTGACGAGGGCCTGGGTGACTGTCTTCCTGGTCTCCGTGGGGATCCACCAGAAGATCTTCCGTAGCATGCGCAGGATGTTGAAGCATGACGAGGAGACGGCGTTGACTTGTCTGGTCATGGAGAGGGAGGAGTCCAGGATGAAGCCCAGGTTGCGTGCATGGTCCGTCGGTTTGGGTGCGGTGCCCAGGGCGGGGGGCCACCAGGAGTCGTCCCAGGCGGAGGGCGAGGGGCCCAAGATGAGGACCTCCGTCTTGTCTGAGTTCAGTTTCAGGCGGCTGGTCGTCATCCACTCGGCTACGTCTTTCATCCCTTCGTGTAGGTTGGCTCTGGCGGCGGCGGGGTCGTTGGTCAGGGAGAGGATCAGCTGGGTGTCGTCAGCGTAGGAGATGATGTTGAGGTTGTGCTGGCGTGCGATGGCCGCGAGGGGGCTCATGTAGACGTTGAAGAGGGTGGGGCTCAGCGAGGATCCTTGAGGGACGCCGCAGATGACTTCGGTGGCCTCTGACTTGTACGGTGGTAGGCGGACTCTCTGTGTTCTTCCGTCGAGGAAGGAGACGATCCATTCCAGTGCCTTCTCCTGGATTCCGACATTGCTGAGGCGCTGCACTAGGGTGCGGTGGCAGACAGTGTCGAATGCCGCGGAGAGGTCTAGGAGGATGAGGGCCGCTGTTTCTCCGTTGTCCATCAGGGCCCGGATGTCGTCGGTGGCGGCGATGAGGGCGGTCTCGGTGCTGTGGTTGGCTCGGAAGCCAGACTGTGAGGGGTCGAGGGATCCATTCGTCTCGAGGAAGGCGGCAAGCTGTCTGTTGACGGTCTTCTCGATGACTTTTGCAGGAAACGGAAGGAGTGAGATGGGGCGGTAGTTCTTGAGTTCGGTGGGGTCCGCTGTAGGTTTCTTGAGTAGAGAGCTGAGTTCGGCGTGCTTCCAGCTCTCAGGGAAGGTGGCGGTGTTGAAGGAGGTGTTGATAATGTCCCGCAGGTGGGATGCGATGACAGCGTCGGCCTTGTTGAAGACGTGGTGAGGGCAGGGGTCGGTCGGAGATCCGGAGTGGACGGAGTTCATCATGCGGATGGTGTCTTCGGTGGTGGTCGGAGTCCAGGCGCGGAGGGTGGTGGTGGGCGGCGTTGCTGTGGTCGTGGCGTGCGTCGGTTGAATGCTGAAGCTGTTGTGTATGTCCGCGATCTTGTTGTGGAAGTAGGAGGCGAGGGAGTTGCAGAGGTCTTGCGATGGGGTGATGTCGTTGTTTCCGGCGTTGGGGTTGGAGAGCTCTTTCACGATGTTGAAGAGCTCCTTGCAGTTGTGTGCGTTGTTGTCCAGCCGGTCCTTGAATGCAGTTTTCTTGGCGGTGCGGATCAGTTGGTGGTGCTTCCGGGTGGCAAGCTTGAGAGTGGTCATGTTGTCCGGTGTTGGTTCCTTTCTCCAGGCTTTCTCCCAATAATGCTTGATCTGTGGGCATTCCCACAATGTATGGTAAAAAGTACCTGGCACCCCGCAGTGCGGCAAACAGAGTGGTGTGTCAGATTTACCCATTTTGTACATAATCATTCTTGTGTAGTAGATTCGGTGAAGGATTTTAAGTTGCACTAACTTTAATTTGGAGGGTATTGCAACTTCCCCCAGGGACGCAAGTGCCTCCTGCCAGTCTGTCGTGTCCAGTTCCCCTATCTCTATCTGCCACTTCTGTCGAAGAGTTTTTGTGGGGTCCGGTTGGTTATTTATAATTTTACGATAGGTTAGGGAAATGGCTTTTTTAGTCATGTGGTCTGTCAACAGTCTATCTTCTAACGGTGAGGGCCTCTGGGAGCTTAGTACACGATGGGATTGTCTTTGTGAGTGCATGTTTGATCTACATGTACCGGAAACTTTCCGTTGATGCCATCCCATGTGTTTCTTGGAGCTGGGAGAATGCAATGACCTTACATCCCATTCTTGATTTAAAAAAATTGAAATGGAGAGAATCCATGCTTCTCAGCAGAAGTGAGATAGTTTTATTTGGAGGGTACCTACACTTCCCAGTAGCAATCAGATACTCTGGGACTGTAAATTCCTGCACTTCTACTTTTTGTATTTAAAGCACTGCCTGTTGCCCTTCTCCGTCCGTAGCTGTATTCCATGTGGCCCCTCTTATTGTTTTTCATTCACATGCAGCTCTCAACTAATCTGCCTTGAATTCTGTTCAGTGTGGCATCCTACATCTCCGGTTGTCTCTATATTGTAGTACCCTGTTCTCTCTCTTTTTTGAAATTATTTTTAAAAATTATTTTTATTGAGGACTTAACCAGGATATCTCTGTAACATTACAGCACTTCAGCAATAAAGAAGCAGCATTTAACCCCTTCCATGCGGCGCCAATTCCCGCTCAGCGCTGACCGTTTCTTGCGCGGGCGTGGTCATGACGGAACGGTTCCGTCATGAGCACAGCTCAACCGACGCTCATGACGGAACCGTTCCGTCATGAGCACCGAAGGGGTTAAAGAATCTGTAGACCTTGTTACAACAATTTGAATTATTAATCGAGGTTTCTTTTCCTAATGGTATGCAGACCCTTCAGTTCCTCGTCTTGGTCCCGAGCCCAGGCAACGTACATAGGTCTCCCTTAAATGAATTCCATTTACTCCATATTTGCACCCACTTCTTCGGGCTGCCACTGCTTTCATAAACTGTCTTTTTTTAAATCATACACAAGTCCATATCTTCCATCCATGCCCGGAGTGCTGGTGTTTTGGGGGCACCCCGTGATTTCGTCATGTTTCATTTTGCTATTGTCATTCCTAATGTAGCCAGGGATTTTTCTTTACTATTCAAGTCTGTAGCCCCCCATACGTTAAGGAGGCACTGCTTAGGCTCTGACTCCAGTTTCAATCCCAGTGTTTCTCCCATACAGCGTATGATGGACCCGCAGTATTTCTTTATGAACATGCAGTCCCAAATTATGTGGTAAAATGTGCCTTCTTGCCCACAGTGCCTTCTACAAGTAGGATCTGTCTTAAGACCAATCTTAACAAGAGTGTGGCCTGAGAAATATATTCTGTGAAATATTTTGAGGTATATTAATTTAAGTCACGAAGAAATGGCCACAACCCGGGATGAGGCCAATGCCTCTTGCCACTACTCATCATCTAATTCCCCAATATCTAGTGTTCCCGCTTTCTCTGTTGCTCTTTGTGTCCCCACAGCTCCTGACTAGCTATCACTCTATTCTGTGCCTCCTGTTGCTGTCACTTCATTATGTGCCCCTGCTCCTCGCTGGTTGGAACAGTGCGAAGTGCTCTCTGTCTTCACTTGTACCAACAGTCTGTCTCTCAGTAAAGTATCCATATCTCTATGCTCCCGCCAATGCAGCCTGTCTATTGAGAGTGCAAATAAGCACCTGACAAGGTGTTCCAATCTAATAATATGTCACAATAGTTTCCATCCACTAATAAATGTTTCTGCATACGTGATTTGTTGCGAGCACATGACTGCCACAAGCCCTTCCCATACGTGCCTGGATCGGATTCATAATAGAAACAATGTGTTTGTGAAACTGGATAGAAATGCGGCTGGGATTAGGTTCATCAAAAAAGCTAACTAAGTGTACTATTACGCCAAATAATAATATACGTTTTATTCTAACGCTTGCAATTGCTTGTACGCTTAAAGAAGACAAACCCAGATTTTCTGGGACTCTAAAAAAGAAAAAACTTTCCTTGCTTTTGAACGTTTGTTGATGAAGTCTTACTCGAAAAGCACCACTTAAAGATGGCTACATAATTAGCAGTTTTAACCAATGATAGGAAGGCAGCGTACAGGGGGGCGTTTTCTTTGCTTGCACCTGCAAGCACTACAGTAGGAATTACTCTTGGAATGTAAGTGCAAAATGCGAAGCATCCATTACCCATAATGTCAGTCACCCCGACGCATAAGACTGGGTTATTAATAGCAATGTGAGGAAAAGCTTTGTCACAATAAAATGCCCCCCACATGAGTAATGAAATAACTGTCAGTGCAATAAGCGCCCCCTGGCACAAAGGTAATAATATAAACAGTAATAAATCTATCCTACATAGTATGAGATATCACTCAAAGAGCTGGATTTTCAAAAAAATTGTTTTCAAACATCAGCATGTCTGTTTTCAGAACACATGGTTTGCTAAAAATTATTCACTTTATTTGTGGGTTAACACACTCAAGGAAGTCTTTTCTTTTTTTTGTATATTCAATATGGCTAATGTAAACCCTCCGCTTTAAGTATTGTGCTGGGCTGGAAATCATGGAGCTGTTTCCAGGGTAGCGGTGAGCTATCAGTAGCCCCTGAGCTACCTTTTGGATACCCCTGGATAGATGTAGGGAGAGCTACTAGTGTAGGTGGATAGAGAACGAGACTATGGTATAAATAGCGCATTTAGGGTAGGGGCAGTAGTGAAGGGGAAAATCTGGCTTGGCTTGAGTAAAATCAATGCGTACAAAAGGTGAGTGTTGTTGGGGGTTTCCTAACAGAATAGATGGATAGATACAAAGGACGAAATAGGGCTACAGGTTGTCTCACTCTTTTCTCTCTTCTGTATCTGTGATCCAGTAAAAAAATACAATCCTCATGGAATGCTTTTACAGGATAGATAATATCCTCAGAATGCCATCCATTTTGAAAAATCCGACTAAAATGGTCAGTTTTCATGAAGTAATTTTTTGTCCATGCAACCCAGTATAGAACCTTTACAAAAGCTCGTGAAGCAAACTTCCTATATAAGCATCTAGGTATCATTACATGAACATCTAAACTAGGGGCCTAATGTCTGAAGCCTTCTTGTACTTGCAAAGCCTGCTAGGCAGGTTTTGCCAATGTAACAAAGCCACTAGCAGTGTTCAAATGGAAAATTACTAGCTACAAATGGATTTCTGACTACCAGGTTCCAAAATAAGACTTTCTGATAATCGGTAGTAAAAGAGAGAGTGAGATTGGTGCCCCTACCTCCTCTTCTTAGTGATTCACAATGACATGCATCAATGGTTTGTTACCACTGTTGTGTTGACAAACTATTAACAAGATCCCAGAAACTCAAAGCAGACGGGCTCTATTTGCAAAGGAGAAGCTGCCCGTAAGAGACCTCTTCTACTTTTAGAATCAAACCTGTTGACATTTGGGAGAGCAGACAGTAGTTAAGGGGATGGTTACATGCCCCAACCCCCCGATTATTTAAAAATTGCAATCCTTCTACTTTTCAAGACCGAAGGCTGCTTTTTTAGCATTTGGACACACGAGTGCAAAGGGACAGAGCTCTGCAGTCCCTTGAAGGCCTCCATCGCTGCATTCTTAGACATTCAGAATGATTCGCAAGGTGATAATGTCAATGTGGCTATAGTTCACTGAATTCTGATAAATGTCATTTTTGAACTGTGGCAGGCCAGTATATTTGTTGCAGAGTAAGTATACTTTTTGGTCTCATTGGAAATGCTGTGCAAAAATAGCATTTCCAATGCAATCTGACAGTAGTAAATTTATTCCTGGATTTTACTTGATTTATTCTGCCTTTCTACTTCTCTTTGTTGCTCTTTTTAAACAGTATGAAAGAAAGTTCTTCTTTCTTGATACCTGTCCAAAATTGTAGAGTGCTCTCTCTGACTTGGTTTGTCCTTTTACAAAACTTTCACAAAAGAGCTAGAGATATGATTCTTTTTGAATTACTAGTCCTGGTTTTGGATTGGTCCTCGACTAAAGGAGTGGCCTTCGGTACTTTAAATACTTCAGGTGTCGTAACCGCTCAGTAGCCCCATGCATTTCCTTTGCTTTCGTTAAGGTTTCAGATGCTGATCATTAGACATTTTTATGTAGAACACATGCAGCGCAGCCCTTCCTGTTCGAAAGCTTTTGTGAGCCACTGCGCTGTTTGTTTTGTTAGAGTCTAAATGTTCTCTAAGGATCGTGATGTAATATTCCTATTCTAGGCTTCCAAAGGTATGTTTATAGTTTTTAATTTTTTTTTAACTGTCTCCTTTGTAATGGGAAGTGGTACTATTGCCCTGCTCAAACAGAGGGTCACCGACACAGCTAATGAGTTTTAGAGAAACAACTGTCTCCCTGGTTTGCACATGCAACCTTGAGCAACTGTGACTAGGATCACCTGGAAGAGATTTAATGTGCCTCACGATAATTTGAAATGTCTTAATAGGTGCTATCTCAGTGACAGGTTGGTTATGAGCAAAGACTTATGAACTCTGTAAGGGTGCGATTCAAGATATTAAGCATGTTCTCTTCGTCTGCCCATGCAAGACAGTGATGGAAGCTAGGAATCGTTTCCTAAAACTCTTGTATGTTAAATATAATGTATTTAAAGTCAGTTATCTGATTGCCTTAGCGAAGACACCTCCTGATGAAATGTGTGCTACAATCTTTATAAGTTTCTAAATCATTTTCATCCAAGTATTATCAGTATACTTGTATTGTGATTGTCATGTCGTTTGTGTCCTTTTAATTGATCATTTATAATTATACATATTGTTGATCTCTGATTAGATCTATATCACTAAGTTTGACTTTGAGCAAGGAGATAGAATAAAGTACAAGGCAGGAAACCCAGAGAATGTGAGGGATGGTTAGCATTTTTAATGGCAGAGAACACTTCGAGATTGATAAGCAGGTGCTAGACCTAATGTCACTATGGATGTTGAAGCGTGAATCCCCCTCTACCTTTGTTTAAGTGCCCCCACGGGTTTATTTCAGTTGTAAAAGCATATATACCAATTGACTTGCTTTAAAGGCAAGTCCCCCAGATGAAATATTAGACATTTTCATCCTGTTTGTGTCCTCCTTGAAAAGTAAGACCTTCAGTTTTCTCTTAACTTGGTTTTATCATGTTTTGTTTACATGTGCGTTGATAGATTTCAACAGATATGCACCTTTAACAATTCTGTGGCCTCCCTGAAACATTATATTACTTACCATAACTCGAAAATATTCTTAATAGAGAATAATTAACATGCATTACATGTACTAAAATACATTTTATCATATTGCATGGCGCATCATTGTGAATCCGTTTAATTATGAGTTCAACTGCTTAGCATGATTATCTGATCAAAATCACTCATTGATGCAAAGAAAAAGTTACAACTTTGTTACGGCTTCTGAACTTCACTAAGGCTAGGTGTTTCTAGTGGTGGCAAAAATATGATTTCCCTTTAGGAGAGGGTATTGGATATAATTTGTGCTAAGACAACTTATACTTTGGTCTAGCAAAATAAAGGATGGCATTTCCTACCTCCTTCACCGAAGGGTAATTGCCCCTGTGGTAAAATGTCTAAAACTTTGGTCTCGTCTTCCTTATCAAAATGCTTCCATTACTAACCATAACACTGGAGACTGGTAGAAGCTCAACTTCAGTCCTGTTTACGTTTCATACACCGTCCCCTCCCTTATTTACTACTGCATGGCACAGTGACAACCGGCGTGTTCTTTTACGATGTTATGAAAATAGGGATGGCAGCCATGTCCAGCACGTTTTTCGGCCTCCTTCACTGACGTCGACACCATTTACAATCTCACTCTGCCTTTGACTGCTGACATATCGTCTTTCTCTGTGGTCTGGTTTGGTTACATTTTGGAATGGTGTTCTTAGCTGGTTAAATCTGGTCCATTCATCTGCATGGAGGAGATAATTTTATCAGCTTTTGATAATCTCCTCAATCCCCTCTCCTATTTAATGAATGTCTGGATCTCCTTTTTAAGTCTCGCCTATGCAGCTTTTAATGAATGTCTGGATCTCCTTTTTTTAGGTCTCGCCTATGCAGCGCGCATGCGCTACTTAGGAGGGACTTTAGCCATCGCTCTTCAGTTTTCAAGCACTGCACTTGTGCTTGTGGCTTTGCGGAGCGAGCAGCGGCGAGCCACAAGCACGAGTGCAGTGCTTGAAAAGTGAAGACTGCTCTCCCAAGCGTGCGCGCCACTCGCGGGTGCACCCATCCGCCTTTCTCTCCTTCTTTGACGTCCCGACTGCTGCAGCCTGCACGCCTTTTTTTTATTATATTTTTTTTACTTTCAGCACGAGGCGTGCGCGCTTGTTGTGAAAGGATTTTAAGTCTCAAAAAAGGCAGACGCAGTATATATCTGATAAGGTTCTGCCGTTGTTTTATGCAACTGAATTACTGAAATACATTATAAAGTGTGTTTTGTTTAATGCAGAGCCAATAAATCCTTTATTTCTAAACCCGGATATGCTCTCGTGCGCAGTATGTGCCCGAGCACTCTCCAGGTCAGTGCATTTTGATTAAAAGGAGCAGTGCTGCTGCTCGAGTCGTGTTCTCAGATACGTTTTTTAGTTTGCTGCCACTTGATTTGATCACCTTCCAAGGAAGGGAGCCTCCCTATTCCATAACGAGCATGCCTCTCCGTATACGAGTTCAATAATGTTTTCCTTTCCAGGGCCAGCGGAGCCGCACCATATAATTGAGTACCATGCGGTGCTCATCTGGATCTTTTGTGCTTTATTTCCATAGTTCGCTGGTGCAGAGTGATAGCGAATCTTGTGGCTTATTTTAATTTTACTATATTTTATTTTTACATTTTATAAAGCGGTACCTTGTTTACCGAAGGCTCGAAATCTCGGATGAACATCCGTTTCACTGTGAAATAACGACTTTGTCCAAAAATGTATTTATTTTAGTGTTCTGAGAATATTCCTAGTTTGCTTCAGGTGTCTGTCGCATACATAAGAATGCTAATATTTAATCAACTTTACTGTATTTCACATTATTTTACATATTGTCAAGGCGATAGATGCATAATTAACATATTTGCTGCGTGAAGGCTTTGTCACAGCAAGTCATTTTATATCGGAAATTTTACTCCCTAGCACGTTTAAGCTGCATCACGGCCCCGCGAAGTCACCCGAGGATGTCTTCACATGCTGGCGCTGTTTGCTTGCCTTCATTTGAACTGAGTGATGTCAATGAGGGAACTGCTAGCACAGGCAGCCCTTTGACCCACCATTCTTGTGGTATTCATACCGAGAGAGTGGTTGCTGCCTCCGTTACGAAGGAGGAGGCATAAATGTGCCATGCAGTCTTCTACAAGGGCATAATGAATTTTGAGTTGTGGCATAGATGTGTTGAAACGTGGGCCTCGAGGTAGGTGTGCTGTAAGGGGTGAAGTGGGATCCCTTCAAGGAGTCCCAAGGAGGATGAAAAGTGGGACCCGCTAACGGGCTCTGTCAGCCTGTGGCCAACATCACTGATGACATCTCAAATGACCTCACTGATGATGACATCCACAGAACCACTCACAAACTGTCTTGCACACTCGCACAACCTCTCATACACCCACTCGCACAACCTCTCATACACCCACTCGCACAACCTCTCATACACCCACTCGCACAACCTCTCATACACCCACTCACACACCCATACACCCACTCACACACCCATACAACCACCCACACCAACTTTCTCATCCACGGAGTCACCCATTCACACATACATACTCACACAGCCACACGACATATCATACACCCACTCGCATCCACACAAACACTCACATACACATAAAAGTACTCACACAACCAATCACTCATTCATAGAGCCACTCACTTCCCCTCACTCATACTGCCACTCACACACCCGCTAACTCACCCATACAGCCCCTCATGCACCTACTCAGTCCCCAATACAGCCACTTTTAAATTGGCGCGTCTGTGAGAGTCTCTCGTGGACCCAGCAGTCTATATTTTTTTTACCTTAATTTTTTTTAAAGCTACTGAATGGATTTACAACAAATCAAAACAAGCATTGGCATAGCCAATAGCTCTCGCTTTTGGGACCTTATAAGTATTTAGTTATGCAGCACAATATCCTTGGTGCAACAACATCAGCTGTTGCATGGCTAAACACTTATAAGGTCCCATAGGCGAGACCTATTGGCTATGCCAATGCTTGTCCTTTCTGGCCAGCTTTATTGTGATTTGCCGATCCCACATCATTGATATCCAGCTAAAGCTACACTTGAGTCCAGCAGTTCTGATTCTGTTCTCAGCTGTTCAATTCTGACTAGATAATTACGCACATTAGATGAGCTCAGTTAAGTGAAGCAAAAATGTAGCTTATTACTTGTCCTTAAAGGCTGTTCTGCTCTTACCATGATCATTCATTAGCCCCTATGGGCAGAAGCATCCCATAGTTCAAATAATTAAGAACGTGGCCTTATCATCAACACTGATATGTTCCTGGATTAACAGGCCAGGTTAGCAATAGATTCTTTCAGTAAAACAAATCCCATTCTGTATTTGCACATAGGACCTTGGTGTTAGAAGTGCTGTACGCTCACAGATGGGTTATGGTGTTGATCCTTAAGGCACTTTTCTTTAGTACCAATCCACAAACCTTAACTGGCACAAGACATTGAGTGCAGACTCGTGTGGGACCCAAGGGACCTCTTCACTGGCTACTTGTTATTAACTGAGTTACAAGATGTCATATTCTCATTGCAAACTCTATATGAAAGAAAAGAGCTACTTCTATTAATGGAAAAATGTAACCGCCTGCAAAATGCAGTGAACTTTACAAGGAGTCCCTAGTTTTGCGTGGATGTCTGGGACACGTAGTCCCGTATGTGAAAATAGAGTTTTAGCAGGTCTATAGTGTATCCCAATTGCTGTTATATTTAAGTCTTTGTGGTAAGAGGTAGTGAACACATCCCAATATTAAATAGGAAAAAAGGAAAAGCGAGGAAAATCGTAATGGTATAGCTATTTAGCCAATACGCCTCAGTAAATCGGGATTGGCATTGTTGTTAACTCTTAACGAAAAAGGTAACATATGTGCGAGCGATGTCTCCAACCCCAGTTTCTCAATACTGGTCCGGGGTCCCAATTTATAAAACCCGCTTACCTCCGTGTCTATGGTGCACCTTCAAACAGACGTCCCGGCAAGAGTGAAACTCGTCCGCGGAACTGTCCTATTTAAATGATTGTACCATGCGTCGTCAGCGCCGGTGACACGTGACACGCATCCTATGGGTCCCTACTCTTGCATAGATGTCTGGGACACATAGTCCCGCTCGTGAAGAAATAGAGATTTGCAGGTCTACAGTGTATTCCGATTACTGTTATATTGAGGTCTTTGCGGTAAGAGTTTGGTAAAAGAAGACGGTTAATGTCTCACTTGTGTTGAGGGGCACACATTAAGAAAAACACAGAACCATCAGAAATATATCCACTTAGCCACTCTCAATTGAAATCATCGCTGGGTATATCAAGGGCTCTAAATGTGGATGTTGCGCCCTGAGTATGAATTCTTGTTGTCCTGTCTAATAAGACATGGTGGATAACATATAAAAATCTCCAAAGCCTGTGTCTGGGCAGTCATGTCTCAATTGTGTTCAAGGGTATTCTGTGAAAAAAATTCCAGGCACTCTAAGTATAAATCTTTATAATCACTCCCCTGTATAATCTTAAATAATTCTATCAGGATCAACAATGGGTGGTAGAGTCCAAAAGGACTAAGGAACACCTCACGTGATACATACTGGATCATGTGTCTGGGTCATGAAGAAATTAAAAGTGTGGGATTATGTACTGAACTGACATTAACCAAATGGAATGCTGCTAATAGAAGGAGTAGGTATCATGTAGTCGGAAATAAATATCGTGGAGAGAGTAATGAACTGTGTCATCTAGCCAGGCTAGACCATGGAATCTCATCGTTAGGCCCTAGCTTGTCACTTCTTAGTCTGAAAACCCAACGTTGTTCTCTGCGAAATAGGACAGATTCAAGTGGGCCCATAGTTGATGTATAGTAGGGTTTATCGAGTATTATGCAGAAAATGTTGTTTGCTGTATGGCCTTGGTCTGAGAAGTGCCCAGTGAGTTTTGTATTAATTTTTGGGCATCTTACAGCATTCCTATGTTCTGTAATTCTTGTCTTTATCCGGGTAGTCATCCCTACATCATTCAGATTGCAGGGACATCTCAGTAAGTAAATCACCCCCTCTGTATTACAGTTTGTATGCTTGTTTAACTTCCACAGTGTTTTCAATCCAGGGTCAATCTCATGGGTGACCCTGGTATACGGACAGACCTGCACAGGAGCCACAAGGAAAGTATCCTGTGAAAGGGGTCAGGGACCAAAGGGTCATAGGTACTGATTTATCACGAGCTTGATGAGGTCTGGTATGAACAATCATGTCCCTGATGTTCTTGCTTCGTTTGTAGGCAAACAGGGGATTTGGCAGAGGTTTAGTCTCTACATTCAAAATAGACCAGTTCTTGTTGATCACTTTTCTTATAGTGTCTGTGAGATGGCTGTAAGTTGTCACACACACAGCAGTCTTTCTGGTCATGGTTTTGTATGTGTTTCAAGTAGGGCATCCCTGTTTATTGTTCCCCGCTCTTTTTGCAGCTTTTTTGATTAAGTCTGTAGGATACAATCTCTGAGATAGGCAAGTGCTCAATAAGGCAGCATGTTCTCAAAATTTTTCCTATTCAGTGAAGTTCCTCCTGATCTTAAGGAATTGACCAACCAGTAAGTTGTTTCTCAAAGCCCGGGGGTAAAAGCTATTGTAGCAAAGTAGTGAGTTTCGTGCCATGTTTTTTTTATTTAAAGCTCGGAACAAATTCCTCTGGCTTTGGGGTGAAGTAGAAGATCCAGGAAAGGTTATGATATCTTAGTGTATTCCCAAGTAAATTTAAGGTTGATATCCCTTGTATTCAACCATGCAGAGAAATTCTGGAGGGAACCTAGGTCGCTTTCCCAGACGACCAGAATGTCATCTATGTACCTCTTCCATGTCCTTAAGTTCCTGCTGTATGGATTCTCAGGAGGGGAGATATGTTTAGACTCAAATTCATGCATATACAGATTCGCCATGCTGGACGCGAAGGGACTTTCCGTGGAAGTATCTGATGCTTGCCAGAATAGAAGTTCCTGATACTGAAAAAAGTTTTTTTTAATTGCTAGGGTTGCACAGTCCATAATCAAGGAGGTGGGTGTCATATCCCTCTCTGTTCTCTCTTCCAAAAGTGCTCTGATAGCTAATAAAGAATCGTCCTGAGGGATATTCATATATAACGATTCCACATCAAATGAGACCAAGAAATGTAAACCAAGATCAAAGGGGATGTCTGTCAGAACATTCAACACATGCTTAGTGTCCTGTAGATACGAGGGCATCGTGGCTACAAAGGAACGTAGGAAACAATGTACGAACTGAGGTAAGGGTTCCAACAAAGACCCTATCCCAGATGCTATTGGTCTCCCCTGTGGAGGTCTCTTGGGTTTATGAATTTTGGGCAGGATATAGAAGGTCGATCAGCTAAATTGATATACACTTGCGATGTTCATTCAAAAGATCTCAACACTAATACGCACTGTCGTATGGACTACACGATGGAAGGACCGCTCCTGTAACTTTGAACTCAAAAATAGATATCATTCCTAGCTCCTAAAACAGGATAAACTGCAAGAATACTATATAGACTTGAGGAAAAATAATACGATCATAATTGATTGGACCTACAAAGGAGCGGCAACTACTGATCTCAGCTCTGAGGGAATACATAAAAAAGACTCTCACATTGTACTTTTCTTTGCCCTGAAGAAGTCCGTAAGGACGAAATGCGTTGGCTACGCAGATTTTAAAGAAAGAAAATTGAATAAAGGATTTCGAAATAAGACCTGCTGATTGGACTGATATTGTTCTAATTTATAATAATGTATTAGATATAATGCTTATGTGGTGTGCGGGATCATAGTGTATTGTTTATGACTCCTTTGGAGGTTTAGAGGTATTGAATCTCAGATCCCTAGCACCCTAAGAAGTTAACACAGACTTTCTGACCCCACCAAATAATAGGTGCAGATTGAACTGCCTCATACCTCATTGCTGTGTGTTTGTTCACTAATACACACTGTACTTCCTCTTACACTAAGAAGAAACAACCTTGCAGTTTCCGGCCTTCACAGACCAACCGGCTAGTTGCTACTCTTATGAGAGTTTATAAAGGGATGCCAACACCAATATGCATTACAGGCCCTGGTGTTTTCCAACCCTGCTAACATAAAGTGCCTGGTTTAGTTACCTCTCTAGCCTTACTCATCATCATAAAATACTTTATTTCGGTTCTTTTACAAACCATAAAAGTGCGTATACAATATACAATACTTTGTCACAAAAGAAAAAAACATACATTTCACCAAGTGCCAGTGCAAAGGAGGAAATAGATTGATGGTATAGGCACATAAAAAGGACAGAGTTTCACGATTTAAACATTAGTGGTCCAGACAGTTTCTCAGTCTGACAGATAATTTTAAAAACTCCTTGATTTGGAGGATACTGTCACTGTGCAAAAGCTGCAAATACAAAAGTGCCGGCCTGATTTTTTTTAAACCAAGTTTTTTTAAAAGAGTTACTAAGTATCGCTTGCGTGGAAATTCATAAAATTTACATAAAAAAATAAAATGCAGCATATCCTGCGGAGACTTTCCGTCGCAGCCGCAAGGCGCTGCTGATTTATTAAAAATATCAGTCTTAGGTCTAATAAGCAGGTGATGGAACAGATTAAACCTGAATCTGGTCAGTAAGAATTTTTCATGTGTGGTCAGTGAACCTGCCAGGTATGGTTCAAGAGCCTCAGTAGTCTTTAGCATAACAAACTTCCTCACACTATGTTTCTGAAGCTCCACTTCTTCTCTCAGGGTCCTCCTGTCCATCAAGAAGGCCTGTTTAACGAACTCCAGATCTCCCTTTGAAATTAGACTTGGATTGGCAAAAAGTTCAGATCGTCCAAGTTTTGCAAAGTTTGACTTTAAATAGTTTAGCCAAGGGGAACACATTGCCTTGTCCAGGCCCATAAAGTCCTTCACAATTAAATGTGTTAGGGGTATGTCCTCATTTAGCCATAATTTGAGCCAGCAGGTCAGGGGACGTAGAGAAAGCAGATCACATAAATATTGCGTCCCCAACTCCTCATGTACAACAAGGTTAGACGTACCAATGGGGACACACAGTAGGCGCTTAATGAATGAATTTTCCACGATCTGTAATTGCTCCCCGCCAACATACCCCCAGATTTCGCTGCCATAAGATGCAGTTGCCACGGACTTAGCATTATACAATTTCAGCATGGCGCAAATGGGTTTTTTCCCCAGTTTGGCAGCAAGGTTGAAAATAGATGCATTAACCCTCACCATTTCTCCTTTCTTTTTTACAAGATGAGGTTCCCAATTTAATTTTGTGTAAAAAAGAACTCCTAGATAGGAGAAAGTTTTAGTTAAGGGAATTACTTCTTCACCAATCTTAAATGAGAAGGACCTTTTTGGTTGCTGACCAACTTGTAGAACAAACGATTTTGTATTATTTACCAGAAGGTCTCTGTCCGTCATAAACAAATTAAAAACATTTAACAAGGATTGAAGCCCCTTCTCTGTTCTTGAAATTAAAACCGCATCATCTGCATAAAGAAGTATTGGAATTCCACGCCTGCCTACTCTTGGGCAGTCAGCACAAACCTCCTGTAACACACCATCTAACTCATTAATATAAAAGTTAAAAAGAAAGGGGGCCAGAATACAGCCCTGCTGGACACCCTTTCCAATGCTAAAGTTATTTGTTACTCTCAGATCTTGGGAGTATCTCACGTTGGCTCTGGTATTACAATGTAAATCAACCAGAAAATCAACCAAACCGCTATCTACCCCCTTCGACCTCATGGACTGCCACAGCTTTCCCCTATTTACACAGTCGAAAGCGGAGGACAAGTCCATAAAGGCGAGATGGATGGTGCCTTTTTGTATTACGGTGTATTTGCTTAATATCAGAAAGAGGTTGAGTCATTGGGTTATTGTCGAGCGGCTTTTACAAAAACCATACTGCGAGGGGGACATAATATTCTTTTCCTCAACCCAATCTGTAAGTCTTTGCAGTACAATTCTTCCTACAATCTTGACCATAGAGTCTATCAGTGAAATGGGTCGGTAACAGTGTGGGCTACCCTTGTCCCCCTTCTTAAAAACCGGGACAATTGTATAAACACCCCACGATTGTGGACATCCTTCTTTCACAGCAGCATTGAAGACAGACTCTAAGATGGGTGCCCAAAAATTAGGTTCAGACTTAAATAAGTCAGGGGGAATCCCATCAGGCCCAGGGGCTTTCCCACCTGTGAGCCCCAAAATGCCCTCAAAAACTTCACCTCTGTTAAAAACAATTTGTTCACCAGTATCAATACAGGCAGAAGTCGTAATCACATCCACTGTACAACAATATAACTTCTTAAAATGCGCTTCCCAATCCTCCTTGGATATATGGCTTTCTAGGCCGTCTCCCGGGCCAGGAACGGTTTCCTCACCAAGGCCCAAAATCTAGTACTACTCCGAAGGGTGGCAGGATCTAGAATCTCTGACCACGCCTCTTCCCTAAGGGATTCCTTATGTCTAGCAATAATATTTTTATAGGTCTTTCGACACAACTGAACATCAGCTTTGATCCTAGGTTTTGACGCCAGTGCTGCTCTTAGATTTCTGGCGGCTTTTGAGCAGTCGTGATTAAACCACCTAGGTTTTAAGATCCGACTTCTTTACAGGTGCTGATAATAGCTGAGACACCTTATCCGCTAGACATTGGAAAGCATTTAAGACAGTATTTGGGAGTGCACCCTCTTGTGTACAAACCGTGATTTCATCTGCACATGTAACTTTAATTTCATTATACAGCAGATCGGGGGTAACCGTGGACCATCTCAACCGGCGTCTGCCGTCTGTGGTATTCACCCTACCAATAGAGGAGTCTTTTCTTTCTTTAGCTATCAGTGGACCCCTCATGAAAACAGTGAGAGGGTTATGGTCACTGAATTCATTAGCTTCAATGGAGAAGGATCCCTCAAAAGACTGCATTACTGATGTTAACAGAACAAAGTCTATAAAGGTTCCCCTCCCATTCCCCTTAAATGTCGGGGTATCAAAGCACTTGGTAGGGGACATCAAAGCCATCGTAGTTGTTAGGTCCAAATCATTAAGCATGTCATTTAAATGTTCCCCCTCAGTTGTATTCATTAAAATGAAAATCCTCACAACGTGAGCAATTAAGTTCTGTAATCATTTTAGAAAGGGGATCTCCACAGAGATGCACATTAAAATCCTCCATCACCATGAGGTTGTGAATACAATCCTTCAGAGTTACTAATGAAGGTGTTCAGTGTTGCTATCTGACTGGAAACAGTACTTAAATTAATAGCATTATAGAAATTGACCAGGCCAGCCCTACAGTTATCCCCTGTTAAAACTAACCCAATAATACCAGTATGGTTTGTTGTGATTCTCCGCACCTTACAGCAAAGTGCTATAGAAATAAACACAACCATTCCCCCTTTGGGTCTGCCCCTAGTGGTCGCTACTGCAGGGACATAATAAGCCTTATACCCTTCCAGAAAATGATTGCAGTCAGTTGACCAGGTTTCTTGCAAACAGATAATTTGGTACTTCTTAATGTACCCAATCTAGTTGCAGTCCACCATTTTTATGCCTAAACCCGCAATATTCCATGAGATTACGTTATTTGAGTTTGTTACTGCCAAGGTACTCTCCATACATCCCAGGTCCTCTGATCTTCGAGTTACCTGCCCAGCAGATACCTCATGTCAGTCACATGACTCTAATCCCGAGAGAGCATCAAATCTATTATGTGTTGCAATATTGATACCTTTCCCACTCTGGCTACCAACATTGTACAAATAAGCTCCATTGGGGGTCAATGGCTGTAAAGATATACATGATCTAAGAGGCCCAGGGGTCGGTGGATTTTTAATCAGGTGGGAGTAAAAGTACCCCAGAGGGCGTATGCAAATGCTATTAGAGTATGAACCATTTATGCTGCTCTTAGTAAAACCATGGCAACATGTTGAGGATAGCTGAAGTTAACAATAATACAGTCACCATTTGTTAACTTACTAGATGGTCCGATCCAATTCACCCTTCTTGTTGTTATTATTTGGTCAGCAAATTTAACAGGAAACCCACAATTTTTATTGAGCCAAGAGACCGTTCTATTCTTTAAAGAATCATGAGTTTCCTCATGGGCCTGATATGCATGGGACTCAATGGGAGGGACATTTGTAAGTACAGCCACATAAGGTGCACAGTCAGGTGGAAGATTGACATGGCGAGTTTTCTTTACATAACTGTGGACTGACATGCCCTCAGGAACTCCCGTAGCCCTTATGTTCTGCATAATTGGTGGGTTGGGATCAAATGGGGCAGGCTCAGCAGCAGATGTATACTGCCTAGTATTTTTTAAATTAACTCTGCCTGTTCCCAGACCCTCAACAGTTGGTTTATTATTCTCTACATTTGAGTTTCCTGGTGCTAAAGCCAAATGCGATGTTAGCAGCCCACCTAGTCTTTCCACTTCCAGAGCCATTATGTCTAATTTAGATAACAGGGGTTGCATCTGCTCAGTGATTTTTGCCTCTATTTTTCCTTCCAGAGAATGAATTAGAAGAGCAAATGGTTCCAAATCTATATTAATACTGGTGCCACCCATACCACTACCATCCTCTGGGTCCTTTCGAGCTACCACACTACTTGGGGCTAGATTGCTCTTTCCTGCTCTAGGTTTACAATTCTTCCCCCCACGTTTAAATTGTACCTTCCTGCACAATCTTACTGGCCTAAGGGGGGGGGGTGATAGGGGTGGTGTCTCTTCTTCTGACGAGTCAGGTACTGTTACTGGGTGGTCTTCCGTCTGATCTGAATGTACCTGCGCCACAGTAATTGCGATAACCCCATTACCCCCTTCCTGTCTATCTGTAGCAGCTAGATCCACCAGAGGGGGAGGCAACTCTGCTGACAAGACAGAATCATTACCTCGCCCTAGAGACGCTCTGCAGGTATTATTAATTTGATTAACCTTTTGTACAAGATAATTTTCCATGGAACCTGCCCCAATTACGGGTTTATTAGCCTTAACCTTAGCCATTTTGCCAAGCTTGACAGTAATCCTCAGCACGACACAAGTTACCGGCGAATAAAGAACAAGCTACTAACTTCTAGTGACAAACAAATGAAAACTCACACTTTAGTGAGTAAAACAGGTCCAAAAGGTCAGAGCACAGGGTCCATGGCCCAGCCCAGCCTCTTCTGGCCTCTTCTGGCCCGCCCTTAGCCCGGCTTGCTCCCGCGCGGGCAGTCAGGTAAGATTTATGCCCCTCCTGGCGCTCCTTTGACCTAGGCGGCTTCCAGCTGGGACTCGTAGTCCCCACAACCCTGGCTCCCCTCCGCACTGCTCCGCACCGGTGGCAGGAAGTGCGGCGGCGGGAGAGAAGCGGGAAGAGTCGCAGATCTGCCCCGTCAGCAGGAGTAAGCAGGCGCAGGCGCTGGTGCTGGTACGAGAACCACAGGTGCGCTGGTGGCTGCCAAATAACTCAATTGCCCACAATGCCACATCAATCCTCCGCACTACTTCAGAAATGTAGCCAATAAGATTTAATCAGGGTTTTCGGCAAAGGTGGTTTCCTGAGGTAAGTCTAAATCCCTCACAGGCAGTTACTCCCTTCGATTCCAAGGAGCACCGGCAGGCAATATGCAGACTGATGAAGCATGGAGGCGCACTAGCTCAATAAGGAGCCAGTAAGATTTTTCTCAGTGTTTTCAACAAAGGCAGTTACCCAAATGCAGATCCGCTACGCCAGTGTAGGCACCTGCACTGGGCCATTCAGCTAGGTAAATACATAAATACGTCCGCGCTATACCGCTGCTGTGCTGTTTTCATTCCGATCCTGTTTCCCGGCTCCCACTGATGAATTCGCGGAGCTCAGCAGCATCCCGTGTCCCGCGTCTGACATCAGCTCCGGCCTCGGAGGAAGGAGAGGGGTGTGGCTACGGCGTGGTCAGACAGTCACCGGCATTCAATCATCCATCTTTTATCACTTTCAAGGCTGCAAAAATGCATGGATGGGTGCAGGTTATAGAGGATACTGTTGACACTGTCACAGGGCGCCTATAGAAATATGGTGACATATAGCAAAGGTGGATCAAAAACCTTACTCTATGTTAAGGCACCCTGAGTTCCCAGCTCAATGAATCGCTTTTAATCTATACAAATCAGAGGCGACTCCTTTGGTTTAAGTGTAGCGGCTTTGCTCGGCCACGAAGATGCCCGCTGCGTCCTTTGCAGATACTGCGTTTGGGAGTACCTGAGCACGTTGGAGCCGAGGGGCCGCTTTGAGGATTTTTTATGAATAGTCCTGTAGAGTTTCAGCTCCATCTGACCCACTGGGTTAATACTGTTGATTACAGTGCAGGCTGTGGCAGCACCCACCGGGGTAGAACGATGAGGAACTACAAGCACCAGCAGGCTTTGCAGCACACGCCCACTGAGGTGTGTCTTGAATTACTTCTCAAGGTGTTCCTCGTCACTGACTGCCACTCCTTGTTCCTTTGCCTGTGATCAAGAACACCGGCTGTTCGAAACGCGTTGGACTTCGTACTGATGAAGATTGTGACCTTTTAACTTGCAGTGCTGAAAACCTTGAATAAAAGCATTCAACTCTATATATATATCAGACAATTGCTGTGCATTCTTACCTTCGAGTTGGGCACTATGAGGCTTGCTTGGAGAGCAGTTCTTTCACATCGTCAATAGATAAGATAGGATAACAGGGATTGGTCTTGAATAAAGTCAGTAATAGGAAGGTCAATCGCCATAAGAGTTTGGTAACGATACCTATTAAATGTCGTTGATATATTGTCTTAGGGTAAACACTTAGTAGAAAAGATTTGGCTTCTTTTTTGAAGGAGGAGGTAGAGGAGATGAGGCAAACGTCCGGTGGTAGAGTTCCATATCTTGGGTGCAATAACCGAGAATGCTCTGGCACCCGTTTTCTTTTTGTGGTTTCGTTGAAGGTTCAGGAGCAAGGTGAGCGCACTTCATGAGGATCTGCTGCCCCCTGATTTTTCTAGCTTTTGAGCAGGTAACTGGGGGTATTGAAATGTAACCCTTTATGTGTCATGCAAGCAATTTTCAGTTTGATTCTTGCTTTGTACGGTAGCCAGTTAAAGGATTTTAGGGCTGGTGAGATGTGTGTTTCTTTTAGTTCTGAGGAAAAGTCTGGCTGCTGCTAAGGGAGGCTCTTAGAGGGGCCAATTTGTATCCAGGTAAGCCACATAGTGTGGCACTACCATAATCCAGTCTGGGCAATACTAGAGAGAGAGCTTGGACCGCTTGTTTTAGGTCTTTGTGTGGTAGTTAGGGTAAAGTTTGCGCAGAATTCTCAGTTGGTAGTTCGCTCCTTTGGTGGCAGCACTAATGTGATCCTGCATATTTAGGTGTTTGTTTAATGTAATACCTAAGGATCTTGCAGAGTCTATGATGTGGGGCGAGCATTTGAGGGCTGTAAGATGTTTCAACCAAAGATCAATCTTGGAGCTGTTATTCGGCGGAGAGATGAGAAGAAATTCGGTTTTAGCAGTGTTGAGTTTGAGATGGTTAACCGTGAGCTAGAGGTGTGTATTTTGTAAGATGGACTTGAGGGATATAACATCCTCAGGAAAGGCGATTTTGAGATGCAGCTTATTGTCATCAGCTTACATATGGTAGTGGATGTTAGAAGATTTTAGGAGGTTTGCCAGTGGTTCCAGGAATAGGTTAAAGAGAATGGGTGAGAGAGATGATCCTTGAGGAACTCCAACAGTGATCATGTGGGACTTGGAGAGAGATTGATCCATTTTGATTCTTGGGGATCTATTTTGGAGGAATGAAGATTACCATTGTAATATGCCCCCTGATAAGTCTATCCTTTGTTCCAGTAAGTGCAGTAGATTATCCTGTTTGAAGGTGTCAAAGGCAGCCGATAAGTCGAGCAATATTAGAAGGCATGATTCAATTTGATCCAGCATTTTTAGTATGTCATCCACTATATGAGTAAAGGCAGATTCCATGCTGTGATCTTGACGGAAGCCTGATTGGTGTTGATCGAGGAGTTGATAGTTGTCTATGTGATTGCACAGTTGGTTCTGTACACATTTTTTAAAGAGCTTTGACAGAGTAGGGATGTTGGAGATGGGTCGGAAGCTATTAGGATCAGAGCAGTCTGCCATAGTTTTTTTTAAATGGGTGTTACTTGTCCTACTTTTAGGCAGTCAGGGATAGTGCCTTGATTTAATGAGGTGCTCACAATCTTGGTCCATGGGGGAGAATACAGGTTTTGATCTCTTTGAATATGCTAGGAGGTAGAGGGTCCGTGAAGTGGTTAGATGGGTTTAAAGAAGAAAGAATGTTGTATGTTTCATGTTCGCTGAATGGGGAGAAGGTGTTCCAAGAGGCATTGTTTTTGGAGCTTGGCTAGGATGGTTCATTCCCATCCGTAAATTGGGAGGTGTATGAGAAACTGACTGGGGTAGCAGGTAGTAGTTCCTTCTCTAGCTGAAGTTTGTTCTCTATCTTTGTGGTTTTTTTCCTTGAAGAAGGTGGCCTGGTCTTCACAAATTAGAAGGGTGCTGGATCTGGAGTCTAACGAGTTTGATGTGTTACGTGATTGCTGCTTGACTATTTCGAATAGTTTTTTGGGCCTATTTCTGGCTAGGTCGAGCTGTGCTCTAAAAAGATAAATAGCTTTCACTTGTCTTATTCTTCTATTGTATGTGTACCTCGTTGATCTTAAGCTTTTTAGCAATTCCAAAGATGGGGAGGATCTGCAAGCTCTTTCTGCTGTTCTTAGATTGCGTTGTTCTGTATTCAAGTTGTCGTTGAACCAGGGCTTCAAGTTTTTATTGGGCATATTTTTCTGTTGAAGGGGCACAACGGAGACCATGACTTCCAATATGGAAGTATCGTAGTTGTGTGTGAGGTCATTGACATCATCCATGTTGGTCTGTGGGATGAAGGTGTTATTGCATAGGGTAGTTAGTTCATTGTGGTTTATATTAGGAAGATTCCTTTTCCAATGTTTTTTATTTTCTTCCGTTGGCCATTCTTTGGGATTGTCTTTAAATTTATGAGGAAGGTGATGCGATAATGGTCTGTTCAGTCACAGGGGCTAATAGACTCTAAGGAAATACTGTCCTTCTTAGGGATAAGTGCCAGAGTCTCACCCTTGTTGTGTGTTGGTCTGTCAGAAATTTGGGGCAACTCATGGTTTAATAGGAAAGATTTTAGGCTATTCACTGAGTGGTCATTCAGGTCATTCCAGTGTAGATTAAACTTGCTCAGGATGATCTGGGGTCCTTGAAGATTATCATTCATTGTGATGATTGCTATGATTTGTTCGATGAACAAAGAGTTATCGCCCCCCCGGAGGGTGATAGATGGAATGTATATTACAAATGGATTTATTGTTGCAAGAGATATTGATGCTAAGATTTCCGCATGTTGTTACAGCTATTGTTTCCAATTGGCGTATTTTAAGAGTATTGTGGTAGATGCATGCTATTCCACCAGCCGTTGTCTTGGGTCTATCTAGTCTCATGATCTTGTGACTGAGAGGGACTAGTAGATCTATGATGGGAGGAGATGAGTTGTTTTACCATGTTTCCGCAAGGATATCTATATCGAACCTATGTGAGAGGATATGGTCGTAGATATCTGCCGCATGTTTATTTGCTGATCTGCAGTTGAGAAGCATGCACTTCAGCTGATTATTATTATGATGAGAGGCCATCTGGGATAAAATGACGTGCTTGAGGTTGTTCTTGTTTATTTCTTTGTGATTGTAGCTCGGTTCTCTGAATGGGTTCGCTTGGATGGTTTGGATTTGATTTCGATCAGAATTGTTAGTATTCTTTTCAGACTGGTAAGAGAGGAGGAGTTCATGGATCTCATTGCTTGATAGATCTTGATTTGATGTCTTTGGGCGAGAAGCATCATTAGGGGAAGGTGTAGTTTCTGAACCTGTAAGGGAGTCAGTACTGGGAGTGACGGGATGTCTGTAAGGGAGTCAGGATTGGTTATCATGAATCTATTTGAGCTGTGAGAGGGCCGAAGCTCGGATTTGATGGATGAAAGTCTCTGAAGATCCTGCTTAAGGTGTTTTAGGCAGCGCTCCATCTCATTGAATCGCATAACCCAGTAATCGGGTTTAAGGGTAGCGGTTCATTTGTAGGTGAATGACTCTTAATGAAAGATGATAAATACAATAGTGATGTGTGGAATGCTTGCAGATAGTCTCAGCCACTGGCAGTCGCTCTGGATCACATTCCCTGGTATTGTTGTTCACCCTCTATGTGAATCCAGACAGAAATCAGCAATGTGCAAATCAGTCTTGGTCCTGCCCCAACAGGAAAATTCCACTCTGAACTGCCAAACTAGGTCCCCTTCGAAAGGGCACCACAATCAAACCCAGACTTGTTTTGGCCTGTTTAGGCTTGTCAGTGAAGTATAGCTACACTTCTGTGGTACAAAGACAACAGGATCCACGTCTGAGCATGCCTGTTGCACTTAAGACATTGCACTGAGGAAAACACAACATTGGTGAGTGCAATTCTTGCTAAGTTGCTCAGAATGCAATTTAGTCCATTGTTTATCGCACACTATGCCACTTCAGATAGAGGCGAGCTATATGTAAATATGCCTTTGTCCAGCTCTAACAGTAACAGTCCATTTGAAACTGCCAAGCCAGGTCTCTTCCAGACAGGACCACGAGCAACCCTGACTGGTTTCTGCCTACTAATGCCTCATCATTGATGTATAGCTTGAGGCCTGTGGCACAGTGAGCACAGGCACATCTGTACATACCTGTTGTATTGAGTAAACACAAATTGAGGCTGGGTATAGTCCATGAATTGGTGGCTTTCCCCAAACCGAATTAATGGCAAAAAATAGATCATAAATGCCCATGTGAGGGAAAAACCAACCAAACAACGACGCATTTTATGTTGTTTTGTACGTTTTACAAAGATATTAGAAAACAATATTTACGTCCAATTTTTATTTCACAGAAACTATTTTTTTATCAGGATGCGATGAAATTTATATGTACCCTTGAAAATGAACTAATCTTTAGTGCCGTTGTTGGTTTGATAATTCGGGCCATATAAAGTTTTTAGACCATCTTGTTTGTGAAACAGAATGAAGGATGGTATTTCATGATTAAGTGGGACTACTTAACGATGTGGACTGATGAGGTTCTTAACTAAAGATTATTGTATATTTTTTTTATAAATGTGAATATAAATTTTTAAACTGCATGTACTTTTATGAATCCAACAAAGATTCAAATAAAGGTTTTATTGATTGATTGAGTAAGCACAAAGCTGATGGGTGAAATGTTTGCAAATAGCCTCCTACCGGCAATCGTTCAGGCAGCATTGCAGTTCAGTGTTTTATTAACCAAGCCTGGCTTGCATATGGCTGGTGCTAGACCTGGCCTCCTTTGTGTGGTTTCCTCCTATTCGTTTGCATTCAGACCTCCTGATTTTCCTGCCTTTGTTCTTGCTGGCAGTAGGACGCTGCACCCTTTACCACTGCTAACTAGTGCTAAAGTGATTGTGCTCTTTCCCTAAAACATGGTAGCATTGGCTCCTACCCACTTGGCATGTTTAATGTACATATAAGTCCTTAGAAAAGTGAACTATATGTGACCAGGTCCTGTAAATTAAATGCTGCCAGTGGGTCTGCTGCACAGATTGTGCCCCCCCTTTAAGCATGTCTCAGGAGTGTCATTGCAGATCTTGTGTGTGTGTACAGTTTTAAGATGCCATGTCGACTTTGCAAAGGGCCTTTTTTCCAGGCATAAACCTTCCTTTTTAGTGCATATTTGTCACCCCTAGGAGAGCTCTTGGACAGCACAGAGTACAGGGTGCATTGTACTCAAAACGCAGGACATTTACTTTTTTTACATGTCCTGATAGAAAAAAACTCAAATTTGTTTATCACCACTGTGAGACCTATCTCTCCCATGGGATAACTTTACTTTTTATATGTGTAGTTTCCAAATGGAAAGAGATAACTAGATCATGTTAGGTGTCTCTGGAATCCTAATTTAAAATCCTACCTTATGGTAAAGTCCGATTTTAAATTACAATTCTGAAAATGACACTTTTAGATAGTTGGTGTTTTCTTGCCTTAGCTGTTTATTGCCTGCAGACTGTCTCTGGTCACATGACGTAGTGTAGTTGACAGTTATGCTTTGTGTGTTCCTTTTAGACAACCACACACAATTGGAGCTAAGATGTGACTGGAGTGGCCATCACTGGCAGGATGGGAGGGAGGAGCTGGATCCAGCCTCTCAACTGAATATGCTGCGTCCTGTCGCAACACAAAGGGCTGCATACACCGTGTATTTAGTCTGGAGCCAGGGCAGGGCAGGCAAGGCAGGGCATCTATGCACTTGAAGTTCAAAGGCATGCCTCTAGAAGCTTCTCCCAACTTCAAAGTCATAATTGTGTATAAAAGAAGGACCACGAGTACACTTCTGGACATATGGATACTCTGCCACGAAGAAGACTGCTGCCGAAAGGACTCCCACTCTGCTGGACGGCTGTTATGAGGGTTCTGCTGCCATGCTGGGCTGACCTGCTGCTTGGGTGAGAATGTTTGGACCTTTTTCTTTTGACCCCAGGGTGACTCCAAGGGCTAGTTGGCTGGTCTCCGGATCTGTAGCCTCAGTGACATACAGGCTTCCAACAACTTTGCATTTGCATCTGGACTCTATTTGTGAGTCTACCCTGCCGAGTAATGCCACTCTAGTCCTGGACCTTTGGAAGTGACTTTTAATGTGCTTTGCCAGGCTCTGTGAAACCAGTGGCATCCCTCTGCTGCACAGTGCAATCCTGATCAGAATCTACACATCTCCGCTGCTGCATGGATTTGACTTGTCACAAAGTCTTGCATCATCACTACAGCCCGCATTGCCTTCAGAACCGCCACTGCGCAACGCATCCTCGGCGCAGGCCCTCGCATCTCTTTTCGACAGAAGCCTCTACGATGATGCCGTACTCCGCATCGCACATTTGCAGCTCTTTGAAACCGACGCATCATCCCGACTGCACACCACATCCTCGATGCCGGACTTGACTTAGCAAGCCAGTTGACGGGATTCTCGACATCGATGCAACAGAACCTTGCACCGCAGCCACTTCACAGCTCAGAACTGACGCATCGCCTCATCTACGCTATGCATCTTTGGCATGGATCAACGCAATGATCCCAACCTGGATTTTAAGGTACTTTTTTCAGCGGGCCTAACTGGGGTGTCTATAGCCAGCCGCACTCCATCGCTGTCGGCCTGAACTTGTGACTTTGACGCTGTCCGGTGCGACCAGATATCCACATTTGGCACTATAAGCTTTTTGGAGCTATTTGAACCTAAAACTTTAAATTCAATGTCTTCGTCTCTAATTAGATGTTTGTTGTTCTGGTCTTGTTTTATTCATTAAATTAAGCTCTACTTTTCTATCCTGGGGTGGGATTCTTTTTGTGTGGTATTGTCACTGTTTTACTGTTTGAAGTGTTGCACAAATGCTTTACACATTGCCTCCAAGTTAAGCCTGACTGCTCGATGCCAAGTTACCAGGGGGTGAGCACGTGTTCATTTGGGGTTTGTTTATGCCTTACCCCGACTAAAATTGTGGTTACTGCTTGACCAGGGTTCACACAGCAGTCAACCAGTAACCCAGTTTCTAACATCTGATCTCTATTTGTAATTACATAATTGCTGAAAAACAATTGGCTTAAATATAGCTCTAGTGATTACTGGTGGCTGAGGCTTTTTTCAAGCATTCCACTCATCACCTTTGTTACCCTTATTTTAAGATGACAGTTTAGTTCAGAGGATAACCATTCACACGCAGGCAGCATATGACATTGACAGTGCATTTCGTCCAGCGTGTCGAGAGCCAGGGGACAACCATAGCGCCTGTCCCCTGGCTCCAGCATAGCGTGTGAGCCTGAGGATCAGCATAGCGTGTGAGCCTGAAGATCAGCATAGCGTGTGAACCTGAGGATCAGCATAGCGTGTGAACCTGAGGATCAGCATAGCGTGTGAGCCTGAGGATCAGCATAGCGTGTGAGCCTGAGGATCAGCATAGCGTGTGAGCCTGAGGATCAGCATAGGGATGTGAGCCTGCTTTGAGTACCTCTGACCAATCCATCTGCATTTTCTTTTCCCACGGAAACATCTGCAAACATTTAGGTACATGTGATGCAGTGGCTGCAGGTTTGTATCAGCTGAAGTTGTGTTGCCTCAAATTCTGAGCTTAATACTGTTATAAAAAGTGTTTTAAAATGAAGAGTGATGGATCTAAAGCCTCTTGAATCTTTCTTTTTCTAGAGCTCTTGGTAACACTGACGTGACAAAATGAGTAACAGCCACCCTCTGCGCCCCTACACCGCGGTGGGGGAGATCGACCATGTGCACATCCTGTCGGAGAACGTGGGAGCGCTGATGAACGGGGAAGAGTACAGCGACGTCACCTTTATTGTGGAGAAGAAGCGTTTTCCTGCACACAGAGTTGTTTTGGCAGCTCGATGTCATTACTTCAGGTATAGTCCTTTATGTGAGTTGTATATTTCATTGTTTCTAAATATTTATGGCACCTTTTCAAGTACATATTTTTCTACAGGTATCATTAATGCAGCTATCCTTTCCTTCAGCATACGTACCGTACACCCCATACTGTTAGATCCGTCATTTGCCCAAAGACTTAAGGTGACTGTGTTGCATTTCCTTTCCTGAATAGTCAACACAAACTCAATATGCTGAGGAGTTCAGATACACTTCACTACAACATCTTCATGGCATAACAGTTTGAATATTTCTTCACATATGCCAGAAGGAAAATCCTTTGATGCTACAGTACCACCAACCATAACCTTCAAGGCTCGTTGCATCCCCCTCAGAGCATACCTCTGAAAAAGACCGGAATTTCTATGGGCCAAAGGGCAATTCTGTGGCGGTCAGGCTAATCCTGTAAAGTCACCGTACCTGCTTCAAAACAATATTAAAACTCAGCTACACATTTTCAAGTCTTTGCGGCAGACTTTTGAAATGGTCCTTCTCATTGCATGTACTCAGTACAGCACAGTAAAAGAAAGCAATCCCCATGATGACACCCAATCACTTCCAAGATGTACCAGCTGTCTTATCTAAACCTCTGCTCACTAGACACAGCTGGCCATTCCCAACCAACCATAAATGCCAAGATCTCTTACCCAAACACAGTATGGAACCTCATCAGACGGAATATTTTTGGTACTACTTCCTACTTCTTCTCACTTAACAAATAGAACCAATCCTATTCAGCCTTGAGCATCCAGATCTCCCTTTCTTCCTTCTGAAAACCTAACACCTCATACACCAGTAAACCAACCATGGTCTAATAAAATTAGAACCATTAATTAATTCAGCTGACGGCGAACTACAACTACACTCCAAGCAACTCTAGAGCCGCCTAACTGGACCCACAGCAAAAATGGGCACAGACATTGAAACATAGACACGTTGATAAGACCCTGAGGACAGGAGGCCCGTATACTTGGTCAGTGTTCAGTCATCAGTTGGCCAAGTGTTGATCAGAAGCTTGCAACACTGTTGTATTCTCTATGTCGAACACACAAAAGGCTATTGAAGGAATGCTTGCAAATAGTCTAATCCCTGACCATCACTCCAGCTAGCATTCTAACCCATCGTGTTTTTGCCTACTCTTTACTTGCCACACCAGTCTATGTTAAACCAGCTAAGACCAGACCTCAACATGTACAAAAAATTTGAGATACTACACTAAACCTAAAACCTTTCATACCAGTGATAACTATTGCTCCATGTAACTCATTTCCAAATTCAACATCAACTCCAAACATGGACTTCAAAAAAATGTTTTATTGAGTTTTACATCAACAACAAACAATACACAGCTTTCAGTTCCATATATGTATAATAAGCAGAGCCTAGTAACAAAAGGAAACCGTTCCCCTGAATAGGGGTTATCGCTCAGTAACCAGATTGCAATATAGGAACTAAATGTCCTGGGACCATGTGTTCCATACATGGACTTTATCTCACATCTTCACCCTCGCAGTGCATTACAACACAACATGCAGTATTACACGTGACAGTCTACCATACTGCTTTCTAGTACACAATAACTCATTGTATAATACACGGCGCTACACCTTTTCAAGATCACTTCTTACCAGTGAGCACTATGCCAGCTACAGCTCTCCAGTCACCTCACCACATATCCTACAGGAATACGTCTCTTTTTCCCGCTTCCCGTCACCCCGCATGTTGTTACAACGACCGCGTTGTAACAACGCATACCATTACCCTGCAAGTCATAACAACGACTTGCAGAGGGGGGTTTGTATGTTGGAATAGTATAATTTACTATTCCAACTCCAATCTGTGCGGACAGTAGGGAAGGTGTTGGATTTTGAATCCAACACCTTCTCCCCCCTCCGCAAGTCGTTGTTACGACTTGTGGGGTAATGGTATGCGTTGTTACAACGACCGCGTTGTAACAACATGCGGGTTGACTGTTTCGTGGTCAGGGTTGTTTACCCTCCTACAGCCATTAACTCCTTTCTGTCTTCGCTACACTGCACTATCTCAATATACCAGCCTCATACCACATCTGACCATGCAACAATGCACACCCCTCCACATGAAGACTACACTCTGAGACCTTTGACTCCGCATCACAAGACTTATCCAAACTACACATTTTGCTTATCTCAATGAAATCTCAAATAATCTCGAGTTTGTCATATAGTGATTGTACTGCCCTGCTGGCACCATTCCAAGCAGTATATCACAAAGGGATCAGCTGAAAACCTCCCCAAGAAGATCATGAACAAAACACCTACAAATAAATCGGCCCCCAGGATACTCCTCTCACCTCAGAACAGATTGCAAAATTGCGGAGAAGGCATGGAGGAAGGATTACAAAATAAAAAAAATCACTGTATCTGGGGAAAGTAAAGGCCTATCATAATGAAATTTATCAAGCCCAGGCTTCCTCCTTTGAAACTAAAATTAATCATGCAATAAACTCCCCCAGAGAGATTTTCAGAATCACAAAGTTCCTGTTGTGGACTATCAAAAATGTCCAAGTGTCTGAACCATCCATCAATAAGTGTAATGCTTTGGCTGATCATTTTAACCCTAAAATCTTAAACATTTATCAGTCATCCCAAAAGGATAATGAAAGTAATAACTCCATCCCACTGAAAGTTGGTGAGAATTGATGTTTGTCCACTCTCTTCCATATTCCCTCCCCTCAAGGAGTTTATAGGACTTTCTGTGAAAATTAAATCTGGGTATCCTCTTGGTCAATCTTTCCCTCGAAACAAGCATAGTGCCTTCACCATGGAAATATGTGATGGTGAGAGCCAACTTAAAGAAACCTAATGTTGATCCGTCCTGTTTGGATAATTTCCATCCAATATCACTGCTTCCAGGTCTAAGCAAAGTGGCGGAAAAGTTTGTGACTAGATGTTTATCAAATTTTCTGGAAGACAACTCAATTTTACATACACAAACGGACTTTCATCCCAAGCACAGTGCAGAGACCACTCAGTGGTGGAAGAGCCAAAAAAGAGAATGCATTAGGGGGCTACAGTGGCTATTGTGCTACTTGATCTTAGTGCGGCCTTTGAACCTTACATAGATTTGGTAGGGCCGGTTCACAAGGAGAGTCTGTTGGTTTCTTTTTAAAGGAATAAACATTTCAAGATTTTGACAGACTGCTGCTCTGATATCTTGCCATTGGCAATTGGGGTCCTGCCGGGGTCCTCACATAGCCCCATGCTGTATAATATATACCTTCAGTCTTTGGCAGATATTGTGGCACCTTTTGGGATCTTTTTACAGTCTTGTATGCAGATGACACCCAGCTGGTGTTCTCTTTTGCACCAGACACAGACGCTTTAAAATCGAATCATGGACCCTGTCTGGAGCAGGTAGCCAGCTGAATGAACAAGTCTTACCTGAAACTTAATGGATCAAAAACAGAATTAATGATCCTCAGGAATAATTCTAGCATCCAACAAGGTCTGGGCTGACCTATTCCTTTGGAACTCTTTGCTATTAGCTATTTGATTAACAGAATATGAGCTACACTTCCGGAAAGCTAACAAAACTTGGCTCTTTAAATAATTTTGCCTTTTAAGGTGCTCTTCCCGTTATGATATAATGTGGCCTCTTACTCAGTGCTTGGATCCCTCCAGACCGCCATAAGCTCTATAAATGATAAAAATAAATAATAAATACAAATTGAGCAACTGCTGTATTTATTTTTAATTTCATTCAAGACTTTAGAGAGTGCCCTAATCACCCCAGAATGGGTATCGCCACGCTAGAGAAGTACAAGAGCAGAACCAGCATAGAGTTAAACAACAATAATTTCAGTTTTGAGGAGTTTCCTAAAAATCGAGAGATTATCACATCTTCGAAGTGTAAGGGGCAGTTGATTCCATAACGGGGGGCCATATAGGAAAAGGCTTTACCTCCTGTATGGGATTTCTTGAAGTGAGAAATGGTAAGGAGACATTTCTCTCCAGTGCGTAGGACCGTACCCGGCTGGTAGGGGATAAGTTTATCAGCTAGATAACTGGGTTCTTTGCCATTTAAGGCTTTATGTACAATACAGCACATTTTGAACTTGATTCTCTGGTGAATGGGCAGCCAATGAAGTTGTTGCAAGAGGGGGAGGGAGGCCAAGAGGGGGAGAGAGGCCATTCTAGGGGGCATATTTGTGACAAGCCTCGCCACAGTATTCTGTACTACCTGTAGTTTATTCAGTAATGATTCATTAGCTGCGACCAATTGAGAGTTGTAATAGTCAAGATGTCTGATGACCAGTGCCTGAACCAGATAGTGGAAAAAGGGGGCGTATTCTATGAAAAAGACGCATCACATGGAAGCAGGTCCCAGAGGTAGCCACATCTTTGCCCTTCAAAGACAGGGCCTGATCTAAATGCACACCTAAGTTTTTTACTACCGTCTTAGGGATAGGGGCAATGCCCAAATCCGCAGGCCACCAATCTGTGGCCCAGAGTATATTGGCTTAACCAAAGAGCATAATCTCAGTCTTTCCAGCGTTTAGCTGGAGGAAGTTATCGGTCATCCATGAAGAAATAGCTTTCGTGCCCTCCAAAAAGCTAGATTTTTTGGTCAGAGAGCTTTTATTAAAAGATAGGAGAAGTTGGGTATCCTCCATATGTAAGGAGATGCCTCTTTTTGTTTGGTCACTCCAAGTTTTTCGACTGATGCTGCTGCTTTGTCAACTTTGAGAGTGCACTGAGGCCTGCTAACCAGTCCTCAGTGCCAGTATCCTGACCCTAAAAGTGTATGTCAGATTGGCTTTACCCAATTGGAAATGGCTAATTTATGTATAAGTTTTTAGTAAATGATACCCTGTTACCCAGGGCATGTAAGTTGAAGGGGTACACCAGGGCTTTTAGCACTTATTGTGCCACCGTGGAGGTCTCCCAAGAAAAACAAGTCCCCCAGTCCTCAACTGCATAACGACCCTTCAAGAGGGTGCAACATATAACATTGGCAGGACATCTACTTCACATGTCCTGACATTAAAACACTTGAATTGACTGTTTTTACCGTGGAGATACTTGGTTGCCCAGTTGGCGAGGACAGGGTTACATGCTGACCCCTCAGCTGTGATAACTCCTGAACGGTGCAACCAAAGTAGACACTCTAGGGTATCGAACAACTCATCAAATTATGCCTGACTTGTATCTCAAGTTGAAATTAATGTAACCTGTTGCATTGTGTTACTTTAGCAAAGCTGTCATTTTGTTGCCTTAAAAACTCCTGTGCCTTCCCAGGCACACTTGGTGCCTGCTCCATTGGACAGCTTTCTGCTCTCCTGGAGAGAAATGCCAACGACTTTCAGAAAGGAGAGCAATAAGGGACAGCAGGCAAGAAAGTTGTCACCACCTTCCTGCAGGAAGCCACTTAGGTGTTCGCCTAAAAAAGGAAAGCTGCAAAGGTGAGGCTGCGTTTTAAGAGCAGGTGTGGGACACCAAGGGGAGTGCTGTCCCATTTTGTAAGTAGAGAGGCTGGCACAGGGAGTATAGAGGGGAAACCAGCTGCTAAACAGGTTTCCCCAAGGGTGGGCTAGTGAGGTTCGTACACCCAGAGAGGCGTCTCGCCATCTTGGGAGTGTACAGAATTGTGCATCCTGGGATAGCCAGATACCACACTCCACAGGAAGTGATGATCAGCTGGAAGGGAGCCTAGTAGTCCATTGGCTACCAACCTCAACCTGCCCTGAGGGCCCTTTCCAAGCATAAAAGTGGCACCCCTGGCACCCAGACTTCTGATCTCAACAGACTCAGAAGAAGGACCGAAGAAGAACTGCCCTGCTGCACTAAGGTACAAGCAAACAGAGGCTGCACTGACGAGGACGACCTTCTGCCCCTAGTGGCTAGCAAAGGGAGGGTCTGTGTCTGCCATGTCCAGCTCAAGGAAAGCCATCTCCAGAGCCCAGTCAAGCCAAGGGAACTCCAAGGGCAAGCTTACTGGCCATCTGTTCACAGCACAGGGACACAATAGTTGAAGAAGCCTGCTGGGGCAAGTTGGTGACCCAAAGTCTTCAAGCCACTACCACTGCCGCACTGAGGACCAAGACCCGACACACTGAGTTGCATCTAAGTTTGCTGAGCTCAGGAGTGTTGTCGGAGAGTTGCTGGGACCCCTTAGATGGAAAGTTCTCAACCTAAGAAAGATTGGCTTGTCACAGTGACAACGGGTAAGTGAAAGTCTAGTGGTGACTGGACTTTGACCAAACCAGAGTGGACTTTGTGGGACATCGACCAGGCAACCAGGACTCCCCTCCTCAACTTCATGGACCGGGGAATCCCCGCAGAAAGACCCCCATCGACCACGTCACCTCCTCAGAATCCTTAGAGCATCTTCAGCATCCTTCATGCCTTGCATCAGGACTGCTACATAGGAATCAATTGCAACGCGGGTAAGATGCCTGGAACTGTTGAAGGACTGCTTCTCTTCTGATGGTAACTGTTCTTGAGGACCTTGCTGGTACCCCTGACTAGCTTCCTGACAGAGTTGTTTGCCCTAAGTACATCTAACTAACCGCTTTGACACTTACCTAAGTTTCCCTTGAAAAAGTTTCTAAGTGTCCAATTTGTTGATTTTGCCAAGGCTTGTTCGTGGTTGAGTGAAATTACAATTATTTATTATTGTTTTTAAAATCTATACCTCCATAATTGTCCGCTGGATCTTTTCAGTTCTAGTGTCTAAAATCTTATAAAAATACAGTCTTTGTTTAGTTTTGATTTCTCCTTTAATTGTATTGGTGTTGTTTAAATGTTTAATACGTGTTCCTCTGTGTAAGCCTTGCTGCTCAGTGCCACAGCTACCCAGGTTTGAGTTGAGGGTTTGACAAACGAAACCCAAGGGTCCTAAACGGGTTGGTAAGTGTATTACACAATTAAGTTACACTACCACACCATACAATACACTCCATTTCCACACAATGTAGCCCTCGAATCCCCCTAATTAGCACTTGGACCCTGTAGAAATAGCTCCAATTTGAACCCCATGCACTTGTTTTTTTCTGCCATCATAATCAAGGGGTCCCGGGGGTTGGCTTCAATTTAGAGAGCAGAGTCTGACTACCCCAAGAGCTCTTGTATGGATCTCTGGTTATTCCTGAATGTCATCAAATTTTCTGGTCAGAAACTATGACTGTTGGGGGTAAATTAAAGTGAAACCTAAGTCATAAAGTAGCTTTTTTAGTCTATTTGACATATCCTTTAGCAATATGAGGTGGTGTTCTGTATTGCCTGGGTTGTAAGTACTGTGTTGCCTAGACAAATATTAATGCCCCTCCTTGCAGTACTGTCGTTAATCAGCGTAGCACTTTGATGAAACTCTTAGTGGTGAAAGGCAGAATGTAGAACACACTAGCATATTACCTTCACCTGCCCAGGAGAATTGTGCAAATCTGTAATGAGGAGGAAATGCAGGCACTGTCAAGTAGGCATCCTTCACATGTACCTTCAGCAACCAGTCTACTGTGGGAATTGTATCCCACTTGTATATCTAAAGTTTGAGGTATTTACTCTTCGCTATCTTCTCACAGACATATGATGGTAACTGCTTTGTGCACTTATTCCACTTTATGCAAGGTTTTTAAAAACATTTTCTAGCAGTCCTTCAATGGGGAGACTCACATTTCCAGTGTTTTCTCCCTCAGCAGGATTAAGTGTTACCACATAGCCTCTTTTAAAGCCCTCCTATCTTTCCCCTTATTTCTTTCCTACTTTTTCAGCTGTATTCTGTGCTTGATCCTCTTCATTTCTCGCAGCCTGCACACCTACTGCAGCCTCTTTCCCGACATAGGTATCCCCATTACTTTGGCTTACGCACACCCTACTTCTGTGTTCCTTTATTGTTCTGTGTCTTCATAGGAAGACCTTGTGCCTTCAGTTTCTTAAGACTTGTGAGGGCAGCTGTACTTTCCCCCCATGTTACCACCCTAAAGGCAGTCTAGTGGAATAGGGAACCTTCCCTACCCAAAGTCATTCATTTGGAACTATTCCTCTATCTGGGCTTGTAGAGCCCCTTGCAAACAGGATTGCCTAGGATCACTGGATGTAGTATCCATCTTCCCAAGCAGTTTGTGATAGAGTCCTAGTGTACAATAAGGTTGTGTGATGGAGTGTATATTGTGGTCCTGTACTACCGCTGTAGGGTTACTGTTGATTAATATGTTGGCAGTTCTAGAATGTGTGTGATGTATGTGTGTGATACATGTGTTAGAAAAAGATGTAATGTTTCTGGTCAGCATGAATCTCTTCACGAGTCATGCAAGCTTAGCTCCTTAGTTGTCGTCTTGAGTTTCTTAGTGAGGCCTTTGTGTGAATGGATCCTCCAATCTTTCTTCACACCACAGACTAAATTATAGTCTCCTGTTACTATTTTATGCCTTTGACCATATTCTGCTAGGGTGTCGAAGAAAGATACTCAAAATCAGCCTTGTCTTGCATTGGGGTGCATACAGTTGCTATTGTGATTTATCGGTTTTGGCTTGAAACCATTGGGAACCTACCCTCCTTCTCTTTCTTGATGTTTATGGATATAAATCCCAGGGTTTTTTGAAGAAAAATGGCTATGTCATCGTGCGTTGTTTGGGCTGATGATCAAAAAGTGACAGGCTAATGTTTATGCATGAGTCTCTTTTCTTCCTACGTTAGATTATTATCCTACTGTTTTATTAGATAATAGCCTTTCTACCATAGCGAGCTCCACAATCCCACCATGTTTTGCTTTTTGTAAACCACCCCATAACTAGGGCATTTGTGGTGTTGCCAAACCTTCAGGACCACCATTAGGTTTGGTGTAGTGTTGGTTCCCGGGGCTCCCTGCTGCCTCTGTCCTGCTCCCTGTCTTTAGTGTGTATTTTAGTGTGTATTTTAAGGAACTAAGTATTATAAATGAATCGCCTGTGTTAGAGAGCATGGTCCTTAAGGTCAAAAGGAACCCTTGGCAATTCACTAATCTCCCCTCGCTCCATATTATTCCAAAAGATTGAACACAAGGGTTCATTATTTTATATTTATTTTTTTAATTTATTTCATTGAGTTTTTCACATAGCGGATCACAGCAGATGTAAGAGACAATCAGCATAGTAATTACTTTTCGTGGATAGATACATGCAGCACAGCCATAGCAAATTAACGGTAGCACATGATACAAGTACCAGGAAGAAAAAATAGAAAAAATAATGGGCAGTCCATATCAAGGGCATATAACACATGTCTTACATGAGAGGAATAGCGTTGCTCAGTGAGTGAGAATAAATAAGAGAAAACAACAGGAAATGATTCATACAAGTGTGTAGGCATCTTACAGTAACAGGCAATATGCAAGCCATAAGGCACAATAAGGAGAGTGGGGATCATGTATCGCGACTACTGTCTGCAGGATGTTCCAGGCGATACGATTGGAGTGGGCCCCTAATATCCCGCGGGCGTGAGGAGGCCGGAAAGAGTTCAGCGTATGTGCTTATGTGATCTTGCCAGAGTGTCATGTCCCCAATCCATTCCTTGAATTTGGGTGCCCTACCTGACCCCATCTGCCGTCGAGTCAGTAATAGGCTAAATGAGACACATTTTTGGTGTGTTACTGGTATCTGCTCTGTATATCCAAGTAACACCAGGAGAGGAGATGGCGGGATTGACGTGGAGGTCATCAGGTCCAGTGCTGCAAACACCTGTTGCCAGTAGGTGTGGACCAAGCAACATTCCCAAGCAAGGTGGAAGAAATCAGTACCTTCTGCCCTACATCTGTCACACCGGCTTGTGTCCCGCAACCCAAATTTGTATAGCTTAACCGGGGTGTATTAGATGCGATGTAAGAATTTATAATGGGTGATGTGTAACCGACTACTAGAAGAGACCTGTTCTGTCTGCTTTCAGTAGAAGACCCACTGTTTATCCGTGATGTCTTGCCCGAGTCAGCTGACCATTTATCCCGAGCAGCACACTGGGGATATTCAGTGTCAGTGTAGAGGTTATGATAGAGTGTAGAGACTAGGTGAGAGGCGGTGGTTGCACGTAATGTGTGGTGCAATGGGGGGACCACTGGGGTTTCTTGAGGGTATGCAGGAGTACAGTCTTTAATCCCCTGGAGCAGTCGGACATAAAGGAAGGTCTCCATGGCAGAGGGTGGGGGGTCCAAACATAGTTGTTGGAGCATGCAAAATTTGCCATCTAAGTAGAGGTCGCCCCAACACTGGAGATAGCGCTGAAATTTAACTCTTTTAAAAACGCCTTCTTGCAATAGGGGCATCTTCGGATGGTAGGTGAGCGGGAGCAACGGGGAATATAGTATGGGAGTGTGTAGGCAGTGAGCAATACGGTTCCATGCCTTAATCGTGCAGTCTATAGAGGTCGGACAGAGTGCACGGGGCTCGAGTGTGGCCAGTAGAACCCCGTCCACTTGGGGTGTATGCCTGGGAGGGCGGAACCAGTAGTGGGCATAATGTGCCTGGGCACACAGATAGTACAATTCAAAATTGGGAACATCAAAGCCAACCTGGGAGTACGGCCTCGCGAGCGTGTCCCATTGTATACGCGGTTGCTTGCCACCCCACACAAGTCGGAGCAGTTCCTTCCGGAGCGCGGAGAAGAAATGTCTACCCGGGTCATACAGAATGTTTAAAAATAAGTACAAGAATTTTGGGAGGACCACCATTTTAATAAGGGAGATGCGGCCCGCCATAGTGAGGGGAAGTGCGTTCCACCTAGTTATGCAACCAGTGACATGATCGAGTGTTCGCCCGTAGTTTAGCCTCATCAAGTCCTCGCGGTCTACAGTAACATGTATTCCCAGATATTTGACCTCGGTAGAGTACCATTTTGTGGGGTAGACCATGTCAAACGGTGTCACCGAAGCAGTAAGTGGAAAGATTTGAGATTTGGTCCAGTTTATGTGGATACCAAAAGGAACACCAACCCTGACAAATTCCGGAAGGAGTGGGTTAAGGTTGTGCTGGGGTTCTTTGACATATAGTGTAACATAATCTGCATACAGAGAAATGAGAATCTGGCGAAGGAAGCAGCGGAGGGCTTTCTCTTTATGGTGTTGCCGGATCTTAGCTGCCAGAGGCTCTATGCCAAGGGCAAACAGGAGGGGGGATAACGGACATCCCTGCCGGGTGCCGCGGGAGAGAGAAAAAGCGTGGGAGACATGGCTGTTAATCAGAACTTTCGCCGTTGGGGAAGAGTAGAGGAGGGGAATCCAAGCTAAAAACCCGATGGGAAGTCCTATGCACTGAAGGATGGTACATAGGTAGTCCCACTCAACCGAATCAAAAGCCTTCGTGGCATCTAAGAAGACTGCCACTAGTGCCAGTTGTGGATTGACATTTTGCAGAATAGAATAGTCCTGAGATTATGAGAAGTCGCCCTTCCGGGTATGAACCCGACTTGGCCCAGCAAGACCAATTTCACCATCAGGAGACTGAGGCGATTAGCCAATAGTTTAGCAAGTGTTTTCGTGTCAGCATTGATAAGGGAGAGGGGGCGATAGGAGTTGCAGCGGTCCCCAGGTTTGACGGGTTTCAGGAGCGAGAAAATGAGGGCCTCCCTCATTGTCGGTGGAAGAATCTGAGTCTCCTGGGCCTCCAGATGGACCTCTTTCAGCACAGGGAGTAATTGGTCGAGGTATGTTTTGTAAAAATCTATGGGGAGCCCATCTGACCCCGGGGCTTTCCTTGATTTCATCTGCATAATAGCTTCGCGGTTCTCATCATCCTCAAATGGAGCTGCTAAGAACTCCCTCTGGTTATCCCCTAGCCAGCTATCCTCGAGATAGTGAGAGAGATCTGGGGGAGCAGCTCTACAAGTACTGTAGAGGTCAGTATAGAATTCAGTGAACGTGCGCAGGATCGCAAGACTATCCCTGTGGCGGACCCCAGTACCATCCACTACATCCAGAATGTAATTAGAAAAATTAGGTTGTTGAATTTCAGTCGCCAAAGCCCTGCCGGGTCGTTCCCCTTCCCAATAGCGTCGGGCCATAAAGTATTTGCCCCAGAATTTGGCCTCCCGTTCAGCTGTGGTGGTATAGTCAGTGAGTATTTCCCGAAGTAATGCCCGCTGTGCACCCGATGTCTCGCTCCAAAGACCTTTCTCGAGTTGTTTCAATTCACCTTCAAGCTGTCTCAAGTTCCGACGGATATCACGGAGGACTCCGTAACTTTTTGACATACAGGTGCCGCGTATCGTGACCTTGAATGCCTCCCAGATCGTGCCCACATGTGTGACCGGGCGTTTGTTACGTGTAAAAAAATCCGAAATCTCCTCACCAAGCTCTGTCTTAAAGACAGCATCCAGCAGTGCCTCAGGCACTAGCCTCCAGCATCGTGGATTCGCAATAAAATTGGGGGGCGCAATCATCATACAGACTGGTGCGTGCTCTGAGTAGGTCCGAGCCATATGTTCAGCCGAAAGTATCCAGGGGCCAACCCCACGGGTGCAGACCCAGTAGTCGAGGCGCGACCAGCACGAGTGTACTGAAGTGTAATAGGTACCTTCCCTCTCATCTGGGTGGACATGAAGCCACACATCGATGAGCCCATGATCGAGAAACAGCCGGGAAACCGTGTCTTGGGTTTTGGTGTAATGATGTGGAACGGGATTGGGCCTATCAGCTGAAGGGCATAAAGTAGTGTTAAAATCACCCCCCCTCCCATATGACGTGAGTGGACCCCACCGTGAGAATTTGTCCCCAAAGGGTGGTGAAATAATCTGGATCGTCCGTGTTCGGTTCATAACAGCAAACAAGCGTAACTGACTGTGTACCCAGTGCCCCGGAGCATGCAACTCCTACACGAGGGGTCGCTGAAGGTGCCACCCAAAATGAAGGGGGTGTTTTTCTTAATTAAAATCAATGTGCCGTGCGAATACGTAGAATAGGAAAAAACACAGTCAGAGGTCCATTTGCTTCCGAAGCAATGAGAGCGACGGGGGTCAGTTTTCGTTTCTTGAAGCAGTGCCACCTGTATGTGATGCCTATCGAGGTATGTAAGGATTTGTCAATGTTTTCGTGGGTCGCCGAGACCCGTGACGTTCCATGTAAGCAATTTTAGTCGCAACTGCTCAGTGTGTGGATGCATTCCAAAGGAAATGGTACTTCAAAAATGATGTCTCCAGTGTATGGTAAGTATATAGGGAGTACAATGTGCACTGGCATGTCTATCTGCTGATGTGAAATATGCAACATTATAATGCAACAATCCCAACTATCCCCCTGCCCACACCAGCTCCCCAACCGTGCTGACAAGTGTATTGGTCACCTGAAAACAAAACCACTCCCACCCACAACAGCACCCCAATCGTGCTGATACATGATTGCCCACCCATACCCCAAATAACTCTTGACATTACAGTCCCGGTCAAGAAAGTCCAATAAAAAAGTAAGTAATATGGGGGATCACCCATGTGGGGGGTGCCTGTGGGCCATGAAACCCTCCCGTCTCCCAACCAGAACTGCGAAGCAGTGTCCCAGTGACACGGGGATGAGGAGGGGAGAGAGAAAAGGGGGAGGGTGCTTGGCAAAGTCCAGACCAAACTTAAAAATATTTTTTAGAAAAAAGCCTACCATTAAGATATATAGAGCATGTAGCATACAAGCTACTTATCTGTTGATGGCTAGCTGTAGGAAGGTGAAACCATCAGAAAAGCATGTAATGTTCCACTCAGCGGGCACAGGCAATGACAGCACCATCTGAGAGTGAGCAGGACGTAGCAGGCAGCATGATGAGTGGGTGGATCCGAAGTCGACTCTCAATACGTTAGTGTCTAGTTCTCGAGTCAGCTAGCTGTAGGGGATGTGGATCTGGAAGCACGGTCATTGGAATCTCGACGCGGTGATCTGCGCTTGAGTCTTGAGGAAGTCCTCAACTTGTTGCGGATTGGCACAGACAATGGTTTTACCTAGATGAGTGACTCGCAGGCGTGCCGGATACATAAGGGCATAGTCAATTTGAGCTTTGCGTAGTTTTTGCTTGACTTGCAGGAACTTGCGGCGGGCCTCCTGAACCGCAACAATGAATGGTGAACTCATTGCCCTCGAAGTGCAGCGATTTATGCTCTTGAGCCTTTTTTAATGCAGTATCGCGATCCCGATAATTCAGGAGACCAAAGGGACGTGGTGGGCTGCATGGATGAAGACGGGGACCCAAGGAGCGATGTGTTCGTTCCACAATAAGCTGCGATGAGAAGGTCTCCGCACCACAGGTGTTTGTCAGGAGACGTTTGATGAAATCTTCCACGCGGCCCGTATTCGTGCTTTCCGGTCTGCCGACCACCCGGATATTATTTTGGCGGCTGCGGGCCTCAAGGTCCTCTTTCTTCGCCGCGATGACTTCCAACAGCTTTTCCATTTGCGTGATTTGGAGCTGCATCTGGGAGGTTGCGTCTTCGGTGTCAGAAATGCGCCGCTCAGCTTCTTTAAGCTGCTTGTCATGCTTATCCATTCTATGCACGAGAAAGTCAAGGTGGCTGTTCGTAGTGTCCATCTTCCCAGAGAGATCAGTGAGGCTATGTTGCATGGCCAAGAGTAGAGTTTTAACCTCATCCTCTGGGGCTGTTGATGGCACCTGCGACTGTTCAGGGCCTAGTTGGCCAGTGTCATCCGAGTTAGACCGCGTAGCTGCCTTTTTAGAGTCGAAGACGAGCTTGGGTTGGCGGCCATCTGGCTTCCCCATTCTGGAAAAAGGTACAGTCTCGCGAGCGTAAGGGGGAGCTCAACAGTGGGTAGCGCGCCCCGGGGAACCACTGTAAGGGTTGGTGAGCGAACCTCGGACTGTTGGATGCGAGATTGGCACCACTGGGAGGAGGAGGTGACACGTTCCAGAGGGAGTCTGGCGTTCATCAACAGCAGCCACCGATATGGCTAGAGGTGGAAACAGCGCTCCCTCCCGGGGAGTAGCGAGCTGTGGAAGATTAGGGTAGGAAGCCTCTCAAAGTCCAACGAAAGGCTGCTGTGGGGGTACGTCAGGCGTGTGTTGGGTAAGTTACAGCGAGAGTGGCTGAATGATAACCAACCGTGAAGCCCCACTGCCGGGCAATAGGAGAGAAACTGCAGCCCAAGGTGGCGCGCTGAAGTCTAGTAGTGCGGTGGTACCACTAAGGATTAAGCCGGAGGTGGGCGAGCGTGGTGCGCAGTAACTCTGGGGCCAAAAAGCTTGTGCAGAAGCAGGCCGTGAACGTGTCCAGGCAGGCGAATCAGCCCCACGCCACCACAAGCAGGTCAGTTGCCCCTCAGCCTGCGTGATATCTATTCACAGCACTTCAAGGTAGTGAGCCCAGGAGGGGCCAGGAATGGGCACCAGCATTGTTGTCCAGATTGTCGCGGACAAGGCCCCCCAGTGCGCACCCGGGCGGCATGGTGATCGGCTCTCTGAGGGTCTCACCCGGCCGGGGCGGCAGGCAGGAAAGTGCAGCGAGCAAGGGCAGAGGGCGCTGCGTGGAGGCAGTAAGCAGCGCAGTGCGCCGTCTGGTATGCTTCAAGGGTCCAACATTGTCATTGGCATCGCCTCAGCCGCAATGTACATGCCACAAGATGAGTCAGGCCAAGGGGGGAGATGTCAGCTCAACTGCAGGGGGCCCTCCGCCGGGCGGTACACCGCCGCAACCAGCAGGTAAGGGTGTCCTCTGTGCCTAGTAGCAGATCGATTCCCCCAGGCAGCGACAAGGAGAGTCCCCCAGTAACAGGAGGAACTTGTAGGTCGGAGTGTTGCGGGAGCTACGGGATAGTGTTGGAGCGCGGCCGGAAATGAGTCGTGGTAGCGGGGGAGTGAAAGAGCTCAGTCAGGGCAGGTAGTTGCTTGCGGGGCAGCATGCATCTCACCGTAGTCCCCGGGAGCCGCCGATGGGCCCCGTTGTCACAATCCGTCCAGGTGTTTTCAGACTGGGCAGCAGACAAGCGGAATAGCAGGTGAAGGAGACCGAGAGGCCTGCCGCCACGTGGAATCCCCGTGGCTCGCGAAGCAGTGGCTGCCACGCTGGCCTCCAGGAGCGTCACCACCCTCGCCTCCCGGAATGCAGAGGCGGATCTGGAGTCGCCCGCCGGGGTCGGAGAGCCTCGAAATTCACCACAGTGTTGTAGGATAGGCTGATGAGCAGACGCAGGCTATTGAGGCAGGATGCATGAGGTAGGGCAAGCATATATGGCGGATAATGCCAAGCTGCCAGAGCCTCACAGGTGTGCGGCCATCTTGGTCGTGCGCCACCTAGCGCCCCCCCACATAAGGGTTAATGCTTGGAGATATCTGTATACTTTTAGTTTCCTTTGCTTGACTTTTGTCATCTATGTTGGGCTTTAGAGATAGACCATTATCTCTGTACATTGTGTCTCTCCATTACCGGCTCTGATGTGCCCTCATTGGTATACTTTTCTTGTTTACTGTGGATTGTTGTCGAGCTGGATACCAAAGGCCCGCGCTGCAGTATATTTGTGTGTAACGTAGTAGGACTTGTTGTTGTATTCAAATGAGATGCTAAATCGGTATGTCCTTCGGTAAAAATGTGTTCCATTCTGAGTTTTTCATTTATGTGGTGGGACTGCTGTCTTCTCATCCGCACTGCTGTGGCTAGATCTTGATTGAAGAAACATTAATTGATAGGTTATCATGCCTTTTCCTTGTGCCACTTGTAAAATCCCTTTCTCTTTAAAGATGTGGAATTTCACCACAATATCTCTCTGGGCTCTGGGTTTTCCTCGCCTGACTCAATGAACTGTCTCTAGATGCAGTGTAGATGTTTGATTCCCTGTGAGATGTGTATATATTCATATTAGAGAGATCTTGAAATCTGTTCCTACAAATCTCTTGTCAAGGCATTTTATTTGTATGTTATCTCAACAAGCATGATTCTGAATATCTTGGCACCTGAAAGTCAGGGTATCATTTTGCTGTTGCAGGGACACCAGCATCCATTTAAACAAGACATCTATGGACTTCAAGCATACCATCTTTGTTTCTATGTTTTGTGCTCATTAAGTCTATTTCTGCCCAAAGGGTGCTTATTTAGTGCTTTGTTCCACATTAAAGTCTGGCAGTACTTTTATTAGATCTGTTTTCAGCCCCCTCTTTAAATTCCACCTTGAATGTCTTTAAGCTGGCTAAAAGATTTCCCTTGGTTATTGCCATGCTGTCTTTAGAGGATCATTGGAATGTGCTTTGTCAGTCTTTGAGGTTGTTGCCTTGTTGTCACCTCAAGAAGCTGAAATATCTTTTTGCGAATGTCTTTTGGGAGGCATGTGAGTTCAAACTCTTCCAGTCGTCATTTTATCAAGCGGAGCAGCATTCCCAACTGGTGCTCCTTGAGATTAGGAGTGCATCGTTTGCACTGATAGGGTGGTGCATTCACCCCCTTTGACCAGACTGCTTTGTCCCTAGTGCCTTATTTTGTTAATTTTTCTGTAGGTGTAGAAGACCTGCTTTGCTTAATCAACATTCACCAGATGCCCTCCCTTATGCGTTTGTGTGAGGCTGCCCATGTCTCGTAACTAGTATATGTAAGAAATTGGATTAACGTTTGAGACTACCCACCTTAGGGAATAATCAAAACCCTTGTCAGAGTGAACCTTCAAATTCCCTAAATTTACCTATTCTCACTCTGTAGGAAAGTGCCACTTTTTGACATGGTCACCCCCACTTTTTGCTCACTTGGCCAGGTGTTAATTAGTAGCGCCCTGGTTCCCTGTTAAAAAGGCCCCAATTTCTTTCCTACAAAACAAGACAAATGCTAAATTGTAACCCTGTTGGCAAGGACTTTAGCACCTCTGTCAGTCCCCTGTTAAATGGTACCCCTGTTAGCCAGGGAATGGCTACTAAAGAGGGTCCATAAGGGCTGTAGCATGTATTATGCTATCCCAAGGGACCCACACACAAACTGCCTGCAGAGTGCCATTGCCGCATGTATGAAATGGTGCAAGCCATTCCGAAAACAGGACTTTGCCCACTCCCTATGTGCAATGCCCAAGTACACTGCATGTACTATATGCCAGTCACCCCTACAGCAGGCCTTAAAGGCCTAAGGCAGCGTGCATTGTTTTACATGTGAGGGCACATCTGCAAGCGCAGATATGCTCCTGTGATATCGAGTTCCATTTCTAGACATTCAAAGTGATCAGGAAGCCATTTTAAAGATATGTACTGGGCACTGGTCATTACGAGTTATCTAGCTACATATTGGCTTCACTGAAAATATTGATGTTTGGTATCAAACATCTTGACTTAAAAAATGTGTACTAATGCCAGTACCATATTTATGAAGATGTGCCTCTTAGATGTGCCCCCTGTATCCTACCATTCATTTAGTGTAGCTGACTGGTATCGTCCTGCCTGCCGCCACAGATGAGTTTCTGCCCCCCTACAGGTGGGAGCCCGTGCTCTCAGAGGTCAGGATCAATGCCTGTCCAGAGGAAGGTGATCACACTTCCTACAGCAGGAGGGCTAGTGAATTTAGCATATCGAGGCCAGACACTTCAAAGTATCTACCGCCTTTGATACGGGTCCCTGGCTTCCCCCAGTCCTGAGTAATGCCACCCTGTGCCCTGAGGTCCATTTGGCACCAGAGCAGGTGGGAAATGAGATAGTCAGAAGATGTGCCACACTTACAGGCTAGGTACACCCCTAATCAATCAATCAATTGTGAAGTGTGCTACTCACCCGTAAGGGTTTCAAGGTTCTGGGGGGGGGGGGAGGGGTGCAAATCTGAGTCAGCTGAAGAGCCAGGTTTTGAGGCTCTTTCTGAAGGTGTGTAGAGTGGAGGCGACGGCGTGGATTTGTTGGCCCATGCTGAGGAAGGAGTCGAGTATGATGCCGAGGTTCCGGGCGTGGTCCGTGGGGGAGAAGGGGTTGCTGAGGGCGGTCGGCCACCAGGTGTTGTCCCACGCTGAGGAGGTGGGTCCGAGGACGAGGAATTATTTCGTCTCTGAGCTGAGCTTCAGGCAGCTGCTGCCCGTCCAGGCTGCGACGTCCTTCACTCCTTCCTGGAAGCTGAGTCTGGTGGCTTTGGGGGTCCTTCGTGAGGGAGAGGATGAGCTGGGTGTCATCTGTGTAGGATACTATTGGGAGTCCAGGCTGTCTGACGATGGCTGCGAGGGGGGCCATGTAGATGTTGAAGAGAGTGGAACTGAGTGACTATCCTTGGGGTACTCCGCAGTTGATCTCTGTGGGCTCGGAGAGGAATTGCGGGAGACTGATCCTTTGGGTTCTGCCGACGAGGAAGGAACGGAGCCAGACTAAGTCGGTTCCCTGTATGACGGCATTGTGGAGTCTGAGAGTGCGGTGGGAGACGGTGTCAAAGGCTGCGGAGAGGTCTAGTAGGTTCAGGGCCGCGGTATGGCCAAGGTTGAGGAGCGTGCGGATGTCATCTGTGGCAGCGAGGAAGGCGGTCTCTGCGATTTGGTTACTGCGGAATCCAGATTGGAGTCGAGGATGGCTTTCTCTTCAATGAAGTTTGTCAGCTTGGCGTTGATGATCTTTTCTGTGAATTTGGGTGCGAAGGGAAAGAGTGAGATGGGTCGGGTCCGTTGGGTCTTCAGAGGGTTTTTTGAGGAGGGGCTTGACTTCTGCACGTTTCCAGTCCTCGGGGAACGTGCCGGATTCGAAGGTGGCATTGGTGGTCTGTCGCAACTCTGGCGCTATGGAGGCGGCGGCTCTGTGGAAGATGTGCGGCGAGCAGGGGTCCATGGGGGCTCCTGAGTGGATGCTTTTCATGGTTGTGGTGGTATCTTCGGTGGTGACTGGGGTCCAGGTGGTGATGGTCGGCTGGCTGTCGTTGCTGGAGGAAAGGGTGGTTTCTGGAGTCTGTTCGCTGAAGTTGTCATAGAGGGCCTTGATTTTCAGGTGTAAGTAAGATCCAAGCTTGTTGCAGAGGTCCTGGGAGCGTGTGACGTCCGTCGCTTCCCTGGGGGGTTTTGTGAATTGCTGGATGATGCTGAAGAGTTCCTTCGAGTTGCTGGAGTTGGTGAGGATTTTGTTCCCGGTGAAGTTCCTTTCGGTGGATCTTATGAATTGGTGGTTTTCTGTCATGGCGTTCTTCTGGGTGGCTTGGTCTTCAGTGGTTTTGCTGTTCCTCCAACGTTTTTCGAGACGTCTGCAGGTGCGTCTGGATTCTTGGAGGTTGGTGGTGAGTCAGGTGGCCTTCAAGGGGCATTGTCTGTCGTGGATGCGGAGGGGTGTGAGCTTGTCAGCGCAATTGGTAATCCATCGGTGTAGCCTTGGCTGCAGAGTTGGCGTCGGTCGAGGCGTGGGGGGGGGGGGGTCGTGGATGAGGGTGGAGTTGAGGTGCTCCTATTTGACCGTGCTCCAGTTTCTTCGTGGTGGGTGTGGAGTGGCTTTGTGAGCAGTGGCCGTGTTGAAAGAGAAGTAAAGACAGTGGTGGTCTGTCCAGAGGGGCTGCGTGGTGTGGCTGAAGCGGATGTTGTTCCTTCCTGCCAAGATGGGGTTGAGGGTGTGTCCTGCCTTGTGGGCTGGGGTGGTGACGAGCTGTTTCAGTCCGATATTGGCGAGGTTGTCCAGTAGGGCAGTGGAGTTGAAGTCCCTGAGGTTGTTGAGGTGGATGTTCAGGTCTCAGATGAGCATGCAGTCCATCGAGGCACTTGGTTAGGGTGCAATGAGGTCGACGATGATAGGAGCGAACGAGGCACTAGGCCCGGTGGGTCTGTCGGCAATGGTGCTGAAGCGTTGTTCTGGGGCTGGTCTGGATCAGGAAGTGGAGGTGTTCGGTGGAGGAAGGAGAATCGCTCGTGCTGGAGGTGGCTAGTCGGAGGGAGCTTTTGTGTGCGATGGCGAGTCCTCCTCCTTGGCAGTTGGGGCGGCCCTTCTCCTGTATCTTGTATCCATCAGGGATGGCGGTGGCGATGTCGGAGGCGGAGAAGGTGTTGGTCCAGGTTTCGGTGAAGAAGGCGACTTCTGGCGAGAGGGTGTCGAGGAGGTCCCAGATCTCTACAGCATGTCTGTGCAGTGAGCGCACGCTGAGGAGGAGGCACTTCAGGGCTTCGGTGGTGCTGGCGTCTGGTGGGGGTGCGGCTGCAGTGGGGGTGGGAAGGATGGTGTAGGAATGTTGGCAGTGTCGGCAGAAGAACTGGCCGTGGGTGGTGTTCAGCGTAGACAGCTGGCAGTTGTTGTCCCTTCCGCAGTTGAGTCCAGGGAGAGCAGCTGAGTCGTGGCGGTGAATGGTCGGAGAGCCAGGGTCCCTGGCGCTGGTAGCTGTTGGGTCGTGGACGGACGCAGACGGGCTTGCCTTTGGTGCCCCAGCGGTGCGACCGCACAGCGTCCGGCAATAAATAGGGAGGGGGGAGGGAAACACAGCTAGGAGGCGGGAGCGGTATACGGCAGGGGGTTGGGCCGCGGGGACAGCAGCGGCGGGAAAAAGGCCATTGAAAACGGGAACGGAGGACAAGGGTACAGGCAAAAAAAAACTGGCAGGGAGAGTTGGCTTCCTTGATGCTTTGGAGCAATACAGTTTGGTGGTTAGCCAAGAGTGCGTGTATGGGAGTCACCTTTACTGTCGGTTTAGGGCTGATGTTTCTTTTGACTAAGTCCCTAGTGTTGAAGTCCCCTAGTATGATTGCCTGATGTGACTTTTATTTATTCAATTCAGCAGATCATCTGTGGTGTTTACTATAAAGTCCAGGGCTTTTCTTTTCAGGAGCGATGCTGGGTTGACGTAGCAGTTGAGTAGCAGCAGGCGAAGAGGTTGTGAGTTTAACTTTGTGCCTTTGATGCACAGGACTTGAAGTGAGTTGGACTTGATAGGGATTGCAGAGGCCCCTATCTTCCTTTCATGTTTTATGAAAATAGAAAGGCCACCTAATGGTCCCTCAAACAAGTTGTTTTTTGTGGCAGCAGTGTGTAACTCATAGTATCCAGGTATTGTCGTTGTTGCCATTGCCCATGTCTCCTGGGAGCATAGTATGCCCCCTTGTTGAAGGTAGGCCAGGGCAGCTTTCTCCCCAACAAGTTGATTGATTCCTGCGATGTTCCTTGAAATGATTAATTGCTGGGGGCAATCTGCCCTATTTTTGTGCCGGATTTTACCTTTCTGCGGCAGGTGTTGGGTATGTCACCCAGTAGGGTTTGCGAACCTCCTATGGTTCCCTTTAGGTGGACTGAGGTGAGAAACTCGTTGATTGTTGCAGCAAGTTACTCGGAGGTCCTTTGCAGGCTTTGGCGGAGCTTGGTGACTGCTCCCACCGATTTTGGCCTGCGCGTGCCATTCACAATGGATAGAGCTTTCTTTCTCTGCCGCGGGGAATAGAGGATGTGTGGGTATTTCTCCGAGCATGTAGGATGGATGTCTCTACCCCATTCTCTGAACTGTGACGCTTCCGAAAGAACTGCTCTTTGAAGATGCAGGATCATGCTCGGTGAATAGGCTGAGCAGGGAATTAGAAGGTGGGGTAGAGGGTGCAACTTCGGGGATTATTGGTGCCTGGGCAGGGAATCCTTCTTCTACAATTATCAGTGCTAGGGTGCCGTGATAGTCTGGATTGGGGAGTTCAGAGATGACATTTTTTCCTTCACTGTAGATAATATCTCGCCGAGGACCCCGGGTAGTAGCACCCACTTGTCTATGATAGTGGCGCATTGGCACAAGCACCTCTTGAGGTTCTAGGAGTCTTGAAAATCCTCTTCGATGGTGTCCACTCTGATGCTTAGGTTGACTCGTCACTGCACAATGGATTCCAAAAGATCAATTTGTAATTCCATTTGTGGTACTTACTAGAGGAGTGCTCTTTCTATGGAGTTTTGTGTAGCGCTGAAGGTTGAGGTGCAAAGATTTCCGATGCTATTCATGTCTTGCGTTTCTTGAGGAATATATCGGTGCTCTTCTTGACACCTAAACAGCTTTGGGGTGAGTTCCAGTGTTCTTTCTATTTTCATCTCAAGGCTATGTAAAAAGGAAGGTGTGAGTTCATCCTTACAGATGTTAACTGTGGTTTGGCTATCCGCCTGCAAGCTTGGTCTTGGTTTGAGAGCTGTGATTGAAAAGTGTGATTTCGGCTCTTCAGGGTCGGAGGAGCTCTGGTGGTGAATTTGTGATTTTGTTATCTGGTCTTTTACTGCTGTATTCGGTTTGTGAATACCACCGGTTCCCTGGCAGGAGCTTGATCTGCACTTCTTGTTGACGTGGAATGGTTTTGTGCTGGTCCTGGGTTTGCTCAGACTGCTTTTGTTAGTTGCCACTGTTGGGGGCCCGAGCGAAAGTGGTGCATGATTAGTCCCTTATGAGGCTCCTTAGGTGTGGTTTTCTGTGGGGGTGGCTCCTGAACAATGCTGCGCTTAGTTAGTGTGGGCGGCCTGACTATCCCGGTGGGTGCAGGCTTGGCGGTGGATTCGGAGCTGCTGGCAGACTTTTTCTTTGGGGCCCTAGTTGGAAGCGCAAAACACTTGGTTGAGTTTGCGGTGTTTTTCCAGTCGGGTTTTTCCGGTCAAGGAACTTGGTTTTCTTGTGAGGGTGCAATTACACAGTAGTGTCGTTCTTTATGGCTGGCTCACAGCCACCTGAGCTTGATGCTGTATTCCCAGTTTCTCCCAGCAATCTCCTTGTGTTCACTTTTGTCAACTGGGCTGTAGGTCTCGCCTCGGGGAATGAGGATTAGTGTGCTCTTTGGGAGGAGCCTTGAACTTGGTAGTTGGACTTGTTTGCTGGTTTCTGCCTTGTCGATTTCTCAGCCCTGGCTGCCAGTCTGGGGCAAAAGTGGGATGTGGGGTGTGGTCTTTTCCCCAGACCGTGCCCTGGCTGGTGCCTGGCTCTTCCTCTCCACTGTTGGATGAGTTCACCTTGATGTTATGTGATTAATTTAACTTCCGGGGAGCCAGAGCCCGCGATTGCTGGCACTTGTGGCTTAAGATTTGTAGGGCTTATAGAGGGGGGTTCAACTGGCAACGGTGAGGCTCAATAAGTCGCAGTGTAAAGAGCCAAGATTGGTTGCGCCGGTGAGACTGTCGCCCTGTCTCCCACAGCAGCAGCAGAATTCAATTCTGTGTTAGTCTCTATCACTGACCACGTAAGGCAGAAGTAGTTCCCGGCCACGGACGCTAAGCATGGTACAGGTTAAAAGTTGCGGTTTTTCAGGAGGGTTGCAGCAGGAATCTTGTAGCCCATGAGGTGAGCGGGGCTCTCCTGGAACCCCTGCTAGCCGCACCCAGTGCTTAATTTGTAAAATATTAAGTGCCAGGGCTCTGACCAGGAGGCCACTGCAGATTGCCCCACCCATCGCCCTCGTCATCGCTGCCAAAACTACTAACCATCTCTTTTGCATGTAAATGCGACAGTTCAGATTATTCCAGGTCCCCAAAGCTAAAGGAATGGCTGGGGAGGCAGGTATTAGCAATTTTAATGTATATTGTATTCCTAAACTACTGCTGTTCTGCTCATCTCTAAGTAAGATGAGCAGCACCACCATGTGGTGCACTGTTCTAAGTAAGGCATTGATAATTAGGTGCCGGTGCTGAGCTCCGGAAAAAAATTAAGTGCTGGTGCTTAGCACCGGAAAGCCCCGGCTCAAATTAAGCACTAGCTGCACCTAGTTCTAACTGGGCCGCTTCCGCTGGGGACCTGGGGCTCTCTCTCAGCAGCACCCTCTACAGCTGCTGCTGCTCGCCTCCTAGTGCTACGGTGCAGGTGCTCGGTAGCTGGGTTGCTGACTGCGCTGTGCAGCAACCTACAGTCCTCCGGTTGGCTCGCCAAGCCTTTGCCACTCCTGGTGCGCTCCCGTGAGTGCTATGGGACGTACGGGCTGCGAGTGGGACTGCAAGGCTGCAGGCGCTGGTGAGGGCTGCTACATGCACTGCAATAGCGTCTTACCAGCTTCCCTGCCTCCCAGCCAAAACATCACGTCTCTGTATGCTTGTCTCGTCGGCAGTCGGCACTCGCTAGCAGTCCCCTGCGTCTCTCACTCTTTCCTCCTCCTCTCGTCCCGCTCCTTGCGCACAACTAGCAACCGGCTGTTGTTTATATGACTTTTTTTGTATGTCAGTTTTGCAGTTATTTGAATCATTATCGTGATTTAGTAGAAGAGTGTGTGATGCTCAGGTGTTTTTAAGTTGATTAAATGTCCACTCCCAGGTTTAGTCTTTCATTTCAAATGTTCTTTTATGCTCCATAAAGCCTTCCTTTTTCACTTGTTCTTTCCTGTCTTAATTCAGGGCGCTATTATATGGTGGAATGCGTGAATCTCAACCTGAGGCAGAGATCACTCTTCATGACACCACAGCTGACGCATTCACAATGCTGATGAAGTACATCTATACGGGACGTGCCACTCTGCGTGATGAAAAGGAGGAGGTGTTACTGGATTTTCTCAGCCTTGCTCATAAGTATGGCTTTCCTGAACTGGAGGACTCCTCCTCGGAGTACCTTTGTACCATCCTTAACATACAGAATGTGTGTATGATTTACGATGTGGCGAGTCTCTACTCGCTATCAAAACTTACCGGCACTTGTTGTATGTTCATTGACCGAAACGCTCCAGAAGTACTTTCCAGCGAGGGGTTCTTATCACTCTCTAAGGTACATTTTTATATTTGTATTTTCTTTTTCCATTGTATTTACTTAACAAAGTAAGAGAGGTTTGTGATTGTGTATGGTTTCTGGTTTAGAGTGAAGACTGATTATAACCGATAAAAAACCACCAAAGGGAATATTTGCTTTTCAGTGGAAACTGGCAAGCTCTGGCTTCAAAGCAGTGTAAGTGCAGACCCCACATCATAAGTTTTACAATGATAGATGTTCCTGTTATGCCTAATTCAGGCCATGGTAAGACATTTATTAAGCGCTTGTGATCGTCTGCATAGTACCTTGACCTGCAGGTCTTTCACCCTTGTTTTTGGAGGGAGGCTTACCTCGTCATGCTTTTGCTTACTACTTTCTGCTCATGGCTTTGTGGTGGTCAGCATGCCTTATCTCAGCCTAGCGCAAGTAGCTGTACCATCATTTCATTATCCTTCCATTAAAGGTAATTTCGCCTTCTGAAACCTCGGGTAACAGAATTGTGGCAATGTAGATCACTGTGCCTATGGATGCGCACAGAATCACTCTGCTCCTTTAAAGCACACACCCAAGATTCCAGTTGTTAAATTTTAATCCTGGTGGTAAAAAAGACATAAATGAAGGAACTGCATTCTCTCAGCGGCCATGTGAAAGCCCACAAGGAGTCCATGCACCATTTTTCATTAGTTGCTTTGCCTACAGTGCATACATTAACTAGAAAAATGTATGAGTAAATGTATGAGCTGTAGAAAGCACAGCTCAGAAACATGGTGAGGCAATGTGATGTCAGCAGCTCGTGTTCTAACTCTTGTATTTATTTACAATGGCAATGTATGTCTTGCAAACAGTGCAATTTCTGTCAAAACTGGTGCATGGTCCACTTATGAGCACATGTACAGATGTCGAATGTGTTCATCATGTGGCCACGAGATCACCAAGTTCAGCCTTCATTGCTACTGCCTCCTAAGTCAAAATAAAGCTGGGAACTTAAGGTGCTGACGGAAGGCTTGACACTTGGCAACATCAGTAAGTGTCTTGTGCAACTAACTCTCACACAGCCTCAAAAGGAGGACAGTCCCCACACTTCCTTCAGCTAGAGGCCCACATGCCTGACAAAACTCAGTGTTTCTGAATCATGGGATCTTTCTCTGATAGTCGTAAACAGTTCCCAAGCATGTGAAGGATCCTAGAACACTTTTTTTTTTTTTACCTTCAAATAATTACATTAAATAGTAAATTCTTATAAATCTAAATGCATAACAAGAGTTTACTGGATTTTTTTTTTAAACTAAGTATTAATGGAAAGAAAATCAATATATAACACAACCTTGCAGCAGCACCGTCATTTTGCTGCCCTCACAACCCTGAAAACGTGTGGAATGAAGTGAAAAGCAGTCCAATAGGCTAGCCTCTAAAAGACTAAAAATTAAGACACTACTTCTTTTTGCAGCCTGTACTTTCCCATTCGTATCATGCTTCTACTGGCAGTTGCTTCAGAGCACTGGTTCTTTTTTCTAGCTCATAAGAGAAGCAGCCTCAAACACTTCTTATGTTGAAAATCCCTGCATTTGACTGAAAAAGGAATTTTTCCTTTTGTCTTCGCTTGACATCTTTCTTACCTTAATGTGTTTTTGAAAGAACATTTGTGGAAGAAAGCCGATAATGACTCACACACACTGTATAATCTTAAAGCCAAGTCTGATTACAGGTCTTCATGAAGGTCCTCTATGAGTGTAATGGTTAATAATTTTCATCGACCTTCCACCTGACACCACAGCCTGCCTGCCCCCCAGACGCACCAGCCAGCCCACCTTCTCCACCTGGACGCCGATCACAGCTGAAGACACCACCTCAACCATGAAAGGCATCCACTCAGGGGCCCATACCGACCACTGTCCCCCTCACATCTACCACAGAGCCGCCAATGCCATCCCACCTGAACTACAACGCATCATCAACACCACACTCGAAACAGGCAACTTCCCAGACGACTGGAAACGCACAGAAGTCAGACCCCTGCTCAAGAAGCAGACAGCTGACCCCACCGACCTCAAGGACAACCGACCCATCTCGCTCCTCCCCTTAAAGAATTATTAATAACAAATCTTTAACATAAAAATATGTTATGCTTTTTAAAAATAAACTTTTACAATTTTTCATGTACTTTACCACTGGGAGAACCCCCCCCCCCCCCCCCCCCCCCCAGTGGCAAAGCACTCTGCCTCTTGGCCTCCATGTGAGAAGTTACTAGTAGTAACCTCACACTATTAACTTAATTTTGAATTGAATATTTAATTTATTGAAATATATTAACTGAAAATTATTATTAAAAATGATTTAAAAAATCCCGACAAAAGTAAAATGTTTTATTTGCTTATTATGTTAAAAGAATTTGAAAATCTAGTGTAGAGAATTAATTTAAATATTTTAGTAAAAAGCAAAGTTACTTTTAAAAAGGGTTATTGAAATATTTATAATATATTTTTATTCATATATAGTTGTTTTAAAATTAAATTACATCTATATATAGTTTCAAAAAGTACAAATAAATTTGCTTTGAAGTTCCTACCTGCATTATTTTCTATGAGCGGGTGTTACTGTACCAGTGGCTGGCCATGTGTGGTGTTGACTTTACTCCACGTCAGAACCACTATTGTTTTGAGTCGTTTTTGGCTCTTGTAACTTTACACTTGTAATGTTGAGATCATCATCTCGATCAAGGTACTTTGATATTGGTACCTATTCAGATACCTTTCTCACCTCACCTCTTGGTTCTCTGACTCAAATATCTAAGCTAGACCACTTTAATACATTTCAGAAGATTAAGGGGCGGTAAAATTGATCCTCTCTCTACAGCCACAGAAGAATTTAGTAGCAAGGGCATTATACACTTGAATACCTTAGTTCATAAGGCCCGTGGACTGCATTATACACTTGGATACCTTGATTCGTGAGGCCCGTGGACTGCATAAACATCACTGAAAGTGGGCAACGCAACTGCTCATTTAGGCCCTTTATGACAGATCTTTGTGAGAAAAAATGCCTGTTTGCAGAAGCAAAGACTACACTGAGTTGGTCAGTGAAGATTTTATGCTGTCCAGTCAGGTGATATGTGCCTCCCTTGACTCTGTTATTTGGCTGCACCGGCTAGAGATATGTGCTTACTCTTGACAGAACATATTGCATGAGATTAATACCTTTGAAACACAACACCCAGATGAAAAGTCTAAATCTTCCTTTCGCAGGTTTGCTACTCTTCGGACCTCACACAGATGCTGAGGATATTGTCTGAGGTAGAATCATAAAAACCAATATAGCTTGAGGACAGGAAGAAGTTTCAAAGCCCAGTGCAAGCATAAAGAGAGGTGTTCTCATCCTTACTAGCCCTTTTAGCCAGGTGGAACATGGAACATTCACACTGGTAGCCTCAGTAAAGGCAGCATGAACAACCATGCAGTTAATCTAAAGGTGGAGGGTCCCAACAATGCTAACCGTACTAGTTATGCCGTCTGTACTAGTTACGCAAGTCCAGTGGCACCTCACACCAGTGACTTCCCCACTCCTCCTTGTGCGTTTGATATTCTGGTGAAGTGTATTACAAATAATCTTGCAGAAGAGCAATGATTTACAAAGACCGCTGTATGCTGAATGCTGTGAAAAACAATTATGGTCTATGTCATTTTAAGGTACCTGTCCCATCCTGATCATACAACTGCACAAGACTGCCATCCAAGAACATGACCTCCCATGGATTTGCACATTCCTCCATCAAGGAACCCCAACAGTCAGCATGCAGCCTTACTTTTCAGAAGCCCGAGAACTTATTTGTGGAGACTCACAGGGCTCCTCACTCAGTCCAGCCCTCTCCAACATCTACAGACATCCACCGGTAGGCATCATCCGAACCCACAACATCAACATACTCGCCTACGCTGATGACACTCAACTAATACTGTCCCTCTCGGACAAAACACCCAGGACAAGAACAACTTTAATATCTACATAACCAAAGTGGCGACTTGGATGAATTTCAGCTGCCTCAAGTTTAACACAGACCAGATTGAATGGGTGAATTGCATAAAGGATACCTCCTCATGGCCTACATACCTCGGACCCAATCCACTCCCAACCTACAAGCAAGAAATCTCAAATCCCTCATTGACAGCAAGCTTGGTTTGTCGGCCCTGGTCAATATAGTGGCAACGGCGTGCTTCCACACCCTGAGGTTGTTGAGAAAGATCTACAAATAGCTACCAAACAACTTCAGAAAGACTATTGACCAATCTTGCATCACCAGTGGGTATGCCCTCAACACAGGAATTACCAAGCAACTCACCAAACAACTATGACAGTTCATGCATCCATCCACACATGCAAAGCACTATTCAACACAGGCCCAGCCTACCTGAACAGCCACATTAATTTCCACCAACCCCCCAGGCACCTCCCGTCTACCAGAATCAAAAGCAGGTCAGAAGGTCAACCCCTCTCATACATCGTTCTTAAAGCATGGAACAACCTCCCACACCGCATTAGAGCCTCCTCCTCTCTTCTTGAACTCAAGTAGTAGCTGAAGACCTGGCTCTTCAAGTAAGTCCCTTAGAGGCTACCGTCGCACACCTGTAAAAGCACCATTATACCCTCACTGGTGATAGTGCTGTATAAAAATCCACACAATATAACCCCCTCCTTTTATGCCCCGAAGAAGACCCTGAAGTTTCAACTCCACCTACTAATGAAAGAGGCTCAAACTTTATTTGAGAAGAAAGCCAAAGAATGCGAACCACCATTACAGAAAAGAAAATCCATTTATTCCAGATATTTTTTGATTCAGAAAAAGAGCCCAATCAGGATTGCAGACCAATCCTAATCTCAGACAAGCCAACACGCTGGCTAAGATATTTCCCTCAATTAATGAAAGGAGATTGGATGTGTACAGTACAAGTTCTTCTCCAACCCTCCCCCAGCCACCTTTATGTCTGCCAAGTCTTCTGCTTTGGTCACATTAGTCGGGCATTGACAGGTAGGAGCATGAGGTACCTGACAGCACCACATTGTCTTGCGCTGAGCTAGGAAACAAGGTAGCAGTCTTTATTGTTTAGCTTCTGGGTCTCGGTTTAAATTGAGTGATTGCAGCAATCATTCATTAACTTAAATGAATCAGTGGAAACACATAAAAAAGTTCTTATATTAGATTAGTTTTAATCAATTTAGGAACCCAGAAAGTATAGTGTAATGGAGAATAGTTGCTTCCTTATTTATAGCGATTCCGTCAATCCAGATGAGTATTAACATCGACAAAAAACGGACAGCACTCGTGTTTCATCCTGAAAGGCTTTCTCCAGGCTGTAGGAGACTAATATAGGGTTGACATTTATAATCCAAGTAATACAAAAAGTAAAAATTAATGGTATGTATACAAAGTAAGGAAGACAGTACAAAACCAAGATATAGATTATAAGTAGTAATAAGATGTTTGCACCAATGAGTACCCATACATGGTATGGGAGTCAATTAAACATGACTTGGCTTAAATTACTGGTGTTTGGAAACCAAAAGTGAAAATAATCACCAGTAGGGAGAACACTGACCTATATTATGAATTAATGATATAACATGTTAGAACAATGTCTCTATGTGGGTAGTTAATGTTTTAAGTAGAGGTTTAAAGCAGAAATGAAAGATCGGAACCATATGCATCACATGGTTAGTAGAAGTGGAAGACCACCTACGAAACCTGAAATATTTGCAGGTGATGGCATGAAGACAAATGATATTTGAAAAGGTACGATATCTACTACAGTTGTCTGTGGTGAAGAAATGAGATCGCAAATGATGAACTTGGTTCTGTAATGGTATAAGTAAATATTTTATAAAAAAGAATTGATGCAGAGTTAATTATAGTAGAACTTGACATAAGAAAATATTTGAAAAATCACTTAATGGTGAGTAAGTTGGAAATAGCAATGCCCACCTAGAATGAGTTGGATATGGTGAATAGGTAGTTAAAATGGTCAGTACCGGCCAAAAGTGCTGAAAAGAAGGTAAAGTGTTAGGTAATATGTAAAATACAAAAACTATTTTTGGTGATATTTACTATTGAAATTTGTGGTACTGCAAGTACTGCTAAGTAACTGAACAAAAGCGTAGAGAAAGAAGGGACCGGTCTGTAATAATCCAGGGAGTGACTGTGGTCTCCTGGTTGAAAAAACAGGGGTAAAAGGTTATTTTGGAAGGCAATTGCCGCAAAAAGATGTCGTAATAATAGTGGAATTCAGCAGTTACACGCAGGAAGACCCAACGTGTTTCAGAAATGAACTGTAAAAAATGTAAGGACTCGAAATAAATTACCCATGTTAAGCTCGATCAGTTAGAACTTTGTGACCCTGCGCTGCTTATTGAAGATGTGACCTCAGTATAAGGCATAAGGCTATTCTCAAGACGGAGGTGTTGTCAATAATAAACCTTCAATAAAGGTGGTGCTACATAGTTAAAAAGGATATTGGACTAGAGAGCTGCCTGTTGGGAAATGCTTGTGTAGTACCATAAATAGAAAGTTTAGTGGTAGCTTGAAAGAATAATGAAAATATTGGTTCTCAGAAATAAAAGCTACAAAGTGCATAATGGATCATAAAAAATAACCAGTATTGCCCCCTGTAAGGAGCGCTTTGGGACTCTTTAGCCCCTTGTGTAGCAATATAACCTCTGTGTAGAGACAGAATGCATTATTTAATGGAGTTATTGTGGTAAACAGCAACTCAAGTGAAATCATAGCCGCTTAAACTTTGGAAATAAAAAATAAGCTTTTGACGTGCTTCCATTGATGCGTTCATTTTTCCTATTCTGGCATGATCCTACCTTGCAATCTTCGATCACAATTGAACCTTGCTTCTTGGCTCCTAAACTCTTATAATATGGGTATATACATTTTCCTCATGATTGCATGAACATTTTGAAATAGGCGAGATGTCCTTCCATCAGTAGAAGAGTGGAAGAGGAGGCAGGGAGACCCGGCGATACCTTTAAAGCGCCAGTAGTGGAAAATTAAACTGGAACAAGTAGGGTTCAAACCGGTGCAGCGTTAGTACAGAGGAGCGCTAAAAAAAATAATGTCACACATCCAAACCCAAAGAAAGTGAAGAGTTGAACTGAATAAAGTGATGGATGAAGAACTTCAAGAAGACATTCTTATGTAAAACAGAAGCAGCACACTTCGCACTGGAGACAAAAACACTGATAGCCACAGTTTACCCTACTTGAAGAGGCGCTGTAGTGGCGTTGTATACTTTTGTTGTGGCGCTGTCCCATCCTCGTCGCCAAAAATGTAGTGGGCTGCCCCACATGTTCAGGTGATGAAGTAGACGTAGCCAAGATGATTTTAGTTAATTTATTAAGTCCATAAGTAGAAGTTACAGCAAGCTAGAACAAACCCCACCAGCAGCGGCCTCCTAGCTGCTCGGCCCATCTTCCAACTGACAAAGTCACACACCAAGCACCCAAGCATTCCACTCATGTCACTCACACCAACATTCTACATGAAACACTCACACTGGCTGAGCAGCTAGGTACAGGATGAAAGGGAACATATTAACATGACCTGAGGATACTACACAATGCTTCCTTTTCTTATACTTTTAGCTGAAGGTGGGCTGTAGTTTTTTAGATAAATGTTCCATCTAGCAGCCACAGATCTCTCTTTTCACAGTCATGGTTGTAAAACACATCTTAGAGTAGATTAAGATGGATTTCCCTCCCTTAAGTAGACCTTTCCCTCCTTGGGAGCCTAATGTTTTTTCTGAATGGTGTCTCCTTCTTGAACCTATTGCTAAATCTACTTTGCAACATACTAATTGAAAGGCAGCCTTTCTTGTAGCCATCACTTCCTTGAAGTTAGTGAAATTCAGACTCCCCGGATCAAGCAACTGTATACCGTTTATCCCAAAGATAAAAGTGTGATGAGACCCATCCATATTCCTCTCTAAAGTTGTTTCAGATTGTCATGTCACTCAAACTATTTCCCTCACAACTGTCTATCAAAAGTCCTCCTATTCAGCAGAACAGGCTTTACATTTTCGGACATTAAAAGGTTTTAAAAGTTTTGTCTTAGTAAAAATCAAACCGTGATTATTGATTTCCATAAAAAGAGAAATGGCTCAACTGCCACTGACCAGGCAGTATTACATACTGTTGGTTAGCATTGACCCTCCTTTTAAAGAAGGTTTTTGAAAAAGTATACTGAAAATAGTAACCTTTTTAAATTGCCTTGTTTTAAAGAAAGCAAGGAGAAATTTTGAAGTGAAGCCTTTCATAGGCTGCCTGAATAGTTTGAGTATTTAAGAAAATGACTTTTCAAAAAGAAGAGAATATTTTTACAAACATACCCTGGGTTTCTAGGTGTTGGTTGGACAGTTCAGTGCATTTGAATATATTGAAGATTCCCCAGAGGATAACTATGACTATAAGAAAGTAACTACTGTTTAGAGGGTTTTGTGCTGACGGACTAGACTCTGTTGTCTCCCAGTGCCACCTACTTGTCCTTTTCACTTTTTGAAACTACTGGACGCAGTTGATCAACTGGGGTTACCAGGATCCAGGGCACGTTGTCATTGATTTGTCAACAATTTTGCATTAATAAATGAGAGTACGTACACGCACAAGTTCACTCAGAGGTATCTTCACGGTGAGATAAGCGTTGAAGCCAGAAGAACAATTAACATGCTGACAAGGCTCACAATGATACAGCAAAGGTAGTGGTGGTTTCGACAGTTGCACCTCCAATCCTACAAAAAGTCTTAGTTCGTGCTAGTTATTTCTGGACAGATTCTTATTTGTGTAATGTCGGTGCCCCTCAAGGTAACAATAACATCCCTCCACCACAGATGTTGGCTCAACGGAGATTTCAATGGAATTAGTTGTCAAGAATTTTTCAAAACTACTTGGACCCCGGCACTCCAATATTTAGTATCGTGAACAGCATGTGCTATTAAGGGAGTAGATTCCCAGTCATGACCTGTTTAAAGTGTCCTGACTACTGATTTGTGAAATGAACACTGCTTAGGTCTTTATGTAGAAAGGGAACATCAGAATATTGCATACATTTGGTGATTTAATTTCTGGTTGGATAAAGTTCCTCTCAATACAATTCTTGTCAACAAAACATAATACAGTGTGTAAGCAGTATTGTTGCATGTTCTTCTTCACTTTGATCCCGAAGAACTGATGCAGGCAGCCGACACGTGTTTCGTTAATAAACGTAACTTCCTCAAGGCTTATTCGTCTTGTCATTAACAGACATCTTAGTCGTGTCGTAAAGATTTCCAGAACGAATAAGTTCTTAGACCTTGTTTTAAAAGACACGTTGCTTCCTGATCAGACGAGAGCAACTTGTCGTACCCCAAGGCCAGATAAATACAATTCTTTCTTGGAGATTTGGTTGTCTGAATAATATATTATTTCTCCAAAGTTATTTCGATAAGAAGATAAATTCTTTAGATGATCCTGCGAAAAACGACAGCGTGCTGCTTTTTAAGTCCCTCCAACAATAGAATTTTGATAGGTCCTATGTACTCGACGCGGTGATTACGTGTAACCAATGACTTTCTCCGGATGCTGACAAGGCTAACGAAACAGGTGAGCCCTAATGGCCATCTAGCGTAGCAGGTGATCTGGCCCAGAGAGAGTAGGACATTCCAGTGAGTCTGAGTGAGACGAGCATACCTAAACCAAGGAGTCCACAGGAGACTAGATACTGAGTGAAGACAATGCGGAGGGATGAAATGATGAAATACGCTAAATTGCCACTTAGACCCTGTACCATAAAAGGCTTGATGGGCTAGGCACAAGGTTTTGGACTAAATGCAATTTTTAACAGGGTGCCTCTGAATTATTTTACGCCACTTGGATATAATGACATTTTGAAGGCCGGAGACTGGTTGTATGGCTAGGTTCTTAATTAGCTCGCCCACCACCATTGTAAAAGGGAATAAACGGGTAGCAGGCATCTCCATTGGCTACAATGGACATAATGCAGTCCACTAAAAGAAACCTGTGACTCACAATAAAGCAATGGAATAATTTGCCTTTGGAGCCTTGCAAGAAATTGCCTCTTTTTATATGGTCAACCCCAAAATTTTGGACTGATGCTGCTGGTATTTTTACTCTGAGTGCACTGAGGCATGCTAACCAGACCTCCGTGTCCCTCTCCTGATCCCACAACCTGTATGTTATGTTGGCTATATCCAATTGGCATAGGCTAACTTACCTGCAAATCCCTAGTATATTATGCCCAGGGCATGCAAGTTAGAGAGTCATCCCAGGGATTTCAGCACTGGTAGTGCCACTCCGAGTGTGACACAGGTAAGCATAGTCTCCCAGTCCACCATTGCAGGCTGGAAGAGCAGTTTTTGACTGCTAGCTTGGTTTTGCCATTTAAACCAATGGCAAAGCCAAACCTCCCTTTATAATATGTTTGTCACCCCTAAGGCAGGCCTACTGAGCCTTGAGGCACGGTGCAGCATATTTCTTGAGCAGAACATATATTTGACATGCTCAGTCGTTTTTACTGTGGAAAGCCTTAGTTGCCTTTTAGCGAATATTGGGTTACATGCTGACCACTCAGCTGTGCTATCTGCTGAACAGTGGGACCAAAGGTGATACTCCAAGGTATCAAACAACTTGTTACATAAAGCCTGACTGGATTCTCAAGTCGAAATTAAAGTAACAAGATACAGTATGCAACGTTTACAAAGTTGACACTTTGTTGCATTCATTCTCCTGTCCCCTTAATGGTTGCCTTAGGAGCTTGAGCCTGAGACCGCTTTCTAGCCTCCTTGAGGGAGACATGCTAACGACTCTCAAGAAAGAAGCCAATAGGGTCCTGCACTAGAGAGAGGTGTTAACACTGTCTTGCAGGAATCCATGCGGTTGTCGGCCTAAAAGGCAAGCTTCAAAGGAGAAGCCACCTTTAAAAAGCAAATGGAGAGCACTTGGGAGAGTTGAAGCCCCGTTGTTTAGGCAGACTAGCTAGCACCTGGAAAGGGGAGGGAAAACATGTTGTGAAACCGTTTTTTCAGAGAGTGTGGTCCCCTTGGTTACCACACCTCTAGGTTGGGATAGGTAGCTCTGGATGCCGAGAGAGATGCTCTACCATGCTTTGAGTGGGCCGAATGATGCATATTAAGATATCCAGATGCCACACTCCCTAGAAAATGTTCATCAGGAGTGAAGGAACCTAGTAGCCCATTGTCTACCACCTGCATCGTACCCTGAGAAATTTTCTGAGCATAAATAGGGCGCCCCTGGCACCCAGAACTCCGATCTCGAGTGGACTGGAATAAGGACTGAAGAAGGACTGCCCTGCTGCACTGTGGAGCTAGCAAAGAGAGGCAGTACCGGAATGGACTGCATCTGCTGAACCTGATGTCTAGCAAAGAAAAGGGACTGTGCCTTCTGTGTCCTTCTCCTGGAGAGTCCTCTCCAGAGCCCAGCCAAATCCAAGAGACTTCAAAGGTCTGACCTCCTTTTTACATTACAGGGCCACAATAGCAGAGAAGCCTGCTGGGGCAAGTTGGTAGCCCAGAATCTTCAGACCCTCACCAACCACTGCCTTGTAGCACCAGAAACCAGGACCCGACACTCCAGGTTGCATCCGAGTCCACTGACCCCGGAAAAGTTGTTGGAGTGCAGCTTGGTCATCGAGAAGCGGAGTTATTGCCCAGGTAAGGATTTGGGTGTGACAACAATACAGTGCAACTGGTATCCTAGTGGCGACTGGACTTCTACCAGCACCAAACGGACTTCGAGGGACGTTAGCCCTGTGACCAGGACCGCCTCACCCCTTCGTGGACTGAGTGGTAGCCACAAGAAGATTCCTGTCTGACCTCATTGCATCCACAGAACCCTTGAGCATCTTCAGCATCCTTCATCCTTTGCATCAGGACCACTTCCATAGGAATCCATTGCAAAGGGTATAAAGTGTTTGGAACTACCTGGAGACTGCTTCATCTATATAGGTAACTGTTTCTGTGGGCCTTGCTGTTCCCTCTGACTGGCTATCTACTGGAGTTGGTTGCCTAAAATAACTTGTGACAGCAATACAACTAGCCCAACTTTTTGATGAAAAAGTTTCTACAGGTCAAATTTGTGGATTTGCCAATGCTTGTTTGTGGTTGAGTGAAATGCTTTGGTTTACTATACCTTGTAAATTCTACACCTCCAGAACCCTCCGGTGGATCTTTTTTTTTGGGGGGGTGGGAGGGGGGGGGTTTAAAAATATCTTCATCTTTTTTTGGTGCTGTTTAAATACTTTAACCTTTTTCCCTTGTTAAAGCCTTCCTGCTCACAGCCACAGCTAGTCAAGGTTGAACTGAAGGTTTGACAAACGAGACCCACTAGTCCATATAGTACCCACCATTGCCACACAAGCCTGAACTGGAAGAAGCAGCCTGGAATAAATGCATTGGTCTGCTTGATAAAGAAAAGTGGCTTGCCCAATAAGAAGCCTAGACTTTGTTCTTTCGGATCAGAATCTGGCAGAGGACATGTATGGCTCAAGCAAATGTCTCTGTACGTGTGTGTGTTATTATTGTATGTATATTTTATATATATGGTAGCAAAAGCTTTCCCTTCCACCAGCTAGTGTAGGGCAAGACAAGCACTATGTTTCCTGTGCCTGTCCTAATCATTGTGCACGTGTTCATAAGATAATAGCTGATTTCCTTATTTTAAATTCAACTGGGACCTGGCTTTGGTTGAAGGTCATTTTTATAGTGTCTGGAAAAAATAGAGATACTAGTTACAATGCACGCAGTGCAACCATGGGTGAGACCTTTCCGTCTGTATTATTTGCCTTTCATTTCTTTTCAAAGTCTAATAACATTATGTGACAGCATTTTTTGTAGCTAGGTATGGATAGCGTGAATTACAGTACAAATGCACAAATTACTTGCACTTCAATTGTGCAGTATAACAGAAAAACAAGTTATTTTGTTGCAGTGTTACAGCCCTCATAGTTACATATAAAGAAAAAATACAAGGCCACTCGGGCCATTCAACTTAATTGATATATTTTCCTAAATGTAATTTCCTTTAAGGATTCGGTGAGGATTGTGCATTCTTTCTTGTGTACTTTTCTCAGCAGCCATGTAAACCAACAGAAAGAACAGTAAAGTTTTTCAGTGCTATAACTCCATGAGTCCAGAAAGAAAAACCTTGTCTAAACCGAAGCCAAGGGTACTCTACACAATTCCTGAGTGGAGAGCACACCTCCTCTGTACAAAGCTATGAGCCACTAAATAGGGACCACCGCTTTTCACTCCTGCTTTTGATCCATAACTGCTGCAAACACATGATGCATCATTTCTGCACTATATAACTTATGCATTTAGTGCAACTAACAATTACAAATCACACAAGTCGATACTTTAATGATAAAGTCTTCATCAGAATATACTTCCTATGCCCAATCCAATTATTTACCCCAGATACATTTACCTTATTGAGGAGTTGTTTCCAAGGTTTGGATAAGGCACCTTTCTTTTTGTTTTGGCAGACTGGATGTCTGTGTCCTTACTAGAACTTGAATTTTTCTTCCCGCTAGCTATGAATTGCTATATTCTGTTTCAGGAGGCAAGAGTTATGCATGTTCAAAGCTGACTAACCACTAGAGCTGCCATGATCTGAACCGGTTTCAGACCAGTACGGCTGCTCTTATTATCGCCTCAAAAAATCTTCCTAAGACAGAAGCTTTGAAAGCCGTGGTCCTGGATAGAATCATCTCCTAAAGCAGGGACCACTACATCTATCTTCTGAATGATTTCATAATGGTAATTAATAGTTGTTTTATCCCAGGAGGTTAAACATCCATGGCCATCTCCTCATGCTCGCATGCCCCTGACCATACATAACTTATCGTCATCCAAGAGCTGAACTAAGAATTGGATTTCATTCTCTTGGCAGTGGTGAACTCAGTGCCGGGACGCCATTGGGTATTTGCATGCTCAACAAAATTCAAACTTAAACTCTTTATCCCTTCCTAGGTAAACATCCTGGTTGAAATATACAAGGCTTGAACATCTGAGGTCCTACAGCAAGAGACCAAACATAGGCATGAGCAGCTTAGCTGAAGGTTTCTTTTGTAGAAGGTGTTTGTTTTGAAGCCATGGCAACAAAAAATTCAATTTCAAATTGATGTCCCCTCAATTAGATTATCAAACCTCTGAAGGAATGGAGAGCCTTGTACTCTGAGTAGGTTTGCAAACTGTCAGATGCTCACCCTCAGGTAATTTTTTCATAGGTGTGTGCGCCGCACAGATGGATGATCTGAGAGTGTTGACCATCTTATATGCCAACCTGGCCCCAGTCAACTCCAAAAGGATTTTCTAAATATTGACCACCTCTGCCCCTAGTATATCCAAACCACTGCGACCTCAGCAGAACGCACTCCATCTAAAACTGTCCTAGAAGAGTCCTACAGAAAGGGGAGGTTTGGTGGACATAGGCGGTAGCAGTGCCATGCAGATTGTAACACCACCAATATGCTTCCTTCAGAACCCAGAAGAGCCAGTTTTGGACCAGCAACAATGAAGGAGGGCTTTAAAGCTTACTTGGATGCTACACACAGAGATGTGTATAATTACAGGAGTATGTTCTATGTATTATATCCTGTGTAGGTGCAGTTGTAAGCAGAGGTTTCAAACATTTTCTGGCATTGCGGTGAGGAAGAAAGATGAGGAAGAATAAAACTCAGTGATAAAGATGCTAGACTACAATGCCAAGATGAATGTGATGTGAGAGAGGCGTATGTTTTTGCAGAGGATGCATGTGGTTGGTGTATTGCCCAGTATAAGAATGTCACAGTGATTCAGTGGACATTTCTCAATGTTTTATTACTAGGAATGTACATATGTTAGTATCCCTGCTCCTTACGTCAGGATCTGGTTCCTTCATGTCGGTATGTCACAACTATTAAGTCACAAGTTTGAGTTGCTCTCTTTTTTTTTAATAGACACACAGTCTTGGTATGTGTGAGGGAAATATTCCAGTCAGTCTTTTAGTTTTGGCTTAATCCTTGGCATTGCTCTGAACTCCAGCCAACTTGGAGAGATAAGACCTCACTCCTCCTGCCAGTCCAGGTCCTCCTTTCTCCTCCACTAACCCCAAGGTAAATTGTTTTTCAATATAAAACCTACAATACATATTTAAAAAAATTAAATAGTCAAAAATTCCTTTCCCCGTTACTTTTCTTTGCACCTGCAGCACTGAGATACAGTTTGCATCTGGAGCCAGCTTTCTGTGACAAGATGGATTGCAGTGATATTTAAAAGTTTATAAATCTGATTCTTTCCCGACAACTACGCTTCAAGTAATAGAATATCATATTGCTGCCAAACATGATCTCGTGCCTTTACAACAATGCTTAGAAGACCACTGGTCACTTCACTGGTAAATGATAGGTGGGAAGTCAACCTGAAGCTAACACGGGCTGCTTGGTGATTCCTACCTTTGGGTCTTCATAGAAATCTCCTCAAGGGAGACCCATTTAATCAAGACCTTCTCAGACAATTGTAAAATATATATTATTGGCTGTTAGGGGAGTACTCCTTCATGACTTCACAGGGTCTTTGGTCAGTCAGAGAAACTCAGTACCAAATTATCTACTAGAACTTAAGGCAGGCCATCTAGACCATGTGTCTTTCCTACCCTCTCTAATGGATACAGCTTTGGTTCTGACCGACATTATAGCCACTTTTTATTATTTGAACAAACAAAAGGGTCAAGGACGTTGTCACTGGAAGCCCAAACAATGTAGGGTGACTTTTTTCAAGAGATTTCTCAAAAGCAGTTAACCTTCAAGTGGCAAAGAATGCTTGGGCAGAAACTCTCAGAAGACTCAATAAAATCACAAATTGGCTCATCCATGATAAGATGCTTCAAGATGTATTTTGCCTGTATGGTTTCTACAAATATAACTGTTTGCCACACCTCAAAAGCTAAAATGCCCACATTTTGCATTCAGGTTCTAGAAGCCACTCTTGATTAGGTGAATTTTTGTATGCTTTTTCAACTAATATCCATGACACCATTTTCTCACAAAACATGTAGCCGAAAGTAGCCATTTCCTTGATAGTTTCCAGCCAGTCTCCCTCCAACAGACCCGCAAAGCGATTTTGGCTTGCAAATCGGGAGCACCCACTGACTCCTGTCCCCCCTGCATTCTACATCACTTAGTCGAGGTAGTGAATCCAACCATCAATGCCATCATAAACACATCCTTAAAATTAGGGATTGTACCTAATGAATGGAAAAAGGCTATCGTAAAACCCCTTATGAAAAAGCAGAATAAACCACCAACGGATCCGACCAATATGCGACCCATTTCACTCCTGCCTGTTCTAGGAAAGATCACTGAACGGATGGTGCACTTGGAGCTAAAAGCATTTGTGGAAAACCACAACATTTTGCATCCCCAACAATCTGGGTTTCGCTCTGGTCACTCCACTGAAACTGCTCTGGTAGAACTTTCTGACTCCATCAAGTTCCTGCAGGATGAGGGCAAGCAAGCTGTCCTCATCCTGCTCGATCTAACAGCAGCCTTTGACACCATCTCTCATGTCATCTTGAATGACAGGCTGCGAGAGATTGGTGTGACAGATACAGCTTTGACATGGGTTAAATCTTTTCTGTCCAACAGGTCCCAGTCTGTATCTTTGGGCCATTACTTATCCAGCGAAAGAACTATTACATCCGGAGTCCCGCAGGGATCCATATTAAGTCCACTTCTTTTCAACATCTATATGGCGCCCCTCCTCGCTGTGATAGAGTCACACGGGATCCTTGTTACGTCATATGCCGACGACACTCAATTGGTCGTCTCCATAGACAAAAATCGCACGGATACTGAATCGTGCTTTCGGAATTGTCTCACTGAGGTATTTCAGTGGCTAAATAAAAACCACTTAAAGTGCAACAGTGGGAAAACCGAAATTATACCATTGGGTCAGGACCTTCCTTTTTGCCCGAGGGATTGGTGGCCTAAAGACTCTGAGGCTCCGCCTAGTGCTGTGTCTTCTGCTCGCAACCTAGGCGTGCAATTTGATGCTACCTTATCATTTGATGATCATGTTAGGATCACGGCTGGCTGCTGCTTTGGCCTCATCAAATCTTTAAAGAATTTTTTTGACTTCCTCCCCATTGCCGCTAGGAAATCGGTCGTGGTTGCACTAATTCTTTCCCGACTCGACTATTGCAATGGGCTGATGGCAGGGGTAAAAAAGTCTACATTGAGGAAGTTGCAAAGTGTTCAGCATGCGGCGGCACGGTTAGTGTTAAAACTTCCTAGGAAATCTTCAGCCTCAACTGCATTAAATTCTCTGCACTGGTTGCCACTACACAAGAGAATTCTTTTCAAACTCTTGCTCACAGCTTTTAAATCTTTAAAAAATATAGGCCCCAAATACCTTGTTAAACGTTTTGTTCGCTATGAACCTGTACGTTGTTTGCGATCCTCGGGGGCCAATCTTGCACAGATCCCGAGGCATAAATACAAAACCAGGGGCGGAAAAACGTTCACAGTTCTAGCAGCAAGAGCCTGGAATAATCTACCTGTAAATCTCAGACTTATTGAGTCCGAATGCCCCTTTAGGAAACCATTGAAGACCTGGGTCTATCAGCAATCGGATACCTATGTGCTAGCAGCCATCTAGATCTTTTCACCGCTTATCCCCTACACGCTTGCTCAGCGCCAAGATGCTCCTTCCGGAGCGAATGTTGCGCTTTATAAATATCCACATAACAATAACAATAACAATAACAAAAAACTGATATACTAAAGGGCCAAGACGACCTCCATGTTCTGCAGTGGCCCTCTAAGGGGTCTATTATATGGTGTGGCTGTTCAACCTTGCCATTGAATACAGTTACCAACCCCTTTAGGACCCTCAGGTTTCATCTGTCAAACCCTCAGCTCCATCGTGGCAGCTGTGGCACTGAACACCAAGGCTTTACACAGAGGAGCAAGTGTAAAGCATTAAACAGCACCAAAATAATTGAAGTAGAAATTGACACAACACAAGAAATCTAACATCAATTTATAAAAAATACCCTGTATTTGTATATGAATTTAGATGCTAGAACGAAAAAGATCCACTGGAGGGTTCTGGAGATATGGATTTTACAAGAAATAATAAATCACAGGATTTTCACTCAACTGCAGAAATGCCTCCGCGAATTCAAGGAAGTGGACACTTTAAACGTTTTCAAAGTAAGTGTCAATGTGGTCAGGTAGAAGTACTTGGGCAACCAACTGCGGTAGAGAGCTAGTCATTGGGACCAGCAAGGCCCTCAAGAACAGTTACCTTGACAGAAGGTGCAATCTTCAAAGAGTTCCAGACATGTTACATGTGTTACAATCGATTCCTATGGAGTGGTCATGATGCAGAGGATGAAGGATGCTGAAGATGCTCTACAGATGCTGTGGATGTGACACGATTGACGGGGGTCTTCCTACAGACACTCCTAGGTTGCGAAGATGGTGCTAGGTTCTTGGTTGCAGGGTCGACGTCCCCTGAGGTCCTCTCCGGGTGGCCTAAGTTCAGTCGCCACTGGACTGCCAGATGTCTGGTGTAGCTGTCACGGGCCAATCCTTCTGGGTTGATAACTTGCCTTCTGGAGGTCCCTGCAACTCTCCGCCAGCACTCCTGGGCTCCGCGAACTCTGGTGCAACTCTGTGCAACGGGTCTTGGTCTTTGGTGCTGCACTGTGGCGGTGGTAGCAGGTTGAAGTATTTAGGGCTACGAACTTGTTCCAGCAGGCTTCAGCGGTTGTGTCCCTGTGGTGCGAACAGGTGGCCTGTAAGCTGGCCCTTGGAGTCTCTTGGCTTGACTGGGCTCTGGAGACAGCTTCTCCTTGAGCATGACACAGCAGGCAGAGTCCCTCTCTTCGCTAATCACCAGGTACAGCAGTTGCATTCTTCAATGGTGCAGCCCCTCTTTGCTGTTCCCTCGGTGCATCAGGACGGTCTTTCTTCCAAGCTGTTGGAGATCTGAGGTCTGGGTGCCAGGGGTGCCCCTCTTCTGTTCGGAAAATGCCCTCAGGGCAGAATGCAGTTGGTAGCCAATGGGCTACTAGGTTCCCTTCCACCGGGGGTGTCAACTTTTTGGGGATTGTGCCATCTGGTTATCCCAGGATGCACCATTCTGCCCCCTCCTAAGATGGCGAGCCTCTCTCGGTGTTCAGACCACCCTAGCCCATCTCTGGAGTGTGACTACCTCAGGGCTACATGCCCCTGAGAAAAACTGTTTGGCAACTGGTTTCCTCTCTCTCCTCCCCATGCCAACCTATCAGCCTAAACAATGGGCCAGCCCTGCTCCCTAGAGTGACACATCTGTCCTTCAAAGGCATCTTCTCCTTTGAAGCCTGTCTTTTGGAGCTAACACCTAAGTGGCTTCCTGCAGGAGGGGGTAACACCTTTCTGGCCTGCAATCTCCCATTGTTCTCCTTCCTGAGAGTCGTTGGCATGTCCTTCCAGGAGAGAAGAAAGCTGTATAGGGGGAACAGCTCCATGTGGGCCTTGAAAGGCACAGGAGTCTTAAAGGCAACAAGGTGGTAGCTTTGTTAAAGCTGCTCACTGCAACAAGTTACCATAATTTTGACTTGAGATACAAGTCTGGCTTAATGTAACGAGTTGTTTGATACCTTGGAGTGCCCACTTTGGTTGCACCGTTCAGGAGTTAGCACTGCTGAGAAGTCATCGTGTAATCATGTACTTGCCAATTGGGCGACCAAGTCTTTCCACAGAAAAAACTGGAGTTTCGCGTATTTACTGTCAGGACATGTAAAATACATGTCCTGCCTGTGTCATACGTTCCACGCTGTCCTAGGACTTTATAGGCCTGCCAGAGGGGTGACTTGCACAGAGGTACATGGGAAGTAGGTGCTTTGCAAATGCTTTCAATTGCAAAGTAGGACCAGCAGTGTCTGACTGCTGCCATTCTACAGTGGAAGGCTGGGGGACTCGTTTTACTTGGAAGATCTCCAGGGTGGCATAACCAGTGCTGCAAGCCCTGGTGTACCCCTCTAACTTACATGCCCTGGGTACCTTATACTAGGGACTTACAGGTAAGTTAGCGATTTCCATTTGGGTATAGCCAATTCAACATACACGTAGGGTCAGGGCACTGGCACTGAGGTCTGGTTAGCAGACCTCTGTGCACTTTCTGAGTCCAAAAACCAGCAGCATCAGTCGTTAAGCTTGGGGGTGACAATACAAAAACGAGGCATTACTTTACAGGTCCAGACAGTTTCAGTACATGGACCTGCTTATAGTATTCGAAAGACTACATTGAAGGCTTCCTTGCAGACCTAATCTGTTGCCCAGATTCCAGGGCTAAGAGCTCCATCCCAGTCTGACATCAATTAACATAACAGCATAGCTCCTGACTGTACAATTAGGACATCTGAAGTTGTTGAAATCCTTTGGGGATCTTCTGAAAGAGGCAAAGGGGCTATCTACCAGAATAGGAAAGAGGTTCTGCATATGCTGTAAGCATTTGAACTTGGACCCAGTTAGCGGTCAAGAAGAACCCTTTCTTCCATGTCTTCCGTAAGCCAAAGCCGCAGTTCTCTTCTGTGAAGGTACACCTGATCATAAAAGATTTGTGGGAGGCGTTAAAGAAGGTATATCCCTGGTTAGAAAAATGTTTCCTCAGAGAGAATTCTATATGGTTTTCTCAAACTGTAATAGCTCCTTCTGTTGAGCCTTTACATAAGGCTTCTGATAGAGATTTCTATCTGCAAATTCCTCACCTTTTGACTATTCCCCAGTTGTCAGACTGGATCAAAAAACTTTTCAGTAGTATGTTGGTGCACTGTCAGGTCATGCCATGAGGTTCTGCACTGACACTGTTCCGCTCCAGAAATGATGTTCAGGGCCGATTTAGGTGCCACCCTACGTGCTGGTGTCACTGCCTTTCTTTTCACACGACCAGACGCGGATGAAAGCTCCCTCTGTGTCTTTTTTAGACTTTTCCTCCCATTTCCACTGCCAACAATATTGCTCTCCTAAAAAAAATCTCAAGCAACAGAAGAACCCCTTCAGCCCCATGATTTTCGGACACCCTTAGATTTAAAAAAGCTGGAGTGTAGGAGACAGAAGAGATGTTGGAGAACAGACTATAATGAACATGAACTTCACAAGTACAAGAGCCTATTAGCGGATTATAAAAAACTGATCTTGTCAGAAAAATTTTCCTATTTTTCTAATCAAATCAAGGAAGCAGAAAACTCCAATAAAGAGCTCTTTCGGGTAGTGACTAAACTGTCCACACTCCCTGAAAGAAAAGGGAATGAGCATATTTTAAAAGCAAAATCTGTCTCTCCCTGTGATCCTTTTCCTCCCGCGATATTCAAACAAGCCCCTGAGATCCTCAGCCAAAGTTTAACTTAAATTTTTAACTCAATGTTTACAGAAGGTGTTTGTCCCTCCATTTGGAAGAGGGCCTCGATTTTGCCCCTTGAAAAAAAATCGAACATCAATGCATCAGATCCAAGTAACTATAGGCCTATCTCGCGTCTTCCACTTACAGCTAAACTGGTGGAAAAATTAATGAATAACCAGTTCACACTATATCTACATGAACACAATTTTCTGGACGAGTCCCAATTCGGATTCAGGGCAGAACATAGCACCGAAAGAGCCTAATAAAGGCTACAGATTAAATCAGAGCAGTTTTGCACATCGGAGGGGCAGCGGCTCTTATCCTGCTCAACCTGTCGGCAACATTCAACACGGTTGACCATAAGATGCTGCTTAACCGTCTGAATTCTCTTGGCATTTCAGAAAAGGCACTAGCACTGGTCTCCTCTTTTTTATCTGATAGGATACAATCAGTTGCCTTGGGTGACTACGCCTCTCTGTCCTTTACTCTCCCATGTGGGGTTCCTCAGGGTTCCACCATGAGCCCTACACTTTTTAATGTATATGTATCTGAATTGGCGTCACTAATTGGATCGTTCGGTATGGCACTAACATCCTACGCGGATGACACTCAAATTGTCCTGTCTATCTGTAAAAATATATTCCCGCCAGTAAAAAGATTTAGGGATTGTATGATGGCAGTCGACTCATGGATGAGCTCGCACTGCCTTAGGCTGAACTCAGGAAATACTGAGATAATACTGTTTGGATACTACTCCCCCAGCCGGTCTCAGATTTGGTAGTTGGGTGACCTGGGAACAGTACCTATCCCGGTCCTTAAAGCTAAAAACCTGGGAGTGGTGATAGATGAGAAACTGAACTTCGAAGCTCAAGTCAAGGCAGTTTCCTCATCCAGTTTTTTTCTACTCAAAGCGATTAAGAAAATCTTACCTTTGATCCCAGCAGAAAGCAGGAAAATGGTAGTTGCATATTTAGTCCATGCCAAACTGGATTATTGTAACTGGCTATATCTCAATATACCCAAGAAGCAGTTACATAAGCTTCAGATGATCCAGAATGCAGCTGCAAGGCTCCTCCTGGGGATCCCCAAATTTCAATCAATGAGAACGCACCATCGGAGTTTGCAGTGGCTGCCAGTCAAGAGTCGTATTAAGTTCAAGGCCTTGTGTAGCACATATAAGGCACTACACGGTACCGGGCATCAGTTTTTGAGGCGGTCACTGCACTGGTACTCTCCAAACCGATGCCTTCGGTCAGGAGGGGCTAAACTAATACTCTCCGTGATTTTTTAAGGCTGATTGGGGCAGCAGAAGCTTCACAGTAGGTGCCACGTAGCTCTGGAACACCCTCCCCTTTACCATCAGAAGTCTCCCCTCTCTGACCTCTTTCATGAAAGGCATTAAGACCTGGCTGTTGTAAGAATAGTGCTCTAGCTCGCTTCTAGACTGTTAGCGCCAAGACACCATTGGTATTCGTCCGCTGTATAAATTTATAACATAACATTTGTTTCATAGTGTGCAAGGGATGTCCCCTCCAAAAATGATAGGTTTCAAATCCTGTAGGGCCACAACTCCATGGCCTGCAGCTATTGTACGTCAATGAACTGGAAAGGCCATCAGTGATGGTGAGGTGAAGCTCTACTTCGCCAGGCACAAAAGACTCCTGAACTGCTCCAAGTCGTGGCCCACGTCCAAAGTTCAGTTCATGTCCTGTTCTTGCTCCCAGAGTCGTTGAAGCAGCTCGAGAGGTTGATCTTTGTGGTGTGTTAAATCATCGGGTGAAACACAAAAAAAAATTGTAGTGGGATTCCCCTCCCACACGCCACTCTCATTCTCCTGAGCAGGCGTGGAAGCAGTGACATTCTTCTCGATCTCGCTCCAGAAGTCAGACGACTTCAGAGTCGATCCCCCAATTGGTCGCAACACAGCCAGAAATTCCAGGGCTGTCAGCCACACCTAAGCAGATTGAAGAGTTCCGCGCTGCCATGCTCTGGCTATTTGGATCCTTACAGGCTCCCTCTGGCATGCTGTCAGGTCCCAAGTAGTTGGGGGGCCTTCCATCTGGGGTGACACCTGCAGGTTCGCTCTTTGCGCCAGTTGGACACTCTGAGCCCATTCTGCCTTCGGCTCCACTTCTGACCTTCTTCCCCCGCCATGACCCACGCAGGCCCTGGGCTCTTGGATGCTGATGCTGAATCCAACAAGGCTGGAGGTTCCAATTGTTCTTTCCAATACCGAGTTGACATGGGTGCGACCTATGTCAAAGTTGCACCCGATTTCACCGCAAATAAAACACTTTTTCATTCTCTTTTTGAGACCGACTTGGACAATGACCCCGGTGATGAGTTTCCTCAGCCCTACCAGGAGGATAATTAATAGGGGGACATTCAGGAGGCCAGTGATCTCGATACCTCCCCTGAAACAGTGCTCCTCTCACACCCTGAACCCTCCACAGTGGAATCTTCTTTCTTGGCCATCTCTCTACAATGGAGGTTAAGACTAATGTACAGACCGAAGATCTACCACTGGGGCAATCATCTTCTGAGATCCTCCCGCTCTTTAATGAGGAACTGACATAACTTATTGGGGGCATGGGCCAAACCTTGCTCCCGCCTCCTAGTAAGTCGACAGATTGCCAGGCGCCATTGCGCTTCTCCAGGCTACTCTGCTTTTCTTGTGCAGCACCCGTCGCCAGAGAGACTGGTGGTGGTTTCCTATCACTTCCCCTAACAGGAAGTATTCATTTTTCAAACATTTGGCAAACATGTGTTTTTGTCTGCCAGTCTGGCACTCCGATCCGTTAATGCCAGGTGCTTGTTGGGCTGTTACTCCAAAACCCTTTGGGATTTAGTGGCACAAATCCTCCCTGGTATCACCGAAGACCTTCGGCCTGTTCTACCTCGGGTGATTCAACATGGTCATGATGGAGCCAAGTTCACAATTTGTTGTGGCTTGGACACCACCAATTCCATTGGGGAAGCCATTGGCACCACCGTTGCCATTTACTGCCATTGTTGGCTGCGGTCTACTAGGTTCCCAAGAGCACAGCCACCCGGTGGGAGGCAGCATCTGCCATTTCTACCCAAGATGGCAGGCAGTTACCTCAGACAGGTGGGTTCTAAAGATTGTTATCCTTTGCTATACCTTAGCCTTAATTTCTTCACCGCAGCACTTTCCACTGCTATCCCCAGTAACTGACGGTGGACTATCTCTCCATATTCCAGCAGGAAGTGCAATCCCTTTGACCACAGGAGCTGTTGAGAGGGTGCCTGCGCCAAAAGTAAGTTGTGGTTTTTATGGCCAATACTTTCAGGTGCCCAAGAAAGATGGAGGCCTGCGGCCTTTTTTTTTACCTGCACCCTCTCAACGCCTCTGAATGGATTCAAAATAATCACATAGACCTTCGTCTGATTTGCTCTCAACCCTGGAGACTGGATGAAAGCTTTGGACTTGCAGGATGCCTATATTCATATACCTGTCCTGATGGCCCATTGGCGTTACTTGCTGTTTGTGGTGGGACAGGAGTATTTTCAGTTTGCTGTGCCCTCTTTTGATGTTCCTCGGGTGTTCATGAAAGTGAATGCAGTGGTGGCAGCACATCTTCGGAGGTCGGGTGGCAGTTTTCCCCCAACTTGACAACTGGCCGATGAAGGCTGGTTCGCCCCGGACATTCGTCACCCACCTCCAGACTACGGTAAACCTACTGTCCTCTTTGGGGTTCACTATCAATGCGCCAAAGTCACACCTGACTCCTTCCCAGACTCTCTCCTTCATTGGAGTCAATCTGGACATGGTTCAGTTTCATGAACGTTTAAGTGAAGGGTACTCCCAAAAAATTTATTTGCGGCTCGGGCACGGGGATATTAGATCAGTATATAATTAAGAACCCGCTTGCTGATTTATTTACAATGAATCAGTCTTCAGTCATCACTAACCCACCGTTATTTCAAAAAAATCATTTTCATTGACTTTGATTATTAATAAAGAATTGATAACAGTACCATAAACAAAGTTCATTGATATTTACATTCAGTATAGTTACTTCTACTTCCAAAATTGCATTGAAAATGCAATACTTCATCATAACAAATTCATCAATCTCAAAAAAGAATAAATTAGAACAGAACCACAAACCCCAACCATTGACCCAATCATACCGGTCACTCAATAACATATACTCTAAGCTCTACTCCTCCCCCTTTGCCTCCAGAATTCCTCATAGCAACACATGGAGGAGATCCTTCTTCAGTCTTCCTTCAATGTGTCTTGACCAGAATGGATCAACACACAGTCAACACATGTTTTGGTGGCCTCAAATTCATAACCACCCTCTTCAGGACCCCTGCTTCAGTGTCCTTTTTCTTATGAAAATGTAGGGTTTGTGCTGAATAAAAGAAATAAACTCCATTATTATGTATGCGGGTTAGAAGTACGTCAACCAACTATTTATTTTTTAAGGACCAACAAGTGAAAAGATTCCACCAGATTGTATCAGTACAATACACCCTATAACATCACCACGTGCCGAGAATATATTGTCGCCATGAACACCGATATATTAGGTGAACAAACATTGTCTTAGATTGTTATATTTATAATCCATCTCAGAATTTGTGAAAACCAGAACCACCACACCAAAATTGTTCTATTTGTGCTCCATCTCATGTGATTTTAAAGGCCAAAACCACTACATTGTTGACGTATATATATCTCACTAGATGCCTCGCACTCTATAATTCCTGCATCCGGGAAGACTCCTCAAGCAAAGCCTTATATGCAGTGAGTGTTTGTAGCCCTCTCTTAAACGCCAGGTAGTAAAACCTGGAAAATTACAGTTTACCTATAGAAAAAAGAGCCACAGGACACTCTGATTAGGCTCCAATCAAAAAGAGTTACCGATGCTTCACTTTTAGGTTGGAGTGGCCACCTGAGAGAGGTGGAGATCAGAGGCATCTGGTCTCCAGCGGATTCTCGGCTCCAGATCAACCTTCTGAAGCTGTGGGCCATCCACTTTGCGATGAAATCCTACCTTCTGTCCGTCAAGGGGAGGCTGGTTCAGGTTCTCACAGACAATACCATCGCCATGTGGTACTGCAGCAAACAGGATTGGGTAGGGTCACGGGCCCTGTGCCAGGAGGACTTGAACCTCTGGAAGGGGCTGGACCACCAAGGAATTTTCCTGGTGGTGAACCACCTGGCAGGATCTTTGAATGTCAGTGCGGACAATCTCAGCTGTCCACGCCTAGTGAATCACGAGTGGCAGTTATACCCGAAGGTGGCGAGAGATCACTTCACGAATGGGGAGAACCATGGCTAGATCTGTTCGCCACTGCTGAGAACCTACAATGACAAGACTTCTGTGCTTTGGAGTTTCCAAGGCCCCTCTCGTTCTGAGACATGTTCTGCCTCGAGTGGAACTCTGGGCTCCTGTATACCTTTCCACCGATACCACTCCTATGCAGAGTTCTCCAAAAGATTATTAACAAACGTTCCCAAGTCATCCTAGTGGCTCCAGATTGGGCACAGAGAGTTTGGTATCCAGAACTCCTGGGCTCGAGTGTCTGTTCTCTGATCAGGCTTCTCTTCCAGGAGGACCTGCTTTCTCAGCAACCGGGCAGGGTTCTGAACCTGAGCCTTCACAATCTCCACCTTCATGCTTGGAGGTTGAATGATGACAGCTGAAACCTTCAATCTTCCTCCAGGTATGGTTGATGTCCTCTTGGCAGCCTGTTGTCCCCTCTACTAAAACTGTATATGCCTGTAGCTGGGCCAAATTTGTGTTTTGGTGCAGCACACACCAGATTGACCCTCACCAGGCCAAATGATCCGACTTTCTCTTGTTTGTTGTGTCTCTTGCCCAGCAAGGGTTTGCTTTGGGCACTGATAAAGGTTATCATTCTGAATGGTTGATAAAACATTTCAGAAATTCTGTAAAAATCATTGTTAGATAGAATGCTAATTCTTTTCCTGCATTTGTAAAATGCCAGATTTATTCCATTGGAACATGATTTATATATGGAAAGTGTTCCACAATCCACTCATGCATTTGGGAAAGATGAACTGTATAGTTTGACTTCATTGAAGATGCAGCAATAGGAATACTGCTACGTACCTTTTCTTTGAAGCTTGTGGCATTTAGAATGTGTGGAACTTGAGACTAGTTAGTAGAACTGGGATGCTTCCAGATTAGAAGATTTTAGGAATCTGGCAAATTGCAGTGACTGAGCAGATGTTGAGATGAAGGGAGAGAATATCCTCCAGAGATTCTGAAAAGAAGGCAAGGAGAGGAAGAGATGCTGAGCAAGTTATGAGTCGGTAGGAGAAAGGTGCCCTTGTAAAGCCTAGAATTCACAGAATGCTGTCCTTGTTGAATTAAATCTGTCCATCACATTTTCCTGAGAATTTGCTGGCAATTAGTCGCTCAGTTGCCTGCACTACAGCCCCTGACTGGTCAGTGTATAGCCCAGGACCAGAGGGTGTGGGGACAACCTAGCGGTTTGGCTAACAGGATCCTGAACCATACATATATCACAGTGGCGAATGACAGGCAACATTCCATGACAGTGAACACTTTTTATGACTTCTGCTGGTTTTTAGGTATTTATTCAGATGTGTGCCTGACATACCTTTCTATTGTGTCGACTGTTTCTTCATTTGGTTTAGTCTTGTGTTGTGCTTCTCTGACACACACATTCTAATATTGTGTAGTTGATTTCTGTTTAAAGGGTTGGTATTTATTGTTATTGTTGTTTTGTCTGGTAAGACTTCTTTTTCCTGTTATATTGTTTCCTCTTACCTTGCTTTTTCTACTATTCTGTAGGCTGCCCTCCTGAATATTGTTACAAGGGATTCCTTTGCTGCCCCTGAGAAGAATATCTTCCAGGCCCTTATAAACTGGTGCGAACACAATGTGAAGGAGAGCCATGCTGAGATTATGCAAGCTGTGCGCCTGCCTCTGATGAGCCTGACGGAGCTGCTGAACATTGTGAGGCCCTCTGGACTGTTGACGCCAGATGCCATCTTGGATGCCATCAAAGTCCGCTCCGAAAGCCGTGACATGGACCTCAACTACAGGGGCATGCTAAGTGAGCCACAAGACCTTTTTTCTTCTCCCGGGGTATTGGGATTTCAGAAATATGTCGAAAGATCGAATTATGTTACACTTGAAACCTCCACCATAATTGCATGAATCCTGACTAGTGAAATACCTTTCTAAGTGCATTGTTACAACAGTAAAATGGCATATTGAACTATCTACCCATCTGCCGAGAGAAGCCTCCCAAACAGGCATTCAAGTATGCTTAGCATTGGAGTAAAATTATTTGGGAACATCCTTGCTAACATTGCGTTATTACATTGATTTGCTGGCTCCTTTACTATCTAAACGAGTAAGGCCATGAAAACCTCAGCTGGTGCCCATATGGGGCTCTTTTTCTTTTTATGTTTTGTATTAGGCCAGTCACTCATCGCCAGCTTCCTTCTTTTCAAGAACATTGACTTTTTCATGGTTTATACATTATCTTGTTTTTTAAATATAATTTTATTGAGTTTTCAAAGACTTCAAGCCAACACCCCTATAGTGACCCCCGCAACACCCACCCGACCAGCTGTGACGACACTTTACCCCCCTGGAAACTATTTCTTCACATTGTCACACATCGCTCTCCAGACCGTGGTCAATGGTCTCATCCCACTGAGTCGTGGCAAGTTACCCAGTTCCCGTTCTCAATGTCCTTCCGGGAAATATTCTACACTGTACATCCAGAGCACCAAATCCCCGCCACCCTTCAGAATCTCAGTCCAGGCCCTCGATCCGGGCTTTCGAATTTGCGAACTTGTCGGACAGGCCCGAGCCTTATAGACCTGTTCTTTGGCTCTCATGCACCAGTCCATGTGTACTTCCCAGTCCTCCACACTCAGAACCCTGGCACTGCTCAATTTCTGGACCACATCACATCTGGCCACCATTATGGCTATGTTACAGAATAGATTAGTGTGTTTATCCAATGATTGTACTCCCCAGATGCCAAGCATTATTAATTTGGGTGTGATTTCCAAAGGGGTTTTGATGAGCTAGGGACTCTGGTCCCTACACCCATCCAATAGGGTCTCCGCTTGGGACACTCCCATAGCGTTGCAGAAATGTGCCCCGATGTGTGCATTCCCCTCAAGCATCTTTTTTTTTTTGAATCAATGAATATTTTATTGCTGGTTACTTAAAACCATAACATAAAACCTTAGCATATAACAAAGTTGTAAAAAAGATAGCAGCATTTAAAAGAAGGCAATAATTAAAGTCCGTGGACGTCAAGCAGACTTGCAATTGACTGGGTCTCTAAGTGGTGGAGCCGTCAGCAATAATCGAGTCTGTTTGATGAATTTGCCAAACGAAGCCATGTGTTTTACTGTGTTCAATGTGTACAATTGAGAGATCGCCTCCTTGGCTGTACGGGTGCCCAGTTGTAATAGAATTGGCCGTAGATAGAGACTGCGGGCTGTGCGCAAGGCCGGGCAACAAAATAAAAGATGGGCCAAAGACTCGTGTTTGTAATTGCAGAGCCGGCAGCCCTTGATCGCCGTTGTTCTCCGTTTGGTATTGTATATTTCTTGAAGTGGCAGAGGATGTAATCTGGATGCCAAGATCCTAAGTAAGGCTGCTCTGCCCACGGCCTGCGTGAGATGGTGTTTGGAGTTGAACCCTTTTTGTGGCAGGGTTTGACTTTCATGGAGGCCTTTTTTGTCCAACAGTTCCAGGTCTAGAGCGCAAGAGAGAATGCGAACTTGTTTTTTAAGTGTGCATTTGATGGCGGAGTACATAATGATCTTAGGGTTCCAATTCTCCAAGGCTAATTTGAGCTGGACTGCTCTGGCTGCGAGGGCAGTTGACCATGGGTTCCCAGGTTCGCAGAAGATATGTTTTAAAACTGCCTTCATAGATTTCTCTTGGGCCGCAATAGTAAGAAAGTAGTATTTACACAGAGAGGCCGTCTCTTCCAGCATTTGATGGTTCAAAGAGAATTCAAGGCGCACCAATGTGTTTCGGGTGCACGCAGGTAGGTGAAACAACCTTTTGTGGGCACTGCAATGAATTTTTTCTAGTTCTTTCGTTAGTTTTCCAGGGAATGCTAGTGGAGCGTAAGTGAGAGCGGGCATTAATTTTGCGCGTAGGACTCTTCGGATGGCCGTCGTGGTTGGGCTGTGCAAAGTAGCTTGTAATTTGCAGAGAGCGTAAGTAATGCATTTCCCTTTCATTTGAATTTTGTGCAGTTGAGCACACGGACGCCCGGATTCGGTGAGCCAAATGCCCAGGTAGTTGTATTTTTGTGCGCTTTCCAGAGTCAGCTGGCCAAGGCTCCATCTTGCTAATTTCTTTTTCGGGTGATGGCCGAAGATGACAACTTTAGATTTGGATTGGTTGGCCACCAGTTTGTGGGCCGCGTTGTAGATTGCCAAGGCCGACAGAGCTTTTTGTAGACCTATTTTGGTGTGGTCTAAAAGTACCAGGTCGTCGGCATATTGGATGAGCTGTATCTTGGTGTCCCCGATCCTCGGCGTGGCCAGTGCTGCTCCTGTCAAGGCTTGGCCCATGTCGGCGGTATACAAATTAAACAAGAGCGGAGCTAAGACGCACCCTTGCTTTAAACCCCGGTCTGTTTTTATTTTCTCTGTTGCTGAGGTATTGGAGAGTTTAATTCTGACCCACATTTTATGGTATAATGATTGTATAGCTTTCAACAGCGCAGGGTTAATGTTCCAAAGTGCCAGCTTCTTCCAAAGGATTGTTCGGTCTACACCATCGAACGCTGCTGAGTAATCAATAAAGCATGCGAAAAGAGGGAGGCCTTTGCGAATAACTGCTTGATGGGCCAGGTAAGAAAGGGCTATTATGTTATCAATCGTCTGCCCCAGATCTAAACCCTGTTTGAAAGAATGGTAAAAGACCTTCGGAACTTTGCCCAGTGGGTTAACTCTACCAAGATGGAACTGGTGTAGGCCTTGCCCTCGATGTCCAGAAGAGCGCTCATGCGATAATTGTTCGGGTTGGATTTTGGGCGTTTCTTATGGATTGGGTGAAGGAGCGACCCTCTCCAGGAGTCTTGCACATCCCCTAGAAGCCGGCATTCTGCATAGAGAAGCGTCAGAGTCGCGGACCAGAATTCTATGTGTGCCCTAAACAGAGAGCCGGGCAAGCCGCTGGGACCCGGGGCTCCGTTGTGTCTGATTTTTTTTAAAATTCTGGTGACTGAAGCTGTCTCGAGGTCAAATTTAAATTTGGCGGAAGAGTCTGGTTCGCCAGTCCCAGCATGGTCATTATTTGAGTGGAGACTATGTTGGTCGTCTTGATATAATGTCTGTACGTGACTGATCCAAGAACGTGCATCAAGAGAGTTTTCTCTGTGATTATGACCTTGAGCAAGGGTGTTTAAATAGCTCCAGAACTCTTGGGTTTTACAAGGACTTAACAGATCAAAAATCCACAGCCATTGAGCATCTAAGTGGTTGCGCTTAGCAGCCCACACCGTTTTTGAGTGATTTTTTGCGGCTGTTTTTAATCGCCTTTAGTCTTGGTCAGAGCCGGTTTTTCTGTGTGTTCTATGTAAGGCGTTTAGTTTTCGGGCGCTTTCTTTAATTGCCGTGTTGGTTCCTGGTTTGTGGGGTACATACATTCGGGCACAACCTGCTGAGTTGTCACGGAGCACAAGGGCTAGATCCGGAGCTAATCTGTCCCATTCTTTTATAACACCCCCCCGGGTTGGGACTTATTGGCCAGCCTTCCCATGCTTGTTTCCAGACCTCGAACTTGGTGGCCGGCACAGGCCCCCATTTAATTTGTCTCGGAAGGTTGTACAGTTCTTCGCCAGTGGAAGTCCCGAGGCAGATCATCTTAGGGCAGGTTTCCATTGTGAGATTCAAGGTAATTGTTAGGGCAGCGTGGTTGCTTTCATTGCGTGGGTGAACTATGTAGTTTGACAGTAGAGGTTGTAAATTTTCGCTTAAAATGATATAGTCAATCGTTGTTTGATTGTTGAAAGTGGGGGCTATGACGGTCATTGGATGAGTTTTTAAATAGACCACATGAGCAGTGGCCAAGTTATATGATTTAATTAAAGCATTGAAGACGTTTGTTGCCCCGGAGGGATGGCTTTGGATGGCCCCTATGTTGTGAGTGTTAAAGTCCCCAAGGATGATGGAGTCCAGTAGGGGGTATTGCAGAAGTAAGGCTTCTAGCTGGCTTGTCAGCTGTGACCTGGAGTCCGTGGCCCCCTGCCCATGGGGGTTATAATATACGCTGATTAAGAGTATGGGAAGTGGGCCAATGGACGAGTGAAGCCCTTTCAGGATGCCCGCCAGGAACAAATGTGAGGTAAAAGGTGTTTCAGTGAATTCGATTCGCAACGAGTGCTTGATGTAAATCGTTATCCCTCCTGAGGGTCTTCTGAATATGTTGGCTTTTATAGCTGGTTTGCAAAATTCGGCGGACCCCCTTAAGGATATGGGTTTGACTGCCCAAGTTTCTTGGGTGCAGATTATGTCGGCGCCATCTAGAAAGTCCACTGCCGCTTGATTTTGAGTTAATTTGCTTATCCCTGCAACGTTCCAGGACATGATGTTTAAACTGCTAATGGTCGGTGGTCGTGAAGTCTTTTTGGGGGGGCGACTATTAGGTGCTGGGGTTTAAAACGTGCGGCAACCAAGACCAGTCTTTGTTGATATTTCCCGTTACGCAGCAGAAACGTTTGCCCTGACCCAAGTTAGTTGTTATTTTAATTGGGGTTTCGTTGGCTGGGCTGGAGGTCGTCCCCCCTTTGGATCCAAGTAGGACAGAGACTACATGCGGTGTTGGTTCCCGCGCAGCACTCGTGCCCTCCTGCCGCCCTGTGTTCCCCTCTGAAGAAGTCAGACGGGTCTCCAAACCGCAGGTTTTCAGTATCAGTGGATATTTTTCTAAGGGTTGAATCTTTATTTTTATGCCCCAGCTGTCCAGTAGCGTATGGTGATTTTTCATAATCTCTGCCGGAATTGTACTTATAAAGGTTAGCTCAGTGGTTTCGTTGGTCTCATAAGGGCCTCGGGGTAGAAAAGAGACGCTCTCAATGTCTGTTGTTTTTATCATTTCCAGGCCGGGGATATTTGCACAGAGTTTCAGAAGGTTGCTGCGATTGAGGGTGTCCCATTTACCTTGAGAAACATACTCTGGATATAGCAAAATTTTCCGTTCCTGTTGTTTTGTGTGGGACTGGGTCTGAGTCCCAGTTAGCGGGATTGTGACAGTGGCCAGTGTAGAAGGGATAGTTAGGCTGGCTGCCGTGCCCTCAGTGGCTCGTCTCCGGGGGGGCGTGACTGTTGTTGTCCCAGCGGAGAGCCCTGGCGTTGACCTAGGTGACACTGAGCTTGTATCCGAGAAAGTGTCCAGGTCGGTTTTGATTAGCGACTCTTGAGATTGTCTGTTCTTACTTTTGATTAAATAATCATTTCTGAGCGAAGGATTTTTCAGCTCTGCTAAACGATCTATAGAGGAGCCCTGTGTTGCTTCATTCACCTGGGTAATATGTAACACAGTCGAAGTCTGTTGGGCACCCAGACCCGAAGGGGCTGCCCAGCGGGGGGCAGAAGAGGCAGCTGGGCCCAGAATGGGGTCGAAAGTAGTCGTGCCAGGAGCATCGTGACATGCTGAGTTTGTTGTTATTATATTGATTGCGGATTGCGACGTGGCCCCCTGGGACTCGTTGGCATGTTCGAGCGGCTCTGAGCAGACGGGCAGTAGCCATTGTCGAATTGAACCATTCGAGACAGACTTGTGTTTGCAATGCTTGTTGAGTTTTTTAAATCTTTTTTTATTTTTTCGGGAGAGATGTCGAGTAACTGAGCTTGCTGGTTTTTCAATATTGTATTCATCGTTGTTTTTCTCTTGGGGGAGATTTGGAAGGCAGGTGATCTCGTCAGATTTGGCGCTGGGCTCCAAGCCGAGTCTGTTGTCTACTTCAGCTGGATCTAGTTTGCCAGAGTAAGCGTCTGTGATGTTAAATGGCCCGTCTGTTTTTTGGTGGGCGGGTTCATTGTTCCGTATTCTTCGGGCTTCGTCTTTGAGATCGACGATTAGCGTGCTCATTATGTCTGGGAGTTTTTCTAGCTTGAGCAGTATGGGGCTGCAGCCACAGCTCACTGGTTTGATCGAGTAGGAGGTGTTTGTCTGTGCTCTGTGTATTAAGGAGTTCAAATTGTCCAGTTTAGTGTCTATCCCAGAGATCAGGCCAGCCACTGCCTGTAGTATGGTTATTTGAATGTCGAGTTTGTCGGCTTGCATTATGGCTGCATTTGCCATGGAAAGTAGCGCCTCATTAATTAATGTTAGGTGATTAGCAATTATAGGTGACTGCTCCTCCTTGCATGTATCTCTGCTCCCTAGACAAGGGGACTTAGAATCGTTAGCTTGGACCGGGCTGCCAGACGCTGAAAAGGTGGTAGCCTGGAGATGTGTAAAATCAGAAGTTGAACTGGTTGTGGCTCTCATGGCAGCGTTGATCTCGTTGCCCCCGTCTGTAGACTGGCTCGGAGTTAAGTCAGCCAGCTGGTGTGTGAGAGAGCAGCTTGGGCTGATATCGTTGCCTATTTGGAAACTCATTTTGGTGGGCTCCGTTAAGGTTGGCCCTTGTAGAATGGTTATTTTGGGGGACAGTGGGGTGTTCGGCCGACTGGATGGAGCTGAGCACAGAGATGTTTCTAAAACTGAGGCTTTGACGGTGTTGCTAGGTGCTTCCATCCGAGTCGTGTCCGCTCTGGAGTAGTTGGCTGAGTGCGCTGCTGGGGCCGTGAGGTAAAAGAAGTCTCTTATGTCTATGTATCCTGTGGACTCAAAAGTGGTCTTTTGGGGCTCGGGACTAAGCCCACTGACCAAGTGGTTGTCTGGGGTGAGGGCCTTTTGTTGGCATGGTTTTGTCGGTGTCCCCAAACCAAATGTGAAGGCACCGTCTTGAAAAGCTTCCCCGTGGCCTGAACCTCGGTCAGAGTTCGTTCTGCTGGATGGGTAAAGTAACTTTCTTTTTTGCCTCCTTGCTGATTTATGAGGGCGAGAGTTCTCAGTGCGCTGGGCCAGGGTCGAATTTCTAGTCTTCAAGCATCTGTCTGATGTGCATCTTTGTATTCTTAGCGAAAAGCTACATACTTTTGAAATGCACCCTTTGCAGTATTTTGAGCTGGATCAGCCTAAATGTTGCCCTTATCGCTACCTCCCCAGGTTAGCGGCATGCCTCCCTGCACTCATCTTCTAATCTGCCAAGATCCCCCTCCCATCTGTCACTAAGGACTGCTGTTAGCTAGGAATGCGTTATTTACCGCTGATATGGCATTCCTGTGCAATGGGGTGCATAACACCCTAACCTCTAGGGGACTCTCCTCTGGGATCTCATTCTGGCCTCTAACCACGGAGGAGGTACCCGAGGTGCACATACTGCAAGTATTGACTTTCCATTAGTTCATACTCTGCCTGACGTTCCTTAAGGGGGTCGGTTCCCCCTGTAGTTCACACATCCCCCAGCTTCAAAGTCCCCAGAATATCCCAACCCCCCAACTGCTTGCAGTGGTCTCACTGCTTTGACGACCCAGAAGGAATATGCTACTTACCAGTATGCATCTGTTCTTGGCATGTAGAGCTGCAGAGTTGTACACTTAGCATAGATCGCCATCTGGTGTTGGGCCCGGATGTTTGCAGTTTGTTTTTGTTCTTTGGACAGTCTTTGGAAGTCACGAGTTCGGTGACTCCTCCTTCGGTCCGTACTGCGCATGGGCTTCGGCTCCATCCTCAGATTGTTTTTCGCCAACAGGGAAATGATGGAGCGTAGTAATAACAGTGAGAAACCCATGTGTGTTGTATCTAAATAAGATGGACTGGAACGGATACAGGTAGCCGGGGAGGCGGGTGGGCGTGTACAACTCTGCAGCTCTACATGCCAAGAACAGATGCATACTGGTAAGTAGCATATTCCGTTCGAGGCATATGAGCTGCAGATTGTACACTTAGCATAGATTATATAGCAGTACCCAACCTTAGCGGCGACCACCGGTATCCGTTGCAGTAGTTTGAAAAAGTGTCTTTAGTACAGCCTAACCCACACTAGCTTGCTGCTTGGAATGCACATCTACACAGTAATGTTTTGTGAAGGTGTGCGGTGTTGACCATGTGGCTGCTTTGCAGATGTCATCTAAGGGTATGTTCCCTAGAAAAGCTATAGAAGCCCCTAACTTTCTAGTAGAGTGGGCTTTAGGTGGAACAGATAATGTTCTTTTTGCCTTTTGATAGCAAATTTGTATGCACTTTACAATCCACCTAGCTATCCCTGATTTAGAGATGGGGTTGCCTTTATGTGGTGGAGAGAAGGAGACGAACAATTGTTTAGTCTTCCTGAAAGGTTGCGTTCTCTGTATGTAGTACAGCAAAGCCCTTTTAACATCAAGTGTGTGTAAAGCCCTTTCTGCAACAGATTGAGGTTGCGAGAAGAAGACAGGTAATTCCACCGATTGATTGAGATGGAAGGGGGAAATGACCTTGGGCAGAAACTTCGGATTTGTACGAAGTATGACCTTGCTGTGATGTATTTGTAGGAAGGGTTCCTGTATAGTGAACGCTTGTATTTCACCAACCCTTCTAAGGGAAGTGATAGCTACGAGAAAAGCTGTTTTCCAGGTGAGAAACTGTAGCTCACATTTATGCATTGGTTCGAAGGGCGGACCCATTAGCCGTGTAAGAACTACATTTAGATTCCATACAGGGGAAGGTGGTGCCCTGGGAGGAATTACTCGTTTAAGGCCTTCCATAAAGGCTTTAATAGCGGGCACTCTGAACAGTGATAAATGCTGTCTGTTTTGTAGATAAGCAGCGATCGCTGCTAGGTGTAGGCGTATGGATGAATATGCCAGGTTACACCTGTGAAGATGGAGCAGATAGCATATAATGTGCTGTATGGATGCATCTAAAGGGTTGATTGTATTGTTACGGCAGTAAATTACAAATCTTTTCCACTTTGCGGCATAGCATGCTCTAGTGGTAGGACGTCTGGCTTCCATGATGATGTTCATGCAATCAGGGGGAAGGTTAAGGTATCCAAATTCTAAGATTTCAGGAGCCAGATCGCAAGGTTGAGCTGAGCTGGGTCCGGGTGCCTGATTTCTCCATGGTTCTGGGTTAGGAGGCATGGGGACAGGTGCAGTTTTTGATGTGGTACCACTGATAGTTGTAGTAGTGTGGTGTGCCACGTCTGCCTGGCCCACGTTGGAGCTACTAGAATGAGTGTGAGTGAGTGCTGTTGTAGCTTCCTTACCACTAATGGAATTAGTGGGAGAGGTGGAAAGGCGTATGCAAATCTGCCTGACCAGTTCATCCATATCGCATTGCCCTTGGACAATGGGTGTGGGTATCTGGCGGCGAAGCTTGGGCATTTTTTGTTTTCGTGGGTGGCGAATAGGTCTATCTGAGGATGCCCCCACTGTTGGAAGAATGGGTGAAGAACTTGTGGATGCAGTTCCCATTCGTGTAGTTGTTGCGTTTGTCTGCTGAGCAGATCTGCCATGGTGTTTTGTACGCCTGGAACGTGCTGTGCCAGGAGAAAGATGTTTTGGGGAATTGCCCATCTCCATATGCTCTGGGCTAAGCGGGAGAGCTGGGGAGAGTGTGTCCCCCCCTGTTTTTGGATATAATACATTGCAGTCATGTGTCTGTGCGAATGAGGACTGCTTTGCCCGAAATCTGTTTTTGGAAAGATTTTAGGGCTAGAAAGATAGCCAAGAGCTCCAGATGGTTGATGTGGAGCGATTTTTGCTGTGGCGTCCATAGACCTTGCATTGTGAGGTGTAGGAGGTGCGCTCCCCAGCCGGAGAGCGATGCGTCCGCTGTTAGAATTACCTGAGGAACCGGGTCCAGGAACGGCCGCCCTTTGGAAAGGTTTGTGGTGTTCCACCACTGCAGAGAGTGATGGGTGCGGCCGTCCACCAACACCAGATCCGTTAGCTGACCCTGGGCCTGGTTCCACTGTCGCGCTAGGCACTCTTGAAGTGGACGCATGTGGAGTCTTGCATGGGGCACTATGAAAATGCAAGACGCCATCATTCCTATGAGCTTCATAAACACTCTTGCTGGAAGAGAGTGTTGAGGAAGGAATGTTTTGCGCAAGGCTTGTATGCTTGCGATCCTGGCTGAGTTTGGATAGGCAATACCTTTGGAGGTGTCTATAGTGGCCCCGAGATATTGCTTTGTGTGAGATGGTACAAGGTGGGACTTTTGGTAGTTCATCGTGAAGCCTAGTTGGTGGAGCAGCTGGATGGTGCTGTTTGTATGTTGCACACATTGGTGGTAGAACGCGGCTTTTATGAGCCAGTCGTCTAAGTAAGGGAAGACGTGAACGTGTTGACGCCTGAGGTGTGCTGCTACTACCGCTAGGCATTTGGTAAACACTCGTGGTGCGGTGGTGACCCCGAAGGGGAGAACCGTGAATTGGTAATGCTGACCGTCCACCACGAACCTGAGGTACTTCCTGTGAGAAGGGTGTATTCGAATGTGAAAGTATGCGTCTTTTAGATCCAAGGTAGTGAGAAAGTCTCCCTGACAGAGGAGCGGGAGGACCTGTTGTAGGGTGACCATGTGGAAATGGTCTGAATGTATGTATGCATTTAGAGGCCGGAGGTCCAGAATGGGCCTCAGGGTCCCGTCTTTCTTCGGTATTAGGAAATACAGAGAGTAGACCCCTAGATTTTGCTGATTGACGGGGACCTGCTCTATAGCATGTTTTTGGAGGAGGGAGAGCACCTCCTGTTTGAGCAGTGTGGAATGTTCTTGAGACATTGGACGGTGCCTTGGTGGGATATTGGGTGGGGTAGATGTTAACTCGAGACAGTACCCTGACCGAATAATTTGGGTCACCCATTTGTCCGATTTTATGGATTCCCATGCGTGGTTAAAGTTTTGTAGTCTGCCCCCGACCGGAGTGGGATGGTCTGGGGGGAGCGGAGGGAAGTCATTGTGCGGGCGGGGTGGCAGAACGGGTGGTGTTAGTTTTGCCCCTGCCCTTATTGTTGTTGCCTCTGTAACCACCCCTTTGGTTGCCCTTTGAAAAGGTATTTTGAGGAGGGGACTTGTAGGAGGTAGAGGCGCTATCGGTGGAGAAGCCTCTGCCTGTGCCACGAAAGGATGAGCGTCGAAAGGAACGTTTAGGGGCCTGTGTTTGGAGTGCCCCCATAGACTTGGCTGTGTCTGTGTCCTTTTTCATCTTTTCCAACGCTTCGTCCACCTTTGGCCCAAAGAGAGTTTGTTGGTCAAAAGGGTGATTTAGTATGGACGCCTGGACTTCAGGCTTGAACCCTGAGATCCTGAGCCAGGCATGACGACGAAGCAGGACACTGGTATTTATGGCTCTAGAAGCAGTGTCGGCTGCATCGAGGGCACACTTAATGGAGGTGTTTGTGATTAGTTTACCCTCTTGTATCAGGTAATGAGCCTTGCGCTTGTGTTTTTCGGGGAGGTGCTGCATAAGAGCCTCAAGTTCGTCGTAGTGTGCTCTGTCATAGCGCGCAAGTAGCGCTTGTGTATTCGCAATGCGCCACATGTTTGCAGCTTGGGAGGCGGTGCGTTTGCCAGACGCGTCTAAAAGTTTCGATTCCTTGTCTGGCGGTGGGGCTTCTCCTGAGGACTGGGAGTTAGTCCGCTTTCTAGCTGTGGAGACAACTAGGGAATCTAAGGGAGCAGGGCCCTTAATGTATGCAGTGTCTGTGGGTGCCGCCTTGTACTTTTTTTCTATTCTAGGGTTTAGTACCCTGGCCATGACAGGGTCTCTGAACACCTCTGCAGCATGCTTGGTGACACCTTTAAGCATGGGCAAAATAGACGTGGATTTGTCCTGAATGTCAAATGTGTCCAGTAGGAAGTCGTCTTCCACTGGTTCGCTGTGCATGTCCACCCCATGGTAGTGTGCTGCTCTCTGCACTAAGTGATGAAACCCTAAGGAGTCCTCTGGAGGAGACGGCCTGGATGTGTATAGGTCGTCCTGAGGCATATCGGGTATGTCAGGGTTGTGCTAGTCTTCCCATGGGTCTGGGGTCCCCGGTGGAGTGGGGTCCATTGGGGCGTCCGCCGGGTCATAATCCGGATCCCCGTCATCCGGATCTGGGGTCGGGGAGTGATGAGGTAAAGGTGGCGGAGACCTGGGAGGGGGAGGGGGTGGAGGAGGTGGAGGAGGCAGAGGAGGAGGTAGTGGGGAGGGCACTCTGAGGGGAGCAGTAGCAGAGTCCTTCCGTTTGGGTGGTGGAGGAGGAGCCGGAGTGTCAAGGCGTCTTTTCTTGATAATTAAAGTCAATAGCCCAGTCTTTGGATCTTTAGATAGAGTCTTTTGCAAAGGGTCTGGTGTAAACAGAGCCAGTGGCGCCGAATCATCCGCTGGCGCCGATGGTTTTGGAGCCGAGGGCTTCGATGGTTTCTGTGCGCCATGCTTTTTTGGAGCCTCCGGTTTTTTCGGCGTCGAAGGAGTTTTCGGCGCCGGAGCGTCGGTGCCGACAGATTTGTGTTTGTGTTTGGTCTGCACCGAGAGTCCAGGCTTCGGCACCGGTGGCTTCGGAGTCGAGCTGGGTATCACTTTCTTCGGTGCCGAATGGTGTTTTTCGGCACCAGACGTCGGCTGGCTCGAGCCCGAGCTGCCGTGAGACTTCTGAGGCTTCGACACCGGGCCCGAAGGTGGGGTGATAGAAGCTGTGTGCTTGGTTTTGCCCAGGCCTGCCGGCGAGGGTGTAACCTGAGTCTGTTTGGTTTTGGGCGCGGGGGTGGGAGGGGGTACAGTACTCACGACCCGCTGCGCCGGTGTTATGTCCTCCACGTCGGAGTCGTCGGCCTCGGAAGCGCTGACGACGTCGTCCTCCTGCTGGGTGTGTAGTTGCCCCGAAGCTTCGGCGTCGTCTCCGAAGATGTCCGGTGGAGCCGCGGTCGAGGAGTGCGCCATGGTGCGTCGAGCTCTTCGATCCCGGATGGTCTTTTTTGATCGAAAAGACTTACAGGCGGGGCAGTCTCTGGCCTCGTGTTCTGGAGAGAGGCAAAGGTTACACACCTGATGGAGGTCGGTGTGGGGAAATTTAGACCCACATTTTGGGCACTTTTTGAACGGAGTCCTTTCCATCGGCCGGGACTGGAGTCGAGGAGGGCCCGAAGGCCGGTGCCGATGTACGGAATGGAGAAAAGTGCCGCTTCGAGAGATGAAGACATGATGAAGAAACTCAAAGTACGAGGATTTTCCGTCGAGGCTGGAACCGTAGAAGTTCGAAGCCGGAGCACGAAGTATCACATCCGAGCCCGATGGCGGAAAAAAACAATCTGAGGATGGAGCCGAAGCCCATGCGCAGTACGGACCGAAGGAGGAGTCACCGAACTCGTGACTTCCAAAGAACAAAAACAAACTGCAAACATCCGGGCCCAACACCAGATGGCGATCTATGCTAAGTGTACAATCTGCAGCTCATATGCCTCGAACAGGCGTTTCCAAAGTGAGGATGCCCGGCCAGCCGATATGTTTTGTGTCTCTTCTCTAGGCCCTGATGACCGTGACTGTGGTGCCGCCAAGTTTTTCATTTTCTCTTTACCATATACCTGCCTGTTAGAGCTCCCTGGCTCCTTTGCTCTCCTATCCACTGCCAAGGATGGCTCCCGTCTGGTCCGTAAACGACCAACCATTGGTGACTACTAACTGGGTCACCCACTAATATAGACGGAGGGCTGGAAGGCAAATACCCTTGTCCAACTTTCCTAACCAGTACGGACATCGCTATTTTGGGAGTTCCTCCATCACACAGTAGCATCCTCGTCGTTGCCATCACTTGTTTGAAACAAGCATTTGCAATGCAGTCGGTCTCGCCTTTTGGGCCTTTGGGACCTTAAGTGTTTAGCGATGCAGTAGGACCAGCACAGGGTGTTGTGGCCGATAGGGATGCCAATTGTTGGATAGGAAAGTTGAGGAAGGGCAACCTACAGGGGCAGCAGGAAGTAGGGCACAAAGAAGCATTGCAAAGTGGTAGAGATGCAAAGAAAGACTGGAAGTGCTGAAGGGGGGGTGAGTCACAGCGCAGCATCATGCAGATGGACTGTAGTGTGCAGAGTGGCACATAGTTTTCCCATCAGGAGGGAAGGACCATGTCACACTAGGGCTGTAGGGGAGGGAACCCAGGGGGCCTGCAGGTGGTGGGGGCACGTAAATGGGTTGGAGGGGCATAACAGAGTGGTCTGGGGCACACATAGTGCCAGTCGAGTCATGGCAGGGTGACTTATAGAGTGACTGCAAATGTGAGGCTAACTGGCATGCATAGGAGCTGCTTAATGCATAGTGAGTGCAGGTCCAGTGTCAGGGCTGTGCCAAGAGGGGCTGCAAAGTGATGAGGGGCAGCAGTGGTGTAATAAGTTGTCATACAGAGGAACATAAACTGGTTATGGCACACCCACCATCATAGGTGAAAACATTTACTAACACTATGGACAGGATACTGATAAGCGTAGTATATATGCAGTGTTGCTATTTAAATGAAAGCGTTCCCTGTCTGGTCTGACCGACCACATTTTATTACAGTTTTTGAATGTTAAAGTAATCAAGAGAAAAGATGACAAATGAATTACCTTTTTTAAATACATTTAGAAGTGGGCATTCACAGAGAAGACAGCTTAGAATAGTTTAGCTAAAATTATAAATGTTTACGTCAAAACAAACCTAGTTAAAATCAATCTTGCACAGAATACAACTGTGAAACCTGTGCTGCAATTTAAAAACCTATTCAAAAGGCAACTTAAAAGCATTGTACAGCAGTGCGGCAGGAGCAACCCGCGAGGGACTACGTGCCATCCAGCTACTATGTAGACGCAGGCTTGAGGTGTGTGGAGTGCGAGCGGCGCAACTCAAGGCACAATGTGGGGATGTGACTGATGTCCCTGCATTTGAAAATTTGTGCATATGGGAGAGGTAGGCGCAGACCCATTAGCGAAAGATCATAGGAGCAAATCTCCGCTGACCTGCAGCACTCGGGTGGTGTTGAGGGCTTGTCATGAGTGCCACTTCCGGAGCCCCAGGCGGACCCAGGCACCTGGCAGCAACCTGGGCTGGCAAACAGAGGGCAACCCCGGGGTCCGGTCGATAGAGCCACTCCTGGAGCTTCAGGCAGACCCAAAAACACAGCAACACCTTTAGAGAGCAAACATGGGGCAGCGTAAGGCTCACCTCTTTGCTTCTCCACCATTGTGCTTCAGTCGTCGGAGGGGGGCGCCTACGGCACTGGGGGCTGGTCCCCTTCCACGGACTGGGGCACGCTGACATCCGAGAGAGGCAGCTGAGTCTCTCCTCACTCACGGGCATGGTTGTCTCTCTTTCTCTATTCCCTGCTCCTGCAAGTTGTCGGCGCCCGGGGGTCAGGAGAAACATCGTGGGCAAGCTTCTTGCATAAATGTTTACGTCAAGGTTCCAAAACAAACCTCATTAAAATCAGTCTTCAACAGAATACAATAGTGAAACCTCTACTGCAATTTTTAAAATCTATTCGAAAGGCAGGCAACTTACCAGCATTGTACAGCAGTGCGGCAGGAGCTACCTACAAGGGACTTACAGACCATCCAGGTACTGTGGTGATTCAGTCTTGAGGGATTGGGAGAGCAAGCGGCGCAGCTCGTGGCACAATGTGGGGATGTGACTGATGTCCCTGCTTCTGAAAATTAGTACATATAGGGGAGGTAGGGGCAGACCCTTTATCGAAAGTCGACAGTGACAAAGCTCCTCAGATCCACAGCACTCGGGCTATGCTGAGAGCTGGTCATGAAACCCACTCCTGGAGCCCCAGGCGGACCCAGGCACCTGGCAGCACCTTGGGCGGGCAAACACCATTGTGCTTCAGTCATTGTATGGGGCCGCCTACAGCACCGGGGAGCCGGTCCCGTGCCACAGGCCAGGGCAAGCCAACATCAGAGAGGGGCGGCGGCTGTCTCTCCCCACTTACAGCAGCATGGCTGCCTCTCTTTCTCCATTTCCTGCTCCGGCAAGTTGTCTGCACCCGGGGGGGGGGGGGGGGGGGGGGATTCAGGAGAGGCAGTTTTGGCGAGTCCTTTGCAGCAAGTGAGGTTCAGATCCCAGGTCAGCGTTCTCCTAAGAGAGAAACAGCGCACAGACAGACAGACCGGGGAGGGCATGTAAAGGATTGCAGGGTCAGAAAGGTACACATGAGTGCTAGTGTTGTGGCCAAAACAGTTGTTAAAGAATGAGCTACCAGTGAGAGAAATGACCTGAAGCGAAATTACCCAGGTAACAGGGCCTGTAGCCATGGGTGTGATAAACACACAAAAGGAGAGACAAATCGCATCAATTCACCATATAAAAGAAAGGCTGTTCGAAAGGCAAAGGAAGGAACCAATAAAAGATTGTGGGCATGGCCAAAGCCCAGAGAGGAATACAGCATGCCTCGCAGAGCAGTACATCCTCGCTGACTCTAGGCTTGACCTAAAAAAGGACGATGGTCTCAAAAAGGGACTTCTGAAGGGCGTACAGAAATTTGGCAAGTATATAATTTTGTAGAGCACTGCTCGCCCTAGCAGCGACAATGGTAATCTGCGCCAGCGTCCCTCTTACAGTCAGTTCGCAGTCTATCCAGATTGTTATCACAGAAGAGCTGGCAGCCCCATGTCATGGAAATACTCTGTGTCATGGTGTGGGGTCGTGCCACTTATGACGGGGCAATCACACTGGCACTGCAACCAGATGCAGTAACACTCTAATACGTCACTACTCTGGAATGTGCCACTTCGCTTATCCAATGGTTGTATCTATCACACAGGTTTGAATTTCTTTGGCTCCTCTGTTTTCATCTTTTGAAGATGAACAGAAGTTCTTCCTTGCTTAAGAGTTGAATCTAATGCAAAAGGTGATGTTAAAAACAGACACCCAATATTACTGTATTTGATATTTCACCCAGAAATAAAATGGTGGCCACAATATGATCTCTAACCTGATGCAATCATGAAGGAAAATTGATGAATAAGTAAAGTTTATACCCTTGACAGCTGAACTCTTCTGTCCACTGTAAGGAAAGGACTTGTGGGCTTCACCCAAGGGGCCATTCCTCTTATTGAAGTTCTTTATGAGGTCCAGGCTGGTCTTCAACATCCCCCGCCTCATGTCACATCACCGAACACCGAGAACTCCACTGGCTCCCAGACAAGAAAATAATCACTTTCAGCTCCCCACACACGCCTACAAAGCCCTCCCCAATGTAGGACCAGCATATCAGAACCACCGGCTTGCATTCCACGTACCCACCAGACATCTCCACTCCACTCCACGCAACTGTCACTGGCTACCGTCGCATGGATCCACAAGACCAGAACCGGAGGAAGATTCTTCTCCTACCTTGCTGCCAAGTCTTGGAACACTCTGCCTCTCCTCCTCGGGCAATTCCTGTTGCTGAACCAATTCAGGAATGATCTCTAGACCTGGCTCTTCGACTGAACTCCAGCTCCCAGACAGATCAGCAGCCTTCCCCCCTCAGTGCCTTGAGACCCTCATGGGTGAGTAGCTGCGCATTTCAAATCCCTGATTGATTGGTCCTAGTGCTGAAGAAACAATAAAGATGTGAAGTTCCTGCTTGAGGCCTGTTTTTGTGCTTTGGTGTGCGGTACACCCGCTGTCCAGTCTAAATGTCTGGACCTGCTCTTGGATGGTGGTGATAAGGTGAGCCTGTGAGACCTATTCTCACTGTCCTGAGTCAGATTGAGCTTGCTGTGTAGTATCCATGGTGGATGCTGCTGACCACCACCTAGGCCACTGCACCTTGGCAACCATTGCTGTCCAATCGGATAACCAAGGCAATCTCTTGGTAGACCTGTCTCTTTGAAGTTAGTGAGCTGAGCAACCAAGGCTAGAGGTGCTAGAGTGTCTGGAACTTGGATACGCTATATAACTGTAATGTCCAACCAGCTTAACGTGGTCTTTGTGGTCATTACACTCCTGTGGTGAAGGGTTCCGGTACTGGCTGTGCTCGCCTACAATGTTAAATCCCTGTTTTTACTGTAAGGTATGTGTCGTAATGCTTTTAGCAGTCACACATAATCAACCATGACTACTTGAATTAAGTTGTTTTGGGGAGTGTTCCCCAGGGCAGTTTCAGGTGAAGTCACAGGTTACAAACTGCGCATTGATTCAAGAGTACACAGTATGAGGTTTTACCTTTTTAGTGCATCACCACAGTATGAGGTTTTTCCTTGTTAGCGCATCACTACAGTATGAGGTTTTGCCTTGTTAGCACATCCCTACGGTATGAGGTTTTACCTTGTTAGCGCATCACCACAGTATGAGGTCTTACCTTTAGTGCATCACCACAGTATGAGGTTTTACCTACTTAGCGCATCACCGCAGTATGAGGTTTTAGCTTGTTAGCCCATCACCATGGCATGAGGTTTTACCTTGTTAGCGCATCACCATGGTATGAGATTTTACCTTGTTAGCACATCACCACGGCATGAGGTTTTACCTTGTTAGGGCATCACTGCGGTATGAGGTTTTACCTTAGCGTATCACCGCGGTATGAGGCGTTACATTGTCAGCGCATCACCACAGCTTGAGGTTTTACCTTGTTAGCGCATCATCATGGTATGAGGCTTTACTTTGTTAGTGCATCACCAGGGCATGAGGTTTTACCTTGTTAGTGCATCACTACGACATGAGGCTTTACCTTGTTAGCTCATCACTACAGTATGAAGTTTTACCTTTTTGGCTCATTACTACAGTATGAGGTTTTACCTTTTAGCACATCACTACAGGATGAGGTTTTACCTTGTTAGCACAACACTACAGTATGGGATTTTACCATGTTATCGCATCACTACGTCATGAGGCTTTACCTTGTTAGCACATCACTACAGTATGAGCATTTATCTTGTTTGCGCATCACTACGGCATGAAGGTTTACCTTGTTAGCACATCACTACGACATGAGGCTTTACCTTGTTAGCACATCACTACGGCATGAGGGTTTACCTTGTTAGCACATCACTACGGTATGAGGTTTTACTTGTTAGTGCATCACTACAGCATGAGGTTTTACCTTGTTAGCAGCACTACAGCATGAGGTTTTACCTTGTTAGCGCATCACTGCGGCATGCGGGTTTACCTTGTTAGCGCATCACTACAGTATGAGGTTTTACCTTGTTAGCTCATCACTACAGTATGAGGTTTTACCTTGTTAGCACATCACTACAGTATGGGGTTTTACCTTGTTAGCGCATCACTACGGCATGAGGTTTTACCTTGCTAGCTAATCACTACAGCATGAGGTTTTACCTTGTTAGCGCATCACTATAGTATGAGGTTTTACCTTGTTAGCACATCACCGCGGCATGATGTTTTACCTTGTTAGCGTATCACCGCGGTATGAGGTTTTACTTTGTTAGCACATCACTACAGTATGAGGTTTTACCTTGTTAGCACATCACCGTGGCATGAGGTTTTACCTTGTTAGCGCATCACTATAGTATGAGGTTTTACCTTGTTAGCACATCACCGCAGTATGAGGTTTTACCTTGTTAGCGCATCACCCCGGTATGAGGTTTTACCTAGTTAGCACATCACTACAGTATGAGGTTTTACCTTGTTAGCACATCACCACGGCATGAGGTTTTACCTTGTTAGCGCATCACCGCAGTATGAGGTTTTACCTTGTTAGCGCATCACCGTGGTATGAGGTTTTACCTTGTTAGCGCATCACCGCAGCATGAGGCGTTACGTTGTTAGCGCATCACCACAGCATGAGGCTTTACCTTGTTAGCACATCATCACAGCATGAGGCTTTACCTTGTTAGCGCATCACTACGACATGAGGCTTTACCTTGTTAGCACATCACTACAGTATGAGGTTTTACCTTTTAGCACATCACTACAGTATGAGGTTTTACCTTGTTAGCACATCACTACAGTATGGGGTTTTACCTTGTTAGCGCATCACTACGGCATGAGGTTTTACCTTGCTAGCTCATCACTACAGCATGAGGTTTTACCTTGTTAGCGCATCACTATAGTATGAGGTTTTACCTTGTTAGCACATCACCGCGGCATGATGTTTTACCTTGTTAGCGCATCACCGCGGTATGAGGTTTTACTTTGTTAGCACATCACTACAGTATGAGGTTTTACCTTGTTAGCACATCACCGTGGCATGAGGTTTTACCTTGTTAGCGCATCACTGTGGTATGAGGTTTTACCTTGTTAGCGCATCACTGCGGTATGAGGTTTTACCTTGTTAGTGCATCACAACAGCATGGGGCTTCACCTTGTTAGCACATCATCACAGCATGAGGCTTTACTTTGTTAGCGCATCACCACGGCATGAGGCTTTACTTTGTTAGTGCATCACCACAGCATGAGGCATTACATTGTTAGCGCATCACCGCGGTATGAGATTTTACCTTGTTAGCAAATCACCACGGCATGAGGCTTTACCTTGTTAGCACATCACTACAGTATGAAGTTTTACCTTGTTAGCTCATCACTACAGTATGAGGTTTTACCTTTTAGCACATCACTACAGTATGGGGTTTTACCTTGTTAGCGCATCACTACGGCATGAGGCTTTACCTTGTTAGCACATCACTACAGTATGAGGTTTTACCTTGTTTGCGCATCACTACGGCATGAGGTTTTACCTTGTTAGCGCATCACTATAGTATGAGTTTTTACCTTGTCAGCACATAACCGCGGTATGAGGTTTTACCTTGTTAGCGCATCACCGCGGTATGAGGTTTTACCTTGTTAGCGCATCACTGTGGTATGAGGTTTTACCTTGTTAGCGCATCACTGCGGTATGAGGTTTTACCTTGTTAGCGCTTCACCGCAGCATGAGGTTTTACCTTGTTAGCGCATCACCGCAGTGTGAGGCGTTACATTGTTAGTGCATCCCCACAGCATGAGGTTTTACCTTGTTAGTGCATCACAACAGCATGAGGCGTTACATTGTTAGCGCATCACCACAGCATGAGGTTTTACCTTGTTAGTGCATCACAACAGCATGAGGTGTTACATTGTTAGCGCATCACCACAGCATGAGGCTTTACCTTGTTAGCACATCATCACAGCATGAGGCTTTACTTTGTTAGCGCATCACCACGGCATGAGGCTTTACCTTGTTAGCACATCATCACAGCATGAGGCTTTACTTTGTGAGTGCATCATCACAGCATGAGGCTTTACTTTGTTAGTGCATCACCATGGCATGAGGCTTTACTTTGTTAGTGCATCACCACGGCATGAGGTTTTACCCTGTTAGTGCATCACTACGACATGAGGCTTTACCTTGTTAGCACATCACTACAGTATGAAGTTTTACCTTGTTAGCTCATCAGTACAGTATGAGGTTTTACCTTTTAGCACATCGCTACAGCATGAGGCTTTACTTTGTTAGCGCATCACCGCGGAATGAGGTTTTACCTTGTTAGCACATCACCATGGCATGAAGCTTTACTTTGTTAGCGCATCACCACGGCATGAGGTTTTACCTTGTTAGCGCATCACCACAGTATGAGGTCTTACCTTTAGTGCATCACCACACTATGAGGTTTTACCTAGTTAGCGCATCACCGCAGTATGAGGTTTTAGCTTGTTAGCCCATCACCATGGCATGAGGTTTTACCTTGTTAGCGCATCACCATGGTATGAGATTTTACCTTGTTAGCACATCACCACAGCATGAGGTTTTACCTTGTTAGCGCATCATCGCGGTATGAGGATTTACCTTGTTAGCGCATCATCGCGGTATGAGGATTTACCTTGTTAGCGCATCACTGCGGTATGAGGTTTTACCTTAGCGTAGCATCGCGGTATGAGGTTTTACCTTGTTAGCGCACCGCGGTATGAGGTTTTACCTTGTTAGCGCATCACCGCAGTATGAGGCGTTACATTGTTAGCGCATCACCACAGCTTGAGGTTTTACCTTGTTAGCGCATCATCACAGCATGAGGCTTTACTTTGTTAGCCCATCACCACGGCATGAGGCTTTACTTTGTTAGCGCATCACCACGGCATGAGGTTTTACCTTGTTAGCTCATCACTACAGTATGAAGTTTTACCTTGTTAGCTCATCACTACAGTATGAGGTTTTACCTTTTAGCACATCACTACAGGATGAGGTTTTACCTTGTTAGCACATCACTACAGTATGGGGTTTTACCTTGTTAGCGCATCACTACGTCATGAGGCTTTACCTTGTTAGCACATCACTACAGTATGAGGATTTATCTTGTTTGCGCATCACTACGGCATGAAGGTTTACCTTGTTAGCACATCACTACAGTATGAGGTTTTACCTTTTAGCACATCACTACAGGATGAGGTTTTACCTTGTTAGCGCATCATTACGGCATGAGGGTTTACCTTGTTAGCACATCACTACGGCATGAGGGTTTACCTTGTTAGCACATCACTACGGTATGAGGTTTTACTTGTTAGTGCATCACTACAGCATGAGGTTTTACCTTGTTAGCATCACTACAGCATGAGGTTTTACCTTGTTAGCGCATCACTGCGGCATGAGGGTTTACCTTGTTAGCGCATCACTACAGTATGAGGTTTTACCTTGTTAGCTCATCACTACAGTATGAGGTTTTACCTAGTTAGCGCATCACTACGGCATGAGGTTTTACCTTGTTAGCGCATGAGGTTTTACCTTGTTAGCACATCACTACAGTATGAGGTTTTACCTTGTTAGCACATCACTGCGGCATGAGGTTTTACCTTGTTAGCGCATCACCGCAGTATGAGGTTTTACCTTGTTAGCACATCACTAGAGTATGAGGTTTTACCTTGTTAGCGCATCACCGCGGTATGAGGTTTTACCTTGTTAGCGCATCACCGCAGCATGAGGCGTTACATTGTTAGCTCATCACCACAGCATGAGGCTTTACCTTGTTAGCGCATTTAGCACATCGCTACAGTATGAGGTTTTACCTTGTTAGCACATCACTACAGTATGAGGTTTTACCTTTTAGAACATCACTACAGTATGAGGTTTTACCTTGTTAGCACATCACTACAGTATGAGGTTTTACCTTGTTTGCGCATCACTACGGCATGAGGTTTTACCTTGCTAGCTCATCACTACAGCATGAGGTTGTACCTTGTTAGCGCATCACTATAGTATGAGGTTTTACCTTATTAGCACATCACCGCGGCATGATGTTTTACCTTGTTAGCGCATCACCGCGGTATGAGGTATTACCTTGTTAGCACATCACTACAGTATGAGGTTTTACCTTGTTAGCACATCACCGTGGCATGAGGTTTTACCTTGTTAGCGCATCACTGTGGTATGAGGTTTTACCTTGTTAGCGCATCACTGCGGTATGAGGTTTTACCTTGTTAGCACTTCACCGCAGCATGAGGTTTTACCTTGATAGCGCATCACCGCAGCATGAGGCGTTACATTGTTAGCGCATCACCACAGCATGAGGTTTTGCCTTGTTAGTGCATCACAACAGCATGAAGCGTTACATTGTTAGCGCATCACCATAGCATGGGGCTTCACCTTGTTAGCACATCATCACAGCATGAGGCTTTACTTTTTTAGCGCATCACCACGGCATGAGGCTTTACTTTGTTAGTGCATCACCACAGCATGAGGCATTACATTGTTAGCGCAGCACCACAGCATGAGGTTTTACCTTGTTAGCACATCACCACGGCATGAGGCTTTACTTTGTTAGCGCATCATCACGGCATGAGGTTTTACCTTGTTAGCACATCACTACAGTATGAAGTTTTACCTTGTTAGCTCATCACTACAGTATGAGGTTTTACCTTGTTAGCACATCACTACAGTATGGGGTTTTACCTTGTTAGCGCATCACTACGGCATGAGGATTTACCTTGTTAGCACATCACTACAGTATGAGGCTTTACCTTGTTTGCGCATCACTACGGCATGAGGTTTTACCTTGCTAGCTCATCACTACAGCATGAGGTTTTACCTTGTTAGCACATCACCGCGGCATGATGTTTTACCTTGTTAGCGCATCACCGCGGTATGAGGTTTTACCTTGTTAGCACATCACTACAGTATGAGGTTTTACCTTGTTAGCACATCACCGTGGCATGAGGTTTTACCTTGTTAGCGCATCACTGTGGTATGAGGTTTTACCTTGTTAGCGCATCACTGCGTTATGAGGTTTTACCTTGTTAGCGCTTCACCGCAGCATGAGGTTTTAGCATCACCGCAGCATGAGGCGTTATATTGTTAGCGCATCACCACAGCATGAGGTTTTACCTTGTTAGTGCATCACAACAGCATGAGGCGTTACATTCCATCACCACAGCATGGGGCTTCACCTTGTTAGCACATCATCATAGCATGAGGCTTTACTATGTTAGCGCATCACCACGGCATGAGGCTTTACTTTGTTAGTGCATCACCACAGCATGAGGCATTACATTGTTAGCGCAGCACCACAGCATGAGGGTTTACCTTGTTAGCACATCATCACAGCATGAGGCTTTACTTTGTTAGCGCATCACCGCGGTATGAGGTTTTACCTTGTTAGCACATCACCATGGCATGAGGCTGTACTTTGTTAGCGCATCATCACGGCATGAGGTTTTACCTTGTTAGCGCATCACTACGACATGAGGCTTTACCTTGTTAGCACATCACTACAGTATGAAGTTTTACCTTGTTGGCTCATCACTACAGTATGAGGTTTTACCTTTTAGCACATCACTACAGTATGAGGTTTTACCTTGTTAGCACATCACTACAGTATGGGGTTTTACCTTGTTAGCGCATCACTACGGCATGAGGCTTTACCTTGTTAGCACATCACTACAGTATGAGGTTTTACCTTGTTTGCGCATCACTATAGTATGAGGTTTTACCTTGTTAGCACATCACCACGGTATGAGGTTTTACCTTGTTAGCGCATCACCGCGGTATGAGGTTTTACCTTGTTAGCGCATCACTACAGTATGAGGTTTTACCTTGTTAGCACATCACCGCGGCATGAGGTTTTACCTTGTTAGCGCATCACTGTGGTATGAGGTTTTACCTTGTTAGCGCATCACTGCGGTATGAGGTTTTACCTTGTTAGCGCTTCACCGCAGCATGAGGTTTTACCTTGTTAGCGCATCACCGCAGCATGAGGCGTTACATTGTTAGTGCATCACCACAGCATGAGGTTTTACCTTGTTAGTGCATCACCACAGCATGAGGCTTTACCTTGTAAGCACATCATCACAGCATGAGGCTTTACTTTGTTAGCGCATCACCATGGTATGAGGCTTTACTTTGTTAGTGCATCACCACAGCATGAGGTTTTACCCTGTTAGTGCATCACTACGACATGAGGCTTTACCTTGTTAGCACATCACTACAGTATGAAGTTTTACCTTGTTAGCTCATCAGTACAGTATGAGGTTTTACCTTCTAGCACATCACTACAGCATGAGGCTTTACTTTGTTAGTGCATCACCGCGGAATGAGGTTTTACCTTGTTAGCACATCACCACGGCATGAAGCTTTACTTTGTTAGCGCATCACCATGGCATGAGGTTTTACCTTGTTAGCGCATCACTACGACATGAGGCTTTACCTTGTTAGCACATCACTACAGTATGAAGTTTTACCTTGTTAGCTCATCACTACAGTATGAGGTTTTACCTTTTAGCACATCACTACAGTATGAGGTTTTACCTTGTTAGCACATCACTACAGAATGGGGTTTTACCTTGTTAGCGCATCACTACGGCATGAGGCTTTTAGCCAGTTTTGCACATTGCGCTGTTTGCACTATTAGGCACTTTAATTAAAAACGGTTTTACCTTCCTGTTTGTCGCCTGGCTGTATGTAAAGTCACATCTGTTAGTCTTTTTTTTCCTGCTGATTGTTTCTGACGCTCGACCCAAGCGGACCTGGCAGTTAGGCGGGTCCGCATTGCACCTGGGTTGACACGTCAGTTGGTGGGCGTGTTTGATGAGTAAAAAACGGGCGCTGGGACGTCCGTGCAGGGCCTAAATTCACTTTCCCCTCAAGGCTTATGAGCCATTTGGAATCCCGAATGGATCCTCATCCTTTTATCCTCCTGGGTGACTTTAATTACCACTTGGAACTTAGCAATCAAATAGAGGTAGCTTTACTACTGGAAAATCTAACAGCTTTAGGCTTTAACCAAGTGGTCAAGGGTCCGACTCACACAATGGGCCACACCTTAGATGGTATCTTTACGAGTAATATGGATCTGGAAATTGTGAACATCACAGCTCTCCCCTGGTCTGATCACAGCGTAGTGGATTTTAATATTAGAGCAAGAACAGTAGTAGCGTCTGTTAAAGTGCTTGGTACAAGTAGGACTAAGCCATCTGCCCCCTGGTACAATGGGGAGCTTAAGGTCTTGAAGAGTACATGTGGAAGGGCTGAGAGCCTTTGGAGAGTTGACTACAGTATTGACGGAAAGGCCAGATATATAATCATGCCCTATCGGCTTATAGAGAGGCAATCCTATCAGCTAAAAGGGCATTTTATGAGACTAAGATTAAGGGCGCAGGGAATTCAGCCAAGGAGCTTTTCAAAACAATTACGGCCCTTTCCAAGCCCCTTTCGGACAATACTTTTCGGCCAAACTTGGAAATGTGCCAGAAACTCGCCCGGTTTTTTCAAGATAAGGTGCAGATAATTTATAGGGATCTCCTTAATCTGCACCCTAGTCCAGATAGTCACAGCCAGTTATTGACAATTGGTGGGGAGGGCAGTCCTGGCCTTAGCACTTTTTTCCTCTCATTACAAGAGAGGAAACTGGTAGATTGATTACTCTTACGAAATCAGGCTCACCTAAGGATCTCTGCCCCCCCGTTGTTATGCACCTTGCGGCAGACCTTATTGCCGGAGAGCTATGTGCTCTAATCAATCAGGTAATAGAGTCTGGCATTTATCCTATAAGCTGGAAGAGTGCAACCATCAGACCGCTATTAAAGAAGCCCTCATTGGACCCTCTTACACTGAAGAACTATCGCCCAATTGCCGCTCTGCCTTTTGCAGCCAAAATTATGGAAAGGGAGCTAAATCGATCCCTGACTGAATATCTTAGTGCCAATAATCTACTTGATTCGAGCCAACATGGTTTTCGGACACAGCATTCCACTGAGTCACCCCTTCTGGTGGCAGCAGAGGAGATTCGCAGCATTGTGGACAAGGGAGGCAAGGCAGTCCTAGTGATGCTAGATTTATCAGCTGCCTTCTTCACCGTAAATCATACGATGTTGACTCAGAGGCTTCAGGAGGTCGGCATTCGGGGGACTGCACTGTCCCTTCTCTCTTCTTTTCTGGAAGGGAGGGAGCAAAATTTACTTTGGGACGGGCTATAGTCAGACAGTTTTCAGCTGCCGTGTGGTGTACCACAGGGCTCAGCACTGTCACCCACGCTGTTCAATATCTATGTGACTCCCTTGGCGAAGCATATCAGGAAGCATGGGTTCCAGATAGTCTCCTACGCCGATGACTCTCAGCTCATAATTTCCGCGGTTAAACAATCTACTGACTTGGCCTTTAAATTCCATAGCTGCCGTTCGGATATTATGAGTTGGATGCAGGAAAGCTTCCTGAAGATTAATACTGAGAAAACCGAGATCATGGAGTTTGGTCATGGAAGTCCCCTGTGGAACAGATCTTGGTGGGCGGCAGGGGCTGGGGAGTGTCCCTGCCCCGTGCCCAAAGTGAGAAATTTGGGCGTGTTGTTAGACAATCAGCTGAATTTTTCAGCTTATGTCAACAGCCTTGCATCATCCTGCTCCTTACTTATAAGGACGTTGCGTAAGATTTTTCCTTTCATCAGCGCTGAAATGCGTAAAGCGGTGCTAGTGGGACTGGTCTTATCCAGACTAGACTACTGCAACGCTCTACTGCTAGGGATAAACAAGACACAGTTAGGAAGGTTGAAGACTCTCCAAAACGCGGCGGCGAGGTTATTATTGGACGTCCCAAGAGATCAATCGATCTCAGGGGGAATTACTGCATTACATTGGCTCCCTGTCCATTTGCGCATAGATTTTAAAGCTATTTTCCTGGTACACAAAGCTGTCTTCAGAGGTGGTGCTAGGGACGTTCAGAAGCTGTTTATTCCTTATTCCGCCGGCCGTGTGCTAAGATCTAGCACTCAGAGCCTCATCAAGATTAACCGGATTAGGAAAGCTAGATGGGGCGGCAGAGCTTTTTCTGTCCGTGCCGCCGGACTCTGGAATAGGCTTCCCCATTCCTTAAAATCTATACATAACCATCAAACTTTCAGAAAAATGTTAAAAACACGGCTCTTTCAAGAGGCTTGCATTTGAGGATTTCGGCCCCCTTTTGTGTTGTATGAGCGCCAAGCCGCTTCGGCATTCGCTGCGCTATATAAATGCGTATCCTATCCTATCCTACCTTGTTAGCACATCACTACAGTATGAGGTTTTACCTTGTTCGCTCATCACTACAGCATGAGGTGTTACCTTGTTAGCGCATCACTATAGTATGAGGTTTTACCTTGTTAGCACATCACCGCGGCATGAGGGTTTACCTTGTTAGCGCATCACTACGGCATTAGGGTTTACCTTGTTAGCGCATCTCCGCGGTATGAGGTTTTACCTTGTTAGCACATCACTGCGGTATGAGGTTTTACCTTGTTAGCGCTTCACCGCTGCATGAGGTTTTACCTTGTTAGCGGATCACCGCAGCATGAGGCGTTACATTGTTAGCGCATCCCCACAGCATGAGGTTTTACCTTGTTTGTGCATCACAACAGCATGAGGCGTTACATTGTTACCGCATCACCACAGCATGAGGTTTTACCTTGTTAGTGCTTCACAACAGCATGAGGTGTTACATTGTTAGCGCATCACCACAGCATGAGGCTTTACCTTGTTAGCACATCATCACAGCATGAGGCTTTACTTTGTTAGCGCATCACCACGGCATGAGGCTTTACCTTGTTAGCACATCATCACAGCATGAGGCTTTACTTTGTTAGCGCATCACCATGGCATGAGGCTTTACTTTGTGAGTGCATTATCACAGCATGAGGCTTTACTTTGTTAGTGCATCACCATGGCATGAGGCTTTACTTTGTTAGTGCATCACCACGGCATGAGGTTTTACCCTGTTAGTGCATCACTACGACATGAGGCTTTACCTTGTTAGCTCATCACTACAGTATGAGGTTTTACCTTGTTAGCACATCACTGCAGTATGAGGTTTTACCTTGTTAGCACATCACCGCAGCATGAGGTTTTACCTTGTTAGTGCAACACTGCGGCATGAGGGTTTACCTTGTTAGCGCATCGCTATGGCATGAGGTTTTACCTTGTTAGCACATCACTTCGGAATGAGGTTTTACCTTGTTAGCGCATTACTACAGTATGAGGTTTTACCTTGTTAGCGCATCACTGCAGTATGAGGGTTTACCTTGTTAGCACATCACTGCAGTATGAGGTTTTACCTTGTTAGCGCATCACTGCGGCATGAGGGTTTACCTTGTTAGCACATCACTGCATTATGAGGTTTTACCTTGTTAGCTTTCACCACAGTATGAGGTTTTACCTTTACTGCATCACCACAGTATGAGGTTTTACCTAGTTAGCGCATCACCGCAGTATGAGATTTTAGCTTGTTAGCGCATCATCGCGGTATGAGGTTTACCTTGTTAGCACATCATCGCGGTATGAGGTTTTACCTTGTTAGCACATCATCACGGTATGAGGTTTTACCTTGTTAGCACATCACCGCGGTATGAGGTTTTACCTTGTTAGCGCATCACCGCGGTATGAGGTTTTACCTTGTTAGCGCATCACTGCGGCATGAGGGTTTACCTTGTTAGCAAATCACTGCAGTATAAGGGTTTACCTTGTTAGCACATCCCTACGGCATGAGGCTTTACCTTGTTAGCGCATCACTACGGCATGAGGCTTTACCTTGTTAGCGCATCACTACGGCATGAGGCTTTACCTTGTTAGCGCATCACTGCGGCATGAGGCTTAACCTTGTTAGCGCATCACTACAGTATGAGGTTTTACCTTGCTTGCGCATCACTGCGGCATGAGGGTTTACCTTGTTAGCGCATCACTACAGCATGAGGTTTTACCTTGTTAGCTCATCACTACGGCATGAGGTTTTACCTTATTAGTGCATCACTACGGCATGAGGTTTTATCTTGTTCGCTCATCACTACGGCATGAGGTTTTACCTTGTTAGCGCATCACTACGGCATGAGAGTTTACCTTGTTAGCGCATCACTACGGTATGAGGTTTTACCTTGTTAGTGCATCACTACGGCATGAGGTTTTACCCTGTTAGCATCACTACAGCATGAGGTTTTACCTTGTTAGCGCATCACTACAAAGCCTTTGTGGCTTTCTGCAAATGTGGAACACCCATGAGTTCAAGAAAATGGAAATGTATATGATATTCTTTTAAGTTACCTTATATAGTGCTACATACCAGAGGTGGCCTCGGCTTCTAAAAAGCTTTAGCAGTGCTCGAACACATATTTTGGAAAGTTAATCCTGTACGCCTCCATTCCACACAACTTTATTTTTAACTTCTTAGGAACACTTTTCTTTTACTAAATGATACCAATCCTTCGTTTCACTTGGAAATAACTGCCCTACAAAGGCTGTCCCCTTCCTTTGTGAAGCTGTGAGACGTGACACCACAAAGCTCCCACGACGCGTTAGAATATGTGAAAGCTTCTATTGAGGTGCGCCTGCAGCCTTAGGTGGAGAGGTGCGCCTGCAGCCTGAGGTGGAGGGGTGCGCCTGCAGCCTGAGGTGGAGAGGTGCACCTGCAGCCTGAGGTGGAGGAGTGCGCCAACAGCCTGAGGTGGAGGAGTGCGCCAACAGCCTGAGGGGAAGAGGTGCGCCAGCAGCCTGAGGTGGAGAGGTGCGCCAGCAGCCTGAGGTGGAGAGGTGCGCCAACAGCCTGAGGTGGAGAGGTGCACCAGCAGCCTGAGGTGCGCCAACAGCCTAAGGTGGAGAGGTGCGCCAACAGCCTAAGGTGGAGAGGTGCGCCAACAGCCTAAGGTGGAGAGGTGCGCCTGCAGCCTGAGGTGGAGAGGTGCGCCTGCAGCCTGAGGTGGAGAGGTGCGCCAGCAGCCTGAGGGGGATGTACGCCAACAGCCTGAGGGGGAGAGGTGCGCCGGCAGCCTCTGGTGGAGGAGTGCGCCAACAGCCTGAGGGGGGAGAGGTGCACCAGCAGCCTGAGGGGGCAGCCTGAAGGGGAAGAGGTGCGCCAGCAGCCTGAGGTGGAGAGGTGCGCCAACAGCCTGAGGTGGAGAGGTGCGCCAACAGCCTGAGGTGGAGGGGTGCGCCAACAGCCTGAGGGGGAGAGGTGCGCCAGCAGCCTGAGGGGGAGAGGTGCACCGGCAGCCTGAGGGGGAGAGGTGCACCGGCAGCCTGAGGGGGAGAGGTGCGCCGGCAGCCTGAGGGGGAGAGGTGCGCCGGCAGCCTGAGGGGGAGAGGTGCGCCGGCAGCCTGAGGGGGAGAGGTGCGCCAGCAGCCTGAGGGGGAGAGGTGCGCCAGCAGCCTGAGGGGGAGAGGTGCGCCAACAGCCTGAGGGGGAGAGGTGCGCCAACAGACTTTGGTGGAGAGGTGCGCCAACAGCCTGAGGGGGAGAGGGGCGCCAGCAGCCTGAGGGGGAGAGGGGCGCCAGCAGCCTGAGGCGGAGAGGGGCGCCAGCAGCCTGAGGCGGAGAGGGGCGCCAGCAGCCTGAGGCGGAGAGGGGCGCCAGCAGCCTGAGGCGGAGAGGAGCACCAGCAGCCTGAGGTGGAGAGGTGGAGTGCGCCAGCAGCCTGAGGCGGAGAGGGGCGCCAGCAGCCTGAGGCGGAGAGGGGCGCCAGCAGCCTGAGGCGGAGAGGAGCACCAGCAGCCTGAGGCGGAGAGGTGCGCCAGCAGCCTGAGGTGGAGAGGTGCGCCAGCAGCCTGAGGTGGAGAGGTGCGCCAGCAGCCTGAGGTGGAGAGGTGCGCCAGCAGCCTGAGGTGGAGAGGTGCGCCAGCAGCCTGAGGTGGAGAGGTGCGCCAGCAGCCTGAGGTGGAGAGGTGCGCCAGCAGCCTGAGGTGGAGAGGTGCGCCTGAGGTGGAGAGGTGCGCCGGCAGCCTGAGGTGGAGAGGGGCACCAACAGCCTGAGGTGGAGAGGTGCACCAACAGCCTGAGGTGGAGAGGTGCGCCTGCAGACTGAGGTGGAGAGGTGCGCCTGCAGACTGAGGTGGAGAGGTGCGCCTGCAGACTGAGGTGGAGAGGTGCGCCTGCAGACTGCGGTGGAGATGTGCGCCAGCAGCCTGCGGTGAAGAGGTGCGCCCACAGCCTGAGGTGGAGAGGTGCGCCAGCAGTCTATGGGGGAGAGGTGCGCCAGCAGCCTGAGGTGAGGAGGTGCGCCAACAGCGTGCGGTGGAGAGGTGCGCCCACAGCCTGATGTGGAGAGGTGCGTCAGCAGCCTGTGGGGGAGAGGGGCGCCAGCAGCCTGAGGTGAGGAGGTGCGTCAACAGCCTCAGGTGGTGGCATGCACCAGCAGCCTCAGGTGGCGAGGTATGCCATTCAGCCTCAGGTGGTGGAGTGCGCCAGCAGCGGAGACTTTATAGAACGTTGATAATTTCTGCCTCCTGATTGGCTAAGAGCTAGTCTTTGCCTTCTGGTACCTGAACTCACTTTGTCAATTGAAGCCTTTTTGAGGAACTCGAGGTTCAGATTTGCCTGCACCGTTTTGATGCAAGCTCTAGAGTTTTGACAATTTGTGTTTCTCAATAGTTCCTGCCTTTTTACGACCTGCAGCCCTTAACGGATCACATCCTGCTTCTAATACATCAATGCACTTTTGCTGGGTCTAACTGAAAGTATGGTTTAAAGGCGCGAGGGAATAGTTTAATTGTCCGCTTCTTTAGCAAATTGGACATTGTGTCATCTTTGCATTGGGTCTCTTCTGGTTTGCATCTGGCTGGTATGCACAGAGCCTGCTGGGCTTGGCTTCCATTCAGATCCTGTTTGTTATTTAGCTCATTTCGCTCTGGCAGTATGTAGAAGCTAGTGGTACTAACAGCATGGCTGTCTCATGGGTAGATGCAAATGATAACCTCGACCTTAAGGTGTGCTCTGTCTGCATGCCTATCAACCACGCAGAACGCCCGAAAAGAGGCTTGCTTAGTTTCGTATTTGCTTCAGTTTGCACTGTTTTCAGGAAGGACTGTTACATGGCAGGGTCCCTGGACACCTTCAAAAGGAGATAAGTGTATTTTCTACTAGGTAAAGGCTTTATTAGACATTCAGCCAGGTATTAATTCAAAGTACGGACATGGTTTGTGAGCAGACTTCCAAACTGCCTCCAAATGTATTACCAGTGTAGCATATGTGGGGGTTGCTAATGTTGGTCGATACAAAGACAATCTCTGTTGTTTGCTCTCAAGCCCTTTATTTGCAGAACCTTTCACTTTTACTTTTTAGATATAGGGTGATGTATACAGGAATTCACTTTCTGTGCGCATCCCACATCTGAATATTATTTACTATAGTAATAATGACAACATACCACGACAACGAGTAGAAATAGAGTAGAAATTAACCCAGTAGATCAACTCATCGAAAGACCAAAATCACAATCTCCTTTTGAATACTTTGTCGAGAACCCTTACATTTCCAAAGTACATCACACGGGGTGGCCAGTTTCCCCACAAGGTAGTCACTCCAATCTCTTAAAATCCATGTAAGCAACTGTTACTATTGTTAATTTGCAGAGAAATATACATTGACCAAGAGATATACTGGTTTTATTTCTTCTAGTCCCAGAGGAGAACATTGCAACCATGAAGCACGGGGCGCAGGTTGTGAAGGGAGAGCTGAAGTCTGCCCTGCTCGATGGGGACACGCAGAATTACGACTTGGACCATGGCTTCTCCAGGCACCCCATTGATGACGACTGCCGCTCGGGCATTGAAGTAAAACTCGGTCAGCCCTCGATAATCAACCACATACGACTGCTCCTCTGGGATCGAGATAGTCGGTAGGTAGCAGCTCTCCCCAGCTCCTGAATGTTTCCAGAAGGTACTCATGAAGCTCTGTGGTTCTTTAGTAGTTTCTTCAGAAGTTGCAAAAAAAGAATAGAAATGTTAGGAAACCGTTATTGAATATCCAGGTCAACATAGTCATTAAGTTATTTCTGCCCATTTTTTCAGGGAACCTCAACACCTTCATCTACCATTATGTTTTTGGAACATGAAACTATTATATGCCATGCTTGAAAATTGAGTAGTTGCATTTTTAGGGGTTGAATTGGATCCATATATAACATTTTTAGAAGTAGTGACATTCATGAAAGTCACTTATAAGTCCGAGCTACCACCACAACGGTAATGCCCAGATTGAATAGCAGAATCTCTTATCCGTAGGACTGGGCGAGTGGGAACCAACCTATCTCTCAGGTTGGATGCTCTCCTAAACGCAAATCTAGGGGGCAGCATGCTAAATTCACTCGTATTCAACAGTGACCAATGTTGTCTGATGGTTATTCGAATTCTAGTCAACAACGGGTCAAAGGTCGTGACTACTGGCAAGCAATCATCTTTCTGTCTCCCATTTCTTTCCAATAATGCATCACGAGGAGTGTTGAGTGCCCTCTTACTAGCTCTTTTTACCACCTTTGTTGGATAGGCCCTTTGTTCAAGTCTAGTAACCAGGTCCTCAGATTGCTCCATGTACACATCCGTTGACGTGCAGTTCCTGCGGTATCGCATAAACTGTCCCACGGGAAGATTGTCCCGTAGTGCCCTTGGATGAACGGAGCGGTAATGTAATAATGAGTTCCTGTCAGATGGTTTCTGGTGGACAGTTGTGCAAAGTTTGTCTGCTGCAGAGATGTCCAGATCTAAATACACAGCAGCCTGCTTGTTGATTGCCCAAGTAAACTCCAGACACCTATCCAGTTCATTGAGCCATTTCAAAAATTCCAATAGTCTCACCTCTGGCCCAGTCCAAATACAATTCATATCATCAATAAACATCTTCCAGGGGGAGATATTCCTCTGGAAGGGGTTAGAGGTATGATAGATGTAATTCTCCTCGAACTGGCCAACATAAATACAGGCCAGACTAGGCACAAAAGTTGCCCCCCTCGATGTTCCGGACACTTGTAAAAACAGTTGGTTCTTATAACCAAAGTAATTTCTGGTAAGGGCCAGCTCCACATACTGTAACACAAAAGATTGTGGTGTGTCATAAAACCAATCTCGAGCCCCAAGAGCACCCGCTGCTGCCACCAGCATGGCATCTTGGGGTATGCTGGTCTATAGAGATTCAATGTCTATAGTCACCAAGAACTGGTGTTCAGGGTCAAACTCCACTTTACCAAGGATGTTTAAAATGTCAGTTGTATCCTGGACATATGAGGGTTGAGTTACAACAGACTCTCTAAAAAAAAAAAAAAGTCTGCAAACTGGAACAAAGGCTCAAGAATTGATTGAATCCCCGATACTATCGGGTGACCGGGCGGGGGGCGTTGTGCCTTTATAAATTTTCAGCATTAAATAAAATGCCGGTTTTCTAGGCTTAGGATTCACCAGGAACTCGGCTTCCTTATAGGTGATCCACTTTTTCTCTTTAGCGTTTGTTACCATGGTCTTAATAAGGTTTTGGAGTTCCCGTGCGGAAAGTGAAAACTGCTCTCATTGGTTAGAGCACTATTCCTTACATAATGTGCTCGCTGGCAGGGTAAATGTGCATGATTATCCGTATTCTCTGCTAGGGCACGGCAACTTTTGGGGGATGGCTGTACTGTTGGGTTTGCATAATGCTTTGTCCGTCTGCATCACGGACTCTCTTTTGGTACTAACACTGTCAGGAACTGCCAGAATTGCTCACTTATTTGTTTTGTTTCTTTATTTCCTCCTTTGTTTTTTTTTTTTTTTTTTAAAAAACCTTTATTCGTGCATCTTAAAAGAACAAATACGGGCCTACAACCGTCAGGCCGGCCACGATACAGTAAAGCACTGATACCCACATTACAGCCCCCGTGCATCAACGGTCAGGATTAACAACAGGTTATGAGTCACATACTGGAGATATCTTTGAAACCCGGGGAAGGAGAGGTGAAGGTTAATTTTAAGTTTTTTGATAATTTTATCAGAGAAAAAAGTCAATGAAGGATAAGAGCAAAGTAGGTTCGAGTCCGCAAGATAGCTTCACCACACGGGCGAGCAGCAACATCAGTAAGAACAACAATGGGAGTAAAATCTCAATCAGTGAGGCGGTGCAGAGATATATCAGGATAGTCACATGAGCAAGTACGCGCCCCTCCAGAGCCGCCCCCACTCGATCCACCCCACACCCGGACCCCGAATCGAAGAAAGTAGAGCACAGAGACATAAAAGAAGAAAGGCCCATAGTATTTCCTCCTTTGTACTTCATTGCAATGTTCTGTCACTTCCATGCGATATTGGAAAAATAAAGTGTTTAAAAAAAAAAAAAAAAGGTTTTGGAGTTCCCCGGAGGGGTCCCTTGTCAATGGTTGATAATTCTCATGTGCCCCCAGAAGTCTGAGTCACCGCCTTTATCGGCCGGTGTCATGGTTATTTTCTCATTGTCCTGTAAAGATTTGATTGCTTGCCAGTCATTCCGACTCATATTACTGGCAAGCAATCAAATCTTTACAGGACAATGAGAAAATAACCATAAAACCGGCTGATAAAGGCGGTGCTGTGTTGGTGATGAACACCAGGGATTATGGTACACATTACATATAAAAAGCAGTAACCATTACCTTGGTTAATATGTCACTAGTTGATCTATATAAAGCTGTGCTTGGTCAACCCCAGACACTTTTACCAATCTTTGTTATGTGGTTATCTTAGCCTTACAGCAAGCAGTGGTTGGGAAGTCTTAAGGACCTTATTTCGGACACCTGTATCACCAACACCGAGCCACCGCTTGTAGGAGGGTACAGCCTTACAGTCTACCGCAGCACATGTGTTTACCTCAACACCACTGGATTATCCTCTGGCTGTCACTAATGTCGAGAAATCCACCTCCCTATCTTCTCCATGATACTGGAACTCATAATGTTCAGCTAACTTACTACACATCTCATTTTTAACTCCTCAGTTCCTTCCTTTCTGGCGTGCTTGCCCATCATTCAACTAAAGCCATGTAGCTGACTTTATTTTGTATGCACATTACAATCACCTATCTTCTTATCCTTGATCTTTTTGCAGCACACAAAGTTGTCATTGTTATGTGAATTGGTAGAACGCAGTTAATCACACTTGAGTGTTTCCAGGCGCTGAGTAGGGCAGGCCTGAGGGAGGAAGAGGAGATCATGCTTGTTTTGTGTGGAAGAGCCATGTCTTGAGGATCCTTCAGAAGTCCATGGGGGTGGGGGAGGTTCTGAGGTGTTTCTGGAGGTCATTCCAGGTCTTGGCTGAGAGGTATGAGAAGGAGAGTCCTCCACTTCTGGTCTTCTTGATGCGAGGGAGATGTGCTCTTGTCTGGGACGCAGATTGAAGGTTTCTGGTGGGTTGGTATAAGTTGAGGCATTGGTTGAGATAAGCTGCACTGGTGTTATGGAGAGGTTTGTAGGCATGGGTGAGTAGCTTGAACTTATATTTTTCCTGGTCTTGGAGGCAGTGGAGATTGTTGAGGTGTGGAGAGGTGTGGTTTTGCAGGTTTTTCAGGATGAGTGTGGTGGCAGCATTCTGGGTGGTTTGGAGTTTGCATAAGACGTGGGCTGGGATTCCGACTTAGAGGGTGTTTCCATAATCTGGTCTACTTGTGATGAGAGCCTGGGTGACCCTTCGTCTGGTGTTTATTAGGATCCACTTGAAAATCTTGTGTATCATCCGTAGGATGTGGAAGCATGATGAGGAGATGGCGTTGATCCATCTGTTCACAGAGAGTTTGGTGTCCAGGACGATCCCGAGGTTCTTGGCATGGTTTGCAGGGGTCAATGGTTGGGGGAGGGAGGGGGCAAGGTCAGAGGTCCTCCAAGAGGCGTCCCAGGGGGAGTGGTTGTTGCTGAAGATTAGGACTTCAGTTTTGTCTCTGTTGAGCTGGAGGCAGGTTTTTATCCAGGCAGTGACGTTGCTCATGCAGTTGCTGAAGTTTGCTTTGTCTGTGCTGGTTGAGTCTGTAAGGGAAAGGCTGAGCTGTGTCGTCGTAGGACATTTTGTTGATACCGTAGGCTCTGACCATATCCACAAGGGGTGTCATGTAGATGTTGAAGCGTGTTGGGCTGAGCAACAATCCTTGAGGGATTCCGCAGATTAGTTTCTTGGTTCCTGAGGTGTGTGGTTTGGAGAGTTTTAACTTGTTGAGTTCTGTCTGTGAGGAAGGAGGATATCCACTTGAATGCTGGTCCACAGATACCCACGTGCTAAAGCTTTCTGATGAGTCACTTGTGGAAGACTGTTTCAAAAGCCGCGGAGTGGTTTAGGAGGATGAGGGTGGCAGTTTCTTCTCTGTTGAAGATCCTTCTCATGTCATCAGTGGCCGCAAAGAGGGCTGTCCCCTTGTTGTGGTTGGTGCGATAGCATGATGGAGAGCTGTCTAGGAGTTGATGGAGTTCTAGGTGGTCTGCAATTTAGGAATTGATGGCATTCATAATTACTTTAACTGGAAAAGGCAGGAGTGAGATGGGTCTGTAGCTGCTGAGGGTGTTAGGGTCTGATGTTGGTTTCTTCAATAGGGCGTTGACTTATGCATTTTTCCAGCAACACTGGAAGATGGCGGTGGTTATGGAAGTGTTGATTATAGCTGTGAGCACGGGGGAGATGATGTTTCTACCAAGGTTGTATATGAAGTGGGGCCATGGCTCTGAGGGGGCTCCTGAGTGGATGGTGTTCCTCAGGGTGGTGGTTTATTTGCTCGAGATGGGCTTCCAGTTGCTTAGCTGCTGTTTGGCAATGAAGGAGGTATCCGGCTGGTCGGGGGAAGTTCTCAGCTGTATGCTGTGGGTCGAATGTATTGTAGATGTTGGCAATCTTCTGTTCGAAGCCGTTTGAGTGGTTGTTGTAGGATGCTTGAGATGAGATGATGTTGTTGGCAGCTTCAGGATTGGAGAGCTTCTTCATGATGATGAGTTCTTTGCTGTTGTTGGAGCTGGCTTCGAGTCTGAGAGTTAGGGCCTTTTTCTTTGCGTCTCTTATTTGGTGGTGGTAGAGATTGAGCGCAGCTTTGTGTGTGGATCTTGCGGTGGTGTTTTTATCGAGTCGCTATTTTCTCTCAAGTTGTTTGCAGTGGTGCTTGGACTCCCTGAGGTTGTTCATATACCAGCTGGTTCGTTTGTTGTTTTCGTAGGTCTTGTTTCTGGTGGGAGCAGTGCAGTTGGCACTGCCAGCGAGCCATTCATATAAGCCCAGCCATGGAGGAGCCTTGCTAAGATTCTGTTGCCTCTAGCTTGTCATTCATCCTGCATTTCTTTCCTCCCTCCGGACCATTGACATCAAGGGCTCTCCTGTTGGGCTATGCATTGTTCATGTAATGTATAGATTGCACAAATGAATGTTAAGATGCCTTCACGCTAAGCAAGCAAGCCATCCAGTGTAGTTTCTCATAAACCAAGTTCTAAGTGCATTACAAAATAAGATAGTGAGAGGTCGCACACAATTCAAGGAACAGGACATTCCAAATGCTCACAACTTAATGTATCTATCAGACCGCACCTTTTCAGGGTCTTGAGACTCTGAAGGATACCCAGTAATCACTCTACCACTTGGTGTCCCTCAAGCTTCAGTCCTAGGTGCACTCTTTATACAACCACGCCAACAAATATCATCTCTTTCAACTTCTCCCCAGTGTTTACTGTGATGACACACAAATGTAATCATTTCCTACGCTCTCAGCGTACCTCTAATTACGCATCTCTGACCACTTCATTATCATTCGACCTTAGATAGTCCTTCGGTCTCTTGTTTCGAACTCTTCCAAGACGGAGTTCCTCTTCTTCCCCACCCCATCTAACCCACTGTTCCAGCCTGAGTCCTTTCCCCGTCGTGCCACAGAAAGCCAGGAACCTGATGATAATAGATTTAGAAGCTCATCTTACTTTAGCTCCATAATTTAGCGCCCTGGTGACTGACATCACTGCGCAACTCTTCCTGCTTTGACAAATCCCTCCTCTCCTGCCAACTGCTGACGTAGTGAACCTGCTAATGTGTTTAGTTATGGCGCATCCAGACTGCTGTATTTGGATAGACAAGCCTAGCGCAAAGCTCTCCAACAGGCTCCAAAGACTTGTCAAAGTCAGGTTGCCAGTATATGTTCGAAATTGCAGAAACGTGACCATGGAAAATCACCTGGAAAGCCCTGTACAGGCTTTCCGTAAAACATTCTGCATTATGGTCAATGTTTAGAATAAAAGAGGCCCTGGGTATTTGTAGATACTGGCAAATAATCCATTAAATCCCTCTCAGCACTCTGATTGGCCACTTGTCACTTGCTGTACCAGTCATCTTTCAGCCATGTGAGCCACAGTGGTTACTGATTTAGGGGTGCAGGGTGCCAAACTCTGAAACGCATTAAACCACTCGAATGAATGACCTACTCTGCGGAGTGACTGTAGAATGACTGCCCTTGCTCAGCGTTTCTCTTGTTCTACCCCCTCTCTCTCACTCTCTATATATATTGAGCATAGTGCATTATAAGTATAAAGACGTCTCACTGCAGTGATTTTTAGATCTTCCGTATAGACTGTTTCAGCTGTCTGTGGTAAGAAGACCTATTCTGTACAATACTAATACTTCTGCTTTGTGGGAGTCTTTATTGCAGTGTTAGACTGATGCTTCAATAATTCTGAGCTGCAAATCTGGTCCCCGAGCACTTTTCCATAGATATGTTGCCCATAACTATAAACCCAGGGTGTTGGTGTGCCAATGATGAACAGAACCCGTAAGGGTTCTTCCCCCCCTGAGTATACTCTGTAAGATTGTAAGTAGCCCATTTCAAGTCTGCAATGCAGCATATAAGTTGCAGAAGGAAAAGGCCTACCTGATGGACCTCCATTGAAAACTGAGCAAAAGGCATCCTGACCCTTTAAAAATCCAGGCTCTTCCCCTACCCACAGTGCCTTGTACTGTTAGTTGCCTCACAGTCGGTTCTGTTTTATGGAAAAAATGTGTCTTAGAAGTAGGTTCTGATGCTCGCTGCTACCCAGCTGGGGGATTGTTTATGACTTCAATGAAGATTCCTGGGATGCAGAACTAGGACTACAACTCTACAGCTTCACTGTTCTTCTGCATCGCAGGATCTTCATTGATTGTCACAAATGCTTGCATAGAGTATCAAGATACAGGAAGTTGAAGAAAGTGACTGTTGGGAAGCAGGCAAAGGTAAATGAACACAAGTTATCCATGGATACCTTAAGGTGCAAAGGGATGAATCCTTTCAATAGATTTTAGGTATTTCCTGACACATCCACTTGAGTGTTTGAGTCTAGGCACTAATGACTAGTAAATGTATGTAATGATTTCCAAGTAGCTTCCTTGCGGATATCAGTGATTGGAACTTCTTGTTGTAAATGATTAGAGTTGAAAAGGCTTCAATTCTCAAAAGAGGAAACTCTGAAAATATGACATTATGAATTAAACATTGCAAAGGTTTGAGGAAAGTAGAGTGTCATTCTGATAATCTCAACACTCTGCTCTTTCACGCCACCCCACTTTCTTCTGCAGTTCCTCTGTTTACATTGGTCCCTTATGCTCTTTTTCACGCCCTACATCTCTTGTGAGGTTCTTCATCTGCTTGCCTTGCATTTTATTCATCGACCTCCTCTGTTCTGGTCTATTCACTCCATTTCTACATATGCTTTTTGTAGTCTCCTTTGCTGCAGCACCCCCTCTCTCTTTCTCACACACCCTCCGTGTGTAAACAATACATTTTCTTTTCCTTTGTTGTTGTTAAAATGTGGACAGCTATATATCTCCTTCTCACACTTCACTATTGAATAATTACAATTGGCACATATATCACCTTTGCTCTCTGTGCTTTGTAGAGAGGCCAAAAACTGGATGAGCATGTAGTCTGAACATCTTTCTGACCTTGTGAAAAACATGCACTGCTTTCAGCCTCGAATCCAAATCTCTCAATCATGCCCCATCCTGAACACCAATCCACACTCTGAACTCACCCAGTAATCTAGAGGGGACTCCCTCTCACCAGGCACTGTATGCATGAAAAGCAAAACTACAGAAATACAACATCATAGAAAATGAAGTACTCTTAAGGGCAGAAACACAAACTGCTTGCAACATGAACTAGAATGAGTGAAATGTAAATAGGGACTGCATCGCTCACTTGGAATGCCTTATGGGTTCTTGCACTCCCGGCCCAGAAATAGATCAAAGGTGTTTGCTTATAAAGTGAAGCACTTGATTCTAAGGTCGTGTAGGGACATATTTCTGTGTTAGTAGTAATTACTGCCTGTGCTGACCAATGGTAGGACCCTTCCCCGCTTAAATAACAGAGTTTTAAAAGTATATGTTTCCCCTTCTCCCTCTCACTCTCCTTGTTAACAAAAGGTCTGAATGCCTGTCTTTACAGCTCATGTCCCCAGCACGTGGGACCGAACGCCAGAAAGGAGGAGCACCTCGCTGGGCTGTCTCTCTCCTGATGAGTGTTTGTGGGCAAAAAAGCCCTGCAAGGGTAGTTGTGCAGTAAGAAGCCTTAGCAAAGGGCTGCCTGCTCCCTTCTCAGGCCTTTCGGCATCATTGTCTCCTTCCCCGATGTAGCGGTCTAGTTGTTGGCCGCTAGTACGGAGTGGAGACCCCAACCCGGAACCTCACACCTACAATGTATCACCACCTGGCCAGGCGTGGCCAGAAGGCTTCAAATAAAAAGACCGGAGTCGCTCGTGACTTCCGGTCCACACCAGTAACCAAAGTGTCTGTGTCTGTTACTGTGACATCCGAGCATATGCCTGCAACCCCCCTTGTAGCGAACCCCAACACTGGCGACGAGGGTGTCCGCGCTCAGGACCCCTCAACTCTGCTGCTGTACCTTCATGCCCATTGAGGTCCCTGCTCTGGCTGCCCCGGTGGTCGATGCCTTGTAGAGCCGCACTGTTGGCGGATCGGCGCGTGCAGTAATGCCCGCGGGCGGTCGAAGGTGAGCTCCGTGATCGTCCCCTGCACCGCAGCGACGTTCAAGTTAGCGCCGCCCCAGTCGGCGTTTCTACACGGCCCCCCGGAGAGTCCAGAAGCGCGCTGAGGCCTGCGCTCCTCGAAGAGAAACGCGCATGCGCTGAAGTACCTTTACCGGCCTTCGTGGGAGGCACGTCTGAGAAGGCAGCAGCGCCCGGCAGCCACCAGCTGTGCTCAAGCACGCATGCGCTGCTACAGGGACTAACAACAAGCACTGGCAGGAGCAACTACACCCATACCAGCAAGCAGTGGCAGAAGGGCTGCAGGAGTGCCCACCAGAGCCCAATAAGTGGGAGAGCAGCTACCAATAACGTGAGTGCACTTGCAGGACTGTAGCTAGCACACTAGCTGAAGCAGTATCCCTGGCCAACAAGAAAATCCCAAATGGGCAAAGCACATGAAAGGGTAGCAAATGCCAGCTTCGAAGAGACTATAACATTCAGCCTGCCTGGGTGTAGCACATCTACAAGATATTGGTAAAAGAGGGGGAAGTATTACATGACAAAGCTACATCATTAATAGACACTGCAGTGAAAGAAAGCCATTAATCAAGGGGCAAACAAAAACACAACAATAACATCACAGGCAGTAGTGATCACGACCAAACCGGAAGGGGGTATCGCCAGGGACAACCATGACGGACCAAGCAGCAGCAGCCCCACTGCAAGCGGCAGCGGCAGCCCCAGCCACGCCCGTGCATTCTCAAGTTAGCGCGCTACCGCCGTTTAGCGAATCAATTGATCCCGCCACTGCATCTCCAAGGTGGAACGTGTGGGTTGGACGGCTGGACAATTATTTCACCGCCACCAGAGAAACGGATGGCGCCATCAAGAGGTCATTGCTGCTACATTTCGCAGGGGATGAGATATACAAGCTATGCAAGCACTTACCAAACACGGGGGCCCCCACAGATTACGACACAGCAGTGAGGGCACTCAATGCCCATTTTGACCCGCAACTAAACCCCGATTATGAACGATTCAAGTTGCGGCAGGCCCGTCAAAGAGAGGGAGAGTCAATGGATGCGTTTCACGCACGCTTGAGGGAGCTGGCCAGCACTTGCACGGAAGATGATCCAGTCAAAGGAGTGCGCGCGCAACTCATCCAAGGATGCAGAAACAAAACGTTGAGGACGCTCATCCTCCGACAACCCAGGATCTCGTTGGAAGACATGCTCATCCTAGCACGGTCACACTACCTGTCCGAGGTCCGGTCCACAGCGATGGAAGCGGCGCTAATGCCCACAGCGAGTCCAGCAGTGGCCATTAAGACAGAATGGGTGGATGCAGCGTATACTCCAGGGCTTGGCAGCAGGGGGCGGTGGCCCACAAGAAGGCTGCATCAGTTGCAGTGCGGGTATTGCGGCAAAGAAGAGCACGCCCCGAACAAGTGCCCTGCCTGAGGGAAGACCTGCTCGAAGTGCGGGATTCCGAACCACTTCTCCAGTGTATGCCGAGGGGGCATGCGAGGCAGAGGGAGTGCCGGACGACGACCACTGACGAAAGCAGTGAGGCACCTCTCGCTTGAAGAACCAGACGCGGCACGGACGTTGAAGGTGTCCCCGCAACACAGAGCATACCTCGAAGACTCGTCCACTGATGAAGAAGAAGAATGTCTCCTCATATTGTTCGCAAGTGACCTAAAACGGAGGCGACGTCCTCAACCGACGTGTGCAATTGAGATCGCAGGATCTCCCGTCACGGCCCTAATTGACACCGGAGCCTCGGTCAATGTGATGGGGAGCCAATGCTATAAGAAACTAAGCCCAAGACCCCAACTCACGCCGTCCAAGGTAAAAATTCTCATGTATGGGAGTCAGACGTCCCTGCTGCTAAAAGGAAAAAGACAGTGCAAATGAAGTCGGAAAATCAAGTAACAACTACATTCCACGTGGTCGATAGAGAAGCGGACATCCTCGTGGGGAGTCACACCGCGGAAGACCTAAGCCTAGTGACGTTCGCAAATGCGGTGAGAATACTTCAGACAGAAGACATCCTGGAGCTCTTCCCACAATTGTTCATAGGGCTAGGGACCATGAAACGACCTCCGGTGCGACTGCACATTGACACGACGGTGAAGCCTGTGGCCTTAAGGCACAGACGCATCCCATTCCATCTACGACCGTTGGTGGAGCAAGAGTTAATCAAACTTGAACAACAAGTGGTGATAGAGAAAGTAACCGGACCAACTCTCTGGGTGTCACCCATGGTAATTGCTGAGAAGCCTCAGCAGCCTGGACAAATCAGGCTCTGTATAGACATGCGCATGCCCAACCAGGCAATCCGGCGGGAGAGACATTTGACACCAACCATGGATGACATCCTCGCGGATCTAAATGGGTCCTGGTGGTTTTCTAAATTAGACCTCAACGCAGGATACCATCAGTTGAGGCTGGCCAAGGAGAGCAGGTACATAACTACTTTTTCAACACACCTGGGGCTCAGACGGTATAAAAGACTAAACTTCGGAATATCATCGGCTGCCGAGATCTTCCAAAGCGCAGTCCGGGAAGTCCTGTCGGGGCTCCAAGGAGTATTAAATGTCAGTGATGACATCTTAATTCTCTCAGCAACTCTGGAAGACCATCACCGGTGGCTCAGGGCCACCCTCCACCGCCTCGCGGAGCACGGGGTGACTCTCCATAAAGACAAGTGCCAGTTTTTTCAATAGACTATCGAATTCTTTGGCTACGTTTTCAGCCAGGAGGGTGTTAAAGTGGATCCCCGAAAGTAGCAAGCAATTCAACTAGCTCCAGCCCCCACATCGGTGTCAGAAGTTCGAAGTTTTCTAGGTATGGCAACGTACTGTGGGAGGTTTATACCCAACCTCGCAACAGTCGCAGAGCCGTTGCGAAACCTAACCAAGAAAGACAGCGTGTGGAAGTGGGGCCCGGAAGAACAGGAAGCCTTCAGCAAGGTGAAATCCACATTGTTAGAAAAGACAACTATGGCATATTTTGACACAAAGCGACCAACTGAACTAATAGTGGACGCTAGCCCCGTAGGCCTTGGAGCGTTGCTGTCCCAGGAAACAAGTCCAGGGACATGGATCCCACTAGCTTTCGCCAGTAAATCACTGACAGCTACGGAGACAAGGTACTCCCAAATTGAACGGGAAGCGCTGGCCATCAAATGGGCCTGCAACCATTTTCATCTATATCTGAGCGGACACAATTTCCGCGTGGTAACAGATCACCAGCCCCTTGTCCCGCTATTCAGAGGAACTGCACCCCACCCACCGCCACGGATCGAACGGTGGGTGATCCAACTCCAGCATTACCAATTTGATCTAGTATACAGGCCGGGTGCCAAAAATCCAGCGGACTTTTTGTCACGCCACCCAGCCGTTGCCCCAGAAGAAACCCACGACCAAGAGCAACAGACGGAAGAGTTTGTCAGTACGGTCACTCAGTGGGCGTGCCCAAAAGCCCTAACCCTGTCATGAATTGAATCACATACCCAGTCCGACAAGGTCCTGAGGAAGGTGCTGGAAGCAATGCGAAAAGGCTCGTGGGCTGGATTTCTCCATGACGTTAGTGGATGGACCGAAACAGACCGAGCTCACCTCGGGAAGGTGTGGCGAGTCCATGAAGAACTAAGCGCTGCAGTTAGCGGGGTGGTGTTAAGAGGATCGCGCATTGTCATGCCCCTGACACTCCAGGATCAAGTGACTGCCCTAGCCCATGAGGGTCATCAAAGCACCAGACGGATGAAAGCCAGGTTGTGGGAAAAGGTCTGGTTCCCAAACCTAGAGGAAACTGTAGATGAGTTTTTTACGCAGGTGCCGGGCGTGTCATCTGACTGGGGGCTCGGAGGCTCCAGCTCCGGCGATCACAGAGGAGCCTGCCCCGTTGCCCTGGTCATGGATCAGTCTCGATTTCGGAAGCTTCCCCTATGGGCGAGTGACCGCCGTTCTGATAGACGGGTACACGAAATACCCCGTGGTGGAAGTGCTACCGTCGACCGTTTTTGACCACCTACTACCAATGCTGGACAAGACGTTTGCACTCTTCGGACTACCGCACGTTGTCAAAACAGACAATGGACCCCCATTCCAAGGGCACGAATTCAGAGACTTTCTGGCGTGCCTAGGCGTCAAACATCACCGCATCACACCGCAGTGGCCTCAAGCAAACGGAGAGGCCGAAAGGTTCATGCGGACGCTGAACAAAGTGTTGCGCATATCTGTGGCTGAACAGTCCGACCCGGAGGTCGCGCTTCCGAGGTTCCTGAGGGAGTATCGGAGCACTCCACACTGCACCACTCAAAGGTCCCCGTGGTCACTGATGCTAGCTGGGCAAAGGCGGGACAACATTTCCATAGCAGATAACTGGGAACCTGAGACGTATGATCCGGCAGGCACACAAGCAAGAAGGCTAGCCAACAATGAAAGAGCGAGCAGGAGGAGAAGAGCGCAGGTTCAGCCGATAACACCAGGTTGTGTCGTTCTTGTGAGAAATCGTCATAGCGGCGGGAAGTTCCGCACTCCATATGAACCAGGACTGTGGCTAGTCAAGGGCGTGAAGGGCACGGCGATAACAGCCGAGAAAGATGGGGAAGTTATCACTCGAAATATATTGTGGTTCAAAAGGGTGCCTGACTCAGGAGTAGAGAGACCAATGGTCGAGGAGGTCCCCTGCAGAGACTATGGTCAGCTAGGTGGAAGCCATAGCGCGACAAGTAGCCCGAGTAGGAACGTGGTGGGTCAGGAAAGTCCCAGGGATCTGAGACCAGAAGACAGGTCACCGGCAGAAGAACCAGCAAACCCAAGAGATGACTGCCAACAACATCGGTACAACCTAAGACCCCATCCGAAGCCCAATCAAAGGCTCAATGACTATGTGTGTTAGTTCCATGTTCTTTATTCGAACTGATTTGGGATGGGATGTAGCGGTCTAGTTGTTGGCTGCTACTACGGAGTGGAGACCCCAACCCGGAACCTCACACCTACAATGTATCACCTTCTGGCCAGATGTGGCCAGAAGGCTTTAAATAAAGGGACTGGAGTCGCTCGTGACTTCCGATCTACACCAGTAACAAAAGTGTCCGTGTCTGTTACTGTGACATCAAAGCATATGCCTGCAACCCCCCTTGTAGCGAACCCCAACACCCCCCACATTTTTCCCTGCCTCGAACCAAGAGAAAGACAAGCTTTCGATTAGCTCATATTTTAAACTGACAAGCAGCTGTCAGTCTTTCTCCTGGTGTGTGGGGCAGCGAGTGCTTCCACACAGACTGGGGCGCACTGAAAAGCATGGTTCACTAAAGCGCACGCCTTGGGTGGAACATAGATCAAAATGCATGGCGGCCATCTTGGAATGGGATTCCTCTGGTAGGACACTCAATTCAAGATTGCCGAACATGTGTGCGCAGGAGTCATGACACTGCACTTCCATGACGTGCCAACAAAGATTGGCAGTAGTCTTTTTCAAGCCTAGCTCTGTTTGCTTTACCAAATGCACCTTTCTGTAGAGGTGTGAGAACTCTTCAATCTTCCACCAGAAAAAGTATTAAATATGTATGTGTGAGAAGTTGGCCTGGTATATGATGTTCACTAGTTAAAGTGACCACCTTGTACCATGCCAAGCAACCCTTATGGTGTGGTTGTAAGTCAACCTTTTCGGACTAGCTGCCCTAGTGGTAGCGTAGGCTAAGCAGTCTTTGAGGCTAAACTCGTGATGCGTGTTAAGCCAGCTGTTTTACCAAATGCAACCCCCTTTTATACCAATGAAAGGACACCACACAGATATATATTCAAAATATATATGTATTTATTTCTCAAAGTAACCCCTAGTCTCTTTATGAGCACAGGAGCACAAATCGTCAAACAAGATTATCACAGAATACACAGAAGTTGCACTTTATATGGATAGGCCCTGGTGGCCACTCGAACCATATACTAAAATAGTGGTATAAGTACCACGAACAGAAAAGGGAAAAGGCCTAGGGCCTCTAGAATCGCTGGGCCTACAAGGAGCTAACGTCAGTTAGTGACCAGGAGGTCCACGGGTGGCGTGTGCAGAGCAAATAGTCACACGCGTGCTCCCATAGGTTTCAATGGGTGCGTAAAAAGTACAAAGTTACTGCAACGGAGATTTTCCGGGTTGACTAGGAACTTAAGATTTGGAACACAGGCACTAGAGATGTATTACTACGCTTGGGCACCGGAGTACCAGCTTTACCTCACCCACAGGAAGCGGGTGCATAGGCCTCAAAGTGCGTCGGGTTTCTTCTATCTGTTCCGTTGAGCCTGGGACAAAGATGCTGCAGGCGGTCGGTCCGGGAGAGATGCGGTGGATCCAAGGGTGGATCGGAGTTGCAGAAGACCTGAAAGCAGAGGGGACAGTGTTCACAGTCACTAGCCAGTGACCGGCGTGGCACCAGGTAGGTACCAGGCGATGTCGGGTGCAAACAGGGGATGAGGGGTAGCTTGTCTCCGCAGCCACGTGGTCCCTGAAGGTCGACGACGTCCAGGAGTCGGCTCACGAGCTGTCCCACGCAGGCTCTCGCTTTCGGCGACTTGGTCGAAGCAAACAAGCCTTGGCAAAAGCAATTGTAGGAGGATTCGGAAATCAGCTGTTGGTTCTGACCAGCAAGGTCAGAGGGATTGCTCCTTTGGAGAGGAGCAAGGGCCAGTCTGGAGCAACCAGACCAGCGGTGTTTTTCGTAGAGTTCGTCGCCAAGATGGCCACTAGCCAGCGGGCCAGCAACCGGTTAGGCGCGTCGAGTGGCAAAATGCAGAAGGGCCCCACGCAGATCGTGGAGATGCTGGAGGGCTCACCTTTGGTGCAAATGCTGCTCGAGAGTTGGGCTTCTCAGATCCCAAAGCACAACTTGGAGGGAGCCTCGGTTGTTGCACTTGTCAGCTTGTCGTAGTCGATCCAAGATGGCTGGCTCCACGTGTCTCGGTGCCTCCACGGGTCTCCTCTTTTCAGGGACTGTGGATCGGGCGGTGAGAGGTCTGGAGGTCCAGGTCTTGTCAGTCTCTGGGCTCGGGCTCCGGCGGGAGGCGGCGGCAAAGCAGACGTTGATTCGCTGGATGGTGCTTGCGTTAGCAAGGTGGTCACTCCCTGACCACAGGGGAGATTGGCTTCAGTCCTCTGTGCAGCAGAGCGTCGAAGTTCCCGTCTTCTTCTTAGTGTTAAGTTGATTTCAGGATGTCTGAAGTCTTAGGACACAGCTCCTACCTTTAAGCGGATTCTAGGGGCCGGACTACCTGGTAGGTCCCTCCCTATGGGTGGGACCAGGAAGGGGGGTGGTTACACCCCCAATCCTTTGTCCAGCTCGCCCCAGGCCCGGGACTGGTGTGCCCCAGGACCGGTTTGAACTGGCATATGCACCGAGGCTCCTTGTGAGCCACAGGCATGTCTGGTTTCTTTCAAGCCCTACCTGACCAATACACAAAATCCTGTCTGGGGTGGTGCATGCACCTCCCCTGGCAGGAAACCCTTTGTCCACACCTCCCAAGCTGGAAGGACTCCCAGCAGCAGGAGGGCAGACTTGTGTCTGTGGTGGCAGCATCCATTTTGTGGAGCTGAGGCTATGTCTGATTTTACCCGGGTTTCAGGTACTGTACATGTCGTGTCCCTCTAGAAGGGTGGAATGCTAACCCCGTCGCCAGAATTGGCGAGGGGTTAGTATTCCAATTCGTATGACACCTTACTCGACATGTTTTGATAAAGCCAAACCAAAGATAGCATTTAACCGCAAGGTTCATAATGCACTTAAGAGTATATGGTATGACGATATCTGGAAATAGTAGAAGGAAGTTGTTCCGACCACTGCAGACAGGCTCAGCTCATGCCAGAGCACCATCTCACATGGAACCAAGCACTCTGCCTTCAGGATTGTTAAGGCCTGCCATAGGAGTGACTTATAGGTTACCAGGTGTCCCATTTAAGGTTAGGTATAGGTATACTACACCTAAGTAAGAGGTGATTACACCAACTTACCCCAGCTGAGTGATCAGCCAGTTGTGTCAAATTGTTAGGCCAAGCCTGGGGTGGCATAATACATGCTTCAGCCCTTGGCAGGCCTTGGGTACACCAATGCCCTGGGTACCTAGTGTACACTGGTACAGGGGCTGACAGGGTGATCCACTTCCAATTGGTTATGCACCTAGGGTGCATAGCTTTAATTTAGTAGAGAGAACAGCAGGCTGGGGGTCTGATTGGCAGGCCCACAGCCTCAATATGTCAAAAACCAGTGAAGCAAAAAGCAAAAATTTGGGGTGACCATGGGATAGCAGACCCTACTCTCCTACAGTATGCATTACAAAGCTCACCGGGAAGTGAATGAGGGAAGCTCGTTGGAATGCAGGTGGTGTCGTTTAGCAGTATAAGGCTGCTATTTAGACTGGACTCCAGATAGTGCTGGTCTCCTCAGGGTAGTGTTTGCATAATCAGTCCAGTCCGGTGACCCAAAGTAGCTCATTCAGGCCTAACATTAAATGAGTCTACCACCTCTGTCTCTTTCCCTGCCTTTAGTGTTATATCTGACATTTCCTCTATCTTAGTTTTTAGTTTCTGTAATATGGCTGTAAAATGGCTATGTTGGGCTTGATGCGTTTTGCTAAGTGTAATGGTGGTGTGAATGCGAACAGCTGTTCTTCAAATGAACTAAAACCGTGAATGTTATGGTATTTTCATGAAGATGTGGCTTGCCTAATAAGGAGTAGTGTAGTTGCATTTCTACCAGATAACAAAATCAGCTGGTTTGAATCTGTTCCTTGCCGCTTCACTGCCGTGTCCGCCTGCCCATTTCTACCTTCACACAACCCGCGCTCTTGGCATGCGGCCTGCAGCTTGCCTGCTTAGTTCCAGTGCCACAGTGGGGTGCCAGACCGTGGTAGGGGCATATGCTCCACAGGTCCATGATCACAGGCAAGGCAAGGCAATCTTGCCATTACTTTTAATTGTAAAGAGGTACTCTTCCTTCTGTGCCCTCTGCCCTGAAACGGTCTCCTTGTAAGACAGGGGGTGAAGGTGTAGAGGTGGTAAAGCAGTCTAGGGGTGCCCGGGTGAGCATTTGCTGCCATTTTGGTGTTGAGGACGTAGGGGCCAGGAGGTGGTGTAGATACCACCCCACCACTGTGTCTCAACCCCTCGGGGAACTGGGGGATCCACCCCTGGGTCCCACTTCCTGGGCCCATACTCAGCTCATCGTGTCCCCAAGGATCGGCAACTCCCAGTCTCCAGTTTAGCCCTAGCTTATCATTTTGGAACCGGTTTGCTTGTAAGAAATCAATCTTATGGTTCCAAATGGCAGCCAAAGAAGTGTGTAGTTGACTGGGGAAGCAACAGTGTACTTTTGGCGAAGCAGCTGAGGAGGAGGTTAGGAATCTTTGTTAGCTGTCTCCCTATTTTATTTACTTTTAGTGGCAACTCCTGTGAAATCTTGGCATTTTTGTCATACCATGGACCCTGCCCTTCATGTCTTTCCACCTGTACTTTGCTTTAAGAGGACACTGACTGGGATCTCAAAAGGCAAACCGCGTTAGAGGCCCTGTAAAAGGAGGAAAGGAGTCAAAAAACCAAAGGACTCAAGTGGTTTTAATACCTATGTGTAGGTAGCTGGCTCTGTATATACTATACCAAAGTAAGGTATAGTGTGCACAGAGTCCAGTGGATCCCCAGTGGCTTTACAGAGGCTAAAGTAGATAATACTAATGCTCTCTTTTGTGGTAGTGTGGCCGAGCAGTTAGGCTTTTCAGAGGCCTGTGTTAAACATTTGTTGTACACACTCAGGCAAGAAACGATTACACACACTCAGTGAATCAATCTGAGGGCAATTGTTTGTGAAAATATTACTTTTTTTATTTTTATTACTTAGAACCAAAGATACTTAGTTGCAGTAAAATGCGTTGTGTAAGCTTAAAAAGTGGACACTGCATTTTTCAAACAGTTCAATGTTAACCTGTGGAAGGAAAACAATAATGCAGTTTCACAGGTAATAACACGACTTACAATTCCGTTCTTTGGGTTTTAGGACCAAAACTGGGCAAGGGTCAGGTAATTGCAGAGACTGTATCACCAGCAACATTAGGGCGGCAGGGTGCAGAGGTCAAATTCGGTCACTGGGGCCCAATGTTAATCAATGGAGACTGGGGGCACTCAAGCAGGTTTCGGTTGAAAGTAAGTAAAATTGGAGTTGGGGGTTAATCTCTGGGGGTTTAGACCAGCAATAGGGGGGTCACGAGGTAGCACCAAACACACACCCCTAGCATCACAGAGGTGGCCAGGTGCAGAGTGTCAACACCGTGTTGGGCGCCCAGTACAAATCAATGGAAAATGAAGATTTTGAACAAAAGCTGCAGGCTTGGCCAGGAACCTGGACGAAGGGAACCGGTGGCTCTGGAGGTAAGTTGGTATGCTGAAGAACTCGGGAACACCATTGGTGGAGCTCCCCAAGGCCAGGGGAGGGGCTGCGGGTGCAGGGTTGTCTTTCGAGGTCGGAAAAGTCTTACCGAAGCCAGTCGCGGTTGGGGGACCTTTCGTGTTGGGGCAGCAGGTAGACACCTGCTGCCCTGGGTGGAGTCCAGGAGAGCTCACTCTTGAGTGGACTAGAGCTCAGGACTGCTGGGGTATCTTCTTGGGACCGGTGGGCCACTTTGACTCGGGCCTGAGGCCTCGGGTGCAGAGGTAGCTCTGGAGGTCTGCTTGTGCGGTTCAGCAGGCACTGGAGCTCTTGTTGTTGGTTTCTTTGTGGACAGGGCCTCTGTCCTCTGGAGATCTTGGTTTTTGGGGAAGGTAGGCAGTCCTCCCAGGGTTTTGGAGGTCGCTGGGCCTGCAGGATAACTCGCTTTTTGGAGCAGGTTTCTTCGAGTGCTGTAGACAGGACTGTAGGCCTGGGGCCAGGTTAGTTGTCGTCTGGAGTCTTCACTGCTGGTATGGCTCTTCAGTCCTTCTTATTTAGGTCGCCAGGAATCTAAGGATCAAGGTTTAGGGGTGCCCCTAAATACTCAATTTAGGGGTGTTTCAGGGTATGGAAGGTAGTAGCCAATGTACTACTTACCTTTGTGGCGACTCCACCCTTTGTATGTCCACTCCCATTGGGGAGGGAGCATACCCCTAATCCTATTGACTGAAATCCTCCAAAACAATATGGAGGATTTTCCAAGGCAGGGTCACTTCAGCTCAGGACACCTCTCCTGTTTGCTAATTTTCCCGCTGACCTTTCCACCAAAAAGGTTGCTTGGTTGAGGTGGCAGGCTTCTCCACTTGCTGGCTAGGCCCTGGCTAGCATAACAAACGGCAGGAAGTGTTTGAGGCTCACTGCCCTTCATTGCTGTTCCTGCTTGGAGGTAGGTGTAAAGCACCTCCACCCAGAGCAGGCTTTGTTTCTGAGAGCACACGGATCCCACCTCAGGGGGTCAGAAACATGTCTAAAAGTGGCATGCTGGTGCAGACCAGTCAGGCACACAGTAGTGATTTGGTAGGTTTTCAGGGGGCACCTCTGAGTTGCCCTCATAGTGCATGTATTAATGAATCCAACACTGGCATCAGCGTGGGCTTATTAATCTGAGATTTTTAGTACCAATATCTTGGGATTCAGTGAAGCCATCATGGGGCTGTGGAGTTTGTATTGACCAGCTCCCAGCCCATGTACTCAGTATGGCTACAATGTCTAAGAATGGACTTAGACAGTAGTGGGGCATTTTTGCTCATTCCTTCACATGAGGTATAGTGCACACTGCCTTAGGGCTGTAAGGCCTGCTGTGGGGATGACTTACCTGTGCCCCTTGCAGTGCTGGTAGGCCTGACAGACAGGGATGTGTGCCAGGTCCACTGTTCACTTTTATCTGCACCAAAACACGCAGGCTGCAGTGGCAGAGTGCATGTGTTTGGTGAGGGGTCTCTTAGGGTGGCACAATACATGCTGCAGCCCTTAATGACCCTCTGTGGTCATGAGGCCCTTGGTACCACTGTTGCCTTTTACAAGGGACTTAAATGTGAGCCTGGGGAGTGCCAATTGTGGAAACAATGGTATAGTTTAGGGAAAAGAGCACATGTACTGGGGCATGGTTAGCAGGGACCCAGTACACCCTGTCAAAGTTGCATCAGATACCAGGCAAAAAGTGGAGGGGGTACTGCAACAGAACACCATTTTCCTACATTATGCATCCGAATTTCCTTCAGTTTCAAATTAAAATAGCCTCTGTCTCACCCTTCGCTACCTCAATACAGAATTTTGTTACCAGACACTTTAATGTTTGTACTCAGTCTCCTTCAAATCTGGTCAGCAATGTCCCCGAAGCCCAAGGAGCAGCCAAGATGGAGTGGTTCTTTTGCCAGCCTCTCTCGACAGGGGCCCAAGACTCTCGTCCTCACCCTGTCTTAATTTATTGGCAACCTCATTAGTGGTTGAAGGGTCCGAAGCCTTCAGGTCCCAACATAGCTCGTACTCACAGAATCAGTGTAGGTCCCTGCTTCAGGTGGATTCATTACGATGCGTGACCATCGTAACTCCAGAATCAATGGGGGTGTCTATTGATATTCAGCCGTCTGAGTCGTTCTCCCTATTGGTTTTAATCTTACCAGAGGCGTAACACAGGCCCGTTAAACATAACAAGAGCATGTAGTAATAAGGGAGAGTATGAAAGTCAAGGCAGCCCATCCGAGGAATGACTCATTAAAGAATAGAGGAGAGCAGTCTATTCCGAAGAGTACAGTTTATATCTAAAAAAAAGCAATGTTATTCAGGAAAAGGCAATATATCTTTGATTTCCCCCCCCCACCCCTAATTTCTCTTAAAGCAATTATTTCTCCCAGAGGTACAGAGGAACAAACAGAGGAGCTAGGCCATCACATATGTGGGTGGGCAGAGGAAATGGTGTAAGAAGGAAAGTAAGAACAGCCTGCCCACAACAAAAAGGTCGTAAGTTAATCAGGTCTGCGGCCCTCACCTCTCTCCTAATGGCATTGTGCCAGCATTAGATACTTACACTCGGGTAGAAGTAATCCATGTTAGAAGCTACCCAGCTAGGAATTCCCAGCCACAAAAATGTTTTTCTGTTGTTTGAAAAGATAACTCAGCGCCTGTTAAGGAGAAGGGCCCAATCTCCCGGGAACTAAAGGGTAGAGTAAAGAGAACATTACCGTGGCTGAGAAGTCACCTATGCTTGAGCCTGGTTCCCATGTCTTGATGCTGGATATAAATCGTCAGGGTAAAAAAGCCCAAACAACTGCGCCCCCAGAATCACTTGAAAATCCTGAGCATATGCATGCAGATACCCTCACTCTCCTTGGGCGACTTTGCTTCTGTGAGGTTCCTGGTCAGGGAGCAAGGGAGGGATATATTGAAAGTGGAGTTTATTTCTCCCTGCATTGCACTCCTGGTAGCAAAGGCAGAAAAAGACCTAGCTGAGGCAGGCTTAAAAGTTAAGATCCCCATTAGAGAGAAAACTACGGTGACTGAATCTCACCCCACCCCCTTTTTAATTATGCATGGTGGGTTGGTCCTCAATCAGTGGGAGCAGATTGCATCTTATCCCCAAAATGGGCTGATGCCTACAGAGATGAGGGCAGGGCAAGTTGGATGGTTCCCCAAGAATCTGAGGGTGGTATTGGTGAATGACAAATTGATTGAGCAGAGGGGGATCCCCGAGTGAAAGCAGGGAAATAGACTTCTGCCCTGATGCAGCTCCCCGATGCGTGGGAGTGGGGTGACTGGCCTAGTGATCCATAGAGGGAGGAATCCTCTCCCAATCTGAGAATTCTGTGTTGGAACATACATGGGTTTGAGTGCTTTCGGAGGGCTTTCGACCTGGAACGAATAAAGCACTACCATGTGGTGTTCCTTCAGGAGTCTTGGTTGGGAGAAGATAAAACAGTAGAAGGCTTTGTAGCCATAAACAGTAAAGGTTCTAAACAAGGTAAGGGTTTCAGCAGGGGTATTGACCCTAATATCTACCAAGGTTATTAAAAAATCTATGGAGGTTATTAATCTATCAAGTAGCGCTCAGCTCTGTGGTGGAACTTGAGTTGAATAATAGGGCCCGCAGACGTTTTATATTAATAAACACGAAGGTTACTGGGCGATTCCAAGACTTAGCATTTGTACTGGCGAAACGGGAATTCACAAAGAATTGGAAATTTGCCAGAGGCCCCCAAATAAGGTGCTGGAGAAGGGAAATGGAGAAATGGGCAGCTGCAGAACAAAGGGTCTTATTGCACGCAGCGAACAGAGGCATAGGAAACTTGGAAACCGTGAGGGCCTTGGGTGACCTTGTGAATGACCTACAAACTCCAGACCTGGACGATACAGCAGATGACCAACTGGATTCACAACCGCAGGCCAGGGACAGGGAAATAGGGACATTGGAGGACTGAGGGAGGTAACGACCCCACACAGTGACGAGAAATCTGACGCCCCCGCATTCCCCAATCCCCACCCACCTATCGAGCACCGCCCAAAGTACGAACTATACAAATAGCCACATAATTAGTACTCACCGCTGACACACATAACTAACGCTAAGCAACTTGTTTAATGATGGGGGGATGGAAGAAGTTGAAAGTTAGAACTGGATGGACCGGTTGTCCAATTTAAACTAAACGGATTCTAACATGGAAGACCCGGAGTACACTGTAACGTACAATGTGGAACAAATGTCTTACACTCGAGATGTAAGAGAACTTCTGGGAATGTTATGCACACTAAATGCCAATTAAAATCTGTTAAAAAAATATATATATATATACATGCATAGAGAAGAGTACTGTAGAATGAATAATTTGCTAGAGCCATTTGATGATTCCTTACAGGAAATCCTGGGAAAATTACCTGAGGCAAGTATAATAATGGCATGGGATTTTTGCGCCCGTTTGTATAGCGGGCAGGCAGACGTTCAGATGAAGGGACTACTGAATTAAGGTATTGGGCCAATGGCTAGTGAATAACGGACTGGTGTGTTTAAATATTTGTTTAAAAAATGATATCCCAGCTGCTGCAATGTTTTGGCAGGGCTGCTCAGAGGGCCTGAGCGACTATAGGTTTATTCCATCCTGGCAGTTTGACTGTATCTAGATTTTAAAGTATCAACATTTGAGGGAAGTGATCATTGGGCCACGTCTGCTCTTATGTTTTCATGAGCCTGCGGCAGCCTCCAAACTGCTGCCTCTGGAGGGTTTCCCTCTCTCGCAAACTCACAACTTGTCTCGTTCCAATTCACCTCCAGCTTTTAGCTGTGTACCAATCAACTGAAGACACTATTGTTGTTTTCTTTGGGACAAGAAAATAGTCTTGTGGTTTAATGAGATAATAGATGATGTGTTGGACTGTGTACGTATCAAGATCAAAATATGTGGGTCTCCGTCAACGGCCCATGTTAATGGGGAAGAGTTGGTTTGATTCCCGCCTTTCAGCAAATGAAAAGTCTGGTGAGAAAGGAACCAGACATTCTAGGCTGGGGCTAGAAAGATATTCCAAATAGGAATGGGGTAGATTAAAGTGTCAGTATAGGCAGCTGATTTTTTTTTTTTTTTAAAACCTTTATTGTACCATCAAAGTGTACACCGCTGTTCAGCCAACAACCCGGAGGCAGGCAGCTTATATTCGCAGCACCACGCCGCTAGCTCAGATCAAAGTCATACACTTGAGCAATGTTCAAACAGCATTGTATCTTGGTTTTCCTCATTTTACTATATTAAAATATGAACCGAACAAACTACAACAACGGCTGCAATCAAGGTATGGAGGAGAGCAATCTAGCACCTGAACAAAGTGTCTTGTAGGGGACACCCCGCGACCATGCGGTGATACTAGCGCAGCAGTCCGAGAGTCCTCGCACTCACGGCTCCACGTCACCGCCACCCGCCAACCCCACCACAGTGCCACGCATCCGGCAATCACTCTCAGTCACTGTCAGTCACATCAGACGCTGCCAACCAGTCTACCAGTGGCTGCCAAATGTCCGCGGGCCGCGATCGCAGCGGCATTTGATCCCAGTAAGCATTCAATTGCTCCTTGCAGTATACCGCTGACCCCATCCATCAGGACACCCTCGGCGGAGCCTTTTTCTTCCAGTGCAGTGCTATTTCACGCTTAGCAAGCAATGACAGAAGAGCCACTAACTTGCGCGACACACTAGGCACGTTCATCACAAAGCCCAGGAGGGCCACAAGGGGCTCCGGTGCAATTGTTAGTCCCACTATCCTCCCCACGGTGGCGAAGACTGCTTCCCAAAAGCCATATATCGGACCACACCCCCAGACCAGGTGATAGAATGTGGCCTCTCTTTCTCCACATCTCCAGCAATTCGCATCAACCTGTAACCCCATTTTAAAGAGTTGCATGGGTGTACGATATATCCTATGAAGGAAATTAAAATGGATGAGTCTCAATCTATAGTTAGGAGACAAATGCTCAAGCTGGGCGCAGCAAAATTCCCATTGTTTCTCTGTAATTTTAATGCCTGCCTCCCTCTCCCATAGGGACCGCGAATCCGCATGGGCAATGGGCGTTGCGTTTTGCGTAGCCCTATATATACGCGTTATCAGCTTACGCGAGGAGCTATTCGAGAGTACGTCTTCCAGCGCTGCCACCTCCGGTGGGGCCTTTGGGAACATAGGATACCTGTGCTTGCATGCCGCTCTCAGCTGGTAGTATAGTAGCAGCTCTGACGCCGTCGGTTCTGACGCTACAGCCAAGTCCTGCATTGTAATGAACGTATCGTCTGGGTATAGGTCACCCGCTATTTTCAGGCCACAGCTACGAGCCCGTCGCGCCACCGCCGCGTCAGTCAGCGGTCCCAGCAGCGGGTTGCCTTCCAATGGCATACACGAGGCATATAAGGCAGCCATTCCCGCCCGCTTCGCAATGTTCGACCAGGCCCAGCGCACCATCTCCACTGTGTTAATGTCTTCCTGGGTCCTCTGATATCTCTGGTAAACCGCCGTCCTGAGAGGGATAGGCAGCTGATTAAAGGCGGAAAGCCACTTTCTACCATAGTAAGTGGGAGGGTATGCTGAAGGTCAGAGTCAGGGGAAAGTGAATGAATCCTGTAATCCTCGGGGGGGGGGGTGGAGGGGGGGGGGGGCTTAATATGTATGATTGCCGAAGATATTCGGATAGCATACGTAGAAGGCCTATATGGTTTCGTCTATTTCATCTAGTCCCATGTGTGCCTCCATAGAAATGCAGGTTGTTTGGTCAAATTTAACCAGAGATATGGGGGCTAATGAAGGCTTAAGAAGGGAAGTTCCTCCTCTAGGGCTGCATGGAGCAGAGCTCTCTCTTGACCCTTCTTGTAATTGGGATCTGCTGGAGGGGGCCTTCCTCGGAAGGCTGTTGTCACTTCCACCTGGAACTATGGTTCAGGGCATAAGGAGGGAATTAAATCTGGTTTCCTTGAATTTGCTGGCGAATTTCCGTGTGCTGAGATTTCTCAAAAAGCTATTGTATGATAGCCACGCTCTAAAGGTCTCTAGATTGTTGTAAAGAAACGCTTGATAGCGAAAGGAGGTGGACAAGTGAAGCAGCGGCCATAAGTGATGTAAAAAGTATGCATTCTCTTTGGGGCACAATTGAAACTTGGTCTCCTTTCGCCAGTAAACCGGCTCTGAGAGAATCTTTAGGAAAGATTGGCAGTTCTTGGGGGCGTGGCCGAACCGAGCTGCAAGATGGCCACCGTGTAACGGGGCTCTGCCGGCCGAACGCTAAATCCGTCAGCCCATCCGTCTTGTGCCCTACATTCCGAGAAGAAAAGCTGCAGCGGGAGATGCCTAGCCGCAGGGACAGCGACTATTTCTATTCCGGCTGAGAACGGTGGCGGCGATCCGGAGCTACGACGGCGTGCTGTTCTTGCCGCTGGCCTGCGGCGTCCCGGACGGCGTCCTCCGCTACGCGACTCCCCGGTCGCAGGCCGAGGGCTGACGCGCGCGCTGAGAGGGCCGCGATCGCTGGCGGAGGAGAAACTATCCTGCAGTCGTCGAGCTCAGTGCCAAAAAGTGAATCCCTGGTAGGAGATAACTGCCTGACCTGCGAGGCTTAAGGAGGTGCGGGCGGGGCTGCCCGATCGGCTGATAGTGCCGCGACAGCGACGACGCGGACTGGACTGCTGCCTGCGCCGGTGCTCCTGGCGGTGGCGATCGGTGTCTGCGGCGCCCCCGGGGCAGTGGCCGCTTGCCTCCTGCCAGAGTGTAGAGCCGGGCTGTCGGACCGCGGGGAACCGCGACCCGGTGGGTACACATCGGCCGTCGGGGGCCCAGAGGCGGTGAATGTGTGTGGCGCGCCGGAGGACGTCGCGAGTGGAGGCCTGGGAGCTGACGATTTGCTGTGGGCCTTGCAGAGGCGACGGGGCCCGGCGCGGGCCTGCGGGCGAGGGACGAAGAGGACCTGCTGGGCCTGGCTTGCGGGGGTGCTCTCTGGTGGCGGAGAGTGCAACAAAGGAGATCACGCGGAGAGGTGGACTGAGGGCCCGACCGCCACGTGGGTTTGACCGGGACCCGGAGCCTGCGGCGCTCCCCTTTTGGCCCCCCCACCGGTGGCCCCATAGCTGCACAATGGGGAAAACGGATGCCAAGCAACGGAAGCTACAGTTTGAAAAACAGAGTGCCCGGAACGCAGAGGCTGACCCGGTGTCGCAGACGGTGGTCCCTGAAACACAAATGGAACCGACGCAGGACGAAGAGGTAAAAAGTATGTTCCGTGACCTAAAAGGCTGCCTCAAGGAAATCGATGGTAAGCTTGACTCAATGGCCCGGCGACTTGACGGCATATCGCACAAAGTGGACCAACATGAGGAGAGACTGACGGCTGTGGAGGCGCGGATTGCCGAATGTGAGGAGGGCCAAGGAGACACCCAGGAGAAACTACTTCGCATGGATAAGGTCCTTGAGGTGATACGGGGGCGCAATGAGGATTTGGAAGCCCGCTCCCGCCAAAACAACGTAAGAATTATTGGTATTGCAGAATCCACAAACATTGGTACTATGGAGCAATTCGTTGAGGGCATGTTCCGCGACTTGTTTGGTGATGCCCTGTCGGCCATGTTCCAGGTCGAGCGAGCGCACCGCACGCTGGGCCCACGTCCGGTGCCGGGAGCACCGCCACGCCCGACACTTGCCCGAGTCCTCAACTACCGGGACAGAGACACGATATTGCGGCTGGCACGGGAGCGAGGTGAGCTAACATTCCAGAATATGGCCGTATCCTTATTTCCTGACTTCACGCAAGCTGTACAAGCTGCGAGGCGTAAATTCCTACCGGCTAAAAAACTCTTCCAGAAGGTGGGGACTAAATATGCCATGCTTTACCCTAAAAAAGTTGCGGATTCACCATAAAGGGAAGCCAATGGTCTTCACGGCGGCGACGGAGGCGCTCAAATTTGCGAGACAGGTGGAACGATCGCAACGGGAACGGCGAGACGATCAGGAGACTCCCCCGATGAGCCAGCTAAGTGATATTGAATAGAAGGGGCATAATTATGTGGACCTCGTGGACATGAGTGGCGCTGGGCTGACTATAAGAGTGATTGTTAAAGGTACCACTTATGGGTGCCTTTAGGAGTCCTTGAGCATGGGGGATTTGGCGGGGGCGGCACGGGATGGTTGGACTAGATGCGGACACTATCTCTGACATTTGGCAGAACACCGTAGGGTGAGAGCCGCTGGGTCTACCCCGCTGTAAGCAGACAGACTACGTACGTAAAGGGCGGAATTGTTCGGCCACCCTGTCACTTTGAGACAGGGGAGTATGCCGGTGACCCCCACGCCCTTGCAGGGATGATTCCCGTGATATTGATGCAGGAAAGTTATTGTTGGGGAGGGTGGGGGGGGGGGAAAATGTATCTCAACCTAATTGGGGGTTGGAGTGGGTGGAGGGGGGGGGGTCTTGGGTATTGTTGGGTGGTTTTGTTACACTGCACTACTTCACTACAGAACTGAATGATGATGTAGCCCTGCCAATGGCCGCTGACATGTGGGTGGTGATTGTGAGACATGCTGCGCGTGGGTTTTCCCTGCAGGCCCCGAACAGGGGGCCGCTGATGACCAAGCTGCTGCGTAGGACACACCATTATGTACCCCCCTGACCGCGCTGCGCTGTCTTACATGGAATATTCAAGGTCTTAATGATCACCGCAAGATACGCTTGACCCATGCCCATTTGACACGTCACCATATTGACGTCTGTTTCCTACAGGAAACGCACCTGACGAAGGGAGCCAGTGAGAAGCTTAGACATGCTAGGTGGGGCGAAATACACACCTCCGGCTACTCCAACTACTCCAGGGGAGTGGCTATTTTAATTCGAAGGGGCCTGCCCTGGCAAACGGTCAAGGTACATGCCGACACGGAAGGGCGCTACATAATACTGCTGGGGAAACTATTTCACATGCAGGTCACACTAGTTAACACGTATGGTCCAAACACGGACGATCCTGGTTTTTTCCGTCACGTCTGGCACAAGGCACAGTCGCTAGGGGAAGGTGCATGCATGTGGGGCGGAGACTTCAATGTGGTACTTTTCGCTGGACCTGGACAGGGAGGGGGCTGCTCGCACTCATCACCCGCACGTGGCTGAGCTTCTCCGTGGCCTAATGGCGGACTATAATTTGTTAGACTCGTGGCGAGTGGTGCATCCAGCGGTTAGGGAGGGCACCTGCTTCACCCCACACAGAGGAGCCTGGTCCAGGTTGGACTTTTGGCTCCTAACCCCACAGATACATGCATGGGTCTCAGAGGTTACTCACAGGGCGCGCACCCTCTCCGACCACTCCCCAGTGGAGCTGACGCTAGACGTCCCACAACCGTATATAACGCCCTTCAAGTGGCGATTACCGGCGCACGCCCTGTCAGACCCGGTGTTTCGGGAAGAAGTACACCAACACATAATAGACTACTTTGAGCAGAATACTGGCTCGGTGGCGTCGGTGGGAACCCTGTGGGACGCGTTCAAGGTAGTGATCAGAGGTCACTGCATTGCGGGGCAGGCCAAAGTACTGAAGGCCGTCAGGGGTACGCTAAAGCGGCTGGAGGATAGTCTACATGCTCTGGAGGTGCAATACTGCTCGGACCCCTCGGAGGCAACATTGGCGGCAACGCGCACCACACTCACGGAATACCAGACTGAGGCAGACAGGGAAGTAAAGTTTTTGACTAAATATGCGGTAGCCCGACGCTATGGGGAGGGAGACCGCCCGGGCAGAACGCTCGCCCTACTGCTGTGATCGCAGAGACCACCCCCCTTCATCTCCTCAGTGGTGACGTCGGGAGGTGGACATGCTTATACTCCGCCGGAAATCCTAGACGCATTCCGGACTTTTTACAAAGACTTATACCATACCCGGGGAGCTCCTCCGCTGGCGGAGCTGTCTGGCTACTTGGATACGATCCAACTAATATGGTTCAATGCGCACCAAAAGGGATATTTCGATCGCCCTTTCGAGATAATGGATGTTAGGGAGGCAATCGGCTCCTTGGCAGCTGGGAAGGCGCCGGGGCCGAATGGCTTACCAGCGCAGTTTTATAAGGAATGCGCGGATCTCCTGGCCCCTAGACTATTGGCAGTTTATGCTGAGGCAGTGGAGGCGGGCATACTCCCAGACTCGATGAGAGAGGCTATCATTATTGCCCTCTTGAAACCGGACAAAGATGCCCAGCAATGTGATTCCTATAGGCCACTGTCTTTAATAAATACTGATGCAAAGATTTTTGCGAAAATGCTCGCAGCGCGACTGCAGCCGGTGCTGCCACTTATGATACGCCCAGATCAATCAGGCTTTGTGCCGGGCCGCTCGACGTCCCATAATCTTCGGACTCTCTTTGGGGTGCTACACTATTTAGCCCCACATGTCAAGGCCGTGGTGGTGCTGCTGGACGCCACGAAAGCGTTCGATTCCCTGGAGTGGGGGTTCCTGTTCCCCTTGCTGCAGCGCATGGGGGTGAGTGAGGCTTTTATTTCTTATATTCGCTTACTGTATACTAACATCACAGCTCGCGTGAGAGTAAATGGGCTTATCTCTGCGCCTTTTGCTATTAGCAGGGGTACGCGGCAGGGCTGCCCCCTATCACCCCTGCTGTTTGCTATTGCTACAGAACCCTTGGCAGCCCGACTCAGACAGCATCACGCAGACAGGGGCATTGGTTATTCATCAAGGGCATTAACCGTCTCCCTATATGCAGATGATATTACTCTATATGTGATCGACCCGCAGGAAAACCTCTCCCCCATGACAGGGGAACTGCTTGACTATGGCCGGCTGTCAGGAGTGACCATAAATTGGGAGAAGTCGGTCATTCTCCCTCTGACGACCGGGACGCCCCGATTCGAGCCGGACTGCCCACTGAAGTGGGCTGACGGACCGGTGAGATACCTGGGGATCTGGATAAGTGCGGACATGCAGCAATTGTGGTCGGAGAATTATGGGCGAGTGCTGGGATGGATTGAGGAGAGGGTCGGCCGATGGAAGCATCTGCCCCTCTCGCTGGCGGGACGAATTGCAGTGGCCAAAATGGTCATCCTACCTAAGGTATTATATCTATTTGGGAACATCCCGCTGCCCCTGACTGCTAGTTTTTTGCGCCGAGTGCGCTCACAGATGATAGAACTGGCATTGGGGGAAAAACAGCAGAGGGTGGCGTGGGAGACCCTCACTCTCCCGCAGCGACAGGGGGGCCAGGCGGCGCCGGATTTCACACTCTATGCCTACTGTGCGCAGGCACAATTTTTGCATTACTGGGTGCACCCCACACCGTTTCAGCCACATGTGGCAATAGAGAGGGACAGAGCGGCTCCGCTGCGGCTGTTTATACGCCACACAGGCGGAGATGCACGGAAATCGACCCGATACATGCACTTAAGTGGGCCTGGGATGGGCTGAGGCGTAGAGCCGGAATGGACCTTCTGTACACCAGGTCGATGCCTCTACGGGGAAATCCGATGTGGCCCCCGCTGCAGAATATGCGAACCGGGGAGCGGGCTGCGGCGCGCGGCCTTCACACAGGGGGGGATTTGTTCCCGGGTGATGCCTTCCTCACGCAGGAGCAGATGTGTGGTGCGGACGCCCAGACGATGCTTGACACGCTACTTTACTGTCAGCTTCGCCACACATGTCAAAAGCTGTTTCCTACATTTCCGGCACCGCTACCGGATTTACTTGCCCTGGAGACCGTGCTGACTGTGGACTCAGGGCGCCGGCTCGTAGCTCGATTGTACTTGAGCATGCAAAATTGCCATCCTATAGTGATCCCGGCGGCGCGTCGCATGTGGGCCGCGGAACTGGGGACCGAAATCATTGATGAGCACTGGGATTTATGTTGTAAGCTACTTGAGATACTATCCCCCAACTACAGGCTTCGCCTGATTCATTTCAAATATATCCATATGACATACCGCACCCCTAGACGATTACACCGCATGGGCTTGAGGGATACAGATGATTGCTGGCGCTGCCACGCACGAGGGGCTACTTTCTTACATATGGCGTGGGACTGCCCCACATTAGCGTCATTCTGGGTCAGGGTGAGGAAATAATATGCACAATCACTGGCCTACTGATCCCATGTACACCACAAACTGCATTGCTGGGCATCTTACATATGATCAAACCCAAGCACCGGAAGCTACCAGCAATGCTACTTTTGCTGGCCAAACGACAAATTGCATTGCACTGGGGGGTTGCTACGTCACCTAGCGTTAGAGAATGGGTAAGAAGCGCTGTATATTGCCAGTCACAGCTGGCTGTCTACTGGGAGCTCCTGCCTATGCGCTCGCGGCCGAGGGATATATGGGCGCCCTTCACGCACTGGTTGGCGCAGACTACTCTCCAGGCGCTGTAATCTCATACTCTGAGTTGGTATTGGCGGGGGACGGATACAGGTTCGGTTGACTGTGGGACATATTGAAGTATTCCTATGATCTGGAGAGAGTGCGGAGGGGGGGGATGTGGGGCTGGACGGGACAGGCCTATGTTATTACGGCTTATTAATAAGGTGAATGTCAATCCTATTGCTGACGGAGGGCTGATGGGAGCTTATGTCATTAATAATCTATTAAGTATACGTGGCAGTGAGAAGTGTTACTTTGTTTATGTTGCTCAAAAATGCTAATAAAAATAATAATAAAAAAAAAAAAGATTGGCAGTTCTTTGGACCTGGCTTATATGAGGGAGAAACCCTCGATCAGTCTCATATCAGATTTTCTTGGCATGCATACGGTTTTCCCCTATTTTGCTCACGTACCAGACCCTAGGCTACGTAATGAAATTTTAAAAGTGAGAGTAGGGTGCAACCCAATCTTTTCAACCCCGAAATGATACAAGTTGTCCGGGATATTAATGGATTTTGCACATGCTCCCTGAATGAGAAATGTTCCTTTTCTCATGTACTTATGGACTGTGTTTTTTTATATTCCTGGCTGTATCAAGTTTTTAAGACCCCTGTTTTGAAAATATTAATCATTCTCAAGGTTGGAGGTAATAGGGCTTCTATCCAAAATGCGTTATTTTGATGTTGCAGTAGGAATTGCCCATTTTATATTTACTGTTCAGTAGAGTTTTAAGAATGGGTTAGAATAAGTTGCGCTGATCAGGGGGCTCTGTGGGTATTACGACGATATTCTATTGTCGTTTAAAAAAAAAATGTTTTTTGGACAAGGTCTCAATAAACATTTGTACCTTCCAAAGCAGCAGTGTTCATGGCATGCAGTAAAGCCCGGTGACGCCTGAGATGGCGCACTGTTGGCGTTGTTGAGCCTCGCACCTCGATGGCGCCCCCCTCTGACGGTCCTGAAATGTCTCTTGTCCCCTCAGGTCCTATTCCTACTACGTGGAGGTGTCCATGGACGAGCTGGACTGGGTCCGCGTCATCGACCACTCCAAGTACCTGTGTCGCTCCTGGCAGAAGCTCTTCTTTCCCGCCCGCGTCTGCCGGTGAGTGCAGTTCTGGACTCTCGCGCTGTCTTGAGAGGCAGATGTATCCTCCCACGTGTGTCCCATAGGCTTGTGCTTCAGTGTGACTTCCTGTATCCCCATGCGCAGCCTGTCATTCTACATGTAGACGGTCTGGTAACCCGTGCCACAGTATGTATTGAACCAGTATTGTGCTACCTGACTGCTTGTTCTCTCGATCATGTATGTTATTATATCAGCCGCTTCTAATTCGTCAGGTGGACCCGACACAGTATGATATAAAAAAGACATACAGGTTTGAACGTTATGGCAGTGCTGCAGTGTTCATTGTTGTACTGTCTGTACAGTACACAGGGGTTATTGAGGTGACCGGACATATGGTTGCTGTGGGTCTGCTGTCTGCTTAGAATTATACAGTGCTTAATTTTGTCAGTCACCACATGGTGGCGCTATGCGTCTATTTATTTAGAAGAGCGCGTCAATGGAGAGTTCCATTGTCTTAATATTGTTTAACACGCATTTGCAACGCAATCGGTCGCGCATTACTGAAAGTTTGAGCTATTGGCGTCACAAATAATAATGCAACGCTAACCGCTCAAACTTTCAGTAATGGGGAGGCTATTTATTGTATTGCACATGCAGGTTTATCAAGGAAACCTAGCATCTCACTCAACTTGCGAGACGAAAGCGACCATACATGCTTGGCAGTCCCGCCCCAACTGGAACACCTGAATGGGGAAGCAAATGCGGCCACAAGCACCCCTCAGCGGTCGTTATAGCAAGACCCCGCTTTGTAAGTGACTATATTGAAGTTTTTTACACAGTCGGGTCTTATCTTACCAACCTCGCTCATGTCTTTATTTTAACTCCGTCCTCTGGGTAGGGTTGCCGGCAGGGCTCGAGTCGGGGTACCACGCGGGTGGACGGCGTCCCCCCACTTATTTTACCGGGTTTTTACCGGGTGGACGCCGTCCACCCTGCCCAAAAGATGGAGCCGGTACCCGAGCCTGCGCGCGCGCTCAGCACTCACCAAACCTAACCTTCTATTGTCGAGAGAGGGCGAACAGAGCTCTTTAACCCCTTCCCCGCTCATGACGGAACCGTTCCGTCATGAGCCACGGTTGCCGTGTGCTCATGACGGAACGGTTCCGTCATGACACGACCGTTGGCGGCCGCTCCGCCTACGCGGCGCTGTTTCCCCGCCTGTGCGGGGGGACAACGCAAATGGGCGGAGTCATGACGGAACCGTTCCGTCATGAGCACAGCTCAACCGTGGCTCATGACGGAGCGGCTCCGTCATGAGCACAGGCCCACCGCGCTGCCCCCCTGCCCCCCCCAGCGCTGCAGCGGAATGTCCGCAGCAGCGAAGGGGTTAAGTTGTTTCACGTTGATGGAGCCGTTCAGTATACAGACGGGCGCTCGTGGCCGTATATTAGAAAAGGTCAGTATGTGTTTATGCATTTCAGACGGAGACCGGCAAATTTACTGTGGGCAATAAATACGCACCGAACAAGCGCATCTTTAATTTCCCCGCTCCTTTGAGTGTCATTACGGTGACTAATTCCAACGTAAACATTCTCCTTTTCCCTTTGAACCTGCCTCCATCGCCTTCTAACCTTTGTTAATTAGTGGGGACTCCATCTCGTGACGTCACTTCCGGCTGTGAGGTCACTTCCGGTGACACCACCTAACTTGGAGCGTCCCCCCACTTCTTTTTTTAGGACTTGTGCCCTGGGTTGCCGACAGAGAAACAACAGGAAGCGAGGGAGGGGGCACATTACGGCATGGTGTAAACATAAAAGACGGATTAGGTAGTGTGCGTCGGATGCAACGGAAGCCTCCTTCTGTTATGACTAAAGCAAGGAGGACTGCCCGGGGTAATTCTTCATTACCAACAGGCCCGGCTCCAGGAATTTTTATTTGGGTGGGCAAAGGGTGCATTTGGGTGGGCCACTGCGGGCTCGATTTGTCGCTTGTTTGTCTAGCCAGGCCTGCTTCAGGGCCCTCCTTTATCTCTTCTTAGTCTTACAAGGCCCAGTAAAACACACTCTTTTCCAAATCTCTTTCTAAATATTATCACTCTCAAAAAGTGTTTCTTCCATGTAATGTTCCTTTGATGGGAAGAGGAGGTTTCTGAGGTGGGAGTATCAGGCAAGTGACACTTGTCGGGCTCCCTCTGTGCGAGCCTTCAGGGAGAATCCCTCTTCATTACTACCTCCACCTGACCCCGGACTCTGCAACGCACTCCCTTACAGGCTCCATCTGTGCAAGCCTTCAGGGAGAATCCCTCTTCATTACTACCTCCACCTGACCGCAGACTCTGCAACGCACTCCCTTACAGGCTCCATCTGTGCGAGCCTTCAGGGAGAATCCCTCTTCATTACTACCTCCACCTGACCGCAGACTCTGCAACGCACTCCCTTACAGGCTCCATCTGTGCGAGCCTTCAGGGAGAATCCCTCTTCATTACTACCTCCACCTGACCCCGGACTCTGCAACGCACTCCCTTACAGGCTCCATCTGTGCAAGCCTTCAGGGAGAATCCCTCTTCATTACTACCTCCACCTGACCGCAGACCTCGCAACGCACTCCCTTACAGGCTCCATCTTTGCGAGCCTTCAGGGAGAATCCCTCTTCATTACTACCTCCACCTGACCCCTGACTCTGCAACGCACACTTCCTTACAGGCTCCCTCTGTGTGAACCTTCAGGGAGAATCCCTCTTCATTACTACCTCCACCTGACCGCAGACTCTGCAACGCACTCCCTTACAGGCTCCATCTGTGCGAGCCTTCAGGGAGAATCCCTCTTCATTACTACCTCCACCTGACCCCGGACTCTGCAGCGCACTTCCTTACAGGCTTGATTATCCACTACTCCTCTCCAGTGCACCTTATCTCACAGCTGACCTTGGGCCCCAGCCCCATATTAGGCACCATTGGGCTCCACTTTCATTTTTCCCGGAAAAAACATTAGTAAAATCACCTTCAAACTTAAAACATTGAATATAGCGGTAAATATAATTAGCCATGCACTTTAAAGTATGTTCCACAGTAGCCCTTATGACCCGACTGCTAATTAAATAAACAAAAACAGAAAGGCCATGACAGGGCCGGCTTCAGCGCTGATGCAAAAGTCTTTTTTGGCACCGCACCAATAACCTCTTTCTCCGTAAATAACCTTTACTACCACCTTCCACCAGTGCCCCTCGTCCCTCCATGGCCCCCGCTATTGACCTCCTCCTCGGATTCCCTCACTGCCACCCTCCACTAGTGCCCCTCATCTCTCTGTAGCCCCTCCCCCTCGTGACCTCCTCCTCGGATTCCCTCACTGCCACACGCCACTAGTGCCCCTCATCTCTCTGTAGCCCCTCCCCCCTCATGACCTCCTCCTCAGACTCCCTTACTGCCACCCTCCCAACAGTGCCCCTCATCTCTCCCTAGCTCCCCCCTCCACCCCATGACCTCCTCGGATTCCCTCACTACCACCCTTCACCAGTGCCCCTCATCTCTCCCTAGCCCCCCCCTCCACCCCATGACCTCTTCCTCGGATTCCTTTACTGCCACCCTCCACTAGTGCCCATCATCGCTCCATAGCCCCTCACCCTATTGACCTCTTCCTCGGATTCCCTCACTGCCACCCTCCAACAGTGCCCCTCATCACTCCATAGCCCCTCCCCCTATTGACCTCTTCCTCGGATTCCCTCACTGCCACCCTCCAACAGTGCCCCTCATCGCTCCATAGCCCCTCCCTCTATTGACCTCTTCCTCGGATTCCCTCACTGCCACCCTCCAACAGTGCCCCATAACTTTACGTAGCCCCTCTCTCATATGCATTTCATTTGTTGTACAGCTCTACTCATATCAGTGTAGTGTGTGTCAGTACTTTTCACCACGCACACATTATACAGGGACAATGAATCCTACAAGTATATAAATCAGTCTACAGGGAATGTCACATAAGCCAATGAGGATTACAAGGTATATGAATCACATGTCATCCATACTGGTGGGCAGTATATTTTAAGAGGGTTTGGTCTCGGGAAACAACCTTACGATTTAAAGAGTATTCCATGGGGGTCAGCTTTACTGATAAAAATATATATCTGCCCGAAATACTCATTTTAGCAACATTAAAATAATGAAAGACTGGGGAAGTTCTAACTATATCAGAAAAAAAGCAAAGTTCTAACTATACCATTCATGTTTGTATGCAGCTCTTTGGTGACAGTTCATTGGTCACTGTCCTATGTTAGGATTGTAACTTCTGAACTGCAAGTAGCACAAGGATCTCTGTGACAAAGGCAGTAACCCACTGAGCTTCCACATAAAATACAGTTCATCTACATTTAAAAACTACTAACAGACAAATGTTTGCTGTCCAGCAGGATCGTTAATCACCAGCGTTATCTGGGCATTTTGTATTGTCTTATTGTTGTCCTGCATCGGCCATGATAATGATAAAAACTGTTTAAGTGAAGCGCACACGAAGTCTGTGTCCTGCTGGGCCTGTGCAGATTTTAAAAAGAAAAACAAATAGTAACACATTCTCCTACCTACTCTGTTAGTCAAACTTTGTGTCACGGACTGATGTGATAAGCAGCTGCAGGGGTCAGGAAAGGTGACAGGAACAAAGAAACTTCTTTTCTCCTGCGCTGCATAGAAAAAGAAATATCCACGCAGCAGAACATTGTCCCCTTTGCCATGTGGAGATGAAGGGGTGAACAAATAAACAAAGCCTCGTTAACATGTAAATGGTCTTTTAAAGACCTGTGAAGTACTCGGGTGCGGCTGCGATAAGCTCTAAAACGGTCTGTGTGTGCGCACCCGGGAAGCTGTCTCGGCCCGGGCTGACACGCACGACGTGTGCTTTGCGCGCCTGCCTTCAAGCCCTCACTGCGAGGGCCAAGGCTCCTGTTTGGGTGGGCCTGGCCCACCCGGCCCACCCGCTAGAACCGGGCCTGATTACCAAACGTGTCTCTGACCTATGCTAAGCCTTAGTGCAGAGCTCCCCCAGCTGAGAAGCAAAAGAGAAACAAGAGCCAACTCAGAATTAATATCTTCTTTTTCTGCAACACAAACAACCTTAGTATTGCCATTTATTAGCACTTTAGAAAGAAGTGTTACTATTACCAAATGTAGAAAAACGACATTTATCGACCATGGAAGAGTGAATTGCAGAGTGGACCCTGCAAGATTTCAAATCCGAAGCGTTTAAAAGAGAAACATGTCCAGTTAATCTTTGTTACAAAATAGTTCTGTGTCGACTCCTTGCGTGTTGGTTCCCCTATTAGTCTGTTTTAATGCTTAGATGTGTATATTATTTAGGGCGAAAAAGGTTCGTATATTTTACAAAATACCGGCTTTTTGGTTGATACAGTGGTTTAACGCACTGCAACGTTTCAGGAGCACTGTAAAAGGAGAACAACTAACCAGGGGAGGGGACACCTTTTGCATTTCATTACATTACACCAGCTCCCCCCTTCAGAAAAGGCACCCTTATGCATGAAGCACCTGGCTTCCAAGCACACGTGGGCGATGCCTCCGATTCCCCGCACCTCTGCCAGGCTTCACTAAGAAGACAAAAACAGGCAAGCGCTCAAGTTATCGCTGCCCAAAGGGAGAAACCAGCTTACAAACCAATTACTGTGAGCAACTCAAGAAAACATATTTCACAAATGACATTGCCATTATGATAGATGACAGCAGAATGCAGCCCGAGACAGTTATGAGCATTTTTTAACCTGGTAATTAACAACGCAAGTTCTGGTGAATGCACAGAAAAAGAATTAAGGGGGATTCCTACAGTCTTCAGACACTAGGAAGGAGAGGATGTGGCCTTATGGCCAGAGCTTCCGACTTTGGAGCTGAGGAACCAGGTTCGGGCCGGGGCGATGCGTCAGCTCAGCATCCTGTGATCTGAGATCTCCCCGTGCCTACCAAAAATGAATGTGTCCTTGTATAATGTACCTGGTGCTCATCTAAAGCGGTGCAGTACCTTCAGGTCGAGTTTGCCCTATATACATCTACAAATAACAAACAAGACTAGAGGCGGGATAGAAACAAATGGAGGAGAGAGGGGACCACGAAGCACACCGGCACAACAAAGGCAGCTGGAATGAAAACGCAGGTATGGGAGCAACAGCGGGTGCTGAAGATAGGACCAAGATACAAGAAATTCAAGCAACCGGTGAGGTGAGGGCAGAAACAAAAAGTAGTGCTCTAACACAAAACATATGGGCATTAGTGAAAGGATCGGAGTAGCAGGGTCAGTCGCCAGGGCGGTAACAAACCAGCCACAAGGTGGGACAAATGCACACGGTTCACCAATCATACCAATGGAATTTCTAAAGGCAGAGCCAGCCACCAATAAAAAAGTAGTGGGCGTGTGTGGGTGGGTTCAAACCTCACTAAGCGATTTCACTAAGCCTCACAGAGCAGTGCATGCACGCTGACTCAGGCTCGACCGAAACAGGACGTCGAGCTAGGATGTCCAGGCCTCTCTACAAGTTGAGGTGCCCTGGAATAGTCCAAAATGTCCCATTTTGTGAGTAAGGCCGCTAGTAGTTAATGCTGGTGCTAGCATTCGCAGTAACAGCCACAGCTGCGGGTGGCGTCAACTGCAGCAGACATCTGTGAAGTACCATGTGCCTTTTTTATGTAAATAAATCAGCCACCACTAAGCCCTTCAGTGTTTCACAGACATCACCCCTGTTTGTTCTCTTTGCTGATGTCTGAGATCGGACTCACTGGTTCCCTTTGTGAAAGGTGGAGGAATTCTGCTGCCTGCGTCATTCCTGTGGATAGGGTTACGGTCGGCTGCGGTGCCTCTCCTATTTCAGGTGTTGTATTACCTGTCTGAGACATTTCTATAGCCGTTGTATTGTTTTTAATTTAACTGCATGGTTCTCAAAGTCACTGGCTGTATTCAACCGATTTCCAAATGATGTCTAAACGCGAACGCTGCAGTGAAGGTCTGCCTGCTCCCAGTGCAGTTCAATAATATACATCGGGGCGCTCAGTTCTCTTTTCTAACGCGAGCAGGCCTTCCTACATTGAGCCAGAGCCCGCTGCAGCTGCGCAGTAGGCATCGGCGATGCCTGTCTCCCACGAGTCTGATGGCTGCAGGGTGTCTGACATGTAAGGTGGCTGATAGTGAGGACGTCCAGTCCAGGGCGTGGACGGCGTAGTGCGACATGGGGGCCGCTTTCAAAGGGTCCTCGATCGGCAGCTCCAGCCCAGACACTGGCAAAAGGCTAGAACTTAACGATCATAAAGCTAAGGAGGTAGGCGAAGGGTTCATGGGAATGAATGCCCTGGGTAGCTGAATTGTCAGGGCCATGGGCACTACTGTGGTGTTTGGTTACATCCCCCGTGTTCTAGGTAGTGTTTCAGGATCATGTTTCCGGTCCTACCCCGATATTGGTTGAATTTAGTCTAATTACTTAAGTTAGGTCCTTGTTTGGTGACTGCTAGGAAATAATCATTTTCTGGTTTCTTCAGAGAAAATATCAGTGGCAGCCCAGTTTGAGAATTAAAGCACTACACACTACGCCACACTGCCTTTCAGACTCCACACTGCCAGCTACAGAAAGCATTCTCCCAGGTGGATTTATTTCACACCTCTCCCCGCTTCTGGCTGTGAGTCATGAGCCCAATAGGTCTGGGCTGTAAACCAAGTGTATGTACACGAAAGTAATTGGCAAATTAATTGTGTGCTCTTGTAGTCACCATTCAGGCGCGCATTAAAGGAGCTCAGGGCCTCGATAAAGTTTCAGTGGCTTCTAATCTCAGCAAACCGTGCTGTAGGCGTCTTCAGCTGAGGTTACAGCACACATGAAATAATTAGTGCACTGCTGGATAATTCTGTCAGACATGTTGTCATCTCGAAGCTGTTACTTAACATTGTTCCAGTAGCACCTTGGGAAAAGATTCCACTGCACCCCAGGCACGGATTGATCTCTCGTCAAGGCTTTCAGCATCTTTATAGAGTCCTATCCCAAGCGCCAGCGATCAGCAACGCTGAGACAACTTACCCATCACATACACAGACAGGTCTTAAGCTGCTGTGTTTAATGTTTAAGTGGCACGCAGTCTTCATTAGCACCCTGGGCAGGACGAGGAAGCTGGAAGGGCAGGGGCCGGGCAGGGCCTTTAACTTAACCGTTACAACAAACAAATGATGGACGGAATGCTGACAATGCAGACATTCTCCCCCAGTCAAGAGATCTGGGTTAAATCCATCGTTCTTTTGCCCACTACGCCACCCCAGTTCAGACATGGCCATATGCAAATCAGTCTTGACCCTGTGCCTCATGGGAACAGTCCAGCCCGAACTGCCAAGCCATGTCTTCCCTGGACCGGAATCAAGCATCCTAGGACCGGTTTCTGGCTATCAGCCGTCATCAGCCAGGATAGCTTGACTCCAGTGGCGTAGTGAGCACGGGTCCCACGTCTGGGAATACCCATCCCACTTAGGGCGAAAAGCGTTACAACAAACAAATGATGGACGGAATGCTGACAATGCAGACATTCTCCCCCAGTCAAGAGATCTGGGTTAAATCCATCGTTCTTTTGCCCACTACGCCACCCCAGTTCAGACATGGCCATATGCAAATCAGTCTTGACCCTGTGCCTCATGGGAACAGTCCAGCCCGAACTGCCAAGCCATGTCTTCCCTGGACCGGAATCAAGCATCCTAGGACCGGTTTCTGGCTATCAGCCGTCACAAGCCAGGATAGCTTGACTCCAGTGGCGTAGTGAGCACGGGTCCCACGTCTGGGAATACCCATCCCACTTAGGGCGAAAAGCGTTACAACAAACAAATGATGGACGGAATGCTGACAATGCAGACATTCTCCCCCAGTCAAGAGATCTGGGTTAAATCCATCGTTCTTTTGCCCACTACGCCACCCCAGTTCAGACATGGCCATATGCAAATCAGTCTTGACCCTGTGCCTCATGGGAACAGTCCAGCCCGAACTGCCAAGCCATGTCTTCCCTGGACCGGAATCAAGCATCCTAGGACCGGTTTCTGGCTATCAGCCGTCATCAGCCAGGATAGCTTGACTCCAGTGGCGTAGTGAGCACGGGTCCCACGTCTGGGAATACCCATCCCACTTAGGGCGAAAAGCGTTACAACAAACAAATGATGGATGGAATGCTGACAATGCAGACATTCTCCCCCAGTCAAGAGATCTGGGTTAAATCCATCGTTCTTTTGCCCACTACGCCACCCCAGTTCAGACATGGCCATATGCAAATCAGTCTTGACCCTGTGCCTCATGGGAACAGTCCAGCCCGAACTGCCAAGCCATGTCTTCCCTGGACCGGAATCAAGCATCCTAGGACCGGTTTCTGGCTATCAGCCGTCATCAGCCAGGATAGCTTGACTCCAGTGGCGTAGTGAGCAAGGGTCCCACGTCTGGGAATACCCGTCCCACTTAGGGCGAAAAGCGTTACAACAAACAAATGATGGACGGAATGCTGACAATGCAGACATTCTCCCCCAGGCAAGAGATCTGGGTTAAATCCATCGTTCTTTTGCCCACTACGCCACCCCAGTTCAGACATGGGAACAGTCCAGCCTGAACTGCCAAGCCATGTCTTCCCTGGACCGGAATCAAGCATCCTAGGACCGGTTTCTGGCTATCAGCCGTCATCAGCCAGGATAGCTTGACTCCAGTGGCATAGTGAGCAAGGGTCACTACGCCACTGGAGTCAAGCTATCCTGGCTGATGACGGCTGATAGCCAGAAACCGGTCCTAGGATGCTTGATTCCGGTCCAGTGCAGACAAGGCTTGGCAGTTCGGGCTGGACTGTTCCCATGAGGCACAGGGTCAAGACTGATTTGCATATGGCCATGTCTAAACTGGGGTGGTGTAGTGGGCCAAAAAACGATGGATTTAACCCAGATCTCTTGACTGGGGGAGAATGTCTGCATTGTCAGCATTCCGTCCATCATTTGTTTGTTGTAACGCTTTTCGCCCTAAGTGGGGTGGGTATTCCCAGACGTGGGACCCGTGCTCACTACGCCACTGGAGTCAAGCTATCCTGGCTGATGACGGCTGATAGCCGGAAACCGGTCCTAGGATGCTTGATACCGGTCCAGTGAAGACAAGGCTTGGCAGTTCGGGCTGGACTGTTCCCATGAGGCACAGGGTTAAGACTGATTTGCATATGGCCATGTCTAAACTGGGGTGGTGTAGTGGGCAAAAAAACGATGGATTTAACCCAGATCTCTTGACTGGGGGAGAATGTCTGCATTGTCAGCATTCCGTCCATCATTTGTTTGTTGTAACGTTTAACTTAACCCCGGCCTGCCCTATCGTGACATAATGTACGGCTAGGCCAGGGCCCTGGGCATAGTCTAATTTTCAGATTGTGGAGCCGGAGCTACCACGGTGACCATCACGCTGCCACGCTTGGCTCAAGAAAAAAAATAGCACCATTGGTTTGGCAATAGGCTACACTCATTTACTTAACACTTACGATTAACTGGTGGTGGGTGGCCGGTGCACTGCCTATATTTAACTGATAGGCCTGGTTCTGCTGCCTGCTCTCGACGTCTTTGGGCTGACCTGGCTAATCCGCTTCTGACTCGTGTGGTGCGGGCGTGCCGGAGCGTGGCATTCTGAAAACAAATCTGTGCAAGCCGCCTGCCGCACAGCCCCTACCCCACAGAAACCAAATCCAGCCCAATCGGTGTCCCGCCCTGCGCCCGCCCCTTGGCAACACTGAACTAAGGGCTGCCTCTGCGCCGCCAAAAGCAAATTCGCAATGCACATGCGATTTGGATATTGCAATTATGGTTAAACCAGTCTGAGTTGGACCAGTAATGAATCATATCATGTGAATCTTGGCTCTCACAGCCGCAACACTCTTCACTGGGAGTCACTCCGGAGACAAACAAGTACAACACTTTCTGCCCGAGTCAGTGAGGTAAATATATCATCAATGCCATATGACGTGCAAATGTGTGTAGACCCGCCCCTGATAAATAAGTGCTGGTGCTCAGCACCGGCACAAATTAAGCACTGCATTTTTGGCCATTGTATTTAATACAGCAAAAGTGATTTTTTGTACTATTATTCCTTAAGAGCCAGTGAAAACAGAGATCTTACAAATAATGTTATCCATACACATAAAACTGGGAGCAGCAGCAGTGTGCCTCAGCCATGCCTGCGAGAGAGCAGCCGTCGACGGCCGGAAGCGCCGAGCTCGTACCCATTCAATGATTGGCTTCTCGGCAGAGATTACCAACACTGCTGGAGAGGATGGGAATTTATTTATCATTCTTCTCATAGCGCTTCTTGATAGAGTAAGGTTTCAGTGCGCTTTACAGTGTTAGTAATGATGAAAAGGCGAACGACAAAGGGTACTCTTTTTTGCAGTTTGTATATGGTGCGAACTCCACCCAAAAGGGTTGGAGCTCTTTACACGAGGACCTGTTGCATTACACAAGCACATAATCACTTTAGGATGCAATCATTTTGTTTTTATTCTTTCAGGCACTTGGAGATTAAGTAATTTTTCACGCGATCACAGGATAGTGAGCTGATGCCGAGATTCGAACCTGGTGCCCCAGTTCCAAAGTCGGCAGCTCTGACCATAGCGTCACATCTTGTTACCTTAGACGTGGCCATCCGAACTCTCAGCACTCTCTAGACCATGGGTACTCGCAAACATTTTCCTGGGGGCCCAAAAACGTGGCCTGTGGTGTGATCGAGGGTCGCATTGATGCCAGCAGGGTGGCCGGTGGGAGAAGGGCGGAAGGGGTGTTAGGTGGGCATCAGAGTCGCAAGCATGTACATCTAAAGGCCGAATTACACAATGTGAAACCAGAAAACCTGCGATTAATCCTGTCTACCTCGCTTGACCAAATTGTGTGACCCTAGGCAATTGTTTTATGTGACCTTACCTCTTTTTTCTTCCTTATCACATACAAGAGGACCTTGAAGTACTTGCCTTTAGGATGCGCACTTTTATTTAACAAACTATATAGTTGTCCATGTATAACACCGGCTACTCGGAGTGCACACATAACTGACTTGCCTCTTAGTTAACTATTTGCATTGTTGCCAGGGTAGGGGAAAGCATGGATGTTTCTAAATTCATGTTTACAAACTATCCCTTTAAAAAAAATACTTCTCAATGCCCTGATATAATCTGATATACTGAGGTGAAACGCTTCTGCATGTTAAAGAAATGCTTTTTTTGAGACTTTATCATATTTTCACACGTTTGTTGCATGATGTCTTTATAAATGAAGGTGTTCCTAAAGTTGAGTGATGCAGGAGAGCTTAGTTACTCCCCTTCTTTAATTTGTCATTCAAATAAATGCTTGCCCCTATATTTAACATCTTCCTCAGTGCTGTTGTGACCAGGGGGCCATCTGTAAAGGTCAGTAGGGCCGCATGCGGCCCCCGGTCCGTACTTTGAGTATCACTGCTCTAGACTGACCTCATGGTTCACTTTGGACTCCTTGATCCAGTCATCCCAAGAGTGATAATGGTTGTTCCTGATGACGTGCGTGGGGTTTATGGCTTAGTGGAATTAGGACACCATATTTACAGTCCTCGAGGGTAGCAGGTTGTGGGGTTTGGACCATATGATAGCAGTGACTTGTCACAGAAAAGCCAAGCACTGCATACCTCGCACATGGCCACTCCTACTGTAATGAAGCACACCACCACTTGTATAAGTTTGGAAGTATTCGGCCGCAGTTTTATTTGTTGAAACAGATTTACAGCAGGTGCTCCTATTGTTTTATTTGGGGCCATAAATCATTCTGCTTGCGGGTCATAAATCAATCACTGTCAAGGCATTTGTCATCCATGGTTAAGCATCATCATAATTCAAGCCATAAGACTAGTCGGGTCATCATAAATCAACTAGACTGGATTATTGCAGGGTTGTAATACTGTCCTAAATCGTGCTGCAAATAATTTTTTCCTTCTCTGTGGGTGGTTATCCCACTACCGCTTTTATGCTTAACTTGCTACCTTCGTGTGGTCTTCTGTCCGGCAGCCTGGGCTACAAGTGTCGTGTTTCGTGTACCCCTGCTCTCTGACTGCCTTACTCTGCTGTAAGGCATCCCAAGGTAAATAGGCTGGTCTGCCACCCCGCCGTGGTCAAACCCTCATTGAGCTCTTCTCCTTTACCGCTGACCCTTGATCACTGCGACAGTTTCTGTTGTTAGGTGTGGGTGGGTCGGGCTTCCTGACGCCGCGCTGCCCAACAGTATGGGACTCCGGCTGCTCCTTAAAAGCGCTTACCAGGGCAATCCTTTATGTGACTTTGCAAATCCACTCTCCCCGCCCCCCCCCCCCCCCCCCACCCCCACCCCCTCTTTTGGGCGAATTCTACTTCCGTCCTCCTCTTTTGCTGGTCACTTCCAGGACACCGCCTCACGTCAGGGCCTTGGCTTGGTTTACTGCTCCTGCCCCTCTAGGCACCCTCTGGGTGTGGGCCTCTGCCCGAAACAGTGACCTGATCGTGGGGAGGTAGGTGGCAGCCGTAAGAAGAGCAGACGTCTATGCCTCAGGAGCTCTTCTGCTGTGGTTGCACTCAGTGAAATGTGGCCTGAGCCTCTTGTGAGACTGATACTGCCTGCTAAGCTCTGGTCTGTCCAACAGTAGCAGCCTTATTCTCATAGATAAGGGGTGTGTATGTATGTATGTCTGTCGTAGGCTCGGGAGTGCTAGACAGTCGCGGCCGGCATGACTCACAGGTGAGGGGTGCAGGGGGTCATGCGGAGTTTAATTTAAAATAAATACAAAATATCGTTAACTTTCCTTCGCCTGCCTGGTGCCACGTCATCTCTGCTCCTCTCCTGAACAGGAAGCAGGCAGCCTTCCTCCCTCCCCAAAGCCAGTCACAATGCTGCAATGGCAGCGTTGTGATTGGTCGGGACGGCAACCAGCCTGGCGTCTATGGGGAGCCCATTTTCTCCATGTAGGCTGCATGGAGAAAAGACTGAGTGCGCATGACTGTTTGGTCGGCCCCAGAGAGCCGACTAGACAGTCAGCACCCTCAGCAGTGGGCAATCCACTCCTCCCCTGCCCTAGAGCACACCTGCCCACACCCAACCAAACCCTTCTGCATACTCGCAGGCGAAAAGCAGAAACATAAAATCGCATTTATAATACCATTTTATGTTTCTGCTTCTCGCACTGCGAGAAAGTAGTGGGGCGACGCTCCTCCGCCCACATTGAGGAGCCGGCCCTGCCAGGGCCAGATTTTGTGAATTGCCACACAACATACTGACCACCGGATGCATCTCATTGACGCGAGCCCCAGCATTTCTGGATTGTGGTGTATGTTGGGCACCTCTGCGCATCTTTTGTAGGTAACGAGCTCCTGTTGGCTAAAATAAATGGATTTTCAGAAAAAATAATGCAAAGCAAGAGTTGGCCACAAGGTGTCACTAGAGCTACACTTTTGGACTACAGTAAGCCGTAATGTTTTCCAAATGTGGTGGCGCACCGTGATTATTGGGTTAATCAGTAAGCTTTCTTCAATGTGCCGTGGCTGGGACTCGAGTCGTCAAGTGGCCTTTGCGCCTTAAGTTAGTATCCCTTCCGGTTTTACGGTAGTTGACGTTTAATTCGTACCGGAGGGGGGAGACGGTTCAACACATCGCCTGGACACCAGGAGCTTAGATTCTACAGAGCATTTCTCTTGTCCTGCGGTTTATTATACTCCGGCCCAATGGAATTATACAGCAAGACTGGGCCAAATTATACGGCAAGAAAAGGCAAATTATGCGGCATAATGCAGCATATTTTGTAATGGTATTACTTGTTTTCTTCCACATTTTTAAACGTAGTAAAGCTCTGTGGGCTTTGGATGCACCTCTTTAATACCAGTTTAACATCCAAATATAGCAATAGAGCAACGGAAAGGTGATCAGTCCAGCTTTGCAAAGGGCCTTCCACCGCGCTGCAGCCCGTGCTGTCGCATTTTCAGTAACTTTTAAACATTTGGATATGGCTGGGTTTAAACTGGAATGGCATGGGGAGCAAAACAACGATGGATTTAGGCCCAGAGGTCTGTGCTGGGGTGAATGTATGACATTGATCAGCATTCTGTCCAACAATTGTTCTTTTTGCCTTTGTGACCTGTGGGAGCCTTGCCTGTGGTCAAAGAAACCCATCAGAAGTTCCAAGCAATTGATGCGGAGTCTCAACTTGTTGTTTGACCACCTTCCTCCGATAGACCGATGTCTTCATGGGCTCCCCAGCCCTATCAGTTGGTGTCTCACTTGATCACCAGTTCAGGGACATGCTGAAAATGTCCTCCTCGATCCATTACGCCATCTGATCCACCCACCATTGTATTTGTTGTATACTGGCTCCGAGTAAATCAGTGCCTGGTGAAGATGGGATTCCTTTTACTCTCTGCAGGGCCAAGCAATGTAGCGGTCTTGGAGCAATCACTTGAATTGATGAAGCCAGCAGTCCCACCAGCCAGGCTATTTGATGGAGCAAAATGTGCTCCTTGATGAAGGCTTCCCGTTCCTTCTAGAGCACTGACACCTTTTTTTCCAACAGTGGTAAAGTTGCCAACGTTTAATCTCTCGCAAATCCCATAAGAGTAATTGTCTGATTGGGGCTATTTATTACGTGTCCCCATTTATCACAAAGCACAAATCATGCCAAAAGGATATTGTCATTTCCACGTGTCACTACAGCCTTTGCTTATACTGGTACTTCAGAAGGATGTTGGCAGGTGAACTGTTATTTAAATCCCCCTGGACCTCAGGAACTCCATCATTGTTCCATATTTTGTGAAGCATCACAACTCAGAGGACAGCATGAATAGAGGGCCGTGTGCTTGTGCACCTGTGCCTCTAGTAAAAATCGAGGAACCTCAAAGTGCCAATAAGATGGGCACAATAAGGCGTGCATGCTTGAGGTCCAGATGCACTATCCAGTCATTTGCCATCAGCATGTCTCTGAGGAGGTGAATGCCCTCCATCTTAAAACAACGGTAGACAGCACTTGCGGGGTTTTCAGAGGTTGATTACCAGTTGGTTACTTTGGTCTTTTTTCTCTACTAAGATGATTTTGCTCAAGAAAACCTTTGGGTGGATCATCTTTACATTTGTACGTTTCCGCAGCATATCATCCAGTCCTGGTCTATGAAGAACTCTTCCTCCGATGAGAAACACAGAGGTGGTGGTATTCTCTCCTGCCCTTCCACCATTTCAAGCACCCACAGATTCCATGTCTGCTGCCGCCATTTGTGGGCAAGTCTCCCTCCCACTCTCAGAAGGGAAAAAATAGGTAATCTTTAGCCGAAAAGTGTCCTTTTGTGTTACCATCATGGGAACCTTCCCAGCTGCCACGTCCTAGGCTTGTGCCTCTTACTGGGAAGAATCCTCTAAATCATTTTAGATCTTGCCAGAGCTTGCCTCTCCTGCTGCATTAACATCTTTGGGAGACTAGTTTGGCAAAGTAGCTGTTTCAGCAGCCCTTATCTCAACTGGTACCTGCAAAAACCTTAGGACAAAGGCCTTTATCATGGATACCTGGACTTTGTTGAGAGATTTGAAACTACCCACAAGCTTGCCCAATTCTTTTAGGAATAAGTCCCCAAAATGGAGACCCTGAGCCACTGGACCTGTTTGTGACTGTGCCAAGTCCCCAACTTGGGGTTCGACCTTAATTGGTAGTTAGCAATGGCGCTTTCCCAAGCAGACTTATTGCACTTTGAGCCCATCCTGGAAGTATGTGTGGTGCTAGCAGGCACTCCGGTTTCTTGACCTCCTCAGTTATATCTAGGCTCATAGTCAGGGACTGCAGTGTGTCCAGGAATCTGTTCAGGCATGCTTGCCAGGATCTCGTTGATCCCCTTCTTGGGGTCTTTGATGACCTTAGCCAGGAGTGTGGCCATCCTCATGTCAATCTCAGGAGTGAGAACACAGTCCCTGAAGAAAAGTACTGACCTTCTTATCTATGGATTTCATTTGATTGCTACCCACATCGGAGGCGACATTGGCGGCTGAGATAAGGGATAGTAGAAATTGTCCAGTTCAAACACATCAGATGGAGAAGTTCCATCAGGAGCCTCACCGTGGAAGCTTCTGGAATCTAAACCAGGGCACAAAGGTCTACTGGGCCCAGCGTCCTCATCTGATGTGTCCAGGGAGTACCATCACTGGCCCCCTTGTCAGTAGCAGGAGGTTCCTTAATAGGGAGAACACGTTAAGAGGCAATCAGATTGTCAGGAACATTGGGGCCTACAGCGTTCCAGATGGTGCTTATGGATTGGAATGATTTTGCATTCTACAGGCAAGCCTCCTGCAGGTAGTGTGAGGCGTGTTGGCCTCCCACCGGATCCCTCTTTCTCTTTGCCTTAGTGAGTTTAGAAATCCTCCTCCTCCACAGCGTCCTGCCACTTTTCTTTGCAACCTCATACTAGGCATCTGTTCAGGCTTACTGCGCAGACCACCCTATATCAACCTGCAGGTATGCTCCAACAAACCCAAGTCATTTTACTGATGGTGGGCTTTACTGGCACGCAAACACTACTGGTCTCAAGAAGGCACTACACTTCGCTGAGTTCTGAAGTGACCACTTGCTGCACCCAAGACAAGCATTTGCAATGCAATAGGTCTCGCATTTATGCAAGTTTAAGCTATTGGCATTGTAAATGACAATGCCTTCTATTTATGTTTTTAGGTTGAAGTCTTTTTATTTTTATGGAGCAACACAAATAAAGGGTGCATAATAAGCGGGCCACGCAGGGCTCGGCAGATCCAGTTGTAAATACGTAAAGGTATGCGAGCTCCAATGTAAAAATACTATCCCCCCCCCACCCACCCAAATAAGGAAGAGAGAAAGAAGAAACTAAAAGAAGGGAAAAGGGAACGAAAACACTCTTCACCCTCTTGGGGATCCCTGTCTATGAATAGCATAGCATGGAACGGCGTGTTCTAGGTGAGGCTGAGATGAGTCATGCATGGGGGTCCAGAGTAGTGAGGTGCAGTAGGCATAGATATTTGGGGCAGTACAGTTCCCTAAATTCTGGAGCTAGAAGGGCTAAAAATGGTTGCTAAAGGAGGAGCCCTTACCGGCCAAGGTGAGTGAGATCTTTTCCATGCCCAGCACGTGCCAAAGACGCTGATACCACCCCGTGTGTGTGGGAACCCAAGTGGTCTTCCAGTGTATGGGTAGCTGTGCCGAGAGCAATGGCTATCTGTTTCTCCCTTCGGGATTTCAGGGGGTAAGTGAGCGGATTTGGGACTCCTAGCAAGACGTATGCGGGGAACCTGAGGAGTTCCGTGTCCAAGTGCTTATCGATCTTGCCAAGTACATGTGTCCAGTAAGGCTGAATATGTGTGCAGTCCCATAGGAGGTGAACCAACGAGCATCTCTGTCCGCAGCCCCTCCAACAATCGGTGCTATGTGTGGGGTCAGCTTGGTGCAGTCTCTCTGGTGTGTAGTACCAGTGGTATACGAGTTTGGTGAAGGTTACGGTCAGGCCTACATGCGTTGCTGTGTGGCGAGCCCTATAACACGCGCCGTCCCATTTCTGAGAGCTAAGGTCACGCCCCAGGTCTCTCTCCCATTGTGCCCATCTGGCGTGATAAGTGTGAGTGTATCTGGACAAGAGCAATTTGTAGAGATCCGAGGTCAGTTTCTTGTCCAAAGGCCGCGTGATGAGCCATCGCTCATATTGAGTAAGGAGCCGCGACGCCTGTGCCCGGTTATCAGAGTGTAAGGCCCAATGTCAGATGTAGGAGAGTAGGATCTGCCTCTTATGTTGCCCCCACTTTTTTTCTGATGTTTACACTGGTTTCTGGCTATAGTCTGGCTGGGACCCTGCTAATCGGGGCCCCAGCCTCTCTGTTCTCTCTAAACAACATGGAGTGCATATTAGGTGCACTAGTGATTGGATACTGTGGTGCCTTATGAGTCCCTAGTATATGGTACCTTAGGTACCAAGGGCATAGGTACTTCACAGGCCTACCAGGGGCTGAAGCATGTATTATGCCACCCCTGGGAAGCAGACTAAATCTGACACCACAGGCCTGCTACTGCAGCCTGGGTGAGGTGGTGCTAGCACTCCTCACTGAGATATAGGTTCACTATATCTCTCCCTGCACACACATTTAAACCGATCAGTCGCCCCTAAGGCAGGCCCTATCAATCCTGAGGGCAGGGTGCTTGGTTTCCATGTGAGGGGGTGCCTCTACCTGAGCAGGGCCCCTCTGCAACTCTCAGAGTCCATTCTCTTGGGCTGTTTGTGAATGCGGTCAAACCATATACTCTTAAGTGCATTATAACCTTGCGGTAAATGCTAACTTTGGAATGGCTGCATCAAAACATGTCGTGTGTGGTGTCAAACGCTTTGGAATCATACCCCCACACCAGTAACTGGTGTGGGAGTATGATCCCACCCTTCTAGAGGGATAGACATGTACCCACTGTGGAAAGGCGGTAGAATCCTGGAGAACCCTGGCATCACAAAATGGATGCCACCAGTCACAGACACTGGGCTGCACTCCTGCTGATGACCGAAACTCGCAGTGGAGGAAGCCTAACAATAGGTATCCTGTCACAGGGAGGTGTGACCACCTCCCAGACAGGGTTTAGTGTATTGGGACTGGGTGGGTGCACTCCTCGAGTGCTTTAAAGTCCTGTACTGGGGGAGCAGTAGGCTCCTCTGTGCATACACCAGTTCAAACTAGCTCAGGGGCTACCTGCCCCTGCTATGCCGCGAAACTGGACCAAGGGAAGTGGGTGTAGCCACCCACTCCCCTGACTCTCCCATAGGTGGGGTCATAGAGCTAGTCCCTCCCTTCCCTCCAGTATAAGTTAGGGAACCCTTGCCATTGCAATTTACATACCCTGGACGATGCTCTGAAGACGAATCCCGGACCTTCGACGTTCCACTACCTCTGGAAGACTGAAGAATCTCCCTTGGAGTCAAGGAGTGACTCCCCTGCTTGGCAGGCACCAAAAACTACAAACTACGGTCGCAAACTCCGTCGCTCCCGCCGGAGCCCGAAGTCCCTGCAGCCCAGGAAGAGGATTTCCTGACTTCTCCAAGGCCATCATGAGTCCCCAGCGACGCTGAGGCAAGTGGACCCCACAAGTGACGAGGAACCGCAATCCCTGGGTACAGTACACTATTTTCGAGTGCAGCCCCTTCACGAAATTCTGCGATCCTGTGCATTGGGCCACGTGTGGTCCAAGCCTCTGCCAGAGATCCCTCCAAAGATCAGAGGCCTACCCCGTCCCGAGTGACCGTGGGCCCCTGTTGAGTGGATCCTCCTGAGGCGTCTTCGCGATCCCTTGCCGGTTGGCTTTTGGGTCCCCTGAAGACTTTTCTACTGTTCCAAAGGGCTCCCCTGGTTGCTCCAGGCCTGCCCTGACTTACCCTCGCTGGGTGAGTCCCTCAGACTTTACTGGTCTGCACTGCTGACTTTTTGTCCTTTCCAGGAGACTTGCTGTTGCCAAGGCTTGTTGGCTCCAATCTGGTCACCGACACTGCAGCAAGATGCAGACTTCGTGGGAAACGCCGAATCCAGCTCTGGTTGTCGTCGACGCCTCCTGGACCTCGTGGCTGAAGAGTCAAGACACCCGTGAATCACCTGAAACCACCCGACGACTGTGGGCATCCATCTTCCTTGCCCCGGGTCACTGCCAAGTGACTTTGAACACTGTCCCCTCTGCTTTCAGGTCTTCCTTCTTCTGAATCCAGGCTTGGATTCCACCGGACACTTCTTCTTTCTTCACAAGCAGCAAGTCTTCATTGGCTCCCATTGAAAACGACGCCGCGACCCGACACCAAAAGACACCCATGCACCCGGCTTCCCAGGGTGCGGTAACTCCAGCACTACGGTGCTCCTGTGGGTGTTGGCTCTAGAACTACTTACCCTGTAAGTGACTTGCTTGTAGACTCTCCCGAAGTATCCTTAACTCTTAATTTCCAATCGCGACTTGCTTCATTGAAGTTAATAGGGATTTGCGGCTGTGTTAACACACTGCATGCGTCCCCCGTGGGTCTTTTACTTACCTGCCTTGGGTGGTTTCGTGAGGCGCCAACGCTTCTGAAGGCCCTAGGCCTTGTCCTTTTGCAAGTCGTTATCTCGAAGTCTATTTTTTAGTATATGGTCTGGTACGCCCCAGGGCCCCAGCCATATTTGTGCTTAATTTATTGTGAAACGTTGATTTGTGCATAGGTTCCTGCCTTCTAATCTCATAAAGAGATTAGTATAGAGTTGTTTAGTAATAATTACATATATATTTGATATATATACCTGTGTGGTGTACTTTCATTTGGTAATTCAAGAGATTATGTGGTAAAACAAGCTGCTTTACATTCCTCTAAAGACTTAGCCTGAAGGCTGCTCTCCACAGCTACCACTAGGATAGCTTTCTCTAAAGGTTGTCTTAAACCTACTACATAAGAGTCGAATTGGACTGGTGCAAGGTTTCAACTTTAACTAGTGAACAGCATATACCAGGCCAACTTCTCACATCCGACCTGTAGGTAGTGCATGCGTTCCGATTCAGGGAGGCCATGGTCAGCTCGGAGTTGCGAGAAAGGAAAGATCTCGCCTTTGTGGAACAGTTGGCCTAGGGTGCGACAACCCGCTTCTTTCCACAGTGAAACGCCCGAAGGCCTACGCTGGGTCTGAAATCAGGGTGGTCAAGGAAGGAGGTGAGTGGGAGGGAAATGTGGTGAGGGCATGCCGTATATTGATCCGGTCCCAAACCTTAAGGATGGAGTGCATTACATGAGAAGCATACAAGTTGGGTGGGCGTTGGGGTTTTGGCATGAAGGGGATCTTCATAAGAGACAAGCCAGCGACAGCCCGGTCCTGAAAGAGCCAGTGTTTTTCAGATTCTGCTCTTCTCCATTCAACCAGGTACTGGAGTTGCGTGGCGTTATAGTAGAGCGCAAGGTCTAGGACTCTGAGGCCTCCCTCATGCGGTGGAAGGAAGCTTACCAGCCGCTTCATTCTCGGCTTGCACCTCTGCCAGATGAAGGAAGAGAGGTCAGATTGGACCCTTTGTAGCCATCCGGTAGGGGGTGGGAGGGGCAGGGTCTGGAAAAGATACAGAATCTTGGGAAGAATAGTAATTTTGACAGCTGCAAATCGCCCCAGCCACGATATTGGGTAGCATTTCCATTTCAGCAACGCAGCCCGGACGTGTGCCTGCAGGAGGGAGTAATTAATTTGTCTCATAGCCTGTAGAGTCGGGGCCAGCTGTATGCCCAGGTAGGGGACCGACTCATTGCACCAGTGCAACGGGTAACGGGCCTGAAGGTCCGCCAGGACGGCTTGTGGCAAGGACAGGTTTAGCGCCCCGGATTTCGTCAAGTTGATCTTAAAACCGGAGGCTTTCCAGAAGGACTCTAGCTCCTCTAAAAAAGCTCCCCAGGGCAGTCGTAGGGTGCGTGAGAGTGGCCAGCACATCATCCGCATAGAAGCTTACAGTATGGGTGTCTCCACCAAATCGGATTCCGGTGATCTGGGGTGGTCCCATACTCTGAGCAAAAGGCTCCATGTAGAGTGCAAAAAGCAGAGGCGATAGAGGGCACCCTTGTCTAGTGCCTCTACAGCTAGGGAACGGTGCTGATGTGTGGCCATTCACTCAGACCGTAGCAGTGGGAGAGCGATAACATTTCAGAATGTGCGTCCGCATCTTGTCTCGGATACCAGCGCATATCAGTGTCTGCTCAAGATATGGCCAGTGGACGCTGTCGACGGCTTTTTCCGCATCTACTGTTAAAAGCATGTATTCTCCAGGAATGAGGGAAGCCTTTTCGATCAGGTGCGTGACTCGTTTGGTGTTGTCGCTCGTTTGCCGCTGCGGTATAAAGCCCGCCTGACCAGGATCCACCAGCCCCTGCATATGAGGGCTAAGCGGGCGGCCAGGATCCCGGTATACAGTTTCAGATCCATATTTAAGAGCGAGATAGGTCGGTAGGATCCGCAGGATGTTTTATCTTTCCCCGGCTTTGGGATAACGGCCACTGCCGCCTCTAGCATGGATGCAGGGATTGCGCCAGGCTCGGCGAAGGAGTTAGAGTCGGGTAAGTAGGGGGGCCAGTGTAGCAAAAAATTGATTGTAAAAGGCTGCGGTGTAACCGTCGGGGCCAGGCGATTTACCCATTTTCAAGCGGGCTATGGCAGCTATGACCTCTTCCACCCTGATCTCCCTCTCTATGTGAGCCGCTTGGTCAGGCGTTAAACTGGGAAGGCAGGCCTGAGCTAGGTATGAATTGATGTCCGCTGCCTCCAAGGGCTGTTCATCATAGAGCTGCCTGTAAAAATCACGGAATGTCTCAGCTATGGCCATGTCGTCTGTGTAAAGTGCTCCTGAGCAACCCCTGATCTCCCGGACTCCATCTCTCTGTCGGACGTCCTGCAGTTTGTGTGCGTGTAGCCGCCCACACGTATCCCCTCCCACATAGAAGGAATGTCTCGAGCGCATTGCCGCATATTTTGCCTTATCCCGGCCCAGGGCAGTCAGTTGCCATCTGGCTGCCATTAATTGTCTCCAAGCCCACGGGGCCCCAGTGCGGTGGTGCATCTGCTCCAGTTCTCGCACCCTGAGGGTCAATTCCTCCCTTTTCTGCTTGCGCTCTATATTGTCAGCCGTGGATATAGCTATCACTTCACCCCTTATCACCGCCTTGAGGGCTGCCCACCTAGTGGAGAGGACTGTATCTGGGTTGTCGTAATATAGCAAATAATCGTCTAATGTCCGCTGTAGTCGTGTGACCGTGTCTTGGCAGTGGAGAAGAGTGTCTCTGAATTGCCAGTGTCTAGTCAGGGTCCACGCCTGCTGAAAAGCTAAGGTGAGCACCACGGGGAATCGTCGGAAAGGGTCGCCGCCAGTATGTCAGCTGAGCGCGCATGTCCAGGATGGGTTTAGTGCCCAAAAAGTAATCTAATCTGTCGTAGGTTTTATGTGCATTGGAGTAAAAAGAGAAGTCTCTCGTGCTGGGGTGGAAGTGTCACCATAAGTCCGTAAGGCCAAGGTCATGTAATTTGGCGTGTCCAGTCAGGGGTAGGAAATTGACATGATTACTGCGTTGTGCAGAGCGGTCTACGACGTTATCAAACACTAAATTGAGGTCCCCCCTAAACAATATATGACGGTCTTGGGTGGTCATCGCTTCCATCAGTGCTTCACCCAGGAAGCGTTCCTGGCCGTCATTGGATGCATAAATAGAACCCACCGTGAATATGTGTCCCTCTGTGGTGAATTGGTATGTGAGGAGCCTACCTTGTATTTCAGCCCCTTTTTGTGTCACCCTTCCCTGAAAATTCTTCGAAATCAATATGGCCACCCCAGCCCTCTTCGCGGGTCCGGAAGAGTGAAATTGGGTTGGGAATGAGCAGGACCGGAGCCTGTGGCAGTCTTTGGAGAGGAGATATGTTTCTTGGAGGAGAAAAATATCCGCCCCTGTGCTTTCAAGATAAGAGAGGAGTACCCTCGGCTTGATCGGGTTATTAAGGCCCCTCACATTGAGGGTGAGGATCTTAATGGAGGAAGGCGGCATTCAGACCTGATAAGGGTGTGTGCGCCCCAAGGGAGTCCCTACATAGTCAGGACTCCGGAGTAGCCGAGGAAATTCCATATAGAGCAGCGGCCCTGCGGCTAAAAGGCGGGAGCGCCCTGCAGACCACGAGAAGCCCCAAGCGGGAAAGAAGGGCAAGAGGGTGAAGAATGCATTAAAGAAAAGGAAACCCCATCTGTGAAAGGGAGAGAATAAAGGAAAAAAAAAACATAAAGCGCAGTAGGCGCTGAAAATAGTTCACTGTTCAAACATTGTCTGTCATCCAGGGATGAACAGAAAGGAAGTCCATCGGGCGATCACGTGGCCATTGTCAGCTCTTCCACCCCCCTCCTCCACCCCAAACTTATCAAAGAAAGGATACGTCAAAGTAACCAGGAGTGATCAGTCAGCAGACGCCTTGGCCAAGGCCCCCGGCAAGGCCTCCAGAGCCGCTTGTTGTTCCATCTTGATCACTGCAGGATCCGATCGGCGGGTCCGTCGATGCCGTCTCTGTTGCCTCCTCTGCGGTCTGCCATCGTTGGACACTTGGTCGGCACGAACCCCATCGCCGTGTCTTCCAGGAGAGTGATCCCAAGGAGCTTACTAGCTGAACAGTTCCCGGACGTAGGCAAAAATGTCCCTGGTTTCTTCATTAGTGCCCACCCCTCGAATCCTGATGTTACGGCGCCGGGAGCGGTTTTCTAGGTCCTCCAAGTGAGACTGCACGTCTACCTGTTGTTCATGAATGCGGAGTACCTCCTGCTGTAGAGCCGCCATCTCAGTGTCTCGGGAGTCACTTTTGTCTTCCAGAGTTGCCACCCTCTCCCCTATGTCATCCACATCCTTGCGAACATCTCTAAGTTCCACGGTTAGGTCGCGCTTGACAGTTTGGAGGTCCTCGTGCAAAGCGGCAAATAGAGACTCCAAGAAGCCCCCCGTCACAGGAGCTTCCGATGAGGCTGCCATCTGCGACGCTGGGCTCAAGCGATCTGGGTCGCCAGACCCCCACTTTGTGCTTTGGCGAACAGGTCCTTCAGCGCGTTCTTTTCTCTGGTAGCAGACTTGTCCTTCCTACCCTTGGCCGATGGCATGGTCAGGGTCCCTTCTACTCCAGCTGTGACGGCCACCGTAGAGATGGAACAGGGCCCGAGCGGCGTCGTGACCGGCGGGCCTATAGAGCGGACTTGTCCCTTCAGTGCACAGGCCTGGGGGCTGGTAAGGGTTGTCGCCAGCCGGTGCTAGGAATGTCCCAGGGTAGTCGTGAGATATTCCTGCGGGTTGTCACAACGCCTGCTTGGTTGTGGCCAGGCGGAGGCTTAGCGTGTGGGGAGAGAGGTGGAGGTGCTGTTTCGGTGAGAGTACTGGGCCTAGGATATGCGGGGAGGAAGACAGTGTCCGAACGATATCAGGCCACTCGCAAACTCCCAGAACGTGTCTAGAACCTGCAGCGTCGCATTCGGGTTGGTCCGCACACCTTGAAGTGCCCCCTGCGGGAGAGATACCCCCAGTACTAGCCGCGGGGGCCTAACTCAATCACGTGCCACAGGGGCAGCCTGAATCAGAGCTGGGCGGCGGTCAGTCGCTAGGCCCAGGTGGATCCGGGAGCCGCAACGAAGCAACGTAGCTCGCCTGGGAAGGCCACTGATGTGGCCACAGGGCCGAAGGCCGAAATGCCGCCCGATCGGCCGCCCCACTATGCGCCGGTACCACTGCTGCATGAGGAGAGGCCCGCGCCGAGGCTGAGCAGGTGGAATGAGAAGACAACTAAGATGACGCCCAGCGCACGGTCAATCTGCCGTCCCTCGTCGCGGTGAGTGGAGAGCCGGCCGATGTCCAGGCAGGCCTGTGTGGCTGAGGATGGCAAGAGTCGGAGAGGCGGGGGTCAGAAAGGCCCCCGGTGGCGATCAGCGCCCTGGGCTCAGCAGGGTGGAAGCTCGGCAGGTTGTGAGGGAATCGCAGAGCTCACCATCCAGGCTCCGACAGTCTGTCTCGTAGCGACAGAGCTCCGAAGGCCTCACGAGGGGCCGTCTCACTTCCAGCAGCGTCAAAGATCTCTTGGGGAGCGCGGAAGTCACTAAGGCTCACCGATGGGCTCTGGCAGCGGCTCCCTGGGTCTGCAGACCGAAGCAGAGTTAGCGTCTCCGCCTCCACGGCGTCTCTGGCAGGGCCGCGCACTCCCACTGCTTGAACCCAGGACTGCGGCTTTAATCCCCGCAGCACGCCGGTCGCCTTCAACACCACTCCTGAGGCCTAGGGCAGGCCCGAGCCAGAGGCTGTGGAAACCCTCGCGTGGACCCAGGAATCACCCGGTAGGTCGTCTGATATTCCTGGGTGCTTCAGGGAGCACGACAGCTGGTCCTTGCGCTAATTAAGGCCAGAGGCCGGTGCTGGAAATCGGCGGGTGGAGGAGCGAAGACAAAACACGTCTTAGCTCACTGCCATCTTGGCCACGCCCCCCCATTTATGTTTTTAAAACTAAAACAAAAATAAGACATTGGTATTTGCAATGTCAATAGCTCAAACTCGCGTGAAAGCGAGACCTATTGCATTGCAAATGCTTGTTGTAGGACTTGTTTTAGAGATCAATCAGTGTCGGAAATGCCTTAGTTTACACCCCGATGCAAATGGAGATATTTATCGACTTGTTAGCTCTGCTTACAAGGAGACAGATTTCTCTGCAGAACAATTACTGTGTAACTTATATTTCTGAAGCAAACTGTTGCTATGTTAGGGGTCTACCATTAAAGGTTGGGGAAGATTTCTCAATATGATAGGGTAGGTTCACAGCCAGCCACATGTCAGATTCTGCAAAGCGATGCAGATACATTGTTGGCTAAACAGTGCAGTCAACCCTAGTTTGTCTCAGTCAAAAAGGGTTGCCACATGTCTAGTATTTCACAAGCCTGCCCAGTATTTTCATGGCAGTGAAATCCAGTATTTTTAGGTCTCGCATGGAGCAGCGCATGCGCTGCCTCTATGAGGCATCAAGTAATCAGTATTACTACTGAAACTCCACTCATTGCATTTCACTTTGTTTTGTCGCTTGCCATTGGTGGAATCTGGCATTGCTGTTCTTATCTTGCTCATTATTGGCTGTTGGTCCGATACATCACTTCCTTTTTTTTCTGTTTCTGGAGGAAACAGTATGGACCAACTACCGTTAACTAACGTGTCTGGCTGTTCTCTTTTTGTTTAGGGACTACTTTATTTCTTTGCATATCTAAAGCGCTACAAACCCTTCGGGTCAAGTTAGCGCTATACAAAACTGCAAAACAGAGCTTGCAGTAAGCCACGCCCTCCCCAGAGGTCTCCTAGACGTGTGCGAGTCCTCGATCCGCTGGCAGGCAGGAAGCGATCATCTGAACTCCTAAGAAGCTGCGGACCTGTGCAGCAAGCTGGGCAGACCAGCTCGTGTAGCGCGGACAATTGAACAGCACCCGTGGGAGGGAGAGAGCTGGCCCAATAAAGAGACCCCTCGGCAGGCCCCAGGAAGGAAGGCGATATCCCAGTTGGTGTTCGCGGCGCCACCTCGCTCTTCGGGCTTTTAGATTGTGCCAACCATAGAAACGGTATAGTAATATACCAGGTGCGGCTTAAAGCGGGTCAGTCCCTCGGTTAAAGGGCAAGAACCGCAGATGCGGCCTCCGAGACTTAAGGAGTGACAACCATGTCCTGGGTCCGGTAAGTAACTTCCGTTCAGCCGCACAAGTGTATGACAGCTTAGAAAAGATTGGGGACGAAATAATATTTAACATTTCTATGTGAACGTGATGATTTTCAGAATGTGTAGGAATGAGTCCTTGTGTAAAGTAACTGGTGCTTATCTAAAGTGCTCCAACCCCTTCTGGTCAAGTTAGCGCTATACAAAACTGCAAAACAGACAATTGTATATAGTTTAGGTAATCCACCATAGCTGTCATGGTTCCAGGGTCAAAGCGTGATGTTATGTTAGTTTGTATGGTGTTATGTTATTTTATATGCTGAGTTATGTTGCATTATGCGCCATAGTACTCTGGGTTACGAAAAGGACAATTTTGAAGGATCTAAATAATTTCACAAAATACACAAAGTCTCAAAAAATCGAAATAAATCATAATGTTAATTTGTTTTCTGGGTGGGTCTGGAAAGGACGTTGTCTTTAAACCTGCCTGCCTTTTTTATATTGTTTCATTGAGGGATTTATTCCATTCTAGCCCATACCTTTAGGCGTTCAAATTAACAGTAGCTTTCCGTTTTACTGATTTGTGTTTGCCCTAACACCGGCAGCAAAAGCAGCTTCCTGCAGCTCCCGCCCCCACCTTCCTTTCTATGTCCTCTCGTGCCTACTGTCCATTCCCTATACCCAGCGCCCTGTTCCCCTGCTCTGCCCAGGTCCTTGCTTTCTCCTCTCTCTTCTCTCCCTCCCCCCCCCCCCCCCACCTGTTTCCAGCTTTCCCATATCGGAGTGTGTCCGAAAATATTATTTTTTCCAAAACTTATCGCTGCCTGCAAACCACTCTTTCCAGGGGCTGTGGCGCAGGACTCGCAAATTTCCTTCGGGCCTGTGTGTGTTGTGGTGAAGGGTCAGGCTGATTGGGTGTCGTGGGGGGCAGCGGAGGCGTGTCATTACTTAATGGTGTCTGCTAGGTTATAACTGCTCTCAATTGTGGAAAAGTGGTACTGTATGTGTGAGAACATGGGCTTATTCGCTGTATGTAATACTGTCAGGGTGCTTTGCCTGTCTATCAAAGAAGGTTTTCGGAGAAATTAAAGCAAGAAAAAAGTAAATGCAAAGTCCTTGAAAGGCGTTGGAGGAAGGACTATTCTGACAACTCTGATTGCCTATAAAACAGCAATACGAGCATATCACTCTTTGTGCAACACTGCCAAAGTGGAATTTGTGAACAATACTATAATAAATGCACAAAATAATTCCAAAACTTTATTTAAAGTTGTCAGAAATCTGACTGGCACTGATAACCTTCCTAGTCCTCCTACTCTTACTGAAACTCAATGCGAGAATTTGGCTGGTTTTTTCCATGACAAAATAAAAAAAATCTGATTGCTTTTAAGACGAAACAAGATGATTCCCCAGTGTCGGATAACTATCTTTCCCTGACATCTAATTCGGCGGAACAGTTGAAGGGCTCTCTACTTGATAATTGGGCACTTCTTGATGTTATCACTTTTAAGCACATTTTAAACATTCTCAGATCTGGTTCATCAAACGACTTATTTCCTGTTCCAGTGATGCAAAAACTGGATGCATCTACACTGAGTGTGATCATGGAGCTACTGAATGCTTCCATTCGTGAATTTACTATACCTGCTGAGTGGAAGCATGCCATGGTTCTCCCGCTTTAAAAAAAAAAAGCTAATGCTGATCCAGAGCAGTTATCTAACTTCCGCCCTATCTCTCTGTTTTCAGTATATTCCAAAATCTTGGAAAAACACATTAATATTCAGCTAACTAAATTTGTCGCCACCCAAAATTTCTTACACCCTTCGCAGTCAGGTTTCCGGGAAGGCTTCTCGACCGAGACAGCGCTTTTGGGGGTCACAGAGAAATTACGTGGACATCTGGACGCTGGGGAGACAGCGGCGCTTATTTTACTTAACTTAAGCGCCGCCTTTGACACGGTGTCTCATCCAGTGTTATTGACGGCTTTGCGTTCATTGGGGATAGCTGGCCCAGCACTTAGCTGGCTTAGTGACTTCTTGACCAACCAAACTTTTCAGGTTTTTTCATCTGAGGCAGCGTCAAACTCATCTATCTCCCTATTGTGTTCCCCAAGGCTCTATTTTGAGTCCTTTATTATTTCATATTTATGTTAAGCCACTAGCAGTGATTGCAGAAGAAGTAGGGCTGTCTATTTTCTCCTATGCCGACGACACCCAAATAATTTTTTCTTTGTCGGCAAATAGGTTTTTGGAATCATCTTCTCTTCAGAATGGGCTTAGGAAAATTGCTGATTGGATGGCGGTTAACTCATTGAAGCTCAATGGGGAGAAGACCGAGGTTCTTATTTTGGGTAAGAATGTAGACCTCTGGGGTCCCCAGCACTGGCCACCTGAAATGGGGACTCTCCCTACACCTGCCTCCCAAGTTCGTAATCTGGGTGTGATTGATAATCAACTTTCAATGAAGCAGCAAGTGGCAAAGGTAGCTACTGTCTGCTTCACAATCCTGAAATGGCTCAGGAAGATCCTTTGGATGTTGCCTGGTCCCACTCAAAAAACGGTAATTCAAGCACTTATTACATCTAGTTTGGACTATGGCAACATCCTATATTTGGGAGCCAATAAGGAGGTGAACCGCAGACTGCAATTGATACAGAATGCAGTGGCTAGGCTGCTATGCCAGATTCCGCGAATGACTCCTGTCTCCAGCTCTCTTTGTGAACTCCATTGGCTCAGGGTCGAGAGCCATGTGAAGTTCAAGACCCTGAACTATATGTTCAAGGTGAAGTCTGGTAGTGCCCCTCAATATCTAAAGGCCATTGTTCACTCGTATCTTCCTACGCGGTCCCTCCGTTCTGCTACCCAGGCCAAGTTTGTAGTACCTAGGATCAAACGTTCCCGTTTGGGTGGTCCTTTGCTTATCTAGGTCCTCTTATTTGGAATTCTCTTCCTTTATTCCTTAGGAAAGAAACTGTTTTCAGTAACTTTCGCAGACACCTAAAGGCTTGATTGTTCGATCAATATGTTCGTGACAGTTTGATTACTTGTACTTTTTTTTCCTGTACAGCGGCGCTGGGAAACCTTTTTGGTAGCTATGCACCTTATAAGATCAATAATAATAATAATAATAATAAGGTGGGTAATATGTACGTGAGGGACATCCTGCTTGCTCCTTGTTCTTGGGTGTCTGTGTGTTTTTTTTTTAGGTCTCGTCTATCGAAAGCAGCGCATGCGCTGCTCTCGCTATTGCGAGTACCTTTTGGAATCGATTCTGCCGAGGGCTCACATGCACGTGTCTGCATGGACAAACATGGCTGCTCTTGCCATTTGTCCATAGCAAACAGCATGCGCGTGTCCGTAGGGACTGTGGACAGCCAGACGTCATTTTGCATTTTGGTGTCCTAGCAACGAAAAAGGCTGTTATTTATTTATTCTTAACCGGCACGTTTCTTAAAAATGCCGCTTACACTGAGTTTGTATTTATTTTGTTGAAACGCGAGCCGTGTAACTTGGTGCACATTTTTGTGTGTTTTTGTTGTTAAAACGGCTGCTTTCAGTACGCAGCTAGCCGGGGTTTGATGACTTTGAAAGTACGCAGTTTGCCGGGGTTTGAAGAGTTAGGAAGTACGCAGCTTGCCGCATTTTGGTGTTATAGCAATGGGAATGCCATTTCCTGTACGGAGCTTGTTGTAGTTTGATGACTTTGTATTTATTTTGTTGACACGCGCCGTGTAACTTGGCATTGGCATACTACTCACTCTCTACCCCTCTACTACCCCTCTACCAATCTACCCTTCTACCCCACCCTCTACTACCCCCCTACCCCCCGCTACCCTACTACCCCTCTATCCCACTACCCTAGTACTACCCTACTACCCCACTACCCCTCAACTACCCCACTACCACCCCACTACTCCACTACTCCACTACCCTACTACCACCCCACTACCCTACCTCTCCTCTACCCCTCTACTACCCCTCTACCCCACTACCCCACTACTCCTCTACTACACCACTACCCCTCTACTACCCCACTACCCTACTATCCTACTACCCCACTACTACCCCTCTACTACCACCCCACTACCCCTCTACTACCCCTCTACTACCCCACTACTACCCCACTACTATCCCACTACCCCTCTACTACCCCACTACCCCAGTACGCTACAACCCCTCTAAAACCCTTCTACCCTACTACCCCTCTACTACCACACTAACCCTCTACTACCCCACTAACCCTCTACTACCCTACTACCCCTCTACTACCCCTCTACTACCCCTCTACTACCCCTCTACCACCACCCCACTACCACCCCACTACCACCCCACTACGCTACAACCCCTCTAAAACCCCTCTACCCTACTACCCTACTATCCCACTGCCCTACTAAGCCACTACTGCTCTACTACCCCACTACCAACCTACTACCCCTCTACTACCACACTACCCCACTACCACCCCACTACCCCTCTACTACCCCTCTACTACTCTACTACCACTCTACTACCCCTCTACTAGCCCTCTTCCCCTCTACTACCCCACTACCCCCTAATTCCCCCTCCCCTACTACACCACTCCCCCTACTACCCCACTACCCCACTAATCCTCTACTACCCCACTAACCTACTATCCCTCTGCTACCCCACTACCCTACTACTCCACTACCCCTCTACTACTCCACTACCCACACTACCCCTTTACTACCCCTCTACTCCTTTACTACCCCTCTACTACCCTACTACCCCTCTACTACCCCACTACCCCTCTACTACCCCAATACCCCTCTACTACCCCAATACCCCTCTACTACCCCAATACCCCTCTACTACCCCAATACCCCTCTACTACCCCAATACCCCTCTACACCGCAATACCCCTCTACTACCCCACTACCACCCCACTACAACCCCAATACCCCTCTACTACCCCACTACTACCTCCTCTACTCTCTACCACTCCACCTCTACCTCTCTATGCGCACACACACATATATATATATATATATATATATATATATATATATATATATATATATATATATGCATTTATAGATATGTATGTGTATATACATACATATATATACATCTGCATATCTATATAAATATAAATGCATGCATACATATACATATATGCATACGAGGGCGAGACCTATTGCATTTTCAATGCTTGTTTCTCTTTTGAAATATAAATGTAAAACAAGAAACACATGAACAATTCACTTATAATTATTGGAGAGCTGTGTAAATTATTTCTAAGTGATTATTAAAACAAAAAGAGGAGTAAAGGCCATGTTAAAAACGAATACTGAACAATTTACATAAAATATTTTTATTTCACCACCACTTGGTTGTTCCAGAACACCAAAGTGTATGCAAACGGCGGGTATGTTTTTCTGAGACCAGCCTGAATTTCCTGTAGGCATTTGACGAGCTTTTTTTTTATGTTTTCCCCCATTCTGATCCATCATTCTTTCAGTCCTGCCCATTTAAAGCGTTGCTTTTTAGGCAGGGTTATGTTACACAAAATAGCAATATAGCATATGTTTTTCTACTTTGCTCTCTATGGTTTTGAGTACCGGAACTAAGGTCTAAGCATCGGAGGGTAGCATTGTTTGTGTGAATCAGATTGTGTTATCTCGATATGAATAGAGAAAGAACTGTCTTGGCAGCTCACCACTGCCTCTAGAACAGAATAAGACCTTATTAGGTAAACTGCGTGTGTTTTTTTTGTGTTGCAACTACAGTACGCTGTTTTTGGTAAGGATTAGGGCTGCAATATTCTATTTTCCACTCCAATAAGTGACTATAACCAGAGTGGAAATCTCAGTTCTTGGGACCAAACATCCACACGCGTACATCAGTGCAAGTTTGGCTTGTCTGTTGTGGTACCCAGTACACATTCCCAACAAGTCTCTGATAGCTTATGTCTGTTATAAATGTATCAGATATCACATAAAATTTGCTGAAAGCAACCCCACACTTCCGATACAGCAATGATTGACATCTATGGAATTTCAACTGGATCAGACACATCTGTAGTTAAGTTGTTGTTTTCATATTTGGTTGCGTCTGTTTGCTTCCTGCCCTGGCTTCACCGTATGGCTTAAATTGGGTGAGTCTCTGAAACCGTGTTTCATCTTAATATTCTTTGGGTTTCTTATCTGAGCTCTTAGAAGCAGACTGGACCCAAGTAATGTGTTCCATGTAAAAGCAAAAACATATAGTCTAGTAGGGTTGCTTTGTTGATCTACATACGTCTCGTTCTTCACTATATTACAGTTTACACAAGCATCCTTTAAAACACAGTTCCGAGGGCCTACACCGCCTGGGCCGCGTAGCCCATTACAACATGTGATGAGCCTTGCAGAAGGACTTGTCCTATTATTCATATACGGTTTATTCCATGACTACACACAACGATTGCTGCTCAGCCTAGAAGTGTGTGACTGTTAACGAGGCAACAGGTCGCAAGGTTGAGAGGATGTATTCTTACAGCTAGAGCGGTTGACGTCGGACCTGGGGAACCGGCTTCGAGTCTCAGCAACGGCGCTCAACATCCTGTGATTCTGGGCAAATCACTTAATCTCCCCGTGTCTTACAAAAGTGAATGTGTTCATCTGTAACGAAACTGTTGCTCATGTAAAGCGCTCCGATGCCTCGGGTCTAGCTCGCGCTATATAAAACTAAAAAAAAAAAAAAAAAAAAAAAAAAAGGATGAGATTTAGACAGTGTTGCTTTATTGGGACCTGTCAACGCTACCAATAGGAATGATTACACTACAGTTCCCAGGATACTTTGTGTTTTTTTTTTTTAACCAGCACTGTCCGTCAGCCCCTATTATGACATGAGGATAGTCGACAGCCATACGTGAAATACGCATAGTCAGCAAAGCATTGTATTCCCTGTTCCCGCTTTCTCTAAAATCACCAGGTTTCTGACACCCCCTCCCCACGCAAACACATCTGCTGCCCCCACACCCACTTTTCTGATAAGCCTCTGAGTTTCCCAGATTTGCTTTCCAGGGAACAGCGGGAGGGGGTGGGGTGGGGGAGAATTCGGCATTTAGAGCAGGAGGTCATAAAAGGGCTCGGGCAGCAAGAACAGGTGGGGGAGGGGGCCATGGCGGTAATTGGATGGTGTCACTGTTGTGCTCCTCACCTCCTTGATTGGTGTGAAAAGATAAGAAATGGCACAGCGGGTACGGCTCCCGTGACCTTAATGACCCCAGGCCATCTGCCGAGCTACGGAACACAGGCCCCAGTGCAAGATTACAGCCTGCTGAACTCAGCTCTACAGAATTCCCCTTGCAAGGATGAAGAATGACCTCTGACCTCGTAGCCCAGTGGCATGAAAGTACACTGTGGTGGAGCTACCTATTCTAAGACTCGGGTCTTCAACGATGGCTGCTTTAGACTGCCAGGCTTCGAGGGAGAACAATGCATGCGGGTGGGAAAGCCCACCATTCTCCTCTTCCTCTTGTGGAGTAACACTTTTCACATGGTTCGCACTATGAACCCCACACACTTCCAAACAAACACAGCCTATGTACTGGGAAGCTATACAGTGCTTAATTTGTGCCGGTGGTTGCAGGTACTGGGCAGTGGCATTCATTGTTGGGGACCAGGACTTCTATTACATCGGTAGACTTTGCCTCTGAGCAAGAGAGAAAGACGGTCGCTGAGAAAGGGGAAGGGGAAAAGAGAAGAATTGACACGGGGAGAAGTGTTGGGTGAAAAAGAAGCCTCGAGTAAGAGAAAGTGTAGCATAGTGGAATAGCATGATGCGGAATCAAGGGTATGCCGTTGGTGTTGTGCTGCAATCCCTCCGTTTGACAGCGACTGTTGTGGTTCCTGAGGTTTCCCTCTTGGTCAGCCCGGCTCAGCCTTTCCTCATTCTGTTACTGAACACAACAATGTGTGCACGGAAGAGTGCAGTCGGACCACTGATACAGCTAAATGTTTGTTTAGGAAAGTGTATCCGTGCCGCACCGGCTAGGTCAGATGTACCTCCGTTTTAAGTCTACGCTTCGCTATCACCTGTGCCTAGCGCCTTGAAGTCTAGATTGAATGTGTGGTTGGGTTGCAATACCCAGCGTCAAAACAGATCACTGAGGCTCTTGTTAGTTGATATGATTGATGTAACACGACTACTGCCACCACTTGCCCTACTGTTTATGGCCAACTTTAGACATATTAAACAAAAAATCCAAAATAGGGTGTGGTAGGTCAACGCTGCCTCTTTTAGTTCAGGCAACGAGTGACACCTGATGACGAAAATACTGACTGTATTGCTGTTCTCTGAGGATTTAAACAAAAAGGGTCAAGAATCGTCAACTATACATTGTTTGAGGAAAGGGGACCCTTAGAGGGCTACGGTGGGCATTTTATTTCTTTCTTTTCAGAGTTTAGTTTTTAGAGTCACACGTTTCTAGGCACTCACACATTTTGGCAAGAAGTGAAACGAGGTGCAGAGAAAAACCAATGGTTCTAGAATAAGGCAATCTTAAATAGTTGTGGAGGGCACCGCTAGGTGGAAGATGCCATATTGCCTCTAAACGCCCAATTGCCAGAGACGGGGCAGGTGGCAAGTTTCATTTAGACTGTGGCTCCAACTATCTGTTCACTTATATCAACTAGTATGGCGTAAAGGGGGAGCCCTCCCCGGGAAAAAGATCACCCCACTGCGCTCGGGACGGTAGAGGGAGGGAGTAAAGTGACGGGTGGGGATATCAGAAAGGGAATGGGGAGTGCAAACGGGAGGAGGGGTAGAGCCAGCGCAAGTTCCTGTTTCCCTTTTGGAAACAAAGAAGACTCTGTGCTGGCATCTGTCAAGGAGTGATGGGAACCCTGAGACCGGATTCCAAAAATAGACTCATTCCAGCAGACAAAGGGAGCCGGGATAGTGGGGGCAGCCGGCGCCATGCGCGTTGTGCCTGCCTACAGCCAACCCTCCTTTGGGACGGCCCATTCGGACTGGATCCTTTGCTTCACGGCTTGTTTAGATAACAAGCCTACTTTAGATAAGAAATTGCTTAACGACAGCCGTGAAGCAAACGATCCGGTCTGGGTGGGCCGTCGCAAAAGGAGAAAAGGCAGTGACAAAGAAGCCGCATTTTCAATCAGAGGCCATCGTTTACAATAATCGATGACGCCATCCAATGAAAATGAGGGGCGGGGCTTTGAGCCCCCTTGTGACATCTCCTCTCTAACTATAGGTCTCGCCGAGCGAGCAGCGAATTCGCTGCAACGCTGGGCGAGACCTAAAGAACAGAACAGATCACCGCCAAGTTGTAGGAAAAAAAAAAAGTTGAAACAGAAGGTTCGAGTCTTGGAGAGACAGCTGCGCTGGAGAAACACTGAGGGTAGTCCTGCATGGAACAAGCTTAGTGCAGTGATATAACGGTTGCCTGCCCCACCTGACTGTCAAGACTGCTAACAGACTACTACTGATTCACTGTACAGTGCCTCCCAGCCGTGATAAATGGAACTGTACCGGTCACCGACCTGAGTCGCGACAAGCCCTTCACACAGGAGTGCTTGCGCTTGTCCATCTAGCGGTGCGCCACCCACACTGCCACTTGTTCCCAGTGGTTCCACGAAACCTGGAGAAAGAAAACCCTATAAAGATGCTTGCGACCCCCAGATGAATCCTTGCCCCACCCTCACGAAAAGCCATGTAATTAAAGTACAGCTATATACGTCAGCATAATTCAGTTAAGTGAAGCAGAAGCAATTAGAGTGTCTGGTTGCTGAGCATCTGAAGAGGAGGAGGAGGTGCTTCTCCTGAGAGATTATGCAGGGGCTACTCGATTTCTAATTAGACATGTTGTTTTCTAATCGACCCATGGGATATGTGGTTCTAGTAATGCTTTTATGAGAATGTTTTTCTGGTGTTATGGATGCTTCACATGCCTGCTGACAGAATTAAGAAGACAGATAAAGCCTAATATAGAATCTTGCACTATATGAATTTGTGTGTATCCACAAACAGGTCTGTACTGCAACACATGAACATTCATTCCTTCCTCTTCAGTTACGCTTTTCAATTAATCCAATGTCGACACAGCGTGGATTCTTGCAATATTCCAGTGCTTGGACATTGCAGTAGCTTTTGGGTTGTGTGTGTGAAAAGATGTGCACATTCCAAACTTTGCGGAATCCCATCGTTCTCACGTTGTGAGGTCTCAGGGTGTGAGGCACTGTAATAACCACGTATCACAGATCAGCTCAGACACACTATGAAAATAATCTGGCTGAATGTAAGTTCACTGTGCAACTCAACATTGGTCCTTCAGAACACTCCACCTTTGGCTTTCCTTGAAAATCGGACAAGCTCATCCCCCAGAGGTTGGGGGGAGGTACAATGTCTGCAGTCTGCAATTCTCAACATAGAAGGCCTGCAGAGAATATGCACAAACTATATCCATGATCACAAACAAGCCCCATTGGAGAGACATGCGTATCCACACGGTAAGTTAAAAAGCTCTAGTAGACCAAAGGCCGTTCTAGTTGGTTCATATGACATGCCTGACATTAGGATCTGTTTCATGACTTTATTTACCTGGTTCTCTGTAAATTGCCCCAGCAGAGAAGTACGTGCACACAGGCACATATCCTTTAAAATCTTTGTGAACATGGTTTCATGTCCACATGCACAGCATAGATGATGAGCTATTGTGCTGGTTGGGAACACAACTCCACCTAAATTTCCCAAGATCGCAGCCCCCCCCATTTTGGCCTTGTGGCCACATTGCCATCCTGATTCCAAATCTTGGATCTGGCATTAAGTGTCTTGAAAGAAAAAGTTGTATGTACAGCTATAGAATATTTAATGTTTTTGTAAAGTTCTACTAAGATTTACGACGGCTCCCCTAAGAGCCTCAATCAACTCAACGTCTAGACTCATCACTGGCTCCAAAAGAAACTGCCACATCTCACCTGACCTTAGAGCTCTCAACTGGCTGCCTTTCGAAGCTAGAGTTCAACTAAAAATCGCGTGCATGACACACAAGGCCATACATCACAACACTCCGAGCTACCTGGCGCAGAAATTGGTACTTTCTTGTGGCAACAGATCCTCTAGAAGCGCCAGTAAACTTCTACTGAAACCACAATGATTTTCGAAGAAGAAAACATACAACTGGGCCTTCTCTGGGATTGCTCCCAGTATTGGAATTCACTACCTCAAGAAACCAGACTGAATCCCTCTATGTATCGTTCAAAAAAGAAGTGAAATCTGTTCTCTTATCCAAATTTACATGAACTATGTTTATAAGTTGCAAAACTATTGTATGATATGCTCGGCACATAACTATTTCTTGTATTACGTGTTTTGTTGACTATATCTGCTTGTAAAGTGCTCTGAAACTCTTAAACCCTCTAAAACCTGCAAAATAAATAAAGAAATAAACTATCCTAAGGAGGCCTCTCAGAGCTTTTGGGGTCAGGGTGCATACAAATAGGAGAGGTCTGTAGCTTGATAATGCAATAAACTGAAAATGTGATGGAAAAGCTGTACATGGGGGACCCTGTGAAATATCACTCAATCAAGATGACGGACCCTTAGTAATAAAAGTCCTGAGTGCTCGGGTGAAGACACAGGCCGGCAGGACATAGATTACAGCTGAAGAAGATTGTTGTGGAGAAGATATTATTGCCGAAGTGCCATGGTGAGGAAGTGTATCTTTAAGGCTTTCTTGAATTAGAAGCTATAAGTTTCCAGTCTCAGTTGTAAAGGAGGGGAAGTCTACATAGGCCTTGGCCATGGAGACAATGGCCATATTTCCTATACCTCAATAGCTGAAGTGACTCTCTTTGCAGGCACCTCCATTCCCGTGGCCTCTCTTTTCCAGAGCGGGTTCCTGTGTGCAATCTTGAGTTCACTAGTGCTGTGCTTGACCTCTTAAAGGGAAGTCCTTCCACCTGAGGAGAGAGTTTGTGTCTTCTAGTGGATCATCAAGCAGCTGGAGTGAGAGTCAAAGTTGCCTCCTGATGACTTTGTCATGCTTTATGATGAACTACAAATGAAGGGAGGTCTTTTGCAGATTGTCTATCCATAGACTCCACTCTCGGAAAGCTCTTTCATAATAGTATCCTTGTGTTGGGCTTTTGTCTGATGAATGTCCACACTTTGCTTCTCAGGTCAACATGATGATCCCACAATTGGCTCCTTTGAAAGGAACACAGGATTTTGCCTTTCACCTGATTTAGTTGCACCATTGGCCGTTTGCTTGCTCTCACTGTGTAAAGCGCAGTGCAGTTCTGCCCTCTTTCCTTCAGCGTTGTCCTATAAGAAACCATTGCCACAGTTATGAGATGGCTGGATTCAAGTGAAGGACCAGTTCTTGTTAGTTTCTCCCTATCCACAGTCTTATCAATTTACTATGTTACTTATCATCGCAATTGGTGAGATATTCTAAAGATCTGTCAACTGACTCATTCTGATGGTTGATTAAGAGAACCACTGGTATAAACTGAGCTGCTCTGCACGGGTAATGCCTCAACAGTGATACCCCTTTTGGTGACCTAGCACCATTGACTGACTGCAAGCCACGGGCCACGCACCGGAAACCCAGTGCAGCGCTGTCTTTTCCCCAGCAAACATCGTTGCTGTTATTTCGGTTTTTGTTGTCATGGGGTGCAGAGGTTTTATATGGCATAGCCTTAGTCTTTGATTTAATGATACAGGTTGGCAACACGAAGGCATCGCTCACTTTCACACCCAAAGTGCAACGCGATAATGAGGTACTATCTCGTTATTCATACGAAAACTCACAACTCAAGTGAAGACAACAGAATTCATTGATGCTGATTAATTCTCCTGTTTTCAAAATCCAAGCTGCTGAAAACCAGCTGACGCAGTTGTTTCATTTCAGGTCTAACTCGATGTCAGAGGACTGCATGGAAACAACACATGTGAAAATAGAAAGGTTCTCTGGAGAGGCAGCAAAGTTAGAGCTGTAGATTTAGCTGCATTACTGATTCTTGGTCTTTTTTTTCATCTGAGTGATTTATTCCTCCTAAATCAGAATTGCAATGGCGCCTTTCTGCGCATGCACGCTTCGCCATCTCAGACGATGAACCTATAGGTACTGCGAGCAAGAATAGAGAGCGGTTCTTCTGCGCTGCAGTAAATTGTACATTGGGGCATAAAAGGACAGCAGATCTGAGGCGTCTGCTACCCACTATGTTTGTTGGTTCCAAGGACTGTAGAACCATTACTTGCTCCTTGAGATGTAAATGCGTTTTAGATCTTGGCTACAGACCGTTTTTGGTTCCAGTACGTTACACATGCGTAGAGTGGGCTTTGGGTCATTCGTTGGCTTTGTTGTCACTCTCACTTCCATGTCCTTCCGATACTTGTGTTTGCCCTGCCCAGGAATATCTCGGTCTCGTAGTGTAAGGATTGGATGAGTTGTATCCTTGCGCTGCATATCTTTGAGGGATTTTTTTTGTTTTATTTAACAGTTGGTGCTCAGTAGTAGTGCATGTGTCTTCTAGCTCTCTCCACCTCCTCCCCCAAAATGCTCTTTTCACTCCATTCCCCCCCCCCATGTCCGCTTCTAGATGCTGCTTGCTCAATCCCTTTTTTCCTCGGTCTTCCATGTTAAAATGATCTATGTGTTTTTATTTTCACAAGGGCTGGGCAGCTGCAAAGTGTTGAGAGGCTGCTGACTCCAAAAATTCTGCAAAAAAGGGTCTATATTTTCATTTATTGACCTAAGATGGCCGTTTGGTCTGTAAATTAAAAATTGTTTCCTTCATCACGAATCATGTGCTTGTTTCAGTGACCATCTTGGAATGGGTTTTTATTGATAGAAAATCCATTTCATAAGTGCCAGCCATGCATTGGTGTGCATGTATCTTAAAGTTGTAAATGGCCATGTCTTTTATCTTTGTGTTTTGGTTTGGAGTGTAGTGGGTGCTTTCACGTTCATATAGCGACCAGAAAGAAATGGATCCCTTCTTTACCCGGCCACCGTTACTGTAACTTATATAAAGGGATCAAAGACCAGGGACCTCTCTGCACTCGGACGCAAACACTAAGATTGAGCGTGTTTATTTCTATCATCTCAAAGCAGCGACTGGCATGGTTAGGATCCAGACAGATGATGCTGAACCCTTCCTGATGCAATGAGTCCTATTATTCCTATGGCGATATGTAAGGTCACCAATGAGGCCGTCAGTGGCCTATCATATGCGAGAACAGGAGTACATTATTTTGGGGTACGTTCTAGCTTTCATAGCAGGGTTGTGATTTGTGTAGAAACCCAAGACTGTGGAATTTCAGGGGTTTTATGTTTTGATGTTGAATCAGGACGTCACTTTAACTGTGGTTATTGCAGGAAAATGTATATTTTGTATCCTGTAAATATGTATGCTACAAAGGAGAGGACGCGGGTGCCCATACGCCTGGAAAACTGCTCCAAAAGAATGAATCAGAAACAAATGCATTTAGTAACTATTAAACTTGCAAATTCCCAAAAATTCTGTAGCATTTTGTTTTCAGGAAAGGGCAACATTTTCCTGAGCTCTTGAATTTCAGTGAATTCGCGGGTTTCAAAAACAGTATCTGAATATACATGAGGCAGCGCTGCCGTAAGCAAGACTGAAGGACAGATGGACAAAAGAGAGAGGCTGGCTAAAGAAATGAGCAGGTCAGACATTGAAGTAGGACAAACCAAAGGTGTGCAACCCCCCCCCCCCCCCGACCGCTCAGAGGCTGACGGGCATCTACTGGACAATTCCTTCTTCCATCGACGCTCCAGGGATCAGGAGTCTTTTTCCAATCCTTCCTTCCTCTTCACCCCCCCACCTCCCCCCCCACCCCCCGCGTGGAAACATCCATCCCAAACACTCTCCTTGATGAACTAAGCTTTACACTCGATATATTAACGAGCAAAAACGAGTGGGGAGCACTGCGGCAGAACCAGCATTCACCCGTACTTGGATTTGGGGTGCGGGGGTACCTTCTGAAGGGACAGGGCGCACCGGGGGCAGCTACAGTGGATACAAGTGAGAGGACGTGCCTCCCGGTACTGGCTGCACCGCCCCCGTGGTCGGTAAAAGCAGGAGTAAAGAACTTGTGAGAGTGACGATGGGTGAGGAGAAACCCTAGACGAAAGCAGCAAGAACCCCTGCAGCGAGTAAAAGCGAGAAAAGAAAGCGTCTAATACAGCAGAGCTCCCCAGAGAGCTGTAAGTAGGGAGACCAACTGGCATGGGTGCAAATTAAGGACAGCGAGTGTAAAAATTCAGGACAAAGGGCAAAAATTCGGGACAACAGGTACATTTTACAGACACATCCGAGGAGGTCGCGCAATATTACATAAGTAAATAGACAACCAACACAAGCACAAGTCAAAATAAGTTTATATTAGGATGAGAGAACATTGCACTGCATCTGTTGTGTGCCGAAGTGAAACTTAAATACCTGCATTTGCATATTGGATGCACCTGGGTAACATGTGCCAAAATTAACCCCCCCCCCCCCTCCAGAGCGTAGCCCCTGGTGAGGTGACAGGAGCCCATAAACAAAAGCAGTTTGCCATGCCCTGGGCTCTGGCAGGAGGGGGCCAAGATAATGCTGTCACTGACCCATTATCATACTATATGTGATAATTAAGCCGCCATACAGAATGATAATTGGCCGATAGCAGATAGGGGAGTGGCTGATGCAGGCCACTGATCTCAGCAGGAGTGCGAGCTGTCCCCTGCAGTGAGAGTTAGACCTCTCAGGCTGCTTGCAGAGGGCAGCCTGCTCTAAAGTCCGAAATTAGTGACAAAAGGCATCCGTGGAAGAAATCCCAACGGACAAGATGTCCAAATTACGGGCACTCTGTGAAATTTACAGACAGTTGGTCACCCTAGCTGTAAGGCCACCTCGCGTGCCATTCAAGCGCAAAAGCACACTGGAGTGACTTCCTGATTCTATTAAACCTGTGACGTCTTAAACAGGCCACACCCATTTGACTCCGGAAGGCGCCCAGTGAGTCCCAAGCACTTCAATTAGGCCTGCTCCAGGAGAAAAAAAGCTAACAGCAAGCAAACAGCTACTGTTGAAACTGTCGCAGATCAAGGTCCGCCTCCAAGTTCGTCATCAGCCTAAACCTGTGATCGGAACAGTAGTCTGCATAGAACTGTCCCTTACCCAGGCAGCGCCTAGAGCTGCGATGCGCTTTGTAGTCTGTGAGGAGCTACACCTCTAACCATGCGGAAGAGACAGGGCAGGAGGGCCCGCAGCTGCCCCCACAGAGAGGCCCACCCCTTCAGAAGGCGGACAAGAAGAAATTACCCCCACGCTCAAATAATGCCCAGCGCCCACCCCAGGGCGATCTGGAGACCTACTTGCAGCGACTGAGGTTGTACATTTCTGGGATTAATGACCTAGCAGGTGGGGTGCAAGCCCTCGTGACCTTACACAGCGTCACAGGCTCTGCTTTCTGGCAACTTTTTGAACTATCCAGATGGTGGCGACAATAAACTTCAGAGGTGTCTGCTGGCCGACAGCAAAGCGCGCCCGATGCAGCAGCATTAGTGGTTGACAACAGGGCTTTAAGTGGGATGAAAAAACTAGGGGGTCTCTCGAGGGGGCGTGGCCAATGTAATTAGGGGCGTGGCTTAAAAACACGTAAGCTAAACTTTTGTGCTTAGCATAGTGTGCCGCCCGACTTGTATTTTGCTGTTTCTGTCATTGCATCCAGATATATGATACATGTCACGACTATTGGCTTTGTCAATGGTTGTTACTTGCAAAAAATAAATAAGCAGCAACTATGGTTTGTATATAATATTGAAAAGCTTCCAGCCCTGGTGACATCACGACAATGTTGCTGCTCTTGAGTTGCAAAGAGAAGGGAAATCTAGAGAGAAAATGACTCTCTTTAAAAGATTTCCCTTCCCCTATAACGCTCGTAAAAAACGCACCGTCTGTGCCAGGGCACAAAACAGAGCCCGATAGAGACCCGTTTCGAGGCCCCCTTAAAAAAACTGCCGGTGCTCACACCCGGTGAGACCCGGCCCACTTAAAGCCCTGGTTGACAAGTTACCTTTAAGCACTTTACCAGTATTTTTCATCTCAGGTATGGATCAACGTTAATGCCCATGGAGCACTTCTACTTTATCAAAAGACAACAGAATGTAATTCTAACTGTGAATTGTACTGTGGGCCTGGCCTGAAAATGTCAAAGAGAGTGTGAAGAGACTTATTCAACTGCCTTTGGAAAAAAAGCGAGAATAGTTGCAAAATCTTCCATTTTATTTTACTGCACTTGCATTATGGGCTTCAGTTCTTACCGGTCATTACTGCAATGTGGAGAAAGGAGCTGTTCCTGGGCTCATTTGCATACCTATAATACCATGAGCTGCAATTGCCGCTTTGGGCTTTTTAATTGTCTTCCTGCCTGCGCAGTGATATGTTTTGTAAGCTGGGGGTGGAAAACCTAGAGTCCATGGACAGTGAGTTTTAGTCGGCAAAGTCACTCTGTGTCACATCTTCCCAGATGAGGCCTTTATACAGCTCTCTGTTGGGTACTTAATTCACATTCTGCCTGCAGCACATTATAGCTTGTGGAGTTACCACTCACTGGCTTTTGGGCTCAACAATGTGCTGACTCAAGGCTGGTGTTGCAGATGGTTGCTGCTGGAGCTTCGCATTGACTGTCGCAGCCGTTAAGCAAAGTACAGATCTAGCATTGCTGGTCGTCACGGGCAGAAATATCTCAGCACAAATGGGCCCTTTTCTTTATAGGAGTGCACTCCAATATCAGCCAAGGGTCCAGGACCTGGGGAGGCACCTCTTGGGGATCAAGGTCTCTCTAGCAAATGGCCAGCAGGGCTCAGGCAGGCTCAGTTTCCAGATCAATGGTGATCCAGTTGCAGTAGGTTGGCTGGGAAGTTGTAGGGGGGCCCTGTAGCTCAATACAGGAGGTCAGATAGCTGACCCTTGGAGTCACTCAGGTTAGCCTGGGCGGAAGGTGTTTGACCTGTCAACCTCCATCAAACTTTTTGCCTTACTCCTGCATTTTTGCTTATCTCATTTTTATTGACAATAGGACTCTGTGAACTTTTCCATTGCCGACCAGTGCTGAAGTGCATGTGAGCACTCCCTACAAACATGGTAAGATTGGCTTACACCCTTCTGGCACATTTAATTTACTTATAATCACCTGGTAAAGTGGTACTGCAATTACCCAGGGCATGTAAATCAAATCCTTCCAATGGGTCTTCAGCACTGCTTGTGCCACCCACTTAGGTAGCCTTTTAAGCATGTCTCAGGCCTGCCATTGCAGCCTGTGTATGCAGTTTTAAACTGCCATTTTGTCCTGGCAAAGTAAACCATTTGCAAGGCCTACACCTTCCTTTTTAATACATATATCACACCTAGAGTAGGCCCCACACAGCCCAGAGGTCTGGATACAGTGTTTTTTTAAAAAGTAGGACATGTACTGTTTATTCTTACACGTCCTGGTGGTAAAAAAAAAATACGCTTACATTCATTTTTCACTATTGCAAGGCCTACCTCTACCATAGCATAACATTGAGTTACCGTACTACATTTAATAAGTGATAACTTTCAATTGGGAGCAAGACGGACTGTCAAGTTTGGTGTAATCTAAAACCCTCTTTAGTGGTAAAATTGGATTTTACGTCACAATTCTAAAAATGACACTTTTAGAAAGTTGGCATTTTCTTGTTCCATCCATTTGATGCCTGCAGCCTGTGTCCAGGATCACATGACTAGATAGATGTAGCTGGCAGTTGGTCTTTGTGCATTGATCTCAGACAGTGAGACAAATGGGAAGAGGTTGTTGGCAGGATGGGCCATCTTTGACTTGATGAGGGGAAGGAGCTACCACCTCCCAAATTTGCACATCAAAAAGGCTCTGCCTAATGACAATCACAACGGGTTTTACACTAGTTTTTTGTGCATCCTGACAAGCTGGGACCAGGGCAGAGAGGCAGGAAATTCCAAACACCTCTTGGGGAGGAAACCTCCAGAACCACCTCTACTTCAGAGCTGGCACCAGGTGTAAATATTGGACCCTCAGACCCAACTCTTCATTACACCCCTGGGACTGTGGAAGAGTTCGGAGGACTGCTTTGCTGCAAGAAGCACTGCTACCCTGTTGTCATGCTGCCTGAGTGCAAGGGACTGAACCTGTATGTTGAACGCAGGACCACCAGAGTGGCTCCCAGGGCGACTTGGCTGGCCTCCTTATCAGAGTCTCAGGAACAGAAGAAGGCTCAAACCATATTGAGCCCAGCACATTGACTCTGTCTGCTGTGAGTCTTGCCCTCCCAAGTGGTGCCACCCCAGTCCTGGACTCTTGGAGGTGGGCCTAAAGATTTTCTGTCAGCACAGCTGTGGTTCTGTGAGCAGAACTAATGCAGTGTGGCACATCCCCTTGCAGCCGTATTGGAACCACAGCTGTGCAACGCATCCCCAGCTCCAGTACCTCACATTGGACCCCAACTTCCTCTGACCTGCTGCTGTGTGACTCATCCTCAATGTGGAATCTTGCAACGCTCCTCAACCAGGATTTAAGTTACTATGTTTAGTGGGCCTTACTTGCTTCCTGTATCTGGCCTGCCCTCCATTGTGGGCAGCCTGAACTTGTGACTTTGTCCAGGTCCGGCGTGATCGGATAACCACAGTTGGTGCTTTATGCTTTTACATATCTCCGGTTTTACTGATTGGATATTTTATTTTTGGTCTCAAATAATTTATTAAAATGTACTCTTTTTTTTCTAAATTGGTGTGAGATTTTTCTTGCGTTTTCACTTTATTACTGTTTGAAGTGCTGCATAAATACTTTGTACATTCCCTCTAAGTTAAGCCTGACTGCTTTTGTGGCAAGCTGCCAGAAAGTTAAGCACAGGTTAATTTGGGGTTGCTTGTGACTTCATCCTGATAGGAATTGTGGTTGCTGCTTGAGTAGGGCTTCACCCTTCTCAACCAGTACCCCAATTTCCTACAGAAGGGAGCAGGTGTTCAGTCTTCTCAAAGCGCAGGGAAGGCCTCAAGCAGCAGGTCAGTTCTCTGGCAGCAATGAAGCCCTACTTCTGTATTGTCCACAGGTCCGGGAGTGTACTCAAAAGTTGGTCAGTGGGTCAAATATTTATATCTGGTGCCAGGTTTAATGTGTGAGTAGCTTCTAAACGAACCCTCCCCTCCACACACACATCTGGCTCTGGAATGTCTTTCCATCCTCTGCCCAGGCTCCAGTGGGTTTAGGGTGACAACAGGCTAATGCCAAGTTCTTTGCGACTGTGCTGAGAGGGCTCCTGTGAAATGTAAGTGGGGCAGGGAACATTTTCGCCTCACACATCCTAGCAGTATGACCCAGCCTGACAACATCTATTCCCCCCTTTGTCTCACGGTCTGTGAGAAATACTCAAAGGCAAGCTGCCATACTAATGTCATGTGACCCAGGGTACAGGCAGCAGGCAGCAAATTATAATGCATTTTCAGAATAGTGACTTAAATCCAGCTTTATAATTAAAGAGGACTTTAAATTACAATTCTTTTGAGACCAAACATGATAGTACTACCTGTTCCAAATCAAAACTTAACACTTATTATAAAAAGGTGATCCAATGTTGTCCTATGGGAGAGGTAGGCCTCACGGTAGTGAAAAACAGATAAGTGAGTTTGTCACTACCAGGAAATGTAAAACTTAAAAGTACATGTCAGGCATTTTAAATACAATGCACCCTGCCTTAGGGGCTGTTTAGGTCCAACCTCATAATGCCTTATATTTATCATAAAGGGGGTTTTAGGTCTGGCAGAAGGTTATTTTGCTAGTTCGATTTGGCAGTTTAAAACCGCACGCAAACGTGATGTATGTTTTAAGGGGCTACTCAAGGGGGTAGCACAATACGTGTTGCAGGCCCACTAGTGGCATTTAATTTAAAGGCCCTGGGCACATGTGATACCACTTAACCAGGCACTTACAAGTGAATTAAATATGTCAATTGGGTGTAAGTCAAATTTACCATGTTTATGGGAGAGAGCACAAGTACTTTAGTACTGGTTAGCCATGGTAAAGTGCAGAGAGTCCTAAAAGCCAACAGAAATGTGACAAGAAAACAGGAGGGATGAAGGCAAATAGTTTGGGAATGTCCCTTCTGAGAGGGCAAAATCCAACACCTGTTAAATCCCTATATAAATCCATTACTATGTTGGATAATTGTGGAGCTGGCCAGATCACTATATCATTAAATCAGAGTTTGAAATTGCACCAAATTCTTACATTCTCCTACCATCTGTCGTTTGACCAGTAAGAAGCAGCTTCTGCTGTAAACCAACTATGGCCTTCGCTATGGCTCTTGAAAAGGGATGCCACAATTAAATGAGCCCGAGGGGGAATTCAACTGCCTCACCAGCTCTTGTAGTTGATGTAACATAAGCTTCTTTGCATCTAAACACATGCTTAACCTGCCATCTGGCAGATGACCCAATGCAACAATGTTCAGAATTTTACAAAGTAGGCAAGAACTGGTCATAATAAAGTGTGGTTTTGAACTGAAAACCCACAAAACCATAATTATCTGGATATACCTGGGGCAGCCGGAAGGCAGTTTAATATCTGTGGTAGATGCCTTTTCAAGTTTCTGTAAGGCTTGATCGAAGGCAGGATAATGAACAGAGCAAGTCTGTGGGTTGATCGCATCATTGACCAATGGACCTTTCAGAAATGTTGTGACCAACCCTTCCTTTGCTACCGCTCCCAAAGTGGAGCAAACAAAATTATCTTTGGGTGATTTTGTTAAAAGGTCTGCTAGCCAACCCAGAGATTGTTCTGTTGCTATAACCTCGGGGCAAAATAGAAGTGAAGGTCGATTTTTACAAAATCTTCTGGCTACTAAAACTACAGCTGTGATCCTAAAAGCCTATGTAAAAACATAATACAATCCCTTTGCTGTTTAGTGATCTAGATACCCGTTTTGCCAATGAAACATATACTCAACCTTTAGCGGTGATGGGAGGACCTCACTGATTACTGGACATTCTGGGTTTTTTACCCTTCTCTTGACTTCTTTATGCCCTTAAACTCCAGCTATAATGTTAGTCAACAAAAGGAACAGACGTGTTGGAATTTCCACATGCCAGCTGTCCAAGTGCACACCTTCCTATTGGAAGCCCAACAAGAGCCTTTTTTGTCCTCTTTGCCTGGTAGTTACAAAAGGAATGCGGTCTAGAACTAGAATCCCTTACCACTTGAATCAAGTCGGATAATCACTTCAGTTTGGTCCAATCTATAATCTCGATCATCCACTTTTGCCCGCCTAAATCCCCAGTCATATTCAACACAAGTGTTGCCTCTATCATCATGGCACTATTTTCACTTGAATCCTCTACCAAAATGAGGTGCTTTCAAAATCGTGTTAGCATAGTTCATCAGCTCTACAGCTTACTCAGGTTTCTTCTCTTAAAGCTCAGTCTGATACACATAAAACTCATACAACCAATTTTTTATTCTTTTCTATGTTGCACCTAACTTCTTATGAACTTGCCCATTCAATTTTTCTTTGCTTTCAGATCATATGTGAGCATTTAATTATTTCCAGCTTGGATAAAATGAAGTCAGGCCCCCAAGTGTCTTTGGTAATTGAACCTCACCTGGCCCTTTAGCCTTGGCTTCCATCTTGTTCTTATTCGATGTTCTGTTTTGGACACTAGAGTTTGCCTCCTTCACAGTTTCGTCCACTTGTGTTACTTTCTTTTGCACCTTGCACTTTCCATTGTCCACACTAATGTTTTGCAATTAGCTGTCTCCTGTGTGGGATCACCTTGCACCTGGGCTGCAGATTCTTTTGAGGACCCTGATGGTGTGAAGCCGCTATGTTAACCCACACCCAGTCGCACCTACAACAAAACCTATTGTGTGGTTGCATCTTTTTTCAAGTATCAAAAACAGCATAGACTCTGTAGTCACACTGACTCATTAATTCCAGCATTATTACTTTTCTCACCTGTGCTTCCAACTGTGCTGCTTCCCTTTGTCTAATTTCCTGGATCTGCCATCTGACCTGCTCATATTGCCTGGCTTGCTCACCTGTGCTGCCAACAGTGCTGGTTCCTTTTGTGTGATTGGCTGGATCTGCCCTCTGACCTGCTCCTATTGCCTGGCTTGCTCACCTGTGCTGCCAACAGTGCTGGTTCCTTTTGTGTGATTGGCTGGATCTGCCCTCTGACCTGCTCCTATTGCCTGGCTTGCTCACCTGTGCTGCCAACAGTGCTGGTTCCTTTTGTGTGATTGGCTGGATCTGCCCTCTGACCTGCTCCTATTGCCTGGCTTGCTCACCTGTGCTGCCAACAGTACTGGTTCCTTTTGTGTGATTGGCTGGATCTGACCTGCTTCTGTTGCCTGATTTGCCTGAGCTGTTCTCTAATGACTCTTGCTGAGAGAGTGACCCAGGAAGCCTTTGTTAAGAATACTGGGCTCAAACCCCTTGTCACTGTTGCTTGGGGGGGGAGAAGGGGGGGGGGAAGGGGGGGGGGTGTTGACGTCAACCCCCCTTGCAGTGTCCTTCGTAGTCCAGAGCACTTAAGGGGGTGTTGCTAGACTGTGCCGCTTGTGGCTGCTGCCGCTCTTCAGACGCTGCGCTGCTCGCACCATTAGAATAATCTTGGGCCCTCCCCCCTCCCCTCAAGGAGGCCCACACTCATTAGTCTCGCTGTGCTGTACATACCGGCCACGTCAGGGCCTACTCACACTCTCTCACCCAGTTGTACTGCCTGTGCATTGATTTTCACACTGTCTGGGAACTCGGGCTGACTAATGTGCATACCTGTGCCTGCACTTTGATTTCGCCCATTTACTTGCTGTTTTTTTCCTGATTGGGGGGAGGGGTGTCTTTCAGGCTGCACACACCGCCATGAGCGCTCTGCTCCACCTCAGCTCCAGCCTCGCTGTCTGACCATGAATGCACGTTGTAAACACTGCACTTTGTCAAAAGAAACTGTAACAAGCGGCCGAGCTTTGCATCCCTTGTTTGGCGCTTTCCTACCCGACCTTTCTGCCTGCACTACCAAATAAAGTTGGCTAACAACACAGCAACCAGCCAACATGCGATTAAACACAATGTTCGGTCACCTGCGATGCCACTAATGGTGGGATGCCAGCTGCCAATACTTTTTCAACCACCCAGCTGGAAGCTTCTCAGTGCAAAGGAAAATGTAGCTGTTTCATGTCTTCAGATGCGCCTGCCCTGCGATGTGCAAACTGCGGAAAGTGGTCAGGCCTGCAGGACGGAAATAGTGTCCGGTCAGGCGCAAGTGAGGCCTGTCCAAATGTCAGCATCTCCCCACCTGTGGCAACACATAAACCCTGACCCTCATCCCCCCCACCTCCACACTAGGTGAATGAGTAACAACATGTGGGGAACTCCCACTCCAGGCACGACATAAGGATCTTTGCTCCACCCCTCTTGATGGCATCAGGTCCGGTCGAACGTGGCAGGAAAAGACCGAGGTCAAGAATGATTGACTTTTCAAAGACCCAGTCATGCCATCTGACCTGGCCATGACCTCCTCATTCTCGAGTGCTTTTCCGCTCCGCCAGCCCCAGGGATGATCCAGGGTGGGGACTCCCCAGCCGTGTCCTGCTGCAGTACCCCAAATGTTTGCTAAACTGGGCCAGTGGATATGAACCTCAGCCACCAAGCCTCATTTTGCCTCCTTTGTATTGGGGGTGCTCGCATCCTCCTCTCACTCCAGATGATTGTTGTCTTTAGTATTGCTTTGAGTAGTTCACCAGACCTTCATTTCTTCTATTTGCAGCCTGTTCCTGGCATCCCTCTTTCTCTGATTCTTACAACTAGCTTCTAGACATTCCCCTTGTACTTGCTTACTTTTTATTCGTTAACTGGCTGTCTGGCACATTTGGTACTGGTAGTGCTCATGGCCCAAGAACCATTGGCCGGGCTGTGCTGTTTCCTACTCTTTTCATTTGGTCACTGGCAGTCAGCTTTTTCTATAGCTCTTGCCATCTTTGGAGAATTTACAAGAGTTTGCAGTTTAGATGAAGGGAATATTTTCATAGCCCCTCTCTCCCCCCCCCACTGTATACCTAGTAAACTATTCTCTCTGTGGAGCTGAATTCCTCAATTGAGGAAGGACACTTTGTGCTGAGATCCATTTATGCTGGCCATCCATGACTTGTTGGAGTCCTCCATCTAAGTGGAGGCTAATCGTATGCGTTCTTCAACTACCTGCTTGTTTTGTCTGTTGCTGAAGTAATAGTTGGTGGGTGCACTTGTTGAGTTGTGGAGTAATTTGCTAAAAGAAGGTCATCGAAGTGCCAACTTAGACTGCAGGGTGCAGCTTCTCGTCACGGAGTGCTGCTGAGGTCCCTTGACTGATCAGTGTGTAAAACTGGGCGAGTTTTTGTTCTTTCAAGAACTTTACCAGTGTTTCATTTTGTAATCAAATAAACTAAATTGACAGACTTGCTACTCATCTGTAGCTGGGTGAACCATTTTCATTAGAAGGCATAACCCTATTTAAGTGGCGTATGGGCCTCCTTCCAATTAAATACTTAATTTTTGGGATGATGATGGCCGAAGGGAAGCCAGTCTCCAGTTTGGAACCAAAGTTAAGTGGACTCAACAGAGATTTGAGATTTATTTTAACCTAAATTGTAAAGAGAATGAAAAGGGTTGACGCTGTTTGAAGAAAAGAGGAGTGGTTTAACACCATCTGAAGCTTAAGAGTTGCCCTGAATGGTACCGTCTCAATTTTACTGTTATGGTCTGGGTTGAATGCACAGCTGTCGCCAGACAATTATGTGGGAATCCGCAGGAGAGGGGTTTGGCCTCACCCACATGTTGGTGGTCAGGAATACATGTTTTGATTGGGCACAAGTTGTATGCTTCCTCATAAAAGTGCTTGCCCTCCACACAGATTTGATAACTTTATTAATCCAGCTGCCTGATCTTGAACTTTCAGGGCACACGCATGACCTTTTGTAAGTGTCTTAATTAAGTGTCTTATTGTGGTCTCTGGCACCACCACAGATGGAAGAGGGCAGCCACTAACCTACCTGGATTTTAGGTCTGGCTTGACAGTGCAACTGTCACCTGACCTTTTAACTGACACCTACACTATTCTATAGTTCTTTGATTTCACACACATACATATCCATTCTCATTTTATCTACTTATAATGTTTCACTATCTATACAGCATTCCTTTAAAGCCTGACCTGTTGGCATTGCCACTGCTTATTTGAGAAAGTAGAATGAGATTTAATCAGAGATCCTATCACCAAGACTTCACCTGTAATGTCTGTTGTGCTACTGTGCAGAACAGGTTTCACATGTGGCTGTATGAAACTTTGGCCTCACAGACCAATGCTCTACAGGCCACGTGCTCTGAAGTTTCAGAAGACTGTGCTGACGTTTCACAGAGTATAATATGGAATATTTGGGATTGTGACACATACATCCACTGGCATTCCTTCATCTCATTTAGAAATTCCACTGCTTCTGCTGAAGGTGCACAGCCACAGCCAAATCAGAAACAAGTATATGTGCCACGTGGTGTCTGTAGAGTGTTTCACCAGATATTCGAGGGTTTACAACTTAGATTAATAAAGCCATTCCAGAGATTGAGAAAAATACTAGCCTAGCCAAGACTTGGATGGCTTATGGGCAGCAGGACTGCCGCCATGTTGTTTTATAATCCGGATGCAAAGACATTATGCCTGCTTCTTGGAACAGGGCATCAACAAAAGGATACAGCATTTTCCTGATACTCTGCTGTCTCTCCTTGGTTCATTCTCTGGTTACTCAAATGGCCGGTCACTCTTGTTATGTTCTAAAGCTTTTATAGAACTGCATATAGCATGCCGTTCATTGGGTCAAAGGGGGTGCAGTTGGCATACCTCCACACAGATACTGCAGTTTATGAGAATTGTAAAGACCAGTCCTTAATGGAAGAATATAAAGACAAGGGAAGGTAGGGACAGTCGGAGTGACTTACAGGTGGCTAGTGAGAGACCACAGAAAGGGGGCTGCAATTCCAGCACAGATATACTCTGACACTACCGGTTGAGCAGCATTTGCTGGCTCAACGTTTTTCCTCGGAGAGTAGGGAAGTATCCTTTCCCTGATGAAGGGTGGGGAGGACCCACCAAAGATCTGTGTACAGTGCACCTCTCCCTGAACACAGGACGGTCGCGCAGCTCTTACTACAAGACACTAATAGCAATATCTGTGGTGCTGCAGCTATCATCCATGGGTTATGGAGAAATGACCTAGGTTTTGTATGAAGAATACTGCGGCTCCAACAAGCATGGCCAAGTGGAAGGTGACTCCAATGCGAAGCAGGATTTTGGAACAACAGATTTATGTGGACTGTGGTTGCAAAGAGAAGCACAAAAAGATGTGGGCTAACTGGCAAGACTCTTATGGTGTTGATGATACCTATGTTCCTCCTGTTGAACTCCAAGTGCCCCCTTATCATCTAACCCACTATCTGAAAGAGACTGTAGTTATAGAGTACTTACATTTAGAATAACCCCCTGATGTCAGACTAGATCCGGAGATTTTTTCTTTAGCAGTACCCCTGCACGCTGGTAGGTGGCGCCAGTTGACTCCACACCCGTTATTGTCATCGTAGTCGCCTAAAATGACGTTGCGGTGTCTACGTAAACGCCGCCCCTGCCCACTGACGTCAGTTCTTTCTTTTTCTGCGCCAGCCTAGCGCAGATCCAGAGAGAGCTACCACTTAGTCACTTTCTGACTAACTTTTTCTCGACTTTTGTTGACTTTTTTGAGTCTGTCAGCTCCTGGTGTACAAGGGATGTCCCATCGTCAGACCGGGTTTAAACCGTGCGAGGCCTGTAACCGCCTGATATCAGTTACGGACCCCCACCTCATGTGCTTTTGGCGCTTGGAGCGCGACCACGACCCGAAGTCGTGCTCCGACTGCCGGGCCATGGATCCGAAGTCTTTTGGGGAGCAGTTCCGACAGCTCTTGGAGGCCCGGCAGTAGGCTCGGCGTCAATAGAGGTACCGGTTGAGAGGAAGGTCTTCGCACTCCTCAGGTAACTCGAAGCAGAAGAAGTCGAAGAAGCAACGTCGCTCTTCGCCCCGTCCGTCGGCCGACACGACGCAGAACCTGGAGCGTCGTTGCTCTACAGCTCTGTCTTTGGAGCCTGCTCCTGGGATGGCTTTGTGCTTCCCTCCTTTTCCCGGAGCCAGTGTGTCCCCTGCCCAGTTTCAAGCATTCAACAAAGAGCTTCACGGTATCTTTTGGCAGCCTGACTCCGTCGGTCTGCCTTCGCGCACCGTGGATTCGGCTGGGGGCCCCTGGGCCTTTGATGCTGGCAGCTCTGGCCCCGGCACCAGAGGACTCCCGAGGATCTAGACCTGGATCCGGATCGATGCCTGTCGACCTCACGGTACCTTCCCCGGCGCCGATTCCAGTGATGACGCCCCTGGCACAGGTTGTGCCCCCGACTGGCGCCGACCCCAGCCTCACTCCAACTTGGACACGGCGCCGGATCAAAGTGGATCACTGTCGGTACTGGTCCCGGAAGGTACGTTTGTGCCTCTGTTCATTCTTGGTGTTCCTTTCAGGCCTGAGTGGCAACCAGAGGAAGGCGAGGAGTACTGCGAGGGGTCTGTGGACCCTTTGGCTGACCAGCTTTAAGAGTCGGACTGGCAAGAGGAACTGGGTGATGCCAGTGATTTGGATACCTTCCCAGACCTTGGCATGCTCTCCCTCCCTACTGTGGCTACAGAGGAGGAAGCTTCATATGCAGTGGTGTTGCGTAGGGCGGTTGAGGCCTTGGGCCTGGAGCTTCCTACGGTGGCAGTCAGGACTAACCACCTGACAGAGGTGCTTCAACCGGCAGTGGCCTCTCCGGAGCACCATCTGCCTTTTAATGAAGCCCTCACCAACATCCTTCTAGGCACTTGGTCCAAGCCCAGCATAGGGGCTCCTGTGGACAGGATTGTTTTTGTGATGGAACATTGCTGGGCTCCACAATAAATTATCTGATCCAGATTGGCTTTCCGTAATTGCCAATGTAGATATTGTTCTGTTGCAAGAAACCTGGCTTCTAGAAGATTTCAATGTAAATGGCCATTACTTTTTTTGTAGTAGACCCATTCCATCAAGCTAAGGTCGGACTAAGAGGGGCTAACTATATTGTTCTGCATTAAATTAACAGGTCTCTCTACTAGAATAATCAGTTTTATACTCCACTTCCAGATGATGCTTTTGAAGATTCCATATTCATATTATGTTATTTTGATCAATCTGTATAATAACGTTTTTGATTCATAAGCGATAACTGTAATTAAGGGCTTGGAGAATGATTTGGAAACCTTTTTGCGTAGTTATGTCAGGGAGACTCTAACAGTTGGGGCAGGGGATTGTTTGGAACTGTGGAGCAAAGTTCAAGGATAAAGGGACTTTTTACATTGCCAACATACCCCATTTGCGGAGGCTTTGAATGGGATCATGGTCTCAAGACAATTGACTTTTGCCAAAGAATATAGGGTAGATGGGACTACCCTACTTCCTACTTATAATGGAGCCACTTATGGAAGTGAGATAGACTTCTTTATCCGATCATAGGATTTAATGGAAATAATATTGGAGTGCGATGTTAGTGCTTCTTGTGTAAGCGATCATAACACCTTGTCTTGGTTTTTGATTTGCACCTTCGGGGCACTGCATGGAGATAATGAACTAATTCGCACAATAATGGCATCAGTAATAAATGGGAGAAATTAAATGAGGGGTCCTTCATGCATAATCTTGTTAAAGAGAACTTTCAGGCTATCTTAACGCTGACTTCGATAGAGGACTCCCATAGGCACATCATAGATGCTTTTAGTGCCGTTTGTGCCTTAGTGGAAAAAGGTCTGAGGCTAAATAGAACACTGAAATTAATCTCTCCCATAGGCTGGTTCAATCACGCATGCACTCTAGCCCACAAGAAGCTGAAAATGGCACTCTCCAATTCCTGGTGCTCCAGGAATGACATCCAGAGTGCGAGGAGGTTACATAAAGCTGTCCTTGAGGCCAGGAGATCTGAGTTAAGGAAGGCTGCCTGGGAGGAGCTGCTAGATTGAGAGACAGCTTAGCCTTTTGGAAGGTTGTAAACCAACCGTTCTTCACTGGGTATGAAAAGCTAACAGTTTGGGTAGACCCTTCACTAGCATTTTTAACACCTGCAAACAAAGCTGTTGATGACAATGATACTAAAGAAGAAGCAGCCCATAATTCAGGGCTATATGGCACCCTTAGTGAATCCATTAAGACAAAGTTCGTCATTGATGCAATCATTCAGAGCCCTACTCGAAAGTCACCTGGCCTGTGTTCCTTCGGATCTCTTTAAAGACAATATCCCACTCTGGGCCCCTATTTTAACGAATGTTTTTAAACTGTCTATCACAGGATAACTTATTCCAACATGGAGAGAAGTCCCCATTTTTTAAAAAGGGAATAGAAATTCACCAACATGTCATCGCCCTATGTGAGAAGTTGGCCTGGTATATGCTGTTCACTAGTTAAAGTGGACACCATGCACCAGTACAATTCGACTCTTATGGTAGTAGGTTCAGTGCTTTAAGTGGGAAAAAAAAACTGGGGGTGCTCTAAAAGGGGCGTGGTTAATGTCTTGAAGGGGCGTGGCCTATCCGAGTAGGGGCGTGGTCTAAATCAAAATAACTAGCACTGTGTGCTTAAGAAAATCATGAGTACCGGCACTTCTCCGTGTTCTCTCATTGAGTACCGGGACTTCTCCTTGTGTTAAGAGAGTACCGGTACTCCTAGTGGCATGCTGTGGTCAGTCTCTAGGTTATGGGTGCTTGACAGTTAATGTCGAGTGGATTCCGGCGCTAGGTTGCGGCTGCAGCCCTACATTCGGAGCCGGCATTTGATAAGATAGCGCCTTAGGCGGAGAGAAATTTGGCGCCCTTGCTAATAGAGACTGAAATGCGGCAGCAGGGGGTCCTTTTTGAGTTGAGCTAAGCAGTGACTGCCCCCTGAACCCAAACGCCTCGGGACCTCCCCAGCTCACCTAAATCACCGATAGTTTAGCTGCCTCACGGTGATGGGTCTGTTGGTGTGTGTATCAGCAGGGGTGAGACGGTGAAAGGAGCGCGAAGAAAGGGACAATGAGGTGTTAAAAAAGGCCGGCCCTGCTCACACCCTGACAGCACAACAGGACAGGAAGACACCTGTGTTTTTCTAAGCTAGAGGTCTCGACATTGGAACTGTCGCGCTGTGAGTTATAGGGAAAGTTTGCAGATCCGTTGTCTGTCAGAGTGCCTTGAAAAAAAAAAAAAAGTCAGCTTTCGCGTAAAACTTCTGCTTCTCATGTTAATGCCCTCGGGCTAAGTTCACGCTATATATAGTTACAACAAACGCTAATTACACCCTGCAGCTATGGGCAGAACTTGGCCAAAGGCACTTTGAACATTGAAGAAGAAAATGCTGATAGTGTACAAGGCTGCCTTGAAGCCACGCCCCCAGACACGCACCTCCCGGCACTTCTCTTTTTCCATTTAAAGCACTGCCTAACAGTGCAGCAACAGTGGGCAGAGTCTGAGCACCGGCAGTTTTTTTTTGGGCCCTCAAAACGGGTCCGAAAAAAATAAAAATAAAGAACGGACTACCTTTAGTAGCCATGAAAATAGAGCCCGATAGAGACCCGTTTCGAGGGCCCCAAAAAAAAACTGCCGGTGCTCAGACCCGGACAGACCCGGCCCACTTAAAGCCCTGAGTAGGTTTGAGACAACCTTTAAAGAAAGCTATCCTAGTGGTAGCTGTGGAGAGCAGCCTTCAGGCTAAGTCTTGGAGGAATGTAAAGCAGCTTGTTTTACCACATAATCTCCTGAATCACCAAATGAAAGGACACCACACAGGTATATATATCAAATATATATGTATTTATTACTAAACAACTCTCTACTAATCTCTTTATGAGATTAGAAGTCAGGAACATATGCACAAATCAACGTTTCACAATAAATTGAGCACAAATATGGCTGGGGCCCTAGGGGCGTACCAGACCATATACTAAAAAAGAGACTTAGAGACAACGACTTGCAAAGGGACAAGGTCTAGGGCCTTTAGAAGTGCTGGGACCTCACGAAACCACCCAAGGCAGGTAAGTAAAGGACCCACGGGGGATGTGTGCAGTGTGTTAACACAGCCGCGAATCCCCGTTGACTTCAATGGTGCAAGTCGCGATTGGAAATTGAGAGTTTTAGGCCCCTTCGAAGGAGACTACAAGCAAGTCACATACAGGGTAAGTAGTTCTAGAGCCAACACCCACAGGAGCACCGTAGTGCTGGAGTTACCTCACCCAGGGAAGCCGGGTGCATAGGTGTCTTTAGGTGTCGGGTCGCGGCGTCGTTTTCAATGGTAGCCAGTGAAGACTTGCTGCTTGTGAAGACAGAAGTGTCCGGTGAAATCCAAGCCTGGATTCAGAAGAAGGAAGACCTGAAAGCAGAGGGGACAATGTTCAAAGTCACTTGGCAGTGACCCAGGGCAAGGAAGATGAATGCCCACAGTCGTCGGGTGTTTTCAGGTAGTTTACGGGTGTCTTGACTCTTCAGCCACGAGGTCCAGGAGGCATCGACGATGCCCAGGAGCTGGATTCTGCAGCTTACTGCGGTGTCGGCAAACAGATTGGAGCCAACAAGCCTTGGCAACAGCAAGTCTCGTGGAAAGGACAAAAGGCAGCGGTACAGACCAGCAAGGTCTGAGGGACTCACCCAGCGAGGGTAAGTCAGGGCAGGCCTGGAGCAACCAGGGGAGCCCTTTGGAATTGTGGAAAAGTCTTCAGGGGACCCACAAGCCAGCCGGCAAGGGATCGCGAAGACGCCTCGGGAGGATCCACTCAACAGGGGCCCACGGTCACTCGGGACGGGTTAGGCCTCTGATCTTTGGAGGGATCTCTGCTAGAGGCTTGGACCACACGTGGCCCAATGCACAGGTTCGTAGAACGTCGTGAAGGGGTTGCACTCGACAATAGTGCACAGTACCCAGGGATTGCGGTTCCTCGTCACTCGTGGGGTCCACTTGCCTCAGCGTCGCAGGGGACTCACGCTGGCCTTGGCGAAGTCAGGAAATCCTCTTCTTGGGCTGCAGGGACTTCGGGCTCCGGCGGGAGCGGTGGAGTTTGCGACCGTTGTTGCAGTTTTTGGTGCCTGCCAAGCAGGGGAGTCACTCCTTGACTCCAAGGGAGATTCTTCAGTTTTCCAGAGGTAGTGGAACGTCGAAGGTCCGGGATTCTTCTTCAGAGTGTCGTCCAGGGATATCTAGTTTGCAATGGCAAGGGTTCCCTAACTTATACTAGAAGGAAGGGAGGGACTAGCTCTGTGACCCCACCTATGGGAGGGTCAGGGGAGTCGGTGGCTACACCCACTTCCCTTTGTCCAGTTTCACGCCATAGCAGGGGCAGGTAGCCCCTGAGCCGGTTTGAACTGGTGTATGCACAGAGGAGCCTACTGCTCCCGCAGTGCAAGACTTCAAAGCACTCTAAGAGTGCACCCACCCAGCCCCAATACACTAAACCCTGTCTGGGAGGTGGTCACACCTCCCTGTGACAGGATACCTATTGTTGGGCTTCCTCCACTGCGTGTTTCGGTCATCAGCAGGAGGGCAGCCCAGTGTCTGGTGGCATCCATTTTGTGATGCCAGGGTTCTTCAGGATTCTACCGCGTTTCCACAGTAGGTACATGTCTATCCCTCTAGAAGGGATTCCAAAGCGTTTGACCCCAAACACAACATGTTTCGATGCAGCCTTTCCAAAGTTAGCATTTACCGCGAGGTTATAATGCACTTAAGAGTATATAGTTTGACCGCATTCACAAACCGCCCCAGAGAATGGACTCTGAGAGCTACAGAGGGGCCCTGCTCAGGCAGAGGCACCCTCTCACATAGAAACCAAGCACCCTGCTCTCAGGATTGATAGGGGTGACTGATAGGTTTAAATGTGTGTGCTGGAGAGATATAGGGAACCTATATCTCAGTGAGGAGTGCTAGCACCACCTCACCCAGGCTGCAGTAGCAGGCCTGTGGTGTCAGATTTAGTCTGCTTCCCAGGGATGGCATTATACATGTTCCAGCCCCTGGTAGGCCTGTGAAGTACCTATGCACTTGGCACCTAAGGTACCATATACTTGGGACTCATAAGGTACCACAATATCCAATCATTAGTGCACCTAATATGCACTCCATGTCGTTTAGAGAGAACAGAGAGGCTGGGGCCCTGATTAGCAGGGTCCCAGCCAGACTATAGCCAGAAACCAGTGTAAACATCAGAAAAAAAGTGGTGGCAACATAAAAGGCAGATCCTACTCTCCTACACCCCATTTCCCTCCTGGACAGCTCCCATAACATATTGGGTATGATCCTTGCATCCAAACTGGAGGCACGGATACAGGAAAATCAGGCCATGTCAAGAGTTCAGTATGGGTTCCGTCCCCGGGTCGGTGCTATAGAAGAGTGCCTAAACCTTGAGCTGGTCATTGGCGATTGCCCAAATGCCAGGAGAGGTTCTATTCACCTTGCGTTTATCGACCTCTCATGTGCCTTTGGTTTGGTTAATGGAGTGAAGCTCTGGGATAGTATGGCTAGGATAGGAATTGATCCGGCCCTAATAGAGCTAATACAAAGGATGCATTGGCTCACAACAGTAAGGGTCAGATAGGGCAAAGTGGGGGGACTCTCCCCTAAAATTAATTCCTTGTTAGGAGTTAGACAAGGGTGTATGATGGCATCGCTAGTTTCTTATTTATATGAACAACCTAGAGTTCCGTCTGGCACAAGTGGCGAAAGATTTGCCCCAAATAAAGTTGAGCTCTCCCGGTTTTATTTCATGTGGACAATGCAGTTTTAATGTCGCGAACTGCAAACAGGCTGCAGCTTCTTCTAGATGAAGTTTTTATAGTTTTATGGAGGGTCTGGATCTTAAAATACATGCAACTAAATCCTTTGTAATGAGCATTGACCCTAAAAATGTGAAAACTAGGTTAGTTTTACATGGGGGTGGGTGGGACATTGTCAGAGTTTTACTTATTTGGGATTCTCCTTGGACCATATTGTAACCTGGAGAAACCTTTACAATATTAGCGCTGTTAAATGCCAAGAAGCTGTGCAGTCTGTATTTACCTTTGCTAGGAGGTTGGCAGACAAGCCGATCAGAGAAATGATTAATATATATGAGTAACTGTATTTCTGTGGCATCAAACAAAGCAGGGGTATGGGCATATAAGGGTGCTGGGCCTTTACTGCAGGTTGAGAGTACATTTCTGCAGAGACTTTTGTCATTCCCCTACTCTACCCTCTCTTTTATGTGCCAATCAGAGGTTGGACTGACTTCTTTGGGAGATAGGATTTTGTTGGAACCCCTTTTACTATGGCTCAGGATCTGGGGGAATTTGGAAGCGCAACTCTCAAGAGAAGTATTGGAAGACTGTCTTTCTCTGCATGTTTTTTAATTTTGCTGGTATAACTGAATAAAATCAGTGTTTCCAGACCGAGGCCTGCTGAAATTGTCTGGGAAAACTGTAAATCTAAATGCTAAGGCCCCACTTCAGGTGAAGGAGGCACCTCAGGAAAGGCAGCTTTGACAAATTGTGTGCCAGCGCGAATTACAACCCAATCAAATTGTCTTATGGGTTTGAGCCTGATATCTCTTGGTTCTCTAATGTGAGTCCTACATTTTATCTTACAAGACTCCGATTTAACTTGCTGCATTTTTGTTTGTTGTATTACCCAGGAAAGCATCTTGGGGTTCAACGTTGCCGAGATGCCCGTGTGACAATGTTACCCAACAAAGCACAGTTCACTTTGTTCCGTTTTTTCATTTATAATGCAAGGAAGTACCCAATCCTACGCTCATATAAGATCAGATCTCATGAGGAATCCTACTTTTTCTCCGGGAAAAGTTGGATAGTATGGAGCTGTGTGTTGCTGTACTAAACTGCGTCCATCTTGCCCTGAGGATCTGAAATAGATAGGGGTCAGTGCGATGAACGCCGAGCTTGGCTTCGCGGACGCGGAGTTCTTGAGGAATTTATGACCTTGTGCGTGGCCTCCCCCAGAGTTCTACTGACCTGATGTCTTATGATTTAAAATGTATTTTTGGCTTCACTTACGGGATGTTTTCGATATTTCTGATATTGATGCTGCATTTATAAGCTTTATTACGGGATTTTATGATGATTGTATGATGTTATATCTCACTGAATTGTTTTGATTGTGCTTGTATGGCTTAATGAAGACCGAATGAAGTTTGTGTGGCTGACTGACTGTGTCACTAATGCCTAATTCCTTGTGACAAGATATCTCATTCTAACTCAGGTTGTGCTGTGAAAGGCTTAAGAGTACCCCAGGTAATGGTTGATAAATGTTGGTATTATTGCTCTTGTACAAGTTGTACTTCATTGGTGTTATTACTGGCAAGAAATGTCCAGCAGCTTTGAAATGTAACTTCTAGGACCTTCCTGAAGAGCAGGAGGCCTGCCCTCCTAGTCTCCCCTGACCCTTGACGCGTGTGGCTGCAGAAGGACCAGCTCCTGCAAAGATGCTGATTCGCAGCGGCACCCACTGAGTGCTGCTCCCTGGGTTCCTCTGCAGATCCGTTTCATCTTCAAATGAGCTGCTAAAGTCTTCACTAAGCGCTCTTCCTGCGGTTTGTGCTGTGACAGCACCTCCAGCCTCTCCACCGAGCGCGGGATGTGGCAGGAGACTTTTGCCTACATTCATGGTGTGTTCAGGAAGATATGAAATGTCTTCAGTAGGAGAAGCTGCTCGTTAAATTGCTTCTTTGAAAACAGGTGGGAGGAAATGCTACCGGTCTGATGAAGTTAACAGTTTACGCACAAAGTGTTTGGGAGGCAAATGTGTTGTTCTGAGCCAATCTGAATTAATCGTACAGACCCTTTTCAGGGAGCAGCTGCAAAACGGGAACATCACCCTGTGCGGATACCTTTCATGTGCAAGGTGGCGGGTTTTTCAGAGTAACCAGATTCACGCTAGCCATTTCTTGTTTCCAAGCGCACACACCCATTATAAAACACATACATTGCATTACATTCTTCTGTGGTCAAGTCAATGTGTAAAAGCGCATGGCTACCCCACAGGACTTTGGTCGTCTGTTAGAGCGGAGGAGCGTCAACCCACCTAAATGCCCTCCAAAGCCCCCGAGATGAAAAATATAATGGTAATGAATTACCATGGTATTTTTCATCGTCCTGTCCCGAACCGAGCGTCGGGATGCAGCAGGGCCTGCTGAGTGACAGCAAGGAGGCGTGGTGGGCAAAGGGCTCTTTGCACTGTTTAAAGTGCACATGCCTCTATTGGACGGCTGTCTTGGGACGACCAGCCAGACACGCGCAATTTAAACTTATCAGCCCAGCTGTCACAAGACGGCTGGGCTGAGAGTAAATGCAGGCCTGTAGTGCGATGTGGAGTGCTGAGGACGGCCACTCCCTCCAATCAGGGTGCTGCTCACATGCTCCATCGGAGCAGCGCCAGGATTGGGCAAGGGAGTTTGCTCATGCCTGGAGCCCCGAACTCCAGAAAGAAGAGATCTGGACAACCGCGGCCCGTGCAGGTAAGCGCGGTGGGTCCGCGATTCGACATACATTGACGAGGGGAACTTAAATTAAATAAATTAAACCATGGTTTTCGTTTTTTTATTTAAGTTTCCCTAGTCATCGTATGTCGAATTTCTCTACCCCACCACCCTTACCTGCACAAGCCACACCTGGGTCTTGAGCGCAGGACATGCAAGGTAAGTGTTTTGTTTTTTCTTTTATTAAAATTGCCTGCGCCCACCACCATGCACACCCTTCTCCACCCCCCCCACTACCCCTGTAGACACACCCCACTTAGATGCCAGCTGCCACTGTACCCCAATGGGGATTACCAGCTCTAGCGGATCAAGAACCGGAGAACTACGAAATAAGGTTAAAAGAGACAGTTCTTCTACATCTTTTGAAACGGCGCATAAGATTTACATAGACCCAGATTGGGTGGCAAGGCATTCCAAGACTTTGGCCCCATTAAAGCAAAGTGCCGACCTCCTTGTCTTGCCAGTCCAATTTTAGGGATGATGACCTGGCTGGAATTGCCTGATCGGAGTTCCCACTTAGGGGTATAAGGGTCGATCAGAGAGCATATACACAACAGGCCAGCCTGGTGCATAGTTTTATGTACATATAATAGTGCCTTGAACTTGGCACATTGTGATATGTGAAGCCAGTGCAACTGGCAAAGATGTTGGGAGACTGATGCATTGTGAGGAGTATGGCATAATAAGTGAGCCCCAGCAATCTGAACAGTCTGCAGTCTCTTTAGCCGGGACTGCGTAGCACCCAGCTATTGCATATTGCCATAATCCATTCTAAAAATCAATAGAGTCTACACATCAGTTTTATGAGTATCCAAAGATAAAAAACATTGGATTAAGAAAGATGTTGTGCGTCATGGGCTTCTAGGAATGCGGAGAGCTGGTCATTAATATGCTTCTCAAGAATCTTAGCATAAAGTTGTAGAAGACAAAGAGGGTCAATATTAGCCCAGTCAGATGCCTCAGAGCTGGATTTCTTTTAGTAGTGGTAGTACCATGGCATGCTTTCATACCCTAGGAACCTTACCATACCCCAGAGGAGGGTCCAGAGCTCAATTAGGATCAGGGAAAGCATGTCACTCACCATGCTGAACTTAAACAGTGGTAAAAGTTTGGAAGGCGAGCTTGAATTTATAGGTTTAGATGGGGCTAAAAAAGTTTGTGGACTCTAGTGGTTGTGGTGTGTTGTAAATCACGTTTTCAGGTTTTGGTTAAGAGAATGTGTCGCATAAAAAGCAGTTTTTCAACAGGTGGGAGTGACTGCTTTTATCCTTCAGGAACTCTGTACAGTAACTGGTATCAAACTTTCTTACTTTTGGTGTGCGAGCTAAATGTTCATGTAGAGACACCATCATTCACCACACTTGTAGACAAGCGGAGGCTTGAGTCATGCTGTACCACAACTCACAGAACACCGAGATCCACAGTGAATGATCTCCAGGCCCATCTTGTCTGAAGAACCTTGTGTCCCCACTGAGGCGCAGCTTAACCCTAGTGAATCACAGACTGTGCCTGTCTTTTGGGAGTCTCAACTGTTAGCCAAGGAGAGGCCGATTCCATTCTGGGTGTCAAGCAGTGGTCTCTCCCTCCCCAGTGCCTCTAAGTTCACACTAGCCTCTCTAGCACAGGTCCTTGCATTAGCTTCTGTGGTACTGTACATTGACTCTAGAGGCAAGGAAGGAGAAGGGCTATTATCTTTATTTCATCTGCTTCTTTATTTGTTAGCTAACGTATGGGCTTGCAAGGTAATGTATTAGGATCTTCTGGCGTGTAGATCATTGAGAGAGGGCATTGGGAACTCCATTCTAGAGGCTCCACCAGTTCTATCTCCTGCAAAAAAGTGGATGAGGTATGTCAGAGTTCCTGGTTACAACCCTCAACAGCTGTCTTCTTATCATGATTTTTTCTTTTTAATATGTCTCGATTGGATTACCAAAGTTTACATCACAAGGCTGTCATACAGTAGAAAAGGATATTGCAGAACTTGTCAAACAGCCCCCATATGGGTAACCGGTGTAAACAAAAAAAAAAAAACCTCCAAGCCCCATAAGCCTGTACCATCTTAATAAGTATACTTTATAGCACATCCAAGCCTTAGTCTAGTGGAATATGTCACTTAGGGGACGTCCAAGCAACAAGTATTAGGCCCAACATTAGTTCTGCACAGAGTCCAATAGCCACATTTCCCAATATTGTCACCCATACATCTCCCTGTGAGCCTGCCTCCCATATTACTTACTCTCCTCCACCCCCCCAGGGGGAAAGAGAATAGAGTGCTTCACCCCTCAAGCTGTAGTCAGACATCCCCCTCATCTTGGCTAGTCTCCGCGGCAGCCACCTGTGGGAGGACATATGCAGTTAGGGGGCCCCAGATGTCTTTTGGCCGCGACGAGAGTGGAAGCAACTTGGTGTAACAGAGTGATTGTTCCTGCCAGGTAGTCAGGTCCTGTATCCATTCCTTGAATTTAGGGGCACGTCCCGCCCCCACCTGTAAGCCACTCTGCGCTTGGCTATTAGGAATCCCAGCGCAAGAAACTTTCTGTATACAGTATTTATTTCCTGTGTGCAACCCAGCAGTGCTATCAGTGGGGTCGGCAGTAGCTGAACCTCTAGCATACGTGACATGCCCTCAAACACCTGTTGCCAGAAGTCCTAGATCTGCTGACATTGCCATGCCAGGTGGTAAAAGCCTGCCCCCTCCCTCCCACATCTCGCACACCTGTCCTCCTCCTGTAGCTTGAATTTGTGGAGTTTAGCAGGGGTGTAGTATAATCTGTGCAGAAACTTATAATGATGAGTCTCAGCCTGCTACTAGCTGTGAGAGCTTCTGTCTGCTTGCAACTGAATTCCCACTGATCATCTGTTAGGGGTGTCTCTAGATCTTTGTCCCATTCTATCCTGGCAATTGGGATGTAAGGTAATGGGGCCTTTTGTGTGTCCTTATACAAGAGCGAGGTTACATGTCTAGGAGGTTCCAGTTGCAAAAGCGCGTGTAGTGGTGGCAGAGTGAGTGGCTCTGAGGGGTATGATGGTGTGGCAGCTTTCACGCTCTGCCTACGTCTGATGTACATAAAGAGGTCCATGGTGGTGGGATGATGGGTGCTAAAAAAATTGTTCCCTAGTTCGGAAAATGCCACCTATATAGAGATCTCCCCATGTAGTGTATTTCTAACATCCGACTGTATAACCCCTCATATGTAACCTGTAATCATGGGTGATATACCAAGGGCATTTTAGGGGAATACATCATTGGGACCTCCAGCTTGGCTGTGATCTTTCTCCAGGCCATGTTGGTACAGTCAACCGTGGATGGATCCCGCTCTTGATCTCCTCCCGCGGTGAACAAGTAGCCCGAGGTGGGGGGGACAGGGGCCATGTGGCCATCCTGGACTGCCAAATGCGGCATAAAGGGAGGCGGGTAGAGCCAGTACACTGCAACATGTGCCTGGGCACAATAGTAATAGTATTCGAAATTGGGCACGTCAAACCCCCCTAATGTGTAGGGCAGCATCAGTGTGGTTAGGCTAAGCCGTGCCAGTCTCTCCCCCTCCACCCCCCCAATTAGCCTGGTGATCTGCGTTTTTAGCGTATTAGTAAAAAGATATAGAAATTTGGGTAAGAGAACCATTTTAACAAGTGAGATTCTCCCAGCCATCGATAGGGGTAGGGTCAGCCACCGGGTAATGGTGTCCGCCACTTTGTCTATTGTGGCTCCGTAGTTATTGCGCATCAACTGCTTTTTGTCCCTAGTAACGCGGATTCCCAGATATTTAACCTCATTGCATTTCCATACTAAGGGATAGTCTAATTGGTGCGGCTTGGTCGAATCTGTTAATGGGTTGACCGCTGACTTGGCCCAGTTAATATGTATGCCTGAGATGACTCCAAATTTGGCGATTTCTCGCAAAACAGGGTTGAGATTGTCCTGGGGGATTTTAATATACAGTGTAATATCGTCCGCGTATATCGAGACTAAAAGCTGTCTAGAGGGATACACCAATGCCCGTTCTTTATGAGGCTGTCTAATTTTTGCAGCCAGGGGTTCTACTGCTAGGGCAAACAAAATGGGGGAGAGGGGGCTGCCCTGCCTCGTGCCCCTAGAGGTAGCGAAACTAGTGGAACTGGCCCCATTGAGGAGCACAGTGGCAATCGGTTGTCTGTACAACAACTCCACCCAGCCCAAAAAAGCAGGGTGCATTCCCATGCATTGCAGGGTGCCAACAAGGTAACCCCACTCCACTGACTAGAGTGCCTTGGTGGCATCAAGAAACACCGCCACCACAGAGCTGTTGGGGTCTATGTCTTGTAGGACTGCCAGAAGCGTTCTAAGATTGTGCAATGGTGCGCGATTAGGGATGAACCCTGACTGATCCGGTAGGACCAGTCGCTCCATCAGGAGGTTAAGGCGGTTAGAGAGAACCTTCGCCAGTATTTTAGTATCGCAATTTAGTAGCGAAAGGGGGCGATAGGATGCGCAGTGAAGTGGGGGCTTGTCTGGTTTGAGTAGTGAGACTATCTGGGCTTCTCTCATGGTTCTCGGAAGGCAACCCTCCTCTCTGGCTTCATAAAAGACCTCTTTCAATATAGGGGCCAATAGGATCGAGCATGCCTTGCAAAATTCTATGGGGAGGACGTCCGACCCTGGTGTACGCCCTGATTTCATTTGCATTATGGCCTCCGTAATCTCATCTACACCCAGTTCGGCACTCAAGAATTCCCGCTGGGTGCTGCAGAGCCATGCTAAGGCCGTATCCTCAAAATACTGTGGGAGGTCAAGCGGGCTGCCCTCTCTGTGAGGTGTATAATGCTTCGTAGAACCTTACGAATGTGCGTAATTGATCAGGGAGGTTTCTGTGGATCTCCCCATCCGAGTCCTGGATTTCAGCTATATAGTTGGAGAACTTGGGTGGGCAAACTAATTGTGCCAGAACCTTCCCCGGGCGGTCCCCTTCTCCATATATTCGCGCTACATGGTGTTTCCCTCGGAATTTACATTCTCGTTCCGCTGTGGCTGTATACTCTGTCAGCTTGTCACGCAACTTGGCGCGGATCTCCTCCCCCTCCCCCGTGGAAGCGAGGTTCCTCTTGAGTGTTTTAATGTCATTTTCCAGCCGGCTGAGTTCCCTCCGAATGTCTTTTAGGATCCCCCCACCTTTAGAGATACACCAGCCCCTGACCATGACCTTAAAGGCCTCCCAGACCGTGGTGAAACTGGGTATTGTTTCTACGTTACGTGCAAAGAAGTTTTACATTTCTTGTTCAAGTTCGGTCCTAAAGTCCATGTCTAGGAGGCGCGTGGGGTTGAGGCTCCATCGGGCATACGGGGTCTTGTCCACTGGAGGTTTTAACACCAATTGGACGGGCGAGTGGTCTGAGTATGTACGTGCTAGCTGAGTGACTGTTTCTACCCAATGTGCCATGCCCACTGAGACAAACAGATAGTCAAGTCTGGACCATGTAGAGTGAACTGCGTAGTAGTGCGTACCTTCTTTTTGTGTAGTATGCATGTAGCGCCATGTGTCAAGGAGATAGTTGGTGGTCACCAGGTCCGCTAGCAGTTTTTGAGTGGTCGTATAATGCGATGCAGTAGCTTGGGATCTGTCCATCACTGAGCACATAGTTGTATTAAAGTCGCCCCCCCCCCAGCACGTTAGTGGAGCCTAGAGTCTGGATCTTACTCCATAGTAAGTTTAGAGTCTGGGGGTCGTCTACATTGGGACCATAATAGTTAGCTATCGTGATGTCTTGTGAAGCCAATCGCCCCCAAATCAAGTAATATCTACCCTGAGGGTCAACTTCGGTCCATCCCAGCACAAAAGCTACATTACGTCTGATAATAATTGCAACCCCCCTGGAGTACGTGGAGTAGGTCGAAAAGCAGCGGTGGGAGGCCCATCGAGAAGCAAACATGGGCTTTGTCGCAGGGTCTAGGTGGGTTTCCTGCAATAGGGCTATGTGGATGTGGTGTCTCTCCAGGTATCCTATGACCTGTCTCTTCTTTCGTGGGTTGTTCAAACCCCGGGCATTCCATGATAGGATGAGCATCTTGTTATTGGTGCCCGGAGTATCCATCATTTCCCCACCTTAAACGGATTTGCATTGCACTTATGCTTTGAAGACAAGGCTGCTAAATTAAGTCGGGCATTACAGGGCATGGCCTACCTCCCCCTCCCACACCGACATCCCCAACTTGTCTGCCATTGTTACCCTCCCTGGTTAAACACAGACTAAAATAACTTTCAATAGATCGTGGAAAAGAGAAAAACAAGGGGATCACCCACAGGGGGAAGATACTAGGGGCCCACGACTTGCCGTCTCCCTTCCTTGATCACACCCACTTGCCACCAAGCCTTCGGCAGACTAGCAGCATTTATGGGAGGAAGGTGAGTGACCGGGCGGACCGTTGGTCAGAGTCTCGTCATATGCAAAGAATCACTGGCTAATGTCAAATATCAAATACCAACAGGGGTCCGAATAGGACTAAACATCAAGTCAACTGAGTGGGTAGCGCCAGAGCCGACATTGGAGATTGGGACCTGGAACGTGAGCGGGCGGCTATCTCTGTAGGAGACATCCGGCGGCAGCGTTTAAGGTAGTCTTCTGCTTGTTGAGAATTTTGGAAAAAATGCTGCTTTCCTCGATGTGTAATACGTAGTTTCGCTGGATACAGAGTAGTTTCGCTGGATACAGCATCGCGTATGGGATGTCTTGAGCTTGCAGCATCTTCTTGACAGCAGCATATTTGTGTCTAGCCTCCTGCACGTTTTGTGTGAAGTCTGGGTAGAAGGCAAGGGTAGTATTTTCGTAGTGGACCTGTTTCTTCTCACAGACTATGCGCAGCACGGTGTCGCGATCCCGATAGTTGAGTAAGCGGACGATCACCGGACGCGGAGGTGCATCTGGAGGTGGGCGCGCGTTCAGGGACCTATGCACTCTTTCTACCGTCAGGTGGGCCGAAAAAGAGTCTCTCCCAAACAGGTTGACCAGGAGCTGCTCAATGAAGTCCTCCATGCGGCCCGTATTGGCCGTCTCCGCAAGGCCTAGGATGCGAACATTGTTTCGCATAGAGCGGGCCTCCAAATCCTCGTTTTTGTCGGTGATGATCTTGAGGAGTTTATCCATTTGCGAGACTCGCTCCCTGCTCCCCGTAGCTCCATCCTCCAGGTCAGAGATTCTGGTTTCCGCCTCCTTGAGTCTGTGGTCATGCTGGTCCAGTTTATGCAGCACATAGTCCAGTCGCTCATTCATGGTATCTATCTTCGTTGCAATGGATGTCAGACTGTTTTTCATGCTTAGTAGTAGGGCCTCCCAGTCTTCTTCTTGGCTTTCTGCTGTGTCCGAATCAGCATGGTCTGCAGAGCCAGGCTTAGATACCTTGCGAGACTCAAAAGGGATTTTTGTTTGCTTCATGTCGGTTCTGCCCATTGCGTCCTCTGGAATACAATGGAGCCCTCTGGCAGGGATGGGGTGGATCCCGGACCCGTTTTAAACAGGACAGTTTGGGCGCTAGATATGTGTCACAAAATGGCCGCTACTGGCCCACACCTCGCAAGCACGTCCTATCTGCAGGGAAGAGCTCGGCGCCTGCCACTAACGACTGTGTTGGAGAGCGGTCACCGTATAGCGCAGCCAGGTGATCTGTCAATGTGGGGGTAGATGTTGGAGTCGTCGCCTTCCCCCTGCATCTGGCGCGAGCTTGCTGTGCGTGGGCTTTGGTAGCTGGCCCCTCGGATTGGGTAAGATGGCGTCCCCGCAGCTCCTCACCTCTGGGGTATGGTGGCAGGCAAGGGCGTCTACTCTCCTCCGGGCCCAGCCGCTGGCAATACCGGGTGCTCCTGTTGCGTCAGGGGCACGTTTCACCGCCCGAGGCCTTGATGCGCATGGCGCCGTCTCCTCGCACCGGACCCCCAGCGCAGCGGTCGTCACAAAGGAGGCCGGCGCTTCTCCACCGCCCCCACACCACTAGTAAGGGGCAGGGAGAGTGGCAGAGCTCCTTGAGGCTCCGGCTCCAGTCCACCATTATGTCAGCACAGGCAATAGGTGGTATTGAAGGGGTCAGCCACCCGATGCAGTGGGCCCAGCAGCCGTGTGTCACTCTTCCCCGCCGCAACTCCTCAACTCCAGAATGCAGCGGTGGCTCGTGGTGTCCCCTGATATCCTGATGGCGCCGTTGGTCGCGCCCCGCGCTGCAAGTTTATCTGGGCGCAGGCCTACGTTCCCACTTTAGGCCGCGGGCTTCCGTGTTTTGTAGCACTGCCCCTCCGTCCCAGGCCTCGAGCGCGATGTCAGGCGTGGGGATGTTCGGCTCTCACCCGCTCGACGCGCAGCACTGGTTCAGAACGTGCTTCATCAAGGAGACCTTCCGGTATTCCGACAGCGATTCAGCTCCCAGTAGAGCCCTGAAGTCGACTCAGGATGGGTCTGGAGGATATTTGTCCGCCCGGCCGGCGAGAGCCTTATGGTGTGCGGCCATCTTGGTCGGGCGCCACCTAGCGCCTCCCCTTCTTATCATGACTTTTTATAACCAAAGGTAGACTCCTCCCGATATCATCCTCCTTGGCAGTTTATTGGTGTACAGGTTGTAGATCCCTTTCCTGGAAGCCCCTCATATTGCTGCTCTCTGCCTCCACCCTCGTTGGTTAAGGAGATGGAGGAAATGGCGTTCTCCTGTAGCTATCCTCTTTATCCCCTGCTTGACACATAGGTTTACACCTCCATCACTGCCTGTGGTGCACCAGTGCTCCTGCCTCCAGAGCCCTGCAGCATTATTCCTCTACCTCACCAGTTCTTGCCACTTCCCTGTGGTCACTCATAATAAAGGACAGGTGTAGGGAAGAAATTCTTTTTGCATACAAAACCAAAGCAAGTTTCTGGAATCAGGCTTGCAGGTTATGCCCTACCCACCTGCAAATACCTTTGCCTCGATATGTCCTGCAATAACAGACCCTTATGTAAACTACACACGATCTACCACCCACCAGGAGACCATCTATATTTCAAAGAACATTTTATGGAAACCATTGTAGTAACAAGCGCTGGACAACATTGATCACAAATCTTCCTCTGAGACGTCAACCTCCACTGGAATGATCTAAACGATCCCTCAATTAACAGTTTAAATAACCTTCCTTGTTGACCTTAACCTAACCCAATTTTACGACCGACCCACACGCAACAAAGGCTCAACCTTAGATCTTATCGCAAAGCGTAACACAATTAAACTTCAATCTATCCTTCCCTTTGATTGGTCTGAATACCGCCGCATCACATTCTTCATCAGGGAAGCGGTGACAACTAACACAGCACAACCAATGAAACCCAGATGCTGGAAAAGGAGCATGCACAACATCAACATTAACACACTGTCCTCTCTTAGCCACAACATCCTGCCTCCTCCTGAAGAGATTTCAGATGTCCTTGATCTTACAAATCATTACAATTGCTCCATGGTGACTGTCCTTGATGCGGTTGCTCCATTACAACTAAAAAGAGTGTCCGCAAAAGATTCCAAACCATGGTATAACGGTAGTCTCAATACTGAAAGACGCAACCTGAGGCTAGCTGAACGTCAGTGGAGATCAGCCCCTTCCTTTGAACACCTCAAGCACTTGATATCACTAAAGAATAACTACTACAAACGTATGAGATACTCGAAAGCAAACTGTCCCCAAAAACTTTTTGATCTCATAAAAGCCCCATCGAATGACGCACACATCCTGTCCCTTGCTGGACTTATTCCACAGCCAAACTGGGAGGGTTAGCCTCCTTCTTTCTCCAGAAGACAGAAAGCCTGTTAAACGATCTGCTGACTTCTGTGGAACAATGTCCTCTCCCACCACTTCAATGACCCTCTACCTCCCAACTTCTTCAAGGAGATCCTACCTGCATTACTTTCACTTTGGCCCAAGATTGTTAATGCCTCCCTCCTTCAAGGCACTATCCCCGACTGCCTAAAGTCTGGTCAGGTTGCCCCCATCGTAAAAAAACCTATAGCAGCTCAAACTGACCTAAATAACATCCATCCTATCTCCAATATTTCTACCTTGGCAAAGCTTCTGGAAAAATTTGTTCACATCCAACTCTGTAAACACATAGATCAATTCCGACTATTAGATCAATTTCAATCTGGTTTGCGCCAAGGGCACACCACTGAATCGGCTATGACACACATAGTGAACGATGTCCTAAAAATGCTGGATCAGAACCAATCCTGTCTTTTAGTCCGCCCCGATTTATCATTAGCATTTGATACGGTTAAGCATGACAACCTTCTCGACCGGTTGGAACACCGTATGGGACTTACAGGATTAGTCCTTTACTGGTTCAAATCCTTTCTCCATAACAGGTCTCAAATAGTCGAGCAAGAGCATGTGTTGGCCCCCACCAACCCCTTCTTCACATCAATCCGCTTATGGAAGCGGTATATTGATGATGTGTTGGTGGTGTGGAGGGGAGACCAACAGTCTATTGGCCACTTCCACCAGTGGTTAAACACACGAAATGATTATCTGAAATTCACGGTTGAGTTGGACAAGACGCGCTTGGCATTTCTGGATTTATCCATTTTTGTAACATCAGAGGGCCTGGAAAGCGAATTATATCGTAAGCCTATGGCACGTAATTCGCTTTTGCGATATGACAGCCAGCATCCGAAGGCCTTAAGGGACAATTTGCCCTATGGCCAGTTCCTTAGGGTGCAGAGGAACTGTTCGACAACTGAGGGTTTCGTAAAACATACTAGTCTTCTAACTGAACAACTGGTAGAGAGACATTACCCACGGAAGTTGGTCAAACGGTCCCTCAAAAGAGCTTCGAATAATAATCGTGAAGCCCTGTTGGAACCACCCGAACCTAAGCAACCTCTGGAGCGCCTGACGTTTGTCAACACATTTAGTACTTTATCTAACGACATCAAGAAAAGTATTAAGAAACACTGGCGGATTTTGAATAGTTGCAGTGAGAAGATTGCGATGCCGCTTTTTGCTTTCAAAAGATCAGGCAATATAAAAGACCGACTGGTCCATACACGACCGCAGGCTGTGCCTACTAGATCGCTGGGCATTTTATGGGATTTACCGGCTGTGACTGGACACCACCCTTGCGGGGGGTGTTCGGTTTGCCCACAAACTACCCACACTTCATCAATAGATATAGGGTCGAATAGACCTTGGATCCAGACCCACTTTACGAACTGTAACAGTAGTAATGTAATCTATCTACTTACATGCCCTTGCCAAACTAGGTATGTGGGGATGACTACCCGCAAGGTGAGGTCACGCATGTTGGAGCACAAGAGCACTTTCAGGTGCCGTAAGTTGACCACTAGACTCACTAGGCATTTTTCAGAGGTTAATCACACTGCAGAAGATTTCCACTGGACAGTACTGGAGAAACCGATGATTCCGCCACACATTAGTGATGTCTCCAGATACTTGTTCATTAAAGAACAGAAATGGGTCCACAGGCTCCAGTGTGACATTTTGGGACTAAATGATGATATTCCCTGGACCAGCATCTAGTTAGAGGTACTGGTTTATCTTTACAATGAGGTACATATTCTCTAGTCTTTGCTGGGCTCTGGGCCTGTGATGACAAAAAATGACGTTCGCAAATGCATTTCATGATGCTGAATGATAGCTAGCATCATATCTTTCTGGCTTGTAGCACTTAGAGGGAACAATATAGGATAATAAGTTGAAAAACCAAAAACAAGATAAAAATCAATAATCAGAAAATAAATATAAAAAATCCCTCTCATACACAATAAGACTCATAAGAATATAATAGTATAACAGACTACCAGAATACACCCTAAAAAGCTATCTTAGTGATTAAGAGAAACAGTACAGACACTACATTTCTCATGACAGCGTTCTGTAGTTGCATCTTTGTATACTTGTAACTAGTATTGCTGATTCTGGTGCATTAAGTTATGTAGCTGTCATGTATCTGGGTTATTTTGATAAACATTATACTGCATGTGGTCTGTAAATACGAGATTATTGAGCAAACACTGTTGTTTGTTGACGAGGTATTAGCCAAACTACATCTCCCATGAGGCATGACATCATTTAGGAGTCCAGCAACTTAACGCCGCGTGCCTGTGACCGCGAGGTCACGTAGCGCTATACGCGTTTCTGTTAATTTTTTTGTAAGTTAAATTTTTTTAATGCAATTAATTGCAACTGTTTGAGGAGACAATCATATTACAACTTCATCGCTTTTGACACCATTCTGTAGTTTGATTCTTTTTTGATGTCTCGTATCTAGCCTAAATTTGATCTGCTGACACCAGTGCATGATTTTATGCAGCAGCCTTTTACCTGGGCATTTGTTAAACATTATACTGCACGGGGTTTTACACCACGTATGCATTTCGCGAACGCGCTTGCTTTTTGCCAAACCAGAAGCAGTACTACATTTCCCATGAGGCATGACATCACTCTGTAGTTCTGTAACCATTCGTTGCGCGCGAGGAACGGCAAGGTCACGCAACGTTAGGCGCGTCTCATGGTTGATTCACGCTATTTAAGTGAACTTCCTGGTCCTGATCGTTGCCTCCCACCCTGCTCGGTAATACTTGGGGCAACGACGGACAGGTAAGTGTTGGCGTGCTGACTGTTTCAGTCTATCCACTCAGGGTATTTTTTTGGGACGTCCTCACAGCGACCTGCCTAATCTCGCATTCGCAGGAGCAGGGGCGTTGGGGAGTAACATGTGTTAGCCTTACAGAGACCCGCTTAATCACGTAGGATCAGAGATAGTTGGGACAGTATGTTTAAGCAGAGCTATTTGATCTTGAATTAGACGCAAGATTCGTGGATTTAAAACCGCTACACCATGGTTCTTGGTATTTTAATAACAAATAGGTGCCATTCTGAGAGTTGGTGGTTTGGCATGAGCAGCTAACTGAGGGGGAGGGCACACTAATAAAGAGCGAAAGCATTTTGCGTTTAATTTTACGCAAGATAGTCACTGAGATTGACTTTGGGTTTTCTCAGTTTTAAGAATATTTTCAGTTTTTGTCACCCATGATTTAGAGCGGGGCCTCCTTTACCTGAGCCAGGTTCCAGGGTAGGTGAGGTGCAATCCCAGATCACGTGGGGTAAGCATTGTGTAGATTTCTTCAAAGCAGTGAACAGGCAGACCTACATAATGGGCCTGTTTGAAGACCGCACTGTTGATGTTTGAGGTTGGATTTTGTGTGTTAATTGTCCTATTTCTATAGGTGATGCTTGCACCCTGTGACTCAGAGGATTAGGACACCTTGAGGTCGTATTCATTACAACCTTGTTTGTTTGTTTATTTTCACATTTTTCTTATATTAGATATGTGTGGGCACGTTTCACTATTGGAAGTGTACTAACCTAATGCAGTAGCATAATCTCGAAGAACAAAGGTCCTGAAGAAAGCCGTGGGCAATATTCCCTGTTGGCTGAAACATGTCGACCCATATTTAGCACAACCTTTTTTAGATTTCACTGTCTTTCTTGCACTGCACTTTTACTTTGTTTGGATGCCACAGTTTTTCACGTGTCTTTTTGACTCATACTCATCAGCCCGAGGGAGCAATAGAGCTTCTAACTAGCGAGGCAGTCTCCATGACCAAGAGACATACCTCTGCCTTAGTTGGATACCAGATGATATAAACGAACATGAGAGGATTTCTGCTCTCACTATCTACCTCATTGAATGAGTAAGGTTGATGGTAATCCACGCTCTGCTCTGAGAATGCACGAGTCTGATTGGTTTTACACACCAACTTCCTTCTTCTTTATCTTTTGTGCTGTCTGCTGTTAGACCCCCAATTCTCTTGTGTGTGTATAGTCTAGTTATGGGGATTAGAATCTGGGCAGGTCTATAAATATTTTTCCCTTAGACCCTTTCTCTAAGTAGTATTGTTGATAATCACTAAATATCACAGACCGCACCGGTCACATTAGGGGGTCCCACACGGCTCCTGACTTTGCCCCATGCTCTTCAACATGTTCTTGGAACCTCTTACGGAAATTTTGCGTTCTTCCAACATCCTCTATCATATGTACGCAGAGGAAACCCAACTATACCTAGGAGTCTCCTCCCCAGAGGACATCTGTTCCCTCACCACAACTCCTCAGAATACTCAAAACTGGCTTTCTTCCAATGACCTTAAACTAAACACACGAAAAACTGAATTCCTACTAATCGCCCCTCCGGACCATTCACCTGCCATTGAAGACTGGCTGAAACTTCTTACTGCCCTCAACTGCATCCCACAAGTCATTGACTCTGCATGATCTTTGGGATTAACTCTCGACAAGAACCTCAACATGCAGAAACACATCAGTGCCTTCACCAAATGAGCGAATCACCAAATGAACATTCTCAGAAAATTAAAAACCTCCCACCTTCCCCGCTGCAAGACTTCAAGCACGCAGTACAAGCGCTAGTGATTCCCAGGCTAGACTATGGAAGTGTAACCCTCTCTGCGCTGCCCAGATCAAGACTGGCTCCCTTGAGAGCTTCGTTCAACTCTGCTGCTCATCACAGGCTCAAAAAGAAACAACCACATCACCCCGATCTGAAATCTCTCAGCTTGCTTCCTTACGATGCAAGAATCCAGCTAAAAATTGCCTGCATTACACACAAAGCCCTCCACTTCAATACCCCTGGATATCTTGCTCCGAAACTAGAACTCTTTGGTGGCTCCAGATCATCCAGAATATCCAAATCCTTACTTCTGAAACCATAGAGATTTCAAGAAAAGGAAATCTACAACCGTTCTTTCTCTGGGATTGCTCCAAGAATTTGGAACTTCTTTCCCCCTGAAATCAGATTGAATCCCTCAACTCTATCCTTCAAAAAAGAAGTCCTAGCACTCCTGAACAGATTTCTTCCCTGAGCCTATGATAAACATCCCTACTCCTCTATTTTCCGCGTGACTATAGCATACCGCCAAACTGGTTTTCTTTTTTCCTCCTCTCCTCAACTTCTCATTCTGACACTACCCACACTTTTCTAGATACTACATGATCCTGCAGTTTTCTTGACTCTTAATTCTGCTCTTATTGGTTCACCTCCTGTGTTCTCTGAACAGTGTAAGCTTACCCTTCCGCTCTGATCACTACTTTATCTTTCCATAATATGTTGTTATTGCTCCACTATCTGTATACCTGTAAAGCGTTTTGATACCTGCGAAACTATCAAAATAAATAAATACAGTAGAGAGTGTAGAGGGTAAAACTCAGCTGTGACTGCCCAAACATATCAACCATTTTGGTCAGTTACTTTTCCTTAATGGTATTCTTGGTTTACCTTTCGTATCTTGGTATGAGCAACAAGGCACATCTTCAGAAAACTGTACATGAGGTGTGATGTGCAACATAGTGATTCAGCAATGAACTTGAAGATATTAAGAATTTTAAGGTAAAAATTAAGTTGTGATTCTATCCTCACTATGAATAGGTAAAAGTGTAAAAAGATAAGTCCTGTGGAAATGAATAAAATAGCGAGGCTCGGTAGATATTAAGTCAGGAAACGTTTCCATAAGCAACTTGTGAAATAAGTTGTTCAATGTTAGTCAATGTGGAAACATAGAAAAGATCTACAAAAAAGTCAAAGTTCCTTTGTTGTACTTCAGCAGGATGACTTATGATGCGGTTGTATTGGTACTGGGGCTTTAGCCGCCAAAGGCTTTTTACCTCTTACCTTAGTCTTGGGCGTGGAGGGAATATCTATTCGGTGAGTCACTCCCAGAGATGGACAGGGTTAAGCCAGTTTTACCAGCAGTGGTTTCGTTTCTTGTGGCTCTTTGGGGCTGGTTCAAACGAACCCAGTGCACCGGGGTACGGCTTTATGGAGGCTCTTGGCAAGCTGGGCAACTCATCCCAAACCACTGAGCAAATAGAAATGTTGATGGTGAGCAGCATCCTTCCTGTGTTGTACAACGTGTGCAACATGGAGGCTGCATGAAAGGAAAGATTATTGACCAGGCTGTGAAGAATACATCTCTAAATGGTTAACCTCACACAAACATTTCTTTTCAGTTTACACTCTTAAATGTATTTTCACATAAATTAAAAATGTTTCAGTAATTATTAGGTAAGAAAGGTGCAACGCGTGGAGAACCAGCCACATATATTAGCCGCGTGCTTGCTGACATTTTGGTGAATGGACACATTCTATTCCTGCTCTCCAGTGCTGTTCTTAATGAACCTTTATTAGAGATACCGATGACATTCGGCGCTAATCCGTATGACACAGTCTCTCCTAACCATAACAGAGGCTGTTTTTTACAGCAATCTGTATAGATAGGCGGAACCCAGAGATCTGTGCTTGTGTATGAAATGCTGTCCTAATCCTTCCAGTGGAACACTGTCCAGGCATTCTAATAGTTTCCAGTGTTGTCATTTCCTGGAAGGATTCTAAGACATTTTGAAAAAAGTGCATCTCTTCCAAAATATTGACATTGCTCTTCCTAGTCTCAATTCAACAACTGTAAAAGGTTTGCCTTCTTACCTGTTACTATATTCTCTTAGTTATGGATATTTGGGTTGATTTCTTGTTTCAGTTTTTATCTTAAGCTGCAGTGTTTTTCGTATCCGCCTCTCTCACCCTAAGACATGTCTTTCTGACGTGGGTGTGGCCTCAACTATAATTGGTTATGGGCAACATAACTAGTATTAAGATAACGTAATATGCCGTAAGTAAACGAAAGACTATTATTAACCTTTTCATTTGAAAAAGGCACCAGGCATCAGCCTGCCTCTCCTAAGCTTGATCATGACAAAACAGGTCAACGCTGTCTCGTCGTCCTGCTTCAACACCCTCCGCATGCTCTGCAAGATCTACAGGTGGATCCCCACTGAAACAAGAAGAACGGTCACCCAGGCCCTCGTCAGCAGCACGTTGGACTATGGAAACGCCCTCTACGAAGTAGCCTCGGCCAAACTCCTGAAACGACTTCAACGCATTCAAAACGCCTCTGCACGCCTGATCCTCGGCATCCCTCGCCACAGCCATATCACACCCCACCTGAGAGACCTGCACTGGCTCCCCGTCAACAAGAGGATCACCTTCAAGCTCCTCACCCATGCACATAAGGCACTCCACAACACCGGACCAGCATACCTCTACAGGCGACTCACCTTTTACACCCCCAACCGCCAGCCCCTCTCCACTGACCTCGCCCTCGCCACCGTCCCCCGCGTCCGAAGAGCGACCGGCAGCAGATTGTTCTCTCACCTCGCCACCAAGACCTGGAACACCCTCACCATCCTCCTACGGCAGACCCAGGACCTGCTAACCTTCAGAAGACTTCTCAAGACCTGGCTATTCGAGCAGTAGCAGCACACGGCCCTCCCGCGCCTTGAGACCCTCACGGGTGAGTGGTGCGCTTTACAAATGTTCTGATTGATTGATTGATCGATCGGATGGGCTGGGGCAGGCTCTGTGAGTTCAATGCTAGTCGCTGATGTCCATTCTGTGCCTTGCAGGTCCTGCGACTCTTGAGTTCGGTAAGTTGCAGTAACATTGAAGTGGGTATTTACATTGCTTCAAAACAATTGTGATATGAAATTCTATATGCAAAGTTATCAGATGTTAAATAAAAGTTAATAATATGGCGAAGGTGACCGCAAGACTGAATGAATCCAGGTAGTGAACTTTTTGGGAGAGGAGAAAACACAAGTCAGTACAGTTTACGACGATTATCTGAGAACATGTTTCGATAATTCTTTGTAATGCAAGACCCACAGCCCTCTACCCCTCCCCCAAAATCTAAAGGCAGCCCTGCCGAGTCTATTAATGAAATGAAGCACTACTGAGCTCACTCTCTGGTCAATGTGCACAGTTTTTCGTGTACTACTGGCTGTATCCTGCGCTGTCCTATACATGTCATAGTTTTAGATTGCAAGAATCAAGTGGATTTAACGTTGTTTGCAAACCGTAATTTCCTGCTAAAATGATGGAATCTGTGGCACCCCCGCACCTGCAGGGCTTTATGAATATTAATTCTTGATCCATTGCAATCTGGATTCTGCACACTTTTCAGATTGAAACCAGCAATGATAAGAACACTCATTGTAAAAGCCCATAGGCATGCCTTTTGAGCCCTCTGACCAAGCTAATGCTGTTTTTGGAGGTGACGGAGGGATCCGGAGGGGTGTGGGGTACACATGAGGTGGGAGTTCTTTTGGGCGGGAGCACGAGGGAGAAAGCAACTCAGGGTAGGGAGAGTTTGGTGGGGGGAAGAAGCACACCAGGAGAGACACCAACCTGGAGTGCAGGGGGTGAAGGTAGCAGTCGAGGGAAAGACCAACACAGCACTTCCTTTCTGTCTCACTTCTTTACTTTTGCTTAACGACTGTCCTAATATTTGGTAAGACAGGAGTTTGAAGACTTAAAAAAACTACAGTTTTTTCAAAATTGGCTTTGCGGTTTTAAGTGATTTTGTAATGTCAAACCATATGGGGATTAAGAAGTCTATAATCTAACTTTTTGCAGAATGTATGTGATCCAGCACGAAAGGCCTCCATGCCAGTGGTGGCCTTTCACTTACCATATCACATCTGGTGGAAAACCCTGCACGCAGGCTGGCCCACTACTCACTATCCAGGTGGTGTGCAAGTTCCAAAGCAGAGATAAGTGTGTGAAAAAAATTGCAAATGTTGGTCAATTATGTTACATTTGGGAGTTTGTAGCTGTTCTTCTCATTTGCGTTGGCCGCTCTCCCTTATAAACACCCACTAGAAGTCATGGCTGGCGGAACTTCTGCATGCGTGAGCGACTACTCCACATGTTTAGTGAGTCGTGGACCCGACTGCCTGCAGGATTTTCACCTTTTCTGTACATTTCTGATCTCCCTGGGGATGTTGCAGCTTCTGACATGTTGTGCACGCCACAGCTTGCAGATTGAGTTCACTCAATGCGCAAGTGTAGTAATCGTAAAAAAGAAGGCGTGAGACATTACACATTATTTTTTCAGAAGTCTGCCTTATGGCTTCTTTCATTAGCCCTCTGGGACTTTTCCACGGAATGTAAGAAATTCAGCGACCACTTTACGAAACACCCAGATGAAATTACTGTCATAAATTTAGATTTTTTTTTCTCGTGGTATAAAACCCTTAATTTCAATGAAGAGGGTTTATTACCAATATTTTCCGGGCATGACTAAGTTCAATTAATTTCAGATGACAAGCTACTCTTTCTTCTCGGTTCCTCTGCCCTTATTTCTCCTGTATGCGAAAAGTACAGTTTGTTTTTGGTTTGCCTTTGGCTCTTGAGACCTCATTAGGACTTTGGAAAGGGTCCTCCACTCTCTCTCCCCGACACTCGCCTCTGTTTTCTGCTGAGTTCACATAAACTGCATTGTCGCTTGGAAATTCATTTGGGGATATTGGATAAAAGTAGTTTCTCTTAAACTGTTTATATAGATATGTTTCTCTGTTTACAGCTCTATTATAAGATAATGTGTCTCCAGTAGATGATACCTTGAACAATAATGCAATGTCTTTGTAGCCAGAGAACATATTGCTTTGTGTTGTGGTAATTGCTCTCATGGCACCCAAGACTGCGGTGAGTTCTATAGCTCGCCTTGTCATGGGGGCAAGCTTTACTCTGCTCCTATGAAAGCACAGCGTTTGCCCAACACAGAAGACTTTTGGATGTGAAAGGCTTTGTTATTTTGTTTTATTGTTATTGAACAGTATTTGCTTCACCTGCACACGAGATTTTTCATTACATTGTGGATAGTGAGTGCAAGACCTTGATGTGCGCTAGAGGCACTTTGGATAGATTGAAAGCGGAAACCAGAGGAAAGGGGTTCAAATGTTTGTTACAATGAAGAGCTCTAAATCCTTGGCGCAGTCTGCGGTGATACCCTCCTGCATGGGAAAGCGTGAGGAAAGTGGAGAAGCGAGGCAGTAGGCAGGTCAACCAGTGAAAGAGCTTGATGGTTGTGAAGAATCATTTACAGAAGAAGACAAAGGAAATTAATATCTTCTTCCATCCTTATAAAAGGAGAACCGGGTGGGTTCAGGCAGGGTTTCTGGGGGGATACACTACAAATAAAGGAGGAACAACCTGAGAAAGATGAGTAGTCTACTCATAAGGTGCATTAACTTCTTAGGCACCCTTATTTCTCCAGAGATGTGTACATCCTCTGAGATTAGTATCTTGTTGAGGATTAGGTGCTTTCTAAAATCGATTATTTCAGTTAGATTGTAGTGGAGCGAGAGAGAGAGAGAGACAGACAGAGAGAGAGAGAGATTGATTTTATAACTTATTGAATGTGTCCCTTTCACTCGCAATGAGGATCATTTTGCAGAGGGTGAGTCACTTTTGTATGAGGAAAAGCAACACCCCTAGCTTGTTGGCACTTTTCATAGAGGTTGGACCCTTCTTAGCACCACAAGTGTGATGTCGCATCACCTGGTTGTCAGACATGCGTTCCCACGCCTGAAGGGGAACCAGTTTCACTGTTCATGTGGACTCTTGCTCTTGGTCCTCTCATTCAAGGGTTTCCCTTTTGATGCCTGAACGCTTTATCTGGTAGTGTGCTTTTCCTGAGGAAGTTGTTCAAAATAAATTCAGAGGTCTGAAAATTCGATGCTGGCTCTTGGATTGACGTGTCTATTTTGACATTGGATGTATGCTTGTTAAGACAACTTAGGAAGATCGCGGCCCTACTCTCATTCTCTACCTTGAGACACGTGGTCTCAGCCACAATTTTGGCTAGGCTGGACTACGGGAACTCCCTTTATTTAGGTTTGCCACAGCGGCTGCTGGACAAACTACAGGGAGTCATGAACGATGCAGCTAGGTTGATATTTAAAAAACCCAGAAATGCCCATGCCTCTCCCCTGATGCAGGAGTTACACTGGCTACCGGTTCGCCAGAGAATTGTCTTCAAAGGGATGTGCATTGCTCACAAGGCTTTGCATGGTAAAGCACCAAAATACCTAAAATCCCGACTATCCCCTTACATACCGGGTAGGACTTTGCGTTCGTCGGACGCCACTTTTCTGTCTCAGCCCCGCTTTAAATTGACCACGGTGGGGGGCCGTGCTTTCTCCAACACAATCCCAGCCCTATGGAACAAATTGGATCCAGAGCTCAGGAAGGAGAGTAATTTACTTTCCTTCAGAAAAAAATTAAAAACCGTACTATTCAAACAAGCATGGAGCAGACCTTAGGTGTACAGCTGGTTTCAAGTGAATATAACATCTATCACGTAAATATGGTCAGACAGCGCTTAGAGACCCCTGTGGTTATAACGCGCCATACAAATTAAATAAATAAATAAAATAAATTAAATAAATAAATAAATGTAACATGTAAAGCTGTTGTTGAAGAAAAATAGTCCAAGTCCTCCTTTGAGATCCGTTTATGAAGCAATGTATGTGCTCTACTTGTTGCCACTGTTTATAGCGTTTAAACTGTAGGGCATTGCATTTCACTCAGAAATGTATTACTTTCCGTTCTGGTAAGCGCACCTTGTATTGCACAAATCTACACTGGGGGTTAAATAAATGTTTTATGTATACTAAATGCACTAAATGTATCATCCAAATCCCAGTCTAGCCGTGTTTGATATGTCTTCTATGTTCTACGTATGCAGGATGAAGATTCTGTTGCACCATCATACCGAATTTACAAGTGCTTATAAAACAAGTCCTGTGGGGCATATTTGAATTTCCCGTAGACAGATTGATGCACAGGGGAGATACTATGGAGCCCATCAATATGTTACAGTTGGGCGTGGTAATATCAGGGTCTTTTATCATTCCTGACGTAATTCTTTCTGATCTGCTAGAGACAAACTGGTCGATAAAGAGACTTGTGAACTGTGTATCGTAGAGCTGAACTTCATATAGGTTAAACAGTGCTCATGACCAATACTTTCTGAAAAATAATTCTTCATCTTGCCTGCCCTTGAACAACTCTGCATCTTCATTTTACATGACTATACGAGTCCACTGTTTGATCACTTGTTTAGGGGCAAGCTTTGCCATCCCCTTTTCAAAAAGTATGTTTTGGACATTGAGCTCTCTTGCTCAACACCAACACCAGCGACGCAGCCCCACATCATAGGGTCTCTTTTGGAAATCCATTTTGCTTGGTTCTAGCCCCAACGGCGTGAACGAGGTTGTACATTCATCCCTTTGTTGCACAGATTGACTGTTCTCTCGACCAGATTGGCTCACCTCCAACAGGAGGGTTGCAGAAGGGAGAACATACGGTGTGGTCTCCCATCGTTCACCCTCAATCATATCAAGCTGCTTCTTTTCATGTGGCACCCAGGCTGGCGCATCATATGAAAGGCAGACCATGTTCTTGCAGCACATGCGCTAATCAAACGGCAGCAATGGAATCCCTATGTAGCTTGTTACATTTACAGAGGAGGACATCCCTGGTCAGCTTTGTTTCTTCTTCTTTGTAGTCCACTGTGACTTCAACATGGTTTATCAAATGAGAATTCAAGGTACATGCATGTGAACATTTACTGTAATGAGGAGCCTTCTGTCATGTGCCATCCACCCTGGCACTTTCGTTTTGAACTCCTCAATCTCATGGCAGTTTTCGCAGCAATGTTCTTCCAATGCTCCAGTGCACACTGAAGACCAACAATGGGCGGGTCCAGAGAGATGGCATATGCTGCATTGAGAACCCTAGAAACGGGTTCCCCACCCGAGTGGAGGGAGTCACAGAGAGCTGAAAAGAAAAAGATAAGTAGGGTGAAGACACACCCCTGCTTCAGCCCTCCTTCTGTTGCGCTGTTATTATCAGCAACCAGGAATCCAGAATGTCAACTTAATCAAGAGCTATAATACCGCAGTGGGTCGAGCGGAAATTGAAAGCTTTTTAGGTCTCTCCTACCCAACGCGCATGCGCTGCATAGGAGGAGACCTTTAGCCATCGGTTCGCTTTTTCGCCCAAAAACATGCACGCATTCCATTGGCAACGCGTGCACGTGTGGCGATTCCCTTGCGGGAGTGAGTGGCAGCGCCATATGGTATCAATTATCGCGCCTTGCCGCTCTCTCTCGCAAGGGAATTGCGCAGGCCCCCTCCTCTCTACCTGCTGCTGCGTGAGGCGCGCGTGCTTGTGTACTTTGCACCAGATTAGCTTGCTTTTCCTTAATCTCCCCATGCCTTCCGTCACCCGCTCCACCCGCCCCACAACACTGCTCACAAGCTTCCTTTCGCTGTCCGTTGAGGAAGTACTAGAGAGCATGATGATGAAATGGTGCCCTTTTTGATTGCTAAAAATGTTTGCTTGCAATTGATGCTTTCTAACAAAATATGTGCGCCTTTTAATGTAACAAACTAAAGATTATATTTGGTGGGGCTCAATGTTAACAAATCGCACCCTCTATTGACGAAACTGTCTCCTTATGCGCGATCCAACGCCAAAAAGTGTACCCCTTTTGGATCACAAACTAAAATTATTTGGCGGCGGGGGAGTGTGCATCTATTATTATTATTAGTAGTACTTATGTTTCAGTGTCCTAGGGTTGTTTCTTTTTTCCCCTCATTCTTATGCGTGCACAAGTGCACAAGTGGGGTGTGTGTGGGGGGTCGTGTGTTTTAAAAAAAATATATATATATTTATAAGCACAGACAAGTCTACCTGTCCCTGTTTCCTGCCCCTTCACCAACATATTGTCTGAAATGCTTTACACATAGCAAATAGTAACGCCAGCAGGACCTCTTGACACCTTTTTGATCACCGGGGTAACTCCCACAGTTCCGGATGCATGTATTGGGGGTTGCATATTGGCACCACACCCCTTCCTACCGACCTATTTCCCCCTCCTGCCTTCACACTTCACCCTGCCATGCCCTTTACCCTTTGCAGGGGTGCGCCATACTGCTTCCCTTCTCGGTCCCAGCCATGTCACCTGGTGGTTGCAGGGGTGGGAGGGCTTGTGGGGGCAGATTGTCTGTTGTACAAAGCTCGTCATGTGAACTAGCCCTGTGCTGGCAGACGGTGCCCCTCGTGACGTGTACCTAGTGGTCGCCGGTGGCAGACATTAATGTGAGCATCCTCCATCACTTTCTTCCTCTGACCCGTCAGCGGGCAGGAGAGAGACTGTGCTTTAAATGGAAATTTTGAAGAGCAGGTACTCCCTATTTAGAGAACCTGTGAAGTGCCCTTACTCTCCCATTATAGGGAGTGCCAGACAGTACAGGACCTGTCCATTTAAGGTATTGGGTAGACTGCTGTCAATTCTATTGAGGCAGTCTGTGTCTCTAATGAGTCTCAGGGAGGTCTGCCTGGTACATGGTGTGGCTTCATTCACTGGATGCCCCTTTGTAACTCTGCCCCGTGCCGTGTGTGACCATCCTTGCTCCGTCCCTCCACACCGCCACCTGACTGTACTAAACATTTTAAGCGGCTATGCAAAAGACATCTCCAACTGATTCATTTATGTCGCTGGAATGACTTTAAGGCACTATCAATTAGAGCACATGATTTCGTGTTTCGAGCTAGCTTACCACACCAAGTATACAGTTAGTTCTAAATTTTACATTGCCTGTCCTGGAAGACACAGGCAAAACAATGTACTTTTTTTATTTTCACTTCTTAATTACTTAATTCCCGGTGGTACCGCAGCTGGCCCCCAGCTGCGTACAATATGCTGCATGGCTAAATACATATTAGGCCCTACGGGCGAGACCAATTGCATTGCAAATGCTTGTTAAACTAGGCCACTAGGGCCACTGCATTGTTTATCCTGGATGAAGCTTTGCAGAATTCACTCCCTGTCGCATTCACCGATTCTTCAACAGATGAATGGTTTGGCTTAGTGGGCTCAATATGGCCAGCAAGCTGTAGCTACCTCAGTCAGATTGAAGGCCAATTTGATATATGTGCAATTGTAGAACCCTGTCCTACTGTTGCAGACAGGATTTTACAAACGTACAGCAGCACAGCTCACCAACAGGGAGATGTTGTGATGGCAATACTCGAGGCCGCCAGGGCTGATGACAGCTTCATGGATTCTGTCAGCTTTACAACTTCCAGAGACTCTTGAAAACTCACCTTTTCAACTTCATTTCAGTTCATCCATCTCTCTTCGCCTTCCTGCTTTGGTGTCTCCTATTGTGCGTCTCTTTACATCAGCACTCCTGTTTCTGCTAAATTGTATGTTTCTTCCTTAAATGTAAGGTGCACTCACTCCTTTCAATATACAGCAGCTCTGAACATAACTATACTAGATTAAGGTGTTGACAATCATTGGGACAAAACATAAACATTCTACGTTCAAACATGGCTGCCCAGTACACCACTGGGCCTGTGAAAGATGGAGCCACTGGTGTGCCTGGAGAGGGCGACAAGCAGCTGCATGAAAGAGCAAACCTTACTGCCTCTGTCTTTATGATGTTTTGACACTGTGACTCTTGCTATATATTCCTAATAATATTCACTGCATGTATTACTTTTTTCAGCTTTCATCTAACATTGTGTACTACCATTTCAAACGTCCAATCCGTATTCTCATGTAAATCAGGAAAGTGGCAAAGTAGAAAGCCTGAATGGACCCTGTTAAGTTTTCCATATCTCCTCTTGACCCGGGGGTCACGTTGGAGGGGAAGACTGATGTCTCTTTTTTTGTGTTCAAAATATTTTATTGAATTTTATAATAAAGCAAAGACAATACAAAAAATAGCCCCAAACTAGGTATACATAAAAGTATCTATAACATGAGTAATAAGATAATAGCAGTACCTATAGAAAAACAAGTATAATATAATATGATGCATAATTTAAAAAATGCCTAAAAAGGAAGGGAAAAACATACATTATCATCAATGTAAAAATCCTTTACAGAGCTGCTTATAATAACCATAAAATCGTTATAAATAACGCATTAGAAATATTTAATAAATATAAAACTATATAATTATCAATTGGTTTCCAAAATGAATTATAAGTAGACTTGTTATGAATAACACCACCACTGATGTCTTCTAAGGAGCCTTTTACAAAAAAAGAGTCAAACTTGTAAACCATGGTGCTGGGGTGAACACTGATGGGCAATTAGTTAGCAATTCTGCGTCTTTCTGTCCTGTATTTTAAGAAACCATTTCCTCACATCTAGGGGAGATGATTTTTTGCTTCCCTCATTGGTTTCCCATCAGCATGCGTGCACACACACTTCTCTCTGTCACTCTGGGAAGTAAAGTAGCTTCCGATATAGTACAATGATGTAAAGGTCCTACCGACGTATTCACCTGCGAGGTCACAACTGACGTTCCACAGTGTACGAGTCTGTCAAATTACATACCCTAAAATTCGTTCAATGGGACCCACTTTCCCAATCTCGGAAGAGAGCCTGCCTTGCAGCGGTTTGAACTTACGACCTTCAGAGTGCTGCATGTGTTGACTGCGAGGAGTAACTCCCTTGAACCATTTTTGTCCGTATGTCGTAGCTCTGCACAGCGATGGCCATAAGCCAGTCTAGGTAAGGCCATACTGTGCACAAAGCATATACATCACCCTCAAGCGTCGAAAAGGCGGCCATTCTTATTCTTGAGCCAACAGCAACTGGAATGGCAGGAAGGATTCAATTCCTTGTCTCCTTTGTTCTGAGACACCGTGACCAGAAACCAGGTGCACAGTACATCGCTGCAGCAAGCAGAGGTGACAGAGAAGGCTCTGCGGAGTAGAGCAGTGGTCAAGGGATCTCCTTTTCAGCCCTGAACAATGCAAGGCAACAGTCAGAAGGTGAGGTCTAGATAAGAAATGTAAGTCTCAGGCAGCCACATAGATGGCCTAGGCATCAAGGCCACCCGGTATGAGGAGAAGGGTGTAGACGGATATCTTGTTTGACGTACGAGAGTCCGATTTCATGGAAATGTCTCCAGGGATGCTCGCGAGGATAGATACATATTGCTGTTAAATATGTCTCTTGAGTTGAGGGCCTCATCGCCCGTATGTGTCTGACTGCTGTAGTGACCCTTCGTACTGAGCTAGGAGATCTGTTCAGCATTAATGTCAGACTTTAACTGTTTTCTTAAGCACTAGTTTTAAGCTGTAGCATCAGAAATCCCCATTATATTCAGACTAGTGTTCATGTGCTCTCGTCTGTCTAAACAGCTCCTGCCTTCTTCCAGAAAGGGCCTGAAAGTGGAGTTCAGCCAGAAGTATACTGTGTGCTCTTACTCTGAGACCTGTGCACTCAACGAGTCCTGTGTGTTGGGTGTATTTGACCCATCGCACCGCATTGGGAGCTACTCTTCTAGCTCTGGAAAGTTCTCTGACGTCGCATAAGTGTATGGTAGAAAACCACCTTGCTCTCAGCCAGAAAAACTACTACCGGTGGGTGCCCAGATATCTACATCACCAATCTACAAATAGTTGTCTTTCAGAGCAGCGGTTGCATGTCCTCTCTCATGTACCTATGACCGTAGGAGCTAGAGGAGCAGCCAATAGGCATACTTCCTGTCCCCTTCAGACCGCCTGTGAGGGCCGCGGAACCCTATCCTACAGATTCTGTTGCGTAGTCCTACCGTCCACCCTATGCTGGTCCATGGGCAGCTGCCTCCTAGACTCCATCATTGAATCCTCTCGTTTTGATGCAATCTGTTTTTTTTAGAGTTTGCATCCTTAACACTCGGCGAGATACACTGTGCTTGTGGAAGCATACGTCACCTTGTCTTTGCCACTACAGAAATTAAGAAGTAAACTCACTCCTTGAAATCGAAAACAGATTGTACCAAAATAATGAATAAACAGTATGGACATTTTATCCCGCTTCCATTGAGATGTCTGTGAGAGAATCTTGTTGCTTCCGGCTGCAACTCTGTCGCATGTGGCATTGCACAATGGCCTCACCAGTGTGGGATTATAGTTGTTGCACCTCCACTGTGCACCTTTTATCAGTAATCGGACAATCTGCCCTATTTTGTTTGTGACACACCCATGCCAGTGGGCCAGTGCAGACCAGGACAGTGTGTCCGATTACAAAATGGAATGCTGTCCTCAGCAGAGGTTGAGTTCTCACAGTTGGTCACTGTGCTAAGGAGAGTGCATTAGTGGATGGCAGGGTAGTATCTCTCAGCAGACTCAGCCTCATTTCTAATAGGGTTTATGGACCCTCATTAGAAATGGGTGCAGTGAGTGACTGCTCTAGTCTCAGGAGTTTCTGGCTTGCCGTGCCCCTGTTCCCACTGGGAGTCCTCTGGAAATGCACTGCTTGTGCACCACGCAAGAAGTGGCGCACAATCACTGGGCCTTCTGGCTGCTTCTGGTCCTATGTGCGAAGTGAAGTACTACTGCGTTCTACAAACACAATTTAATGGTCCTCCCGATAACTCACTCTCGAAGTAACTGACATTCCACTATGCATGATTCTATCAAATTAAACGTCCTAATACCTAATAATTTATTTGGCCCTGGAATGTAATTTACCATGGGTGCAAAGGGGTTCTCTCCTCTGCTTCAGACCATGCTGGTATTCAATGTATTGCATTTTTATTGGTGCAAACCTCACTTCTCCCCCTTTCTGTTTGCATGGTGCCATACGGTTTCTTCCAATGTACCATTGGTCACTTCACTCAGGCGGCATCTCTTGCAGGCTCCACTTAAGTCCACACATGTGAGGTGTTTTTTCAGCCCAATTCAACATGACATTGTGCCCCTTAAGGAGAATTGCAGTTATGCTTCTAGACTTGTTTCCACCGAGTTCAGTGCACTCTTGACCTGCACCATTTCAAGACCTGGAGCACCCCTCTTTCTCAGTCGTGAGCAAGACTTTTTAACCAAATGTCCACACCTGGAAGTCAGAGGCCTGATTGGCTGTTGTGATTTCCAAATTACAATCAAATACACAAGCCACAAATCTACCACTGTACCCTGGGCTACCTTGGCTAAAAATGGCTTGTCCCCAGGACATCTTCTCTTTACCACAACAAAGACATCTGAGATTGTATTCTGCTTATCTACTATTGGACATACACAAAAATGTGATGGTTTGAAGGAGCGGACACAGCCAGGTTTGCAGATAGGAAGGCACCTTGATGAAAGTGTGACTACAGGGGTTCCTGCGTCCTTCCTCCATGGGGTCCAGATGACCCAAATAGTGGGGTACTTACGGGCCTTGTACATTAAAGGGAGACAAAGGTCACCCCTTTGTTATTAGTGGCACGCAAATGTGTAGTTGTCATACCTGGATCCCGTATTTCCGTCCTGAAGAATGCCATGGAGTCACATTAGCCAGAAACATGTTAACTGTACATGTGGTGATGGGTACTAATTCCCCTTTTCTCCACACTGGTTTTTAACACCAAGTGATATTTCTAGTAATATAAAGGTATGTTTAGGATGTCACATTGTTTTTTAATCTATATAGATCACGGGTCCGTTCTTGGGTAGAAGTGCCTCCCTAATTTCAGGTGCAGACCCGCTCTCCATCAAAGCGGGTTTTTGGAGAGCCCGCGGTGTCCTATGATGAAGAATGACACCTGGTGGTGTTTGAGGACATCCTGTCACATTTTTGTGTATCTCCAATAGTTGATTGCTTCGGGTAGAATCCTGAGGGGTATATATAATAAGCAAAATATAATCTTGGGTTGCTTTGTTGTGCTTAAAACATTGTGTTTGGAGGCCAGCTCACCCATGAGGCCCCATAGCCTCTAGTTCCCTGCCTTGGATATCCTCCAGGGGTGTGTGCTTGGCTGCCCCCAAAACATACACTGGCAAGATGAGTTTCAATTAATAATTGCCTATTTAGAAGTACATCAAGTTTCTTGTCTTTGGTCAGTGGCTTGATGGTGATCTTTTGAAAGAACAGAGACAGAGTAAAGAAGGATATGGCAGTTCTTCAGCATTTTAGAGCCGGCATAGATGTTGAGAAGGGCCATCTTGGTTATCACATCTGTGAGGCAGATAGCCACATTACAGGTCTAGCGCAAGTCACACCAGTAACCACTTCAGTACTTTAGGTTTAGTAGTGAGTTGCACATAGCTTCTCAGTTCTGAAGCTAGATCTGATAGTCTGTTATCGCTGTTTCTTAGCCCACTGTGAAGTGCTATCGGCTTCACACTTTTCCATTTTGTTCTTATAGTTTTGAATCTAAATGCAGGGCCTGTGTCTTCCATCAGTCTATGAGGTTCTGAATTCAACAGTATCCTTTCCTAATTAACGAGTACGGTCGCTTTCTTGATTTGACCTGCAGTGTCCTTAAGACTGTAGTGCCACCTTTACCATTACTACCCTGTACTAATGATTAAGTACCACTCCTTTCATGATCCATGGCTGTGTGACCTATCCTTGCGACAGTTCCGTCTTTATCTACAGTATCCTGCCCTAATAATCAAGGACTACTCCTTCCATGATCCAGAACCCACCGAGCTGTCCTTGTGGCAGTACCATTCTGTATCTACAGTATCCTGCCCTGAAAATCAAGGACTGCTTCTTCCCTGATCCAGACCCCCAACGATCTGTCCTTGTGGCAGCACCGCTCTGTATCTACAGTATTCTGCCCTGAAGATCGAGGGCTGCTCCTTCCATGATCCAGGTCTATGTTGAACTGTCCTTGTGGTAGTACCGATCTGTATCTACAGTATCCTGACCCGAAGATGGAGGACCGCTCCGTCCCTGATCCAGACTCCCAACGAGCTGTCCTTGTGGCAGCACCGCTCTGTATCTACAGTTTCCTGCCCTGATGATCGAGGACCACTCCGTCCCTGATCCAGACTCCCAACGAGCTGTACTTGTGGCAGCACCACTCTGTATCTACAGTATCCTGCCCTGATGATTGAGGACCGCTCCTTTGGTGATCCAAACCCCCAACGAGCTGTCCTTCTGACAGTACCACTCTTTATCTACAGTATCCTGCCCTGATGATCAAGGAACGCTCCTATGGTGATCCAGACCCCCAGCGAGCTGTCCTTGTGGCAGTACCGCTCTGTATCTACAGTATCCTATCCTAATAATCAAGGACAGCTCCTTCCATGATCCAGACCCCCAACTAGCAGTCCTTGTGGCAGTACCGCTCTGTATCTACAGTATCCTGCCCTGATGATTGAGGACCGCTCCTTCGGTGATCCAAAACCCCAACGAGCTGTCCTTGTGGCAGCACCGCTCTGTATCTACAGTATCCTGCCCTGATGATCAAGGACTGCCCCTTCGGTGATCCAGACCCCCAACGAGCTGTCCTTGTGGCAGCACTGCTCTGTATCTACAGTATCCTGCCCTGATGATTGCGGACCGCTCCTTCGGTGATCCAAACCCCCAACGAGCTGTCCTTCTGGCAGTACCACTCTTTATCTACAGTATCCTATCCTAATAATCAAAGACTGCTCCTTCGATGATCCAAACCCCCAACAAGCTGTCCTTGCGACAGTTCCGCCTTTATCTACAGTTTCCTGCCCTGATGATCAAGGACTGCCCCTTCGGTGATCCAGACCCCCAACGAGCTGTCCTTGTGGCAGCACCGCTCTGTATCTACAGTATCCTGCCCTGATGATCAAGGACTGCTCCTTTGGTGATCCAGACCCCCAACGAGCTGTCCTTGTGGCAGCACCGCTCTGTATCTACAGTATCCTGCCCTGATGATCGAGGACTGCCCCTTCGGTGATCCAGACCCCCAACGAGCTGTCCTTGTGGCAGCACTGCTCTGTATCTACAGTATCCTGCCCTGATGATTGAGGACCGCTCCTTCGGTGATCCAAACCCCCAACGAGCTGTCCTTCTGGCAGTACCACTCTTTATCTACAGTATCCTGCCCTGATGATCAAGGAACGCTCCTATGGTGATCCAGACCCCCAGCGAGCTGTCCTTGTGGCAGTACCGCTCTGTATCTACAGTATCCTATCCTAATAATCAAGGACTGCTCCTTCGATGATCAAAACCCCCAACAAGCAGTCCTTGCGACAGTTCCGCCTTTATCTACAGTATCCTTCCCTAATAATCAAGGACTGCTCCTTTGGTGATCCAGACCCCCAATGATCTGTCCCTGTGGCAGCACCGCCCAGTATCTACAGTATCCTGCCCTAAAGATCGAGGACTGCTCTTTCCATGATCCAGGTCTATGTTGAACTGTCCTTGTGGCAGTACCGCTCTGTATCTATGGTATCCTGCACTGATGATCAAGGACCGCTCCGTCCCTGATCCAGACCCCCAACGATCTGTCCTTGTGGCAGCACCGCTCTGTATCTACAGTATCCTGCCCTGATGATCAAGGCCGCTCCTTCCATGATCCAGACCCCCAACGAGCTGTCCTTCTGGCAGCACAGCTCTGTATCTACAGTATCCTGCTCTGATGATCAAGGCCGCTCCTTCCATGATCCAGACCCCCAACGAGCTGTCCTTCTAGCAGTCGCACCCTGTTCTGTCATATGACTGGGATCACTCTATATTTGAGTGAATGAGGGTTGTACAGGTTTTGGTCCTGGCTCTGGGGCGGGTGTTCATTGCAATGCAGTATGCAAACGCATTTGCACTGTTTATGAATCTCACAAGTTATTTCTTACGGTATAGAATTTTTTTAATAAGTTCATAGAGTTATCTGCACTATACCGTTTGACGACATCCTACAGCGAGACCATAACCGGTTTATTGCAGAGGCATTCTTGAGGCAACTGTACTATGGTACAGTGTTTCACATAAAACCTGTTGTGGCCTCGTGTGTTGAATGTCACATTAGCAAATATTTATCACCTAGCCGAATAATAATTTAAAAGTAAATCTCGAAACTTTCATTAAATTCCCCGCGTAGAGCACAAAGTCTTTTCCTCTGCAGGGGGCTGGCAGCTATGGTTGGCATCGAGCAGTGCTCATTGCACTTTGTAACATTACTCTATGAAGAAACTAACACATGTAGTTGCTGGATTGTTCACATAGTTAATTGTGGGCCCTTGGCGATAGGGAGCGAGGGAGGAAGTGGCATCTAATTTTTAATGGAATCCTCTTTCCACAGATTTCTGGTCTTGTGAGATTTCCTTCGGACTGGGAATGGATCCGCAATAGTATTGGATTGCACTAGTAGCAGCTAGGTGTTCTCAATGAAGGCCTGCACCGCTGCTCCAGGGAGCGGGCCTTGGAAGCATGGGCCATGCCATGGCTTGCCACATAGCACAGCTCACTACGGTCGGACATTGTGGGTCCCATATACACTGTCACTTAGATTTGACGTTTGGAGCAGACAAAAATGTAAAAGAAACAAAAATACCCACTGCATGAAGGATGAACTCGCCATCCTGCTGTTGTTTGGAACATCTGTGGAGAGGAGAGAGCTGAGGGAAACCTCAGCTATTGTTGCAGGTCTGGTTGACCTGACCATTAAGAACAGGAAGACTGCCAAAGAGAAGGGTTTGGTGCTGTGCCTTCATCTCTTTAGAGACATTTGTGCTCGGTGTGTTAGTGTCTAGAGGATTCTAGAGTAGGCAATCTTTTGCAACCCTTACACTCAACATGACCTCAGCTCATCTCCCTGCATGTCCCTGTGAGGTATGTCACGCTTGCCTACTGATTTAACGTTGGTGAGGCTTATTACTCCATTGCGCCCCATTCCTCTACCTTAATTAGACATCAAGAATGTCATCCACAATATCTGGCCATCTGGCTTCCGAGCACAGACTCTTGATTGATAGCACTTCTTCTGGTTAACTTGCAGTGTTGTTACAATGTTGCAATGCTACAAGTTTTTATTTTTATTTAATGTAGTAAGTGTTCGCTTCTCCTGCAGAGAGATCTCCAGGTCATTGCTGTGGTCTGGATATTATCCAGATTGCGTACCTGCCTATACGCGCTTTTCAGCCACGTCTAGTCTTACAGATGGAAGAAGCTATCCTCATGGTGTCTCTTTAATGGTGTAAACCACTAATCTGCAGGATTTCACTTGTCCTTGATTTTTCCTTCTCTTTAACTAACAAAGGCCTTCATGTAGGTATGGAAGATAGCTGTCTGGCTGCTACCCTGGCTTATCGCTGCTCTCCAAAGCAAGGCCTTTTCTCCTAACTATACTTCGTCCTGTGATCCCTGAACTGCAAATCCTCCCCCCCGCAATCCTTTGTCACTTTAGATTGTGACTCGGTGTTTGATTTAGTGTTCAGCAGATGAAGTGAAGGCCGACAGTATGGCCAAGATTGTTGTCTCCCACCCTGCATTTCCTCCATCTGCCAAATTTAGAGATGTCCACCGCCCCTGTGGACATCTCTATACACTAGCAGGAATCGCCATGATGGGGTTTCCCATCACTTTAGGAAAAGTTTAACAGACCGCTCTGTCAATTTTTTTTACTGTTTCTAACCCATACTATATCTTATACCTGGTACAGATGGTCAGTAACAAAAGATAAAAGCCATCCGGCCGTTACTCTAAAAAGAGCAGACGGTTAGGTGGCTTACCTACAATGTCCTCTCTTCTTGCAGGCCGAGTTTTACTGTGTTAAACTTGCAACACAGCACCCTCTCCACCAAACTCGAAATCATCCCCTTAATTTGCTGTCACCCTTTTAGTATGTGCATTCTTTCTCTTTAAGGGCACTCTAGATGGTGGTTTTTGTTGCATTAACTTTATTTTGTCGTGCTGGGAAGCTTCAAATGCATTTCTTTAATCCTTCCTTGTTTACCTCCTTCCTGTCTGGCAATTCAGAGAGTCCATCCCATTTTAGGTCTCGCTGAGCCAAAGGCTCGAAGAGACATTTTGTATGTGGGATTTTCAAAGTGCTACCCACAGTCTTTTGGCTGGCCTAAACCTTGAGTGCACGATCACATGCACGTGCACAGCTGCTCCCACTCCCCCCTCCCTTCTCTATAGCTTTCTTTCACTTTAGCCGCTTTGACCCTTGCATTCCCCCCTCCCTTCTCACCCAGCCCTTTGATGCTCTGCTCGATTACTTTCACTTTCGCCGCTTTGATGTTTGATTTTTATTGCCTTTGTTTATGTGACGGAGATCCATTGCATTTGGCAGAACATTTCTGGGGCCGTATTGCATGAAATACACCAGGTGGCGCTAACGTGTTTTACAGAGCACCATACAGCATTTTGTTCTGGGTTAAAAAAAAAGACGCTTTAGGAGCGGAAAGGAGCTATCCCTTTTACTTGTATTAAAATGTATTTTTAAAGGTGTCTCAAAGGATCCTGAACATAGTTTATACTAGCATGCTCCAATACTGTCCGTATTTCACTCCTGATTGCACTGGCCTTCCAGGTCCTAAGACTCAGACTCATGATTTTACTGTTATTTCAAAACCAATCTAATGTTTTGTTTTAGGTATTACCTTAGTAAAGCATACCTATGTGATCTTACTCTCCTTGGTCAGTGTTTTATTATGGATGATAAGATGTTTTCTCATTAGGACTTGCACCATAAGCCTCTTTCATTCCAAACATCTGGAAACGCATTCGTCTCTGTAACTATATAGTAATGGCTTTCAGTTACAGCTGGCGAAAATTATGCTACACACCTAATTATTGCCTTCACCAATCGATTCTGCTTTCACTGGTGTGACCATAACTTGCCAAAATATTTTACTGATGCTTTCGGCAGTGTCTCCACTTCTGTATGATCACTCCTCAAATGACACCTTCCTTAATCCCACCCACAAGCAAGGTAAGCCACTCAATTTTATGCTAATTTCAAACACTTTATCCAAATCTAAACCCATCATCGCTCCATCTGACATCACACATTTCAAATGCAAATCAGTTCGCCTCCTTGTAGATCGCTCTCTCATGTACCCATCTGCTATAGAAAACAGGACCCCACTGCTCTCACTGCTTTCCACGTGATCTTCATAAAGACCTCACTTCAGTCTTGCACTACAGCTCATACAACTGCTTCATTATCCACCTTGTACCAAAGATAGGCCTCAGCCATGAATTACACTTGAAATAAGAGCGCATAACAGTAAAAGAGGGCAGCAGTACATAAATGGCGAAAGCACATATTCACTGTTAACTTCTTGGTTAATAAGCAAGCCCTTCATACACTGCATAATGATCTAGGAGGTGTCAAATCTATCTATTTCCAGGACCTCCTTACCTCACCATCCACAAGCACTCTGTGCAAACCTTCAGCTCTTTACTCTCTCCATCATCTTCAATTATCAGTATTCTATTGTTCATCCTTACCTGCTCATGACTTCACCCTGCTACATCTGCTCCAAGATTAACACTATAATTAGTCCACAGTGCTCAAGTCCTCACTCGCCTCAACCCTGCGCAGTTACATTATTACGATTTAACACAACATCCTCCTAACAAACGTTTCCTCTTATGAAAATAGCTAATCCACCCTGTGACCCCCCGTAACCATTTCGTCCTCCCTTCATCAAATCTTTGCCTCTTTCATCCAACATTTTCCCCTGCGTTTCCCTTCGCACTGACTGCCTGTCCTGTAACCGACTACTCAACCCTCTCCTGTGTTCGGGACCCTTCATTCCACTATCCTATCTCCTCTGTTCTTGTCTATGCTCATACTCTTAGATCGTTCTGCCTCTCCTTTGATATTGCTGGTCACCCCACACTTTTCTCAATGAGCGCACGGGGCATTAGCTGGGTACCAGCCCTTATGCTCCTCAATAAGCAGCAGCAATCGTTGCAGTTTCACCAAGGTGAGTTTAGTAAAAGTTTATTTTACTACTTTCGATAACTGGTGCCTTTCGCAAACAGAAAAGGTAATGACAATGTATGGCACATTACAAGATGGCATGTTTTAATACTAGGGCTTCTGATTATATGCATAACGTTTGATCTAGCAGACATGATTGAACATATGGTGAGACCCTTAAATGAAGGCTTAGGGCTCAAATCACAAAGGGACTAATATGCAATAAAGTTACGTGTCTCTTCACTCATGGCAGAATCTCTGCACTGCACTCACTGCAGTGCGCTGGACAGAGAGGCTGCCCAGAGTGCAGAGACTCCACACTTGTACCTTTACTACACGTAAGTCCCTTTGCAAATCAGACCCTTAACCTCTACTTCTTTGTGATTTTTAAAATAAAGAGAGGGAAGCATTTATAGTAAAAATGGAAAACTCGTGTCTCTATTTACAATGCAGTTATTGGTTGTTTTTAACTTTCAAGAAAATAACACATTTGTTCTTAAACGACATCCATATCTTAAATCACACATTTTATGATTTGGACATTTGGAATTTCATGTCATACCCTTCACTTGTGCCCATTCCCGACTTCTTATACCCTTGTTATCTAGCAGTGCTTTCAACACCACAGGCCATCAAATTCTGGACGGAACGGCCCTAAACGGTTTCGCCCATACCTCTATAATCACACTCAAATGCTAACAAGCATTGGCATAGCCAATAGGTCTCGCCTTTGGGACCGTTTAAGTGTTTAGTTATCCAGCACAATATCCTTGGTGCAGTAACATTAACTGTTGCATGGCTAAATACTTATAAGGTCCCAAAGGCGAGACCTATTGGTTATGCCAATGCTTGTTTTATTTCGGGCTGGACTGTTCCCATGAGGCACAGGGTCAAGGCTGATTTGCATATAGCTAGGTCTGAACTGAGGTGGCAAAGTTTGCTAAAGAATTATGAGGATCACACTGAGAGAGTTTCTGTGGGACACTCAACAGTCATTTTCGGTCAATTATATGATTTTTATTCCCCATTGACATACTAACGCCAGTGGCGTCATCATCGTGTCTTCTTTTTCTCCACCAGGAGACAGTCTCCCTGCCTAGAAAGACTGTGTGGGATCCAAACCATTAGTACGTCGATGGCAAGCAAAAAACATACTAGTGACCGAAAATGACTGAGGGTCCCACAGAATTTTTCTCAGAGTGATCCTCATGCAATACTTGGTCCAACTCTTTGATACTTTTGACGTGTATCAGACCTACTCATAGACAAGCATTAGCAAAGCCATTAGGTCCTGGCTTAGCCGAGCAGAGAAAAAAAGAAAAGAAGAATGAAGAGCGCACAAGAGGTGTGCGTGGGGTGGGGGCGAGCAAGGAAACCTGCATGGTGATGCAGTGCTGAAAGTAAACTAAAGAGGTACCGGAAGTAAAGCGTGGAAGAACATCACTCAACCAATCAGAACACTGAGACGTGTGCGTCGCGGGCAGGACAAGCGCAAGAATCGGGAGGAGTGCAATCAAATTAGGCACACACACAGTCAATAAAACAATTCATTCATGAAGAGGCTGACCCAAAGCCCACTCCAAGTATATGCTACATATTATCAACAAGTCTGGACTGGCTGCAGTCTTTAGTCGAGAGCTCGGGTCAAGACCTAATGGCGCCGAGTTTTTTTTTTTTTTTAAATTCAGATGCTAACATGTTTCGGACCACTAGAGGGCACTGTGCTATAACTAATCGCATCCTTTCGCTCATTGTCACAGCTTGACTGAGGACAAGCGGTAGCAAATTCAGATTACTTCATTCTAAATCGGCAGCTTTAACACCGTAGAAACACTTTAGAGGCAGTTTCAGTGTTTAATGTTGTGTAATTTACTTAATTGTGCACTGTCCTTTGTTTAACATAATGGCACTCATGAGCACTGTTTTTCGACTTTAAATGAACGGGAGTAATAAAGTGCTGAAAACCCTTCCACTTTCCGTTGTTGAGAGTGTTGGGGCGGATTTCGGCAATGGACGGTTGGGCTTGCACAATACATTTTGCCTGGAATTTACCAAAGATTATGCATAATTTAAGAGTCGAAATTTGTAAAAGACGAGCTTACACTCTGACAGACCACATTGCAGTCATTGTGGCACGAATACTTGAATATAATAAACTTATGTGTTCTGGTTTCCAAGGTGGGTGATGTACTAGTGGGCCCAGGCAGTCCTCGTGTTGGGAGGGAGTGTCGGTTATCTGCCAGGGTTCGGGGCAGCCACTGATGGTCCCCCACACAGCTGCCTTCTGAGTCTGTCTGTGCCTTGCAAGCAAAGCCGGGTGTAGTGTTTGCCAAGTGGACCCCACCACTGTCATGGGAGTCCCAGGCAATAGTTAAAGGAGTTTCCCCCCCTGAGCGTGCATACCGTGGATGTGCCCGACGTCCACACGGGAGGCACGTGATATAATGAATAAATAGCCCGGAGTGCTGGGCGTGGCGAGCAGTGTACTGGCCACAATCTGAGAACACGTGTAGTGTCATGCTTTATTGCTAGGCCCCAGGCTACAACACGACACCGGGGTCCGATAGGCAACCATCAGCGCCTCTAGAAGTGCAGAGCTGCCGAGTGCTCGGGGTTCCTGTGTGTGACATGTGAATGTTTTAGTATGTGTATATGTTACACCTTTTTTGCAGGGCTCAAGCCCTATAAAAAGAAGGGGGGGGGGGGTCTGACCAAGGTAGGCAGTATGCAAGTGGCATCATGACGCCTGCCATCACAGCTCATTACGTCACTATGTGTGACATTCCACGTGGCATCATAGTCAGTGACCTCACAAGAAGTGACATCACAACAAGTGACATGAGATACTAAGATCTCACACACGTTTATCAGGTGTATCATGAAATCATTTAAGCGTATAATCATATTTAACAAATGAGATTTGGAGTAGAGGGCTGTGCCAAAAAAGTGGGGCAGTCTTGATGCAAAACCTGGGCCTCAACTGATACATCTTTTTAAACCCTTCCACGAAAAAATTGTCAACAAGTAAAAGCATGGTAGTAGATCTGTTCTGCCTAATTAGTTGCAAAGTCTGCATTTTAAAATATTTTATGGGGTTAAGGCATCTGCTGCAGAGGTGCCCAGTAAATCTCAGGGAATAATAATGGTGAGATAACTCTGTAGGTTAACGCATTTGTTGGAGAGATCTGTGTTTTGTGTAGACAAAGTAGTATAGAAGATTAAGCTGTCTCCGGCAAAACATAATTAGTCACTGTTCTTTAGGGGGGGGGGGGGGGGGTTTGGGGCGTTTGGGGATTGTTGAACCTTTATTTTGTTCCTACCTTCTTCGGGTTTGTTATTCATGATATCACAACACACATGGTGTGCATCTAACACAATGTTGTGAGCATAAATGTACCACTTAGTTATGCAAGAGTGCTCTGATATGTGAAATACAATGATTTGCACACTTACATGATTTCTTTTGAATGGATAATGTGTATGTTATGTAAAGCGCTCTAGAACTCTGCATTGGGATGATAAGCGCTATAAAAGAAAACAAATAAAATAATGCTATTTAAATTGATTTGTGTAAATACTTGGACAGACTAACCCATCTAACACTCTTACAGTGCATGCACATATATACAGGGGCTAAACAAAGTAAAAAAGCATGCATCTCTTAAGTACCTGTGAAGAGATAACAAGCTGTGTGCTTTTGTTTCCTCTCAGTTGCATTTGCATGTTAGTGTGAGGTTCCAGGCCGCTTCTAGTCCAATACTGGATCAAAAGGAGGCCTGATGGCCCCTTAACTTCTGCCTTTATCTTTAGCACAGCTGGAGGTGAAAAAAGCCCCCTTGCTACCTGCAAGTTGCTGCTGGGAATGGAAAGCAGATAACGTGAAGGAGCTGCTGAATGTGTCCAAGTGTCTGAAATTTACAATGGGAGAAGTTCACCATATTTCTGTGGGGTCCAACTTCTTGGCAAGTAGACTGTTGTGTTCCTGTAATTCGGTACATTTTGCAGATCCCCTCCTTTGTGAATGTGAGGCATCTGTTTGCCTTAAAACGCTACAGCATTGTGGTTGCTTATTTAAGGTCATCGACACATAGGCGTCCTCGATTCTTTAAGGTGCCTGGTTTCTGATGAAAAGCTAATGATGTGTTTGAGAGTTCTCACTTTCAGGGGGTTTTGTGAACCCCACCCTATAGTCTTCAATTAACTGATGATGTGTGTGGACACGGAGAGGACAGGCTTCACGTATCAGGATACCCCACACATTGCATATGCACCCAGGCTCCTGGGTAGACAGTACCGTGATCCTGCAGGGTGGACATGACATGACGCAAGTCAGGCAAACGTCAAGGGCTCGGCCCCTGCCCAGTCATCCCTCAGGGTATAACACATCCAGGTGCTTTCATTGGACAGCAGAGTTATCCCTTGGGTTTCACAGATCCTGGAAGCCCCCGCATTCACACTGCAGAGCTGGTGCTCAAGTCGTGCGTACCTTACCAGCTGGAATCCAGGACAGCAGAGCTATCCTTTGGGTTACACAGATCTTGGAAGCCCTGCCTTCACATAGCAGAATTCGAGCTCGGTTCTTGCGTACCTTATCTACTGGAATCCAGGACAGCAGAGCTATCCCTTGGGTTACACAGATCCTGGAAGCCCCCGCATTCACACTGCAGAGCTGGTGCTCAAGTCGTGCGTACCTTACCAGCTGGAATCCAGGACAGCAGAGCTATCCCTTGGGTTACACATCTTGGAAGCCCCGCCTTCACATAGCAGAATTCGAGCTCGGTTCTTGCGTACCTTATCTACTGGAATCCAGGACAGCAGAGTTATCCCTTGGGTTACACAGATCCTGGAAGCCCCCGCATTCACACTGCAGAGCTGGTGCTCAAGTCGTGCGTACCTTACCAGCTGGAATCCAGGACAGCAGAGCTATCCCTTCGGTTACACATCTTGGAAGCCCCGCCTTCACATAGCAGAGTTAGAGCTCGATTCTTGCGTACCTTATCTACTGGAATCCAGGACAGCAGAGCTATCCCTTGGGTTACACAGATCCTGGAAGCCCCCGCATTCACACTGCAGAGCTGGTGCTCAAGTCGTGCGTACCTTACCTGCTGGAATCCAGGACAACAGAGCTATCTCTCAGCTTCCACAGGTCAGACTGCTGAGTATAAGGCCTTTGAGAGCGGGTCAAAACACCACATTTCTCAGGAACATATAGGCTAAAAAGCCATTGTTATTCAGTGTAGTTCCTGAAACCCTTCCACGTTCTGGGCCACTGCACTTGTGGTTTTTTGACCCCGCCAGAATGTGAACTAAGGAGTGAACATCTTGTGATCAGTTCTACTCAGGGGTGGGAATCAGTCCAGTGTGTGAGATATGCTCTGTCTGAATAGGTAACACAATTTGTAAGGAGCTCTGTGCTGCCAGGTTTAGGGACCGTAGGGTCTTAGTTTTGGGAATAACATACAATTTAACAATCTGTGCTCCGCAGTGCATTTCCATTTTGAGGCTTGAAGCCGCAGATGGCGTAGCATAAAATGGATTTCATTCTGTTCTAAAATTCAGAATCTCTTGTCTTATTTCAAAGTTTGCTTGAAGTTCTGTAGGGAAACTTTTCACAGACGTCCCAAAGCAATAGAACTCTTATTTTCAAATATTTAATATCTCTAGTTTTAGCCAGTAATACAGCCAAGGACTTTCATTCAAGCTTTAAATTGGTTAGAGGGGCCAGTAAATTCTTAGGATCCTGCATATACGGTTTCCTTAAAAAAGCTATCAGACTGTGTGCAGACTGGGCCCAGCAGCTCTCTGTTGATCAAATCTTTCCAGCAGATGATTGAAAAAGGCAAGAATTCCTTCAGCAGTTTTCCCCAACTCAGTAGAGTTCGGGTGAGGAAGCCATTCACAGTATATTCGAACCAAAGGTATTAAACTTCTATTCTGACCATGACTATCAGTCTGTCTTTCAACTGCTGGGCTGATGACCCCTTTTCATCCTCTGGTGTCCTGCGGTCAGTCAGCCAATCGAGGACTTGTAAAGAGCGGCATCTGCCCTGTGAGGGTCTCAAGGCGCTGGAGTTGCTGCTTGTTTCGCAGTGATCTGTTCATTCGAACAGCCAGGACAGCTGTGGTGAGTTTAGACCTTTGACACTGCATATGCCAGACACCATTCCCTCCCTGCGCCTGGGCTCCACTGATTGAGAATGTAGCTCATGTCCAGGTTAGTAGAAAACGAACTGCACAGATGGTGAGGGCGCTTCACTGACAGGCTGTGAAAACCTCTTCATTGCCAAATGAAGAGCAAGAGTTTTTGTCCAGACAATGTTCGGACCCTGACAAAGATGTTATTTAATCTTCCCCTCCTGGCGGTGAGATAGTGTCACGCCTGATGACACTGTGCTGCAGCTCTTCTGCCTGTTCTTGGAGATGATCTGGGGATCAACCTTCCGAAGCTCTGCATCAAAAGCAGATGTCAGCTCTGTGCTTGGAAGGGTACCATTCTCTGCGGAAGGTCGTTACGCTCTTGGATGGCGCTATGATGTAGTCTTTATCTGACCAGGTAAAGGCGTGTGCCCACTCATCACACCAACAAAAGACATGGGAACCCCAGATATTTCTCTCACGCTGACTCCAAGTCACAGTGGTGCTATCTACTAGAAATAGATGTAAGACTGGTGAATGAAATGGAGAAATCCTCTTCATGATTAAAGATGCCAGTTTGGTGTAATCACCTTCAAGAGCATGACACAGCCCAAACTGGTTATTGAAGAGACAACAGGGCAGGTGTAGAAGCCTACGCCTAGCTGCCCTTCAATCCCTCATTTTCCATGGGATGCGCTGAAGTGTCTCCGCTCCAGAGTTTCTCCACTGCTCCTTCACTCTCCTGAAGATGAGTTTGTAAGCACAACTGTATCCTGAACATCCTGTGTAAGAGGCAGAGCTCATCTGAACAGGTGCTGTTCTTGCATTGGTACTTTCGGAGGCAGCAATGGTGTGAGGATGGTGGCTCCGCATTGTAAAACGCAGGCTGTTAAACAGGCGCTCTTAAGACTAAATGAGCCTATAAATAATGACTTTCCATTTCCTGGGGACATTTTATGCCTCAGACAATTTAAGGCGAGCTGAAATGATACTGAATGCATAGTTAATAAGGGTCGTACTTGGGAAAGGCTTCTTTCTGCTCCACGCGTCGCAGCAATCCATGAATGAATTGGGCCCTGGGGTGGTAGCAAGTATCGGTGGGCTTCGAGTGTGCCATTACTTGGTAATATATGGGCACATGGGCTCGACTTTGATAGTCAAGTGAGTAAACTTGTAAAAGTTCTCCTTTATCGTGCCGCTTTAGATCCTCCTGTCATGACCTTCCTGCTCGCCTGTCATCCTCTAGTAATCAGAGCCGCCTCCTATGTATGTTTGCGCACAGATCTGTCAGCTGAAACAGCAGCCCTGTATATTAAAGACACCAATAGAAAGGGTATTAACATGGAGACCGGCCTGCAGAGAAGGCAATTGCATTTAGCATTTAGACTGTTTCACATGACAGCACACAGCTATTTATGTCCGAAACCTGATGGGCCGTCAGATCAGGGGAGGGGGAGATGAGGGGGGCGCTAGTTTTACCCACGCTTCCTCCTAAGAAGCATCCACGTTGTAAGGTTCCACATGCATTAGCCTCTCCTCTGGTGCGTCATTTTTAATGAAGGATTTATTTCTTTTCTAGTTTTATGTAGCGTAGCGCGTGGGCATTGTTACTGCGGAGCGCTGTCGGTGGAGCCCGGATGTTGAACTGATGGAAAGGTTGGTCGCTACCGGTCTGCTCCCATCCCAGACTCTTCTATTGGTGCCTCACTATTTGAGGGGCCGAAGCAGGTTGGTTTTGAGGCCTTTTCTGAAGCACATGTGTTTTTGCTCCGCCCTCAGCCTTGGATTTGGGTTTTCTTCAGCCTGGAAGGGTCCTGAACTCACTTCTCCCTGTTTCAGTAGTTTGAAGTGTCATTGTGCTAATGAGATTTACCATTGGTCAGTGTTATGTTATTTTATGTTAGGAATTTGTACCACGCATGGTTGCACAACCAGGGCTTTCCAATGCGTGTGACAGCCAGGTCTTTAGCTGTTTCCTACTACTGTATCGTTGGCCACTGACAAAGCTGATACGGAAGAGTTTCAGAGGTTGGAGACGTGAAATTGAAAGGACCCTCTCCTTGTCTAGCTCTTATGAACCTAGAAATGATCCTAGTCTTTGACTGGGAGACCTCAGAGGCCTGGATCAGGAGTCAAAGAAATACAGGGTCTGAACCGGTGAAAGCCTGAAAGGCGACACAGCGGCTTCTCGACAGAAGCCAGTGGAGGGCAGTGAGATGAGTGGAGACTGACTGGAATTCCAAGATATGAAACAACAGACGGTCGGCGCGTTCTACATCACTTGCAGACATTTAAACAAAAGTCTGTAAAGCGCCCAAATACAGAACATTCCCATAGTCCAGACATGATGTGAATTTTTGCGTGTAGTCAGGGAGGGTCCAGAGTATCTTTTTGAGGCGTTTAAGTAGCCCAAAGCAGCAGCCAGAAAGCTTTTTGATCGGCAGATCCAAGGTGAATTTGTCTTTTATCAAGAAAACAACATTCTTTACTGCAGGTATTAGCAGAGGGAAAGGGCTCATGTCGTCAGTCCACCAGCCTGGAGCCCAAAGGAGGGGCTGAATCCCCACCACCAACACATTAGTCTTCAGACCGTTCGGACCCATCCGCCTGGAGTGTAAGATTCGTTCGGGCTCATGGGGACGGGCAGGCTTTTAAAGGTATCTGGCTCTTTTTCAGCCAGTAGAGCTTGTTGAAAAGAAAGGACTTGATTGTCGCTTCTACTTGGAGCCAATGTAGTGCTTTCAGAGCTCCTTTCGTATATTTGACTTGTCAGGTTTAGTGTGGTCGCCTGGTTTCAAAGCCTTTCGGCCCATCTTTGAGTTCTTGTGGTGTACATGATGTTGTAGTAGTCAGTGTGTGCATCACTAAGGCTGTCCTTAACTCCACCCGGCAGTCGTTGCTTAGGAGCGTAAGGATTACACTACTGTTTTTGATAAAAGGCACACAGGAGGATCACATACAGGACTACTGTGATGAGGTGAGGCAGAGACAAAGGTCAAGTTCAGAAGGTCAATTCTCAAGAGCATGGCTTGTGGGATTTATTAAATGAATTTCCTAATTTGGCTTATGACACTGAAATCATGTTCTTGTTTTAGGAGAGATGGGGATTCAGGACACTTGACACAAGGAGATTGGCCACTATCCTCATAGCAGTCATGACTTGTTCCCCACTCTTCTCACATGTACAGTTTGTAAATCACTAATAGTGTTGGGGTGACGTAATAACGTGTTGCCTAGTTAGCACCGCTGTTCATAATGATGTAGCTTCAGAACCTGTTGAACAGGGGGTTCCGTGGGCGGCAGTTGGGAGAGTTGAGGAACGTGTGCTGTGGCTTTACAATGTGTCTGGGGCTGCTACATAAAGAACCTACCTTAAGCAACACTGGTGTGGTTACTACAGAATGTGGCGATGAGTTGTCGCAGCCCTGGACGCGGTGATGCATCATGCCGCAGAAGTGAGGCAGTGAGGTTCAGTTCAGAGTGCCTGTCCAGCACGGGTGGTACTGATGAGAACGCAGCAGGAGGTTTCCTGTCGCTGAAGGCAGCTCGGCCTTGGTGGATTCAGGGGGCATTGCGAGGAAGGGTATCTTATAGGTAATTGCCCCGACAGCGACATCCACAGGCCACTATTTTCAGCCCGCGTGTCAGTGACACACAGTCCTTGCTTTGCCGCAGGCTAATGTAACATAATCAGCGAGGTGGCACACCTATCAGCACGCTGTGGTGCATGGGCCCATACCAATCCAGCCAACTACGAGCCACCATTTATATGTGCTTTCCAGTGAAGTTTTTGTGTTGTAGTCGGTAACGGTATTGTCTTTGGTGACGCACTGCGCGGCATTGTGCAGGCAGGAGTTCCTTCAACGCCAGGAGCCGTCAATATGGAGGTGGTGGTAGCACAGATGGTTTAACTGTGCATTGGTGAGAAAAAAAAAACACATCCTCGTCCGATACCAGTACACTGCGTGACTTTTGGCAATTTAGGCACAGCAGATGTATATGGTCCCGCATTTAACTAAATGTGATCTGACTGTAAGACTAGTAATGGAATAATATGATGAGCATAGTTTAAGAGCTGTAGAACATGAGCAGCTCAAAACACACGTCATCATTGCACAGTTAAAATTGTATCTGGTGTAACCGCTTTTCTGTTTTTCATTTACATAACAAGGGGTGAAACGTGTGTGCCTTAAACACATTGAATTTAACTAATCCTCAACCATTTCTACCCGCGAAAAGCGAGCCCACTATGCCTTGGAAAGAGTGTGAATAATATATTTGCAATTATATTCATATGTTTGAAGAGGATGATTCTTTGCCTGAGGAGAAAAAGAAAGTATAACTGTAATGCTTAGGTCCAGGAGGACTCAAAACATATATTCAGATAGAGAAGCTGCCAAGATAGGGTGGTGAAGTGTTTACGCCTGAACCGGAGGCTCTTGAAGCACATTTTTCACCTATTGTGTGTGCTGCAGTGGATAGGTATACGTTTTCCAGAGATATCAGACAAAAGCTGAGAGGGTTGATGATTACATTGCCGCACTGCGTGCTCTGGGTTTGTCGTTTTGACCACTCCACGATGAACTTATTCATGATCAAATCATAATGCATGCGAGCAACCTGAATATTCAGGATAAACTGTGGGTCTACGGTGAGGCACCCTTATGGTTTAAATCTTTTTATTAGCATTTCGTAACAAAGGCCAACAATAAGCTTTGCAAATGTTTACCAGCACAAGTCATGTTAAGCAACAATAAATCGCAGGTTATGGAAGAAACCAGCTGTTTTACTTTTGGGAATGGCCAAAAAGAAAGAATTACCCTACCCTGCCCTTCTCCCTCACCCCCCTCCCTGACCTTCGTCCACCGGTTAAGATGCCAAGTCCGGATAGGCTTACTTCTCCTCAGCCTGCGAGGCTACCTGAGATTCCCCCCAGGTGGTGCTGATAAACGCAGCAGACGGAGATATCTCGGGCAGGTGAGCTCCCTAAACTTAGAGCCAAGTAGGGCGAGAAATGGCTGCCAGAGATCCGCGAAGGTGGAACCCTTCCCAGCTAGTGTGAGACTGATCTTTTCCATCCCCAGGACCTGCCAAAGACGTTTCAGCCAGCCAGTAAATGTGGGAATACGTGTAGTCCGCCAGTGAAGCAGAATGTTTTGCGTGGCCGAGCCCAGCGCAACCGCCATCTGACGACCTCGCTGTGAGCGAAGAGGATAAGTGAGAGGGTTTGGGAGGCCCAGGAGGATATAGCTTGGGAAAAGCGGAAGCTGAGTATCAAAATGTTTATCTATTACGTCAATGACTTTCGCCCAGTAGTCATGTAGCTGCTCACAGTCCCACAGTAGGTGTACCAGTGTGCCCCGTTGTCCGCAACCCAGCCAGCAGTCAGCGCTTTGTCAGGGGTCCATCGAGTGGAGGCCTTTGGGTGTGTAATACCAGTATGTGGTCACCTTGGTCAGGTTCTCCGTCGGCCCCATACTGCGTGCTGAGTGTCGAGCTCTATGATATATCCCTTCCCATTCTTTGTGGCTAAGGGCCCGACCCAGGTCTCGTTCCCAGCGCATGCACCCTGCGTTGTGAGCATGTGTATGTCCAGCTAGCAGCATCTTATACAGATCTGAAATTAGCTTTTTGTCGGATGAGCACGTGAGCAGCCATTTTTCGTATGGTGTGAGGAGACGCTGTGCATGTGGCTGTACGAGGGGATGGAGAGCCCAATGACGGAGCTGGAGATAATGGACTCGCTCCGGTTCTGGGATCCCATAGTGTGACCGGACCTGAGGGAAAGCGAGAATTCCGTCAAGGTCGAACAAGTGCCCCAGAGACTGGCAACCTGTAGGGCGCCAGCTTACAAAGGAGGCCTCACCCATCCCCAGTTGAAAATCTGGGTTGTCAAAGAGTGGGGTGAGGGGAGACGGAAAAGAAGTCGGGTTGTATTTCTGACCGGTCTGATCCCAGGCCTCCAGAATCGTCCTGGTTATATGGGAAGCGTAAAGATTAGCAGGTCTATGAGCCCTGCGCAGGAAGGGAATTCTCTGCAGAGTCGTGGCTGCTACCGCTTGGTCTTGAAACAGTCAGTGTTTTTCTGATTCGGATCTGCTCCATTCTACTAAATGTCAGAGTTGTGTCACTTGAAAGTAGAGTCGGAGATCCGGGACTGCTAGCCCACCCTCCTAGGGAGGCAGTATTGCTATGGCGCCCTTCATGTGGGGCCGGTGGCCCCGCCAGATGAATTGTGAAAGTTGTGATTAAACCTGCTTGATCCACCCACTGGGTGGTCGTAGAGGAAGAGTCTGGAAGATATATAGGATTTGGGGTAGAATCATCATTTTAATAGCAGCCACTCGCCCCAGCCAAGAAATAGGGAAATACTTCCACCGCCGCAGTTCCGCTCGGATCTGCATCAGCAATTTTGCATAGTTGGTGGCGGCTATTTCTGGCAGCGTGGGCGCCAGCTGGACGCCAAGGTAGGGGAACAGGCCCGTCCACCCATTGAAGGGGGTGCATGGCGCATCAGGGTGGAAGGCAGCATGGAGAGGTTAAGTGCGACAGATTTTTCAACATTAACTTTGAAGCCTGACACCGGAGTGAAGCGATCCAGTTCCACCATGAAAACACCCAAGGCTCGAGAGGGATCGGAGAGAGACACCAGGAAGTCGTCAGCATAGAGGCTAATGGTATGGACATCGCTACCAAATTTAATCCCGGTGATAAGAGGATTGTGCCGAACACATTGGGCAAAAGGCTCCATATAGAGCGCAAAAAGCAGGGGGAAGCGAGGACATCCCTAGCGGGTCCCCCTGGAGATAGGTAGACGGGACGAGGTATGACAGTTAACGCGGACTGAAGCCGTAGGGTGTTGATAGCAATTGAGAATGAAAGTACAGAATCTCTCCCCCAACCCCACGTGGATCAGCACCTGTTCTAGAAACGGCCAGTGGACCCTATCGAAGTTCTTCTCCGCGTCTATGATGAGGAGCATGTATTCCCCAGGGACCCGAGATGTCTTCTCAATCAGGTGGAGTACTTGTTTAGTGTTATTGCTCGTCTGACGTTGAGGGATAAACCCCGCCTGCTCTGGGTCAATAAGTCCCGTCATATGAGGGTGCCATTCGGGCAGCCAAGATCCCTGTAAAAAGTTTAAGGTCAATGTTGAGGAGCGAGATAGGGCGGTAGGCCCCACATCTGGTCTTGTCCTTCCCAGCCTTCGGGATAACCACGATGGCCGCTTCCAACATGTCCTCCGGTATTGCCCCCGCAATTGCAAAGGAATTAAAAAGGCGCATCAAGAGGGGTGTTATTGTTGGGCAGAAGTTTTATAAAAGGCGGCTGTATAGCCTTCGGGTCCAGGCGATTTGGCCAGCTTGAGGCGTGAGATGGCCGCTATGACTTTCTCCACACGTATCGCCCTCTCCAGGTGGTCCACCTGCGCCTGCATGAGCGAAGGAATGTGTGATGCAGCCATGTACGCCTCGCTAAGCGAGCCATCTAAGGCTTGCGCCGCATACAGTTGAGCATAGAAGTCGCGGAAGACATTCGCAATGTCTGTCGGTCGCTACCACTCGTCTCGCTTGGTTCCTGGGCCCCTTGACGTTGCCGAAACCTTGCACAACTTGTGAGCGAGTAAATGGCCGCACTGGTCGCCTCCCATGTAAAATGCATGGCGCAGGTGTAGCGCAGCGTATTTCGCCCGATCGTGATCAATGGCCGCGAGCTGGGCCCGCACTGAGCGCAGCTGTCTCCAAATCCTAGGCGCGCTGGTGCATCTGTTCCAACTCCCTAGTTCGTTGTGTGAGTTCGTCCCTCTTGCGCTTGCGGTCTGAGTTATCTGCCATCGCAATAGCAATGATCTCTCCCCTCAAGACTGCCTTAAGTGCTGCCCAGCGTGTGGAAAGTGGGGTGTCATTGTTATCGTTATGGGTCAGGAAGTCGTCTATCGTACGTTGCATCTGTTGGACCACTTCTACGTTGTGTAAGATGGTGTCACGCAAGCGCCGGTGGGGAGAGGGTCGCTGTAGTGGAGAAAGCGTGCAGGTGACCATCACCGGCGCGTGATCGGAGAGAGAGGCGGTTAAGATCTCCAACCCTGCCAGCAGGGTTTCGGATCACCTTCGTACCCAGGAAATAGTCAAGGCGGGCATAAGTCTTATGGACACTCGAGTAGACTGAGTTTTCGTGGTTATTAGGATGGGTAATGCTCCGAAGATCCACTATTCCCAAGTAGCTCAAGCAATCTAGGCCCTTCTGGGAGAGCGCGCCCTTCTGACCAGAACGTTGAGCCGACCTGTCCCATGTGTTGTCAAACAGGTTTAAGTCCCCACCTAGCAGGATCCTATGCTCTACCGTCACTGTGGCTTCAGTCACTGCGTCGTGCAAGAACTGTTCTTGCCCCTCGTAAGGGGCGTAGATAGACCCTATCATGAAAGTCAACCCCCCCAATGTCGAACTGGTATATGAGAAGTCTCCCTCTAATTTCTGCCTCCTTCTGAAGAACCTTTCCCTGGAAGGAGCGGGAAACCAGAATGGCCACCCCTGCCGTTTTAGTGGTGCTAGAGGAAAAAAGCTGAGTGGGGAAGAGACGAGATTTAAGGCGGTGGCAGTCCCGGGCCAACAGGTGTGTCTCTTGAAGGAGGCAGATGTCCGCCCTCTAGTGTTTTCCAGATAGGATAGGATTAACCTCCGTTTGATGGTATTGTTAAGGCCCCGCACATTCAGGGTAAGGACTCGAAGTGTAGTGGGAGCCATCTAGAGAGTGAGAGCCCAAGTGTATCTATGAATCCCGGGGCCTATCGAGCAGGGATGAATAATGAGCCAAGGTAGCCTATAGCTGCCAGTAGTAAAAAACAGTGGATGAGGGCCCCCAAAAAAAGGAAAAAAAAAAAAACCATCCCCAACAAGAATCAAAACTTTGAAACAAGAAAGTCCGTCATCCCAGGATGAACAGAAAGAGTTTGGCAAGGGGTCCACAGAGTGGCCAAGATTATCCCCTCCCCTCCTCCTGCCTCAGAATGATAAAAAACGGGAAGCCTCTCCTACTGTCCTGAAGGGTGGGTTTTCTCCAGTTCCTCGAGAAGTGCCTCCAGTGCTGCCTTCTGGCTTATCGTAATTTCGGCAGGGTCTGGCCGCATAGGGCGTCTGTGGCGTCGCTGTCTCTGCCAGCCCAATGGTTAAACGCCGGCTGCCGGACTCGAGCCACGTTTACTTCCTTCCTCCTCCAGCAGCTCAACGTCAAGAAGTCTGCAGGCCTCTGCCAACGAACGAAGCTGGTATTGTTTCCTGTCCAGGCGGAAAATCAATCGAAACGGGTGGCCCCAAGAATAAGAGATGTCCCGTTGGTGGAGATGAGCCGTGATGGGGCAAAAGATCCTGCGTTTCTGCTAGGTAATTGCCGCTAGGTCTTGGTAGAGGGTGGGACGTTGATCCTGATAAACAATCGGATACATGGCCCTAGCCTTACGCAGAATCTCTTCCTTCGTGCGAAAGTCATGAATGCAGGCCAATATGTCTGCCGGGGCCCCCCTGTCCGCTCTAGGGGGCCCCACCCGGTGGGCCCTGTCGATTTCAATTTCGGAGGTAGATGGATTCCCCAGCACGTGGTTGAAGAGCCCCTGCACATAGGCAAAGATGTCCCCCGCCTCCGAGTTCATGGCCACCCCTCGAATTCTTTTATTGTGCCTCCGAGAGCGGTTTTCGAGATCCTCCAGATGCACTTGGAGGTCGACCTGCTGCTCGTGGATACGAATGACCTCTTGTTGAAGCAAAGAAAGTTCTGTGTCTCTGTCATCGCCCTTGTCCTATGCGTTCCCCAATACTATCGACGTCCTTGCAAATGTCCTTAATCTCAGAGGTGAGGTCGCGTTTCACGGTTTGTAGATCCTCCCGGAGTGTCGTAAAGAGGTACTTAAGAAAGGCCCGTGTCACCGGTTCATCTCGGGCATCTCCTGACATCGGGGTAGCTGACGTCTCCTGGGATGAGTGGGCCATCTTGTGAGGACCTCGCTGGGTGCGTGATAAGAGGTCCTCCACTGTAAGTTCAGGCTTGGCATCCTTCAGGGTCTTGTCTCTCCTGGAGCAGGTGGAAGACATATCCATGTCCTGCGCCGAATGGTGGGTAAAGCAAACCTGCTCCCGTGATATGTCAAAGCAGGGCCGCGCGGGTCAAGCAGGGGCGCCAGGGCCAACTCCAACAGCTCCTCGGTGCCCAGTCCAGCTTCTGACATGGGAAGGGCCTGGGGAAGGAGTGGAGGCAGCCAGAGCATCACAGCGTCGAGCACACTCCGCCGCTCCCAGACGGCTCACTTCAGGCACTCACCCCGTGCACACCCAGACCAAACCCCTCTCAGGCCACCAGTCGCCCACACCAGGAAGGTCCGGCCGCAACAGTGGATGGCGCCTAATGTTGACTTTCAGACCCCCAGGTGGGGGCCCCTATCTCCAGAGACCTCCACCGCTCACCCAGGCCCAGCAGTCGTATGTCCCAGCAGCGCACTGCACAGGTCCAGCCAGGCGCGGCCTACCTTGGGCGGTTTCATCCTCCAAAGGCCAGTCAGTGGGCACTACAGGGCCCGATCTCCGAGGCACCCTGCTGGGTCCACCACGGGCCGGGGGGCCGCCACTGGCTCCAGTCCGATCGACAAGAGTTTGGCGGCAGCGCACTGGATGCAGCCCCCCTCCATGGGATATCAGCTGTGAAGGCGCACTCTTCTCTGTTGGGCTGAGGAGCACCCCTGGCGCCAGGCAATCCCCACCGGGCCCAGTCCGGACGCCGAGCTGCCCGCAGTGTCAGGGAGCCACTCGTCTAGAGGGCCAGGCTGGTCGTACGGGTCCAGGAAGGCAGTGCAATCACGCGGCTCGGGCGCCGCCGGAATACAGGCCGGGCTGCAGCCTCCAGGGTGTCTCGTCTCGCTACTGGGTCCGCTCTCAACCGCTTTGGTGTTGAGGCTCCGGGGGAGGGCCGCACATAGTCTCGGCAGTGGCCCCTGGCTAAGCGGTCACCAGACCTCCACCTGCTGCGGGAGGGGGCGGCAGACGGACGCGGATCTCTTCCGTGGTGCGGCTGATTCATGGAAGGAGCCACACCACCGCTGCGGAGGCTCCGGGGCTCAGCACGATCCGCTCAAATATCGGCTCCAGCGCTGGCTAGGGTTTCTTCCCCCCCCCCCCTCCCACCCGCAGGTGTCCCGGGTGCAGAGTCGCTTGTAGCAGCCGTCGACCCCAAGGATACTGCTCCGGGAGGCTGCAGGCTGTGAGTCCTGAGATAACCCCATAGAGTGCACGTTGTCTTGGGGTTGAACCAGTTAAGGGAGGGGGAGGAGCAGTTGGGGACGAATAGCAGGGAGGAGGTGAGTCTTAGAGCCACAATGTCAGAAAGAGACGACGAGCAGGGAATAGCGTTTTGATGGCGGCTATCCATTCGGGAGGGAGCGGTTGAGGAAAAGGACTTTAAGTTCTTCTTTTTTTAATTTTGTGAAGGACGAGATAGTCCTGATACCGACTGGGATGGCGTTCCAGATTTTGGGTGCGTTTCCGGCGAAGGGCCGTGCAACAGTTTTTTGTTTGCGTGTTTTCATGGGGATGAGTAGGGTCCTGGAGCTCCTGATGTTCCTTGTCTGACTAGCCCTCTTGAGTTTGGCAGCCAAATACTCAGGTTTTCCTGTGTGCAGGGCTTTGTGTGTGAGACAGGCAGTTCTGTATCGATTGGGAGCCATTTTAGTTCTCTGAGTGCTGGTGAGATGTGATCGTATCTCCTGATTCCAGTGACCATTCTAGCTGCTGCGTTGAGAGTAGTTTTGAGGGGTGCTAGGTAAGATTTTGTTGTACCAGTGAGGGTGGCATTCCCATAGTCTAGTCTGGATAGCACCAGTGATTGGGTGGCTTGTTTGAGGTCGTTGGTTGGGATGAATGGTTTTAATCTGTTAAGTAAATTAAGGTTGACGAAGGCACTGTTTGCGGAGTTCTTGATGTGATTGTCCATGTCGAGTTTTGAGTCTAGGGTAATTCCTAACGATTTAACAGAGTGGGTCAGAGTGTGATTGCCGTTAAGAGCATCCAAAGCTTTTAGCCATTCTGAAATATGAGGGTTCTCCTCTTTGTTGGAGATGAGGAGTATTTCGGTTTTGTCTTGGTTGAGTTTTAAGTGGTTAAGCGACAGCCAATGTTGGATTTCTTTTAGAGTGACATTTAGTCTGTGAATGGCATCAATGGAAGAGGTTTCTAGATAGATTTGGGTGTCATCTACATAGAGGAGGAAAGGGATGTTAGCATTTTTGAGTAGGGTGGTGAGGGGTTCCATGTATATGTTGAACAGTTGAGGTGAGAGCACTGAACCTTGGGGGACGGCCCTGTTGACAAGGTGTAGGTCGGAGGTAACGTTTTTTATTTTTATCCTTTGTGAGCTGCTGTGTAAGAAGGGGGAGAACCAGCGTAGGACCACCTCATCAGCTCCTACCCTTTCTTGTAAAGCCTTGATGAGAAGTTGGTGATCAACCGTGTCAAAGGCTGCCGATAGGTCTAGGAGAATGAGGAGGCAGCATTGGTTGGTATCGAGGGATTTGTGGATGTTGTCTGTGATGTTAAGGATCGCTGTCTCGGTGCTGTAGCCTTTTCTGAAACCCGATTGGTGGGGGTCAAGAAGGTTGATGTTATCCATGCGCTGAGTCAGTTGTTGGAGGACGCATTTTTCAAGGATTTTGGATAGAAGGGGTAGATTGGAGACTGGTCTGAAGTTATTCAGTTCCTTGGAGTCGAGGCCTGTTTTTTTTAGTAGTGGCGTGACTTGGCCAACTTTGAGGCATTCAGGTATGATGCCGGTTCCCAGGGAGCTGTTAATGAACTTGCACCAGAACGGGGCTATGGAGAGTCTCAGTTTTTTGGTCAGTTTGGTGGGAATCGGGTTAACCCCTTCAGCGCGGCGCGGATTACCGCGCTGTGCTGAAGGTTCCGTGTGCGGGCGGGGCCATGACGGAGCGGTTCCGTCATGCGCACAGCGCAACAGACGCGCATGACGGAACCGCTCCGTCACTCGCATCGAAGGGGTTAAGGACGTGAGAGGCTGGTTTGGAGGTGGAGTTCAGTTTGAGGATCTTGGTTTCCGGGATGGGGTTGAAGGACTTCCAGGTTTTTGTGGGGTGCTTGGGCGAGCTATCTACTGTCACTGGAGGCAGGTTTTTGCAGATGGAATTGACGTTGATATCCAGTGAGAGCTCAACCCTGGTGATTATTTCTTCAAAGAAGTTGGCGAAGTTTTCACACAAGTCTTTGGAGGCCTGTAGGGAGGATTCCGGGTGTTTGGAGGTTTGTTGTCTGATGATTTTGACCAGTTCGTTGGGCCTGTTTTTTGCGTTGTCCAGGGCGTCGCAGAAGAAGGTGGATTTTTTGCTGCTGATGTGTTTTTTGTATTTCCTTCGGGCTGCTTTGAGTTGTTCGAGTAGGCTTGAGGAGGGGTTGCTCCGCCATAGTCTTTCTGTAGCTCTTAGTTGTCTTCTTTCGTTGTTAATGTTCATGTTGAACCAAGATCTGGATGGGATGTTCTTGTGTTTTTTTTAGTTTCAAGGGGGCTACTTGATCTAGAATGGATGTCATGTTTGTGTTGTAGTGGGTGGTGAGTTCTGTTGTGGATAGATCGTCCGTGGAGGCAGTGAGGAGAGAGTTAACCATTCCCTCCAAGTCAGTCATGTTAATCTGGGTGAAGTTTCTATTCCATTTCGGAGAGTCTTGGGTGGGGGTTTTAGGTGTGATAGGCTGAGTGAGGTGGAAAAGGATTAAGTGGTTGTCGGACCAGTCCACGGGCTGGGTGCGGTTTATCGTGACAGTGCCGTGCTGGGCGATAATGGCATCTAGGATTGCTCCTTTGTTGTGGGTTTCCTCTAAGCAGTGTTGGGTAAGGTTGTTGCTGCGAAGCAGCTCCTTCAGGTTCTGAATTAGCAGGTTGTTTTTTTCATTCCAGTGAAGATTGAGGTCGCCCAGAATAAGGTTGTTCATATCTCGGAGAGAGCAGTGGGTGTGAGGAGAGCTGTGCTGTTGGATTATTTGATGGTGGAATGGAAGGTATTGATTGACATGGCAGAATAGAAGGAGGGTTGGAGTAAAGATGACTGTTTGAAAAGAATAGCTATTTACATAAATGAATGCTGGTCTAGCAAAAATGATTTAGGGTCAGATGAAAGAGTATACTGGGAGGTGAGAAATTAACTATGTATAGAAAATGATATGATGTTCAGATTTGGGAGAGCTATAACTCCAGAGTCACTTCAGAAAAACGTCCTATATTTTTGTCATGAAACGCTTCTTGGGGTATCCAAGGCCAAGCATAGAGCCAAAAGCAATTATTGGTGGCCTGGACTTGATAAATTGAGAGAAAAAAAATGAGATTGCATGGAATGCAATAAACCTGACAAGTGTCAGAAGACATTCAAGCCGTCTTGATTACCCGTTGTATGTCCCAATATGTCTTAGGAAAGGATAGGTTAGGATTTGGTGGTTCCTGTGGAGTGTGATGATGGTGAATATAAGTAGCTTCTTGTTGTAATGGATAATTTTTCCAAATGGCCAGACCTTTGAAATAGTGCAGAAGGCAGAATGTGAAAGACTGATTTTTTTTTTAGAAGGTCTACTCAAGAGTGTGATTGCTGACAATAGACCTCAATTAATCACTGAGAAATTCAAGAAATGTTTAAAAATTAATTGTATAATTTATAAGACCACCTCGTTAAATCATCCAGAAGAAAACTGTTTGGTGGACCGCTTCAATAGGGGTATCAATGGTAATATCCAATTGGCCAAGGATAGTGGATTTAATTGGGAAAATGAGTTATTTAATTCACATTGGGCTTACAGACTAACTCCCAGTAGCGTCACTAAGGAGGCCTGTTTTTCTTGATAAGGAGTCGAGAAACGATTTGCAAGGACCTTGGTTAGTTATTGTCTGCAAAGCAGATTGTGTGGTCCCCAGACCAGGTGAGGATGAAGATCACTAAGGCCCTACAAGCTTATAAGGACTGTTTTGACAAGAAAGTTGGCACTAGGGAGCCTAATGGAAAATGTGGAGAGAGAAGTTTGGAAAGGGGAAAGCAGAGCCACTCAACGTGTGTGAAAATGTTACGTAACTCAGTAAAATTAAGTGATGTGTAAGTGAGGCATTTGGGCAGAGTATCCAAGTACAGGGATGTCATACAAGCAGGAACGGAGAATGTCTAGAGTTATGTTTGGTTGGAAACAGGTGTAGATGTGAGTGGTGAGGAGGCAAAATCGTACAGTAGATCGGTGGGGTGTGATTGCGAGTGTGATTACGAAACACAGATGGATGAATGTGCCCTGAATTCTCTTCCAGGAACATCTGGTACTCAGAACTTACGTGGTGATGCGAACAATGAATGCCAAATCTATACTGGAAGGTTTGGCGGGGGTAAATCCAACCCAAAGAGTTTTGATTATTTTGTGTGTCAATAAAGTGTAACATCATACAGACAATCAATGTATATTTGCTTATTTTATGTTTATATCACATTGTCATGCCTTTATAAAATTTTTATTTTTCAACAGTTGTGTATGTAGTAGGATATAAGTTAATGTGGAATTTTTATTATTTTCTTTTAATCTGTAATGGGGAAGATGTGTTGTAACGTAATAGCACATTGACTAGCTAGCACCGCTTTGCATTATGATGTAGCCTTGGAACCTGTTGAACTTGAGGGTTCCATGGGTGGCAGTTTTTGGAGTTGAGGAAAGTGTCCTGTGCCTGAATGCTGATCTGGGGCTGCTAAATAAAGAACTTACCTCAAGTAACACCGGTGTGGTTACAACAACTGGCTGCTAGCTCTGTGTGGCTCCCCCTGGTTCCTTTAGTCACACAAGGAACCAGAATTGTATGTCAGTCTGATGAGGATGAAACCTCTTGGTGGAGGTGGTATTCTAGTGTTGTCAGGCCCAGGCCTACTTTTGAGAAACCAGAAACCAGAAGTGGAGGGGAAAACCATAACTCTCCAAAGTTGCCTTTCCAATTTGAGGCTTTGACTTCAAAATTAATATGTTACTGCCTTTGAAAATGACAGTTTGAAAGAGCCTACTTGAGCTTTTTTTTTCCAACACCCTAATTTGCTAGAATTCTTAGTGTTGATGAATTTTGGGATCACTCAAGCTGTTGATCTGTTTTAACTTCATCTGATGGCTTTTTATTTTTAATGCCCTGTTGATGGTGGGAGGCATTTCTCCAAAGGGCATTGCAACTTTTATTTTAAATATAATGTCTCTTGTGGGAAGGTAGACCTCCATAGGCCAATTCAGTGTCACCCACGGCTCCAAAGCCAAAGGAGACCGATGCTTAAGTATAACGTAGAATCAGGTGCGCTGGGACGCATGTGGAGCCCTGCTGCTGTTGGAAGTGTTGACTTTTACACCACACCTTGTCCTGGGCACTCCCTTCAAGAAGGGACCTTAGTCCTAAAGTATTGTACGCCCTCCTTGCAAACCTCCAATCAAGATCGACACCACGGTTCACCCCAACTAATGTACTCCATCTTCTCTTGCATTGTTGGGATGAGAGGCTTGCGCTACGTGACTGGAAAGTGATTTGCCAGCGCTGTACAAATCAATGGAATAGATGTGCTCATTGAAAAGAACCTCTCTTTGTGTGTTGGCGGGGCCTAAACCTTTTTTCTGCAACCTTCAAACTCCTGCCATAGAGACCTGGCAGGGCAGCATACAAGACAAACTTACCAGCTGATCAAACGTAGGTGTCCTGTTGAAAGGTCCGGCCATGGAGTCTGAACCGGTGGTTCTGGTGTTACACATGTTGAACACCAGATGATATGGAGGAGGGTCTAAGCCTCCTTACCTGTCTCCACATGAATGACCCAGTCTCACCTGAAGGGGCTTGAATATTCTTCTTTTTTCACAGTTCTGTTTTGGTCCAGTGTGTTTCAGTTAAACATAAGATCGATTCTAAAAAACACTAAGGACAAATTGAGTCTAAGAATGACATGTTGGATTACTTGTGATTTGTTTTGTGCAGAGCTGGCATAAGATGGAATCCACAGGATAGTGGTGTGAACAAGCAAGGCAGAATGTGTGTCTGTGTTAGGGCAGAGATCGCTTTGTGGTTAATTCAGGAGCAGTTTTCCTTTGGAGGTCATTCTGCACACAGACTGGGACCTGTCCTATTTTAGGTTTGTCCTTTGAGAATGACTTGGATGTCTCACCAGACTTAATTTTTAGTAAAATTGTAAAAGAAACCTATTTACACATATATGCTCATAAATTGGCTCTGGATCAGCAGTCTTCATCATTAGTCTGTTGCATTGCCGTTCACGATTTGGTTCCACCCACCACCGCATATAGCTTGCGGCAGTGGGTCATCCCACTTCAGCAATTACCTCTTCTTTCTGTGACTAGCAGCATTTCGCTTGTGCATAATGTGCACATCTTACTTCACAATAGCCCCCTTCAGTGCCAGTGCTCCTGGCCAACCTCTCCTTTTTTTTTTTTTATATTTCTTTATGCAAACTCAATTTTTTCCCCCTTTCTTTTAATAACGTTTGATAGCCCAGCAGTTCTCTCACACACTACTTAATGCCACTCTCCACCACACATATATTGATATAGTGACCATCTCTATTATCAATAAATTATTTTAAACCCATTCAGAGAGATTATTCTTTACTCTTCCACAATAATTGTTGCACTTTCAGTGCGTTGTCAATCTAGAAATAGAAAAGACTAATAACCTTTTCAAAAACATTCCAATGTGGGCATCCCTGTGAGCGCAGGTGGCCATCTTTCAGTAGTGTTTTACATACTTTATTAATGATAGGAAATGGTAAAACCCAATATATATGTGAACAACCATTCATGGCTAAACCTATTGGCCTTACTAATGCTTTTTAGGTTTAAGGCTTTTATTACCTTACAGGTGTTAGAGGTCACCCACAGCTTGTTTCTGGTTGGCTTTATTATCACTCATTTGCTTGCATCTTATTTTTCAACTTCCGTAGGATTATTTACTCTTCATGTGTTGTGTCCCTCCACTGTTAACCTTTTTAGGTGCTACTTTTTTCTTTTTGTTTAAAAATTCTACGGTAGTGCGTCTATTTTTCAGCTGGTCCTCTTGTATACTTGCCCCAGCCCCCCTGCCTAACCCACTGTTGCCTGTCTGCTTGCTCCCAGCCCCTCCTTCCAACTCTTCATTTTCTAGGTGGTTGCTCCCACTGACTTTCCATTGTTTGTGCTTGCCCTCGTCTCCTGCTGTAGACATTCCGTTGTCCACCTGCTTTTTCCCTGCCCACCTTCTTTGACCATCTTCTTGATATGTTGTCAGACTGCTTTCTCTTGCCCACCCTCCTTTGTGTGTCTGCTTGAGCCCTCCAACCCTCCATTGTCCGACTTATTGATTTGTTGTCCGTCTGCCTGATCCCCCTCCCAATTCTGTTTTCTGTCTGCCTGCCCTCCACCCATCCTTCATTGTTCATGTGCTCTCTCATCCCTCCCCCAAGTATCCTGTTCCTTCCTGCCATGGCCTCAACTGGGGATACAAAAGAATAGTGATAAACCCTTTGTGAATGTGTTCAGTCAGAGCCTTTGTGATGCGCAAGTGTGGTAGATAACAGCTCCTCGTCCAGTCAGATTGGCTATTCCTTCCAACAACTATCTTCCCTTTTCTTCACTGTCTGTGACCAATCCGCAAAAACCAGCTGCCAGCTATATCTAGCCGGTGGCATTTTCAGGACTGACTAAAAATCCAACTTTAGTACTATAGACTGCTTTTAATTACAATTCTTTAGTCGCCAAACCCGTCCTGTCTACCTTCTCCCAACTGGAAGTTATCACTTATTAACTGTAATTAGGAAACCCAGTATTATCCCATGGGACAGGTAGGCCTTGCAGTAGTGAAAAATGAATGTAAGAGTTTTTCACTACCAGCACATTTAAAACTTAAAAGTACATGTCCAATATTTTAAATGCAATGAACCTTGCCCTCTGGGCTGTTCAGGGCCTACCCTAGGAATGACATCTATGTATTAAGAAGGGACGTTTGAGCCTGGCAAAAGGTTTAGTTTGCCAGGTTGAAATGGCAGTTTAAAACTGCACACACAGGCTTCAATGGCAGGCCTGAAGCATGTTTTACAGAGCTACTTAAGTAGGTGGCACAATCAGTGCTGCAGGCCCACTAGTAGCATTTACAGACCCTGGGTACATGGGGGCAGCACTTTACTTGGGACTTGAAAACTAAATAAAGGTGCCAAATGGGTATAAGACAATTTTGTTATGTTCAGGACAGGGATCACATGCACTTTAGCACTGGTTAGCAGTGGTAAAGTGCACACAGTCCAAAGACCAACATAAACATGATCAGCAAGGTAGGAGGGCTAAAGGTAAAAGGTTTGGGTAAAGACCACCCCAAGGCCGACATATTGAACATCCACATACCTGAGCAGTCTCATCTCCTGCCACCAACCACCTCTGTTCCGCAGGACTCCTACTTGTACACATCCCACACACACACCTAACCAGATCAGCAAAATAGGTGTTCTCTTACATCACTCCCACAATATGGAACAACCTCGCATTCCACATCCGAGCTTCTTCCTTTCTTCTTGAATGCTGCAAGTAGCTGAAGACTTGGCTTTCAATTAACCAACCTACCCTAGGCAAGGCTAGGCACGCACAGCTGCTCAGCGTCAAAATACCCTTGCGGGTTATATTGTACTTTACAGATACATCTAACATAACGTCAAGCAATCTTGGTTGCTTGTAACTTTTGGTGTTGACAGATTTCCTATTTATTTCTCACATATTTCTTCTTTTGTTATGATGACTTGTTCTTGCATATTTGGTTGCTCTGCCTTACCAAAGCATTTAATAAACATATATTTGTAGAAAAAAACTAATCAATTTCTCTCTGGTAGGCTGGTTTGGTCTTCCTTTTTCCTCATGTAAATCGTTTAAAATGTGTGTTTTATGAAGCCGACTAAATACTGAGTGAATAAGCTGCATGCAGGGCTGTTTCTCCTTCAACAGATGCCTGATTATACCTGGGATAGAATTTGAGTCCATAGAAAAAGCAATGTAATTAATTTCAGCCACTGCTAAATACTTTGGTGCATCCCTATCCATCATATTTCTGCTTATTGTAGGTTATATTCAGAGACTAACATTACTTAAATGAGTCATGGCCTGCCCAAAAAGTGTCGGCCTAGTCCGAATGCCTACATCATATCCTGTCTGAAAAGTAATACAAGCAATCGGCTCCATTCTACCTTCTATAACCTGTCCTCACTGCAGATGGGTGACAGAGTTCTTATTTTCATGTTTTGTATATCCTAGATACTTTAAAAAAAATGATTATTAAGGAGCAGGGCCAGACTGGGAACCCAAAGCAGTCCTGGCAATTTTGTCGGACCAGCCCCCCAGGGGTGGGTGAATGCAAGTGTGACCCACTGCTGCTTTTGTTGCTGGGGCCCATATTGCAGCATCACTGCAGAACTGGCCCACAGTTACAAAACCGGACCCCACCACTGCAAAACTGCCCCCCACCTTTCCAGCTTCCCGGTGAAACGCCTGATGCCCGCTACAGCCAGTCCGGCCCTGTTAAACCGAGTAGCACTTTATACCGGGGTGAATTAACCCCACGGAGAGCGATTTCCCTTTCTCCAATAGATGACTACTGTTGGCAAAGGAAAGATTTGAGCCGACTGCCACTTTGAGTCATTAGCTATTCCCCGACAAATCAAAGGACGCTACCCATGAGCCCATCCGCTCCCATCTCTAAGACGGCTCTTTCTAACCGACATTGGCAACAAGTCCATGCGCTAGCCCCGTTTCCCTTTTCACAGCAGTATCAGCATTTGAATACAGGTCTTTGCACACTAATGTAAGCTGACATTGTTTGCATACTTTATGCGCAGAGAGCAAAGGCATGCTCTCGCTGGTGAATAATGTATAAACAGGGATGGTTTATATTAATATCCATGGCAGATGCACCTTGATATTGCTCAGTAGGTGGAAGACGAGGATTGTTTAAACAGAAGCCTTATGCATGTCTCTCGCCATTATTGGTGAACCTTGCCCACTATAATGTGCTTGCCGAGAGTAAAGCTGTATCAGAATATGGGAGTATTAACAGATTCCGTAGATTGCTGCTTTTTATGATTACATTCCAAATTGGCCAACGATTGGGAAAAGGACCGCCTTTCGTTGAGACCTATTTTGATCACCTGAAGGTGGATTCTTACTTAAGTTCTTCAGTAAATGTATAGTTGTGATCGTTTGGAATTCATGTAGTGTGGTGCACAACTCTCCCCGTATAATGTCTGGCCGCCTCTGCCAGGACTGAACTGACGGTAATTCTAGCAGGTGTATAATGCATAGTCAAAGAAATAAATCCTACTGTAGAGTGTAGATACTCAGCACATAAAAAGGCACAAGGAAAAGCGCAAGTTTACACATCTGGAATGCCTGCAGACTTAACTGAGTCTTGAGATGCAGCGGGGATCGGTGGCGATTGTAGACGCCACTCTGGAGAAAGTTCATCTGCTGGCATTGCCATCATTACATTTGGTCAAACAAGAAAGGGATTCTCTTAAAAATGTTAGAGGTTTCTGGCCAATGTGGAACACCTTTCAGATCTCATGGCTGATTGGTTTAACTACCAATTCAGTGTGAAGCAACAAAACCCCGGGCAGCCCCTGCAGCTCCTCGAGGGGAGGGGAAGGGAAGAGCAAGCAGGAGACAGGATTCAGCATTCACATAGGGAAAGTCTGTGTTTGCAAGGGCCTTCTAGCCTGTGCTAATATAGTATCTCTGCATGTAATATGTGCTGATAGTGTGAACCAAGGTCAAAGAAAGCAGATGACAAGTTCTCTGGAATACATGCGTGGCTAGTTATCACTTGTGGTTTGGTATCGAAGAGGAGGACAGGATCTATGTTCTTGAGAGAGACCGAGGTGGCCCCAGTTCCACATAAGTGGACTTTCTCATCACCTAGGTATAATCTCAGTATAATCTGTGAAAACTGTAATTCGAGATTAGGCAGTTTGATGTTGGTTATTGTGCATGGATACTGTGCAATGCTGAGGAAGAGGTCACACCTTTGTATCGATGCCTTTTCTGCAAGACTCAGGAGCTTCTCCGCGGTTAATGCAATTGGTAGTAGAGATTGATTGTCTCAGTTAATCGATGAAGCATTATACTGTTGTTTGTTGGAACCAACCAAAACACTTCTGTGCTTATTTTGTCCCAGTCGAAAAGACCCTGTAACTGGACAACTTAAAATCAATCTAATTACGCCAGAGTAGACCACTTGTATCCCTACATATGTTTGTGCACTACTCGTGGTGTGTTTCGCAGTTCATGTGAGCGCGTGGCGAGGATTTTCAGATCCTGAGAGATGACGCTCTGCATTACATTGGATTTGGTTGTGATTGATGGTTGGCGTGGGACGTGTGCTCCTTGTTGTAGAACATTTAGCTGGTCTGGAAGCGCTGTAATAGTGCACTCTTCAACATTTTCTAGAGTAAAATAATATCATGAAATATTATGCTCCATTTCAATGCAAGTGTTGTTCCCATTCTGTCTGTGTGATCTTTCCAGCTTTAAGCAGAATTTGAATTGCAAATTCATTTGTCTTGATTTAGGAAATCTTTAAAGGTTCTCGAAGCCTTAGGAAATTGTGCCAGCAAAGAAATATTTATAATACTGAACGATTCAGCAGTTTGACTTTTTCTTGCATTCTATCGGTATTGGAATTGTTCTCTAAAGGCAATCCATGTATGTTTTTTATAAACATTTAATTTGCATTTTCATTCACCAGTGCTTCAACAGACATGTCAGGATTAACCCCTAAGTTCCATGATAGACAATAACATAATTCCTTTGCTGTCTCCTCTTGGTCCTTGACTTCTCTTCAGCTCGTATAACTTGAATATCTTACATGTCCTTCGGTTTACATCATTTTACTCAAAGCATTATCCCAAGTTCTGTCCTGCTTGTGGGGTAACCCTCTAATTGTTTATATGCTTTTTCCACATCTTTTTATAAATGCCTTAGCCCTCAGTGCAATGTTCGCTGGATCATGACATCCTTTCACGTACAATTTCTCTATTTGCCCTGATCAAAGCGATCCAGATTGCAGGATCTCCAACGGCTCCAAAATGCCTGGCCAGGCCTGCTGGGTCCTAACTCTAAGGGCCGTCCCAATAATTTGGATAATAAGTTGGATATTTCTTTCCAGAAATGCAGACAGTCCTCGGTCATATGTGTGCAGTCGCCCGTTCCATCTTTAATGTTCTACATTCATGTGCATTCTCCAACCCAAGCTTCCAAGCTTTCCATAGTATGGGATACAGTATGCAGATACCTGAAATGGATCATGCAACATTTCTCACTGCCCATCACGGTTCTGTTGGGCACTGATTCTCAACTCCGACCGTTTTCCTCGAGCCTGCTTAGTGTACTTATGGCTGTGAAATATGCTTAGTATCTAACCTTTCACCTAAAATCTTAGTTCTTCAGAGGTTGACCATGATTTCTTTACTTACCTTGAGTTCTGTTGTCGAGGCAGGTCTCCGCTATAAATATTTATAAAACCGACCTCTGTCATTTGAAATCTTGTTGAAGCCTCTCATACAATTAAAGTGTCCCGTACCCACATATATTCCCCCACCCCCAGTTTATTAATCGCAGTTATAGCACACATATCACATTTATACCATTCCAGCTTGGCTTACAGAACATTCAACATGGTCTCTTTAACCATCATCTCACTCTAGCCCAATCTGACTCCTCCATGGGAGCAAAAATCAAGTCATTCATGATCTCCAAGTCAAAGGCCCAATAATATTACTGAATGTTGGACAGACCGATTCCGCCATCGGACTGTAGCTGGTACTGTTTCTCCGATGATACCCTCATACCTCATGGTCCCAGAGAGAGTGTACAGAACACTAACACTCATTCTGCAGGGCATAGAGGAACCAGGGCAACAGAACCATTTTAAATATCGCAGCCCTAACCAGCACCAAAAAGCCTCACTATTTCAAGTACCATCAACCCCGGACCTTTAGTTTTCCCCATGTTTGTGTGTCAGACTGTCATATGCAAAAATATTGTATTCTTAATACTGTTTGCATAATATAGCCCATTGGGTGTAGATGTCCTAATATTATCTCAGGGGGCTAATACTTTTGTAAACAATGTTTCAGGTTCTGTATGTTCTGCACACAATATTTTGATTATGATAATTCTGGTTCCATACCTTCCCATATCCAGTAGGGTGTAACATGTGTACAGTGCGATCTGATCACCCTCTCCCCAACCAAACATCAATGTAGAATTGTTGTTTTATATAGCGCTATATATATTTATTTTGCCATTTCTAAGCGCTGTATATAACATCTGATACTATTACCAAATGTATGATTCTCTAGTGACCCACCTTGGAAGGCTGACTGTGCCTTGCTGGAATTCAAACTCATGACATCAAGAACTCCACATTTGTCAGCATCGAACTTTTAACTCGCTCAACTCACGGACAGGGGCGTACCTTGGTCAGTAGGATTAGGCAGGTGTGAGCTTCAGATTTTCCAACTATCAAGCTGGCAAATAATATTAATCGCAACCTGGAAGCATTAGAGGAGCTTCACGGGCAGGGGGAAGGGAGAGGAATGTAAACTGGTAGGAGCTCCAAGTAAGAGAAAAAACAATATTTTGTAAAATAACCAACATTTTTGAGGACTTTTAAAATGGAGAGAGGGAGAGATTGTGTGTGTGTTTTTGTCTGTGTGTATGTAAAACTTGCTGGTGAAATCCAACAGGCACCTCACAATACCCAACTGAAAGCATCTGTACCCACCTACTTATCAGGAAATGCATTTAATGGGAGGGGGGTGTAATACCCCACCACCACCCGAAACTACGCCACTGCTCACAGGCATATAACATTGGCATCTTGTCTTATCCACTCTACTAGGATTTCTGTTAGAAAGAATGGTTCAACATTTGTTAAAAAAGTATTGCATATCATTGATTTACTTCCCAATTGGTTTATGTAGCAGGTGCTGCTATACCTAGAGTGACCTGCCACTGAAAAGGCCACTAATGCATATAATGCCCACCCCGACACACACAAAAGACCAAATAGACAAATCCATCTGTGAACCCCATCAAGGTGACATTACAGGTTTCAGTCAGTTTTTTGTGGACAACCAGCATGTTTTTTGTCAATACGGACTTCATCAAGCTAAGTTTATGTCTCCGTATCAGTATTACTTACGTTGAGGAAAACAACACCCTGTGTAAGTGATAGTATGACTACACAGAAGATACAGGAGTCTTTGGTAAAGTGTGCTGTGAGTCGACTGAAAAGAGGATTTTAGGTCAGCAAACAATCAGTTGCTGGAGTGTTGGGATCCTGATAACACCAATATGTCTGAAGCCTCTTGTGTGAAGACCGTGCATGTAGACATTCTGGAGCCTTCTACGCGAGAGGCTCTGGACATATTGGGTTCATTATGGGGGTCAAGCTGAGTCCATTTAATACTGCGATGCGTGTGGATCTAGTACCACAAAGTGTTCCAAATCTTGACTGGGCTGACTCAACAGGTTGTAGCGCTCTGTGAAATGTGGGAGCTGGTGGGATCTTTCTTTTCTTTGAAGGAAGGGGGAAGCACGGCGGGGGTGGGGGACTTGCAAGCAACAAAAGGAGCCTGCAGATGATTTTCTTATGTAAATGCCCAACTAGAGGGTATGGGGCAGTTGCTGAGATCTGCAAGAGCAAGAATGTGGCTATGATAGCTGTCGCGAGGGGAGCCGGATTTATGGTAGACAGAGAATAGGCAGCTTCTACAGTAGTACATACTTCATTATACAAGGGCATGATGAGATTTTCCAACCCTGGCCTCTTTTAAACGCTGTGACGAGTACTTGGCATCCCTTGATCAAGCCTTGCTTTATTTGGCTTTTTTCTGTTGCTGTGAAATGGGGAAGCATGTGTCGAGGGACCAGTGTTCTGTGGTCCTTGGCCTGTTGCTTCCAGTGAAAGTTCCATGCAGTCTACATCCACTGTGGTCCTTCAGTTATACGCTCCCTTCCATGGTGTGTGCTTTATGTTGTGTTCTGTCTCACAGGGTCCACCCTCCATTAGCTTTATAGGGACCCAACCCCATTTTGAAACGCAACATCTAGAAGGTTCCAGCATTGAGACTCTGAGAGAATTCAATCTCCATTGTGAGGATAGCGCCCTTGCTCTGTACTGTCACAGATGTCATGTCATGACATGATGGTCCCAGTCATCCAGTCAGGACTTTTATCCAGCAGCCAAGTCCAGCCTGCAGTCTTGTTGGGTTAAACACCAGACAAGCAGAATCTGACCCTTGGGACATGGGTCCGACTTACCCTACAGAACTTTCTCCCCGGTTCTCTTTAAATCTACAGCAATGTGCAGATCAGTGTATGCTAAGGATGTCTACTACTTAAGTCTTTATTTTGTAGAATCTGGACGATTTAATTTGCTCCATCTCCCTCATAGCTTTATTTATGTTTTTCACAACTTTAAGATAATATGTACCTCTTAGAAACACCAGGTATGCAGAAAGCATCAGTTATAGGGCTCTGGTTTCAAAGAGTCTCTCGCTAAGACTTTTCAGTCTGACAATTTATCATCAGCAAAGCGTTCTGCAAGAGAGTGTGGGGATATGAAGCAGTAAATTGTGAGCAATTAGCACTTCAATTGTTGCTACATTGGGGAAAAATGGGCTCTTACAGTGTTTTACTGTGGTTAAATTATTTAATGGGATATTTTAAACTGCATTTAGGAAATGCCATTTCCACAACTGAAGCTCTATGCATGCAAATGAACTCTATTGCCCCAAGGAAGAATAGAAAATGCAGACATTTAATAGCGATTGATCCAGTCTGCTGATGCAAAGGCCTCTGGTTTTATAAAAGGCTGTGCTATGGGCAAATAGGGCACACACCTTTCAAGTATAGGTGGCCCGAACCATCTCATGGAGCAGGAAAACTTGGTCCCACAAGATGGATGGCCTAATAGAACGGTTGCCTACCTTTCCCCCTCCAGGCCCCTCTGCTTCACTCCTCCCTCCCCAATCAGGAGTGGAATTTAGTAGTCTGTGAGGTGCATTCTACAGACGAGTAGATGAGGAGGAAATGTGTTTTGGAAGATCCCAGTTAATTCACAAATTACTGGACTCCAATGGCGTATTTGGGCCAGCATATCATGGATTCTCAATCGGAGTACCACTTTTAGCACTTAAACCAGAGCAATCCGCATCTGACTCAGCGATGAGCAATAAGCAAGAAACTCAGAGTGCAGCAATGCACAAACTAACATTTGAAAGGTCTTTGTCCAGTGAGTGCTTTTTCTTTAAACTTGGTGTAGAAAACTGCCCCATTTTGAAATGGACACCTCCACTTTTTGCCTGATATTTGATGCAATTTTGACTGAAGTGCACTTGGTACTCCTTCTATCTAGGCCCTGGGTACTAAAGGGGGCTAGGCATTTATTGTAGCATGTTAAGGGACCCACCACCAAATGTATGCATACTGCCATTTCAGGCTGTGTGAAATGGGGCAGACAAATGTGAAACCACGACCTGGCACACATGCCCCAGACACTGCATGTAATATATGGAAGTCACCCCTACACCACTCCTTAAAACCAGGGTGCACTATATTACATGTGAGTACATAGCTGCATGAGCAGATATGCCCCTGTGCTGTCTAGTTCAATTGCTAGATAGTACAAATGAACAAGGAAGCCATCTTAAGTACATGTACTGGGCACTGCTCATTAGGAGTTCCCAAGTACATGATGGCTTCCCTGAAACCTTTGGTGTTTGGTATCAATGCCAGTAGTTGATTTATTAACACATGCACCTAGAGGGCACCTTAGAGGTGCCCCCTGAAAACCTACCAGCCTCTTAGTGTGCTGGCTGACTGGTGTCTTCCAGCCTGCCACCACAGACCTGTTTCTGACCCCTTGCAGTTGAGAGCCCACGCTCTCTGAGGCCAGAATCGATGCCTGCTCTGGAGGAAGGTGTTCGCATCTCCTCCAGCAGGATGGCTAGTGAATCTGCATGCCAAGGCCAGGGGCTTAAAAGCCCTTGCCGCCTTCGATACGCAAGCCCGGCTTCCCCCAGACCTAGAGTTGCTAGCAAACTTCACAGATTTTAGTAAAGACATTATGGAGTTGTGGAATTCGTAATGACCAACTCTGAGACCATATACTCTTTATGGCTTTACTACACTTACAATGTCTAAGAATGGATTTAGACACTCTAGAGGGGAACAGGCCTCATGCCACTGTACCCTCACCTGAGGCTAGTACACCCTGCTATGGGGTGTCTTACCTAGGCCTCAGTCAGTGGGTTGTAGGCATGGCACCCAGGGATGTGTGCCATGTCGACTCTTCACTTTTATATGTACCAAAACACGCAGCCTGCAATGGCAGTTTGTGGGTGTTAAGGTACAGGGCTTCTAAGGGTGGCACAATAGGTGCTGCAGCCCTTAGAGGCCTTCCCTGGTCACAGTGCCCTTGGTAACCATGTTACCTTTTACAGGGGGCTTACCTGTTGCCGGAGATGTGCCAGTTGTGGGTACAGAAGTACAGCTTTCGGAAAGAACACAGTCCCTCGGACCCTGATTGACAGGGACCCGGGGCACATCAAGTCAGGTTCATCAGAGGTCGGCCAAAAAGTGGTGGGTAACCATGTAAAAAGAGACACTTTCCTACAATTCCCCATTACCTAGTGGCCACATCCTGGGAATGCTCACTAGTAGGCTTAACTTAAGAGGCCACTTTGTCTCTTTGTAAAATAATCAAAAGTTTCATGGTGCTGCAGTACTCTCAGCAGCAACTTTTCCTGCGGTCTGATAGGCCTGTAACCAGTCTCACCCATTCCAGCAGTGAGGAGACTTGCAATGAGCATACGGGGCTGGCTTCATCAGTTGTCTGATGTGTGCTACTCCTGCATGGTAAGTCTTGCGCTCACCAACCAAGGGTTGCGGTGTTCGATTCCTGTGCTCCCAGCTGGGGTGCTGCTAATGCAGCGGCGCACACATGGTGTCTTCCTTGGTTTCACCGGGGCAGTTCTAGCTCAATCCTCATTGATTCATGGTCACCCATGGGCCACGACTCAGATTTCTCAGGTGATGGACCGATCCTCGCAACCACTCAAGTATCAACAACCCCTCCTGGCACACAGTGTTGCCGTAACTCCACCCATGGCGCTGGCACTCACCTACGGTAGTCCATAACACTGTGGCCTCTCCTGGCATATGGGGTTGCCGCTAGGCTCCTCTCAGAATTCGGCCCTTCCAATTCCACAATAACTTTCACGGCGGCCTCTCCTTCCTTACGGGTGTCACTGCCACAGGCATCACGCAACTTCACTTGTCCCACACATCACTCTGCTCATGGCTATTTTGACGGTGGCCCTCTTCTGGCATACGGGGTCCGCGACTGGAATCTGCACATAGGCAAGGAATCTGCACATAGGCTGCAGCTCTCTCTTCACACCTCTCAGCGGGAGTCCGGCAGGGCTGTCCACGGGAGCTCAGTTTCTCTTCTCTCCTTTGCAGGGCATACTGGGCATAGAAAACAGACCAGCGCTGGTACTCCAGAGCAGGTAGTCTTTGTTTCCCTGGGTGATGTCCCTCACCCATCAGGGATACTAGCAAGCCTTGGTGGCCAGTCCTGGTCACAGGCAGAAGTCTTGCAGAGCTTCCCCGCCTCACAAATGCAATGTCAACGTATGCCATTACTTATGCCCGTAATGTGAGCGGTGCTCATGTAAAGTGCTCCAAGTTTGCGCTATATAAAACTGAAAAACAAGTTTCTGAAGTTACATCAAAGGCAGAGACGGATTGTACTATTGCAGAGTTAAGGTTTTATTTGTTTCTTCACCCTGAGGGTAAAAATGGAGAGCCCGATAAGGACCCATCTCGGCACATGTCTTTAGACAGCACAGGCAGGACCCGGCCCACTTAAAGCCGTGGGTTTCCCGAGCCTGAGGCCTAGCCGAGCCATGTATGACAGCCTCAGAGGCTCGGTTTGTGATTCATTTCTGCCGGGGCCCCAAACAGCGGTGACCTTTGGGCTGGCTGAGTCCGTGTAGGAGCTAAGACTTTAATATCTGGTGATGGTGACCAGGGGCACGGTGCCCTGTTTACCATTTGTCAGACTTCACCCAGCATCTACCCAGATCCATCACTGCACAGAGGGCTCACAAGCTGCAGGCGGGATCGACACAGATGATGAATATCTGTGTGCGGCGCCTTGTTTGTTTGGCTGCGGAGTCTGCCGCAGGGACTCGGGGGGGCAGGGGGGGGGGCCTTAAAACGGCAGCCTCAGTTATTTATGTTATCACAAGACTCAAAAAAAGAACTTCATTGATGGAAGAAAACATGGCTGCATAAAGCTTTAATGTGCGCACGTATGTTTTCGAACAAGGAAACGAGAGCAGATGTATGTATGTATAAAAATGAAAACTTTGCTGCACAGTAAAAAACTAGCAAAGTAGTGATGTAATGACTCTTGATGTAATGTCACAGCAGGCCTATTTCTGTGCAAAGATAGACAGATTAAGGCCCTGTCTCACCAGATGAAGACACCGCAGCGCAATCTGCCCTCAGCCCTCTATGGATCAACGAGAGATCATGCAGGAGGGAAGCTTCCAGTGAGGCCCTGGGTGCCCCGCTGAGAGGTCCTGGTTGAACACTACACAAGAGCTGCGACTGTGCCTGTGAAGTGATGCTTTTCAATATGAAGACACAGTTCATGCCAACAGTGTGGTCCTCTGTAGGATGTGGCGACCGCTCTGCAATCTTACCTGGTTCCTCCCCAAACATCACTGCCTTTCGGAGGAATGGATAGACCAACTCAAGGTGTTCAGTAGACCACTCAAGGTGTTCAGTAGACCACTCAAGGTGTTCAGTAGACCACTCAAGGTGTTCAGTAGACTACTCAAGGTGTTCAGTAGACTACTCAAGGTGTTCAGTAGACCACTCAAGATGTTCAATAGACCACTCAAGATATTCAATAGACCAGCTCAAGGTGGTCAATAGACCAACTAAAGAAGTTCAATAGACCAACTCAAGATGCTCAATAGACCAACTCAAGATGCTCAATAGACTTACTCAAGAAGTTCAATAGACCAAGTCAAACTCAAGATGTTCAATAGACAAACCTCAAGATGTTCAATAGACAAACCTCAAGATGTTCATGTGCTTTCAGCAACAAGGAGAAAACGGCATGTCCTCCCAGGCAAAAACCCTGTACTTCCAATCTAAAATATGGGGCACGCAGTTACCTCTTGGAGGTGGTACCACAAATGGCATCCACTCAAGGTGGTCAATAGACCAACTCAAGAAGTTCAATAGGCCAACTCAAGATGCTCAATAGACCAACTCAAGATGCTCAATAGACTTACTCAAGAAGTTCAATAGACCAACTCAAACTCAAGATGTTCAATAGACAAACCTCAAGATGTTCAATAGACAAACCTCAAGATGTTCAAGTGCTTTCAGCAACAAGGAGAAAACGTCATGTCCTCCCAGGCAAGTACCCCCAACTTCCAAACTAAAATATGGGGCACACAGATGCCTCTTGGAGGTGGTACCACAAATGGCATCCACTGTACTCCTACAAGGAGAAATCCTTTAGATTAATAAACTAGGTACAATAAACCCAAAGGTTAGGAATGATAAAATTCAATCAAGCTTTTACCTATAATATAAGCAATTCCTTTCCACCTTTTTGTTATTTTTTTAAACCAAGAGGGCAGATCCACCAATAGAACATTGGACTGTTGGGAGCTCCATTGAAGACAATGGAGTGCTCCCTGCTTCTACGGGCCGATAAAGGCCCGCAGAGCAACATTCCAATGTTTTACAAAGGCCTCTCGGAGCTCGAGGAGCTTCGAGAGGCCTTTGTTTTATTTGTTAGAACATTCTGCCCTCTAGTGACAGAATATTCTAATAGCCTTATAGCCCTTCGTAACAGGGCTATATCGGCTATTAAAGTCCCGCTCCCTTGTTAAAGTCCCTCGCCTTCAGCTCGGGCCTTTAATAGCCGGTATAGCCCACTACGGCGGGTTATAAGGCTATATTGTATCACATTTTCATGCTTCAAGTGCTCTTTATTCTGCTGTTGTGGGCAATAGTAATCATTGAACTACCCTGTGTCGTGACATAAACGATGAATGGACTTTTGCAGCATATTCTGTCCGCCCTTTTAAGCTTTGTATAAAACAACCATTGATGGACCTGCACGTCCCCTGTATATATTCACGGGCATTAACTCAAACACTGAAACACATACACAGAAGCGCTCTACTTGCCTGATCTGTTGGATCATCCCAAATGTATAACAGAACGACCGAACAACTATGAAGTGGGAGAAATTAGTCCTTTCTCTTTTAATCCCCCCAGATTTTTTCTTGCTGCCCCAATGTCACTCCCTTTAGACTCTGTTAAAATGGATTAGGAGTGCTAACCGACGGTGTCTGCCTTTTAAGATGAGGTCCACTGCTTCTGCACACCTAGGGTAAGAGGCTGTGGGTTGTTTGAGCGTGAATACGTGTGCACACAAGTGTGGGCTGAGCATGTGAGACTGTCTGGCTCAGCCCATTTTCTTTTTTTTTTTATATATTTTTTATTTTTTTTGTACAATTCAGTGAGGCCAAAAATACTTAAACAAAGTTCATAACATAAAGAAAACACAGTAAGTAGTAGTAAAATACTTTATTTCGATTGAATTTACAATCATAAAAAGTTCATTTGAAGCTTTACAACATTATAAAAATAAAAATCAGTTTGCCCACTGACTGCTTAAAAAGGGAGGCAATTTACATAAAAACACTGACACTCTAAGAACAACAATAATAGCGCAAATAATCAGTAAAAATTCAGTTTGGTAATGGCTGTTGAGGGAAGCAGACATTTAGGAGTAAACACTAACACTCTATATACAGGAATAATAACCGAATAAGCGGTAAAATCCTAAGAAACATTTGCCGATAGTTGAAAATGAATTTTCAAGCAGGCTTTAAGAAAGCAGGCTACAGTTTTGGCTACATACGGGGTATCTAGATTTTGAAGTGCCAGAAGAGCCGGTCTGCATCTTCTCAGCCCTATATGTCGAAGCAGAGGAACCAGCCAACGTTTCCGCGGGGACTTATAGAAACCGCAGAAAAAGGTTACATGCAAAGTTGACTGGCGAGTAAGACCGTCACAGGGACAGTTTGGTAGTTCCCGTGACCAGTCTAAGGGCACAGGCAATGAAACAAGACGATAAAATAGATCAAACCGAAATCTGGTTAAAACATATCTCTCATAATTTGACAGAAAAAATGACAGATAAAATTGAATGCCATGAGGAAATTGGACCATCGTTAAATGAACGTTTGATTTTTTCACAAGTTCAGAACACAAACGAAGATCACTCAAGTGGTCAGCACATAGCTTTTTCAAAGATTTTCTAGATATGTCCACTAAGGATTCGGGATCAGTAAAATATGCAGAGTGATTCAAATCTGACAAAAATCTCGATACATATAGCAGCCAGGGAATCTTTTTCCAGTAGGACAAAGTGAGACAGTCAGATATTAGTGACCTAGTTAGATGACATTGCTCCTGGGTCCATATACGGTGCCAAAGTAGAATCGGTTGGTAGCTAATGATATCAGTCAGATACTCCCGACCGAGTTCCACATGGGTGCCGAAGGTAGGAGCACTACGAGGGAGGGCTAGTATATATTTCAGAAAGGAGTTTTCTGTAATTTGTAGGTCGTCAGCAGGCACATAGCCCCAGACTCCTGCACCGTATGTTGCCACACTCATACACTTGGCTTGGTAAATCTGCAAGAGCACAGTAGGAGCGGGCTTACCCAATTTCCTGGAAAACGAGGTCAGTGCAGATGTTGTACGTTGAAACTGCAGTTTTTTACTAGATATAGCAGGTTTCCAGGACAGGTGATTGTCAATAAGGATACCTAGATAAGGATAGGTGGTGGCAGTTTCTAATCTGGTCTTCTCGATAAAGAGAGATTTACATTTTTGGGCTCTTTTCCCGATGTTCATAACAAAAGTCTTAGATTTATTGACTTTAAGACCAAGAGAAGACATAAATTCACAGTATTTATCTAGTTGGATCTGGAGTTGATTAGGTGTCCTAGCTAAGATGACTGAATCATCTGCATACAATAATGCAGGAATAGGGCGGGAGCTTATGCAGGGTAGATCTTTGCTGTCAACCAACATCGCTTGCTCCAGTCCGTTAGTATAGATGTTAAATAGGAATGGAGCAAGGACGCATCCCTGCCTTACACCTTTTTCAATATTGAAGGATTCCGTAAGCTCCCCTTTAATACCATATCTCACGCATGCTTTTGCATCCGAGTATAGCTCTCGGAGAAAATTCAGCAGTGCAGGATCTATGCCCAGATTTTTCAAAATCGCCCAAAGCTTGGAGTGGATTACGCAATCGAATGCGGAACTCAAATCCACGTAGACTAGATGAAGTTTACCACCTTTGGCCCCTACATATTTACCTATAAGCAAGGTCAGATTTAAGGCCTGTTCCCCAGTGCCCAGGCCCTCCTGGAACCCAAACTGTAGATCAGTTAAGATCTTATTCTCTGTGGCCCAGTCCCTTAAACGCTCCAGAATTAATCTGCCAGCTACCTTGCCTAGGGAATCCAAAAGGGAGATGGGTCTGTAACAGGCTGGATTGTCCCGATCTCCCTTTTTGAAAATGGGCAGAAGCACAGAGGTGGACCAAGAGTCAAAAAGGCCGATCTGGGTAACTGCAGACATGACCTGTGTGACAATTGGAGACCAAAGATCTATGTTGCTCACAAATATGTCTAAGGGGACCCCGTCTGGACCGGGCGCCTTACCGGTCTTTGAGGCGGTCAGTGCTGTGATTATCTCCTCTAGATCGAAATAGAGATCGATGGGAAAGATGTTATTACTAGTAGGAGCTTCCGCCTCTGGTCTGGGGGCCTCAGTTATCACGGGGTTATCCGCGAAGATCTGCGAGTAGTGAGCTACCCATTTGTCAGCAGGTACTGCCACGTCTAGATGCTCTATCGCAGTTTCATCAACTAGGAAAGGGGCCTTGACTGTTCTCCAAAACATGATAGAGTCCTTGGTTAAAGTACTCTGATGTAATTGGGCCCAGAGGTTATTTTTTATTTCCTGTTTGCGTGATTGCTGTGCCATCTTATAATTTTTCCTCAAAGAGGCAATTTGGGGCTTGACCCTAATCTTTTTTTGTAGATCGTTTTTCAATGCACGCTGCGCTTTGCGGCAGCGGGAATCAAACCACCCTCTTGAATCCTTATCATTGGCAAGAGTCTTATAGGAACAAGTGAGCTCTTGTCTGATGGCTTCTAATATTTTGGTGAAGCTAGAAAGGATCAGCTTGGGGGAGGAAGACGGCTCCAAACACTGATAGATCAGAGGAAGGGTTTTTTGAATAATCTTGCTAGTGATCTCTGTGGGATTGATCGTCGACCACTTGACAGTATAACCATTGATTTTGTTCATCTCCAGAGAATGCTGCGCTAGGAGACTTGTTTTTGGGCAGGCTGAAGGTGGTATATTTAATGCTAAGGTTATGCTATTTGGATAGTGGTCACTTGAAGGATCAGTGCCAGTTGAAAATTGCTTCAATCGGTTTTTTAAGGATTGAGAGCATAAGATAAAATCAATGGTAGTGGAGGCACCTTTACCATGAAAAGTCGGCTTAAACTCTACAGCGGGACACGCTAGGATGTTGGCGAATTCAAGTTCTAATGCAAAAATACAGGTATTTAGTGCTTGACCCACAGCGTTATGGGTGAAGTGGGCCAAGGGGGCATCGTGCTCGTCTGAAAGCCCACAGATACCTTTGTCATATTTGTTACACAGATACACATTGAAGTCCCCACCCCACACAAGATGACAATTTAACTCTTGACTCATAGCTTTTTGATCTTGTAAATACAAAGCAATTTCCGACAAAGATTTTACACAGTCGCTAGGTGAGGAGTTATTATACATATTGATGAGATAATAACTAGAGTTATTGTCTGGAACTATTTTAAGGATTTGGAAAATTGGCGAGACTAACTGAACTTCCATGATAGTAAAAGGAATTAAATTCGAAACATAGATGGCTAAGCCGCCCTTAGGTCTACCATGAGTGGACGGTAAGGGAGGAAGGTGAAATGTTTTAAAACCCTGTATGTGGATAGGGTCAATTGCCCAAGTTTCTTCGAGGCAGATTAACTTAAATTTATTAGTTACTTCCACCCAAGACTGAAGATGGATTTTCGATCTTAAGCCAGCTACGTTCCAGAATATAATTGGAAGATCCTGGGTTGATGTAAAAGTACAATTTGGAAGCTGAAGTTCAGCGGAGGAATGTGAGAGTTGAGATAGGGACTGGGTGGTTATAACTGAAGGAGGAGGATTGGGTTTAGGCTCCCTGGGTTGGGGAGTAATAAATTGTGAATTTGGGAGCAAGTCTGCAGGGGTAGCTGGCATGGTATAACACGCGTTCTGGTGAGGGGAAGATGACTGCTGTTGGACCAGGGTATACTGGGGAGGGAAAGACTCGGACTGGGGACCATACGAAGATGGCGGGAAGGAGCCGGCCCCCCGAGTGATCTTACAGGGGACTTTGAAGTTAGGAGAGACGCTGATGTAACTGCTGTCTATCATAGGTAGAGATGATAGTCAATCCACCATGTCCAGGCATTCATATCTGTTGGATAGTGGTGGACCTCTCCAATTGCTGAAGTAGCCTGGTGGTGGGTTGCTAAGGCCGTGCCCCGACCACTGATTACGGTCTCTAATTCCGCCCCAGTTCCCTACCCTCGTCCAGGACCATGGAGGACCTGCATTACGCCGTGTATTAGGGGGATAGAAGTACGACAAATTATGGGTTGCAATCCCTTCGGTAGAAGATTGGTCACCCCAAGAGCAAACATACTCGACTGTGTTGGGATTTTCAAAGTTTACTATTATACAGTCGCCCTGTATGTTTTTTGGTTGGTTACCTAGCCAAGGCACTCTACGCACTGTAGTAACTCTGTTGTCCATAAAAGTTGGAAGCGGTCTGTTATTGGACAACCAAAAGATTACTTTATTTTTTAGGGACCAAACCGGTTCATCCTGGTTTGGGGGGAGTTCCGGAACCCCAGTCATTATTACTACATAAGGAGAGGCCTCGAGTGGAAGATGGATAGGGGGAATCTTCTTATTACGGTTGTTAGGAATGGTGTTGAAGCCGGTAGCAATGTTGGATTGAACAGGAGCGGGAATAGGGACTATAGAAGAGGGAAGGGAAGGAGGAAGATTTGGTAGAGGAGGTGCTGTTGGGTTAGAATTGGTTACAGAGCGAGGTAGTAACGGGTTAGAAGATTTAGGAGGTGGTTGTGGCTTGATTACAGGTGCGAGGGAATGATGGTGAATAGGCTTCTCAGGGACTTTTTGTTTATTGGTTTTAGAGTTCTGGACGGAGGTTCCTGTTTTTGACGCTTTGGCGTTTGGAGTGTTTAAGGTGATAGGCCTGCCTTTCGCCAAGTTGGAATCCATCTTGTTACCTGTACTTTGGGATAGTACGAGGGACAGTTGAGTAAGTTGAGACTGAACCATGTGTAGGGCCTTTTCTATGGGTTCCAGGTGAGATTTAAACAGATCACCAATTCTAGTAAGCAATAAGCTGTCGTTGGTGCATGCATTACTTGTAAGATTACCATTCATCGTATCTTCACAGCTGTAGTTGCTGCTTGAGCTGGTGGTATTTGTGTTCAAATTAGCGGGGATGGAATCCACTATTTGAACATTTGTCAGTGAAGGAGAATGATAGGGGGATGGAAGGTTAGGATTTTCCGGGGGAAAATTTAAAACAGAAGAGGTTACAGAGATAGTTGTGGCAGATGGAATGGTAGAATGGGAAGGCTTAACAGTTGACTTCCTTTTTGTTTTCTTAGGGATAGCTCCTTCTCGTGTACCCCTAGCCTTTGGGGAAAAGGAGGTGTTATCTGGTTGAGTAGCAAAAATGACAGGAGATTTTTCCAAGGATAAATGGGAATCAGACAGAACCAGAGATGCAGAGAGGTCCACTGTGCAGGGGACAGTGTGCATTTCTGCGTGCACTATCGATGGAGGAGGTAGATCAACAGGACGTGAGGGGGTTTTTGCAGTGCCCAGCAGGCCCATCGAAGAGCGCCTGGCTATCGTCAAGTCCTGTGAGATCCTTCGATCCAGTAAGATAATGCCCTGCTCAATAGCATCGTTAGCTTTAGTTATGAATTGATCAATTGGGCCAATGATCTCGCCGGCTAATTGAGCCTGCTTTTTAACAGTATTCCTAGTGGTTCTCGGGGACATTATGCCGTGTAAATTATAAAAATATTAGTCAGCAATAAATGTTCACGGGCCAATATGAATGATGTCAATATAAAATGACAGTACCAGAAATTTAAAATACAAACTGTAAATAGGGTGGCCCAGTCCAGTCCTGCCCGGTCTTGAACGGGCTTAAACGGGCCCGCCCTTGGCCCGGGCTTCGCGCGCGTCCCGCGTTACGTTTGGGGCTAGTCAATTTATAATGGGAGGGACAGGGGGCGTGACCTCCGGGGGAAGAGGCACCAGCTGTTAGATGTAGGGGCTGCTGGTCCTCGCAATCCCCCGGTGAAGTCGGCAGGTAGCCCTGGAGTCTAGTGCACGCTGGGAGCGTGCAGACTGTCCGCCGAGTGCGGAATAGCTCCCACCAGCGACACGACCCTTCGTGAGCAGAAGTCCAGCACCAACAAAGTGCCCTCCTTTACAGTGTTCCGTGGACCCTCCAAACAGCAAAACCCAACAGATGAGCTTCAGAAGAACTTCGTATTCCGCAGGGTTGAACAATAAGCGGAGTAGATCAATCCAGAGCTGTTCACTCCCAATAGGAAGCAGTGGCAGGGCAGTGTGTACTGGCAGAGTCAATAAAGTTTTGTTGAGAACACAAAACTTGCAGAGTCAATAGTTTAGTTGCAAAAAATAAATAAACAAAAAAACGTACACTCCACAATGATCTCTGCCGTCTGTGACAGGGTTTTAAGAAATCTCTCTATCCCAATATGTCCGCAAATACAGGTCATGAACAGAGTCAGGGCAGCGAGCAACTCCTTACGACTGCACGCGCGCCGCGCGTAAGAATGTCAGAAACGCCAGCTTACCGAAGCGACGGCATGCCTTCCTGAGGCTGGAGCTGGCTTCTCAATCAGCTGGAGTTCAGCGACGGATGAGAAATCCTCACAACCCCTAGGTAGAACGGGGAAGAGGAAGGAAACGGGCAATGTTCCCAGCTGGTGTGAAACAGGAAAAATGAAACTGACGATGTCCCAGTAAATCAGGGACATATACACAGATAGAGCCATAATGCAACATAGATGATCAATAATTTACAAACATACATCCAATACTAATCATTAAAGTATATTACTATACCCAATTAGTAATCGGCTCCCATATCGCAGCCCCCAATTTCTTCCTTGCCCTGCCTTTTAGTTTATAAAGAGCGGTTTCCAAATTATAAAAAGAAATAAGCTTAGCCCTCCAGCTGACAAATGACGGAGGTTCGTGATCAAGCCACTGAGATGTTATACATAACCTCGAAACCGCCATACATATAAACTTTAGGCCTCTATGTGGTACCAATTTCCTACCCGGGTCGGTACCATGTTCTATCCCAAACAAAACAAGATGTGCAGTCAGAGAAGTCGAAATACCCAGAGACCGTACCATAAAGCGTTCAACATCTATAAAAAGTTGATGGAGCGAGGGGCAAGAAAAAAACATATGTATCGAATCCGCCCCATATAAACCACATCTAGCACAACTCATCCCCCTTCCAGCCTTCCACTTTGTAATCTTTGCTGGCGTATAATATAAATTAAACATGGCCATAAAGGCTTGACTTCTTAAACTGCCAGACAGCAGAATAGCATACGCAGTCCTCCATACCAGCTGAAGATCTATATTGGTCAATGAAAGTTTTGCCTCCCACGTTGCTTCCACTTTGCTGATGTCATCGGGTTCTTTCACAATAAATTCCTTGTATATTTGACCTATTTTAGCTTTCCCTTTTATCAACTCCAATAACCGGATCTGCGACACCTGACAGTTCCCCCTAGCAATTTCCGCCTGTAAGAGACTTCTGAGCTGCAGATATTTAAAAAAGTCAAACCTACCTACCCCAAATTTCTCTTGGAGTGTCGAAAAAGAAAGAATATTACCCGTCTCTAATAGGTCCCCTATCACCCTTATACCTTGCTGTGACCACCTCCTCATGACTGAATCCTGACATACAGTAACGGGGAGAATATTTGAATCAAAAGGTGTATGCCACGTGATGCTGGGAATAGCTAGTTGATTCCTGAGCCTCTTCCATACTAGATATGCTGCCTGAATGATCTTAAACCGAGTCTTTTTATAATAACTTGGCTCCAGGATTTTTACTAATAAACCTCGCGCCGAGTCTCCCAAGCACCATTCATAAATAGATGGGGAAAAAGCAGGCTCCTGTACCTCGGTATTCCCAGATACCAACACACCCATAAATTGGAGCAACGTAGCACAATAGTAGACATAAAAGTTAGGAATAGCCAGACCTCCCCTCTCTACTGGCAGATAAAGCCATTTCATCGCCCTTCTAGAACGCAGATACCCCCAGAGGAACCGTGAGCACATTCGCTCTATTCTCTTAAAAGAGACAATAGGAAACATAATTGGAATTGCCCGAAACAGATATAAAAATTTCGGAAAAATTAACATTTTTAAGACATTCCCCCTTCCATATAGAGATAAATACAACCTATTCAAACGCTCCAGAGTGTTATTTGATGAATTAATCAGTGGTTCAATATTAATCCTTGGAATATCTTGAACTTTAGTAGATATAAGCACACCTAAATACGTTGCCTGCGTAGCTATATTCATCCCCAATGGTAAGCCAACCTCCGTATGTAACACCTGCGTTTTGTCCAAATTTAGTTTATAACCGGACACTATACCAGGGATTAGTGCTGACCTTATAATATGAGTGGGTGTTAATTGTGTGAGGATGTTTATCTGGAGTGCTTTACTGCATTATACATTATGGGTGAAATCTGCACCAAACCACAGTTTCTTTATAGTAAGGCCCATACACAAGGGTGACACATCAATAATATGGTAAATGAGGATAGCAAATGCAGATCTGACATTAATTTCCGCACATCTGCACTCCTTGTGGCATTTCAAAATTGATTATTTTTCTCCGATTTAGTTCCTAATTAGATTCAGGCCTTTCAATCACCCTGCTTGGCCAATTTAATTTCACTGCTGGTTAACTGGAGGATCATCAGCCGCCCCACACAATAGGGCCATTAGCCAGTAATGAGGCCTGCTCCTAAGATTTCCGTCTTGACCGTCAGCTGGCTACCATCTTTGTTAGGTGAGAACCATGGAAGTCGTTGAAGCGTCTAGGAATAGACGTGATTCAGTCCGTCTCTCATGTTGTTTGATTTGATTGATGAACACCACAGCAATGTGTGTTGCCACTATTGCGTTGTAGGGAACCCTGCTTGTAGATGCCTTATGGGGTCCATCAATCCTGGTGTAAATCATTTGCGCTTGACCTTGTGTGTCCTAAGAAGGCCAGAAAGATTCCGAAAAGTGTCAACCTTGTTTCCTTGTTTACCAAGGAGCCCGACAGCAGATTTTTACGATTGCGAAGGACAGTGAGTCTGGAGGATATCTTGCATACAGACTGGCCTTTTCCCTTATTTGCAGCACTCAATTTGTGCTACCTTGAGGCGGACCACATGTTAATGATGCATGGTGGATGTTTTCTTTAAAGTATTTCATAATAAGGACAATGTACGCTTAAATAATCCTGAGTCTAGTGGAGTACTGATTGATGGATTAAAATTGCATTATGGAAAACTGGTTCAATTCCTTGATCATTAATGATATCCTTGAAAACAGACTATATTTTAGGCATTTTTTTAAATGTGAGAGTGTATCCGTGTAAATGATGTGAAACTGTCATTTTGTGGTACCAAAAGAAATTGCTTGTCCAATAATAACTGTATTATTGTTGACTGAAAGGATTGTTCATTTATCCCTGCTGATAACCCTTATGTTTGTATGACCTAGAAGAGGAGAGAGTGGGGACAGAATGTGCATATGCTAATTACGTTTTGCACTGCATCTTGCCTGGGAAGGCTCAATCACAAAGAAATAAAGGAGGGGAGCCAGAGCTCCGAAGTCAGTCACAGGAGAGACTGCCCTTTAAAGTTCTGGTGGGAAGGGACCAGGAAGCTTAGGGGTAGGTCCTAGGCTTTTAGAGAAGATCTTTCAACAGACCACTTGTCTGTGGCATCTTGGAAATTCTCAGATCGGTTTAGTGGTGACATGCTAGGTTTGGACAAATGTGCCAAGGTTCTGGAACTGTCCAACCCACTTTAAAATAAACCTCTACAAGGGAGAGACTTTTGAAAATAACCTGAACCTGGGGAAATGCCCAGCTGGAAGAGTGTAGACACCAGACCCCCACTGAAAGATGAATTCATGGCCTGATTTCACTTGGCATTAAGGCACTAGATTTGTTTCTTCAGGGCTTGTGGTGCTGGTCCTCTCATACCCTTTGGGGGACAGTAGAGGGAAGGACCTGTTATGACCCTTTAAGTCTCCCCTGGATCTTCTGTGACTGGTCCTGCAGGAGTGTGAGATTCAGACAGAGGGGGACCCTGACTCCCTGTGACCCTGGTGCTCTGCAAGTGGCCAAAGAAGGCCAGGGGACCTCAGAGGTGCTGGGATAGCACTCTGCCATGGGGACGTGGGGGTGCTGCCTGGGAAGGCCTCAGCAACAAGAAAAGTTTTAAGCACCTAGACAGTAGACATTTCCTGTGTGCGGAGGGAGAGCAGTACAAATCGGGCTCCTTACGATAAATACAAAATGTAGGGGCCAGGCGGCCAGAAAAAAACCTTCTAGTGTTATGTTTTGCTCCTGGTGGTGCACACCTAAGGTTCTCTGTGCAGTGCATCTGTATAGGTATTACTGAATTTTATTGTAGGAAGGTACCGTCATTAGCAGTTTTAATTGAACTTCATTTGTTTATCATTACATTTTCCAGCTTTTAGTATTGGTGAACAGTCTGACAAAGCCAGTCAGCCTGATGTTTGATAGCTACTCTCAATTGTGTGGTGTCTACTATATGTGCAGGGTATTGTAGTTTCACGATTTAGTACTTGCTAGGGATGTGTACTTTTAGGAGTGTGTCACTATAGATTGGGATCTCCAACCATTTCTTTAGTGAGAGCTACTTCTGATCAGTGAAAATCATTGTGAGCTGCTGAAGGCTAAACAACTTGCGCAATGTTAACAGACACCCCCACGCCCACTTCCATTGACTTTAAGGTCCATAAAGCCAGATACTATGGTTTGAACAAAATACTTTGATCCAGCGCACTATGATGTGTGTCAGTGGGAGTGCGTCTTTTGGGGATGTATGAAATGTGTGTTTATGAATGGGGTATATTTGTAAGGGTGACTGAGAGCCTCTGTTGTAGGTACTTGCAGCACAGGTTATACTTTCCGCCATATGTGGCACCGTAACATGTATAACACAAACATACAATCATTTTTCTTAAATGGGAGAAATTCAAATAGCAGAAAAATGTTCTGCACATTTTTTTCATAATATGGAACTAATTTCGGCACTTTAAATATCTCTCATCTTTAAAAATAAATGGTGTATATTTCAATTATACTTATAGCACAGTGTCTACTGGCCACTGGAAATAAAGGGCCTGCTGTTTGCAAATGCAACACTTTGAAATGGGAGAATATTAAAATAAAGAGTTAACTTAACCATTAAGGTAACTTTTTATTTTTATTTTCACCCATTTAAAAGCATTCAGAACATTATTTTGTTCACAGCTCCAATATTGAGTTGACAAGGACTTTTGTTTAAGAGTTAAATACCACAGTGCTTAATAGTTCACCTTTGTGACCCAGCCCGGGTCACAAATCTGACTGAACACTGCCCAGTATCAGGCCCTGCTATCTGCAGCCTGATAATGACAATGTAAAAAAACACAGCCTTCCCATAACTTTAAACGGAAAAGATGACCTTGCGCTTAAGACTGCATCAGAAAGATTTTTCAAGCAGTACCCCTTCATGCCGGTAGGTGGTGTCAATCGACTCTACGTCCCTCGTGAGCATGGTCTACCCTGGAGTGGCGTCACAGTACCTATATAGGCACCACAGAGGCTTGCTGCCGTCAGCTCCCCAAAGGCACTTTTCCAAACCAGTGTATCTCCAAGCGGGTTTGCTGTATTCACACCAATCGGCAAAAAGCGAAATCAGATACTCTTTTTGACCCGCTGCCCACAGTTCGTTCATTGCTCCTCCTGGGTGGGCGTGTACTTGAATCCCACACGTGCCTTGATGCGGCATCCCACCAATATGATTGGACCTTGAAGAATTCCCTCCCTTCACAGGTCAGTGGTATGCATGCTTGAGTTTTTCGAAAAGTAAAAGTGTTACAATGACCCATGAGCACCATTCTGGCTCCACATCGCTCACCATCCCAATACACTTTTTGGTAGAAAGTCTGTGACAGACTTTATTCTTGCTTGCATTCCTTTTAGTTCTGTTGCTATGCATCAGTGGGTTTGATATGTATATATGCATCATACTGATGGCGTTTTTTACCCTTTATGACTGAGAATTACTTATTAACGTTATAGTACTTGATTGAGTCATCTAAGGACGTCTTTCATTGGAAATATTGGTCTCCCAAGTAGTTTGGGTTGAAAATCATGACATGGACCATAAAGTATACTCCGCTGTCGTCAATTTTTGCCATTTATGTGCACAAGATGTTTGTCTTTGAAACCTTCTTACATAGATGCTTGCCTATCCAAAGTTAGAATACAGATATGCAAAGTCATTTTAAACACTGATGACTTTATTGAGAAGCGTGCATCAATTAATTTGCAGATACACGAAAACATTTGGACTGCTCAAACTACAGAGTGTTTATAGGAATGGTGATTAAAAGCCGGTATGGCGATGGAAAATCTATGAAAACCTACCTAGGGGTGAGCACTAAGCTATCAAGATGAGAATTGGCCACCACAAATGTACACATCGGGGTGTTTGCTTCCATGTCTGATATCATGGCGGCTAACTGCAACCAGGAGATAGGATGAGGGTTGTGCAAGTTTGCCGGGTCTTCATATAGTGGCGTAACACAGGCCCTCGCAGTGCGGTGGGCGGCGCGCCGGGTGGGGTGGGGTGGGGTGGAGGGAACCCATGAGCTGCAGGGGGCCCACTCAACACAGTACTCAGGCCTGAGAGCTCCGGATAAAATCCAGAGCGGGGTCCCTGCAAGTACCTTGAAGGGGGTCCCCCTCAAGTTTCGTTACACCAATGACTTCAGAAGGCTTTTTCAAATAGGGGCTCACAAGAGCTTTATTCTACATGGGATGTGCAGGGGCCCCGCTAAACAGAAGATATATAAACTTCTCCTCTCAAAGGCAGCGTCATAAGCTGCCAGCTTCATGAAAGGGGCAGGACAAGGGTCTGCGGGAAAGTCCGCGTTCTTGTTTTAAGAGTATATTCAGGTGAATCCTGGCAGCAGATTAGATGCAGGATCTGCTGTGGAAAGTACAGAGGATTTAGTGACGAAATCAGTGAGAGCGCCACTGTTGATTGGGCGAGATGAACCTTTCATACGGTGGGTTTCAGTAATATGGAGAAGAATCAAGAGATTAGCCAAAGGCTAATGAAAGGCAGATGTTAATTAGTACAGCTCACAGAGTGAGTGAATGAAGGGCAGATGTTATTAGTACAGTTCACAGGATGAGCGAATGAACGGCAGGTGTTATCAGTACAGTTCACAAGATGAGTGAATGGAGGTCACGTGTTATTACTACAGTTCACAGGGTGAATGAATGAAGGGTAGATGTTAGTACAGTTCATAGGATGAGTGAGCGGATGTCGGGTGTTATTACTACAGTTCACAGGAGAGTAAATAAATGGCAGATATATTGGTACTGTTCACAGGATGAGCGAATGAAGGGCAGGTGTTATTAGAATATTTCACAGGTGAATGAATGGAGGTCAGGTGTTATTACTACAGTTCACAGGATGATGAGTGAATGAAGGAGAGTGGTATTAGTACAGTTCCCAGGATGAGTGAATAAAGGCAAGATATATTGGCACCGTTCACAGGATGAGCAAATGAAAGGCAGATGTTATTAGTTAGTGAATGAGGGGCAGAAGTTATTACTACAGTTCATAGGTTGAGTGAATGAAGGGCAGATGTTATTAGTACGGTTTACAGGGTGAGTGAATGAAGGACAGATGTTAGTACAGTTCACAGGACGAATGAATGTAGGGCAGATCCTAGTACAGTTCATAGAATGAGTGAATGGAGGTCAGGTGTTAGTATAGTTCACAGGATGAGTAAATGAAGGGCAGGTGTTAATTGTGCGGTTCACAGGATGAGTGAATGAAGGGCAAATATTATTAGTACAGTTCACAGAATGAGAGATTGAAGGGCAGATGTTATTAGTACAGTTCACAAGATGAGTGAATGAAGGGCAGATGTTAGTACGGTTCACAGGATGAGTGAATGAAGGGCAGATGTTCTTAGTACGGTTCACAGGATGAGTGAATGAAGGCCAGATATATTGGTACCGTTGACAGGATGAGCGAATGAAGGGCAGGTGTTATTAGTACGGTTCACATGATGAGTGAATGAAGGGCAGATGATATTGGTACAGTTCACGGGATGAGTGAATGAAGGGCAGCTATATTGGGAGGGTTCACAGGATATGTGAATGAAGGGCTGATGTTAGTACAGTTCACAGGATGAGTGAATGAAGTGCAGATGTTATTAGTACAGTTCAGGGGATGGGTGAATGAAGGGCAAATATATTGGGACCATTCCCAGGATGAGTAAATGAAGGGCAGATGTTGTTAGTACAGTTCACAGGATGAGTGAATGAAGGGCAGATGTCAGTACGGTTCACAGGATAAGTGAATGAAGCGCAGATGTTATTAGTACGGTTCACAGGATGAGTGAATGAAGGGCAAATGTTATTAGTATGGTTCACAGGATGAGTGAATGAAGGGCAAATGTTATTCGTACAGTTCAAGGGATGGGTGAATGATGGGCAAATATATTGGGACCGTTCCCAGGATGAGTAAATGAAGGGCAGATGTTAGTACAGTTTACAGGATGAGTTAATGAAGGGCAGATGTTATTAGTACAGTTCACGGGATGAGTGAATGGAGGGCAGGTGTTATTAGTACAGTTCACCGGATGAGTGAATGAAGGGCAGATGTTATTAGTACAGTTCCCGGGATGAGTGAATGAAGGGCAGATGTTATTAGTAGGGTTCACATGATGAGTATGTTCTGTCCCGAGTGGAGGTGTTAGAAACAGAGAAAGGTCTTGGAGGTAGTTCTTGAGCCTGTGGATTATATCTCCTGGCCACCTGGCCAGGGTGAACTTCGGCCCAAGCGGAGCCCCCAGACTTACTTCAGTTGGAGCTCAGCACGTGCTGACTTTCAAAGGGTAGAAACAATAAAGAAAGGTGAAAATTAACATTGTTCGTTTTTTTTTCTTTCACAACATAATTTTATTGTTGACAGCCAAGACAAAGAGAATGCCTCACACGGCACCCAAAGCATGCATAGAAGATGACAAATATGGATATCAACATTTTCAACAAGGACATGATATCGGTCATGCAAAGAATAAGTTACAAAGAGAGATAAGAACAGAAAAAAACAGATAACTGCGCCACGTTACCTCTGCTTGACAAGGAGAAAGGTCTCATATACAAGGATAGTCTTTGCCACTTGTAGTCACATCCAGCGTGTATCCTACGCATAATCCAGTCCACTGGATTCACAACAACGGTTCTGCAATATCAGACGGGGGTGGAGCTCCAGATATAGACCCCTAAAATCAGCCCACCTTTTCCAGATTTTGTAATGTTTCTAAGGGCACCACCTCGCTTCAAAGACAGGGATTTCCAGGCCCATACAGAAGTCCAGGCCCTTTTTCCATACCCCAGTCAACGGCGGGGATTCATCTTTCCAGGCTCGGGTGATGTCTATCTTTGCCAATGTAAGGCCTAAAAATAAAAGGTGACGTTTGTACCTGTTGCAACCCAGGTCCTCTGCAATATGTAGCAGGTCCAGCCTCGGGGAGGCAGAAACATCCCACCCCAATACTTCATATAGACATGTAAACACTCCCCTCCAGAACCCCAACAGTGTAGGACAGGACCACACTGTGTGCAGAAAAGTACCCTGCATAGACCCACAGCGTAAACAGTGTGTAGATGCAAGTAGCCCAGCACACCACAATCTGTGCCTGGTATAATAAGCTTTATGTAAATACTTAAACTGGATAAGATGCAGGCGGGCTGCGATCACTGCACTGCACGGAGACTGCAGGGCCTACACCCCGTCGTCTTCCTCTAGGGGACCCAGATCCTGCTGCCACGCCTCTCTAGTTTTATGTAAGGTGGTAGGTGTGTTATTGATAAGTGTACGGAATATTTTTGGTTATCCTGTGGTCTCCCAATTCACCCATAAAGACTTTAGCCTCAATGGGGTTAAATTTGGGTATCTCCGTTAGGTGGATATGTATGGGGTAAAACCAGGTCTGAATTGTAGATAGCTTTAGAATTGTGTGCGGGCGTATCATACTCCATTTGTATGTCGAGAAAGGACTTGAGGATGCAGCCACATACAACTGCCCCCACCACGTCTATCCCAACGGCTCCCCATCCCCGAACGCCAGGCAATCGCGTCAGCTGTGGCAGCTGCCCGTTATCCCACAGTGGAGTTTCCCTGGTGAGTCTCCCCCCCCCCCCCCAACCCATTTGGCGTAGCGCGGACTTCCGGATCCTAAAGATCGTGACGTGGTAGGCAATAGCTCATTAAGCAGTGCCACTGAATAGAGTGCCATGTGGAGAGCATTGTCTCCCAGCAGCCAACGTTTTACAACGTGCTGAGAGAAAGACGCCCGGAACCACCACTACCTCCCGCAACCAGTCGCCCAGCTGATCCCCGCCCGCAGTGGCCAAATAAATGATTTACCCCGATTCATGTATAGACCAGAGGTCTCGCCAAAGATTTGCATAATGCGAAGGTGTGGACCAATCCGGCAAGATTCGTGAGGAAGAACAAAATGTCGTCTTCATAGAGTGCTATGCGATCGGAAATTCCCGGTGCCCATTCAAAACCGCACATTTGCGCATCTATTCGAATCCAGGCCACCAGTGGCTCCATGGTGAGCGGGAAAAGATAAGGGGAGAGTGGACAGTTGTGGCGCGTTCCCCGTCCAATAGGAAAGTGTCTGGTAGCCGAGTTGCCACCCAGACCGAAGCGGTTATATCTGTTTATAGTAGGTGTGAGAAGTTGGCCTGATGTATGATGTCACTAGTTCTAGTGTACACCTTATATCAGTCCAAACAACCCTTATGGTGATTGGTTGTAAAGTCAACCTTATAGACCAGCTATCCTAGTGGTAGCATGGACAAGAGCAGTCTTAGGCTAAACTCTGAATGGCATGTGAAGCCAGCTGTGATACCATATATAATCCCTTGAATACTAAATGAAAGGACACCACAACAGATATATATATAAAATAAAGTGTATTTATTCTAGTCAAACCCTCAGCACTCTTTATGAGATTCGAGGTAAGTACAACACAGTCTTATTCAAGCATACATTAAGTCACACAGGTAAGTAATACAGTTAGGCCCTAGGGGCCACGCAAACCATATACTAAAGAAGTGGTATAAGGACCACTGTCACGGAAATAGAATAGGCCTAGGCCTAGGGAATCGCTGGGACTACACTACACTACCAACAGTTAGGAAGTGGGAGGCCCACGTGATTCAGGTGCAGAGTGGAAACACTGCGCGTAATGCGTAAAAGTCAATAGAATCACTAGCAGTTAGAAATAAGCAGATTTAGGACACTTCTGGTATAGCTAGAAAGTCGAGACTCGGAAACTAGACCCTAGGATAGTCAATACCCTTGTGAGCACCGAAGTACCCAAGTTACCTAGCCCACGGGCTGCGGGTGCATAGGTGTGAACTTGCGTCGGGTTTCGTCGTGGACTTCTATGGATGCCTGAAGGAAAGTTGCTGACAGGCAGTCAGTGAAGAGTGTCCGGCGGATCCCAAGGCTGGGATCAAGAAGAGAGGATACCTGCAAGCAGAAGGGACAGAGTCGGGGTCACTAGCCAGTGACCACGTGGAACCAGGCGATATCGTGAAGATTGCAGGTGAAGAGGTGAAGCTTGTCGCAGCAGCCACGGGTACCAGGAGACGTCGAGGACGACCAGGACCAGGAGGCGAGCTGTCCCACGAAGGTTCTTGCTGTCGGCGGCGTCGAAGTCGAACTATGACTCACCAAGCCTTGGCAAGCGGAACCCACGAAGAATGGAGTACTTGCTTCTGGTGCAGACCAGGAAGGTCTGAGGTGCTTCTCTTTTGCGGAGAAGCGTGAGCCAGTCTGGAGGAGCCGAACCAGCAGTGAAGATTCAAAGGTGTGTCGTCGCAAAGGCCGCTAGCCAACGGGCAAGCAACCGGACAGACGCGGCAAGCAGGAAAATGCAGAAGGGCCCCACGCAGGACTCGTGGAGTGTGGGGGGCTGATCTTCGGTGCAGATGGTGCTTGGGGTTGGGGCTTCTCAATCCCCGGTGCACAACTTCGAGGGTACCTCAGAAGCTGCGCTGGAAGATACTCGCCACTTTTCCCAGGTAGCCGGTCCCACGTCTCTCGTCGCCTCCACGGATCTCAGCTCGGCTGTGGATGTGGATCAGGGTCTGAGAAGTCTGGAAGTCAAGGCTCTGGTTGGGCTCTGCAGTCGGTCCCTCGTAGAACTTCAGCAAAGCAAAGGGTAAGTCTCTTGATGGTGCCTGTTTGCACAGGGTAGCCACTCCTTGGCCACAAGGGAGATTCTTCAGTCTTCTTCTTTCGTCGAATGTCGAAGGTCCAGAGTTTCTGTTCAAGTTGCAGGTTCAGGATAATCTAATCTCCTGGGGCCCAGCTACCACACTTATACTAATCTGGGGGGCTGGGTTGCCTGCTAGGTCACGCCTTATGGGTGGGACCTGGGAGGGGGGTGGTTACACCCCCTTCCCTTTGTCCAGTTTCGCGCCAGGTCTGGGGCTGGAGTGCCCCAGCACCGGTTTGAACTAGACTATGCATGGGACACCTTGTGTGCCCCAGGCAGTGTCTTGTTTCTTTCATCCCTCCCTGCCCCAATACAGTAAGGCCTGTCTGGGGTGGTGCTCGCACCTCCCCAGGCAGGAAACCTATTGTCCAAGCCTCCCGTGCCGGGATCACTCCCAGCAGCAGGAGGTCAGACTTGTGTCGTGGCAGCAGCATCCATTTTGTGGTGCTGGGGCTCTGGTTAACTTTAACCGGGTAAGTAGGTTTCAACATGTCTTCTCCCTCTAGAAGGGAGGGATAATATCCTCATCCCCAGAAAGGGGATGGGGGTATTATTCCAAAGTGTTAGACACCTTACACGACATGTTTTGATACAGCCAAACCATAGTTACCATAACCGTTTAAGATTATAAGGCACTTTAAGAGTATATGGTAGGCTATATCATAGAACAGCTATAAGGACATGGTTCCGAAAGCTGCAGACAGGCTCAGCTCATGCTAGAGCACCATCTCACATGTTACCAAGCACTCTGCCTCCAGAATAGTTAAGGCCTACCATAGGAGTGGCTGATAGGTACACATGTGTCTATATGTAAGTTAGGTATAGGAATACTACACCTAAGCAAGGGGTGGTTACACGACCTTGCCCCAACTGAGTGATCAGCCAGTTGTGTCATAATGGAAGGCCAGGCCAGGGGTGGCATAATACATGTTGCAGCCCCTGGTAGGCCTAGGGTACACCTATGCCCTGGGTACCTAAGGTACACTGTACAGGGGCCAATAAGGTGATCCTATCCAAATGGGTTATGCACCTAAAGTACATAGTATTAATTTAGAGAGAGAACAGCAGGGCTGTGGGTCGGATTAGCAGGCCCACAGCCACATCTAAGTCGAAAACCAGTAAAGCAAAAGCAAAAAGTGGGGGTGAACATAGAAAGCAGACCCTACTCTCCTACAGTAGGGGAACAAGATTTAGTAACCGGGGGCCAATGTTTAGACGGCTGAGAAAGGCGAAGAGATATGTCCAGGTAAGGGAGCCAAAGGCCTTATTCATGTCCGCCAGGAGGAGCGCGGCGGGGCCCCCAAGTCTATCAACCGCAGCTAAAGCATTAGGTGCACGTCTGATATTATGTCGCATAGCACAGCCAGGCATAAAGCCAGCCTGGTCCGGGTGGACCAATTCCGTAATGTGTGGGACCAGGCGATTGGCAATCACCTTGGACAAAAGTTTGGCTTCCACATTGAGTAGAGAGATCGGGCGGTAGGACGAATATTGTTCTGGGGGGGTGACCCGGCTTCAAGAACGCAACAATTTCGGCATGCCGCCAATCCGGTGGGAGACCACCACTCTCAGCGGAGGGTTCAAGAGCCGGTAAGTTAGGTCTTAACAGTTGCGGGTGATATTTCTGGAAGAGCTCACAGGGGAAACCATTTGGGCCTGGCGCCTTACCCGCTCGCATACCAAGCAGCGCAGTCAGCAGTTCTATCGGCAAGACTGATGAGGGGGAAGTCCTCTATAAATTTCTGAACGAGTGCCGCAGGCAGAGCTTCATGGGAGCGTAAAAGTCTGCGAAATAGGAAGCAAAGCAGTCCGCAATGGCAGACGGGTCCGCAAGAGCAGTCTCGTCGGGGCCGCGTATGCACGGGAGCGTCTGAGGGTGCAGTGTCTCTTGACACAGACGATGCAATAAGGCACTAGATTTGTCCCCCCCACTGGTATATCCGGCTACAAGTGGCGAGGAAGTATAGCCGTGCTTCGTCCAGGAGTTCACTAGCGTACGTCTGCTGTACATTCAACAGTTGTCTACTCACAACGCTTCCCTCTCAGCCCCTACCCGCGCGTTCCAGGTCAAGTAACTGGGCCTGAATTTGTAGTAATTTGTCGCGGCGCTGCTGGAATTTCGCCGTACAAAAAGCAATATCTGCCCCCCCCTGAGCGTGGGCTTCAGCGCCTCCCATACAATGACTGGAGAATCCACTGAGCCTGTGTTCAATGAGAGGTAGTCTGCAAGAGATTTATCGATATGTGCTCTATATTTATCGTCTCATAGCAGCCACGGTGACAAGCGCCACCGAAACTGGGAGTGCCTGGGATCCAGAGACAAGCGAAGGAAAACAGACAAATGATCTGATAAGCCCTGGGGAGAATGTCGGCCACGAGCAGTCTGTGGGTGTGTGCCCACTGAGAGAAAAAGGTAGTCTAGGCGTGAGAAGGACTCATGGGCTTCGGAGAAATATGTGTACGAACATGTAGTGGGGTGTAGGGTCCTCCACGAGTCAACCCATCCCAATCCCTGATCTAGGGGTAATAGTTTAGAGGCCCGAGTCCCTGCTATTCGAGCCGTGGCACGCCACCTACCTTGTGATGGGGACATAACATCGTTCCAATCTCCACCAACCAGGATTAACCCAGATGGAAGTTCAGCCCAGAGTGTCGTCAATTTTTCAACAAGGGACTACGAGAGAGGAAGGGGGCATAGACACTACCAGATCAATGGGTTCCCCATATAGTGTCCCATATATCACAACAAATCTACCCTGAGGTCCGACCATGTCCGACTGAACAAAAGGGACAAAGCAGTGTATAAGGACTGCAACCCCCCCAGAGCCTCTAGTGAAACCAGCGTGATAGGTATGTGCAAATCCAAACCTCCCAAGCAAGCTGTCTTAGTACCCACCAAGTGGTTCTCCTGCAGGAAGAGAATACCCGCCCTGTGGCGCTTAGCTTGGTGCAGCACAGCTCCCCGCTTGATCTTATCGAACAGCCCATTCGTACTCCAGCTAAGGACTCAGAGCTCTCAATTCCCGACCCCATCTAAATCCTGTGGCATGACTGGCAGTGGCATATGAATATGGACATTGCGAGTTGAGTGGCAGTGACAAGTCCAGACTCGCACATAGCAGAGAATACAGTGCCATTAACAGAAAACAACAAACAGCCCCGCATGAAAGCGTGTCCCTCCGCATCTGCCACCCGCGTCGCCAGGCCATACGTAACGGATTCAAGGGTAGACACCTTCTTCGTCACCGTGCCCACTGTGTCTTCCACATCTGAAATACGGGATTCCGCCTCCGTGATGAGCTGCACGGCATTTCGGCGATCTTGCCGAAGCAATATGACGTCCGCGCCCACCGTGCCTATCTTGGATTCCAAGGTTTCCCGGGACTGTGTGATCGCCGCCAGCAGCGCTGCATTATCAGGCATCTGGGCCTCCAGGCCGTCCAGTGATGGCCTGAGGCCGCAGCTCCAGCATATCTGTCCATGGTACATTGCTTGGAGGACGCGCCAGACGGCTTAACCTTGGCCATTATAGAGCCTCACGGGGCCAGTGAGGGCGGTCCAGCAGCCCGGGTGCTGCAATCCCCCACTGCGTGTGCCAAGGGTCAGGGCTCTGTGGGCCAGTTATATCATCCACGGCAGGGGGAAGGGAGGGCTAGACCAGGCAGGGCAACCGTACCCACAAGCCACACCAAGCCTGTGCTTGGCCGCTACCGCGAGCTAGGTACCCCAGCCTCCCCTAATGGGTGTCCAGACGCAGCTCCCAATCCACGCTGCAGTAACTGCGCAGTCTGTAGGGCAGTGTCCCCCAGTCGCCGGCGTCAACCACAGCACGCAGGAGAGAGGCAGAGCAGCACACAGGCCAATGCGGGGGGCACAATGGGGGACAGCGTCGGCGGCCGGCGCCACCAGTCAGGCAAGTCCTCAACCGTACATTGGAGGTGAGCCACGATAGTGGCTGACGCGACAGGTAGCAGTGCAAATATTCCAGGTATGCCCAGGCTCCAGAGAATGGCCCCAATGTCGCAGAGGCAAGGTAGAGTGGTGTTCCCTTCAGGGCGTGCTCATGCAAAGGCCTCGGTGTCCACACTACCGTGCCCAGAGCAAAATCCAGCCCAGACGATAAGACCTGCAGCTGAGGCCCCAGAGTCCACTCGGCTCCCGCCTCGCACCGCAGCAGGCCACCAGGCGGGGACGAGCTAGAGCACTCACGGACCCCTACCCTTACTCCCGACCGCTCAGCCACCAGCACGCGGCCTGGGGCGGTGGCCTCACCTCTGCACTCTGCCGTCATTCACCAGGTCAGCGGCGATGCTTGCACGGGACTGGACTCCGCAGGTTCGATCGTCTACCAGGACGGGGGCTCTCACGGCAACACTCGCGGCTCCACTCGGTGGGCGCAGGTTGCCTCCGTGCGTCCACAGCGGATAGGCCCCCAGGCAGGCAGGTCTTCTGCAGCTGGGATCCGGACGCGATCTGGGGGTGGCCATATGCTCCGACCACGTCCCCACGCAGTCCACCAGGTCTCAACTGCTCAGGGCAGCAGCCACAACCCCGCCGCAGCAGGCCCCAAGCGGAATGCAGCAACGGGCGCCCACAAGGTAGGAGCGCAGATTCAGTCGCCATGGCCGGGCAGGCGCTAGGGATCCCACGTCGCTGCTGCCCGACAGCTCAAGGTAGTCTCAGGTTCCGGGGCAGGAGGACACACAGGCAGGGCAGGCAGTGCGTCCCGCGAGCACCAGGCTGCCACACCGCCAGGCCGTCACTCCACAGTCCTGACAGGGCGGGGTCGGGGAGGACAGTGTGGCTGTGAGATAGGATCACCAGGTATATGCGAGCTCCGAAGTACAAGGATGGTCACTGGTAAGCAGAATAATTGGTGGATTAGTGGCAGGCTGCCAGAGCTAAGCCACAACCCCCCACAAACATCTTTAGTTTTAATAAAAACAAAGAAACTAATAAAACCCTGCATCATGCCTTTATATTATTAACGGGCTCAGCATTGTATTATTGGGGTTAGGGAGCCAGTTCTGGTTACTTTAATTATGTTGGATTAGGTTTGAAGGATACAGCTTGATCGGCGGTATGAATCCGTATCTAGGTAAGGATTGTGGTTGGTAAGAATTATGGTTGATCTTACTTGTCTTTAGGATTAGGTTTAGGGTTAATATTATGATTCTTAAATTTATAACTGTGTTTAGGGTTCTGGGATAAACCTAGCATTTTTGTCTGGGATTTTCTTCATTTGGATATTGTTCATAGTGGTTTGTTCATAATGCTGTATGAATATTTTTTTCCTCCGGCTTAGGTTCTTCATAAATACATTTCTTCATGTTTGCCTCATTTGTTCAGTTACGTTAGGGGATTTGCATTGTGTTATTATACACATGGTGCTCGCTGATTTGGGTACTTTCATTCCCTGGCCTAGAGCATTCAGTCACAGACCGGAGTCGCTTTTGTGTGATCAGAAGAATTTGCCCTCATTCGGATAGTGAACTGGATTCATTTCAAGGTACTTTGTGAACAATGAAGTGACTGAGACCATTGCCCATTCACGACCCTCACAGAGAAGTGAGCCTTCCATCGAAGACGGAAAGCTCAAGGTGCCGCTTGATGAGGATCCACCAAGAGAGGAAGATGTGGTCCCCCTGGGGAGAGGCTTGATGTGACGGACTGGACGATAGGCGGTGGGATTTCTATATATTATTTTGTTCCAGTGGAGGCTCCTTGTATTACTCGTCTCTCTGTTTATAACGACACCTCACCTGAGGCTGTCTGATCATGAATTGTCAAGGCATTATGTGAGACTCTTGTTTTATTTTACTCATATTGCTGAAAACGTAATCAAATGTGTAATAAAAGCCCACTCTAGCTTATGTCGTGGACACTCATTACCGAGGAGAGAAGCTGTCATGTCTTCAAGACCAGAGGACAGAGTTTCTATTCCTGGCTGTCGAGAGCTCGCTGATCCTCAGGGCAGCGACTGCTCCTTGCAGTAGGACAGCGTTAACTGGGCACATGTGCACCGCTGGATAAAACCTCTTTCATGGACCTTATTTTCTAATGAATTAATTAACTAATTAAGGTCGGAGCACAGTTTATGCCTTTGAAGTGTCTCACCCTCTATTGGCTTAGAGCCGGGGGCTACGAGCCTTCCACCCTGCTCGCCGCCTGTGTGACGGACACAGCAGTTGCCTAGAGAGGGGTAAATGAACCAACTTTGGCCCACATTTTGTGTTTACCACTCGTTGAGCAGTGTTTTTTCGAGTGTTTTTACTTTAATTTAATGCATGATAGAGGATAGCTATTCGAAAGGGGTTTATTTCGTCAAGCAGGGAGGATGTACGCCTTCCAAAAAATGCAGTCATTCTGTCAGCACTGATAACCGGAGTGGGCCAGCGGGGGTGGGTAGATATACTGAATAGTAATGAGTGATGGATTTGGGGAGCGGGAGTCTGGTGTAGTGCAGGGTGTTTTGAACTTAAGAGACTGAACTAAAGTTGCCTGAAACTTCCTCCATCTGTAGAACAGCATCAGCCTGGTCTTTGAGTCCGCATTTTAGCAAAGGTCCACCCTGTCTTCAGTTGGTAAGTTCTGTCAGCTAGTGCCTCGTCAGTGCTTTCTATGTGCGCTGCTGGGACCTTATGTGCAGGAGTGTGGCAGCTGGATTGAGATGTGCTCACTTGCCCTTCTTCAGGCGTCTTTCTTGCCCCGGTTAGAACTCTGTTGCAGTGCGTTTGTCCTGAATTTGTTGTTTTGCAGTTGGATTGAGTTGCTTATTGGTTGGAGCCCATCTTTCGGATCCACTTATTGACATCTGAGTTGATACAAACTTGGTGTCTGCATCCTGCTCGGTAATGAATGGGCCACAAAACTCTTATTTCATTAAACCGATGTCCCTTGCTGTGGAAATGCTATGCTGCGGTGTATTCGCTGCAGGTATTGATTTCTCCTCACCAAGGAAATGTAGTTTATTTCAGCTCGTTGCCTACACCGGGTGCTTACCGCAGCCATTGATGGAAGTCTTGCATTGACACTTGCTGATGAGTTCATTTTTCTCCCAGCTTTATTAGCAGTGAACGTTTCCATTGTATGAGATCGAATCCCGCCCGCTGCTTGGCGGGATCCGCCACTGATGGCTCATTTTTCATGCAATGTTATTGTGACTTTCCAGCATCTCCCATTATTGTTAATTTGTGTGTGTTCAGAGGACAATATTTAAAAAATACAGGAATATTGTGCTTATTACACTTTGTAAGATCAGGCATATGGGTACTGTAAATAGACTAATGCACAGAAAGTTTTCAGCTGATAGAATTAGATATACACAATATTCCAAAGTCATCTAGTTCTCTCCTTCACCAGGGAGTGGGTGTATCTGCTTGTGTTGTTGCTGAAGACCCTTTTGGTGGATCTGACTGTGCACTCTTGTACCTGTCCCGGGCACTTTACTCACCCACAACTGTTGTGAATCACCACTTTTTCATTGCCGAGTTATGCTGGCTCTGTTTCACATATTTACACCCCTTCTCCCTCTCTCTCTCTCTCTCTCTCTCTCTCTCCCCTCTCTCTCTCTCTCTCCCCTCTCTCTCTCTCTCTCTCTCTCTCTCCCCTCTCTCTCTCTCTCCCCTCTCCCCTCTCCCCTCTCTCTCTCTCTCTCTCTCTCTCCCCTCTCTCTCTCTCTCTCTCTCTCCCTCTCTCTCTCTCTCTCTCTCTCTCTCTCTCTCTCTCTCTCTCTCTCTCTCTCTCTCTCTCTCTCCCTCTCTCCCCCTCGCTCCATCACTCCCTCCCTTGCTGCCATATTATGTAATATTGGACTTATTTTCCCCAATCCTGCACCTAATCATCTACCCCAAGGTCCTTGATAAGCTTAGCAGAGGAAAGGAATCCAGGAAGTCTGGGTCCAGTGTATCCTCGCTGCTGGCACGTGCAGTGCAGAGAGCCTGCATACAAGGGTCCACCAGCCTGTCCAGACAACAGACACCAAAAGAAGATGTGCCACATGAGGTGTCCTTGATTCTAACAAAGCTTCAATCAAAAGCATAAAGTCATACTGGTAAATGTATACCAACCCCTCCACCCTCAGACAGCCCGATATCCATCCACAGTACAAAGACAGAGCACACTCCTCTGCTCCCTGTTCATCGACAAACTTGTAATCAGCTGTTAGTTCTGCCACTTCCTTAGAGCCATTTGGACATAACTGCACTTCGGACAACCTTTAAGAGCACCCCGAATACCCAGCCTAAGTTTTACTACTGATTAACATCATATATGACAAGCATTGGCATAGCCAATAGGTCTCGCCTTTGGGCCCTTATAAGTGTTTAGCAATGCAACAGTTGCATATCTAAATACTTATAAGGTCCCAAAAGCGAGACCTATTGGCTATGCCAAGCGGCCGCGAAAGTTATCGCGATCGCGATCAAACATCAAAGCGGCCGCGAAAGTGAAAGTAATCGCGGACAAGCGCGCCCGCGCACATGCACTGTAGCTCTAGGCTGGCCTGGTAGCACTTTCTGGAGCCCTCTCAAAAAGTCTCGCCAGACCAGCGCATGCGCTGTCAGGCGAGACCTAAAAAACCAGACTCCAGGAAACAAGATGCAACTCTCCAAACAGAGGTGAGTGCAACCCCCAGACCCCCTGCACAGTGACGCCGATGCCCAGCTTGAGTATCTACCCTACCTAAGAGAATGTTGGCTTTGTTACATTATTTAGAGTTTGTTAAAGACGCGGCCACTTATCCACAACTTGGTGCTCAGACAAGAAGAAAGGACAGAACTGTTACGGAAGTCCAGCATTATGAGAAGTGTTGAGTGAACATTAGGGTTTTGTTCCTTTTCTAAGACGCAGGCAGCTTTGCATGGATCTCAGATTGAGAGGTACTAATTCCAGAGGGTGCAGCCAGTACAGAGAGCGAGCGACTTCCAACAATAGCTTTCTAGGTTTTGGGATGTCTGGAACTGACTGATTGTAAGAAGTGAGTTCTTGGGAGGCAATTCTGTCTCAGGAGGTGAGATGAATTGCGTTTTTGTTCCATTTGTATAGTGACTAATAATGCAAAGTACTTTAAAGAAGATTCTAACTCACACAGGTGCCCAGGGCAAGGGTTCCAAACTGGAGAGATTCTGCACAGCTGAGGTGCCGCAGTACCTCAATGGCTGCTGATGATGACTGGGTTGAAAGCGTTGGATGAGAAACGGCGTAATTCCAGTCTGAAGCCACCCAGGGTCAATGGAGACTCCCTGCAGCCATTTTCGGAAAAGCTGGATGAATTGTCCCCATTGAAACCGCACAGGAAGAAATGACGGGTGCAACCTTCGTTTCATTTGGATTTGGAGAGAGGAATCAAGCTTTACCCGTTGACTTTTCACCAATCAATGAGGTTTGAAGCAGGGGTCAAAGGTCTCTGCCAAAGAGGAGCACCAGAGCTTCCTCAAGTTTTAAGAGCCTCACTTTTCTCGCTGGTCATTTTTAACCAAGTTCACACCAGGCATTGTGGGACTCCTGATAGGCAGCTCTTAAGAGTGAGTTCTTTTTTGGAGACACCACTTAGTCTAATGGACCCTTGAGTGTCATCAGCATAGGTACACAAGTGCAGACCATGAGGGTGTATAAGAGATTGGAGGCGGCTAACATAAGGTTTAATATGGAAGGAGAAAGGTCAGTGCCTTTGAGTCAGCCTTGAGAGACTGGATTGCACTTTCAGCTATTTATTTATTTATTAAGTTTTATACAGCACAAACTTGACCCTAGAGGGTATCAAAGCGCTTTGGGCAAGCAGAAACATGTAAAAACAACCAACAAGCATACATGCTGACAGTCTAAGGAGTAAAACAGAGAAGGGCGATAAGCAATAAACAAGGACTTAGAGAGTAAAAAATAAAACAGACAATGCGATATCTCAGTGCCCGTAAATAATCAGTAGGTCCTAGGGTAGAAATTTGTTTATCAGAAGCATTTTGACTTCTTTTTTGAATGATGAAGTTGAAGGGTTCGATCTGATATCAGGGAGCAAAGAGTTCCAGTAGGTTTTTTCCCCAGAAATTTCTGAGTTTTCAACAATAGCTTGTTGGAGCTTCTACAGCCACCAGACAGCTCTAGGTTTTCAGCTAAGTACTTTGGTATGTTTGAAGAAGGGCTTTGTCATGCAAGCGATTTTCAGCTGTATCCTTGCCTCATATAGGAGCCAGTTCAGCGACTTCAGATCAGGTCTGATGTGGTTGTTTCTTTTGGATCCAGTGATGAGCCTTGCAGCAGAGTTGAGGGATTTCCTTAGTAGAGCCAACTTGGATCGAGGCAGATCGCAAAGGTTTGCACTACCATAGTCCAACTTGGGGGTCACTAGTGCTTGAACTGTTGATTTGAAGCCATCAAGTGGGAGGAAGGGCTTTATTTTTCTAAGTATGTTCATTTGAAAGTGTGCTCCTTTGGTGGCTAAACTGATATGCTCCTTCATTTTAAGATTCTTGTCAAGGGTTATTCTCATACATCATGTGGAATCTCTAACGTGTGGAAGGCAGTTAAGGGCTGTTAGATGCTTCATCCATTCTACGATATGGAGTGATTGTCTGGGTGAGGCGATTAAGAGGAATTTGGTTTTGGGTGCATTTAGTTTGAGGTGGTTTTGGTTCAGCCAGTTCTGGTTTTGTTGCAAGGTTATGTTGAGGTATCGAATATCTTTGGGAGAAGATATTTTTAGGCATGGTTGGGTATCATCTGCATACATGTGTTATTAGAGGTTCAATATTTTCAGAATTATGGGATTGCCTGCATTTTTCTGTGTCTCAGGTTAGTGCCTCAGGAAGGTTGATGAGAGCCAGGTACAGAGATCTCGCACTTTATTGTGCCAATGTCTAGATACCCCTGCTTGGAGCCTGCACATTGATACCTGTTGTGAGAGCCATCACTTTGAACAAAAGGCTGTGTCTGAGAAAAAGGCAGAAAATGACTTTGGGAAGAGATCCACCCCAAAGTAGTTCTGAAACCTTAGACAGAGGATCCACATTCCCCATGTGTAAAATGTTTATAAAAGTGAGGGCCAAACTACCCCACTTTGTTCAAGTTCCAAGTTCTTCATGATCGAGAAGGGAGTGCCCTGCTGAGTACTCAATGGCTGCTCTGTGAACAGGGATGGTGCCTGCATGAGAGCAAGTCTCCCAGAAGTAAGGGGACCCTATCTGAACTGGAGGAGCTGAAATTCTGCCTGATGTATAGCAGCCTGCCTGGAGAGAAAAGTAGAGTACCTGGCACTGCTGGCAAGACTCTTACCAGCTGTTTTCCTGGCATGAGGAGCACTTAAAAGTAACTGACTGCTCCTGGGAGTAATGCAGAGTAGCTGACCAGAGTCGTGAGGGGTCTCCTTGTCTCCCTTCGCCAGTCTGGCAGTGAACCGCCTACAGAATTCAAGCAAAGAGGTCATCCCAGGTTGTCCAGCACTACAAAGTCTTTGTGCTCCTGCCCGATCCCTACGAATACCAAGGAGGAACTTCCATCACTGCTGAAACAGAAGCTGTTGCTGGCCTGGAGACCATAACTGCCTGAAGAAGCACAACCCCTTTGTAAATCTGGCCTGGAGACTGCAACTGGACATTGAGCACCTGTCGGATCTTGGCCTGGATCCCTCCTCTGCCTGGATATTCACCCACTGAGCAGTCCTAACGTATTACTCCCTCACCATGTCTCCAGCCCCAAATTAAATCGTTGCTGTTGCTCCATGGCAGGGTAGATGCCGCTTAGAGACCCAGTCTGAGAAGTGCCAGCTGACTGTGTCAACATGAGTAGATAATGGGGCCTCGCATGAGAGATTAAATCGGATGCATGGCCTGGAAAAATTTACTGTTGCCTTAACAGTCCCTTTAATTTATGCACAAACTCTTAAACTGCAAACTGCTCTGAGTGATTGAAGACCTTGTGAGCTGCACCTGTGCTCGTGGTTAAATCCGAAGAGCTATAGACACTATACCAGCTACTGGGGGAAGGCACCATATCAGGTGTGGGGTGTTACTAGGAATCATACTTGCATTTGCAGTCTTACATCTGCACCCCATTAAATTGTGCTTTATTACATTTTGGTGCGTTAGTAAAGTACTTTCTTTTCACTAAGTTAAGCACTGGGCTGCACACTGTAAATATTGTGTCTGTTGCTTGACTTGAGTTTTGTGCTCTTGCTCCCACACTAACTCCCAGAGAAGCCTTTGCCTGCTCGCCCTGTGAGTCAAGTGCTGAAAGGGTTGTACTTGGCCCAGTTTGTAGAGCCATAGTAGGATGGACGCCAGTGGAAAGCAACCTCAACCACCACGGATGGGACGAGGAAGGTCATATCCAATTCTCATTGATGGTGTGGTTCAGTAGGAGACATACACTAGATCTAGTACTTCAAGAGGTCTGATGCTCCATGCCGCAGTTTCCAATTTATAGAGCATTTGTTCTTACTCACTGAGTAGAGTCCTGGAAGTGAGATGAACCAGTGTGGGTATGGGTTTGAGAGAGACGTGAACACTACTGCCAAGAAGAAAAACACATTAACAGTAAAGAACAAGCTAAGAAGAGAAACTACTCTATTGAAAGTGCCTTTCCAGGACAAAGGAAGAGACACAATGCTATATATGTGTGTAGAATTATACGAGTAGTTACCATTAGAGCAATTGTCTTCAACTGAAGGCTTCCTCGTGACATTACTTGGACCCTAAGGTAGAAACTATCACAGTGTATGCCTCTGCCCCCGTTCAGCTGATTCCATGGAACAGTTGTGTGCAGGTAGCCATGCTTAGCACATTTTCATTGTCTTCTAGATTTACTTAAAAAATGTTATGTATCTGGTGCCCTTTCATCCTTCCTCCTCCTCTGGCGATCTCTCATCCACCCAAATAATGATAAAAATAACCGTCATCCTCCCAAGAGCTGTATTCTCCCCGCCCACAGGTAAAAAAGAAAATTCATTTTTTTTGCCACACACCCGCACCACCTTCTAACCACCCTTCACAGCACCGTACCTCTCCACCCCCACACGCACGCACACAGTATAAAAGAACATAATACATGGCTGTAGGGAGTCCGGTGTTCTGGTGCGGAAGAACCTCTCACAGTAGTTACACTCTATCTCCTCGTTAGGCAGGTGCCAAGTCTACGCCTTTGCCCCTGGTAGCAACTTGTTCATCTGGGAATCAGACCCCGGCTACTCAGCCTCACTGAAAAGGAACGGGCAGATTTTGCTCCTGCAGCTGAGAACACAGGAATGAAAACATGTGCCTTATTGATTGATGCTGTCCTATTGTGGGTAGGAGTCCTTTCAGCAGCATGGGTAGAACATGGTCCGAAGGCCTGAGTCCTGTTCATTGACTGCTGCTCTCTCCAGAGCTCTCCGTTTCTAGCCCATTACACACCGTCCTGCCAGTGGCTGCTGCAGTTATTATGATGGATGCTTCTGGTGAATTTATTTTCACTGCTTTCTTCATTAAAGCAGGCATAGGGTTCGGACGTGCCTTTCGATGTTGCCTGCTGAGAAGCTTCCCCGAGTCCCAGAGCTGTACTGGTCCATGTACAGCATATATTCACCTGGAGGCACAGGCCATCAGAACCGAGGCTCCTTGATGTCCGTGTGCCAAGGAAGGGCGATGAGCTGAAGAAATGACTGTGAGCCTGTGGCAGCGGCCTTCATCTTAAGGGGGCCACTGGCTATTAAGTAAGGTATTCTCATTGCATGGTTGAGTTTTTCTTGCATCCTTCGTTAAAGAATTACAGAAAGTGAAATTTCCCCCACTGCCCCCAAGGTGCGGCCTGCAGCCGTGCGATCTCTGTGCACTGGCAAGAGGACCTCCTCCTCCTGGAATAGCCATGACAGCTGACGTCACTACGCAGTGACATGGGGACGCGTGCGTTGAGCAACGTCACACGCCACCGCACCCTGCCTCAGATTTTCTGCATGCGCTGTAGGGGGTGTTTTGGGCTCCCAGCATAGAACAAGGGTAAAAGCAAAAACCCTACAAGCGCGGGGGGCAGGAATAACTGTAGCTAGTGTGCTCTTGTTAGTGCCTTCAGAGAGTTTGATGGAACCAGTTTATCACCGAGCAGCACCAACAGGGTTCTGGGGGTGACAGTGCAGTAGTTACTCTCAGTTACAGGTCAAGCCTAGTAGAGAAACCTTGCAGCTGCAGGCAAGGCAGGCTGCAGGACTGGCTGGATAATATCAACAAGCATTTACAATGCAATCAATAGGTCTCGCAATTGCGCAATTTTGAGCTATTGGCATTGTAAATGGCAATGCCTTTTATAGTATTAAAAGGCATTGCCATTTACAATACCAATAGGTCAAACTTCGGCAAAAGCAAGACGCATTGTATTGCAGAGCGTGGTGTCCATGAAGCGGGCTCTGCGCTCACCAATAAAGTTAAAAAAAATATTATAATAATAATAGCGTGGTGCCCCTTAAGTGGGCGCCGTGCTCATCATTAAAGTTAAATAAAAATGAAAGAGCGGGGTGTCCCTGAAGCGGGCACGGTGCTCTATATAGTTTTAAAAAGTATTTGCAATGCAGTAGGTCTCGCATTTAAATGCGAGATCTATGGCAGTGGAAAGAAGTGGCCGCCATTGTCCCGGCTGCTTACTGCAGGCACAACGTGCTTTGCTTCATTCAGCGCGCATACTGCGCTGAATGTAAGCAAAGCACGTTATACCTGCAGTAAGAGAAACTCAATAAAGAAAATAGTGCTTACAGACTAAATAAAGCTTCTATTCCATACTCCACTACAACAGGTCTCGCAGAGCAGCGCATGTGCGCGGACTCTAGGCTCAACCTAAAAATGAGCATTATGTTTTTCAGTGTCCATAATAGGTGGGAGCCTTTAATACCCATGAAAAGGGAAGATTCAGTATTGTAACTGCTGTCAAGTGGCAGTTCTCATCCCCATTTTCGAGCATCAACCTGTATGGTTGATATACGCCTAAGTAATATGGTGAGTTTATTCGATAAGGGTTCCGTATTCAGCAATGGTTGAGATAGTTTAGTTTATTGCAGGTTCTTTGCATGATGTGGCTCTTACTGGTCTGCCATCTCTGGAGGCGCAGGTCTAGACTGATAGTCCCATTGGATGTTTCTGATGTCGCTCTGATGTTTTTTGATAGACGTATATGTTGTATGGGCACCCAATACTCTTAAGGTTCATTCTCATGTTTACCAATTCTAATCTGAACAATTATGGTATAGCTGTTTCCAGCTAATTCTGTCCACCAATCAATCAGTGGTTTTTTATAGCGTTGCTACTCACCTGTGAGGGCCTCAAGGTGCTGTGGGGGCTGCTGATCCTTCTGGTTGTGGAGGTTCCGCCGAAGACCCAGGTTTTGAGGTCCTTCCTGAATTGGGTCAGTGACGTAGATTGCCTGAGGTAGTGGGTCAGGGTGTTCCAGGTCTTGACAGTGAGGTAAGAGAAGGATCATCCTCTGCTTCTGGTCTTGTGGATGCTTGGGACGGAGGCAGGGCGTGTTGAGTGGAGGTGTCTGGCAGGGATGCTGGAAGGCAAGGCGGCGGCTCAGATATTCTGGTCCTGTGTCATGGAGAGATTTGTAGGCATATGTGAGGATCTTGAAGCCGATTCTCTTGTTGATTGGGAGACAATGGAGTTGTCGGAGGTGTTGAGTTATGTGGCTGCGGCGGGGGATGCCGAAGACCAGTCTGGCTGCGGCATTTTGGACGTTCTGTAGTTTCTTAAGCTGTTTCTGGGTGACGCCAGCATAAAGTGCGTTACCGTAGACGAGTCTGCTGGCAATGAGTGCATGCGTGACAGTCTTTCTGTATTCTGTAGGGATTTTTCTGAATGTCTTTTGAAGCAGGCAGAGTGGGTGGAAGCAGGATAAGGATACTGCGTTGATTTGGTGGTTCATCAAGAGCGAGGAGTCCAGTATGATGCAGAGGTTACATGCGTGGTCCTTAGGGGTGGAAGGGGTTCCTACCGCAGCGGGCCACCAGGAGTCGTCCCAGGCTGAGGGGGTGAGTCCCCGGATGAGTACTTAGGTTTTGGCCGATTTGAGCTTGAGGCAGCTTTCTTTCTTCCAGGCGGCAACGGCCTTCATTCTGCGGTGAAAGTTGATTCTAGCTGCTCTCGGTTCGTCGGTGGGAGAGAGGATCAGCTGGGTGTCGTTGGTGTAGGAGACGATGTTGAGCCCATGACTTCTGACGATTGCTGCGAAGGGGGCCATGTAGACGTTGAAGTGGGTTTGTCTCGGGGAGGAGCCCTGGGGCACTCCGCAGCTGATCTCTGTAGGTTCTGTGAGGAACAGGGGTAGTCTGATTCACGGTGTTCGGCCGGTATGGAAGGAGTAGATCCAGTCCTGTGCCTTGTCATGGATGCAGGCATCGTGGAGTCTCTTGATTAGTGTGCGGTGGGAGACTGTGTCGAATGAGACCGAGAGGTCCAGTAGGATGAGAGCTATGGTATCGCCTCAGTCGAGGAGGGAGCAGATGTCAGTGGCAGCGAGGAGTGTGGTCTCTGTGGTGTGGTTACTTTGGGAGGGTTCCAGGACATGGTTCTATTCGATGAACATTAAGAGTTGGGCGTCGATGACCTTCTCAATAACCTTGGTTGGAAAGGGGAGAAAGGAGATGGGTCTGAAGTTCTTGAGGTCTGTCTGGATGGCAGACGGCTTCTTCAGCAGGGTGTTGATCTCAGCGTGTTTCCAGTCAGGGAAGTAGGCGGTATCGATGCAGCAGTTGATGGTGCGGCAAGGCTGTAGGTCGATGTAGGCTGCAGGTCGATGTAGGCTGCAGGTCGATGTAGGCTGCAGGTCGATGTAGGCTGCAGGTCGATGTAGGCTGCAGGTCGATGTAGGCTGCAGGTCGATGTAGGCTGCAGGTCGATGTAGGCTGCAGGTCGATGTAGGCTGCAGGTTGATGTAGGCTGCAGGTTGATGTAGGCTGCTGCTCTATGGAAGTTGTGGCACAGGCAAGGATCTGATGGGGCTCCTGAGTGGATGGTCTTCATGGTCTTGAGTGTGTCTTATGTGGTGAGCGTATTCCAGTTGAGCACGATCTGTTGGGGTGCGGCATGGTTGCGTGCAGAGGTGGCAGGCGTAGTCGCACGGTTTTCGGTGTCGAAGCGGTCGTAAATCTGCCTGATTTTGTGGTGGAAAAAGTTGCCAAGTTTGTTGCAGAGGTCTTGGGAGGGTGGGACGTCTATGGTCTCACTGTTGGGCTTGGTGAAGTCCTTGATGATGGTGAAGAGTTCTTTGCTGTTGTGTGCATTGGCATTGATTGTCTTTGAAGGTCATTTTCTTTGTTGTTTTGAGGAGAAGGTGGTGTGCGTTTGCAGATTTGTAGGTTGTGTGGGTTTCTGGGGTTTTGTTGTTCCTTTATCTCTTTTCAAGTCGTCTGTGGGTGCGTTTGGACTCGTGAAGGGTGGGAGTGAACCAGCTAGCTTTCTTGTAGTGTTGCTTGCCTGGTCTTCTTGAGGGGTGCCAGAGTGTCGGCGCAGTTGGAGATCCTTCTGTGAAGGTTGTGGGCTGCGGTGTTGGCATCTGTTCGTGTTGGCAAAGTGATCGTGCTGAGGACGTAGACAAGAAGTTCTTCGGTGGCCCTGTTCCAGCTGCAACGGGGGCGCTGAGGGTGGTGGTGTACAGTGGGCATGGTGAAGGCGCGATGCAGGCATGCTGGTCAGTCCATAGGCGTTCAATGGTGTGGCTCTATGTGATGTTCCCGCTGGTGTAGAAAAAGGGGTTGAGCGTGTGTCTGGCTATGTGGGTCGGTGCGGTGGCTAGCTGCTTGAGTCCAATGTTGGTGAGGTTCTCCAGTAGAGAGGCGGTGTTCTGGTCACCGAGGTTGTCCAGGTGGAAGTTGAGGTCTCCGGGTAGGATGTAGTCAGTTAATGCGAGAGCCTGGGGTGCGATGAGGTCTGCATTGGTGTTGGTGAATGTCGGGTGGGGTCAGGGGGTCCTGTAGAGGAGTGTGCAGTGGAGGGTGGTGTTGGGGTTGTTCTGGATCTGGAAGTGGAGATGTTCTATGATTGTCGTTGGGTCGTTTGAGTGCGTGGTCAGTCAGAGGGTGTTCTTGTGAACGATGGCGATCCCGCCTCCTGGTGGGTCGGTGCGGTCCTTGTAGGTGATTTTGTAGCTGTCGGGATGGCGATGTCTCGTCCAGAACAGGGGCTGGTGTAGGTTTCCGTGAAGATGTCGTCGGGAAAGGCGGCATTGAGGAGGTCCCAGATTTGTGTTGCGGGTTTGTGGAAGGATCGCATGTCGAGAAGGATGCAGTTTAGCTGGTCGGGAGCGCTGTTGGTCGGCTGGGCGGCGAGAGGAGCTGGTGTTTTGGCATTGGAATGTATGTGAAACACGTGGTATATGAATTTGTTTTATGACTATAGACGGGTTCATGTCTATTTTTAATTGTGTTGTCTTGTGTTTTTAATAAAATTCTAGCAATTTTTGTATATGAAATATAACGACTGTTATGGTTTCATTTTAGTTGGGTATATGTTCAAACACATGGGCTCGAACTTTTGGCTGGGAGTAGGAATTAACTCAGTCTCCTAACTCATCCTTCCTCCAAGGGAACACTCTCTCTACCTATCAGTAGTACCCTGATCCCCTGGTTGGTTAAAGGGGTCCGTCTCATTTCTTTTGATAAAAACAGAAGAAAGACAGAAAAAAAGAACAGAAATAAGGCACCACAGAAAAAGCAGAAAGGGAGACCGAGGGCAGCCCTAACAGCAGAGCAGTGACGCTGTGCCACTAGACCACCAGGGATGAGGCGCAGGCAGGAGCCGGAGAGTGGAGGAGGGCCTCGAACTGCAGACAAGCGGGCCAGCATCAGCAACTTGGGCAGCAGCAGCGACCAGGCGGATCTGTGCCTTGAAGGGAGCAAGTCCAGTAAAGGTCAGTGGGCTGCCACAAGTGCCTTCCCTCAGCAGTAAAGGAGTTTTTCACAGGGATGTTGTTTCACACTCGCTTCTGGAGAGTAAGGAACGGCAGAAGTGGTCTCACCTTAAAGTGCAGTCTGTGTCTGAAGCGGTCTTGTCTGATACACCTATAGAACGACTGTTTACAGGCTTCACACCTGACTCTAGCTTCTTCTGTTATACCTGTACAAACTGTTGGTGCCCCTAGCTGCAGTCCATGTACTGATTCTCCGTTTGTGTGATAAACCTGTGCAAATACTGTTCATCTTTCTGGCTCTGATCTGCTGATGTGACACCAGCGTCTGCTTTTCTACCTGTACAAACTCTCTTGAGAGCAGATGCAGTCCATGTGCTGACACTCCCTTTGTGTGATAAACCTGTGCAAATGCTGTTGATCTTTCTGGCTCTGATCTGACGCCAGCGTCTGCTGTTAAACCTGTACACACTCTCGGGGGACCCAGATGCAGTCCATGACCCTGCTGGTGTGGTGTGATGGCATTGTCTGATAAACCTGTATCAACTCTCTTGGGGACCCAGATGCAGTCCATGACCCTGCTGGTGTGGTGTGATGTGATGGCATCGTCTGATAAACCTGTATCAACTCTCTTGGGGACCCAGATGCAGTCCATGACCCTGCTGGTGTGGTGTGATGGCATTGTCTGATAAACCTGTATCAACTCTCTTGGGAACCCAGATGCAGTCCATGACCCTGCTGGTTGACCCTGCTGGTGTGGTGTGATGGCATCATCTAATAAACCTGGATCAACTCTCTTGGGGACCCAGATGCAGTCCATGACCCTGATGGTGTGGTGTGATGGCATCGTCTGATAAACCTGTATCAACTCTCTTGGGAACCCAGATGCAGTCCATGACCCTGCTGGTGTGGTGTGATGGGATCACCTGATAAACCTGTATCAACTCTCATGGGGACCCAGATGCAGTCCATGACCCTGCTGGTGTGGTGTGCTGGCATCGCCTGACAAATCTTTACAAACCCTGCCGGTGTAGATCTTGCCCTGCTCCTGTTCTAAGGTGAGGGTGAGAGCCGAGGAGTCATTGACAGTTTCCTCGCCTCGCTTTTATTCAGATGCTGCTCGGTTACTAATCATTTTGGCTTGGCCAGGCCGGGCCTAGTTGTGCCTGGACAGGCAGCGTCCCCGCCTTGGTGGTTCAGACTCCCGGAAACGGATGCCTGAGGCGGGGACCTGTTTGACATACCATGGAGAGTGAAGGTGAGCGGGTGAGAACCGTGGGTCACTTTCTCCTGTTCTTTCTTGATGGTACTAGTTGTAATGCACTGTAAGGAAGAACAAGTCACATTTGGGATGGTTTGCTTCATTGATTGAGCTTGTGGGGCAGTCAGGTGGACACTGCCCAATGCCCCATCTGTGTGTCATCCCAGGGTCTCACCAAGAGAGCTTTGGATAGCAGACTTCCTTGAACCCAACGACTATTCACATTGTGCAGCAAACACTGCGTGTCCAAGAAATGACATAAGAACATCTATATATTAAGCAGAACATTAGCTGGTTAATATATCCTCAACTTCCTCCCCTTCATGGGAGTCCCCATACCCAGATTGCAGTAGTAGCTTACAAACTTCATAACCTATTTTGAAGATTCCAAAACTCTGGCTTCCGGTGGTGACTGAACAGCCTCCAAGGGCACGCGTGACCCATCAAATGATAAAGGAATCCGAAGCTGACCATTGGCTGGACATTGTGACTACACCTCCGGCCATTTCAGCTTCCATTCAAGGGTCTTTCCTGCACTACTCTTGTTTCCACTCACACATCCTTCCTTGGCAGAATTGATGCGAAACATGCTAAATTGGGGACTCGGTGTGCCATTTATATTAATTATTCATTACCATTAAAATATATTGCAACCCATATCTTAAAGCACAAAGGCTGGGCTAAGTTTCTTATCCGAAAATTAAAAAAATGGTTGGTCACAGCACTTTACTCCTACATTTTAATTCTATAACTTGAACGATGATGAGGATTGAAAGATAACAGACGTCTCCGCACGTCCAGAAAGAAATGCTTTACAAACCACAGAAGACGAGCAAGACAACGTGTCCAATCCCTGCCGGGAAATAATCATTTCTTTATCTGTCTTGTTTGCACCGTAGCTGTCGGGGCACTGTGCCCGCTCGTGTCCCGAGCTGGTGTTTGATGAACACATCTAAAAAGAAAGAATACATTTCTATTAAGTAAGAATAAATGCTCCAATATAAAAATACGAGATAACACGTCTTGGCCTCCATTACGCAGTGTGTGGGTTTAAAGATATCTTTTTAACAATAATAGGTCTACAAAGTGAATATAATTACTCAAGCAGTGGATATGATCAGTCATTAAATATTTCTATCCTCTAAGAAGGGATGATTCGTTCACTGGTCGGGCTGCTTTCAAGCTCCCCCCCGTTTTGTCATATCACAATTAAATGAAGGTGTCTTGTTTGCATTCTTCGAGGAACTATTCCGAATAACCTGAGTGATATAATCAACTTTTGGCCCTTCTAAAACTGTACTAGCTGGGCCGACTACCCAGCCCCGGACCTTGATTGTTTTCCCCCCTTTTTGTTTGACAGTGTATTGACTTTTCTATTTCATTTGTACCATTGTTTTATTCATGCTTTCGCCACTTTGTACAGCGCGTTGATACTCTCAAGGGTCATGTTCGCGCTTTATTAAACTTTTCAAATAAACTTTTGGGGTAACCCTGTGTTTTTACACCCAGTGCAGTCCATATAATCCAAGTTCCCTGGTCATCCAATCAACAATCCGGGATTGTTGATTTATCTGCTAATACCGATAAAGTAGTTTGACACAAATTAAGTAGCGTCTGCCCTTGAAACGTATGTTTTCTGAAAGTAAATCTAGGTATAAAAGACATTCACCATTGGGAGACCCTATACTCAGGACTGGTCTCATATACAGTAACAGCATTCTCAGAGACTTTCCTATTCCATTTATATACGGCTCCTACATCGATAAAACTTTCATGTGTTAGAGGACTTTGTTGCTACACACCAAAGACCTTGAGGAAGTCTTTTCATACGAAACACGTGTTGGCCGGTCCCATCCCAAACTATTATTTCAACTACACTGTTTTTTTAACAGATTTTATTGGCATTTAGTGTGCATAACATTCACAGAAGCTCTCTTACGTCCCGAGTGTCAGGCGTTTGTTCCACATTGTACGTTGCAGGTTAAATTGGACAACCGGTCCATCCAGTTCTAATTTTCAACTCCCTCCCCCATTCCCTAAACAAGTTGCTTAGCGTCAGTTATATGTGTCAGCGGTGAGTACTATTTCCTCGGCTATCTCTATAGTTCGTTCTTTGGGCGGTGCTCGAGAGGTGGGTGGGGATTGGGGAATGCGGGGGCATCGTATTTCGCGCAACTGCGTGGGGTCGTTACTTCCCTCAGTTCTCCAATGTCCCTATTGCCCTGTCCCTGGTCTGTGGTTGTGAATCCGGCTGGTCATCTGCTCTATTGTCCAGGTCTGGAGTTTGTAGGTCATTCACTTGGTCACCCCAGGCCCTTGCTGTTTCCAGGTTTCCTATGCCTCTGTTCGCTGCGCGCACTAAGACCCTATGTTCTGCAGTTGCCCATTTCTCAATTTCCCTTCTCCAGCACCTTATATGGGGGCCTCTGGCAGATTTCCTATTCTTGGCGATTTCCCTTTCGCCAGTACAAATGCTAAGTCTTGGAATCGCCCAGTAACCTTCGTCTTGGCCGTGTGTGGGAACCAGTGCAATATGCAGCGGTGCAGCGTGTGGTCAATTGTCCTATCTGTGTCTCTCTCATCCCCGCAGCTAGTACCTCCTCCCAGAATTTTCTCAAGCCTGGGCAGTCCCACAACATGTGCAGGATATGTGCCTACTCATCCCCGCAGCGTGGGCATGCTGCCTCCTCCGTCCGGAAGTAGCGCCTGATTCTGGATGGCGTTAAGTACGCCCTGTGAAGCACATAGTAGTTTGAGTTTGAACCTTGCGTTCCTAGAGACCTTCAGGGTGTGTTCCACAATAACATCCCAATCTTTTTCTATAATGGGTACTCCTAGATCTTCCTCCCACTGTGCTCGCAGCCGCTCCATGGGCCTCTGAATGTCCCGCCTAATGGCTCTGTATATGCAAGAGAGTGTTTTAATCCCACCTGCAGAGAGGACTATAGATCTACAGCAGTCTAGTGCTCTTGGCTCTGTCGCCCAGTGTTTTCGGAATGCTGCTGTAACAGCCCTCTGGAGCAGGAACTGTCCCTGTGGGAGGCTGAACTCTCCTTGTAGATCCTCAAATGGAACCATTTGGGTTTCCCTGAAATGGTCTCCAACTACTTTCAGCCCTACTTCCTTCCAATCATCTAGCCCAGCCCAGCTCCCTCCATGTGGTATATCAATAGGTATATCTGGAGAGTAGGGGACCCTGCAGCCCGATCTTTGGAGCCATCTTGCCCAGCACTTCGTAATTACCATCTCTTCATCCATCCTCCAATAGGGCCCCTGCCTCAGCCTTAACAGCATTTTCGTTAGGACTTGGGGTTCTGGTGCAAACTGTGAGTGCATCCGTTCTGGGTCTCTGCTGCCCGTCAGCCATCTTATGAACCATTACAGCTGTGCTGACAGATAGTAAGCCTCAAGGTCAGGGACCCCTAGTCCTCCTGTGGCTGTGGAGCACTGCATCGTGCGCAGAGTCACTCTTCTGCGTCCCGATCCCCACAAAAAATGTATAATATGTGAGTTCAGTTTGCGGAACAGCCGCACATGGGATTCAAATCCGGAACGTCCCAAATATGTAGAGCATACGGGGCAATGCCACCATCTTCAAGAGGACCACCCTGCCTGCCTCTTACAGCGGAAGGGACCCCCAAAAGTCCATGGAGGCACGGAGACCACGTATTCCCTTTCCCACATTGCCCTCTATTAGGTCCGCCTTTTCATGAAATACCCTCACTCCCAGATATTCTAAGCATGCGGGCTCCCACTGTAAGGTCCCGAGATCTTCTGGAGGGCGTCCCGTAGGTGTGACAGGAAATACCTCAGATTTCGTAATCCCGATAGGGCTCTAATTATTTCCAACATACCCCTGGCCCCCTGCAAATCTCCGTCTGTATTTTGCAAGAATAGGAGTAGATCATCCGCATAGAGAGCTATGCGGGATACATGCCATTATTCGCCAGCCCTGCGTAGTCCCGTCCCGTTCTGGCCCGACACGCCAGTGGTTCGATGGCCAAAACGAATAAAAGAGGGGAGAGAGGGCATCCCTGCCGAGTCCCCGGGCGAAGGTGCGGACGGGGAAAGTAATCTCCCAGAGCCTGAGAGTAGAGAGAGGGACTCCACAGGGATGCCCTCTCTCTACTCTCAGGCTCTAGGAGATTACTTTCCCCGTCTGCACCTTCGCCCGGGGATCCACGTATAGCAGTTTCACCCAGCCTATGAACCCTGCCCCGAGATCCACCGCTTCCAGAACTCTGTAGAGGTATTGCCATTCTAGGCTGTCAACAGCTTTTTCGATGTCTACTGTAAATATTGCAGCTTCTTTTTTGGCATAGTCCTCTGCTCTCAGTATGGCCTTGAGACGCCTGATGTTGATGGCCATATTCCGATGTGAGATAAATCCTGTTTGGTCTGCATGCACTAACTGGGGCATGTGGGGAAGCAATCTATTTGCCAAGATTTTGTTTAGTATTTTAAAGTCCATGTTCAGCATGGACAGTGGCCTATACGCGGTTTTATCATGAGGCGGTTTTCTGGGCTTTAGTACTTCATAGTACTTAGTACTATGAAGGCCTCCCTTGTAGTGTCGGGCAGATGGTGCTGTTCTCTCGCTGACCAATATAGTAAAACCAGCTTAGGGGCCAGCTCTTCAGCATAGGTCATGTAGAACTCTGCCGGGAGTCCATCCGTCCCCGGCGTTTTGTTCCGCGCTATATGCTTGATGGCTACCCTCACTTCCCACAGCAAAATGTCAGCCCCAGTTCCTCTGCTTCCTCAGGCTCTAGCTGTGGGAGTTCCAGCTCAGCAAGATAATCTCCTAATGCCTCTCCCCCACTCCCCATGATGCTACTGTAAAGCTTGGTGTAGTATTTGGGAAAGATGTCGTTGCTCTCGTCTTGTGCATATTGTCTGTACCCATTGTCGTCCTCCAGTTCCACCGTCAGTGACCCCCTGTGGTGTGGGTTGGTGAGCCACGCCAGCAGTGAACCTGATTTTTCGTGCTCTGCATGCGTACGGTCTATGTATTGCCGATAATCAAAGGCTCGCAGCCTCTCTGTCTGTCGTGCTACTGTCTTGCGCGCTTTTAGGAGTACCTCTTGGATATCGGGGCGCTCGGTCTTGTCCTCTCTATCCGTTGTAAGTCCTTTTCAGCAGTTATGACGTCTGCTGTCAGTGTACGCCTGACGCCTGTTATTTCTTCTATGCAATGGACTCCAATGGTCACCTTGAAGGCATCCCATTCAGGGAGCAGGGAGGACGCCGTCCCTTCATTGTCATGGAAATATTGTGTGATCTTTTCTCTTGTACCTTCCCTAAAGACCTGGTCTTCCAACATCTTGGGACGCAGTCGCCAGATAGGGATGGCCGGAGCTCGTCTCGTCCAGCTGAGGCCCAGCAGTAAGGGGTTATGATCAGATATCGTCCTCGTCAGGTACTCAGTGCTGGTCACCTGCCCATATGTGTCTGGTGTGCATAGGAACGTATCCAACCGTGTGTGTACCTCATGCGTCAATGAAAAGAATGAGTAGTCTCTGTCCTGGGGGTGTAGGGTTCTAAATGAATCCACTAGTCCCCAATGTCCCTGCCAGTCTCGAAACGCCCTTGCATGTCGGACCGTCAGGGAGTCTGGTAGTGGCGGGTGGGACCTGTCCAAGTACACATCAGCAATGGTGTTAAAGTCGCCACCCATGAGCACTGTGGTCGCCAGATATGGGGCCAGCTGCCGGGATAGTTGCGCCAGAAATAGTGGTTGGTCCATGTTCGGGGCATACACATTGACAATGCTTATTTCTTTTTCTCTAGTCTCCCTCTCAGCGCCACATATCCGCCCTCTGGGTCTACTAATTTTCTGGTAACCTGAAACGGAACGCCCGCGCTCACCCAGATCATGGCCCCCCTGGCAAAGGCAGAGTATGTAGTGTAGAATGTTTGTCCCCACCATCTCTTCTGCAGAGCTTGGCCCTCTTTTGCCGTAAGGTGTGTCTCCTGGAGGAGCGCTATATGTATCCCCCGCCTGTTGAGGTAAGAAAAGACTTTATACCGTTTAGTCATTGTGTGCATGTCCTGTATGTTCCAGGTTAGGCACTTGTACTTTGTGTCGACTGCCATCTCCCAGTCCCTCCTTTTAGCACCCATCCCCCCCAACCCCACCATGCCTCTTGCCCAAATCGGATGTGTCCTCTTACAACCACTAAAATGAGTATATGGTGCAACTTGTGTTTCCCCTGTCAACAATTCAGAAACATTATAGCAAACTCCCCAACGCCCCATCCTCAGGACAAGTAGGCAAAACCCTCCCATCCAAACCACAAAGTCAGAGTCCTGGACTGTCGTCCACAAAATCAGGGGGTGAGTCTTTGGACGTGTCCGATGTGTCCGCCCGCCAGCCTGCCGCTCAGCACACGTATTGCATTAGTTCATCTGTGTGTCCTAGTGTCTCTCTCACCTTCCCCCTCATTGAAGCTCTCCTCCCTGTGCCGTCAGATGATCTCGTCTGCCGAGCCAGGTGTCATGATGGGGAGTTCCACACTCGGGACATCCGAGATGGTGGAACCCCGCTCAGAGCTCGAGTCCGTCCCTGAGCCGCCCAGTTCTAAAATTGCCTCGTGGGAGCCCCTTCCCGCTGATCAGAGCCACCACGTGCATAGCATTCCATCGCTCCTGCTGCACCTCCGCCTGCATTGGTGCCAATGTGCCCCGCCTAGGGCCCTTGCTGCGGGACCTCCTGCGTTGGTTCTCTCAGCGTCCTTGGTCTTTTGGTGTCGATATTCCCCGGTGCTACTCCAACCATGTCCATGCCTCCTGTGGGGAGGTGAAGAATTCCGTTCCACCTGGGGTAGACACTCGTAGTTTCGCAGGGTACTGCATGGCATATATGTATTCCAGTTGCGTAGTTTGGTCTTGACAGTCAGGAAGGAGCTTCTTTGTTTTTGGACATCCCCCGAGAAGTCCAGGAAGAGAAGCACCACTACATTGTTGACTCTTATTTCGCCTTTCCGCCGGGCTTGCTTCAGTATGTGGTCTCTGTCACGGTAATGCAGCAGTCGTGCTATCACCGGTCTTGGTGGCACCCCAGGCGGCCATGCCGGCACTCGGTGTGCTCTTTCTAAAGCATAAAATAGTGAGAGGCCCTCCGGGGCCACAGTTGTGCGTAGCCACTCCTCAAGGTAGCCCATCATGTCCATTCCTTCTATTTTCTCAGGGAGTCCCATTATTCTCACGTTGTTTCTTCTGGAGCAATTTTCGGCGTCTTCTGCCCGGATCTCAAGCACTTTCACCTTCGATTCCAGCCCTGTGAGTCGTTCCTTCAGTTCCGAGATCACTGGGCCTGTGTTAGTGAGTTGACGCTCATTGTCCGTAACTCTTTCCGTGAGACGGTGGTGATCGTCCCGCAGTAATCCCAGGTCCGGCCCTATCGAGTCAATTTTGGTCTCAAGCCTCTCGCTTGAGGCATTGATGGCCTGCAGGATATCCTGTAGAGTCAGACTCTCAGGGGTGTGCAGCGCTACGGATTGTGTCGCTCCCTCCTCCGAGGGCATGTCCGTCTGGACATCCCCTTCTCCTTCTTCTTAGTTGACTTCCCCATTCTCTACGTGGAAGGGCTGTGAGCCCCCTGCCCCTCTGATGTGGGCAAAGTTGGCACCCACAGGGAATCTCTGGGCCGTGCCGGTCTTCTCCGTGCCGGGCCTCTGGGCGTGTGCTGTCAATGCAGAGCGTGGGCTCTGGTGCCTCGCTCCGTCTGACAGATCAGGTGTTCCGGTATGTTATGGCTTATCTCTCGTCTGCAATGGGCATGGGGAGGTTCCGCACCCTAATCATGCCCACCACATCCACGTCTGTTGCAGTCCTGGAGGCAAGTACATTGGCGCTGGTGGGGGGCAGTCAGGCCGCAGGGTCCCTGTCACAACGCCACCAGCAGGCTAGGTGTCTGCGCCCCGCTCGTTGAGTCTCCCTGTACTCTTCTTGTGGTTTGGCTATAGGACAGGGGGGGATCTCTCTCACAGTGGTGAGATCTATGTAGTGCTGATCTCCTCGCCCCTGCCCTTCAGATCATGGGCTGTCGCACACTCCCCGCACTTCTTGTCCTGCCTCCGCTGTGGCTGTCTGTAGCGTGAGCCTCCCCCAAGTTAGAAGGGGCCTCTACCTCCAGCCAAAGCCGCTATCGTGCTCTTGCGCGCTCTTCTGAGACCCTGCGCGGATTCCGAGGTGCTATTGGGGCTCTCACGCACCGTGGACTTTCCATCCAAACTCAGCACAGCTACTAGTACTGTGCGCGTTGGGGCATGCTGTCTGTTTATTTAAAATGGGGCCCCCTCAGTCCTCTCGCTGTTATCTGCACTGCCTCGTGCTGCTGCCTCCTAGCTGGTAGACCGCTAGTTTGTTAGCCCTTCCACCGCTCATCCGCCATTCAGGGGAGGACCGTCCTCATCGTACTTAGTCCGTTGCCACAGCTCTTGACCCGGCAGCCCCAGCTGGTGCCGCCATTTTATAATCGGGACAGGGTCCCCTCTGCCCCCTTGTCGTGAATTGTCGCTCTGCCGCTCTATAGTGGGCCGCCTCTCCCCAGCTGGCGGTCTGACACCGCTACAACTCCACCGCCGCTCACCCGCTGTGCGCGATGTCTGCTTGTCTGCGGTGTGCTGCTTACACGCCGGCGTCCGCTCCGACGGGTGCCGCCATTTTAAGTGCTCCTCGTCTCCACAGCAGTGTTTCGTCTGCACCGCTCGTCGTGCAGCCCAGCCACTCAGGGGTTCAAGAAGTCTCCTGCCTTAACCTGAGGTGCAGGGCTATCGCTGGTGTCGTTTCTGCACCTCATGGGTCATCCGGATGGGTCCGAACGGCGGCCGGCGGAGCTCACAGGCTCTGCCACCTACTCCATCGGCGTCCAGGCCACGCCCCCTTAAAACTCTATTCTATCTACACTGATTACATCTTGTGGATAAAATAGCAACTTTGAAAGCCCATGTTCATTAGGTATTACTGAATGTTAAAGCTTCAAATACAATTGTGACATTGTCAGATATTAATGGGTTTTGCTAATGTTATGAATAAATGTATTCTTTTAGCTTCATACTGTTAATGACTACATTTTTTATCACATGTTACTGTGCTCCAGACCTTAGCAATATGTTGTAGAAGTCATTTTCCTTTGCAGTTGACTTATAAGCACCTCCTAGCAGCAGTGGTGCGGTCTGTAGTAGCACTGTTTACATATTTCTGTCCTCTACTGACCATTACTATAGGGAGTTTCTTGTGTGGTTGTATTCTGAACCACTGCTGGCCTCCTCTGTAATAGAACAAACAAGAAAGATCCCTTTTCTCCAAAGAATGAGACTAAATAATGTGTTGCAACGCAGCAAAACCCAAAAATCTATTAAAACAATTGTGATATGGTATTTCAAAGCTTCACAGCAAATATTCTTTAATATAATAATCAAAAGCATAAGTATCAAGGGTTGCTAAATTGCATGATAATCTTAATCATAAACTAAATTAAACGATATTAAAAACAAAATATACAAGCACTATAGATCTGAATATATTGTTCTTTAGGAAAAGACACAGTGATCAAAACTTCCATCATTTTTTCGCACGTGGACAATAAATTAAAAATACCTCGTATTAAAGTACAGATGCAAAAAAAAACGTAGGTTATCAGGTCAGATCATATAAATACCATCATATATATTTTATATATATATATATATATATATATATATATACATTCACTTAAAAAACCATAGGTTTCACACATGTTATAGTTAGCTGGACATTTCACTCGTGAAAAACCATTGAAATTCCCCCGTTATAGTTAGTGCAGGCAACTATAACTCACGCGACCGCAATCCTCTGCTGATGACGTCAGATATTACATCACTGTATTTAGACACTTATTTACCCATGTCTTCTTCCATTAATTTTTAGCTATACATATATTACAAATATTTTTTTTTCAGAAAGACACATATGTCATCAGTGATGTAATATCTGACGTCATCAGCAGAGGATTGCGGTCGCGTGAGTTATAGTTGCCTGCACTAACTATAACGGGGGAATTTCAATGGTTTTTCACGAGGGAAATGTCCAGCTAACTATAACGTGTGAAACCTATGGTTTTTTAAGTGAATTTGCAAGGTTTTTTAAATGCTAATTCCTAACTATAACGTGTGTGAAACCTATGGTTTTTTCAGTGAATTTGTACGTTTTTTTAAATGCTAAGTTATGTATTTATTTTTATTTTTTTAAGGTTTTTCACTGTGCGCGTACCGTACGCGCACGTTACGCAGTTCGCGGAATTTTTCCGTTTCTACCGTACGCGCACGCTACGCGTACTCCGCGATTTTTCGCAAAACAATTAAAGGAAATTTTGGCCCTTGGGGGTCCTTCTGGGACCCCCTGACAAATGCTAGGGGGTCAGGAACTGTCCACCTTGCCCCCTTTTCACGTTCTCCACCTTTGTTTTTCACCCCCTCAGACTGCGAGAGACAAAATGGCGGCCGACACTTCCTGGTTTCGACCGATTCGAATGTTTACTAAGATCTAACAACCAATCAGAATCGCGCTCGCGCACGGCAGCGTGCGCGTACGGTAAGTTTTACCGTACGCGCACGGTGTGCGCTTATAGATATATATATGCTTTTAAATGCTATTTTCTCAGGAAATACTGAACAGATTTACACCAGACCTGCAAAAGGCACATCCCTGACCTGAGGACTACCTCTTTGCCAAATTTCAAGTAATTCTGTTCATCCGTTCGGGCTGTAGCTTGGACTAAAGGTCCTATGGAAAAATGCATGGGGAAAACGCGTTTTGGGACTCCCCCCTTTTTCTCAGCCCCCGCTTGACGAATCCCCCCGAGACTTTCAGGGAAGGAGCGGAGCGCCCCACCTATTTTGAAAATTTCGCGAGGATTCGTCAATCGGCGCCAAAGTTATTCCAAATAGAATATTGTGGATTTCCTATGGAAACACGATCCTAACTATAACTATCTACTGGCGACCGCCAGTAGATAATATATATATATATATATATATATATATATACTGTGATTACTGTATAAAATACCCATATGTTAAAAATAATTTTTACTTAAAAACAACTTGAAAATTCACAAACACTGTAAAACAACTGTTGATGCGGCGTTTTGGTGAGAGATCAACAATTCGTCACCTTCTTCAGGACAAGTATTGCACAATATATAATTACTTCTAATAGTGGGCGCATATAGGAGAGAATTGATGTGTCACCTAATGCGTAGGGTAGCGTTTCTCAAATCAAAATCCAACGGTTCCTCTCCCTAGAATTAGTAATCAGGGTTGACTTTTGAACTGATCATGAAGAGTCGTAAATAGTTTTAAAAAACAAATACTATTTCACCCGGGGCCGCGGAAACTCGTCCACCTTGGTATCCATTAAATCTATTAAAAAGGACCCATGTGGTCTATTAGAAGATGGAACTCTGACCGTATTCAATCATCTGAATTGATTGGATATCGTTCAAAGTAGAGAGTTTATATTGAACTCGTAAGTATTGCGACCGTCCGTATCGCAGCTCGCTGTATGTAGATCTGAGCGTTCCTTTCCATTGTATCAGTGAAGTAGTTTGTGATGCCCCTCTGTAATAGCACATGCGAAGTCATACCCTTTTCATTTGCTGACTCAGATCCAACAGGGTCACAACACCACAAACATCCTTGATGCCTAAAGTAGTCAGAGGAAACTTCTTTGCCGTACTTGTGGACTACGTGGATTGTTGAGTTTTGTTTGGGGAGTATCAAGAAAGATATTTCAATCCTAAGAGACCATGTTATTGCTCGATCGAAAGCCCTGAGGCCGTTCGAGGAGAGCAGAAGAGCTGGAGGACCTGTGATAGAGGCAGTGGAGTGTACGCCACAATGTTGTCTGTTCGGGCTGTCGTAGATTGGTCGTGAAGGAAGTTTGTCAGCCACAATGTGACTTGCTGGTTGTTCATGTGCAGAGTGATATTTCCATCCTGTTGGCATCATGAAGGGGAGATATGTAGCCAGGTAAGAAATAACAAGAGCTCCAGGGTCCTTTCAGAATCTACTTGAAGGAAGCGAGAATTGGTGTCAAACTCTGCATCTGAAGCGGGAGCTTCATTGTCTGAGTCCCCTTCCTGGAGCTGCAGCAGTGGTCCTCATGGGTAAGAGAGGGCCTGGTCTCTCCAGTCTACTCATGAACAATAGTCTTTGCCCTTAACCCTAGTAAGTGTTAAGATTCGTTTTAAAGTTCCTCCCTCCCCGACCCCGAGTCACTATTCTGATTGGCTAAGGTTGCCTTGGCTAAACATGAAGAAAGAGTTCTGCCCCTGCCTCCAGAATGGGATCTTGGAAGAATGCAGGCTAATGTTTGGGGTTTTGCTTCCAAGAGCAAACGAAAGAGAGTCCTGATCGGCTGGAAATGCAGCTCTATTCTGGGAGCTCATGTCCACTGCAGTTTCTCCAAGTCGCTGCTTCTGGATGTAGAGAAAAGCCCTTTTGTGTGACGTGGCGATGACAACAGTGAGACTAAATCCAAGGGACGCTGTGCTGAACCCAGCTGTGGTGGCCATGGACTCTCCTGGCGAGGTGAGCGGGCTGGATATTAGGTGGGGAATTCATTCCCACAGAGTCAGTTTCATATTCCTTCCTAGCCACGAGCCGAGCCCTAGAGAAATGACTCCGTATTCGCAGGATGTAGCAACCTGTTGAGCTCGAGGAACAAGCCTGCTCTCTGTAGTGACATAGTGCACTGCCAATGAGAGCGAGGCTGTCCCCATTTTAGGAGGGCGCGAGCACACCACATTAATCACACACAGAATCTAGTGGTTTTATTGCCATCAGTGGGAAGTTACAATCGTCTCATCTATTGTGGAGAACTGGAATCATTTCCGCGCGTTCTAATAATGCTACATGGAAATAAAAGGGTTCGTCAATTTGGCAAAGAACGAGCTTTGGGATGGAAAAGCTTGACCTAAAAACGAGCATCATTAAATATTGGTGTCTGTGAATCTGTAATGGAAGTACATTGCCTGCACCAGACAACCTGCTGACTGAATTCAGATATCAGTTACAAATGCTCAGTCTTTACATGACTGATGTGTGGAGCTGGTCCTGGGCTCGGGTAGTGTGAACGATGAGATGAAGAAAGATCAAAATTCAGTAACCTTTGACTACGGGGACAGTGAGTGTGTTATTCTAAAAAAAAAAAAAGAAAACACATCTTTTGTGACTGACCAGTGCTGAGCATTGTCCAGATGCACAGGTAGCCCCCCATGTGAAGGACGCCTGATCCTCCACAGGTGGGAGGGGACAGGGAGCCCGCCTACCACCGCCCTCCCACCCACCCTGCGCTCCTACCTGGATCCGCATGACAGGAGTGATAAATAGTTTTTGTTGGGTCTGAACAGGTTTCCCATCGATCGGCGTGTTCATTAATGAGGAAGACGCACTGTATGAGATGCTGCCTTACGTGGCCACCTGCCTTTTTTACACTTCATTTTCTCCCTAATGAAGGGACCAATTGGCTTGGAGCGATCAATGCTGACCCATTAGAATCAGACACTCTTCTGGCATTGCCAAAGCAATTAAATACAGCTGCATGAGGAGTGGAAAATGGGACACAGAGTTCGAACGGAATAGGACTTACCTCTCTGTTGCAAGGAGGCAAGAAACACAGTTCAATGGAAGCAAGCTGATGCTAGCCCTGCAGTCAAGTAAGGTGCTCAGAGATAGTCATCTCAACAGTCCAGAACTAGAAATGAAAATAAGAATGTAGATCTGCACCCTGAAGGTCATCTAGGAGGAGTGGCTAGAGTTGAGGAAGCTTCTACTTAAAGACCCATCCACACCGGAACGCAAAACTTGTTTGACATGCATTGCAGGCTTGTCGTGCATGCGATTCACTGACTTGCAGGTAAAGCAAATTTAAGTAGACACCCGCAGGTCTTGCAATAGCTGCTGAGGTAGGGTTGTTTTTGGGAGTGAATCTTCTCTGTTTTACTACATAAAATGCAAACGGGCCTACCTCTACCTGCTGTACAGATTGAGCCTGGATCTAGAAGTAACAGTGTGCAAATGAGTCTTTTCATGAGAAGTTTTCTAGAAGTCTAGTATCCTTTCCAGTAAGCACACATCTCTTCTGTCCTAACCCTTCCAGAGAGAATTTGGTTTGTTGCTAAAATACGCTGTTTGAGGGTGATATTTATAGTCTTGTTCAGGTAATAGTATGTCTTGGTATGTGAAACCAAATATGCAAGTGCCTACCATATAGTTCAACAAGGGTTTGATTCCAAGCCTTCCAGCTATTGGTGTGATTTGTTTGAGGTGCACAGTGGATGTCTCATACAGATGTATTGCTTTATCTGACCATTTGTAGGGCACTGTTAGAACTGAAATCCTTGTTGTGATCTCCCCCCCACATCCCTCAAACCTTCTACCTTTACTCCCTCTATTTTGCTGAATACATTTGTTGACTTTAGGACTCTATGCACCGCGCCACTGCTAACCATTGCTAGAGTGCGTGTGCTCTCTCCATCAAACATAGTATATTTGGCCTACACCTAATTGGCACATTTATTTACTTGTAGGTTCCTGGTAAAGTGATACTACATGTATCCTTGGCCTACAACGTTTATGCTGCTGGTGGGTCTGCAGCACTCATTGTGCCACCCACAAAAGTAACACTTTAAAAACATGTGCCAGGCCTGCCACGGCAGCCTGTAGTACCATTTTAGACTGCCATTTCGACCTGGCAAAATAAACCTGACCTAAATCTGCTTTTTTAATACTTTGAAGTCAACCTTAAGTTAGGTCCTAAATGCTCATTAAGAAGGGTGCATTGTAGTAAAAAGCAGGACATGTGTAATTTAGTTTTACAAGTTCTTACTCCTAGTAGTGAACAACACCTAAAGTAATTTTTCTAAATTGAATTGGAATATTTCTTGTGCTGTATTTTCACTTTATTACGTTGTGTGTGCTGCATAAATTCTTTACACATTGCCTCTATGTTAATCCTGACTGCTTTTGTGCCAAGTTTCCAGAGGGTGAAGCACAGATTAATTTAGTGACTTTTTTGTGGTTCACCCTGACAAGAATTGTGGTTGTTGACTGAATGGGGCTTCCTCCCTGTTAACCAGTAACCCCAATGTCGTACAAGCATGCACGTTGGAAACACACAAATATTTAGTTTTGAGGGGAGCAACCGTTCTGGTGTAGTATTCATGGTGGTGGAGTCTAGCTGTGAATGCTTTTTGTCATCTATCTTTGCCATTGTAGTCCAGGGACCACTGAACCATTTTCTCGGAAGACTTTGGGTAACGCGGGGTGGATGGAATTTTGTGGATCCGCGCAGATTCCGGAACTTTCCACCACAGAAATGTGAGGAAAATGTTTTTTTTTTTTTTTTAAACACATTTTAAGGTTTGCAAGGGATTCTGGGTAACAGAACCTGGTGAGAGCCAGTCAAGTCCCCCCATTCCGGATTCCCCATGGTGTCTAGTTCTAGTTCTTTCATACCAATTTTTCCATGTATACATTTTCCCAAAATAATTGCTATATACCCGGTACATAATAAAAAACCATTGCAAGACTCTGCTCAGTTATTGGCTCTGGGTTCGTCGGGTTCTTGGTGAACCTAAAAGTCCTATATATCCCCACAACCAGAAAGGTCCAGCTTTCAAATAGCTGTCATAATTAGATGAAGTTACAGGTGAAAACGTTGACACAAATGGCTGTTTTTTTCAACTCATTTTCAGTTTTTCCTATATTTAACTGTTAGTTTCTATAAAGAAACCTTGAAGGATATACACAAATGACTCCTTGCTAAATTCAGAATTTTGTCTACTTTTATAAATGTATAGCTTTCCAGGATCCATTATTGCTTTCGCACCCATTTCTACCATTAACTGGAAGGAGGTTGAAAGCACAAAAAATAGCAAAAATAGGCTATGTCCCAGAAAATGCCAAAACTGTGTAAAGAATGTTGGTTTTCTGACAAAAGTCTGCTTGTCCCTGAAAGCTGGGAAGATGGTGATTTCAGCACCACAACCCCTTTTTTGATACCATTTGCAGGGGAAAAACCAGACGCTTTCATCTGTAGCCTTTTTTCTCATTTCCCCCACCCCCCAAAAAAACAACATTTAGCTGTATTTTGGCTAATTTCTGGGCCCCCTCTAGGGGAATCCACAAGCCCTGGGTACCTTTAGAATCCCAATGATGTTGGAAAAAAAGGACGCAAATTTGGCGTGGATACCTTATGTGGTAAAAAAGTTACAGGGGCCTAAGAGCGAACTACCCCAAATAGCCCAAAAAAGGCTTAGCATGGGGGGGGGGGGGACTAGCAGCGAAGAGGTTAAGGGAGAGACGCTACTTGTGACCTTTTATTCGATAGGCATGGGTCGCGGGCCCTATCTGATCACGTATCTCTGACTCGTAGCTGATGGGGAGGTCACCATGGGTACATCCGACAGCAATGATGCAAGTTCACTGGAACTCCTGAATACAATATGGCAGTCACTGAGTGTCATTTTCATCAACATTCTCAACATTGCATCGTACAGTTATCATAGTGTACATTGATATTGTCTTAACTGATATAGAAATAGTTATGCATTCCTAAATCATGACATATATTGACATTGCTTTTACTTGTAACAAGATTGTCATTCGCATATGGATTATGGCATATATTGATATTGTTACTGTCGGTATCAGCAGAGTTGTGTGGTCTCAGGTGATGGCACACGTTGACAATGCTTTTATTGGTATTGCCGTTTTCGGGCCTGCACATATCACGATATTCATTGACATCGGATTATGCTTATATTGGTATTGCCGTTGTCGGGCATGCACATATCACGGTATTCATTGACATCGTATATACCTATTCCAGCACCTGGCATAGGGAGGACTTGGTGATGTTGAGCATGGGGATTAGGGCATCACCTTGACTGGAGTTTGCAACGGGTGACGCAAATAGAAGTTGCTAGAAAGTGTTCTCTCTATCCTTTCCTCGCTTGGGGGGTGTTATTGCCCTTAATGTTCTATATTAGCTCTCAGCATTAGGGGGACAAATTGCATTTTTCTGGTCCATCTAGAAACTATAGATTTTATTCTGCATCATGTCCTGTGTATAAGTTCAGCTCTCATACTGGAATGCGCTTTTTTGTAGCACAATTTTGACTAATTGCTTGTTTTTTTGGCATTGGAAAGCCCATTGGTGATAGGCGTTGCCTGGTGGTTTGTTCATTTAATTCTTGGAGCACCTTTAGTTGGCTTTATTGCCTTGCAGTATTTCTCCTTCTCAGTTTCAGTCAGTCTTTGTATTGTGAGTTGTATCAGTGGTGGAAGTTCCAGAAACGTTGGGTGGGCAGATGTGTGTAACCTTACACAGACTTTTTGTGCTTGATGGTTCGATAGCCACTTGTAACCTTAGGCAAAACCCCTGTGTTTGGGAGGTTTGATAGCTGTTATGGGTGATTTGTAGGTGTATTGCCACCTAAAGTGCTCATGTGGTCCAAATAATACCAATTTTGTGATCAGTTGGTTGTGTGGTCTTACGGTGGTCACTTATTGTCTTGTGTGTGTGCATGAACGTATATGTGTGCATGCTTGTACATGTTATGGTGATTTTTAAAGCGCGCGATTACCCGATAGGTGTCATGCATCTATGCATCCATCATACTTGTGTGTGTGTGTGTACGCTCGTAGTCCAGATGCCTTTCGTAAAGTTCCACCAGAGCCAAGTCATCATCAGTTCATCCGGAAACATGCTTTTAGAGCTGTGTTTTGTTTACATTATTCTCTGGTGATGGTCAGGGCTTAATTTGTAAAATATTAAGTGCCAGGGCTCTGACCAGGAGGCCACTGCAGCTTGCACCACCCATCGCCATTGTCATCGCTGCCAAAACAACTACTAACCATCTCTCTTGGAAGTAAATGCGACAGTTCAGATTATTCCAGGTCCCCAAAGCTATAAAGGAATGGCTGGGGAGTCAGGTATTAGTAATTTTTTAATGTATATTGGTTTCCTTAACACCGGAAATACTTCTCATCTCTAAATTACATCAGCAGCGCCACCTTGTGGTAGACTGCCCTAAGTGTGGTATTGACAATTAGGTGCCGGTGCCAAGCACCGGAAACCAATTAAGTGCCGGTGCTCAGCACCGGAAAGCTCCGGCTCATATTAAGCTCTGGTTATGGTCATTGCAAGCCAGTCTGAAGGTGTACGTTAAGCAGGACATGTTCCATTTCTGCTTTGGCCTCGGGAAGCTATATTCCCTGATGATGGTCATTGCAGACCAGTCTGAAGGTATGTGTGAAGCAGGACTTGTTAGTTTCTGCTTTGGCCTCTGGAAGCTTTATCTCCTAGTGATGGTCATTGTGAACAAGTCTGAAGTTACGCGTGAAGCAAGACTTGTCAGTGTCTGCTTCGACCTCTGGAAGCTTTATCCCCTGGTGATGGTCGTTGCGGACCAGTCTGAAGGTATGCGTGAAGCAGGACTTGTCAGTGTCTGCTTCGACCTCTGGAAGCTTTATCCCCTGGTGATGGTCGTTGCAGACCAGTCTTAAGGTGTGCGTGAAGCAGGACTTGTTAGTTACTGCTTCAGCCTCTGGAAGCTTTATCCCCTGGTGATGGTCATTGCAGACAAGTCTGAAGGTATGCGTGAAGCAGGACTTGTTTGTTTCTGCTCTGGTTTCCGTGCTGCGTTTGCTTGGTTACCTGTCCCCATGGGCTAGTGTTGGTAGATCCTGAATGACCTCAAGCTCACATTAAGGCAACGTATCCTATGAGGGTACCCAAATTGAGATGGGTGCAGACCCCTCTTCATTACCCTCTACACCTGAGGTCTTCAATCTGTGGGATGCGAACTCCTGGGGGGGGCGTAGAGTCCTGGGAAGGGGGTCGTGCATTCCCCAGCTTCACTTGTGCCTGCAATCCAAAACGTTTGCTTTTTTTGAAAAAATACTGCCGTCCTGGGACTGCTAATTTAAATTATCAGCTGACGTTTTATCAATTGAGTCTCTAGTGCTATGAAAAGCTTTCGTGCCAGGGTGCCTGCTTGCCTGAATTAAATGCAGACGTGCCCATCGGTTAATTTGCAAGTGTAAAGGGTGCTTGGGGGCCAGTTCTGGCAAATCACTCCAAGCTTTAGGATGACAAAGATTTGTTTTTTTGAGTGGCCGTCCAAAGATTTTACTGGACTGTGAAGTGTGTGCTTTTAATCACAATTGTATTTACATAGCCCTTAGTACCCCTAGGAAGGTGTTGAAGGGACAGTTGAGTAAAAAGAAATTGCATTACATACGCTCTGGTATTACTAAAATCTCCATTTTGGAAACACTATTTTATTGTAAAACTATTTACATGTTTTTCAGCACTCTATCTTTCACTGGTTGTAATGCAAGTATAAAATAATGACTTACATATTCACATTTCATTCTGTCATAGGCTGTGACCTCATAGCTCTAAAAATACACGTCACTATTCTCCACTGCACCAATCAAGATTTAATTCTGTGGCTCTCTGGTTACACATAGACCTCTGCAATGCATTAACTAATAGAAGTTTCATAATGTACTACAGTGCATTTCCCAGTGAGTAACAACTTTTTAAATGTATTTTTCACTATGCTGCCCATTATTTTATATGCATATACCTGATAGTAAAATACCTAAAAAGCGTACAGAATATTTTGGGGCTTATTTATGAGAGGCTTGATTCACCAGAGCATCACTTTTTTGGATGCTCTGGCAGCGCAAGCGCCTCAACCATACCTATGAGGCGGAGCAAAGTCACTCTGCATGGCTTTGCATGGCCTCATAGTTCAGAGTAAGACATAGCCCGCAGGTCACTGCGTTGCCTTACTCTGCGTCAAGGAGTTATTTCATGGACTTTTGCTAGGGGTTTCCACACAACACCCATGGATTTTGATGCAGCCCAATATTTACAAAATCAAGTAAACCTGGGGCAGCTCCAAAAACGGACACCTTCCCATCGATGGTGTAATGAGGAGAAATGTTTTCATTTCCCTTCGTTCTTTCCTGTTTCCATGTGTGCTGCATTCTGCTGCTCACATAGAAAGAGGAAAACGCCTCTTGGAATTGTTTTTGTGCAGGAAGGTGCCCCTTCCTGTACTAAAGCAATTCTGTCTATGTTGGTGCTATGCAGCAATTTGTGTGCCAACACAAGGGAAAAGGAGTGGAATTAACCGTATTTCATAAATCCGGTGCATTCCTGCCCTTTCATACTGGCATAGGGCAGCGCAGCAAGAAGACTTGCAGCTCTGCCCTACGCCAATTCCTAATAAATGAGGCCCTTTGTTTTTAGCTACACCCCCACGCTCACTGACCTTTGGTTTACTAAACACTGTTTGATATTATTTCCCCACTGTTAAAATTAATTGCTGTGGGAATTTGGGGCGTTTATAGTTGTCGATGATGAGGAGTACCAGGTTCCAGACATTTCTGTCATAAGGGGGTCCTTATGCCTAAAAAATTTAGACAAGGGGATCTCTGCAGCTAAACGTTTGAAGACCTCTGCTCTACAGCGATGTCAAAGGCGGGAAGGCAATCTTTGAGTTTCATTGGGTTATACAAGAGCCCTTACCGGCCATATTCATAGGACTCTTACCGGCTGTCTCCATCACAGTATTTTGTGTTGCAGCAAGGTGGACTGACTGTCCCTGAACATCTCACTCCGCTTTTTAAAATTGCGGATATCAATTCAGGCGTTTGTCCTTCAAGACAACTCCAATTAAAGAGAACTTTGTTTCAGGCCCCTGCATCGCATATCAATCTTGTGGGAAGCTAAGAGCACAGTAAACAAAAGCCCGGCAGCAATTAGAGCAGGAGACGATGGTGGAAAGCACCAGGGACCGGGCTGTGCGCTCCTTCCAAGCTCATTATTGAGCATGCATGAAATCGGAGCGTGACGCGCTTTATCCTTTCCTTTCGTTTACTGTCACGGGTTATTTCTCTCTGAAGCCCTGCACAGCGTGCCATATTTCGAGCCTTCTGTTCTCTTGTAAACCCGTACTCGTTCGTGCTGCCTCTTACTCGCGCGCAGTCTCACCCACTCGCACATATAATTATGTGTGTGTGTGTGTATATATATATATATATATGTATGTATGTATGTATAGAACACCCCTCTCCCTTTCCCCTAGGAGCCTCTCTGCCTCACGCACGCCGGTCTAGAAAACGTACTTGTTGTAATTGGGCCCTGCCATCAGCAGTGACAGTACTTTGTGTTAAGTCGCTTCTTTTTCTGTAATTCGCTTCCAATCTTTTGCCAAACACGGCTGCATTCCTGCTGCTTTTACACCCACCAAGTGCTAGGGCCTGGGATGCATTCGGACATGATCTCCTAGTTTTAGGCTTCATTAAAAGAAAGAAGTCTTGGTAAGAAATCATCTACACACTGACACCCAAGACTACTTGCATACATTGCACATATCGGCATACGCTGTAGTTTGCACATTTAATTTTTACTTAAATTCTTTTGGAGATACCTGTATTCAGACTGTTACCTTAAAAGCATACATTGTTCTGTACAGATGAATAGGGCCGTATAGGGGTATGTGCAACTGCCCCTGAAAGCACCTCTTGAACGTCCGAGCATTACCTGCACCCATTTCACTGCCCCATTGAAAAAAACCACAAACCCGGGGCCCCTGGCCTCTGTTGCCACACAGGTGTGATGAGGAAATGCCTGCACAGCGCCAGATCTCTGAACACTGCACCGACAAGCCCAGGACACCTCTACTGCCGACCTTTAAAGCCTGTGTGCAGCATTGGCTGAATGGACCATTCGCTGTTCTAGAACAGTAAGAAATATGCATTTTATCCAAACAGGTTTTGTGCACTCTGAAATCACCTTAATAACACTGAAATGGAAAAAGAAATATTTTTTTTTTTTTTAAACACAATGTATTTGGGTAAATCCCTGTTTTGAAGCATTACGGGATAACCAATATAACCTAGTATTGGAAAATAAAAATGTATCTCGAATACTCATAAAAAAATGTTTGCTCTGTGAATTAACCCTAAAGAGCAAGAGGTTGTGTTAGCTGAAGCTTAATTTCTATCTTCTTGCTGTCCTGTTAGAAGAAAGCAGACATGCTTACTTTTTGATAGGCTCTTTTTAAAAAACCTTCTCTCCTAAACACTTTCCCTTGAGTGCAGTGCATTATTTCTGTAGCCCCATGTGGCCATATGTGAGAACAAAATCCAACACTTTGCGTGTTTCGTTTTTTCTCCTCTTCTAGAGCCAACTTTTTTCCAATAAGAGTTACTATTGGTATTCAATATAACGTGGTTCGTATATAGGAATTATTTCATTTGAAGGCATTTTGCGAATTACATTTTTATCTGCAGGAAATCACCTTTTGCGTATGGTCACCCCTGGTGTTTCATCTTTTGCGAGGCCCCACATTTTTGCTGGTGTTAAAACTCTGTGCGCTTCACCCCTGCTAACCAGCAGCAATGTGCCTGTCCTCTTCCTTTAAACATGGTTGAATTGGCATATACCTAATTAATATATTTAACTTATCTATAAATGTACCTAAGGCATGTAAGTTAAATGTCACCAGTGGACTGCGGCACCTATTGTGCCATCTGCTACAGTGACAGTGTAAAAGGTGTAACTCAACACTATGTAGGCCTGTCGCCAACAAGGCAGGAGGCATGTTATTTAAAAGTAGGTCATATATGAATGTAATGTTAACATGTCCTTGCATTGATTAGTGGCCAAAACATATACTGGGTGAGGTTTAGCTGTCCTACATAGAAATCCTAGAGTACAGATTAGAAACCTAATACTGTATCTCGGGAATGGGACTAGCTGGAAAAATAAACAGCTATTTTTTATTTTTTTTTGTGAACAAATTTCATTGCCTTTTACATGTCATGTAACATTACCCTTCCAGGGTGTCAATGTGCCATAAAAAGGGAGAAAGAAACATAATCAAACTATTGTATATGTCGATACCCTTATTGGTCTCATTCGTAAATGTTGGCTATAGTGGTCTTGTTGCCATCTAATATCAGTACAGTATATATACAAGCAATTCCCCCATCCCCTCTCCCCCAACAATAAACTAGATCTTCCTCCTACCCCCTCCTTGCACTGCTGTCTCCCCTCGGCTACTATTTAGATCCGTTAGTAGACTTTCTGGCGCTCAAGGTGTGGGACTGTGTGTGCTTCTGTCTAATTCCTGGGCAAGTGGACCCTCATCTTAGGTAGCGTTGTACCTGGACTTAGCTGCTGTGCTTGCCATCGCTGTTCGCCGGACCCGCTTCGCGGGTCCCGCTTCACGGAAGGAGCGGTAGAGTGCCTGTGGTTTCAGCGCCGGCTGGGGAGGTCTGTGGCAGCAGCAGGGCTGCGAGCGTTACTGCAGGGACTCCATCTCCCAGGAGTCCCTGCCTGGCCAATAGTTGACACCTGGCCCGCTCTCCCTGCAAGCCACGCCCCCAGCACACCAGCTGCATTTAAAATCATCCTTCTTTCCCGGTGCTGGTGGGACTGTGTGTGCTTCTGTCTAATTCCTGGGCAAGTGGACCCTCATCTTAGGGAGCGTTGTACCTGGACTTAGCTGCTGTGCTTGCCATCGCTGTTCGCCGGACCCGCTTCGCGGGTCCCGCTTCACGGAAGGAGCGGTAGAGTGCCTGTGGTTTCAGCGCCGGCTGGGGAGGTCTGTGGCAGCAGCAGGGCTGCGAGCATTACTGCAGGGACTCCATCTTCCAGGAGTCCCTGCCTGGCCAATAGTTGACACCTGGCCCGCTCTCCCTGCAAGCCACGCCCCCAGCACACCAGCTGCATTTAAAATCATCCTTCTTTCCTGGTGCTGGTGGGACTGTGTGTGCTTCTGTCTAATTCCTGGGCAAGTGGACCCTCATCTTAGGGAGCGTTGTACCTGGACTTAGCTGCTGTGCTTGCCATCGCTGTTCGCCGGACCCGCTTCGCGGGTCTCGCTTCACGGAAGGAGCGGTAGAGTGCCTGTGGTTTCAGCGCCGGCTGGGGAGGTCTGTGGCAGCAGCAGGGCTGCGAGCGTTACTGCAGGGACTCCATCTCCCAGGAGTCCCTGCCTGGCCAATAGTTCACACCTGGCCCGCTCTCCCTGCAAGCCACGACCCCAGCTTATACGTACTTAACTACGCTTACGACCGCGCACGCGGGACGCGCGGTTCGAAGCACGGAGCGAAGCCCGGGCAAAGGGCGGGCAGTCTGTGGCAGTCCGGGGCTGTCCAGGGCCGGGTTGGGCCACCCCCCTGATATCATTGGTACGTTGAGACATATAGGGGTGTTCTACTATTATTATCATTTGGTCACTGTTATAGCCTGTGTTAATGTCCAACCGCTCAGGGAAGAGCCTCAGGAGAGGAGGTGAGGGTGGAGCCAGTTGTATTATAGGCACTATGGATCAGTTCATCACACGGGTGGCTGCTGTCATAGAGAAGGAGATTGTAATGACAGAGCGGCGTCTCTCCCTAGAACTTCCTCTGTCGAAACGGTCCTCATTGGGTTCCCTGGCACCTGTTACCTCGCCCGTATGTAGTTCAGATCCCCTTGTAATGACATCCCCTCCACCGGAGCCGTTACGGGTTGTATCTTTGAGGGCCAGCATTGATAGGTTGGAGAGCTTGGCAGCCATATCCATTCCCCCTCCTATCGATAGTAGTAGTGCTGACTCATGCTCCAGTGAACTCCCTGTTGTACCAACTTGCACAACTATTCCAACTACCCAAGATAATATTCCTCAGCCGCCTTTGGTACCTCTAACGGTTTCTACGAATATAACTGATACTAAAAGGAAAAGGATTGCCAGCCCATGTAAAGACAGCTTCCCTAAACTTCATAAGAGACTAAGGAAACATGGTGTAAGGGGAACAGGAACTAAAGCGGGTGAGGGGTTGGCTACGAAAAATATTGGGTTGGGAAAGGGGGGGGGCGTCATTTAGGTCCTAGGACTGAGAACGCATGTGTTGATCCAACATCAGACTGCCATTTAGTTTCATCTAACGACTCTGTGACAATTTCACAACTTGAAGATCTGATGAAAACTTTATTGTCCCCGATTGTGGAAAGAGTAAAAGTGTTGGGAGAGAGGCTGGATAGATTTGAACAGGCAACTTTGGATAATTTTTTCTCTCTGAAAACCCTTATCAAACTGCTTTCTAAAAACAAGGACAGTGGACAGGGTGGGGATAGTGGCACCCGGATGCTTGCTGCACCCACACAGGACATATCTACCGGCCCTAACACAGCAAACACTGTAAATTTGTCGGCTGTGGTTAATGAACCTCCTACTCAGGTTACAGATATTTTAGGTGATATTTTAGGTGATATCTCCCGGATTGGAATGGGCTTGTGGAGGGCTACTCCATTTGCATTTTCCAGGAAACATGGTGTAGGCAACCCTGTCACAAGGTAGGTTATTCGACTTACTTTGTCCCTGCAGTCCCCTCAGTTTCAGGGAAGGGACGCCCTTCGGGAGGTCTCCTTATATGGGTTGATATTGCTCTTGACTGTCAGGTGGTTCAGCATCCTACCAATTCTCCCGACCTCCTCAACATTACTATAAAGGGTGCACGGGGTGGCCTCTTCTTGGACATTTTTAACGTCTATGCCAGAGGCACGAAGGGTGGTGTACTATCGGCCACAATATCCTTCTAGAAGGTCTGCTTAGGCAGCGCCCCAAAAAATCTCGCATCTTGGTGGCAGGAGATCTGAATTGCACGTTTGAGCCCCTGGGCCTGGACGATATATTGGGAAGTGGTGAGGAGGACTCCAGGAGGGGTATTCCTGCCCTTGCGCTGCCTCCCATCAAGAGGTGGACCCAAGTGGCGGTACAGATCAACTCACTTAACATGGAATTTGATCTTAGGGCTGTCAATGGGAGGTCCAAGTCTGACCTAGTGGGTGCCCATACTTATAATAGGCCAAATCATACGTCCAGAATTGATAACATTCTTCTTGACGCTAGTCTATGGAGCACTCTGAAGGATATGGAGATCATACCTACCATTGAGAGTGACCATAATCTCCTCTCACTCACCCTTTTTTCCCAGTGGTTGACTGCTAAGGAAGGGATTATCATCCTATACAGCACCTATTTCCCACGAAGTTCTCCCATCTAATTGTGGTAGACGGCTGAAGTGGGCAAAGCTTATTATGTCCGAAGAGAAAGTGGCGAATATAGGGGCACTCCTGGCTGCAGCACTGTGCAAGTCGGAGTCGCTGACCCGATCGCCCGAGGAGACTACGCAGATTTTCTGCGACTTAACTAGGGCATTGAGTAACCTATTTATTCTCCCTAGCATGGCCTCCCGTGTTAACAACAGGAAGTTGCTGCCGAAATCGCAGGGTTGGTTTACAAAAAAATGCAGAGTCAAGAAAAAAGCGCTGGTAGGGGCTGTTAAATCTAAATCCCAGGTAGCTATCAGGCTTGCAAGGAAAGATTACTCCCAGACTTTAAAGGCAGCAAAAAGAGAGGGGGAGGAGAAGTTCTGGGCGGACCTCCTGGCTGCAAGCCTGGAAAGGAATGCAAGGGGGTTTTGGAGTTTGGTAAGATCTAGGGATAGGCCTGTTGACACTTTGCTGACATGTAATATCCCAGCCCAGAATTGGTTTAGTCACTTCCTGTCCCTTTATACCCCTGTCGAGGGGGTTCTTAATGACTCCTTTACCCTGATGGTTGAGGCAGTAGACACTGAGGCGTATCCCTTTACCGACAGAGAAGTGGAGCTCGTAATCAAGTCCCTGGTCCCCCTAAAAGCTGCTGGGCCTGATGGGTTACCCGGTGATTTGTTACGTGCTAATCCTAAGCAATGGGGGAAGTTGGTTTCCACCCTATTGAATGCAATTATGGGGGGAGCATCTGTACCGGAATCTTGGAAAGGGGCGGAGGTTGTCCCGATATTCAAGAAGGGATGCCGGGACAACCCCGCCAACTACAGGCCCATAAGCCTTATTGATTCATCCCAAAAGGTGGTAGGGAAGGTGATTCTGGGGAGAATCCTCCAATGGGTAGATGACAATAAGATTTTATCTGATTTCCAGGCTGGTTTTTGCTCTGGAACCGGAACTATCGAGCAAGTCTTCAGACTGGCGCTCCTGCATTGGAAGGTGGTGGTGCTGGGCAAGGGCAGTCTCTATTTGGCCTTTATTGACCTCAAGACCGCCTTTGACCTGGTACCTAGGGAGGAACTGTGGAGGGTCTTGCAGGGTTTGGGGGTGCCGTCCTATATCCTATCACTTATGATAAAACTACATACAGACAATTATGCACAGGTGCGGTGGGGTAAGAATGGGGAGAAAACAGATAGAATTCCAGTAAGTAGGGGTGTCCGCCAGGGATGTGTGTTAGCTCCCACCCTATTCTCTCTTTATGTGAATGGGGTGGTTGAGTATTTGCTACAAGAACCTGCTGATGCACCGTCCCTGGCGGGCACTCGGATCCCTACACTGCTTTTTGCAGATGATACCCTCCTTATTGCAAAGTCCCCCCAGGGCCTCCAAAAACTTCTCAAACGCTTCCAGGAGTTTTGTTCCCTTAGGGGATTGGTGATCAATGTCGATAAGACCAAATATTTGATCATGAATCCACCTGGGAAACTGGGGCGCCCTCCCGTGTTGAACTCTGCTTACCTGGAGAGGGTATCAGAGTTTGATTACCTGGGAATCCGCCTTAGTGACTCTATGTGTTGGACTCCACACATCAACAAGATGCTCCTTAACCACAAAAGGGTGGGTGGTGCTTTGCTCAGGGAACATCGTACTTCCACAAAACAATTTATTGCCCCAGTTGTGGAGATTTATAAAGCTAGAGGGGTTAGTGCTGCTTTATATGGGGCAGAGTTGTGGGGCATAGGCAATCTTGACGTGCTTGCAAAATCAGAGAGCAAATTTTTGAAAGATCTGATGGCTCTCCCTTCGAGTACACCCACAGTTCCAGTTTTGTTGGACTTAGGATGTAGATCAATTGCGGACCAAGCTCGACCACGTCCCTTGCTCTTGTGGGCCCGCTTGTGGAGGGTCCCTGAACTAGCCTCCTATGCGGAGGGACTGTCCGAGGTGATGTCTATGGGGGGCTGGTGTAAGATTAAATGGTTGAGGGACGTTAAACATCTTTTGGGGGAGTTGGGCCTAGGTGAAGCTTGGGTTACTCGATCTGCCCCTCCCAAAGCCACTCTAAAGAAATTGTATTGGGATTGGGTTTCGTTTAAACTTACTGTTGATCCACGCCAATGTAAGTCAACTGTAGCCTTTTTGAGGATTAAAGACGTGGTAGCTTACGAACCATATCTCAATAGGATTTCTATTCCTTTTGATAGGGCCTTATATTTTAAATTCAGAGTAGGGATCCTACCTGTAGGTGATTTGATATCCCGGTGGAAATTGTCCCCCCGGCCCTCCCCCTTTTGTGCCCTCTGCTCCACGCGGGTCGAGACTGTGGCACATATTCTTTTTGAATGCCCTGACTATTGCTCTCCCAGGAGGTATTGGCTCAGACCACTTTGTAGACAGTTGGGAACTCGCAATCACACAGTCGCCCTGCGTATTTTACTGTCCGACACATCCACTTTGGTGGTTTGTGCTGTGTCTAAATTTTTAAAGTGGTCCTGGTTGATTCGTGCAAAAAGGCTTTCTGTATCAATTTAATTCTGATCTTAACTGTACTAATTGTATTTATTAAGTATTGTTTTTATTGTCTTGTTGGAAAAGTGTTTTTTCTGCTGTTTTTCTTAACTGTTGAATTGCTTTTAAGATATTTTATGTATCGAAATAAAGCCAATCAATCAATCATATTGGTATTCAATATAACGTGGTTCGTATATAGGAATTATTTCATTTCAAGGCATTTTGCTAATTACATTTTTATCTGCAGGAAATCACCTTTTGCGTATGGTCACCCCTGGTGTTTCATCTTTTGCGAGGCCCCACATTTTTGCTGGTGTTAAAACTCTGTGCGCTTCACCCCTGCTAACCAGCAGCAATGTGCCTGTCCTCTTCCTTTAAACATGGTTGAATTGGCATATACCTAATTAATATATTTAACTTAACTATAAATGTACCTAAGGCCTGTAAGTTAAATGTCACCAGTGGACTGCGGCACCTATTGTGCCATCTGCTACAGTGACAGTGTAAAACATGGCTTTAGGCCTAACATTGTAGCTTGGCTGGCAGTTTAAACACTACAATTTTACATGTGAAAATAAGGTCTTTTGACAGGCCACAACCTCTCATTTAAATATTAATAACTCATCACTATGTAGGCCTGTCGCCAACAAGGCAGGATGCATGTTATTTAAAAGTAGGTCATATATGAATGTAATGTTAACATGTCCTTGCATTGATTAGTGGCCAAAACATATACTGGGTGAGGTTTAGCTGTCCTACATAGAAATCCTAGAGTACAGATTAGAAACCTAATACTGTATCTCGGGAATGGGACTAGCTGGAAAAATAAACAGCTATTTTTTATTTTTTTTTGTGAACAAATTTCATTGCCTTTTACATGTCATGTAACATTACCCTTCCAGGGTGTCAATGTGCCATAAAAAGGGAGAAAGAAACATAATCAAGCTATTGTATATGTCGATACCCTTATTGGTCTCATTCGTAAATGTTGGCTATAGTGGTCTCGTTGCCATCTAATATCAGTACAGCATATATACAAGCAATTCCCCCATCCCCTCTCCCCCAACAATAAACTAGATCTTCCTCCTACCCCCTCCCTGCACTGCTGTCTCCCCCTCGGCTACTATTTAGATCAGTTAGTAGACTCTCTGGCGCTCAAGGTGTGAGTAATGGTGTTGTGCCGGGACCTTCCGTTGCGACCCCCTTCCTCTCCTGTGTGTGTCAATGCTGTGAGACGCTCCCATACTTCTGACCCTGCTGAGTTGTTCTGCCCTAATCTGGACCCTGGGGGTTCTCTACTTTTAGGAGTCTCTCTGAGGTGGAAGCCTCCAATTATCCGCCAACTCTTGTTAAGTCCGCCATCAAACCCTCCCATGCCTGGGCACGTACCGGCTTGCCCACTCCCTGCTGTGCATTCCTAAGTAGGACCCTGCCTTCAGAACCCGCCCATTTCACCAGCTCGCGTTTCATATGTGCACGTTGGGGCCCCCCGGTTTCTTCCAGCTACTGGTTAGTTCTCGTTTCGCCAGAATAAATGCCAGGTCCTGAAACCTAGCTGTGGTTTTAGTTTTGGCAGAGTGTGGAAATAGATGGAGCAGAACGTGTGCCAGTGTGCAGGGACCACCCTCTCCGTTACCCTCACTGTCACCTGTGTCACTTCCTGCCAGTAATCTGTTAGGGAGGCACAGCTCCACACCATATGCATAAAAGTCGCCCCCTGTGCATGGCTCCTCGGGCATCGAGCGTCTGCGCCACCAAAATAGCGGTTAATACGTTCTGGAGTTAGATAAACTTGATGGAGTATATAGAAACTGATCAGGCTAAACCAAGCGTTTCGAGATACTTTGGCAGTTCGTTCGAAAATATTGTCCCAGTCCTTGTCGGTTAGGGGCCTGCCGATGTCGTCCCCCCATTTGTGTCTTAGTCTGTTCAGCGGTTGTATGGAGTCCCGGCCTATGGCTCTAGTGAGGCAAGCCACAGCCTTGATGGTTCCACCCGCCAAGCTTATGTATTCGCATGTGTTGTCGCGGCGGTTCCGTGATCCCCGCACCCCAATGTCGTCTCATCGCCCCCGTGACCGCCCCATATAGTAGGAAATGCCCCGTGGTATGTCCCAGTCGGCGCTGAAGCCCTCAAAGGAGAGAAGCTCCCCGTCCCGGAAAAGATCCCCAACCTTCGTCACTCCTGCTTCCACCCAATCGTCCAGGCCCCGCCACTGCCCTCCATGGGGAAGGGCTTCCAGCAGTGGCAGCGCCATCTCTGGGGAATATGGGCGCCTTATTCTGGTTTTCTGCAGGCATCAACCCCAGCAACGATTTATCACTCTGTGTTTATTGCTGTAGATCTGTTAGGCCTGACCGTCCTTATCAGGGTTTGGATCACAGCGGTCCTGTCCGAAGCGAAAGGGGGCACCTCCCTGTCTGGTTCCCTGCTTCCTGCCACCCACTATGTGAACCTCTGCAGTTGTCCCGCTAAGTAATAGGCCTCCGTGTCAGGCATCGCCATGCCTCCCCCCAATCTGGGCCGCTTTAACGTATTTAGGGACACCCTACTGTGCCCTGCCCCCATACGAAGGCCGACAAGCAGGAGTCCGGCTCTCGGAACCAGGCCGCTGATATCCAAATCGGGAGTGTTACAAAGAAGTAAAGCAGCCGAGGAAGAGCCACCATTTTAAGAAGTGATATGCGACCAGTCACCTAGAGGGAAGTCTCCCCCAGAAAGACATAGTGTCTTTAAGCGAGCGGAGCGCCCTCTCTACATTGCCTTCCTTCACATCCTGCATAGAGTGGAAAATGTGGACTCCCAAATAGCGGAAGCAGCGGGGTTCCCACCGCAGGTTCCCCAAGCGCAAGGGGGGGCCTCGCTTCTCTCACTAAGGGGAATAGTTTGGACTTCTGCCAGTTCACTCGCATCCCTGACAAGGAGCCGAAACACTCCATCATAGCCTTCGCTCCCGGCATATCGTCCTCTGCATCATTGAGGAATAGAAGGAGGTCATCCGCGTACAGCGCTATCTGCTGCCGTATCTCCCCCACCTGTATCCCCCGATACACCCCTCCAGATCTCGCTATGCAGGCTAATGGCTCGACGGCCAAGGCGAACAGTAGCGGTGAGAGCGGACACCCCTGGCATGTCCCCCTCTCCACCCGTTACTGTGCCGATATTGTGCGTCCAGTGTGGACCCTCGCCACCGGGTCACTATACAATAGCTACACCCAACGTATGAATCCCAGCCCTAGGCCCATTTTGTTCAGTACTGCATACAAGAACCCCCATTCAAGGCTATCAAACACCTTTTCCATGTCAATGGCGAACACCGCCCCTCCCCGCTCCGCTGTTGTCCCTAGTTCGATGATGGACAAAAATCGGCGGATGTTTAGAGTTGTATTCCGGCGAGGGATAAAGCCTGACTGGTCTCGGTGCACCAAAGGTGCAATGTGGGGGAGTAGGCGCGTCAACAATTTCAGGGTCGATGGGACCCGATCTCTGCGCACTGTTGCTGTTGGTACTAGTACCTTTAAAAGAAAAGTTATTTGTAAAATTTGTTAATAAATCAACTTGTCCTTCTTTAACAATATCTGGATTTAGAATGTCGCTGAATGTTTTACACAACTCTACTTTGTATGCATTTCAATTTTATTCATTGAATGTCCAGTAGAATCATCTTCAAATTCACATTTCAACAAAATCATAATATTCGCAATTGTTTGCCCAATGCATTTCGAGCCGAACGGCTCTTCTTCAGGGGATCTGTCTCTACAACATAAACAAATATTCATACTTTACATTGATGTAAATGCGTCATATTTATTCACTTCAATGTTATTTAGTTTAACTTTAAACTTTTGAGAAAAGAGAGAAGATATTACTGTGGGTACTCTGAAATGAAAAAACGAGGTCTAATCCTCCACCGAAACAAAGTCAGAATGAAACTATGTGCTGAAAAGCCCGTGGGAAATATACTGGATGTGGCGAAAAAGTGAAAAGAAATATGGCGCGTGGTAAAGGGAGTGGAATACCTTCAAATTTGAATTTCGGAACTCGGTGAATTAAAGAGAATGTCCGGAAACCGGAAACACTGGTTCTGGAAAATAAAATTGTAAAGCGAAGGATAAAGCCTAGAAAAGGATCTGAATTAGGCTCCTTACAATCTAACTGGATGATTCTTACCAGGTACGAGCCTGGGGTGTTCTAATCCGAAATGTGGGAGTAGGCGCGTCGACAGTATTTTACTAGGGATCTTAAAGTCAAGATTGAGCATCGACAATGGCCTGTACGCTTCACACTCCAAGGGAAACTTGTCCGGCTTCAACATCGGTATTACCACTGCTTCCCTGGTCGTGCCTGGAAAGTGGCCCTTCTCCTTTGCATCCGCGTACATCTCTACCAGCCTGGGGGTCAGTTCGTCCACGTATGCAGCATAGAGCTCCTTGGGGAGCCCATCCCTGCCCGGTGTTTTCCCTCTCGCCAGTGCCTTAACAGCTACCCGAATTTTACGGTCCGACGTTATGGGAGTTGGTTTTGAGACCTGGGGGCACCCTGTATCGGGCAAGATTGTACTGGAAAGGGGATCACTGGCGGGAGCCTGGATTTAGGCGCCCGTCTCCATCGGCGTCTGGCCCCGCCCCAAACAGCTATTTTTAATAGTTATTAAAAATACAAATCTAAATTCTTATCTCAAATAAATATCAAGGAAAAATAACTTTTAGAAAGGTAACTGTTTCTCTTTCTGAAGTTTGTGGAAGCTAAATTTGCATTTGCTGTTCAACTTCTCCGAGCCAGTAATTAGCATTTGAGTAGGTGTGAAATGCCTTGAAGGAGCTGACAATAGGCTGACCTGAATGGCCTGAGATAACTCCTCAGAACCTTTCGGACTATGCATGGTGGGGGCTGTGAGCATCCTGTTTAGGTTTCACCTGATAGCGCTTGCGCTCTGCTTGTGAAAAGTATTGTTTAATATAAATCTTTAAAGGTGCTTACATTCCGCCCTTGCTTTTATTGGTTTATGTATTTGCCACTAACTTTTCTTCCGTGTCTATTTGTTGCAGCATACTATTTCCTCTTCCTCTTTGTGTGCTCTTTCTTATCTGTATCCCATGGCCCAAGTGCTGCTTTTATCCGCTTTCGGGTACCTTTTGTTTTATGGCTTTGCCTTCACAGTGCATGTTCTGTGTTTGTTTACCTAATCTCCCCGTGGCTGCACATATTTCAAGCATGCTTGTTTGACATGGCCGTGCACGGGGTCATAGCCTTTGTAAACTGGCTGCTGTGTGAATCTGCATTACCAAACAAATCTCCCTGTGGCTGCACCCATTTGAAGTGTGCTTGTTTCACCCCCTGCATTTGCCTGCGGCCTTGGCCGCACCTCCCTTCTGTAATCCTCGGCTCCAGGGTGCGGCAGGAAGCTCCACAGAGATGCACTTACTGTTGCAGAAGCATCTGGATCACAAGTAATTGGCATAGAAGAGTTTAGTGTGAACTTTATCCGGAAAAGGATTCGGGAAACTAGGCAGTCATGATAAGGGGTAGCTGATTAGACATGTGGCGGTATCAAGCATCGGTCAGTGTACAGCTGCTTGTGTTACACACCCTTCCTTTACATTACACAGTCACAAATACTGTAGTTTCTCTTTCAGGCTGCGTGATTTACCCAGAATAACACGAGTTTTCAGTTGAGCCAGGATGAGAAAGTGTTATCCCCTTCCACACATCTCTGTTCTTCCTTGTGCTGTCAGTGCCATGCTTGACCCTGTAACCCCTGCCATCCTTTTTTGCTGTTACCTCCAGACCTTGACCTCCTGACCCAGCTATAGTGGTCTCTTCTGTGCCTTCATCCCCACTGCTTGCTGTTTTACTGATTAATTGTTTATTACTTCTATTCCTATTTCTCAAGAACTTTCCAAGGCTGTCCAATGTAATGCAGCCTGGGTGGAGAACATGTAAAGAGCGCATGCCTGTGTGGCCGGCCCGAGACTGTGAGCGAAACAGCCATGTCAACTTACAAAGTGCCCATCACTTCTCCCCCTGCTCTTATGTGAACAGAGCAGCCCCGCCCATAAAAATACTGCAGCAGGAACAAATAGGCATTAAAATCCTCTACTGTCTGGTAGGTGGTGGTGTCAGGCTGTGCGCTGTGTTGAGGGCATCTGTCCACTGCTGTTGAGTTAACTTAGTCTGGCTAAGCGTTGTTGGTTAAGGGTGGTGCATTGCTAACTGGTGAGGGTGAAGTGTATGATGGAGTGGTCAGTCCAGGTGAGGCCCAATGTGTGGCTGTATCTGATTCTGTTGCTGGGCGTGAAGATGGGGTCCAGAGTGTGTCCCGCTTTGTGTGTGGGGTCGGTGACAATCTGCCTGTGGCCGATGTTATCTAGTCTTTTTAGGAGGCTGGTAGTGTTGGTATCGATGGCATCGTGAATGTGGAAGTTGAGGTCTCCCAGGAAGATGTAGAAGATGGGATTCAATGGCGAGAGGGGTGACTAATTTGGCAATGGTGTTTCTAAGGCTGGTACGTGGTCCTGGCTGTCTGTAAGCAAGGGTTCCTTTGATTGTAGTTTTGGCATCGACGTTGAGCTGGAAATCTAGGTGTTCCATAATTGCCATGGTGTCTTTGTTGGTGATGGTACAGGTGATCAATTCTTTGTTTATGATAGCGATGCCTCCACCGTGTCTGTGCAGGCTCAGTCTTTCATCTTGTAGCTGCTGGGGGTTGCTGCGGCTGATGTGGGGGTAAGCCCGGTCTCTGTGATGAAGGTCACGTCGGGGGTGATGGTGGAGATGGTGTCTGAGATTTCAGTGGCGTGTTTGCAGAGTGATCTGGCGTGGATTAGGGGGCAGTTGAGTTGATGTGGTGGAGTGTTGGCCTCTGGGGTTGGCATAGTGTTGCTCTTTGAGGTGGTGGTTGGCAGAGGGGTGGCAGTGAAGCAGCAGTGGATGGAGTTGAGGGTCCCGCTGTGGATCGTCATGATGTGAGGCAGAAGTAGGTAGGGTTGGTCCTGTGAACTTATATCCCCATTGGTTAGGACATGCCTAGGAGTCATTCACACCTATTCGCTTTTGCCAGTCATAAATGTGGCAGCTCCAGGTACTCACTTCAGAACACCAAGGGTTGGCCTCCTGTTCACGCTGCAGGGGACAACAAGCTACAAGAGGCCTTTCCTGCAACTGTCCAGCTTACCAGTACCACCTGGACTGGACCCTGCTTTTGGCCTCTCCTCGGAGGTACTGACCCATCATGGTCAGCGCCAGTTTGCACGTCGGTCCTGATCTATCTCGACCATAGACTATCATTAACACAGTGTACTTCTTGGTGTTATTACTACTTAAATTTTTAAAAATGTGTATCTCTAGGTCCCCTTATTGAATTTGTCATTTTGTACATTACATTTTGCTCCTTTTTTTAATCAGTTAAGGATTTCTGTTTTTGGGCATTTTGACTTCATTACTTTTTTGGTACTGCATAAATACTTTACACCCTGCCCTAAGTTAAGCCTCTCGGCTCTGTGCCATGTTGAAAGGTGTAGCACAAGCACCTCACTTCTGGTTAGCAAGGGTACAGTGCACTGAGTTCTATAGCCAGCAAAAGTAGAGTTCCCCAAAAAAGAAATCTGTAATGACCCTGCAGAAAAGGCAACATTTCCAATGCTTGCCAACAGGAAATGCTTTCAGTTCTGCAAATGAGATTCTAGCAACATTGTGTTCAGGGGTCCCTCTCATTTGTCTTGAATATATAGAATATTGCACCTCTAGTTTTTCATTAGATCTCTGTGGTGAAGCTGCAGTAGAACACTGGGGAATCAGCTGACGGGCTGCTGAGGTTGAAAGTACATATTTTACTTGGCACATAGGGCCTTTTTCTCACATGGGTGAAGAAGTTATTTCTATGTATATAAAAATGGGTCCTCATTTTGGTTTCTGGTGCACTAATCATAATTTTCATGAGAATATCGTGAGAGAAAGTTGTTCCCTTTCCAAAAGAGTTCATTCAATCTAACCAAAATATCATAATTTTTCACAAGGTAAAATCAACTTGGAACCCTCCATAATTCTAGAAATTAGTTTGGCACCACCAATAAGTGATTTACATTTGGATTAAAGTCTCTTATCATTCTTCATGTATGCTCCTTTTTGTGACTCTCAAAAACAGGCATACATTACACTACATTTCAGAAGAACAAAAGTGGATGAGACTTATCACCCTAAAAAATCAAAGGGGTATGTTTCATGTAACCTTTCAGCTACATGGTACCAATAAAATGCACAATCTAACAAACAATTTTGTGACTTTTACCGCAAATTTTCAGTGTCTGTTTTGCAGTGCCAGCATTACCCAAGAGGAAGGGTAATCCCAGGTTGTTACTGCCCTGGGTAAAGGGTGGGCCCTTTGCTGTGCATCTGGCTGTCACTCCACCACAGTCGAGAACTACCTGGGAATCCCATCCCACTTGGATAATACTGCTTAAATATTACCCGCCCCAGAAGCATCACACAAGTCACTCAGTGCCATGATGGGCTTTAGATAGATGGGTCAGTCTGTTAATCCCATGGTTTGCCTCCGGCACCAAACAAAGACCAGTAGTTGCCATGAAGCCCCTGACAGCCCTCTCCTGGCCCAGTCAGTGCCAAACATGCTCCAGACCCATTGAGCATGCGTTGGTAGTATGTGCTAAGGACGTCTACACCGTGCTTCCGTCATTGCTATCATGGTCGCCTAGTGCCTCTTACGGTGACCAGGTAAAACTATTGTTTCCAGGATAATTGGGTATATTCAAGTAGATTTCCCCTGCGTAGTATGTTTATGACAAGGGAACTGTAACTGAACAGCTCACCTTGGGTGAAATGACCGTATACATATAATTAGAATATCTGTTCCAGGGTTTATTGGATAATATTGCAATAGAAGCCACAGAAGTGTCCCAGACAGTATACCCTAAGCGAGGGAGGCTTGGATCAGCAGAGGCTGTGCTTTATTGACTGATTGATGCTGGTCTCCGTGTGGCTTGGAGCCTTGCACCGGGATCCTCGTCTGATGATCTGCCGGGGGTCTTTATTCTCTGCACAGGACTCGATAAGACAGTGTCCATGTGTGTGTAAGCTGGAGAGGCTTCTTGATAATTGATGAACTGTATGCTTGGTTTGATGGACGAGCAGCATTCAGGCAGGTCAGAGATGGCCACTGTGTCCTGGGTCTGCCCTCCTCCGCCCTCTTTAATATTCATGAGCCTCCATCTGGCGGAGGCTGCGCGAGGGCTGCCTCCTCCTGAGGTCTCATTGGCAGTTCCCTGTTCAGATGGAGCTGCTTCAGAGTCCGATAGAAGCAGTCACGCTCCTGAGCTCAGCGCCATACCGGAAGCTCTTTGGAAATATGGGCTTCATTGTGCGCGTGGGCCGTGTTTTGGAGAGAAATGTGCCCTGCTTTCTGGTTGAATACACCAGTGTGGGTTATTATTCCACCGACCCTGGGACGGACATGTCTCTCAAAAGGACCCAGACCTCTTGTATAAATGCAAAGGTCCTTGACGGTAATCTATATCTGCGGCCTCCGTGTCCCTTTCACTTCTTCCAGATATATTGGAGATAGCTGACACAACCAGGGGTGGAACCTGGATGTCACGGCCCTTAATGACAGCACGAACAATGGGACCCCTCCAGCCCCCTCACCCCTGGTCCATATTAAAATAGACGCGTAATTGGAGTGCCCTGGGCCACTCCTACCCCTAAATACTGACGTCACTGCACCTGCTGCAGATATGACTGCCACTCTGCTTACGGATCCCAAAAGTCCTTATTTAACTTTTCTTGCCTTTTCTTCTGCCTCCTCTTCCCCTCTCGCCAGTCTTCTTTGACTTTCTTCCATGGCCCCTTCCTAAGTTTCTCTATTCCCCTCTATCTCTCGAACATACTTCTCTCCTTCCCTTACATCGTAATTTTTTCCCTATTCCTCTCCTCTTCCCTGCTCGACCTTATCTTCTTTCCTTTACCTCTCTCTTCCCCAGCTACCAGGCAGGCTCTGTGTTTAAAGGACTGTGAGCAGGCGTCCTCTAAAATTACTACGACCAGTGTATGACAACCTGGATCCCATCCCCCAGCTGTGCTTCAGTGCCACTGCACCCGCTGCATAAGACAAGCTGGGTCCCATACCCCTGCTGTGCTTCAGTACAACTGAACCCGCTGCATATGGCAAGCTGGGTCCCATCCCCTGCTGTGCTGTAGTGCCACTGCACCCGCTGCATATGGCAAGCTGGGTTCCATTCCCCGCTGTGCTTCAGTGCCACTGCACCCGCTGCCTATGGCAAGCTGGGTCCCATCTCCCTGCTGTGCCTCAGTGTCAATACACCTGCTGAATATGGCAAGCTGGGTTCCCACCTCCCAACGCTGTGCTTCAGTACCACTGCACCCGCTGCATAAGGCAAGCTGGGTCCCATAACCCTGCTGTGCTTCAGTACAACTGCACCCGCTGCATATGGCAAGCTGGGTCCCATCCCCCGCTCTGCTTCAGTACCACTGCACCCGCTGCATAAGGCAAGGTGGGTCCCATCCCCCTGCTCTGCATCAGTACAACTGCACCCGCTGCATATGGCAAGCTGGGTCCCATCCCCTGCTGTGCTGTAGTGCCACTGCACCCGCTGCATATGGCAAGCTGGGTCCCATCCCCCGCTGTGCTTCAGTGCCACTGCACCCGCTGCATATGGCAAGCTGGGTCCCATCCCCCTGCTGTGCTTCGGTGCAACTGCACCCGCTGCATATGGCAAGCTGGGCCCCATCCCCCAGCTGTGATTCAGTACCACTGCACCCGCTGCATATGGCAAGCTGGGTCCCATCCCCCTGCTGTGCTTCAGTACCACTGCACCCGCTGCATATGGCAAGCTGGGTCCCATCCCCTGCTCTGCTTCAGTACCACTGCACCCGCTGCATATGGCAAGCTGGGTCCCATCCCCCTGCTGTGCTTCAGTACCACTGCACCCGCTGCATATGGCAAGCTGGGTCCCATCCCCCCGCTGTGCTTCAGTACCACTGCACCCGCTGTATATGGCAAGCTGGGTCCCACCCCCCGCTGTGCTTCAGTGCCACTGCACCCACTGCATATGGCAGGCAGGGTCCCATCCCCCCCGCTGTGGTTCAGTACCACTGCACCGGCTGCATATGGCAAGCTCGGTCCCCCTCCGCCCCTGCTGTGCTTCGCCACTGCACCTGCTGCATATGGCAAGCTGGGTCCCATCCCCCACTGTGCTTCAGTGCCACTGCACCCGCTGCATATGGCAAGCTGGGTCCCGTCCCCCTGCTGTGCTTCAGTGCCACTGCACCTGCTGCATTTTACAAGCTGGGTCCCATCCCCCACTGTGCTTCAGTGCCACTGCACCCGCTGCATATGGCAAGCTGGGTCCCGTCCCCCTGCTGTGCTTCAGTACCACTGCACCCACTGCGTAAGGCAAGCTGGGTCCACCCCCCCGCTGTGCTTCAGTGCCAATGCACCCGCTGCATATGGCAGGCAGGGTCCCATCCCCCCCCCCGCTGTGGTTCAGTTCCACTGCACCCGCTGCATATGGCAAGATGGGTCCCATCCCCTGCTGTGCTGTAGTGCCACTGCACCCGCTGCATATTGCAAGCTGGGTCCCATCCCCCTGCTGTGCTTTAGTGCCACGGCACCTGCTGCATATGGCAAGGTTGGTTCTCATCCCCCCGCTGTGCTTTAGTGCCACTACACCTGCTGCATATGGCAAGCTGGGTCCCATCCCCCTGCTGTGCTTCAGTACCTCTGCACCTACTGCATATGGCAAGCCAGGTCCCATCCCCAGCTGTACTGTAGTGCCACTGCACCCGCTGCATATGGCAAGCTGAGTCCTATACCCCGCTGTGCTTCAGAGCCACTGCACCCGCCGCATATGGCAAGCTGGGTCACATCCCCCTGCTGTGCTTCGGTGCAACTGCACCCGCTGCATATGGCAAGCTGGGCCCCATCCCCCAGCTGTGATTCAGTACCACTGCACCCGCTGCATATGGCAATCTGGGTCCCATCCCCCTGCTGTGCTTCAGTACCACTGCACCCGCTGCATATGGCAAGCTGGGTCCCATCCCCTGCTGTGCTTCAGTGCCACTGCACCCGCAACTTATTGGAAAGCTGGGTCCTATCCCCCCACTGTGCTTCAGCGCCACTGCACCCACTGCATATGGCAAGCTGGTTCCCATCCCTCGCTGTGCTTCAGTTCCAATGCACCCGCTGCCTTTTGCAAGCTGGGTCCCACCCCCCTATGCTTCAGTGCCACTGCACCTGCTGCATATGGCAAGCTGGGTTCCATCCCCCCGCTGTGCTTCAGTGCCACTGCACCTGCTGCATATGGCAAGCTGGGTCCCATCCCCGCTGTGCTTCAGTGCCACTGCACCTGCTGCATATGGCAAGCTGGGTCCCAACCCCCCCGCTGTGCTTCAGTGCCACTGCACCTGCTGCATATGGCAAGCTGGGTCCCATCCCCCGCTGTGCTTCCATGCCACTGCACCCGCTGCATATGGCAAGCTGGGTCCCATCCCCCTGCTGTGCTGTAGTGCCACTGCACCCGCTGCATATGGCAAGCTGGGTCCCATCCCCCGCTGTGCTTCAGTGCCACTGCACCCGCTGCATATGGCAAGCTGGGTCCCACCCCCCTGCTGTGCTTCGGTGCAACTGCACCCGCTGCATATGGCAAGCTGGGCTCCATCCCCCAGCTGTGATTCAGTACCACTGCACCCGCTGCATATGGCAAGCTGGGTCCCATCCCCCTGCTGTGCTTCAGTACCACTGCACCCGCTGCATATGGCAAGCTGGGTCCCATCCCCTGCTCTGCTTCAGTACCACTGCACCCGCTGCATATGGCAAGCTGGGTCCCATCTCCCTGCTGTGCTTCGGTACCACTGCACCCGCTGCATATGGCAAGCTGGGTCCCATCCCCCCGCTGTGCTTCAGTACCACTGCACCCGCTGTATATGGCAAGCTGGGTCCACCCCCCCCGCTGTGCTTCTGTGCCAATGCACCCGCTGCATATGGCAGGCAGGGTCCCATCCCCCCCGCTGTGGTTCAGTACCACTGCACCGGCTGCATATGGCAAGCTCGGTCCCCCTCCGCCCCTGCTGTGCTTCGCCACTGCACCTGCTGCATATGGCAAGCTGGGTCCCATCCCCCACTGTGCTTCAGTGCCACTGCACCCGCTGCATATGGCAAGCTGGGTCCCGTCCCCCTGCTGTGCTTCAGTGCCACTGCACCTGCTGCATTTTGCAAGCTGGGTCCCATCCCCCTGCTGTGCTTCAGTACCACTGCACCCACTGCGTAAGGCAAGCTGGGTCCACCCCCCCCCGCTGTGCTTCTGTGCCAATGCACCCGCTGCACATGGCAGGCAGGGTCCCATCCCCCCCCCCCCCCCCCCGCTGTGGTTCAGTTCCACTGCACCCGCTGCATATGGCAAGATGGGTCCCATCCCCTGCTGTGCTGTAGTGCCACTGCACCCGCTGCATATTGCAAGCTGGGTCCCATCCCCCTGCTGTGCTTCAGTGCCACGGCACCTGCTGCATATGGCAAGGTTGGTTCTCATCCCCCCGCTGTGCTTTAGTGCCACTACACCTGCTGCATATGGCAAGCTGGGTTCCCACCTCCCAACGCTGTGCTTCAGTTCCACTGCACCCGCTGCATATGGCAAGATGGGTCCCATCCCCTGCTGTGCTGTAGTGCCACTGCACCCGCTGCATATTGCAAGCTGGGTCCCATCCCCCTGCTGTGCTTCAGTGCCACGGCACCTGCTGCATATGGCAAGCTGGGTTCTCATCCCCCCGCTGTACTTTAGTGCCACTACACCTGCTGCATATGGCAAGCTGGGTTCCCACCTCCCAACGCTGTGCTTCAGTGCCACTGCACCCGCTGCATATGGCAAGCTGGGTCCCATCCCCCTGCTGTGCTTCAGTACCTCTGCACCTACTGCATATGGCAAGCCGGGTCCCATCCCCAGCTGTACTGTAGTGCCACTGCACCCGCTGCATATGGCAAGCTGAGTCCTATACCCCGCTGTGCTTCAGTGCCACTGCACCCGCCGCATATGGCAAGCTGGGTCCCATCCCCCGCTGTGCTTCAGTGCCACTGCACCCGCTGCATATGGCAAGCTGGGTCACATCCCCCTGCTGTGCTTCGGTGCAACTGCACCCGCTGCATATGGCAAGCTGGGCCCCATCCCCCAGCTGTGATTCAGTACCACTGCACCCGCTGCATATGGCAAGCTGGGTCCCATCCACCGCTGTGCTTCAGTGCCACTGCACCCGCAACTTATTGGAAAGCTGGGTCCTATCCCCCCACTGTGCTTCAGCGCCACTGCACCCACTGCATATGGCAAGCTGGTTCCCATCCCTCGCTGTGCTTCAGTTCCAATGCACCCGCTGCCTTTTGCAAGCTGGGTCCCACCCCCCTATGCTTCAGTGCCACTGCACCTGCTGCATATGGCAAGCTGGGTTCCATCCCCCCGCTGTGCTTCAGTGCCACTGCACCTGCTGCATATGGCAAGGTGGGTCCCATCCCCCGCTGGCCCTCAGTACCACTTTCCCCGCTGTATATGGCAAGCTGGGTCCCATCCCCTGCTGTGCTTCAGTTCCACCTGCCCGCTACATTTTGCAAGCTGGGTGCCATCCCCCCGCCGTGCTTCAGTGCCACTGCACCCGCTGCATATGGCAAGCTGGATCCCATCCCCCCACTGTGCTTTAGTCCCACTGCACCCACTTCATATGGCAAGCTGGGTCCCATCCCCGCTGTGCTTCAGTGCCACTGGCCCTGCTGCATTTTGCAAGCTGGGTCCCATCCCCCCCGCTGTGCTTCAGTGCCACTGCACCTGCTGCACCACTGGTGGTGACGCCTCTGACCACACATCTGAAGCATAAGGAAACCTATGGCAGTATGAGACCCCAACCTGCACTGACTTGGCGTGATGAAGGCTAGAGCCAATCAGCTGTCGCATCCTGCAACATACGACTATCACAAGCACCTGTGCCAAGAATCCCTTTCAACGTACACAAGCTTAAAAGAAACTCACCTGACATCTCGTGTCTGAGAAACAACATTCCCTTATGATCAGGAAATGTGGGACTGGGTTTACAGATTGCTTTGCCCTCATAAGCGTTGGACTTAAGATAATAAACCCATTACAGTTTCATGTGTATATTTCATTTTGCCATTATTTTGGTTGTAAATGCAATAGTAGATATATAGACATCAATCTACTATTTTAATAATGTATCCACATATAGAAATTTTGGACAGGTACAAACAACAATACAAGTATATAGAATCTGCTCGCCAGTGGCTTATGTCTTTGTTTTTCTTTTTCATTGATGCTTACTGCTTGTTAAGTACACAATGAAAATCAGACAAGCTGTGTTTCACCCCATGTGGTTGAAGGTTCGGGGGCGCAAAGATAGTCCATATCATGTTCATAATGGATCCAGGGATCCAGCCAAAGTTGTATCCTAATTTGTGATCAGAATTGAGCGGCCTCAGGCCTGCTGGTCCGAGTGAGGAAGTCCTGGTACAGGGTGCGATCCAGAGATGTCTAAAGGCTCTTCCATGTTTCCCATCTTGTAGTCCCTGCCTGCGGTCTGTAGGTCATAGGTTTTTCGTGTCCAAAGCATGGTAAATGGTCTCAGTGTTTATTAAGGCTGCCAACACCCACACATCAAATTGCACTGTGTACTTCTATTCATCAGTTCTATGTACCAACTAATTGCAACCATGTTTCAAAATAGCTTATGTGTGTGTCACAGTTGTACACATTACCCTTATAGAATTTGGCTATAAGCGGGTCCAGCTTGAATAATGTTCAATGACTTCAACAGTTGTGAAGTGTACTGTCCACTCTGTGTGATGAATGCGATGGAGAGCGGAGCAAACCTGAACAAACATTACCTTAGACATCACATCAAAGGTACATGTTTGTTAAGAGCAGTGGACACAACTTCAAAGTGTCCTAAGCTTTGCTTTGTTACTGAAAGAAATACGTGAATATAATATGCGCCGGTCATGTACAGAATTCATAATTTTCAAAAGCATTATCAGGAACACAACCCGTTTCGCTTCTTAAACTTTCTAGTACCAAGAAAACCTAAATGATCATTCCCCAGTTGGGGTCACATTAGACCCATGATTAACCCGGTCTCTGAGCAGAAAGCGCGGCATCCTCGATTCAGGGTTTTTTTGTCTGTGTTTTATATATGCGCGAACTCAACCCGAAGGTATCGGAGGCTTTACATGAGCACCAATTGTGTTACAGACGGGCAAATGTTTATTTTTTAGGCATTGGGAGATTAAGTGATTTACCTCGACTCACAGGATGTTGAGACAGAACCCTGTTCCCCAACTTCTAGGACGACCGCTCTAGCCGGTAGGCTACATACTCTCATGCTCCATGTGGCAAGCACGTCACCACGGTGATGCAAATGAGGTAAAGACTGGGCGGGGTATGAAGCACTCACAGAAGGCCAGTGCGGTAGGAAGGCCCTGACAGAAGGTCGGGCGCATTAGGAAGGTGTCCACAGAAGCAGTGGTGGTGCAAGACCTACTAACACAGTAAACCTGTTTCATTTTTCTCACTGTGTAATGAGCTCCTATAGAAATGCGGATCTGATTTATTTAGTAGTTACTAAACTGGGGTGACAGATATTGCACCAAAACGTTAGCATTTCTTTAAGGTGACTCCCTGAGCATTATTAGTATGTTATTTGTTTTTTCCTCGTTTCACCTAATCATTGCATGTGATCGATATCGATGTGCAGTGCAGTCTCCAAGTTTCGGTGCTGCCCGCATCTGGCTGAAACTAGTGTGTGCGTTATTGCACTTCTCGTATTTATAGAGAGCATACTTTATTAGTATCCATCTCCATATTGCCCATTTTGTGTTTGTGCAGGGCAGTGAGCCAGGGAGAACTTCAACAGGGTCAGAGGTTAAGAAATATGATTCAGGATTGTTTACAAGAGGCAAAAGATGTGTAGCTGGTGCTTCATATATGTAGTGTGAAGGAATTCCTCAGATCCAATTTGATTGGAAGACTTTGGGCATTTGTGGTCTTTATGGGGACAGTTTGACTCTGGTAGAGTAGCTGGAGAAGGGCCTTTCTTTCTTGCTATTTTGTGTTCCCAGTTTGACGTTATTATTTTCTGTCGCATCCTTAAAAACATTTTGACTCTATAACATTAAAGGAAGGCTGTAGACCTAATGGGTGTAGAGCTGGAACTAGAGAGCTGATTTTTGTGGCTTGAGTGAAAGAGTTGATTCCAGGATTCACTCGGATGAGTAGGATCCACCGGGGCTACCCACTTGGTATTTGGACAATCCAGGGAGTTAGTTACAGGTTGGAGAGACCATGGAAACCAAGGTACTGTGGATTTAGTGTAGTCACTGGTTGGGATTAGCAAAGAACTGATAAATGGAAATCTTTTAATTATTTTTTATCACAGGCAGTTACTCTGGACAGCATTCCATTACAGGCAGGAACCAGCCATAATTATGACAGCAAACATTCCATTACTCAATTTTTTAATTGCCTTTTATTACTGAACAATAAGCTTGTGGAGCTCTGTCTTGATCGCTGCATTATTTGCACACTTACAAGATTCTCCAGAAATTGAGTTTTCATAAACTCACATTCTTAAATCATCCTATCGTTCAGCTTGGAGTACCACACTAGTATCTCAATAGCAGTTCTATGTTAATGTAATCCTAAGGCTGAAACAACTGTTTAGTAGCCTAGTCGCATCATTTTAAAGAACCAAACGTCAGCCAGCCAGAGGTAACCAGACTGATGGCCGCACTCTGAGAGGCTATCTTCCTTCAGATTTCTACTGCACATCATGTGTGAAAGGAGTCCGAAGAGCTCTGCTCATTTCCAAATATAAATGACTTTTCTTTCAACTTCAGTTTTTGCTTTTCATAGAAGATCTATTCACATGTCTGTGGGAAAAGCATGTAAAAGCAGGCAGTGTCTTGGACATCTAAAACCAATTCTTCAGACCATGTAGGAATTGTGGCAAGAAAGATTACACTCTGAAGACCCTCATAAGGAGTGTATTTATTGTTTCTACCCTAACCACAAAACTAAGGAGTGCAAAATATGCTGCGCCTCAACTAAAACCTTAAAAGGTAGAGAAGGAAGTCTTTAATATGTCTACAGAAGGTCAAATATAAAGAAGCACCATCTTCTGAAGAAAACTCGGATGACACCTCAAAAAAGCCACAAAACAACAAGCACGGATATAATCAGCAAAGAGACCGTATACATCTTTGCAATCTGAACATTAGCCTTTAAAAGAACCTTCTGAAAAGGTTTCAAGTAAGTCAGGAGACCAGAGTCCCATATTTGCAGACATAATTCACATTTGGAGGTCAAAACCTAAACCAGCATCTGAACGATTGATGCCGAAGTAAAAGACTTCTCCGAATCTTACTGAAGACTCCTCGGCGATGAGACCTTCATCATCAGGACCATCAATGACCATACCTGTGACAAAAATGTTGTAGACAGAGTCATCAGAATGGTATGAAGGTGGTGTGGCAAAACTAGAGTAGTAACGTGAGCAACCATGAAAGCAACTATTACATCTTTGACAACAGCTTCTTCTAATATACTGTTGACGACAGTTGCACTACCATCAACTATCTCATTGATGTTAATTCTTTTCTCCACTCTCCAAACTCCCAAAAGAAGCCCAAGATTCTACTTGTATGGTAAGAAAGGCACCACAACTTCTCTGCTTCCAGAAGATACATCTGCTCTAATTCCAGAACAAACCTTCTGTAGTAAAGCATCGCCAAGATCTCCTCATCACATTTTTTAATCCAAAGACTCTGAAGATGGGGAAGTGTTTGGGTCAGCTTATAGCCTCACTCAAACTCAATGTAAAATATCAGGACCTGGATGATGATGGTTATGGCAATAATTCAGTCTCAATATTTATGTGACAGACAGAAATCTCTGCATCCAGAATTCCTTCCCAAACTTTTCAGGAATATCAAGAGCGAGAATGGGACTACAGAGAATATCCTTTTAAAAGTTACACGCAGGTCTCCGATCAACCCATTAAACAGGTACCATTAAATCTTGTAAAAGACTTAAGTTTAATGTTGGCTGACTGTTACTGACGGTTCCTTGGACCAGCATCACTAGCGCAAAGAAAGCAAGTTCTTCTACCAGCTTCACCATCGGCTACATTGCCCTGAACTCAATCCACCACTTCTAGAACACCTTCAGGAGTAACAGATTGCTTTTTGTATAGTTCCAAGGAGCCAACCAAGAAGACGGTCAGAGCAATTCCACTAATAGACCACATGTGGTCAGTTGGTATCAAAACAATAAAGAATCCAGCTACAGAGCCAGCTGCTCTTCCAAGGCTGGATAAAAAACATAAAGCCCCTGATGATATTCCGGCCTGCCCTATTGGCACATTCACTGGCAGATTTGGTAATAATGCAAGTGGATCACGGAAAATCTCGCGGCCAAAGACACCTTGTTCTTTCACGCCAGATATGAATTGAAAACGTTAAACATTTGCAAGAGGTTTTCCGCAATGACAGACACTCCTTAAAGAACGTCTAAGCAATTTTACCTCACTACAATAGCCAAATATGGTCTGATATTGCTCCGTACTTTGAGATCCTACCTGAATATGACAGATCTGAGGCTAAAGCCACCTTATGTGAAAGTAAAATAACTTCCTTAGTGATTATTGATGCCGGAGCGGACATTGCCACAACTGGCTTCAGGCAATTAATTGACTGGTGCAGCAGTATTTGGAAGGCAAGTGTGGTTAAACGCATAATCTTTTCGACCTATAGTGCAGAGTCAAATTTTAGATAGGCCTTAACTCAATGTTTGGCCAGCATTATGATGCTATGCTTCAAGCAGTTAAGACAGTCACGGACACAGCACGATCTCTAGTATCGTTACTGCAGCGCAGAACACAGCCCTTTCCAGCAGCTATATGCAGAAGCCAGCTTGCTTTGAGGGATGGATTTAATACCAGCCATATCAGACACATCAACATATATATGGCCAACCATACAATCCACAGTGTTGACTACTACCACCAGCGTCTGTCTAGAGACAGCCATCCTGCTGCAGACCCAGACAGCAGGGGAAAGCTCATGAAACCTCCAGACATAGTGACAGCTGTCTGGCCACCACCAAATTTTACCTCCCAACCTCTGTTAGATGTGAAAATCTCTTCTTATACCAGCCGTGGATAACAACTGACCAATGAGTCTTTGATCATATAAATCTGGAACACACATTGGAATTCATACAAGACACCTCCCTCATTACCACCTACGAAACAGCATCAGTTTCTGCAAACATTTCAAGCAGAGATACCTATAATGATAAAGAAAGGAGCAATAGAACCAGTACCCGAATCACAGCAAAATATAGGCTTCTTTCGTTGCTTCTTTCTAACGTATCAAAAGTCAGGTGAATGGAGACCAATCTTAGATCTCCGTCTATTAAACACTGTCAGAAATTGGGTTGTTTGTTGAGATTGGGGTGCGAGGGGGGGTTGAACCCATACTCAATCAATACCCACAGTCCTTGTCATGGTCAACCACAAAATGTCTCTAAATTAACACGTACTGAACTCTCTGGTAGCTTGGCACTAAAGCAGTCAGGCTTAACATATCTGCAAAGTATAAAATATTTATGCAGCACTTGTACAGTAATTAAATTAAAACACAACACAAGAAAAATCCCTCACTGAACGTCATGCGGCTGAGGACTTTCTGATGCAAATACGGAAGAAGATTTCCTTCAAAGAGCCCCTTTGAGGGCCAGTTGGACATTGCATCACCCTTTCAAGGAGGAGCACGGCCCTATTATGAAGCATGTCACCTTGATGAGTCTTGGACTATGCATCCTAAAAAGGATGCTCAGTCTATTGGTTTTTGGTATTGGATATGTTCACCAGCAGTTCCGCCAACTGTGCCGCAGATTGGAAGAATACTGATTCATTTACCCTGCATCATTGCCTCAAGTCGAAACTGCAATGAGATGCTGCAGTTGGTCAATTGGGTCTGTGCCATTAATTTCAAAAGGGTGAGCCTTCGTTAAATTGCTGTCCCACTCTCCGCATGCATGGTTACTGTTTTATATAAGTACTTCCTACTCTGATGAATGCACGAGAATCTATGAAAGAAAAAAAGTTACCTGTAATTGTAGTTCTCCAGAATTGGGATCTCTCTGCAACATACTCGCCTCCCCTTTGGAGGCTCACCTAATGGTGATGTTATTTAACTCTAGTGTTAAACGAAGTCTGAAGGATAGTGTTCTCGCAAGGTGTGGTCATCAGGATGGTTGTCTCTGATTGGTTGTAGTTGAACTTGTAACATGGATGAAAGAAATTGCATGAATGGATTGAAGGTCCAGAAAATTAGTGTTTCATTTCTGGATGCTGTTTTAGTCAAGTGATACAGCAAACAAATGATGGAAGGAATGCTGACAATGCAAATATTCTTCCCCAATCAAAAGATTGGGGTTAAATCCATCGTTCTTTTGCCCACTACTCCACCCCAGTTTGGATCCAGCCATATGCAAATCAGTCTTGACCCTGTGCCCCATGGGAACAGTCCAGACCGAACTGCCAGGCCAGGTCCTCCCTGGACCGGAAACAAGCATCCTGGGACCGGTTTCAGGGAAAGTCACCCTTCTTGAGCCAGGCTAGCTTTAATCCAGTGGCACAGTGAGCAAGGGGCCCACATCTGGGCATACCCATCCCACTTATGGCGAAAAGTGTTACAGAAAACAAATGATGGACGGAATGCTGACAATGCAAACATTCTCCCCCAGTCAAAAGATCTGGGTTAAATCCATCGTTCTTTTGCCCACTACTCCCCCCCCCCCCCCCCCCCCCCCAGTTTGGACCCAGCCATATGCAAATCAGTCTTGACCCTGTGCTCCATGGGAACAGTCCATACCAAACTGCCAGGCCAGGCTGGACTGTTCCCATTGGGTGCAGGGTCCAGGCTGATTTGCATATGGCTGGGTCCAAACTGTAATGGCATAGTGAGCAAAAAAACGATGGATTTAGGCCCAGATCTCTGTACTGGGGTAAATGAATGACCTTGTTCTGCATTCTGTCCATCAATTTTTGTTTTTGCATTTGTCACCCCGAGTGGGACGGGTATGCTCAGACGTGGGTCTCGTGCTCTCCATGCCACTGGAGTCAAGCTATCCTGGCTGATGAGGGCTGAAAGCCCGGAACCTGTCCTAGGATGCTTGTTTCCAGTGCAGGGAGTGCCTGGCCCGGCAGTTCGGGCTGGACTGTTCCCATTGGGCGCAGGGTCAAGACTGATTTGCATATGGCTGGGTCCAAACTGGAATGGCATGGTGAGCAAAAAAACGATGGCTCTAGGCCCAGATCTCTGTACTGGGGTGAATGTATGACATTGTTCTGCATTCTGTCCATCAGCTGTTGTTTTTGCAGTTATAGTCAAGTGAGGTGTCACACTGCTACTTAGTGATCTGACACTGTGAATAGTAGTTGTGAGTAAACCAACTAAAGTCTTCAGCCATGCAGCTTACACTCTCTGTTTGGATGTCTTTTTTCTTCCCTGCTACACAAGCTTTTGAGTAGCAGCTCGGATACAACAGCTGTCACCACTCCTTTGGGGAAAACTGGGTGACTACCAGAAGGTTTACATGAATAATTTACAAGAAATGGAACATGGAAAAAAATGTATTTTTTAAAATATTGTAGTTTTGCTCATGCCCCCACCCTCAGAGTTAATCCACTTCACTGGCCCTTCTGCTCGACCATATTGTACACTTCAGAACCGAAACAAAGTTTATCATAATTGATTTTAGTCCGAAATATTGCTGACAAGTTGCTTTATGTTCTGTAGTCAATTAGCAAGAAGAGGACTGTGGGAGGCACTGGATTTAACGAACACTGCGGTCTCCTTCAGTTTATTTTCTTTCATTGTGCTGTTCTTTCACCATAAATGTTACAAATGTTCAACCCATGTGGGGGTCGCTGCATGTTCTAGAAGATGATTCACTGTGGTGACTCTCTAGCGCTCTACGAGACTCTCTCAATAAATACTGCAGTCACAAACCATAATGGTGATGTAGGTCTTAAAGACCGGAGTTCATTTACCCTAATGTACACACTCGTCATGCAGGTGATGCATCAGTAAACCAAGAAACCACTCACAATGTAGTCTTCCGCCATGGGACTCGTTATCTCAGGTCCCTTGAATAGCCTCCTCTACTCTGATTGTTCACCCAAACTTCCAATGAAACACTGGCTTCACGGTTCAAAGCTCCCAAGGTAAGTAAGGTAGGTGAGGAGGGACTTAAGCAAGAGACAACAGCCTAGCGGGAGTCGGGAGAGGGTCTGAGCGGGCAGGAAGGGTGGAATTTGAGGTCTAGCTGACCCTCCCTTGGCTTTTAAACTGCTATGGCACTGTTCTTGGTACATCAGCGTTGTAGCAGAATTATGTAGGAAGGCACGCAGTAGTAACACCTACTGTTTACAGCGCTAACGTAAAAAACTGAACTCTTCAGCACTATATAAAAACGATGCATTTTCTTCATTTTGTCTTGCTTTTATTATTTTTAGATCTCGGATAATCTCCACTGGATCACCACATATCAACCCATAATACTTCTGTTCTTTTTCCCATAGGTACATACGCATTGTTGGGACACATAACACCGTGAACAAAGTTTTCCACCTCGTGGCTTTTGAATGCACATTTACTCACAAAACCTTCACTCTGGAAAAGGGCCTTATTGGTGAGTGACAACAACTTTCATTTCCTTTGCTGTGGCCCTTTTGACCAACAACTCTTTTTAATTCCTAGCCTTATTGTACCGTTGCATGAATCTCAATAGTAACACTTTGCTGTTTCACTCTTCGCACTGTAGACCGCATTTTCACGTAATTTCATATATATTAAAGCTGAGATTGCATCTTACGGCTTGGTCCCAGGCAGTTACCTTGCACCGCACAAGTTCTGTCCCCATCAAACTTAGGGTGGTTGGTGCATCAAGGGTATGTTCTGCCCAATTACTTTTTAGGTCTCGGCTCGAAGGCTGCGCTTGCGCAGTCTCGATCCGAGATTTAATGACTTGGAGAAGAGGGGCTTGAACCCGCCCCTCTTCTCCCCTGTATTCCATTGGCTGGCCTCTTGAATGCTGGCCAGCCATTGGAGAAGAGGTCCGTCACTCCGATCAGGCCCTGTCCTTTTCGGATTCGGGGGCGTGTTTTTTTCAACAAATCTAATTATCTCCTCCAGCCAATGGCAAGAGGAGAACACGCCCCCGAATCCGAAAGCGCCGCTGCCTTTCTCCAAGGCATTTCTGCTTCGCCTCGGAGAAAGGCAGTGGTGTCTTCCGGTGCCCTCGGCTCGTTCCTCTTTACTTGTTGTGGAAAGCAGGAGCTCTCCACGAGCCAGTCAAGGTAGTTTATTCGAAACTGGATGGAAATTGAAGCTGAACAGACAAAACGGAAGTTTTAATCATCGTTGGTAAATCCGATCTTTGGCGGGACACATACCGGCCAGCAGAAGTTGATTCCTTACCCATGCAGTCTTTCATGGTAAAAAGCATTGTAGAAAAAAACCGATAATGCTCTCTCTATCGCGAATCAGATTTCCTCTGTAGTATCCCCGTGTGTTTTTTCACCTTAAAGTCTTGTTTTTACTTATCGTGAACGTGAAATGAACGGATAACTGCGGTAGGCGTTAACTGTCTAAAACGAGGCTCTAAACCAGCACGTAACATGCTTCTAAATATACCACTTTCTTATCTTTGGGGGAGGGACGTATTGCTCCATGAAGTGTTTTCTAAGCGCTGCAATCAGTGGGGAATGCCCTCTGTCCCACTTCACGGTACTATCCCCGGAGTTGCACTTTTGCTCAAGTTTGGGGCCTCATGGCCGGTTGTCTCCCAGCACCCAATGGGGAGCGACTGCCCCGGAAGGGATTGTGTCTGGGACGGCGCTGGTGTCTCCGGCATCCCGTGTCCAATTTCAGTGCTGGGTTTCTCTAAACTGCTCAGTGCACATCTGCACTCCGGGCTCTCCCGCAAGCTCTGTAAACCGACGAGGGAGTTTCCTGCCGAACAGGACTGACATAACTGAAAGAACAGTCAGCTCGCGAGGCTGTGGTGTTCAGAAGCTCTGCAGTGCGCTGGAGCCCCTCGCCAGGGCCCCTACAGCCACTTCTAATGCAAGTCGCCAGGGCAACTCGTCAAGGGGACGTCCAGTGAACTGTGCCACTTAAAGTAGGGTGGCAACCTCGACTGTATTAAAGTAGTTGGGTCAATTAAAGTAAAGAAGACTACTATACCCAGAATGCATTAGGTTGTCGCACAAAAGCACAGGGCTTTAAGCAATGACATGGAGTGACCATTATTTCTGATTGCAATTAGATGATGTAATAGCAAGTCGTAACTTACAGTGCTTATAAACAGCATGTGTGATATGAACCGGTATATAAACGAGCATTGGCACGTCCAATTGGTCTCGTCTTTTAGCCCTATTGGCTGTGACAATGTTTTTTAGTGGTGATTTACACACTGGTACTCACAAACGTTTTCCCAGGGGTCAAAAGTATATGGTATGTGATGTGGCTGAGGGTCTCAGCGACGCCAGCAAGGTTGGGGTCAGGAGAGAGATGGATGTAAGGTGGGTGTAGGTGGAGCGAAGCATGTAAATGGTGCGGACTGTGAGTCGTGGAGTTATTTTTAAGATTTAATTCCATATTGCCTTCTAAATTGTGCCCCTTGTCTACAGAAGACACAGATTTCACAATACCTTGTTACGCTGTGTTGTAGTCTTTATCCATGTACCGCACCCTGGGGTAAGCCTGCAGTGCTTGCTATCGCTACCTTTAGTGAGTCAAGTGTGCACTGGAAGTATCTTGATTGTTGAACTGGGATGAAATTGAATCTTCTGCCTCACAATCTCCTTATTTCTTTAGTTTATCTGTAAACATTAAGAATGTTTATAAACGGACTCAGTTAGGGGCTATAAAAACTGACGGAGACCCCCTGCTTTGTTAAGCCTTGCACTGTGTTGCTGGTAAAAAGAGCATATGGAGTGTTTTGGTTGCTTCTGTGCACACTTCCTTTTTTGCTTTTGATTATATCTCTATGTATTTTTAGTTTCTTGTGACAAGTCGTCTGAACGCGCCCCGCCACTGTTTTCAGCAGGTCCTCTTTCACATCCGTTATAATGTTTTGTTGAGATGTGAGTTATAGATGGTAATAACAGTAATCTGCATATATGCAAAAATCGATGAAGACTAGACTTTCCCAGCACTTGGGTGTTAAGCACTTAATACTGAAGTAAAAGCTGAAAAGGATGCGCCAGATATTTGAGCAAATTTTATATAAATTATTGTACGCTGCTTCCTTCAAGAACTGAGTAGAAACAGGATTGTTGAAAGGAAGTGTACCCACAAGGGGTCGCGCACAAGTGACATTTTTTAATTGGCATGCATTAGTGATGCTGAAACATTGTTCAGAGCGAGGGTGCTGGTTTAATGTTGCATCACTGATGTCATAAGGATTGTGAAAAATCCATGCGTCGCACAAAGAACAAGTGAGGCAAATGTATTCAGCAGGAGGGTGGTAAGGATGTACTATGTAGCTTGTAGTACATGAAGCATGCTGTCTCAAATATATTACTAAAGTATGGTGTGGAAGCGCATGGTAGTTTGCAAACACATTTAACACTGAAATGACCACAGAATTTGAACAAGTATACCGTTTTATTGCTAAAAACCTATGCAGTGCACAAATGTAATGTGTGGAAATTGGGTTTAAGTGAATATTTCATTTGCACATCACCAAGTTTATTGATTTTGTTCCGTTTGGCATGCACTTAAAAGGGTCCGCTCCCCCGCCCCCGCCAAGCGTGCGCGCCACGCTCCACCGGGCTTGTTTAGATTGCACCTTTATATAGCGCGCCGGAGTGAAAAAGATTTAGTTCTCCGGTAGCACATTGTAGCGTCTAGGGTTTACCCTCGCAGTCGTCCAGGGACAACATTGTGCCAACTTGAGGATAACGCAGCATCTGAGGCCTCCATTGGTGCAACAGCGAAGGGTGCCAGCAGACAGAGGGAGCCCAGCCTCCGGCTACAATACACTCACAACACAAGCCGGTTGACGGAGCGCAGATGGGGGGGGGTGTGTGTGTGTGTGTGTCTGTGTGTGTGTGTGTCTTTTTTTGTAGGTGGCTCTATGCGTGGTGGCTTTGTCTGTGTGTGGGTAACTCTGTGTGTGTAGGTGGCTATGTGAGAGGCTCTGTGTGTGGGTGGCTTTGTGTGTGTGGCTCTGTGTGTGGGTGCAAATGCAATATGTTTCGCATTTGAGAGTGATTAAGCTATTGACAGTGTAAATAACAATGCCGTTTCTTTAAATGTTTTAAAAACAAAAACAAACATAATGTCATGAGCAATGCCAATAGCTCTAACTTTAACAATGCCGAGACCATTGCATTGTAAATGCTTGTTAATTGACTGTTTGGCTCCAGTAGAGTGAGCCGCCTATTTGGTATCACTTCTTCTAGTATACAGAGGAGACTACATTTATTCTCCTATCCTCCCCATCACAGGATCTATCCATGCTTGAAGGATGTTGACTGGCGAATGTGTGAGAACTGTCCTAAATGGAGACCATGATGTCTGCTGCACCTCCTCTGGCCTGGGGCGGGTGCATGATTTATGCATCCTCGAGGAACTTTAAATCGCCTCACTTACAAAGGCCACCTTTAGTGGTGTACACAGTTTAAAGAGAATCTTTGAGTTGTTGATCCGTGCGCACCAAGTACACGCACTGATGTGGCTTATTTTGTCTCCGCATGACGTTTTCCAGCAGTAGCTGCTTTGTCCTACCACCCAACATTAATTGGACACATTGGTGTCCCTGAGTAGTCACGGGAGCACGTGCTACCCACTTTGTGCTCCCCTAACCAATCTGTTAGTGGATTTTGTGTATCTGCGTCTGTGGTTCCCCGGAAGTATATAAAAGAAAGACCGTTTGTTTGGACAATAGATTCAGCCTTTCTCAACACCCACATCTCTGTAGTCAGTTCACCTCTAGCAGGAGGGTGTCTTTTTTTTTTAGGTCTCGGCTAGCGAAGGCTGCGCTTGCGCAGTCTCGCTCGCGAAAATTAATGACTTCGGGTGTTTTGGAGAAGAGGGGCTTGAACCCGCCCCTCTTCTCTCCTCTTCTCCATTGGCTGGCCTCTTAAATGCTGGCCACCCATTGGAGAAGAGGCTTGTCGCGCAAAACAGGCCCCGTCCTTTTCGGATTGGGGGGCGTGTTTTTTCGTTGCTTTTCGCAGGGCGTGTTTTTCTCTCCTCCAGCCAATGGCAAGAGGAGAGAAAAAGAAACACGCCCCCGAATCCGAAACCGAGGCTGCGTTTCTCCGAGGCAGTTCTTCTCTGCCTCGGAGAAAGGCGGTGGTGTCCCGGCGTTGCTCCCTCACCTGATCTCCTTAACGGCAAGCCGGCATATTTTCTGATAACACTTATTGGAGTGCCCGCCTCTAACACAGCATTGCAGCCACACACCTTTCATTTTTTCGGCATGTCAACCATAGCTCCGTACACTTATGTCATTTAAGGTCTCTGCAAAGGCTTTAAAGTCATCGCCCCAACCCATCCCCAGCAAACAGAGCGGGCTTCCGAAAATAACAATTAGCTCAAGCAAGCAGAGCCGAGGAAGTTCGAGCAGACCATAGAGACGGAATCTACCTCAGCTCACCAGCTGCTGCAGACAAAATGATTTGGTGGCCATGCTCAAATTTATTTTTTCCAGTTCCAGAAGCTACCAAATATAATGCAAAATGAAACGTTGAAATTTTTTTTTTTTTTTTAAATAAAAATGTATAAAGGGCTACGTTTGTAAATATATAACAAATTAAAATAAGTGAACCGTACAAAATTAGTTAAATAGATTTAGAATAAGGATTAAAAGATCCTCTGTGTTAGTAAATACTTGTATATTAAATTAATGGTTAACCTCATTTCTCTGTCAGCAAGCTCCCGTGTAACATGGCCTCGTAAGTTCCACTGCTTGTCTCTCTTCTATATCTACAGCTCTGCCTAGCCTGAAAACAGGAGTTTTCTCCTCTCTTCTCGGACACAGCTTCTTCCGGAGCTTTAATGGTAAGAGTTGGGAAGTATATGTTACCTTGGGGAGCAATATTGCCCGAGTGATGGACTGATAGGCCGGCGTGTGGGGGGTGAAAGCCTTGACAAGAGGTGCCCTCACACACTGTAAACAAACTTCCTTCAGCCCTGTGGTGGGATCGGATCCTGGAGTGTACCTTGGGCAAGGAGCATTACCAACTTGATCTAGCTCGGACACTGGTTCAGTGGCTCCACACTGAGGCCACTGGAAGTTTCACTTCCCCTTTTGGTTCTAATTACTTTTAGCATCGACCTCGTCTCCACTTGGCTTCGGGGAGCAGGGGAGAGAAGAAGGAAAGAAAACCCTGGAAGAATAAACAAAATATATTGCGCTCCCACGAAAACCGAATCGCTGGCACACTGCTATCAACGCGTGCCCTTTTCCCCCTGTTCTTACATCCCACGTCCCGGAGACGCGAAGGATTTCTATTTATCACATTTTTTCCTTCTATAACATATTGCATTTTATGGGGCAGTTTGGGGTTTTCGGCGTTGTTTCAAAGAAAGGTTTTCAGGGAAAAAAAGGATTTCGCCGCCGGACGGAGGAAATAATAAAATAATACCAAACAAAAGGACTAGACGGAGGAAGGGAAGTTGACACTGAAACGCCCAAAGTCGCTCCGACGGGTTTCAAGGCGCTACAAATATGCAGACGGCGTTGCGTATTCTGCTCTGCATGGCCTTTTTGGCGCTGACTTTGAGCGAGACCAACACCGCCAACTTCAGCCCGCAGGTAAGATAATTAAACAAATCAGAGTTTTTCCTTGGATGCTTTTGTGTATTTGAGTTTGACATCGCAGTCCTGCCGTGACCCCTCTCACTTGGGACAACTTTAGGTCACCTTATGTAGATTGCAGCCCTCGCACTTCTGTATGGATGGGGGTTATAATATAGTTTTGTTAATTCTGCTTAATTTAGGTTTTGCCCAGCACTCTCGGCCTTTGGCGCAAGTTATCCATCCTCATTAAAAAATAAAAGATGCATAAATCTTCTAATTTCTTGTTGATTTGGATTTGCTGACAATGTGTTATTGTCATTTAATCCTAAAAACGGTTTCTTTCCTTATTGAAGCAGAGTAATGGCTCTCTTCCAGCCTCCCCCGGGGGACACGAGTTCACTCGCACACGAGATCTGCTGACAGGGTTTAGGAGAGTAGCCTGGGATGGGCCAAGCCTGGACCTTCCCTCCACTTCCCCTCCCTCCCTGTCAGACTTCTCTCTGTGTTTTTTTCCCTTTATTTTCTTTGTTGTCTGTTTTTGTTGGAAGGACTTCTGCACAAAGTAACGAAACCAAATAATACCAGATACGTAGAAACTGGACCTCTCCCCCTCACATTTAGGCAGCACGCACATATTTTGTATTTCATGTATAGATTTAGTACGTGTGCGTTTTTAGGCACCCCGAACGGAAATGTTGTTCAAAGGTCACATGTAGCGGTGCAGAGGCCGTGGATTGGATGGGAAGCAAGAATGAGTGTGCGCGCTTTGGGGGAATCGTGATCTAACGTGACTTGACGATCTGTTGGAGTACAACGGGGTCTCCTGTCGAGGGCACAGGGAAGGGGCGGTGGAAGACTGGCTCTGTGGTGTCACGGAGGTGAAGTGCTGTTTGTGGGGGCTGGTACCGGATGCGTAAACTGGGCCTCTCAGTCTCCCATCGGCAAGCAGCCCAGCAGTTCGTTCTTCTGATGTCTAAAATGGGTGCTATTGATTTGGGTAATCACTCGATTCATCGATCGGACGTGTACATGCATAGGAGTGTGGGAGGGGCGGGTGTATGTGCGAATACGAAAGGCAGGAAGCGGTGCTCTGAATGTTTGGCTCGGGTGCATTGGGGGAAGCCATTTGTTTGCAATTGTGCATTTTCGCCCTGCTCAGCAGAACCGTGGCCTTTAATGGAATACACTAAAGTGCAGCTCCGGCGGCATTCACCCCACCCCCACTTGCGCATTCTGCTGAGCTTGTATTTTTTTTTACACACTTATCTAATGAAGTCTTATGTCTTCGTGGGCGAATGCATCCACCGGGAATTGAAATCCTGACGGGGCCTCTCAGCCGCCCATCCTTCCGGGCTCTGGGTAGCAATGAAGTTCTATAGCGCCGTGAGGTCCCAGCGCTCTTTATATGGTTTACACATACACCAATTGGGTAGTAAGTAGCGGCGTGGAAAAATGTTATTACGTGTATGTGAAGTTGCATTTCGGAAGAGTTGACTGTGGCCCTTTTTAGGTCTCGGCTAGCGTAGGTGGCTCTGTGTGGGTGGCTTTGTGTGTGGCTCTGTGTGTGAGTGCAAATGCAATAGGTCTTGCCTTTGAGAGAGATTAAGCTATTGACATTGTAAATAACAATGCCGTTTCTTTAACCCCTTCCATGCTCATGACGGAACGATTCCGTCATGAGCATCGGATTCCCCCGCAGCGCTGAAGGGGTTAAATGTTTTAAAAACAAAAACATAAACAAAAATAATGTCATGAGCAATGCCAATAGCTCTAACTTTAACAATGCCGAGACCATTGCATTGTAAATGCTTGTTCTGTACTAGTGGCAACGCATCTTAACACCTTCCCCTTTAAAGTGTATGCAGAGCAATTTCACTCCAGGATTGGTTCCGATCATCTTTGTTTCCGCAGAGATATACTGATTTGCTAAACCTGTAAATATTCATGTATTGGTTCATTCACACATGCTCCAGGCAACCACATTTTTGATGACGGTTCCTGCTCTATGAAGATCCCAGAGTGAAGCCACAGACCTGGACAGTTGGGTAAAAGAATTGGATGACTCAATTTGTAAAACCTGTTTATTGGTTTTCGATTAAGGAACAAAAAAAGTCGGTGATATACACAAAATAGCATCATGGTTGACCCCAAGAAAAGAGAGCCCAGGAGTCCGTAGGCATCAGAGAACAGTTGCATAGTAACATCTAAAGAAGAAGTAATGCACAATAATGAAGCAAAGATATGAACAGCAGTGCAGAGGACCATGAGGATCGTGTGGATGCAGGTATTACAAGACTGTGCATTAACAGGTTCCAAACAAGTAAAATGGGGTGTAACAAAAAGAGGGCAAATGAAATAAACACAATATGTGGGACTGTGTATTAATGGAGTGCCGCTGTTGTGCCTGCCCGCCCGCCTTAAACCTCCTATGCGGGTGCCGCCCAGTTTAGAGATTGAATGATGTGAGTGATATATGACTGAGTGACCGCTGACTGTGTGAGAAATCAGTGGCGTTGATGCGCACAGGCACTGCAAGGAGGAATGGGCTCTCCAAGCTCTTGACAGCTCAGCAGCTGGCTCCCACTAATCCGCACTGCTGTCGCCCATAAGGTCCCCCAGTATTGCGTCCCAACTGGCCACCAGCGGGAGTCTGCGTAGACCCACTAAATCTTCCCTTTGCAGGGCGATGCTCTCCGCCTTGGCCCATGTTAACAAAGAGCGCTGCCACGCCAGGGTGTGTGGGGACTCGAGGGATTTCCTTCTCCTGGTGATGAGGCACTTGGCAGTTGCCAGGCCCAGATCCAGGAAGCGCGGTGTGGTGACCTTGTGTTATTTACTTTTGACAAAGAGATGTAGAATGTAGGATTCCCAGCGGAAGGGGACGGCTCACCCGGTACAGTAGGTAAGGGCGCCGGCTACCTCGGTCCAGTATCCGCCGAGGGCAGGACATTGCCACAACATATGCAGGAGGTCAGCATCGACCATTTGGCAGTGAAGGCAGGCAGTGTCTTTGCGATGGAAATATTTGTTGATTTTAGCTGGGGTGAGATACACTCTGTGTAAAACAAAGAATTGGATCTGGCAGAAGCGCTGATTGCGGGGTATATGAGTGGGACCCTCCAAGACCCTTGCCCATTCGGGTCAGTGAAGGGGCGGTCCAGGTCCACCTCCCAGGGGAGCTTCAGAGGATCTAATGAGACTGCAGTATGTTGTCTACTGGAGGGCTCAGTGGTCAAGTCACCCCAGTGAACCGCAAGGGCCGTTACAAGAGAACGATATCGCAGGAAGCCGCCTGGGTGTAGCCTCTCTTCTGAAACAAGCATGGTGTACAGTATAAGGACCCCCTCCCAGAAGAGATCCCCAATGTTATGGATGTCTTCCGCCATCCAGTTGTACAGCTCAGTCGCCGTGGTGACATGTGACCCTCTGGGTGTTCCCTGAAGTGGTATGGAGGTGCGTATGGTGTTGTGGAGTGGGTAGCAAAGCGGCTTCTGCAGTAGCATTTGTATGCAACTCTAAGCAACAGGGAGTCTATGGCCCTGGACTTCGAACAAGGGCGAAACAGGTGAAGCAGGGTAGAGTGTGATGAGGGGCGGGGGCTTAGTGTAGCTGTGTCGGAGAGATGGGAAGAGGCCAGCCATCTGGCAATCCATTGTAATTGTGCGGCAAGATAGTACTGCTCCAAGTTAAGAGCAGCGAAGGCCGCTCCGGTCTGTAGGTAAGTAGAGCTTCCTAATGAATACACGGTGGCGGGAGGTTTTCCAGATAAAATCTCTGATCATTTTCTGCAAACCAGTAAAGAAAGAAGGGTAAACGTAGAGAGGCAAATTGGTAAAGTAATAGAGGAGCTGAGGAAGGATCACCATCTTTGTGAGAGCAACCCTACCTGTGACAGATAGTGGGAGACCACGAACGGCTGACGTCGCCCTGCCTAGGTTTCCGTCAAAAAGGTCACTTTTGCGCCAGTAAATGTGGATGCCCCAGTATCTGAAGGAGTCAGTGCACCACGTTACGTGGCTCCCACGAAGGGTGTAGAAAGGGTCCTGGGTGGGTTCTTCAAAGAAGTATAAGGAGGACTTTGCTGCATTGACGCGCAGTCCTGACACATCAGCAAATGACTTCAGGGTGCAAGCTAGCGAGGGTGGAACAGCGTGCACGTCCCTCACAAACAGCTGTATATCATCTGCCTACAGCAATATTGTGTGGGCTCCATCACCTAGGGGTATGCCCACGTCCAACTGTGTACAGATGTATTTCGCCAGAGGCTCCATTGCCAGAGAGAAAGGAAGAGGGGATAGAGGGCAGCCCTGTCTAGTTTCACGTCCTACAGCAATGGGTGTGGAAATTTAGGAACCTGTTTTCACACGAACGGTAGGATGCTAATAGGGTAGCCAGATCATGTCAGTGAAAGAGGGCCCAAACTTGGCCAGAACCGAGAAGAGGTAATCCCATTCAAGGTAATCAAAGGCCTTCTCGAGGTCTAAAACCAGGCATCCCGAGCGTGGCCAGCATGCCGGTGCATACGTTTCAACTCTAAAAATAAAAGTGACGAAGATTGAGAGAGGTGCTATGAGTAGGGATAAACTCATTCGGGTCCGGGTGGACAAGACCAAGGGAGAGGTGAGGAGCGTGAGGTGTTACGCCAAGATTTTGTAATCTGCACTTAGAATAGCTAACGGTCTGTAGGAGCCCATGGCTGTGGGGTCTTAGCCCGGCTTCAACAAGGATACCAAGCTGGCCGAGTGCAGCAATGATGGTAGCAAATCAGTCAATCAATAAGAGTACTTGTAAAGCGCGCTACTTACCCGTGAGGGTCTCAAGGCGCTGAGGGAATGGTGGGGTGCTGCTACTGCTCGAAGAGCCAGGTCTTGAGGAGTCTTCTGTAGGCGAGTAAGTCTTGGGTCTGCCGTAGGTGGGTAGGGAGGGTGTTCCAGGTCTTGGCTGCTAGGTAGGAGAAGGATCTGCCGCCGGAGGTCGTTCGTTGGATGCGGGGGCCGGCGGCGAGGGTGAGGCTGGCGGAGCGGAGCTGGCGGGTGGGGGTGTGGAAGCTGAGTCTGTTGTTCAGGTAGGCTGGTCCGGCGTTGTGGAGTGCTTTGTGTGTGTGGGTGAGGAGCTTGAAGGTGATCCTCTTGTCGACGGGGAGCCAGTGTAGGTCTCTCAGGAGGGGGGTGATGTGGCTGTGGCGGGGGACGTTGACGATCAGTCGGGCGCAGGCGTTGTGGATGCGTTGTAGTCGTCGTAGGTGTTTGGCTGGGATTCCTGCATAGAGTGCGTTGCCGTAGTCCTGTCGGCTGCTGACGAGGGCCTGTGTCACCGTTCTTCTTGTTTCGGTCGGGATCCACTTGTAGATCCTGCGGAGCATGCGGAGGGTGTTGTAGCAGGAGGAGGAGACGGCGTGGACCTGTTTAGACATGGAGAGGGAGGAGTCGAGGATGAATCGTAGGTTGCGTGCATGGTCGGTGGGTGTCGGTGCTGTTCCCAGTGTGGTCGGCCACCAGGAGTCGTCCCAGGCTGAGGGTGTGGATCCGAGGATGAGGACCTCCGTTTTGTCCGAGTTCAGCTTCAGACGGCTGCTCCTCATGCAGTCGGCGACGGCCTTCTTCCCTCGTGGAGGTTGGTTTTGGCAGTGTGTGGGTCCTTGGTGAGGGAGAGGATGAGCTGGGTGTCGTCGGCGTAGGAGATGATGTTGAGGTTGTGATGGCGGGCCACTTGTGCGAGGGGGGCCATGTAGACATTGAACAGCGTTGGGTTGAGGGATGAGCCCTGGAGGTCACTGCAGATGATGTCGGTGGCTTCGGATCAGAAGGGTGGGAGGCGGACGCTCTGGGTTCTGCCGGAGAGGAAGGACATGGTCCAGTCAAGGGCCTTCTCTTGGATTCCGGCTTCTATGAGGTGTGTTTTTAGAGTGCGATGGCAGACTGTGTCGAAGGCGGCTGACAGGTCTAGGAGGATGAGGGCTGATGTTTCGCCATTGTCTAGTTGGCGCTTGATGTCGTCTGTGGCAGCGATGAGGGCTGTCACGGTGCTGTGGTTTCGTCTGAATCCGGACTGGGACGGGTCCAAAATGTTGTCTTCCGGGTGGCGGGCCAATTGTATGTTGACGATTTTCTCGATGACCTTCGCCGGGAACGGGAGCAGGGAGATGGGCCGGAAGTTCTTGAGGTCCTTGGGGTCTGCCTTGGGCTTCTTGAGGAGGGCGTTGATTTCGGCGTGCTTCCAGCTTTCCGGGAATGTTGCTGGTTCGAAGGAGATGTTGATGACCTTCCGTAGTTGGGGTGCGATGGCTGCGTCTGCTTTGTTGATTACGTGGTGTGGGCACGGGTCTGACGGCGATCCTGAGTGGATGGAGTTCATGACCTTGCGTGTCTCGTCGTCGTTGACGTTGGACCAGGAGGTCAGGCGGTTGGCGCCGGTGGTGTTCACAGGGGAGGTGGAGTCTGGCGTAGTCGGGGCGGTCGTGGTGTTTAGAGCATTCTAAAGCCAAAATATAGAGGGCATGGAGATGTGGGACCAGTGCATCAGCATAGGTCTTGTAAAATTGAGTAGGGAGCCCGTCAGGTCCTGTCGCTAGTGATGTGAGAGCGACGCGCACCTTATCAATGGTTATAGGAGACTCAAGTGCCATGTATTGGTCGAGGGAGATTGCGGGCATATAAATCAGGCCCAAGAAGGCGCTGATCTGCAAACGGTCCCCGTGAGTGGTAGACTTATAGAGTGCTGCGTAATTGCTGGTCATGGCCGTGTGGATATCAAACCGTGTATAATGTAGGCTGCCTTGGTCGTCGCCCATGGTGTGTATTAGCTTGTGGGTGTGCTCCTGGCATAGTAAATAGGCCAGTAGTCTACCCGCTCTGTCTGATGTGGAATGCATGCGCGCTGAGTGAGCCAGGTAGTTATGGCAGCGCAACCTTTCGAGTAGCTCATCGTGTTTGCTGCGCAGCTCATCCAAACGGGTGTCGGCCTCAGGTTGTGTGAGTGAGGCAGTTTCATAACCGAGTAGTTTGCTCTCAATAGCGTTCAACTGTTTGCGGATATTCCAAGTGAGGCCTAAAGAGTGCCCCCTGAATGTGACCTTGAAGGTCACCCACTCTACCGATGGGTAATCCGTGGAACCAGCATTGAGTGCAAAATAGCCTGAGATCGCCCAGCTCAGGGAACCGCAAAAGCTTGGTCCTCTAGCGCCGCTGGTTGTCGTCGCCAGGTGGGTATTGGGAGGGCCCTCTGTCCCAGGTAAGCCTCAGGAGTTGGGGGATTGTGATCAGAATGTGTGTGGCCGAGGTATACCAAGTCGTGTATTAAGCAAAGTAGGGAAGGAGAGCCAAGTATACGGTTCAAGTAAACATGAAGCTCGTGGACTAATGAGTAGTAGGAATAGATGCGGGCGTCGGGTTGCGGGAGCGCCATAGATCTATCGGGGACCAGTGATCGAACCATGCGCGCAGAGCTTGAGCATTGGATGTCACAGAAGTGCGAGTCAGTGGCAGGAAGGAGCGGTCCAGAGAGATGTTGAGGACAAAATTGAAATCACCCCCTATAATCCAAGGCAGGCCGCTCCAGCAGGCCAGTACTCTTGAAAGTCTGCACCAGAAGGAGTTTTGGTCTACATTGGGAGTGTAGATCGAACCATTAAGGAGGGGCTGGCCGTTTAGCGTACCTCTACTAAATACATATCTGGCCTCCGCGTCAACCTCAACCTCCTCCACTTCGCAGGGAACCTCACCCATATCAGAGCACCTCTCACTCAGGAGGAAAAATGAGTGCTTTACACATGAACCCGTCAGCTGCTTATCTTTGAGAAACGGCAGATACGTCTCATGAAGTAGAGCAATGCCTGTGGACCTGTGTTGTAGGTATAAGTAGATAGAGTACCTGCACGAGCGGGAGTGAATGCCCCTCACGTTACAGGTGATCACATTAACGTTGGCCATACGGGATGGTTGCAGTGTCTAGAATAAGCCAGCGGTGTGGTACTGCGAGGGAAGAGCGGACAGGCAGGCGGCATCTCAACGAATGCAACAGCAACTATTCTGGAAGGATATAACAAACTGGCTTTATCATGTGTGACTTCATAAGAGCAAACTCACAGTGGGAGTTAACCCAAACACGGGAGCCCAACCATGGCAACAAACACGCAAGGTGACTATGGCTGGGGGTGGGGGGGTGTGATGGCGAAGTCAAACGCCTATCCCCTAATGATGGATCGAGCAAATGGGAGAGGTATCCTAAACTATTATCATGGTGCGACCCTGTACAATGTTAGGACGGGCCGTAAAACCGAGCTCAGGTGGCCCCAGCACAGCCCGCAGCACGACCTCCCTTGCCCCTAGTCACCCTGACGCAGCATCACGATGGACAGCTGCGTGCCAGGGTTCAGTCCAGTTGCATACCCACATATACTCATACATCCTGAAGCTCTTATGGCGTTTACGCCCTGGGCAAGGTGAGACCCAAACCTGGTTGAACACCGAAAAGCGTGTCAGCGTTTTCATATATATCATATATCTGTGGACACCTTTTATCCCTATACCCGTTTTAAGTATTTATGTAATCTGATGATACCTGCGCCTTCCGGCCTGGTCACCCCCACGCTCCTGTGCCTGTGCCTGCTCCCGCAGCCCCAGCCTCCCGAGGGCCGCCGAGCCCACACCAGCCTCCCGCAGCCCCAGCCACCCGAGGGCCGCCACGCCCGCTCCAGCTTTCCCGCCGCCCCAGCCCGTGGCCCCGCCCCCCCGCCAGCCGATTGGCTCGCGCTTCCGCCTCCCCGCAGACCCTCCCGACCGGCTCCCTTCTTATGACGTCCCCAGAGCGACCGCGCAGCGGACGCGCGCAGCGGGAGCACCGATTGAGCGCCGAAGGTGCGCCAAAGGTAAGCCCGTCTACGCCCGTCCGCGCCTGGACCGCGCCCAGCGCCTGGACCACTGGCCCCCGCAGACCCCAGCCCACCCGCCGGACGTACGACGCCGCCATCCTCAACGCACTCAACGCCGGCCGAAGCCCAGGATGCTACCGAGCCACCCCGAGACGCACCCACGGACCCTTCTGCTGCAACTCCTGCAAGTTCACCTGCATCCGGACCTGCACTACTCCAGCACCAACCAAGACGAGCAACAGCAGCAGCCACCTGAAATGCATCCTGCTCAACAACCGCTCCGTCCACAGACACGCCGTCGAGCTCTGGAACCTGCTCGACACCACAGCCCCAGACGTCGCCTTCCTCACGGAAACCTGGATGAACGCCTCCTCAACGCCCGACATTGCCATCGCCATCCCAGACGGCTACAAGATCATCCGAAGGGACCGCATCAACCACACCGGAGGAGGCCTCGCCATCATCCACAGGAACACCATCCGCATCACGACCAACACCGACGACACCCTCGCACCCGCCGAGCACCTGCACTTCCAGGTCCACATCAACCCCAAGACCACCCTCAGAGGCACCCTCATCTACAGACCCCCGGGACCACGCACACAATTCAGCGAAGACATCGCCGACTTCATCAGCCCGCACGCCCTCCCCTCCGCTGACTACATCCTCCTCGGGGACCTCAACTTCCACCTGGAGAACAACAACGACCGCAACACCACCACCCTGCTGGACAACCTCGCCAACCTCGGACTCAAGCAGCTGGTCACCACCCCCACCCACTACGCCGGACACACACTCGACCCCGTCTTCTCATCCAGCAAGGACATCGCCTTCAGCCACGCCACCGGACTCCACTGGACGGACCACAGCTGCGTCCCCTTCAGCTTCAGAAGGACCACGATCCACCACCACCAGCAACAGGTTGCACGCAGAAGCTGGAACAAGATCACAGCCGACCAGCTCGCGACCGCCCTGAGCAAGAACCCACCCACCAGCGCAACGAACCCCAGCCAAGCGGCCACCAACCTCACGAAGTGGATCAGCGACGACCTCGCCCCTCTGAAGACCCCGACTAGCAGACCCGGTAGCAAGAAAGCCCCATGGTTCACCGACGAACTCAAGAGCTCCAAGAAGAACTGCCGAGCCCTCGAGAGAACCTGGCGCAGAGACCCAACACTGGACAACATGACTGCCCTCAAGCTCGCCACCCGAAAACACCACCAACTCATCCACGCCACCAAGAAAACTGCATTCAAGGAACGACTGGACAACAACGCACACAACAGCAAGGAACTCTTCAACATCGTCAAAGAGCTCTCCAACCCCAACGCCGGTAACAACAACATCACCCCTTCACAAGACCTCTGCAACTCCCTCGCCTCCTACTTCCACAACAAGATCGCGGACATACACAACAGCTTCAGCACTCAACCGACGCACGCCACGACCGAACCACCGCCCCCCACCACCACCCTCCGCGCCTGGACCCCGATCAGCACCGAAGACACCGTCCGCACGATGAACTCCATCCACTCCGGATCTCCTACCGACCCCTGCCCATACCACGTCTTCAACAAGGCCGACGCTGTCATCGCACCCCACCTGTGGGACATCATCAACACCTCCTTCGACACCGCTACCTTCCCGGAGAGCTGGAAGCACGCCGAACTCAGCGCTCTACTAAAGAAGCCATCAGCCGACCCCACTGACCTCAAGAACTACCGCCCCATCTCGCTGCTCCCGTTTCCTGCAAAAGTCATCGAGAAGACCGTCAACAAGCAGCTGGCCGCCTTCCTCGAGACGAACGGATCCCTCGACCTCTCGCAGTCTGGCTTCCGGGCCAACCACAGCACCGAGACAGCCCTGATCGCAGCCACCGATGACATCCGAGCTCTGCTTGACAACGGAGAAACAGCGGCCCTCATCCTCCTAGACCTCTCCGCGGCCTTCGACACTGTCTGCCACCGTACACTAGTGCAGCGACTCAGCAACGTCGGAATCCAGGAGAAGGCACTGGAGTGGATCATCTCCTTCCTCGCCGGAAGGACACAGAGAGTCCGCCTCCCCCCGTTCAGATCTGAAGCCACCGAAGTCATCTGCGGCGTTCCTCAAGGCTCCTCGCTCAGTCCAACCCTCTTCAACGTGTACATGAGCCCCCTCGCAGCCATCGCACGCCAGCACAACCTCAACATCATCTCCTACGCCGACGACACCCAGCTGATTCTTTCCCTCACCAACGACCCCGCCACCGCCAGAGCCAACCTCCACGAAGGGATGAAAGAGGTAGCCGAATGGATGAAGAACAGCCGCCTGAAACTGAACTCGGACAAGACGGAAGTCCTCATCCTGGGATCCTCACCCTCCGCCTGGGACGACTCCTGGTGGCCCCCCGCCCTAGGCAGCGCACCCAAACCAACAGACCACGCACGCAACCTGGGCTTCATCCTGGACTCCACCCTCTCCATGACCAGACAAGTCAACGCAGTCTCCTCGTCGTGCTTCAACATCCTGCGCATGCTACGAAAGATCTTCCGGTGGATCCCCACCGAGACCAGGAAGACGGTCACCCAGGCCCTCGTCACCAGCCGTCTGGACTACGGCAACTCCCTCTACGCCGGAACCACCGCCAAACTCCAGAAAAGACTTCAGCGGATCCAGAACGCCTCAGCACGACTCATCCTGGACACCCCCCGTCGCAGCCACATCTCCGGACACCTGAGAGACCTGCACTGGCTCCCGGTCACCAAGAGAATCACCTTCCGTCTCCTCACCCACGCACACAAAGCCCTACACAACCAAGGCCCAGGATACTTCAACAGCCGCCTCAACTTCTACGCTCCCAAACGCCAGCTTCGATCGACCGGCCACGCCCTCGCCACCGTCCCCCGCATCCGAAGAGCCACCACAGGGGGACGGTCCTTCTCCTTCCTCACCGCCAGGACGTGGAACTCCCTCCCGACCCACCTCCGCCTGACCCAGGACCACCTCGCCTTCAGGAAGCAACTCAAGACCTAGCTGTTCGAGCAGTAGCGGACCCCCCTCCCCTAGCGCCTTGAGACCCTCTGGGTGAGTAGTGCGCTATATAAATGCTTTGATTGATTGATTGATTGATTGTGGACGTTCTATTTATCGTTTATACTGTTCATGTTTTTCTTCACAGAAATATTATATTCATCCATTTGTAACAAACATTGATGTTACTTATGCCTATGAGGGGATTTGGTCCACTAATTTTTCTCAATTGTTAACTATGCATTACTGGATCACTGAGCTTCAGGACGTATGAGTATGTGTGGGTGTGCAACTGGATGTTTGGATGATTGAGTGTGTGTGGTGCGGGATGTACCTTATTTTTATTATGTTGTCATTTATTGAAACTATTTATGAATCAAAATTAATAAAATAATTTTGATATGACTTGATATTTCTACATTGGTGTGTCCCTGTTAGTTAGCCAGAAATTCAGACATTTGCAATCTTGTGACGCTATGCACTCTGATATTTAAATAGGTAGAGAATTCCCCTTTTTGAGTAGTCTGCTGATTTCCCCCATTTTTCTCTACCTTTATCCTTCGTACGGGCCCCCTCTTTATTGAGTGGTCGTCCAGGCAGTAGAGTCAGCAGATGTAGGAGGGCATCGGCAGCGATGAGTGGGCTGCCGGATGCCCGGGACATGCTGTGAAGTCGGGATAAATAGGAGAAGGGATGCGGAGCGAGCTCAGAAAGCGTCTGCCATCTTAGGCAGTCTGCCACGCCCCAGAATTGGATGTCTCAATGTTGAGTACTTTCAATGATTACGATTTTCCGCTTTGAGTGCTGTTGGAATAGTTGGGTCTTCACTGTCCTCAGAAGTTTGCACCAGCTGACCCAAATTGTCTGTGTGTCTGGGAAACAGATAACAGATACACACCTGTCCTCGTGTGCAGCCACCACAACAGGGTCTTTAGAGAACTATGACATTCATTGGTTATCCATCCTCTGAGATGTTACTTTGAATAGGCATTTAGTGGTAGCCACATGGACATGTGAATTCATCCCAAGGTAAGTGCATGAAGTATTTTTACTTCTGCCAAATACAAACTACTGTACTCTACAGACAGTGACGACTCAACCCCAGTTGCAAATAATGTACACAAAGTGCTTACATTCTGCACTAACAGAACATCATCTGATTGCATTTTACGTCAGGAGGCTGTTCACCAATGTTTCACTCTAGTTATTTTGTTTACTTGAATAACTATTAGCTCATGTTATTCACAGTAGTGTACAACTTAGGTCGATATATGGGAAGGGAAGTAATGTCAAATCTTGGTTTATGCCGATGATTGTCTGTTGACTTTATAAAGCAATCACATCCGGTTTAGGCTGCTAATTCATATAATATGGGTGTCAAAGTTTCCAGTCTAATTATTAATTTGTATCAGACTCAGGCCATGGACCTCTCATATAATATTACATAATAAGTAATTTCAAAATAAATTGACAGTGGACATTCAACCTTACCAGTATTCAAGCTTCTGCAGGCACAAATCGAAACCCCGCATATTTATTTAAAGTGAATCACGTCTGTTAATTACTTCTTTTGTACCCTTAATGTTTACAAAATAAACTTTACATTTTGGTAATTAATCATTAAAACTTTCTTGATTCAACCTGCAACAGTTTAAAATCAAAACTCAAAAGGCACTATTCCTGCAAACTAGTTTGAGGTGTATAGCAGGTGACTGTATTGATGTGGATAGAAGTGATTTATTTTAGGTATACAAAAAATCTACCATAAGACTTTTGGCAAGTCTAACATCTTCATACCACTGTTCTCTCAATCAGGAATTTCATCTGAATTTGTACACCGAACAAAGCTTTCTTTGTCTGTGTCCTGAGCTCACTTTGGACTCTTTGTTTCGGCCAAGCGTCAATATTATCTACAAATTTAGGTTTCCTCGAATGCTATACCATCATCATCTTCAATCAGCTCTACAATCCAATGAATTGCTTTAATTGTGTCAGCTATTGCAGTATTTTCTCTGGGCTATATTAGGAAGATAACGAACTCATATTTTTAGAACCGTATTATACTTTGTCAAAATCGTTACAGTCAAAGAAAAATCAGCCAGTGGTTTTGGATCCTCACTTCATGATTTGTACCAGGGCCTACTCTATGGATTGGGAGAAAAATATTGCATCTTCGTGTTACAATGCACCGCATTAAAACTCGTCACAGGTATTATAGAGCTAGCTGCACCCCTTGAGTTATCCATCCAGATTTGACCTGACATAGGACTGCGGTATCAGGTTCATTTGCAGAGGTGATGACTGACGCTGCAGTACTTTGCACCTTTGAATTCTACATTCTCCCTTATGTGGACTCTCTAGCAGTCTTACCAGAGACACAATCTTGCATCCGCTGTTCTTTGAGTTAGAATTATTCATCATAAAGCATTGGATTGATTCAGAGCCCACTGATCTTCCAAGACATTCAAATCTCGCTTGTTGAACAATCTTAGATGTATATCAATAGAGTCCAGCCACCATTGTGGTGAAAGTATTAAACAAGCATTGGAAATGCAATAGGTCTCGCATTTGCTTAATTTAGAGCTATTGGAGTTGTAAATGACAATGTCTTTTACCCCCTGCTGACCCCCGCCAAGCTCATCAACATGTGCCTGTCATAAAAAGGAATATCAAAATCTAGGATTGCGCGAAACTAAAGCTCTTATGCGAAATACATCATCAGCATTTGTTAAAACAATTACGCCTGTGACAGTTTTACAAAGCTATTTTCGTTTTTACCCTCACTGCTGATAAAGTTTGCAAAATTCATGAAACTGTGAAGTTTCTTGAAGAATTGAACATGTGAGTTTCTGTAATTTCGCACACCCATCCACATACCCCTGCAAAATCCCAGAATCTGGTACGAAGACGCTGCTGTCAGCCTGTATACCTCACACATACGGGGCGGGTGTGGCAGGTCACCGCCCCCGGACTTAGTGCTCTGAAGGTGGGGCAGGTGAAAGAAGCATTTACAAGATAAATACAGTTAACTCCATTTCGGAACATTGCTAATGCTGAGAAGCTTTACTCCCACCCTTCTCTCTCACCTTAGACATAACAAAGACTGTTGCCTAGCAAGTGTGCTATGAGACCATAGTGCAAACAAGGAATTTGCCACCTTGGCCACTGTTTAAACTGTGAAATATGGCAATAATGGGTAACACTTAAGTTCTAAAGCGCTGGTGGCGAAATTTAGGCTCGTGTACTTATGTTTTTTCTTTATTAACAGATTAAGCACTGGTAAGCTGAGTGATAGCTCTGTTGTCGGAGGCCTGAAACTGTAAAATATGCGTCTTTAAAGGAAACATCTGTTGTCCCACATTTGAGTAAAAAAAATGGCGAGCCACTCTGAGGAGGCTGCGGCGCGCGGCTGCGTCGCACTGATTGTCCCTTCACGTTAATAAACGTCGCAGACCTGCCCGGGCGCCGGCTACAGTCCTTCCTTTAATGACATCTCACCCATAAGTCCCATCTCAGTTACCTTCATGCTGGGCTGGCTCCACCTCCCCTCCCCTGAGCCCGGGAGACTTTCCATCGCACTTCCCAAAGTCACATCAGAATGACAAAACATCTCAACCAATTCCACTCTGCCTGAGCCGAGGAGAAGGAAGTCCAAGTTTCCACTGTAATTAACCCTATCTTTGTTAAGATAATTATGATCAAGCGCCTTGTCACAGCTAATTTTGTGGCCTTCGTTGCCTATGGTTCACGCTTCACCCTCATTAGCTTACAGATGATGGAATAAAATGAAACTAGTAACTCGCCCCCATCCCTCCCCCGCCCTTTCAAAACAATTTAGGGCCATCTCTAGCCAGTCCCTCAAATCTCTGGTGAATGGTGCGAGCTTTGTCGTCAACACTTTACGCCCTTTCACGCACCCCTTGGTGCCAGGCGGCTCCATTTTTTGTTTTTAGGGCGTCTCTCCCTCAGAGAAGAGCACCACAAGCGGGGAAGACTGCCTTTAATGGGCGAGAGACTTGCAACAAGGGCATGTCCACCTTCACTATGTGCAAGAGCCGGGGGTTATACTAGCATTTGAAATTTCAAGGGGTAGCTTGCTTTTATTCAGAAGACTTATCTGGTACTAGGCAGCCTGTGATGTTTTTTGATGATGTGTCTCTTTAACTAAAGATCTGAGTCAACTGCGACGACAAGATTTTGCACAGGGGAAGTATATGGTAGGAGTTTTCCATGGCCAAGATTGCTTGTATATATGACTTAGGGGTGGTTGCGACTGTAACTTTGTGAGGTGCAATTCGAGTTGTACAGCTGTCACCCAAGCCTGTATTGCTAAAGACCATTTCATTGGCCCTATCTCTTTCATCCCCATGGCACAAAACATGCCCGGGTCCGGCACCTGCAGGGCAATCTTCTCTGCCCAGGACCTGGTTTCTGGGCCTGTCCTGATGGTGCTGTAGGAATGGGCATTGGTTAACCACAGGGCGTGGCTTGTGTCCATGCCCTGCATGACTAGATCATGTGTATATAAGGCACCGTGCACAGCAAAAGGCAATGTACTCTGGATGATGTGGACATTGACACTCGGCACAGGCCTTGCTCCAATAGTACTGCAGAGGTGTACAAAAAAGTAATGGCTAGGATGTGTTACTGAATCTCAGCCGCTGGTAATTCCTCAGTGCTGCGTCCCAGTCCATCCTTATTCTACACATCATGCCACCTCAGTTTGGAAGCAGAAATGTGCAAATTAGCCACAAACCTGATCCAATAGGAACATTCCAGGCACGAGCCCTGAAACGGAACCCAAGCAACTTTTTTTTTAAGTCTCCTATCGTTTTCCTATAAAGTTATTTTGTCACCTTACCTTGGAGGGGCGAGGAAGCCTTGTGCAACACCGATGGCGGGCGGTAAGGGCAGCGGCGTTTCCTCTACGGTGCACTTGCCTCTCCGCTGCCAGTGTTACCTGGAGCTCCGCGCTGTTACCACAGAGATGCTGCGTATTCCGCAGCCCTCCAGCCCCGCAGCGGCTGCGTGTCCTCGGCTCCTGGCAGGCCAGGGAGAGGCTGGCAGAGGTTTCTGACGAGGCTTGGCCTGTCGAAAAACCCGGCCTGGATTCATGCTTGTGCACGCAGCCCTCAAGCAGCAGCGGCTCCTGCGCTCCTCCGCCCCCGGAGTTCCTGGGCGTGAGTAGCAGCGCCTGAGCCCGCAGGCTGCCTTGAGCCTTTCCCTGCGCCTCCCCGTGAAGGAACGAGGAGCGCGAGCGAGACCTTCTCTCTCTCTTCGTCCCGTCCGTGAAGTAACGGAGAGGGACTCACAGAGAGCTGCCATAGGGAAGACAGAAACCCCAGGTAGGGGGAAGAACGAGTTGGGGGTGTGGGGGAGGTAGAGAAGAGCTTGTGGCTTAACCCGTCTTCTTGTTTCTTCCAGGTCTCTCCCCTGCTGTCCCTTCCCGACCTTCCCTCGCCCACCTTTCTCCTCGTCCGAGGGTATTACACGTGCACCGGACAGGGGACGGATGGGCGGGGGGCCCACACATAGCATCAACGTGATCCTGAGGAGAAGAAGCACTGGGATCACGACAGAATCATTGGCCCACGAATATTTCTCCTCCTGATCTCGTTGACGCAAAAACATGGCATCACTCGACAATGTAATGGCCCTATTGACCCAGATCCAGCTAGAACAGGGGTCTCCAACCTTTTGTGTAGTGAGAGCTACTTCTGGTCAGTGAAAATCGTCGTGAGCTACTAAATCCCAAGCAACTCGCGCATTTTTCCGAGAGACCTCCCCCGCCCAGTTTCATTGACGTTAAGCCTATTTCTTCAGAGCCCATACTGTGGTTTGAACACAATAACACTGAAAGAAAAGATTGTGCATGTGTGCTGTTGGCAAATCGCTAGTTTACGACCTTTCAATTCATAGCTTCAAAATCAGGACCTATCAATAGCTGTCACTGAAATAATCATTGTAATGCGGCCCAAAAACCAACTAATGAAATGTACTGATCTGTCAGACAAGCCTTTGGTAGGGCCTGGTTCACCTGTAGGCCATTCCCGCCCCACTAGCCTCTCGAGTGCAGTCCTAATATGGCGTCACTCCCACCATATACATATGTTTTTAATAATAGTCAACTCTTATTACCGGGGACAAACCTGACAGGCCAGGCTATGAGAAAACAAAAAGCCTTTATGTTAGGGGTCTGCCGCTTAAAATTCCAGTGATAATAGTGGTGTCTCTGTTAATCAGTATTCTGGGGCGATAAAACAGTGCACTTTCCAAACTTTGTAATTAAAGTAATGTTGGCCTCAGTCATCTGGGGTTATCCCTTCCTTCTCAATAAGGTATTAAGAGAGAGATTGGCCACAACAGATACGATCTCCACTCCTGTGCTTTTGTAAAATGTAGCAGTGTATCTGGTTTCAGTGCCCTATTGGAGCTCATCCTCTTAATTACCATGAGCTTTTCATCAACCTTAATTGGCCATTCCATCTTGTGTCGCTACTCAGGATTTAATAATGAAACTGTGATCCATTGCAAGTAATAGTGCACCCCTGCTAGCTCGTATATCAGCCCCCTATCACTTATAAAATTATCAAAAGATAAAGACTCTTAGCTTCCCGACTTCATCACAAAGTACCATTTCATCTCTCATTCTTTCATCTGTGAATTCTCTCTTAGCCATGTGTGTTCTGAGCCTGTTGGGAAGTTGCTTTCATATTCCATGTGTTATGTAAAAGGTTTTTCCAATGCAAGCAAATAAATATTTGCTCCACTGTAAGCATTTTGGAAGATGGAGAGTTAAGCCTTAATTCTGTTATTCTGGTTTAAACGTTTAAGCATGCTTCGTTGCTTTTGTTCAGTTAACAACGCTACGAATTCTCTTCTTAAATTGGTATCCATGACTGATCCATGGTAACACCTCCGACAGGCCTCCTATTATCAGGCTCCCATGACAACCACTTCAAGGGGGTCCCAATTGGTGGCACCTTTGCAATGGATGACTAAGTAGAAGAGTAGAAAATAATGGCCTGTCTAATTTTGACTTTATGGACTGGCTATCGCCGTTTACATTGGCAGTTTGCTCCATCTGAGGTCCCATAGGAGTAGGAGCCTAACTGCATGGCCCGTAAAGGGGATAATTAATACCATGTGTGCTCCACCCCTACTCCCTACAGTACTTTTGTGTGATAAAAAACAAATAATGGAGATGCTGCAGCCAAAAAATAAAAATAAACAATCCCTGTCCTCTTTATGTAAAGTTCTCCAAACATATTCTTGTCCCATCTCTGTTTTTTGCTCGAAGATGTTTACTCACTGGCTAGGAGTGGTGATGTATGATAACCTTTTCGGCAACCTCAGCTTGTTGTCTCGTTATAAAATACTGTAAAAGGTTCTTGGCCGCTATTGGGGCACAGGCTCACATCTGAGATTTAAAAAAACCTTTCCCTGTGTATCCATACTCTGAACTTCATACTAGGAACACTGGCCACAGCTCACAACACGAAGCATACGCACTTATACCCATTATTACCATATTGATCGCAATACATGGCTTTTAATTGAATTGTTCACCGGACAAAGCCTTACGAAAGTCTCATGGCTCATGTTGATGGTATGCAGCACTATGCAGGGTCATTCACTCTTTACTTTTACAGGGAGCCCAGGGTGTGCTCACACGGCTTACCTGCTGCGCTGGTGAGATATAAGGTGGCAGGCTGTACTGTAGAAAAAAGCAGATGGCGTGGGTACCAGCAGTTGTGTACTGCTTGCAAGACCTGCAAACCAGCTGCTCCGCCCTGACATGCCTGCTGCAGCTCCCCACTGGCACCCGTCGCACTCTCGCAATGAACAGTGCAGTGCCAGTGAGGAAAAGGCAGGGGGCACAGAAACAGTCACGAGATCCACAAAGGAAGGAGAGGAACGTCATCCTCTTCGGCTGCCCCAGCTAAGCTCAAGCCAATCTGAGCAGCTGGTTTGGGTAAGGGCGGCAACGGAGCCTGAAAAAAGTCTGCCCGGCCTAAATCGCCCACCAAACAACACTAAAAGGCCGTTACTTCCCTACCTACACCTACAGTGCTTTGTGTGATTAAAAAAAAATAATAATGGACATGCTTAAAAAATAAACAATCTCTGTTCTCTTTATGTTAAGTTAATTTTCTTGGCCCATCTACAGCTGTTCGAAGATGTTGACTGGCTACCCTCCCGCTATATGAGTGGTAATGAATGAAACCTTTTCGCAATCCTAAGCTTGTTGTTTCCGAAAAAATACCGCAAAGGGATCTTGGCTGCTATTGGGGAACAGGCTCATCTGAGATTTAACCTTTCCTTTCCTGTATTATCCATTCTAGGAACATGGCTTACTTACACCAATAAGCAGACGCACTTTTACCCATTATGATTACCATATTGATCGCACTACATTACAAGGTATTTGGCTATTGTTGGCCGGACACAGTTATGAAAGTCTCGTGGCTCATGATGATGGTATGCAGCACTATGCATGGTCATTCAATTTTTACTTTTACAGGGGATCTTGGCCACTATTGAGGCACAGGCTCATCTGAGATTTAACCTTTCCTTTCCTGTATTATCCATTCAGGAACATGGCTCACAACAATATGCAGACGCACTTTTACCCATTACGATTACCATATCGACAGCAGTACAAGGCATTTGACTAAACAGGCTCATCTGAGAATTAACCTTTCTTTTCCTGTATTATCTATTCTAGGAACACGGCTCACAACAATAAGCAGACACACTTTTACCCATTACGATTACCATATCGATTGCAATACATGGCTTTTAACTGAATTGTTGACCAGACAAAGCCTTACGAAAGTCGGTATGCAGCACTATGCAGGGTCATTCACTCTTTACTTTTACAGGGGGCCAGGGTGTGCTCACACGGCTTACCTGCTGCGCTGGTGAGATATGAGGTGGAAAGCTGTTCTGCAGAAAAGGGCAGATGGCGCGGGTCCCTGCTTGCAAGACCTGCAAACCAGCTGCTCCGCCCTGACACGCCTGCTGCAGCTCCCCAATGGCTCCTGTCGCACTCGCACAATGAACAGTGCGGTGCCAGTGAGAAAAGGGCAGGGGGCGCAGAAACAGTCACAAGATCCACAAAGAAAGGAGAGGAACGTCGTCATCCTCTTCAGCCCGCCCCAGCTAAGCTCTTCTAAGCCAATCAGAGCAGCTGCTTTGGGTGAGGGCGGAATCGGAGCATGAAAAAAGCCTAAATAGCCCAAATAACACTAAAGGGCTACTAAATTGAGCAGCAAGCGTCGCGAGCTACTGACAGGGTCTCGGCGAGCTACCGGTAGCTCGCGATCGACCGGTTGGAGACACCTGAGCTAGAACTAACGGCGTCCAGAGCGGACTCAGTCGCCCTGCACGGCCGTTTGGATCGCCTACAACGCAATCCCTTCGACACAGGGATGTCATCTCCTGTGACCACTCCGCAGGTTGTAGTGGAGATGCCAGCTCACGCCCCCTTGGCCCCTCCGGAGAGGTTCCACGGGGATATCCAGAAAGTACAGGTCTTCCTCACCCAAGTGCAACTCCATTTTCACTGCAAACCTAAACTGTTTATCACGAACCAGGCCCGAGTAGCCTTTCTAATCTCTTACCTAACCGGGGAAGCAGCACAATGGGCGGTCCCCTTAGTAAGGCGAGACGACGCCCTTCTATACGATTGGGACTCCTTTCGGCAGGAATTCGAGCGAACTTTCGACCGTAGAGCCGACAACTTTTCTGCCGACCATGATCTTCTAGACCTACGGCAGATCCCCTCCGATTTCCTAGGGTACATCAACAGCTTTCGCCGTTTGGTGGCAGAAACCGATTGGCCAGAGACGAAGCAGACAGCGATCTTTTATAGAGGGCTCACGGAGGAGCTGAAGGACGTGATCGCCCAGATCGACCCCCAGCCACTCACCTGCTCGGCCATGATAGAATTGGCGTCCAGGCTCGAATATCGCCTCCGGGTACGTAAAGGCGATCATAAACGAAAGGACAAGCCATCCTCACCATACGAGCCACCCCGCTTGTCGGACGCTACAGCATCCGGGCCCGTCCCCATGGAGGTAGGGACGGTGAGAGCTTCTCTGACCCTTTCGGAGCGGGACCACCGACGAAAGTAGGGCCTCTGCCTATACTGCGGGAAGAAGGGCCATTTCCTGCGCGAATGCCCGGTGCGCCCGAAGACCGGTAGGCCCCGAACGTGTCAAACCACGGCCAGCCTTGAGGAACCGGCGGAAAACCCCCGTGCTTGAAGGAAAGAGGAGGGACGCCTTCAAGCTGTCTGTTCATCCCTTCGCTGGAAGCCGACGTCACCCAGGAACCTGACCATGTGTTTATCGCCGCTCAAGTGACGGTTGACAACTGCCCTCTGGAGGTTAGAGCCATGATCGACTCCGGGGTCACGGGATGTTTCATGGATATCGAGGAAGCAGAGAGACTGCAAATCCCCCTCCGTTCCAAAGACGTCCCCGAAATGGTGTATGCTGTCGACGGCAAGGAGTTGGAATCCGGTCCCATTCGACAGGTCACTCTGCCCCTGTGGGTGACAATAGGGAAAGAACACGGAGAATGGCTCACCCTGAATATCATACAAGCCCCTCGATGCAGGATCATCCTAGGGTTGCCTTGGCTGCGGCTGCATGAACCACATATACATTGGGCGACGAACACGGTGACGTTCGTCTCTCAGTTCTGTCAAACCCGTTGCCGTCTCATGAAGGAACCTCAGGGGAAGGGTGACGGAACCACGCACCATGTGGCCACTGCAGCGGAGAAGGAGGTGGTCCTCCCCGACTGCTATGCACCCTATATCGGGGTCTTTGATAAGCAGCAAGCCGAAGAACTACCACCCCATCGGGAATTCGATTGCCGCATTGACCTGGTCCCAGGAGCCAGCGTTCCGTGCAGCCGGGTGTATGCTCTTACCGGTCCAGAAACCTGTCATCTAAAGGAGTACATAGACAAGTACTTGAAACTGGGATTTATACGCCCCTCCAGCTCTCCGGCGGCGTCCCCCCTGTTTTTTATTCCGAAGGCCAACGAGGAGTTACGTTGCTGCATCGACTACCGTTCCCTCAATGCAATAACCATCAGGAATCAGTATCCCCTACCACTCATTCCCGTCCTCTTGGAACAGGTCCGGGGAGCACGGATTTACACAAAGTTGGACCTGCGAGGGGCGTACCATTTGGTTCGGGTACGCGAGGGGGATGAGTGGAAAACAGCGTTCAAGACCCGATTCGGCTTATTCGAGTACTTAGTGACGCCGTTCGGCCTCTGCAACGCCCCGGCCGCCTTCCAATACTTCCTCAACGAAGTATTGAGGGACTATCTGGACAAATACGTCGTGGTCTATATCGACGATATTTTGATCTTTTCGTCGGATCCCAAGGACCACGAAGAGCACGTACGATCCGTGCTGGGAGCCCTGGAACGACACCGACTATTCTGCAAACTCACAAAATGTGAGTTCCACGTAACCACCGTGGAGTTCCTTGGCGTTCTGCTCACCCCCGAAGGGCAGATCATGACCGACCAGAAGGTTAAAGCCGTGGCCGATTGGCCACAACCGACCTCAGTGAAAGATGTGCAGAGCTTCCTCGGCTTCGCGAACTTTTACCGGAGGTTTATCCAACATTTCTCCCAAACGGTAACCCCGCTAACCAAGCTTACCCGCAAGGGAACGCCCTTCCTGTGGTCATCAGAAGCCCAGACGGCATTCGAGCAGCTCAAGACAGCGTTTACCTCCGCGCCCGTCCTTCGCCATGCCCAACCGGAGCTACCGTTCCTGGTGGAAGCCGACGCGTCAGACGAAACGGTGGGAGCAGTTCTTTCCCAGCGCCAGCAGGGTACAGGGCTGCTCCATCCAGTGGCCTTTATGTCCAGGAAACTGAGCCCGGCCGAACTCAACTACACCATCGCGGAGAAAGAACTGCTCGCCATACGCGAAGCCTTCTTGGAGTGGCGGCATTGGTTGATGGGGGCTCGTCATCAGGTGACCGTCTACACGGACCATCGCAATCTGCAATTCCTACGGTCCGCCCGCCACCTGTCGCCAAGGCAAAAGAGATGGACGCTCTTCTTTGCTGAGTATCATTTCGTGGTAACCTATCGTCCCGGGGCATTGAACAGAAAAGCCGACGCTCTCTCACGCCAAAATCCTCCATGTCTCCCTACGGTGTCTCCCGAGCAATCCATTCTCGCTCCGGATCAGGTCATAGGTAGTCTGAAGACCGAATCCTTTCTGCAGGGGGTAAAGAAAGGAATCCAAACCTTCACCTGGTCATCGTGGTTACGAAGCCACAAGGAGTGGCGTCTTTTCCAGGGTATCCCCTTGTGGGGGTCCCGGGTATTAGTCCCCACATTACGGCTCCGAAAGCTCGTCTTCTCATGGTGCCATGAAGTACCCAGCGCGGGGCACATGGGAGGGACAAAAACCCTGGAGAGGGTGTTGAGACAGTTTTGGTGGCCTACTGTCCGACCTGATGTATTGCTATGGGTGAAGAGATGTGCGGTGTGTGCCCAGATGAAACCCGACCATCAACGACAACAAGGACTGCTGATGCCGCTTCCTACCCCGATGAATCCCTGGGAACGGATTTCCATAGACTTGGTGGTGGGGCTGCCGAAGGACCAGGGATGTACCGCCATCATTGTTGTCATTGACTATCTCACAAAGATGGGCCACTTCATCGCCTGTAAACAAGTCCCCTCGGCAGGGGTATTGGCGTCCCTCCTGTTGAGACACGTGGTGCGTCTTCATGGACTCCCGGTGGGGATCGTCTCGGATAGGGGGTCGCAGTTTACTGCACGGTTCTGGAGGGTGTGGTGTCAACAGCTCGGCATCCATTCCTCCCTGTCCACGAGCTTCCACCCCCAGACGGATGGGCAGACGGAGCGACTCAACCAAACCCTGAAACAATACCTGCGTTGCTACGCCGCTAAAGCGGCGGATTCTTGGGTTGATTTGCTCTGGGTGGCCGAGGTGGCGTATAATAATGCACAACATTCCTCAACACGCCACACTCCCTTCTTTCTTGCTTCCGGGTTCCACCCCCGGTTTGTTCCCTTCCTTCTCCCCAGGGAGGCGGTGTCCCTTCCTGATTTGCAAACAAGACTCAACACCATACACACCGCTCTCAAACAGGCCAGGGCCAGCTTGAGGGTAGCAAAGACTCGCTATAAAGCCCAAGCCGACAAACGGTGGAGACCCGCACCGGTGTATCGCAAGGGGGAGAAGGTGTGGTTGTCCACAAAAAACATTTGCTTCCGCTATCCCAGTGTTTTTCACCCGAAGTACATAGGACCGTACCCGGTTGTGCGACATGTGAACCCGGTGGCGGTGCTACTGCGGTTGCCCCCGCATCTGCGCATCCATCCAGTGTTCCACGTGTCGTTGCTGAAACCCTCTCTGTGCCCGGTGAAGAAGCCCCCTGCGCCTGTTTGGGTACACCACGAGCAGGAGTATGTCGTTCGCCGTGTTCTGGATTCCAAGCTGGTGAGGGGCAAGCTCTGGTACCTTTTGGCCTGGAAGGGTTACGGTCCCGAGGAGAACTCATGGGAGCCGGCGACGGCGGTACACGCGGCCCGTCTGGTGGCAGCCTTCCACCGCCGTTCGCCCTCCAAGCCCGGGGGCTCCGGCGGTTCGGTGGCCGGGGTGAAGAGGGGTGTGCTGTCATGATCCGGGGACCGACGGCGCTGTTCCGAGGATGAGGACTCCAAATCCCAGCGGCCCTCGCGGCCACCCGCCGGAAGACACGTCATCGCACCCCGGTCAAGTATAAGAGGCGCGGCAACCTGGTAGGCGGGGCCAATGATTCCCGTTCGAACAAGAGGATCCTAACGGCTACAACCAAACCCCCGCATCGCCACGCAAATCCCTGTCTTCAATCCAGCCGGTGACCCGACGTGGATATCTCAGCATCGGATCTCTCGACGACCCAGAGGAGGCAAGCAGGCTGCGGTTTTCCCGGCGCGCCTCTGCATTTCCTTAGGCGCTATCTGCTCCTCCAGACTTCCCGGCGCTCCTCCGCCCCTGGATTTCCCGGGCGTGAGTGGCAGCGCCACCTATATCTGCGGACCTCCCGGCGCTCCTCCGCCCCCGAACCTCGGGGCGTGAGTGGCAGCACCACCCGCACCCACTGACCTCCAGGCGCTCCTCCGCCTCCCGGATTCCCAGGCGTGAGTGGCAGCGCCCCCGACACTGTCGACGCTAACCTCAAGCAGCAGCGGCTCCTGCGCTCCTCCGCCCCCGGAGTTCCTGGGCGTGAGTAGCAGCGCCTGAGCCCGCAGGCTGCCTTGAGCCTTTCCCTGCGCCTCCCCGTGAAGGAACGAGGAGCGCGAGCGAGACCTTCTCTCTCTCTTCGTCCCGTCCGTGAAGTAACGGAGAGGGACTCACAGAGAGCTGCCATAGGGAAGACAGAAACCCCAGGTAGGGGGAAGAACGAGTTGGGGGTGTGGGGGAGGTAGAGAAGAGCCTGTGGCTTAACCCGTCTTCTTGTTTCTTCCAGGTCTCTCCCCTGCTGTCCCTTCTCGACCTTCCCTCGCCCACCTTTCTCCTCGTCCGAGGGTATTACACGTGCACCGGACAGGGGACGGATGGGCGGGGGGCCCACACATAGCATCAACGTGATCCTGAGGAGAAGAAGCACTGGGATCACGACACGGCATCAGCTCAGCATCCTGTGATTCTGGGCTTTTGGTAACTTTTAGCTATATTGAACAGCAGATGTACTGTTAGACAACATGGTTAAAAGACATTAACATTGACAAGGTCCTTAGCGGGGCATTGCCGAGACATATTGTTTTTGCCCATGCTTGTTTCAGAGTTTGCGTGGCATATAGTATCAAGTGACGTCTCAAACTATAGACCTGTGCTTCTCAGGGACACCGTTGATATGCCCCAAGAAGCGTCTGTTGGGTTTCCCATTGTATAGTTTGTAGAGGATAGCCTCCCTTCACTCAAGCTGCACCGGCCATATCTATTGGATTCAGTTCTAAAAAGACAACTGCCGGTCTATTCCTTGGTTATAACTCTATGCTATCTAGTGATTAAATCATGGGGTCAGCAGGCACCTATTCTGCCTAAATGAGTTGGGAGCTAAACCGGGCAGTCCGTAGCGGAGTCATCAATATCTTGGGTCACCAAGGCACAATCCAAAAATGCAGCAGTGCTGCTTCAATTGGGAGGGCTTAGTGGTTCCCTTGCAAATGGTCTTATGCAGCACTGTTAGAGAACATTCCTGTGTGCCTCCCACTTATTCGGTGCTATGATATCCTTGATTCTGAGGTCCCCATAAAAGATAATGAATAGACTAGAATGCTTGTTTGTTTCTGGTAACCAGCCTAAAAATAATTATTGATTGATTGATTGATAATTAGGCCTGGTTGTCAAGCAGCCAACATCTTCTTCAGAAGACAAGCCCTCCAGCCTTCCACAAGGTCTGATCTTAGGCAAGGAGAGGGTCCTCCGCCCCTTCCTCCAACTATTTTAGTTGAAGCAGTTTGTCTTGTATGTATGTATGTGATATTTTTTTACCTAGCCAAGGGACAGCGTAGTGCTTTACTTGGTCAAACTCAAAGTCGGCGAGCAAAACAATGAGGTCTATGCCAGCATAATGTCCAGTTCTTCCTGTCCTAAAGACATATGGAGCCCATATCGTTCCTATGTGAAGGGTCTGAGTCAGGCCTCCAACTCTCAACTGGACCACGGTATTGTTCCGGAGGGAGTGGGGTAACAGGCTTCACTCATTTAGGCTCACTTAGAACTGGTACCACTTGACAGACATGGCTGGTCCTGAATATCTTGCCATTTCCGTTCTACTATTTTGGGATCTCTGCGATGCCGGGGGACAACAGTAGTTGGGGGCGGAGGAAGGCATTCGGGGAGACAGCGTCATTGTATTGCAGATATCTGCATACCAGCCATGATAGGCATGTCACTATTGCAATTCTGAAAGACGTTTTCCTACTGCGACAATGATATTGTAATTAATGGTGAACTGATTTGCATGTATGTATCCTTTGAACTGATGCAAACTGGAAAATAAAGTTTTTTGTAAAAAAAAATCGGCGAGCAATAGGAGAGGAAGCTGTGGATGGTTAATGCATAGTGATGTAATTTTCTTTAAAGAGCTGAGTCCACCTCTTGGGGCAGTCCTGATGAATATGAGGATGTTGTTCCAGATGCTTGGTGCATAGATGGAATAGGCATGTGTTCTTGTTTTTTATTTTTTACACTTCTCAGTCTGCAGTTTAATGGTGTCCTGGCTGTGGGTGTGTCAATAACCACTAGAGCTGGTGAGCTTATCTGCAAGATAAGTTGAAGTACTGATTGAGAGGGTCTTGGTGTCCTTGAAGCTCTAGATGCTGGCTTGAAAAGCACCACCAGTCTGAGATGCTGGCTGGAAAAGCAGCACCGGATGACTATACAGTAGCAAGTGGCCGAGGTCGTGCTACAGGGCTGTCTAAGGTTATTAATGTTTGCATCTATATGTTACTCTAGGTGCGTGGCAGAGTTAGAGATACTTTTTAATGATTTATGTGCCTCAATGCATTTTGTACTGGATGAAGCAAACTTGGTCATATAACTAAAACAAATTCATATAAAACAGTCAATAAAGCACATTGAAATACAATTATTCAAACTAAGTTCAGCAGGTTATCAAAAATCTAAATTACAGAAGTCCAGATCTAGTTGTGTTCTGAGCCAAGACTGTATAGGAGGCAACAGGGTGGAAAAAGGCATCACTGTCGGTCCGGTACGTAACCTTATTCTGATGCTTGAAAAGAGGACTGCTTGCTCACCTGCTTTTTCATCGGCATAGTGTTTATGCATTACAGCATAAAGCGCTTCAAAGTCTATTGGCTATTTCGCTCACAATTAGAGTCCTTGGTACTTATTATTTTTGGACCACTTTGTTGTATAAGCGAAGACTGTTAGAACTCCTAGTCTAAATTTTATATAGAAATTCTTTGACTGTGTATATAAGTATCATATCTTTTTTCATCAGCTTTAAGAACTTGATTTCCTAGCTAGTGTGATAGCAAGCGCCCAACATTTTTATGGCGGTTAATCAAGATATATTACCAGTAATAAGTTTTTTATAATTGTGGGATACATTTACTCATTGGTGTTGGGTTATTCCAGAAACACTCGCGTCCTATTTCTTTAGAGGTTTGGCAGATGTGACTGACCCGTTGTAATTTTAGTGGCTCTTTGTTGGTCCAGATATTGAGGAATGTTTTTACGTTATTTTCCATTGAAGGATTTGACTATAGGCGAGTCAATGTAGGACCGGCTTTGGACGTTTGAGAAATCCAGCAGTATTTAGGGCCTGTTCAGACCCCAGGTCCTCCATTGGCGACATGGCCCGAGAAGTAACCTGTGCCAAAGAATCGATTTTCCGTCTTTTGGAACTCAGGTACTTTTATCCTCACAGGTCAGGAGCCATACGTGGTGCCAATCATTGCTTTCATGTTAGTGAAAGAAAGTTCTAATTCTTCCTCCAAACAGGATGATGTTTGCGTGCCCCTACTCTTGCGTGCCCTGTGTGCTTGGCTCTTGGCAACCAACCCGACCCATAGGCATGCGTTTGGCAACAAGATGTCTGCTTAGCTCTCCCAGCTTTCAGGAATTCACAGCTCTAATGTAATATTTCATCTTTGGGCGAGGTCTGTTCTGTGTCGGTCCTCAGATGCCTTTTCTTTGGACTGCTTCTCTGTTCCGGCTTAACTACTGCAATATTTGGACAGTTCAGAGGAACAGAAAATGTACTCGCGATGGGTGAAAACGAGACACTGTTGTTTCTGGCACCGTTTTTGCAAACAAAATGACACAAATTGAAGCTTCATCTCCACTGGGGAAAGGGAAGAGAGCTGGAAGGCAGCAGACCCAGCCCGGAGCAGAGTCCCTGCCAGATGGTGTTTTTAATAAATGTATCAAGTCGGTATGAAGGATGATAATGAAGCTTTAAGCTGGGGAGTGGCCAGCGCCCCCTGGAGGGGAAGAGGAGGGGCAGCAGACTGTTTCTATTTGATACAATTAGAGTCTCTCTCGCGCCTTTGAAGAAACAGCCAGCGCCTGGATAATGTTAACTGAGCTGTCGAAGCACACTTCCTTGTACTGCCTGAACTAGCCGTAGCAGAAGCGCCTGTACAAATCCTCCCCATGTACACCTAATCATTAATGCTGAAAACCAAAATATGGAAACTGTTGTGAGAAATAACAATATATATATATTTTATGACTAGCATCGACTGGAAAGCAGAAACCCTGGAATGAATCGGGCAGACTTCTACACCTCTCTGAGTGACTGGCATCCCCTATCTCAGGCACCTTTAAACTCTGGCTCCGCGGATAAATCTATCGATTAGCAAAAGGGAGCAAGGATGCATGTCTTGGCCTTCTTGTAAATGTATGGTATAGTTACAGGAAGAAGCTAGACCAGTCTGCATTCCTTATTGGTAGCGTTCTGAGGACACACCAGCATCTGGGTGAGGACTTGATTCGCTTGTCTGGGTACAGGAGCCCACATGTTCTTCCTCACTCAGTGCAGATAGCACCGCTATCCCTCACCTTTAACAGATCAGCGCTTTGCTCTGCTGGCTGAGATCTCGCTTAGTGCAGACAGCAAAGCCATCCCACACCTATCTTAGACAGCAGAAATATCCTACATTGGTTCTAGACAGCAAAGATCAGCTTCTCCAAGCTATCCCTGGATAGGTGTGCGCCTGTCTGATTACCTGTCCGATATGTTTGTCTGGGCAACCGGTAAAGTGCAGGCCTTGAGGAAAGAGAACCTCCAGAGACACATCTGGTGAAACAAGGAACATAGGTGACCGAGAGCTACACAGGATTCAGTGCTTAGAGGGACTCTAACAACTAAACAACATTAATCTGGGATATGGCGATGATTTGGTACAGGTGCAGTTTACTGAATCACACAAAGGCATATAGGTACCTAGCAGTTCAGTTTTCTTTTCACCCCTCTGTGTAAATTTGTTCTGAAGAGATTGGTCTACGGCTTAGTCTCTCGTTCTGTCACAGTTCTCAAGCCCTGGGGTTACCTCCATCTTAGCGTTGCTTTTCTGGCCTTGCTTGACACCCGAAAATGAGGGTTGACCTTGGAAAGATTTCTTTAGCCCCAGGTGGTGTTTGCTTCCCACATCGAATAAAAGGAAAAAAGGAAGACCCTCTCACTGTTCCCTGTCATGAGTTGGCTGAGTGTTATAAGTCAGACCACCTTTGTAAAAGATGCTCTTGTCTGCAGGGGTTTTTTGTAGTTGCATGGATCATTATCCTGATCCCTGAAAGCAGTAGACACACAGCAAGTGGACTTTATAATGATTGGTTATTCATAATAGGCGACCGCCTTTATAGCGATGTTTTTACAAAGCAATGCCTTTACCACTGAATCTTTACCATGCAATGTCTTTACAACACAAAGCCTTTACTTTAAGTGTGTATATATATTTCTATATATTCTTGAAAAAACAAAGGTTAAAGTGACATTATAGTTGGGTGAATCTGCACTGACAACATTAACAGGTAGACAGAAAGTCACCAGTTATGGTTAGCAGAGCTAAGTCAACTTGCGAACCCGCCATGCACTGCTTATGAACTCGCATATTACATCACTCATGGCATGTGCTATGACATCACTGATTACATCGCAAATGACATAATTGATGACATAATCCAATGAATGTGCTAGTTTGTGTTATTATTTACATGTTGCGGGTAACTACCATGGTACTTTTCTACCTAATTTTGAACAGACTGGGTCTAGCTATTGGGTGTAAGTGTTTACAAAACGCATCATTGGTTTGTAGAGCTATTGAACACGTTATGAATCTCAGTATTAGAGAGTTACTGTGTGTGTAGGTGAGAGCTGACGACTTGTGTTCACTATGTTCCACACAAGTTTTTTGGTACTGCAGAAAAAGTTTCCAGCGGGGAAAAGATTCTATTTACTACATGCTAAATATTGTAAGCAACCATGAGTTATTAGACAGAATCGTGTCAGCATTACAATTTCTACTTAACTAGGAAGGCTGTTTCCACCAGGTATTAAGCTATGCACATGTGCTTGTTTTGCTTCAGAAGATAGGCTGTTTGTTAAGTTTTCACCACAGTATGAAGGCTGCAGGTAGTATAATCTTTAGCACCTTCCGGCGTTGCTTATTTTAAGCGAATAGCGCCTTTTTTGTCAAGTGCTGCATAGAGTGGATACAGTTCTTAGCAGATACGTTTTGATACTATGTTGTGTATTTCTCCTGAGAGTTTCACTCTCTGCAAACAGTCTGGTGCAGGGTAAACTCTCTACATACAATAAATACTGTTTACAGTACCCACTTCTCTACTCATATCAACTTCACTTCTCAATGTAGGTTTGGTGACTGTCAGGGGTTTGATACAGATAAAAGCTGTCCGTAGTAGGGCATATCTTTTGGAACAGATGTTCAGTATTTTTAGGAACTTGGCTTTCTCTAAACAACTGTATACAGATTGAATACCATATGAAACTAGTGCATTGGTGTTAGAACTGCGGGGTGGAAAGGGAAAGACCGTAGAGAGGGGGGTGAAACTGAAACGGGGAAAGGGGAAATTAATGAGAGGATCATGAGGGGGGAGAAGGTGTAGGGCAGGCAAGGAGAATCTACCGTGGTAAACTGTGCGTAGATTGAGTGCATATGTGTTGGACGAGTTCTGAGGTGAGCTAGGGAGGGAGTGGGTCTATAGGCGGGCGCGCTGTAAGGGCTGGGGCCTGCACCCGCCTCTCCTGACTAAGTGCCTACTTGTCTATGGAACCACCAGCACTTTCTATGGGTCCTGGGTGGCAGGGGGAGCAGGAAAAGCGCGAGGAGTGGGCCGTCAGGGCCACACATATATGTTAATAGAGGGCGGGCCGCATGGACCTCTGCCTGGGACTCGCATTTAAATAAAGGGGAGGGGTGGCCACACAGCCCCCCTCCCTGAGCCTTCTTAGACCCTGAGGACCCATTTCCCCTCAGAGCGACAACAATGTTTGAGATGTGTGTGTATGTGTGTGTATATATATATATATATATATATATATATATATATATATATATATATATATATATATATATATATATATATATATACATATTACCTACTGGCGGTCGCCAGTAGGTAGTTATAGTTAGGACCACGTTTCCATAGGAAATCCGCAACATTCTATTTTGAATAACTTTGGCGCCGGTCGACGAATCCTCGCGAATTTTTCAAAATAGGTGGGGGCGCTACGCTCCGCTCCTTCCCTGAAAGTCTCGGGGGGATTCGTCAAGCGGGGGCTGAGATAAAAGGGGGGTCCCAAAACGCGTTTTTCCCATGCATTTTTCCATAGGACCTTTAGACAGGGCTACAGCCCGAACGGCTGAACAGAATTACTAGAAATTTGGCAGAGAGGTAGTCCTCAGGTCAAGGAAGTGCCTTTTGTAGGTTTGGTGTAAATCTGTTCAGTAGATTCTGAGAAAATAGCCTTTAAATCAATATATATATCTGAGCCAGCTTACGGTGCGCTTACGGTACGCTTACCGTACGCGTACGGTGGCGTGCGCAAGCGCGATTCTGATTGGCTCTTAGATCTTAGTAAACATTCGAATCGGCCGAAACCAGGAAGCGGCGGCCGCCATTTTCTCTCTCGCACTGAGAGTGATGTTTAAAATATTAAGCCCAAAAACATGTAAAGGGGCTGTTTAGACAGCTCCCACACACATAGCAATGTTGAGGGAGTCCCCAAAGATCCCCCAAGGCCAAAAACGGAATTTTTATTTTTTCGCTAATTTCGCCGATTACGCTTACCGTACGCTTACGGTAAAAAATTATAAAAAGAAAAAATTATCCACACTCTCCTTACCCCGTGTGCAATCGGTGCCCGAAGGGCACCAATTGTGCATGGCTTATTAAAGATGAGTTAAACTAAAATATTAAAAAAAAAAATAATAAAAAAAAAAATTATCCACACTCTCTCCACCGTGCGCGCACGGAACGAACTGCGTTAAGTGGGCGCGCACGCCACGAATGGCGTAAAGTAACTTAGCATTTAAAAAACCGTACAAATTCACTGAAAAAACCATAGGTTTCACACACGTTATAGTTAGGAATTAGCATTTAAAAAACCTTGCAAATTCACTGAAAAAACCATAGGTTTCACACATGTTATAGTTAGCGGAAATTTTACTGATAAAAAACCAATGAAATTCCCCCGTTATAGTTAGTGCAGGCAACTATAACTCACGCGACCGCAATCTTCTGCTGATGACATATGTGTCTTTATGAAAAAAAAATATTTGTAATATATGTATAGCTAAAAATGTATGGAAGAAGACATGGGCAAATAAGTGTCTAAATACAGTATTAGCATCAGCAGAGGATTGCGGTCGCGTGAGTTATAGTTGCCTGCACTAACTATAACGGGGGAATTTCATTGGTTTTTTATCAGTAAAATTTCCGCTAACTATAACATGTGTGAAACCTATGGTTTTTTCAGTGAATATATATATATATACCTATACATATACATACACACACACACACACTCTCACACACTCTCACACACTCACACACTCACATGAGATGCACTCGAGACAAACGACAGGTTACCAGCCTTTTATTTCAGGTACAGTTGTGCGATGAATGCTGGTTCAATAAAGCAGCTTTCCAACCAGCCTGACGCGTTTCAGGTTCCCCCTTTCTCAAAGGCTTGTGGTAAGTTCGTGCTATGGCGTGTAGCAACTCCCATAAATGCGATAATGTTACGCCCCTTAATTCGGCAAATTCAAGACTTCTGGGAGTTGTAGTGCACAAATATTCACTCCATCTTTCGGCGCACTGATGACTGCTGTCGATGGAGCCCCCACTGGGCCCCCGCGACCATGCACAACTTCAGTCCTTCATCGTTGCTCCATAAACGAGGATGGTGTATCCAAACCTCATGGCCTCCTGATAATATGGAGTGGTGCAATCTCGGCGGATGAGTTCTTTGGTTCAGGGGTCCTTCTTTTATACCCCTTTTCTGCTTTGTTCCCTTTGTCCAAGCAGGGAAATTGCCCCCATCCTAGGTTTGTTGTGGGTGTTGCCAGGCCGAGGCACCTGGCCTATTCACTGAGCAGGGCAGGGTCATCAGCCGCCCATCAGGAGGTGGAGCCAGTATTGTCACTGGCAGGGGCAGGGCTATCAGTCGCCCGGCAGGAGGTGGAGCCAGCATTGTGTCAGGCAGGGCAGGCTATCAGGGACTACTCTTCCCCCACTCTAAGTGTAGATGCCTCATTCACCCCACACTGACTCCTTCAGACCTCTGGAGCCACCCAGCCCCTGACACACACACCAAACCAGCAGAGACCGGTGGATAGTTGGACAAGAAAATAGCCACTTTCTAAAAGGGCTATTTTCAAACACAGAATTTAAAAACCATCCATCCTAAAGGGTGTGTTATTAAATTCTGAGTTCAGGGATACTAAACTCGACCTGCTACCATGCTCCCTGAGTCAGATAGATTATAATGGAGTTAATAATCAGTCTGCCCATTCTGGCCTATTGGAGGCAGGTAGCCCTTCAATAGTGAAAAACGAAAATGGCTGTAATTCACTATTAGGTCATGCCACACATATCAGGGCATGACCTACCTTTTACCAACAATGCACCCAGCCCTAGGGCCTACCATAGAGGTGTCTGAAATGTGGCAAAGTGAAGGTTTTAGAGACTGGCAAGTAGGTTTCCTTGCCAAGTCGACATGGCAGTCAGGGACTGCACGCAGGCTCTGTGGGTGGCACAACCAGTGCTGCGAGCCCACCAACAGCAGTTAACTTACATGCCCTTGGCACACGCGGTGCACTAGACTAGGGTCTGAACAGTAAGTCAACCAAGCCAATCATGGTAACACCAATCAATGTATCAATTTAACATAGGGAGCACTTGCACTGTGGCACTGATCAGCAGTGGCACAGTGCCCAAAGCAATATTCCAGCAAATACATTGTAAACAGAGGAGGCCAACAGAAAAAAATGGAGGAGAGACTCATGCCAATGATGCCAGGTCTAATAATATATATATATTTTTTTTAATACATGACCCAAACAGAAATCCTCATCAAAAAAGTCTACATTCAGAAAACAAGAATGAAGGTGAAAAACAGATAGCTCCTAAATTGATTCTAACATTCAGCAAAGAATCCTACAAAATAAGACAAATCGTCCAAAAATACTGGCCACTTCTACAACAAGACCAAGATCTGGTCAAAATTATTGGAACGAAACCATTAATCACTCACAGGAAGGCACCCTCTATCAAAGATAAAATAATCATAAGAAAACTTTAAAAGACCCCGAAGGAAAAAACACCAACATCAATCAAAAAATAACGTGCACAACGAAATTTGTAGTTTGTCATCCAATGCAATTGTGGTATGATGTATATAGGCAGCACCATCTGCATGTTGAAAAAACGCATCTTGCAACACATCAGAGCAGTGAAAAATAAAGATCAGACCTATGCAACTGCCAAACATCTACTTACATGCCAGGAAGGTAATTGGCGAAACATGACCTTCTTTGGAATTGACACAATAGAAAACAATGAAAGGATGGGTGACCGAAAAAAGAAACTCTGACAGTTTGAATCCAAGTACATCATCAGACTTCGAACAAAGAAACCGAGGGGGATGAATGCTGATGAAGAACTCTATGCTCATCTATAAAACACAATATCACTACCATGAACAATGTTAAAGAAGAAGAAGAAGAAAAACTCTGGAAAAATCCTAAGACAATTTCCTGAAATCAAACTGATGAAAGAATGATCTGAGAAGTGTGGGAATAACAAAAGAGACTTGATCTTGCGGAAGGAAAACTACCAAGATCCTTTACTGGATGCTATCATTTTATTGGGTATAACAATTTTAAAGGAAGAGAACAACTACGGGTACTATACCCACAATTCCCATTCCACCCTATGAGATTTGGATCACCATGCATGATGAAGAGCGCGATGTAATATACAAATAGACATCGTCATTAATACTTTATTATTCCAAGAATGACAATCATGCTCATTTGTGATCAGACATTAGAAAAACACATACAAAAATGCCGGTATTTGTGAAATGCAATATTAATGTGTTTATTGTTTCTAAAACGATACTGTCACAAGGTGTTCTGTTTTTGAAATATTTTTTGAACTACAAATCCCAGAAATCCATGGGTGATGTATGACGCACAGGAAATGACATAAAACAGTTGCGAAAAGTAGTGCCACCTACCGTGACAAGGCCGGTTAGGCTGAAACGCGTTGGTGTGACAGACTGGGCTCTGTTAATAAATTCTGAAACAATCTATAAAGTTCCAGAGTGCGGGTGTCCTTTGTATTAAAATTGATTTATGGCCATTGGTTAGGCCCAGCACCCGCTGCTGAGCAATCTGGCTAAAACCACATTGAGAGAAAAAATAAATATATATATATATATATATATATATATCAGTCCCGCTGCGGCGCCAATCGACGCTGTGGCAACAGGGACAGGTGGTGCTGTTGGAGTAGCGTCATGAAGCAGTACTTAGCAGCGTGAATGTTTCACCACCCACTTGGGTTTTAATTTTGATAACTGGGGCAGCAACATGGCAACTCACATGAGGAAAACTGAATCACTACAAGTTCCAGCGGGCCACTCTGGTGGCCACGCCTATTGGGGCGGGAATGACTGTTTAAAAAGGTGCTTCAAGAAATTGCCTTGTTGTTTGCCCTGCAATGCCCTTAGCCAATGAGGAAGTGCTACAGCGCACGAAACGCGTCGGGCTGGACGTAGATGCTGTGAAATTGTTCCCGCTGCATTGGTATTTTGCTGTTGCTCCAATAAAGACTGGCTGATTTCACCTACCTGTGCGGGCCTTCTTTTCAACAGGCAACATTTGGTTTTATATATATATATATATATATATATATATATATATATATATATATATATATATATATATATATATATATATATATATATATATATATATATATATTCACTTAAAAAACCATAGGTTTCACACGTTATAGTTAGCTGGACATTTCACTCGTAAAAAACCAATGAAATTCCCCCGTTATAGTTAGTGCAGGCAACTATAACTCACGCGACCGCAATCCTCTGCTGATGACGTCAGATATTACATCACTGTATTTAGACACTTATTTACCCATGTCTTCTTCCATTAATCTTTAGCTATACATATATTACAAATATTTATTTTTCATAAAGACACATATGTCATCAGTGATGTAATATCTGACGTCATCAGCAGAGGATTGCAGTCGCGTGAGTTATAGTTGCCTGCACTAACTATAACGGGGGAATTTCATTGCTTTTTTACGAGTGAAATGTCCAGCTAACTATAACATGTGTGAAACCTATGGTTTTTTAAGTGAATTTGCAAGGTTTTTTAAATGCTAATTCGTAACTATAACGTGTGTGAAACCTATGGTTTTTTCAGTGAATTTGTACGGTTTTTTAAATGCTAAGTTTTGTATTTATTAAATTTTTTTTTTCCTCAGGTTTTTCCTCAGGTTTGCCCTTCGCGCACCGTGCGCGCGCTGTGGGCACTCGCTGCGCTTTGCGCACCGAGCACCCACGGTTCGCAGTGCGTGCCGTGTGCGCACAGTGCGCGCACCTCGCGATTTTAAAAAAAAAAGTTTTTTTCTCCCTTGGGGGTCCTTCTGTGACCCCCTGACCAAGGCTAGGGGGTCAGGAACTGTCCACTCTGCCCCCTTTTCTCGTTCTCCACCTTTTTTTTTCACCCCCTCAGACTGCGAGAGACAAAATGGCGGCCGACACTTCCTGGTTTCGACCGATTCGAATGTTTACCGACATCTAACAACCAATCAGAATTGCGCTCGCGCACGGCAGGGTGCGCGCACAGTGCGCGCGTATAGATATTGATATGCTCTTAAATGCTATTTTCTCCGGAAATACGGAACAGATTTACACCAAACCTGCAAAAGGCACTTCCTTGACCTTATGGCTACCTCTCTGCCAAATTTCACGTAATTCTGTTCAGCTGTTCGGGCTGTAGCTGCGACTAAAGGTCCTATGGAAAAATGCATAGGGAAAACGCGTTTTGGGACCCCCCCTTTTTCTCGGCCCCCGCTTGACGAATCACCCCGAGACTTTCAGGGTAGGAGCTGAACGGAGCGCCCCATTAGTTTTGAAAATTTCGCGATGATTCGTCAACCGGCGCCAAAGTTATTCAAAATAGAATTTTGAGATTTCCTATGGAAACTAGGTTGTAACTATGACTATCTACTGGCGACCGCCAGTAGATTATATATATATATATATTTTCTCTCTCCCCAAAAGAAAACACCTCCTCCGTGAAGAAAGGGTAAGAGGCCAACAGCATAATGCATTTCGGCATGATAGCCTTCCTCAGCTGCTGCTGCCAGGTATATGACTCCTCCCTCGTCTTTAAGTGTCCTGCATGACTCCCATTGGAGGGAGTATTCCTACCCCTGGTCACATGGATACTCTCTCACTGCAGTCCAACATAGACTACAGTACCCAGAAAGCACTATTGCTGACTGAGTGCTGCACGGGGAAGGCAATAATGTTCAGGGAAAAGATGCAGCATTTAAATGGAAAGTCCCGGTTTAAAATGATGTTTTCAGGCTTCCTCGAGTCCCCTAAACGTTCCAGCCCCTGGTGCAGACTGTTGTCGTGCCGCAAGTCAAAGATACAGTGATATATATCAAACTTCAAGGACGCTCCTTCCGACTGCTGTGGGACCCATGGGAGTTGGCGCACACGCTGGCGGAGCATGCCGGAAATTATCCTCTTATTTCAAAAAAGTAAATTGTCGTGCGCTCTCAGTGTCAAAAGATTCCAACAGAACAGATGATAAAGCCAAAGGTGTTTATTCAATAAACACCTTTGGCTGTATCACCTGTTCTGTTGGAATCATTTGACACTGAGTGCGCACGACAATTGACTTTTTTGGAATATATATATATAAACTTAAATATGCATACATTGTGTTGTAAAGGCATTTCTGTGATAATAGCTTTGATTTGTAATGGCTTTGCATTTTAAAGGCATTGCGTAGTAAAGACTTTGTGGTAAAGTCATGTGCTTTGATATCATACATCTTTTATAGTGTACAATCAGTACAAAAACTGTGTGTATCAGAATGATGAGAGTTACTATTGTTAGTGCAATAGTCATAATTTATTTAATTTATTTGCAACGTTTTATATAGCGCTGGCTAGACCCAGAGGTATCAGAGCGCTTTACATGAGAATCAGTGACTTACAGGTTACATAATTACATCAATTACAGAAGCCAAGTATAGACATAGGAAAAGAAACATAACAGGGAGATGAGGAAAACAAAGTCCGATGTCCGGCTGGGTAGGTGAAATCCGAGGGGGTGAACCAGAGCCAAACTCCTCTGTAGCTGAATAGGACATCTCCACCGGGCATCGGCCAAGGTTGCGCAGGCTCCGCGGTAAGTACAGACAGTTATGGGTTCCGCCCAGGGGACATGGTTATGGTTCCATCAAGAGCACCAGTACCAGTGATTACTGGGGAGCGACATCCGCCTCGTCCTCCATCTCGCCCCCAGGTCAAGAGTGGTGAGAGGAGAAGTGGAAGGTACAGATTCCAAAGTCTGCAGATATTACCCATATCCAGCAGCCATAGTGAATGTTGGGCATTTGTGCAGGATCCCAGTGGTAGTGGGACCACTCCCAATCCTCTACTGAGTTTGTCTCCCTTGCCGCTATGAAGACTCTCGGAGAGGTCCCTGTAGTCCCGGAAAACAAATGCTGCATCCCTTACCGACAAGGGGAGAAAGAGTGCTTTTGTGGAAGGCCCACTCGTGGCGGCCATCTTAGGGACAATCAGGCTGGTATGAATGACCCTCAATGCTGTAGGGGGAACTGACAGTTGGGTCGCTGGTTCAGTTGCCTGGGATCCATTCTGCCCCAACACAACAAATGTTGGTGGTAATGCTATTGTAGGTAAAGTACAGCATTAACATGTGCTGGCCACCATTTTGTTAATAGATCCTTCAGTTGATGCTACACTCGTGGACTAAATTGAGTGAGTGAGCAGTTATAATGGGTCAAGGGACCACAGGATGAAGAAGTGCTGGCAAACTAAGCGATCCGTCATACACAGGAAACAAATATTGCGGTGAGATGTGTGTAGATGCGGTTCGAGGGATATTGCGGCCACCATTTTAAAGTCAGGCAGATACAGGCAGTTTCTCTGGAGCAATCGCCGTGAAGGGCGAATACAGCGCAACAGTTCAAACATAAAGGGTGCCTTGAGCAGAGGATCACAAATGGCTTTCTTCACAAGAATCAGCCATTCAGTGAAGGAAACGGATGAACCTCTAGGCTGGAGGCCTTGTGATCGGGAGCATCCATCATTTTGGAGCCGATGCAATGTTACACTACGGTAATTTTTGGCTCGATAATTATGCCGTAATTAGTGTGACTTGTCGGCTTGTGCGTCTCCTGCCATGGTTATGAATGGAGATGTCAAAAACAGACCATTGTTTCTGCACTTTCTCCCTCTCTTTCCTAAGCCTGTACTGGTGACCCATCAGTCAAGCGACCACCAGCTGAGATCCCGTTCAAGTTACCTCCCTTGGGTCTCCACGGAGTCGTTGCTCCGGTTTCGAGAGCCGCAAAGTCTACTCCTTGCCTCCTTGAAAAGATTCCATGTTTCCAACCTAGGACCCTGGACCTGTTCAACTATTCAAGAAGCAATACATGTCATTGTTGTTTGAAGGGCTTGTATACTTTTAAAGTCACCGTTTAATTAAAATTGTGTATTTCTTTTTATGAGAGAAGTAGACAAATTTTCCAGTATTAATTTACCTCAGTGTCTAAACTTCAATATTGCTTGAAATTCAAGTACAGATTTATTTGTAATGAAACCTATCACGTTCTATACTTTAACCCCTTCGCTGCTAGGCCTCCCCCCCAACACCCCGTGCTAAGCCTTTTTTTGGCTATTTGGGGTAGTTCGCGCTTAGGCCCCTGAAACTTTTTGACCACATAAGGTATCCACGCCACATTTGCATCCTTTTTTCCAACATCATGGGGATTCTAAAGGTACCCAGGGTTTGTGGATTCTCCTGGAGGGGACCCAGAAATTAGCCAAAATACAGGTAAATTTTGTTTTTGGGGGAAAAATGGGCTACAGATGAGTCTGGTTTTATCCCTGCAAATGGTATAAAAAAAAGGGTTGTGGTGCTGAAATCACCATCTTTCCAGCTTTCAGGGAAAATCAGACTTTTGTCAGAAAACCAAAATATTTTACACAGTTTTGGCATTTTTCTGGGACATAGCCTATTTTTGCTATTTTTTTTGTGCTTTCAACCTCCTTCCAGTTAATATATATAAGCCTGTTTATAAGACATTCTAAGTCATCTAATTCTGTAATCCTGACTGTGGCTATGTAATATATTTATATGGTTTAGAATTAGGCCTATGAACAAAAGAATTGCTCGCTTGGTTCGCAGTAGTACTCCAAGCTTAAGACCCTTTTGTTTCGGGGTGTTTTTTTCAGTGAGTAAGGAGAGCGCTGAGTTTAAATTTTCATATATTTACAGAAAGATTACTCATGTTTTGAAGCACTTGAATTCTTAGTGAGTTTATTGAATTCTTGCTGTGGGTTCTAACAAAACCCATTTTTTACAGGTAAATCGTGTTTTATTATTTCTTGATACTCTAAACCATAAACATTAATATTTTCATGCAATGTGTTGACTTACAGTTTCCAGTCATAAGTCTTTTACCCCCTCTTGACATAGCTTACCAATACTATTACTGGCAAGGCATACATTGCTATACCTGGGGTCTGTATTATTAGCTAATGGATCCGTTACTCATTAACAAAGCTTTAATAACATTGATTTGTTTGTAAATTTCATATACAAGTTTTCCTCGATCCTGGAGATACATTCACTAGATACCAACATACTCTTATTAATCAACGCCTGCATTTCTTTGTCTTTCAGTGCACTTTCCATTTTCCAGTTTGATAAATGAAAATCATTTTCTCTACTTTCAAAGGTATTAGCAAATAATTTACATCTGTGAAACCCACCCATGTTGTTTGGTAAATTACTTCATACACAAATGTAAATTATTCTGGTAAATGACATGCTGGTAAAAAATGCATATGACCCTTGAGTCTGCCAGCTCTATGATCCCCAAACTGTTGTACGGTGGCTTTCCAAGCTTGAATTACCTATTCCAGGATACTCATCAAAAATTTCAAACAAATATATCACTTTGGGCCTAGAAATAACTAACACATGTTTAAGATTTGTAGTATTTTTATTTCAGCGTACATCACATTCAATCAGAAACCGCCTTACCACATAAGTCAGGGTGGGTGCGCCGTAGATGCAGTGGCAGTTTCTGTGTCCTAGTGTTGGCCTTGCTGGAAATTTGAGGACTTTGAAGATTTTAGCTCTACGGCTCCCAAGGCAGCTGTCCTATTCAGCAATTAAAACCTCCCACGGCCAGGTGCAAATGGGATTCTTGTATGGCAGGCGTGGCCTTACTGCCAATCTCGACCTTATGGATGTCTTTGGCCGTTGCTGCTTCTGGGCCGATAAGATTGCCCATCTTGTTGTTGACAAAGCACTCTGAACTTGGCAGTGGCAGTACCAGTCTAAGTCATGGCCGGGTGCACCTCACACTCGTCACTTGATTTTTGCAGAATTCTTGATACAGTTAAAAAAAAGACACGTTTGAGGAGACTTGGGACCCCCTTCCACTAAAAGGTCCCCTAAGGGCTTCGATCCCTTGTAGTTGCTTGCATCTCAGGCTATTCCCAAAAGTGGGAAACATTCTAGGCTTCTCACACTGGGCAGTCTCTCCTCATGCAGAACCAGTCACACCCCTTCCCTCGCTCAGCAGGCAGGCTCCTAGACTCTAGGCAGACCCTCTGCTCCTCCAGCAGACTACAGCTGATGTCCCCTCATCTTTGGCAAGAGGACACCATCCCAGGTCACACAGCAATCCCTCTCCGACACTCCCTTGCCAGGTCATGAAGAACTTGGAACTGAAGCAAAGTGGGGTGATTTGGGTCAGGCGTTTATACACATTTGTCAGACAAGGGATATAGAAGCAGTGTCCAAAGTTTCATAACTGGTTTGGGTTGGATCACTCACAAATGAAATTTTCTTGCTCTTTCTCAGACAAAGCCTGTGTGCTTGTGATGGTTCTCACTGCAAGTAGCAATGATGCTGTCTGCAGCCAGAAGCATCCAAAACAAAGGCGCAATGAACTGTGAGATCTCAGCACCTGGCTGCCATCAGTCTTCCTGGAGCAATACTCAAGGACAGTCAAAAGGACAAGCCCCGTCTAGAAACTTTCTTACCCTGAAAAACAGAAACTGGAGTCCCACTCCTACCATCTACCAAATGGCAGTCCTCAGGAATAATTCACCCCTGACATTTCTAGTGTCCAAAGTATACCATGACGTGGCAAGGTGTGTGCATTGAAATACATGCTGCTCCTGGTTCTCTGGGTTGATGTGAAAGTATACACCCTTCAACTTTTGAAATTGGCTTGAGGCGCTCAGATTGCAGAAAGATTATCATTTTAATTAGTCGGTATTTAGCTTCAGAGTTGCAATATCACGGCAGTAACCAGCCCCTAGCAGCAGAGGTTTGTAATCAGCCCAGGCATTGTGTGCCCATTTCATCTCCCAGCAGCTGGTGGCGAAACACACCATGGCTCTTCATCACCAGTGCATCTTCAGGTCGCACAGTCTTATCACTTGTGCCCCATCTTTCAGTCACTGGGCTCGTCGTTCCTTCTTCCCACAAGCTTCAGTACCTTCACTGCTCACCGAATATGGCTCTTGTGCCAAAACGCACCTAGATTAAAGCCTCTTGAAGACTGAAAACAAGGCTTTCATCTAATGTATGTATCTTCAACTCTATTCCCATGATGCCAGTTGTTGCAGATATTGCATACAAGTAAGGAACACTTGGTCAAAGCATTCTATGTTGTATAGATTTAATGCATTCGGTCTTCGTGCCTGCGTAAGATGAATGTATGAGGATACGAATGGCGAGATAACTTTATGGATATGATTGTAGTTATTCATGCCAAATGAAACAGTATTTGCATATGTACATCAACATAGCAACGACATTGGATAGAATTATGTGTTTTTAATATTTTTTACACTGTTCATTATACGTAAAAAACTCTGTTTTGTATTCACCCGAGACACATTCTGTTGTGAGCCTTTTATCCAGGTAGGACACTAAATTTTACATTTTGAGTTGCAGGGGATTTTTGTACACTCCTCTTCATCATCATTCTTAATTTTTCATGCCAAACTTATCCACCTAATGAGGAGGTAGTAGAAAGTGAGCAGGAAAGAGAAGCAGGATATTAATAATAAGTAGGGAAGTCCAAGTGTAGGAAGTGAGACAGAAGGAGAGCCATAGAGCAGCAAGTCAGGGGTGAAACAGCCCCTTAAATGTAGCCTTAAATATAGACAGGACAACAGAATTGGAGATATACAGATAATCAAAAGGACTAGAAAGTTGCCCATCTGGGTCACGCAAAGCAGTCATGTACGGCTTTATGGCTGCGTTTCAACCTAGTGCAACCCATAGAATTGGTGCTCATTCATGTGATGTTGTTTGGGTGAATTTTGTGGTCATTTCAGCAGTTATCAGTCCACTAATAAATACACCATACTTCAGTTAATCTACCTGTTTAGGCTGCATGACTTTACTCTGCCACCAGTCAAGGCATACCTTGCGATCAGGGTCCATAGACCATGGATTGAGAGCAGAACATCTCTAATCAGATGATGCCCTTAGTTCATCTGCCCTCCCCTCAATTGCTGTGTAATGTTGCCAAATAATAATAATGTAAAGGTAGCTTGTATCTTTAATTTCTACCAATTACACCTTTAATAATCTAGGTTCAGGTTCCATGCAGGGCTCTATATGATTGGTGTCCATCATGTCCAACTCCAACCTTCTCCCACCCCCTCCCAATAGGGGCTTTGTGTTTCAGTTCCAATCCCACTACAACAATTCACTAATTCATGTCTTATGCCTGTGATTGCATCCACAACAAGAGTATTGTGGCTGTGATCAGCATGCTGCTCTCTCGACTCTCTATTAAGGTAACTAGAGTCTTCCTTTCAAATTCGGTTCTTAGTTCACATGGATGCAGTGCTCTGCCACCAGGCCCATGAATGCTGCCTCCTGGATGGCACCCATCTGCGCTTAGGTTATGGAGGGCACGGGCTGCACCACCCGTGAGCCTGCTGATGGATTGAGGGGAAGGGGGCCCTTCTCCTGAGACCTGGAGGTAACCCTGGGTACTTGTAGCATTCCTTCTGCATCTGTCTCACTTGTATAGTTATGTCCTGGTACCAGTGAGTCTGAGCTGGATTTATTCTGCAGGAGGTTTGTAAGAGTTAAGGCCAACCTGCTGAGTACCACTCGAAGGCCCCGATTGCATGTGGGAGTAAATTCCCGTTGGAGTAGGAGGTAACCTTCGCCCTTTAGGGTATTGATATTTACACCTGTGGTAAATAACCTCAACCTGATAGTTCTTGTTTGTGGTGCGATAAGTGGGAATTGTTTTTGGTGGGTGCTAGATCCCTGTGTACAGGTTTCCAGAGGTCGATGCACACCCATAGTGTGGTGTAAGATTCGGGAAGTGTGATTTCTTTATGTTCGAGGCATATGAGCTGCAGATTACACACTGTGCATAGATCGCCGTCTGGTGTAGGGCCCGGATGTTGCAGTTGTTTTTCTTTGGAAAGTCTTTAGAAGTCACGAGGTATGTGACTCCTCCTTTGGATCATATTGCGCATGGGCTTCGGCTCCATCCTCAGATTGTTTTTTCCCGCCATCGGGGTCGGATGTGTTCTTCGCGCTCCAGTTTGGAACCGTTCCAGTTTTCCTGTTCGGCGCGCAATCCTCCCCCCTTTGACGGTATTGTCTCGATCGCGTTCTCCACACTCGAAGCGACTCTCAACAATCGAAGTCTTTGATTCCAGTCGTCGACGAAGGCCTTCGGGCCTACTTGGGCTCCGGTCCTGGCTGATGGAAAGGACGCCATTTAAAAAGTGTCCTCGATGTGAGTCAAAGTTTCCCCACACTGATCTCCATGAGGTGTGCAACCTCTGCCTCTCTCCAGAACACGAGGCAAGGGACTGTCCAGCTTGCGCCTCCTTCCGATCGAAGAAGACGATCCGGGACCGACGAGCAAGGAGAACGATGGCTCACTCGTCGACTTCGATCCCCGACGACATCTTTCAGGAAGACGTCGATGTCCCGGAACAACAGCACACCGAAGAGGGCCTCGTCAGCGCCTCCGAAGCTGACGACTCCGACGTCGAGGACATCACTCCGGCACAGAGGGGCGTGAGTACAGACGTCGACCCCGACCCTAAACGCCCCTCCAAGCCATTGAAAAAGGTTTTGGCCACGCCTTCGTGCCTAGGTATGCACCAAAAGACTGCTTCCCACGCCTCGCTTCCAGGCCCGGTTAAGAAGCCCATCAAGCCTTCAGGGAGCTCGGGCTCGAGCCAGCCTACCCTCGGTGCCGAAAAACTCTCATCGACACCGGCACCGAAAAAGAAAACGCCCCTTTCCTCCTCTGCGCCAAGCTTGACACCGAAGCACTCGGAGCTGAAGACGGGCACCGGCTCCTCAGCACCAATAACACCCTCGGAGCCGAGTAAGAAGCCGAAAAGCCTCGACTCCCAAACCTCAAAGCCGAAACCCACCTCGGAACCGAGGCAGTCAAAAGACTCTTCTAAACCCCACGGTTCCAAACCAAGAACCAGTGCCGAATCGACGCATAAAAAACCCACGGCTCCGACACCATCGGCACCGAAGGATCTGCCCCTTACAGAGGAACTGTTTCCACCCGATCCTTACCAGAAAACCCTCGTAAAGGATCCAAAGACTGGGCATTTGATGCTTAGCACCAGAAAAAGATCACTGGACATGCCAGCACCAGCTCCACCACCACCACAAAAAAGGAGAGACTTTGCCACCTCCCCTTTGAGGACTCCTCCTCCTCCTCCTCCTCCTCCACCTCCTCCTCCCCCACCCCATCATTCTCCCACACCATCTCCAGATGAGGATGATGATGATGACATTATCAAAACAAAGCTAAAACAGTGGAACCTTCAGATACCCAGCACCTAACCTGATGTCACTCTCTCAATATTCTCCCCTTAAATTTTAATGGGGATTCGCATGCTCCCTAATTGGCACCCACTGTCACAGTGCCTATTTCCTCGGGAATCCAACAATCTAACAACAAAGCACAGGTGCACCACAAGGACGGACTAAAGTTCACATTTGGAAGAAAAAAAAAAAATTATCTCCAAAAATGCAGATTCTTTAGAATATTTTCATTTATTCCATTTTCATAGCATGTTGAAAAAGCAAACTTCGATTCTTGGTAGGCAACCGACAAAACAGCCGACGCGTTTCGTCCTGATGCAGGACTTCTTCAGGGCTTTACGGAATCTTGAATCAATATCCACATCAAGAAAAATATAATTTCTGTATAACAGCCCATTCAGGTCCCAGGTATTCACAATCTGATACTTGCAAGCTGCAACAGCATGTGTGGATCTCCATCACCATCCGTCCATCGAAGTAAGGAGCTTTTTCAACATGCTATGAAAATGGAATAAATGAAAATATTCTGAAGAATCTGCATTTTTGTAGACAACATTTCTTTTTTTCTTCCTCCACATGTGAACTTTGGTCCGTCCTTGTGGTGCACCTGTGCTTTGATGATGACATTATCTACGACTCAGGGGACGGGGCGGACAACCAACCAACAGGGGACCCTACTTCTACAGGCTCCCCAGACCCATGGGATGGCTACAACATCCCTAATGTCCCGCAGGATGATATTTACCCTTCTAGACCCTCCCCCCCAGAAGACACCATGGGCTTTAACCAGCTACTCCATAGGGCTGCCCACTACCATGGGGTTGATCTCCGCACAGACCCCGTAGAGGAGGATTTCCTCTTAGATACGTTTGACACTGCACAGAGATACACCTCAATTCTGCCCATGCTTAAAGAGGTTATTAAGCACGCACCAGAGGTCTTTAAAGACCCCGTTAGGGCCAGGGTCATTAACCCACGCATCGAGAAAAAATAGAAGGCCGCCCCAACAGATCCAACCTACATTAAAGGCCCTGTACTTCTAGACTCCCTGGTAGTCTCCAATGCGAGAAAACGTGCCTATTCCCAGGCATCAGGCGAGGCTCCCCCGCCAGAAAAGAAGTCTAAACTCCTGGACGCCTCTGGCAAGCGGGCAGCGTCCCAAGCGGCCAACATATGGCGCATTGCTAACACCCAAGCGATCCTAGCCAGATATGACAGGGCACATTATGATGAGCTGGAGTCAATAATGCAACACCTCCCTGACAAATACAAACATAGGGCCAACAAACTAATTCAGGAGGGTAAATATATCACTAATACCTCCATCTGTTGTGCCCTCGATGCAGCTGACACCGCCTCCAGGGCAATAAATACTAGCGTCCTTCTGCGTAGGCATTGCTGGCTACGCATTTCAGGGTTCAAACCGGAGGTTCAGAGTTCCATCCTCAACCACCCCTTTGATGCGAAACACCTGTTTGGCCCTAATGTCGATGTAGCCCTCGAAATAATGAAAAAGGACACAGACACGGCAATATCTATGGGAGCCTTGCAGTCGCAAGCTCCCAGGCGCTCCTTTCGCCGTTCCTCTTTTAGAAGCACCACCAGAGGCTACTCCTCCGACAGCGCCTCTACTTCCTACAAGGCCCCTATCCAATCCACCTTCACTAGGGGTTACCAAAGAGACAGTTACAGGGGTAACAACAACAAAGGCAGAGGCAAAACTAACACCTCCCGCTCTGCCCCCACCCCCACCCAGTGACTTCCGTTCACTCCCCCCAGAGTATTCCACTCCAGTCGGGGGTAGACTCCACAATTTCCTTCCTGTCTGGGCTACCATCGCCTCAGACAAATGGGTACAACAGATAATTCAATCAGGCTACTGTCTAGAACTAACATCTACCCCCCCAACCATTCCACCCAAACAGCGCCCAATGTCACAGGAACATTTGTCACTTTTACAGCAGGAGGTGATCTCCCTCCTACAAAAAATGCAATAGAACCAGTTCCTACCCACCAACAAAACAAGGGAGTTTACTCCCTATATTTTCTCATACCAAAAAAGGACGGCTCTCTAAGACCCATTCTGGACCTCAGACCCCTAAACCAATACATACACTCAGACCACTTTCACATGGTCACACTCCAGCAGGTTCTTCCTCTGCTCTCCCAGGATGACTTCCTGACCACCATAGACCTCAAGGATGCCTATTTCCACATTCCCGTTCACAACGCTCACAGGAAGTTTCTCAGATTCGTAGTGGACGGTCACCACTACCAATTCAAAGTACTCCCCTTCGGAGTCACCACAGCGCCACGAGTGTTTACCAAGTGCCCAGCCGTAGTGGCAGCACACCTGAGAAGACAACACATCCACGTCTTCCCATACCTAGAAGACTGGCTCATAAAAGCCAGCTCATACAACCAGTGTGTACAACACACTCACGCCACTATCCAACTACTTCACGACCTGGGATTCACAATAAACTACGCCAAGACCCATCTGCATCCCTCCCACCTACAACAATACCTCGGTGCCACCATAGACACCTCAAGAGCGTTGGCCTACCCCAGTCCCGCCAGGATAGCAAGCATACAAGCTCTTCGTGCTAAATTTCAACCACAACACTCTCTTCCAGCCCGAGTGTTAATGCAACTGATAGGGATGATGGCCTCTTGCATATTCATAGTACCTCATGCAAGACTCCAGATGCGTCCTCTCCAAGAGTGCTTAGCACGCCAATGGAACCAGGCTCAGGGTCAATTATCAGATCTGGTGTTGGTAGACGGTCGTGCCCATCGCTCTCTACAGTGGTGGACCACCAAAAACCTTTCCAAAGGGCGACCGTTCCTAGAGCCGGTTCCTCAAATAGTTCTAACTGCGGACGAATCGCTCTCCGGCTGGGGAGCTCACCTACTACATCACACCATGCAGGGCAGGTGGACACCTCAACAAAAGTTACTCCACATCAACCATCTGGAGTTACTAGCCATATTTCTAGCCCTAAAAGCCTTTCAAACACACGTCTCAGGCTAGGCTGTCTTAGTCCGCACAGACAACATGACAGCAATGTACTACATCCAAAAACAGGACGGCACACACTCTGCAGCTCACTCAGCTTGCACAGACCATATGGAGGTGGGCCATACCTCAAAATATTTTTCTCCTAGCCCAACATGTCCCAGGAGTCCAAAACACCATTGCAGATCTGTTGAGCCGTCAAACACAACAAATCCACGAGTGGGAACTTCATCCACAAGTTCTTCAATCATTCTTTCAAATTTGGGGGCAACCACAGATAGATCTCTTCGCCACCCACGAAAACGCAAAATGCCCAAGCTTCGCCGCCAGATATCCACACCCATCGTCCAATGGCAATGCGATATGGATGAACTGGTCAGGCAGATTTGCGTACGCTTTTCCGCCTCTCCCACTCATTCCATTAGTGGTGCGCAAACTACAGCAACATTCCCTAACTCTCATCCTAGTTGTTCCGACTTGGGCCAGACAACCGTGGTACACCACATTGCTGGAACTCTCCGTAGTTCGGCACCAAAGGTTACACCTCTCTCCACGCCTCTTAACCCAGAACCATGGAGATATCAGACACCCGGACCCAGCTCAGCTCAACCTTGCGATCTGGCTCCTGAAATCCTAGAATTTGGTTACCTTAATCTTCCCCCTGACTGTATGAGCATCATTAAAGAAGCCTAAAGACGGCCTACCACTAGAGCTTGCTACGCAGCCAAGGGGAAACATTTCGTGATTTATTGTCACAACAATGTCAATCCCTTATATGTGTCTATCCAACACATCATAGGCTACTTACTACACCTACAAATATGCAACCTAGCCTACACATCTATTAGACTACACCTTGCTGCCATAGCAGCGTATCTACAAAATAGACAGCATCTATCACTCTTCAGAGTACCTGCCATAAAAGCCTTCATGGAAGGCCTTAAAAGAATAATTCCCCCCCAGAGTGCCACCCTCACCCGTGTGGAACCTAAACATCGGTCTCACAAGACTAATGGGGCCTCCATTTGAACCTCTACATAAATGTGAGCTTCAATTTTTAACATGGAAAACGGCTTTCCTTGTAGCCATTACTTCCCTCAGAAGAGTCAGTGAGATACAAGCACCATACAAGAACCTTTTCAGCAAATGCATCATAATAAGGTTATTCTCCGCACTAATCCAAAATTCCTTCCTAAAGTCATTTCTCCCTTTCACCTCAATCAATCTGTGGAACTGCCCATATTCTTCTCGCAGCCACAAACCATTGCAGAAAGAACTCTACACACACTAGACGTCAAAAGAGCTTTACTCTACTACATCGAGAGAACACAACCTTTTCGCAAGACCAAACAACTATTCGTGTCTTTCTCACCACCACACAAAGGCAACCCCATCTCCAAATCTGGGATAGCTAGGTGGATTGTTAAATGCATCCAGATTTGCTACCACAAAGCAAAACGAACACTCTCTGTTCCCCCTAAAGCCCACTCTACATGTAAGATAGGGGCTTCCATGGCATTTTTAGGGAACATCCCCTTGGATGATATCTGCAAAGCAGCTACATGGTCTATACCGCACACTTTCACTAAACTCTATTGTGTAGATGTGCAGACTAAGCAACAGGCTAGTGTGGGCCAGGCTGTCCTCAAAACACGGTTTCAAATAACTGCAACAGATACTGCTGGTCGCCGCTAGGAGGGGGTACTGCTACACAATCTATGCACAGTGTGTAATCTGCAGCTCATATGCCTCGAACGGAATATGCTACTTACCAGTATGCATCTGTTCTTGGCATGTAGAGCTGCAGATCTACACACGCCCACCCGCCTCCCCAGCTACCTTTATCTGTTCCAGTTTATCTTATTTAGATACAAAACACATGGGCATCTTTCCTGTTTCTTACAAAGCTCCATCATTTCCCCGCTGGCGAAAAACAATCTGAGGATGGAGCCAAAGCCCATGCGCAATATGATCCAAAAGAGGAGTCACATACCTCGTGACTTCCAAAGACTTTCCAAAGAAAAACAACTGCAACATCCAGGCCCAACACCAGATGGCGATCTATGCACAGTGTGTAGATCTGCAGCTCTACTTGTCAAGAACAGATGCATACTGGTAAGTAGCATATTGCTTCTAATATTTGGGAATATGCATCTGAATATTGAAAAAGACTCACACAGAATTACAAGAATGGTGCGGATTGTCTCTATTTATGTGTGTGATGTTTTGCTTCAGCCCAGATTAAATATTCTATTTATTGTTGGGTGGAAATCCTTCAAATATATTTTTGTAATGGCATTTCATTTCTACTTCATCCAATCAGTTCCTCAAGAGAACGTTGCAACGATTGCTGACTGCGCCAGTGTGATCGAAGGGGTGAGTCGCAGCCGCAACGCTTTACTGAATGGAGACACCAAGAACTACGACTGGGACTCCGGGTACACTTGCCACCAGCTGGGCAGTGGCGCCATTGTGGTGCAGCTTGCACAGCCCTACATGATCGGATCCATAAGGTAACACACCATAGATCACAAAGGCGATGTAGTGTTGAGTTGGTGCATGTCCCATATTCTTAATGTGTACCTTACAGTTCTCCATAGTGTTTATCTAGCTCAATCTTCTTTCGTTTTGGCTTTCAATCTGTATCAAGGAGACTTGTAGCTAGGCACTCTTGCTGCTAGGGGGTGACCTGGTTCAATATATATATATTTTTTTTTCCAATGACCTGTGAAATAAACTGATTATCATAAATCAGGATTGTCCTCATGCCGTAAGTAGGGAGTGGCAAGGCATGTCCTCAGAGAGACCAAGTATCTTTAGTTAGCGCTCAGTGGATTTTGGGTTCAACTGGTGGTTCTATGCTTTGACCTGCTGTTGTTGTTTTAACACTTATTGTCTAAACTTTTTGACAACATGTTCTTCAATGCTACTTATAGTTATTGGGGGGGGGGGTCATAGGCGATTCTCTGCTACATATATTTATAGGTTTTAGATTCATATATCTAGTTTGTAACCTATATCATCTTTTAGATTCACATATTATTCATTATTCCACCATCTAGTGAAATAAGTTAGATCCATGTGACTCACTATGACCATAAGCTCACAATTCACAAAAATTTGCCTTTTTTCGACCAGTGGGTGTGAAGATGTAGGAAAGAGCTGGTAGACATCACGTTTTCAACGTGAATCTCCAAGTGCCGGGAGGAAGACAATTCGACATCGAGGAGACTTCGACTAGGTCTGAGAATGTATTTCAGGGTAGTCCACAGCGGGGAAACCGAAGGTGGGCTTCGAGTCTGAAGGTTCTGGGGACCACGTTGGCCCACTACAGTGGTGCTTCCTGTTGTCGTGTTTTTGCGGTCTTGGAGCATCACAGCTCAGTCGTTGGTACCTGAAAGATCCAGGGGAACAGCTCTGGTGTTCCACATGAGATCCTGTGTCTTTGGAGAAGTGCTATCAGTCCTCCGAGACTTTGGTGGAACAGCAGCTTTGGCGCAATTGTCGAGAATAGGTAAACAGGCCGGCAAGGCTGGTGCCAAGTCAGTTGCTTCTTCTGCAGTTCTTGCTTTCATGACTCTTTACTTTCTTATTCTTGTGGTTGGCAGGATCCACTTTTCTGGTGCCAGAGGTTCCCCTAAATACTAAATTTAGGGGTGTTAGGGGAGTGTAGGGTAGTAGCTAATGGGCTACCTACCCTTGGAGTCACTATGCCCCCTATATGACCTCTTCCTGTGGAGTCAGGGCATAACTCTGTGCCAGAGTTCCTAAGTTTGCCATCACAAAGATGACCAACTCTCAAATGTTGTGTTCACTTCAGGTTAAACCACCTTAGCGGTGGTACTAGCCGGGGGGGTGGGCATGCCTTCCCCACACCCAGCTTTATTGGCTTTAAGGCTAAGGTCCATAGAGCCAGATACTATGGTTTGAACAAAATACTTTGACGAGGGGCACTATGGCAGGGCTGCCATGTTTATCAGTGAGAGTGTGGTATTTGGGGATGTATGAACATGTGTGCATATGAATGAGATGTATGTGTATGGGTGACTGGGAGCCTGTGTCATATGTCATTGTGGCACAGAACACACGTTTTGCCACATAGTGGCAACATTACATGTATAATGCAAACTTATAAGCATTTTTTTTGAATGACAGAAATTTAAAGTGGAGAAATTTGTTATAAAAATGTTCATGATATTGAGCATTTTTTCTGCATTTTAAATTTCTCCCACTTAAAATAATGGCCGCATTTTTCAGGTATAAATATGGATTGTCTACCAGCTACTGGAAGCAGGATGCATGCTGTGTGTAAAGGCAAAATTTTGAAATGGGAGAAAATTAAACTTAAGAGTTAACTTTACGCTTATATATATTCAATAAAACTCTCCCATTTCCAATTATCACTTTTACAAACACCAGGCATCTTGCTCCCAGTGGTCTGTAGACATGGTGCCATGTTTATGGAACAATACTGTTTATTATTTTTACTGCCAACTCTAGTGAATACACAGCAACTCACAGGGCCGGGCGCGTCTGAGGAAAAAGAATCCAGAAAGGTCTGGAACACAGCTTTTGCCTACAAGCCTGGAGCCGACAGTGTAGTTTAGGCAATTAAAATAGAAACAAAACAAGTAAAATGAAGAGAACCCCCTCACACCCAATTCTCCTTCCGTGTAGTAGCTGAGAGGTCAATAATGTTGACATAGGATGTAAAAGATATGGAGGTTCAGAGATAGTCTAAGTCTCAGCTGGAGTTGGATCTGGGATCAGGCAAAGTATGCGCAAATGGGCCCGGCATGTCAACTCTCAGAACTCAGAGGAAAGGATTTGGATAAAGGGTGTCCACATGTCGGAGTAGGATGTGCGACCAGAGTCTGCCGACAAGCACAGCTTCTTCATCCTTAGGATAAACTACAATTTATGCAACCAAAAGGTATGGTCTGGTATCCTGTCTATGCCCCAAAGAGAAAGTATGACCTGATAGGCTGTTTCTAGGGCCATAGCCATTTGCCTCCCTCTATTAGAGAGCAACGGGTGAGTCAGGGGATTCAGGAGTCCCAATATGGTATAAGCTGGGAACCTCAGGAAGGAAGTGTTGAAAGCAGAGTCAATGTCGTGTAAATCTTGATCCCAGTATTGGGTGAGCTTCGGGCAGTGCCATAAAAGGTGGATCAGAGCCCCTGTGTCCCCACATCCCCGCCAGCACTCCTTCGAGGGCCCTTTGTTCCATTTCTGAAGTCTCATTGGGGTTAGGTACCAATAGGAAGCAATTGTGTATGTAGTCTTAGTGTTGGCGATGTTGTGCGCTGTGTGGTGTAGTCTGTAAAAAATATGCTCCCATTCTTTAGTAGAGAGTGTTCTGCCAAATTCCGCCTCCCATCCAAGTTGTCCTCTGGATTTAACCAGGGTCATCTCCCTCCTAAGTAAGGCATAAAGCTCAGTTATAAGAAGTTTGTAGTTTGGTTTAAGGAGTAGCCACTTCTCAAAGGGGGTCATCCCGCTCCCTGCCTGGGTGCCATATTTATAATAGAAAAAATACAGCTATTTGTTTAGATTGGAGGAATTTAAAGTGAAGAAACCTGTTTCATTAAACTTGAAGATCTAACTGGCTTAATTGAAAGTGGAGAAAAAAGTTACGACTTAATGTTTAATACAAATATTTTTCTACCATTTAAACAATGACTGTATTTTTCAGTTATAAATACATCACAATGTCTGCTGGCAACTGGTAGCATGAGGCCTGCCGTTTGACATTTTGAAATGGAAGGAAATTAAAATGAAGTGTTAACTTAATGGTTAAGAGAACTTTTCATTTTAATTTTCTCCCATTTAAAAGCATTCAGAAAAATCTTTTTGTTCTTAGCTGCAATATTGAGTTGACAAGGACTTTTATTTAAGAGTTAAAAACATTAGTGCTTCAGTTCTTCATTTCTGTCCAGCCTGGTCATAAATCTGACTGAACATTGCTTATTGTCAGGCCCAGCTATCGGCAAACTGATATTAATAATGTAAAGTAAACACAGCCATCTCTTACCTTTAAAAGGAAAATGTGACCCTGTGCTTTTTTTTTTAAATGGAAGTGGAGGCTGTGAGCTACTCTGAATGTTAATGTGAGCTACTAGCAGCTCTCGACCGACTGGTTAAAGACACCTGCTCCAGATAGTAATATATTTCATACTTTTCATTGGTATACCTCATTCATTGGAGCGTGTTGGCACTGCAGGAAGAAGCTCACCTATACCATAAGACTCTTTCTGACAGTAAGAACAGTAGTGACGCTATTTGGAATTATGGTGTATTATTTTTATACTAAAATGCACCACTTCACATCAGGCTGATTCAAGAATGGATGAGCAGTCAGTGGTCTCAAGTAAATGAGAACTGGGAGGATCTAGTGGTTGTAATAAACAAGGTACAAAATAAATTATAGTGGTGTAACAATGTTCACATGCTGAAGCCCAGATTACTCAAAACACCCAGCCCAGATGCCATCATTACAACAGTTGCATTACAACTGTGATAGAGTGAAGTATATTTGTGCCCAGCAGGGGTATTTGGTGTCCTCGCATGAAAATCAGCTGTTGTCTCCTCAGTAGCCTTTGGCCTACTGGACTCCGAACGACTGTGCTCAGGCAGTGGATATTTACCTCTTTAACTCTTTTGCGACTCTTTAGTCTTTTAGGCTTGGGGAGGGCTTGTGAGCATTACTTTGGGCCTGGGCTGTTTTGTAGTAGGTGCTCTGAAACCTTGTAAAACCATTCTAATTTTAAGCAGCAGCACACATTACAGCAGAATAAAAACACAGATACATTTCTGGCTGAAGTGTAGCAAGACGACCAGTGGCTGAATGGCGATGGCATTAAACTGTATCTAGCGACAATCTGGGCTTGTGAACTGCACTTTTGACTCTGCTTGGCCATATCGAGAAACCTCAGTACGAACTCTCCCCATTCAAGCAAATTGTCAATAGTCAATTTGCCTAGCCCTATGCTCACAAAGCGAGCTTGTAGTATGCTGGTGAAGGCTGGAAGGAACCATGGACATCTCTAAAGGTTAGCATTAACCATAGGCGCCAAGGTAAAGAAAGATTCTAGCGCTACAAGCACTTTATTAACATTTGGGGTCCGCTCTGTGGTTTGGAAGGAGCAGTAGAGTTTTGGTTATCTTTGTGGATCCTAATTTTATGTGTGATATTTTCTCTAGGGGGTGGCAACGATAGAGTGCTATAGAGCTTAACCTAGTTGCTATGGTCATCTGGACCCAGATGTCCTCACACATATCCACCCATAGTTGATTGGGATTGCTAATAAGGCTGCTATCCATGGGAAGAAAGTTCCAGCCCTGAGAGAGAATGATCTCCATAAAGCTATGGTGGAGCAAGCCTTATTCAAACCTGAGAAAATCATCTCCATTCCATAATCTATGCTTCAGTTGCTAACAACATGCATTTTCCTCTTGCTTGAGTGGAGGTAGCTATAGTTGATGTGGGTTTACATGATAAGGGAGCTGTGTGCTGGCTTGGGAATGATTTCATCACACCAGAGCCATATGTCTTTATAACCTGTGCTTGCTATGGTGCATGCTGACTATCAACCTCATAATGTGTCGGAGATTCCTCCATAAGAGACATAAGAAGATAGGCTGAAGTCAAAAGCAAAGGCAGGCTCTGAGAAGGGGTCTATTGGTGCCTGTTACCAATCTCTCAGATGTTGAGGCGGACAAGCATCCTAAGGTGTGCCCAGCTATCCCTTCACCACTGGATCCGCACCAGATTACCAGTTCGCAGAGGTCTGGATCCTCGGTGGGAGTCGAGACGGGATCTCAGCTAGAGAGGTGGTGATCCCTTATCCGAGTTCCCGATCTGCCCCAGTGCGAGATTCTGCTGCCTGGGAGTCGGTCGCTGTACTTCCTGCGCCACTGATGTACCAACCCTCCAGAGTACTTTGAAGCTGGCCAGGAGTGGTGGTAATCACTTTCACGGGCAGTATAGGCGTTCCTCACTGGCACTTAGATTGAGAACAGAAGGATCACACTGATGCCGATCTTACCGAGCCCCTGATCAGCGGGAGTGCACTGTGGCAGGGGTCGTGGCCGGCTCGGGTCCCAGGGAATGTCCCTGTGCCATTGACAGCAGTGGGACCATCTTCCGTGGGAGAGAGTGCCAGCACCAGTGCCTTTGACCGGGAAGTGAGGCAGCTGCAACCCCTGCAGCTTGATGGACCGGCCAGGAAGCATTGCAGCAGTAGTAACGAGCTGCCATTTCTGCTGAATCATGAGTAAAAAAGAGGAAAGGATTGCCTGAAGAGGCCCTCGGGAGACCATCTCAGTGAATGGCAGGCTGGCTGTCCATAACACGCTGCCGTTGCATTTTGGCCTTGGACTTTGTTCTTCCTACTCAACCGACTGTGATCCCGGGGGATACTCGCTCCCTCTTGGGAATTCCCTCCCCCCAACCACACACCTCTACAGATCTACAAAGGTGGCTTCCATTAATATACATGCTGATTGGAGTACTATAACTATGACAGGGGTGAAACCAAAGCCTTGAAATTAGGCTGAAGGCTCAGGAGTAAGCTCCTCCAGGTCAAAGATTTAAGTTTTAATATTCTAATCTCCTCTGTATCAGGAGTTGGTCACGGTCGTCCCAGAATTGTGCATTTCTGTTTCTTTCAGCTGGATCTCTCTTTGAACTTTATGATAGAAACTTGTTTCCCCCTTTCCAAATGTGACCTCTCTGCATGGTTGTATTAACTGGATTTCGATCATAACACTCCAACCTCCCCTTCCACAATAAGATGCACCTTATAGAACGCTCTTATTCACCTGATTCCATGGGAGAACAAGGGGAGTCTCTACTTCAACACATCCAAAGGACAAGAGAAAACCTGCCCGGCAAAATGGAGAACTAACCTAGCAAACTTCCTACGAATAGCGAATACCACCAACATCCCATACGGTCAAAAACTGCTGATTTTTAACTGATCTATTTTCAAAGGAAACACTATCATAACTATTTACAGAAACATTAATGTCATGATCCAAGACAATGACATCAACCTGCGCTTATTTGAATATATATTCCCGGTGCTGTGCAACTCCATCTTTCAATCCTCTAACAACCCAAACCGCTCCCCTGAGGCCAACACAGAGCACAACATACATGAGATATGCCACAAGCTCACACCCCATCTATAATAATAACAATAACCTAGTATTTGTAAAATGTGAACAAGTCACCCCTAAATGTCTCAAGGCGCTGGGGGCCGTCAGGAAGATTAAGCAAACTATTGGCCAGAGTCACATGGTGCTGGGCTGAGCTAACGCCGGAGTCGGGGATCAAACCGTGAGCCCCTGTGCTCCAGAGTCAGCTGCCCTGGCCGCTGCGCCACAGCTCTCTACTTCTAACATACTCTGCACTTGCAACATGCGCCTCAGAGCCTGCTACCCATATCTTTCACGGCTTAATCCCAACCTTTCGCTCTGCCATAGTTAACTGCTCAGCCAGTCCCAACATGCAAGCTAGAGCCACGCCCAACTACAATGGCAGTACCAGACCTCATCCCAATAACCCCCTGAACAACCCTCCCCCCAAACAGCCCCTCACTATCCCTTCACTCCCACACCAAAAGAGGTACTGACCAAAATACATCTTCCCCAGAAATCCCTTGTTAGAATTGGGGGTCTCTAGTTGGCACAGGAAGGTACTTGTGACAAATAGGGACCCTCGCCTCTAGTCAGGGTAAGGAGGTAAACTCCTAAAATAACCCCTGCTCACCCCCTTGGTAGCTTGGCATGAGCAGACAGGCTTATCTCAGAGGCAGTGTGTAAAGCATTTGTGACCACATACAGTAATCAAGTGACAACACTACAGATGGGCAACACACAAGTTTTATATCAAAAATAAGTATTCTTTATATAGATTTACCACAAGACTATAAACGACAAAAATCCACAATACTGTTAGTTTAAAAGGGTAGAATTTAGCTTAGTTCTCTTTAGATCTTAAATGCGACACTTTTAGTTCAATGTACCTTTAGGTGCGACACGCAGGGCAACGAAAGTGTTGCAACGATGGTGATGCGATGAATGTTTGGTGCAAAGAAATAAAGACGTGAAGATCTTCCTGATGCAGCACGCTTCTCCGATGTTGCGGGAGATCACGGCTCGATGTGTCAGCTGCAGCGGCGACACCCTTGTCCAGGGATACAACGGCTTTGGCGGCGACACTCTTCTCCGACGTTGCAAGACGCTTCCGCTCGATGTGACAACTGCAGCGGTGACACCCCTGTTCTGTGATGCGACGACAGCAGCTCCAACGGTGGCACACTTCTCCGTGGATGCGAGGCGCTTTTCTTGATGCGGTGCAATACTACAGCTACAGCGGCGACATCCAAGATGCGACGGCAGCAGCAGCAACGGCGACACGCTTCTTCCTCGATGCGAGACACTTCTCGTGATGCGGTGCGATGCGACAGCCCCAGCGGCTGCAAAGGCGACACGCTTCTTCGGCGTTGCGTGACGCTTCTCTCGATGCGGTGCAATACGACAGCTACAGCGGCGACATCCAAGATGCAACGGAAGCAGCAGCAACACGCTCCTTCCTCTTGAGTCGCGCTTCCAGCTCCTTGCGACACGCAGTCCCTCTGAAGGCCCAAAACAGCAGCAGGCACTTCCAAAGAACTCTTAGGGAGCTGGTGTGTAAAGTCTGTTGTCCCTGAGACTTCAGCAAGAGGCACACTCTTCTCTCAAGCCCTTGGAGATCCTTACAGGTTGAAATAAGCACACAAAGTCTCTTCTCCTTCCTTTGGCAGTCAGGCAAACCACTGCAGGCCAATCCCCCAAGCAGCACTTCAGCTTAGGGATAGTCTCTCCTCAGTTTCTTCAGGTTCCGCTCCTCAGTAAAGGTTTCTTCTTGTTCCAAAAGTGATCTAAAGTTCTTGGGTTTGGGTCCCAATATTTATACCCAGTTTCTCTTTGTTCTCTGAAGGCAGAGAGGTCTTTGCCTAGTCCAAACCAGTTCTGGTCAGTCCTGGAGCACTTTGTTGACATGACTCCTTCTTTCCTTTGACAGTGTAGGCCAGGGCCATCAGTCGCACCACAGGAGGTGGAGCCAGCATTGTGGAGGGAAAGCACAGCCCTATTCAGGTCTCAGGTGTAACTCCTTCCACCCATCTACATGGAGATCTCTCTAATTAGCCCTGTGCTGACTCACCCTGTCTCTGGAAATTCCCAAGCCCCCTGGAATGCCCCAGCCCCTGTCACTCAAACTCCAGACAAGGAATACACAACCTAGCAGAGGCAGGTTTGGATGGTTAGACAAGAAAATACCTACTATCTAAAAGTGGTATTTTCAAACACAGAATGTTAAAACCAACTTCACGAAAAGATGTATTTTATCATTCTGCGTTCAGGCATACTAAATTCGAATTTCTACCATGTTCCCGGAGTCAGTTAGGATTATAGGGTGTAATAATCAAACTGCCCATTCTGGCCTATGGGGAACAGGTAGCCTTGCAATAGTGAAAAACGAAAATGGCTGTAATTCACTATTGGAACATGCCACACACACCAGGGCATATCCTACTTTATACTTACAATGCACCCTGCCCTTGGGCCTACCATAGGGGTGTCTGATATGAAGAAAAGGGAAGGTTTAAGGACTGGCAGGCCTTAGACGCACTTTAACAGGCTGCTTCTGTGGGTGGCACAATCAGTGTTGCAAGCCCACTAGCAGCATATGATTTACCAGCCCTGGGCACAGTCAGTGCACTGTACTAGGGTTTGACAAGTAAACCAAACCAGCCAATCATGGAATCACTAATCTATACATCAATTTACCATAGGGAGAGCATATGCACTTTAGCACTGATCAGCAGGGGTAAAGTGCCCAGAGTCCTAAAACAGCCAACAACAGGTTAGAAAAAATACAGGAGGAAACCAAAAAGTTTAGGGATGACCCTGCAAAAAGGGCCAAGTCCAACATCCCCCAAAAACATCAACCATCACCCAAACCATATCCAAGAAAACACAAGGATACACTCTAAACTCGTACCCTTTACCCATCCAAACTGGGAAAAAACATGGGGCAATACTACTCACACCCGGAGTGACCAATAACACCCATGTCCTGAACCACATGATCATGCAAACTCACTCCTCACTCTCTCCATCGAACCCTATGTCCACGTTCAACTTTACTGAACGTCTAAATCACAAGGAAAGACGACTCTAGTCACTCTCTCCATTGAACCTTTTGCCCACGAATGGCATAACTGAATGTCTGACTCACCTAGAAAGACAACTCATCATAATAGCGCAGGGCATCAAAAACATCCTAATGAGCCATAACATCTATTGCGACCATGCTCAACACACACACACACCCTTTTCCAGCTACATCAGAGAACCCCTATGACTATCCAAAACCCAACCGACCAGCTAGCCCACAACCTCTCTCTACAACCAATCCCACAGGCTGAAAAGAACGAGCCCTGAGATGTCCCTAAGCGAGGTGACAGGAGTAGCAAAAGCACACTAACAGCAGCAAGACGAACTGCATGCTCATAAACTGTAGGTCAGCAGTTAAACATGCAACAGAGCTGGCTGACGACAGTGACATCGCATTCATCACAGAAACTTGGCTAAATGAATCCTCCTATCCGATCCTTGACCGTCTAGTCCCCACAGGCTACTCCATCATTAAGAAGGACAGAGAACCACCATGGAGGTTGCATAGCTATCATTCACAAAGAACAGATCACCATGACAGAAACAAACTCCCTCTCGTATCCCACATTTGAATATCTCAGCACCACCTTATCGCTAAAAGACAATAAAATGACCAAATGCCGCCTCCTCTACCACCCACCAGGAAACACGCTCACCTTCGGTGAATACCTGTCAGATGTGATAACACACTGCTCTCTTTCTAATGCCAACAACATAATCCTAGGTTACTTCAACCTCCAATGGAACAATGAGAAGGACATCTAATCCCTTAAAGAACTCCTATTCAGCAAAGAGCTCAGCCAACACTGCAAGCGGCGGACCCACAACAAAGGATAAACCCTAGATTCCATTGTAGCCCAAAAGGAAGTGATGACATTGACAACATACTTTAAGTCTACTGATCAGACCACCACACCATTCTGTTCCACATCAACCAAGCAGTAACACCTCCTAAGCGATCTCGAAAAACTCTCAAGTAGCCTAGAGCTCAATCATATCCCCCAACTGACCTGGAAGAAAAAATGTCTTCTCTACTCCCAACCCCTCCCCCCCCCCCCCCCCCCACCTTCAGATAATCTCACAACAGACAAGCTTACAAATCACTACACCTCTATGATCAAAACCACCCTGGACCAGGTAGCTCCCCTGAAATTAAGGAGGATCAGAGACACTCCCTCAAGAACCTGGTTCAACAAAAACCTCAAATCGGAAAGAAGACAAGTTAAAGCTGCTGAAACACTCTGTAGAGCTAATCCATCCACAACCCACCTTCACCAGCTCAGAAGAGAACGCAGGAAATTAAAAAATCACACCCTAAAAGAAAAAGCCACCTTCTTCCGCAGTATGCTAGACAAAGCAAAAAACCGCCCCAAAGAGCTCTTTATCATCATTAAACAAAAACCACCAAACCAACCAAAGATGCTCCCCCTGTCTCTAAGGAAAACTGCAACAACTTTGCCAAATTCTTCAATGGCAATATCACAAAGAAGATCGAACTCTCCCTAGACCACCACACTTGGACTTCCACTAGCAACTCTTCTCCCACAACAGATGTTAACACAACGTCGGCCCACTCCTCGGTCCCCACAACAGAGATCTCTACCCCAGGTATTTCCAGACTCAACCAATGCCCAAGGCATTTCCAGCACCCAAGAGTTGGAAGACGTTCAACCCACTCACGAGGAGGACATTTCAATGGCAATTACAAGATGAAAGCCCTCCTCCCACTACGCAGACCCACTCCCAGCCTCCCTGGCAAAAAGCCTCAACCAAGCCTTAACCCCTTTATAGACCAAGATAATAAACAGCTCCCTGAGCAATGGGACTATGCCTGACTGTCTCAAACAGGGCCAAATCACCCCCATGTTAAAAAAACAAAACAGGCGCAGACCCGGAGAACCTCAACAATTTCAGGCCCATCTTCAACCTTGTCTTCCTTAATAAAATCTTTGAGAAATGTGTTCTCTCCCAACTCAACCCGTACATTGACACCGATAACCTACTCAATTAACACATTTGTATTTCAGGAAGGGATGCAGCATGGAAACAGCAATACTAAATATAGCAGATAACATACACAAATCCCTAGACAGAAACAGATGCTGCATGCTCATCCTCCTAGCCCTATCAGCGGCCATCGACAAGGTCGACCACAAGCTACTTATGGACTCTGTGCAACAACGAATTGGAGCAGACGGCACAGTGCTGCAGTGTTTCACCTAATTTCAGCACAACTGCTCCCAACTAATAAAAATAAACAACTTGACATCTGATCGTTCTACCTTCACACGCGGTGTCCCCCTAAGCTCAGTCCTCTCTTCGACACTCTTCAACATCTACATGGAGCCCCTCACCGTAATACTCAAGCAAGCAAACATTGCCTGCCACTTTTATGCGATCGACACCCAGCTTTTCCCGCAAATATCCTCTTTGAACGATATACGCTGGCTTAATGTAGCGCTTATAAAAGTTCAGAACTGGCTCTAGCAGACTCCGCCAAATCTCTGGGGATCTCCCTCGACTCAAGTTTGAACATGAGCACACACAAGGTCCACAGTGAAGGGTGCCATTTATAACCTAAAGTGCCTCAACAAAATCAAGCCCTTCCTCCCACCAAATGACCTAATAATCGCCACACAAGCACTGGTTCTATCCTGACTAGACTTCGGGAATGCCACCCTCACAGGCGCACCCAAAAAATACTTAGCTTCTCTGAGAGGCACTCTAAATTCAGCAGCAAGGATTGTCACTGGAGCAAAGAGATCTGATCACATCTCACCCTCTCTAAAAAAGATAAATGGGCCACCAATCGAAGCACAATGCTGCTTCAAAACTGCTTGTCTCACCCACAAAGCTCTACACATTAATAAACCAGACTACTTTGCATATCAGCTCACAAAAGCAGGCCAATCGAGAAATGTAATAAGCTCCAACACAATTTTTCTCATCCTCCCTAAAAAATATAAAGAAAAAGCCCTCTCTTGCTCTTTCTCTGGCAATGCGCCAAAAATCTGGAATTTTCTCCCAGTACATATCCAAACTAATGCCTCCTTTGTGATCTTTAGGAGACAATTAAAATAACCTCTTCTAAATCAGCACCTCACCACTCTGGGAATTGACTCCTAACGCACCCTGGAAAACGACCACATTATATGCATATCATACCCAAGGTCCTTACAATGTTGGGAGACACATTGATTACAAATGTACTGTATTGTTATTGACTGATAATAATTGGACTCCCCACTCTACAATAATACTGTATTGTAAATGACTGCTAATGCCTTATGATGTTGTAAAGCGCTCTGATACTCTCAGATCCTGCGAGCGCTATATAAAAATCTTTAAATAAATAAATAAAATCAGCATATTATCTAATTCACCTATCTTACTGTGATCATTATCTGTGACCGTAAGACTTTACAAGTGATCTCTGCAGTGCTGCATAAGGCACTGAGCTATTATCACTTTTATAATCCCTCCCTCTGCCCCCTGACTGACCAACTACTCATATGCACTCTGTAGGGGATGTAGGCCTCTGGATCAGCCCACTCTTTCCCCAATCTGGAAGTCATGGGTCTTTTCATATTTCACTTGAGCATTCCAGCGATTGTTTGCAGGGTTTGCATTGGGGGTAGGTTGATGGTTGCTTCCTAAGCATAGAATGGAGTTTTGTAGCAGTGTTAGGGTTAGGCATGGGCCCTCCTCTTTTAAGACTGTGGGCATGTGTTTCTCAGGAAGGAGTATATAGCGGGTCATGCACTGGTCTCCACCTACCCTAAACACTCACTCGGAGGCCCATGTCCTGTGCTCACAATGGAGTATCTGCGTGAATGTTGAGGGTTGAGGCCAGTGCTTGCACACACAACATTGGCAGTGTTGTATTTTATCATTTTTATCATTATATTATATACACTTACCATTCTGGCTGTCGGCCAGCACTTGTATAAGTCGATCTAACTCCATCATCGGACTCTAGAGCATTTCTCAGGTTTGATGCTCTTGCGCAGTCCAATGCCTGTCATCATAGGGCCCTGCACCATCATTCACTGTAAGTGTGATGGCAGTCATGCCAGTGGTGAAGGTTGCTACTAATTGACAGTGTTTTTAGGAAGACTGTTAAGGCTGGTTTGAAGGTCCGCTTCACCTCCAGTAGAGCACTGCCTTTCTACGGAGTGCTCGAAATACTCAGACTTCACGTGTCCAAGCAAACATGTACACCTGATTTTTTGTTTTGTTTTTCTCATTCTGATGCTCTGCTGGCCCTTGGCCATAAGAGAACAAGCATTTACAATGCAACGGTCTCAGCATTGTTAAAGTAAGAGCTATTGGCATTGCTCATGACATTATTTTTGTTTATGTTTTTGTTTTTAAAACATTTAAAGAAACGGCATTGTTATTTACAATGTCAATAGCTTAATCACTCTCAAATTAGTATGGACACTCCCTTGAACTAAAAATGTAGTACTACCACTGCTATCAGTTCTATTTTTACTATTACTATTGTAGTACTACTGCCTATAGTGTCACCACTCCTTGCAGTTCTACTGTCATTACTAGTACTACTGCCACTGGGTCTAGTGATTCAACTTATTGCTCCTCCTGGTTTTGCTACTCCTACTAAGGCTATCATAAGTACTGCTATTATTAAAGTTGGTGCTACAATTACTAGTGGTATTACTACTTTTAATAGCAGTACTGCTACTTTTAATTGTAGAAAGGCTACCACTGCTATTACTAGTATGACTACTGTCATTGCAACTAGTACTACTGCTACGAGTTGTACTACTCCTACCAATAATACTACTACTAATAGAGTTACTACTACTCGCAGTTCTACTTTTCATTACTAGTACTACTGCCACTTGTTCTGTTGATTCGACCTATTGCCCTCCTGGGGTTACTACGTGTACTAAGCCAACCACAAGTACTGCTGTTATTACTATTAGAACCACCACTACTGCTGCTGTTTCCATCGTGAATTACACCGCCGAGAGCACAACGCCTCTGGGAGACCATTGAGAGTTGGTGTGCTGTGATTGGTGGTTGTACATTCTGATTAAGAGGAGTTGGTGTGCTGTGATTGGTGGTCGTACAGTCTGATTAAGAGGAGTTTGTGTCTGGTAATTGGTTGCCTTGCAGTCTGATTAAGAGGAGTTAGTGTGTTGTGAATGGTGGCCGTACAATCTGATTAAGAGGGGTTAGTATGCTGTGATTGGTGGCCGTACAGTCTGATTAAGAGGAGTTAGTGTGCGGCAATTGGTGGCGGTGTGTTGTAATTGGAGGCCGTGCAGTCTGGCACCAGTGCGGAGACGAGGCCTACACCCTGTCATTACTCAGGTACATACTCGTTTGTCGCGGCACCACGCCTGCCTGTGACAGCTGCAATGCTGTCGTGACTTTCCGCGGAAGGTTTCAGATGAGCATGTGTGGTTCTGTACCACATCAGGAAGACCCCAGCAGAAGTACCTGAGGCGTCTGTACCCCTCGAGTGTGAATCTACACAGCCTCGCATGACAATGACGCTGGAGAGACAGATTATGGGCTGGATACCCACTTAAAGGGAGCACAACTTTTGAAAACATTAACGCGCACGTTTTGGGGGTTAAACGTACACGAGAGAGCTCTGAACATCTGATGCCCTGGTCCACTGGAAAAACAACACTCCGCGGGGTCCAAGAATTAATCCCTTGTAGCGTGCACTTACGTAGCTCCTCCCGCATCAATATTTATTTTTAAAACAATAATTTTCACCACTACAGTTTGTGAACATTATTCTCTCAGTGATTGTTCTACTCTGAGAAAGCTTTTTCCATTTTTTTAGCTCCTTTCCAGGCAGCATAAGATGAACAGCATTTCCCACCGAGTGGGAAAATATAAACGGGCGCAAAAAAGGCGTAAACACCAAGGGGCAGTGTCCTGGGGTGACCTAGAATACTTGTATTGAATACAATGCTTGTGCAGAAAATGTCACGGGGGTTCACTCCAGCAATCCAGTTAGTGGTGTAGCAAGAACATACGGAGACACCACCGCCTTTCTCCGAGGTCAAGCAGAAATGCCTCGGAGAAACGCAGCGGCGTTTTTCGGATTCGGGGGCGTGTTTTTCTTTCTCTCCTCTTGCCATTGGCTGGAATGTTTACATTCCAGAGGAGAGAAAGAAAGTAAAAAACACGCCCCCGAATCCGAAAAAGCCGGGTCTTCTTTGGAGAGACAAAGCTCTTCTCCAATGGCTGACCAGCATTTAAGAGGCCAGCCAATCGAGAAGAGGGAAGAAGAGGGGCGGGTTCAAGCCCCTCTTCTGAAAACATTAAATCTCGGAGCGAGACTGCGCAAGCGCAGCCGAGACCTAAAAAGGACAACCAGAATAAGCTGCATTGGCAGGAGACAGAGCTAGGGAGAGTGATTGTAGCAGCTCCAGGCAGCCACCCCACAGAGGGATTGCCCGATGCTTGGTACGGCCAGTCCACTACTGCCAACTGGTGAATGGTTTAAAACAAAGCCATGCCTTGAAGGGAAGCTTCATGTCTATTTCTTACTGATCTTCGTGCTCATTAATCTTGTCCAAGAGATATGTGCTAAAGGTAGTGCCCCTCCTTATCAACATTTTAAAACATGCCACTAATTTGGTGGTGGATTCTGCATCTGAAGGTCTTCCAAGTCTACCAATTACCAACCTTAGGGGACATTTCATGGATAGTTAAATTTTCAACAATCGATTAAGGCCCAGCTGGAATCAGAGCCTGTGAATGGTTGAAGTCGCTGACCTAGATACAGTGGGTTCTGGTAGCTACTATGGTGTGCCCTTTCGCAGATCGCTAAGGTAGGTGGGCCACTGGGAGGTGGTGTTCTTGAGACAAGTGCTATTGTGCTGGTTGAACTGGTGCACTAAAAAATGTTGAGGATAATCAGGAGAACTGTGTGAGAAAGCTCTTCAGGGCTTTTAATGTTGCATGGAACACAAATGGACATGCAAGAGAGCAAACCAGTGTTTGACAAGGCTGATGGAGTGTATACTTGCGATAAATAAAGCACCCAAACAACATTCTCCTGTGCTTGGGTCTTAAACGAAGCATGCTTGACATAAGGAAATGGATGCATGACATGAGCACGTATATAGTTACCATGCATCCATTACAACACATTGCCTTTACCATGCATGCCTTTACAATGCAAGGTAAGTATATATAAGGTAAGTGGAACCCCTTTTTATATATATATATATATATATACATATATACATATATACATATATATACATATATATATATATAAAATCTAATGGCGGTCGTCAGTAGATAGTTATAGTTAGGACCGTGTTTCCATAGGAAATCCGCAACATTCTATTTGGAATAACTTTGGCGCCGGTTGACGAATTCTCGCAAAATTTATAAAATAGGTGGGGCGCTCCGCTCCTACCCTGAAAGTCTCGGGGGGGATTCATAAAGCGGGGGCTGAGAAAAAAGGGGGGTCCCAAAACGCGTTTTTCCCATGCAATTTTCCATAGGGACCTTTAGTCCAAGGTACAGCCCGAACGGCTGAACAGAATTACTTGAAATTTGATATATATATATATATATATATATATATATCAACGAAACTTCCCAGATTATGCCGTCACGCACAACAACAGGAACGGACAACTTCAGTCGCCAATGCTGGAAAAAGGTATTTATTTACATTTGAATTTCGTGCCTAGTCCATGACGCGTTTCGAGCCACTTGGCCCTTGCTCACATGACCGCGTTACGTGCATAACCGTGCATATAAATAGAGAACAACACCCTGCACCTGTAGACAATTAGCCATCATGACAATAGAAATAGAAAAAATACTATTACGTGCACACTCAAAATATATACATTTAAATGTCACAATCCCACTCGAATCATAAAGACTAATATTGTGGCATCTCAAAATAGAAATTAGATTACCAAAAACATCATTGTACATAAATAATGGGCTGAATGATCATCTCCTGAATGAAAGATATATGTGCAAAATACAAAGATTTGATCAGTCAATAGGCATAAAGCACCACGAAACTTTTATGGTTAGTGTAAAGACACTATGGAAAAATGAAAAAATGGAAAAAACTTTTTCTAGTCATGCTGGCAAAGACTGAAAAACTAAAATGCTGGGTACAAATACCCCATTATCCAACTATAAGTCGGTCTCTACACAAAGCTGCTATATAACCCAAGTATAGTACATATGGAATAATTGGTAAAATTGATATAATACACGTAATTTCAAACTGGTACTACAATTCATGTGTGGGAAAATATGTCCTTGAGAGACATTCAAAATATGTCGTCATGAAACAGGTGCTCGGTGCTGGAGTGAAAAAAAGTGTAGAAAGTGCAGGTGATAAAATTGCAAATTCAACATATCAGCCACAAAGTCACTCACTCCAAAATGGAGGTGGACAAAAGAGTACTAAATCAAATTAAGTATGTACATATCTATGGCTGATATTGAACCACAGGGATCCCCCTTAAAAACAAACCCCAAAGGTTATTGATGAAAACAGACAATGACTGTGCTGTTTATATTGTAATAAGCATACCATGACATATGCTGAAAAAGACAATTCAGTGATGATTCAACATCCTGATGTGATTAGATAGTGGATAATGTAGATGTTTGACTGACAGGATGACCACAGAAATACAGCAAAAATACACAGATGTCGATAGATCAGAGATATGTATTGTTAGCCAAAGAATAAATGTATGCAGTGGGGCGGAGCAAATACCTGAACGTTTGACCTCATGTATAGTACTAGAATAGTAGTTAAAGAAAGTGATGCATATCTTCACCTATATTGAGACCTTGAGGGTTCTTGGTATCAATCTCTATAATGTAGCGAGATTCTAATTGACGTAATCGCTTTTCGCGATTACCTCCCCTTTTCTGGCTTGGTATAGAGTCAATGACACAGTATTTAAGACAATTAAGATTGTTTGCGTGGACCTTTTTGAAATGTCGGGCCACCGGATAAGCGGGATCCGAATTCACGATAGCTCGCAAGTGCTGGAGAATGCGGGCATAGACCGGCAACTTCGTGCTGCCGATGTATTTCAAACCGCAGGTGCATTCTAACATATATACCGCATATTCGGTTCTGCAGGTGTAATGTCCTTTAATTGGAAGACTTTCCGTAGAAAAGGCAGTGGTATAGCTGTTAGTATTGATCCCAAATGTACAAGCGCGGCAAGAGCTGCACTTGTAAAATCCCAATTTGGGAGATAGCCAACTGCCTTTAGGTGTTAATTCTGGGCTAGATTTAACTAAGTCATTATGCATAGAATATGCTTTGCGGAAAGTGACGGTGGGCCTGCTGGGAAGTACCTGCTTAAGGGTGGAATCCGTTAAAACAATGGGCCATTGTTTGTTGATAATGGTCTTAATTTCTTTGGCCTGTTTGCTGTATGTGGTAATGAGCCTGCAAGGAACTTGATTAGACTGTGAATCATCTGTAGAAGTAGATATAGTGGTATTTGTAAGGTCAGTATTGTGGCTTAGTAAAGATAGTCTGTTTTTACTGTTGGCCTTGTCTTTAGCAGATTGAAGTTTGTGTGGGTTATAACCTCTCTCTAAGAACCTAATTGTGGCCTCATTTTGATGGCGAACCAACTCATTGGAGTCACTACATGCTCGGCGTATGCGTAAATATTCGCCGTACGGGAGACTAGTGATGGTGTGAATTGGGTGGAAACTATTCGCATGTAGGATGCTGTTGCCTGCTGAGGGTTTGCGATATAGACATGTCTCTATGTGATTGTTCTTAATGTATACTGAGACATCAAGAAAATTGCAAACTGAGTCATCAATACTAGCTGTAAAATGCAGATTGACAGTGTTATTGTTAATTCTATTAACAAAATCCTCGGCTTCCTCATGCGTACCATTCCAAATGACGAAAATATCGTCAATATAACGCCACCATCGGATGACATGTTTACTCCACAGTGCCCCATGTTCGCGCTGTAGGACATGCTCCTCCCACCAGCCCACGTGCAAACACGCGTAGCTGGGGGAGAAGCATGCCCCCATCGCTACTCCCTGTAACTGTTGAAACAATATGCCATCAAAAGTGAATATGTTGTTAAAAAGGCACCAACGGATCATTGAAATTAACATCTTGTTATGTGAATGGAATTCAATGGGTCTTTTGCCAAGAAAGAATTCAATAGCCCGAATTCCATCGGTGTGCCGAATACTGGTGTACAGTGAAGAAATGTCCAACGTTATAACGCAATAATCTGAAGACCAATTTTGATTGTTCAATTTACACAAAAAGTCTTTGCTATCTCGTAGATATGTGGGCAACTTGGTTACAAAGTCCTGTAAGTAGTAATCTATGTACCGGGAGGTATTTTCAAAAGTGCTCTTGTTGGCAGAGATGATGGGTCTGCCCTGTACAGGATTTGTACCTTTATGGACTTTAGGTATAAAATAAATGGTAGGAAGAACAGGGTAAAGATTGTAAAGGAAATTAAATTCATCTTTGCTGATCAGGTTGTCTCTTTTCCACATCGCAAGGTCGTCTTTGTAATTTTTATTAATTTTGTTGAACTCGGTTGTATTAGTTCTGCGGTAGCATTCTTCATCGTTCAAATGACGATAGGCTTCCAGCTTATATTCGGTCTTGCCCCACAGTACTATATTGCCACCTTTGTCGCTTTTATTGATGATAATATCATGATTGCTACTAAGTTTTCTCATCAGTTGAAAATATGCATGCGGTTGATGTTTAGAGCGAGATCCCCTGTTTTTCTGTCTCTTGCGTGTTGCATGAATTTTCTTTAATTCCTCGATAATCCGATCATGAAAAATATCAACCGCGTCTCGGGGCATGATGGGAACAAACGTGGAGATGGGTTTGAAAGGACTTTGACCAGGAACAGAGAGATTAATACCTTCTGTGTCTGTTAGTTCTTGTGTATCTGTGCTTCCAACATCATGGTCATCATTATTGGTACTCAAAGAGTAGAGAGTTTTCATCATTTCCAGATCACCAGCCGTTAGGTTCTCATACTGATTAGTAACTGAACAGGTTTGCTCTTGGCGTTGCGATGGTTTGATAGTACTGGTGGTTTTTTGCTTGGTGCCAGAAACATTTATTTCCTTTTGTTTTTCTTTTTTCGATTTTTCTTTTTTATTGGCATCGTTGGTGTTGACTTGGTTTTTGATTGTGTAATATTTAGTTAGTTTAAGTTTTCGAATGAATTTGAAAACGTCCACTCTTGTTTCGCTGTAATTGAAATTGCTTTCAGGGCAGAAACTAAGCCCTAAAGCTAATAGCTGTTTTTCTGCAGTATTAAGCTCGACGTCCGTTAAATTGATGATGGTACGGTCAGCTGATGTTAACGTTGTTGCCATCTCTTTCTCTGCTGCCCCCTTCCTCTGCCTCTTGGTGCATTTGCGCCTCTCTCTTCTACGGCGATTTCTTTTCTGTTTGGTTGTAAGGAGGTGTTCCGAGATCTGAGTGATTTTTTCCGGTCTTCCGCTAAAAAATCAATTTCCTCAGCATAGGTTAAATGGCCTAAGTCTTCTCTGTTGATACAAGGGGAATCGTCGCTAGTGTTGGAATCAGTATCGCTCAAAAAGGTGCTGAGGTCAGACGTGGAGGCATTGGTATTATCAGTTGTGGCTTGTGCTGCATTAACATTGGAGTCTTTTACGTTGCTTCTGGATTTTCTCAAGTAGTCGAATTTGCGCGCGAACGTGAATACTTGTCCCATTTCGTAGTCCCGTTTGTCGCGTGCAAATTTAAAAGCCTTTCTATTTTTAATAATGGTCTCTTGTTTAGAGAGGCGAGTTTTCATTTCTTCGATGCCTTTGTCGATGGTGTCGTTGGTGGATGTATTACGAACTTTCATTAGTTCAGCATTCAGGCGTTCTATTTCTTTAAGGTTGGCGTCACGATCAATGCGAGCATATTTCACTAGTAGGCATACTAGACGCATAGAAGCCTCCAAATTGCTCTCAGCCCATTCTTTTAATAGAAGCGGATTTGGACTATCAAAACTAGGAGCAAGCATAATTCGTAGACCGCGTGGTATCCTCCCCACTTCATGATATTTCTCCAACGACTTGATTTCCCACCATTTGGTTAATTCACTTTTGCTGTTTTTTTCAAGTGCTTTCAATAAAGTTTTAACATCGTTACTGCTTTGATTAGAGTCTTTGTTTGAATTCGGGTTTGGTTTGTCAGGGATTTGCGGTAGATTAGTGAAAAGTTCTTCAGCAGCTTTTTCGCGTTCACGTAACGCGTCTTCAGACATGGCAAATATCGAGTATATCGTAGCGATAGATATAGAAATAAGCGATAAAGGTATCTTTCCTCAACGCTCGAGTCAGCATATATATATATATGGATCCATATCCCATTGTCAGGTGGCGTGTTGCACTCGGCCAATCCCACCACCGAGTTAAAGTCAATAAGGTTTCCTGCTACGATAAGCAAAAACACGCTCTCAGAAAGGTACAGCCAGTGGGAGTTTATTCACAAGATAACGCTACGCGTTTCAGCACAGAAGTGCCTTGATCACACGTGTGATCAAGGCACTTCTGTGCTGAAAAGCGTATCTTGTGAATAAACTCCCACTAGCTGTACCTTTCTGAGAGCGTGTTTTTGCTTATCGTAGCAGGAAACCTTATTTATATATATATATATATATATATACACGCTCCACGTCTCCCCTTCTGAAACCATTGAGAAAGGCATACCCGAAACGCGTCTGGTTTTTAGCGCTGTGAGTCGTAAATAAATCTTTGACTCTACCCCGCGAGTGCTGTGTCTTTTCTAAAAGAAGGGGAGACGTGGAGCGTGGATATTTGGCGGGAGCACCCCCCGCCTTACAGCACCCGTTCGAGAGTGCGAGACACTGGTGCAAGCGAAGCGATAATATATATATATAAATATATTTTTTTTTTAATTTGAGGAGAACCCCTCCCATCCCGCCCCAATTGTTTGTAGATTATTATAAAAACAAATCGTTTTATTTTGGGGATCCCCGACCCCCAAACCTTCCCTTTTTTGTAACCTTACCACCACTACTTTCTTACCCACCCCAGAGCCAAGCAGAAAATGAGTGGAGGTACAAAACTGAAGGCAACAGAGGGTAGCGGACTGCTGTCAAGCTGGACAGAAGGACCGTCGCAGGGAGCTTGCATGGGAACCTGCTGCGGTGTACCACCCTACATTTTTACCATGCTCCCACTGACAGACCCACTCATACACTCACTCACACACTCACCCACCCTCTCACGAACTCACCCCCCACTCATCGATCCATTCACAGACCTTCATACACTAATGTACCCACTCACGTACCGACTCAGACCCACTCACTCTCAGACCCACTCACTCTCAGACACACTCACACACTCACTCACTCAGACCCACTCATGTACTCAGTCACACACCCAGTCAAACACCCACTCACAGACCCACCGAGACACTCAAGCACCCACTCACATACCTACTCAAACATTCACTCCTCCACTTGCAGACCCCCTCAGACACTCTAACACCCACTCAGACTTACTGAGACACTCATGCAAACACTTACACACTCACTGTCAAAGGATAGTTATTACATTTAGGAAATAAAATTTAAAACACCTTAGGAATTCACTTAAAAACAAAAGGTTACAGTGACGTTATAGTTAGGAAACAACATCAAAGAAACTTAAGAAATTCACTGAAAAACACAAAGATTACTGTAGGAAATAGAATGTAAAAAAACCTTCGAAATTCATCGAAAAAAAAACAAAGGTTACAGGGACGTTATAGTTAGGCTCACATTTCACTCGAGCAAAACCAGTGAAATTCAGCAGTTCTAGTTAGCCGAGCTATTACTTAAACCCCTGCAATGCACTGCTTATGACCTCACATATTACGTCACTCATGACATGGTGAGTGACATCATTTATGACATAGCTGATGACATCTCAAATGACATCATCTACAGAAGCATTCCCATGCCCACTCACACATGATTTTCAGGCCATTGTAATGAGTGATGTCATATGCGAGGTCATAAGCTGCGCATTGCGTGGGCGTAGTTGTTAGCTCAGCTAACTATAACTGCTGAATTTCACAGGTATAGTACAAGTGAAATGTGAGCCTAACTATAATGTCCCTAAAACCTTTGGTTTTTTTCAGTGAATGTATATATATATAGATAGATAGATAGATAAATAGATATACAGACACCATATATATACTTACCATTTAGTTGTAAAGGCATGCTTGGTAAAGGCATTTGCGTAGTAAAAGCGTGTTGTAAAGGCAATGAGTGGTAAAGGCATTTCTTGGTAAATGCATTACGTTGTAATGCCTGTGTGGTAAAGGCTATTTCCTGTGGAAATGTACCATTTTGTTTGTTTTCTCCTTTTGACTCTGAATGTTTTGGTTGCATCCCATGATGTCAGGGGTCTGACTCGAAGGGCCTGGAGATCTTGTGATGTGGTATTATTGCGTATGCGGAGCAAGTTGTGCGCAGTCATTGCTGTTATTCTAAACACAATGAAATATGCTTCACCAGTTTGGAGCAGTTGCTAGGAGAAATATTGGAAATCTCTACAAAAGCTACAGAAAATGCCCTTTGGATAGTAACAGGTGCTCCAGGCTTCACAAGAACAGCAGTCCTCCACAGAGATTTAGGAGTTGACATGTTGGATGACGATCTCCACAAACTCAACCAGACAGTATGCAAAGGACTTGATCAAAAGGAAAACTCGCTGATCGGAACGCTTTCTGAGATTTTTTAAAACCATTATGGACAGCTACCCATTGCCCATCACTGCGCTGCCCCTGTGGACCAGAGTGCCTGTGACAATGTGTCACAGATCAACAAGAAAACAAAATTATGACTTTAAAAATTGATAGTGAATATGGAGTAATGGGGCTCAAGTCTCAGTAGCCAAAAACACTACTGTCGGATCGAATCTGACAGCCAGAAAAGAACAGAGCAGTGATGAGGTATTCGGTGGAGAGCTGATGTGCAAGTGGGCGGGTGGTTCTTATCGGTCGATCTGTGGGCCTGGGCCCAAAACCTTAACAAGCTCCTTCGACCTTGTTGGCTCTTTAAGGGTGTGGGCTGTCAGTTTTGTGTGATTAGCTGGCATGTTACTCTCTGGGTTCTTAAATGTTTCCTAAGGTCATCTGTTTGCATGGTTTCATTGCTGCCCCCGACTGCCTTTGAATTCCTTCCTGCGTCCATCGGGGGTCTCTGGTGATCCGGGCTCCTCAGCCAGGCCGTGCTTCATAAAACTCGGTTTTTGTTGTATATTTCCGAGGGGTGAAGCGATGCGGTCTGGGGCTGAAATAATCCCCTGTGCGAGGGAGCTGGGAATAGCGGTCTCATTCACACTTTGTCATGGCATGCATAATGCAAGCCTCCCAATTAGAGAGGCCCCGTTTAGGAGCTTTGTTCGCAGACTGATGAGATGGCAATTATTTTAAAGAGGGGCCGGCACAAGCCGCTGCTTTTGCCTCCAGGCCTTTCTGCGCGGGAGAAGCTTCGGATTGCTTTTTGCTATTGAATATTTGAGCGGTCCGGCCGAGGAGAGCAATTAGCTGCTGTAAAGTGAAGCCGTGCTGATCAGTGGGGGCAGGGCAGCAGAGTGTTGGGGAGATGGAGGCAGCTTCAGAGTGCAAATCAATGCTGCAGACCTGGAGGTGAGAGCTCTTGGAGCGATGCCGACCCTTTGCCCGCTCTCGGCCGTGCTTCTTGGCACGCACACTAGGGGGCAGGCTAGGACAGAGCCCAGGTGTCCAGCCTACATGTGACAGCTCAAGACTCCTGAGCACTCGTCGTATACTTTGAATTGAGTGTTGGTAGTTGTGTTTATTGTACTCCAAAGATAGCTCAGCAAATGAAGCACTGCCTACTGTACTGTGTGTGGTCTGCAGGTCTCAACTATGAATTCCATAATACCAATTATCATTTTATTCTCCAGGGAGTGTCAGTATATTTGTTAATGGTAACAGCTACTATTTCTTAACAGACCTTTCTGTGGTAAAAAAAAAAACTACAGTATTAACTGACAAATTTAAAGAAAACTATTATTATCACTTGCCTATATGTGTGAACTTGTTTATCGAAGAGGGCCTGGCTAAGTGGTACCAAACCATTCAGGTTGCCAGAGATGTCCCCAGAAGCACCGTATTAGGGTTCAACCTAAAAGGCAAAACCAGTGCCTTTGCCGATTCCTTAGAGACTTTTCAGTGAAGATTCTGATGTTAGAAAAGTAGACCTTGGCAAGCCCCTCCTGAAGGATAGAACACAAATGGGGCCGCCTTAAGGCTAGGAAGGAGTATGTATGTATATGGAATTGTTATAGCGGAAACTTAGCCAAAAGGTAGCGTACCGCTGATCATGGTCAAAGGCATGCATAATGCCAGCGAGTAAAAAGAGAGGAAGCTGAGTTATGGATGGTTATTGCATTGTGAGCAGTCAAGCCTTGGATTTCTTTTAATCAAAATACATTCAAACAGTGCTTACTGATATTTTAGACCAAAGATGGTGTACATGCTAGAAGTATGTCATTGTTTGGCACCCATTTTCTTAAAAATCCCAGTATGGCTAAAATATGCTAATCTATATTTGTTGTCTTCAGAGATGTCTAAAAATGTACACTTTGAAAACATCCTCACAAATACTTCAAAAGTTTAAAAGCAATATTCCAAATTTATGAAAGAATGAATGACATCTACTCTTATGTCTTCATTTGTTTGTTGGTGCAAGCAATCTATATGTGTGTGCTAACCTAACTCATTGTTTAGGGAGATAACTGATTTCCATAGTTAGAGGAACGTGAGTTTTCTAGAACTGCCATACTGTTGCATGTCAGGAAAATAGTATGTGACCAGCCCTGTCCTTTTTCTTTTTTTTAAATTAAAACAGTATTTGTAGTTTGTCTGCATCTGATAGGAACTTCTTGCTGCAGATTCCTTACCTAGAATTATCTTCAGGCGTCAGATTGGATCCTTATATTTTTCATGAGCAGTACCCCTGCATGCTGGTAGATGGTGTTGTTTGGCTCTGCGTGGCTTTGTCGGCATCGTCCGTGCTGAAAGTGAGGTCCCCGGTGCCTTTGTAGGCGCCACTCCAGTGTGCTGACGTTGGTTCTTTTCTTTCAAAGCCAGTCACCTCAGATCGGGCGAGAGCTGCCCCATTCACTTTTGAACTGTCTTTTTTCTACTTTTTCTCAAAGCGCTTTAAGACTTACCTCCTGGTGTGGCAGGGGTGTCAAAGAGGAAGGCAAGGATTAATTCCTGCGGTGCTTTTCACCTGCGCATGTCAGTGAAGGACCCACACCTTGTCTGTCTGCGGTGTCTTGTGCGCGATCACGATGCCAAGACCTATGTTGATTCTCGCCATGCACCACAAGGCCTTGAGGGACTGATCCCTCAAGCTCCTTGCCACTCGATGTGCGACACCGCGATGGTCTTGATCCCAGTTGAGAGGAAGGCCCTGGGATCGGTTGCGGAGCCATCGGTCTTCATTTCAGTCAGTCGTCCCACTTCAGTAAGTCCCACAAGAAGAATAAGAGCAAGAAGTGGAAGAGGTCTTAGACTTCACCCCATCAGTTGAAGTTATCCAGAGAGGCTAGGGAGCGTCCTCATTCAAGGCCTGGCTCGGTTGAGCCTGTGCCTAGGCCATCTCCGCGTCTGTTGGAAAATTGGTTATTGGTAGGGGTAAGTATGCACCTTCCACTAGTAGTAAGGCCACCAACATGGAATAGTGTCCAGTAAAGGTCTCAGTAAATTATACCCTTGCTCAACCCTTGGTAGCTGACAATAAGTTGTCTGGCCTAACTTAGGAGACAGGAGTGTAAAACGTTTAAAAACACCAGTACTCTAAGTAAGACACAACACACAATAAAAAAACACACCAATGTATAGAAATAGGAAATACTTTTATGAGAAAATAGACACCAAAATGACAAAAATCCAATGTAGGGAACTGGAGATATGAATTTTGAAAGATTAACCACTTTATTGTGCTTAAAAACATATAGTGCCACTCTGGGACATCTAGCTATGCTTGACCGGGACAAAGTCAAAGTTTGAGGCTGACCACGATGGAGCCCTGGTCAGATACACTAAGTGTGAGGCCCTTGTCAAAAGGTTACCTTCACACTTGGAAACCTTTCTGGAGCTTTTTCTTCCGACAGCGCCCAACCCTCCATAGCAGGCCGACTTGACTTTTTGCGCGGCCACAGTCAAATCGTGGAAGTCTGGAGCTTCGGAGCTTTCAGTGGAAGGAAACTGAAATCCAGGCCGGGTCGCAGTTGAAGGTAGCCAACTTGACTCTCAGCAAAGTTATACAAACTTCAGGAGAATCTTCATGAAGATGACCTTGTAGGCTCCAAGTGTCCAAAACACCAATCCAAAGGTCTGGAATCTCTTAGGTGGTCTCTGGGATGTCTGGAATACAATTCCCGCACTATACCTGGCCAATCCTTTAAAGTCCACTGGACGCGCTGTTAACCTGTAGCTTGCAGGGAGTCCACTCCTTAATCCTTCCTGAAGCAAGATACAGTCCACAGGATTTTACAGCAGGTGCAGTCAGTCAGAGTGCAGACCTTTGGGTACAAATCCAGATTTCAGAGGACAGGCCGTCTTCTCCTTCTAGTTTCAGGCAGCAGATCTGTGAGCTTTGCAGATCTCACATACTTATTCAGTAGTATGGGGCGACAAGCATGGACAAACTCTCTCCAGAGATGGCTAAACCAACCCACAGTGTGGCTCATTTCCATTAGCTCTCTTCCTCCTGATCTCTGCAAATTCCAATCCTAAGTGTGTCATCTGGCTGGGGGGACAGGATGTGGGGTATGTAGGCCTGATCTACTCTCTTTGAGCTCAGTTTGATTTACCCCTCCCTGGCATGTTCTTAGCAGCTGCAGAACTCCCACCATCAGATAACCTCTGCTCCAGCCAGGCCATTTAATACCTAATCAAAGCAGCCTAGCTAAGCCTGTTAAGGCTGACAAATCAGCAGAGACCACTAGAAGGCTGGATTTTGGCTTCCAGAAGAGAAAGTTCTATAACTTCTTTTCTGTACCAGTTATGATAAATTCAACAGTGGCAAGTTGTTGACTTTATCATTTCCAATCTTTTAGGTCTTGAAATACATATTATTCCTTACCTAGAAATAGTTATATCTAATAAAATATTTCAATGTTAGCCCATGGGTCTAATTATCTACTATGGAGAAAAATGAAATGGGCAGTTTCTCTCTCACCAGGGCATATAAAACATATTTTATAAGGTACCTGCCTATAGTTACATGGTCCCACCCTTGGAACACCTGGGGGAGACTTCGGGGGTGCCTAATGTGTAAAAGTAAGGTAGATTTTCACTTTAAAGTCGAATTTGCATACAATTTACTTTTCTAGTCTGCTAAGCAACTCTGGACCAGATGTAGGTACATTCAATTTAGCGAGTCCTTAATAGCGATTTTTACCGAATCGTTATCAAGGACTCACTAAATTGAATGTAGGTAGGAATTGCTAAAATATTAGCGATTCCTTAAAATTCCTTAACCCCTTCCCTGCTCATGACGGAACCACTCCGTCATGAGCCTCGGGTGTCGTGTGCTCATGACGGAGTGGTTCCGTCATGCTGCGGCCGTTGGCGGCCGCTCCGCCCACGCGGCGCTAATTCCCCGCCTGTGCGGGCGATTAGCTCCATGGGCGGGGTCATGACGGAACCCCTCCGTCATGAGCACAGCTCAACCGTGACTCATGACGGAGTGGTTCCGTCATGAGCACGGCGCACCCGCAGTGCCCCCAAGCCCCCCCAGCGCCGCGGCGGAATTCCCGCCGCGGCGAAGGGGTTAATAACGAATCACAAATTGAGATTCGTTAATAAGGAATACCTACCCATTCATTCCTATGGGCTAGGAGGCCCATAGGAATGAATGGGAAGATATTCACTATTTGCAATTCGGTATTCAGGAACTGCAAATAGCGGGAGCTATTTCAAGGGTGCCAGGGTGTCAAAAGGACACCCTGTTGCACCCCTGAAATGTGCATTAGTGCTTTTTTACAGGAAATCGCTAGTTACCACCAACTTGAAGTTGATGGTATTTAGCGATTCCTTAAGCCTAAAGTGCACTTTCTTTTGTGCTACCTACATTGCATTTAAGGAATTGCAATTTGCGATTCCTTAAATGCAAGAGCAAAATAAGGAATCGCAAATTTTGCGATTTCTTATTTTGCTAGTAGGTTTAAACTCACCGACATTGCTCTCAGCCAAATACCGATCGCAAATGCTGAAATTCTGCGAATTTCAGCGTTAGCGATCGGTATTTGGCCACCTACATCTGGCCCTCTGTCTTTAAAATGACAACAGGCACTCAGCAGTGCACACATTCAAGTAGAAAAAAACTGCTGAGCCTCTACACTTCCATGCCCTCTTATATACTAGGGTCATATAGGTAGCTTGAACCCTCTCACTCTATTATATACTAGGGACTTGTAGGATTTGTCATTGCCATTTGTAAGTGTACCCTATTACGTGTACCTTTTTAAACATAGCACTGGGCGTGGGCCTGGTTAGCAGAGCCCAGGGTACAGTCAAGAGTCCGTATCACTCAGCAAAAAATGGGGGTGAACAGGGCAAAAGGATGGCTTTTTAACAGCGCCTCTCTGAATTTCCGGAAGCTGGAGTGACCGCCCAACTCGAAGAATTTTATGAGGCCATGCACCTCATATTTAAGTGGGCTGACTCTGATGGAGGGCCTTTGGGCCCGTGGGTTCGGGAGGAGCCCCTACTGGTTCCCAGCCAGTGGGTCCCCTCTTTCTTTGCACCATTCGGGCCCCTTAGATCCTCAGATGGGTCTGGACGGGTGCCGGTGGAGCCACCTTTACCTTTCCCAGCGCCAGTCCCACTATCGCTTCTCCTGCATGGAGCCAGAGGGCCATCACCCAACCCCGACTCCGGTGTCGACTGGAACCATTCACTTCAGACCAGAGCCTGAGATCTATTTCTGTGGGCTGGGACTTGAGGAAGATTGGAAGAGGCCACTGGGCAGTCAAGAATACCAGCCCCTATACCCCAGTGAGGACCCCTGGTGTGAGGATCTGGTGGACACCAGTGGACTGGACACCTCTTGTGTCTATGGAGAAGGGAGCCTCATTTGCTGTGGTGGTGAGGAGGGCGGCCAAGGTCCTGGACCTTTAGCTCTCCACAGCTGTCAAGACAAACGTCTTGACGAAGATGCTTCAACCGGGAGTAACCCAATCAGATCGGCTTCTCCCATTTAATGAAGCCCTCGCGTATGTCTTGCTTGTATCCCACCTCCAGACTATGGCGGACCTGCTGCACTCGCTGGGATTCACTGTCAACATGCCGAAATCACATCTGACCCCTTCTCAGACATTCCCTTTCATCTGCGCTGTTCTGGACACATTGCAGTTCCGGCTTGTCCTCCCGTACGGCACGTCCAGGATATTCGGGCCCCGATACCGATGTTTCAGCCTTTATCCTGCATTTTGGTTAGACTGACTCGGAGGCTCCCAGGCCTCATGGCCTCCTGCATCCTGCTTGTGACAAATGCATGCTGGCAAATGCAGGCTCTGCAGTGGGACCAGAAGTTCTAGTGGGCGCAGCATCAGAGGAATCTTTGTGATATGGGCAGGCAAACTCAGCTGAAGATGACTAGCGGCTCACAAATGGTGTCTCTATCTGGAGGTGGTGCAAGGTCTCTTTCAGCAGTGGGGAGAACCTTGGCTGGATTGGTTGACCATTGTGAAGAACATGCAATATCAGCAGTTCAGAGTGCTGCAGTTTCCAAGGCAGCTTTCGCTTGGAAACGCTTTTTGTCTCGAGTGGAGCTCAGGCCTCCTGTATGCCTTTCTGCACATGCCATTCCTGCCTAAAGGTTTCAAGAAGATCCTGGATGACCGTGCCCAAGTTGTCCTTGTGGCTGTGGACTGAGCTCGGAGAGTCTGGTATCCCGAGTTGCTAAGCATGGCCAGTGGTCCTTCGATCAGTCTGCCCCAAAGGGAGGATCTTCTGTTACAGCATCAGGGGAGGGTTTTTGACCCGAACTGGTCAACGCTCCACTTTCATGCGTGGAGATTGAGCGGCGACAGTTGACAGTTTCAAACTTCCACCTCAAGTCTGTAATGTCATCTTGTGTGCAGAAAAAATAGGTTGATCCCACCCCTTTCTGCCACCCTCCCCCACCCCCTTCTCAGGTCCTTCTGTTCTCTCTCTTGCCCAGGAAGGCTCTCCTTTGGGCACCTTGAAGGGCTATCTTTCTGCCATCTCGACCTTTATGTGGTTGACTGATCAGGCATCCCTTTTCAAGTCCCCTATTGTACAAAGGTTTCTGAAAAGTCTCCAACACTTGTTTCCACCTTCACCCTTCATCATGCCTCAGTGGGACCTAAATTTAGTTCTGACTTTCCTGATATGCGCTTCTTTTGAGCTGTTACACAACTGTCCTCTCCGTATTCTAACTTTCAAGACTGACTTTCTAGTGGGAATAACATCTGCCCGGAGGGTCTGTGGGCTCCAGCTTTTGTCATCTGGGCCTTCTTAGCTCAACATCTTGCCAGACAAGCTAACCCTTTGCACTAGAGCTTCCTTCCTACCGAAGCTGATCACTCCTCTCATGTAGGCCAGTCCATCACCCTGCCTACCTTTTAATGCTCCACCTCATCCCTTTAAGGGAGAGAAGAGACTCCACCGGCTGGACCCAAAAAAAGAGTGTTGTCGTTCTACCTTAACCGCACAAAAGAGTTCCCGGTGGCTGAACAACTCTTCGTGGGGTATGTCGGTGCCAAGGAAAGGAAGGCAATACAGAAACTGACCATCTCTAGATGGATTGCTACGCTTTGGCCAAGAAGCAAACCCCTGCACGTTTGCATACTCATTCCAGCAGATGCAAGGCTACCACTGTGTTAACATGCGGAGTTCTGGTCCTTGACATCTGCCAGGCAGCAATGTGGGCATATCTGTATACCTTTACCAAGCACTACTGCCTGGCCAATCAGGTCTGTAGGGATGGGCCCTTTGCCCATTCTGTCCTGCAGGTTTTTTGTGTGAAATGGTTTTGCAGACTCACCTCCAGGGAGGTATTGCTTGGGTATTTATTCTAAGTTAAGAAATATGCAGCTAGAAGTCTTCATCCGATTAACAAGTTACTTACCTTCGGTAACGCCTTATCTGGTAAAGACACTATTTAGAACACAGATTCCTTAATGACCCATCCATCCTCCCCGCTCTGCTAACAGATTTCTTGGGACAGTCCTGTTCCCCTTTCAGGGCCCTAGTTTTCCACACCAGTGATCCGTGTTCTTTGTGACTGCATTCCTGGTGGTAAAAGATGTACAAAAAAAAAAAAACATGTCCGCGTGCTTGGGTTGTGCCTATATAGGCACCCGGTACGTCACTTCCAGCATGGACAATGCCAAGCATAGCCAAACGACACCACCTACCGGCGCACAGGGGTACTGCTCATGAAAAAGTTCTGTATCCAGCCTGACGCCTGGGGATAATTCTAATCATCTCCTACGCCGATGACGCCCAACGGTTGTATGATGTTATAACGCATTCCGTTGCAACGCATGCCATTACCATGCATGCGTTCCAACGCAAATGCCATTACTCCGCATAACCTTTACCACGAAAATGCCTTTACCATGCTTACCTTTACAACGATTTTCGTTGTAAAACGATGCATGATAATGGCATATTCATGGTAAAGGCTCCGATCCCCTACCCCAATTCAGCGGTGGGATTCAGCTTTGTTACAAGAACATATTTTCTCCACTAGATGGCACATGCTGCATTTATATGCAGTTTACTTTCAAGAATGTTCTGTTTAAATGTATTTTACAATTCATGTCGATATAGCAATTAAGTTACAATTAAAACGTTCCTTCGCCTCACAGGTGCGTTTTTTTTTGGGGGGGGACCCCCCTTTTTGAATCGGATCTTTTTTTTGGGAGGGGGGGGATACCCCCAAGCCCCCATTTTTTATTTTACCTTTGGCACACAAGCCTTTACTACGTATCTCGTAGTAAAGGTATGCGTGGTAAAGGCTATTCATGGTAACCACGCATGTGTTGTAATGCATGCGTGGTTATGGTAATGCGTGGAAACGGCCGCGTTGTTGTGGCTGTATCCCCGCCCAACTCTTCCTCTCACTCTCAGTGAACCCCAACCAGTCAAAGACCAACTTCCACAACTGCATGATGAACGTCTCAACATGGGTGAGACACAACTGCCTCAAACTGAACACGGACAAGACGGAAGTCCTCCTCTTCGACAGACACAGAGCACCCGCAACCTCCGCATCGAACTAGACAGCGAACTCTCCATGAAACATCAGGTAAACACTGTTGCCTTAGCCTGCTTCCACATAATCCGCATGCTCCTAAGATCTTCAGATGGCTCCCCATCAGCACCAGAAAAACTGTGATGCAAGCCCACATCATCATCCGACTCACCTACGGCAAAGCACTCTACACAGGCACAACCTCCAAACTCATGCAAAGACTCCAGACAATCCAGAACGCAGAAGCCATGCTGATCCTAAGCCTGCCCAGGAGGACTCGCATAACCCAACACCTCAAAGACCGCCACTAGCTCCCAGTGCAGAAGAGATGCCAGTTCAAGTTCTTGATCCACGCCTACAAAGCCCTCCCCCACACATGTCCACACTAAAGGAACCGCCGCCTGACTGCATCAACCATCCAGAAACCTTAGTTCCACTCACCTTGCCCTCACATAGACTCCATGCATCTGACGCAGCCGCGTCTTCTCGCCGCTAAAGCCTGAAACACCCTCCACCTCCGTTCCTCACGGGGTCTGAACCCCTCCAGGAAGGAACTCAAGAACTGACTCTTCGATTGAAACCTGCAGCACAGTGTCTGGAAACCACCCGGCATGACAAGTCGCACTCTACAAATACCAAATGATTGATTGAGGTTAGGAATCTGGGACTAGATAGAGTCTCTACCAGATAATACATTACCGAAGGTAAACAACTTGTTCTTCAATTGAACACTTAGACTCAAACACCTGGTAACAGGCAAGGCAGATACGAGGTACATGTTGCCAGTTTTGATTTGTTAATTATCATCCTGCAGCTTTCCAAGCAAAAATGTCAGAAGATTTATTCCACTTCAGAAAATTAGATGTTTGTGAGTTCAGAGGGATAGAGAGACTTTACCCTTTTTAAAAACTGAGAATGTACAGAATGCTATGTTTTTTTTCTGTTTTCTAACAATATAGTTGTGTACACATGCATACAAATGTAACTCTAAAATACTACCAGAATAGTTTTAGAATAGGAAAGATATTGCTGATCATGTGACTTAATTTAAATTCTCAAATTTAAAACATATTAAGGAACCTTATTCCTGAGGAGCAAATAGGGAAGGCAATGGAGCCTTAAATATTTGGGCTTCAGCTTAGGGCATTGACTCCTGTGCTCCACTGTCTCAGTGCCCTAATCTCTTTCTCTGCTTCCTGGCATCCGGCATGTATCAGTGCACTGGATTATTTAATTGGAGGAACTTGAGATGTAACATCTGACAGAAACAGTTAGTTATAGATTCCTTACCTTAGAATTACCCCCAGGCATCAGACTGGATCCGGAAAGTTTTTTTGTCAGCAGTACCTTTGTGCGTCGGGAGGTGGCGTTGGTCGACTCCGTGCCCGTTCTCGGGGCCGTGGACACTGGCATGACATCGCGGTAGGTACATAGATGCCGCCCTTGCGTGCTGACGTCAGTTTTTTCTTTTTCCGCACCAGCAAGCGCAAATCCGGAGAGAGCGGTACCCCCAGTCATTTTTTGACTGATTTATTGTGACTTTTGTCGACTTTGTTTTTGAGTATTAAGCGACTCCTGCTGCACGAGGGATGCCCGGTTTCAAGGCATGTCCCCAAGTCGTGCTCTGACTGTCGAACGATGGCCCTAAAGTCTTTGCTGCAGCGGTCCCGAAAGCTCCTTGAGGCCTGGCAGTCGGCTCTGCGTCGCTCAAGGTCCCGGTCGCATGGGAGGTCAAGGGACCGATCGCGAAGTCACCATCATCGCTCCTCTTCTAAGTCTTCGCACTCGGGTTAGGAAAGTCGAAGCACATGAAGTCGAAGAAGCATCGCCGCTGCAACGAAGGGTGCGGGTGGTGCCACTCCTGCTGCTCCACGTGTGGCGCCTTCAGGGTCAACTCCGGCCTTCCCGGGACCAGGAGCGACCCTTGCCCAGCTTCGTCAATTTTACGAAGTGATGCATGCCATCTTTGGGCAGCCTGACTCTGACGGCGTGCCTTCTGGCTCTGTGGACTGGGCTGGGGGCCCTTGGCCTTTGATGCCCGCGGCTCCAGCTTCTGCACCGCAGGGCTCTCTTCGATCCAGGCCTGGATCCGTATCGGTAACGTTCGACCTTGTTACACCTCCACCGGCGCCGACTCCACCAGCACTAAGTCCGCAACTGACGCGGGCTGGACCCCCAGCCGGCGTCGACCCCGGCTTCCGCCCCGATGTGGACACGGAGCCAGACCGGCGTCGGCCAATGCCGGATCTGGCACCGATGAGTACTTTTGTCCCTGTGTTCCACCCTGGCCATTTTCAGCCAGATTGGCAGCCAGAGGAGGGTGAGGAAGACTGGGGGGGATGGTGACCCTTTGACAGAACAGTTGGAGTACGATCCGGACTGGAGAGAACATCTGGGGGATGCCAGTGGTCTGTATACCTCCCCAGACCTAGGCATGTTGTCTCCGTCTACCGTGGCTACGGAGGAGGGAGCGTCATATGCAGTGGTGTTGCGTAGGGCGGCCAAGGCTCTCCACCTTGAGCTACATACGATGGCAGTCAGGACTAACCTCCTGACACAGGTCCTTCAACCGGCAGCGAGCTCTTGGGAGCTCCTGCTGCCGTTTAATGAAGCCCTCACGGACATCCTTTTGGGCACCTGGTCCAGGCCCAACACAGGGGCTCCTGTGGACAGGATGATTGCCCGACACCACCGCCTAGCCCCGGGTGACCTGACAGCTTGGTTGTCCAAGCCTCTACTTCCAAAGGTGCCTTCCCTACCGCTCCACCGGAAAGGGAATCCAAAAAGCTGGACCACCTTGGGAAGAAGATGTTTTCTTCCGCCAGCTTGGGACTGCGGTCTGGAAACACTGCATGTCTTTTGGGCCGTAAACCCACTCTGTGTGGGATACGGTGGCGCAGGTGCTGCCTCAGTGCCCGGAGGAGGCTCAGGCCATACTCTTCCATGCAGTTGCTGAGGGGAGAGACGCAGCAAAGTTTACCATCTGCTGTGGGCTGGATACCGCTGACACACTTGGCAGGACGATTTCAACGTCAGTAGCTCTTTGACGCTATGCCTGGTTGCGTTCGACTGGTTTTTCTGGGAACGTCCAATCCACCCTTATGGACATGCCCTTTGATGGCCGTCGCTTTTTTGGCGACAAGGCAGACAACGCGCTAGAGCGCTTTAAGGACTATCGGGGCTACGGCCAGGTCCTTGGGCCTCTCCACCACCTGCCCTGCGCCGTCTGCCTTTCGCCCATTTCGTGGCTACGGAAGGGGTGCCCGCTACATATCACTCAGGGCCACAGGCCGGCGCAAGCTGGTCAGCCCCAGCACGGCCGGGGACGTGGGAACCATCGACGTGGTTCTGGGGGCCTGCGGGTGGGCCAGTCCACCACAGCCCCCTCTGCAGCAGCCTCCAAACCTTCCTAGTCCGACCTTTCAGCGCCACCAAATGCCAGTGGGCGCAGGATCCGCCATCACCTCCCCCACTGGTGCACCATCACGTCGGACAGGTGGGTTTTGCAAATAGTCCAAAGTGGCTACTCCCTCCCCTTCGAGACTATCCCTGCCTCCATGCCACCTCAGTACCATAGCATGTCGGAGGATCACTTGGCCCTTCTCCAACAGGAAGTTTCAGCATTCTTGGCCAAGGGTGCCATCGAGCACATTCCTTTCCCAGAAGTAGGTCGTAGTTGCTATTCCCACTACTTTCTGGTTCCCAAGAAGGACAAAGGCCTGCATCCTATCTTGGATCTCAGGAACGTCAACCGCTTCCTCCGGAAGGAGAAGTTCAAGATGTTGATGCTCACTCAGGTCTTGTCTGCCCTCGACCCTGGAGACTGGATGGTAGCGTTGGACTTGCAGGACGCTTACTTTCACATCCCTGTCCTGCCGGCGTTACCTGCGGTTCACAGTAGGCCACGAGCACTTTCAGTTTACCGTGCTCCCCTTTGGCCTTATCAGCTCCTCTCTGGTGTTCACGAAAGTGATGGCGGTGGTCGCAGCTCATCTGCGCAGATCAAGGGTTCCTGTCTTCCCCTATCTCGATGACTGGTTGTTGAAGGCGGGCTCGCCCCAGGCTGTCGTCTCCCACTGCCAGACTACCGCCGATCTCCTGCATGGACTGGGGTTCTCTATCAAGTTCCCGAAGTCACACCTGACCCCCTCTCAGAAGCTCCTCTTTATCGGAGCGGTTCTGGACACAACACAGTTTTGGGTTTATCCAAACAAACAGCGAGTCCGGGATATTCGGGATATGATTTCGATCTTTCAGCCCCTATCCCGGGTTTTGGTCAGGAAAACCCAGAGGCTGCGGGCCTTATGGCCTCCTGCATCCTGCTGGTAGATCATGCCAGGTGGCATATGCGGGCTCTGCAGTGGGACCTAAAGTTCCAGTGGGCGCAGCATCGGGGGAATTTGTTTGATTGCGTCCAGATCTCGGAAGGCACTGCGTGACAATTGCAGTGGTGGCTCACAAACCAGGATTGGGTCAACGGCAGATTCCTCTCCCTTCCCCAATCTGAAAACACAGTGGTGACAGACACATCCCTTCTGGGATTGGGCCGCCACATGGGAGAGGCAGAGATCAGAGGCCTCTGGTCTCTTCTGGAGGTGCGAGCGATCCGTCTTGCACTGAAAGCCTTCCTTCCTTCTGTCCGGGGAAGGGTTGTGCAGGTGTTCACGGACAACACCACCGCCATGTGGTACTGGGGTGGGGTCGTAGACCCCATGTCAAGAGATCCTCCCCCTCTGGACATGGCTGGAACATCAGGGCAAATCCCTGGTGGTTCAACACCTGGCAGGTTCACTGAACGCCAGGGCAGACGAACTCAGCCGCAGGTGCATGATGGATCACGAATGGCGTCTTCACTCGGAGGTGGTGCAAGGTCTCTTTCAGAATTGGGGAGAGCCTTGGTTAGACTTATTCACCACCGAAGAGAACGCTCAATGTCAGCAATTCTGCTTGTTGGAATTTCCAAGGCGGCACTTGCTAGGCGACGCTTTTCTTGGCGAGTTGAGTTGCGGTCTTCTATACGCCTTTCCTCCTATACCACTTCTGCCCAGAGTGCTGAAGAAGATCAAGCGCAACCGGGCCCAAGTCATTCTTGTGGCCCGGGATTGGGCACGAAGAGTCTGTTATCACGAGCTGCTCAACATGGCAATCGAGCCTCCGATCGGACTGCCTCTTTGAGAGTATCTTCTGTTGCAGGAGACGGTCCTTCACCCGAACCTGTCCAACCTCCACCTCCTTGCGTGGAGATTGAGCGGCGGCCGTTGACGTCATTTGACCTGCCTCCCGAAGTCTGTGATGTAATCTTGGCAGCCAGGTGTCCTTCCACTAAGACGGTATATGCCTGCAAATGGAATAAATTTGTGGCATGGCGCACAGCAAAGGATGTGGATCCCCTTTCTGCCCCTTTTTCTGAGGTTCTCTTGGTCCTCTTATCTTTGGCCCAGCAGGGCTCTGCTCTGGGCACTCTAAAGGGCTACCTCTCGGCCATTTCAGCATTCCTAAGGCTCCCTGATCAGCCTTCTCTTTTCAAGTCCCCTGTTGTAAATAGATTTCTTAAGGGCATTACTCATCTTTTTCCTCCTGTTCCCTTCGCAATGCCCCAGTGGGACTTGAACTTGGTTCCAACATATCTTATGTGCGCTCCCTTTGAGCCACTACATAACTGTCCTCTCAGACTTCTCACTTTGAAAACTGCTTTTCTGGTGGCCATCACCTCTGTGTGCAGGGTGAGTGAGCTGCAAACTCTGTCTTCTAAGCCTCCCTTTCTGGCTGTCCATCCGGACAAGGTCGTCCTGAGAACTAGAACTCCCTTTCTTCCCAAGGTGGTTACTTCTTTCCACATTGGCCAAAGCATCACTTTGCATACCTTCTTTCTGCCTCCGCATCCTTCGAAAGAGGAAGAGAGACTCCACAGTCTGGATCCAAAACTTGCGCTTTCTTTCTACTTGGATCTCACAAAACAATTCCAGGTAGACGACCAACTCTTTGTGGGTTACGTGGGTGCTAAGAAAGGTCGGGCCGTGCACAAACAGACCAACTCCAGGTGGGTCATTTTGTGCATCAAAGACTGCTATTCTTTGGCTAAGGAGCCTCCAATGGGGCTGCTTGCCCATTCCACCAGGGCGACGGAGGCTACTACTGCTTTGGGACGAGGAGTCCTCCTAAATGACATCTGTCAGGCAGCTACGTGGGTATCGCTGCACACGTTTACGAGGCACTACTGCCTGGACAGCCAAGTCCGGAGAGAGGCCTTCTTTGGCCGTTCTGTTCTCCAGGACTTTCTGGTGTGAACTTGGTTCGCAGACCCACCACCGGGGTTGGTATTGCTGAAGTATCTATTCTAAGGTAAGGAATCTTTAACTAACTTTCTTTCAGATGAACAAGTTACTTACCTTCAGTAATGATATATCTGTAAGAAATATTGGTTAGTTATAGATTCCTTACCGCCCCACCCATCCTCCCCGTTGTGCGAACTGACTTCTAGGGTTAAGGTCATCCTTTCAGGGCCCTAGTTTTGTGCACCAGTGGTCAGTGTCTTGCGCTCCTGGTGTGGAAAGTCGTGTACAGAACGTCAGTGCGCAAGGGCGGCGTCTATGTAGCTACCGCGGCGTCATCCCAGTGACCACGACGCCGATGATGGACGCGGAGTCGACCGACGCCACCTTCCGACGTGCAGGGGTACTGCTGATGAAATTTTTTCCGGATCCAGTCTGGTGCCTGGGGGTAATTCTAAGGTAAGGAATCTATAACTAACCTTGGTTTCTTACAGATATATTGTTACTGAAGGTAAGTAACCTGTTCTTTACAGACGTTTGTGTGAACAGATGAATTTATGCTGTGCGCTAAGATCTTACTGGATGCTCATGTCTCATGAACACTGGGGTTCTACTTTTTTGCCTCGCCTATTTTATATTCAAATAAGCATCAACAAATTGTTTGGGTTTCCACCTAAGGGCTTGAACAGGTTCATTATTCAGACTCTGTTCATATATATTTAGCATTTGTATTCCTCACCCTTGATTGTTTTTGAGTGTTGTGCTGTCTAATATTCTTACACTTACTCTTGTACACATTATTGTAGCTATGTCACTTGTCCAGAGAACTGCAGCAACACGTAGTGTAGTTTTGATATATATTGTTTACTCTAATCCCATTAGTGAGTTGTTTGCACAGGGGTGTGAAATGTTATAATATATATGCTTCTGTGGGATAGAATGCTACATAAATCTACTTGTCCTGTAAAAAATCCCCTGTCACTTTGCTGCCATGCAGTAAAGTGACAAATTATGGCAGCGATCTCATTGAAACAGTGCTCTGAAAATAACCTCTGTGATTATGCCAGGACTCATACTATAGAAGGATTTGTATTCAGCAGCCCCACTTCTCCTCAGCGCTGTGAGACCCTCATGGGTGAGTAGCCGCACTGTACAAACCCCTGATTCTAGCAATTGCTTGATTTTCCCACCTCTACATACTGGAGCTGGAAGTAGCAAGAAGTGGTAGTTCAAGGGTTAGAATACCCTTTTGAGTCTGTGCACACCTGCAAACTTGCATGTTTAAGGGTTTTTCCCAACTCTTCTCTCTTCCCACACTGGGAAACGTTGGAAATGTACTACTGACAAGGGCAGATGTAAAACAAATTCCAGGGTTGGAGGAAAAAGGGTTTGTAGGGTAAGTCAACTTGCAAACGCTCAACAGATTCTTGCATGAGCAAACATATACATGCATATTTACTCACGCAAAAATGCAGTTCACAAAGGAGTAGTTTCCATGCTTATTTCTTGAAATACTTGTGAATTATTGAAAGTCGTAAACCAGCAATAATGTGAATACATATACCATGGGTGCCCTTTTGTGACTTTATTTAATACTTGGGTCCCTAGTTGCATGTGGCATTAGCCAATGCCTTTTATTTTTTATTAAATTTGTATATATATTCTCATAGGTACACAAAGTGGTTTCCATCAGTTCCGGGATCGACTACAGCAGTATGTGCATTTTCAGAGAAAAAAAGATTTTTGCTGTTGTTTTTTACCATTGGTGAGGGCCCAGCAGCTCCCACACAAATGATGTTTTACAAAAGCTGTGTCAGAACAAAACGCACATTGACAGATCTAAAAGGCTGGCAACCACTGCCAGAACGATTGTCTTTGCCAGTGCTTGTTTTTCCTTGTTTCCCATAACCTTGCCAAAACTGGTTTTACACTAAGTTTGTAATATTAATATTTTTTGGAAATGGTAGCCTGTATCAAGCACATTTTACTAAAGGATGTCTGAAAGAAATTGACTTCCCGGTTTCGGCGGAGCGGGGTAGGTCTATAAACCACCCTTGGGCGACTAAACTTAGGCAAGTACGCATCCCCAAGAGGCTCGCCAAGTACCGACTGGAGTGGCACTTTCTAATACGTTAGGCCTGTCCAGTATGTAAGAGTCTAGTTATTCCGACACTTACTTAGGGTAGTTTTTACATCACTGTAAATAATTAGTATCACACCCTCACATTTTTGTAGATAGTTGTAATCACTGGTCCTGATGAATTGCCGCTGGATCCCCCTGACCTTGTAGGCATGAAACATGTCGACCACCAGAGCAGAGTAGAGTAGTCCCTGACCCATCTAGTCAAGACTACCGCCTCTCTTTTCATTTTACTAGGGTGGTTTACTGACCAAATAAATCTATTATCCAGACTAACCAACCCTTTTTAACCACACTCACAAACATCTACACCTCCCTGGCCCTCACTTGCACTCACCCTCGGCAAGGAACAAAAGATCTCCGCCAAAGAGCCCCATCCCTGGGTGCCCGTCGGGAATTGCAGCGCCGACCCGACGAGGAGCAAAACCCAGATGATGAAGCATGACACCTAGCTTGCTGGGTGTGTGAGGGTTTTAGTTCCACCAATGTGGGTTCCCCCACCCCACACAGTCCTATACCCTTAAGGCTTACTGAACACTACCCCCCACTTAGTCTAATTTCAAGGAGAGTATCCTCCACTCTCTCCTTTACGAACAGAGGAACTGTATACCCTTTCCGTTTAACTGAAAGAAATGGTACTCAAAATTGCACATTTTAGCAAAACTTGTTTCTTCTAGTTGATAATTTTTTTTATTTTTTTAAAAATCTTTTTATTAACTTTGCTCATGGTCTCATACAACACATCCTTATAATCACAAGATAAAAGGGGGGGGGGGGTACCCCCTGTACGGGATATACATGGATCTGCATGATGGGACAATACCATGTTACACTTGGCCCCCTTCCCCCCCCATTGCCAGACGCCCGATACCTCCGCCACGGCCCCCACACTTTTTTCCATTTGCGCACACAGCCCCGGGATTTATAAATAACTTCCACAGCCCTCTGGCACCAATCCAGGTCCCTGCACCATTGATCCCACCTCGGGGGCGCCTGCGCCCCCCAACTACTCGCAATATTCCGCTTCGCCACTCCAGCTGCCAAGGTGAGCCATATCTCCTGGTACCTGGACCAATCCGTGGGACCTTTAATCATGAGAAGAAGCCATTTAGGTTCAACTGGAACCGGGGAGCCCACCACCATCGCACGCGCAACCCGCGTCCAAAAAGGTACTATGCTCGGGCAGTCCCAGAGGATATGATAAAATGTTCCCTCCCCCTGACATCCTCGCAGACATAAGGGAGACAAGCTCCTGCCCCACGCAAAGAGATGGGTTCGTGGGTAGTATACCCGGTGGAGGATTTTTAGCTGTACAAGGCGGAACCTAATCCGAATAGCAACTTCGCAGGGGCTTTGCAAGGCGTCCTGCCAATCTTCATCTTCAAGGCAACCGAGGTCCCCCTCCCAACTCTCCCGCAGGGACACCAAGGGGTCGGGCATGTTATTTATTAGTTTACGGTAAATAGTGGCTGTTGGGCTACCTAAGATGGGTCAAGAAGAAGCCGGTCCTCTATTGGGGAGTGCTCTGGAATTAACGAGTCAGGGCACACATGGGAGCGCAAGGCATGCAAACATCGCAGATAATGAAAACGCTGGGAGTCATGCAACTGGTATTCACGCTGCAGGTATTCAAAGGATCTGGGGGTGTCTCTTTTCCACACGTCACCCAAGAACTCTATTCCAATTAACTTCCAGCCCCCAAAACCCGCGAGTCCCTTAACTTCCGCTAGGTGATCCCCCACCCACAGGGGAGTCCTGCCGGTCAATTTGCCAGCCCATCCCAGAAATGTATTTGCTTCCCGCCAGCATTGGAGGACCACCCCCGTATGCGAGGTAGATCTCCTCGCAAGCGCCGTGTGTAGAGGAGCGACTCACAGACCCCACCCGGCATAACATGCCTGTCCACTCGATAGGCAGGTTCCGAACCCGATGTATAGACCCAGTCGTTGATTACTTGTAATTGAGAAGCCCAGTAATATAACTGGACGTCCGGGAGGGCCAGCCCCCCGTCCTACACCCCTCTCCTGAGCTTCCGGAACGCTATCCTTGGGCTTCCCCCCCTCCCACAACAGCGTATGCACAGATTGCGCTATGCATCGAAATACTCCATTCTGAACCGTGTACGGCGTATTTTGCAAAACATAGAGCAGCCGCGGCAGAGCCAACATCTTGAACAGCACGACACACCCCGCTAATGAAAGGGGCAAGGGCCTCCAATGGGACACATCATTTGCCAACCTTACCAATTGCGGTTCAAGATTTTTGTTGAAGAACTCTGCCCTGTCCCTGGTCACATACACCCCAAATATTTAAAACCACCTGTCACGAGTGATGCCGCACAGTCTCGCGGGATCCGTGGCGGCGGATCCGAGAGGGGATAAATGATGGAATTGGACCAGTTAATTGTGAAGCCCGAGTAGCTCCCGAATAACTCAAAGAGGTGAAGCGCCTTTGCAATCGAGTGATACGGGCGGGCCATATAGAGAATAATATCATCAGCGTACAACGATATACGTTCCTCCCAAAGGTCAGTGAGCGCCAAGCCCCAGAACGATCTGTCCCGCCGGATCCAATGCGCCAGAGGCTCAAGAGCCAGGGCAAACAGGAGCGGGGACAGGGGACACCCTTGCCTGGTTCCCCTACGCAGGGGAAACAGGCGAGACATTGCTCCATTGACTGACTCGTGCCAGTGGCTGTTCATACAAAAGTCGCACCCACCCACTGAAAGCTGGGCCAAACCCTAGTTTCTGCAGGACCTTGAAAAGATACGGCCACTCAATGCTATCAAAGGCCACAGATGCATCTAGGGCCATAAGGGCCGTTTGAACATCACCCACTGCCTCCGTCATATACAAAACCCCATAGAACCTTCGCAGATTGTGGCGGGTACTCCTATTGGGCATGAAACCGGACTGGTCTACATGGATATGGTCCGGCAGGACCGATATCAGCCGTGTCGCTAGAGCTTTAGCCAGGACTTTAGCCTCTACGTTGAGCAACGAGATGGGCCGGTAAGAGGAGCACTGGTTAGTTGGTTTCCCGGCCTTGTGAATGACCACTATTGTGGTTTCCCGCTGGTCCGGTGGGAGTCTCCCCACCTCCCGGGTCCCGAGGAACATACGCTGCATATGGTCAACAATTACACTGGCCTGACTCTTGTATAACTCAACAGGTAACCCATTAGGGCCCTGTGCCTTCCCTGCCTGAAGAGCTTTGAGGGCCTCACCCATCTCCGCCACAGTAAGATCGGCGTCCAAACGGTCTGCTTGTTCCTGAGACAGTGTAGGAAGCGTGAAATCCCGCAGGAACTCCTCACAGTCCAACTCAGTCCGAGTACACACCGGGGAATAAACCCCTTCATAATAAGACGCAAAGGCCTCTGCAATGCCCCCCCCCCCCCCCCCCCGTAGTCACCAAGGAGCCGGACCCATCCCTCACCTCCGCCACCCAAGAATGCGCCCGATCTCCGCGTTCGAGCCAGGCCAGCAATTTCATGCTCTTGTCCCCGGCATCATAGAGCCGACGTTGCGTGGCAAGGGAGTATGCACGGGCCTCACCCTCCGCCAACGATCGGAGTTCTCTCTGTTTGAGAGCAAGAGCGTGGGCGAGGTACGGTGAGGGATCCCTGCAGGCCCCCCGTTCCAGGTCCTCAACCTCTCGTTCCAGCTGCCGAATTTGCAGCGCCTCCTCCTTCTTCTGAGACCCGATCAATGCTTGAGCCTGGCCCCGCAGGACCGTTTTATACGCTTCCCACAGAGTGAGCTGGGAGGCAACCGAGCCCTGATTCTCAGCAAAGTATTGCTGGGAGCAGTCCCTCAACTTGTTCCACAGGGAACCATCGGTAAGGCACCACGGGTCTAAACAAGGATATGTCGCCCTGCTAACTACAGGCCCTCTCAGTGTCACCCCCATCGGGGAATGATCCGAAATTCCCCTGGCCATAATGCACGGCTCTGCAAAATCCCCCAGCCGGTCTTCCTGCGTAAAGATGTGATCTAGTCTAGAAAAGAAACCATGTCTGGCCGAGTAAAATGTATATTGCCGCTGTGAGAGGTAATGCACTCGCCATACATCACTAAGGCCCAGAATTGTGACGAAGACCCCAAGACCCATTTCCCCCCTGCTGCCCTGCCGAGTCCCAGAGCGATCACGGTCGGCATCCATGTCCCCTCCAGCACAAGCGTTCCCTGCGGGAGGCCCGCCAAGTGCGAGCCCAGCTTCTGAAACGTCGAGGCATGCAAACCAGGCGGAATGTAGCATGAGCTAAGAACTATTAGCCGCCCCTCCCACAGAGTTGCCACCAATGCCATACATCCTGAGGCCTCTGTCCAGGTGGCCGTGATGACCAACGGTAGGGAGCCGCGGACGAGGATCCCCACTCCCCGAGACCCCGACGTGAACCCCGAGTGCGCCACCAGCCGGTAACCAAACCGGTCGAGGGCCCTGCATTTGTTCCCTCGGAGGTGCGTCTCCTGCAGCACCAACGTCCGCTTGGTCTTATTGCCCAATCCGTTGACATTCCACGTCCAGATCCGTATCTTCGCCTGATCACTCATGTCCACCTATGGGTCCACGACACACCAAGTCTATCTGCCTCCCATGCCTGCCCTTCGGAGACCCCCCAAACATTAGGATATGAGACATCCTGAGCGAACAATAAACTACCCAGAAGCCCCCACCCTCCCACCCCAAACCAAACCCCCCTCCCTGCTAACTGGGCCCCCAACCACCCACCCATGAAACTCGCAGAGTGCCTTTCGCCCCATCTGCCCCGAATCAACCAAACGTAGAAACGTGAACCTGCAGTCCACAGAAAAATTCATACTGAATTGCCGGATGGCACCCCCATTATCGGGTCGTACAAAGGACACCTGCACTCCACCAAACACGGCCAGTAGGGACCCACCAGCCACGCAATCCACCCGTGTCAGTCCCGCCTCGCGCCCAGGTCGTCAGCGCGTCGGTGGGATGGCACTACAAGGAGCCCTCAGGAACCCGGAGACCCTCGACAAGAAGTCCACAGTTTGTTATAGTGGGCGGCAGTGGCCCTCGGCGCAGCTCCACAACTTCGTCCGGGCGCACTTCTCAACAGAGCCACCGGCCGAGTCAAGCCATCACTTACTGTGCCCCACAGTGCACCATCCCGGGGGCCAAAGGCGAGGATACCACAGCTCGGCCACCAGTCCTAATCACCTCCCAGTCGCTAGCAGGTGCTGCTCTCCCCCTTCCGCATTCACCTCCAGTCTGACTCCTTGCCGTCGCTGCCCGATGGTCCCCGGCGCCGCCGCCGCTGCACTCCGCTGTCCCCAGTCACTCCGGCCGGCCTCGTCTCGCCGCCGGCCGCCACCACCAGGAGCGCAGCCCCGCAGAGCCCCCAATCTGTCGCACCTGGGCCAGCAGGAGGGGCTACACCACCACTGGCCAAACACCGCGCCCCCACCTGCAGTGCTCTTACCGGGCAGGCCTTCAGGTCACACTGCGGCGGGCGCCATTTTCTCCGTAACTCAGTCTCGTCTCAGGGGGTGCGTCCGGGCTCCCGACTCTGCCCGCCCGCCGCTGCCTCAGCTCGTGAAGAGTACTTGCACTCCCCCGGCGCTGGAAACACCAGCTGCATTTGCGCTCAACAGCCGTCCAGCGGGAGTTGCGGAATCGGTGATCCCCGTCACCGCGAGGCAGCGTCTGAGGCCGAGAAAACTGCACTGCCGGGCACCGATTAGCCTCCAAAACAGCACGGAGGGTCGCCCGGCACACCGCTGAACTCCAGCACGGAGGTAGGGAACCCTTGTATAATCGAAAGATGACGGATATGGGTGTAATGCTGCGATCTGCTAACGCAGCGCGATCAGTGTGCGACCATCTTCCTTGGCTGCAGGCCACGCCCCTAGTTGCTAATTTTTGTGTGCATTTTATTTTGAATTCTAAGAATCATCAATCTTGCTTTCAGGCTTCTGCGAGTAATTTCATTTAATCTCAGAGCATTCTAGGAGCATTATAGGTAGCCTCAAATTGTTAAACTTTGAAAATGTGGGTACACATTTTATTTTTGACTGAAACCTCTCTTAGTAGTGCTAGCTGAGCTCACACCATTTCCTTACCGTGTTTTTCTCTATTAATAAAGACTTTGCACTAATGATCTGTAAATACAAGGTCTAACAGCATGGACATATTGATATGTAAATATTGATATCGGCATACGCAACTATACGTGTATGTTTAAAAACTAGATCAAATCACTTTTGTCGAAATCTCCTGAGACAACCAATCTATCACCCCCCAAGTAAGATGGTCAGGCAGGCACTGCAACCTAGACCCGAGGCTACTCATTGACCGATCCCAGGTGGGGTGGCACATAACCAGCCAGACAAATGTGCGAACTGGAAAACCCAGATTAGTCCCACAGATAGGCAGCAACATCACAATGGTCCCAGGAGATTTTCCCCAATAAAGCACATGTGGCTGGAGGGGTGCACGTGTTCCCAAAACACCATAAAAATAGAAGTCACATGAAGTTAAGAACACTCAGCCTATCGGAACACAGCACACACAGTTCACGCAGTGATCACGTGCTCCTTATGTCGGGCATCAGGACACATCACTCACTGGCCCTCATTGTGTCCACATAAGGTTGAGACCCACCTGCATTTGCTATCAAGTGGCCTGATTTACTACTCCATGACTAGACCCACATTCCTTTTTTTTTCAAATGAGATCTAACTTATTTTATGGTGCTCCAAAGACTATATATAATGACACAATATATAATGACACTCAGAATAAATGTACGTGGAGACAGCCCTCAGACACGTTTCTGTGACTGTTTCCTGGCCAAATTCCTCTTGTGTTTTTTTTCAAGGTAAATTCACATTCAAGGTATAGATACACCTCTTAACTCAACTACAGAAAATGCTCTTTCACAGATACATAAATGTGGTACTGTGAACTGGCAGCCAAGAGGTTTGTGCTGCAGGGGGTTGGGCCTACTTGTCAAAAGGACCAAAACATGAAAACATGATGTCCTTGACACCAAACAAGATGTCCTGGGCAACAGGCAATTGGAAATCCACACTCCTGTGTACAGTCTCATCCAGAGTAGCCCCTCCCCAAAGGGTGCTTACAGGTGTCATCAATCAATCAATCAGGCATTTGTAGAGCGCACTACTCACCCGTGAGGGTCTCAATGCGCTGAGAGGAGAGGGGGGTGCAGCTACTGCTCGAACAGACAGGTCTCGAGTAGTCTCCTGAAGGTCAGCAGGTCCTGAGTCTGTCGCAGGTGGGTGGGAGGGTGTCCCACCAACCATTAATGAAAAGTGGTATTCATAGGAAATCCATTGGTCACACTGTCAGCATGACCATGAGTCAGCAGTCTATGCCATAAGAAACCAATTTTCATTCCCTTGACATATTTCTAAAGACCTATTTTAATATTGCTGCTAAGGGCAAATTGCACATTATGCATTGATAATTTGACCAATTATATCCCTTACGTGACAGTCTATATGGCAACTGGTATAAGGCCGAAAGACAACCATGCTAATGTGCACTGCTGCACACATTTCGTTGCTGGAGTTCAAGCAACACAGTCCTGGACTCAGGGAAACCTAGAAACATCTTGTTTACAAAAAAGGCATTTGGGAAAATCAATAGGGCCCACTGGTGTTTATCTCATAAGCGTTATTCCGTACTGTCCGTATGTCATTGTTATGCTGTAAACAGTCAGTATGTCAGGTGAGAATATACCTTTTTCTTCTGATTCATATCCAAACAACTATTCAAATCTTCTCTTGAGGTTGCTGGCGTTTGTGTGTGTTGCTTAATACTGATGAAGGAATATGGAAAAGCCATTGTTGTTGTCCACTCCATCTGTTTTCCTTTATGTATGGTGTTTATAGGTCTCTTTAAATGCAGCAAGTTAACAAGCTGTAGAAAACCCGTGACGTATTCGATTCCTTGCTCAGGTGTACCCATTTCTGGAGGAGTCATCATAGGGACACCTCTGGATTAATATAATCCACTCAACAACAGACTACACGTGTTTTGCAGCATTATTACCACCTTCTCAAGGCTGTAATGTAAAAAAAAAAATACTAAACATCCATGACTGTTGTGGTACTTTAAGTTATGAAACGGTATCTTAAACACTATCCATGATTTGCAGACATGAAAAAAAATGCACAATATCCCCCATGGTTGCTTGGTCAGCAATATCAACAGTATGCGTGCAGCGCACAATTTCCATTACTTCCTCCATTAAACTCTTCCTCGTGCCCTGGTGCGGAATGAGCGTGGAGCGCTTTGCAACAGCGCGCTTCTTTTGCAGTCCCACCCCAATTAGTATCCTAATCGGACGGATGATACCTCCGTCAGAAATGGAATGGAATGATCCAAGTATTCATTTCCCATTAAGAGCATTACTTTTCACTCCTGGGAGTAGAGTACTTACAGTACATATGATATTGTTTCATCCCATATGTATTTAATGTCTCCAGGTTTAGCCCTTTAATGTGTCATTATAAATAACATCCCTCACTGTAGTGTGAATCTCTGAGTTGTTCTCTTACGTTTTAAAAGAAATGCAAAAACTAATTTACATAGTTCGATGACCTCCCAAGGTTAAACATAATGCATTTTTTTGCCGACTGGCTACTTGTGAGTAGGCTGTAAGTAGGTTTTTCAAGACCGCTTCTTCCGTGAAATCCAAGCCGGGTAGGATTCTGAATCTGATTAGAGAAATGCCACATCGGGCAGTGTAAATGATGCCTGTCTAAAGATAAGCATGGGGACATGGCAGCATTGGACACTGTCAGATGTATACAGAGAAATTGCACCAGTGACCTCTTTGCTGAGGTTTCTGTTCATCAAGAGAGGCTGCTTGAAGCTGCATCCAGGGTCTCATCATGGAGCCTGGGGACCAGCCTCAGCTTGTCCAGGAGACAGACAACTTGAAAAAACTCATTAGTGCTAAAATGCATGTTGCAGATGATGAAATCTGTTTCCAATAAACACTTCCTCGGTGACAACAAGTTTCTTGGGTCTTGGTAATAAGAGAAGGGGTGGAGGGCAGTTCTTTGAGGGATACGTGTCTGAACACGGGGACGGGTGTGGGACAGCGTTTCAGACAGCATCTGATTGGGCACGGATTTTAAGTGACTGGTTCTTGAGAGTGATCCCTTTCATACTATCTTCTTGTTGATGTTCTCTCCTCTGTACAGGTTGTTGCTATGGGACTGTGATGACCGAAGCTACAGCTACTACATCGAGGTTTCAACCAATCAGCAACAGTGGACCATGGTGGTAGACCGAACCAAGGTGTCCTGCAAGTGAGTTCTCAATATTCCTGTAGATTTCCACCAGTTTTCAGTTTTGTTGTTTCAGGCCAGGAAGCTCAATCCAACACAACAAAACTGCACCTTTTCTGACAATAATGTATGTATACCAGTGCATGTGAATGAGCCAACCCTGATTTTTACATCCCATTTAAGATTTGTTTCTATGGTGGATAAAAAGTGTGCCCGCGTTTGTATTTTTTGATGTGGCGGTGCATTACTAGGGGCGACCTTTTTCATTGGTATTAAAAACTGAAGCACAAGAGAAGTAACACCATGCACAGTTTAAAGCTGGTTGCTGCCAATAAGGGGGCTGTTTTCCACCAAAGTGTCCCAGTTGACATCCAGCGATGCTGCTTGCATTCTCGAGGTTGAAAACAGTCCCATCGTTGAGAGCTACACATTTACAATGTTGATGTGTGCTTCACCCAGTCATCTTCCCTTTCACAGTTGATACTATGGATTAACTGCATATGTGAATGAGTAAAAGGGAAGCCATGATGTACCCACTTCAGCCCCTCCCAGCCCATACTATAGTTTAATCATTTTAACCTCGTATCCCGGCACCCCCACCATCCTTGTTAGTGTAACACCTTGCCTCACCCAAACCATGTTATTAGAAACACATTACTTAGAGCCCTAGTACCATCAATAGCACCAATCCAATGTAAAAAAGAAAACCATACCCAACATTCTACCAACCTCCCCTACCATCCTCTGCTGCTTCCTTCCCCATGCCCACCGAAAGGTACACTTTCTGTTCTCCATCAGAGGGGAGTGCTGATGCAGCATGAACTGCCAGGCTTTGTGGCGAGCAGATGAAATCCCCTTTCAATGTGGGTCTGTGCTGCACTGCACTGACACAGAAAAGCAGTGGTTGACATTCTCCCACCTCTCTTTGGTCGGCAGAGGCCTGCGAGAGGAGGGAGAAGGCAGGTGAAAAGGGAAAACCATTGCCCTCCATTCTATTGCTTTGGTTTGGTCTCTGCAATGCTTCCCTTAGCAAAGAAACACCAATAAAAACATAACTTTTTCTTTCCACTGCTGTTCAATCATAGCAGTGTATAACTAGTTTCAAAATCTGGTATGAACGTTAATGGAAAGGCCATACAGGTTAGGTATGTATGTATCTATATAATATTTCTATAGCGTGAACCTAGCCAAAAGGCAGCAGAACACTGTACATGCTGTACATGGTCAAAGGCAAGCTTAAATTCACTGAGTAATAGGAGAGGAAGCTGAGTTGTGCAGAATGATTGCATTGTGATGTTGTGTTCTTTAAAGAGGTGCGTCTTCAACTCTTTTCTAAATTGGAGCACTGTTGCGGTGGTGGTGATGGATACTGGATTGTTGTTCCAGATCCTGGGTTCACAGATGGAAAAGGCCTGTTGCCTTGTTTTCTGTTTTACACTTCTTTGTCTGCAGTCTGATGGTTTCCTGGCTATGGGTGTGCCAAGGACCACCAGAGAGGGTGAACTTGTCTGCAAGATACAGGAGTGCTGGTTGTGATGGCTTTGTAAATGATGCAGCTGGTTTTGAAGATGGTGCGGGCTGGCAAGAGGAGCAAATGGAGTTGCATCATCAGGGTGGGGGTGATGCGATCATATTTCTTCAGGCCCTGGATGAAACATTTTGTGACGTATAGGATGCTTCTAAGGGGTGCCAGTGTGGAGCAGTTCTGAAGTTGCTTTCTGTATGAAATGGTTTGACTTTCTTTAGACGAGAAAGCGTACCATGCTGTCTTTTTTGGCAATATGTTCTTTGAGAACAAGGATTGTGTTCAGGGGGAATTCAAGTAATTCGGCATTCTGTCAGAGTTTCGGTTCAAAGCCAACAAGGTTCATGTCATTGAGCCGTGTTTGCACTGTATCTTGTTGTTGTTCATGGCAAATAGCAGGAATGTAGTCTTGGTTGGGTAGAACTTCAGGTAGGCACTGGACATCGAGGTCTGGATGATGTGCAAGCAGTGTATGAGGTGTTGGATGTCTAAAGCAGAGGAGACTTTCAAGTAGAGTTGTGTATCATCAGCATATTGGTCAATCTTGATGCTGTTTTCTGTATGTAGGGCATCATGTGGCTCTGTGTAAAAGTTGAAGATGACAGGAGACAGTATGGTGCCTTGGGGGACTCCACATTTGAAAAGCATCTTGTGTGACCTGGAGATGCTCATGTGAACCAACTGTGGTCGGCTGAAGGAGGAGAACCAGTGAAAGACATTGCCGGTGATTTACCTTCGCTACTGGAGGTTGTGTATAAGGTGGGATGGTCAACTGTGTCGAAAGCAGCTGAGAGGTCCAGCAATATGAGGAGTCATTTTCATCTGTGGTCCAGAGAGTATCATCTATTATGTGTAAGGTGGCGGACTCTGTGTTGCAGCGTGATCTGAAGCCATCCATAACATTGTGGTTTTCACTTTCTGGCTTAGTTAAAAAGTACATCCATGATTTACTTGGTATTAATTTGAACATGGTGCACATGTCCTATATTGTGCAAATTAGCCTGCATCCATGGGACTGGCTGAAGATAGTGGGATGTTTGTTTTAAGCTCTGCTGTTGTCAGCGTTTGGTAGGTTATTTGCAGGACAGTGGAAGAGCAACACTCCCCTGGGAGCCCACACTTCCATTTGTCACATTCAAACTCTGGGCAAGTGTCTCTCTTCCTTTGTCCTCTGAATCCACACCCACAAGATTAGTTGGGGGTCGTGGCTTTGTGGCAGCAGGCTGCTCGCCAGGACTCCTGCAGGAAATCACAGGTAAGTCTTGAATAAGAGATGGGTGGGCTTTCCTCTGCAAATACACCAAACGAAAGGAGGAAACCTAGAGACATTAGCGCGGGGTTGTATTTACTACCATGTGATTCGCTTAGCAGGCTGTCCATCACACGCCCAACCCTGTCCTGCCCTTCCCATAGGCAGGCATCTGGCACACACTCTGGGGGAACTAGTTCGGCAAATCCTGCCTTCATACGCTGTAGAGGCTGACGGAGAGAATGTAGCGCTGCGGGTAGAGCTGCCGACCCGGGAGCTGGGGATCTGGGTTTGAGTCTCGGCTTCGGCGCAACATCCTGTGATTCTGGGGCTGATCACTTAATCTCTCCGTGCCATGGACAGCGCCAGGATATCCTCACCGGTGATAAGTCGTGCTGTATAAATCTGCAAACTATGGTTAGAAGACTTGAATCACCCTTCCCATCTCTGTCTCAAAGGGGAACCTGAATTCAGGGCATTGATACTGGAAGAGGGACAAAGCTCATGGGGAAGGGGTTGTTTGCCTTTCTACCAATCACCGTGCCAGGCTGCAGGTTGGCTGGAAGACATAAGAGAAAACACCCCAAAGTTGAGCATCCTGGGCCACACTGAAGGACGAAAGAGGTGGACCAATTTGCCCACCTGATAATGGAACTGTTGAGGGGACACCAGAGAGCCATCCACTGTGATGGTCCTGCCATATCTAGCATATATTGGGAAGGCATGGAAATAGTTGGAGTTCTTGTCGCCGACGTAGGAGTGCCCCTTCTGGTGTGCCCTTAATCTGTTGCTGTATGAGTGGGAAGCTGGCACTGCTGCTGTCCGGTTTGTGCCAGTGCTCTGTGGCCAGCATACCTAACACTTAACGCTGATTTTGGAGATGATTGGTCATGGCATGGTGTAATGAGAGCAGGATATGGTGCAGGTGGCTGAGTATTTAAGGCCTAATATGGGCAGCACTTTCCTGGTACTCGGCTAGTTGTAAACATGGCCTCTCCAGGTTGGGACCTAGTTGGCGGAAGCTTTTTTGGAAGACATGGTGCATCAGGTCAGTGAATTGTTTTGTACGTCACTTGGCCTTGACCTCTGCTCTCTCATTGGAGCCGGGCAGATAGGTTTCAACAGTTGGGATTAGTCGTGGAAAGGAGGGGCCTGCATGGTTAGGTTCTGGCGGGCTCATTTTGAAGGGCCGTGTGCCCGTCCTAGCCTGGGAAGGGCCCACCCGACTGAGCTCTCTATTATGAACCCTGAAAGGAAAGCGTTTTTTCCAGACATTTATCGTGAAAGAAAGCAGATTTTATGAAATGTTCTCATAAAGGGAAAGGTCAGAATCAAAATACTAAATAACATTGGGGTGTTCGGAAAAAGGCGTCAGCCCGAGGGCTGTGGGCTCCATTTTGGATGTTTGCAATGATTGGCGTGCTCCATTGGTGTTCTTCTCGCTGCATTTATATCAAGCAAACCCAGCTCAAAACGAGACTGCTAGAGAAACATTTTCACTATAAAAATCTAAATGTTCATCTTTGTTCATGCATGTTGCGAATTGTGTATTTCACTAGGTTGGAGGCAGTTTTGAGAGCCCTGTAGCAGGTAGTGAGTTAAATAAGTGACACCCCCTGACCCCCCAAGCGCCAGAGATGCCTGTAAGTAAGAGCACATGTTGCTGTTTGGTGGCGGCTCGCAGTCTGCAGGGAGTCCTTCCCTTGACGGGTCTCACAGGCCTGCTCACACTCCTCTGTGTGAGAGTCACCAGGATCTGCTGCTTTGGACTACACTGGACCTGTTGTGTGGGTGGAAAACCTGCACTGTTGCCACTGTGCCTTGGGTGCCCTTGTCTTTCTGTTCTACCCTGGGGAAAGGGAGGGGGGGGGGGTAGTAAATGAAGGTAGCCAAAGGGAATGTTCAAGATGGAGATTTATTTCACAATAAGGAGGTCCACAGGACAAGCTTCAGAGCGGCTTCGATCCACAGCCCCCCTCCCATCAACTGCGCTTTACAAACATTCCAACCCCAGAATACTATTACCTTATAAGAAAGGAACTCTACGAACATAACATTCCACAATAACTCAACACGGTAATACAACAGGGGGTTTATCTGTGTGATTTTAGTTATGTTCACCTTCCTGTTTTCCGCTCTGTCTGCAGTCTTCTTGAGTAAAACGTCAGGATAGTCTAGTATCATCTTAGGCCTGTGCTGAGGCAGTCTCCTGATTGGAGTTCAAGGAAACGTTCTGTCAATCGAATAGATTGCAGACCGCTCATATACTGCACACATACATTGCATTTATCTCATCCCGGCTCACAGCAGTTGTAAATGCCTGATAAGAAACCTGTAATTGGAATAAAAATCTATTTCCATGCTGTCAGCGGGAAATATGTAATTCATCATAACGGCTCGTTACCAATGTATACTTGTAATTCAGAGGAGCTACAACGACTGATGTCATATACCACTTATCCTAATGCACCTGAGCATCTGGACTAATTCAGTCACTAAATTTAGGGGAGTTAAAGGGAGTTACAGGTAGTAGCCAATTGGCTACCTAGCTTTAGGGTGTCTACACCCTCTATGTGACCACTGCTTAAGGGAAGGGCCACAACTCTGACCCTGATAGGCTAATTCTGTCCAACCCAAGATGGAGGAATTGGAAAAGTGGGGTCCACATCACCTGCTCCACCTGAGGGGTGGTGCTGGTGGACTGTGGGCACACCTCTTAATCTTAGTAATTTTGTCCCCTTTCCTCCCACCAAAAGTGTAGTCACGGCGAGGGGTGGGGGGAAGGGGGGAGGGCAGTTGGCATTCTCCACTAACTGGAGAGTCCTGCAGACATGTCTTCTCCCCTAGACATCATCTGCTTCGGGAAGAGGTTGAACCGCTCCTTCTTAAAGGGGCTAAAGAGCCCTTGCCACAACATCTAAAAGGCTCGGGGTGTACTATCTCCACTTCCTCATTCCCAAGAAGAACAGGTTCCTCAGGCTCATTCTGGACCTCAAACCCCTGAACAAGTACATCCTGTCAGAATATTTTTCCATGGTCACTCTTCATGATGTCATTTCACTGCTGTAACATTGTGATTTCATGGCTGCACTTGACCTCAAAGATGCCTACTGCCACATTCTGATTCTTCCAGCGCATCAGCACTACCTCCGATTTGTGGTCAGTGGCAAACACTACCATTTCAAAGTGCTGTCCTTGGGCTCACTACTGTACCTATGCGAAAACAAGGCATTCATATATTTGCATACGTGGAGTACTGGCTGGTAAAGAACGCAAAGCAACAGCAGTGTTGTGTACGCACTATAAACCTGCTTCACAAACTGGACTGTACCATCAGCGTGGTAAAGCCTCATCTCCAACCTCTTCAAATCCAATCCTATCTGAGAACCATCCTCAATGCAGAGGTGGGCAAACCATATCCCAGTTCAGCAAAAGTCCAGTCCTTTTATGCGTTGCTCGCTCTTTTTCAGCCAGATCAACAGGTCACAGTCCAGACAGTCATGCACCTCCTCGGCATGATGGTCTCCTGCATCGCCATAGTTCCCTGCACAAGGTTAAACATGCGCCTGCTGCAGGAATGCTTAATGCATCAATGGTCCCAGACAGAGGGTCATTGGGAAGATCTAGTGTTGATCAGCCACCGCACTCTTCACTCTCTGCAGTGGTGGAACTCCAACAATTTGTTGCAGAGGCGGCAATTCGTCAACCCAATTTTGCAGATTACAGTTAAAAGAGGACGCATTGCTTACTGGGTAGGGGGGCACATCTACAAACCCTGACAGTTCAGGGTCAGTGGGATCCCAGTCACAGGGGCCTCCACATCAACTGTCTGGAGCTGTTAGCTGTCCATCTAGCACTCAAGAACTTCCTCCCCACATAGTGAGTAAGGTGGTCATCGTCCAGACAGACAACATAACAGCCATGTATTACATACAGAAGTAGGAAGGTATGAGGCTCTCCACCACAGGACCCACCTCCCAGGAGTGGACAATGACTGCATACCTCCTTAGCAGGATGCAGCAACAAGTCTGCGAGTGGGAACTCCACCCAAAAGTCCTCCTTCACTACTTCCAACGCTGAGGGTTTCCAGACGTGGATGTCTTTGTCACCGCAATAAACACAAAATGTCCAAACTTTGCCTCCAGATTCTCACAGTCCATTGGCAAATCACTATGGATGAACTGTCAGGGATATTTGTCTACGCATTTCCTCCTTCCGTTCATGGTTCCAAATCTGCGGCAAACTTCCCTCACACTCATCCTGGTGGCTCCCACTTGGGCCAGACAACCCTGGTTTATCTCTTTCATCGAGCTTTCAGTGGTTCTGCATGAGAGGATCCCCTACATTCCGGATCTTCTCACACAGAACCATGGAGAATTCAGGCAACTTGATCCCAGAAGTCTGAACCTTGCGGTCTGGCTCCTGAAGGCTTAGAGTTTGGTAAACTCAATCTACCTCCTGATTGCATGAATATTCTTAAAGAAGCACGCAGGCCCACTACTCGTGCCTCCTATGCTGATAAATGAAATGGGTTTGTCTGCTGCTGCTTTTGAAACCAGATTGACTCCATAGCAGCCAGCGTTCAGAACACTGTTTGTTCCCCACTACACCTCCTAACATGTGGGTTAGCCTTCACCTCCATTTGCCTACAATTAGCTTCTCTGGCCGCTTATTTCCAAAATAGGCACCATGTCTCCTACTTTTGGATGCCAGTCAATAAAGCTTTTATGAAAGGAATTGAAAAGAGTAAGTCCTCCATGCGTGCTTCGCCCCCACAGTGTGGATTCTTAACTTCGTCCTTTAAAGAGTTATGGGTCCTCCTTTCAAGCCCCTCAGTCATGTGCCCTACGATTTCTCTCTTGGAAAGTAGCTTTCCTGATAGCTATCACATCATTGAGAACTTTTAATTTGGAAGAACCTTTCTTTCAGGTTCATAAAGAAAGGGTTGTCCTTCACATTAACCCTACTTTTCTTCCTAAAGTGGTCTCTCCTTTCCATCTTAACCGGTCTATAGAACTCCCATTCTTCTTTCCTCAACCTGACTCCGTTGCAGAAAGGGCTCTTCATCCGTAGAGGTTAAACTAGCCTTAATGTACCATGTGGATAGGACTAAGCTCTTCCAAAAACTCAACTGTTTGTTGCTGTTTCTAAGCCGCATAAGGAGAAGGCATTATCTAAATTAGGCATAGCCAGATGACTAGTTAAATGTATTCAAACCTGTTAAGCAAAAGCCAAACAGGGTTTTGCCTGGTCCTCCTGTAGCCCACTCTAATAGAACAAGCATTTGCAATGCAATAGGTCTCGCATTATAAAAGTGTGAGCAGCTGGCATTGCTAATAATAATGCAACACTAGCTATTGGCTTTGTAAATGATAAATAAATGCCATTATGTGTTTGTTTTATAAAATAGATTAAAAAAGGCATTGTCGTGAACAATGCCAATAGCTTAAACTTTTGCAAATGCGAGACTTATTGCATTGCAAATGCTTGTTCTGTGTGCAGCCCTAATTTCCTTTCCTCTGCGTGGGTAAAGACAAGCCAGCCATCTGTTCTGGGAACGTGGTCCTACGTAAACATGTCACCTTGCAGTCAACGTGGCGCTGGCTGGTTCCTGAAGAGCTCTTCTTAGGAAAGCACTCGCTGCTTCTTTAAATGACCAACTTCTTTTCTGCTAATTTTTATAGGTTTAGGGACGTTTCGTAAGAAATACTGTTCTTGTATATTTTTCTCTTTCGAGTTATTGAACCTATTATTATTCAGAGATCTAGGCAAACGTGTACAGACTAATAGAGAATTATGTACTTGGAAGCATCAGTGCTTTAAATGGAAAAAAAAAAAAATTCAGGCACTAACTAAATGTAACAGAAGGGGCGAAGCTAAGGGCGTGGCTTGGAGACAAGCAGTTAATTTGATATGTTCTTGGTGTGAAACGGTGCACAATTACGCAGCAACAGTTCTGCTATTTGTAGAGCATTCTTTTTGTCTATGTATTTGTTGTTAAATGCATATAATTGCACAAACATTGCAATGCACACACATTTTTATATTCACTGAATACCAGCGTATGCCCAGGACATTTGACAAACCATGGAAATATTTCTTGATTAAAATATTTTCCCTGATCTTTAAGGTGGAAATGTCCCTGGTTAGCTCAAAAAGGCACACAAACCCACACTCTCAGATATTCACCAAGTGGTATGCAAGCAAAATAAGCATACACAGATAAAAGCACAGATACTCACCCAATTATATGCGTTTCCACACAAGCCGGTACAGAAAAACGAAAGGAACAGAGGGCAGAAAGGCACGAAAAACGAGTGGCACAGAGGGCAGAAGGGCACAAAAAAACGAGTGGAACAGAGGGCAGAAAGGCACACAAAAAAAAGAGGGAAACGAGTGGAACAGAGGACAGAAAGGCACAAAAAAAGAGTGGAAAACGAGTGGCACAGAGGGCAGAAAGGCACAAAAAAGAGTGGCGCAGAAGGGCACAAAAGACGAGAGGAGCAGAGGGCAGAAAGGCACACAAAAAACGAGTGGAACAGAGGGCAGAAGGGCACAAAAACGAGTGGAACAGAGGGCAGAAGGGCACAAAAACGAGTGGAACAGAGGGCAGAAGGGCACAAAAGACGAGAGGAGCAGAGGGCAGAAAGGCACACAAAAAACGAGTGGAACAGAGGGCAGAAGGGCACAAAAACGAGTGGAACAGAGGGCAGAAGGGCACAAAAACGAGTGGAACAGAGGGCAGAAGGGCACAAAAACGAGAGGAGCAGAGGGCAGAAAGGAACAAAAAAAGAGGGAAAACGAGTGGAACAGAGGGCAGAAAGGCACAAAAAACGAGGAAAAAAAACGAGTGGCACAGAACAAGAGCGCACTGAAGCTGACGAGGAGGGAGTGGGAGGGGGGAGTGGGGGCGGGCGCAGTGGTGCGGGCCGCAGTTGTAAAAGGCAGGGAGAGGGTGAGATTGAGGAAGGGAAAGATAGGGATCAAAGGAAAAAACAAGGGGGTGGCAAATGGTGTGCACTTTGATGTCCTCAGTGGCCCCGCGGCTCACTGAGGACATCAAAGCAAGTGATCAGGCAGTGCTTTTCAGGCTGCCAAATGGTGCGCGCGCCCAGGGCACATGCACTGTATTTGGAGGCCTGAAAAGCACTGTTTGCACTTCCAAAACTCGCTTACTATAAGTCTCGCCAGAGCAGCGCTAAAGCGCTGTCTCAGACGAGACCTAAAAAATGGGCCCTCTTGTCCTTCTTTGGGAACATCCTTATAGCAGACGTTTCTAAAGCAGCTACTTGGTGTACACCACATTACTTCAGTAAACACTACAGTGTATACGTGTTAGCCCGCCAACAAGACACGGTAGGCAAGGCTGTATTCTGTACCCTTTTTCAGGCTTTTGCAACATCCACAGGCTAGCTTAGGGGAGGACTACTCTACAGTCTGTGCACAGTATGTGTATCTACAGTCAGACGTGCATCGAACGGAAGATGTTACTTATCCTGTAAGCAGTTGTGGCATGTAGTGCTGTAGATTCATAAGCATCGGCCCTCCTCCCCAGACGCCTCTGGCTGTTGCAGTTGTCATTCCTTCTTACTTCTCTTACATGGTCATCTTTCTAGCTCTCTCCTGTATCACTTGGCTCCAGATCCATCCTCACCAGCCGTGTGGAAAACAATCTACTGATGGTGCTGATGGCCATGCACATTGCAAGCGAGAGGTGGAGTCACCTTGTGACTCTGGAAATCTTTGACGTAAAAGAACTTGCACAGATCCTGGCCCAATGCTAGATGCAAGGAGTATGCACAGCATGTGAATCGACAGCGCTACATGATGAACAGATGCTTACAGGGTAAGGGAATAAAAAAATGATTTATTTATTTTAGGACCCAAGGCTTTTATCATGTCCAGACATCTATGGCAGCTGCGACCCATACATCAAAATGCCTTTTGAAGTCGCAAGTATTTCTAATAAACTGCTATTGTTAAAGTGTTATCCTACTCCATGGGTCGCTGTTCTTCAGCTTGTAACCAGCTTACAAAATGGCGGTCCGATCAGGCCAGTCCGCAGACTGCTCATAAAAGTTTTCTGCTGAATTGAAAAGTAAGAAAACTTGTTATGTGACTCCTTGTTAATGCTCCAAGAGTCTTCAGCATTAATAATTCACTGTTTGTTGCTCGCCTCGACAGGCAGTTCTTCGCTTTCACTTTCTACACCCCGCGCTTCGCTCTCAGGACATGATCTGGACAGGCTATTTGTTAGCCTCACAGAGCACGAGTGCTCCCGCTTCTAAACCAAAGCCCAATTAACTGCCAGCTTATGTAATTGTCATTTTTAAGTGGCCAAGAACGGTTCCATTTTTCTTCTATCTGACTCCTTGCAAGTTTTCCCTTCACAGGGTGACAGTAATTAAAACAGTGATGCTGGTTTCGTCTCCCTTTGAAAGGGCAAGCTTGTTCCCGAGCCTGTGCTCGTGAACAGTGGCGCAGGCTCCTGCAGTGCCCTTGTTAAAGAGAGAGACAAGTACAACCTCCAGGCCACATGAAAGAGCAGCATTAGAGGGCATGAAGCTCACCTTGCCAGTGTTTGGTAGGAGTGCGAGGTGGTGTCCAGTGAAACACTATTGTACCATTGGGAATGCCATGGGCGAAGTGTTGTGGTGTTCTGTGTAGAGTACACCTACCTCTTAGACTCCTACACTGAACACTGCTATACTAGGGGCCGCCAAGCAAGGCCACCGCCACCCGGACAGCCTAGTCATGCCCAGTTGCGGCTGGCAGCACAAGAGTGTGTTGTGGCGGGCAAATGGGTGGTGGGTGGGTGACGCATTAAATAAAATAAAGAAATAAATATTTACTTGAATGAATGTCCTCGCTCCGGTCTGATTTGCTTCTTCACACGGGACCCTCAACAACTCCCCTAACCAATCCTGGCACTGCTCTCAAAACAGCATGAGAGCAGCACCAGGATTGGAGGGAGCAGCCTCTCTCACCATTCCCCAGGGCACTGGAGGCATGGGCTTGGTCTAACCCAGCTGTTTTAAGACAGCTGGGTTAGAGAAAAGTGCGCATGTCTGTCTGGCTGTCTCAAAGAAGGCGGCCCAAAGGGACATGCACACTTTGAAATAAAGTGCCCTTTGCCCAGATAGCCCACCCTCCTCCCTGAAGCTGTCATTTACCAGGCCCAGCCCTGCCCCGTCCTAACACTCTGTACGGACAGGCAAATGAAATAACTTTACTTTATTACCATTTTATTTTTCGTCTCTGGGGCATGGGGAGCATTTTACTTAGTGGGACGACGCACCCCTGCTCAAACGGAGGAGCGGCCTCTAGTCATGCCATGAAACCTCTTCAGCAAAAGGATACCAAGGCTGCATGGGCGTGAATGTAAGATAGGGGCTTTGTCCAATCTAATGTAATTAGGGATAACATTACATGAATACCAGTAACTTCACATACTCAAGACTACGTACGGTATGTTGACTATCTGATGCCCTGCGCAGTGATGTCAGTTGTGGCTGAAATGTCTTGTGATCATCGGGTATTTGAGGGTTTATGGTTTAAATCTTTTATTGACATTTCAAAACACACAGAGAAACTCCAACAAAGGAAATTATTAACACCTTGCGTGTTCAAAAAGAGTGGGCGGGCCCCTTATCCCTATGCTTAAAATCCAAGCTAGACTTTGCCCACCCCGGAAATGCCATAAGGAATTCCAATAAGGTGCCATCAAACAAAAAAAGGATCTAAAACCCCCTTCCTCATTCCCTACCCGCCCCCCTCCCCACATTCCACGTCCATCTGTCACTCTCCCCCCTCTACCCCTGCAGGTCTTGAGCCTCACTCTTCCTTCTGCTCTACAGATAAACGTAGCAAGCGTAGATAGCGAGGACAGGTGACCTCCCAAAATTCGGAGGACAACAGCGCCAAAAAGGGTTTCCACAGCTCCCCGTATTTGGAGCCCTCCCCCGCCAGCGTTAGCATGAGCTTTTCCATGCCTAGGACATGCCACAACCGATATAACCATCTCGTGAAAGTTGGAGTGTTAGGAGTGCGCCAGTGAATAAGTATGTTCTGTGTCACTGAGCCCAGCGCTATGGCTATCTGCCGCCCCCTACGCGATTTAAGCGGTAGGTCAGGGAATCTGGGAGGCCCAACAGTGTGTATGCCGGGAAGCGTGGAATCGCAGTATTAAAGTGCTTATCCACCTCATCAAGCACCTGGGACCAGTATGGCTGGACAAACTCGCACTCCCAAAGTAAATGGGTCAAGGTGCCTATCTGCCCGCAGCCCTTCCAACAATTTGCATCCCTCGTCCGGTCCATAGCTTTTAAGCGCTCCGGAGTGTAGTACCAATAGGTCGCAACCTTTGTGAATGTGTCGGTGAGTCCCATGTGATACGCGGTGTGTCGGGACCTGTAATATATTCCCTCCCACTCCTTGTGAGTCAGAGTCCTACCCAACTCCCTCTCCCATCGCATCCTACCCGAGTTGTAAGTGTGCGCAAATCGAACTTGCAGCATTCTATACAGATCGGAGATTAGCTGTTTGTCTGATGTGCGTGTTACTAACCATCGCTCATACTGTGAGAGCCTTCGATCTGCAAATGGGCGAACCCGCCCGTCAAGCGCCCAGTGCCAGACCTGGAAATACCGGAGCTGTTCCGTTTCCGGCAACCCATATTCCTGCCTGAATTGCTGAAACGGGCGCACGCCATCAGTATCATACATATGATTGAGGAAACGGCAGCCAGCCGGCTTCCACCCACTAAAGGCTACCGAATCCATCCCGGGGGCAAACTCCGGATTGGCCAACAGGGGAGTAAGCGGAGAGGGAAAGGTAGTAAAGTCATGAGAGACATTGGTGCGATCCCATATCTCTAGGGGGACGCGGGTGATGTAGGAGGCATAGGGATTAGGACGCCTGTGCTGTTTACGCAGAAAGGGGATTTCCTGCAGAGGCCGGGCTGCTACTGCTTGGTCCTGAAACAGCCAGTGTTTCTCCGACTCCCAGCGACTCCACTCCACCAGGTGACGTAGCTGTGTGGCCTTGAAGTAGAGCTGAAGGTCAGGAATCCCGAGCCCCCCGTTTTAAGGTGAGAGAGTGGACAACAACCTCTTCATTCGCGGCTTTCGCCCGTTTCAAATAAACTGGGCCAGTTCTGATTGTGTCTGTTAGATCCATCCGGTAGGCGGATGTAGGGGGATGGTGCGGAATAGATATAGAATCTGCGGCAGTATGGTCATCTTAACTGCCGCAATCTTGCCCAGCCACGAAAGAGGATAATACTGCCCTAGCTCCTTGCGGATCTTCTGACGCAAGGCTGCATAGTTGAGGGCCACCACCCGAGAAAGTGTAGGGGCCAACTGAATCCCCAGGTATGGAACCGAATCCTCCGCCCACTTGAAGGGGAGAGAGTACTCCCGGGTGGGTGGAGACAGGGAGAGGCTAAGGGCCAACGACTTGTCGGCATTCACCCTTCACCCCGCCACCTGTGCGAAGGCGTCCAGGTCCACCATGCATGCCGGCAATGCCTCCCGCGGGTTAGACAAAGATAGCAGCACATCGTCCGCGTAGAGGCTGATGGTGTGAACATATCCCCCGAACTTGATTCCTGAGACCTCTGGATTTTGCCTAAACTTCTGGGCAAGGGGTTCCATATAGGCTGCAAAAAGCAGAGGCGATAACGGACACCCCTGCCTCGTGCCCCGCGTTATAGGGAAGCTAGAGGACGTGTGGCCATTTATCCGAACCGACGCAGACGGAAATTTGTAGCAGTTAAAAATATGGGTGCGAAATTTCTCTCCCAGGCCCATCCTTAGCAACACCTGCTCCAAATAGGGCCAATGGACGCGGTCAAACGCCTTTTCAGCGTCGATCGTGAGCAGCATGTATTCTCCGGTCGTACGGGAGGCTTTTTCAACCAGATGCAGGACACGTTTAGTGTTGTCAGGGGCTTGACGCTCTGGGATGAACCCCGCCTGTATTTGAGGGTTTAGAAGTAGAAGAGTAAAAAACTGAAATCTGCGTGTGGGCTCGTCTGACCGTTCTGCCATGCACCATTATCACATAAGGAGAGAAGGGGAGGTCAAGCCACCACACATTCTTCATGGACAATAAGATATAACACGAGAGTACAGTAGCTATGAAAGAGGGGTGATTCCTTCTCCCTCAAAGATAGAGATCAACTCTGCCCTAGTTAGGCTTCACAGAAGTTCTGTCTGAGAAGCTAGAAAGACCAATCTTTTGGAAGAAGAGGACTCGCCCACAAACTGTGGCATGCTTCATCAAAGGCAGCCTTTCCCCACCCTGGTAGGACAATACCACCAGGGCAGACTCGACCTCCAAAGACAAAAAAGAGGGGGGAGGGAGTTCTTAGATAAAGTATAACGGGACAAATGAGGGACCCAGGTCAGTTGAGCAGACCTTGGGACACCCAGGTTATCACCTTTATTGTTGGGGACCACTGGTATGTCTAAAACACTTGCAAAATGGAATTTAAGCAGAATTGCTCAATCCCTTCCCCTATGTCAAGATGTTTCTGTCCCTATCTATTGCCTGTACAGCTCATGAGCATTCTTGATTGCCAAGGATCCCTAATGGATTGGCCTGTGCGCCTTTAGAAAACGCTTAGTAAATTCAGTTCAACCCAGGCGAATCCTATCTGGGACGTTAGTAATGACACCGCCATGAAAAACAAAATACAAAGAATATGTAAAAACCGATTAGCAAGCCTAACACTCACATGCAGAGACTCAGTGTCTCATTGTGGAACACTGGTGACACCGCACGACACCCCACTCAAAACCGCACGTGTAATGTGGAAAAAGCACATGCAAGGAGCACATGCACATGATGAATATTTAAAAATCCCTGTTCCTTATCCTAATGAAGGGGAGACCAGCTCCCTGGTCTGGGAGGGGATAGTGACCTCTGTGGTCACACACTGGGTCTAGCACAATTGATTAGAAAGATCACTGCGATGCTCCAGAAGTCTTGTATCAAACGTATTGACCTGGTAAGTTAAAAGGAAAAAACACTCACACTATAACACTCTCAATCGCACCTCCATAAAGCTTGCAGTCCTTTGTGAGCAAACGATCACATCATCGAAAAGGAAGAGGTTGCCATGTACAGCGTTACGGTGATTAAACCTCTTGTCAAAGTAGTGGTCGTGGCTGGATGAGGAAAGAAATAAGGAACCGCTTCCACATCGTTATTACATTATCAGCTATTAAGCATGACCTTTACTGTTATATACAACCCTTGTATCGGGTGCATGGGCCCCTGAATCGGTGGTCGTGGGAGCCGCATAGTTACAGGGCCACTCATGTCATAGGATCGCTTTGACACCTAGTGCTTGCACTAGGCATAATATGCACAGTTTCAAAACCCCCCGTGCCATAGAGTTGAAGGGGCACTCATGTCGAAGAGTCATTCAGACACATAGTCTGAGCAACAGTCATAATATGCACAGTTTTAAGAAACCCAGAGTAGCGGCTGATCCAGCGCAAAGGGACAAATTTACATATTCTCCTTATGTCACAGATTCTTAATTACAAAGGTTCATTCATACATTCATTGGTGGGGCCCATAACACCAACACACTTCACATTCACACAAACTCACCTGAATCAGTACACAGGAGAAGGGCTGCTGTACATGTGGGTACCTTAATATCTATCAGGATACATTTTCTTACTACTTTATATACACATTCTATATACACTTTTCAGAATCCTGACTTAATCATCAAGGCACTCCACTGTATGGTCGATGGACCAACTAGTTGGACTGGTTGATGGTGAATTAGAGCCAGCCAACACACAATAAAAGTCTAGACATTAATCTCTTCAGTGATTAATTTTAAGAACCACAAACTCTTTTCTCGTTAGTTCAATGTTGTTTATCTAGGTTATTTAACATTCCATTTAAACATGCATTTATTTACTACAGTTCCTAATTTGAAATTCAGATTTATTAATGAGTATCAAACATTTAGAGATTTCATATAAACATAATTTTTAGGAAAACTGTAGTAAATCATTTACCAAGGAATAGCTTCAGATCAAATAGGGAGTTATCCGCATTCTCAGGTAAACTCCCCTAGACAGGCTGTCTGACCCACACCAAGGGATCAAACCGTCAGGCAAAATACAGGATACAATGCAACAGCTCGGCAAAGACCATATATCAATCCGCAGTATGGATTAACTCCACACCCAGACTGGTCACATTGAAATTAAAGAAATTTTAGAAAGTCGGAAATTTAAAAGGAACAATTTCCCCTCAAGAACTCCTTTTAAGAAATAACCCAAAGACTATCATGACCGCAACTCCCAACACAACTCTCGAACTCCTCCTGAACCAACCCTGAATTCCGCAAAATCCACACCCGTAATGACAGATGAGGGTTATTATACCCTTTTCGTGTATTACTTCATACAAAATATGGCAACTTTAGGGGCAGACCAAATGTTCTGATTGGACAGTTCGGGGTTATCAATAGTTTATTGCACTCTTCCCAGTGCAAACTGGTTCTGCATAGTGTCCTCCGGTTCCCATGCGAGGACTGGCAAATGTATCTTTTCAAGGCAAAAGGGTTCTATTGACAGGTTTATTCTTTGTCACTTCCTTGGTTCCCGTCCACTGATCTTCTGACTTGCGGTCAAGTTCCCAACACATTGACCTTGGCAAGGAACACGATGTCAGGAGTTCATTTCACCTTGTGATCTCCAGAGCTATCTGGGCATGCGCAGAAATCATCACTCGCACATGGTGGCATCTGCTTCAGAGAACGCCATCTTGAGTACTGCAGCCTAGTAGGCTCGAATGTTAACTAAGCAAAAATAGACATAACCGCAATTAAACTTAGAAATGAAGGTTCTAATGTTTAAACCCACACTAATCCCACTTCGTATTAGTATTTTCCTAGCTGCAGCAACATTTAAAGCTATAATACTTACCATACGATAACTTTAAGCCACAATACAATCACAAAGCAATATAAACCATGCAATTTCACTATTTTAACACAATCTAAGGTTAGTTTGCGTACCATTGTTAATTATTTAACTTTGCCATGCAATTAGCAATTTAGTCCCACGTGTATTTGTTTATCAAGGTGTAAATGTTGATTAGTAATACTTCCACTTCAAACATGTTAGGTAAATAAAATTTTAGAATGATTTAATTTCATGCAAATTAGAAGAGGTATACAAAATTTTGTTTTACCTGCTCCATCACGGCTATCAAGACATCTAATCGTTGGTGGGAAAAGAGGGCCGCAGTGTTAAACACAGCTTGAATCATGTGTTACAGTCAAGCTGCCTGCAACCAATCGAGGGCCCCGCTCACACCTACCCGATCCCAGTCCATTGTGCCTCACGCCTATATGCACATCTCTCCTAGCCGCTGGTACGACTGGTGAGTGAAAACTGGCCCCTCTGAATACTGGACGCCACCCTCATTTACGAGCTGGGATGACATCATGGCGCTAATAGCGTCTCAGTTCAACACCACGTGAGGGCTAATGGGATTTGTGGTCACAGAGCCGCTGTGTCAGATCGGGCTCTGATTGGTGTTGCCATGGGAGACAGATCTACTGTTACAGTTGTTTATAAGGGAGCCAGATACTGGAAATAGGGTTGTGGAGGGGTGGTAGTGACCGCACGTAGACCAGGTCTTTTAACATAAGGCTTTATTGGAGAGAATACACGTCAGTGTTTGCTGGTAAGTCTCTCTTCCCTCCTAGTTGGCTCCGTGGTGAAAGCGGGAGGGATTAGATCTTTCTTCCTGGCTCGAGGACGCTTGGTTTCAAAGCTCCGTTGTGCTCCAGGAACCCCGGTGCATTCGGGTAGAAAAGAAGGAGAAAGGGAATGTTAGGGTAAGGTGCATGAATTGCCACTAACCTATGACCAGTGCCGGGGGGTGGGGAACACCTCTTCTTGTGTGGTCGTGTAACAAGCTTAGTGCTCGTAGCTACTAACTGTCGGTGCACGTTGTGAGGGGAAGTGGGTTTTTACAGGGCTAGAGACGAACGAAGGCAGTCACGTGATTAACGGCTTTCCCGCATACCCAACCAACCCCTTATCCGCTCCCGTACCTGGGGAAGCCACGCTCCTCCATGAACGTGGCTCGGCAAATCACGGTATCGTTGGCCTCCTGGCTTACTCCCGGCGTCCGTCTTCGGGTCGTCTCGCTGATCCTCCTCCGGTGCTTCGCCTCCTGCGTCCGTGCTCGGTCGTCTCTCCTCTCCTCCGGGATTTCGCTCGTCGGTGACGTCACACACGGCTTCCAGGACATCCGTCTTTAAATCGAATCCGGGGCGGCCTCGTGGTACAGGGGGCGTGGCCATTGAGAAAAGACAGTCCTGGTTAAAGGGGCCCGACGTAGCCCCGGGGAACTCCTCAGCCTCACCGAAGTCACGCCACTCCTCCTGCTGGGAGGGAAAAGTACACGGTAGCGGGGTTACGGGGGCCCACCAGTCCCGCTTGACACTCCCCTCGTCCCGAACCGGGCTGACCCGTTCACAAGGGTGTTGTGGTGCGAAGGAGCAAGGAGTCATCAAGGTTGTTCACTTCAAGATATTTATTAAGCATATAATGAGAACAGGTAAGAGCCAAGCAGCGCAGCTTCCACTCAAAGGCCCCCAGTAAACGAATGTTCTGGATTGGAGTCTGCGAGCAGAATGTAGCATACATTCTATGCCTCGCCCCGAGAAGAGAATACAATGACACAACACCCCCCTCCCAAACACAACAGAAAAATAAACAACTGCCCTGTAATCAAGAGAAATAATAATGAACTGCATTACATAAGTTGCATAAGGAAACAGTTACATTATATATTCTTTCAACCATCCTGGGAAGGACCCTTTTTCTTTTGCCACCATCCCTGACACCCTCTTCCACAACACCAGGGTTGTTAACATCCGATCGCACCTCTTCCAATGCAACAGCTCCTCCCAAAACTCCTCCACTCCTCACCATCCTTCCCTCAACAACACTTTGCCCTCCATTATTGACAACTTGATCAGATGCCAAACTGGATTGTACAGCACTCTGTTAAAAAAAATCTTCCACCCACTCCGTGTCCTTCCACTCACTCCCTTGCAATACATTTTCCGGCACCACATCAAAATCCTGCACAGGTCCCATAGCCACACTTTTTAAGTTCCACACTTTACCATTCCTCAAACTCACAGTATTGCACAGGACCTCCACAACTTCCTGAAGTGCACTAAACTGACTCTCACCGTTGGGGGGCTCTTACCCGGTTTCTTCACTCGCATCCAATCACCAACTCTCAATTGCTTGTCCCACCCCATGGGTTTTGTCATAATATACTTTACTTTTGTTGTGCGTCTCATCCAATTTGTCTTTTTTTTTTTTACATCATGCCGGAAAAAACGTGCATCTGGGTTTCCTGCCTCTCATAATGAGAAAAGGAGACAATCCTGTTGCATCATGGGTAGGTACTCTATAAGCCCAAACAGCCTTTTGTATCTCCAAATTCCAGTCCTTTTGTTTATACATAGCTGCTTGAATGACACCCTTTAACACACAGTTAAAGCTCTCCACTGTGCCATTATCACTGGGGTTATAAAGGGACGTGGTTTTATGCTTCACACCAACCCTTTCAAAATAGTACTTAGCACTTTTAGATGTAAATTGCACTCAATTATCACTTGGTTGGAAGGACTAGCAACCCTTCCATCACAAACATTTTGTCCAGAAACTGAAGGACAGTATTAGTTTCAACAATTTCTACCACCTGCCACCTAGAAAACAAATCAATGGTTACTATACCATATTGCTGCAATTCACCCACTGGGCCAAAAATATCCACAGCGTCAAATTCTCATGGCAAATTCGGAATTAGTCCCTCACACATAGGTGGTCTTAAGGTCTTCAAGGACTTGTCTGCTGAAGAACATACATCACACCCTCTCACAAACCTCTCCACGGCCACCAGAAAGCACCCTTGAAAGCAGACTTGGTTCTAACCACACCAAAGTGCCCTTCATGGCAAAGTTGAAAACTCTTGTTTCTCACACCTACCTGGGGTACAACTCTGTCCCTTCTCATAACCAAATCTCTGTCCACAGAGAACTCCATCTGACTTCCCAAAAAGGCCGCAACTCTTCTCTTATGCCCTCCTTCCTAGGCCACCTTCTGCACTAACAGCCTAAAACATCTTTTACATTTGTGTTCTTTAATTGTTCCTCAAACCACTCTGTCTTCATGATTGCTGACTCCCCAGAATCTTGAATAAAAGCAATCTTAAAGTCCCTCCATGGGTCATCCACGCACTCCTCCATCGGAAATGGCATCCTGGACAAACAGTCAGCCACAACATTTTCTCTTCCAGGTACATATACCAATTTGTACACATACTCTTTCATTCTTTTCGACAGCCTTGCCAGCCTGGCAGACGCTGCCACGCTGCCCTCCATAGTAATAATCTTTACCAATGGTCGGTGATAGGTGTGTACGTCATCACAGTGATTACGTATGTTATTCAAGGCGCAGTATGGGCTTCCTTCACCATGACGGTGTGTTACTTAAGAGCACTCACAGCCTTTCTTCTGGTGCTTCACCTCACAGTGATGACGCATGTTATTCAAGGCGCGGAATGGGCTTCCTTCACCACGACGGTGTGTGTTATTTAGGAGCAGTTACAGCCTTTCTTCTGATGCTTCACCTCACAGTGATGACGTATGTTATCCAAGGCGCGGTATGGGCTTCCTTTACCATGACGGTGTGTTATTCAAGGCGTGGTATGGGCTTCCTTCACCATGACGTGTATGGTATTTAGGGGCAATCACAGCCTTTCTTCTGGTGCTTCACCTCACGGTGATGACGTATGTTATTTAAGGCGTGGTATGGGCTTCCTTCACCATGCGGTGTGTGTCATTTAGGAGCAGTCACAGCCTTTCTTCTGGTGCTTCACCTCATGGTGATGACGTATGTTATTCAAGGCACGGTATGGGCTTCATGGTATTCAAGGCACGGTATGGGCTTCCTTCCCCATGGCGGTGTGTGTTACTTAGGAACAGTCACAGCCTTTCTTCTGGTGCTTCACCTCACGTTGATGACGTTTGTTAGCCAAGGCGCGGTATGGGCTTCTTTCACCATGAACAATGTATGGTATTTAGGAGCAGTCACAGCCTTCCTTCTGGTGCTTCACCTGACCGTGATGTCGTATGTTATTCAAGGCGTGGTATGGGCTTCCTTCACCATGACGGTGTATTCTATTTAGCAGCAGCCACAGCCTTCCTTCTGGTGCTTCACCTCACAGTGATGAGGTATGTTATTCAAGGCGCGGTGTGGGCTTCCTTCACCATGGCGGTGTGTGTTACTTAGGAACAGTCACAGCCTTTCTTCTGGTGCTTCACCTCACGTTGATGACGTTTGTTAGCCAAGGCGCGGTATGGGCTTCTTTCACCATGAACAATGTATGGTATTTAGGAGCAGTCACAGCCTTCCTTCTGGTGCTTCACCTGACCGTGATGTCGTATGTTATTCAAGGCGTGGTATGGGCTTCCTTCACCATGACGGTGTATTCTATTTAGCAGCAGCCACAGCCTTCCTTCTGGTGCTTCACCTGACCGTGATGTCGTATGTTATTCAAGGCGTGGTATGGGCTTCCTTCACCATGACGGTGTATTCTATTTAGCAGCAGCCACAGCCTTCCTTCTGGTGCTTCACCTCACAGTGATGACGCATGTTATTCAAGGCGCGGTGTGGGCTTCCTTCACCATGACGGTGTGTGTTACTTAAGAGCAGTCACAGCCTTTCTTCTGGTTCTTCACCTCACAGTGATGACGTATGTTATTTAAGGCGTGGTATGGGCTTCCTTCACCATGCGGTGTGTGTCATTTAGGAGCAGTCACAGCCTTTCTTCTGGTGCTTCACCTCATGGTGATGACGTATGTTATTCAAGGCACGGTATGGGCTTCATGGTATTCAAGGCACGGTATGGGCTTCCTTCCCCATGGCGGTGTGTGTTACTTAGGAACAGTCACAGCCTTTCTTCTGGTGCTTCACCTCACGTTGATCACGTTTGTTAGCCAAGGCGCGGTATGGGCTTCTTTCACCATGAACAATGTATGGTATTTAGGAGCAGTCACAGCCTTCCTTCTGGTGCTTCACCTGACCGTGATGTCGTATGTTATTCAAGGCGTGGTATGGGCTTCCTTCACCATGACGGTGTATTCTGTTTAGCAGCAGCCACAGCCTTCCTTCTGGTGCTTCACCTCACGGTGATGAGGTATGTTATTCAAGGCGCGGTGTGGGCTTCCTTCACCATGACGGTGTGTGTTACTTAAGAGCAGTCACAGCCTTTCTTCTGGTTCTTCACCTCACAGTGATGACGTATGTTATTTAGGGCGGGGTATGGGCTTCCTTCACCCTGACGGTGTGTGTTACTTAAGAGCAGTCACAGTCTTTCTTCTGGTTCTTCACCTCACAGTGATGACGTATGTTATTTAGGGCGGGGTATGGGCTTCCTTCACCATGGCGGTGTGTGTTATTTAAGGCGCGGTGTGGGCTTCCTTCACCATGACGGTGTATTCTATTTAGCAGCAGTCACAGCCTTTCTTCTGGTGCTTCGCCTCACAGTGATGACTTAGGATATTGGAGCTCAGTCCCCTTCTCGCCGTGATCACCGCCCTCCTGGTGGAAAGGGAGCCAGGAGGGCACGAGTGTTTGCTCCTGGCAGTGCCAGGCATCTGTTAGTCAAGTTGTAGTGCTGTGTATTGTCAGTAATTAGCGCCGCTGAGTCATTGCCAAAAACTAGAGCGCGGTTATGATCGTGTTTCTGTTTCCTTTTCTTATCTGCTGTTGGTTCCAGCAATGCTAATTAGCCAATTCATCACACATTTATGGTTCATAAAGATCTGTGGACCATTTCTAGCCCTGAGAGCTGCACACACAGCTCTCCATCTAGCATAATCACGTCTTAATCATAAAGCTCATTAAACATTCTCGCCGCTGTAGAGTGCACTTGCTCACGCTCTCAGTATTCTCTTCTAGGGGTGCATTTTGTGTGTTGGTGCTGTGATTGTGAGAGCTTTCCTGTCTTCTCTTCTTGACTGTGAGTGTGGTCAGTGCTTCTCCTCCTGGAGTCCTGGACGTCACTCAAGGCCTCTCACACCATCGCCTTGTAAATTGATTGAGTGCACAACCATTTTAGAAGCTCCCCCACCAGTCCATTTTTCCCCAATAATACTTTGACTCCTGGTGCAGGAAGTATGTAGTAAGTAAGGAGTATGTTTAGCAGGCACTGTCGAGGTACTCTGGCGTGGGTAGGTGTACCCAGGAGATAGTCGTTCAGAGCGATGCTTGTGAGTAGATTACAGGATAGTGCTTGAGTGGCTGACTGTCAATCTCATCCACCGAAGTTCACCTGATTTATTTCATTTCCCCTCCTCTTGCACAGCTAGCTGCAGTGGGGAAGAACAGCTTGCGGTCCAGCCCGCTCTCAGGGTGCAGGTATATGTCCCGGCTGGGAGGAAGTGTTCAGGTTCACAGAGGCGCCAATAGAAAGGCTCCTGCGCTAGTGTCTCATGCTGTTCACTTCCTCTCAGTCTCTTTGAGAGGGTCGCTGTTTGACAATGTTCGATCATAATTCGATCCTCAGTTCTGAGCGCTTGGTCTGACAGGACCCTTATGGGTCGCTCTGACTTGTCCGCACACCTTTCGCTAGACTTTGTGATCAATCCAAAAAAGACTCAGGAGTATTACAGAGAGGGGCTTTGGCTCCGCCCAGCTGGAGTACTTGTTTGGATTAGGCAATAGGTGTTTGCTTCCACGTAAAGAGTGCGTCCCCTCCACACTTCTGTTTCACTTTGCTTCTCCAGCTGCCTGAGCCAGCCGCAGCATGGCAGCCTACAGAAGGCTGCTAACAGGCTAGACTAGTGTCCAGGTTTCAATGGGTTCGAGGTTGACCTTTCTGGGGTCACACGTGGCACTGTAAGGTTAACATTCTTAGACAATTAGATCATTTACTGCATTTGGTATTCTTTAGCTGCAGCACAGATGGGAGGAGAACGGCCATGAGGAATGTATCTCTGTTTTCCAGTCCAAGCCCCTCCCCTTTCCATGGTTCTCTTTAGACGTCAGAGTGCGGTATGTTTGAAAGAAGTATGGGATGCCCAGGGCTTCACAAATCTATTATTTTTTTGGGAGTAAATTCAAAATAAATGCATAGGGAACGTGAAAGCAAAAACCGTACCCCAATATTTTAAGACTCACCAACATTTCAAAAACTCAAAATGTTACCTCATGCAGTTCTCCCACCAGGAATAATTGTGCAAAAAAGCCGCCTCCACCACTGCAGTTTAGCAGAGTATCAAAACAAGTAACTGGGACCACTGAATAGTTGGGTTCCAGCTCAGAAACAAAGGTTTAAGGGTTTTATTACAGAAATGTCATTGTTAAATGGTAAAGAATACATGCCACAAACGCTCAAATGCATAGTTTTTACAGATTAATCAAAAATCAGAAATCATTTAAAGTCTCAAATGAACAGCAAAATCAGAAAAGGGTCAGACAGGATCCCTAATAGAAAAGGAAAATCTTCAGACAAATGCTCTCAAAATCTAGCTCACCCCCAGAATCAAGCGGTTCATATACACAATGTTTTCATAACAATTGAGCTTAAACCACGAATTCATTACATCATGAACATAAGTAACAACTTTTTAGCCAATCAAAAGTAGAAACATCAAAACCTTAACTCGTAAGCGCTTTTCCAATTTAAGGAAGCGCCCGCGTCTTCCGGGCCATTGCTGTCCAGAGGCGTTCGAACAAAATATGAAACATTAAAACAACATCATTTCACGCCAATGAATGGGACTCCTTGACCCGGCGGAGCTGCAGCAGGAAGACACTGGGTTTTGCAAAAAATTGGGAAGACTTTAAAGTTAATTGAAAGCTTTGTATTTGTAAGTGTGGAATGAACCATTACATCCGCTCTATTCGCTTCTGCAGAGGCTGTGAGGAGAGAGGAGCAGGGAGACCTGATGGGAGCGGGTGTGCACAGGAGTGAATGGCAGGCTCGGCACCCATTGTATCCAGGGTGGATTTTTCACATTAATGTGGCACAACTACTTTTTGTTAATAAACACACTTCTGTACCTCATATTAAACTTGTTTTGACTGCAATCATATTAACTGATCATTTGTGTATTGGATCTAACATAAAAATTATTAATATTCATTTTTCTTTATTACATAAAATTATAGATTTTCAAACGCGTCCACAGTACAAAGCATTGCTCAACATCATTTTATACATCTCCAGTGAAACTAGCAGATGGATAAACTATAGAAAATACATGTAATTTTCTGTTTCTGAATGCCGATACATAGACTAAAACTGAGCATGTATTATTGTAGCAAGATGGAAATGCATTTTGTTTACTGTGGCCAGCATGACCAGCAGCAGAAAAATGTTATTTGAGTGTCAGGGTGATGCATAGACATGAAGAAGATGTTGTTTGTCAGGCAGCCAGGTAAATATCAGAGAATCCCATTTATTCGGCTGCTGTACGTGTAGTGGCACTCTGTGATGAGCTGCCGGCTACTCAGCAGTGTGTGGGTGCTAGCACTGGACCAGGAGGCGCTGCTGCAGGCTGGAGGGACGCGGGAGTCTAAGCGTTGTGCTTGCAGGTAGAATTGCAGTATAGAGATGTATTGGGGACAATGTGTGAGTCCAAACACAGGAAAGTAAGGGGTGCTACAGAACACGACTCAGAAGCGATGGCAGAGCCACAAATGGTTTTAAACACTCTGAAATCTAGCGCTGCTGCAGCGTGATCCCATAGCTCCTCGAACCGCACGCGTGAAGCAGCCGCGCTCTACAAATCCTGATTGATTGATTGATTGATTGACTGAAGTAACATCAACTGAGCCTCTTTGGTATTCAGTGCTTAGGACGGAGATGCATTGGTGGAACTGCACGTGCGTCTTTGTGCTGCAGCACCAGTGAGATTCATTATCCGAGGTCTGTGTATGCACCAGTCTAAGGCTAGCACTGTAGTGGCAGTGTTGACTGACACGCGTTGTTTTACTTCAGCCTCTAATGAAGCTTTCTTTAATGTATTGTCTTACCTGTTGTGTCTGTGGTTGAATTCAGGGGTGAAGGGGCTCAGAATGCATCCGCTGTCATGTATAGATGTCCAGCTGTGTGTTACACGTGGCCAACATCCCCCAGGCATGTTTATTGATTCATTCTCCTTTAGATAGCAAACCTCAAACCTTACCAGGGCTTCAGAGAGTTTCACATACAAAGGAGATGCACTATACTGGGAACCAGTGAGGTGTGAGCAGTAAGGCCATGAAGTCAAATGATGCTCCGCGTATGCGGGTCGGACTAAACCAATGGATGTCTTTAAAAGTTGTATACTTTCTGGATAAAGCACGTTAACTTTGAGTAAATCTCATTATTCGTTGATAAAGATCAATGCAAAAGAGGGATCCCTCCAACCACAAAGTCTGTTTTGTTTCAGTAACATCTAAAGCGCACTTCAAACGTTTTTGCCCCCAAGAGCCTGAGCAACAACCCTGTTCAAACTTCCATTGTTTCTTACCACAAGAATGATGCTTTTAAGAAAGAGACTTTGATATATTCTAACAAATTCGAGAACTGTTGAAGCACATCCCTTCTGTGTGAGGAGTGGAGTAAAATACACATCCCCATGCTAATCTGTATAGCAACAGATCAACTCCGACATGGCGTGTGAAGGGAGGGCTCTTTATAGTGCATAGTGCTTGAACAAATGATGACGTACTGGCACACAGCAGACACTGATGTGTGGAACTAGGGTCGACGGAAGGGGCCTTGAGGTCTTCTGTGTGGGCATGCTATTTGGGCCTGGACTCTCCGGAGTGCAGTCACCACCGTTTGACAAAGTGCTTCATCACCTCTTCAGGGGTACTAACCACTGTAACAAGCATTGGCATAGCCAATAGGTTTCACTTTTGGGACCTTATAAGTGTTTAGCCATGCAACAATTGATGTTGCACCAAGGATATTGTGCTGGATAACTAAACACTTATAAGGTCCCAAAGGCGAGACCTATTGGCTATGCCAATGCTTGTTTTATTTTGAGAGGGAGAGTACCTGCGCTTCTCAAGAGAGGTAATACTTTTAATTGGAGAGTACCAGCACTTCTCAGAAACAAGCAGGTACTCTGATACAGAGTACCTGCAGTCCTATTGTTCCATTTTAAACACTGCCTATAAAGCAACTCTGAATTTACAGCTACGAAAATTGTATACTTGTGGATTTTCAGTGGGTGTAACTGACTGCATATCCTGAGGCTCATGCCGTGGGCTCCTTTTCTTACCCCTAAATATCACCTGATTGTGCAGTGTCTGTGCATCAGCGGTATTAATTAATTATGCTGTGCATCCGTCGGGAGACTACTCTGGGTGACATTTCCAATGGATCTTGGCGTCTTGTCTCTCAAGTCGTGTGAATGATGCCAATTGATGCTTTGTTTGCAAACGTGGTCCCCTACACGGCACAGAACATGTACGTTTTAGGAATCTCCGCCGTGTTCTTCTTCACTTAACCCCACTCGGAACATAATAGGATCCCATTGGGCCAGAGATCCCCACCATCAGCACGCGATCAGATCTCCTTCACACAGCATCCATTGTGAGAGCATATTTAACACTTCTCTCGATCAGCCTAGCAGGCGCAATCTCACTCCATCGTAGAAGCCTGTTTAATCTTGTATGTGAGTTGTGCTTTTGTGGCACTGTGAGCATTTTTCATTAAATGGCCAGAGCTCCGTCTGGGTTTCCTCTGGGTTTATATCCATCTTCTTCCTGTGGTTTAGACGCTGACCCTGTATTGCTTCTACAGGGGATTTGTAATAAAGTAGGTTCTGCCCTTTACGAGACAAACAACTCCTACATTAACCGAGGCAAACAAAAGTGACCTTTATCAGAAGCAGGGCTCTCGAGTGATGTTTTGTCTGAGGTACAGTCTCCTAGCAAATAATCTGCTTTATGATTGTGATTCAGCTCACTGAAAGAGAGTGTCTGTGAGACTCGAGCGCACTGACCCAGTTCATAGCGCTGTGAATATCTGCGGCACGGGTCCTGAACTCTCCCAGGTGGCGAGAAGTAATCGGTAGCAAAGTGACCGCCTTTAGGTTACTCCCCATTGTAGTGGCTCCGACCCAGGTGTGAATGAAGCGGTGCTGAAACTGGCCTGTGGTCGCACTTGGACCATCATTAACCTTAAACCCAAAGGGAGATTACTTGTTTATATATTGCGCTTCATGCACAACTTATGCAGTTTTTGAGTGCTGTAGATATTAAGTGTTATTACACATTCATGGATCTCATTTTGCCGATCTTTGAGAAATGGCAGGCTGAGCTGGCCTAGCCCAAATTCGAACCCGTGAACTGCCGATCTCCTATTTTTGTCCAGTGGCGAACGTTCAGCTCACTGAGTTGTCTCTCCAGCTAAACGAGAACGAAGTCAGTGAAAGCCAGGAAAGTGTGGCACAAGGAGAAAAAGGAGATGAAAAAGAGCCTGTGAGAGTGAAAAAAAGGGAAATGAGGTGCAAAGAAAACTAGACAGCCTTGGGAACCTCGGCATTAAGCTGCACCCGGGGCGGGAGGGGGGCTTAGAAAAACCTTCCATACTAGTTTGTAGTAAAAACCAGAACATCAGTAAACTATGTCTATTCCTTCAAACGGGGTTTTAAAAAGCATAGGAACGGAGTGGCTTACTTGCTTGATTTGGAAAGCATGTCCTCAACTTGAAGCCATGTGCTGTGCAGTTTTGTCGCGTACATTTCTCTCTAAGATTAAGTGGCGTAATGTACGATGAGCTAGATGGCTGCAATCAGGGTGAAATAAGTCCGGTGCCAGGAGGAGGGAGTGATTTAGGACGAGGAAGAGGTTGTGTGAGAAAGGGGGAGCAGGAGATGAGCCCGAGAGTGGTGCGCACACGCGCACTTGGGAGAGCAGTCTTCACTTTCCAAGCACTGCACTCGTGCTTCTGGCACGCCGCTGCTCGATCCCGCAAGGTGGATGCTGCCACAAGCACGAGTGCAGTGCTTGAAAAGTGAAGACCGATGGCTAAAGGCCCTCCTAGAGCAACGCTTGCGCGCTGCCTAGGCGAGACCTAAAAATAAAATACAATACAGTGTACTTATGTAGCTTCTCAAAAAATTAAAGGCAAGCCTAGATTTGTGATGTAAAGGAAGATAAACGAAAACACTCCCATTGACTGAACCGTGCAAGCAGGAAACATGGGATGAAACTAGACCAAACTGTGTAATCCAAGGCAATTTCCTTATTTCACTGGGCCTCTTTTTCCTTTATCGTCATATTTAGGAACATCGTGAAAGACACCAATTCAGGATATTCACTGTACAAAAAGCATCAGTTGGCTATAATTTTGCTGCTTCTATATTACAAACATAGGTCACATCTAGGGTGCACATGACAATTCTGCTTTTCTCTTGGTTGACTAATGGCATTGTGTTCGGGCAGTAGGGGAGGTGCATCCACAGCCAATGGTAGGTATTCATTGCATTGGATGTTGTGTGCTGCTGTGTTGCATGATTTCTGGTTACTTCTTTGCTTGGCAGTCACTGTCATTTATGTTTATCTCTGGCCAAGAGGCTGTCTCAAATGAGCTTCATTATTTTGACGGCTCCTGTATACATACAACACACTTCCAACTGTGTACACAACCACAGAGTGGCTTACAATGCAGGCTCAGCCATCCTGGAAAACACAGCACTTTGGAAACCGTGCTGGAATATTTAGTCAGGTTTGTGACTGAGCAATCCATCCACCGAACTCTAAATCAGGCACCCAGTCTTTTACGTCTCTATCAACCACAGAAATACACTTCTATGGCCCCCAGGACATTAGTGAAGGCAGTTGGAGATTCACAGAGTGTCAAGCAGGGGCCAATAGCAGGGTACAGTCCAGGTGTCACCGGTCAGCTAGGTACGTCAAGGAAAAATCCTCTTGTATCTTTAACAGGTTAGCCTTATGACCCTTGGGGTCCACTTCTTTGTATCCGTGTTAGAAACCTCCTTTTTAAGGCAATGGAGGCCTTCCATCTGTAGTAAGCTTCTTGTGCTAATGCACAGATACTGAGTCTTGTTTGCTATGAATAAAAACATTTATAGTATATAATGGCAGATGATATGCTTTATACTCCGTCCCCTCGTCTTCAAGCCTGTGCAGCGATGCATTTCTTAGGACAATAATCATCTCGTGTGTTGCTTCTTCATAACCTGATTATGTTCCATTGTGGTTATTTGTTTGGAAGTGGAGGCTCATGTACACTGAACTGGGTTAGGACCAAGAGACCGGGACTCTGATCTCCTGCCCTGTTAAAAGAAATTGTGAGATGTCTGTGATTTTTTTTATCATGTTGTTCTGTTATTTATTGAGAGTAAATAAAGCCAGATCTATGTTGTGGGTTGTTTTGTGAAATTATAGTTAGACCTTAAACAAATGAGTATGGGTCGAAGTGCTGTTGAAAAATGCGAGCAAGGCTCTTGTTAGCATAATAAAAGGAGATCTGGGAGGCTAGTCACAATGACTCCCTGCAGTCCTTTTACCAGTCTTCAATATCCTAGTTATCAGACTGCTGACACTGGGATTTTGTCTTCTGGTCGGAAACAGGAACAAGCACTGTCAAAGCCAAAAGGTCGCACCTATGCAACAGCTATTGCCTTAGCCAATGTGTGTTAACCATGTTGTGCACCAGCGTTGCTGCTGGTCAGCATGGCTAAAAGTTAGTAGAGGAGAGTGTCATAGAGTGGAATGGCAAAGAGTGGCTTGGGTGTCGTGGAGTGGCATACAGTGGAGTGAAGTGCTGTGGAGTGTTGTAGAGGGAGTTGCGTACATTGGATTAGAGCGTTGCGGAGTAGAGTTTCATAGAATGGAGTGGCACAGAGTATCGTGGAGTAGAGCGTTGTAGAAAAGAGTGGAGTGGTGTAGAGTGGAGTAAAGTATTGTGGAGTGGTATAGAGGGAGTTGCATACTGTGGAGTAGAGTGTCATGGAGTGGAGCAGAGTGGCATAGAGTGTTAAGGAGTGAGTAGAGTGTAGGGGAGTAGACTGGCATAGCGTAGGGTGGAGTAGAGTATTGTAGAGCAGAGTAAAGTGGCTTGGAGGGAGTTGCCTAGAGTGGAGGAGAGTGTTGTGGAGTAGATTGTAGTAGAGCAAAGTGACATACAGTAGAGTGGACTGGCATAAAGTGGACTGGCACAGAGTGGAATAGTGTGCCATAGAGTAAAGTGGTGTAGAAAGAGTTGAGTAGAGTGGAGTGACATGGAGTAGTGTGGTGTGGAGTGTCATAGAATGCAGTGGTGTGTCGTAGAGTGTTGTGGAGGGGTGTAGAGTGGGGTGATCTTTGTAGTATGCATGGTGTAGTGGCGCTCTGCCATTACAGACAACACATTTTAATTTAAAATGACCACTACAGTTGCCCAAATATACCGTTTTATTAATAAAAGTATACAGCACACGAACGATAATGTGTGGAAATGTCTTTACTTAGTTTATTGATTATTGTTGATCGTATTAAAATGTTTGTGTCTACCACACTTCTGAATTACACAAACGTGTGCTTCATTTGTGTCGTCCTAATTCTGATTATTCTGAAATATCTGCAGAGTACATTTACAGATATTCACATTTTGTTGTGTGCTAGAAAATAGCATTTGCTTTCATCACAAGACTGTCACATACTTCACTCAGAGAAAGAAAAGTAAACAACTTGGCATGTACCTCTGTCTTTATGCAGAGCAAATGTGACGAAATAAGAACAAGATTTGAAAGCTTGTTTGCAGAAAGCAGCACTCATGGAAGAACACAGTAAATGGGCTATGCTCCACGGGTGGAAAGAACTCAAGCTGGACAGCCTAAAACAAATAAGGCCAGCAACTAGAAAGCAATCAAATGTGAGTTACAAAGCCAGTGGTAAACAATGGGCAGAATGCATTCTCAGAGAGGCTTTCAGAATGTACCCAAGATGTTGTTAGCAAACCAGACAGTGCAGACAGCTTCGACCTAAAAATGATACTCTCTTGCTGTGAGAGAGGAATGACTTCAAAGGCTGATAGCCACTCTCTTAATTATTCAGAATTAGTCAGCTGCGATTCCCAATTTTATTCTGCTTGCCATGAGGTCAAAATGTCTGTGAATGTCAAGACATGTTTGTGTGCCTCCAGCATTACCCTTAGATCTGTTCACTGTGTGCTGAGAGTTGTATTGATTGTTCCTTAGGGCCTGTTTTTTCCCTCTATTACTGTTTACCACATACAAATATCTCAAGCCCCTTAATGACATATTGGCTGCTTCGACGTGGGTTTACATTGTCACCCAGATGGCACCCTGTTCATGATAGTGTCGTAAGACTAAACCCAACTCTGAAGCAAGTATGTACTGGATGGTTCGGCCTCAACTGATCGAAGATCAAACACATGCTGGTGAGCAGAAAGAACAATACTGAACACATATCACAGTCTCACGATAAGCCCCTTGTTGGAAATGCCTTAGTCAGCACTCTGTCAAAAGTTAAACACCTGATTGCATATTCACACCCACCTATAGTGCACAGTACAGTAACTAAATCACTCCTTTATTGTACATCAGTTTAGTTTCTTCAACCCTACATAGACCGTCATGACCCTGGTGACTGTACTCGCTGAGGTGAAACTGTACTTCTGTAATGGCCTATGTTTGGGAGACACTAAGATGGCATATGCTATCTGGCAGGAATTGATCAATGTTAAGGAAAAGAGTGTGCCTCAGGTAGCCATTTCGGTTGTCTAAGTGGCCACAGTGTAATTCAAACGCTTGCCCTGGCACTAAAAAGTCTACAGCACGGTTGCCACAGGCTATGTCTAGTACAGACATCAGCCAGCAAAGTACTTTGGGGGTGGTACGCTTTCGAAACTCCATGTGTTCATATTGAACCCAAGAGTTTTGAAGTGCACGGTTTACTGCTTGGACTAGGCTTCTCATGAATCTAAGAATAGAAACCACTCTGGCTGCTTTAACATATGGTAATACCAAAAGACTTAATGAGGGAAACTTTTAGATGTGCTTGGAGTAACAACCTTTTGATTTCTGTGTAGTGTTTAACAGAGGAAAAATTGTGCCATTTTTGTTCTATATGACATGTAACAGGAAATGTGAAATCTTTTGTTTCCAGCAGAGAACATAGATATCATATTTTGGTTTGGCAATGTGTAAGTATTGCAAAATCACGTGTCTCACTCTAGCTACTCACACTGAAAAAGTTTGCAACATTTTATTTTTCCAGAGTTTTATATAGCGCAAACTTGACCCGAAGGTAACGGGTATCAGAGCACATTACATAGCACCAGTTGTGTTACATGAGGACACATTCATTTTTGTTAGGCACGGGGAGATTTAAGTGATTTGCCTAGAATCACAGGATGTTCAGCGTCATTGCCGAGACTCGAACCAGGTTCCCCAGATTCCAGGTCGACCGCCCTAGCCATAAGGCCAACTCCTCTTAATGTTAGTGGTAGTTAAACTTGAGAACCTGGCATTTTTTAGGTCTTTTCTACAGGCAGAGTTTGCGGTCTGTGGGCAGACCTGTCGTTTCCAATACATAACACACACTTGGGTCTGCCCTTCCATTGTCATTGGATGGCTTGATGTCTATCTCAGAACTCTTCTCTTGATTCAATGACTTTCCTCCCTATTCTTGTGTTTGTCCGACCCACGAGTATTTCTGCCATGCAGTGGCCAGATAGTTTGAATTTTAGCCTTCCAGTTCATACTTGCCAGGACACATTTGTTAAATGTAGTTATAAGCACACGATGTGAGGGCATGTGTTTCCTTGCTCCCCCCCACATGCACTCTTATTTTTACCCGCCAACCCCATTCTGCTCCTTGTATTTTTTGGTTGTTAATTTTTAGTTTTACAGGATCCAACAGCTGCTAATTCCAGCTGGACAGTTTACTTCCTTTTTTGCGCACATTTTTCAAGCATTGGTTTAGAGTTCTAACATGGCCGTCCTCCATATTAGAACAGTAAAATAAAATTTCTACCATGCATCTTGAAGGTAGCATCACAGCACATGCATCTGAGGCACACGCGCACCGGCAGCAATCTTAGGTTTACTTTAGTACAAAGACAGTTTTAAGGTTGCCAGTCAGTCATGCATAAATATGCATGCCTGGCCAAAGCTGATTGCTCTGCCTTTTAGAGTCAATGCCTATAGGTGTTTTGGTTTTGTCAATGCTTGTTCTAAAATCTTCTAAAAGGCCCTGCTGTTGTTTTTTCCCAGTGCTTTGTTTCATTGTCACTCGCATGTGAACTCTTGTGTACCCATGCAGGTGCATTGCTGGCCATTTTACATTGGGTTTTTCATTACACCATTAATGAAAATCCATTCTAAGATGACCATCAATGAATACACAGGCCACGGTGCACGCGCATGCATCAGGGTGCACACGCATGCATCAGGGTGCACACGCATGCATCAGGGTGCACACGCATGCATCAGGGTGCACACGCATGCATCAGGGTGCACACACATGCATCAGGGTGCACACGCATGCATCAGGGTGCACACACATGCATCAGGGTGCACACACATGCATCAGGGTGCACACACATGCATCAGGGTGCACACACATGCATCATGATGCACAAGAGGTATTTTTAATTTACTGCTCTAGCATTGCCAGTGCCATGTTAGAATGGTCCGTTTAATGTACTACTTTAGGCTAGTCAACCTTTCTAAGTGTAAATTTGCTACAAAGTGTAGCCTTGCATTTCTCCACCATCTAAGTAGGGGGTGGGGGTGACACCGGATTTAAGTGGATAGACAAATTACAAGCCCCTGAAAGAAATAATACTCACCTGACCGAACATTCTCTTCCGGCAACAAAAAAAGTAGACACACTATAGGATCTGCTTTTTTCCTCTTCAGCAAGAGGAATTTATAGGGCACAAATCAAATAGGCGTAGAGTATTGTCTGTCTGTTACAGATGTGTGGAAGAGTTTACCACCACAGACATGCAGTTTGGAGCCTAGTTTTCACAGGCATGCAGTTGACCATCTAACTGCCACAGGCATGCGGTAGAGAGCCGAACCATCACAGGCGCATGTGATAAATTGATCTGCCCCCGGCATTTGGTAGAGATTCAATGTGTCACAAGCAAATCCATCTTCCAATGGCATGCGGTAGAGAGTCCAGCTGCCACAGGCATGCATGCAGTAGAGGCCAGCTGGCAAAGGCATGCGGTAGCGAAACCATCTGCAAAAGGCATTCAGTTGAAAATGAAGCTGCCACAGGCATAAGATGGGTAGAGTCCCTCTGCCACAGTAGAGAGTATAGTTGCCACCGACTTGCAGAATAGAGTAGAGCTGCCACAGACTTGCAGTAGTGTGAAAGTTCCACAGCCATGCATCAGTGAGTGTAGCTACTGCCCCAGGCTTGCAGGGGGTGGTGGATCGAACTCCCACACCCATGCGATAGAGAGTGTTTTCTTCCAAAGACACAAGGAAGAGTATTTAGCAGCCATAGATACACAGGAAACCTCCTTGCTGGCACACATTGAAAGGTAAATGTACTTGCTTCAGATACGAGGAAGAGAATGCAGCTGCTCAGTTGGTATAGATGTTGTTGGAGAGAACCAGTGTAAAGTGAGCGGCCATGCACATGCAATAGAAGTAGGCGCTTACGTGAGTATAATTTTACCTCTCACGAATGGAGAAGCGACCGAACTGGTTGGTGCCTTTATTTGCTACCCTTCGTGGTAGGGTGTCCCCAGTCATCACCCACAGGCAGCCAGGAGCAGGCACCTGCGATGAGCTTGGAAACGAGGTGGTACCTCATGGCTCACTGGTCACTGCCTTTTCACACTGCTTGGGATCCTCTGGAGAGGGCCTGTTGACTGCGCTTTCTTGGTCAGACACTGTGTGCGGTTGTTCTGGAGCTCTGCGTGTTCTGATACTGATTTAGTTTAGTGACTCTTTGAAGGTCGAAGTGTTTGGTTTGCACAGAGACTCCCTTTTAAAGAATCTTAGTGCTACATGGTTCTGGTATAATGAAGGGCTCTCTCTGCGTTGCCTCTGGCCCTCTCTCTCATGAGACCCTCCTCTGAGAGTCCAGCTCGCCAGATCGGAGGATGAAAGGAGCTGCTCTCACGCTATTGTTGTTTAATTTCCTACAAGAGATTCCATTTGAAGTACAAATGAGCATGTGTTCTGCGGATCGAGAGAGAAGATGGTTCACCCTTTCAGAGCTATGAGGGTTCCTTCTTGAGAGAATCAATGGCTACCCTATCCATTTTATAACTCTGACAAACGCACATATTAATTCTCTCAGACAGAAACACTCGCTCACTTGAAAGCAGGCGCACTTACCAACACTTATAATCTAAGGTTACAGTCTGTTTACTAAAGTATAATAGGATTCTGTTTAGTATAAACCAGGACTTACTAAGTTGATCAGGTGCTGTTAAAAGGGATGGTCTAGATTTTCTGCTGAAAGTGTGAAAAAAACACTTTTTTTGTTTTTTTCCCCTAGTCCTCCTGCGGATCAGAGGTTTTTTTTGCATCACAGTACGGCACTCTGCAGGGTTAATGGACAGATTCCCTATCCACACTCAAAAAAAGCATTGGCGAAGCAAATAGGTCTCTGCTCTAAAAAACCGAGCTATTGGTTTTGCCAATGCTTTTTTATTGCCACTCGCATGTGAACTAGTGTACACATGCAGACACATAGCTAGCCATCTTGCATTGGGTCTTCCATTAAGCCATGAAGGAAAATCCATTCCAAGATGACCATCAATTAGTACATATCCATTGCGATGCACACCCATGCATCATGATTAAGGCTTCCAATTTTCCTTTTTTAATGATTTTTACAGGTAAATACAGACCGAAATCCATCTATTTCCTGGCTGTATTTATGTTTAAAAGCGGAAAAATACAGAAAATTGTGTTTCTTGTGAGTGACTCTCTTTATTGTCCTTCATGAATTCCAGACCAGCTGCTAAGCAGATAGACACCAGGGGAATTCAAAAACAGGATGCGATTCCCTAAATTGAAGGCATATCTTTACGTATATTTGTATATAACGCTAATTCAGAAGGAGAGGTGGCAAGGTTAAAAAATTTGGTGATGCTTCTATAGAAATGCTACTGTTCTATGGCACCGTGCGGATTTATTGAAGGTCAAAAGGTCGACATGTTTCAGCCCTGTATTGTTGCCCAGGAGGGGTCAGAGGGCTTTCTTAAGGACCTACATGAAAATATTGAGTTGTTAATATTATAAGCACCCTAAAGGGGTGGGTATTTGACTCACCCTTCTTCTTAGTCACAGGTCTGTGGTACCTGTAACTTTGAAATGTCCAAATGTGGCCTCCTCGGGTGACCGGCGGGCTCATAGACCTGAAGTTGCAGGCCTTCGTGTTTCCGCCTGCTCCTGTGACAGGGGCACCGTCAAGAAAGGCCTCTGACCCCTCCTCTGACCCCATACGGGGCTGAAACTTGTTGACCTTTTGACCTTCACTAAATAAGCACGGTGCCATAGAACAGTAGCATTTCTATAGAAGCACCACCACATGTTTAACTTTGCCACCTCTCCTTCTGAATAAAGTTTGTTTAGGAGGGAGAGCGAAGCAATTTCAGCTCACCTTTGCTTTTTGTTCACCCCACTTCTTCTACCTCATTTCTGGTCACTACTGTCAAAATCAGTGGTCTAACCTCCAGGTGGAGGAAAGCATTCTATCCAAAAGACTTAATGATGATGCTTTCACGTCTCTAGAAGCGGAGAACCAAGATATACCGCTATTACGCCCCTGCACGCAAATTAGGGTTTTTACGTTGGTTACCACACCTGACCCTGGCATTGCAGGTACAAGTGATCCATTCCCTTTATGATTATTGTCCAAGTTGGGAGTATTCAAAACAAAGACTCAGTGCAGTGTGAGATCTCTGCACCTGGCTCTCATCAGTCTTCCTAAAGCATCAATCAAAGATGGTCATACGGTCAGGCCCTCCTTGGAACCTACCACCTGTTCAGGGCCATTATCCTTGTGGTTCCTGTTCAGTATGCCCACAGACTGAACCCACCAAATCGGTTGACATCGGCACCCCCAAGCCTTGGATTCTCAATAAACACACGAACTGTAACTCAGAGAAAGTCATCTATCTGATTACATGTCCTTGCTCACTTAAATATGTAGGGATGACCACCCGAAAAATTAAAGTGAGAATAAGTGAACATAAGAGTACCATCAGGCGAAAAAAACAAGCGACAAGAATGACCAACCACTTCCTGACATTAAATCATAAACCAGAGGACATAAGGTGGTTAATCCTGGAACAACCATTCATTCCACCACATATAACAGACATTACCAATTTCCTCTTTCACAAGGAACAGAAATGGGTCTTTAGACTCCAAAGTGATCGCATTGGGCTGAATGACGATATTCCATGGGCCTCACTCTAAGAGTAGACACTAATCAGTATCTCTCACACTTACTGTGCCCCTATCCTGGTTTGCTCAATATACCACAAGCACTCTTTGCTTGTCCTTGTTTAGAGTGTCCACAAGAAGACTGGCATTTTTTCTGGTCTTTTTTCAGTCCTGAAGGTGTGTTTTGATTTAACCTGGGACGCGGTTTCTGTATGTACCTGTCGGCCCAGAGCAGCCGTTTCATGTCAGAACCACTGGCTCAAACATTTCACTATTATTTTTCCTTTACGTTGTGAATAGAACGGGATGACAATGTGGTCTCTTTTCTTCCGTCACACCAACCGGCTGAAAGACTTCATTTCCCAGGCTTCCCAACGGAACGCGATGACGCTGTCAACAGCGTTCTAATGACGGCCGCGTTTTTTCGGGTTGCCCTGACAACCAAGACCGGCTTTCTCTATTTCAACTGAGCTCTTACACAACGCAGGTTGCCTCCCCTACGAGCTCAGCACTGACAAGAGGTACCGACGGATAGGTGAGTTTACATCACCGTCAGAAATATTTTAGCGTCGCTCTCGACGCGATCGTGCGAAAGCATGGACTCGATGTAATCGACATGCATTTTTGACTGGCTGGCCCCCTAATGAGGCCGATCATTAATTTTTCAAACACATTACCTATAGTTAGTACTGTCTTGAGATTTTACCAATGATGTAGCATTCAGGTGGCGTTCTGTGAGTTCTGGCTTATCTTAGCATAATGCGATTGGGCGAGAGCGTTTTTAACTCAACCAACAACTAGGTTTTGATACTGTTGAACCTTCTGATTTCTTTACAGAGCGGGGCCTCCTTATACCTGAGCAGTAGCCAGGTGAGGTGAGGCGCACACCCATCACGCATTGGGTGAGTGCTATTAAGTTGTTCTACCTTATTTAAGTTTACAGATTTATTATAGTCTGAATACATTTATGAGTATTGCGTATACCGGACTTTATTCTGGATGCTAAATGTTAACCTTGAAATCAAACTACGTGAAGGGTTATTTTGCTATGTTGTGTTTTGTCTTCCTTTTCACCCGTGCAGGTCAGTGAATGTAAAATACCTTCTACGGAGCTTCTTGGCCCTCCATTAGGGTCCAGGTTGTATACATCACTTCACTAATAATTAGAAAAGTTTTTTCGCAGTAGCTTTCTGGTCCTGACGAAAGCTTGGATGACTCTCATCCTACAGCAGAAACATGTAGACCGTTTTCCAACACAGTTATTATATTTCGAAACTGTTGAAGCACTGTTTTTAGACTTTGTCAACAAGGTAGCTACTCAATAAAGTGTTTTTTGTGCCTTGCTAGACAATTTTTATCCAACACTTACACCCTTTCACTAGCACTGCGACCATCACACCCTACCATCATCTTACTTAATTACTATACTAGTTACCAGTTTGGGACCTAAAAGAGACCAAGATCTACGAATTGCCAAGTAGAAGATGGTTCTCTAAATTAGTCCCTAAATTCCCAGATGATGAAGCAAACCACTTTGGGTGGATGATGGGAATTTTACACTCATGCGTACACACATACATGTACACATGAATTCACAACTTCACTTTCTCTAGCATTCCCTTACGACTGTGTCAAGGCTTCCTTTGGAGCTTCCTCCATGGACAGTCCCTCCTTTGGAGCTTCCTCCATGGACAGGCCCTCCTTAGGCGCTTTCTCCATGGACAGGCCCTCCTTAGGCGCTTTCTCCATGTACATGTCCTCCTTAGGAACTTTCTCCATGGACAGGCCTTCCTTAGGAGCTTCCTCCATGGACAGGCCCTCCTTAGGAACTTCCTCCACGGACAGGCATTCCTTTGGAGCTTCCTCCATTGACAGGTCTTCCTTAAGAGCTTCCTCCATGGACAAGCCTTCCTTTGGAGCATCCTCCATGGACAGGCCTTCCTTAGGAGCTTCCTCCATCAGAAACAGAAGTCCCACCACTTACCACTACCATCAACCAATTGGCATTGATTAGGAAGAACCATTCAGCAGCCCCTTGCTTACTAAGATATCATGGAACTTCTAAAGGTAGCCGTGTCTCCATCCTCCTCCCTTCAGTGTCTGCCCTTTTTCACAGGAATGCATGCAGTGCACTTCCACTGTCTGGGGAAGATGTACATACTTTGTCTTGTACTATGTCAAACAAAGAAAAGATGAATCCCACTAGTGTCTATTCGCCGACTCACACATACGCACACGCCTACTACCACACGGGTATCGCACGCTCACTGTACACCAACATGCACACGGTATGTCATTGCAAGGTTCAAGGTTTCACTTAACTGTGGAACTTTACATAAGTGAGGCCAGACACCACACTGTCACTGACACAGTGAAAAAGTTCTGGTCAAACTATAAATCACAAAACACACTGTTGCCACCGCCTTACTTGATAAACACAGGAAAGTGATAGAAGCGCACTGTCTCGGGTTAATGCTTTGTGCACCTCTCCAGGTCACAGGACAGGCCCCAGACCTCACATGCTCATGAACAGGCTTAGGGCTCTGGACCTGACCCAAGGACAAAATAAAAGTCAATACATGCGTTTTCCATTCAGTTGGGAACCTAGGGCAGAGATATCCACCTGCTACCAATCCAGGGGGGTGGGGGGGGGGGCATCCCATAGCAGCAACTGTTAACCCACTTTAAAATGTTTTTGAGGGACTCGTGGGGAAGCGCAGGAGTTTGACAGAATTAAATTAGACTGAAAGGTGGGCAGAGTCTTTCCCAGAGCATCCTTAGAATCCGCAAGGGCTGGTGGAGACGTCCAGACCAGGACCGAAGTGGCTGCGGGTCATTGAGGAATGTGCTTAAATACCGCAGACAGCGTCCGCACAGGAGGGTCGGGTGGGTATGGGGCAACGAGAGAAGTATTTAAATTCCATAGTTTAATCTCAGGAGGTTTGAGCGGCTGAGGGACATTTAAGCACGTTTTAGTTATTTTTAACGTTTTCAATCATGACCGCAAATAAAAAGAAGATTGAAAGTAAAAATAAGCTAGCTTCTATGTATAATAATGATAGCCAACAGAGAATATAATACTAAGAACATACAAATAACACAAAAATATAGAATTACAATCAGATTTATATGAAGGCCATAAAAGATTGAGATAAATACACACTTAAACAGTGAGAATCTTCACGTTTACATAAACTGGGAGTATCTTTTCAGGTAGCCTCGGAGGAAAGAGTAACATGGTAGTAACAAATCCAAACATTGTAGTGTATTGTAATTGCATTTACATAGTGCTTACTACCCCATACGTTACTCCGAAACCCACCATGGATAAGTGGTGAAATTGTATAGGAAGATATGAAATTAAGTTGAGCAGCGGTCTTCTGAGTTTGGTTTTCGGATTGAAAAAGGATAGTGGAGGGATAGCTGAGGGAAGAGTTTGCATTTATATAGCGCTTGCTACCCCTGATGAGTTGTCGAAGGACTTTTCGGCAGGTGGCGCACTGCTTCGGAACCCAAACGAGATTAGTGGGAAATTAGTATGGTGAAACATGAAGTTAATCTGAGTGGTGGACATGTTAGTATGCTAGTTGGATTTAAAAGGGTAGTGGAGGAATAAAAGAGGGAAGGGTCTAGAAAGTTTTTTTTTGTTTGTTTTTTGGAGCTCATAGCACTAGGTGGAGGTTTGTGCTGAATAAAGGGGAGGTGGAGGGTCGAAGAGTCCGAGGGAAGGTAGGTTTTAGGTAGGTTTTGCCCATCTTGTTTTCCATATCAATCTAATGACATGTGATCCTTAATCAAACTAAAAGACTCCTTCTTTCTTCCATACTGTCGGGGAGATTGTCCCATTGTTCTAGATTGTGGTATTAAGCTTTCATCTCCTTCTTAAAAGTCTTGTATGAGGTCTTTGTATGGACAGCGAGTGGATCGGAAGGGGAGGTTTGAGTGGCTGGGGGCAGTGAGAGTTGTGAATGTGTACCAAATGTGGATCTTAGAAGTAGGTTTGAGTGACTGTGGGGCGGCGAGAGATGTGATTACATACAGTGGGTGCGGGATGTGTTTACATACAGTGGGTGGATCGGAAGAGGAGGTTCGAGGGGCAGGGATTGTTGTGATGGCCGTACAGTGGGTGGATCTGAGCAGGAGGTTTGAGAGGCTGGGAGGGCAGGGATTGATGACGTGCAGTGGGTGGATCTGAGCAGGAGGTTTGAGAGGCTGGGAGGGCAGTGAGTGATGTGATGACGTGCAGTGGGTGATCTGAGCAGGAGGTTTGAGAGGCTGGGAGGGCAGGGATTGATGTGATGACGTGCAGTGGGTGATCTGAGCAGGAGGTTTGAGAGGCTGGGAGGGCAGGGATTGGTGTGATGACGTGCAGTGGGTGATCTGAGCAGGAGGTTTGAGAGGCTGGGAGGGCAGGGATTGATGTGATGACGTGCAGTGGGTGATCTGAGCAGGAGGTTTGAGAGGCTGGGAGGGCAGGGATTGATGTGATGACGTGCAGTGAGTGGGTGGATCTGAGCAGGAGGTTTTAGAGGCTGGGAGGGCAGCGAGTGATGTGATGACGTGCAGTGGGTGATCTGAGCAGGAGGTTTGAGTGGCTGGGAGGGCAGGGAGTGATGTGATGACGTTCAGTGGGTGATCTGAGCAGGAGGTTTGAAAGGCTGGAAGAGCAGGGATTGATGTGATGACGTGCAGTGGGTGATCTGAGCAGGAGGTTTGAGTGGCTGGGAGGGCAGGGATTGATGTGATGACGTGCAGTGGGTGGATCTGAGCAGGAGGTTTGAGAGGCTGGGAGGGCAGGGATTGATGTGATGACGTGCAGTGGGTGGATCTGAGCAGGAGGTTTGAGAGGCTGGGAGGGCAGGGATTGATGTGATGACGTGCAGTGGGTCATCTGAGCAGGAGGTTTGAGAGGCTGGGAGGGCAGGGATTGATGTGATGACGTGCAGTGGGTGATCTGAGCAGGAGGTTTGAGAGGCTGGGAGGGCAGGGATTGATGTGATGGTGTGCAGTGGGTGATCTGAGCAGGAGGTTTGAGAGGCTGGGAGGGCAGGGATTGATGTGATGACGTGCAGTGGGTGATCTGAGCAGGAGGTTTGAGAGGCTGGGAGGGCAGGGATTGATGTGATGACGTGCAGTGGGTGATCTGAGCAGGAGGTTTGAGAGGCTGGGAGGGCAGCGAGTGATGTGATGCGTGCAGTGGGTGATCTGAGCAGGAGGTTTGAGAGGCTGGGAGGGCAGGGATTGATGTGATGACGTGCAGTGGGTGATCTGAGCAGGAGGTTTGAGAGGCTGGGAGGGCAGCGAGTGATGTGATGCGTGCAGTGGGTGATCTGAGCAGGAGGTTTGAGAGGCTGGGAGGGCAGGGATTGATGTGATGACGTGCAGTGGGTGGATCTGAGCAGGAGGTTTGAGAGGCTGGGAGGGCAGCGAGTGATGTGATGACGTGCAGTGGGTGATCTGAGCAGGAGGTTTGAGTGGCTGGGAGGGCAGGGATTGATGTGATGACGTTCAGTGGGTGATCTGAGCAGGAGGTTTGAAAGGCTGGAAGAGCAGGGATTGATGTGATGACGTGCAGTGGGTGATCTGAGCAGGAGGTTTGAGAGGCTGGGAGGGCAGGGATTGGTGTGATGACGTGCAGTGGGTGGATCTGAGCAGGAGGTTTGAGAGGCTGGGAGAGCAGGGATTGGTGTGATGCGTGCAGTGGGTGATCTGAGCAGGAGGTTTGAGTGGCTGGGAGGGCAGGGATTGATGTGATGACGTGCAGTGGGTGATCTGAGCAGGAGGTTTGAGAGGCTGGGAGGGCAGGGATTGATGCGATGACGTGCAGTGGGTGATCTGAGCAGGAGGTTTGAGAGGCTGGGAGGGCAGGGATTGATGTGATGACGTGCAGTGGGTGGATCTGAGCAGGAGGTTTGAGAGGCTGGGAGGGCAGGGATTGGAGTGATGAGTGCAGTGGGTGATTTGAGCAGGAGGTTTGAGTGGCTGGGAGGGCAGGGATTGATGTGATGACGTGCAGTGGGTGATCTGAGCAGGAGATTTGAGAGGCTGGAAGGGCAGGGATTGATGTGATGACGTGCAGTGGGTGGATCTGAGCAGGAGGTTTGAGAGGCTGGGAGGGCAGGGATTGATGTGATGACGTGCAGTGGGTCATCTGAGCAGGAGGTTTGAGAGGCTGGGAGGGCAGGGATTGATGTGATGACGTGCAGTGGGTGATCTGAGCAGGAGGTTTGAGAGGTTGGGAGGGCAGTGAGTGATGTGATGACGTGCAGTGGGTGGATCTGAGCAGGTGGTTTGAGAGGCTGGGAGGGCAGAGATTGATGTGATGACGTGCAGTGGGTGGATCTGAGCAGGAGGTTTGAGAGGCTGGGAGGGCAGGGATTGATGTGATGACGTGCAGTGGGTGATCTGAGCAGGCGGTTTGAGAGGCTGGGAGGGCAGGGATTGATGTGATGACGTGCAGTGGGTGATCTGAGCAGGAGGTTTGAGAGGCTGGGAGGGCAGCGAGTGATGTGATGACGTGCAGTGGGTGATCTGAGCAGGAGGTTTGAGTGGCTGGGAGGGCAGGGATTGATGTGATGACGTGCAGTGGGTGATCTGAGCAGGAGGTTTGAAAGGCTGGAAGAGCAGGGATTGATGTGATGACGTGCAGTGGGTGATCTGAGCAGGAGGTTTGAGAGGCTGGGAGGGCAGGGATTGGTGTGATGACGTGCAGTGGGTGGATCTGAGCAGGAGGTTTGAGAGGCTGGGAGGGCAGGGATTGGTGTGATGCGTGCAGTGGGTGATCTGAGCAGGAGGTTTGAGTGGCTGGGAGGGCAGGGATTGATGTGATGACGTGCAGTGGGTGATCTGAGCAGGAGGTTTGAGAGGCTGGGAGGGCAGGGATTGATGCGATGACGTGCAGTGGGTGATCTGAGCAGGAGGTTTGAGAGGCTGGGAGGGCAGGGATTGATGTGATGACGTGCAGTGGGTGGATCTGAGCAGGAGGTTTGAGAGGCTGGGAGGGCAGGGATTGGAGTGATGCGTGCAGTGGGTGAGCTGAGCAGGAGGTTTGAGTGGCTGGGAGGGCAGGGATTGATGTGATGACGTGCAGTGGGTGATCTGAGCAGGAGGTTTGAGAGGCTGGGAGGGCAGGGATTGATGTGATGACGTGCAGTGGGTGATCTGAGCAGGAGGTTTGAGAGGCTGGAAGGGAAGGGATTGATGTGATGACGTGCAGTGGGTGATCTGAGCAGGAGGTTTGAAAGGCTGGAAGGGCAGGGATTGATGTGATGACGTGCAGTGGGTGATCTGAGCAGGAGGTTTGAGAAGCTGGGAGGGCAGGGATTGATGTGATGACGTGCAGTGGGTGGATCTGAGCAGGAGGTTTGAGAGGCTGGGAGGGCAGGGATTGATGTGATGACGTGCAGTGGGTGATCTGAGCAGGAGGTTTGAGAGGCTGGGAGGGCAGGGAGTGATGTGATGACGTGCAGTGGGTGATCTGAGCAGGAGGTTTGAGAGGCTGGGAGGGCAGGGATTGATGTGATGACGTGCAGTGGGTGATCTGAGCAGGAGGTTTGAGAGGCTGGGAGGGCAGCGAGTGATGTGATGACGTGCAGTGGGTGATCTGAGCAGGAGGTTTGAGAAGCTGGGAGGGCAGGGATTGATGTGATGACGTGCAGTGGGTGATTTGAGCAGGAGGTTTGAGAGGCTGGGAGGGCAGGGATTGATGTGATGACGTGCAGTGGGTGATCTGAGCAGGAGGTTTGAGAGGCTGGGAGGGCAGCGAGTGATGTGATGCGTGCAGTGGGTGATCTGAGCAGGAGGTTTGAGAGGCTGGGAGGGCAGCGAGTGATGTGATGACGTGCAGTGGGTGATCTCAGGAGGAGGTTTGAGAGGCTGGGAGGGCAGGGATTGATGTGATGACGTGCAGTGGGTGATCTGAGCAGGTGGTTCGAGAGGCTGGAAGTGCAGGGAGTGATGTGATGACGTGCAGTGGCTGATCTGAGCAGGTGGTTTGAGAGGCTGGAAGTGCAGGGAGTGATGTGTTGACGCGCAGTGGGTGATCTGAGGAGGAGGTTTGAGAGGCTGGGAGGGCAGGGAGCGGTGTGTTGACGCGCAGTGGGTGATCTCAGGAGGAGGTTTGAGAGGGGGCGGGGAGTGAAGTGATTACATATGGTAGGTGTAATCTGAACAGGGGGTCTTTTGTTCGTTCTTAAACATCAGGAGCTTTCATTCAACCCAAAGGTATCAAGGTTGGGCCCTCGTGCATGCAGATCTCTTCACCCATAGGTGTGTACCTTACACATTAAGGCACAGTTTGTTTTGGGAGGGTGACCTTCAGTACCTGGCCAGTTGGTGAGGTGAGAAAAGAGTAATCAAGTGGCTGGGAGCTGATCACACAATTCTTTAACTGCTTTAAAGCTCAATTTCGGAATCTCTCCTATGAGGCTGTAGCAGGAGGGATGTGGGTCGTACTCTTCATGCCAGAGGTGAGATGGACTGTGATCTCTGCAGTTAGGACCTGTACTAAGCATGGTCCTCAGAGCTGGTCCAGTGCGGGTCAGGCAGAAGAGGGGGGATCTTGACAGGAGCCGAGCTTTAAGTGGGATGAAGGGTCTCTAAAAGGGGCGCAGCTAGAACCTCTTCTGAGATGCATGGCCTGTGTCATTAAGAGCCTTGCTTAAAATGTCTGAAATTAAATCCAAAGCATATACTTCAAACAAGGCAGGCTTATCGGCTGTGCAGTACTTTAATATCAGCATCAAAAATACGAATAACAATAAGGATTTTGTTGTTAATAATTAGAATGGAAAAATGTTTCAATTAAGTCCAAATGACACTGTGAGTTAGACATTACTAAGGTGTGTGGAAGGGTTGTTGGTTTTCTCAGTGCCTTAGTCACTCCTGTTCACAGTTACACTCCACTCGCTCATCTGTTGGACCCTTACAGCCTTTGTCGCCCCACAGCATTCTGACATCCTCCAGCTCTCACTCTTTCCTACCATAGGCCTGTGCGCTCTGCAGAGAGGCCAAGGATTGGATGTGGAGGTAGTCTGTACACCTTCACAGCCCTCTGACAGGCACCAGTGTGTGAGAAGCTCTCACTGCCTTCAGTTCACCCTCTGTCGTGCACCGTCATAAACACCCCCCAAAACCTGAACTACCCGTCCTCCTCCCCCCCCGACCCCAGGTAGTGACTCGGCTTACAGTATGCGCTCCACAAGATCGTATGCAGAATGAAAAAAGCAAATTCTCTTAGGGAATGCAAGAGGGGGTAAAGCACGTGAAATGGAAAGAGGATTGCATTGCTGCCGTGGATTACCGGAAGGGTTTTTACACTTTGATTTTGCATGTAAAGTTTAAGGAGATGAAGGTAGTGGAACAGAGTAGAATACTTTATTGTATCATTACCTAAAATCATTTACAAATACAATGCATGTTACTTTCATAATTAAAACAATTGATTAGTAAAAAAGCATCTAAAATAAGGTTGTATTTAAAAGAAGAAACATCTAATATCATATACATCTGTTGATCAGTCAATGCCCTAATATTAGTTCATCTTAGCTGTTTGGGCTTAGTGCCAGATCACTAATGGCCATAATGTGCAGTGATATTATTGCTCAGCAAAAATAGCAATGATCTTAACCATTGGACTTAGTACAAGAGAGTCGACATGTAGATTGATTATTAGGCTGTTATTTTTTGTTCATTGAGTTTGACATAAAGTCTTTCCAGCAACGGCAAAGAACTTCCCGGCACGTGCAAGCTCCATTGGTACTGTCGTAGTATATATGTACGTTAATGCCTCCTTGCATGTTCTTACTTTATTTTGGTTGAACATTGTCCTAAAGTATTTACGCCTCGGGCTTACCAAGGCTGGACAACAACAGATGACATGCTCTGCTGATTCTGTGTGATATTGACACACGCGACATCCTCTGTTTCCAGCTGGTGTGGATTTCCAATGTGCCCTGCAATCCTTTATTGGTAAAGTTAGCAACCTGGTCTTCAGAACGTTTTGAAGAGCTTGTCTGCCCAGACCGGCTTTCAGCTATGGTTGGCATAGAGTGGCTTCATGGGATTTGGCAAGGCCCTCTGCGCCACGGATGGCTTTGTTAGTTTCTATGTCCTGGTTCCTTGAGATGATCTTTTTTTGTTTTTTTAGCAGGTTTTTTAGGTTAGCCGTTGGCAGTTGAAATACCGTTGTGTGGTCAGCTGACAGGCATAGTGTGTTATTAGCTGAATCAAGGTACCTAGCCCATTGACAAGTTTTGTCCGTGAAGAGTATTTGAAGTGCTTCCCTCAAGGTGCCCGGGCTAGCCTTGATCACATGGTAATACAGCTTCACTATATCTTTTTTTCATTCTATGTCCATTGATGTTAAATTAAACTCCAGTCGGATCAGTGTAGGCCTTATCGAGAATGTCAGCCTGAAGACCTTTCTGAAAGCCATGATATACAAGTGCTCCAATTTGTCGGACAATAAGCCCGAGAAGACCAGATGGCCATAGCTAATTGTTGAAAATAGCTTGGCTTGTATTACTCTACGGATACCCTCCATTGAGTGTCTCACAAGCTTCTGGTGTATTTTGCATAGGGCGTGTGTGACCTTGGCCGCTTTTATCTTTAGTGTTTTGGCCTGGAGTGTTGTTCTACCAGTATCTGAGAATTGTTCTCAAAGGTAGGTATACTTGTTTGCGGTTGCAATTCTTAGTGGTCCGATGTTCCATCTCAGCAAGGATTTTTTTGGTTTATGTCCAAAGACCAAAACCTTGGTTTTATTTGCATTGGTTTGAAGTTTGTTTTCCATGTTGTAAAGAGGAAGAGTCTCCAAGGCCCTTTTCATGCCTATTCTGGTTTGGTCCAGGATGACAAGGTCGTCCTCGTATTGCATGATGGGTATTCTGAGGTGACCCAATTTGAGAAGGAAAATATTGTTTTTTTAGAGTGCAACTCCCATAGAGTGCCACTCCCAGGTCCACAGCATATAGGTTAAAAAGTGTTGGTGCAATCACACAACCTTATTTTAGCCCTTTGTTATTATAGATCTTGGCGGTTGCGTGTGTCTGTGTGAGCTTAGTTTGGACCCATGTACCGATGTGAAGGGACATAATGACCGCCAGAAGTTTCCTCGGTATACCCCACTTTGCAATGAAGGTAGTGAAATAGTGTTTTGTAGCGGTAGTAAGTTGGGCTTCATTTAGGCACCGCCCCATACTTGGTCACGTGGCAGTATATCTATATATGTGAGGTAACCTGGCACAGTTCGGTTTTAGAGACCCCTTCTCACTTGTGCACTGTTGGTGTTGAAGGATGAGGAGGACTAGGTCAGTGCAGGGTATGTTTTGCTTCGATGAGGGAAGGGGCAGTATTTTGCTCGGATCCTGGTGTCGGAGCCAGGATTCGAACCCAGGTCAGTCTCCTGGGCTCCCGGCCATTATCTTCTGATAGGGGACCTTGGAGGCCCCATGTGCTGCTGAGCGAGCGGGAAGCGACCGGAAGCCTTGCCGCATTCAGAGTAAACAAGGGGATGTCAGGGGTTAATGCACCGCGGGCTGTGCGTCTGTGTGCTCCCTGCTTATAGATTGTCTTAATTAAATTCGGGATCCCAGCTTCTACAGCTTCTAATTTCATTTCACCCTGAAAAGCCACAATTGCTCCTCGGATGGTCAAGCAGTGCAGTCTTTCTGCAAAACGCCGGCGGCCCCTTAGAAAAAGCACAGATTATAAAGCTATAGGTTTCTAGAAACCTAATAAAGTGTGCATAAAAAGAAAGCTATGGATTTCTGGTGCTAACGCTTGGGCGCCAACAGCGGTGATATCTCATTAGAGGAGGAGGTGTCTGAAGACACTGTTTATCGCTGCAAGAGCACGACTGACGGGCTCCCCAATCTGCATGTTCGGTTCAAGCCTTTCAAGAGGATATTTGATGATGTAGCACAGGCTGATGTTTTACAGTCAGTCCTCCCAGAATCGTAAAATCGAATCCGTGAATACTGCAAATGTAAAAAATACAAAAAGATTTCCGAATCATAATTTTGATATGCGGCACAATATGTATTCATAGTTTCCGCAGATTGAAGCCGTGTGGGGTGGAAAATAAAACGCCTGTTTGTAGCCGTGGTAGTATTTGTGTAGCGAGGATGGAACTGATGGGACGGCTTGATTGACTTCTTTGTAGATAGTTGCACTGATTGGTCTTTTCAGTGGCCTGGGTGGTTCGCATTGTGGCCTCCCTCAATGGAAGGTGGCTAGACGCAGTTCTTGTTGGTCAGTGTTGAGTTATGTTTGAATCTCAGCCATGTGGGAGGTTGATAGGAGGATGAATGCCCATTGAATGAGGCAGAGGTTCACCGTAGAACATCTTGCGCATGGCACGGGGTCTTCAGAGTCTACTCACAAAGACAGCGTCAACTATTTGCGGGATTTAACTCAGGGATGTGTGTGTCCCGTTCTTGTCAAAGATGGTGTTGATCTTTGTAGGAGAGTAAGATCTGCTTCACATGGGTACCCCCACTTTTTGCTGGTGTTTAACTGTTTTTCGACCTTAGTCTGGCTGTGGCCCTGCTAATCAGGACCACAGCCTAGCTGCTTCCTCTCTAAAATGGTTTCCATGTATATTAGGTACATATCTAATTGGATTCTGGAGTGCCTTATAAGCCCCTGGTATATGGTATACTATGTACCTAGGGCATAGGTACCTCAGAGGCCTACCAGGGGCTGCAGCATATATTATGCCACCCCTGGGAAGCACTCCAAAATGACACCACAGGTCTGCTACTGCAGCCTGGGTAAGGGTGTTCTTGCACCTCTTACTGTGGTATAGGCTACCCATATCACTACCTTATACAGACACACATAAACCTATAAGCCACTCCTATGGCAGGCCTTGACAATCCTGAAGGCAGAGTGCTTGGTTTTATGTGAGAGGGTGCCCAAGCATGAGCTGAGCCCCTCTGCAGCTTTCAGAAATACTTCCTTATGGCTGTTATGTGATACAGCCACACCATATACTCTTAAGTGCATTACAACCTCGCGGTAAATGCTAACTTTGGGATGGCTGCATCAAACCATGTCGTGTTTGGTGTCAAACGCTTTGGAATACTACCCCCCCGCCCGCCAATTCTGGCAGCGGGGGTAGCATTCCACCCTTCTAGAGGGTGAGACATGTTCACGCTGGCTAAACCCGGTAGGACTTTCCTGAGCCCTGGCATCACAAAATGGATGCCTCTGCCACAGACACTGGTCTGGCCTCCTGCTGCTGACCGAAACTCCGGCAGGGGAGGCCTGGACAATAGGTTTCCTGTCGAGGGGCAGGTAGCCCCTCCTCTGGCGCGAAACGGGACAAAGGAAATGGGTGTAACCACCCCTCTTTCCTGGCCCACCCATAGGTGGGGCCTTAGAGTTAGTCCATCCCCTAAACTTACTATAAGTATAGGAATACAGTCCCTAGGACTTTAGATTACCCTGGACGAAACTCTGCAACATACATCCTGGACCTTTGACGTTCTATCCTGACTAGAAGACTGAAGAAATCTCCCTTGGGGTCAAGGAGTGACTCCCCTGCTTGGCAGGCACCAAAGAAGCAACTGACCAGTCTGCAATTCTGAAGCTCCAGCTGGACGTCGAAGTCTCTGCATCCCCAGAGGTGGATTTCCAGACTTCCCCGAGGCTACCCTGAGTCCACAGCAAAGCTGAGGCCCGTGGCTATCGTGGGTGACATGGAACCGTGACCCCTGGACACCGTGAACTTTTGCAGCAACACTATCTTCCTGGTCGCTCCTCAAAGTTGTGCTTTGGGCTCCGAGTAGCCCCAGCCTTGAGCACCTCCTGCACCGAAGATTGTTGGCCTCCACTCCACGAGTGACCCGTGGGCCAGCATCCAGTGCGACCGCTCGAGGCTCCTTCGCGATCACTAGCCCGTTGGCTAGCAGGTCCCCACGAAGGCGACTCCTTTTCTGATTGGGCGTTCCTGGTTGCTCCAGACGTGCCCTGACTTACCCTCGCTGGGTGAGTCTCTCAGACCTTGCTGGTCTGCACCGCAGTCCTTTCTCTGATTTCCAGTGACTTGCCGTTGCCAAGGCTTGTTGGGTCCTTTCTGGTTGCTGACACCGCAGCACTCGACAGACTTCGTGGGACAGCTCGAATCCGGCTCGTGGACTTCATCAACGCCTCCTGGACCTCGTGGCTGAAGAGTCAAGACACCCATCAACTCACCTGAAGCACCCAACATCTGTGGGCATTGGTCCATCCTGCCCTTGGTCACTGGCTAGTGACCCAGACTCTGTCCCCTCTGCTTTCAGGTTCCTTACATCCTAGATCCAGGCTTGGATCTCTTTGGACACTTCTCCTCTTCCTGGCAGCAGCAGTTCTTTGCAGGCTTCCATAGAAATTGACGACGCGACCCGACACCAAAAGACACCTATGCACCGGCTTTCCTGGGTGAGGTAACTCGAGTACTCCGGTGCTCTCGTGGGTGCTAGCCCTAGAACTTCCTAAGTCCAAAAGGGTTTGGTCCAGACTCGATTAGAAGTGTCCCTAATCTTTAAATTTCCAACCTCGACATTGCCCATAGAAGATAATAGGAACCCGCGGTTGTGTTTCCACACTGCATACAGTCCCCGTGGGTCCCCTGTGTCACTACCTTGGGTGGTTCCTTGGGGTCCCAGAGATTCTAGAGGCAATAGGCCTAGTGCCTATTCCAGTTGTGGTTCTTATACCACTTTTTAGGTCTCGCTGAGCCCAGCGCATGAGTTGGCTTGGAGAGACATTTTGTATGTGCGCTTTTTTAAGTGCTGCTTGCTGGCCTAGCGCTTGCGTCAATGTGAGCGTGCACGCGCGCAGCCGCCATGCGCTAGGCTAGCCAGCATCACTCAGGAGAGCGTCATCGCGATCTCTTTCGCTTTCACAGCGATCGTGATTGCGATGACGTTAAAATCACTGCACCCGCGCTTTACTTTTAACGTTAAAAGTAAAGCGCGGGTGCCGCGATTATACCAAAAGTAAAGAAATTAATTTACTTTTGGTATAATCGCGGCACCCGCGCTTTACTTTTAATGTTAAAACTAAAGCGCGGGTGCTGCGGCTGCCTGGCGAGCGCTTGTAATTTACATACAACCTGAGAGACGGGGTGCTGGGGGCAGAAGTGGCCCTCCTCGACACCTTTCATTAAAGAGATTAACGGGGGAGAGGGATTTCGGATGTGGGTCCTTGCTAGGTAGGCGTGGGTTAACCTTTAATGTGTGCTTTTTAAACTCTTTTAAAAGTAAGCTTACTGGTACAGGTGGCTTTTGTCCACGCCGTGCCTATTGCGCATCCTGGTGGGTGAAGTTCATTCTTCAGAACTGACCATGGGTGACGAGAAGGAGTTGTTGAGATTTAACTAAAATGACGTAGGGTGCGAGAACGGAGTGAGGGTACCACAAGGGTGCCGTTCTACAAGAGTCACCCGCCCCAGGCTAGGTTGGAATTAATATTTTCTTTATGCCTTTCAAAATTGTGTTTTCAATAACAACACTTAAGAATGACATAAATATTCCCTTCAAACCGCTACACGCGGATTAAATAACATATTCATCAAAAGTCTACTGTGAACATCCACATACACCTTCGATAACCAGGGCATCAAAGGGGCCGAAAAAGGTGGGGAAGAAGATAATTATGTATATATGTCTTGCAATGGGATTTCATTCAAAATAGATCAATCATAAATGAATGTGTGTCCTCATGTAACGTAACTGGTGCTATGCAAAGCGCTCTGATACCTGATTGGATTCGGGTCAAGTTCGCGCTATATAAAACTCTGCTAAAACAAAGAATGAAAATCATAAACCCATTTATCAAGAAATAGCACTGAAAGTACAGCTGTCACCAGAGTGTCTTTTTTAATGAACTGGCAAACACCCAATTGATAATAATAACTTCTTTTTTTATAGCGCTTCATACCACACTTCTACAATTTATAGGCACTGTAAACAACAGATGTACTCTAACCCGTGTTTATGGTGCTCAATACTGCGGGTTACTTTTAACTGAGGTTCACACCGCTCTGAATAGTGGAGTGATTAACACATGAGGCAAACCCACCTAGTCAATTCACCCGCTACCCATCTTTGCCCAGTTGCCAGATGGATGCTGCTGATTGCACTACAACTACCAAAGACTCTGCCTATCTCCCCCTAATTGTAAACCGCCCTAATTCAGATACCCAGGGGAATGGCTACTTTCTAAGCACTTCAATGCCTCATCACGGCCAGTAAGCACTATAGAAAGGCAATTAACAAAGAAATACTCTACAATACAATAGAACATTGAAACACGATAACATACATCCTCCAATACTTTGGTCTTGCTCAAATGTGTGTATTTTAGTAAATCCGTTAGTAATTTGAAGCATTAGTTAACTGATCTACAAGAGCCAGTAAAGTATTGCAGTGTTTGGGGTAGCAGCCTGCCATCAACTACCCATGGAATACACTAAAAATAATTCCTTTATATGTTTGACTTTCGGAGCTCATCAGAGGAGTACCACTTGCTCCCGACACCAGCGCATCTCTCGGTCAAAGTCAGTGCTTGAAATGGACATGCAGAGAGGGGGTGCACATATTTGCTACCGAGATGTGCCAGTATGCTCCAGTAAAATATGCTGCACTAGTGCTCAGAAGAGCTGGTACTCGCCCTTTCAAATTAAACAGGTGCAGGTACTCAGTGCCCATTTCAAGCACTAATCCAAGCCAAGCCAAACGACTTCCTAGCTTAGAAGGACACAAGCTCTCCAAAACTAAGAGCGAACCCCAAGGCAATCTCCCATTTCAGGTGGTTGGCATCACAGGGGAAACAAAAGAACCCACCACTAACACTTAATTTTACCATTTTAGATATCTGTATTATGGCAAAGTTGTCCTAGTTGTCTTCTACTGTTCTCAAAATTATAGCAATGAAATATTATTGTTTTACCATTATTCAAAGGGTCCTTTTAAGCAACTGTGGTGATGAAATCTTTCGTATGTAGCACAGGGTATCAATGTAATGCCACGTCCTCTCTTAATCATAACTTTTTTACCAAATAAGTATAGTCATTCTAGTTGAACAGGTATCTTTTTTTTTTTTAACAAACTTTATTGATGACTTTAGCAAATTTGAAATGTATCAGTCATTCTACAGTGACAGTCTTTTACTTTTGTATGGAGAACATTACACATATGGCTTATAGTGGCTATGTGCGGCATTTCGTAAACGATAAAATCGAAGACAATGATCCCCAATAGCGTCGTTAACATCAAAGTAAGTGATCTGGCAATATAAATCGACAATAGGAGATAATTACATTCCAAGCAACAAGCGAACTTCATTAAACCATCCCCTCCCTCCCTAGCCCGCCCACTCCCCACTCCTGGTCAATCGAGTTTCGGTTTCACCAACTACCACTCTGTGGCGTTTACAATAAAGGCCACAAAAATAGCATTATCCTCGGGTTTAGCAAAGCTGTGTGTCTGAGTCCCGAAATCTATCACGAAGAGATCGTATAGGACTCCTGTGTGCTACGGGGTTGGGATATTCTGCGGGGGTAGTAGATCGAGCGACTCCAGCTTAAGCAGCAGAGCCTCCCAGGCCATCGAAATGGGTTGTTTCCTGAGCCCCCTATCCTCTTCTCTGCGAAGAGCTGCACCCTCCGCCTTCCCCCACTGCACCATGTCGCCCTGCCACGTGTACACCGCTGGGCTCCTAGGAGATTTCCATCGCATGGTAAGGGCTCTCACTGCCACGATAAGGGCTAGGTCTACGAACCGCAATTGTGCTTTCTGTACTTTAGTGCATCTGCGGAGGCCTGCGAGGCAATACAATGCGTCTTCCGGGACAGGAAGTCCGGTGACTGCTCTCAAAGCATCCCGAACCCCCACCCAGTAATCCCCAAGACAGGGACAGGACCATAACATATGTAGGAAGTCTGCCTCTTCCCCTCTGCAGCAGGGGCAATGATGTGGGGATTCTGGAAATATACGATGAATCCTCTCAGGGGTAAGGTATGCTCTGTGGAGGATCATAGTCTGTATAAACTTCAGTCTTGCATTACGCAACACTTTTTTGGGGTGTTCGTCCATACATTCCCATGCTTTATCCGTCAGTGCACTACCGGAGTCCTCGGGCCAGCGTGCTCTAAGGGCCGTGAGTGGGATTGCTGCATGTGTTCGGATCCCAGTGTACAGCCATCTGACCAGGTGTCCCCCCTTCCCCATAGAATACAGAAGATGTACCAAAGAGTGTTGTGGGGGTTCGTTCCTCTGTGGGGCCCAGGCGTGTTTAATATAGCGGGACACAGCAGCGTGCAGCAAATATAAACGTGGTGGTGCACCGGTATATTGTCGGAAGAGATCGTGGTCCAGCAAAGTACTATCTCCAAAGAAAGCCCCAACGTCGTCCACTCCTGCATCAGCCCAATCCCGCAATCTGGTTTTTGTAAGTCTGCCTTGTGTCGTGGGAATCCCTAAGAGGGGAATGTTCGGTGCATAAGGGGTGGTCGGTGAGGTGTACGACAGTGCCTTTCTCCAGCAGTGCAGAGCTGTCGTCAGTAGGGGGGGGGCCATCTACAGGGATTTTTGCCCCAGGCAGCAGTAAGGAGTGCAGCTCCCCTCGGTCTAATCTATGGGGTGTAAATCCGATCTCATGTAGATTTTTTCCCTGCAGTCCAGTACGATACCCACTGAAGTTGACTGGCATAATAGTAGGCTCTGAAGTCAGGGACTCCTAGCCCCCCACCGCGCGTACTTAGCTGTAGCCTCCGCAAGCTCATTCGCCTGCGGCCTGCGCCCCAAATGAGGTTAAGCAGCAGAGTATTAAGTGTGTTAAAAGTGGACAGTGGGAGGACGACAGGCAAATTTACAAAATAATATAGTATGCGGGGTAAGATAACCATCTTCGAGATGGCGACTCTTCCCATCACCGATAAAGGCAGCGAGGACCAGAAGTTCACACTGGCACGCAATGCCGTCACCGCTCGCCCAATGTTACCGACGATTTGGTCCGCCGGTGTTCTATACACGTGTATGCCCAGATATTTAAAGGTGGTGGGGGCCACCGACAGCGTGTAATCGCCAAATTGCAGAGTACTGTGGTATGGTGTGTCCCGGAAGAAATATGCAGTAGATTTCTCCGGGTTTATGGCCAGACCCGAAAGGCGTTCAAAGGTGGCAAACATCGCGGGGAGGGGACTGTTGCTTGCCGTTAGGTCTCGTAAATACAATAATATGTCATCTGCGTAGATGGATAGCAAGTGGTCTGTACCGTGGACGGGAATACCGAGTTGGGCCGCTGAACCCCTGAGTGCTATAGCCAGGGGCTCGAGCGCGAGCACAAACAGCAGCGGAGATAGTGGACATCCCTGTCTGGTGCCCCTATGAATAGAATACTGCTCGGATATGTAACGGCCAGTGTGTGCTCTGGCCGTCGGGAAGGTATATAATAGGCAGACCCATCTAAGATATGTGTCTGGTATCCCGAATCGCTGCAGAGTCGCAAACATAAAGTCCCAGGAAAGGGAATCGAAGGCCTGTCGCAGGTCCAATGCTATGCAGCCTGCGAGCTGGTACGCAGGCGGGGTGGCCGTCATTACGTGGTGTAGTCGTCTATTATTGAGGTATGTGCTGCGGTTCTGTAGAAACCCGCATTGATCTTCATGTACTAGTTTGGGAAGGTGTGGTTGTATACTATTAGCGAGGGCTTTACTTAGAATTTTATATTCCGTAAATAATAAGGAGAGGGGTCTGTAATTCGACATTTCTAATCCGTCCCTACCTGGTTTGGGTATCGACGTGACCAGTGCCTGCATGGTAGAATGAGGGAGGTGACCAGTTTCGAAGGCAAGTTTGTATACTGATTCTAGTATGGGTACCAAGGTCTCTCGGAATGTATGATAAAATTCCACTGGTAGTCCATCCATCCCTGGCGCTTTATTGCGACGCAGGCCCTTAATCGCATCTCGGATTTCTTGCTGGGTTATGGGACCATCTATGGCTTTTTGTACACTTTCAGGGAGTTTCGGGAAGGGGAGATCTTGTAGGAACTCCGTTATCGAGGAGTCCTCCACAGGAATGGGTGGTGCGCAGAGCGTGCTAAGATGTGTATAAAAGGCAGTGTTTATTTCTTTTTGTGTATTAACTATACGTCCTGTGGGTGTACGTATTCTGGTTACAATTGGTGTATCCGGTCGATCCTGAACTATGCGGGCGAGCAGAGCACCCGACCTATCCGCCTCCGCGTGTTTCCTCTGTAGGAAGGCTTTGTGATCTATTGTCCGTAGTGTCTCCAGAACGTCCGCGTGGTCAATATGGGCAGATTGTAGCGCTACTTTTTTCCCAGGGTCTGTCACCGCCTCCTGTTCGAGTGTGTTCAATCGTCGTTCGGTGTTCAAGAGTCGTTGGTGTATCTCCTGCCTAGCACCGACTAACCTTCCTATCGACGACCCCCGCACCACCACCTTCAAGGCATCCCATTCTATCAGATTAGAGGAGGCTGTGTTCCAGTTTTCAGCTAGGTACGTCGTTATGACGTCAGAGAGAGATGAACGGAACGGGGCATCGTCCAATAGCTGTGGGTGTAATTTCCAGGTAGGAACCGGGGTAGGTACATTACCCCAGTTGAGGGTGAGCTCCAGTGGGTTATGGTCTGAGAAGGTTTTCGCTAGATATGTTGATTGACTGGCTTGTGTAAGAATGGATCCAGAGCAGAGAAACCTATCAATTCTGGTATGGAGGCTGTGTACTGGTGAATAAAAGGAGTATTCTTTGTGGGTGGGGTGGAGGCAGCGCCATGTGTCTAGGAGCGCCCACCCACTGACCCAAGTTGTGAACTGTTCAGTCAACTTACTGACGTTGGTACCGTGCAGGGGTGGGTGTGACCTATCTAAAGTAGTGTCCAGCACAGCATTCCAGTCTCCTCCCAACACCCAGGGTATACCCTCCCAGTCTACCAATGCCCGTCCCAGCCGATGTAGGAAACTGTCTTGGTCGAAATTAGGGGCATAAACGCTTCCCAGGACTACCGGGGCGCCATCTAGCGTGCCTCTCAGCAGGATATATCTCCCTTGGTCATCCACCCTGCGTTCTATCACTAGAAAGGGGACCCCATGTTGTACCCATACGGTCGCACCTCTGGCAAAAGCCGAGTAGTTAGTAGAATAAATCTGACCTCTCAATTTTTTACGCATTTTTTGGGTTTTGGAGTCAGTGAGGTGGGATTCCTGGAGAAACGCCACATGAGCCTTACATCTAAGGAGGTAGGCGTGCACTCGGTGGCGTTTTTGAATCGCCCCCAGCCCGCGCACATTCCAGGTAATGAGGTTATAGGACCCTAAGGTGGGAACTGATCCGGGCATGTTATTCGAGACAACATAGAGCTCCCACACTCGTGGAGCCTGTATTTCGAGCTTGACCAGGAGTCCCTTGTCCCCAAAACAAAAACAAAACTTGGCTCAGCGTCAGAACTATGCTGGGCCCAACTATAAAACATAAACATTATATAACAAATAGCGGTGCATACGCTGGTGGGGAGGTGGCTATACCTAGTCATGGCCCTTGTCCTAATAGGGTCAGGAGCCTGGCGGCTCTACGAAACCCTGTCTCGGGGGGGGGGGGGCGTCATAAGTAAATATGTCCATGACAACACAAAAGAGACCCCACCCGGCCCATCAGCAAGAGGAGAGAGACCCGGGGCCCTCATAAGGTCGCAGTCCATTCCCCATGTACATAGTTCAAACCACATCGTTTTTGCCAACAATTCAGTCTCCACTATGGGGAAGGAAAAGATCGTCAGGAACAGCAGAGACAATACTCAAATATGCTTTCATGGAGACATTCTTAGAATTATAGGGTCTGGTTCAGCAAATAAGGAATATTGCAAAGGATACGTCTGACTTCGTAGAGCAATCAGTTGCAGTTAGTTATCAATTATGACATCCGCAGTCTGGGGTGTCATCGTGGGGAAAAGAGTTATGCTGTGTTCGGAGTCAGACTGCAGAGTGCTATCGTCCGAGTCCGTGGGGGTCCCGTGTGGGTCCGTGTGGAGTGCCCCTGCAGCGGCCAGAGCCCCCTCCTGTTCACGGCGCTGCTGATCACGTGATGGGCCAGTGCCACTCCCACCTGAGCCCCGAGGGCGACGGGAGTCTCGCTTCGCAGGCGTGTCCGGGCTCCGAGAGGAGCGGGCAGAGTGACTAAGCTGGCTAGAGCCAATACCCACAACTTCCAGCCATTCCTCAGCGTCCGTCGGGCTCTCGAAAAAATGAGTCTTTTTATCGTGGATAATTTTCAGCCGAGCAGGATACAGGAGTGCGTATTTGAGTTGTGTTTTCTGCAGTTTTTTCTTCACCAGTTGAAAGGACGATCTCTGCCTCTGTACTAAGATGGTGTAGTCCGGGTATAGGGATATACGGTGGTTCTCGAATCGAATTGGGGCCTTGTCTCTCACCTTCTGTAATAGGACGTCGCGGTCTCTATAGTTTAGGATTTTAACTATCAGAGGGCGGGGTGGTGCGCCAGGTCTAGGCGGGCCAGTTGGGATTCTGTGGGCCCGTTCAACGCAGAAGTATGGAGAGAGTCCCCCGGGCGCCACGTGCTCCCTAAACCAGGTTTCCATAAATTCTGCCGCCTTGACCCCCTCGCTGCGTTCTGGCAGGCCAATAACGCGTATATTATTGCGCATGTTCCTTCCCTCCGCGTCTTCCACCCGATCCAGAAGGCTTGTCACCTGCTTTTGCATTTGCTGCAAGGCGGACGTGTTTGCTGCCACTCGAGGATCTAGGTCCGAAAGGGATTGTCCATGTTCCTTTACCGTGTCTGCCAGTTTGCCATGGTCCGCCCTGAACAACGTCAAGTTCGTGGCGAGTGTGCCCATCTGTAGCTCGAGTGCCGCCCTGGTATCTCGGATCTCCGTGAGTATGAGGTCCAATTTGTCCGGGGGTCCAGCAGCAGGCCCAGGAAGCGCATCGTGGGGCAGGGAAGGGCGGCTATCGCGCTCAGGCATAGCGGGAGGACGGCTAGGCCCCCGCCGGTCCCCCAGCGTCCCCCCTCGAACTCTGCCCATGTTATGGGCCTTCCGCCAATCCGGGCGTTGATATGGCGCCGTAGGCGAAGCAGCGAGTGTGAAGTTCCAGTCCCCTCCACGCGCCAGGCGCGGCGTAGCCCCGGCGGGCGACGAAGGAGTATGCTCACTGCCCGGAGGGGGGCCCGGTGTCCGGGCGGGGGAAGGAGAGTCACTGCCCCAGGCGGTCGGGCAGTAGGGAATCCCTGTGGCACCCAGCAGGGAAATCAGCCCCCCGATGCAGGCGTCCCAGTGTAACAGCAGGAAGGCCCCGCCGGTCCCGCGGCGATAGCTGCGGCAAATGGACTCCGTCGGCAGTCAGGCCCCCTCGGTCCTCTTCGCGCTACGTCGTACAGCAGGCCCCTCTTAGTGGTCTCTGTGTAGGGATCCTCGCACTGTAACCACGTCTATTAGTAGGCGACGCTCACCCCCATGCCATCACACAGCGGTCATCGCAGGAGGATCCACCAGGGGGGAAGTCCGCCAGGCCCATCCACCCAGCACGAGCAAGTTGTTATCGGGGTGGGGGGCCACCGCGCGCACCCCCGGTGTCCCCGCTCCAAGAATCCCGCAGTTCGAGGGGGGGGGGGAACCCCCGTCGGGCGCAGCCGTCCTCCGTCACCCCCCGGGGGGGGGGGGGGGGGTACGCGGGTGTTCGTCCGCCGGCACTCACCGCACCAGTACACGATGGGCCCCTCCAGTCCTCCGCCGGCCTGCACTCTCAAGTGTCCATCCGCGGAAGTGCGCCCAGGCGGCCCGTCGGGATCACCTCTCCGTTCTACCGGCACTCCCGGACCGTCCGGAAGGGGCGTCTTCTATTGTGCGCGCTCCGTCGCCCCTGGGTCCGTAGCAGGTTTCACGCGCCGTCGGCTTTGAGCGCGGCCCGCGCCTCACCACAGGTCCCGGCTTCACAGGGGACGCTCCGGCAGTGGGCCTCAATCCGGGGATCCGGCCCAGCACGACCCCCGGTGACTCCGATCGAGTCCAGCGGCGCCCGGGGTTCTCCTGTCTCAGTGGCTGTGCCGTGGGTCGGGTAGGGCCCGGTATCGCCGGGTCAGGGTGAGTTAATCCCCCCCGACGGTCCGGAGCTCTACCAGGACCCGACCGCCATTGCAGGCTGCTAGCCACGCCCCCCGTTGAACAGGTATCTTGACCTGACTAGAGAGCAAGTCAAGAAGCACTCTTAATTTTAGTGAGATTTGTCAGTGCTTAGTGTAAATGCTCAAATGGATAGAAATGTGATTTAGACACATGCTATGTATTTTTGTTACCATCTCACTGTCCTCATTAATCTGACTCGTGTCGAAATTCGCTGCTGGGTAATGCTCGGTTCTCTTCGTGTAATAGAAGTCAGTCTTGTCTTAATGTATTAAATGGTTCACATCAGTAACCTCCTTCAGCCCTCTTCATTGCTGTATTTCAGTTAAGACATGTGCACCTTAGCCGCACCCAGTGCTTAATTTAAGACTGTGGCTTCCTGTGCTCTCATCAACACTGGCGCTTTTCATTAAGTGATTTGCCCAGAATCACAGGATGTTGAGCCCACGCCGAGACTCGAACCTGGTTCCTCAACTCCGAAGTCTTCAGCTCTGGCCATTATGCCACATCATCTCCTGACTTTCATGGTTAGTAGTTGGTTCTGTTTAAGGCGGCGCGAACAGGAGAATTGGGCAACCTCTCCCTGACGGGAGGCCCAGCACTTATTTATTTACAAATTAACCACTGGTAGCACCCATGCCATTTGCCTTTTTAGGTCGAGCCTAGTGCAGCACGCATCCGCTGCCCTAGGAGATGACCTTTAGAAATTGGTCTGCACTTTTCAATCACTCGTGCTTGTGGCGGCATCCACCTTGCGGGAGCGAGTAGTGGCGTGCATGGGCCATCTGTTTTCAATTAGCATGGCCGCGTGCGCTTGTTTACATTTGCCTGCTCGCGCTCGCTTTTACTTTCTTGCCGGTTCTTCACTTTTCTTCCGCTTTTCTTTTCCTTTTGTCTTGTTTGTTTTAAAGGGTTGGCTTGCACCAAACTTTCATTCAATTTACTAACTCCACAATAAGTTTTGCCTTGTCGTTTATTTAATAATTGTATGTCCTTTTAAAGATTTTCGTTGGCCCGTGACCTGCTTGCTAGTAAGGAGGGGTAATTCGCTCCAAGGCCGTTATTACTGCTGCTCGCGTTCCACTGCAGTCAGTGGTGAAGCCCTAAGACCCTTCACAGGCTGGAAACGTCTGTCCGAGGGCTGGGACAACGAAATCTCATTTATGGCAAGTTCTAGCTGATGCCTTCGAATCCATGATCGCGCACTAATTTGGACCAAGCTAATGATTTGGCAGTTGACTGGGCGTTCGAGGCTCGTGAATGTCTGTTTTCGAATTGAACGCGTTCTCCGCTGTGAAGCTTCCTTCGTGCAGTATTCTTTGTAGCAGTGTGGCGTATGTACAAAGGAATTCCTTGGATTGTTTGTTTCCAGACTGGAGAGGAGGCTGCACAAACAATGGTCAGATTCTTATCCAGTTACATTTCATGTTGCCCCGGCCAGGAAGGAAGCTGGTTTTGTTCAAACAGTTACAAAGAGAATACCTAGCTGGAATATGGAGTTGGGCTGGTCTTTGGTTGATTTCTGTAGAGTCCTTTTGTGAGGCTCTCACTGAGGTTCAAACCTACTGCTCTCAGAACAGTGTCTATACTTGTGTTTAATACTTAGTTTGATCATATTGTGCGTTCTGAGCGTTTATAGTAACATGTTCTCGAAAAGCATCTTACAAAATTACGCTTCAGACATTTTTGTTTTCTCAAATTTTAAGCAACACGTCTGTTTACAACTGCTGATTCTCATTTTCCCCTTTAAAGTTGAATTGATTGAGTCCTATTTCTGTTTTGTCCATTTCTCCCAGGCTCCCATATCTCCTGTGTTGCATATTTTAAGAAGGATTTACAGAAAGTGATTTGTGCCTTTTTGTCTCTGTGAACATCCATTGATTCTTAAAGGGTGGCCGCCTTTCCATCATCACTTTGCAGGTCATGTCGTGTACGCAGCAGAATTTGACTCCCTACGAGTCTCAGGGCCTTTTCAGAGCTTTGGTCTGTAACATGCTCCTTCTAAATCAAACGCGTAGTTATCTACTCTGCAAGAAAATGCCCATGACCATATAGAAATTTCTATTCCTATAGGGCCATTTTACAGGAATATTCTTTTTTAGAATACGAATCTCTGCTCTTCTGAAAGTCCTATTCCAAGTGTGATGCGAAGCTTTCACAAAATCGTAAACGGATCCCTACAGTTGTTCAACCCTAGTGTATCTTGGTCCATGATCTGCTTTTGTAAAATAACGTACTATTCTTTGCTTTTAGCTTCGGTTTTACTCATAATATTCACCTTGCACGATCATTTCAGTGTTAGGATTATTTTATTTTTTATTTTCAGGTTGTGCAATGAACCAATTCTTACATCAAAGTGCTTTCATCGCAATATAGCGGTGTTCCATTCATTTACTTCCCAAGGGAATAATCCTAATCTACCATCTTGTCTTCAGGATGGCTTTATGAGGTGCTGGCACGGTGCACAAGTTGCGACGTTGGGTCAGCTTTTTAGAAATTGGGTACTCTTGACATAGGAGACAAGCATTGGCATAGCCAATAGGTCTCACTTTTGGGACCTTATAAGTATTTAGTTATGCAGTGCAATATCCTTGGTGCAGCAACATCAACTGTTGCATGGCTAAACACTTATTAGGTCCCAAAGGCGAGACCTATTGGCTATGCCAATGCTTGTTTGGTATATGGTTTTGGTACGCCCCTAGGGCCCAAACGTGTATTTGTGCTTTTACTGATGCTTGATCACTTGTAACTAAAGTACTTCGAACTCCAGTCTCATAAAGAGACTAGAGGGGTGTGCGTTATCTAAAATACATATATTTTAAATATATACCTGGTGTGGTTGTCCTTTCATTTGCTCATTCAAGATATTATAGACTGGTAAAACAAGCTGCTTTACATTCCTTCAAGACTTAGTCTGAAGACTGCTCTCCATAGCTACCACTAGGATAGCTTTCATATAAGGTTGTCTTTAACCATTCACCGTAAGGGGTTGTTTGGACTGATACAAGGTGCCCACTAGAACTAGTGGACAGCATATATCAGGCCACCTTCTCAGTCTTCCTGCATGGTCTCAACCATCTGCTATTCCTCATATGTCATATGAGGAGTCCAGGCATATGGAACAGTGCCACCAATTATTTGATGCTGTGTCCTCTTGTAGAGAGTAGAAGCTGGATACAAATGAAAAATACAGTCTCAACATCCTTTACCGATAGCAGGGTATAGCAGATAAGGGCTGATGTGAATCACTCTCCCTATGCTCCACACCTTGAAGACCTGATGGAGCACTGATCGCAGTGAGTGTGGCTAGACAGCGGATGAGACCAGAAGCCACGTCAACAGCAAGGCCTCAGGGTTCACTTCAGGTTGGCCGGGTGAAGATATTTCTGGTGCTACTAAAGCAGCAAGTTAGCTTTTGCTGATTCCCCCTTCTCTATAGTTAAATATTGACGTGTGTCCCATCAGTTTTTACTTAGCATAACCATATTGTGGCTTTTCTTTAACCATATCTACTAAAATTGTTAATGGCTCCCTATAGTAATGATACCAGAGAAAGCCTGCATCGATTCTCAATGTTTTAATAGAATAAAAACACACACTCAATTGTAAACATGTATAGCTGTGATAAGGTTTATCTACTGTTTCCTGTCAGCATTGTCCCTCACTTTCAAGTAGATGGTTACGATCCACAATGCGGCATGAAAGATTTCAAGCCCTAATTTCCTGGACTCAGCAGTTTGGCCAGTGCATATTTTGTGCCTTCCCAAGCCAATATCCATTCATAGTTGGGCCAGTATTGTTGAATCACTCTCGTAACAATCATCCCATTGTGTTTGCCAAAAATTTTATTTTGGAAATATCTGCTGAATACTTGGGGAGTCACTACACTGTTGCGGAGTTCAACAGTACATTTATTTGTAAGAGTAAATGACAGTTTATTAAATCCAAACCTTGCTTTTGTTCCTGTACATCAACCCATTTGTATGTTAAAGTTCATCTTAATCTTGCAAATAACTTTGTGAATCCGGCTCATCGCGTCTGTGCTTCTTGTAGCAGTGCAGCGGTCTTGGAACCAGCTCACTCCACTGTTGATAGACTTGGTGAATTGGGTGGTATCTAGCATCTTGAAGAGAACTGTGGTCCTGTAAATTGCCATGTCTTTTACAGCAACATTAACTTTCTATGTTGCAAAGACAAGATGCAGACGCCTGTCTGCTCTCCTGATGGGACTTCGATCTCTTTTGCGCATCGAGCACCTCCGCTGCTGCTCTACTTGTACCTGCTTGGGCAGGATATGGATATCGTTGGAGCACACAGGGTACTCAATGTTTCATTTGTAACAAGAATTTGAAGAAATACTATTCATTGCAGCACAAAATTATACACAGAGTTAATGCATTGGGCCACACTTGGCTTTCTCGTGTTTAGAAAGGCTTCTCAACGGAGGTCTTACTGTTGGAACCTAATTTCCCCTCTCTGAGTAAACGGACCCCAGCACTGATGTAGGGATGATAGAAGGCTTCATCAAACCAGGCGTCAAAACCCTCCACCTGCCTGCATTTAAAGTTTGATGTACTTAGAAAAATTGACTGTGGACATTGGACTTGGTTTTACATTTATCTTGTGATTAAAGTTTAATTACAAATTCACAAATAGCGAGTGTAGACGCTTATGATGACTTATCAAAGGTTCAAATTTCACAACATCTGAATCTGACCGTTTTTCAGAGATATACTGTAGGAGGCTGTCTTAGTATATAGTGCACATTTATTTAAGTGATGCACCTTGCGCTTATCCAGGCAACCCTGATGGTGATTTTAGTGGTCTTTGATAACCATAGAAAGCTCTCAAAGTGGTAGCTGTGGAGAGCAGCCTTCAAGTTATATTGAAGGAATGCTAAGCAGCTTGTTTTACCAGTTTAGTCACGTAGTGTAGGTTAAACGAAAAGGAATCACACAGCGTTTATATAAAAATACACAATTTATTCCACAACACTCACTAACACATTGGTATATCTCCTACCCGGAGATATCAACACAAAATACAAAAATACTTCAAATGCAATAAGGTAATTAGTACAAAATACAGTGGTCTCCAGGGGGAGACTGACCCATATACTCAGAAAGTGAATTGAGAACTGCAAAGGAGAACTGGACTTGTACCTGGGACACAAGGAACCACCCACTCTAAGTACCCAGGAACGCCACAGAGGCTGTGTGCACGGTGGGAACAAAGCAGCGTGCCCAATGGAAGTCAATAGAGAAGTCGCGGTTGCAGTTTTGCAGAAGAAGGACCCTTCGCCTTTTCAGATAATACAGAATACCACACGGTGGCTCAAACACGACGAAGCAATAGACACAACACCACACCCCCTGGAGAAGGATTTCACTTTATAAAATGAAACTCATCAAATAGTATTTTCAGAATAAGGCTTGGGATTGTATTTATGCAATGCTTTCTAACAGAAAGTCTTTCCCAGAAGTCAAGTAAACAACATTCAAATGTATATATACACACACATACATATATATATTTATTTATAATACACTTGGCAAAGGCAACTGTGAAATGCATGAATAATAATAATAATAAAATGAACAAGCAGATAATGGACGTCCGGCAGGAAATCACAAAGATATATACACACTATATACATCAGATGATTAACGTGGGATGTGCACTCAGACTCCCTCACACATCACAAAGTCAATACTCAAAGAAAACACCTCAGATGATTATAGCCACTGGAAACTGAATATGCACGCAAACAGCCACGCATCACAATGGCACTAATCAAAAACAAGATACATCGCAAGCTGCAAACTTCATCTTGGCCCACTCCAGACTGGGAGATTCACATCCTGAGGATAAGAGACTCAGCAAAACCGGGAACTGCTGCACTGAAGATGCTTCCACCGTTCAGGCTCAAACAATCCCGGTCTCTAAGTCGACAAGCCCCTGCTTTATAATCTCCAAACACACTAGATGGTTCCAAGAGTTCTTCCCTCCGCCCCAGGGAAACTTACTGGAATTGGCCACCTTCCATCCAAGCATTCCAAAGGCAAAAGAAGTTCCCACGTTCCCTCTGTATTCTCACATGTTCCAGCCTTTGTCTTAACGAAGCCTACAAAATCCTCTGGTGGTACATTCAACAATCTCCTCCCCTAAAACAAAGCAACCTTGACCATGATTAACCCAACCAACTTGAGCCAGCCTGTGTGCGCAAAAGCTCAAGCAAGACGGAGTCAGAATTCAAGATCACATGAGGGCATGTCAAAGCCAATAGTAACAACTTCATAATACTTCCCAATGTACAACACAATGCACATTTGTTCACCGCTGCCTATAGAATCACTCACTTCCTCTGCCAATGTACAACATAATGCACATTTGAGCACCACTACTCATAACACTGTACTTCGAGACCAAGAAGTACATTCCACACCTCTCTCTCTCTCTCGCTCTCTCTCTCTCTCTCTTTCTCTCTCTCTCTCTCTTTCTCTCTCTCTCTCTCTCACTCATGCTTTCAAATGCACATCCCACATGTTCTGTTCTTGGCAAGCTGTTCTACTCTGCGACAGCTCCCATTTTAAGACTGCAAGATTACATGGAAAAAGGCATATGCAGGACGTACATTCCGGCTAGGGTGAAATGAAACACCAAAAGTCAATTAAAATCAGGGTAGTCAAAGGTCATCACGTGGTTTCAAACCAAAGGAGTGCCTCTAGCTAGCACTACAATTACCCCGAAGAATTCCCTTGGAGGACGAAATGTTGGAGAGCCACCCTTCTTGTGGATGCCCCGGGAACCAGGTTACCTACACCAGGGAAGCCAGGTGCATAGGGGTGAAGAGACAAGATTGTAGATGACAATGGAAGACTTGGAAGAAAATGCCTCTGGAGAAAAAGGTAAAGAAGTCCGATGGAATCCAAGAGTAGATTCTGGAAGTGAAGAGCCTGCAAGCAGAGGGGACCGAGTCTGTGACATTCAGGAGTGACCAGGAGGCACAAAGACACAATGGTCAATAATGTTTGGAGGTTCAGAAGAGTCGACTGTGCACTCGTCGCTGCGCCTGTGATGACCGAGTGATGCTGAGGAAGACTAGGAGCTGTGCACGAGCTGTCCCACGTCAGATGTCGGTGACTAGGTGGTCGGTGTCTGGCGGGAGCGACAACAAGCCTTGGTAGCGGCAACTGCTGTGGAGAATGAAGAAGGAGCAACATTGGGACAAGCAAGGTCCGAGGGACTCACCAACAGCAGGAGAGTCAGAGCAGGTTCAAGCAAGCAGGATAGCCCACTGAAGCAGTAGAAGACCCTCAGGAGGACCAACAGGCTGAAGGCACAGGAGTCGCAGAAGGACCTCGAGCAGCTCACCAAGAACGAAGGCCCATGGTGCAGAGGATGCGGTGAAGACAATTAACTTGGAGGGAAAGTGCTGGAGGCTGGAATTTTCTTGTAGCCCGAAGATCTCTGGAGTGCAGAGCCAACAAGTCATGGCAACGGCAAGTCGACTCGGTGCACAGGGGTTCAGTCTCAGCGGTCCCGACAAGGGATACTGGCCTAAAAATTGCAGAGAGGACAGGTCAGGCCTCACAGGAGTTTCAGAATCACCACAAGAGCCTCGGGAAGTCCATAGGACGACAGGAGCAGCAGACCGGTCAGCTTTGCTGCGGTGCCTGCAGATGCAGCGAAGTGACTCCTTCACTTCAATGGAGATTACTTTGGGTTCATTGATGCCCACAGGTCTGTTGAAGATCCTGGAAGAAGCACAGACACAGACAATGAGGAAGACGTGCATAACAGCGAGACCAGGGGCAGCAGGAGTCTTACTTGATGCAGTCTCGGTTCCTGGCGAAGTCCAAGTGTCCAGATGGTCAAAGAGTGGCATGGTTTCAGGATTGAGTTTTGTCCCACAACAAATCAAAGGAACCACCCGCAGGTAAGCCCTTAAGTACCTTAGGGATAAGGTTGGACCGACTCAGGAGTCCCTCCCAGAGGAGGGGCTAGACAGAGAGGAGGATGCTCCCATGCCCTTAGTCCAGTTTCCTGCCAGAGCAGGAGCTAAGAGCTCCCTGAGCTGGCTCAAACTGGAGTTTACAAGAAATGTGTCTTTCAGAAGAATCTGGTGATGCTGGCAAGCGCCCCCACCCTAGGCCAATACACGAAGTCCTGTCTGGGAGGTGGTCACACCGCCCTGTGACATGAAATCTATTGTTCCAACTGTCCTGCTTGAGCTTGGCACAGCAGCAGGAGGGCGGAATCGTGTCTGTGTTCGGCAGCAGCCCTTGCTTACTGTCAGAACAAGAAAGGCTGTTCCCGGGAGTACGGGTGGGTACCTCAAGAGAGACCCCTCAGTACATGGGATCATACTTCCAACACTTGAATCGGTGTTGGGGTATGATTCCAACATGTTTGATACCAAACATGACTGGTTTTGGTGCAGCTGCTATATAGTTGGACATCTCGTAATGCCTGATGTCGACTATATGTATTAAAAAGGCAGACTGCACTTGCAAAGCCTGGAGAATCGACTCTGGGGTTTGTAGGGGTGAACTGCTGCTGCAGGGACACCCTCACACTCATAACCAAGCGCCCTGCCCCCAGGACTGAAGAGCTTGCCATAGGGGGGGACATATAGATTTTAAGTGCAGTGACCTCAGATATAAGGAAACCTAGATCTGTTGTGAGGGGTGCAAGCACCAACTCACACAGGCTGCAATGGTAGATCTGTAGTCACAGTTTAAGTGGACACCCATGGGTGGCAAGATGCATGCTGCTGCCCATGGGAACACCCTGGTGTACCTACGCTCTGGGTACCTTAGTACCATATACTAGACATTTACAATGGTACACCAGTAGCCAATTGTGTATGCACAAGAGTACTAACCATGGTAAATTTAGGGAGAAAGCACAGTGACTGGGGTCCTGATTAGAAGGATTCCAGTCAGACTAGGTCAAAAACATACTGACACCAGATAAAAAGTGGGGGTAACATGAGAGTAGATCCTACTTTCCTACATAGGCACTTAAACATTTTGTTCCTAGAATTTGATCATTACTGAAATAAGGGCTTTGTGTGTTTAAGGGAGAGCTGGACCTGGCCGTCAGTCTCTGATTCACCCCCCGTGAAAAAACATAATGTAGATTGTCTTCTAGCAGCACACCGTGGAGTTGTTACTCCACAGACCAGAAGGTCTTCCGATCTCATGTGCAAGAATTGATGCTTAGTCTCTGGCTCCTTTCAGGCTGGAATTTTCAAAGTGAGATAACTGTATTCCTACATAGATTGATTATTATTAGAGATATTAATATCTGTGTTCAATGCACACCAGTGGTTTTTTTTAAGCTTGAGTAACTATTCTAGTTATGTAGGTTGGAGCTAATGAGTTCATGGAATTTTAGAAGGGGGCATCAAACTTGAACTTCGGCCATTGATTGTAAATTTGGTCTTCATGCCTTTGACTATCTTTAACTGATAAACCAGTGACCCCACTTAGGCCACACAAAGGCCACTAGTGATCACCCTTATTGGTCATTTTGGAGGTTTTTCTCTGTATTTTTAAAAATGAAATCGGTTTTATCCCAGGTATATCCAGTAAAAGCCAACAGCAGGAGTAGAAATATCAAACATCATCTTACTGTTTTAAGCTGTTCTACTTTTGTAAAATCCGAAGAGAGCGAGTTTGGCCATGCATAGGGCTCTGGTGGCACCACAGGTTTAACACTCAGATAAACATTGCTTTCCCATACAACAGAGCACTAAGAAGCCCATGCAGGGAAATTGACACTTTACAAGTAACTGTATTCATGCGTGCATTCATCGCCAGACCTGTGTACATTTCATCATCTTCATCAGAGGCTATTCCACACAGAACGTGAATTACAGAAACCAGGATGTGATACGGGACAGGGCTAGATGGCGCACTGTCCATTTGGTTTGCAAGTGTTGCAATTATGCTTGTTTCTATATTTTAGCCCAGGGAGATAGCCATTTGCCCAGAGTACACCATTTTTGGCCTAGTGCTTGCGCTAGGAAAAAACGCCAAAGCCCCAGCTTACACAGTGAGCACTGGGCAACTTTAGCACATCCGGCGTCTGCGTTTCACAGCGTGATCTATCCTCCTTTGAACACTTGTCTGAAAATAGCTTGCATAATATGCACACACTAATACCACCTCCATACAGGAGCTCACTGGCTCTTTTTAATGGATACAGCCGCTGCACCTCTGTTGTCAGATTTTCGTCACAGGAATACACTGCTTAGGCCATATCACAGATACAGTGCAGTTTCCTCGTTTGCGCTGGGCTCACCTTTTAAAAGGTGTGCCCTGTGCAAACCAGAAAAATGCGCTGTATTAAGATGAATGCGCTGCACCAGGGCAGCCGCTAACCTTGGACAGCTCATTTGTGTGAAAAACAGAGCGGCTGCTTTGAAGCCGCTCCGTGTTTCACTGTGCAGGCGGGAACCCACCTGTACTTTGAAGGGGGATTAGCGATCTCCTTGCAGCCGGGTGTGAGAAGTTGACCTGATATATGCTGTCCACTAGTTATAGTGGGCACCTTGTATCAGTCCAAACAACCCCTTATTGGTTATAGGTTAAAGACAACCTTTATTGAAAGCTATCCTAGTGGTAGCTATGGAGTGCAGCCTTCAGGCTAAGTCTTGAAGGAATGTAAAGTCTATAATCTCTTGAGTCACTAAATAAAAGATATCCACACCAGGTATATATATATAAAATATATGTATTTATTGCTAAACACACCCTCCTAGACTCTTTATGAGACTAGAGTTCAAAACACATAAGTTACACTTCAATAATCACAGTAAAATAGCACAAATGCACGTCAGGCCCTAGGGGTGAGCCAAACCATATACTAAAATAGTGGTATAAGAACCACGACTTAACTAGACACAAGGCCTATAGCCTGTAGAATCTCTGGGACCCCAAGGAACCACCCAAGGTGGTGACACAGGAGACCCACGGGGGCCATGTGCAGTGTGTGAACCCAGCCGCGAGCTCCCGTTAGCTTCTATGGGGAAAGTCGCGGTTAGATTTTTAAAGATTAGGGACACTTAGAAGTGAGTCAGGACCAAACCCTTTTGGACTTAGGAAGTTCTAGGGCTAGCACCCACGGGAGCACCGGAGTACTCGTGTTACCTCACCCAGGGAAGCCGGGTGCATAGGTGTCTTTTGGTGTCGGGTCTCGTCGTCTATTTCAGTGGGAGCTGGCGAAGAAGTGCTGCTGCCATGAAGATGCGAAGTGTCCGAAGAGATCCAAGCCTGGATCGAAGATGAGAAGAACCTGAAAGCAGAGGGGACAGAGTCTGGGTCACTAGCCAGTGACCAGGAAGGCGATGAGCAGATGCCCACCGATGTCGGGTGATTTCAGGTGAAAGAGGTGAAGCTTGACTTTTCAGCCACAAGGACCAGGAGGCGTCGAGGACGACCAGGAGCTGGATTCGAGCTGTCCCACGAAGGATATCGAGTGCTGCAGCGTCGGTGCCCAGATTGGACACAACAAGCCTTGGCAACAGCAACCCATGCAGAAACTAGAAAGATGCTTCGGTGCAGACCAGCAAGGTCTGTGGGACTCACCACTTGGTTGGGAGTCAGGGCACGTCTGGAGCAACCGGGAAAGCCCAAGGAAATACAAAGTTACCCCCTCAGGGACCCACCAGTCAACGGACCAGGGATCGCAAAGGGACCTCGAGACGAAACACAAAATGGTGGCCCATGGGTCACTCGGAATGACCAGGCCGACAATCTTCGGTGGATTCAGTGCTCGAGGTGGGGGCTACAAGTCAGCCCAAGCACGACTTCAAGAGACGTTGAGAAGTGAATGTACTTGCAGAAATGCACGGTGACCAGGAGTTCCGGTTCCATGCTACTCACGAGGGCTGCGGGTCTCAGCTTTGCTGGGGACTCGGGTCGGCATCTGAGATGTCTGGAAATCCTCTTCCTGGGCTGCAAATACTTCGGAGTCCGGTGGGAGCTTCGATAATGCAGACCGGCAAATTGCTTTGTTGGTGCCTGCCAAGTAGGGGAGTCACTCCTTGACCCCAAGGGAGATTTCTTCAGTCCTCTGTTCTTGAACAGAGTGTGGAAGGTCCAGGATTCAGTTTCAGAGTTTCGTCCAGGTTAATCTAAAGTCCTAAGGACTGGGGTCCCATACTAATACTAAGGTAGGGGGTTGGACATACTCTGGGGACCCACCTATGGGAGGGTTTGGAAAGAGGGGTGGCTACACCCATTTCCTTTGTCCATTTTCGCGCCAGAGCTGGGGCTGGAAGCCCCTGAACCAGTTTGAGCTGGACTATGCACAGGGACACCAAATGTGCCCCCAGTGCAGGACTTCAAAGCACCAGAGAGTGCTCCCGCCCAGCCACAATACACATAAGCCTGTCTGGGAGGTGGTGATACCTCCCTGTGACAGGAAACCTATTGTCCATGCCTCCCCTGCCGGAATTTCGGTCAGCAGCAGGAGGCCAGACCAGTGTCTGTGGCTGCAGCATCCATTTTGTGATGCCAGGGCTCTATTAAGTTTCTACCGGGTATACCAGTGATGTCATGTCTCTCCCTATAGAAGGGTGGGATCGTACTCCCACACCAGTTACTGGTGTGGGGGTATGATTCCAAGGTGTTTGACACCAAACACAACATGTTTCCGTGCAGCCAGTCCAAAGTTAGCATTTACCGTTTGGTCATAATGCACTTAAGAGTATATGGTCAGGCTGCACTACTGACAACCCCGGAGAAGAGATTCCGAAGGCTGCAGAGGGGCTCAGCTCATGCCTGGGCACCCCCTCACATATAACCAAGCACCCTGCCTTCAGGATTGATAAGGCCTGCCATAGGGGTGACTGATAGGTTTGTATGTGCAGTATATGCTGAGATATAGAGAACCTATATCTCAGTAAGGGGTGGATGCACCACCTTACTCAGGTTGCAGTAGCAGACCTGTGGTGTCATTTTGGGTGGGTTTCCAGGGGTGGCATAATACATGCTTCAGCCCCTGGTAGGCCTCTGGGATACATATGTCCTGGGTACATAGTATACTATATACTAGGGACTAATAAGGGCACCTCCGATCCAATCTGTAATGTATCTAAAGTACATGGAATCATTTTAGAGAGTAAGCAGCTAGGCTGGGGCCCTGAATAGCAGGGTCCCAGCCAGACTAAAGTCGAAAAACAGTGAAACCGCAGCAAAAGATGGGGGTAAACATGTGAAGCAGATCCTACTCTCCTAAAGCGGGTACAGCGAGTGACTGCACCCGCCTGCAAGGGGATGTCTGGGGGGGGGTGGTCTATGGGACCCCCTTTCCTCCCTCCAGAGGACTGCAATCAGGGGTGCACGGTCAGTGCGCCTCCTGACAGCTTCTTTACCTTTGCACCCGTGTCTATAATATGGCGCGAGTACAGAGGCAAAGGGTTTCCCTCATTTGCATGGGGTCACGCCCCAAGCGAATGAGAGATCCTCTGTGATACTGGCGCTTTATGTGCACCAGCGCTATCAGTATTGCAGAATGGGACGCACAAACGCCTGCAGACCCTTCTGGAATACCAAAGTGCCCCGGGGCCGTCAAAGTGGCCGCAAATGCCTGTTACGCCCCGAGGACACTTCTGTAATACGGCCCCTGGTTATTGTGAGGGAACTAGACATTGAACATAAAGTAGATTCTTGATTTTGTGTTTAGTATCATATAAATGTGGCTGTTTGCAAAAGTCTAGTGTAAATGTTTGATTTTCCTTTTTCCAGTGGTTGTGCTGCATTGAGCTGTCTCTCCTGGTAAGCCGGGACTGATTTACTTCCCATGCAGTTTATTTCCTCCCCGCTGGTGGTGCTACAATTTACTGCAGCCCCTGGAGGGTTGACATATCAATTAGATGTTATCGACAGTAATAGAGGGGCAGTCTCTGTAAATGTGATGTTTTTATGGGCAGGCCGTGAAATGACACCCCAAGGGAATGTAACAAGGAGGAGCAATAAATATCATGGCACCTCTGCACACCAGCAATGGATCGGATTGATATGGCGCGTGATTGTATCTCCTATCCTAAAACATTATTTGTGTCTGGCCAATCCCACCTTCTGTTCTAATTGTCTGAAAGGTCGATCATTCAGATGCTGTTTTGGTGAATGAGGGTTGGCGCAGCTTCAGTCTGAAGCTGTTACTCGCTTATTTATTAAATATACTATATGTGTAATGACCTTCTACCAACCCTTCTTTTCCTCTTTCTTGATTCCTGAAGAACCACATGAAATATTTAACCCACTAAATTCAGTGGGCGGATATACGCAAGTTCAGAAAAGACTATCGAAAACCTCTCAGGCACAGTGTTGGTTTCATCCTTGTGGCTTTCTCTCTGTCCACATCTCCTATTGAGTGAGTGCTAAATTTACCTCTCACAGGATAAAGAATTTAAAGTCATCTAATGTCTGCCCCTCTTCTGATACCCGACATCGCTCACTGACATATGAGCCCTTGGGTGCAAGAACAAGGCCTAAAGTGGTCTGTGGTACAGTGAGGCTCATGCTAGTACTAGATAGGTGCAAAAACAACAGTTGATGGACAGAATGCAGAACAATGTCATACATTCACCCCAGTACAGAGATCTGGGCCTAAATCCATCTTTTTTTTGCTCACCATGCCATTCCAGTTTGAACCCAGCCATATGCAAATCAGTCTTTACCCTGTGCCTCATGGGAAAAGTCCAGCCCAAACTGCCAAGCCAAGTCCTCCCTGGACTGGAAACAAGCATCCTTGGACCGGTTTCGGGGTTTTACCCCTCTTCAGCCAGGATAGCTTGATTCCAGTGGCATGGAGAGCACGGAACCCACGTCTGGGCATACCCTTCCCACTCGGGGTGACAAATGCAAAAACAACAGTTGATGGACAGAATGCAGAACATAGTCACAAATTCACCCCAGTACAGAGATCTGGGCCTAAATCTATCGTTTTTTTGCTCACCATGCTGTTCCAGTTTGAATCCAGCCATATGCAAATCAGTCTTGACCCTGTGCCTCATGGGAACAGTCCAGCCCGAACTGCCAATCCAGGTCCTCCCTGGACTGGAAACAAGCATCCTTGGACCGGTTTCGGGGTTTCACCCCTCTTCAACCAGAATAGCTTGATTCCAGAGGCATGGAGAGCACGGGACCCACGTCTGGGCATACCCTTCCCACTCGGGGTGACAAATGAAAAAACAACAGTTGATGGACAGAATGCAGAACAATCTCATACATTCACCTCAGTACAGAGATCTGGGCCTAAATCCATCGTTTGTTTGCCCACCATGCCATTCCAATTTGAATCCAGCCATATGCAAATCAGTCTTGACCCTGTGCCTCATGGGAACAGTCCAGCCCGAACTGCCAAGCCAGGTCCTCCCTGGACTAGAAACAAGCATCCTTGGACCGGTTTCGGGGTTTCACCCCTCTTCAGCCAGGATAGCTTGATTCCAGAGGCATGGAGAGCACGGGACCCACGTCTGGGCATACCCTTCCCACTCGGGGTGACAAATGCAAAAACAACAGTTGATGGACAGAATGCAGAACAATGTCATACATTCACCCCAGTACAGAGATCTGGGCCTAAATCCATCGTTTTTTTGCTCACCATGCCATTCCAGTTTGAACCCAGCCATATGCAAATCAGTCTTGACGCTGTTCAACACTCCGTCCATCATCCCCTTTGGTTTTGCTTTGTTCGCCCTAAGTTGTCAGTCTATGCCCAGATGTGGGTCCCCTGATCACTTTGCCACTGGATTCAAGCTAGCCTGGCTGATGACGGCTGATTAGCCAGAAACCGGTCCCAGGGTGCTTGTTTCCGGTCCAGGGAAGGCATGGCTTGGCAGTTCAGGCTGGACTGTTCCCATGAGGCTCAGGGTCAGACTGATTTGCATATGGCCATGTCTGAACTGGGGTGGCTAAAGAATGATGATGGATTAAACCCAGATCAATTGACTGGGGGTGAGTGCTTGCAATGTTCAACACTCCGTCCATCATCCCCTTTGGTTTAGCACTAGATAGGTGGCATCAGTCATCAGGATCTCACCAAGTTCTGCAGAAGTGGGAAATCTCCTGGCATCCACTGGTTTTGTAAAGAAGAGCTTAGATCATTTTAGTCCAGATTTTGTCTGTATTCAGTGATGAGTGATGGAATGAAATGAGGAGTCTTTGCCTGTCCAGCCGAGGCACTATTGAGGGTGCTTCGCTGTCTCCTCACTTGGAACCAACCAGCCTCATTAGTCTGTTGACCATCTTTGCTTATGTTGGTTCAAGACTCACTGATCGGTGTTATCCAGTTGCATTATGTCAGTGTCATTTGGGAATTTGCTTTCTTCAAAGTGCCATTTAATATTGCATTTCTGAATTTAACAGAATCATGAATTTGCTAAATTAACCTGTGCTTCACTATTGAATAAATAGATTCCTAAATCTACATTCCCCTTATCGATGTTCTCAACTGACGGTTTTAACTATCACTGCTCGCGGATCGTTGATTCCGATCCTCAGTTCAGATGGATTTCTGTGTTTGTCATCAGTGAATGTTTTCTGCCTCGTCATTGCCCAGATGTACTTGGGGCTAGTACTAACACGATTTCAAACTCTCTACTGATAGTTTTATGTGTCGTGGGAAGTACATTTGCTTCTTATCCAAAAGATCAGTAATACCCTCTTATTAAGTTGTGAACGCAAGGGATTCTCATCATATTCTTTCCTGGGTCCACAACTTAGATCTGCTTTTCATCCTCTGGTATTATTGATGACCGAGTGGAACGTGAGCTCAGAAGCAATTTCTCACTGAAATTGCATCATTTTGAAATTTCCAAAATGAAAGAAATTAGTGTGATAAAGTCAGGCAGATAAAGGTTGTTTGAGAAGTGTCAAAATGACAAAATACCTTATCCACGAAAGTATGTTTTTGTGGAAAAGAAGTGGGAGAAGTTGTGAGAAGAGATTAGATAGGAAAAAAACAGGGAGGTTAAAGCAGCAGGGTACTTAAGACAGCTGTGAAGGTGAAACACATGGGGGAAGCGAGGAGCAACCCTTAGAAAATAAGAACAAGGGTTTGGGGGAGGGAGGGTGTTGGGGTTAAAAAAAAAAGACTCAAAACTAGAATTAACATGAAGAACCCAATTTTCCTTCATCACTGGTTTTTACCAGGATGGTATAATCAGCCTGATGAAACAATTGGTAAAGAAAGAAGTGTACATTTTGTAAAGAATGCTTGGGCAAAATAATTTGTCAGAACCATTTTCTTCCTGTTATGTTTTCGCCCACAAACATAAACCCTTGTGATTAGTGGAGTATAATCCGATTTAGGGTTACTCTGGGTTATTAGCATCGTCTGGGTTGCTTCTGTGCACACCCTCTTTCCTTGTTCCAAATCTCACTGTCATGTGTGTGCCCCATTGCGAGTCGCTCAGCTGAAAAGTCTTCATTGGCCTGGGTCTGCGCGCAGTGTGTGGGAGTATGCGTAAGTTGCAAACCCAGAGTTACAGTGCTGAATATAGGTGAGAGACATAGAGTACGATGAAGGATCGTTTATGATCTAGACTCTGGCAATGTAGTGTTCTTTGAAGAAATGAGATTTCAGGGCCTTCCTGAACTCTAGGGAGGCTGGGACTATTCGAATGCCAACAGACATGTTCTTCAAGAATCTAGGAGCCTAACCGGTCTTCTGTTTTTTCTATTTTTTTGGTTGCATTTTTTTTATTTTAGCCTGGTGGTGTCCTTTCGTCAAGTTGAATGCTGTCCCCTGCAGCTATTTTCTGTCACCGGTGCTGTACCATTGACCTTGCAGCTGGCCTTGGAGAGGTTACAGACCTCGATGGGGAGTCGAAGTGTTGTTCGTTCCTTCTTTCTGGATCATTCTCACCACTAATGCTATCAGCTGAGGCTCTATCCATCACCCAGAGCATGGCTTCTCCATACCATTTCATGATGCTTTTGAAATCTTGCCTAGATCTTGCTGCGAGTCTGTATCCTGATCAGTCTGAGTGCCTTTTCGAGTTTCATTTGCCTTCATGCTGCAACTGAATCATAGGTTCAATTAGAGTACTGGCTGCATGCCCAGGGTGGCAGTGCTGCTGCAGCAGCCCCGGTGTCCTTGTCGGTGTTATTAACCCTTGAACGCCAGGCCTTTGAGGGCACAGACTGAATATACTTCCTGCCTCCATGTGTTTTGATTGGCTGAGGCCGGAGTGGAGAGTTTTGCCGGCCGCGCATTACTTATTTAGGTAGATTGGTTGGTTGGTTCTGCAGCTTGTTGAATTCCCGCTAGTCTGTATTTCTTTATCACAAAGGAGACCTGTTCTGCCCGATCTCTTCAGGATGCTGGTATTATTTGAGGCTGTTGCTTTTTCATTCCCTTCGCTTGTTATTTACTTCAAATCCGAGGCACCCTCGTTAGCAAACAGGAGCCGAGTGTGCCTGAGCGTTTTCTTAGAAAACTAGGAAATCTGCCCGGGTCAGGCTGCCCTGAGCCTGTGAATGAGCAGCTGGGCTGCCTGCTGAGCACAGTAAGACAAGACCGCCTGCTGAGGGCAGGCAACACAAACAAGCTTCCTTTTTCATGAACATCTTCTGTAAAAGCTGCACTTCTGGCCCAGCACCTTAAAAGAAAATTGTTATATTTCTGAATTTTTCATCGCCCATATCTGTCTTACCGCCATTTTCTTGTTCATTAGAATATTTTTCTGTGTGCAATCTCTACATTCCAAGCTCCTTCCCATCTTTTTTTGCTTTCTGCAGATATTTTTGCAAACACATCGTGCTGGAAGGCAGGTGTTTCGTTATCTATCTTTGGCAGCTTGCTGTCTTTCCTGTCTCCATTACTGTTTTAGGCTAGGTATTGAAAATAAATTATTTGTTTTTATGGAATGTGATGCATGTTATAGATTCAGATTCGTGTTGCGCACACGTATGTAAGATGCACGCAATCTCCTGAACGAGCTGGACGTTTGCAGGAAGGCCACACGTAAGCTGCTAAACAAGGAAGGGCTAGGAAGGGCAGGTAGGAGCCATCTTTGTCCACGGCCCAGGTAAGCAATGCGGTAGCCTCAATGCGTGTGTTGAGCAACATGGATGACCATATGGAATGCTTCATAATTGTTCGGGCACTAGAGTTGTAGAGGGTCAGAAAGACCGCTTGATAACTCTGTCGATGACATCTGTGAAGAGCAGACCCCTGGACAACACAAAATTAGGATATTGTGGTTGATGGTGTCACATATTGTACAATGCAGTGACACCGTTGCCAATCACAGTCTGAGCCAGGTTATCCAGTCCACATTTGTGGCCCAGATGAGGGTGCGCAGTTCATGCAGAAATCATACAGCAATACAGAAATGCCAGAAAGTTCTGAGCCTGTGATAAAACCACATTTTCAAGCAGCTTTGCCTTAGTCATCAGCAGAGAGATACGACAAAAGATGACTGACAGGATCCTCTGAGTGAAGCCTAGTCCTTTAAAATTAGAACTCTGCTCCTTTGAAGTGGGGAACCCCATTCAGGAAGCTCCCAGTGTCATATTGCTCTCTGGCACACTACCTTAACCCCATCACATGCCACCCCGGTCACATTCCTCCAATGGGTTAGTGGTCATCATAACTGCCTTGATCTCCTGTGACCCCGCAGGGCATCCAGGCTGCATGTCCAGGCAAACAAACACAGAAAACCAAAAGAAACCATTGGCCCTGCTCTGCGTGCCCTGGCATGCTTTAGCCCTAAACCCCTGGCACTATGTCTTGCCTTTAATTAGATCTCCAAAAGAGAACAACACAACTCGAGCTGGTGCAAAGCAAGACCTGCACCGTGCTTAATGATTTAGAATGTTGAATGATGCTATGCCAGTCCAGCCTCCTCTTCCATGGTACGCCATAGGTACGTGGAATACGCCCAACCTCTTCAGCAGACTGCGCCAGTTGCAACGGCCAGATGCCTGCAAGTCGCTCAACCCAAACTTCAGATGGCAACGTAATCACTGGTTGATTCAGAGCTCAAGCCATTTTTGTGTAATGAGTCCTAACTTATAGGCGCCAAGGCTCACTCTGCAATTAAATGTTTGTCAGTATGTTCCTTACTGAATGCTCACACAACCGATTGCTGCACCCCGCAGCGGTATGTGACACCTCCCCCCTCACACAAATTCCCTTAATAAAAATACATTCACTTGTGTCCTCTGTTGGGCAAGTAATGATGGGCAGCAGTGACATGCTTCATCATCGGGCTTGCTTACTGACACCCCTGCGCAGACCAACGCCTGGGGTCGCGCAAAAAGAATGGGGGAAACAATACAAACATAAGGTATTGGGATCATCAAAGTGAAGTGCAGTTTGTGAAGGTTTAAACTAGCTCGGATATGTCCCTAATTCTAATTCTAATTGTATTCCTGGGCCACCCGTTCAGGGTTAAAAACGTGAATGATGGTGGTGAAAGGAGAAGATTAGGATCACTTCACCCCTCTTTAATGAAAAAGTGTCGACATGTTTCTGCCGGTTCGAGTGTGCCCACAATGTTAGGTCACTGGCATTTTTCAGGACCATCAGGATCCCAAAAAACAACACCCTTTGATCCTCAATTCAGGATTTTCTTGGTCTTTGTCAGTGGCGGCTGGTGACATTTAAACGTGGTGAGCATAAAAGTTGCGGCTGAGTGCAATGTGGCAAACAACTGAGAAAATTTTGAAAAAAAGAGGGGGCAAATGTTTCATTTTCAAGCAAATGTGAGAAAGCAAGAAGGTTACTAACGCAATTGTGTGTAGTTATGACATCAATAAAGAGATTTCATATGATAACGTGGGTAACTGCTTATTCAGTATAACCACAGAGCTTCATAACAGGCTTCGAACTTGCATTGCACACAGTATAAAATAGGCTGCTACAGAATACACAAAAAGTTTTAAGATAAGTGTTTCCAAAATATAGATTTACTGCGGACTGCACTCAGTAAGAGCAGTTTTGTTTATAATCCCACGGTCTTTTAAAAGCACACACTTCACACACCTTAGCTGATAGCTCCCTTACAATACCCGTCAAAAAGAATAAATATGTGTCTTCAGGAAACCCTTTTTTTTGGCAACCATCTTTAAAAGCTCACTCTTTACATTATAGCTGGTAGGTCCCTTACAATGCATCTGAAAAAGAATAAACGTGTACCTTTAAGTGATTCCATCAATCAGCCAAAAAACCGCTTCCAGCCCAGCCACGGTTTGAAGACGGACGCCCATTTACCTGTCTCACCTCACCCGTGACCCCTACCACAAATAGTGCAACTGTCAGCACCCCACCTTCCAAAGGGAAGAAGGAATGTGACATCCAAGAGGGAGAAGGCAGAGAGAGTTTACAGTGCTCCGGCCAGCGTCAACATGATGCTTCTGCCGCTTCTCGCCGCTGGAGTCTGCCTCTCCCTTTTTGCTCGTCCATCCACCGCATGGTTTGGTAAGAGCGAGGAAAAGTTATTCAATTGTCACTCAACTTCCTGCATCGGGTGGTCTAAGAGCAAGCCACCTGTCTAGGCAAAGTGTACCCCAAAACTGTCCGCTTCGACTGAACACTTTACAAATCTCGGTCCAGCCCTATTGCTTATTACATAATAGACGCCAGGCATATTTTTTTTATCTATTTGTGCAGAAAACACAAAATCTATTTGCGCACTGCATGCATTTGTAATCCTCCTACAGTTGTTGAATTTCCCATACGGGAGACAGTTGACAGATTTTTCATAGTCCTGCAGAAAGACAGAAGGCCCTAAACTACTCAGTTTTCATTTTTGTATTTTAATATACACGTGCCCGGTTTGTGCCGAATTCCACGCACGAAAACAAGCACCCACAAACCGAAACTAAACACATACAGGCACCCATGAACAGAGGCAGAGAAGATGCAGACAGGTGTAATAAATAAAAATCAAAGACAACACACATCCGAACTTGGCACCCTTTACATTTGCAGATTGGGGAGTTGGCGCGCACATTTACATTTCTTACCGGGAAGCAGGCACACTGACAAGAAGGCTTATGTTCAGTCGCGGCTCGGGGGGGGGGGGGGGGGGTCGCGCACGGGGGGGAATAAAATATATATTTTTTAAACTTACCTCAAAGCTGGTCCACGGGTCCACGCCACCTCTCAGACCTCTGATCCCCTGAGCGCCTTCACTAACGGTACTGGAGGAGGGGCCTGCCAACCCCTCTCAGCCAATCCTGGCGCTGCCAGCAGCGCCAGGATTGGCTGAGGGCACAGCTTACGCTACGCCCGCCGCTTGCCCATTAGGAGACCGAGGGGCTCCTAATGGGCATGTGCAAAGCAGTAAAAACACAAGTACGCATGACTGGGCACGGACTAAAAATTAATCTCCATGCCCACTCATGCGCACTTGTGCTGCCTTTCCCTGGCTTGTGACAATGCATGTCAGTCAACATGACGCTGGATCGCCCACGGTCCGATGTCATGCTGACTGACATGCATTGTCAGTTAGTTCTCCCCACCCGCGGCGTCTCTGAACTTAAGTAAACTAAGTTCAGAGACACCGAGGGAGCTGGGGGGCGGGGGGGCTACGCCCCAACGCCCCAATGGACGATCCGCGCCTGGTCTTTGTCCCTCCTGGATCGGGTTTTTCTAATTCACACTCTCATAACCTGTAAAGAGAGGAGAGGATATCTACAATCAGATCCTCTTACTCTAATAATCCTCTTACTCGAATAATTAAATATGTAAGAGTAAGAAACCCTTCTAGTAAATGCGCATACGTTAATCTCACTCAATATCCGTACACCACCATAACCAAGAGCCCCTTATTGTCTCACTTGTAAGCTCTTGCAGTTCAAGTCGGGCGATTCATTATGGAAAAGTCACCATTTCATTCAACCGCAGGTGTCCGTCACTTCCATTACTTCAGTACGTGTCTAACACACATCTACTATGGCCGAACAAAGACTCTCACTCACCGAGTACCATTGAACTCCGGTGTTGCAGAGGGGGCTCTGCAACAACTGAGAAAGAACCCGGACCTGGTGATAAAACCAGCGGACAAAAGGGGAGCCATTGTCCTTCAGGACAAAAAGGGATATACAGATGAGTGCTTACAGTTACTATCTGACCAGAGAAACTACAGCATACTTAGGAGGGACCCCACAGCAGAAATCAGGAAGGAAATAAGCTCCATAGTGGAAGAGGGCTTGACTAATGGTTGGCTCTCTCAACAAGAGGCAGACTACCTGTGCAAGGACCAATTGGTAACAGCGTATTTTTACACACTCCCGAAGATACACAAGCCTACGAGACCACCCCCAGAGGGACCCATTGTATCAGGGATTGGATCCATATTGGAAACTCTGTCACAGTTTTGAGGGTGCTGGAGGACCTCCTATACGCAGAAGAGTGGGTTTATAACAAACCACGAGCATTCATCTTGAATTTGGCAGAGATTGCTCTCACCAAGAATTTCTTAAAATGTGAGCGTACAATCTATCTACAGACCCACGGTACTTCCATGGGAAGTACCTTCCCCACCAGTTTAGCAGGTCTATACGTTGGCGCCTTTAAGGAGGAATATATCTTCAAACAAGGAAGCCCCAGGTTCCAACACATCAAGCTGTGGAAAAGATATATTGATGACGTCCTAGTAATATGGAGGGGTGATGAATCGACTGTACAGGATTTTCTAGAGTGGCTTAATGGCTGCAATCCGCTACTACATTCCACATCGACAATCACCAAAACAGAACTGCCCTTCTTGGATTTGGTTATGGAACCAAAAGGAGGAACATTGTCCACTCGGGTCTATCACAAACAGACAGACAAGAATTCTCTATCATTTGAGAGTTTCCATCCAAAATCCTTGAGAGAGAGAATTTAGCGGTGGGGCTATTCTTTTGTCTCAGGAGGAATTGCACAGACAAGACAGACTTTGTAGAGGAAGCATCACTCCTAACCAAGAAACTCCAGGATAGACAATATCCTGAAAAGGTGGTAAGATGAGCAAGAAAAAGAGCCATGAATTCTAATATGAAGAGCCCTTTGGAGAAGGCGAAAAAAAACACTGCGTCTAATACCGTATGCATCACCACCTTCAGCACAGCTTTATGTCACATAAGACGTTTGATACTCAAAAACGGGCAGATCTTGAACTCCAACGGTCTAGACATAGAAAGACCTTTATTCTCCTACAAAAGAAGTGCTAACCTGAAAAACCTGCTGGTTCATACCCGACCCCAAGCTACAACAGTGGACAGAACCCAAGGTCTATGGAACAACACCCCGGTGACAGGCCACAGGAGATGTGGCTCGTGTGATGTTTGCCACCTGACCAAAGAAACCAAGAGCATTGATGTTGGCCTTACTTACCCGTGGGTGCAGAAGGTCCATGCGAATTGTAATTCTGTAAACATCATCTATTTAATAGTATACCCATGCAGAAAACAATACATAGGCATGATGACAAAAAGGTGAAGATGCTCATCATGAAACACAGGAGCAATATCAGATGCCAAAGATCAAACAGAAAAATTTACTACACACTACTTAGAGGAGCATCACTCAGTGAATGACATTGTCTGTACTGTACTGGTTAAACCCAAGGTTTACAAGTCCACAGAAGATGTAGAGAGCTTACTCCTTCTAAGGGAACAAAAGTGGGTATATAGACTATGTAGTCATGAGGTGTGGCTCAATGATGACATGCCCTGGACTACCCTGAATAGATGAATTCCTTAGGAGTAGAAGACAGGACTTTACTGTAGAACATGCCGCCAGGTATATGCCCTCACGACTCATTGTGAGTAGGTATCTTGATACAATGCATATTAGCCCCAGATAGGGCGAGAGAGGAGTTGAATGCGTTGGGCATTAGACTTCGGATTAGGTAGTAGTGCTACTGAGAGCCTAATGCCATTTTTGTATCCCAGGAGAAATACGAGATCCTTAAACGTATTAAGGTACCCATCTATCACATTTGAGTAATGCTTTGCCCTACACTCATTATAGAGACCAACAGCAGAACAGTCAAGTACATCGTTACTTATAGAGGGGGCCAGTTACCCTTATATTATTTCATTTAAATGTTGTTTCCCATGGGTGTGCCGTACGAATGTGCATGAGGATGCGTTGACATGAACAGAGAATCAATGGCAGATAAACACACTCCTGTCCATTAGCTTGGGTAAACAGGAATAAAGTTGCTCACTTTTTCATGAGAAGATGTAAAGAATAACAACACAAGGGCATTAGGAGACCAATGGAAATCTGGGCTGAGAGATTGACGAGGATGACATCACATTACAGTCTGACGAGGAACGTTGTCCCTCATGACCCAAACTAGTTTCCCGATATAGGATATTACAGAGGAATGAGACCGCTACCTTCACGGCGAGAGGTGGGTATTAGCCAGGCAGCTGGACGCACCTTGATGAAGTAAGGAGTCTGGGGTGGGTAGTAGAGGACTACATACTTACACCTACCGAAAACCATCAGAACAGCTCCGGGGCACAGGAGCTTCTGTGAACATCGGACCCCTGAGCCGTGTAGGAACTGGCTCCCTTATTAAGCACCGTTAGTAATGTGTGGACACCCAACACCCGGCATTTTTACCACATTAGGGAGTGATGAGAAATGTACTGGGGTCACACTGATCGCAAGAGTACATTCATTATGCTACAGACTATGCCAACATAGGGCATGTATAAAGTTGGACGTGGGTGCCTCCTTGATTCCCATAAGATACAAAATGGAGAAGGGCTTAACACTACGAATAAATGGGAGACAGACAATAAGCAATTATACCTGTTGTACACCTTTGTGTAAGACTATTATTGAGCAGCAAACCATTAATCGCAACATGTACATATTTTGTCTCTGTGTAGAGCGTGACTACAGGGCGCCGCAACCACCCCCTTCAAGCTATAAGTTCAATGGAACTTGGTGAGTGAGAGTCTTTGTTCGGCGATAGTAGACATGTGTTAGACACGCACTGTATTAATGGAAGTGACCGACACCTGCAGTTAAATGAAATGGTGACTTTTCCATAATGAATTTTTCGACTTGGACTGCAAGAACTTATAAGTGAGACAATAAGGGGCTCTTGGCGAAGGTGGTGTATGGAGATTGAGTGAGATAAATGTACACGCATATACTAGAAGGGTTTCTTGCTCTTACATATTTAACTATTAGAGTAAGAGGATCTGATTGTAGATCTCCTCCTCTCTTTACAGGTTATAATGAGAGTGTGAATTAGAAAAACCCGATCTTGGAGGGACAAATACCCAGAAAATCCTGAATTGAGGATCAAAGGGTGTGTGTTTTGGGATGCTGAAGGTCCTGATGAATGCCGGACCTACCCAACATTGTAGGCACACTTGAATTGGCAGAAACATGTCGACACCTTTTCAGTAAGGAGTGGTGAAGTGATCCTAATCTTCTCCTTTCACCACCATCCTTCACTTTTTTAACCCCGGCCGGGTGGCGCAGGAATAAAATTAGAATTAGAGACACATTCAGGCTAGTTTTAAACTTCCCAAACTGCACTCCACTTCGGTGATCCCAATACTTTGTTTGTATTGTCTCCCCATCCTTTTTGTTCCACCTCAGGCGTTGGTCTGCGCAGGGGTGTCAGTTAGCAAGCCCTATAATGAAGCATGTCATAAATTTGTGAGTGAGGGCAGATTTTACTCACTGAGCACGTGCCTCCACCGCAATACACATTCCTACCTCCTTTTTGTGTGTTATACATTGTGAATGGGGAGGTCGGCATAGGAATGTAACCTCTCCCCCTTCTCTGTTTGTGTAGGATGGAGGGATATCCAGACCCCCTCCAAACCGTGCAGCTGGGTCCTGAGGAGCTCCTAGGTATAAATATCAGCAAGCTAAGCATGCCAACGCCACCGCCAACTATTGATGAAAGCATGCATCGGTTTCTGTTATTGCACATCATTAACATAAGCTGTTTTGTTTGTGTTTAACTAGCTGGAAGTAAATTCTGTCTAGCGCAGTATATATCCAAAGTAAATGATCAAGGAAAAACAATAATGGTCAAACCAGCCACCACTGAGTTTGAACAAAAAAGTGTAGAAGAAACAATCATTGGCAAAACCAATCAGTCCCTCTAAGACAAAGAACTGCACCAGCAGATTCCATCCATCCCCGCCTAAATGACATCTCTTTTTCAAATGATCTTTGTCTATTCTGCCTTATATACGTACTCACCCCTATCGCTCAGGAGCTGCAAGGTGGCATTCAGCAGTTAACAAAAATCCACAATAACATTTAAATCCGTACTGCGTTCTGTTCTCAAATACAATTAAATGCCATTTGAGATTAAATTGCAATATTATCTCATCAGCTGGTCCTCAGTTTCATAAACCTACTGTGAAATTTTCATGACCCTGCACCCGGTGCAGTCGTCTATATGCAATGATCAGCCTGACCGAAAGAGTATGATCATCCACCTGGGCCACAGGTGCACCAGTACACCACATGTGAGTCCCAGAAAGAACTGCATGATTATTTATTTATGTATTTTTAAGTTTTGTAGAATGCTGGACCTCTTTTGCCGTATGTCTTTTTCGGTTACGTCTCTGCATTTAAGTGAATTTAGCTTCTTTCAAGGACGGTCTGATCGGTAAGGTAGGACCATGCCCTCTGTTTATCTGTGGCGACCCGTTCCTTGCATGGACTCAGTTAAAGGCAAGTATTACGAGTTCTGTTTTCAGAAACTCATCAGAGATTCATCTCTCTGGTCAGGTCTAAGGCCATCCATAGAATAAGTGCCTAGACTCCCAAGGGTTTGTCACTGTCTTTAAGCTATTCAAAAAACAAGATAGTTGGGTGATGAGAAGCGCTGCAGTACAGGGAAAGCATCCGCTTTGGAAGTAGTTCGGGAAGAGTATGTATTTTGGACCTCTCCGCTGCAGGCATTGTGGACTTGATTCCAAAACTAAGGTAATTCATAAATAAAGCGCATTAACCTCTTCTGTGCCCATGACGAGATAGTCTCGTCATGGAGCACAGTCGCGCTGTGCCCATGACGAGACTATCTCGTCATGAAACCCACCCGCTAAGGAAGCGCCAGGCACAGGAGGGGGAAAAGGCCTGGCACCCAAGGGGTTAAGAAAGGCATTCTTGCAATGGTTCAAACAGTGCTAATGGAATCCCCTCAGGACAGCTGAAAGAATCTCCTCATTGAAATAAAAAGAAAGAATGACCAAGTCTGCATAATCATATCAACACCACCAACTGGGGGTGGTAGGGGCGTAGAACACAGGCGCATTCATGCTAGCATCTTTTTCGATGATGTGGAAACTGGAAACACTTTCTCATAAATGTACAAGCATTGGCCAGAAACATTGTAGATATCAGAGCACCGCATTTAAAAGGTGGCAACGGAAGTGTAAAGGAAGTGGTGCCCATCATGTACCAGTGTACAGAAACACAGGCAATAGGAAAAGCAGCGCCGCAGACTTAAGTCAGGTGTGTGCAAAACGACTTTGTTGTCTTGGCTGAGTCATGGATGGATGGTAATGCTTTTTCTTTCTGTGTCAAGAATTCGTCGATATCTTTATATCATTTCATTGCAAACCAATTTATGTCAGACTAGTGGGCGAGAAAGCAATATGTCATGCAGGTTGGGTATAAAGGAGCCGGAGACAGGTGGCGGTTGTCAAAGAAATAGTACCTCAATCAGTAGCGACAAACAATAATTAAGCCTAATCAATCTGTACTTGGTCCAGGCACCACAGAGAGAAAAGGAAGTGATGCAGGAAGTGATGCAGGAAGTGCCGCATGGCACTCGCTGTCGAATTAGAAGGCAGCAAAGAAGACTGACAAATGGTATGTAATGGGCTACCCCCTTTTTAGAGGTTTTTAGGTCTCGCCTGAGCCAGAGCTTTAGCTCTGCTCTGGCGAGAGTTTTAGTAAGCGGGATTTGGAAGTGCAGACAGGTGGCTTTTCAGGCCTCCAGCTAGAGTGCATGTGCGCCGGGCGCACGCACCATTTGGCAGCCTGCGTGATCACTTTCGCGGCCGCTTTGATGTTCTCAGTGAGCTGCGCGGCAACTGGGAAAATCAAAGCGGCCGCAAAAGTGCATACCATTTGTCAGCCTGCGTGCCTCTCTCCGCCTACCCCCCTCCCTTATCCCACTTCCTGCTTGTTTTGTGTGCAACTCACATAGCCCTCAATCGGCCATAAGACCAGCATCTCGGCGAACTTGGTTGTCCGGGGATCGCATCTGTACTATGGCACAGGCTACTCCAGTTCAGTTACTTGTGGCCTCAATATTTATCTATAGATGACAGCTGTAACACACTCATGGAGTTAAAACTAACCGCTTTAAATAAATATCAAATACATTCAGCAAATAGTATATTTGTCTAAGCCGTTGGTCTTCATTTCTTGACCTGGGGAGGATGATGGTGTGTGTGTCTGTCTTGCTAAAGGATAGTTCGACCTCTGGCATGTGATGTCAGCCCTCGTCATCGGACAACGGTGCACCCTTTCTCATTCCGCAACTCATTACTGCTTTTTACACTCTCACAAGTCCTTTTTCCGTTGTTACCTTCTCTCTTCTATTATTTCTGTACCCTCTCACACATGCAGGCTTTGTGTCCCCGCCCTGTCAGTGTTTCATCCCTTTCTTTCTTCTTGCGACCCTCTCTTCATTCGCTCCCTATTTCAGACTGCTCTCATTATCCCAATATAAATGTTTTCTCCCCATTCTTTTTCTCCCGCTCCCGTCCCCACTTTCTTCCCCTTCCCTTGTCTGGCTTCTGTTTCTATTACCATTGACGGTCACCTCGTTTGTGTAGATGATCCTCCACTACGTTTACGCGCAAAGCTCTTGTTTTTCTGACGTACTTTTGTGAAAACCCTGATCACATGATCCGAATGTTGTTATTTTTCGGGAATCAGAACTCTATGTGCTACAAAATTAAGTTAAAGAGCAACTACTAATGTCCTTAAAGTCTGGCAACAGGACTTGTGTTATGTTAGGCTGCAGCATTTTGCATTTAGTTATGCATTTTATATAGCGCGAACTTCACCCGAAGGTGTCAGAGCGCTTTACAATAGGACCAGTTGCATTACAAAATGACGTGCTTAGTTACAAGCGAAAAGTTAAATAGGCTGGAAGAAGGCTGTGTTATAATGTAAAGCGCATATTCAGCTTCCGGTGTCTTGGTGTTAAATTAAATAACAAACATTTGCAGTTACCCAACTCAATGCACTAAGTTTGTCGGACCTCTGAAGGATAAATGGTTAAGTGGACCCACTAGGAATCAAGCCTGTCACCATGAAGCCAAACACATCGCTCTTTGCAAATTTAGAAAATATTCAGGTCTCTGAAGTCTTGTGTGTCTTAGTGTCTAGACGCACCGAAAGGTCTAACTTGCTCTCACTTATTATACATGTGCATTCACTAAAACAACAGCCACACTCATGCCTATGCGCAGCATCCCCCGAGAATCATTTGTTAAACAAGCATTGGCATAGCCAATAGGTCTCGCCTTTGGAACCTTATAAGTATTTAGTTATGCAGTAAAATATCCTAGGTGCAACAACATCAACTGTTGCATGTCTAAACGTTTATAAGGTCCCAAAGGCGAGACCTATTGGCTATGCCAATGCTTGTTTTTCTTGCAGACCATAGGTTGCCAAGCAAGCACGCATTCGTGATGCCTGCAGGCTCGACCTAACAAAGGCAGCATATGGAGAGAGATGGCTGTCCCATTCTCTGCTTGCAATCTTTCCGCTAAGGTTTTAAAACATGTTGGCGTATGATGGTCAGTTAAGGAGAACCTTTCGTGCTCAGTGATGATTGGAAGTTACTGGTGCTGACATCACTTTGCCCGTCTTTTGGTAGGTGTAAGTGGAAGCTTTTGATGTGGTGCTAACTAAATTATTACCCTGCATCTGCATGTGTGTTTGAATCCCATGTGTTTAGAAATGTATTAAATGTTGTAACAACGATTCAACCAAGGTCTGTGACTGTGGGTGAGTGTCTGAAAAGTTTCAGCGCTCCGTCCATCACCTCCTTGTGTTTACGTAACAACGAATACAGCATAAAAGAAGCATGGTCAAATCATAATTTTAAAGCCATAGCCGATAAACAAGCTATAGCAAGGACAAAGGCCCGCTGGTACAATGATTATTTATTTTATTGTTTTATTGCAATAAAAATAATTCTGCCACCTAAATGTGGGCGCCATATGTTTCCAATACAAAGTTGAAGTAAAAATAATTCACGGATGTGGCCATGTTAGTAGTGATTTTGTTCATTTTAAACAACAAGCCTTTCAATTGCGCCATGCGTTGTATTATTATTTGTGAAATAGCAGATACCTACAATGTTACAGAGTTGCTACACACTTCATATCAGTAATTTTAAAAAGGAGATGGAAAATAAATCCCCATTTTACTGGGCACCCAAACTGCAGGCAAAATAAATAGTGGTTATTTATGGTTTAAATCTTTTATTGATTTTGAACAAGAAAGGTAACAAGACCCCCAACTCCGGGGAGACAATGCAAGATAGACAACAAGTGTCACAAATAATGGGATTACCGAGGTAATATAAGCGGAGCGGGTCCACGGGAATACACAATAAACGGGAAGGCGCAAATCAAAAGAAGCAACTAGAACCCAAAAATTAACACACCCCACCTACCCCCACCCTTCCCGTCGTCCACCAAAAAAAGGGGAAAAAGAATAATCAGGAATTCAACGTGGTCGTTTACGACGCCGGAAAGGATCAACTTGTGGGAGCGGCGTGTCCGACAGGCGGAGAAGTCTAAGGTATCGGGGGCATGTCAATTCTCGGGTAAGCCCAGGAGGATATAAGAGGGAAATCTCTGGAGCTGCGTCTCAAAATAGGCGTCTATTTCGTCGATCACTTGGGACCAGTATGGTTGAAGATGGTAACAGCCCCATAGGATATGTGCCAGGGTGCCTACTTCCCCACAACCCCTCCAACAGAGGGCGCTCTGTCGTGGGTCGAAGTGGTGTAAACGGTCCGGTGTGCAGTACCAATATGTGGCTATTTTAGTCAGTGTCTCTGTGAGTCCCGAATGGTATGCTGAATGCCGGGCCCTATAATATATGCCTTCCCATTCCTTGTGGCTAAGTGTCCTACCTAGGTCTCCTTCCCAGCGGGCTCGGCTGGTGTTGTATGTATGCGTAAAGGATGTTAATAGCATTTTATATAGATCAGAAATGATTTTTTTATCGGACGTGCGGGTGATGAGCCATTTCTCATATGGAGTCAGGAAATTCTGAGCCCCAAGTTTCATATGTGAATGAAGTGCCCAGTGTCGGAGCTGCAGATAGGGCAGACGCTCTGACTCAGGGAAGCCATAATGTGACCTGAGTTGTGGGAATGGGATGATCCCATCCAAGTCAAAGAGGTGACCCAGAGATCGACATGAGGAAGAGCGCCAAACAGAAAAGGCCTTAGTGTCTATGCCAGGTTGAAATTCTGGGTTATCGAACAGTGGCGTGAGAGGGGAGAGATAGGTAGTTAGATTTTGAGTAGTATTGGTGCGACCCCACGACTCCATTATCGTACCTGTGATATACGATGCATATAAATTGGGTGGTCTATGTGATTTGCGAAGAAAGGGGATGCCCTGTAAAGGCATGGCTGCCACTGCCTGGTCCTGGAACAACCAGTTTTTCTCCCATTCCAGGCGGTGCCATTCCACCAGATACCGAAGTTGCGAAGCATAAAAATAAAGCTGAAGATCAGGAACCCCTACATCTCCCTTCTCCGGCGGAAGAATGGCGATCGTGTGTTTGAACAGGGGGTTTGCGGCCTTGCCATATGAAGTGTGCGAGGTCCGATTGGATCGGTTGAATCCAGCCCGTGTAAGGGAGAAGAGGGAGGGTCTGGAAAAGATATAAGATCTGTGGGAGGATGGTCATCTTGATGACCGCTATTCTACCAAGCCAGGATAAGGTGTGGTGCTTCCAATGATTTACTTCCTTACGTATAAGTGCCCGGAGTATGGAGTAGTCGGTGTCGGCCGTAGCCTGTATGGAGGAGGCTAGTTGTATTCCCAGATACGGGATCGAGGAAGTGGACCATGGAATGGGATATGTTCTTCTTGTAGATGAGCCAAAGTGTGCGGGAGAGGGAGATGTTAAGTGCTATGGACTTATCCACGTTAATCTTAAATCCCGAGGCTTGCGCAAAGCAGTGCATTTCAATGAAGAGGGCTCGCATCGCTGGGATCGGGTTGGAGAGGGAGAGCAAGATTTCGTCTGCGTATAGGCTTATAGTGTGTACATCCCCTCCAAACTTGACCCCAGAGATAAGGGGGTGGCGCCTGATCCGTAATGCCAGGGGCTCTATATAGAGTGTGAATAATAGGGGTGAGAGAGGACACCCCTGTCTGGTGCCTCTTTCTATGGGGAAGTGAGTGGATGTATGACCATTGACTCGAATAGTGCGCTTGGGCGAGCAGTAGCAATTGAGGATCCGAGAGCGTAGCTTCTCACCGAAGCCGACATGCGTCAAGACCTGCTCCAAGTAGGGCCAGTGCACCCTATCGAAGGCCTTCTCCGCGTCAATGGCCAGGAACATGTATTCTCCCTCAGTGCAAGATGCTTTTTCGAGGAGGTGCAAGACCCGTTTGGTATTATCACTCGTTTGTCTCTGCAGGATGAAGCCTGCCTGATCTGGCTCAACTAGTTGGGACATGTAGGGTGCAAGACGGGTCGCTAACATGCTAGTATAAAGTTTAATATCGATGTTTAGGAGGGAGATCGGCCTGTATGCGCCACAGGACATCTTATCCTTCCCGGGTTTCGGGATAACCACTATTGATGCTTCAGGCATCTCCCCCGGGATAGCACCGTCCTGCGCAAAGGTGTTAAACAAGTCCCTCAAGAGGGGGGCCACCTGGCTACAAAATGTTTTATAGAAGGCCGCTGATTAGCCATCTGGCCCGGGCGACTTACCCAGCTTGAGGCGAGAGATTGCTGCTATGACTTCTTCTGTCCCAATGTCCCTATCTAAATAGTCGGCTTGTGCTTGAGTGAGGGAGGGCAAGTGTGCGGATTCCAGGTAGTCTGCGCTACGGTGGGAATCTAGCGAGTCGCTCGAATAGAGCGTCGCATAGAAGTCTCGAAAGACTTCCGCAATGGCAGCATCGTCATTGACAAAGTCACCCCTAGAAGAGCGGATGGCATGGACCCTTGTCATTGCCTAGCTTCCCGTAGCTTGTGAGCTAAGAGGCGACCGCAGCTGTCGCCGCCCGTGTAGTACAAGTGGTGGAGGCAGAGGGCCGCATATTCGGCCCTGTCTTGGTCCAGTGCTGCAAGTTGCTTCCACTCCGTGCACAATTGCCGCCAGGCTCGGGAAGCGCTGGTTCGCTGATGCATTTGCTCCAGTTCCGTGACTCGCTGAGAAAGTTCGGCCCGTTTACGACTACGTTCAAGGTTGTCTGCTGTAGAGATAGCTATGAATTCCCCCCCGTATGACTGCCTTCAATGCCGCCCATTGTGTCGCTAGAGAGGTGTCGGAATTGGTGTTGAGGGTCAGATAATTTGTGATAGCTTTCTGTATTTGTTCGATTATGGAAGCTCGATGGAGTAGCGTGTCACGGAGGTGCCAGTGTCTGGGAGGCTGCTGTGTTGGTGGGAGCTGAAAGGTGGCAATGACCGGGGAGTGGCCTGAAAGAGAGGCTGGCAGAATCTCGGTATCAGTCGCAAGCGCGTGAAGGGAGGAGGAGCTGAGGAGATAGTCTAGTCTGGCGTATGTTTTGTGCGCGCCTGAGTAAAAGGTACAGGCCCGGCTGCGGGGGTGGAAGTGGCGCCAAAGATCTACCATCCCCAGGTCTTGGAGGCGGGCCTGCCCTGCAGGTGAAGAGCGCCAGCCTGGCCCACCCTCTGGCATGAGCGGTCAAGGACGTTGTCGAAGGCAAGGTTTAAGTCGCCTCCCCAGTAGTATGCGTCTTTCGGTAGTAGCCATTGCCTCAGTAATCGCGTCATGAAAGAACTTGTCCTGCCCCTCATTGGGTGCGTATATGGACCCCGCTATAAAGGACACCCCTCCCACCAGGAACTGGTATGTGAGCAATCGGCCCCTAATCTCGGCCTCCTTTTGCAGGACCCTACCCTGAAAGGATCTGGAGACCAATATGGCAACCCCGGCTGACTTAGTGATATTAGAGGAGAACATCTGTGTGGGGAAAGCACGGAATTTCAACCTGTGGTGATCCTTGGGGAGAAGATGATTCTCCTGCAGGAGGCATATATCAGCTTTGGAGTGCTCCAAATAGTGAAGGATGGCCTAAGTTTGATCGGATTGTTCAAACCCCGCACATTAAGGGCAAGAATTTTAAGAGAGGTGTGCGGCATCTAGGTTGGAAGAGAGGTAAAAGCCATAGCATAGGATATATGTTGTGTCGGTTGATAAGGCGCAGAGGGGGGAGAACCATGATCCAATGGTGAGCGACTTCTAAGGTGTGGTGAGGAGGGGAGGACGAGGAGACCTAAACCAAAAAAAACCTGAAAACGAAAACCCAGAACAAAACAAAGACAATAACTGTAAAACCCAAGAGAGTCAAGGAAAATAGTCCGTCATCCCGAGATGACCAGCCTGTCAACAAAGTGGGGTCCATAGTGTGTCCAAGAGGGGAGTTTCAGCCCCACCTGCTGCCCGCCCAAGGTCCAATGGAGGACATGCAGAGAAAACAACGACCCCTGCCCATTCAATTAACGTCAGAGTCTGCCACATCCAGAGCATCCGAAGCAGAGGCGAGGGCCGCTTGTTGACCCTCGGCTATTTCCATCTTGTTTGGCTTCCGTACACGCCACCTCCAGTTCCACTTCTGCCACCCCGAAGGGGAGATCTCAGGCCCCGAGCTGACACTGCGCTGGTCGTAGTCATCACTTGGCACAGTGAGGCCTAGGAGCCGGAAAGAGTCCGTGAGCGATTGGAGCTGATGAAGTTTGCCATTGTGGCGAAAGATGAGTCGGAAGGGATGCCCCCAGGAGTATGGGATTCCCTGCTGTCGAAGGTGTTCGGTCACAGGGAGGAATTGCAAGCAGCGCTGATGCATGATGAGAGCCAGGTCTTGGAACAGCACTGGACAGTATCCCTGGAAAGAGATGGGGTGAAGAGACCTTGCTTTAGTGAGGATGGTCTCCTTGGTTCTAAAGTCCTGCACGCATATATTTGCTGGGGAAGCAGCAGGCGCCCGAGGAGGGCCGACTCTGTGCGCCCGGTCCAGGACGATTTCCGCTTCGTCGGAGGCGCCCAGTATATGGTGGAATAGACCCTTGGCGAATGCAAACAAGTCTCTAGTGTCTTCCGTTGTCTTCACCCCCCCCCCCGTATCCGGATGTTATGCCTGCGGGACCTATTTTCTAAATCCTCCAGGTGGGTTTGCATGTCGACGTGATCTTGTAATCGGATGACCTCCTGCTGGAGCATAGTGGACTCGGCCTCTGCGGTGTCATTCTTCTCCTCCAGAGCAGCCACCCGATCCCCAACGTCATCCACATCTTGGCGGATCTCCTTGATTTCTGCCGTGAGGTCATTTTACACAGATTGTAAGTCCTCCCTGAGAGTCAGGAACAGCGACTCCAGGAATGCCTTCGTGATAGGCTCCGCACCAGTGCTAGCAGGCTGCTGCAGGGCCGCGGCCTCTGGGGCTGTGGATGCCATGTTGGGGATGGATTGTGGGTGGCCAAAAATGTCTTTCAGGGGTTTCGCCGCCTTCGCCCTGGTTGGGGACATGCTCATCGGGCACCTCCCAGCAAGCTATGAAGGGAGACGTGTGAGGTGGAACGACTGCTACCGGGAAGGGCGGTGCGGATGCAAATCAAATTGGGCGCCACGCGAGCTGCTGGTTCTGCTGTGCCTCGTCGCGCAGTTCCGCTGCGAATCACTGGGAAGGCACCCCAGAGGCGAAGGTAGGGAATAACAAAAAGTCCAAGTAATCCCGCCGGGTCTAGGCACCACGTGGGATCACAGAGTCCACAGAGAACCGCTGTGTGATGGATGGGATGAGGCCCAGGGCACTACCGCAAAGCCCAGAACACTGCGCCCCCAGGTCAGGATAGTCCAAGGAGGCCCCCAACTCTCTCACAGCACCCCCGCAGCAGGAGGAGCATGACGCAGAACCCAGCGTAGCCTCCCTTCCAGCGCAGCTGCAGAAAGCGTGACCTTACCGGACCTCGTGGGTTGAGGGATCCTCCGGCGGCAGGGCCCACTGCCACGTGTGTTGCGAGGCGCCAGAATCGACGGAGGCCAATCGGCAAAGTGCTCTGCGGGGGCAAGGTCGCGATCAGCCTCTGACCCCCAAGTCAAAGGCTAGGTTCAAAGTGATGCGGCCTCTCTCCGGGATCCCCAGGAGCCTGCGGGGCCCGTCACCCCGGACCTCAGCTGTTTAGACGGGCGAGCCCAAAAATCGAGGCCGGGGATCCCCGCGGCCTTGTGCAGCACTGGGCTTCCTCAATGTAGCAACCAGAAGCACCGCAGTATACCAGAGCACCTCAAGTCGGCCCCCAGGAGCCGTCCGATGAGGGCGGGAGGTGGTAGGCTGCCTCCCCAGATTCCGGTCTACTCCGCGGGCAGATCAAGGGCAGGGCCGGAGATAGATCCGCAGCTCCGACTCCAGCGCTCCCCGGAGCAGGCCAAGGACGGGGATCGCAGGTAGCCGGGTGGAGAGCTGGGCAACCCGCGGGTCATCCGGGTGTCTGTAGTGCGGCTGGGCTCGAAGCAGCTGGCCTCGGTGGCCCAGACACTGGAACGCCGCGTTGTCGAAGCCGCCTCCAGGCGGTGGCGAAAAGAAGGCTAGGCCGGTTCCCTCGCGGTCCCCGCGGGCAACTGCTCACGTCGTCTGCAACGGGGTCTCAGGGCAACCGTGGGCAGCGTCTTGCCAGGGGGGCACTCCAGAGGCACCCCGGGCCAGTTTCGTGCCCCGCGGAAAGTTGTGAGTGCTAATTCGGCGGACGGCGGGCATGAGCTCCGAACAATGCGTCCTACCACGCCGCCATCTTGGCCACGCCCCAATAGTGGTTATTTAAAGATAAAAATTAAATAATAATGCCCTTTTTCAACCAGCTGTGTCAATGAAGAGAAGGAAACTACTTTCAGGCGAATGTGACCAATGTGCACAGGCTTTGTGCAGTCACTCAAAGTGAACGGAACCAATAGGAAAAGTGGGCTGATCCATTACCCCGTGCCATGGTGGGTGAAAGCCAAATGTAAATGTCAGTTTAATAGATGAGTAGATGAAGCCCACTGACCAAAAGCTCCTCTGTGTATCTTTGTGTAGTACATATAAATATTTTTGGAAAAACAATAGTCAAAACAGCTAAAGCTGTCTGCAAGGCCAAACAAAACAATGATACTGACTGGGTGAATATCTAGAGCAGGAAAATCCCTGACTACATAAAGTAACTCCTCTTTGCCTTGCAACATTCATATGAAGTGCAGTAAGGAGTGCTTTATCCTATCGATTATTCAAATTCTGTGTATTCTTTTTTCGACTTTGAAGCAGTGAAGGGTCTTGTGGGCAGCAATCTTGCAGATGCTTGCATATCTTTAGCAGCCTCAGCTAATGCTTCCCCCTGCTTGCAGGAGATTGTGACAGGATCACTTTCAAGCTTCTAACTCATGTCCATATTGGCCAATCGGAGTTGTCAACAGCCACGTCCGTGTGGATAGCATCCATGTAGGGAGTCATTCACTCAAACACCTATTTGTGATTAGATTGCGTAGTAGCCATAGATCTCTTCTTACTCGGCAACGTTCTCATGATCATTCGTTTACTTCCGCTTGAGGACGTGAGTCGGAGAAATAAAAATGTAAAATGATTGCAAGCATCGGCGTGTCACGAGTGACAAGTGTGTAAGTTGGAGAGATAACGGTAACCACTTGGCCCAAGTGTCTGGTCCTGTGTTTAAACCGAGAGTGAATTATTTGATACAAGAAGATTCTTGAGACCGACAGTGCTAGAAAATTAAGATGGTGAGGGATAGGCATCTAAATGAACTTCATGGTATTATGAAAATTGATATAGTTAAAATGTAATTAGATATGACCGACTTACAGAATGTAATCATGGCTTTTGCATTCTAATCCTCAATTACTGCATCTCCCGCGGGTAGCTGGTCACACGAATCTAGTCTGGGCGGGTAAGAGGTGGTTGTAAGGTATGAAAAAAGCCCTCAAGGGTCCAACTGAGATTATTCTCTTTTAGAAGTGAAGATCCTGTGGCGAGGAACTTCAGTTATCTAAACAACCTGCAGTGACACTTGAAGCTCTCTGAGGCTTCTGTAAGCGGGGGTACGCCAGCGCAGTGGCATCCTTCCATCTGAGCAGCATCTGCATATTGTGCACAAGAAGACATACTTAACAGTACTATGTCTGTGGAAACTTTTAATTTAGTTATAACACTAGGCTTCAAGGCAGTTATGTAGGCATCATGCAATCTGTGCTATTCATTTAACGTAATCAATAGATTTGATTGTTTGTGCCTTCTGAGTCCATCAGGTCAACTAATCAGCCTGCTCAAAGGCATCTGTTGCAGCTCTGGTCTGTGTCCCAGTTGGCGGTGTTGATATGATAATGCTGAGCTTCAGACTCAGTAATGCTTTCTTATTATTTCAATGTTGAGCTTCTCTCTGTTGTCCTGATGGATTTCCATTGCAAGAATGCTGATCTAGTGGGACGCGTTACAACAAACAAATGATGGACGGAATGCTGACAATGCAGACATTCTCCCCCAGTCAAGAGATCTGGGTTAAATCCATCGTTCTTTTGCCCACTACGCCACCCCAGTTCAGACATGGCCATATGCAAATCAGTCTTGACCCTGTGCCTCATGGGAACAGTCCAGCCCGAACTGCCAAGCCATGTCTTCCCTGGACCGGAATCAAGCATCCTAGGACCGGTTTCTGGCTATCAGCCGTCATCAGCCAGGATAGCTTGACTCCAGTGGCGTAGTGAGCACGGGTCCCACGTCTGGGAATACCCATCCCACTTAGGGCGAAAAGCGTTACAACAAACAAATGATGGACGGAATGCTGACAATGCAGACATTCTCCCCCAGTCAAGAGATCTGGGTTAAATCCATCGTTTTTTTGCCCACTACGCCACCCCAGTTCAGACATGGCCATATGCAAATCAGTCTTGACCCTGTGCCTCATGGGAACAGTCCAGCCCGAACTGCCAAGCCATGTCTTCCCTGGACCGGAATCAAGCATCCTAGGACCGGTTTCTGGCTATCAGCCGTCATCAGCCAGGATAGCTTGACTCCAGTGGCGTAGTGAGCACGGGTCCCACGTCTGGGAATACCCATCCCACTTAGGGCGAAAAGCGTTACAACAAACAAATGATGGACGGAATGCTGACAATGCAGACATTCTCCCCCAGTCAAGAGATCTGGGTTAAATCCATCGTTCTTTTGCCCACTACGCCACCCCAGTTCAGACATGGCCATATGCAAATCAGTCTTGACCCTGTGCCTCATGGGAACAGTCCAGCCCGAACTGCCAAGCCATGTCTTCCCTGGACCGGAATCAAGCATCCTAGGACCGGTTTCTGGCTATCAGCCGTCATCAGCCAGGATAGCTTGACTCCAGTGGCGTAGTGAGCACGGGTCCCACGTCTGGGAATACCCATCCCACTTAGGGCGAAAAGCGTTACAACAAACAAATGATGGACGGAATGCTGACAATGCAGACATTCTCCCCCAGTCAAGAGATCTGGGTTAAATCCATCGTTCTTTTGCCCACTACGCCACCCCAGTTCAGACATGGCCATATGCAAATCAGTCTTGACCCTGTGCCTCATGGGAACAGTCCAGCCCGAACTGCCAAGCCATGTCTTCCCTGGACCGGAATCAAGCATCCTAGGACCGGTTTCTGGCTATCAGCCGTCATCAGCCAGGATAGCTTGACTCCAGTGGCGTAGTGAGCACGGGTCCCACGTCTGGGAATACCCATCCCACTTAGGGCGAAAAGCGTTACAACAAACAAATGATGGACGGAATGCTGACAATGCAGACATTCTCCCCCAGTCAAGAGATCTGGGTTAAATCCATCGTTCTTTTGCCCACTACGCCACCCCAGTTCAGACATGGCCATATGCAAATCAGTCTTGACCCTGTGCCTCATGGGAACAGTCCAGCCCGAACTGCCAAGCCATGTCTTCCCTGGACCGGAATCAAGCATCCTAGGACCGGTTTCTGGCTATCAGCCGTCATCAGCCAGGATAGCTTGACTCCAGTGGCGTAGTGAGCACGGGTCCCACGTCTGGGAATACCCATCCCACTTAGGGCGAAAAGCGTTACAACAAACAAATGATGGACGGAATGCTGACAATGCAGACATTCTCCCCCAGTCAAGAGATCTGGGTTAAATCCATCGTTCTTTTGCCCACTACGCCACCCCAGTTCAGACATGGCCATATGCAAATCAGTCTTGACCCTGTGCCTCATGGGAACAGTCCAGCCCGAACTGCCAAGCCATGTCTTCCCTGGACCGGAATCAAGCATCCTAGGACCGGTTTCTGGCTATCAGCCGTCATCAGCCAGGATAGCTTGACTCCAGTGGCGTAGTGAGCACGGGTCCCACGTCTGGGAATACCCATCCCACTTAGGGCGAAAAGCGTTACAACAAACAAATGATGGACGGAATGCTGACAATGCAGACATTCTCCCCCAGTCAAGAGATCTGGGTTAAATCCATCGTTCTTTTGCCCACTACGCCACCCCAGTTCAGACATGGCCATATGCAAATCAGTCTTGACCCTGTGCCTCATGGGAACAGTCCAGCCCGAACTGCCAAGCCATGTCTTCCCTGGACCGGAATCAAGCATCCTAGGACCGGTTTCTGGCTATCAGCCGTCATCAGCCAGGATAGCTTGACTCCAGTGGCGTAGTGAGCACGGGTCCCACGTCTGGGAATACCCATCCCACTTAGGGCGAAAAGCGTTACAACAAACAAATGATGGACGGAATGCTGACAATGCAGACATTCTCCCCCAGTCAAGAGATCTGGGTTAAATCCATCGTTCTTTTGCCCACTACGCCACCCCAGTTCAGACATGGCCATATGCAAATCAGTCTTGACCCTGTGCCTCATGGGAACAGTCCAGCCCGAACTGCCAAGCCATGTCTTCCCTGGACCGGAATCAAGCATCCTAGGACCGGTTTCTGGCTATCAGCCGTCATCAGCCAGGATAGCTTGACTCCAGTGGCGTAGTGAGCACGGGTCCCACGTCTGGGAATACCCATCCCACTTAGGGCGAAAAGCGTTACAACAAACAAATGATGGACGGAATGCTGACAATGCAGACATTCTCCCCCAGTCAAGAGATCTGGGTTAAATCCATCGTTCTTTTGCCCACTACGCCACCCCAGTTCAGACATGGCCATATGCAAATCAGTCTTGACCCTATGTCTCATGGGAACAGTCCAGCCCGAACTGCCAAGCCATGTCTTCCCTGGACCGGAATCAAGCATCCTAGGACCGGTTTCTGGCTATCAGCCGTCATCAGCCAGGATAGCTTGACTCCTGTGGCGTAGTGAGCACGGGTCCCACGTCTGGGAATACCCATCCCACTTAGGGCGAAAAGCGTTACAACAAACAAATGATGGACGGAATGCTGACAATGCAGACATTCTCCCCCAGTCAAGAGATCTGGGTTAAATCCAGAGCGCGTGCATATGTTTTGTCCTGTGTGTGCACAGACACTTTTTTGTCCGTAAGAACGAAAGAAGTGCGCGTACAAGAAGAGCGCGTGCATATGTTTTGTCCTTTGCAGAGTGCCTTTTACCCTAACCCCTGCAACCTATTGGAAGGGAACATTGACCCACTATAATGTCATCCCGCCGCTTCCTTCGTAAATAACAAGTGCATCTGTTATTGCTTAGATGCTGTTAGACCTGGCATCCTTGGCTTGGCTTCCCTGACTTTTGGCCTCTGCCTCCTGTATTTTTGATGCTGTGCTGGATTTCGTTTTTGCTGGCTTAGATCCTTTGGGCACTTTGCCACTGCTGATCAGAGTCAAAGTGCAAGTGCTCCCGCTGTACATTGTTAATATGATTGGTTCTCCCTGATTGGCATATTTGATTTACTAGTAGGTCTCTAGTAAAGTGAACTAAGTGTTCCAGGGCTGGTAAATCAAATTCTACTAGTGGGCCTGCAGCACTGATTGTGCCACCCACATGAGTAGCCTGAAGAGTTTTGTCCTTAAGAACGAAACCACAGCGCGTGCATGTGTTTTGAGCCATACGCGTGCACATCTTGTTTCACCCGTACACGCACATCTGCTGTGTCTTCAGCTAAGCTGTTAGACAGACGTACACATGCACATCTCCTGTCTTTAAAGCATGCACATGTCCTTTCCCCTTTCGCCCACCAAACCGAGAACAATAGGTCTGAATCTCTGCTTCTCCAAAACTGCATGCATAAAGGGCCATTACACCATGTCAAAGGACAACCATGCATCCAATAATACCACTACAGCCTCCTCTCAGATATCGGCAGCTCGGCCCGATACTCCATGTGGGTGCCTCAGATTAAGTGCAGTATTTCTACGTGGCATGAAGCCGGATTGGTCTGGGTGGACCAGAGTTCGTATGACCTGAGTCAATCAGTCGCCAATAGTTTAGCTAAAATGTATACCTCTGCGTTTAGCAGTGAGATCAGTCTGTAGGACGCACAGAAATCAGTCGGTTTACCCTCTTTGTGGATTACCACTATATTAACTAATCTGTGATCTGCCGGTAGCGTCCCCAATGCTCAACTTTCTTGAAACATGGACAAGAGGAAAGGGGTAACTCTGGTCGCAGTGAGCTGTATAGTTCAATAGGTAGGCCATTCGGGCCTCAAGCCTTTCCTGAATTTAATGCCTGGATGGCCTGCGAAACCGCACTATCAGTAAGGTCCTGCTCAAGGAGGTCTCTGTCGGTCGGTGTAAGGCTTGGCATGTAGAGGTCTGTGAATAGTTCTCGTGTCTCATCTATGGTTGTTGTGGAGGACGGGGCGTATATTTTTGTGTAATAGTCCGAAAAGCCATCAGCTATTCCCTGTCTTTCTCTGACCGAATTCCCTCCCCATTGACCACCTCAAACACCCATCTCGACACTGCCTTTTTTTTGTCCAACCACTCCAAGAGTTTGCCTGCCCTATCTCCCACTTCATAAAGACAATGTTGGGTTGCACGGTATCTGGCCCTGGCTGCCTCCTCTACAACATCTTTGTATTCTTTGCTTTCAACTGCCAAATGGTGGCCCACCGCCGCATGGTCATCTGGTGCCAGACGGGCCTCCAAATCCTGAATCTCCCGATCCAGGAATTCTAGCTTGGATTTCTTTTCCTTTTTATGTCCTGCAATCAGGGAAATTCCCTGGCCCCCTTATCACCACCTTAAATGCCTCCCATAGCCCCCGTGCTGAATCTGCTGTTCATTATTTTGCAGAGAAGGATCGGTGGCCTGTTGGAGGCCTGTTCTTATTTGGGGCACCTTAAGATACCAGGGGTTGAGTACCATTGTGTGTCTCTGACCCGGAGTATCCCGTCCATGTGTTGCGCACACTAGGGAGTGAACAGAAATACCTCACACAAGTTGACGAAAATGGGCCAGTGCGAAAATGTAGTTATTTGGGACAGGCTGCCATGTGCTCTCCAGTGAAAGGTGTGCAGACACATGGTGGGGTGTCCGTCAGGCCAATTGCAAGTTGGAAGTCAATCAGGGCTCTGTTAGAGGCCTATCCGTGACGCAAGGGCCAGCTGTCGTTACAGTCACCCCCAATTAACAATTCACCCTCTGGGAGACGGAGTAGCAGAGTGCCCATGTCCGAAAATGTTGAAGCATATAATCTCAGGGGATATAGAATGAAAAATTATGTTAACTAATTCGCCCTTGCAGTGTCATGTGAGTGCCACGAAGTGCCCGCGGGTGTCATGTGGGATGTGTTGTATAATTAAAGGAAATGAGTTGCAAAGAAGTATGCCCACACCTCAAGCTCCTCGTGTAACCAGCATGGGCCACCATCTTGTATCCTCATCTATTCAAGGCAAAATAGGTTGTCCCCTGGAGTTGCAGCTCCTGTGAGAGGACTACATCAGGAGAGTGTCTTTTCAGATTCTGAAGGACCACCCCTCTTTTAATTTTATCCCCTATTCTGTTTATAGTCCAAGAGAGGATTTTTAAAGCTTAGTGGCAACAGTTTAGTATTCGTTAGATATGATCAGTGGGCAAGGAGGTTTTGCAGGGGCAGAAACCCGATCAGCGTGGAGGCTCCGCAATTATTTGGCATATAGAACTGGCAGAGGAAATCCGCAACTCTGGGGTTGTCCTTAAGTGAGGCCAGGGAAAGATAGTGAAGCCCAACTGGACAATGCATCTTCAAGAAATTGTTATCGCTACTACAAACACAATTACTAAGAACATACAAACAATACAAACCTGCTTTGCAGCACCCCCTCCTTGCACGGCGGACTTTGAACTGCCCACCCTCCCAACTTTGCAGAGTGCCTTTTACCCTAACCCCTGCAACCTATTGGAAGGGAACATTGACCCACTATAATGTCATCCCGCCGCTTCCTTCGTAAATAACAAGTGCATCTGTTATTGCTTAGATGCTGTTAGACCTGGCATCCTTGGCTTGGCTTCCCTGACTTTTGGCCTCTGCCTCCTGTATTTTTGATGCTGTGCTGGATTTCGTTTTTGCTGGCTTAGATCCTTTGGGCACTTTGCCACTGCTGATCAGAGTCAAAGTGCAAGTGCTCCCGCTGTACATTGTTAATATGATTGGTTCTCCCTGATTGGCATATTTGATTTACTAGTAGGTCCCTAGTAAAGTGAACTAAGTGTTCCAGGGCTGGTAAATCAAATTCTACTAGTGGGCCTGCAGCACTGATTGTGCCACCCACATGAGTAGCCTGAAAAGATGTCTTAGGCCTGCCACTGCAGTGCCTGCGCATGGTTTGTTAACTGCCATGTCGACCTGGCAAGTGCACTCACTTGCCAGACACTAACCTTCCCTTTTCTTACATGTTAGTCACCCCTAAGGTAGGCCCAAGGTACCCCTGTGGGTAGGGTGCAGTGTATGTGAAAGACATATCCTGGTATGTGTGGCATGTCCTGGTAGTGAACTACTGCCAATTTCGTTTTTCACTATTGTAAGGCTACCTGTTCCCATAGAATAGAATGGGGAGTTTGGTTAGAACATCTTATAAGCACAACTACCGCTGGGAACAAGGTAGGAAAATAAAGTTTAATATGCCTGGACTCAGAATGTTCAAATGCATCTTTTAGTGAGGGTGATTTTCACATTCTTTGTTTGAAAATACCACTTTTAGAAAGTAGATATTTTCTTGCTTAGCCATCCAGTGTGCCTCTGCTAGGATGTGTATTGACTGTCTGGCTTTGGAGTGACAGAGGCTGGGGATGTGCAGTGGCTCCAGAGAGTCTGGATGAGTCATGGCTGGGCTGAATAGACCTAGGCTGCATTTAGATTAGGGGTAGGAGATTTCCTTTCACCTGAATGGGTCTGGTCTGCCTTCCACAATGCTGTCTCCACCTCCTGCCAGGAAGCTGCACCAGAGAGGACAGAATTGGTTTTAACTGAGCACAGGGCTTCTCTGCCACCAGAGAACACAGGATTTTGTAGTATAAATATGGGGGCCCAGACCCAAGAACTTTAGATTAGTCCTGGAATTCAAGAGGACCCTTTGCCAAGGAGAAGAGCTGGAGAGACTGAGAAGTACTGCCCCTTTGTTGTGTGCTGTGTGGGGTTGGCCTGCAGTTGTTGTTCCTGCCAAGGAAAGGAGAAGGACTTTGCTGTGTGCTGTGTCCCCGGCTTGAAGGAGATCTCCAAGGGCCTGTGTGTGCTGGCCTCCTGTTCTGAAGTCTGAGGGACACAAAGACTTCATACCCAGCTCCCCCTGAACTCTGCTGCTGTGAGTTCTACCTTCCGGGAAGTGCCTGTGCCAGTTTGGGCCTCTGGAGGTTGTTGTTGCTTTTTGGGAGCTGGAAGAAAGAAGAAACTTGAACTGCAAAAATCGACGCATTGCTCTTCTTGCGTTTTTTTTTTACTGGCCCATCTCCACGGTGCAAGGAGAATTTCCACGCATCGCCGTGCCACTGCGAAAACCGATGCAGAGCCTGTTGCCGCTTCAAGAATCGACTTATCAGGGGATTGACGCAGCGCCGCTCGACGTCGCCGCATCGATCACCGACGCATCCAGGATTTCCACGCATCGTACCTGTGCAGCCAGTTTTCCTGACGCAGCGCTGGCGGACTGAAACCGCCACGAAGAATCGACGCATCACTCCCCATACAGACCGGATTCGATGCAACTCTTCCTCTGCGTGCAGCAGAACCGTTGCATTGCATCCCCAATGTCGCAGGAGTTGACGCCTCTCTTTGTTTCCGACTCTGCAGCTGTTTAGCCTAGTGAATTTTGACAGAACCTCAAGTACTTTGTTTAAAAGTTACGCATCCATAGTTTTCTGTGGTACAAATTCTTGAAACCTTTTGAAAGTCATATTTTTAACTGTGTATGTAGGAATTTTGTCATTTCACGATCTCTGTAATTGAAGATTCGGGCCTCAATAGGGCGCGGGATGCACCTGGTCTCGGTGGGACACCAGGCACACCTGGTACTTGCTCAACTGAGAAATAATTCGAAAGTTCACCTGGTTGCAGATGGTTAAGGACTATGTCTTACACAAATATATCCGTTGTCAGGCCTGCTGCCTGCTCCGGCACCCCGATGATAAGAACATTATTGCGGCACGATCGCCCTTCAAAGTCTTCCACTCTGGCCTCCAGGATACTTGTGCTGGCTCGCAATTCCTTGACTTGGGCATTTAACGTTTTTGTTTCAATCTTGAGTGTTTATTGAATCTTCGGCATCTTTGACACGTGTCCCCAAATTTTGCAGATCAGTGTGAATCAGGGTAGCTTCTGTTGTTACTGAATCTATTTTGCCCTCTAGGGCCGTTCTAACGACTTGAATCGCTTCCATAATATCTTGCAGAGTTGGGGCCAGCTCTGCCATGGATGATGGTTGCTGACACTCTTCCACTGAAGCTGGTGTGTCAGGTTTAGTTAGGTTGTGCATATTTGTGCATTTTGGTTTGGTGGGTCATACGGGACCCCCTATCTCCAGACATTACTCTCTCACATGCTCGAAGGACCACTGGTCAAGCGTCGCTGCAATTGTAGTAACAGGAGGTGGGGCTCAGTACACACCGCCACCTACTAGAGGGCATGTAGGGACACCTCTGTGGCCTGTCGGGTTTCCTTCTGCACCACCCACCATTAGGTGATTGATATTGCCCAGTTCTGCATTGCGCGTGGATCCCGAATGATTAACATAGTGAACTGTGCATAAAATAGCAATAGAGGTAGGGTGTTGCGGGTAGAGGCGAGCCGTCTCCTATCGTAGGCGGTGTTGAGTGCTGTTGCCCCACCCTGGGTCGAAGAGTCGCCCCACTGTCCAGCCACACTCCAGCACTGAATCCACACACAAATCAGGCCCAGCCACCAGAGTCTACAAGCGAAACATGTGTCACGCGGGCATCTGCAAGCTCCCGGCTGAGCCTCTCTTGCTGGAGCCGCTGTCCTAGTTATAGGGCGCACGCCGCATGGGGCAAAGCGAGCCTCATAAGCCCTTGTTTCTTCCGCAGGTCCAAGTAGCTCTCCCCCTTCCCTCGCAGCTCGCTTACCAGCCCGCCTTCAATATATCCGGGGCCTCCATGAACTTCACGAATGATGGACTGCCACTCGTCCGACGTCGGCTGCTGATTTGGCTCTCCCCCATCAGCCGGTTCCACTGAGGGTGCACGTTCAATCCATCATTGCTCCACGCATATATATAACTCTCTGGCGTCGTCTCCTCTCACGTCGTTTGCAATGTCCTCCCACAGCCGGCGAGGCACTGCAGGACCGCTTGTATCTTGCACCATCTCCTCTCTGCCACAGTACCATGCTAGCCCGGGCCACACTTCCCCAGCAGTCGATTCTGCTGCAGGGTTTCAGAATGCACAAATAAGGGCACCGCTGGGCTCCCCAAGACATTGTGCATCTCTTCTTAGCATTTTGCAATTGTTTATGTATTACCCTTACCAAAATTTATTTTATGCCAAATGTATGTGTATCTATAATGCCAAGCAAGTAGATCCCTTAGCAATATTTTTTATAGATTTTGAAGACTTATTTTATCATCTAAATTGAGACTGTTTATGTATCACCCTTACCAAAATTGATTTTATGCCAAAACGTTTTGGTACAATTGTTTTCTCTACATAGGCCCTAGTGCATGGGGAACCTGGAGTCATTTACCATTGGTACTGGCTCCTGACAGGGCTGTCCCTTCTCCACCACTACTCTTTGTCCTCCCAATTGAACCCGTGACCGAATGGCTCCTGAAAGATAATGGAATCAAAACATCCCATTGGACCTCAAGCTGGAACAAAGCATGCTACTATGCGCTAGCAACTTACTATGATGCGCGAGTCCCCAGAATAAATCCAGGCCACAAGCAGATCCCTTTCTGAAAGACATCTAGGTTACAGCGCACGGCGAGGTCATCTCTCATATCTTTTTTAGCTAACAAAAACTAAGCTGATATTTTGTACTGTGTTCTGTGTACCGACACACATTGCCTATTTGCACGACCTGTTTTTAAGCACTACTTTTTAAAAAATGTTTTAAAAACAATTGTGTTTTTATTTGGGAATTATTTGCTTTTGGGGCTTGACTGTTTACCTGCTGCAAACAATGTGGGCTCTTTTCGCGGGTCGCGGTCCCCGGTCCGTCAAGGCTAATAGTGCCGATTGAACGGAGGGACGAACGCGACTCCGCCCACCTCTCGCCCTTCATTTCCTGTTCCAGGGTATTTTAGGCAGATGGCTCGCCGGCCGCGCTACATCTAGGTTACAGCGCACGGCGAGGTCATCTCTCATATCTTTTTTAGCTAACAAAAACTAAGCTGGTATTTTGTACTGTGTTCTGTGTACCGACACACATTGCCTATTTGCACGACCTGTTTTTAAGCACTACTTTTTAAAAAATGTTTTAAAAACAATTGTGTTTTTATTTGGGAATTATTTGCTTTTGGGGCTTGACTGTTTACCTGCTGCAAACAATGTGGGCTCTTTTCGCGGGTCGCGGTCCCCGGTCCGTCAAGGCTAATAGTGCCGATTGAACGGAGGGACGAACGCGACTCCGCCCACCTCTCGCCCTTCATTTCCTGTTCCAGGGTATTTTAGGCAGATGGCTCGCCGGCCGCGCTACATCTAGGTTACAGCGCACGACGAGGTCATCTCTCATATCTTTTTTAGCTAACAAAAACTAAGCTGGTATTTTGTACTGTGTTCTGTGTACCGACACACATTGCCTATTTGCACGACCTGTTTTTAAGCACTACTTCTTTTTAAAAAATGTTTTAAAAACAATTGTGTTCTTTTATTTGGGAATTATTTGCTTTTGGGGCTTGACTGCTTACCTGCTGCAAACAGTGTGGGCTCTTTTCACGGGTCGCGGTCCCCGGTCCGTCACGGCTAATAGTGCCGATTGAACGGAGGAACGAACGCGACTCCGCCCACCTCTCGCCCTTCATTTCCTGTTCCAGGGTATTTTAGGCAGATGGCTTGCCGGCCGCGCTACATCTAGGTTACAGCGCACGGCGAGGTCATCTCTCATATTTTTTAAACTAACAAAAACTAAGCTGCTATTTTGTACTGTGTTCTGTGTACCGACACACATTGCCTATTTGCACGACCTGTTTTTAAGCACTACTTTTTAAAAAATGTTTTAAAAACAATTGTGTTCTTTTATTTGGGAATTATTTGCTTTTGGGGCTTGACTGCTTACCTGCTGCAAACAGTGTGGGCTCTTTTCGCGGGTCGCGGTCCCCGGTCCGTCACGGCTAATAGTGCCGATTGAAAGGAGGGACGAACGCGACTCCGCCCATCTCTCGCCCTTCATTTCCTGTTCCAGAGTATTTTAGGCAGATGGCTCGCCGGCCGTGCAGCAGACGCGCGCCGCTGGCGCGCCACTGGCGCGCTTAAGGCAGGCCCGTCTGCACCCGTCCGCGACCGGACGCCGACCACAGCCGGCCAGCATGCCAGTTGCAGGAGCGGTCAGTTTGTTCGCTGGTCGCGGGATGAGCTGCTGGGTCTCCAAGGTCCTCTCTGCGCAAGATCTCATCAGTTTGACCTAGCGGCCTCCCCATTGCCACTTAGTTGCGGGACCTGCCACAAGAGCATGTGTCTGGATAAGGCTACCAAAGCAAAAACCAAAGGAAATGATGGACGAAGTGTTGAACATTGCAAGCACTCACCCCCAGTCAACTGATCTGGGTTTAATCCATCACCGTTCTTTATCCCACTCTGCCACCCCAGTTCAAACATGGCCATATGCAAATCAGTCTGACCCTGTGCCTCATGGGAACAGTCCAGCCCGAACTGCCAAGCCATGTCTTCCCTGGACCGGAAACAAGCTTCCTAGGACCGGTTTCTGGCATTTCAGCCGTCTTCAGCCAGGCTTGCTTGAATCCTGTGGCAAAGTGAGCAAGGGACTCACGTCTGAGCATACCCTGCCAACTTATGGCGAGCAAAGCAAAAACCAAAGGAAATGATGGACGGAGTGTTGAGCATTGCAAGCACTCGCCCCCAGTCAACTGATCTGGGTTTAATCCATCACCGTTCTTTAGCCCACTCTGCCACCCCAGTTCAAACATGGCCATATGCAAATCAGTCTGACCCTGTGCCTCATGGGAACAGTCCAGCCCGAACTGCCTAGCCATGTCTTCCCTGGACCGGAAACAAGCTTCCTAGGACCGGTTTCTGGCATTTCAGCCGTCTTCAGCCAGGCCTGCTTGAATCCAGTGGCAAAGTGAGCAAGGGGCTCGCGTCTGAGCATACCCTGCCAACTTATGGCGAACAAAGCAAAAACCAAAGGAAATGATGGACGGAGTGTTGAACATTGCAAGCACTCACCCCCAGTCAACTGATCTGGGTTTAATCCATCACCGTTCTTTAGCCCACTCTGCCACCCCAGTTCAAACATGGCCATATGCAAATCAGTCTGACCCTGTGCCTCATGGGAGCAGTCCAGCCCGAACTGCCAAGCCATGTCTTCCTTGGACCGGAATCAAGCATCCTAGGACCGGTTTCTGGCTATCAGCCGTCATCAGCCAGGATAGCTTGATTCCAGTGGCGTAGTGAGCACGGGACCCACGTCTGGGCATACCCTGCCCACATAGGGTGAACAGCAAAACACACAAGATGATGGACGGAATGTTGCACAATGGCAAAACATTCTCCCCCAGTCACAGATCTGGGTTTAATCCATCGTTATTTTGCTCACCACGCCACATCTTTAAGGCCGGTGTGGAGTTAGGAAAAGTAGATGTAGAAATGTGTGCCTTCCTTTACTTCCCTTTCCAGTGGCAGTCCATGTTTTGAAGTTTGTTTTTGTGGACCCATGATGAAGGCCTTGCTGTTGTCACATACAGCCACAGCTGTAGTCCAGTCTGGGATATACATGTTTATCACTTTAACGAGACAGACACGTGCTCTCTTTCTTAGCAGTGATATAAGGTAGGAAGTTAACTGTTCACAGTTGACTCCCAGTAATTCCCCTACAAATGGGGCTATGAACCATGAAATTAAGAAACTAAACCTAGTGGCTTCGATTAGCCCTATGGTGGGTTCTCTCTGTTAAGTGTGTTCACATCTGCTGCAGAAGGCATCTCCCCTGCGACAGGCTGCGCCCCGCGACCCTCTCCTTTATATTCATGTTTACACCTTTCACCGCAGAGCCCCTCGGTGCTCAGTCCTAGCGCCTTCTTCGGGTGTGGCGTTGCCAAAGACCTTTGGAGTTCACTAGATTACAGGGGCCTTCGGCCGGCCCTCTTCCTCTGGTCGCCTGTTGTATCATTCACATCTTTCAGCTCCGCCCACTGCAGCATACGCATAGGGCAGGGCTCCGCCCACTTCACCAGGGTTCCTTTATTCTAGACGCTCCTATGGAAAGGTGTGCTTTAAAGATCAAAGCATATTTTTGCTTTCGGGCATTTTTTTTTACATTGTCTCCATAATTAACTTTTGTTAAATCAATGACGAAATAACACATGCCACACATAGAGTGCAAACAGGCCATTTATTCCTGTTTAAAGAGTCGCGTTTTCATTTTTTTCCTAAAAAATGAAATTGCGTCAATGAATTGATCGTAACTCTAGTGGAAGTATGTGCCGTGCTGATGGCTGTAGAAATATCACATGTGCGTCTACACGCCTAGATTTAGATTGACCCGTGGTAAGCACCGCGCTGCACGTGATCAGCTTGGGGTCGGTGGGACACGTGTGCCAGTAGCGAGGGTAGCCACAGGATGACCAGCTCACCGGCTCCTCTGCGGCTGGACTTTGAATGCTGCCCACAGGTGTGTTGAGGACTGAAGTGTAAATCCCACCCGGCAGGTGGGGCTCATAGTCTCCGTACCTGTCGGCGATGCTTGTAGGGTAGGGCCCTGCGGGCCGGGGCAGGCGGCTGTTCTGCTTCTTCTAGGCGCCGACCGGGACAGGCGGCTGTTCTGCTTCTTCTAGGCGCCGACCGGGACAGGTGGCTGTTCTGCTTCTTCTAGGCGCCGACCGGGACAGGCGGCTGTTCTGCTTCTTCTAGGCGGCTGTTCTGCTTCTTCTAGGCGCCGACCGGGACAGGCGGCTGTTCTGCTTCTTCTAGGCGCCGACCGGGACAGGCGGCTGTTCTGCTTCTTCTAGGCGCCGACCGGGACAGGCGGCTGTTCTGCTTCTTCTAGGCGCCGACCTGGACAGGCGGCTGTTCTGCTTCTTCTAGGCGGCTGTAATGCTTCTTCTAGGCGCCGACCGGGACAGGCGGCTGTTCTGCTTCTTCTAGGCGCCGACCGGGACAGGCGGCTGTTCTGCTTCTTCTAGGCGCCGACCGGGACAGGCGGCTGTTCTGCTTCTTCTAGGCGCCGACCGGGACAGGTGGCTGTTCTGCTTCTTCTAGGTGGCTGTTCTGCTTCTTCTAGGCGCCGACCGGGACAGGCGGCTGTTCTGCTTCTTCTAGGCGCCGACCGGGACAGGTGGCTGTTCTGCTTCTTCTAGGTGGCTGTTCTGCTTCTTCTAGGTGCCGACCGGGGCAGCTGTTCTGCCTCTACTAGGCGCCTCCTGTGGCCTTGGGTACCTCACGGTCTCAAAACAAGAGCAAGGGAAAGAATGTGTTGAAGCCACACAAAAGGATCTCTCTCTGTAAAACTCAAGAGGGCTGTTAGGTGCTATAATATTGTAAGTACCACGTCTGTTGGCTGCTGGCAGCACCTGGGGGTGTGACGGACGCAAGGTTCCTTGTCAAATGTCCGATGCTCATTGATATGTGTATTTGTAAAGCGCCTTGTCACCCCCGGGGGTATCCAAGCGCTGATCTTGGATGTTGCTGACACCAGTTTGCCCGTCATTTGCTGGGTGCAAGTAGAAGCCTTAATGTCATTTTAGCGACATTTTTCAACTGAATCTATGCGCACGTTTGAACCTCCTTTGTAAAGAAATGTATTAAATGTTGTTGCACCGAGTAAAACATAGAAACAAGAAAGCTGCGCCCTTATAGGGTGTCAGTTTCTGCTGCGACCCTTTCCTTTATCGCCGTTCAGGTGTTCCGACACCTTGAAAGTCCTTAATTGTAGCCTCATTCCCAGTTTTAAGGTTTGCTGAGATGGACAAAAGCAACTTTCTTGCCAGGACTGGGAGCGGCGACAGCTGGATTTAGTGTGGGGACACATTGCGGTGGGATAAGAGAGGTGAAGGCCCCCTGCCTGAAATGGGGAGTCAGCAAAAAACACTGCTGGCTGCGCCTACAATGCTGGCGGTATAACCCTCTTGAGAAGCCGAGTCCATCACATGAACCCTCACGAGAAGCCGAGTCCATCACATGAACCCTCACGAGAAGCCGAGTCCATCACATGAACCCTCACGAGAAGCCGAGTCCATCACATGAACCCTCACGAGAAGCCGAGTCCATCACATAAACCCTCTCAGTGGAGGCTCCCTCACAGCCAGCCCCTGAGCTCAGCCATGGACATGCTCTTCCTCGGCTGGGTTCATTGAGGGAGAAAAATGAGGCTGATGCTGGGAGGAGGGGGACCCGTATTCCACCCTAACGAGATCCATAATGCATTCAAAGGATGGACCCGAAACGCTCTGGCTTGGAGTCGGGAGAGAGGTTTTTCACAGTTAAGGGTTTCCATCTACTGTTAATCATGTTGATTTACTCCTGAAGGATTGCATCTTATTTCAAGTTGGCGAATAGAACGAGAAGGCAATTTATTTTTGCGCATATTCTTCTACTAGTGCTGCTGAGAAGGATCGCAGCGATTTCCAACCCATGGTAACGCTTGCTGGTGTCAGAACGGTCCACTGCGCAGACCGTCACTGGTGGCGACATATTTGTGAGGTGTGATGGACCGGTGTCGTCACCAGCAATGATGGGCCTATCGTCCTGAGAACGATGTGGGTAGACAGCCCTGGATTCCTGGAGTCGAGGATTCGAGGTTTTCGAGACTCCAAGTTCCAGGTCTGAAATCTCAAGGTGACTTTTTGCAGCCTCTGTCTTGTGCAGTGGAGGGGGCTCTGATTTGTAGATATCCTTTGTGTGACACCAATCTGTTTGTCTGGACTAGTTATTTCCCTTGTGTCTGATCAGTCCCAGAAATAAACGGCTGGTGTAATATTCAAAATCCATCAGTTGGTCACTGAAAGTTGACTACTACTACTGTACTTGAAGGTATCCTTCTTTAGAAACATCCATCTACTCTAACTGACTGGTTGCAGCTTATCTAGACCTGGATGTCTTGGACCTAACTGAAGCTTAACTCTAAGGAGTCCCGCTGTTTGCCAAGAAACAGAAGCATGACATATTCCAGACCAAGCTCAGTGAAATGAACCTGGATGAATTCAGATTACAACTTCAGGTCCAGGTCTCTCAGATTGACCCCGGACACCCACCTTGCCATCAAGGAGCACTTTACAAAGAAGGTGAAGGTGTCCTGGTACCAGGTCTCTCTGCTAATGAAAGTGCAATCTACTCCTCTCTGAAAAAGCAACTCCAGAACTGTTGTTCAAGCCCTCGTACTCTCACATCTGGATAGTGAAGCAGCCCTGCTCCACTGTATGCCAGACTCTTCACTGCTTCCGAGACTCTTCACTGCTTCCCAGACTCTTCACTGCTTCCCAGACTCTTCACTGCTTCCCAGACTCTTCACTGCTTCCCAGACTCTTCACTGCTTCCCAGACTCTTCACTGCTTCCCAGACCCTTCACTGCTTCCCAGACCCTTCACTGCTTCAAAGGCCCTTCACTGCTTCCCAGACCCTTCACTGCTTCCCAGACCCTTCACTGCTTCCCAGACCCTTCACTGCTTCCCAGACCCTTCACTGCTTCCCAGACCCTTCACTGCTTCCCAGACCCTTCACTGCTTCCCAGACTCCACACTGCTTCCCAGACTCCACACAACTTCCCAGACTCCACACTGGCCCCCATTTAGGGCATCCTACATGCAGCAGCATGACTCAAGGTCCTGTAGAAATATGACCAACTCACCTCCACCCTAATGGAGGATCTACTAACTCCTCCCCTAGCCAGCCTGCATCATCTACAAAATCAGCTGCATCGTCTACAAAGCCATCACAACTGGCAGCCCCATCGTCTACAAAGCCATCACAACTGGCAGCCCTAGCTATCTGGCTAACAAACACACCATCCGCGGTGAGTCTCAGCACACCTGCAGCCAGGACATGACTGGAGACGAAGAGGTGCCAAAAACAAAAAATAAGGTAACAGTCCTTCTCCATCTGTGCACCTGGATCTAGAACAGCATCCCCATATCCACCAGGAGGACCCAAGCATGCTTCCATTTAGGAGAGAGCTGAAGGCACACCATTTTAAAGAAAACAACATCATGACGCAGCAACTGGCCACTTTCGCTCCTAAAAACAAGCGACTCTTCCAATCACACGTCGACTGTGTCTTTGCCTTGGACTTTGTACAGCGCTCCACTGCCTTTCGCCTAGGTTCCTGCAATATAAATACCATATACACCCATACATACAACCACTGAAATAACACTTCGCCTATAGTATTCCTTATTTGGCTCTCACTTTATCAACTTTGCTCTCTAACGTCTCATTATTTAGGGACCCGTAAGGTTTGTATTTTTTCTCCTACATTGTACATGTAGTACCTAAGTGCTGCTGTTATTTGTTCACCAAAATATAGGTAGCAGGAAACATGGCTACTCGACCCCTATTTTCTGATAGTTGTCGTGTCGTGCTTGTGCAATGTTGTTCTGAACATGACATTCAGGTCGTGTCCCTAGTCCTTTTTCTTCGTAGTATATTCTGCTGCCATATAAATGACCTTCATACTGGTTGTGCTTGCACACCAAACCTATGTACAAAAAGTGTGAAGGAGACACTCCAGGATCTTAGAGGCAAATGTGTTCCTTAACCTGTGGCTTTAGCTATATTATTTTAGATTAAAAACGCACTATAAATGTACTGCACTCACTTAGCCAAATGTGGGCCGACTGTGACGGGTATTTAAATTTTGTGTCAGATAAGTGAACTTGTTGTTTGTTACTGATAGCCAGATTGGGGCTTGTTATGCTGCTTCTATATAGATATGTAAATTCATCCATTGAATATTAGTAACATTCCAACTCTTTTTGAAATCTCTGCAGAGGAAGCGCTTTAGAACTCTTTTCTTATATATATATATATATATATATATATATATATATATATATATATATATATATCCGGTTGTGATGCTCACAAAGGCAGTGGCCTTTTTAGGTCTCGCCGACCAGAAAGCGCGAGCTGTCTGTGTGTGAACAGCCCTATTGTCAGCTTAAAGTGGACTTAGAGCCCGCCCACTGCTTACCATTGGTTGGTTTTATTGTCACTTTCACTTGCTTTTTATTCATTAGCTTGTGTGGGCTTTCCTCCTCCTCCTTCTTGTGTTTGTCCCTCCCCTGGAGCATTGCCTTATTTCTTTTATCCTTACTTTGCTTAATTTTCAGGCACTTTTTTCATTTTGGGTAAGCACTCAATGAGAGTGCATGTGTTTTCCTCAGTCTCCCTTCTATACTTCTCTTCCACTCTCATGTAACATGTTGCTCTTTCGCCCATGTGCCTCTCCCCTATTACATTCGGTATTGTGCCCACTGTTGTGTACTTCTGCCCCAGCATTGCTTTCTCACCCTTGTGCGTCTCCCACATTGCTCTCTCACCCCTGTGCTCCATGTTGCTCTGATCCAACTAGGATCAGTAAATAAACAGAAAAAAACATGCAGTTTTGTTATTTTGTAGACATGCATGGTGTGTGTGCCTCCAAAACAACGCGCCCAGCTGCATCATAGGCTTGTTGTGTCCCTCCTTTTGAGCCATGCTGCACAGCATTGGAGAGTCTGGACAGCATCGCTTGACACCTTTGTCAAAGCCAATAGGTCCTAAAGCCGGGTTATATTGGCTTTGCTAATGCTTGTTATTTTGTGTGTCTAAAATTAATATTTCAAGAGGAATTGGAAGTTTCTTAAAAAGGTTTGTGTTAAGCAGAAATGTTAGTTTCGGGTTCTTCTAATTTATTACCTGTTGTAACTTGTCTGTAATTATTGCGTTTATAAATTCTCTTTTTCGGCTAAAAAAAATACAATATTCCTTCTACATGAAACGTCAATAGTTCTGCATTTCTGCAATACAGGATGGTTCGTTTGTGGCATTATTGGTTATTGCACATTCTAGTAGCGTGCTTGCATCTTCGAATGGGCAATAGAAATATTTTTTCTAATACTTTGCTAATATATACGGGATGTGACGTCCCCAGTGTAATTAATCAGGATATTTCTAGACAGGGGACTTCGGCGAGTCGTATAGAGGCTGCCAGGCGCGTCTTTGAGGATGGACAGTACACTGGTTACATGTTTAGTGGATCCATTATAGACCGTAGTGGCATAACTCCCCGCAGTGCACCGTACAAGATGGCTGCTGATCATAGGTGACTCTAAATGTTCTAAATGCTGGGCTTCACTGACATTGTGTTGGAATAGTTCTGCACAACTGGCCTCGTGTAGTGTGTATGTGTCCAGTACTGTGGAAATAAAGCATTCTTCAGAATTTTCCGTGGAATGAGAACCGCGCTTTCTAAACATTTCAGAGAGGCTGCTAATAAGTTATATTAGTGTCTATTAATTAAGCACTCAGCAGTTCATAGCACCACACACAGCCACCCCCAAATATACACAAGTTTTGCCTGTCTCTTGCCATTGTTTCAGCCCTAGTCCACCTTCACCTACCTGCCCCCAGGAAGCAGAGGCCAGTGTTGTGGCAACTTAATGGTGCTATGAATGACCTTTGAACTCTAGCAATTAAGTTATTACGGTGTAGCATCAAACTACCTTTCTTATTACAGACCATTAGTGGGGTCAGAATTACACTGTAACTTAAGCTGTTTTCGTTTCTATGTAGCAGAACTCAAGTGCATTCGGAGAAAGTAATGACCTCACGGTGAAGGATTGACTCCTTCATTTAAGGGGTGGCTCGAAGCTCTGCGGTGGCTGGCCCATGCCGGCCTTTTCCTAGGCAGGTGTCTCTGTTACAGGGTGTCCTTTCTTGGAGACGTTCACCTTCAGTGTTCCTTCGCATCCCTCTTTTTCCATGTCATTTTAGTAGTTGTATTTGTTTTGCAAGAAGGAACACAAGATGCATGTCTTCCCTTGACCAGCGCACCTTGTGTTCTCTGACGCTAGCGTATGCGCCGCCCAGCAACTGCATCGCACTAATCCAACATGGAGGGTCCACAGTAAACCATTAGCAGAGGGGTGTGGAAAGCATTTGACGTGTGTGACCAGGGCGTGTAGTGTAACAAAGACTCTTCTGTTCTCCTGAAACACTTGTACTCAGTGCCTTGCTCATCTGACATCCGTCTCTGGGGCATAGTGATCAGTAGGGTAGCAGGTGCAGTCGTAGAGCTGTGAGGGCCCCTCTGCACCGTGTTATTGATAGTGTTTACTATCCAGCAGCAGAATTGGGTTGCCTACTGTTCGAAATTGCATGAGGGGCCATGGCAGTCTTCGTACGCCATTGCTTCTCCGTTGGTTTGGTGTGGGCACTTGCTTTAGCAGGGCCTAGGCTCTAAAACTTGTCCTCATTGGCAGACCACATGACTGATATCTTAGTTTGCAGCAGGCCAGACAGACCCATAGGGCTTCAGCTCTAAAGCTAATAATCGTTCACGGACACCTGACGCCTATCTTATCTGGCTGCACCCAGAAAAACCCCACCACTCGTGGTAACATCATATATCTTGACCATGCATTAGGGCCTCCTTAGCCGTAGTAACTTGTAAATGCAGTGTTCAGAATGTCTGTGGTTCGAGTTAGGTGCCCTGCAGCCAACTGTCACGTCTAAACTCAGTTACACTCTTCATGGGGTTGTCCTGGACATTCAGATCCCATAGTGTAAGTGAAAGGATGAAGGCTCACAACTTTTATCTGATTCACTTACTGTGATAGAGAGATATTGTAATCCGATTTAAAGCACCTTATTTTTTTCCATTCACACATTAGCTACTGGGTGTACTGCAAAGCAACCTTGGGTCGATTTATTTGGACAGGGTCAGAAGTAACTTGTTCTCCCAATAACAGGAACTGGTGGCTCTTTGGAAACCATTAGAGGAAGTACATCTTTATTTTCTCAAGATTTTATTTCAGTGGCCTTTATGTCAACTTGCAGGCAGTGGGAGTTGGGGTCTCTCTTTTTCTAGACCCCCAGATTTGAGAATCTACCCAGGCCCCCATTGGTTCCAGGACTGTTGATGAAATTGAGTTCTGTCTCCCATCAGGATCAAGAGATTGTGTTATAAGTTCCCTTTTCTTCACTATGCTGGCACACTTCTCCATCACCAGGATGTCACTTACCTCTACTAGTCTGCGGCCTTTTTGACCAAAAGTGAGACCCTGTTGTTTTACAGCTGTTAGATGTGACCTGAAGGCTCATCGTCTACTTCTAGCAGGTTAAGGTGCATGGTCACCAGGCAGAAGCAGCTAGTCCTCTGTTGAGAGTAGATCCCACAGGTCCTATGGCTGTTTCCTGTTTGGAAGCTTGCAAGGTAGTCCAACTTCTGGTGTTGCTCTGTAGACACAATCTGTGGCTCAAGGACTACAGGACAGCTCTTCTATTTTCTGTCCTTGATATTTAGGGCAGTTTATTTCATTTTGCAATCCCAAAAGAAATGTGCTTCCAGCATTTTTGAGTTATTTGGGTTTCTTGGTTAGTGAACATGGTGTTTGTTATTTCTTAGGTATATCTTCATTTAGATAGGACTGTAGATCTGTCTCTCTAGCATCCAAGTCTGAGTTGAGTGGTATTTTGCAGTTACTTTAGATCTGGTGGGGACTTAGTTTCTCTTTATGACTATTCCAAGAAGAGATGGCCTCAGGGCAGGTACCTTCTGTATTTTTAGCATTGCAGCAGAACAAAATGATGTTTTTCCAGGCAGGTCACATCTAGTATTAATCAAAAGAGAAAATCTGAGTACTGAAAATCACCTGTGAGTAATTCAAACATTCACAGAATTGTGGTAATAGTCTAAACTTGTTTTATTATACTACCTTTACTCTTTACAAATACGAAGCATTGTTTAAAGTTAGAAGTGGTACGACTATTTCTACATCTGGTCACAAAACGTGTTTGTTTTTTAATTCATCGCCATTTCTTTGTAGTTCTGAAACTCTTTGTGTCTTTTTTGTAGATCTTGGCAGACAGTCAGTTTTGACAGAAAACCCTCATCGTTCATCAGGATTGTTGGGACCAACAACACAGCAAATGAGGTATGTGGTAAAGATTCAACTATGTTTAAATCATATGCCGGGGCCTCAGCATGATACACTAGAGTGACGCATACTCGACCCTCAGCCTTCAGGGCGGGTTCAAGGAAGGAGACATGAAGCGTGTCTCTGGTCTTTCTTACACTGGCTGGTGCAGCCATACAAGCTGCCTACCTCATAATGTGTACCCTGCTGGGTGTGTTGACCTCACACCAAGCCAGTTAACTAATAGACTAAACAATGTGAGATTTTGGCTGAGTGCTAACCTACCAGTACCTCAGGAAAATTGAAGTCCCCTCCCTTAATTGGATGCTGGAGTTTGGCTGAAGCCATTAACACGCCCAACCTACTGTGTCCTGTTCAGACTTACTTTGTGTGCCTGGAATAACTGAAGTTGGGTGGCGTATGGTTTATGCCTCTACATTCATCTGGGAAGGAGGAATGTGTTCACTGCTGAACTCGCAAGTCACACAAAAAGAAAACCAAATCATAGTAATGATCAATTAAATGAAAACATGGGATAATCTTAAGCCAGACCTGCCAAGCACGATAACTTTCGACCATGTGAGAGAGAAAGTTGGGCCTGGAGGCGGTAGGGCTTGAGCAGTGTCTTCTCCCTCCCCAACATACATAAAATAGGCTTTTGAAACCGCATCCCGTGTCCTGGGGAAGTTGCAAATCCTGTAATGTATGTTATGGAGGTGCTGAGCCTCCACAATTAAGCGGGAAGCCTACTGTATGGAGTGGTCTCCTGCTCACCTTCTATTCGTCATGTGTTATCGGCTGGTCTTCAGGTGACCGGTGAAGAAGCTGGTATTGTGTGACCAATGGCATACCGTGTGAGTTGGCAGGCCTGTAAAGCCAATGCCATTCGAGCTCCGTTGTTTACAGCCTGACTCGTAGTCCTATAAACATGAGTATCTTATTTTCATGGTAAACATTAGGACCTTTCAGAAATCTCAAATCATTCTCTCCATCCGATCCTGCCTAATGGCCTTTTGATGGACTCTTTGTTTGTTTGCCCCACAAGGGATCAGAACACAAGCATGCGTTGGTCCTTCCGGCCGGGGGAGGAGAGTTCTGTCCTGTAATGTGGGCTCTATAGAAAGCTCTAGTCCAGGCATTTGCTTTACGAACTATGTGTACCTGTCACCTATTTTTTTTTGTCAAACCATTTTTATTGCAGGACCAAATATATCGTAAATATCATTAATGCAGGTTTCTCTCCCCCCTTAGCCATTTATCCGTGCAGCATACACAGCCGTATTGCCCACATCCCGGAGGCCGGGCGGCACCACTGAACCATATGGTACATCATTACAGTTCTTACAAGTACGGTTGTCTAGTGGGGAGATCCGCTGCCCGCTTTTAATGTTAGCCCCCCACTCCCCCAAATGCACATGAATCTCACCTTCTACTTCCATTAAGTTTGATCCTGCAATCCCTCCCTCGGCGTGTACCTGTCACCTATACCCCTTCACCCTTCTTTTCTGACCATTAGACCCACTAGAATCGCTCTGTTAATTGCTGGAAGGAATATTCAGTAAATGGCAGGTCCTTCCACTCATGAAGCACAGCCTTCTACAGAGCTAGAGTGTATTTAGGCATCCTGTAGCCACAGGTTGCGTGACCTTTCAGGGTCCTGGATGTTCTGGTCCCACTGACTTACTGTGCTTGTAATTTATTAAAATATATTTCAAAGTAACACGTTCATTTAAATACTGATATCATTGTATTAATTCATTATTTCCACTTCGTCACAGTCATGTGCTTTTGCCACTGCTTTTCGGAGCGAGCTCCTTTGCCGTGTTGTAGCCTCAGCTGGTCTCTACAGACAGGAATTTACTTTACAGCAGACACTGTGGGACAGTGAACCTTATGAAAGAAAAATAAATGACTTATTATACATTTCTAAGACACCTAAATGACAACATATAGTTAGAGAGTAAACTGATGACTGGGCAGAACTAAATGTTCCACTTACTCTTCAGCACTCTTGGATGCCTCGTATGTCCCGCCAGAGGCGTCTAATCATTAGACTTTTACACCATTTCTGCTTGTAGCCTTTTTGCTAGAAAGCCGAAGTTTAGTGTGTTTGTAAAATCAAACCACAAACCCTTTTCCACATCTTGTTCAAAGATGTATATTGTAGACATGTTAAGGTTCTTCATCAGTGTTACTGAGTGAGTATGGATGTTAAATTGGATTCGATTTCGTACGTTTCATTTAAAAAAAACAGTGTTAGGTGTTCGCTGTCTGGCGTGTCGACTGACTGTCTTGAAAGTCTGTTTCTTAAACATCAAGATGGATGCGCAATGTGGTGTGACACAGCAACCATATCAAAAGTATGAAAAAGTACGGTTGTTATGCTTTTAAGAAGACTGCTTCATTTTGTCAAGCAATGAGATGGCCATCCTGAAAGTAGGAAAACGTTTCTATCCTTCAAGATGGCTGTTGTGTTATGCAATACGGTGGGGATCTTGAAATGAGAAGAAGTAGACTTTCAAGATGGCTGGTTTCCACTTCTGGATTTGCGAGTGCTGGCTCATTTTAAAAGCAAATGGCAATGGTAAGGTCAGTAGTGGCAGTAAGAGCAGAAAGGGGCCATGGCGGAGTGAGAAAAGATTGGGAAAATGAGTGTCAGCAAGCACATGATAGTACTATAGGACAACATCGAAGTCATCACCAAGCCAACCATCTGGTACCTGCCACATCCTGAAGGAGTCCATCGCATCTCCGGGCTCATCCTCAAGGAGACCAGCGGGGTGCTCAAGGTCTTCCTCAAGTGAGAGGAGGGAAGAGAGCGGCAGAAGAGGTTGCATTGAATGCACGATGCATAAGGGAGAGACAAGGTGGGGAATGTTCTGAGAACTAGGTAAAGAATGTAAACTCCCTCTAAGTGCCCAGAGCCCTGGAAGGAGCTGGACACGTCCTCCCATAGGGAGCTGAAATAAGAAATGAAATGTGAAAAAAAAATAGTTTTATGTCATCAGCAGTGAAAGAGTATAACTCATCTAATCAAAAAAGAGGGAAAGAAGACACACTCCTGGACTGGCCCAAAGACAAGAATAGAGAGGAAAGATATTGGATTAAAAGCATGCAACTGAGATGCACAAGAAAGCCATCCAGTCATGAGCAAGGGGTTGACCCAAAGCTCATTGTAGTATTGCATACAGTTCTCTCTGTGACAGACAGCGGAACCTGTCTGTAGCAAGATTGCAAAAAAAACTATGCCATTATTGATAGGTCGTGAATCTATCCTGGAATCAATCAATTATTCAATCTGTAATAGTGATTAGACAAGAACTATCACAGAGGCATTCAATAAAAAAAATATTTGGTTATCTAGTTTGTTTTTTACATGAAACACTTTTGTTTTGAGGTTTGTAAAATCTCAACCATCGACAGTGGCAGTCACAGGTTGGATCTGATTTAAAAGCTATAGAAACTGTGTCTGCCCTGTGTCGTACCGAGGGCACGGGAGCCAGTGGAGGCCAGAAAGCCCCGACTCTGACAAGTTGAGAAAGCAAGTTACCACTCGCCACGCACCTGTAATGCCTATCGGGGTGCTAACAATGTCAAGCAGTGCTCTGTGGCTGGTCATTGAGAATTCCTTCTAGGAAAAACAGCTGTAGCAGTGTCCAGAACACAGTGGCTAACATCCAGCACATGCTGCTTGTGAGAAATTGGGTTACTGGTTGAGGTTGGAGAGGGTGGGGCCCTACTTAAGCAGCAACCTCAGTCCTTGTCAGGGTGAGGCACAAGCAAATCCCAAATTAACCTGTGCTCAATCCTCTAGTAGCTTGACACAGGGCTGTCAAGCTTGAATTAGAGGCAATGCATAAAGTATTTCGCAGTACAAAACATCACAAGATAAACCCCACACTAATTTAGAAACATAAAACAAAATTTAATGAATAACTCAAGACCAACACATCAAAAATCAAATCAGTAGAACCGTAGATACGCAATTTTAAAGATTTAAGTAAAAATAGCGCCAAAAATCCCAAAAACGCCACTCGCGGCTGCCTGGTCGTGCAAGACCGGGAGAAAGTCACAAGTTCATGCCAACTGCGTTGGAGTGGAAGTTGGATATAGAGACCCACTGAAATATTACCATCTCAATCCAGCACAAATAGTCCCTTTTACGGTGGAGAGGCCCCCAAGGAGCAGAGAAACGTTGTTGACAGTCAATGATGTAGTGTGAAGAGCAGGCCTGGCGTCATAAACAGTCATGAAAGAAGCGCAAACATCCTGTTGTCATCACGAGCGAACAGGCTGGAGCTTTGTAATGTTGAACCCCACGAGCGACAGATGCTATAGCACGAAGAGTCAGGTTGACAGAACTTTGCATTGGTGGTCTGTGCGAGTTACAGGGCTTTGGCGCCAACTGGCCAGATCGCGTTCACAAAAGAACCCAAAAACTTCAATTCAGCCTCTCTGAGTGCACACCAGGGGTCCAGAACCTGGAGATCACCACTTGGGGAGTCAGAGGCTTGCTCCAGCTGGATCTGAGCACTGGTGCGGGTGGTTGGGAGCCTGTTATGTCCCTGTGGCTCTAAACAGAAGGCCAGCAGACTAGCCCTTGTAGTTGCTCTGGGAGTCCTGCTTCAGATGCGGGTCCAAACCCCTCTGACTCAGGCTGGGGGAGCTCGGGCTAGCAAGGCAGCAGTCCAGCAAGGCAGTAATCCAGCAGGGCAGCAGTCCTTTCATCAGAACAGCAGTTCTTCTTCCTGTGAGAGTCTCTCCAGGTCCAGAAATGTGCTGAAGAGTTGGTGTCTGAAGTCCAGGATTTAAACCAGGTGCCTCATTTGAAGTGGGTAAAGCTTCTAGAGTTTTCCCTTTGAAGTGCACAGTGTTCTTGCCTCCCCTGGCTCCAGGCTAACTAGAGGGGGTATTCAGCCCTTTATGTTGATCCAGGAAAAGGCCTAATCAAGTTTAAGTAGAGTCTGGCTCAGTTCCGCCCTCCTAACCGGTCATTGATGTCGCATCCAAGTACACCTAAGCTCTCTGTTGTATGCGACTGTGCAGGAGGAATACAGGAAGCCCAACTCACAATTCCAAAGATACCAAATATGAACTGGGTACCTGTTCCCATTTGGAAGTTACAAATTAATAAACATAATAAGGTTACTCGAATGTTATCCCTATGAAAGAGGTAGGCCTTGTAGTAGTGAAAAAGAAATGTAAGAGTTTTTCACTGCCAGGATGTGTGAAACTTAAATATACATGTCCAACTTTTTAAATATAATGCACCCTGTCCTCTGGACTGTCCAGGGCCTCCCCTCTGGGTGACATATGTATTAAAAAGAACGGTTTGGGCCTGACATAAGATTTATTTTGTGAGGTTGAAATGGCAGTTTAAAACTGCACACACAGGTTGCAGTGGCAGACCCGAGACATATTTAAAGTTACTCAAGTGGGAGCACCATCAGTGCTGCAGACCCACCAGTAGCATTTAATTTACAAGTTCATATTACATCCTGTTAGTGAACAGGCCCCAGAATTCTCTCGTAAGTTGTAATTAAAGGTCACGGAAGTGTAGAGGAGGAAGCTTCGCACCTAAAGCATTGCCGACTGATGTCAACATACAATGAGTAGAACGTGTATAGGAAGAGCTGCCTGTATATGGCAGCATAGTGGGAACTCAGCTGTCGCCATGGTGCTCCTACATATAGTAGCGCAGTGGAAGTCGCTGTCCTTATAGTGCTCTTATATATGGAAGAATAGTGGGAACTCAAGTGTTCCTATGGTGTCTTTGTATACAGCAGCATAGTGGGGACTCCGCTATGCCTATGGTGCTCCTATATGTGCCTGCATAGTGGAACCAGCTGTTCTTATGATGCCCCTATAAATGTCAGCATGTTGGGAAAACCAGCTGTTCCTATGGTGCTCTTATAATGGCAGCATAGTGAGAACTCGCCTCTTTCCTACACTGCTCCTTTATATGGAACATTGTGGTAACTCAGCTGTCCCTGTGATGCTCCTATATGTGCCAGCGTAGTGGTACCCGCTTTTCTTATAGTGCTCTTCTATATGGCAGCATAGTGGGAACTCATGATTTTGCATCCGTTTACTTTGTCTCATTGACTGTCTTTGATTTACGACCTCTTTTTGTATGAATTCCTGGTAATTTAACTAGAGGATGCAGAGAGAGAATCCATGTTAATCTGCGCATCCTCCTGCGAAGTGCCCAGAATTCCTTTTTGCTGCTTCTCCAGTCCAGTCAATACTGACACAAAAGGACATCGCATGCTTCCCTTCAGGGATTCTCAGCACCAGTCAACCAGCACTCTGTGTTCTCCAGACAAGGAAATATTTAACAGCAGAATATATCACCAGTTCAGGACATCAGGAGAGATTAATGATGGAAGAAACGTGATGGAAGTAGCTTGGACATCGGAGCTTGAAGTATACCTCCTGGGAAGGTTGAGTCCACGTTGTCTCCATTGTGGAGCTGTTGGCTTCCATTGAGTTATGTTTCTTTGGGAGAACGGCTTGTTGAAAATTGTGGTTTTACTGCGATATCCCAGCTATTAACACTTGTCCCCGCACAACATCTGTTTTGATTTCATCGCTTTATCACACGCTCTGAGGACGAGAGCACAAACTAGGAAAGCGGTGACCATAGCTTTCTAGAAAATTGAATTTAGATCCGATTTTTGATGAAGAGGATGCATCCCAGAACTTTCTATACATTGCCAATGAATTTGTTGTCAGCCTGCCAAGGAGGAGAGTGACAGCTCTGCTTCTGGTGGCGGCGGCCATGCCAGTGCGCTATCAGTCTTTCTGGTCTATTATCGCTTTTCTAAAAGCTCTGTCTCATCACGCTCCCTTTGGAGGTGCATAATTTTAAAGCAGAAGATGAAATATAGATCTAATCGCGGATGTATGCACAACTGGAGGCAAAGCAAATATTCAGCGATTTTATGAAGAGCTGTATCGTTTAGCTGAAATAGGGATAGTCGTGTGGACGAATATTGAGGCACCTAAGCGGTAAGCTCATCAGCCTTCAGATATACAGTCAGCCAGGGATGGGAGCAGGCAGAGCACGACTATCTTGCTGTATCGCTTTTCGCAGTTCATGAACTCTGGATGTGGATGTGAAACATAGCCTCATAGGGTTTGCCCGCAAATAGCATTTTTTATTAAAAAAATTAAATTTGAAATGGCCTACTTCAGCCGTGCAGCCGAACAAACAGCACCTCTTCAGGTGCATTAAATCATATGCAGAGAATGACCTTAATTTTAGCATCTATTGCAGTAATGAAAATTAAGATGCTTTCTTCATTTATGATGTTGAAATTGCATATACTATTTTGGAAACATGCAAATGGATTTGGAGTGTAAATATTTAATTGACTTAAAAGAGTATGCTGTCAATAGTATGCCATATTCTAGCAGATGATATTGAGCAACGTGATTATTTAAACATTTATTTGCTAGTTTGTATTCCTTCTAGTACAGTTAATTCTCACGGTTGAAGGATGGCTCATTGCCGGTTGGATAAGACAAATCAAATGTTATCTGTGTCCCTAATAATTCAACTCTCAGCTTCCAGTCTGAAGTCACTTGCACTGAAGTAAGAACAGATTCTATTGCATCTTTTTACAAATAACTATTGACCCTCCCGCCTTGACAGATGTTTATTGTTCATCTGCCCTTGATCTTCTCCATTAACATTTTCATCTTTGTAGATCCCTTTTCTAAACCTCCTCTGTTTTAGAAGTATTCCTGCTATTGGTAATATCTCCATTCTGTGCTCCTTTGGGCAATGTCCTCATCTATTTCTCTCTCTGCCTCTCTGCTCTTGAACCTGATGATGGTGGTTCACTCCTGTTTCTCTCTCCCTGCCTCTGATCTCCATGAGTAGTGCCATCACCTGTTAATCTTTCTACTCCTCTCTCATTGAGTACTTCCATCATGTCACTCTCCCTCCCTTTAATATCTTTGATTAGTTCTATCATTTGTGTGTCTCTCTGTTTTTGATCTCTTTGAATAATTTCCTGTTGTTCTCTCTGCCTTTGATGCTCATTTCTAAGTCTCTGTAGCCACAGTGCCCTTGAGTAGTTCCTTCATCTGTGATTTTCCCTGTCCTTAATCCCTTAAACTAATGTCCTCAAGTGTGGGCCGCCTTGCCATAAACTCCTTGGCTATTGCCCACATACGTGGGTCTTACTTCCATGAATCTCCTAAGGCAACACAGTATCTTTGAGCCCCTCTACATCTTTAGCTGGGTGTCCCTCAGTTTAATTATTATTTTTTTTTTTTAAACAAATGTTATTAATTTTTGCAGGTTTATTTCCAACTGAGCTAACATGGCTCATGTGAGCAAATAAAAGCAAAGTAAAACAGATACATAAGGCAATAAATTGAAATTAAAGAAGACACAAGAAATGATTCTGAACTGCCCAGCTCACGCCACCCTCCACACCCACCCCAAAAACTCTTGGTGACTGGAAATTGATAGCACTAAAACAGAATAGAATATTGAGTATGATGGTCATCATGTGTTTACCTCCCCACCACGGAATGCCCTAACCTCATCACCTAGAGAGTGTTGTATCGGGGTGTCCCCCTGTTTTTGATCCCTCAAGGTAATGTCCTGATCTGAAAGTCTTCAGACCTTGATCTTCTAATATAATTCTTTCATTTGTGGGGAGACCCACATATGAAGACATTATCCAAGGAGCTCATGAACTGGGAGGACGTATGCATACATCTGTTCTTTTTAACTTATTAAGGAAGCTTGTCAGTAAACATAACATATTTGTAGGTCATAACTACAAGCATGTAGAAACAATTTGGAAATTCCAGCCATGGCAAATGTAAAGGACATAAATTATGAATATCTAAAATCAGAAATATAAGTTGCACATTTTTGTCCAAAGTTCTATAACTTCCAAATACAGGCATCCAAACATTGTGTTACTTTAAGCACTCTGCTCCTATTTCGAGTTTAAGAAACTGGAATCTAATGAGTTGTAAGTTCTGTGCCTCTGGAAGCCTCGCCCTTCAAACCAGCGAGCAGTGACTGCCTCTTGGGCTGCTAAGTCCACGCTCTGTGGGAATTTGTAATTCATCAGGCTGTCAGTCCACATAGGGTCATTTTTTGAGTGGGACAACAACAGCTTGGATACTTTGAGACAATTCCTAAAGAGCGGCTTGACCACTGGACACAATGGTTCAATCCATAGACACAGCTGACACACTACACCACTGTTGGACTTGGCCCTCTTTGCAGGGTCACCCCTAGTGGCGGCTCCTCCGCTAAGACGGATGTGTTTGGGACCGCGGACTGGCCAGTTTGCGGCAAGAGCCTGTTTTCCACCAACGCTAAGCCTGGTGAACCGGACTCTTAGCACTACAACAACCACCAGTGACGTGAGATCTGCACTTCGCTCTACAGCATTTACAGCCAGCGGTGACTGCCAGTGCAAAGCGACGGATGTCCACGACGCCAGACAGGATCTTCCTGCTGTAGTGACGACCATCCACGAAAGCTGGCTTGCTCTTTGTGCTACAGCGACTACCATCCATGATGTCTCCCGGCTCCTCACGTCCTCCTCTCCCGCGAATGGTAATCTTCTCACTGGACTCCAGTAAGTAACTTTTTCAGCTGGACTAACCTGGTCTGTGTATCTGGCTTGCTTTCCATCGTGGTTGGCCTGAACTTGTGACTTTCACCTGTTCTCATCCGAACAGATAACCGCGAGTGGTGCTTTTAGGTACTATACTAAATATAAATCTTTTAAATTGATTATCTCAAATGTTGTCTTTTTGGTGTCAATTTATTAAAATGTACTCTATTTCACAAAATTGGTGTGGGATTTTTCATGTGTTTGTTTTCACTTTATTATTCTTTAAGCACTGCATAAATACTTTACACATTGCCTCTAATTTATGCCTGACTGCTTTTGTACCAAGTTATCAGAGGGTTAAGAACAGTTTAATTTAGTGACTCTTTGTGGTTCACCCTGACCAGGGTAGTGGCTGTGGCTTGAGAAGGGCTCATACCCCCTTCAACCGCCAACCCTATTTTTCACAGCCTCCAAACAAGGATGCTTTCCTTTGGCCTCTCAAGAAATATCTAGGCAACCTGCATGGACATGCCTTTTGATGATGAGGGGCTATTCAGTAAGAATGTTCACTCCTCCCTGGAACTTTTCAAGAACTACAGAACCTAGTATCTCCAGACAGGCCATTGCACCAGCAGTGCAGGAAATGTCTAGGATATTCCTGGGCATAACAATCCTGGCAGAGACAATGTTCTCAACTGATCTTGATGACCCAACAAATACACTTGTCCTTGACTCACCTTCTTAAGCCACTATCTTCCAGTGGGGGGTGAGGGCCATCAACTTTTCCACCAATTGGGATACACATCCTATGTCAATACACTACAGATTACTCGGTCGACCAAATAATCCACAAGGGCTACACCCTACACTTTCTTTCTCCCCCCCAAACTGCACTTGCTCCTCTAGGATGTGCTCTCCAGCACATGCCTTGATTTTAGAGGTGGACATCTGCTTCCTTTTGAACAAATGAGCCATATAGGGAGTGTCTCTAGAGGAAGGAGGCATGGGATTTTATTCTGGTTTCTTCTGCTTCCTCCAGGAAGAGACCTCTTGAAACTTTGAACTCAATAGGGAAAGTTCTAGATGCTTTCCCTGAGCCAAGTTCTATTGGCCATCAATTTGGGGGATTGGCAACTATTCATAAACCTCCAGGACGTCTACTCTTTCTGATAGTTCTCCCTGACCACTGATGTTAGCTGAAATTCACAGTTCCATCACAGCACTATCAGTTTACAGTCTTACCATTTGGACTTAAGACCACACCATGCATTTTTACAAAAGTGCTAACAGTTGTGGTGCCTTAATTACAATGTCCGGCGCCCAGGTGTTTCACCATTCGGACAGCTAACTGGTGAAGTTGGTTCACTGGTGCTGGTAGAAGAACAGCAAGTCAAGAAGAAGGGCAACCTAATAAGTCATTGTGAGCTTGAGTATCAACTAAGAAAAAGATCAGTGGCCAACCAGTGAATCATGTAGAAATGATTCCCTTGTTGGCCATTTACTTTATTCTTAGTAGAAGGACAGATTCAGCATCGGGTGACTCTCCATCAAGACTTTGGTTTATCAATCCCCTTAAGTCTTTTTCACTGAGACACAGAGGTCAATTGTCAGAGAAGCTGTTTTGGACATTACCCCATGAAGGCTCTTGGCACTTATTAAAGGATGGCAGATATGCAGGAGAGAATTAAGAGGTTGACTTAGACATTTATCCTGGCCCTGCAAGCCTTATATCTGCTTATTTTATTTCTTCCCAGAGTTTTATAAAGCGCAAACTTGACCTGAAGGTATCTGGTATCGGAGCGCTTTTCATGAGCACCAGTAATGTTACACAAGGACCCATTCATGTTTGTTATGCATGGGGAGCTTAAGTGATTTTCCCAGAATCACAGGATGTTGAGCGTCATTGCTGAGACTCGAACCTGGTTCCCCAGATCTGAGATCGACTGCCCTAGCCCGTTCGGCCACATCCTCTCCCAATCTTAGTCTCATGAACTTGTGTTTCTTGTTGGTGCCACATGCCAGAAGGCTCTTTAGTGGTTTCTGAGGAAACATTAGCTCCAAAAAAAAGGGAGCATCTCAAGCCGGGGTCTTTCCAGTCAATTTATCTGGATCTTTAGTGGTGAATGGAACATTCAAACCGTTTAGTAAATCACCCTTTTTAATCCTATGAAATCGCAGGCTTCCATTTTCACAGATATCTGCTAGCTTGGCACGGGTGGCCATTTCAGTGCAAGGATGGTGTGAGGTCTTTGGTCCTCATCGGAGCAGCATCTGCACTTAAAAGTGATGGAGCTGCAAAACGTCCATTTTCCCATGAAGGTATTGCTTCTTTCTATATCGGGGATCATCATTCCGATTCTGACACCACCCTTGTCCAGTATATCAGCAGAGTGGTGTGAGAGTGAAAAATGTGTTGGGAGGCAATTTGCTTGTGACAATACGTACAACAGTAGGGAATTTCCCTTGTAGTAGCTCCCTTTGCAGGTTCCCTCAACATGAGAGTGAATGCTCAGTCCCTCTCACTGGAGAACCACAAGTGGGAACTAAATCCAGATGTAAAGGAGATGCTCTTGTCCAGATTGGGACGTCCAAATGTGGATCTCTTTGTCACAGGCCAGAATAGGAAATGTCTTAAGCTATGTGTCACATAATTCTCTTTGAATGGTTCCCTGGGGAATGATTTCAGGATCAGCTGGCCTCAGGGCCTGTTGTACATGTTTCCACAGATTTGATTCTATCACAGGTCCAGCATAAGGTGTGGCAGGATCAAGCACAATTGATCCAGATTAGGGAAAGAAGACAAACTCTTCACCTTTTTTGCCACGCACAGGGTAGACCTGCTGTGGCAGGGGAATTTTCACGACCTGCACATTGTTCCTGAACTGCTACGGTTCCACATGTAGAGATTGGGCAGTTCCAGCAACAATCTGTTTGCCTTCTGGCTGAATTAGAGGATTTTATCTTGGCTACCAGGAAACATCCTATGAAATCTATTTATGCGCGTTGCAGGAGCAAATGTATTAAGTGATGCAAGTTGGAAGGCCTAATTTTTTCTATCCCATCTTTCCAACTTCCTGCAGTTCACTCTGTTTCTTTCCGAGTAGAGCCTAGGAATTGCACCAGTTAAAGGCTATTTGGCTGCCCCGTCTGCTTTAATGTGTGCTTTTGACCCGCCTTCCATCATACATCCAGGTTTAATTATGGACACAGAACAGTTGGTCATCTCGTAGGATGATATTCATATTCTTGTGGTCCATGCATGACCCATGTATGACTCAAACCCTGAGCACCATCATAGGTAGAATGTTTGTGCTTGGTCACATCAGTGGGATCACACTTCATTCATTAAGGACTTCACATTTACAATGTCCGTCCGTTTATGTAGAGGCCTGCCTTGTCTGTCCGTCATCCTGTTCAGGCACTGAGAAGTTGATTCATCACTACATTTAAAGTTATTTTCAGTCATGTGTGTAAGCTATGATAAGCCAAAGATACTTTAGGAATTCATTTCCCCTTGTAAACCTCAGAATTTCATTTTACCAGTGAGATATTTTCAGCATTTTCTTGGCAATAAAGTGTCACATGCTGCATTCATTTCTCTGCTACAGTTACAAAAGCTCATCATAATGATGGATTTGCACCTCAGAGAGGAAATTCCTCATCCACAGAATAGAGGGCTTAGCGCTTCCATCTAATCATAAAGGCTCACGTACAGGAAATCTGATTGAGTGGTCAGGTGGACGAAGCAAGTCTACACACTACTGTTGGGTAAAAGAGAGCCATCGGACAGAGCTGGCAGTCATCTCTTGGTCTTCAGAACAGGAATGTACAATTGAAATAGGCAACCGGGCTATCCTGTGTGCAGGAGGGAACATGGCTTTAATGAGGAGGAATTATGGGACATTGAATCTCACAGGATATTTTTTTTTTTTTTTTTTTTTTTTTTTTGAAACCGTTTATTGCAGTTTGAAAAGTTACAGGTATGGGCCTACAACCACACGGCCGGCCGCTAGAGCATCAAAAACATATTACATGCATACAGCAAAAAGTCTCACAGCGGTGCAAAGTAGGAAAACAGGAGTAATCAATGGTGCAGGCCTCACGGCTCCAGGCCCACAGTACGGTTCCATTTTCTTAAAGCAAAACAACATAAACAAACCACAACCGCAAGGCAACCCTCGATCCAAAGTGACAACACGTGCTCCACAAGTGGGGGACCCAAACCAGCAGCAAAACTCTGAAGAGGGGGACGGGAGTAGATCAGGGACTGGGGGACCGCGCGCCCGCGGCCAAGGGAGGGGGGCCATCTAGGGAGACGGAGCCGGCGAGGCAGTCGGTAGCAGCGGCGGCTCACAAATACCCCCGCGGTAGGCGTTCCAGGGGCCCCAGAGTTTCATCCACGCCCCAGGCTTACCCCTCGCCACATACACCACCTTTTCACGAAACATACACCAATCCATATGCTCTTTCCAGGCCGACACCGCAGGGGGCCTCTGGGATCCCCACAATTGAGCAATATCACGCTTAGCTATCATGTATCCCAGAGTCACCCACCGCGTCTGCGGTACCGAGTAGTCATTAGGTTCCCAGACATTCAGCAAGCATCTCCTCGCTTCAGGCAGTAGCGTGACACGCGTAACCACTCGCAGAACCCCATGCACACCACGCCAGAATCGCTCCACCTTCGGGCACTCCCACAGTATATGCATGAAAGTCGCCAACGCGCCACAGCCACGCTTACACATTCCGTCACCTGCAAAACCCATACGTAGAAGCCTTGGCCCCGTCACGTAGACCCGGTGAAGGATCTTGAGCTGGACGAAACGAAGGCGAGCCGGGATGGCCACCTCTTTCGGAGAGGCCACCGCGGAAATCCAATCCTCGTCGTCCAGCTCCAGCCCGTCGGCAACCCAAGCCTCGCGGAGACTAGTCAGCAGGCACGATCTATCGTTAATCAATTTTTTGTATATGAGGGAGATCGTGCTGTCCGGGACATGGCCATCTAGCACTCTGTCCTCCAGGGGGGAAGACTCCGGAATGGATGCAACATCCGGGAAGACGGAGCCCAGCGCATGGCGGACCTGTAGGTACCGAAAGTACTCACTGCCCTGCAGCTGAAACTCCGCCTGCAGCGTCTCAAAAGTTTTGAATCCCCCCCTCGTCCAGAGATCTCCCACCGTGCTGATTCCGATCGTGTCCCACTTCTCGAAGCCCTTCGACGTCCACAGGGAGCCCAACCTCTCAGATGCATACAGCGGAGACGCCCGGGTCAAACGGTCCTTCCACCCCATAGCTGCATTAGCCGCGTGCCAGACACGCACCATGACACGCGTCGGTCCCGTCAGACGGGAGTCGGGCGCGCCAGAGTAGAGCGCGCGATTGTAATCGCCACCGGGTAGGAGCATCTTGTCCATCTCAAATGCCGGATTCAGGGCGGGCCCGTAAAGGCCATGATTAATTGCAGCTAGTTGGGAGGCCCAGTAATACCGTTTAATGTCCGGAAGGGCGACCCCTCCATCGTACCACGGGAGCGTCAGTTTAGCCAGAGCAATACGCGGCCTCCCGTCCCAGAACAGGCGCCGCTGGAGGCTCTCCACCTCATGAAAGTAACGTGCCGGGACCAAGTCCATGGTATTCTGGAGGGCGTAGAGGAAGCGCGGCAGGGACATCATTTTAAATAAGGCCGCTCGGCCGAGCGGCGAGAGCGGCAGACGCCGCCAGCGCACCACGTCCTCCCTCAAACGCTGGAGGGGGGGCAGCAAGTTCCGCTCATAGCGGGCCTCCGGGTCAAGAGTAATATATATACCCAGGTACCGGAAACCCTGGAAGGCAATCTGGATCGGACAGTCCCGTGGCAGGACCGGAGCCTCCCCGGAAAGCACATAGACACAGGATTTCGCCCAGTTGATGACCAGGCCTGAGTTACGACCGAAGGAGCGCAAAACATCAACTAGGACGATCAATGATTTGCGCGGGGAGGCGAGATACAAAAGGATATCGTCAGCATAGAGGGACACGCGGTCCTCATGCTCGGGGGTCCAGCGGAGGCCACGGATAGAAGGGTGCCACCGCAGCCACTCCGCCAGGGGCTCCAGGGCCAGGGCGAACAGAAGAGGCGACAGGGGACAACCCTGTCGCGTGCCCCGCCCCAGCGCGAATGGGGCCGATACTCGCCCATTCACCACCACCTGCGCCAACGGGCCCGAATATAGCAATTTAACCCAGCTGACGAAACCCGGGCCGAACCCAAACTTCGCCAGCATCGCCCAAATATATGGCCATTCAAGCGTATCAAACGCCATGGTGGCGTCCAAGGACGCCAAGATGGCCGGCTCCCGCAAAAATGGGACACGCGCGAGCACCCCGTGTAAGCGCCGCAGATTGAGCGCCGTGTTGCGGTGTGGTATAAAGCCCGATTGGTCTTGGTGGACCAAATCGCCCACCACTCCAACCAACCGGTTGGCCAACACCTTGGCAAGGATTTTGGGCTCCGCGTTCAAAAGCGAAATCGGCCTATAGGATGTGACTCGTTCACGGGGCTTCCCCTCCTTGTGGATCACCACAATTGTAGCCAGACGCTGGTCCAGCGGGAGGGAGCCCTGCGAGTGGGCCGCAAGGAACATCGCGCGCAGGTGGGGCGCCAACACATCCGGGCGTAGCTTGTATAGCTCAATGGGAATACCATTGGGGCCCATGGCCTTGCCGGATGCAACCGAGCGAATAGCCAAGGCAATTTCGTCCGAGGTGGGAGGGGCGTCCAGCGAGTCCCTATCCTCCACCGTAAGGGAGGGCAGTGCGATGTCCCGAAGCAAGGCGTGGGAATCTTCCTCCGAGCAGGGAGAAACCGGGGAGTAAACTTCGCGGAAGTAATCCGCGAAGCAGGAGACAATGGCTTCCGGCTCGGTGACACACACGCCATCCACGCTCTCAATCAAAGGCACCACACGGCTCGCTCTCTCCCTCTTATCCAACCACGCAATCAATTTGCCAGCCTTGTCACCCACATCATACAATCGCCCCTGCTGCTCTCTACTGAGGCCCCTGGCTGCCTCCGTGACGAGGGCCCGATAGGCCGCCTGCTTTAAATGCAACACATGCAACTTGGCGTCTGTTACCCCGCTCCCCAGGTCACCCTCCAGTTCTGCAATCTCGGCCTCAACCCGGGTCACCTCCTCCCGCTCGCGCCGCCGGGCATTGGAAATAAAGGAGAGGGCCTCCCCTCTAAGAACCACCTTAAAAGCCTCCCACAGGGAGATGGCAGACGGGACCGACCCCACATTCTCATCGAAATAGCGCTGTAAGGATTTGATCAGGTCGGCACGAATGGTGGGGTCGCGCAAATACCATGCATTAATCGGGGCCACCCTGCCATCCCCCCTCGGGAAGACATCGAAATGCAACAACAATGGGGAGTGGTCTGAGATACCCCGTGCCAAATGGCGCACCTCCCCCACCCTCCCTACATGGGCCGCCGGGACAAGGATGTAATCAAGCCGCGAGAGGCTACCATGGGCCCCCGAGTGGAAAGTGTACTGTTGCAATACAGGATGCTTCAGGCGCCAGCAATCTACCAGGCCCAGCGTGTCTAAAAGGCCGGGCAGCCACGCCTGCGCCCGGGGGAGGTCCCTAGGGGGATGGCGATCCATAGACCCAGAGGCAACCGCATTAAAGTCCCCTCCAACCACCAACAGGCCACTCGGAAGGTCCAGAAGGAGGCGCCCTAGATCCGCAAATGTAGTGGCTTGTAACCCAGGCGGGACATAGACTGATATGAAGATAAACACTCTACCCTCCATGCGTCCCACCAGAACAGTGTAGCGTCCCCTCTCATCATGGCGCACCTCGTCAATCTCAAACGGGAGCGAGTTCTTGACCATAATACCCACCCCCCGCGAGCCCGAAGTGAAGCCGGAGTGGGCCGCCAAACGATATCCCCGCCGATTCATTGCATGAAAGGTGTTACCTATAAGGTGCGTCTCCTGCAGGAAGACAACATCCGGTGAAATGCGTTTTAAATACTGCAGGACCACACCACGCTTAATCCTATCCCCCAGGCCGTTAACATTCCATGACAACACAGTCAAATCCCTACCCCCCATCATACGTCGAGACAATCGGTCGTCCCCCACCGAGCATCTTAAGAACAACAAGACAGTTGCGGGTTTGCCCTGCGGTGCTAACAAACAACACACCCCCCCCACCCCCCGGTCCCAACAAAACTCCCCCCTCCCTGCACCCCTGCATGAGCCCAGACAGCCCCCCCAAAGTGCAGTGTGCCTGTCGCCCCATAGCTAAGTACTAACTAGTCCCCCAGAGGAGGAGGGAAGCCCCCAGCAGACCCCACCCGACCTCCATGGGAGGGGAACATACGAAAGCAATATGTGGTAAAGGAATAACATCCCGAGCAAGGCCTATACAGTCACCCCTCAATTCTGATCCGGCGGGCCCTCCCCGCCAGCCGCGCCCCCCCCGCCCCGATCTCCAGGCAAAGTGTCTAACCAGTCCCCAGCCGTCTCGGGCCGGTCGAAGAAGTGCGTACGGCCATCCACCTCCACCCTCAGCTTAGCCGGAAAGAGCATTGAGTACTTGAGGTTTAGGTCCCTTAGGCGACGTTTAATACCAAGAAAGCTCTGTCGCTGCTTCTGGACCGCCGGAGTAAAGTCTGGGTAGAAGTGTACATCCATGTTGTCCAGCCTGACTGGTCCCTGTTGCCTGGAGGTCTGGAGGATGGCATCTCTGTCCCGAAAATTAAAAATCCGGGCAATAAGAGGCCGCGGCGGGGCACCGGTCTTAGGGCGGCCCCCGGGGACCCGGTGGGCACGCTCCACCGCAAAAAGCTTACTCAGCCCCCGGGGCTGGAGATGGGTCAGGATCAATTCTTCCACGAAGAGATCCGCCGCCTCCGCCTCTCGGCCCTCCGGCACACCAATAATACGGACATTATTCCTCCGGGCCCGACCCTCGGAATCCTCCAGTCGCCGGTCCATCAGGGCGCTCACCTGGCCAAGCCGGCGCACCTCCTCCTGGAGGGCCACCACGTCCGTCGTGAGGCTCGTTGTGGTGTGGGCCAGGGAGTCGACTCGGTCGTTTGTTTTTGACAAGTCTGCCCTCACAAGGCCCACATCCACCAGGACCGAGTCAATTTTTTGCGCCAAGGTATCGAAACGCTGGTCCACTGAGGCCTTCATCTCTGCGATGGCGCCCATGACGTCCCGGAGGGTCAGATCCACTGGATGGGCAGATGCCTCCGTCGGGCCCACCGGGGGTGACCGCGATGTCTCCGGAGAACCCTTTTGGAGCGTGTAGCGATCCATACTATTGGCCTGGTGCGCCGTGCCACGGCGGGTTGTCTTCATCTTCGCCCGGTCGCCATCTTGTTTGGTGGACATGCTGGCCCTTCCACCGTCGTGCCAAGAACTCCAAACAGGCCGCTATACCAATTCACGGGCTCCGGGGGGGGGCGGGGGCGACCACCGATCCGCAGGGCGACCCACAGCCGGCGGGTCAGCCGGGCACTTGGACAAGACCACACCACCGCACCCCGCTCTGCAGCCCGACCCCGCTTGAAGCAAGGAGGGCGCAAAAGCGAAAGTGAAAGTGCGGGGTACGCGAGTCGCCCAGCCCCGCTCGCCGCTGTTGTTCACTTTGTCCCCGGATCGCCCCACCACTCCAATCCGGGGGGCCGGCGAGGAGAAGGCCGCAACCTTCGATCGACGCTCCCACCGGTGTTCGGGGTCCGATTCGAGCCCAAAAAACGGGTGGCGCCTCCGCTCGGGTTCCCAAACACAGTCCCCTCAACAAGGACAGGATATCGCCAGGATTAATTCAGGAGGTCGCGGAGGTCCTCGGGAGCCTCGCACCTACGCGGCCATCTTGGTTGAATCTCACAGGATAGATAGCGAAAGACCCACATCAAAAAGACTTCTGGAGCTAGACTAGCAAGGAATGGGCACCGGTATATTTGTTGTAGTGGACTATCTATATCAACAGAATTGCTGCATAGAAAACCTCAAATACTCGCATTTTACAACAGTGTTTGCAGTACGTGGATTATTGGGTGAGACTGTTTAGTTTAAATGCACTAACCATTTCCTCTCCAATTTTCCGACACTGCTTTTCACGCTCAGGGACTATCACAAATTCAGGTATCTAAAGCAGTAAAGAGCAAGATCATAACAGTTTTATCATATGCAACTAGTAAACTCATTATAAACATTGAAACAGATAGGTGCCTTATTTGTTTGTGAGATTTTAATATAGTTTATTCAATATTTATCAGTAATTCACGTTTAGGTGTTGATCCTTATAATAGTTTTAACTTCTACTTCAAGTGTTGCTAAATTTTTGCTTTCTACATTGAGTACATTAGTATCAAGCTATTTTTAAAAAAACATTGTGCCCAGAACTCTCATCATTTGTTCTTAGTGGTTTCTGAATTTCATAGTAATTAGTTAATCAGGCTACCAGTGTATTTTTCTGATCAGCCAGAGGACAGAACCTGCAGAAATATGAAACAATTTCTGACTTACGGCTTTGGTGGCAGTGGGGAGGTTATAGTTGAGTGATTTCTAGGTGAGTTGTAGTGTGTTCATCAGTTTTCTCATTCACTAGGATGACTGTCTAGTTTCCAGTAGCTCAACAACAAGTAGTATGGGAGGGAATTCTATCACGGGGGCACTCCCTGTAGTATTTCACACCTTTGGATTTACAAATCCGCTACTTAGAGGTCAATGCTCACCTTCTCTTAAGATGATTGCCTTGATACTGTTTGCAAATCTAATCTCCAGGCAGGAGATTAACATTTCAGAAACTTTGTTCTTTAGATAAGGTTTATACTTTTCAGTATCTCCCTCCTGAGATATCCAAACGCACACCGCCCACGGCAGGTGAATGTCATGTAGTCAAAGCACAAAAAGAAATGCAAAATCAATGCATTCTCTTACCTGTCATTAGACCGGAAAACAAGCAGGCATTGAGGCTGGTGGAAGGGACCTTTATTCTATCGAAATAAAATACTAGCGTGTAAGAGTGCCTGTCGGGAGGCGGGACCGCCTCATTGTATAAATATTGGGACGAGGAGGACCCATGAGGGGGAAATTAAGCAGAGACATTATTGAGGTGTGTTAGTGATGGCATACAGCTATCTGGCAAGTTAATCTTCAGACAAGTTATGTGGCCCTATGGCAGGTATCTGCACTGGGCAACCAGTGTTACAGGACGAATTCAGAGGCCGAAGGAATCAACAGACAGTCATCTTTTTTCCAGATTGATACAGAATGTCCATGGATCTGCTGCTCCTGCCATCGCCCTCCAGACAACCTCTTTGGTCCCAGAAATACCTCCGTTGTTGGCAACATTCATCCTGAAGACGCAACAGCTGAGGTTCAATAACTCTGCTGGACCTTTCCATTCCCAAGAACTTAAATACACATCTTTAGATGGCTTTAAGGCTGACACAGTCATTCTAAGATGCCCAACTGCGGACCATAGCTCAGGTTCTTCCATAACGAGAAACAGCATCTTATGCATTTCCACATAGAGGCAGCCTATTTTTCTGGGGAAAAGGTTCATCACTTGCGTCTATTCCGAGACATAAACACCTAGTTCATGAAAAACTACCAATCATACATCTCACGCTGTCTTGATGGTAGGAAAGACTCTACTATTTTTTTTTTTACATTCCCTTCCTTGACTATTTGCCTATCTACATTGTTAGTTGTCTTGCTGAAATAGTGCAGCTCAGATGGCGGCAGCAGGAGATATTCAACTGCTACTCCCTTTAACAGTAGCAAGGACTCTTTCCCTACATCCAACATCATCGTGGTGGCACATATTGATGGACTCCCATGCGGGGTCCCTCCTGAGGGGCCACCCCGTTTTCAATATGCTCTAAAATCTGACATACGCTGGAGAATTTGCCGCTGGTACATTACAGTCCCCATTATAAGTAAGCCAGGGCGGAGTTCGCGAAGTGACGGAAAACTCCAACAAGCTACACAGACTTCTGCGAGTGGCGGAGTGGGTTACCTCGTGCTGTTCGCACTGATTTTTTAGCGCGGGGTGTTTGTCACTGTGCAAGAGGGCGCTGCTTCTTACTGAAGCTCGATTAGAAGTTCTACTCGAGCAGCAGCTTCCTCAACGTGAACTGAAGATTTCTTATCGCAAGCGGTAGCGACAATCCACGCTGAGAAATATTGTAAGGAAGTGGTCTAGTGTTGGATTTCCCTCGCTCGTGCTTGCCAACTTACCGTTGGCAAATGTGAGTGAGGAAAAAACTGCTTCGCAGAGCAGAGTTTTTCAAAGCTTGCGGAGTGCGAAAAACTCCGCGAACAGAGCAGAGTTCTCCGCCCAGGTTTAATTACAAGTGTACCCATAAATATCTGATCAACCTCAAATCAACAAAGGAGTTAAACCAGACAAATTCAAAAGTAGTGTTACTCTTTTCCATCAACAGTGATTTCAGGCAGACGTGTGATTTTCTGTGCTCTTTGGAATGTCACGTTTCTCCAGGGAAGTGAATGAGTTTAAACATGACTAAGGTTTTAGAATGATCACGTTGATGAATTGAGGTACATTCTTATGATGATTTAATATCTTGTCTAAGTGTGTGTCACTCCTACAGCACCCCAAAGGTGCCCCATGGCTCCCATGGTGTCATCCCTCTCCACTACTACAAAGGCGCCCACGGTAACTTCTCCGATGATTGTTTCTGTGATCGGTGTGAGGACCATGTGGACTTTGAATGCAGCCATTTGGTGGCTCTGGTATCTATTCCCCGTGTGCGTGGCCTCCCACCGCCTGCTGGCATTGCTGCATGGGCATCACATCCCAGGAGCTGGTACCCAAAGAGTGTTCAAGGTGAGACTTCAGATTTGTGCATAGGCCATATGTAGGAGAGTAGGATCTGCCTCTTATGTTGCCCCCACTTTTTTTCTGATGTTTACACTGGTTTCTGGCTATAGTCTGGCTTGGACCCTGCTAATCAAGGCCCCAGCCTCTCTGTTCTCTCTAAACGACATGGAGTGCATATTAGGTGCACTAGGGATTGGATACTGTGGTGCCTTATGAGTCCTTAGTATATGGTACCTTAGGTACCAAGGGCATATGTACTTCACAGGCCTACCAGGGGCTGAAGCATGTATTATGCCACCCCTGGGAAGCAGACTAAATCTGACACCACAGGCCTGCTACTGCAGCCTGGGTGAGGTGGTGCTACCACTCCTCACTGAGATATAGGTTCACTATATCTCTCCTGCACACACATTTAAACCTATCAGTCACCCCTAAGGCAGGCCCTATCAATCCTGAGGGCAGGGTGGTTGGTTTCCATGTGAGGGGGTGCCTCTGCCTGAGCAGGGCCCCTCTGTAGCTCTCAGAGTCCATTCTCTGGGGCTGTTTGTGAATGCGGTCAAACCATATACTCTTAAGTGCATTATAACTTCACGGTAAATGCTAACTTTGGAATGGCTGCATCAAAACATGTTGTGTTTGGTGTCAAACGCTTTGGAATCATACCCCCACACCAGTAACTGGTGTGGGAGTATGGGTCTACCCTTCTAGAGGGATAGACATGTACCCACTGTGGAAACACAGTAGAATCCTGAAGATCCCTGGCATCACAAAATGGATGCCACCAGTCACAGACACTGAGCTGCCCTCCTGCTGATGACCGAAACTCGCAGTGGAGGAAGCCCAACAATAGGTATCCTGTCACAGGGAGGTGTGACCACCTCCCAGACAGGGTTTAGTGTATTGGGGCTGGGTGGGTGCACTCCTAGAGGGCTTTGAAGTCCTGCACTCGGGGAGCAGTAGGCTCCTCTGTGCATACACCAGTTCAATCCGGCTCAGGGGCTACCTGCCCCTGCTCTGGCATGAAACTGGACAAAGGGGTGGGTGTAGCCACCCACTCCCCTGACCCTCCCATAGGTGGGGTCTTAGAGCTAGTCCCTCCCCTTCCTTCCAGCATAAGTTAGGGAACCCTTGCCATTGCAAACTAGATATCCCTGGACGGCGCTATGAAGAATAATCCCGGACCTTCGACGTTCCACTACCTCTGGAAGACTGAAGAATCTCCCTTGGAGTCAAGGAGTGACTCCCCTGCTTGGCAGGCACCAAAAACTACAAACTACGGTCGCAAACTCCACCGCTCCCGCCAGAGCCTAAAGTCCCTGCAGCCCAGGAAGAGGATTTCCTGACTTCTCCAAGGCCATCGCGAGTCCCCAGCGACGCTGAGCAAAGTGGACCCCACGAGTGACGAGGAACCGCAATCCCTGGGTACCGTGCACTATTTTCGAGTGCAACCCCTTCACGACGTTCTATGAACCTGTGCTTTGGGCCACGTGTGGTCCAAGCCTCTAGCAGGGATCTCTCCAGAGATCAGAGGCCTACCTCATCCCGAGTGACCGTGGGCCCCTGTTGAGTGGATCCTCCTGAGGCGTCTTTGCGATCCCTTGCCGGCTGGCTTGTGGGTCCCCTGAAGACTTAACTACAATTTCAAAGGGCTCCCCTGGTTGCTCCAGGCCTGACCTGACTTAACCTCGCTGGGTGAGTCCCCCAGACCTTGCTGGTCTGCACCGCTGACTTTTTGCCCTTTCCACGAGACTTGCTGTTACCAAGGCTTGTTGGCTCCAATCTGGTCACCGACACCGCAGTAAGCTGCAGACTTCGTGGGACATGCCGAATCCAGCTCCTGGTCATCGTAGACTCCTCCTGGACCTGGTGGCTGTAAAAGTCAAGACACCCATGAACTACCTGAAAACACCCGACGACTGTGGGCATCCATCTTCCTTGCCCTGGGTCACTGCCAAATGACTTTGAACATTGTCCCCTCTGCTTTCAGGTCTTCCTTCTTCTGAATCCAGGCTTGGATTCCACCGGACACTTCTTCTGTCTTCACAAGCAGCAAGTCTTCATTGGCTCCCATTGAAAACGACACCGCGACCCAACACCAAAAGACACCTATGCACCCAGCTTCCCTGGGTGAGGTAACTCCAACACTACGGTGCTCCTGTGGGTGTTGGCCCTAGAACTACTTACCCTGTAAGTGACTTGCTTGTAGACTCTCCCGAAGTGCCCTTAAACTCTTAATTTCTAACCGCGACTTGCCCCATTGAAGTCTACGGCGATTCGCGCCTGTGTTCACACACTGCACGCGTCCTCCGTTGGTCCTTTACTTACCTGCCTTGGGTGGTTTCGTGAGGCCCCAACACTTCTAAAGGCCTTAGGCCTTGTCCCTTTGCAAGTCGTTCTTAAGTCTCTTTTTTAGTATATGGTCTGGTACGCCCCTAGGGCCACAGCCATATTTGTGCTTAATTTATTGTGAAACGTTGATTTGTGCATATGTCCTTGACTTCTAATCTCATAAAAAGATTAGTAAAGAGTTGTTTAGTAATAAATACATATATATTTGATATATATACATGTGTGGTGTCCTTTCATTTGGTGATTCAAGAGATTATGTGGTAAAACAAGCTGCTTTACATTCCTCTAAGACTTAGCCTGAAGGCTGCTCTCCACAGCTACCACTAGGATAGCTTTCTTTACAAGGTTGTCTTAAACCTACTACCATAAGAGTCGAATTGTACTGGTGCAAGGTGTCCACTTTAACTAGTGAACAGCATATACCAGGCCAACTTCTCACACCATAACTTCAGCAGTGCTCGCCTGTGCTCTCTTCTGCTCATCTCAGCACTATCTCATTACAGAAGTACAATTCTCTGCAACTAAGGTGTGATGCCGTTCTGAGCTGAGTTCCTGCTATTATTTGCGACTCTTTCAGAAAATAGCTGATTCCCAGCATCTTTGAGCAATTTCCGATTAAATACCCGCTGCAGCCTCACACCAGCGCCATTTCGCAGTAAATTGCATCCCACGGATTTGTTTATGTGACTGTTGGTGCCCCCACAGGAAGTGTGGAAGGGAGGGATGGGGACGCCGGCTATGCCAGCAGTTATTGCAGGAACATTATCGGGGTTGCTCATTTCAGCATAAAACTGCTGACAGGCCAAACCGAGGCAGTAAAAAGAAAATGACCATAAAACAGCACTCCTTTATAAGCTTTTCATTCAAAGAAAAATTAGTAGCTCTTCCACCCCTCATCCCTGTGTTGCTTGCTGTTCGTTGTACGTCATTTTCTTACTTTGTTCCCGGTGTGTTTTTTTTAATAAACAATCTGTGACCTATTTGATTCTGGACCAAGTGATTAAAAACGTTAACTATTATTGTCATTTGTAGCTCTCCGGATTTTTAAAGCGCCTTTCCCTAAATGTGAAGCGTTTCTTCTTGTTGCACCAGGGCAGTGGTGGCGCAGTACCCAAGAAATGACGGTTGTGTAACCTGAAATAGTATCTTACACGTGATATCTGGAAGAAAAACAACTGTGAGGATCGAGGAATAACCGTCTTCGACTCTATATCCAGATTGTAAAAAATGTTGAATCGGGAGTTTTTGGCACGGAGCCCATGGCATCATTTCATGACTCACGAGGCCAGTTTGACTTGATAGTGCTGTCTTGTAGTATGTTTTGTTCAGTGCTTTAAATGGGAAAAAATAAGTGCAGGTACTCATTAATATGAGCTAGAGGCGGGGTGAGTGGGCGGGGCTAGGGGCGGGTCCTAGGGCAACATATGACGATACATAATGACTTCTATATCAGTTGCAGCATCTATGAAAAACACATGAGAAATGTGTTTACGTAACCAAAACAGGTTAACTCATTACACAAAATGAAACCCAAAAAGGATGATATGTTAACAGTTTATCGTTCTGTAATATTTGCTGCTTCTTAATGCCATGCTGTTATGTGGCACAATACTATATGCTCTCAAGCGTGCACGCACACGCTCTATCTCTCCACATTCCCTCTAAAATCTACTGAGTGTCCTGATTCTCTCCCTTTTATCTCCACTTGCCTCTAATCTTCACCCAGCCTATAAACTTCTCACTAGTTCTGCTCCTCTTTTGCTTACCCTCCACAAGTCTTTTCTCCCTGGTTTTCCGTACTTGTCTCCTGTTCACCCCTCCATGCTGCACTCATCCCCTAAATTTGCCGTCTGGAAAATTAAAGTTAAGAAATGCACCAGATTTGACTTTACAGAAATGTGTGTTAAAATACAATTTCTGAGACGATTAATGATTTCAAAACTCAACCACCTCACGTCTTTACATTCATCCCTACTCCTTCCGTCCACAAAGAGAAGCAGCTCCTGTCCTGAACAAAAAGATAAAAAGAAAACCGGCTTTGGCGAAGGCAGAGGATTTTGTTGGGCTGTCACTGCTTTAGAATGGCCAGTGCAATCAATATCCTGACTGACTGCCCGTCCCAACCCATTTACACACCTGATGGAGAGGGGCGGGGTGAGGCTAAAGCACTTTCAGCAGAATAGCCCTCGGGCAGATGATCGACAGTGAAGGGTCTGTCTCTAGACCCTGCACTGTTAGTCACAGCGTGACGCATGGTAAGCCCTCTGCCCCCTGTAGGCTCAGGCCATTCACATGGGCGCTGCTGAAATCGCCAGCAGGGACTCAGCATGAGGCTTGGCGCTCTTACAAGCTCCTGAGAAGCAGAGCGGCATCTGCCCTGTTCTAGAGGAGATAAATAACCGGAGCCTGGAGTGCCATCTACTAGGGTACCGGTACTCTCCCTGGCGAATGAGAAGTGCCGGTACTGAGGCCCAGAAAATTCAGAAGTGCCGGTACTCAGTACCGGTGAGTACCGGCCCATTTAAAGCACTGGTTTTGATAGATGGGCAGGTGTGCCATTAACTTGCAGAGTCTCTTTAGTGAATCCTGTCGAGGCTCCGCCCTTTTGGCAGCCGCTCCACTCCCCTGCCTCCCTTCATAAGGTGTGACGGCGCGTGCAGGGGGCGCGCATGGCCTTGGTCCATTCGCAGGCATTTTGTCTGCCTCCCTCCCTTCATAAGGTGTGACGGCGCGCGCATGGCCTTGGTCCATTCGCAGACATTTCGTCTGCCTCCCTCCTTTCATAAGGTGTGACGGCGCGCATGGCCTTGGTCCATTCGCAGACATTTCGCCGGGGCACAAACGCCGACAAGCTCTCAACGCTGGTGTTTGTCCCGCGGTGGGTGCGTGTTTATGGGGGCGTGTTTATAGGGGCCTCAGTGTCCCCGCTGCCCTCCCTACGGACAACAGCAGCGGTGTAATGAAGCGCTGCAGTGCGGGCGGCGAAATGTCCAGGAGGATAGTAAAAGCGGCACAAAGGCCTTATGCCACATTGAATGGTCCCGCGCTCTGTCGCTGAGCACTTGTAGTTTCTAACCTGGTCCCTGGGGTTCTTTGGGGCCTCGGGTGACTTCTCTTTCTTGGGTTATCCCGCTGCGGACCAGCAGGAATCCCAGAGGAGCGTGGGAGAGTGTTCTGTATCCAAGTGGGTCACTTCCCAAACTCTTGTATGACGTCATGGTATGACTGGCGCATGAGGTGGAGAGAGTTCCCTCCCCAGAAGAGTGTTGGCCCGGGTGTTACCGTGTTTTGATAGTCAGACCTGAAAGTAAGTTCTGAAGGGGCGTCTTGGGTTTCCAGAAGCCACCCTACTAGTCCTGTTACCTTGAAAAGGATCGATCATGATCAGGGATCCCATGAATGAATCTGTGTGACCTCCGCTACTCCCATTTAAGCTCATTCTTAAACTGCAGGATTGGGAAACATCAAAAAATGGAAACCAAACAAACCCTAATGGAAAGGCTGCGACAAAATGTCATAAGAATGTTAACAATTATGTGCAACACCAATAGATCCGACTTTGGCAAGCATGCTGAAGAATAATTTGCGGACATCTAAAATGCAGGAAAAAAAAGAGTGGCCAAGCAGCCGAGGCACACCAGCCCCTGGCACTGACGTGTGTGTACTCATTTATAGCAAATTGTGCTCAGGTAATAAAACAGAATTGCATCACTCGTAGTGCGACAGCCAGTGGATGAAGTGGGCTGCGCCACTAGAAGTTGTGGTGAATGGAAGCAAACTGTGAATGAAACTTGAACAGACCAAATGGATAAAGGGCTCTCATCCTACACCCCTGTATATGTGTATGTATTGATAGGATGATTTTTTTGGAAAACAAGACAATTGTAATACAGAAAAAGCTTCCTCTGATAGAAACCCAAAAAGGGGCAGCAGTTATGTAGACGGAGGGAGAAGAGGTACTAGCTGCAGGAGTAAGGGTAGGCGTCAAAGAATATAGACTGGAATAGAAACACTCAGGAATACGGATTGGTAGAGCTAATAAGATGTTGGCAGAGGTTCCAATTCAAAATAATCTTTATTTCGGTCATAGACCATAAAAGATAAGCAGTCCATAAAAACAAGAAATTATTAAATTACATAAAAAGTGAGTACAATAAAGATTAGATTGATTGCAAGTTATTTCATTAAAACAATAGGTAAAAGATTAAAAGGTTAAGATATCATAAAAACAATACATTATACCGGCAAATTCGACAATAAAAGGGAGCTTCTCCTTCGCCACACAGCATACCAGAAGCGTGATAGCGAAAAAACTATAGGTAATGCTGTGTCTGTCTTCAGAATTCTGTAGGCAACTTTACAATGTATGGTCCCCAAATTCCTACAGAGTTGACGAAGCCAACGTTTTCTGATAGTTTTGTATGTAGGGCAAAAAAAGAGAACGTGTAGATCAGTTTCGCTAGGGGCTCCACAGGTTGGACAGTCGAGAGGATTATTTGTCGACCACTTCCCTGTGAAGGCTCTCAAAGGCAATGTTCAATACCTGAATTGCATATATAGTTTTCTAGAGGCATTAGGCTCCATCAGGTCTAGGACTGGCTCTATTTTGAAATCTTCTTTGATATTAAAAAAATCCAAGGTCAATGAGCCTAATTTATTATTGGTTAGCATCGTGTTTTTGTTATTTATCCAAAATGCATTTGCCAATTCAGCTCTAGAAAGTGTAGGGGCATGTGTTTCAGGATGGTGCCATAGTTCAGGAAACCCTAATCTAATAAGCTCCCTTTTAATATAGAGAAGCCACGGTATGTTATCTATACCACGAGGGGTCATTAACGATTTTAAATCGTTTTGATAATCCACTAGCTCTGGAGTTGCCCACAGCCTGCGCCAATACAGTAGTGGCCTTAAAGCAATTTCGTCTTGGATAGACCTTACTCCCAAGTCCATTCTAAGTGGAATGAGGGGAGTGCTGGGTGGTAAGGACAGTATTGACCTTAAGAACGAGTTTTCTGATCTCCCAATGTCTCCAGTTGAGCAGTGCCCCCATAGTTCAACCCCGTAGAGAGATGCAGCCCGTGCTTGTACTTTGTATATCTCAATGGTGGGTGCTATCGGTTTTGAGATGGAAGCTCTATATATTTTAAGGATCCCACCGCAGGTCTGCGTGAGTCGCAATTTAGCTTTTGCTAGCTGGGGACCCCATTCCATCCTGTCCGAAAGCGTGACACCAAGATATTCAAAGACTGAAACCCTATCCAGTGCAACACCATTGAGAGAAGGGTTTGGACCGTTGTTTTTAGGCGGGTTGCAGATCATAAATTTTGTTTTTGAGGAATTAACCTCAAGGCCTCTCTGGGAACAAAAATCAGAGAAACTATCGAGGGCACGTTGAATCCCCATAGGGGATTTAGATACCAGGAGGGTATCATCAGCAAACATTAGTGCAACCACCTGCTCGTTGTTAAGTTTGGGGGCATCGATGTCCTTAACTCCCCTCAGGTGGGCCACTAATGCATTAGTATAGAGAGAAAATAGGGTTGGGGCCAGGACGCATCCCTGTCTTACTCCACGGTTGACCGGGAACTTTGGAGTCAATTTGCCCCACTTGCCACACCTGACTTGAGCAAAGTTGTCATTATGTAGCCGTTTTATAATCCCCAAAAGGCAGGCAGGCATCCCCATCTCAGCCAAGACCGCCCACAAAGTTTGCCGGGGGACTAAGTCAAAAGCTGCTTTGAGATCGACGAAGATAAGGTAGAGGCTGCCACCCTCTACCCTCACGGTTTTCCAATAAAGAAGTTGTAATCGGAAAAGTTGGTCCACCGTGGATGTCTTCTCTCTAAAGCCAGCCTGGTAAGGGGTTAGTATTCGTTTTTCGTCCATCCAGGCTTGTACTCGATCTAGAATGATACGTGCAAAGAGCTTCTGACTAACGTCAATTAGGCTGATCGGGCGGTAGTTGCTAGGCAAGAGGGGGGAGCCCTTCTTGAAAACCGGGACTATCTCTGCGCCTGCCCAGGTGTTCGGAATGGGGGCACCATGAAGAATGGCATTGAAGAGTAAGCAAAGGTATGGTATTCACACCTCAGGTTTATGCTTGTAAAGGTCCCCAGGAATCTTGTCAAGGCCAGGAGCCTTTCCTACTGGAAGTCTGTTCACGGCCTTTTCTACCTCCCTGGGGCTTATACTAACAATGGCTTCGTTAATCGCATCAGGGGGGGATGGAGCCTCAGTAGTGGGTGCCTACGGAGCATACAAACTCTGGAAGTGATCAACCCATTGACTCGATGCAATGTTGGGGTCATCGGCTATACAGCCATCCTTTGATTCTGATCTGACAATTAGCCAAAATTCTCTCATGTCCTTTTTAATGAGTGCTCTTTTAATGTCCTCCCATTTATCATATTCCCAGTTCTGCTTTGCCACTTTTACAGTTTGCTTGTAATTAATTCTACTCATAGCGACCGCTTTCCTATCGCCAGATTTTAATGTGGCCAATAGGGCTAGTTTTGCCTCTCTGCATTCGTGGTTAAACCAGGAGAGTGCAATTGCGGTTCTCTTTTTCCTAGAGATCAAAGGATTTAGGTAGTTTCCCAATATGTTGACTAGCCCAGTGTGGATTTCGGACACATGATTTTTCCTGATATCATTGTCCTGATCTAAGATTTGGCACATTTGTGCAAGGGCATTACATGTGGCCGAGTAGATAAGGCTGATTTTATCAGGGGATTTAAGAATCAGCATCCACTTAAGGCGTCTTCTGTCGCCGGAGAGATGTAAGGGTCGGGGCGTACCACTATTTTGCGTGGGATTGTTTTCCCTCACTACAGTAAGGTCGAGGATCAGCGCATTGTGGTCGCTATCATGTCGAGGGTGGATCGTGAAATCTATAACCCTTGTCCACATTTTGGCCTCAACCATAATATAATCAATTCGCGAAAGCTGGCCTGGGCGATTAAAAGTATGTTTACCCTCAAGGTCCGACAAGGAGCGCCCGTTGCAGGCTCTGAGTGAGTTAGATAATGTTAGGGAGTTAATTTGCAGGGCTAGTGATGTCCAAGCCTTGACAGGTGGAATTAGAAGGGCCGGTATGGACCATTGTTCATCTTCCTCCCTAGTAATTGGGTCAATGAGCCCCGGTAGGGGCTCAAATTGACAATTGAAATCGCCTGCAACAATCAAGGTGCCCTTATCTTTATCCAATAAATCTAGTGTAGGCGATTCACTGCCTGACTTGGTAGGACGGGAGTAAACATTAACCAAGGTAATGACCGAACCTGAGGGAAACGTAAGCTGAAGACATTGGAGATCAAGTGATTGCGTGGCGATTTCAGAGATTACACAGCCCAAATGTGACCCTATAAAAATGGACAGCCCACCAGATGGTCTTCCTCTAGGACCCGAAAGTGCTAGAATATTGGTTGTAAAAAAAACCTTTATTCTAAGTTCTTCTTTTGCCCAGGTCTCCTGCAGCAGACAAACGTCATGCTGTTTAATGAAAGAGTTCCAGTCGGGGCAAATAAGTTTATTTACAGTGCCCGCGACGTTCCAAGATAGTACTTTTAATTGGTTGTTTGGATGGGGATTGTTTCTTTCAGATCGTGAGGCAATAGGCGAAGAAAGAGAGGGGTGGATTATCTCCTCACTTAATGTGGGTCTAGAGGGGATATATTCAATAGGAACAATACTATTTTGAGGGGTGGGATGAGCAATAATATCACTTGTAGAAGGGCTGGAGGAACCCCTGGCAATTACATCAGTATCCGCTAAATCTTCCAGTCAATCGACGTCCTCTAACGGAGCAAATCGATTGTATACGGGGACTCCAAATTGTTGGTTATTCAAGTTGGTACTATGTGGTACATTTTGGTGAAACCCGGTGTCTGGAAAAATAGAGTCAATTCGATAGGGGTCTGAGTTCCTAAGGGCCAGAGGATAGAAAAATTTGAGGGGGGATGCATTAATTGAGGTGTGGTGTCCAAATGATAGTGTTGGGTGGTCAAGGATCTTTTGATTAGTCTGCGGACGTCTAAAATTTATGACCACGCAATCCCCCCTAAGATTTTTCTCCGTTGGTCCTATCCATGCAACCCTTCTCACCATCAGAATCTCATTAGCCATCTTGTAGGGAAACTGTTTATATCTAGCCAGCCAGAAAAGGACTTTATTGCGCAAATCAAGGTGGTTTTCTTTAGAACCTTCACTTAATTCGGGGACACCAGTCAATACGGTCACGTAAGGGGATGCAGCTGGAGGAAGATTGATCGTTAGAGAATTAGTTACAATGGTTCCATTCTTATTTACCTCATGTTTTTTGCGAGTTGTAGTAGCAGTGGCTAGGGACTCATTGGTATTAGTAGTCTGAATTGAAAGGTTTTGGTTATCAGGAAGGGAAGGAGATTTTCTAATACCAGTAAATGTGGGGGGTCCTTCTGTTGATGAGCGAAGTTGGGTTGCCTTTAGTTGCCCAGTCTTACGTTGGACAGCCACTGGGACTAGTGATAAAGGCTGGGGTGTAAATGGACCAGTATTTTGCACAGTCGAAGTACTTGGCTTGGGATTACCAAGAGTATCGATATGTACTTTCGAAAGGCTTTGCATTAGTTTTAAAATAGGGGTCATCTCTTCCTTTATAATAGTCCTACATTGATCAATAATGTTAGTCACCACTAGATGCACCCAAGTAGGGTATAACGTATCCTGAGAGGGTGGTAATATAGTAGAAGTAGCAGGAGTTTGGGTGGTGGAACATGTTGTTACCTTACAGGAGCTCCCCTTGGTCTTCCTAGTTTTTTTTCCAGCATTAATAACTTTCCTTTTTCCTTTGGTCTTCGGGGGTATAGATATAGAGCCTTCACTAACCATAGGAGAAGTTATTGGGTCTTGTACAGTTACAATCAATGGGGAACGAGCCTGGCTATTGCATGTATCAGTCAAATCTTGAACAGTATGGTGGGCAGGCGACCCCAGAACTGAAAGGTCAGGTGTTAGTGAGAGGCGACGCTCAGTTAGTTCAATTTCCGTGGTGACCACGCCAATTGCTTTCTGGAGCATTAAGTCGATAGCAGTTGGAAGCTTAGCCCCAGTGTCTCTAGGAGTGGCTTGTTGTTTGGGAGCACATGCACGTGCCCCTTGAACACGCTTTTGTAATGTAGATTTAGGTGGCATTGTAAATCGTGTGACACCCAAGCCCCCCAATCACTTGGACAACACGGTAATAGTTCCCCACAGTACCTTGTAACCTTCGTGTGGGAAGGATAATGCTGGATGTCAGTGGTATGGCCCGTCCCGGCCTCCTCTGGCCCCGGACGGCCACAGACTGCCCGCCCTCTGCCCGGGCTCAGCCCAGCGCCGCCCGCGCGCGTCCCGCGACGCGGAGGGAGCCTCGTCCTATGTAGCGCCTCCGGGCGCCTTGTCCGGCGGATGTGGGCGTGGCGGCGAGGGATGCTGGGGCCTGTAGTTTCCCCCAACTGCGTCCTCAGGTGGTTGGAGGCGGCGGGTGAAGCTCGCGGAAAAGAGTGTGCAGGCTACTGTCGTGGGCCCAGGTGGATGCGGCGCTATGTCCGCGCTGTCTCGCTTCACTGAGTTGACCCCCTCGCTCCGCAGAGGTTCCAGTCTTAAGGTACGGTTAACTGTAGAGGTATGAGAGTAGACGGGCAGGGGTACAAGTTGGGGCAGGAAAATATGAAAGAAAGAAAAACAGAGTTGAAGAAGGGTGGAGGACCTGCTGTGGGTATGAAAAGCTGAATGACGAGTTTAAGGCAGACAAAGCTTGAGGGGTGAGAGTGCCCCCATGTAGGTGAGGAAAACAGGAATGTACTGGGAGGAAGACGATGCAGGGTGCAAAGGTCTTCCTCGCCTAGGAGGGAAACAAGGGATCTATGTCATCAGGAGAAAAAAAAGTGCTACAACATCAAGTGATTTCATCTGACATCTTTGGAATGCCATTCACTCAAAAAATATTAGGAAACCGGGCTTTCTTGAAAGATTCTCTAGAATAGAATATTTTAAAACCATTAGAAAGTGAATTTCACCAGCAGTGCATACTGATGCGACAAAGGCCTCCCCCCATACCTCTAGGTAGAGAACTGCAAGTCATTGCCCTGTTGAGGAAATGTTATACTAGAACTCATCTTTGGGTTTGTGCTGGCCTAATACTGGGTGCAACCACAAAATGTTCAGCGAGGTCGAAGCGTTCTAACACAGCCTTCCACGGAGTAGGCAATGAGTTTTCCACACATGCCATTGAGACAGAAAATTCCTTCTTATTTCCTCCCAGACCACTGTTGAATCTGATTCTTCATTGTCAGTATTGGTGGGCAGACTCGCATGACTGCGCCTCTCATCTGTGTCTGGGCCCAGAAGAGAAGGTGCTTAACATTGCATGTGATTGGAGGAGCAAAGGTCTATGAGGATGCTTATTAAAACTGGCATTTCATTGTAATATCGCATTCGTGTTATCCCTGAACCATTCTGTGACTTGACATGTTGACCTGTTAAGCGGTGTACAAGTCCTGCCGAGCGGGCATGCATTGTGGTGCTGTCTGTCAGGTTTGCAATGGCATTCTACTATTATTGTCTAAAGGAGCTTTATGTAGGCAGACACTCTTCTGCATGCTACTATTGCAGTAAAGCTCTTCCCACAAGGGGGGCCTTATCTGCCTCAGAATGTATACCTAGGTGCTGCTATCAAGCTACGTTGAATTAATGAATGATAATTTAAAGGTGGCTTCATTGAACACTCCCGCATCCATCCATAGTGTCTAACCACATTGGGTTGCACACCACTAGTGTTCAGTACCTGCTTCTTGACTTTGTAATTGTTATTTGAAATTAAATGAAAATAGCATTTCTATAGTGTAACAATCACCCGGGGTTAGGTGCTGAGCGGAAACGGATAGCATGAAGGCTCTGGAAGATGCCAAAGTTATTTATTGAAGAGCCAATTTTTAGGTTCTTTCTGAATTCCAATAGGTTTGTCTTAAATTTTAGTTCTTTTGGAAGCGAGTACCACAGCGTCGATGTACATAAAATTAATCCTCTCCCGTCCCAGTTAGTTTTCTTAAATCTAGGGATTAAAAGATTTCCACTGGTGGATAAATGACAGACTGATACTCCTGAGGCGGAAAGCCGGGAGCACGACTCTTGTGTGTGTTTTTTTAACATTTGAGTGTCACATTATCTCTGTAATTAAAAGTAAAAGTACTCACCCCTCTGCTCCCTTCAAAGCTGTTGCTTGCATACCTCAAACGCCCAGACTACGCCGCGCAGCGGATTTAGCGCTGCCGCGGTTGCTAGTACCGGGACACTCTTGGCGCCATTTCCGGCGCTTGCCGTGACCACGCCCCTTTTGAGGCCACGCCCCCCTCCTTCCCTGCCCCTTCCCATAGATCCATATATCATGTGCAGATTTCGGACGCGCAGCGGACGAGCGCAGCGGGAGCGCCGTCTGAGCGCCTAAGGCAAGCCAGTCTGCGCCCGTCCGCGCCAAGGTAGCGCCTAGCGCCAGCTATGCTGCATGTCTCGCTCCTACTGACCTCAGTATACCCCCCTCTGGCCCTCCTTACTCCAGAGAGATGCTCTTACAACTTGGTAAGTTTCATGCTGACAAAGGAACCTTCACTCTGCTTAACACGGCTCTGCCTCGAGCTGACTTCCTGGCCAACAATCTGTTGAAATGTGGACTTCTGAATGTAAGGTCCCTGCCCAAGCACAATATTGAAATCCAACTTCTTATTGAATCTCACGAACTTGACGTCCTTTTTATGACAGAAACTTGGACGCGCCCCGATTGCATGGTCGACCTGGGCTTCACATGTCCTCCTGGGTTCAAATTCCTACATACCCCTAGACCTAATGGGAGAGGAGGGGGGGTTGGTGTGATTTTCACTGCAGCCTGCAATATTAAGTCCTGTGCTTTAGACTCGATCGAAGGAATTGAACTTCTAGGACTATCTATTCAGACTCAGTCCGGAAACATTGTTACCGGGATAGTCTGCTATCGCCCACCAGGTTCGTTTAGCCTTCAACACCAACAGGCGCTCCTGACCATCTTAACTAATATTGCTCTTTCGCATCACAAACTGTTCATTCTGGGTGACTTCAATCTGTGGCAGAATGGCGTCCTCGACTCCGGTCTACGCAACCTTCTCACCTCCTGCGAGAGCCTTGGACTCTCCCAGTTGGTCACAGGACCAACCCACAAGGGTGGACACCTTTTAGACCTATTGTTCGCAGGCCCCCAGCTAGTAACAATGGGAGAAACTCTACCAATGGATTGGACTGACCATTCACTCATTAAGTTCTTTTTAGACCTTAAGAGTGACTATTTCAAAGCTCTTGGGCTGCCCAATAAAACAAAGTGCAGAAATTGGAAAGCCCTTACTCGTCTGCACTCTAAAGGGGAAGTGTTTCATTTAGATCAATTCTTTGACGAGAATAAACAGGTTGATGATAACTATTCCTCTCTATGTTCAAGGATTACTACTATCCTTGATGTTCATGCCCTTCTAAAAACTCGCAAATGCAGGAGCGTCAACTCTGCGCCTTGGTTTAATGACAGCCTAAAAGATCTGAAGCATAGCTGTAAACAGGCTGAGAGAAGGTGGAGACGCAATTACACTGATACCACCAAAGAACTTTGGAAAAATAAAGTGCGGGAATATAAGTACTCAATTAAAAAATCTAAAGCTGACTACTACTCCTCCTTGATCTGCAACTCCCCTAACAGCTCTAGAAACATTTTTAATATATTGAATAGTGTCACCAACCCGGAATGTGTCAAAAACACCATTATCCCGTCTCAAGATCTCTGTGACAATCTTGCTGCGTTTTTTTAAAATAAAATTGAGCTCATCATTAAGGACCTAGATACCTCCCCTGACCCCACCCTCCACCCTGATCTTATTCCGAGACCCCCCGTGAACCAGCCAGCAGTGCCATCACTGGCCTCAAATGACCTCCTACTTGAGTTCCCTTCTATCTCGTAAGAGGCCTTCGTTAAACTAGCCAGCAAGATCTCCTCTGGGTCTCCACTAGACCCTGTATCTCACAAAGTTTGGAAAGAATTTGAGCTGGAACTTCTTCCCTCTCTGCACATTATTTGCAACCAATCTCTTGCAACCGGAATAGTTCCTGCTCAGTGGAAGCGGGCATTAGTTTCCCCCTTGTTAAAAAAGCCCTCTCTTGACCCAGACTGTTGTAAGAATTACCGTCCCATATCTCTGCTGCCCTTCCCAGCCAAAATTGTCGAAAGCTGGGTTAGTAACATCCTCTCTACCCATCTGGAACGTCATCATCTTCTTGACGCGGATCAATTTGGTTTCAGGCCCACCCACGGAACTGAGACCGCCTTGTACACCGCGATGGATGAGCTTCAGAGGCGTGCAGACAGAAGGCAGGCAGCGTTTCTTATCCTGCTTGACATGTCTGCCGCCTTCGACACCGTGAATCATGATATTCTGTTGAAACGACTGTTTGAGGCAGGAATAAGAGGTTCAGCAGTACAGTGGTTCCACTCGTTCCTTCAGGACAGACAGCAAGCGGTATCCATCCCCCCTTTTCAGTCGGTGTTTACTTTGGTCCTTCATGGGGTCCCCCAGGGCTCTGCAATCAGCCCAATTCTTTTTAATCTGTACCTAAGACCTCTGATCTCGCTTATCAAAAGCTACAACATCAAAATTATCAACTATGCTGACGATACACAGTTGATACTCTCCTTGGAGGGTGAAGACTCTATCCCTATTGAGACCTTTCACAAATGTCTACGTGACACCTCTCACTGGCTAAAAAACAACTCCCTCCAATTCAACGCAGGGAAAACGGAGGTACTCTTTAGCACTAGTACTAAGATTCCTCGGCCCTTCCCAGACAACTTTTGGCCACCTGAATCCGGGACCATAGTGCGTCCAGTAGCCACAATCCGCAACCTCAGGGTCATGCTGAATCAGGATCTCAGTATGGAGACGCACATCCAAAAGACCTCTGCTTGTTGCTTCGCTATCCTCCGCTCCCTTAGGAAGATATTGCCTCTCCTCCCTACTCATGCACGGGCCCAAGTAGTACGCTGTATCATCCTTAGTCGTCTCGACTATTGCAACGCCTTGTTGCTGGAATCCCCTGGGTTCTTGTTAGACGGACCCCAAAGAGTCCAATCAGCAGCGGCAAAATTGGCACTGGGGCTTCCTAGAAGAGCAAGTGGAGTCTCCTCATTGAGCAAACTCCACTGGCTTCCAGTGAGGCAGAGGGTCCAATTTAAAGCCCTCTGTATAGTGTTTAGGGCATTACATGCAATAGGCCCTGCCTCCCTCCAATCTAAATTTGCTTGGTATACCCCAGCCAGGCAGCTTCGCTCCTCTGAAGCCAAGCTGGCAATGGTTCCAAAATTCAAAAAAATCAGATCCGGAGGCAGATCCTTCAATGTGGCAGCTGCCAAGCTTTGGAACTCGCTCCCAGCGGAAATTAGACATATTTCTGAATTGCTACCCTTTAGGAAAAGAATCAAAACCTGGCTTTTCCCCAAGACTTCTGTCCACTAATCTTGTCCCCTGTTGCTTCTGGCCTTTTCCCCACCCCATTAGTTTCAGTCAGCGCCAGGATGCCTGCCATGGTGACAGCGCGCTTAACAAATAACTAAAATAAATAAATAAATAAATAAGCGTGCAGGGGTGTAGCGTTGAAAACGCTGTATCAGATACTCGGGGCCAGTGCCTTGTTGTGCTCTGAAGGCAATGTAGAGTGCCTTAAACTGAATCCGTTTACATATAGGAAGCCAGTGTAATTGGATCAGTGCTTGAGATGCGGATTTATATTTTGGAATGCCTAGCAATAACCGTGCTGCAGCATTCTGCAGTGTTTGTAGCTTATGTAAAAAAAAAAATCAAATATTGATGAAAAGCGCATTACAGTAGTCTACTTTAGATGAAATGAGAGTAGTAACTACCGTCTTCAGCAGACTTGTTGGAATGAAAGGCAACATTTTCCTTAGCGCTTTTAAAATAAAGAAACATGCTGAGGTGATATGATTTATTTGTCCTTCAAAGGATAGTTTAGTGTCAAAGATTACTCCAACGTTTGTTTGCTGTCACTGGGGATAGGTAGATTTCCCAATTTAGTTCCCTAACCTAGTTCTGCCTTTAGCTTGGCCTGAGCTGCAGTTCTCCAGGACATTAATGTCGCCGCCCTGTAAACTATCAAGTACTAGACTTTTTTTCTCACTGGGGATTCTTTTCTTCCTTTACCGATCAGTAGAGCCCCCCTCGCTGCTGATCTGTTTGCAGTAATGATTCTGGTGCCTCAAACACACCAGCCAAAGATGGCACTCGAAAAGAGGGCGAGTGCACAAACGAAGAAGTACCTTGGAAATGTTTGTTTTCCATTGGGAAGCTCAATTCCCTCACTTGTGCTTTTTGCTTCTCTAGGACGCTGTTCTATTCCATATGTAACATAAAGCTAGTAGCGCTCTTCCCTGCTACCTCACTGCATAGTTTCCCTATCCTCTGGGATGTTTATATTATATCTGCTCCTGGTCACTGCTGTCGTTACTCCATGGCCTTGTCTGATGGCGTATTAATTACTTGGACATTATAGAGTCTATCTCTAACCCCACTATAGAGCAGACATTGGACCTTCCACATGCTGTACTAGTCCTAACCTCCATTACCAGGGAGATCCCAAGTTTGATTACTGCTTGTGTGTGTTTTCAATATTTCTTGTTGTAAGTCTCCGCAATATGTTGATAAATTTACATTGTCTAATGGAGTAGATGTAAGTGGAAGAAGTTGCATAGTTTGAGCTTGTGATGTTTTGATGGTGTGACTAGCGTGAAGCAGCCTGAGCCTCTGATCCAGGGCCTACAAATTGAAATCTGTTGCACACCTCATAAGGTCCACTACATCTTCGTTTCTTTATGTGCTGTTTTTGGTGCTGGTGAATTTCGCCCACTGATTAGAGACGTAATAAGAATAAATCGCCATTGCTTTTTCCTGAAAGGGTCATAACGTACCCACGTTTCACTCCAATGGGTTATTGTATGTATTTTCTTAATTTCCTTTGATATGAGTAATCACAAAGTTGTCTGCTATGTCAATTCCAACGGTAATTTATTTTGAATGATTTCTCTTATGTAATTCATCAGCTTGATAGTGTTAATCCATCACACTACTTTTTTTTCATCAAATGCATTTCTTTAGGAATTCCGAAGCATTTAGGGACAGGCCCTTCATCAGGGGAATATGTCCTATAATATAATCAATAATGTGTTGTCAAAAATAATACAAAATGGAACAACCTATCACAAGAACAATCATTAAAAAATGTTGTTATTCACATCACCGATTGTAAGTTGCCATTAAGAAACAGAACCGGGGGGCGTGGCTATGCAGAGTAGCGAGATGGCCACTGAATAAAGTTGCTCCGTCCAAACTGTTTCTCCCCTGAATATCCACCACATAAATCCGACCCCCGGGAGGAGATTATGCGATCGGAAGATGTGTAGACCCTTACCCAGGAAGAATCGAGTCCGACGGCTTTCTACAGCCAGAGTTACGGAAGAAACGATCTGCGGCCTACACCGGCGCCCAAGCCAGGGCTTGGCGTGAAAGCAGAGGACGCGAGAGTGGCCAAGTGACGCTGCTGGAATCAGACGCAAACCCGGGGTCTTGGCCTAGATACACGGAGGTGGCAGCTCTGGGACCCACGACACTCAGCTGATGCATAGCGCAAAGACTAGCAAAGTGGTGAATGGGAGCACCGCCAGTAGCAGATCACCGGTGGACGTGCAAACAATCAGGCGGTGGGGGAGCCTGTGTGGCAACGCAGCGACACAGTGTCCAGGAACCAGGACCTCGGGAGGGCGGTGCAGCTGTGGCCGAGAGCCCAAGGTGAGGTGCGGGGCCCTTTTCCGCACCCTCTCCCCCACCCGCATTAACACCGTGTCGGCGTTGGCGGTGGACTCCTGTTAGACCTGGCATCATTGGTGTGGGTCTCCCTTCCTCTCTACCCTTCCTATCTTTTATGTTGGCTGGATTTAGATGTTCTGGACGCCGTACCACTGCTGCTCAGTGCCACAGCACAAATGCTCCCTGTATATAAATGACTTTATGTATAAGGATAACTATAATACCTACATCGGTGTAGCCTGTTTCAATAGTGAGTTACCTTCAATTCCACTGTCGCTACTGCGAAACGATCCATTCTCATAGGCCAGGATGGGCTGGTTAAAGATTGCTTTCTATCATCCTATCGGGCCCTAGGAACCTGATAGGATCCTCGAGTTTGATATGTATATGCTCAGAACATTGAGGGGCACCTTTTAGTAAGGACCATTTATATATTGCATGTGTTGAAATACCTTTCCTGAAAACATGGTAGTTTCTTGCCTAAGCTTTACTGTAGGCTGCTGCGCATATGTGTATGGGCCGTCGGTTTTGGAGCAGCAAGGCCAGCTGGGTCAGATTTGGCTGGAGAGAGAAATCGGTATTCGGAGCATGGGGAGGAGTGACTCTTTTATCCGAGCAGGGCCGTGCCAGGCAAGGTGAATGGTGGCTCCACCTCCCACTGGGTGTCTGATAGCAGACCCCCTCATTCTGAAAGGGCAGGATGTTGCCTCGTAAACCAAGTGCTCCCCGACCCCACCAAACTGGTTCTGACCGGAGTCACTGATTTGCAACCTTAGAGAACAAAGACTTTTTAGGTATAAAATGCTGCGCTGGAACTTTGGCCAAGTCTGTTCCTTCTGGATGTTAAGACGAAACTCTGTCCGAGTGAACAGAGGAAAGGACTTTGCAACTTTAATCAAGCTTGCCGAAGAAACTACCCGAGGGCCTAAATCGAGAGTGCCTCCTGCAGAAGTCTCAGGGACATTAGACTTCACCCCGTCCGCCGTCGGAATTTTTGTGTGAGGAGTTCTGCTTGCAGGTGAGGCCTCCGTAGAGTAATACGGAGCCTCTAGTTCTACTGTGAGGACCGCAGACTGGGCGCTTCAGGACTTTTGCTAAACCTGTGTGGGCCGCTGCAGCTAAGAGAGCTGCCGCCGCTGAGATCCCGCCTGAATCGGAATTGAGACTTTCTAAACTTTTGCAGAACCTGTGTGGGCCGCTGCAGCTAAGAGAGCTGCCGCCGCTGAGATCCCGCCTGAATCGGAATTGAGACTTTCTAAACTTTCGCTGAACCTGTGTGGGCCGCTGCAGCTAAGCGAGAGCTGCCGCCGCTGAGTGCTTGCCTGACTCTGAACCTTTGAACCTTCTTGCTAAACCTGTGTGGGCCGCTGCAACTAAGAGAGAGCTGCTGTCTCTGAGAGTACGCCTAAATCTCTATCTTCAAACCTTTTGCTGGATCCGTGTGGGCCGCTGCAGCTAAGAGAGAGTTGCCGCCGCTGAGAACCCGCCTGAATCGGCACCTTTGGACCTTCCGCGGAATCTGCGTGGACCACTGCAGTCGAGAGAGCGCTGTGGCCGCTGAGCGTCCACCGCGGTGCCTGCCTAGTCAAGACCCAGAATTGTCCCGTGGGCTGCCGCAGCTAAGAGAGAGCTGCTGCCATTAAGTGCCCACACCCTTTGCTACTGTGTACCATTGTGATTTGTCCAGTGGGCTGCCACAGCCAGGAGAGAGCTGTAGCCGCTGAGTGCCCACCTCTTGTGCTATTTTTTATCCTCGTAATTTGCCCCGTGGGCCGCTGCAGCTAAGAGAGAGCTGTGGCCGCTGAGCGCCTACACCATTGACAACTTTATATCCTTGGGATTTGTTCTGTGGGCCGCCACAGCTAAGAGAGAGCTGCTGCCGCTGTGAGCCCACCACGGAGCAGCATGACGAGAGTCATCGCCGCCACCCCGGGACACCGCAGCGCGCTCTGCTGCCACTGAGCGCCCGCCTGCCCCTGAGTGCCCGAACCACTGTGAGTGCACGCTGTGGACCTCAGCCTACAAGACCTGTGGTCGCTGGGAGTCCACCTGTCACCGTCTCTGCTTCTTCCAGAAGCTGCGTGCTGTAGTCCCTTCCAACGACATTTACCTGGTGCGCAACGGGTCACGTAGGTCCCGGCCCTGAACTCAGTCTGTGTCCCGCTTTGGGTGAATACGTTGTTGTCTCTTTTAGTCCCTACGGGTTGACGTGAATTGTAGTTGTTGAAACGCTTTGAGAGTCTTTGAGTTAAACTGTTAGATAAAGATATCATTTTTCTATATCTACCTGAGTTGTCATTACTGCCTTATTGTACGTGGCCATAAACGCTTCACACACTGCCTCTGAGATAGTCCTAACTGCTCGTGCTACGTTACCACAGGGTTGAGCAGGGGTTATCAAAGGGGCCAGCTCACTTGCCCTGATGTAGGAAGAAGGGTCCCTATTTGGACATTGGCGCCAGCCATGGCCAACTAGAGACCCCCATTTCTAACAACTCCCTTCCAGTGTGCAAGAGGCCTACAGCGCGGAGCTGGGATTAGCAACGGTTGAGCACCACCGGCAGAAGATCAAGGGAGAGAGGTGACCCACTAAATGGCCCAGACCTGAGGGCTGTCGGGGATGAGAGGCGGTGGCTGACTTGATTTGTATGACAGCAGCGAGCGGCTGCACCTTCCTGCAGTATAGAATGGGGTGACCGACATCAGTGTTCACTATACAGTGTGGGGCAGAAACAGCAGCGCCAACTGGGAGAGCATCAGTGGGGACTGTGACAGCCTTTTTTTCCACCAGGGGCCCTAAAGCAGTTCAAACTAATAAACTGGACCGCTACACTCTCCCAAAGGACCTACAGCCCAGAGACAAACCTACAGGGGAGCCGGGGGGAGAATGCCCGAAGCTCACCTTGAAATACGTAATGGAGGCAATAACTGGGGTCAAAACCTCGTTGGAGCACAAGATGGACTCAATCTCGACTGAGGTGACCCTCATTAGAGCAGACCTCCCCAAAATCAGCGAAAAGGTCAAACAAGTTGAGATCACCACGGCGAGCTTGGTAGATGACACCGCACAACTCCAAAGTGACGTCCGTGAATTACAAACCTTCTGAAAGTTTGCCGAAAGTAAGCTGGACGATTATGAGGGACGCCGCAGAAGGAACAACATACGCATCCTGGGGGTACCATAGAGGGCAGAGGAGCATCTGCCGGACCTCTTTGTGGAGGATCTTATCCATAACCATCTGCAGCCTAAAGGCCTGGGTAAATTCTTTGTAATAGAGAGGGCACACAGAGTCCCTGGGGGTCGTCCAAAGCCGGGGGCTTCCCCGTCCAATACTGGCAAGGGTACTCAATTTCCGGGACAGAGATGTGATACTTCAAACGCCAGAGTGGCCCCCCCGCTCCGCTACGAAAACGCAGAGCTAACCTTTTTCCCAGACTACAGAAGCGGCGCAGAAACAGAGGCGATCCTTTATTGCGATTTAAAAAAAAACTTCGAGAGAGAGTGTGAGAAGGTGGCCTGATATATGCTGTCCACTAGTCCCAGTGGGCACCTTGTATCAGTCCAAACAACCCCTTATGGTGAATTGGTTATAGATGACCTTTACTGAATGCTATCCTAGTGGTAGCTATGGAGAGCAGCCTTCAGGCTAAGTCTTGAAGGAATGTAAAGCAGCTTGTTTTACCAGTCTATAATCTCTTGAATGATCAAATGAAAGGACAACCACACCAGGTATATATTTAAAATATATGTATTGAGGATAAAACACACCCCTCTGGTCTCTTTATGAGACTGGAGTTCGAAGTACTTAATTTACAAGTTAGCAATCAACAGTAGTAGCACAAATACACGTTTGGGCCCTAGGGGCGTACCAAACCATATACCAATAAAGTGGTATAAGAACCACGACTGAACTAGACACAATGCCTCGAGCCTGTAGAATCGCTGGGACCCCAAGGAACCACCCAAGGTAGTGACACAGGGGACCCACGACGGGGGCTGTGTGCAGTGTGTAAACACAACCGCGGGTTCCGGTTAGCTTCTATGGGCAATGTCGCAGTGGAAATTTAAAGATTAGGGACACTTAGAATCGAGTCAGGACCAAACCCTTTTGGACTTAAGAAGTTCTAGGGCTAGCACCCACGGGAGCACCAGAGTACTCGTGTTACCTCACCCAGGGAAGCCGGGTGCATAGGTGTCTTTTGGTGTCGGGTCGCGTCGTCGATTACAATGGAAGCTGGCGAAGAACTGCTGCTGCCGTGAAGAGGAAAAGTGTCTGAAGAGATCCAAGCCTGGATCTAGGATGGAAGGAACCTGAAAGCAGAGGGGACAGAGTCTGGGTCACTTGCCAGTGACCGAGGGCAGGATGGATCAATGCCCACAGATGTCGGGTGCTTCAGGTCAGCCACGAGGTCCAGGAGGCATCGACGAAGTCCACGAGCCGGATTCGAGCTGTCTGACGAAGTCTGTTGAGTGCTGTGGTGTTGGCGACCAGATTGGACCCAACAAGCCTTGGCAATGGCAAGTCTCGTGGAAAGAGAAGGACGTTGGTGCCTGCCAAGCAGGGGAGTCACTCCTTGAACCCAAGGGAGATTTCTTCCGTCTTCTAGTCGAAATAGAAAGTCGAAGGTCCAGGATATATATTGCAGAGTTTCGTCCAGGGTAATCTAAAGTCGCAAGGACTGGGTTCCCATACTTATACTAAGTTTGGGGGTTTGACATACTCTAGGGACCCACCTATGGGAGGGTTTGGAAAGAGGGGTGGTTACACCCATTTCCTTTGTCCAGTTTCGCGCCAGAGCAGGGGCAGGTAGCCCCTGCAACCGGTTTGAACTGGACTATGCACAGGGACACCAAGTGTGCCCCCAGTGCAGGACTTCAAAGCACCAGCGAGTGCTCCCGCCCAGCCCCAATACACATCTGCCTGTCTGGGGAGGTGGTTACACCTCCCTGGGACAGGAAACCTATAGTCCAGGCCTCCCCTGCCGGAGTTTCGGTCAGCAGCAGGAGGCCACACCCGTGTCTGAGGCAGAGGCATCCATTTTGTGATGCCAGGGCTCTAGAAAGTCCTACCGGGTTCGACCAGTGTGAACATGTCTCTCCCTCTAGAAGGTTGGAATGCTACCCCTGCCGCCAACTGGTGGGGGGGGGTAGTATTCCAAAGCGTTTGACACTAAACACGTTTCCGTGCAGCCATCTCAAAGTTAGCATTTACCACGAGGTTATAATGCACTTAAGTGTATATGGTCAGGCTGCACCACAAACAGCATCAGAGGAGGTACTCCGAACGCTGCAGAGGGGCTCTGCTCATGCAGGGGCACCCTCTCACATAAAAACTAAGCACTCTGCCTTCAGGATTGTTAAGGCCTGCCATAGGAGTGACTTATAGGTGTTATATGCGTGTGAAATGGTAGTGATATAGGTAGCCTATACCACTGTAAGGGTAACAGTAGCAGACCTGTGGTGCCATTTTGGAGTGCTTCCCAGTGGTGGTATAATACATGCTTCAGCCCCTGGTAGGCCTCTGAGGTACCTATGCCCTAGGTACATAGTATACCATAAACTAGGGGCTTATAAGGCACTCCAGAATCCAATTAGAAATGTACCTAATGTACATGGAAGCCATTTTACAGAGAAAGCAGATAGACTGGGCCCTGAATAGCAGGATCCCAGTCCAACTAAGTCATAAACCAGCAAAACACGAGGCAAAAAGTGGGGGCAACCATATAGTCAGATTCCACCTTCCTACAGAGAGGTATAAAATACGCAATGCTGTTCCCAGCCCGGCTCCGGGTGGAGGTGGAGGGAAAGGCCTGTTTTTTTGATCACCCGGAATCAGCTTCCGAATGGCTTGAGGCTCGGAGAGAACATGACAACAATCATCATGGCCGTAGCAACCGGACGGACCGCCACTCAAAGGGATGAGCAGGACCCAAGGAGCAGCGTGGACTTGACTCCCGTCGAGCTGGACCCTTAATTATGACAGGTACCCGGGAACTATGATAGACTTGAACTGATTGGGGTCACCTCCTTGGGGTCACGAGGGGTTATAGTTGTGTGACACGATTCTTCTTGGGGGACCATACCACAGTGGTAGTAGAGGGAGGGACAGGGGGATGGGCTCCGCGCCCCTCACACTTCTTCTTTTAGTTCACTCGTTGGGCGACAGGCACTCTGCAAAGTTTATAAATGGGCAGTTTTGCGCCCAGAGTGCAGGGAGGGGGGTTGTTGGTTTGGGGGTTCACAGTTGTTGAATGTTGTAGTTGTTGAATAGACAAGGCAAACTGACATCTATGCAGAGGAAATGAGGAGTTGCACAGAGTCCAATGAGTACACAGTGGGACAAAAGTGCTAAAATACTGAGTTGGAATGTCAACGGGCTTAGAGATAAGGTCAAGCGTAGCGTAATCCTACAATATATTAAACGGCAAGCCCCTGACATTATCCTACTCCAGGAAGCACATTTGGTGGGAAACTCCTGTAAGGCACTAAACAGGTGTAGTTACAAGTTGGTGGCGCATGTCGGTTACATGACCAGCTCACGAGGATTAGGCATTATGATGAGAAACTCCTTTCCTCTCTCTGTGAGTTCCACATGGGCAGACGACCGGGGCAGATATATAGTAATCGCGGGTCTATGGGAAGGACACACGTTAACGCTCATGTCGGTGTATGTGCCACCTGGCCTTCAGAGTGAAACATTTAAAGAACTGGGCTCAATCCTACTCTCGATTCCAGAAGGTCTCCTTGTGGTTGGGGGTGACTTTAACGCAGTGGCATCGGGCACCTTAGATCGGCATCCTCCACGCGAGATTGGGTCTCCTTATAGATGGCTGCCTGACTTCATGGGGGCGCTGGGGCTAGTCGATGGGTGGAGAACGTACAACCCAGAAAAAATCCAGCATACCTTTCACTCCAGGGCCCACCACAGTCTCTCCTGCATAGATTATATCCTAGTCCCCGCATCCCAGGTTGCTAACATCCAAGAAATCAAACATTTAGCATGGGGAATCTCCGATCATTCCCCGGTATGGGCGCAGATAGTCCTAGGCCAGGCAAGGGTGGGGAAAATTGCTCCCATTAATCTGTGGTATCTCTGAGACCCAGGAGTCCGAAAAGCATTACTTAAAGCCATAGATAACTATTTCCGAGAAAATGAGGGGTCAGTAGACTCCTCCCAGACCCTGTGCGAGGCATTCAAATAAGTAATACGAGAACAGGCACTGTCACTAATCGCCGGGATGAAAAAAGACAGACAGAAAGAGATTGTAGAGGCTGAGAACGAAGCCCTCCGGCTGGATGAAGAGTTAGAAGTTGAGGTTACACAAGAGAAACTCCACACATTGCAACTCAAACAAGACGACTACAAAGCGCTAGCCACTGACAGGGCTAAAAGTCTGGGGAGGGAAAAGCTGGGTTGAATATATGACCTGGGGGATAAAGCGGGGAAGCTAATCGCGTGGCTTGACAAGAAGGAGTGGGCTAGTAGACTGGTACCGGAACTAATAGGTGCTGACAGCAGATCCATGACCGACCCACAAGACATTGCAAATCAATTCACGACTCACTACAGTACTGTATTCCGAAATAGTGCACCATTCACCGAGGATGACTCCCAGTCGCTAATGCAAGATATAGCGCTCCCCACCCTGTCAGAAGAAGACCGACACTTCCTAGAAAGTGATTTGTCAAATGACGAAATAGCACAAGCCATTAGGTCACTACACTCAGGAAAGGCCCTTGGCCCCAGCGGCATACCCATTGAATTGTACAAACCCAGGCCCGACAAATTAGCTCCCCACTAAGGGCCATGTTCGAAGCGAGAAAGGAGCTGGGGACACTACCAATGGACCAGAGGGTGGCTGCACTGAGTACGACTGCGCCTCTTATAGGCCGATTTCCCTACTCAATGCAGTGGCCAAAATGCTAGCCAAGCTCCTCGCGAACTGCCTAGTTAAGGTGATTGGTGGTCTTGCCCATCCTGACCAGTCAGGTTTCATGCCGCATTGCAACACGGCGTTGAACTTGCGCAGATTACATGGGGTACTGGGAAGAATAGCACGATCCAAGAAGCAGCAATAATCGTGTCGTTAGATGCAACCATGGTATTCAACACCATTGAATGGCCATATCTCTTTGCAGTCCTTGCAAAAATGGGGTTTGGTCCAGGCTTCACTCAGTGGGTACGGATCCTATATTCGGAGCCCCTGGCACAGGTCGTGGTCAACAATAAGAGGTTGGACACATTCACACTGAGTCGGGGGACCCGTCGGGGATGTCCTTTCTCCCCTCTCCTGTTCGCCCTTGCCCTGGAACCGTTGGTGGCATGGATTCATAAGGACCCAGTGATACGAGGCCTGCGTTGGTCCTCCGAATGGGAAGACAGTATCTCTCAGATGATATTCTGCTATACCTAGCCTCCCCGAAAGATTAACTTGTACTAGTACTGGACATCTTGGCAATATTCAGAAGATACTCTGGGTTCTCCATTAATTTGAGTAAAGTCCTCCTATACGTCCTCAGTGGGGACCCACCCACCCCACCACAGGGCTAACCAATCCAAATCAACACAGTGGGCTTTAATTACCTAGGTATCTATGTCTCCCTAGATCAGACACTCCGTTTTAACCACACTCTCCTCCCACCACTGCAAAGGCTGAAGCGCGACAAATCGAGCTGGAAAACGCTTCCACTCTCGCTACTGGGCAAAGCAGCCCTCTTCAAAATGATGTTGCTGCCCTGCTTTTTATATGCATTACAGAACTCTCTAGACCCAGTTCCACCGTCATACTTTAAAGAAATTGAGGGCCTGCAGAGGGATTTGTTGTGGGACGGGAAACCACGCATAGCTTTGGCCAAACTCACACTGAATGGGTATGATGGAGGCATTAGCCTCCTGGATATCAAAAAGTACTACTGGGCGGCTCACCTCACTGCTATTAGTCATGGCACTTAGTCGCCCGGACGATCCGGGATATGCCATGGATAGGTGGCTCCTACCGTGAGGGAACTACAACAGGGCACTCTATTCGAAACCCAAGCGATACCCCTTAACTGGACCAACTAAACACTCGGTCCATATATGGTACACTGCAAACAAAAATCTGGGATGGGAGCGAACGCTCACGTTGGCAACCCTTTTATGGGAGTCCGAGAAGTTGGGCAATTTGTGGAGAACGAAAGGGTTTGATAAGTGGGAACTCATCGGGATCTCACAAATCATGGATGTATGGGTGAAAGGCGAAGGGATAACGTTCGCCTCTTTGCAGCAACAACATGAGTTAGCTGACTCAGAACGCTTCAGATATACACAGATCCACCACGCATTACAATCACATCTCCCGAAAGGCTCCTCCCCCCCAGAATCCTCTCCACTTGAGGATAGACTACTAGATGGTTATCTGCCCGAGAAAGCTATATCTCTGACATACAAGAAATTATTCAATAATATGGCAGACCCTCTCCAGCCATACGAGAGAAATGGGTAAGGGATGGCATTGAGCTAGATGATGAAGAGTGGCAAGAAGCGGTGTCCTCCCCAAGGGTAGTAGTAATTTCGGCTAGACTTAGGTTAGTTCAACTCAAAATTCTCCACAGAGTGTACGTTACAGGGCCTTGTTTGGTGCGCATGGGTCGGGCAGAGGGAGGAGATTGTAAACGACAGCGTGGTCAATAAGGCACATTCATGCACATAATATGGGAATGCGACTACATACAAACATACTGGCGCAAAATACACAACATCCTTAGCGAAGTGCTCACGCTTGTCCTCCGCCCGGAGGCACGGAGATGCCTCCTGAATATGTGGGAACCTACAGACCTAAATAGTCACCACAAACAATGGTTCACACTGGGATTAATGTTGGCAAAGAAGAATATTGCACACATGTGGGGAGCATTGCAACCGCCTAAAATAGAGGCTGGAAAGAAGACCCAGATTGGTGTTTGTATAGAGAAAAAACAGTCTATGTAGCACTGGGCTGCCCTAGAAAGTGGTCCCAGATATGGAGCCCCTGGAACGCCTACCGAGGGAATATTTGCAACCCGCCGCATAGAACCGACTCGGACGATTCCCCTGCCCTGTAAACATTTCCTTACAGTGTACTGTTGCGCAATTCTGTTTGATAATGTTTCTGCAAATAGAAAGTGTAATTTGATTCTCCAGTATTGGGGTATCTTTCATAGATTCACATGCCTGAATCATTCCCCGTCGTTGGAGTGGGAGTCCCACGGTACATAAAAAAGCAATAATTATGCACATAATAACCATAACATAGATAACCTAGAACCAGGAAGTAAAGTAGCCATAAATTACAAGGAAAAAAACTTCCACATCTACGACTTGTCCAACTCATTATATACAGTCCAAACTGCAGCCAATGAGTCGACAGCACCCTCTAGAATGCTCTCCTCAGAGGCTCTCAGATTTTCTACCGCACGTCGTGTGAAGGGAGTCTCCCTGAGCTCTGCTCAGTACTCTTCTATTCTTCTGGAATTTCTTCTCTTCAGGATGTCCTCTTCAAAGAAATCTCTCTTTAGACCTTGTGAATCTTGTGGGAAGCTCCGGCTGTTTTCTGAAGATCCCCACAAGAAGTGCATTTATTGCCTTTATCTTGATCACCAGGTGAGAGATTGCAAGATATGCAGGGCCTTCCCTCAGAAAACCCTCAGAGATAGAGAAGGGCGTCTACTTCTGTGGCTACAAGAGATTAAGGATCAAGACAACCCCTTATCTGAGGTGGTAAGTATTGCCTCTGGCTTATCTATGTCCTCTACAAAGAGGATGTCTTCTCCTGGGGCTAACGTGTCGAGAAAAACACAACCCTCTAAGGGTTCTGATTTGCCTTCCATCTCAAAAAAGGCTCCTCCACCTTCAAAGAGTAAGCCTCTGCCTACTACGCCCCCTAGAAAGACTGTGAAGACTCTGGCTTCAAAACGACCTCCTGAGAAGGATTTACCTCAGAGAAAAATTCCGTTGTCGATGACGGCTCCTCCGTCGTCGAAAATCGTCGACGCGACTTCGACGTCGACTGTTACCCTCTCGTCGCCGAGACCAAAAATGATAGTCGCCGAGACCAAAAATGATCATGTCATCAGCTTCATCTCCGTCGACGCTAGTCTCTGTCTCTGTGAAGCCCATCTCGTCAACGAAGGAAATTACATCTACCGCCGACGCCCCGTCGACGGCGAAGGTTAGAAACATCTCGTCGACGGCCGCCTCATCGTCGAAGACTGCCTCGTCGACGGCTGCCTCGTCGACGAAGATTGCCTCATCGTCGACGACCACCTCGTCGACGAAGATTGCCTCATCGTCGACGACCACCTCGTCGACGAAGATTGCCTCATCGTCGACGACCACCTCGTCGACGAAGATTGCCTTGTCGGCGAAGACTGCCTCGTCGACGGTTACTTCCTTGATACCAGCTCCATCGACGACGATACCATCGACGGCCCCCTCGTCGATGCTTCAATTGTCATCTTGCACAGAATTGCAGGTTTGGTCTGCATCTACGGCCACGGCCTCCTCTGCACCGTCTACGACAACATCTTTACTACAGAGACGTGGTCCTTCGTTGGAGGCCTTCTCTCCATTGCATATCCCTCCAACCAAAGTACCTATTGAGTTATCAGAGCAATTACTGGACTCTGGGGAGGATGATGAGGAGTCCGAAGAGGATGACCAATTTCGTACTGCCAGGAGCCCTTCGGAGTTGCTTATTAAATATCAGAAGGATGACCAGGAGGAAGATCCTTTACCGGAGTCTGTAGCTCCAGCTCCTGACACGATACCTACAGCACAGATGCCTTTAGCTCTGCTAAACAATCTGCAATAGATGTTGGACGATTATTATCGCCGTTTTCCTCCATCTGAATCGGCAGAGTCCATTCCATCGACACCTATGCCTCAAGCTTCTTGCTCTTCTTTAAGGTCTCCCAGACCACCTTCTCGAGTACAGTCTCATCATTCCCATGTTGTTAACACCACTGACGATGATAGGGAAGAAGGAGAAGTGGACAATAGATCTCTTCTTACGGAGTGGGACGACTACCAAATTCAAACTCCGTCCCCTTCAACTCTAGCTCCAATTGACTCTCCTCCAGTCGATATCTGAGGCTTTCATCTCCTTATAGAAAGGGCAACACAAAGGTTCCTTCTACCGATGGAAACAAAGAAGGATGAGTGCTTCCTCTACGATTTTAAGGATCAGCCAAGGAAACAGATACGGACCATTCCCATAATTGATTTCATTTGGAAGGAAGGATTGAAGGTCATGACAGCACCTGCTTCTATTCCTGCGGTCTTGCCTCGACTAGATAAAAGGTATAAGAAACCAGATAACTCACCTGCGGGAGTATATTCATTTTAAGAATGTTAGCTCTACCCACCAAAGTGAGATGTAGGCATTCCCAGCTATCTAGCGATTGCTTCACTTTGCGAGTGATATCCCCCCCAGTTAATATCGACCAGATCTTTCAAGTTTTCTCGGATCTTAACTCCCAGATAAATAACCTCCTTAACCACTCTGGGGTCGCTGGCCATGATCTGTTTAGTACACAGAATCTGGGTTTTAGATGTATTCAACTTATAGCCCGAAACCACGCCAAACTCGGATGCTTGGCGTTCTACTTCAGCTATAGCAGTATGAGGGTCAGATGTTATAATGGCAATATCGTCCGCGTATGCGAATACACGGAACTGGTTTTCCAGTACGCAAAAAGGTTTAATCTGAGTACTTCTCTCTAACACTGTTAAAAAAGGGTTAATATAAAGGGCAAAAGCAGGGGAGAGCAAGGACAACCCTGCCGTGTGCCTCTTGAAATTTTTATAGGGTGTAGACAAACCATATCTGGTTGAATCACTCGAAGTTCAGCGGCTACCCTTTGTCTTTTATTATAGCTGTTTAGGCCACATACATTCAGTGAACATATTCGGAACCCAAACCTAGCCATTAGATAAATAGAGGGGCAATCCAATATTAAATTCTCTGTAAACAGACATTACATCAATTAAGCTTAGACTTAAGCTCAAACTCAGTTATATCGATACTGTGGATTATTTTTTTTATTTTACCCCACCCAGACCCCCCAAACACCCACTGCTCACTCCCGAACCCTCCCCACCCTACCCCTACCCTTCCATGAGGCTTTGGGACCAATAGTCCCTGTGATGTCAAGCTCCCAACACCCAGGTGAACACCCCCGCACCATGCCCGTCACCCTATGAACCAGACAAGACATCATATAGATCATGTACATTTAAAACATCCTTAGACCATAGACCTATTGCTGATGCCAACTACACCTTGATTATAGTACCAGATTTCGACATAGGATGAGACAGCACACGAAAGAGAGGAGAGAGAGAGAAAGGAGAGAGAGAAACTGAAGAAAAAAAAAAATTAACCAGAAAAACAATAGATATAGTTACAAATTGGGATCTACATTCCTGCCCAGCTTTTCAATCTACCAAATTCATACTAAAATCCCCCATTTAAGCACATTTCACAAAGATTGTAAAAATTATTTTGCTACTATCTCGGAGGAAAAGAACCGGGTTTGATCCTTAACAATAACTTTAAGCTTGGCTGGGTTTAACTAAAAGACTTGCGCTCCTTTGGCCTGAAATGGTGCAATAAGCTGACGTAAATGCCAGCGCCTTTCCACCGTTAAATGGCGAAAGTCAGGCCTTACAAAAAATTCGAGCCCTTTCCCTGCCCTTTTTCTATCAGGGCGTGCCAAAGAATACACATCTTCCCTAGCCAAGAAACTGTTGAGAGATCAAAATCCCTCTGGGTCTATCCAAAGATTGGCCGGGTCTTGGGCGAGGATTAAATGGGAATCGATGCGCTCTCTCTACTTCTCTTGACCAATCCCATTTGCTCAGCTCTGGAAAAGCTTCCGTAAATAAATCGATGATAAATTTGCGAGAGTCTTGACCTTCGACCCCCTCTGGAATTTGCAAAACTCTAAGATTGTTCCTTCGAGAGCGATTTTCAATGTCAGCCAACTTCCATTGTGTATCATCTTTTTGGAATCGTAAAGATTCGGTTAACGCCTTCTGTACAACCAGTTGGTCTTCGTGAGAGGATATTCTTGCTTCTGCTTCACTAAATCTGGTTGTGAACTCAGTACAGGTCTTGGCTATACGTCGTACCGAGTTCTGTAGTTTGCGACATGAGCCCTGGACTCTCTGGTTCTCTACTCGGGCCTATACTCCCAAAGGTGTTGTATTTCTTTAGGTCATTACCGTTGGAGGTATCCCGTGCCCAGTTACATCTGCAAGCACCCTGTGCTAAGTTCCGGTGGGCTCCAGGGAAACCCCGGAGAGGAATGCATCTCATGACTCTTCCCAGAGAGTTGGGGGGGGGGGGGGTCAGTCCCCGACTTTACACTCTATTATTATTCTTGCCTTCTATTGAAAATGCAGATAATGCTGACTGGTTATAAAACTGGATAGAAGTTATTATAAAAGAACACGTTTTAAAATTCTAGGGGCTGTATTCAAAGTCTGGAGTGTAGTCCGAAAATTATTACAAATTCAGAGATTAAACTTCTATACTCCAACCACGGCCGTAGGTATTTTGCCATCAATATTTCATGATCAAGTTGCTAGTAGTTGGAGGCAGAATGGCATCTCTCAAGTCGGGGATTTTTATGAGGCTAGGGGGCTTTATACTACTTTTTTCAGATTTAGCAGAAAAATTCTCTCTCCACAAAAATCAGTTTTTTAAATTCTTACAAATACGTGATTTCTTGAGTAAAGTACCAACGGCAATGGTACCACTCAAAATAGTTGAAGCTATTAGGGGTCAAGAAAAAATAGGGGTTCTTTATAAAATCCTATTAGCTTCAAGGAGGGATGATTTGGAAAAACATAATTGTAAGTGGGCAGCAAAAGTTGGAGAGCCTGGTGTGTCTATGGAGAAGTCTATTGCCATTGCCGGGGAAATTTGTTTATCGGCGAATCTTAAAGCTCAGTGTTTTAAAACTGCATTTAATCTTTATCATACTCTGGCCAAGATGATGAAATGGGGGAGGGGCAATAATGGCAAATGCTTCCGATGCAGCACGGACAACGCTGATAGTCTCCATATTTTTTATGACTGTGTTAAACTAGTTATATATTAATCAAGGGGAGGGAGAAAGAAGGAGTTGCGACCCACTCAGCTTCTTTAACAAATGTCTAGATATCAAGTTGAGAGTGGATCACTGGTCCTGAAAGATCCAAGGTTAGCATCAACAGTTCATGAACTGTTAAGAAACCCTCAATCACGTTTATCGCAAGGTGGTATTGCAGCGGTATGTTTGATTATCCGCTTGTGCTTAACAACGTGACAGCATCATCATTGGGTTACTGTGTGCTTCCTCCCCCCGGAGGTTCTTGCCTCTGGTTTTTTCAGTAGTGATCGTAGTAGTGAAAATGTACAGCCGTGTGTGGTGAAGTAATCCTAGCGAGTGTAAGTTAAAAAACTCGTAGAACCAGTCAATAATTTTAATAAAACTGGGTTCGAGTTTGTTAAAAACGCTTTGCGTGCAAAGGCAGACGCTTTAGGGTCTGGTGCACTATGTGAGAATGTCCAAAATAGAGGTCGACATGTTTCAGCCCTATCTTGTGCCCCTAAGGGTCAGGTGGGCTTTCATCAGGACCTAGTGTAAGTGTGGAGGAACCTAATTTTCATAGAACTCCTTGAGGAGGGTGGAGTGAATCGTCCAACCAACACAAATATGTTCAATTTGAACCTTGTTTATTCAAGTGGAGGGAACCCTCGGGTACAGGAGGCTAAACCCCGCTCTTGCGCTGGGAAGTTATCGACTTGTTCTGCCGCTGCCTCTCTTTCCCCGGTATGCCATTAAACTAGGGCCATATATACAACACATAGAGAAATTCATGACAGAAATTGGGGGGGGTCAGGGTCAAAATCTCTGCCTCTATGATGTTGCTGGGGGTTGGTGAGGATCTCGAGCAAGGGAGACCCATGCATAAATATCGGTTTTTGCTTTTTATCGCTTTGGCGGTTGCTCGACTATTTTTCTGGCTCCAGTCGGAAGTACCATCTTTTGAAATGTGGCGAGCCCGGTTCTATAATGTATATAACTTTGAGCACAGTTTGTATTCTGTGAAAGGATCAAGGAAACGCAAATTAGGTTTATATATATGGGGGGCAATGGCTGATCATATGAAATGTTGAAAGATAACCAATCCAAATTATAAATTAATTCTTGTTTTGTGGCATAATGGAATGAAATCAATTGTTGTTTATTGTTTTTTTGCCATGTTATTTGATTTTGTATGTATTTCATTGATGTTTTTGATACCGTGGATAATAAAAAATACATTAAAAAAAAAAAAACTCACCTGCATGCCTCATAGGCCAGCCGAAAGCTGACTCTGTTATTGCCCAAGCGGCACAAAGACGAGCTAGAAGCTCCTCCTCTCCAATCACAGCTCCTCCAGACAGGGACGGCAGACGACTGGATGCTATTGGGAAGAAGGTTTCCACCATGGCAGCGACGACCGTCCGTGCTGCTAATTCACTGGCCATATTAGGGCGATACATCTCTCCCTACATCAACATGTTGCCGGAACCATCAAAGTCTGAGGCCTTAACGATCTTACAAGAAGGGGAGCGTATCTCTGCTGAGATAATAGATTTGGCCGTGGATGTCGCATCCACAGGATTTAGGCAGCTAGCGGGTGCTGCAGTTCTGCGAAGGCAAGGCTGGCTGAAATCGACATCTTTACGCCAGGAGGTTCAGGCAAAGATTATTGACATGCCGTTTGATGGGGAATCACTATTTGGCCAGCATGTCGAAGAGGCCCTACAGGCCATTAAAAAAGATACAGAGACAGCAAGATCTCTCGGTACTCTTCAATTTCGCAAGCCGCCCTTTCGGGGGGACGCGGATCCTTTTCCAATAGAGGAGTCTACAACCAACAAATGTCATACCAGTCCTTTCAAGGCAATCCGCGATATCAGTCCCAAAGACAACAGTCATACGGACAGCGAAATACCTCCTATTCGCAAAATAAAAGAAGGCCCTCCTACCGTGGACAGGATTCAGCTAAAAAGCAATGAGAACCGCCACCTGCCACCACTTCTACAGCCTTCCCTTTTAAAAGTTGGAGGAAGAATCTCCCAGTGTTACTCGAACTGGTCCGTATCACTTCAGACAAGTGGGTCCTGGACATCGTGGCCAGAGGCCATGTTCTAGAGTTCATAAAGATTCCTCCAAACTCTCCTCCCAAGGGCCCACCTCCTGCTCATCTCAAGGAGCTTTTTTCCAAAATAAATTTGATGATTCGAAAGGGAGAGATCGAAAGGGTCCCTCATTTACAAAGAGGAACAGGATTTTATTCAAGATTTTTCCTGATAATGAAAAAGTCGGGAGAATGGCGCCCCATCCTCGATCTTCGCTCCCTAAACAAACACCTGAAGAAATTATCCTTCCGGATGTTAACGCTTCAAGTAATCCTTCAGCTCCTCTCGGCGGGGGATTACATGGCCACCCTCGACCTCCAAGACGCCAATCCTACCCAGACACAGAAAATTCTTGCGGTTCAGAGTGGCTGGCAGGGACTTTCAGTTCAAAGTCCTTCCTTTCGGACTACGTTCAGCACCCCGTGTATTTACCAAGATTCTGGCACCAGTGGCAGCACACCTTCGTCTGGAAGGGATTCAAATCTTTCCATACCTGGACGACTGCCTTATCAAGGCGAATTCTTTTCCAACCGCAAGCGCACACATTCAAAGATGTCTGTCACATTTCCAATCTCTAGATCTCTCTATCAACCTCGACAAGTCTCATCTTGTTCCATCACAAAGAAAGACCTTCTTGGGAGCCACGTTAGACACTCAGCTTTCCCAGGTATTTGTCTCAAACGAAAGACAACAAAAAATCTGCAAGCTAGCCCGCTTTTTACAATCAAAAAGGTGCGTTTCAGTACGGCTGTTAAAGTCTTTTTTAGGGATGATCTCTTCCTGCATCCCTTTGATACCCAACTGCGTCTCAGATTTCGGGGTCGTTCGACGACATCATTCGCATCACTCCTTGGATGCGAGAAGCCTTACTCTGGTGGACTCTAAGAGAGAACGTGAAAAAAGGGTGTGCATTCCTGGTAGAAGTTCCAAATTTCACCATTACCACAGATGCATCCCTCGAGGGATGGGGGGGACACCGTCAAGGGATGATGGTCAACGGCAAGTGGAACGTCCAGCAAAGGACGTGGCATATCAACCTTCTAGAATTACGAGCCATCTTTTTAGCCCTAAAATCCTTTCGAACCATCATCCTGGGAACTTCAGTACTAATTCGGACAGACAACACTACAAGTATGCACTACTTGAAGAAACATGGAGGAACAAAGTCTGCCCTTCTCTCTCTTCAAGCCCAAGAAATATGGGACTGGGCTATACGACACAGAATCAGCCTATCAGCGATCCATGTTCCAGGAGTCTCCAATGTCCTAGCGGATTCCCTCAGCAGATCGACAGTATCCAATCACGAGTGGGAGTTACATCAACCAATGTTGAATCGAGTCTTTCAGGAGTGGGGTCGTCCTGACCTGGACCTCTTATCGACCAATCAGAACCGCAGATGCCCATTCTTTGCAAGTTGGCTTCCCCACAAGGGGTCATGCGGGAATGCGTTTTCGATGAATTGGTCTCAGATATATGCTTACGCATTTCCTCCGATACCGTTGGTTCCCAGAGTTCTCCGGAAGATGAAGAGAGAACCTTGTCGCCTAATTCTCATCGCTCCCAGATGGCCTCGCCAGTTCTGGTTTACCGAACTTCTCCTTCTCTCAGAATGCGATCCCATTCAGTTTCGACCAATACCGAACCTCCTGTCCATCCAGAACGGACAGATCTGCCACCAGGACCCTGCCTCTCTGAAATTAGCAGCCTGGCACCTGAACACCTTGAATTCGCACATCTGAACATTCCTATGGATTGTAAGGAAGTGTTAGCCAACGCTCGAGCGCCTGCCACTGTTAAAACATACAGGCTTAAATGGAAGAGATTTTGCATATGGTGTCAATCTGCCAATATTCATCCAATGCATGCAAAACCGGAACAGATTTTACCGTTCTTTTTACACTTGGCAAGATCAGGCCTGTCCCATTCTACTCTGAAAGTATTTTTGGCAGCTATTTCAAGGTTTCGGCAAGACGGTTCCAATTCTCTCTTCAGCTAGGATCATTCAGCAGTTCTTCAAAGGATTGTTTCGGATGTTTCCTCCTATCCGGCGCCCACCTCCATCCTGGCATCTTAATATGGTGCTTGCACAACTCATGCCTTTGAGCCTATTCATAAAGTGGATTTGAAATTTCTATCGTGGAAAGTGTCTCTGCTATTGGCTTTAACATCAGCTAGGAGAGTCAGTGACATTCAAGCTTTTACTGTTAATCCACCTTTTCTTCAATTCACCTCGAACTCAGTAGTGCTACGCACTTTCTGCCTAAAGTACCTTCGGACTTCCATCTCAACGAGCCTATCATCTTAAAAACTTTCTTTCCTAATCCTCAATCACATGCGGAAAGAACTTTGCATTCCCTTGACATTAGAAGATGTCTCAAGTTCTATTTACAACGGACTTCTATAATTCGTAAATCTGACCAGCTATTTGTAGCCTACGGAAGGATGCGGCAGGGACATTCAGTATCCAAGCAGACTATGGCTCGTTGGATTTCTGCTGCAATTTGCCTCTGCCATCAGCAAGCAGGAAGACCATTGCAAACAACTCCGAGAGCACATTGTACAAGAGCAATCTCCTCTTCTACTGCTCTCTTTGCGGGTGTGCCTCTTCATCAAATTTGCAGAGCTACAACTTGGTCCAGCAGACACACTTTTACAAAGCACTAGCTGCCAGTGATGCAGATACGTAATCTTTTTAAATAAGGTGAGCCTCTGTTCTTCCCTCCTCCTCTGTACTGTTTCTCAGACGCATTTCAGACATGATTATTATATATCATAGCATTGACCTGTATATCCATATATACATGTATTTATGCATAGTATAGCATTCTAGGTATGTTATTGCACAATGTCTTTTGTACATATGTTTATGTTACAAATAGCGTCTTACGAGCATTATTGGCGTACTGCTTTCTACTCTGATTCAGGCATGTGAATCTATGAAAGATACCCCAATACTGGAGAAGAACAATAGTTACTTACCTGTAATCTGTGGTTCTCCAGTATTGGTATCTTTCATAGATTCACATGCAACCCACCCACCTTCCCTCAGAGGCTGGTTTATGCTCTTATCACTTGGTTCACTCTTGTGTGAGAAAATCTGAGAGCCTCAGCCTCTGAGGAGAGCATTCTAGAGGGTGCTGTCGCCTGATTGGCTGCAATTTGGACTGTATATAATGACTTGGACAAGTCGTAGATGTGGAAGTTTTTTTCCTTGTAGTTTATGGCTACTTTACTTCCTGGTTCTAGGTTACCTATGTTATGGTTATTATGTGCATAATTATTGCTTTTTTGTGTACCGTGGGACTCCCACTCCGACGACGCGGAATGATTCAGGCATGTGAATCTATGAAAGAAACCAATACTGGAGAACCACAGATTATAGGTAAGTAACTATTGTTCTTCCTCTGTATTGTATACTTCATGTCGAATAATGTTTAAGAAAAAGAAATATTAAAAAAAGAAACTGAACCAGATAGTCATAAAATGTAATCCTTAAAGAATATATCCCCTAGGAATGCGTTAAACTCTCTGATATTTAATTAAAGTACTCTAACATGTCCTCATATGCTTTCATTACCCAGGTATTTCACTGTGTGCACTTTGAGTGTCCGGCCCAGATCTCTGCCCCCACCCCATCACCAAAAGAGGAGAAGAACGAACCAGGGGCTTTGTCTGAGCAACTTTCTGGTGGTCCGCAAGGCATGGCTGCCTTGCTCCTGTCTGCAAATTCAATCTCTCGATCACAAAGTCAGCAACTGTAATGCATGGGTCAAGAGCGAGGGCCTGAACCTGGTGAAGATAGAAGGGGCAGCCTTGTCATCCTTTCCCTGAAGGCTCTTTCTTACGTCCACAGTACTTTGAAGCCTGGCAAGAGCTGTTGAAGTGGGAAAGGCTTCCCAAGGACACGAGAAGGCGGCAACACCCTCTTCCGTCAGTGCAAATCAGCCTGACCGGTGGTGGGAGAAAATTGGTCTTCAATCTTCATCAAGTCGTCCATTAATACCTTACCTCCCTAATCTCAGCTAGGCAAAGGGGCGCAAGGGATTGTAATTGGCAGACCAGTCTTGGAATACAAATGCAAGCCACACATATGAACAAATTAAATGTGACGATTAGAGGCATTCAGTTCTTTACATCAGTCTTGAAGCAGGCTCGCTGCAGAAATGTTCACATATGTTGGCACTGCCCTACCATTTTACCTTTTTCCTAAGTTATGTTGTGTGCATTTGCAGATTTGTTCTTCTGCTGCTGTTTATCATGTTCCGGGCTCTGTTGTGCTGCTCTGTTGTGGCTCATTAGGCCCTCTACACTGATTGGACTCCGCAAGAAGCCTATCACCCATGGAGGGCCCACACATAATGGCGCGGCGTCCCTTCAGCAGTGCTGCAGCTATTGCTGAGTCTCCGCTGTGACATTGCTGGCAGAGCGCTTCATCCGTCATTTCCTGCGCTCCTCCTAAGTGGGAGGCTGTCTTTAAAGTTGCAAAGGACGGCAAGTAAATAATGACACTTGGTCCTCATTTAAAGCTCGAAAAAGCTATTTGTTTTCCATAAATCTCTCTAATACTGATGCAGAGCGGCATTTTCCAGGCCATTATTGAGTGCGGCAGAATTGAAGCCGCATCAACCTCATGTTGTCCTCTTGATTTGCCTCCAGTTGACTCTGTGGTATGGGAATGTGTCCCTCCCTTTCTGGCCCTGGAATGTTGAACCCTTATTTATATCCACCTTGACAGCCTCTCAAGATTCTCCATCTGGGGATCTGGTGTAGAAGCTGAACACTAAACCAATGCCACCTAATCCAGTCATTCCTCTCGGCCTGGTGGGTGGGTGGGTGCAATTCTCTTTAGATTAGACCTTCCCTGTAAGGCGGCGTTGAATAATAAGTCTCTATAGCAGTGCTGTGGGTTTAATTGACAGTGTGTTCGGCGCTACTTGCGCCCCACGCATGATCTAGCGAACGATCACAATACTGATCTTTAACCAGCATGGCCCTTTTTATCAGCAGGACAAAGACATGTAGACCAGCCCTTCATGCACAATGGTCCTCAAGCCCCAAAAGAGACACCTGTCAAGTTTAATATCGGGGATGGTTTAATGCAAGGCTTGTGGCCCGCTAGCCTTGCCTTTCCCAGCGACTTTCACGACACCGGTCCCCAGGAAATGAGAAGCTTAGTAACGTCCAGGGGCTCATAAACAGGACTGAATAGAGGTGCAGAGATCTATAATGTTAAGATGTAAATAGTCTTGTGCTGTGTGTGGAGAAGTGCAACAGAGCTCCTAAGCCGTAGGCTTTCCAATTTCAACCCTTCTAAACCTCCCTAAAGTTACACATATAAACATGTCCACCCAGTAAGATCACACCAGGAAGGTACGAGGGTTTAAAAGACACGACTGCACTCAACTGTAAACCATTGCAAATGGACCCAATGCGCAGCTGGCATTCCACGTAGTGCTCCCAGAACGGTAAGAATTTGGCGCAAGCCTATATTTTGTACCTGATGCTGACCTAGTTTACGTTTTGTTTCACCAGCCAGGATTGTACTAACTGAACGTTGCACTTGAGAAAAGATAGGAATGTGTTGCAAGATTCCCAGAGATCAGACATCAATCTTCTCAGAAGATCCCCGCCCTTTGGAGGCTTCAGTCTGGCGCCGGAGGACTTTGAGTACCAGCTCGCAGTGCTTATATTAGTGCACCAGTCGTGATATAGAAGAACTTATTGTGGATACACATATTGTGGAGGCGCTTCGGTCTGGTTAAGACTAGTTGAAGATCACATTTCCATGCCTGCTAGACACATATATTTTTGTAGTGCTGCTTCTTTCAGCCACATGCAAAGTTGGATTTATTTAAGCTATTTTTGTTTGGATTCAGATCGTACATGGCAAATAAAAAGTTGATTAATGCATCATACTTTCCGTCTTGTGAGCCTGTTTGTGCAAGGGTGTAGGTCCATTGAAGGCAGCTCGAGCGTGGCACACCATGCTGTAACTGTCCCCCAAGCTGGTTATTGTTGGGTCAGTATTTGCTGAAGAACCGGTGACAAGTGACTGTAGTCCATTGCCTTGATTTTCCTTATTACTGACTTGGGCGTCACTTATCTGTGATATCCATAGTAACATGCAAATAAAAGCCTAGCCAACCCAAATTTGACAAGCAAAGTAAAGACAACTCCACATTAGTTAGAAAGCTACTGGATCAAGGTTGTTTTACAGTTGCTTTCCCATCTTCTGTTGTAGTCATGGCAGGTGCCATAGATAAATCATCTTCGTGCAAAATAGCGGTTTTATTGCCTCAACAGTCATGAAATTGTGATATTTAAAAAATATTGGTTTCTACAGATCGTAGAGAAAATCCGTCTTTTGCTGGCACATCAACAATATCTAAAGCTAGGTGGTCACTCCATCCAAAGGGTTTACTCTATTGAACGTCCTGGAACGTTTCAGCCAAACCTGCAAGTATGGCTCATTAGCCCTGCCCCGCACTAGCCCTGCCCCGCACTAGCCCTGCCCCGCACTAGCCCTGCCCCGCACTAGCCCTGCCCCGCACTAGCCCTGCCCCGCACTAGCCCTGCCCCGCACTAGCCCTGCCCCGCACTAGCCCTGCCCCGCACTAGCCCTGCCCCGCACTAGCCCTGCCCCTCATTAGCCCTGCCCCTCATTAGCCCTGCCCCTCACTAGCCCTGCCCCGCACTAGCCCTGCCCCGCACTAGCCCTGCCCCTCATTAGCCCATGCATGCTCTCTGCCCTCACTGGTGCTTTTAACACCTGCTCTCTTATTTGCTACCCCACACCTGTTTTGTCATCAGTTTCTGGCCTCAATTGAATTATAATTTTCTGTTTCATTATAAATTCTTGCTCGGCTCTCTGCCTTGATCATGCCCGGTTCTCATTTTCCCTCTTTCTACCTCTGTCCTGATCAGTTCCAGCTCACCATTTGCTGTTTGTTTCTGTCCTTATTGATTCCTACTCACCTTTCAGTTCTCTGTCTGCATCTTCCCTGTTAAGTTCTTGCCCCCCTTATTATTGGAGTCTGTTGCGGTGCTCCTTGGTTGTTTCTCTACCTCATCTTTTTCTAATCGTGTTCCTGTTCCTTGTGTACCTCTCAGCCACAATCCGTCCATGCCTCCCTTCTATTTTCTGTCTACCTTTCTATCATTAACAGTTCCTTCTCCCCTTCTGCTTTGTTTTCCTGTCCTTATCAGTTCATGCCCATTTCTGCTCTCGGTCCACTGTCCATATCAGTTTCTTCTCCCTTCAACTTTATCTACTTCAGCCTTTATATTTTTCTGACCCATTTCTGGCTTGTCTACCTACATTCATGACTGTTACTTTTACACACCTGTTCTTTCTCACCTTTCCACTGTCTACTTATCTGTCCTTATCAGTTCCTGCTTCATTTCTCCTTTCTGCCTAACTCTGCTATTATCAGTTCCAGCTGGCTCCACTAATGACAAGTGGCTCTTTGTCCTTCTCAGTCATTGCTACCATTATTGTCTACTTCCCGCTGCTGATCAGTCCTGGCTACTTCTAATCCCCCCTCTTCTTAGAACTTTTTGCTTTTTTAGGTCTCGCCTGGCGTTAGCAGCACGCATGCGCTGCTCTCGCCATGTGAGGGCTTCTTGGAATCAATACGGTTCCAGACGTCGTGCGTCCGCTCCGCCTGCAATTGTCACTGGCGTGCGTCGGTTTTCATCACTAATTATGCTTCGTTGATTGTACAGGAGGGTTTTTAGTCCCTCCTGGTTGCCACCCTGTCCGCTTTAGGCCACGCCCACCAGGATTGGATGTTTTACTGGCAGCGTGAGAGGGTGGCTTTAATCTTTACTCGTGGCACTTTTTTTTTTACTGTGTTGCAGAGTGCATGTGCAGACGTGACGTTGATTTGCTATATATTTAATCGTTGCTTTAAAATGTTTACATAGCTCACCCCACAAGCTGTGAGGGTTCTTGGCGCGTTTTAAACATTAGTTGCTGCACGCCGCATCTCGGTCGCTTTAGCTCACAATGAACAGCGAAGAGCATAACATAAAAGAAATAAAGGAATCCGTTCCGAGAGTGAGGGTGCTATGCCGTGGTAGTTCATTGTGCAGAGTGGGCGTTGATGGAGAGATCTCTGTATACGGGCCACAAGTATATCTCTTGCGAGCGCGGACCCGGCCTTTCAGTCTATGTAGCGCTTAAACCTCCGATACACCAACAAGTGCTTTCCGGGCCTCTGCAGTTTTGTAGGTATGGTGGTGATAGCAGTAAAGATGTTAGTGATGCAAAGTGATGGCGGCGGTCACTTTAGTGGTGGGCAAAGTGATGGGATGTAGGGAGGTGATTGTGATTGGCGTATGTGCTTGGGAGCACACGGGGGCAGCAGTGGTGGCGGTGCTGGCGTGGATAGTGGGCGTGACTTTTGGGGGGAAATGGTGATAGTGGTGAAGGAGATGACTGTTGATGGGAGGTTGAGTGTGGTAATGGAGGTGGCGATGGAAGTGGACGCGGAGAAGGTGGCAATGGGGTGAATTGTGTGCTGGACAGTTGTGTGGGAAGGTGGTGGAAATGGAGGTGAGGGCGCTATAGGATGGTAGTGGCTCTTTTGGGCCAGCAGTGGAGGTTGTGGTTGTGTAGGGACGGAGATAAGGGTGCTGGTTGGGGTGGGGATGGGGCTGGTTTGGAGTGATGCTGGCACTTGTTATTTGGGGGGGGCTGTGAGGGGGAGGTGGGAATTGTGGCTGGGTTATCATTGCTTAAAACTTTTTACATAACTCACCCCACAAGCTGTGAGGGTTCTTGGAGTTTTAAACATTAGTTGCTGCACGCCGTGCCTCGGTCGCTTTAGCTCACAATGAACAGCAAAGAGCATAACATAAAAGAAATAAAGGAATCCGTTCCGAGAGTGAGGGTGCCATGCCGTGGTAGTTCATTGTGAAGACTGGGCGTTGATCTCTGTAGACAGGCCACAAGTATATCTCTTGCGAGCACGGACCCAGCCTTTCATGCTTGTGGCGTCGATAACAGGTCTATGTAGCGCTTAAACCCCCGAGACACCCACAGGTACTTTCCGGGACTCTGCAGTTTTGTAGGTTGGGTGCTGATAGCAGTAAAGATGTTAGTGATGCAAAGTGATGGCGGCGGTCAGGCTTTTTTACATTTACAAACAGGAAAATACTATACGTTTCTTGATGCTTAGGACGAATACTTTGTGCTCAAGTTACAACTATATTCTAGTAAGAATTTATTTTTTAAAAGTCTCGTTTATACACTTTCAGCAAAATGCTTTTTGGTTTTCCGATTTTTTTTTCTTGCTTTGTTAATGTTTTTTTTACTTATATTGGGGTCTCGCCTTTCATTAAGTTGAAGCCATTTGCTTTGCTGTACAACACCATAAGCAAAGCAAATTGCTTTAACTTTATGAAAGGCAAGGCCTATTGCATTTTCAATGCTTGTGTTTATGTCTGTCTCTAGTCTCATCAGTTCTGACCTGCTCCATCTCTCTTCTCCCCTATCTGCTCCCTTTCTACCTCTCTGTTTTCGTTAGTTCCTGCTCCCCTTTCCTTTGGGCAACAAAATTATTACCATTTTTTTAAAGACATATGCAGCGAAAGTGCAATTATTCACATAGTACATCCTCCGCCCTTTCTTGCCCTCTCCCCCCGCCCCGGCCCTACACATACTAATAGATAGACAAAACCCACCACATTTTGGATATCTATTGCATTCTTAGCTGTGTTCATCATGTGGACAGCGGCTGACAAGAAGAACTAAAAAAAAGTGAAAATTGCAAACTGCTAGTTCAACCCTAATTGACCCGGGATACCCTTTGAGTTTAGGTTTTCTCCTTCATGGCCCCTAACAATTTTCGAAATAAATTCATACATTCTTAGCAACATCCCTCAAATATACAAAAACTGACAAGAAGGGTTCATGAATACCAAATATACAGTGCAAGTAACTTGTCCAGCATAATGTGGCCCAGGCATGCCCTTTGCCCTCTGGGCTTAATTCCCCTTCATTACGTGGTAGTATGACAAACCCAGTTGGTCTAACGATCCCAAGTATCCAATCCCTTTTTCCTGTCTCGAATTCCTTTCTTAGCATATATTGCTCTTTCCAAATTATGAATCAAAGTATTCGGCCAACCACTGCTGAAAGGAAGGGGGATTGGCATCCAGCCACGCCGAGGCAATACACAGCCTAAGTATGGTCATAGTAACAATCCTACTCCTCTTTCCATCAGTATTAGCTACCGGCCTCTCTCTTCATCTCTACCTGCCCCCTTTCTATTCTCACTGGTTGTTGCCCTCCATTTCTATTGATTCTCCGTCTCTTTACTCCACTTTCTAGTTCCTATCTACCACAGTTCTCACATGCCCCTATCATTTCCTGTTCTGTCTGCTTGTCTCTCCTCATTGGTTTCGGCTTCTCTACCTGTTATCAGTACCCTTTCCTACGCCGCTCTCTACCTGTCTGACCTCATTCGTTCGTGCTTTTGCTCTTCTCTTTCCAGTCCTCGGGCCTCGTCAGGTCTGATCTTCCTGCTTTTCGCTCGCCTGCCTCTCTGACACAGAGGCCTCTTTAACTCCCTACTTTAGCAGCTTGAGCGGGGGAGGTGCAAAAGGACAGTTCTTTGTAATAAGAAAATGTTTACGTTTTTGATGATGGCTCCTTTGACATTGATTGGAGACGCTAGTCTTAAAGAAGCTCATACATACAACCTCTTGCAGCGGGAGGAGGGATGGAGAAGGAGAGGATGGAGAGGATAGAATCATGGATGAATGCACAGCTGGATGGACGGATGAGCACACCTGGAGGATGCATGGCTGGAGGGATGGATGGATGGATGAACTGATGGACGTGAGAAGGATAGATGAATGCTGCATGGATGGAAGTATGAATGAGAGAAAGATGAATGAATGGATAGAAAAGATGAGGTGGGTGGAAAGAAAGGAGGACTGGAAGATGGATGATGAGGGATTGGAGAGAATGATGATGGATGGATTGTATGACAGAATGCTGGATGAAAAGGGATGGAAGGAAAAAGACAAAGGATGGAGAGATAGAGAACGAAGAATGGATGAATTGCGAAGGCAGAAAGAAGGATGGCTGGATGAATGGAACAAGTCCAGAAAGGGTGGAGAGCGTCAAGGACACACAAGTGAAATACTATGAAGAAAAGGAAGAAAGGAAATTTAAGAATTCAGAATTCGATCAGTGTGAACAGTCTCCTGAACAACTGCCAGGTTCACTTGCCTCCCTTGCTTCCTCAGAGCTATTTGAACATGTTGAAACTTGAAATGGTGGGAATGGGGGAAATTATTTGGCGACTCCCTTGCCTTTCTCTGTGGCTCCTTCTCTCCATCATTCATTTCTTTTTTCACCCCTTTCCTCAGGGGGTCCTGCCTGATATGTTTTCTCTCTTTCGGCACCTTGATTTCTAAAGTTTAACTTTTCTCTTATTTCTCCTTTCTCCCTTTCAATCATCAGCATTTCATTCAATCAATCAAATGCATTTATAAAGCGCGCTACTCACCCGTATGGGTCTCAAGGCGCTGGGGGGGGGGGGGGGGAGGGGGGGAGTCAGTGCTCGAAGAGCCAGGTCTTGAGCTGCCTTCTGAAGGGGAGGTGGTCTTGTATGGCGCGAAGGTAGCTGGGAAGAGAGTTCCAGGTCTTCGCTGCTAGGTAAGAGAAAGACTTGCCTCCGGCGGTGGCTTTGCGAATGCGAGGTACGGCTGCCAGGGCTTGTCCGCTCGAGCGTAGGAGGAGTGTAGAAGGAGACGCGGTGGTTGATGAGTTTTGGTCCGAGGTTGTGCAGGGCTTTGTGTGCGTGGGTGAGGAGTCTGAAGGTGATCCTCTTGTTGATTGGGAGCCAGTGGAGTTACTTCAGGTGTCCGGAGATGTGGTGGTGGCGGGGTATGTTCAGGATGAGTCGTGCGGCCGCGTTCTGGATTCGTTGAAGTTTCCTCTGCAGCTTGGTGGTGATGCCGGCGTACAGAGTGTTCCCATAGTCCAAGCGACTGGTGACGAGGGCGTGGGTGACGGTCTTCCTGGTATCGGTGGGGATCCAGCGGAAGATGTTGCGGAGCATGCGGACAGTGTTGAAGCATGCCGAGGTCACCGCGTTGACCTGTCTGTTCATGGAGAGGGATGAGTCCAGGATGAAGCAGAGGTTGCGTGCGTGGTTGGTGGGTTGGGGAGTGCTGCCTAGGGTGGGGGGCCACCAGGAGTCGTCCCAGGCGGTGGGTGTAGGGCCGAGGATGAGGACCTCCGTCTTCTCTGTGTTCAGTTTAAGCCGGCTGTCTGTCATCCAGTTCGCTACTTCCTTCATGCCTTCTTGTAGTCTGGTTCTTGCTGAGGTGGGGTTGTTGGTGAGGGATAGGATGAGCTGGGTGTCGTCTGCGTAGGATATGAGGTTGAGTCCGTGTTTACGTGCGATGTTCGCCAGGGGGGTCATGTAGATGTTGAAGAGGGTGGGGCTGAGGGAGGATCTTTGGGGGACGCCGCAGATGATCTCCGTAGCTGTGGATCTGAAGGGGGGGAGGCGGACTCTCTGAGTTCTTCCGGAGAGGAAGGAGATGATCCATTCCAGGGCCTTGCCTCTGATGCCGGCGTTGTTGAGGCGACGTATCAGGGTACGGTGGCAGACCGTGTCGAATGCTGCAGAGAGGTCCAGGAGTATGAGGGCCACGGTTTCTCCTTTGTCGGTCAGGGATCTGATGTCGTCCGTGGCTGCGATGAGGGCGGTCTCGGTGCTGTGGTTAGCTCTGAAGCCGAACTGTGAGGGGTCGAGTGAGTCGTTGGTTTCCAGGGCGGTGGTGAGTTGAGCGTTGACGATTTTCTCAATCACTTTGGCGGGGAACGGTAGGAGCGAGATGGGCCGGAAGTTTTTGAGTTTGTGGGGTCTGCTGTTGGTTTCTTTAGGAGGGCGTTCAGTTCGGCGTGTTTCCAGTTCTCCGGGAAGGTGGCGGTGGTAAAAGATGTGTTGATGACGTCTCGGAGGTTGGGTGCGATGATGTTGTCGGCTTTGTTGAAGATGTGGTGCGGGCAGGGGTCGGATGGTGATCCTGAGTGGATGGAGTTCATGACGCGGGTGGTTTCCTCGGTGGTGGTTGGGTTCCAGGTGTGGATGGTGGTGTTGTCGGTGGCGGGTTCCGGTGGAGGGCTTGTGTTGGTTGTGGTGAAGCTGTTGTAGATGTCGGTGATCTTGTGGTGGAAGAAGGCTGCAAGGGAGTCGCAGAGGTCCTGTGAGGGAGGGATGGAGTTGTTTTCGGCGTCGGGGTTGGAGAGCTCTTTGACGATGCCAAATAGTTCCTTGCTGTTGTGGGCGTTGTTGTCTAGTCTGTTCTGGAAGGCTGATTTTCGTGCGGCGCGGAGGAGTTGGTGGTGTTTGCGGGTGGCGTTCTTGAGGGCAGACATGTTCTCGTTGGTTTGGTTGAGGCGCCAGGCCTTCTCGAGGGTGCGGCATTCTTTTTTGGAGTCCTTGAGGTCGGGGGTGACCCAGGAGTTTTTCTTGTGGTTGTTTTTGTTTGCTTGGGTCTTCAGGGGGGCCAGGAGGTTGGCGCAGTCTGAGATCCAGCTCGTGAGGTTGTTGGCGGCTTCGTTGGGGTCTGTAGTGCTGGTGGGTGGGTTCTGAGAGAGGGTTGATGCGAGTTGTTCCGTGGTGATTCGGTTCCACTGTCTTCTTGGTGGTTGTTGGGCGTGGTGGTGTACGTTGGTCTTCTTGAAGCTGAAGTGGACACAGCTGTGGTCTGTCCAGGAGAGTTCGGTGGTGTGGCTGAACGAGATGTGTTTGCTGGAGGAGAAGATGGGGTCGAGCGTGTGTCCGGCGTAGTGCGTGGGGGTGTTGACTAGTTGTTTCAGTCCCAGGTTGGCGAGGTTGTCCAATAAGGTGGTGGTGTTGTTGTCGGTGCGGTTCTCCAGGTGGAAGTTGAGGTCCCCTAGGAGGATGTAGTCGGTGGACGGGAGTGCGTGTGGGCTGATGAAGTCTGCAATGTCTTCGCTGAACTTTGTGCGTGGTCCTGGTGGTCTGTATATGAGAGTGCCTCTGAGGGTGGTCTTGGGGTCGCTGTGGATTGAGAAGTGGAGGTGCTCGGCGTCGGGGAGTGAGTCGTCGGTGTAGGTAGCGATGCGGAGGGAGCTCTTGTGGGCGATGGCGATGCCTCCTCCGGTGCGGTTGGTGCGGTCTTTCCTGATGATTTTGTAGCCGTCAGGGATGGCTATGGCGATGTCGGGTGCCGAGGAGGGGTTCATCCAGGTCTCGGTGAGGAAGGCGATGTCCGGGTTTGTAGAGTCGATGAGGTTCCACAGTTCGATGGCGTGCCTGTGGGCGGATCGGGTGTTGACCAGGATGCAGTCGAGGTTGTTTCCGGGCGAGTCGTTCCTGTTGGGTGCGATGTGAGTTCGTAGTCAGGTGAAATGGCAGTTGCGGCAGGTGAAGGGTCCGTGGGTCCGCTTTGGGGTGGCGTGGCAGCAGCCCGGCGTGTGGCCGGGGTTGAGAGCGGTGAGGACGGCGGAGTCGTAGGTCAGGCGGGGGAGGTGGGGGTCGCGGGGGCCAGGGGTTGTGGCACTGGGCGCGGTCCAGGCGCGGACGGGCGCAGATGGGCTTGCCTTAGGCGCGCCTTCGGCACCCCAGCGGCGCGCCCGCTGCGCGGCCTCGCAGCGGCCGCCATTTAAGGGTAGCCGGGGAGGAGGGGTCAGCTGGGAGGCGGGAGGCGGGCGGGTAGGCGGGGGAATCCGAAGGCGGGAAAAAAGAGCGGCGAGGAGGCCTGGAAAAAAGGCGGCAAAAAGGACGGCGAGGTGGCCTGGAAAAGTGGCGAGAAGGCCTAGAAAACCCTAAGAGGGAGGGGGCTGAAAAAAGAAGAACGGCGAGAGGGGGCACACGGCACTCAGGGGGCACACGTACGGGGTACACGGGGAAAAAAGAGGATTTACAGTCAGACCGGCAACACAAGCACTCGGGGTACACGGGAAAAAGAGGATTACAGTCAGACCGGTAACACAAGCACTCTGGGTACACGGGGAAAAGAGGGAGAACACTCACACACACTCACAGGAGGAGAACAGTGAGGAGGGCAGTCAGGGACTGGTGGCGCTGCGTGAGCAGGGGAGCGACCTACCCGAGGGTCAAGGGTTGCTACCTCTGCCTCGCAGCGGCCGCCATTTAAGGGTAGCCGGGGAGGAGGGGTCAGCTGGGAGGCGGGAGGCGGGCGGATAGGGGGGGGAATCCGAAGGCGGGAAAAAAGAGCGGCGAGGAGGCCTGGAAAAAAGGCGGCAAAAAGGACGGCGAGGTGGCCTGGAAAAGTGGCGAGAAGGCCTAGAAAACCCTAAGAGGGAGGGGGCTGAAAAAAGAAGAACGGCGAGAGGGGGCACACGGCACTCAGGGGGCACACGTACGGGGTACACGGGAAAAAAGAGGGTTTACAGTCAGACCGGCAACACAAGCACTCAGGGTACACGGGAGAAAGAGGATTACAGTCAGACCGGTAACACAAGCACTCGGGGTACACGGGAAAAGAGGGAGCACACTCACACACACTCACAGGAGGAGAACAGTGAGGAGGGCAGTCAGGGACTGGTGGCGCTGCGTGAGCAGGGGAGCGACCTACCCGAGGGTCAAGGGTTGCTACCTCTGCCTCGCAGCGGCCGCCATTTAAGGGTAGCCGGGGAGGAGGGGGTCAGCTGGGAGGCGGGCGGGTAGGCGGGGGAATCCGAAGGCGGGAAAAAAGAGCGGCGAGGAGGCCTGGAAAAAAGGCGGCAAAAAGGACGGCGAGGTGGCCTGGAAAAGTGGCGAGAAGGCCTAGAAAACCCTAAGAGGGAGGGGGCTGAAAAAAGAAGAACGGCGAGAGGGGGCACACGGCACTCAGGGGGCACACGTACGGGGTACACGGGGAAAAAAGAGGATTTACAGTCAGACCGGCAACACAAGCACTCGGGGTACACGGGAAAAAGAGGATTACAGTCAGACCGGTAACACAAGCACTCGGGGTACACGGTAAAAGAGGGAGCACACTCACACACACTCACAGGAGGAGAACAGTGAGGAGGGCAGTCAGGGACTGGTGGCGCTGCGTGAGCAGGGGAGCGACCTACCCGAGGGTCAAACCTATTGTGGACAATACCAATACCTACAATGGGCTTTGAATCAGCCCATTGCTATCCATTGGCTGACTTTCTTGTCAGTCTAATTTGCTTTGCTTGCTATGTATTCATTCCTCTCTGTGTCTTTGTGCCCCCACAGGAGCATAGCCTTTCTCCATCTTTTTGATTGGATGGCATGTATCCTTCCACTGCTCACATTCAGTGGACTACTTTTTTCTTTTCATCACACCTTGGCAGCGTGCGTGTATTTTCTTGCTCTCTCCCCCATGTGCTGCTCTCCCCTTAAATACTTGCCTCAGAGCTTGCCAAGTTGCTCCATCCTTCTCTCCTCTCCCACTCCTCCATTGCTTCCCCCAACCTCCATGTTAGGTTTTTTTGATCCCTTCTAACAGAAGCTCCTCTGTTGCTCAAACTCCCCCTTTTTGCCCTTCCAGTGCATGTCCCTCTTGTCAGCAGTTCCTGCTCTCCATCTCACCCCACTATGTTCTCAGCTGTTACTGCCCTTCCTGCTCATGTTCTATCCTCAAGAATTTCCTCTCTCCATGCTCATCCCACTGTGTCCTCTGCAGTTTCTGCCCTGTTGGTACATAGTCCTGTCCTCAACAGTTTCTGCTCCGCCTCTTATTCGACTCTGTAATCAGCAGCTCCTGCTCTCCATGGCTGCTACTCTGCCCAGCCAGTGTGTCTTAACCGGTAGTTGTGTGTTCTTTCTCATTCCCACTAGCTATTCGTCTTTGTACAGCTACGTTGTTTTTTTCCCCACTTTCTGCCCCTGCTCTTCTCCATTGCCTTACCCCTGCTTTGCTCCATTATTTCTTTGTACTTCTATTACTCTCCTTTTTACTTTCATTTTAACATTTCCTGAACACACATCGTGCCCCGCCCACCACCACAATTAAGCAAAGCTGTTGGCTTGCAGTTTTTGCTCATATTGTTTTTTATATTTTGTTATCTAGTGTTGTAGTGACATACTGCAGCTGTAAATGATAGTGAAGTGAAGGGAGGCACAAAAGTGACTCTGTGTCCTTTCTCCCTAACTTCCTGCGGAGTAGTCCTGCCATTGCCATCATTGCTGTGCATAGCATGTTATCGGGCCAGAGCACCCCGCTCCTTTGGGTATCCAAGGCACTGCCGTCAAGGCTGTGCTGGATTTTATGTGAGGGAAGCCTGCTTCCTTCTGTCTCTTTTTTTCTCTGTGTGGTACAAATGTTGCTCCTGTCCAGCACAAATAGATGTTTTATTGCAGTGCATGTGACGTACATTGTGTCCTCTGAGGGACGCTTGCATTGATGTTATCTCTGCTGCTGTTTGTGCTTTGTGTGTGAGAGAGCACCTTGTACTTTACTTTCTGTATGTCTGAGCAGCTTTTCTGCTGGCCGTACCCCACCTGTTTTGTAGCTTGTCCTACTTCTGGCTGTAGTACACCTGACCCTTGTGTTTGGCGCTTGCAATGCTTTCAGTTGTGCTGTACCTGTGCTGTGTGTCTTCATGAAGCTTGCACTGCTGATGGCTGTACTGTTCTTGTTTTATGTGCCCTTGAGAAGAGTCCACTGGCTGTGGGGCTACTGCATCGTTTCTTTATAGCTTAAGCTTGCTGCGTTTCTGCCCTTGCTGTCTCTCTTCTGTGTCTGTTTGTGAAGCTTGCTCTGTTTCAGACTGTACTGATCCTGTTCTGTAAGTATGGCAAGCTTGCACCGCTGATTCCCTAGTTCTACCTGGTGTTTTAGTGAAGCAGCCTGCCTGTTCTGTCAAGTAGCTTGCATTGTATGTTTTCCGTATGTCTTCAGCTTTGAGTGGGTCTGCTGTATCTATTGTCAGTATAACCAGCAGAAGGTTGCACTGCTGCAGGTTATACGGATCCTTTTCTGTATGGATGGTAATGTTCCACTGCTGACACTCAAGTTGTACCTGGAGTTTTCGTGAAGGAAGCTTGCACTGCTGCTGGCTGCCCAGTTAAAGCCACCTGTGTAGTACACTGCCAGTACTAGCCTACTTCCCTCTAAACGTCCTCAGTCTTCTATTTCCTTCCATCAGTTCTGCTTTTCCTAACTCCTTCTTTCTCTCCTCTTTGTCGTGATCAGTTCCCACACGCCCTGCATTTCTCATTGTCTGCTCTCCCTGTGTTTTCTTCCACTTGCACTCACCCCAAGCAGTTCCTGCTGAGAGCTCACATACACCAGCACATATATCAGTCACAGCAGTGTATACACTGTCCTCTGTCCTGCACCTTGTGTAAACAGGCCTCTTGACAAAAAAATAAGCAGATCAGCCTGGATTCCCTCCTCCTTCCATTGAAAAGATTAGGGGGACTAGAGAACATCTATTAAATACTATATTTGGAGCACGCTCTGAAGATGTTATGTGTATTTGTAAAGCATGTTATCATTTGTGAGGGTATGCTGGTGCTGAGCAAGTGTGTGTGTGTCCAACCCTGCCTAAGTTAGGTTGGTTATCTTAAAAGCCAAGTCTTCAGCTTCTTACAGAATTCAAGGAGAGAGGAGGGGGCTCTCATGTGGAATGGGAGGTCTTTCCACTCTTTCGGAGCGATGTAAGAGTCCTCCTGATTTGCTTTGGTGTATGCATGGGATGTGTGTGGTTGGTTGAAAGAGATGTGACTTTCAGGTAGGTGGGGCCTGAGTTGTGTAGTGCCTTGAATGTGTATTTAGAGAGTCTGAATTGAGCATGTTTGTGTAATGGGAGCCAGTGTAGATTCCTGAGGTGTGGTGTGATTTCTATGTGGGGGTTGAGGCTGAGTGGATGGTTTGTAGTCTTCTAATGAGTTGCTTGGTGATCCTGGTGTAGAGAGTGCTTCCATAGCCCAACTTGCTGGTGACTAGGGCATGTGTGAGAGGTTTTCTAGTGTTGCCTAGGAGCCATTCGAAGATTTTCCTGAGCATCTTCAGTGTGTGGAAGCAGGATGCAGTGACACTGTTGACTTGTGCATTCATGTCTAGTTTGCCATCTGTTTATTCCAAGATTCCTGGTGTGGGTCTGAGTTCAGCTGAACACCAGTTAGAGCCGAATGGTGAGATGTTCTTGCCGAAGATCACAACTTCTATCTTGTCAGTGTTGAGCTTGAGACAGTTGGCTTTCCTCCAGTTAGTGCCTTAGTTAATGCTATGAACGTGTTTCTTTTGTTATGGGTCTTGTCTGAAAGGAAAAGGATGAGATGGATGTTGATTAGTGAGCGGATGGCGTTCTCCAGAGGAATCCTATATGCATTATAGAGGGTAGGGCTGAGCGATGATGGAGGTATGATGTAAGAACACCCGAAGCTTTGACAAGGGATATTGGTAACTCATTACTTTGGCCACAATTGACCCCCTCCCACGCATCCTATGTCTGGCCCACAAGCATTAGTGAACCCCACCCAGTACAGCCTCAGTCAGCATGCTTGAGAGTGGCTTGCTCCAGGATTTGTACATTCGGTATTTATTTTAAGGGCAGTTAAAAGCTGAGCCAGGATTCATACTATTTACCTCAACTGTGAAATAAATCCTCTAATTCCGCAGCAAACTATGCCAAGAGTTAGACCACAAGGACCCGGAGGGCATCCCCAAATTTAATTAAAAGTGGCATCAATGAAAATGTCCTTTCCAGACTTTAACAGGCCTCCCACATTGGTTGTTTGAATACCAGAGTGTGTGAACAGTGTCTTGACCTCTGTACGAGTCCACTGCTTTCCCAGGAGATCTGCCTCTGTCAAAAGCTGCAGCATATTTGAAGAGTTGGTGTGCCGAGTGAGGAAGATGAATAAAACGTGTCCCCTTAGTGATGTGGCCTGATTACACGTTGCTGTCCAGCCTGCATAAACTGTATTCCCCTCACAAAGTGTCTGTAGATTCTGTTGTTTGATTCATCTCAATGCATGATAGGTGAGGATCTAGTATTGTTGTATTCTAGAATCTGCAGTATTTTTCATTTATTTCAAATGAACTTTTCTCCCTATCATCAGTAGATTCTAAGCACCTCATTATACATACAATATATTGTCACAGATGAGGCTTAGAAGAGAGGGGGTTAATTAGACAGCGTTCAGCAATGCTGCAGATACCAATTAAGATTAGGACAACAGGTTTCAAAAGCAATCACTTATAAATCCTCTTGGCCTGGCCTGTAACCGGTCCCAGGATGCTTGTTTCCGGTCCAGGGAAGACATGGCTTGGCAGTTCGGGCTGGACTGTTCCCATGAGGCACAGGGTCAAGACTGTTTTGCATATAGCTGTGTCTGAACTGGGGTGGCAAAGTGAGCTAAAGAATGATGATGGATTTAACCCAAATCTGTGACTGGGGGTGAGTGTTTGAAAAGTTTCAGCACTCCGTCCATCATCTCCTTGTGTTTGCTCTGTATCTTTCGGCAACAGATACTGGCTTTGACAATGCTTGTTTGCATTTACCATAATCAATGGAATAATAATTCCAAAATGGCCACTGTAAGGAAATGCCTATTTTTTGCATGATCATCCCAAAGTTTTGGAGTGATGCTGTTGGTTTTTCAACTCTGAGAGTGCACTGAGTCCTGCTAACCAGACCTCAGTGCCAGTGCTCTAACCCTTTGAAGTGTACGATTTATTGGCTACACCGAATTGGCAAAGGCTAACTTACTTATAACTCCCTGGTATATGTTACCAGGGTGCCCAGGGACTGTAAGTTGAGCTTATGGCTGCACATTTATTGTGTTACCCTGAGTGTGACAAAGTAAAACATGTTTCCTAGCACACAACTTCTAGCCGCACATTCTTTATCTTTGAATTTCTCAAACGTCAGACTGGATCCGGAAGATTTTTCGTGAGTAGTACCCCTGCTAGCCAGTAGCTGGCATTGTTTGGCTCTGCATACGTCATCTGTGACGCACACGCCAGAAGTGACTTCTGTGGCACATATTTAGGTGCCACCTAGGCGCGCTGACATCAGTTCTGTTCTTTGCATGCAAGCTAGCCCTGATCCATAGAAGTGCTACCCCTCACTCATTGTTTGACTGGATTTAATTCAACATTTTGTAGAGTGTTTTTGGAGGTTTTGTCCTCCTTGTGAGTAGGATGTCATCTAGGAAGACAGGATTCAATCCCTGCGGAGCCTGTCATTAGCCGATGTTGGGGACAAGCCGGCACTCTTTCTGCCTGTGGTGTTTGTAGCGTGACCACAATCCGAAGTCATGCTCTGATTGCCGTGCCATGAATCCTAAGGGTTTGTGGGAGCGATCCCTCAAGCTCATGGTGGCCCAGCATGCGACTCCGCGTAAATTGAGGTGTCGATCAAGAGCAAGGTCCAGGTAGCAGTCACAGAGCCAGAGGTCATCCCCCTCTCGAAGTCCTCAGGACACTCTGATAAGCCGAGTATGAGAAACCAGGCCTTTTTGCAGTGTTCCCCCACTTTTTGCCCTCATTTTGACTACTTGATGCTGGGTTTCTGATTGTGCCATGGGCTTTGCTAACCAGACAAAGGGCATGATCTCTGAAAAAAAGGTATATGGTAGTTAGGTGTCATTACAATTGGTATGACATCCTACCTGCAAGCCCTAGTATCTGGTAGGGCATGTAGGTTTAGAGACCCAGTAGATTTATGGCACTTAAGTGTGCACTGCTGTGTGGCCTACTGTCATTTTAAAGGCAGCCCTGCTTTAAAAATTAAATTATATGCAAATTCGGCTCTGGAATTAAAGTTATTTCCAAGGTTTCAGACTACCTTATATGCACATATAAGTAACCCCTAAGATGTCCCCTAGTTGCCCCAGGAGCAGCATGCCTTGTAATTATAAGCAGGGACATTATAAAATATGTTTTAGTGAGTCTAGTGAGGGAAAACCGCCAATTTAGTTTTCAGCTATTGTAGCACATTGGCTCCATAGGCGAAGATGCGAATACCTTAATAAAGTATAACTATTGGTAGTGAGCTAAAAATGTATTTCATAGTATTAAAATGATAGAATAAATCCAACAACATGCCAAGGTTAGATTTGTTATAACTATCCCAGAAAATAAGTTATAGAACTTGCTTTTCTGATGTGCCTAAATCTAGCCTTCCAGCAGCCTCTCCTGATTGGCCAGCCTTTGGCAGGCTGAGCCAAACTGCTCTGATGAGGTATGAGGTAGCCTAGATAGAGACAAATGAAATCTAGTGGGTGGAGATCTGCACCTGCAGAGCAAAAAGCAGGATGGGGGTGGAGTAGCCAAACTGGTCCTCAAAGAAGAAATGATAGGACAGGACACAGGCTCACCCCCACATCCTGAACCCCCAACCAGACGGTGGCCCCAGTAATTGAATTAGCGGAGGGTCTGTTGGGGAAAGTTAGCCACACCAGTGGGATGGCTTAGCCAGATCTTAATTTCCAGGAGACAGTTTCTTCATTTTGTACTTTAAAAAATAGTGATTTTTGGGTCAAGAATATGCCACACTTTGAAGGAAGTTGTCATACCTGAGTGTGGCACCCTGCACCCCATTGGTCAGGGGTGCCCACCTGCTTGTCACTCAAGAACACTGGATTGATATGGGAGAGCTGCCCAGCACCTCAGATCTCTGCCTTTAAACTACAAGAAAGACTGCCCTGCTGGACCCTTGGACTGCACAAGAGAGGATTGCCCTCATAAGGACTGCACCTGCTGCACACTTTTGTCTTCAGCCTAAAAAGGACTTTGCTTTGCTCTGAAAGTTGGAGTGGACTCCCTGAACGCAACAGGCAAGAGAGCTCCATCTGCATCTTCTCCACCAAGAAGAGCCCAGCTGGACAGTGTTCAGTGGACTTTTAAGGATTTGGCCAGGTGCATTGTAGGTCTTGTAGTTCCAACTTTTCAAGGAGCAACTTGATTCTGGATCCTTGGATTGCATTGTGGACCCTCAAAGACCCAAAAGAAACATCTGGAGAAAAAGGACTGCCCTGCTGGACCCTTGGTCTGCACAAGAGAGGACTCCTCTCATAAGGACTGCACCTACTGCACTCGCAAGGGTTCACAAGAAAGGGACTTTGCCTCTCTTAACGTATAAGGAGTAGACTCCCTGATCATCAACAGGTAGGAAAGTGCTGGAAGGGCTACCTGCAAAATCAACAATGAGGACAACTCCAGCTGACAAGCTGAAATGTGCAGGCTTTGATAGAACTACGTTGAATAAATCCAAAGATATCAAAGGTAGAGTAGTTCTTGAAGCTTTATTCCAGTAACATAGAATGACACCACAGGAGTGCGTCCTTCCTCTCCGAAGTATGAACGGTCACTGGCCACAGGACCAAACATAGTTCAGGGAGGAGGTTGAACGCACGAGAATACCAGTTCAACAAATGCTCCTTTCAAAGATACTCACATAGCATGCGCGTGTGACATCCACACGCGCATGCGATCAACAGAGTACATAGAAAGCACGAGCCCAGTAAGGCTCACACGTCATGCCGCAAGCTGTCACCTTTATTAAAATATAAACAACGAACAGTATACTACACAAGCTTTATCCGGATTTTACTGGATTGACCAGGTGCATTGAGGGAGTTGGTGTCCTAGACCCCAGGAGGCAAATCAGATCTTCTAAACCCTTGGCTGGTGCTGTGAAACACTTTCCCGCATCAAGAAATACTTTTGGGAGTAAGTGTAAAAGTACTACATTGCCAGCGGCCTGGACTCTTGACTTTGTCCCAGTCAAGCGCAACATTTTTTAACCATCCGAGCGTTATTTCCTTCTAAGTGCTAGTTTTACTTTTAATCCTTAAAAATTCATATCTCGGTTCCCTACTGTGGATTTTGTGCGTTTTGGTGTCATTTTAATCATAAATGTTTTTTTTTTTATAGATTGGTGTTGGATTTTTATTGTGTGCTGTGTTTTACTTATTTAGTGTATTGATGTTTTTAAATGCATTACCGACTTTTCTCCTAAGTTAAGCCTTTCTAGACGCAACCATGGTCTAATTCATCGAGACCATGACTGGACCTTATACTGTGGCTGTGGCCTTATTACTAGTGATAAGTACCTACCTACACCTACTAATAAGCCATCTTTCAACATTGAGACACATGAAGTCAAAGACACAAACACACGCACCCCCTACTGAGGAAAATAAAAATCTATGAGGCCTATGTGTCCCCATGTGCCCCCCCCGAACGCTTATGTGCACATACATGTAACCTATGTATTTCCCCTCCATGGCCTTTCTATCATGATGCTTATGCTATAACGTGGCCTGCCATCATCCAGTCTCCCATGAGAGAAACGACAAATCTGTATTGAGGCCTACACGTTTTTCATCATGTTTTCCTGCATTTTTATGAAGCTCATGTTTATGGCTCTGCCAGAGCCAAAAAGAGGTTTCATGCCTCAGAACGCTCTGAAAGCTACAGCTACGTATCCTTGGCCTTGCACACTTGGGCCTCAGCCAAAGGGGCCCCGACCGAGGTGTCGAGACAGTATTGAGCACGGTTATCTGCTTACTCTTACTGAAACCACATTCTTGCCTGGTGAAGGAGGAATGAACGCGACCCATCTGCAAGGAGGGAGCCCAGCCCTACTGTCTCTCTTTGTGAGATTGCAAAGCTCACGTCAGTAAAAAGCCCATAGCCCCCATGTAAGGCTTCTGCAGTAAATGAAGTAAATGAAGAAATAGATGCCACATCGGCTCTTGGTGATGAGCAACCTATGTCACAAATCAGTCCCTGCTCCAGACATCGGATATCAGATAATACAAGATGTGCTGGTCGTCTTGACACTGAAGGCCTCACTAACTGAAGGCCTCACTTCCAGACTTGTTCGGTTGCATAGCAACCTTCCCCACGTCAGTTACACGTCATGCTCGAGTTGAGCACAAGTAAGGCAAAGTTCCAGTACAATTCCAGCAGATCACGCAACCCCCTCCAGGTATCCACCCACACATGACAAATTACCCATTATCATCAAGTGGACGCCCACATGGACGCCCACCTTCACGCCTACTTACACGCCCACATGCTCTTATCTCATTCTCTCTTGCTCTTTTGCTTACGTACAATTGAGAAATGTATATATACTGTACTCTGTGAATAATGTTTTGAGAATATTGAGAATACTTTTGAGTCCCTTTCCAGATCCTTTTTTGGTGATGGTAATATTCTCCCTTTGACTCGAGTTATTGGAATAAAGCCCTTTTAGAACCTGATACCACAGACTCAGCCTCTTGCTTTATGCATGATCCTATTGATATTCTGAAATACATAGAGCGTAATATTTTATTTACCACATAATGGCGCCCGAACAGTTACATCTCTTTCCCCACACGCCGGAGATGAAGGTCCAGTTTTGCCCCTTCCATAGCCGTGACGGACTTCAAGCGCGCACGTCGCGGGTCTTCCCGCCAACTCCCTCAGGCCAACGAAGGGGACAGACTGCGACCAGGCATCCATACGAGGCGGTGAGGAACGCAGATTGTCCTACCCAGAGCCCACCTGCGAGAGAGCTGTGTCCGAGGTATACAGAGGCCCACCAGATTCCGAAGTTCCGAAGTATCCAAGTCACGAGTCGAGTCCAGTCCAGTCCAGTTTGGTCTAGTCCAGTTCAGTTCCGAGGCCTTCCGTTCCGTGCTACCCGGTGAGTACCGTTGCTGGGGAGGCAGTTAGACGTGCACATTAGGTTGTGCCGGTCAAGACGGGTTTGGGTACACAAATCCGGTCTGCACTGTTTCAGCAGTGTATCTGTACTGTTTAGCAGTATATCTAGTATGTCTTGCATATAATTCAGTATTCTCTAGTGTTAGTATTATGTCAGTAACTAGTTTCCTATTAGTTATCATCGTTCGTTAAATGTTAAATGTTAAATGTTTTAATATGTTTTAAAAATTGTGGTATGAATGAGTGTTCATTATTGTGTTTATTGTAATTTATTGTGTTCAAAATCAAGTAGCAAAGTTTAAAGATGCCGTTCTTTTCAAAATTAAGACAGATCAAAACTAGAAAAGGGGTACTCGAGGAAGCTGTTCCCATTCCACCTAGGGACACTCCAGGGTACTTTATGTATCATAAGCATGGCCTAGATGCCGTATTATTTCTTGATTTATGGGTGGACTACACCAAGGATTTACCAGAAAGTCAGAGGTGGCCCGCAGCTGGGACCTGGGATGCAGATTGCATCATGAGAGTAGAAGAAGAGTTATGGAAAAAGACAGCCAGACAGTCACAGAAAAATGCCATTGAATTATGGCGTAAAGAATTGCATAGACGCACAGAGAAAGCGCTCAGAAAAGAAGAGAAAAGTAGGGAGGATTCAGACAAAGCCCGAGAAAACGTATTAGTTGAGGAAGGTATCCGAGTAAAAGCAGAACAAGTAGACAGACAACGAAACACTCTTATGAAAGAGAAAATGTAGACCAGCTCGGAAGGATGCCATTGAGTTTTGGCGCAAGGAGTCACATAGGAGGACAGAGTAAGTGTTTCACGAAGCAGAGAGAAGTAGACTGGAGTCTGGAAAAGCCAAGGAAAAGATGTTACAGGAGGAAGTGGAGCAGGTAAAATGAGCGCAGGCTGACAGAGAAAGAAATACTGACGTTGCTGGTATTTATCCCGTCCTTTCAGAGGACCTAGCAAGAGTGGCCCCAGTAGAAAGACCAGTTAGAGTGCCACCGCAAGTACCACGATACATATAATAATGATATAGTAGCCCAAAGGTTCTTGAGCCTCCCACCAAACGAACAGCGCATAGCCGGTGTTTACATGGTCCAACATTTGACTACGTTGTCAATAGGAAATTGAGAGGGGTGTAGCTAGAGAAGGAGCAACACCTGTGATTTGATGACACCCCTAATGTACAAAGTGTTAATGAAAAATAATTAGTGAAAAGTTTAGCTTGAGAAAAATTGTGGGTATTTCGAATTTGCAAAATTGTTCCAGAATCCAGGTTTGTGTTCTTGGTGGTCCAGTGAGCCAATGTGCTGGGTCAAGACGGTAAGATTATGACCCCCTGAGAGCAAATTATATATAAAAATAATTTTTCAATTGGGCGAATTATTGCAGTTTTTATGGAATTGAGTAGTCTTTTTGTCTTTGACAGCTTCAGAGTGAGGAGAAGGTGGGGGCTGTGTAGAGCACTATGTGATACAGAAATCGGAGACAGATTCTGACCTTGTAGCCAGTGTAGGTGGGGGCCGGTGAGAGGAGCAGAACAGAGGCACTGCTTAGAAAGCTTCTCTGACATCGCATCTGTGTAATGCCTGCAGCCGGAACAACAAAAAAGTTGGCTGGCAGCCCAGGCTCAGGCCGCGCTGAGGGGCTATTTTTAGCTTCTCTGATAAGACAGGGCAGCTGAGAAATGTAAGTCGAGAAAGATTCCCTTGGTCTATTCTGTGCTAAACCAGTGCCCCGGGGAAATGTCTATGGAGAAGATTTGTTTTATTTTTTAGCAAATGTTATATTGCTTCTGGCCAGAAAGTAAAATGTTGCTCTTGCTTGGAATTTTAAGGGCTATGTGCCTATATAAAAACGATTTTCAAATTCAGACATTTTTGAATTGTGGCCACAAGCTGCCACCAGTTGCATTGGATAAATGATCCAGTGGTTAAAAGTCTGTGGGGAGAGATGAGAGGTGCGTCTTCGTCTGGGACATTAGGGTACATTGTGTTGACGAAGATGCATAGCTCATTTTTATGAAAAAAAAACAAACAGGTTTGTGTGTTCTTCGTTTTTGATTATTCTTGCTGATTCTGTGTGTCAGACTTGACACGGTGATTTCAGATGTTGGTGTATAGGGCAGGTAAATCAGTTATTGATTATAAGCCTGACAAATTAAGCAGGCCAGAATGTTCGCCTCTGAGCTGTAGGTACTGTAATTGCGCATCACTGCTCATTTATATATGTTAGTGTAATTGTCTATGCTTTCTGTGCTTGGTATACTGATGGCTTGGCATGTGTATTTTATATATGTTTTGTTTTTGTGTTGTATTGACCAGTATGTTTGGCATTGATACAAGTTCTCCTGGGCGTCAAAGAGATGGACGTGACGACGTAAATCTTTGCGCAGCGCTTGGCTGGAACTTGTTCACAATTACTAAATTTCACAGACATGATATTACCTTTATCATGCTGTCAAAATAGCGGACAACACGTTATCAGTGTATGTCTAATTGGTATTGGTGATGAATAAAAGAAGAAAATAGTTATGCAAGACTTAAATATGTATCACATGACTGCCTTTCTCTTATAGACAGGCAGCCTCGGTCATATGTTTCCAGATTGGACATTAAGGAACCATTATGATCTGTGCACTCGCATCTTAATTTTTGAAAGGCCTGTTTTAAATAAGGACTGCCACCCCAGAGTGACAAATGAGGCTCGGTATTTAGGGTAATGAGAAAATATCTGACAGGATTTCCTTTTTAAAGTTTGCTTTAGTAAGCTCATTCTTGTAAGTGGTGGCCCCAAAAGTTGACTTGTTTTTAAATTAGGCTGTTTATTGTATAGGTGGAAATTATTGCAAAATGACTGATTTTTTTTTAGCAGATGAATTATTAATTATCAACATTAACAACTGTTCTTAAACTTGGTTTTCCGAATATTTAGGTAATTTAGCATTCTTATTAGGGCCTCCTAGCATTAATATTGACTTCAGGTTGGTGTAGGTTCATGTAATAGGGACATTTGCATATGAGATGTCATTTGGCCAGCTTATGAGCTAACACAATGAGGTTTGTACATTAATTTGAAGGATTTCTCGCCGTTTCAAATACGCTGTGTATCTCCTATAATTTTGCTTACGCCCAGTAGCTACACACAGGGATTAATAGTGTTGACAAGACACAGGGTTTGATAGTGTTTGACAGCAGTGAAATCTGTTTCAGATTTCCTCCTGTCAAAAAGGGGGGGAAGGAGGAGAATATTGGCTTTCTGCTGGCCCCTGAGGATGTTCGCTTCCCGCTAGCCCCTTAAGAAATTAAGCCCCTTAGAAATTAGCCCCCTTAGAAATTAAGCCGAGGAAATAGGTATGGTGTTTTCCCCTTTTTCTCATGTTTTATTGTGATCTTTCAGGGGTATTAGTCCAAGCCCCTAATACAGCTTCTACTAAAGTCCTCCCTTGGACACAAGAACACACTGTGGCATTTGAAGAATTAAAGAGAGCTTTATGTCAAGCACCAGTTTTAGCAAACCCTGATTACAACAAATCGTTTATGCTTTTTGTGACAGAGCGGGATGGAACAGCACTATCTGTCCTAACACAAGATCATGCAGGAAAACACGAGCCCTGTGCTTATTTTTCTAGTACATTAGACCCAGTAGCACAGGCTTTGCCTGCGTGCCTAAAATCAGTTGCAGCAACGGCCTTAGCCATAAGACAAAGTGACTTGATAGTGCTGGGCCACCCTCTGACAGTACAAGTACCACGCGCAGTAGAGGTTCTCTTGAACCGGACACAAACACAACACCTGACTGTAGCTAGACTGACAGGCTATGAGCCAACGTTATTTCAACCACACATAGAGATCAGACGATGCAACATACTGAATCCTGCTACCCTTTTGCCCTCCAGTACAGAAAGCGTTTCACCACACGACTGTGTTGAAGTAATACATACCGTGACTAAACCAAGACAAGACTTGACAGACGTTGCACTCCCAGACCCCGACCTAACACTATATGTTGACGGCTCATGCATGAGGACAGGGGCGGGAGAATTAGTGGCAGCATATGCAGTGACTACTGATACTGTAATAATAGAGACTAAAAGAATAGACATATTGTCAGCACAAGCAGCAGAGCTCATCGCCCTGACACAAGCGTGCATAAGAGCTAAGCACCTGAGAGTAAACATTTACACCGATTCTGTGGCGAGAAAGAGGTTTCTTGACCTCTCATGGGGTCAAGATACAGCATGGCCCCCTTATTCAAGCCCTACTGGAAGCAATACATTTACCAACAGCCATAGCTATCCTAAAATGTAAAAGCACATACTAGAGCCACAGATACCATTTCCCAAGGCAATGATCTAGCAGACCGAACAGCTAAACAGACAACTCAGACCCCACTAGACATGACAAAATCACAGATACTATCACTGTCCAAAGCCATGACAGTTGGGGATCCTTCCAAGGATGTACAAGACATACAGACACATGCTACTATGGACGAATTAAAGAAATGGTCGGAACAAGGAGGGGTACTGACTGATCAGGGTTGGATGAATAAGGGCAAATCCACATGGTTTCTTCCTGATTCGATGGTACAAGTGATTATAAATACCGCACATAGTCCTGCACACTTAGGAGAGAAAGCAATGATAGATAGCTTACAGAATATATGGTTCAACAAGCACCTGCGTGCAGCAGCGAAACAAAAGGTCAGAACATGTATGATCTGTTGCCAATTCAATGCAGGTAAAGGCATTCCGATGGAACAAGGTGGATTCCATCCACCTGACCACCCTTTTGAAGTGCTCCAAATGGATTATATCCAAATAAACAGATGTAGAGGTTACAAATATGTCCTGGTACTAATGAAGCAGGTGTCCCTTCTGTTAGGGTATACCTGGAAATTCCATTGTGTGCGACATCCTGAAGCAGCAGGCCTTGTAGAAAGACATAATCGGACATTAAAAATTTGCGCAGACAAAGGTGTAGATTGGATGGTAGCCCTGCCGGTTGCCCTCTTTTACATGCGAATGGTAGCCCATTCTAGAACAGGCTTATCTCCCTATGAAGTGGTCTTTGGTAGACTACCAAATATGTGGGGCACTCCAATGCCTAAAAGATTACTGATGTTGATAGCAACATGCTGACAGATTACCTGGCTTCCTTGATGTCTGCACTACTCTCTTGTTGTTCGCAGGTTGCTGCCGCCTTCCCTGACAACACCCAGGTCAAAGAATACTCCATCGCTCCTGGATGGAAGGCGCCAAAGTCAGTGCTCTGGACCGCGGGGACGGCCGTTAAAGTCAAAGGGCGGAAAGGATGGTTGCACCTTCACCACTCTTTTACAAAGGAAAAAGACTTTGAACTTGGACTTTGAACACCATTTTCTAGAGGAGACTCCCCAGCAGTTTCCACAAAGCTAAACTTTGATCTAAAAAGTCAGAACCCGTTTGATCAATTAAGTCCACTAGGTGGTGAAGCGGTTGAACATGTATTCTGGCTTGCATAAGATCTTGGACAATAACATTGATAAAAAGAGCAAGATGTGCATCACGATAATATGTATCAGCTTAATACTACATGCTATTTTTCCTCCTATTGCCTCACTCTTATACTCCTCCACTAATGATACCATAAAGCACACATTTAGTGATCTGCCATCCTATGAGCTATCATATCGACTTGCCTTACGCAACAATACCTTTATTCAGATACTGCACCATTCACATCAGACTGCTGGGTCTGTGGCCGATTTCCCCCGTATCAGAAGGTAAAGGGAGTGTTGCCTCTTTTTCCTTTTCCGTTCTCCCATAATGGTTCTTGCGGAGCGTGGTTTGCCTTGATGACATCCATCAACGGTGATGCCAAAGAATACAAAGCAATAACAAGGCTCCACAAGATTGCCCAAAACATACATCAAGACCCAGGCACGTGGACATGGTCCGGTTGGCTCTGGGGATTAATATCGGCTTGGGGATGGAAAGTGTTGACCGTCTGTGGGTTGATACTATTAATGATATTCAGTTGTTGCCTATGTCTGCAGTGTGGCCCAGCCATTTGTGGCCTGTGTGCTACTGCATGTGTTCCACATCCCTATTTACAAAGCATTGAAAATGGAAAAATAATGCTGCAAGAACAGATCGACTGTCTCATGAAAATAGACGTTACATAGGGGGTTCACTAAGGTACAAGGAGGGAATGAGGAAAATAAAAATCTATGAGGCCTATGTGTCCCCATGTGCCCCCCCCGAACGCTTATGTGCACATACATGTAACCTATGTATTTCCCCTCCATGGCCTTTGTATCATGATGCTTATGCTATAACGTGGCCTGCCATCATCCAGTCTCCCATGAGAGAAACGACAAATCTGTATTGAGGCCTACACGTTTTTCATCATGTTTTCCTGCATTTTTATGAAGCTCATGTTTATGGCTCTGCCAGAGCCAAAAAGAGGTTTCATGCCTCAGAACGCTCTGAAAGCTACAGCTACGTATCCTTGGCCTTGCACACTTGAGCCTCAGCCAAAGGGGCCCCGACCGAGGTGTCGAGACAGTATTGAGCACGGTTATCTGCTTACTCTTACTGAAACCACATTCTTGCCTGGTGAAGGAAGAATGAACGCGACCCATCTGCAAGGAGGGAGCCCAGCCCTACTGTCTCTCTTTGTGAGATTGCAAAGCTCACGTCAGTAAAAAGCCCATAGCCCCCATGTAAGGCTTCTGCAGTAAATGAAGTAAATGAAGAAATAGATGCCACATCGGCTCTTGGTGATGAGCAACCTATGTCACAAATCAGTCCCTGCTCCAGACATCGGATATCAGATAATACAAGATGTGCTGGTCGTCTTGACACTGAAGGCCTCACTAACTGAAGGCCTCACTTCCAGACTTGTTCAGTTGCATAGCAACCTTCCCCACGTCAGTTACACGTCATGCTCGAGTTGAGCACAAGTAAGGCAAAGTTCCAGTACAATTCCAGCAGATCACGCAACCCCCTCCAGGTATCCACCCACACATGACAAATTACCCATTATCATCAAGTGGACGCCCACATGGACGCCCACCTTCACGCCTACTTACACGCCCACATGCTCTTATCTCATTCTCTCTTGCTCTTTTGCTTACGTACAATTGAGAAATGTATATATACTGTACTCTGTGAATAATGTTTTGAGAATATTGAGAATACTTTTGAGTCCCTTTCCAGATCCTTTTTTGGTGATGGTAATATTCTCCCTTTGACTCGAGTTATTGGAATAAAGCCCTTTTAGAACCTGATACCACAGACTCAGCCTCTTGCTTTATGCATGATCCTATTGATATTCTGAAATACATAGAGCGTAATATTTTATTTACCACACTACCCCACCAAATGCCTGGACTGAGTCTGCGCTGCCTCGATCTTCAGGTAGCCAGAGCGAGAAGTAAGAGTTCTATGAGGTATGTACCTCATATTTGGGCACCCCGACCCCTCCGGGGCGCCTTCGGGCCTCATAGTGTCAGAGGAAACCCCATCTGGTTCTGCTCCAGCGACTCCCATGGATCCATTCCTGGATCCTGATGGCGCCGGTCGTCCCAACTCAACCTTCCGTGATACCAGTCCCAGTGCAGACGCCCCTGGCGGCCCCGGATGAATCATCCCCATTGTGAACCCCGACATGGAGCATGAAGGGCATTGCTCGACCTAGACTCCAGTGCTGACAGGAGACTTGCATCCTAGTTTGGAGCCTGTGCCCTATTCCCTTGGGCTTGGACTCTGGGAAGAATGGGAGGGGTCGCTGGACTATTAAAAAGACCCTAGTATGGACTGGTGTGAGGTACTGGGTGAAGGCAGTGGACTGGATACCTCTCCAGATCCTGGTATGCTTTCTCTCCCTACTGTGGCTACCAGTCGCGGCTCGCAATTCTAGCGGAGGGGGTAATCGCACGCGTGGGGGGGGGGGGTAATCGCGCATCGGGGGTAATCGCGCATCGGGGGTAATCGCGCATGGGGGGGTTTAATCACGCTGGGGGGGTGTAATCACGCAGGGGGGGGGTAATCCTGTGGGTGGTAAAATAAAAATAAAACTTACCTGACTGGTCCCGTGCCACCTCTGCTCCTGGGCTGGGTCCCGTGTTTTCCTGCTCCTGAACAGGCATGCTCCCTCCCCTCCTGCAAGCCAATCTCAACACTGCAATGGTAGCGTTGTGATTGGTGCGCAGTCATGGACAGTGCCTAGCCGGGCACCTGTAGGGAGGCAATTTTCTCTATGTAGGCTGCATGGCCTACATAGAGAAAATGTAGAGTGCGCATGACTGCTTTGGTTGGCCCCAGAGGGCTGCCCAAAGTGTCCGGGTACTCAGTGGTGCAAGCCACTCCTCCTCGACCCGCCCACCAGCCCGCCCCCAATAAGGCATACCCCTGCCTTCTGCTTTCTTGCAGTGCGAGAAGCAGAAAATAAAATGGTATTTAAAATACCATTTTATTTTCTGCTTCTCGCACTGCGAGAAAGCAGTGGGGCGCCCTAATGGAGGAGCCATCCCTGGTGGGTACACAGGAGGGAGCTTCGTACGCAATTGTGGTGCGGAGGGCGGTTGAGGTCCTTGACCTTTAGTTGCCCTCGACAGTCAAGATTAACATCTTGACAAAGTTGCTGCAGCCAGCAGTATCCACATCCAAACCTCTACTCCCATTCAATGATGCTCTCACTGACATTCCTTTGTGGACTTGGTCCAAACCCAACACAGGGGCTCCTGTGAATAGGGCGATTGCCCACAACCTCGCTCCAGGGGACCCAAACTTCCTCAAACACCCAACCCAGGAGAACTTGGTGATCCAAGCCTCAACATCCCATGCCGCATTCCTTGCTCCTCTGTCCCGCCACTGCCCCCCGGTAGGGAATCCAAGAGGCTTGACTTCTTGGTGTAGAAAACTTTTCTGCTGCCAGCCTGGCATTGCAGTCTGTGAACACAGCCTGCCTATTGGGCTATTACTCCCACACTCTGTGGGACACGGTTATGCAAGTGCTACCACAGGAGACTTGACACGACTGACTCACTGGGCACAGCAGTTTAATCGACATGGCCCTGAGGCGCCACACCTTCTTGGGAACAACTGGTGTTTCATGGGATGTCCAGGCATCATTTATGGACATGCCCTTCGACGGCACCTGTCTCTTCAGAGACCAGGGGGATTTGACACTGGAGCGATTCAACGACAGTCTGGCTACAGCCAAGTCCTTTGGATTTCCAAGTCCTTGGGTTTTCCATGCCCACATCACCCCCAATCTGCCTTTCTGCTCTTTTCGTGGCTATGGAAGGGGCTTTCAACTGTTCCAGTTCCCTCCCAGCCACCGAGCTGCACATGCTCCCCAGCCTCTGCGTGGTGAGGGCGCGTTACCACAGATCTCGTGGGTCGAGTAACGAGCGGTCAGGTCAGTCCACCATCCCCAGAAGCCTTAGCCTCCAAACCCTCCTAATCTGCCCCTTTAGCACCATGGGCATCCAGTTGGTGGCAGGATTTGACATCACCTGCCCCACTGGCAATCCATTACATTGGACAGGTAGGTTTTGCAAAATCGCACAAAGGGGCTACTTCTTCCCCTTCCCTTTGCGACAACACCTTCCTCCGTGCCACCATCTCATGACCATCTGTCTCTTCTCCGCGAGGAAGGAAGTCATGGCTCTCTTGTCCAAGGAAGCTGTACAGAGGGTTCAGGTGCCAGAAGTAGACTGTGGTTACTATTCCCACTACTTTTTTTTCCCCAAAAATGACAAAGGCCTTCGCCCTGTTCTAGATCTGCGGTCCTCAACTTCTCACTTAGGAAGGAGAAATTCAAAATGCTCATGTTGACTCGGGTATTGTCTGCCCTGGACCCATGAGACCGGATGGTAGCACTTGACTTGCCGGACTCTTGCTTCCACAGTCCTACCCTACCTGCTCACCGGCACTATCTGTGAGCATTTTCAATTCACTGTGCTCCCTTTTGACCTCACCAGCACCCCTTGAGTGTTAACCAAGGTGATAGTGGTTGAAGCTCATCTGCGGGGATCATGGGTGCCAGTATTTCCCTTGCTCGATGACTGGTTGTTGAAGGCAGACTTTCCCTAGGATGTAATCTCCCACCTTCAGATTGTGGCAAACCTCTTGCACTCGCTGGAGTTTACTATCAACATGCCGAAGTTACACCTGACTCCCTCAGATGCTCACTTTTATCGGAGCTGTTCTGGACACAGTGCAGTTTCATGCTAATCCTTCATAGTGGCGAGGCCAGGATATTCAGGCTATGATACTGATGTTTCAGCCTCTATCCTGGATTTCGGTGGGGCAGACCATAAGGCTGTAGCGACTCATGGCCTCCTGCAACTTGTTGGTAATTCATGCCTGGTTGCATCTTCGGGCTCTGCAGTGGGACTTGAAGTTTCAATGGGCACAGCTTCAGGCACACCTCCCAACATGTTCCAGATCTCGGAGGGAACTGCGAAAGATCTGCAGTAGCGGCTAACAATCTGCAATTGAGTCAGCAGCAGATCCATCTTCCTTACTTTGCCAGATTTGACAGTAGTGATAGATGTGTCACTCTTGGGATGGAGCGGCCATCTGGGATAGGTGGAGATCTGAGGACTCTAGTCTCCAGCCTCCACAACCACCTACTGTAGCTCTGTGCAAACCGACTGGCATTGAAAGCCTTTCTACCCCTCATTAAGGAAAGGCTGGTTCAGGTGTTACACGAACAACAAAAACACTGTCATGTGGTACTGCAAACACACGGGCGGGGTGGTGTCGTGGACCTTTTTTCAAGAGGCCCTGTACCTATGGACATTGCTGGAACAGCAGGTTATTTCCCTGGTGGTTCAACACATAGCTGGCTCCCTGAACACCAAAGCAGACACTGCATAGCCGATCACGAATGTTGTCCCCACTCGGAGGTGACGCAAGGTCTCTTTCAACAGTAGGGAGAGCCTTGGTTAGATCGGTTTGCTTCCGTTGAGAACTTGCAATGTCATCAGTTTTGCGCTCTGAAGTTTCCAAGGCAGCTCTCGCTCTGTGATCCTTTATATCTTGAGGGAAGTACAGGCCTCCAGTAAGTCTTTCCGCCCATATCACTCCTGCCCAGTTCTCAATAATATCAGGAACGACTGGGCACAAGTCATCCTTGTGGCTCTGGATTGGGCATGGAAAGTCTGGTATCCTGAGCTACTGAGCATGTCCATCTGTCCTCCAATCCGGCTGCCCCTTCGAGAGGATCTTCTGTTGCAGCAGCAGGGGAGGGTTCTTCACCTGAACCTGTCCACTCTCTGCCTTCTTGATTTGAGATTGAGCAGCGACAGTTGACAGCTTCCGATTTTCCTCCTGATATCTTTAACATCCTCATGGTAGCTAGGCGTCCCTCCACCAAGACGGTATACGCCTGCTGTTGGAAAAACATTTGTGGCATGGTGTGCACAAAAAGCAATTTCTGCCCCGCTTTCTGAAGACTTACTCTTCATTCTTTCCCTTTGCTGGCAGGGCTCTGCTTTGGGCACCCTAAGGGCTATCTCTTTGCTCTTTCTGACTTTTTTGTGGCTGCCTGACCAAGCCTCTTTGTTTAAGTCCATACTTAGGTTCTTAAAATGGCTTGTCCATCTGTTCCCTGCTAAACCATTTATCATGCCTCAGTGGGACCATAATCTGGTTTTAACTTGTAATGTGTGCTCTCTTGAAATACTGCTCCAGGAGCCAACATAGGGTTGAGAAAAGCTCTTTATTGAGACAAAGATGACTGCAGTTGGCGCTCCTTCTCCAGGCAGCCTACAGCTGACTCCAGTGAGAACTCAGCTGAGTCACAGTACAAAAGAACACTGGAACACGTCCTATAAAATTCTATTGCACGCACCATACAAAAGACCATGAACACAAATACAACATGCTCCCTTCAAACCTCTCCATAATTGTGCCCTCAGGCTCCTGGCAATCAAAACAGCCTTCCTTGTGACTATTACATCTGCCCCATAGAATAAGTGCGCAGCATGCCTTATCTTCTGAGCCACCTTACCTCTCAGTCTATCGGATCCTGACGAATTGATGCTTTGCACAAGGGGCTCCTTTCTACCGGAAGTGGCCACCACATTTAATGTAGGCCAATCAATCAGCTTGTGTACCTTTAGTGTTCCTCCATATCCCTCTAAAGAAGAGGAGCAACTTCACCATCAGGACCCAAAAAGAGTGTTGTTTTTCTACCTTGAACACACACAAGACTTTCGGGTGGATGACCAACTCTTTCTGGGGTATGTTGATGCAAAGAAAGTTCAGGGGTGTAGAAGCGAACCGTCTCCAGATATGTCTTGCTCTTCATCAAAGAAGCATCCACTTAAAGGCTTCTGATCTCATTCCACCAGAGCTAGAGCTGCGACCACTGAATTAGCACAGGGTATTTCCGGTCTAGGGCATCTGCCTGGCAGCAACATGGGCTTCCCTGCACACATTCACCAACCATTATTGTCTGGACAGTCCGGTCCATAGGAATGCGCACTTCGCCTGTTCGGTCCTACAGAACTTCCTTGTGTGTAATTGGTCCGCAGACCCACCTCCGGGAATGGTATTGCTTGGGTACCTATTTCAAAGTAAAGAATCTGTGGCTAGTGGTCACTATCTGATGAACAAATTACTTACCTTAGGTAATGCTTAATCTGGTATGGACTATATTTAGCTGCTGATTCGTTACTGACCCACCAATCCTCCTCGCTCTGTGAACAGATCAGTTGGGATCAGGGCTGATCCATTTCAGGGCCCTCGACGATGCTGACAGCGCCCACCCAGCCGAATGACTAGACCGCTTTCTGCCCTCCTGGGGGAGAAGTGTGAATGACTCTCAGGAAAGGACACAATAGAGGCCTGCCACTAGAAGAGGTGTCACCTCTCCCTGGCAGGCAGCCACACAGTGTGTGAGCCTAAAAGGCGAGCTTCAGAGGGGAAGCCACCTTTGAAGCGCAAATGGTAGACATTTACGAGGGGTTGCTCTTTTGGTTTGGTTGAAAGGTTGGTGACTGGGATAGAGAGGAGAAAACAGTTGCCAAACCAGTTTTCCTGTGGGTGTGTAGACCTCCGGTAGCCACATCACTAGGGTGGGCTCCGAAGCGCCACGCATCAGGAGAAGTGTTCTGCCATCTTGGAAGTAGACAGACTGTTGCACTCTGGTATAGTTAAATGACACACATCGCAGGAAATGTGTGTGTGGCAAAAAGGGATCTAATAGCTCTTTGGCTTGTAACCACTGGAGAGAAAACCAAAGTAGGACTGCCCTGCTGTTCCCTGGAACTGGCAAAGAAAGGTTGCACAAAAGGCTGGACTGGATCTGCTGATCCTAGGCTAGCAAAGAGGACTGTCTGTGGTGCCCTGCTCGAGCAAAAGTCGTACCGAGCTCCAGACAGAAGAATTTAACTCCAAGAGTCAGTTGGCTGACTTCCTGTTACAGCTCTAGGTCCACAAAAGCTAAAGTAGCCTGCTGTGGCAAGTCAGCAGCCACACTTTCTTAACCATCACTGATCGTTAATGTGCAGCCTAGCAAACAGAGTTCCGATGCTCTAAAGTTGCACCCGATTCTGCTGGACCTAGGAGAGTGATCGGTGTGCTGTTTGGTTACCCAAGAATGACACTAGCCTCCATCAAAGGGAAGCGCTGGTTTGGTTGTGACTGGAGACAAGTAGACCAGTGGCAACTGGAATTTTTTCAACTCACCAGGACTTAGAGGGACATCGAACCCTGTGGCCAATGTCACCCCACTATGACTGTGGACCGAAGAGTAGCTACATGAAGCCCCATACCGACCACACAGCATCCTACAGCATCTTCAGCATGTTGTATTGCTTGCATCAGGACCACTCCATTGAGGTCTATGGAGGTACACCCACAAAACCTGGAACTGGACTGGGGACTGCTTTGGTGACAAGGTAACTGTCCTACATTCCTCACTGACCCCCTTCACCTACTCCCTACTGGAGTTGGTTGTCCAAAGCGGACCAGAATACCCAGACACAACTTTACAAACATTTTACAAAGTTTCCAACAGCCACAGTAGTTACTGATGCTCGTTTATAATTTTTGGTAAAAAGCTTTATTTAGTAAAGTTTTATTTAAAAATCAATATCTCTGAAACCCTCCGGTCAATTTTGTTCGTTTTTGTGCCCAAAATCATATCAAAAATAAGATCTGTGTAGGAGAGTAGGATCTACACTTATGTTGCCCCCACTTTTTTTCTGATGTATACACTGGTTTCTAGCCTAGTCTGGCTGGGTCCCTGCTAATCAGGGCCCCAGCCTCTCTCTTCTCTCTGAACGACTTGGTGTGCATATTAGATGCACTAGGGATTGGATACTGTGGTACCTTATGAGCCCCTAGTATATGGTACCTTAGGTACCTAGGGCATTGGTACTTCACAGGCCTACCAGGGGCTGCAGCATGTATTATGCCACCCCCTGGGAAGCATTCTCAATCTGACACCACAGGCCTACTACTGCAGCCTGGGTGAGGTAGTGTTAGCACTCCTCACTGAGGTATAGGTTTCTATATCTCACCATACACACACACATAAACCTATCAGCCCCCCCTATGGCAGGCCCTATCAATCCTGAGGGCAGGGTGCTTGGTTTACTATGTGAGGGGGTGCCTCTGCATGAGCAGGGCCCCTCTGCAGCTACCAGAGTCTATTCTCTATGGCTGTTTGTGGATGCGGTTAAACCATATACTCTTAAGCGCATTATAACCTCCCGGTAAATGCTAACTTTGGAATGACTGCATCAAAACATGTCGTGTTTGGTGTCAAACACCTTGGAATTATACCCCCACATCAGTAACTAGTGTGGGAATATGATCCCACCCTTCTAGAGGGGACGACATGTACCCACTGTACTAAACGACAGAAATCCTATAGAGCCCTGGCATCACAACATGGATGCCACCAGCACAGACACTGGGCTGCCCTCCTGCTGCTGACTGAAACTCGCAGTGGAGGAAGCCCAACAAAAGGCATCCTGTCACAGGGAGGTGTCACCACCTTCCAGACAGGATTTAGTGTATTGGAGCTGGGTGGGTGTACTCCTTGAGTGCTTTGAAGTCCTGCACTGGGGGAGCAGTAGGCTCCTAGGTGCATATGCCAGCTCAAACCGGTTCAGGGGCTACCTGTCCCGGCTCTGGCGCGAAACTGGACAAAGGGAAGTGGGTGTAACCACCCCCTCCCCTGACCCTCCTAGAGGAGTGGTCATAGATCTAGTCCCTCCCCTATCTTCACTATAAGATAGCAAGCATTGCCAATGCAATTCAGATAACCCTCGACGACGCTCTACAAAGAAGAATCCTGGCCCTTCGATGTTCCACTACCTTTGGAAGACAGAAGAATCTCCCTTGGAGTCAAGGAGTGACTCCCCTGCTTGGCAGGCACCAAAAACCTTAATCAACGGTTGCAAACTTTCCCGCTCCCGCCGGAGTTCGAAGTCCCTGCTTCCCCGGAAGTGGATTTCCTGACTTATCGACGGCCATTGTGAGTCCCCAGCAGAGGTGTGGCGAGTGGACCCACGAGTGACGAGGAACAGCAATACCCGGGGACCGTGCACTATTGTCGAGTGCAAACCCTAAACAACGTTCTACGAACTTGTGCATTGGACCATTTGTGGCCCAAGCCTCCAGCAGGTCTTACACCAAAAATCAGCTGCCTACCCCGTCCCGAGTGACCGTGGGCTCCTGTGAAGCATTTCCTGAGGCAGCGTCTTCGCAATCACTTGCCCATTGGCTAGTGGGTCCCCCGGACACTTTCTCAACGACTTAAAGGGTTCCCCTGGTTGCTCCAGGCCTGCCCTCACTCACCCTCGCTGGGTGAGTCCATCAGACCTTGCTGGTCTGCACCATCGACTTTCTTCAGTCTACACGAGACTTGCAGTTGCCAAAGCTTGTTGGCTCCAATCCGGTTACCGACACCGCCATCAGCTGCAGACGTCGTGGGACACTCCGAATCCAGCTGCTGGTCATCGTCGATCCCTCCTGGACCTCGTGAGCGAAGAGTCAAAACACCATAGACGACCTGAATCGACGCGACATCTGTGGTCATCCATCTTCCTGGCCACCGGTCACTGGCAAGTGACCTTTAACACTGTCCCTTCAATTTTCAGGTCTTCAGCATCTTGAATCCACCTTCGGATTCCACCGGACACTTCTTCAGGCGACGCAAGCAGCAAGTCTTCTCTGGTCTCCATAGAAAACAGCGACGCGACCCGACACCAAAAGACACCTATGCACCCGGCTTCCCTGGGTGAGGTAACTCGAGCACTCCGGTGCCCTTGTTTGTGCTGACCCTCGAAGTACTTACCTTGTAAGTGGCTTGCTTGTAGTCTTCCTCGAAGTACCCTAGAACTTTAAAAATCAAACCGCGACTTGCACCATTATAATCAATAGGGAACCCGCGGCTGTGTTCACACACTGCACGCGTCTCCCGTAGGCCTGTTACTTACCTGCTAACACTGCAGTAGTGAAGCCCCAGCGATTCTCCAGGCCCTAGGCCTTGTCATTTTGCAAGTCGATATCCTTGTACCACTTTCTTAGTATATGGTCTGGTACGCCCCTAGGGCTTCAGCCATATTAGTGCTTAATTTATTGTGAAACGTTGACATTTTAATGTGTACCTGGCTTCTAATCTTATAAAGAGATTAGTAGAGTGTGTCTAGAAATAAATACATATATACTTGATATATATACCTGTGTGGTGTCCTTTCATTTGGTAATTCAAGAGATTATAAGGTAAAACAAGCTGCTTTACATTCCTCTGAGACTTAGCCTGAAGGCTGCTCTCCACAGCTACCACTAGGATAGCTTTCTTTAAAAGGTTGTCTTAAACCTATCTACCATAAGAGTCGAATTGGACTGGTGCAAGGTGGCCACTATAACTAGTGACCAGCATATGCCAGGCGAACTTCTCACAATCTATTTTTGTAATTTGATGGCAAATTTTATTTTTGATGTATAACTTTCTTATTCCGTTGTGTTGGTAGTTTCAATTGCTTTGCACTTGTTCCTTTATTTAAGCCTGACTACTCAAAGCCACAGCTGCCCAGGGTTGAGTTAAGGTTTAACAAACTAGCATTACAGGACCAGAGGCATTATTTTGAGTGTATTACATGATGAGGTCACACAACCACATTATATAATACACCACTTTTCTCACGGTCACCCATGCCAGGCAGCCATTTAGGAATACTTTTTGTAATAAAGTATTAAAAAAGAAATTCAAGATGGCCACTGACGTGCAGAAGCATGTGCACACATACGAGCCATCTTGAAATGTTCTATTTTAAAAATCATTCCATTCCAAGATGACCACCTATGTGCGCATCAATGTGATGTGTACAAATAGACCATTACCTTGAGATGCTTTTTTTAAAAAAATTTATTTAAATAAAACATTGTAAGATGGACCCCCAGGAGTGCGTTCACATTTGCCCACATGCATATGCGAGGTCGGCCATCATGGAAAGCTTTTTACAATAAGTATAACAGAAAGCATTTCCAGACGTGTGGACACACATTACATTACTTGCCAGTACACGTGAGTGTCTTTGTAGCAATACAAAGGGGCCCTCATAAGGAAAAAAATATGAAAATGATAAATACAAATTACAAAATACCATTTTATCCTACAAGCTCACCTGGACTACTTTCTGTGTGTAGACACATCGTGCACTGGGAGAATGCGGCCACTCACATAGAAGACAGCCAGTGACTGAAATAGGCTGCCCGACTGCAAGCTGTTTTATATATACAGTAATCAGTGGAAGTTAAGTGTGCCTGACAATTAAGACATACCAAGAAATATTGCTAGCAACAAGCCCCTTTATATGATGTATAAAAAATAATCTGCTAAACAGCACAAACAAAGATTGGCAATAAAAGCTAAAACATGCAAACATAGGCATGTTCAGCTGCCATTTTCAAGAGCCGAACTATAGGCTTTACAAGAGACAGGTATCCAGAGAGTGAGCTGTGCATGAATGAGATTGGTATGATGGTGGCCTTTTTCTCCTGCATGGGCAGAATCACAGCAAACGCCGTTCACACTCAGAAGAGATGCAGCAGGAAAAGCAATTGTATGTGCTTCACTCGTGCACAGCCAGCAGGTGCATGAATAATACGCGGCATGGGAGCTTCTCAAACATGAACACGGTTCAGTACAGTTAACACCAATGCAAACCACACACACACGTGCAGCAATGATACAGGGATTAAAAGCTTCTTAAACATAAACACGGCTCAGTACAGTTAACACCAATGCAAACCACACACACACGTGCAGCAATGATACAGGGATTGAAAGCTTCTCAAACACGGTTCAGTACAGTTAACACCAATGCAAACCACACACACGTGCAGCAATGATACAGGGATTGAAAGCTTCTCAAACACGGTTCAGTACAGTTAACACCAATGCAAACCACACACACGTGCAGCAATGATACAGGGATTGAAAGCTTCTCAAACACGGTTCAGTACAGTTAACACCAATGCAAACCACACACACGTGCAGCAATGATACAGGGATTGAAAGCTTCTCAAACACGGTTCAGTACAGTTAACACCAATGCAAACCACACACACGTGCAGCAATGATACAGGGATTGAAAGCTTCTCAAACACGGTTCAGTACAGTTAACACCAATGCAAACCACACACACACGTGCAGCAATGATACAGGGATTGAAAGCTTCTCAAACACGGTTCAGTACAGTTAACACCAATGCAAACCACACACACGTGCAGCAATGATACAGGGATTGAAAGCTTCTCAAACACTGTTCAGTACAGTTAACACCAATGCAAACCACACACACGTGCTGCAATGATACAGGGATTGAAAGCTTCTCAAACAAACACGGCTCAGTACAGTTAACACCAATGCAAACCACACACACACATGTGCAGCAATGATACAGGGATTGAAAGCTTCTCAAACACGGTTCAGTACAGTTAACACCAATGCAAACCACACACACACGTGCAGCAATGATACAGGGATTGAAAGCTTCTCAAACACGGTTCAGTACAGTTAACACCAATGCAAACCACACACACACGTGCAGCAATGATACAGGGATTGAAAGCTTCTCAAACCCGGTTCAGTACAGTTAACACCAATGCAAACCACACACACACACGTGCAGCAATGATACAGGGATTGAAAGCTTCTCAAACACGGTTCAGTACAGTTAACACCAATGCAAACCACACACACACACGTGCAGCAATGATACAGGGATTGAAAGCTTCTCAAATACGGTTCAGTACAGTTAACATCAATACAAACAACTCACACACACGCCCACCAGGTGCAGCAATGATACTGGGCCTGGAAGCTTCTCAAACATAAACACGGCTCAGTACAGTTAACATCAATGCAAACTACACACACACACACAGTAGGAAGCAGTGAATTAGGATGCACAATCAGAACAGTTGGAGTTTGGAGAAGAAAACAGAATGCACAGCATTGCATCTCCAGTACCATAGATATGGTGTGGCACAAGTTATCACTACACGTTTTTGGACTGCAAAATAGCGGACTTGCCATAATCAAAAAAATACAAGCAACACGCAGAAACTATACGTTGCAGTTGCAGGCAATCACAATGCAAGCTTGCTCTAACACAAAAAGGGCAGCATGGGTGACATTCAGTATAGCAAGCCTTGCACTTCATACAGGCAGTAGCGATGCAGGGTTCCAGTAACGCTGAAACGAGCAGTGTGATCCATTTGGATTTATTTGAGCCTCCTTTCTCCTCAATGTGTTTGAAGACTTTCAGGAGTGGAATCCCGGCCATGTTAAGGTCAGGAGAGTACAACATCCGGCTTTTAAAAGTCAAATGTGGGGCATTTATGTTCATAAGAAGAGAGACAACCGAATTTAACAGATGTGTGCAGAGAAATAGAATTCCACAAATAGGTGAGTTCAGTTCCAGGTCTTAACATCACTTCATCGCTTCACAGGGCTTTAAGTGGGCCGGGTCTCACTGGTGCTGAGCACCAGCAGTTTTTTTACAGGGGGCCTCGAAACGGGTGTCTGTCAGGCTCTGTTTTGTGCCCTGGAATAGGTGGTCCTTTCATTTCCCGACGGCAGTGGCAGCAGGCTCATCGATGTGCTTATGCTCACACTGCTCACTTCGCACTAGTGGAGAAGTTACGGCATGAAGTCATGCAAGGTGAGCATTGTAGGGGAAGGGAAATCCTTTAAAGAGCCAGTTTCTCTCTTGATTTCCCTTCTCTTTTTGAAACTGAGGGGCAGCAACATTGTTGTGGTGTCACCAGGGCTTTAAGTCGAAGCTTTTACAATATTATATACTAGCCATAGTTGCTGCTTATTTATCTTATGCAACTAACAACCATTGACAAAGACAATAGTACTGATTTGTTGTAGGTATAATGTTACTTGTTGTATCATATATCTGGATGCAATGACAGAAACAGCAAAATACAAGTCGAGTGGCACACTATGCTAAACTCAGATTTTTAGTTTGTGTTTTTAAGCCACGCCTTTAATTCCATTGGCCACGCCCTCTGAGAGACCCCCAGTTTTTCATCCCACTTAAAGCCCTGGAACTACATGACCTCTTTCATGCATATCCCACTCAGACCTTGAAACAAGCTACTTCTCTCTGGAGTGCATTTAAGACCCACCATTTCTCCAGTTACAGCCGATGGACAGCTGAAAAGAGAAAACTGGGAAAGCAAAGGACCGCGCATCAGACATAGGGGTTGCTGTTAAGCTCTGGGAAGCAGCAGCTGCTACTCTTGCCAAGACGAGGGGAGCGGCAGCAGCAACGCTGGGATTGGTAAAACAAGGGTTCTTTTCTGTGGGCTAGAGTGCAACACAAAACAAGCATTGGCATAGCCAATAGGTCTCGCCTTTGGGACCTTTAAGTATTTAGTTATGCAGCACAATATCCTTACTGCAACAACATTAACTGTTGCATGGCTAAACACTTACAAGGTCCCAAAGGCGAGACCTATTGGCTATGCCAATGCTTGTTATTATTGGACGGGAACCAGTGACTTACAGGGTAAGCTTGGTCTCTCAGTAAGCATGTTCACTTTCAAGCCTATTTTACTGTGGTTGGGATGCATAAAGACTACATAACCTCTCCATGACCTGCATAGTAACCCTTAAAGTATCTGATTGTGACCCAACGCTGCACTTACAGGTTACACAAAAAGTCTCTGAGGTGGATGCCACATTCCACCTACCTATGCTACGGGTGAGGACACCTTTAGGCTACGCAGACACACAAAGATCTGCAGCCAGTGCACTAACCTAACACGCTACCTTACATGCTGTTTAATCACGATATATTCTTCAAGTAACATATCCACAGCAGATGCATTAACACACCAGCCAGCAATGAAATTGGCACTAGAACCTGTGACCTACAAGTTACACGCAGCTCACTCCACAGCAGATGCTCAACCCTCTTACCTGTGGCTGTAACCGACTGTAGGCAATGCAGTTCAAAGTGAACGTGTCCTCAGCTCACCAATTTCCCAACTCATTTTTGCCTTCTTGTATAGAACTCGCAAACCAAAATGTTTAGTTAAATGCTGGGGGCTTTTGACCCCTTTTTTACCCTCTGTCATCAACGACTTGCCTACGTGTTTGAGTGGACAGAAGAAATAGGCAATATTCGTGTATCACATTGTGGTTAAATTATTTAAAAGTAGTCAATGGCAGATGTTAGGATTGGCGATCGCTTTAATTGTTTCGACCTCAAAATGATGAAAAGCGGAGTTGGCTCCGCTGGGATTAAAAAATGTGATCCTGCAGCTTGAGAAAATCTCTGCAGTAGCTGTACCAACTCCATGAACGATCGTTCAAGGAGGGGCTTGTGTCAGCTCCCCGCTGGAACGTATTGAGCCAAAGGCCTTTTTAAGCACACGCTGCGAGTCAGAACGGCGGCCCTGGGTGAGAGCTCTTTAGATGCACCAGTGCCGAGAAAGAGCAGAGTGGTGAAAATCACCAAAGAACAACATTACAGAGTGTAATACCAGGGTAAAGAGGCACCAGCAAAACTCTGCACAAGTCTCAGACTGTTTTACAAAAGAGATATGAATCTCAGTGTTTGGATACTTGTGCATGATCAAACCAGTACATGTGTTGTGAGAACTCTGTAGATGACTCAGTACTGGGGGGTATGAGGAGCACAAGAATGAATGAAATAATGAATAACAGGATTTCTAAAGTGCCACTACCCATCGGCCTCTTTGGGCAATTTACAGGGGTCCATGCATGAGAAAATGTGTGAGAGGGCATGTGTGTGTGTGTGTGGAGGACGAGAGAGAGCACGTTTGTTCTGCAGGTAACCGGCATGAATCAAGATTAAATAGATACAAATCAACACGCAGGCTCCAAAGATCTGTGTGTAACCAGCAGGCGGGACCCATTATGCTGACCCGGCCCATCACTGTAACAAGGGCTGTAGCGCTCACAGACCTCGACTGAAGGAAAACAAGTAAACCAACGAGTGCGCAAAGAAGTCCACCAACTAAGGAAAACTCACAAGTGGCCAAGAAGTGTATGGGCAATCGAACGAAGAGTCGGTAAGCAAAGAATCCAAAGGTAGCGCTGACTAAAAAAACAGAAACAAACAGAGGCAAGCCCCACAGAAGAAAGAAGGACTTAAGAAGAAGTCAAGCCGTGACGCAGACTGTAGAAAAAAAGAAACAAGCTTGCGCTGCAAGTTTTAAAAAAACAAGCATTAGCCGCACGCGCGGCCGCGAGATGCGATCTGTGGTGGGGGAGGGGGAGAAGTGGGAGTTGTGTACACGTGCAAAAGGGAGGAACAAAGCCCGGGAGTTGTGTGTGTGCGCGCGCACTAAATTTTTTTTTTTAAAAGCACGCAAGTGGCAAAGATGGCGGCCGCGCGCATGTAACCGCAAGCGCTAGGCCAGCAAAAGCGTGTGGCAGCACTGTCAAAAGCCACTTACTAAATGTCTCGCAGAGCAGCGCATGCGGTGGCTCAGGTGAGACTTAAAAATGGGCTGACGCAATTACCCCCCAGGAAACATCCACAGAGAGGACCTTGGTGCTCCGCCTTTCCAACCATACCCTGACGAGGATGCCTGGCTCCGCCCTGCCGCTGGCATGCATGTGACACTGCAGGGTTAGGGCAAGCGTCTTGCACAAAATGTGACAATAGCGCCATATTGTTCAGGGTCGTACAACTGTTCAGTGAAACAAGGGTGCATCTGAAGTTGTGGCAGCCGTATAGTAATTAATATAGGCTAATTTCAACAGCAGACACTGCAATGATATAAACAGATCAGCACATAATTAAATCATTGCATTTTATATTTGGCCATAAGACGGCAAGAAATCGTGATTTATTTCAGAATTACTTGCGCATATTACATTCAACCCATATGTAATTTCAGTGGATAACGTTTTATGGCTTGTGAAAGAGATGTCGGCGATTAAAAGTGCTGGGTGTTGATGCCATCAATAAACTATTTGTTGGCGGCAGTGCGTGCTTGGAGGGGATGTTGTTAAATGGTAGCGGCATTTTCAGTCGACAACCTTTCAAGTATTGCCCGGCGGTAATCGCCTCTTATACCATTCGATGATTAACCAACAAAAGAGGCAGGCGCTGAAGACTGGAAGGCAGGAAACAAAGGTTTATTCTCTCCGGAGGAGAACACATCAGATCAGACAGCAAGGTATCGTCACGAGGTGCTCTCCCCACATCTCTGAGGCCTGGCCTCTTATACACAGGTTTATTGCTTTATTACACGTGACACATTCTTGTTAAGACTTTGATGTACGGAAAGGCATCCTTGGAATCCCCACTTCAAGCTTGTTCCTTCACATATCTACAGTGGAAGTCTCCACCCCACCCACAGTAAGAGATGGCTATCACACAGGTGGACATTCCGCCAATTCCCGGGGGTGTGTGCGACTGGTCGGGTCTCAGGGGGTGGGGGCCTTGATCTACTGTAATCCCTTTGATGTGAGGTGTTTCCCTTTCAGTGGGGGCAATAAACTGCATCCGCAGGGCTAGGTGATGGCCTGGGATCGGGTTCGGACAATCGTGCGCAGAGGAAGGGGGTTATCAAAAGGTTGTATGACCATGTATGGGAGAGCGGGGGGGGTGGCCGGCGCGCGGGGGGTGTTTGCAGCGCCATGGGAACGCGCCGGTGATCGGCGAGGGGCAGAGGGGCCATGGCGCTTTCAAAATGGCTACTGCTTAAGTGAGCGTATGGGCCTGAGAGGGGACAAGATGGCGCCGATTATGTTGACATCGCAAACCAGATTTTAACAGTCCTCCGTTTTCAACATATCTAGCCAGCTTGTCTAGCCGACATCTATCTTCGTTAAATTCTTAGCCACGACATCGTAAATGCTTTCATGCGTTCCTGTTTCAAAGTACAGAGTCTTAGGACAGACAGGAATAATCTGACACAATTGTACATAATTACATGTAGTTGATGTGATAGGCGAGGTGGTAGCGCATACAGAGTTACATCAGCTGCGTCATATGTCAGACCCGGAGATAGGTGGAGGGAAGCTTGCTTAAACACAAACCTGATACCGTAAAGAGTGGTCTGACAAAACAAGGAATATTACGTACATTACTTAAGGCCTAGACTTCGTGTGGATCAAACTAAACAGCATAGTCATGTGTACGGCTGATGCTATACAATTGTCATTTATACTAAGTTAATGTTTCTTAACTATTAGTGTGCAGTTGGAAGTGACCGATAAAAGACCTTGGGAACTTGGTTGGAGGATAGTCAATTAAAAGGTGGTTGGGAGAGGAATTTCAACTCAACATGAGTTTCAGTCAGAGAAAAAAAAGGGGGGGGGTAATGTCCACAAGGAATTTCTTCTTTCCAGTGTCCTAGTACCGAGAGCCATCACTGGTGAGCTCTCATTGTTCTTCTTCTTTCGTTGGCACTGTTGAGCACCGGCGGTGGAGCTAAGGTCCAGCTCAAATACAGGTTTTCACGTTGCAGGGTGTGACCACTCTTTGCTCTCTGATCACAGTCCTGTTTTGTCCTGTTCCTTAACTGATCTTATCATAGGTACCTTGAGACGGGGTACCCGCATTTCGTTCCTTTTTCGTCAAGTCAAGTTCAAAATCCCATATGGAAAAGAGAGAGGGGGGGGGGGAGTAGGGACGTGCCTTGGGAGGCAGAGGGAAGAGGGGGTGGAGTGGGATCGGATCAAAAAGCAGACCAAGGAGAGCAGAATCTTTTAGCACTGAGCCCATCAATCGGGCTCGGCGGGCTGGGACTTCAGGCATGAGCTGATCAGTGAGCAGGGGGCTTCGGGATAGTTCTTCTTTTTATCGCTTTCCATGCTGAGAATGGTGCCTCGTCCCGCCTCTTTTTGCTCCGTGGCTCCTCCTTGGTCGAGGCCATAGATGTTCCATGATCCGCAGCCAGGCTGTGCGTCACGTCCAACCCCTCTTCTCCGATGGCCGCATGTTATCTTTGAATGAGTACAAGAAACAAAATCTTAGAGAACTGGTAGGGAAGACGTTTACACATTTCATTCTTTCTCCCAACCCCAAGTAGTCGGGGAAACGTTTATCGGTCACTCTATGGTGGATGTCTATTAACTCTTATGTCGGTGTATGCTGCTAACTCATTAATCATTGATGTGGTGCAGGTTTGCGAGTGTTCCTGCAAATTTCCATCATCGGGTCTGTTAGGTGTTGATTCCTGTACCTTAAAAACGTGGCAAGAAGTCTGACATCTATCAACTTCCTGGTCTATCAAAATTCGAACCGGCTTCTCCGGTAGAGACTCGTCTTCCTAACACAAGCCCTGTTGATTCATAATTTTCTCCAGGGACTGCTAAGTTTATGAAAAAGTGCGAGGTGCTACTGTCATGGGCTCACAAGTATCTGTTTCGGGGAGGAACACAAGTTAAACATTTTTCTTGCTGGAGACAATAGTTAACCTTTATTATGTTTTAGGCGATGTATCTTTAAAAACAAGGTCATCAGCTGTATTGCTTAAATTGTCCAGGGACGGCTAGTACAGGACTGGGACTATTCTGGAAGGACTGGGTGCTTAGACGCTCTATTTCTGTACAATTGGGCGGGGCGATTCTGAGCGAGGGAGGTGGAGTCGTTAGAGCCATAAAACAACAAAAACCACTGACATATAGCTCCCGTTATAAGGGCCAGATTGGGAGACATCAGTCGTCTTACCTGTCCTTTCTTTCTCAGCCAATTAAGTTCCATCATTTTACAGAAAGGAGAGGTAGAAGTGTGGCAAAATACGGTCGTTTTGCTTCTGTCAATTTGTTCGAATACTGTCGTGTTTAGGCCAATTATACATATACTGAGGATGTACTGTTTCGTCATCTATTCAAAAGGGGGCAAGGGAGCTTTCAGCGAGGAAGAGAGAGAGAGAGAGAGAGAGAGACGTGCGCACCAAGTAGGCTATTTGGTACACGTACGACATAAAACCAGAGAGAGAGAGAAACGTGCACGATAATAGGCTACTTGGTGTACACACAACATAGAGCAGCACGAGTCAGTTTTACGTCCAGGAACACAAGCTGGGGGGAAACATAAATTCAACGTTCACGTACACACAAGTACCGAATAGGGTGTAACGGTACATACATCGAGCACAGAAACCTAAGACGAAGACACAGGGCTATGTTCGGTATCATCCGTAATTCATTTTGGGGGGGGGGGTTTTGGATGAGTCCCGACCTGGGGTATTCTTAACTTCTCTTATTTAGTCAGCACACGAATCGACTCACTGGTGGTACATTTGGGTTATCGGTCGGAGTCGGGTTCGTCGTACGGGAATGACCCTTCAAGTTTCTGGTGTAGGTCACCCTCCAATTTTACTAGCTCCCGGGAGAGGGAGAGTCCTTCCTTCAAACGAGGAGTTACCATATTCGGGTTTATTTTCCCATCCCCTTAATCGGTAGACAAGCATTTCAGTCATACAAAAGACGTTCTCTTCAGCGACCCAGGCATATGCAATACATACACATTCATACCGTACAATCAGGGCACGTACGCATAGTCATACAATACAGTTTTTCGTGTTCTCAGTGGTTGCCTGCACTCCAAACACCATCTTACAACGTTTGTCTATGTCTTTCCCTACATTTGAGCATAGTGCGGTCCATGGCCACTCCATTCTTCAGTCAGGATTTCCGATGTAGCCTACAGGGAAGAAAAGAAAGGGGGGGGGCAGCATTCAAAGTACGTCAGCGCGCATAAACACGAAAAAGTTCTACTTGCCACGTACCAGACTAGCTGCAGGGACGTATAATACCACAGATCTACTATATCCTTCCTTTCTACTATACAAAGATGCTTCATTTTATTTGTCCCTAAATTCGAGTTCCCTCTTCGTGCATTTGTTTCTCAATTAGTCGTATATTATGGGACAAAATACCATACCTTGCATTCGGCAGATACCTTAAGCTACAGTCAACCATTTTCTAACAATTCTGGAAAAAGACAGGTGTGATGGATACAAATTTTTCCATCAATCCAAAATTCAGGCAAAAGGGTCTGCATTATCTGTCTTCTATTGTTTGGGAATAACAGTCATTATTCAAAACCTTTACCAACCTAGATGATTTGTTATGACGCTGATCCCATAATTCCTTCGAAAACCCTTTATTGTAAAAATGTCAGTATACAAATACGGGCCTACAACCATATAGGCCGGCCACGGTGCAAGAGGCGTCGAGTTTCATGAGCAACACTACCTTAACGCGAAGATAAAAATAATCAATAATGAGAAGACCAGCATCAATAAGGTTGTTCGTATGCCCGGTCAGTACCCTCCCCGTCCCTCCGCCCGTCATGTGCGAAAACATAGCATACATATCCCTTAACATCAATGTCAAGTAACCGGAGCGCCATAAGGAGTTGTAGGCCCCTCCTACATTGGCGCCATTTTGGGGCGAGGTCGGGCGGGTCCAGGGTACAGTCTAAGTCTTTCCGCTAACTAGCGGCCGGACCAGAATCCTTTTCGGCAGTTCGAGAACTTTTGTTAACGCCGACAGAAAGAACAGACCGCATGAATCGTGATTCGGAGGTGGGGAAAGCACAGTTTTTGTTCCTACCGGGTCATGCTGAGGTTCCACCGGAACCGATTCGAGTCGGTAGTCTACAGTGTCTCCTGATCATTCAAACAGAAGCTTGCATCAGCATGACGACACCACCATCTCGCAGCAACGCCGTAGTCCTTTCTTAGGGCGGGGCAGCAGGCGTGTCTCTCTGCCGACGCCCTGAATCAGTCTCTCTCACGGCACCAAACGGGGACAAGATGGCTGCCGCCCGGGGCAAAGACAAGTTAATGTGGAATGATCGAGCAATAGTGGCGGTTGCCCCTACCGGAAGTCCGCGGGAGTCGAGGGCCAATGACTCCCGCAAAATCTGCAAAGCTGATGGGACGTTTTCAAGGGTGGGGCCCACGCCCGAGCAGGCAAGCTTCCGAGTTCCAAGGTAGCCCAGAGCCATCTTAGTGGACCAGGCCCGAATCCGGAGAGCCGACCGCCATTTTGAGTCTAGTGGCAGCAGTAGCTCTTCACCACAGCCACCGGAGTGGGTCCCCCGATCAACCAACTGCGGGGGCCCACTTCTTGGGCGGAACGCTAATGGGAATCTTGGTGCAGAAAGGAACCTCCGCCTGGGTGGTCGTCCGGCAGGTGAGACGTTTAATGGCTATCCTGCTGCAGCTGGCCGGCGGGGGAAACGCTAAGGGGTGCTCTACTGCAACTGAGGAGCCTCCACCTGGGGAGGCGGGGGAGGCCCGTTCGCGTCGCCTCCCCCCAGGGCACCCCCCGTTGTCTTTCTGCGCAGTATTGTAGGCTGGCAAGACCAGTGCAACAACTTGCTGGACATCACCTCGGCGCCGCCCGGGTCTCGGCGCGTCGTGTTGCCTTTGGCCTATTCGCACAACCGTCCGCCACTGATGCCGCCTCACAGGCCGATGGATTCTGCAGGCCTTTTATAGCCCAAAGCCGGCTAAGAGACCGCCCAAAGCAGCCCAATGTTGCTACTTCGAGGAAGGAGGGGCGAGGACTGTGTCACGCGGACGTGAATGCTTTGGGATGGATGTCGCAGCAGGCTGTCATGTGAATAGTTGTTTTAAAAACGTGTTTTAACGTGTTTACCCTGTTGGAGTGTTGCGTATACCTACAAGTTATTAAAAACGTTTTAATCATACTACCTTGTTGGAGTGTTGTACATATTTGTAATCTGGCAACGAGCACAAAGATGTTACTGCATAACCAGAAAAAGACATAGCCCAATTGTGCGCGATCTAGACCAGTTCGGCGACGCCGGTGGTGGGTATCAGCAGACTTTCATTTGTGTAGGGTTTTGTCGTTTTTTATTGGGCGGGGTGGGTGGTAGGGCAGACATGTTTAGGCAGTGAGAGCGACGGAGCCGAGTTACCTCGTGGCCATCTTGACCGTGAGCTTGGCTCCTTCCCCTAGTTTCATATTTTTCGCAAAGGGCTATTTCCTAGTGTTTCTTATTTCTGCAGGGTCAAAAAGGATCCCATCAGTGGCCTACTGGTCTCGCTCGATTCCTTTTGTTTCTCTATAGCGATTTTTATGCCATAGTTTGCTATAAGCTACAGCGACTAGTCCATATTTAGTAAACATGTCCTTATTAGGGGTGCCTTCCAGTGGAGCCGGATGGTTCATCTCTAATAAGCGGTCCGGGCAGAACCAACTACCAATCAGTGGGGAGAAGATAGGCATGACGGGTTACAACGGGGACAAAAGTCTGCACAACCTATCTTTTCACTGCTTGCAAAGACTAGACAGAATATCTCTATTCCACGTTATTTGCAAGCAGAGAATACCTCCAAAGAACCAATATCGAACAACCAGTGTTCGGACAATCAAACAATCAAATGGTGAGAAAGAGATAGGCACGACGGGATACAACGGGGACAAAAGTCTGCGTTACCTACCCTTCACTATTTGCAAAGACTAGACAGAATATTTCTATTCTTCGTTATTTGCAAACAGAGAATATCTCAAAGAACCAATATTCTTCAAAACAATCAATGTTCGGACAATCAATCAGTGGGGAGAAAAAAATAGGCACGACAGATTACAAAGGGGGACAAAAGTCTGCGTTACCTAACCTTCACTATCTGCAAAGGGAGAGAGAGTATTTCTACTCTTCCCCGTTTGTAGGCAGTGAATATCTCAAAAAGAACGATCAAATAAGCAATACTAGTATTTTCAATCAATCAATCAATCAATCAATCGTTTCGCAATTTGTCGTGTTACACGACCTTACCCGGACCGCATGGACAGTTTCTCGTCTTCCGCCTCCAGCGCCCGATCGTCCTCTACTCTCCGTATTTGCCGCGGCACTCCTGACGTTTCCCAGTCAGGACCGTAGATCACTCGAGAGAGGTCGGTTCGGAACCAGTGAAGTTCGGATGATCGGCTGCCAGACGAGGGTCTATCGGGCAGGAGCTCTTTCCGATCGTTGCAGTCGTTCACTCTGTCGTCGGGACCTCTCCCACTGGATCCACGTGTCGCTGATGGGCCCCACGCTTGGGACGCCAATTGTTAAATGGTAGCGGCATTTTCAGTCGACAACCTTTCAAGTATTGCCCGGCGGTAATCGCCTCTTATACCATTCGATGATTAACCAACAAAAGAGGCACGCGCTGAAGACTGGAAGGCAGGAAACAAAGGTTTATTCTCTCCGGAGGAGAACACATCAGATCAGACAGCAAGGTTTCGTCACGAGGTGCTCTCCCCACATCTCTGAGGCCTGGCCTCTTTTACACAGGTTTATTGCTTTATTACACGTGACACATTCTTGTTAAGACTTTGATGTACGGAAAGGCATCCTTGGAATCCCCACTTCAAGCTTGTTCCTACACATATCTACAGTGGAAGTCTCCACCCCACCCACAGTAAGAGATGGCTATCACACAGGTGGACATTCCGCCAATTCCCGGGGGTGTGTGCGACTGGTCGGGTCTCAGGGGGTGGGGGCCTCGATCTACTGTAATCCCTTTGATGTGAGGTGTTTCCCTTTCAGTGGGGACAATAAACTGCATCCGCAGGGCTAGGTGATGGCCTGGGATTGAGTTCGGACAATCGTGCGCAGAGGAAGGGGGTTATCAAAAGGTCGTATGACCATGTATGGGAGAGCGGGGGGGGGGGGCCGGCGCGCGGGGGGTGTTTGCAGCGCCAAGGGAACGCGCTGGTGATCGGCGAGGGGCAGAGGGGCCATGGCGCTTTCAAAATGGCTACTGCTTAAGTGAGCGTACGGGCCTGAGAGGGGACAAGATGGCGCCGATTATGTTGACATCGCAAACCAGATTTTAACAGTGTGGCTTAGCATCGAATGGTGCAGACGGCGGATCTGGAACTATGTTCGAATCCCGGACATCACTCAAGAAACCTAAAAGAAAATTGTAACGTTCGAGCTATATAAAATCTACCAAAACAAGCATTTGCAATGCAATAGGTCTTGCATTTGCGAGGGTTTGAGCTATTGGCATTGTAAATGACAATGCCTTTTATTTATGTGTTTTGAAAACCTGCAAGTGGTGTGTGAACATGCACTTTGTACTTATAGAACTTGCTTACAAGAGGCAAGGCTGGCAGTAACTGCTCCCCTTTTACTGCCAGACTTGCTTCTCTTAAGCAAGGACTATAAGTACAAGCTGTATGTTTACACACCTCTTGCAGGTTTTCAAAACACATCAATAAAAGACATTGTCATTTACAATGGCAATAGCTCAAACCCTCGCAAATGCAAGACCTATTGCATTTCAAATTCTTGTTTAGAATGTACCCCCATTCTCCCACCAGAACCTCATTGTGAAATTATGCGGAACTGTGAGGCATCACTTTTGGGAACACTACTCATGGCAACACACGCTGATCTGTGTAAATATAAACTATACGACCAGTATTAAGGCATGCTTCATCCCCTCCGAATGTCGCATTAGCAGATCAGCCATAGGTTTGCACATCCTCGGTGAGAAATGGTGCGGAATTGTGAGGCATCACTTTTGGGAACACTGCTCACGGCAACACACGCTGATCTGTGTAAATAAAAACTAATATACAACCTGAATTAACTCAGGCGTCATCCACTCAGAATGCCGCATAAGCAGCTTCAGCCACAGGTCTACACATCCTCAGTGTGAGATTATGCGGAACTGTAAGGCATCACTTTTGGAAACCGCATATGACAGCCCACTGTGATGTGTGTAAATAAAAACGATAAAACCTTATTTACCCAGGCTCAAATACTCAAACAGCTTTAGCCACAGGTCTGCACCTACTCAGCTAATAAAGCCGACACGAGGAGGCCGTGATGCCGCAGTATTAAATTACATTTCCGCATATGGTGAGATGATTAAGATCTCTGTCAGCAGGGCATGTGGCCACAGATTATGTGACTGTAAAACCCATTGCGTCCAAGTCACACGAGCCGAGATCAGCACGTTGTAATGCTACATGTAGCGTAAGACACTGTCCGACTGTGCATATAAACTGTCCCCCATCAGACCTGTGCAAATGTTTTCACTTGCACATTTCATACATTTAGGTGCCGATCACGATCCGGCAAAAACCGGGTACGAACCGTCGGACGGAGCATAATCTCCGTCCGACGCGTACCCGGTCGTCAATTTTTACAAACAAGGAATTACGATTCGCACGGGTACACCATTACCGTACGAATCGTAAAAAAGCCCGACCGAACAAAAAAACACCTACCAATGCGATCCGGGAAAGCGCCGACCTGACGTCGGGACGCTCGCAGCCAGCCATTCACGACCCAGGAATCACGATTCGCACCGACGTCACCCCGCACGGTGAATATTTTGCGGCAGCCAAAAACTGCCGGGAAATCAGGACGACGCGAACAAGGACCACCAGTACGCGACGGACAGACGACGACGCGAACAAGGAGGACCAGTACGTGACGGACACACAGGACGACGCGACCAAGGAGGACCCGTACGCGACAGGACGACGGGACAAGGAGGACCCGTACGCGACAGGACGACGCGATCAAGGAGTACCAGTACGCGACGGACAGACATGGACCCGAACCTACGAGTCATCCCTGCCCTCATAGCAGTACACCTCCTCTACAGGTTACGACGCAGACGCCGCAGAAGGTCAGAATAACTAAGGGAGGGGGGAAAGTGGGGTGGGGTGGGGGTGGCACGACCAGGGCAGGCCACAAAACAACCACATAAGTCACACACCACACATGGCCTGGACATACCTGACTCCCATGCCCTGGTCACCACGAGGGGGTGGGGGCGTGTCCTGATAAGCCAGCGACCGCCACAACAGAAGTCCGTCACCACGCGAACCGGCAACACAACCAGACAGGTACGTCCCGTACCCACGCCTGAAGAGCGTGGGTACGAGTCGTACCACGCCCACACACACGTCACCCCAACAATGGCGGGACGGATCGTACCCACGTGGCAAAGGCCTGGGTACGGCCCGCACAAGCATCACATAGCGTGGGGACGGATATGTACGGACCCTACCCCCACCCCGTATGCATGGAGCGTACCCTCACCCCAAGAGTGTAAGTACGACCCGTACCCCCACCCGCGTATGCAAGGAGCGCACCCCCCACCCAACAGTGTAAGTACGACCCGTACCCCCACCCGCGTATGCAAGGAGCGTACCCCCCACCCCAACAGTGTAAGTACGACCCGTACCCCCACCCGCGTATGCAAGGAGCGTACCCCCCACCCCAACAGTGTAAGTACGACCCGTACCCTCACCCGCGGACTCACGGACCGTACCCCCACCCCAACAGTGTAAGTACGACCCGTACCCTCACCCGCGTATGCAAGGAGCGTACCCCCCACCCCAACAGTGTAAGTACGACCCGTACCCCCACCCGCGGACTCACGGACCGTACCCCCACCCCAACAGTGTAAGTACGACCCGTACCCTCACCCGCGTATGCAAGGAGCGTACCCCCCCACCCCAACAGTGCAAGTACGACCCGTACCCCCACCCGCGTATGCAAGGAGCGTACCCCCCACCCCAACAGTGTAAGTACGACCCGTACCCCCACCCGCGTATGCAAGGAGCGTACCCCCCACCCCAACAGTGTAAGTACGACCCATACCCCCACCCGCGTATGCAAGGAGCGTACCCCCCACCCCAACAGTGTAAGTACGACCCGTACCCCCACCCGCGTATGCAAGGAGCGTACCCCCCACCCCAACAGTGTAAGTGCGACCCGTACCCCCAACCGCGGACTCACGGACCGTACCCCCGCCACACCAGTGTAACTAGACCCGTACCCTCACTTCGAATGCATGGAGCGCACCCACACCGTGTATGTTCCAAGCGTACATATCCAGAAATAGGAGGTGTGTGTGCAGAGTCCTCCCAGCAGTGCCCAGAGACAGGAGGGGTGGGGGCCTATCACTCACAGCAGTGCCCTGAGACAGGAGGGGTGGGTGCCTATCACTCCCAGCAGTGCCCTGAGACAGGAGGGGTGGGTGCAGAGCCCTCCCAGCAGTGCCCTGAGACAGGAGGGGTGTGTGCAGAGTCCTCCCAGCAGTGCCCAGAGACAGGAGGGGTGGGTGCAGAGTCCTCCCCAGCAGTGCCCAGAGACAGGAGGGGTGGGGGCCTATCACTAACAGCAGTGCCCTGAGACAGGAGGTGTGTGTGCAGAGTCCACCCAGCAGTGCCCTGAGACAGGAGGGGTGGGTGTGGAGTCCTCCCAGCAGTGCCCTGAGACAGGAGGGGTGGGTGCAGAGTCCTCCCCAGCAGTGCCCAGAGACAGGAGGGGTATAACACATGTGTGTGAGGCCGGAATTACCCACATCCATACTGCCTACAAGGGAACATGTCCCCATGAACTCATGTCAACAGACTCCACACACAAGTACAGTGATCACCAAGGATGCCACGATTGTTGCAGGTGGAGACATGGCCATGCATGCATGGCCAAAGTAGAAGGGCTCCGTCACACACACAGCCCATGTAGACACTGCTCTGCGCTAAACATTGGGAACACCCTGCAGGGAAGAAATCTGGGTACACAGAGGAAGGAATACACCCTGGGACAATTGCACCATGCAGTAACTGCTGACATGACCTAAGGAAGTTAGCCAACACCTTGTGATGGCACACAGATCCCAGGGTCCCCCCAATGAGCAGAACACTACTACAAATCCCACACACCCAAAGCCTTAAACACCACCCAAAACCATGTAGCAGCCCCACCAACACCAATACCACCATAGCAGTAGTGTGATAATGAAAACAAAATTAAGCTTTATTCAGCATGAGCACAATGTCCGTGGATCGCAGGCAGTTCAATTTTAACAAAGCCCATAGGGCAGTCAATGATTCCCAGCTGGATGGGGGACACAGTGGGATGTGTGTCCCCTACCTTGCCTGCACAGTCAAATGGCATCGTCTTCCATACTGGTGAGGGCATCAGGGGGGGGGGAAGCAAGAGGCACCGCAGGGACATCAGGGCAAAGGGGCGGCGTTGTGGGTGCAGGGATGGAGGACTCAACCACAGGGGGTGTGTCATGGCCAAAGGCGGAGGCCAGGATGGCACTACACACCTTAGCAAGGTCCTCCAGGGACTCCCCTGCACCCGAAGTGACCTCAGGCCCCAAGGAGGGGGGGGGGGTCAGAGGGATGGGTTGCAGCGCCACCGGGGGAGGGTGGAGACAGGGGGGGAGACTCAACCACCCTGACCGAGGACTTCCTTGACCGCTTGCGTGGTGGTGGAACTGTGGGGCTCAGGGACAGAGCGGCCATGAAGGAGTCCTTGGGGGAGATGTGGCTAGGAGAGCTGAGGGGAGGGGATTTGGAGGGAGTGGATTGTGTGGAATGCGGACTCCCACTCTGGCTGCGTGTCACACGTTTGCCCCCCGACCCAGTGGGTGTGCCTACCTCACCCTGTGTGTGCGTGTCAGGAGGAGTGCGGTGGACCTTCCCTGCTGGTGTGGTGCCTGTGTCTGTTGTGGTGGGTGCATGCCGACGTCTGGGTGTACGTGGGACAGGCATGGAAGTGGGAAGTGTGGATGGGGCAGGGGTAGGTGGGGGGAGGTCGCGCTGCAGGAGACCCACTGCTGCAGTCAGTGTGGAGTCTATGGACCTCAGCAAGTTGCGTTGGTCAGCCTGCGAAGAATGAATGCCCTCCAAGAATGCCTCGATGTTGGTGAGGGTTTTCCCGTGGGCATGGAGGACATTAAGGATCGCAGCCTGACCAACCTGCAGTTGCCGCTGGATGTCCACAGACTCAGCATTGGCGGCAGCAGTGGAGACAGGGGCAGGGGGTGCGGTGCCTGGCGGAAGGAGACATGCGGTGACCGGGCACGCTGGGAAGGGACACGAGCAAGTGGGAGGCGGCTGATGGGAACTGAGGGGGCGGTGGAAGGTGTAGTTCCGCTGTCAGCTGCTGGTGCAGCCACCGCCCACTCGGAGAACTCCTCCTCGGACCGGTCAGCTTCGTATTCTGACGTGCCAGTCGACAGGTCCTCGGCAGCACTATCCTCCACCTCTGTCCCACTCGATGTACCAGCCCCGATGTCACGGCTGGCACTGGTGCTCGGTCCCTCCGCCTTGCCTGTGTCCATGTCTCCCTCTGTGTCCCCTGACGATGCTGTGGGCAGGGTGGAGAGACATAAATTAATTAGACAGCTGTACACATCAGTCACATGAGTCCAATCGACATAGGTAACATTGCATAGCCTGAAAAGGAAGATCCCTAACATCTTCAAAACAAGGTACCGATGTAGGGCATGAAACACACAGTTGGTTGAGCCACCATGCCACTGAAATACCATGGAGAGCATGAGACAATAGCTAAAGACAGGAAACGGAGTCTGACATAGCACCCAGGCCCTGGGGACAATCCAGCACTGCATCTGCACCACACAGCGTTGGCGAAAATACCGATGACCAGGGACCATATCCATGAACTTGAGACACATGCTGCATAGGTAATGCTGCAAACATGCTGTGACGGGGAAGAGAGTTACGCCCCAACAGTAGGGTACCCGTGGGACTCATCACCTTCTCTTCCCCTACAGCCACCAGCGGACCACAGCGCTTCAGAGTGGTATTCCTTTCCCACACAGGACTGGACTCTGGAACAGGGACAGGGCTCCTTTAATGCGGCCTTCCAATTGGACGAAACCCCGCCCACCGAGGACATCATCGTAGAGGGGCAGATAAAGGCTGCGGATACCCGGAAGACGACGGACGGCGTTTCCCAGGAGGAAGAAGGAGAGACCGAGCTAAGGAGTACGAGGAGACAGGAGAGAGATCGAGGAAGCGAAGGACGTGACGACAGGACCACGGAGCCGAGCAGAGAAGACCGCTGCAAGCCAAGAGGCCACCGACCCCTCGAGTCGCCCCGCCGCGTTCCCACGGGAGGAGCGTGGCTTGAGCAGGTACGGGGGAAAGTAGCGGGCTGGGTGGGACGGAAGCCGCCGCCGTTACTCCAAAGTGCCCGTATAATTCAGTCACAACCCCCTCCCTTCACTCGACACCCTGTCCATTTCACTTGCCGGCGGGTAAAAGAGCACTAGAGCACTCGGTGTCTCTCACTCCCGGCCCTTAATACAAGCTGAGCAGGACGTTGTCCTAATCCGTGGTTTTCCTTGTTGTTTGTTTTCGGTTGCCGACATCACTGCTGCGAGGCCACCGGATCCATCCAGGGGGTGCGGAGAAGCGTTCCCCTACCAGAAGCCTGGAGGCGTCGGGGAAAACACCATCAGACTCTCCGTTGTCTATAGCCAGCAGAAGGACATTGCGCCAAAAGAGAACTTTGTCTAAAATAAAGCCATCTTTACACCGCCCTAACCTGGTTGTCGACTCTGTCCCTATCACCCCGCCACACATGCCCAACATGACTCGGTCACTGCACCTTGCGTGTGTGTCCAGAAACATCACACACTGCCCAGACCCAGCAAGTAGAAATCCGGATTTGACACATAGGCATTGCCCGCCCCAACAAACCCCTACACGAGGCAAATTGTTGAGACACAGGTGGCACCAACATCTCATAGTCTGGGTGATAAACACAGGGGCAGGCAAAAAGCAAGATTGGACGCCAAACAGCCAAGGTGCGCCTGTACAAATAATGAGGTACCAGTGCCCATCCTCAGATGAGTATAACAAGACACACAGGCACTGGCAACTGTGAGTATGAAGAAGGACAATCAGGTCAGGCTGCACAGTGGACACCTGTACATAATAGCACGTCAATATACATGGTGACAGGGGACAATGGCACAGAGCACAAGCTACGCTGTAGACAGTGAGAGTGTCCACGTTTATGATGACACATACAACACTGAGGAAAAGGTGCCCCAGGGGACAGTAGTGGGCACGCAACTACATGCTACTGAATGGTAATGACTGCAACACACGTCACCATCCCTGCACTATGCGTATCGCACACTCATGCACATCATGTCACAGGCCACTACATAGGACATGCGCGCTGTAAGGCATGACACATGAGAGACCAACTCCCATGTCTGGAGTCAGCATCAGTGCCAACTGACATGGAACCCACATGCAGTGAACTTGACAGTGCACAGGCAAGGTCCCACAACCTGTTACACACCACCCCCAGACATGATGCTACAGTCATTGTTCTCGTGGACAAAGCGCCAGCCTACATTACCTTGTGAAGGAGTGACTACACACAGACCAGGGAACACATTGCAAGGAGGGGAAGGGTGGCAGGGGCGCAGCGCTATACTGGGGCAAACAGAATCTGCACAGCACCTTTAAACCCTGCCAGTGAATTCATGCTACTGTGCCCTTACAAATGCCGGTGACACACAACAAACACACATGTACCTACCCCCTTCCGGCTGCTGCTTCGCCTGTAGGCGCCTCTCCAGGTCTGGAAAGACCACCGGCAGCACACGCCTGTGGAGGTGGTTCAGACGGCGGCGGCCGCGGTTCTTGTGGCTCTCAGGTGAGTCCCCCAGCAGGAGCCGTGCAATCCTCCGCGTCCAGCACCGGATATCCTGCCAGCGTTTCCTCACCTGGGACAGGCTCCGCCTCCGACCATCCACACCCCTCACGGCACTGACGGCGGTCAGCCAGATCTGCTCCTTGGCAGTGGCGCCTACCTGTGAGGAAGAACAAGTGACACCACATCAATACACCAGCCACATGTCACAGAGAGACATATGAGTACAAATTAGCTGGATACAACAAGGCATGTCATGCAGTCAACGCATTGCACCTTTGTCATAGGGACATCATGCCCTGGTGAGGGAAAAAGCAGTACGTGCCATAGTGGGTACACAGGTGGAATGATGGCAATGTCACAATCCATGATCAAGGCTCACACTGTGCATCACACCCACCCCTCCTGTCTCAGGGCACTGCTGTTAGTGATAGGCCCCCACCCCTCCTGTCTCAGGGCACTGCTGGGAGACATCAGGCACCCCCCCCCCTGGTACCCCCCCGACAGTACATGGCATGTGTGTCACACCAGGACACAATGCCTGAAGTCACAGTCACAACATAGGGAGAGTCTGTGGCAGTGGCCTATGCACTCACCTGATACCCTGGTCGGCCATACAGCATGGAGTACTGTGGGAGGATCACATCCAGCAGAGCCATGTTCTCCTCCAGGGTGAATGGCTGTGTCCTCTCCACAGCCCTTGACATGGTTCCAGGGAATCAGTTGCAGCAGCTGGGTCGACGAATGCAAAGATGTGCAGGCAAGTACTCCCTCATGGGACCTGGCTGCCTTATATGTGCCCTTCTGCCCAGTCTCATGCACAGGAGTACAGAGTGATTGGTCACTCACATTTGCATCCTATGTTTCCACCAATCCCTTCAAACCTAGCAGTCTGTGGGTTCTCTATCGGTTTCATTCTCCTGCATGATGTCAGCCCCACAAACACATTGCAACAAAGTAGAAGAATTCCAACTGACTTCTGCTGTGCACCTTCCAGAACAAATTCGAAATTTGAACGTGGTCTCCATGACAACCAGCATGCATGTAGGCCTTAATACTTGTCCCCTATGTAATTTGGAGCATCACACACAGGTACGGTGCGTTTCGGGGCCCTAGGGCACCCCAAATGCATGGCAACGGCCCGTACATGCATGCCTACGTTCACAATCACTATGGGTCTGCACGCGTATGCGTACTCGTAGTGGTACGGCCCGTACACTCGCATGTACGCTCACTATCACTACGAGTACGCATACGCGTGCAGACCCATAGTGATAGTGAGCGTAGATGCGTGTGTACGGTCCGTACCACTACGGGTACGCATACGCGTGCAGACCCATAGTGATAGTGAGCGTAGATGCGTGTGTACGGTCCGTACCACTACGGGTACGCATACGCGTGCAGACCCATAGTGATAGTGAGCGTACAGGCATATGTACGGTCCGTACCACTACGGGTACGCATACGCGTGCAGACCCATAGTGATAGTGAGCGTAGATGCGTGTGTACGGTCCGTACCACTACGGGTACGCATACGCGTGCAGACCCATAGTGATAGTGAGCGTACAGGCATATGTACGGTCCGTACCACTACGGGTACGCATACGCGTGCAGACCCATAGTGATAGTGAGCGTAGATGCGTGTGTACGGTCCGTACCACTACGGGTACGCATACGCGTGCAGACCCATAGTGATAGTGAGCGTACAGGCATATGTACGGTCCGTACCACTACGGGTACGCATACGCGTGCAGACCCATAGTGATAGTGAGCGTACAGGCATATGTACGGTCCGTACCACTACGGGTACGCATACACGTGCAGACCCATAGTGATAGTGAGCGTAGATGCGTGTGTACGGTCCGTACCACTACGGGTACGCATACGCGTGCAGACCCATAGTGATAGTGAGCGTACAGGCATATGTACGGTCCGTACCACTACGGGTACGCATACGCGTGCAGACCCATAGTGATAGTGAGCGTACAGGCATATGTACGGTCCGTACCACTACGGGTACGCATACGCGTGCAGACCCATAGTGATAGTGAGCGTACATGCATGTGTACGGTCCGTACCACTACGGGTACGCATACGCGTGCAGACCCATAGTGATAGGGCCATACACACGCATCTACGCTCACTATCACTATGGGTCTGCACGCGTATGCGTACCCGTAGTGGTACGGACCGTACAAATGCCTGTACGCTCGCCATCACGATGGGTACACATACGGCAGCACTCCCACAGTGATTTGGGAACATACACAGGCCCTCTTAGCAGCAGTACGGCGGTTTTTACACATCACAGTGGTGATAGGCGACACACAGGTAGGAATAGGGCGGACATACTTGTCCATGGATGGACATACTTGTCCATGGATGGACATACTTGTCCAGGAATGGACATCAAGGCATCGTCTGTGCATTACTACATGTGTGGGGCACGGGTGTGACAGGCTGTGATGTGGAACATGACTTCTGAGTGGAGAAGGCACCAGATGTATGATGAGATGTGTATAGGTGTACTGTGTGACGGTGCAATGTGTGCCAGGCATGCCCTTGACTCCTTTGACATGTGTGCATGTCGTACTGCGCACTTGGGGTGAGCGTCACTGGCATGGCACGGACACCAACACACGGAAGTGTCCCATGATGCCCGGTACAGGGGTCATGACACATGACTTGTCACTACCCACAGTGCACAATGTGACTATGTCATTTATGTGTCCGGGATTTTCATCAGGTTGATGTTGTAGCACCCTCAAAAGCTGCAGCCGTTGCAGCAACCAACATGTGTCTGTGTGTAGATTGTCATTGCACACTGTTCCGCACACCATGCCACATGTGTTATCGGATGTGAGGTGCACATGTATGCATGGGACACGGAGTAGCGTGACAAGGCCATGTCAGCATCCTCACAAGGAATGTGTGGTGAGTCATGACATGTGCTCCTTCATGGCAAGGTGTGTGGGCTGGACTAGTGTTATGTCATGTGACCTGTGGCTCCAGTGTTCCGCTACCAGTCTCTGCAATCGGCATCCTACTGCTGCTGATGTGTGGGCGTATGTCACTCCTGTCTTGCGTCTGGCTGTTCAATTGCACTGGGACACAGCTATTCCCATGGCGTGGCATGGGGAGGTTCTCAATCTCCGTGTGTAGCTGGGTCTTGGTAGGAGGGTCACCTGGCAGCCATGCGTGTCCTGGGCATGTAGCACATACCTGACTCCCTATGTGGCATGTGTGTTTTGCCAGATTTACATGTGCTCAGTAGACATGAGTTGTTGTCGTAGTGCACTCACTCTTCCTTGTCACTTCCAAATTACTGCAGAGCGCCGCCTCTTGCCCGAATAATTTCAGACTTGGCTGCCATGCAGGAGAATGACAGGATCCGGCTCTACCGCTTCACCCAACCGTTGATTCTGGAGCTGACGGCGAGACTGGCACCACACCTGCAACCGCAGCACAGGTATCCTACGGCACTGACACCACAGCTGAAGGTAATGGCTGCTCTACATTTTCTTGCCACGGGTACCTTCCAAAATACCATAGCTCATGTTGGTGGCATGTCCCAGAGCATGTTCAGTGGTGTGCTGCATGATTTCTTGGAGGCCATGTTGATTCACCTGGATGACTTCATCAAGTTCCCAACCCCTGAACAGATGACTGAGGTCAAGCGTGGATTCTATGCCCTGGGAGGGATGCCTCATGTCATTGGGTCCATAGATGGGACACATGTAGGTTTGGTACCACCACACGCACGGGAGGTGGCGTACCGCAATCGGAAGCACTACCACTCCATCAATGCCCTTGTGGTGTGTCTGTCCAACATGGTGATTTCACATGTCTGTGCTCGTTTCCCAGGATCAGCACACGATGCCTACATCATGAGGCGTAGCGGGATGCCTGATATGATGATGCAGCTGCGCAACGAACGGGCATGTGTTGTTGGTGGGTACAGTCTGTCTGTCCTGTATTCTGTATAGCCGACCAGCACGACCGCTTCGCCAGTTCTAACGATATCCATGTGCATTCCATGTAGGGGACGCTGGCTATCCCAACATGCCTTGGCTGCTCACACCTCTCCGCAACCCCATCACGCCGGCCCAGCTCCGCTACAACACCGCCCATGGCCGGACAAGGCGAGTGATAGAGAGGACGTTTGGCATGCTGAAGAGCCGATTCCGGTGCCTCCACAAGACCGGTGGCGCACTCCCATATGCCCCGGCGAAGGTTTGCAAGATCTTCATGGTCTGCTGCATGCTGCACAACATGGCAGTTGAAAGAGCTGTGCCACTCATCCTGAATCAACATGACGAGGACCATCCACCCGTGGAGGACGAAGGGCTTGGCAATGGGGCTAGTGATGTGGAGGATGTGGAGCCGCAAGAGGACATCCGGACTCGGCTCATACGCCACTTCTTTGCTTAGTGGTGAGTACCAGTGTCTGAGTGTGCACGCCTTGGTCCCCGTGTGGCATGTGTTGTGATGTGTGTCTCCACCTGCATGTATGGCACGTGAGTCAGAGGTGTGTGTGGGTGTGTCACTGGAGTGATGGTGGCAGTGATGGTAGTATTTCCCCAGTCATAATTGTGACCTAGCATGTTGTCATCCATACATGTGTCGAGTAAATGCACATGCAAGTGGCTGTGCTTTTTGTGGCTGACTTCTTGTGTGTCTCTCTTCCCCAGGTACCTGCGCATGCCATCTGCTGGTTGCATTGTTGTGGCACTGCTATTCCTCATGGACATGGCATCGTGGGCTGACTCAGCGTTACAGGCACGGACACGTTTGGAAGTCTCCATGGGGTAAGGGATGCATCTGGGGTGTATTGGGTGTGGCAGTTGTTCACGATATGTGCACACTGCCCCTGTCGGGGTTTGGTTCATCTGCAGACATGTCGCATCCCCATGGGACACGACATGCAGCTGGGTACACCTGAATAGATGGTCTGCCTGGTTGACAGTCATCAGTGATGGGATAGTGGATTGTGATGATGGCATCAATGTGTGTGACACTGCCCTCGGACACATACGGTTAGCATTGGCTTGACATAGCGTGGGACTTCCACATCAGCGGATCTATGGTGTATGGCAGGCTCTCCGTGTGCAGCTGTGGGTATTTAGCTGTTAGCCGACGCTTGTGTGCCAGTACCATGGCTATCACGCATTTGTGCTGCAGAAGGGGGGTGCCAGTGTTGGACCCACATGTCACTCCACATGATGTGTTCATCTGTACTTCGAGTTGGCTCTGCAAACCCGAATACATGACTAATAAAGGTGTCCCTATGCCTCCAAGGTGCCTCTTCTCAGTCAATGCTGGTGTGTTGGCACGGTGCATCCTGCATGTCTGGCATGGTATTCCCGGATTGTGGCTATGTGTCAATGTGTCGAGTGGCAAGATGCACGCTGTGTGTGTGGCCTGAGACTGTGTATTGGGCATGATGTCCATGACTGCGTGGGTATTGTGACATGTGCCATCCCCATGCATCCAACGTTGGCCAGGCCCCCATTCTCTGCATCCACCGGACTCAAGCTTGCAGGACATGGTTCTGCCACCTGTCTAGACATACCTGGGTGCCCCCCAGGACACTGGACTGGATCCCTGACCTGTGCGCATGACTGTTTGTGTACTCAATGTGTGTGTCAGCACGGTTGTTCGGCCACCCCTCAGCTGGTTGTGCCCATCACGGGTGTGTATGGTGCTCCATGTCTGTCTTGCCTAATAAACTGTGACCCATGTGTCCTGTGCCAGACTCAGGCCCCAGGGTGTGTATGGTTGAAGAGAAAAGATGACTCAGGCATGTTTAGACTTTACAACACACATGTTAGGTAATAATGCGACCAGCAGGCATCTACTCTTAATAGTGTGATTTATTATGGGGGGGTGGGGGACAAAGTGAGGGGCTTTCCGGGATTAGGGAATCCAAAGTTCAGTAGGGGAGTTGGTGTCCTTGCCATTGGAAATCCTCAGAGTCCATGCCACAGTCTTTGTCAACATTGGTCAGCCAGTGACCAGCAGGGCCATGTGGCAGAGAATGTCTCTTCATGCTGTGATGCTGTTGCTCCAGTGGGCCAGGTGCCAGGCCAGGTGTCCTGGGAGATGGTGATGTAGCGCCGACCCTCACGGTCCTTTCCGTGGACGACCCGGCCTCCTGCGGGGAACCTCAGCAGCAGCCCGTGACGATGTCTGGGATGCTCCGTCGGATGTTTCCTCCTCCTCCTCCTGGACCCTCCCTGTGGGTGGTGATGTTCTCCGCCTTCTGGCACAGGGAGGGTCGGCCATGATGTCGGCCATCCGACGGAGTGTAGCGTGAATCCCCTCGAATGCCGTCACTTGCTCAGCCTGTCTGTCCTCCATCCTCCGTTGGTGTTCCAGTAGACAGGCATGTTGCTGGGCCTGCTGTGCCTTGATCCCCTCGAGGACGGACACAACCTGGGCCATGCCCGTGGTGTCCTCCCGGTATGTGTCCAGGATGTTACGGACATGGGACAATGCCGGATCCCCAGCCAACTGGTCAGGCTCGCGCCTCCGCCGTCCTCCACTCCCACCACCCCTGCCCACTTGCGCCTGGCCTGCCCTTGTGGGCACATGGGGTCTCCGGGACCCCTGAGGGGTGGCATTGGCATTGTCGCCTGCCTCCTCCTGGGTGCCCGGGACACCGTGTCCCTCCTGGCGAGCCTGGCTGCATTGTGGTGTTGGGGCAGGGATCCTGGGTGTCTCCTGGGATGTGGCAGGAGTGGGGGTGGTGGTTGGCACAGTTGTACCTGACGCAGGTGCTGCAGGTGGTTGGACACCAGAGGGGCCAGGTCGGTCGGGGTCGTCCGCAGAGTGGTGAGAGTGGTCGCTGCCGGTGGGATCGGGCTCCTGCAGATCCAGGTCCTGTGAGTGTTCCCCCCCCAGTGTTGGGGGGTGCACCACGACGTTGACCTGTGTGTGAGAGAGACAATGTTAATTTTGGTCCATGCAACATCCATGTTTCATCATTTTCAAAGTTGACACATTTCCTCTTGGAATTAGGATCTGTCTTGCATTCCACTCACAGTGCACTTGTGCATGGGTGTGTCCCTTGGCCACCACTTTGGCCCCTTTAACTATGTGTGGCACAGTCTTACTTGCTGCGTCAAGTGTGACTGCAGTCAGCAGTGGAGTGTGCAGGTGTGGCGAGCCATGCATTTGCGCCTTCCTTGTAGCACTGTACATGTGCACATGGAGTGGATCCACACACTTATATGATCCAGGTAGCTGTCCTTGTGCTCGTGTACAGGTTGTGACATGGCCCTGCGTTTTGGCATGGTGAAGAGGGGGGGTTCTGGCACTGGCCACCCTTGTCTACATGCACGCAGTCTACCTGCTGACGAGCAGCCATTCGCACACGCCACACGGCTGATTTGCTCTCCCTGTGTCTCGCTCCATCTCTGTCCCCCTCTCCCTCCATTTCTGTCCCCCTCTCCCTCCCTCTGTGTCCCCCTCTCCCTCCCTCCGTGTGTCAGCCTCCTCCCTCTGTCCGTCTCCCTCCATCTCTGTCCCCCTCTCCCTCCATCTCTGTCCCCCTCTCCCTCCCTCTCAGTCCCCCTCTCCCTCCCTCTGTGTCCCCCTCTCCCTCCCTCCGTGTGTCACCCTCTGTCACCTCGGCCCAGCTTCCTGGGCACACACTGTTAGCAGATCTTTGAGTGGCCCTTGGCTTGTTGATGTGAGTTTGTTTCTGATCTCCAGGCACCCATTTGGTGTGATGTGTGTCTGTGCGCTGCTGCTGTGGTGGTGTGTGCTGCCACTCTTTCACAATGTTGGCTGTTCATTAGCTGCCGTCATGTGCAAACCAGTGCCTTCACCCCCATGTGTTGATGCAAGGCGTCCGGCATTTGCTGGCAAGTCATTCCTGTGTTGGGACACACTGTTTGTCTGGCTGTGACCTAGGCCATATGGGCAGAGGGCATTGTTGTCTGCTTTGGAGTCGCACTATGTGATTTTTGGTGCCCAGCCTCCCGCCATCCGGGTTACCGTGTCATGTGTTGTTGTCTTCTGTGGCCTGTGACTTGACATTGTCCAGCTGGGTGCATGGGGCATGGTGGCAGCAGTGGCATGTGCCTGCTCATGGGGTGTGGTTGAGTCATGCGATGGCTTGTGGTGGTTGCGTGCCTGTTAGTGATTTTGGTTGTGGTTGCAGTTCCCTCCATGTGAGGTGCGTTGTTTGTGTACTCACCCGGGTCTCGGAGTCCTTCTAATCCTTCGACTGCCTCCACCGGCAGTATGGCCATCACCCTCTCCTCCCAGGGATGGTACTGTACGGGTCTGCGGGAGGGCCCTCCTCCGGTGGCGTTGGCCTGGTCGTGTTCCTCCTGCCTCTTGGCTCTGACCCTCCTCCGCAGATCGTACCACCTATTCTGGCATTCCTGCTTGGTCCTCCTGGTGTCCGCAACAGCATTCACAGCATCGACGATGGTCTGCCACATGGCTGTTTTGGCTGCCAGGCTGGTGCTTCTGACCAATGTTCCAAAGATCTGTGGCTCGACTGAGGATTTGATCAACAAGGACCTCCAACTATCGGTGACTGAACTTTGGATTCTTGGTAGTGGGCATGGTGAGGGGTGTGGGTGGGGATGGTGTGGGTGTGGGGGGTGTGTGGATGTTGGGGGGGGTGTGGATGGTTGTGTGTGTGTGTGAATGTGATGAGAGGGTGTTTGTGAGGGTGGTCGTGTGAAGGTGTGCAAGTGTAAGGTGTGGTGTAGCTTGTAGTCTGGTTCTGTGGTGTCTGGCAGCAGTGAGTCTGTTGCAAAGGCTCATGGTTTGTGTGTGTGGACCCTTTTTATTGGTCCATGGGTGGGTGTGGCAGTGTTTGAATTTTGGGTGGGTGTGTTATAAGGAGTGGTGGTGTATTGGGCCTCTGTTTGTTTTTGGCAGTTGCAGGTCAGTGATTGTGTTATTTTAGTGGTTGTTGGCCATGTTTAGTGGCTTTGTGCCTTTCGAATGGTGTATTCTTGTGTTGTTTTGTTTTGTCCTGGTTGTGTACGTGCGTTTTGAGCGTGTGTACGGTGTGTACATGGGCCATTTGGTTGTACGGTGATGTCCTTGTGTGTGGCTTTGTACGACTCGTACATGCGGTTGTGATGTTGGGGCATGGGGTGCGCTCCGTACTTAGGAGGTTGTGTTGGGGGTTCGCCAGGAACTACTGGGGTGTACATAGACGGTGGTACGACACGTACAGGGGTGGGGGGGGTACATGGACGGTGGTACGACACGTACAGGGGTGGGGGTACGACTTGAACGTACAGGGGTGTACATTGACGGTGGTACGACACGTACAGGGGTGGGGGGGGTACATGGACGGTGGTGTGACACGTACGGGGGTGGGGGTACGACTCGAACGTACAGGGGTGTACATAGACGGTGGTACGACACGTACAGGGGTGGGGGGGTACATGGACGGTGGTACAACACGTACAGGGGTGGGGGTACGACTGGAACGTACTGGGGTGTACATTGACGGTGGTACGACACGTACTGGGGTGGGGGTACGACTGGAACGTACTGGGGTGTACATTGACGGTGGTACGACACGTACTGGGGTGGGGGTACGACTGGAACGTACTGGGGTGTACATAGACGGTGGTACGACACGTACAGGGGTGGGGGGGGGTACATGGACGGTGGTACGACACGTACAGGGGTGGGGGTACGACTCGAACGTACAGGGGTGTACATTGACGGTGGTACGACACGTACAGGGGTGGGGGGGGTACATGGACGGTGGTGTGACACGTACGGGGGTGGGGGTACGACTCGAACGTACAGGGGTGTACATAGACGGTGGTACGACACGTACAGGGGTGGGGGGGGGTACATGGACGGTGGTACGACACGTACAGGGGTGGGGGTACGACTCAAACGTACAGGGGTGTACATTGACGGTGGTACGACACGTACAGGGGTGGGGGGTGTACATTGACGGTGGTACGACACGTACTGGGGTGGGGGTACGACTGGAACGTACTGGGGTGTAGGTACACGGGGGGTATGACACGTACTGGGGTGGGGGGGTGTACATTGACGGTGGTACGACACGTACTGGGGTGGAGGTACGACTGGAACGTACTGGGGTGTAGGTACACGGGGGGTATGACACGTACTGGGGTGGGGCTCGAACGTACTGGGGTGTACATAGACGGTGGTACGACACGTACTGGGGTGGGGGTACGACTGGAACGTACTGGGGTGTAGGTACACGGGGTATGACACGTACTGGGGTGGGGGTACGACTGGAACGTACTGGGGTGTACATAGACGGTGGTACGACACGTACTGGGGTGGGGGTACGACTGGAACGTACTGGGGTGTACATTGACGGTGGTACGACACGTACTGGGGTGGGGGTACGACTGGAACGTACTGGGGTGTAGGTACACGGGGGTATGACACGTACTGGGGTGGGGGTGGGGCTCGAACGTACTGGGGTGTACATAGACGGTGGTACGACACGTACTGGGGTGGGGGTACGACTGGAACGTACTGGGGTGTAGGTACACGGGGGTATGACACGTACTGGGGTGGGGGTGGGGCTCTAACGTACTGGGGTGTAGGTACACGGTGGTACGACACGTACTGGGGTGGGGGTACAACTGGAACGTACTGGGGTGTAGGTACACGGGGGTATGACACGTACTGGGGTGGGGGTACGACTGGAACGTACTGGGGTGTACATAGACGGTGGTACGACACGTACTGGGGTGGGGGTACGACTGGAACGTACTGGGGTGTACATAGACGGTGGTACGACACGTACTGGGGTGGGGGTATGACTTGAACGTACTGGGGTGTACCTAGACGGGTGGGGGTATACATACACGGGGGGTACGTGTCGGACGTACGGGGGCTGGGGAGAGTGTTGGGCGCGTATGCGGGCACATGTCTCCATGGTTGCTATTGGAGTTCGGTGCGGACGGTGTTTTTTCCATACGGTTGTACGCTCGGATGCACGGGATGGATCGTGATTCCTCGGTCGGACTTGGCTTTTCACGTTTGTAAGGTAAATCGTCCGAGGACGTGTCGGACACATTTTCCGACCCGAGGACGTGTGGGGAATGATTCCCAATGCGGTTCGTATGGACTTTTTACCATGCGAATCGTGATTGCCAGTTCGTACGGCACTTGTACGATTCGTACGGTAAACAGACCCGATACGAGTCGTACGGGGACATTTTTTACCGGATCGTGATCGGCACCTTAGTGTAGTGGGCAGTTTCCCAGTTTTTCTTTGATCATGCAAAGGTTTTGCTCCACTTAAAATGAGTATTTTCTTTCTAATAAAGCTCAGTTTAGGTAAAGGATAAAAAAGTGTGTCTGAATGTGATCAACAACGATTCGTATGTTTGCATCATAATTCCAGTCAGTTTTTCTTTGCACAGCTATTTTAACGTTAAATACGGAGGGGTGCAACAAACGCATTATATTTTGACAGATTACATTTTCATCCTGTATTTGTAGGACCCCCCCTGTGGGTAATTGATGTTATTGTTACCCAGTTTATCATCTTTGCAAACATGAAGAGTTAAGTTGTGCTCGAATCTGTGAACTGTATGTGGCACACAGATGTCAGCAGCGAGCACTTGTGTTAGCCAAAGAGCTAACATTATCTTTTTATTATTTCACGTGACCTGACCATCACAGTGTTATAGGGAACATGCATGTGACCTAGCACCATGGAATGTGCCCCTAATATTGTGCAAGAGATGATACCCATCGCTTTGCTCTAAAGGACACACCATCATATTATACAATGCGATATTCCCTGACTATTGTGCAAGATTATTAGGTATCAAGGGGAGAGGGAGGAACAGCAGGGCTAGTTCACTTCCCCTGGAATATATGTACTATCAAGGGGAACTAGCCTCAAAGGGCATAGGGATAGTGTGTTTGTACAGAAGAAAAATATTATTTCTTTTGAAAGCCCTCACACACCAACCTAGTTGGTGGCATGCTTCATCATCGGGCTCCACCCGGTGACACCGAATGTGTCCCGGGTGTGCTTCAAGGCCTGTTTACAGCGGAGCTGGTTTCGTGGTAAATGAGTGTGCAGTGATAGCGTGCAAGTGTGAATTAAAAACTGTCCTTGGATCCCAATTCCTATACTAGGTAATTTTATTAGTGGGCTTTCAAAAGAAATATTATTTCTTTCTTCCGTACAAACACTCTCTCCCCATGCCCTATGAGGCTAGTTCCCATTGATAATGCATATTGTGCAAGATAACATGTTCATCACATTGTGCCATGGAATATCGCAATGCTCTTGTGCACGTGCAAGGTACTATTCCAATAACATTCTGCCATCTGGGGGCTGTACCACACAGCAGCTGCTACCCAGAGCTCCTTCCCTGTGAAAGAGGTGTGAATGTCACCAAAGAAGAGGAGCCCTGTAGAGGAAATGGGCAATTAAAACAACGGCTGGTCTGCTGGACACACAGCGAGACTACGGCGGGCAGGGCCATTACTGCTCAGTAATGGCACCCCAGCAATGTTTGTTGTTTGCCCTCTACCCTCAAAGAGGATTAATTCTGTACCTCATCGATAAGTGCTATTTATTTAAAGTGTAAAAAGCACGAGCATTCCGGAGACCTACCAACCGAAAACGAGCTGAGAGGAAAAACAGAAATAGTGCGCCGCAACCAGCATTAAGTGGCAAGAGAGATAGAGTACATGTAAGAGGACCAGTCGCTATGGGAGGGGTCAAAGCACACAGAGGAGGGACAAATTCAACAAATGCACAAATGAAATGCTAGCCTTTTACAACGTCACACAAAATAACGAATAGAAAGCATGGGGCGTGCCAAAAAGCAGACATAAGAGATCATTTCATGCCTCGCAGTGCAGCGCATGCGTGCTGTCTCTAGGCTCGACCTAAAAACAGAGGGGTGTACCTAAGATGAGCTGGACAAAGCATAGATCTAGAAACTGGACTACTTTTTGTCAGGGATGTTAGCAAAGGAGGTCGACAATAAAAAATCCTACAGCGTTTAGAAGGAAGCAACTGGGCCCTAATGTGAAGGAAAAAAATGATAAATTAATGTTTACCAAAGTAAAAGTAATAGATTATAAAAGCAACACATTGACCTAGCGCTCACATTAAATTGAGCAACTTTAATGCCGCAAGTGCACATCGTGCACTAGCACAATGCAGCAACTCATTGAAGGAAGACAATAGCTGAAGGTGGGCTGACCCATTTCCCCATGAAGCCTGCAGTTGTAATTGTATTTTTATAGCGTTCATTACCCCTGATGAGGCATTGAAGCGCTTTATGGCACACTACTCTTGAGCCTAAAGTGGATTAGTGGTGGCTAGTATAGGAAAATACAAGTTATTAATTGGATCGTGGACATGTGAGTCTGTTAGTTGGATTGCAAAGGATGAAGGAGGGACAGAGGAGGGAAGAGTCTAGAAAGTGTTATTTGGGAGATCATAGCAGTAAAATGAGGTTTGGAATGAGACAAAGGAGGAATTGAGGTAGGAAGAGTCTAGAAAGGGTTATCTGGAAATTAAGGTAGTAAAATGAGGTTTAGGATGAGTCAGAGAATGGAGGTAGAGGATATATTCAAAGAGGTATAGGCTAAGATATAGAGTAGTGAGTTGGAGAGAGCTAGAGGTTTTTTTTTCTACAGCGGGAGTAAAGTAATATATAACCACATAAAAATGTATATATATATGCATACGGAAAATAAAAAGATATAAAATACTATACAAAATCTCATAGGTACATTTATGGATAAATATTTAGAAACTTCAGACTTTCAAGTGTAGTGTACATAAACTAATTTATTTGTTTATTTAACTGTAATTATGTTTGAGTTTTCCTCAATATTTCAATAGTGAAACACTTAGATACAATTGTTATGATCATATTTACACGTTGTGACAGATAAAAACAGAGACCCAAACGAATATAATCAAATTACTTACATGTTAACTATGCAGTTACCTATATACTTGTTAAGCATTAATAGTGTGTGTAAATATATATATTACCTACTGGCGGTCGCCAGTAGGTAGTTATAGTTAGGACCACGTTTCCATAGGAAATCCGCAACATTCTATTTTGAATAACTTTGGCGCCGGTCGACGAATCCTCGCGAATTTTTCAAAATAGGTGGGGCGCTACGCTCCACTCCTACCCTGAAAGTCTCGGGGGGATTCGTCAAGCGGGGGCTGAGATAAAAGGGGGGTCCCAAAACGCGTTTTTCCCATGCATTTTTCCATAGGACCTTTAGACAGGGCTACAGCCCGAACGGCTGAACAGAATTACTAGAAATTTGGCAGAGAGGTAGTCCTCAGGTCAAGGAAGTGCCTTTTGTAGGTTTGGTGTAAATCTGTTCAGTAGATTCTGAGAAAATAGCCTTTAAATCAATATATATATCTGAGCCAGCTTACGGTGCGCTTACGGTACGCTTACCGTACGCGTACGCGATTCTGATTGGCTCTTAGATCTTAGTAAACATTCGAATCGGCCGAAACCAGGAAGCGGCGGCCGCCATTTTCTCTCTCGCACTGAGAGTGATTTTTAAAATATAAAGCCCAAAAACATGTAAAGGGGCTGTTTAGACAGCTCCCACACACATAGCCATGTTGAGGGAGTCCCCAAAGATCCCCCAAGGCCAAAAACGGAATTTTTATTTTTTCAGTAATTTCGCCGATTACGCTTACCGTACGCGTACGGTCAAAAGTTATAAAAAAAAAAGAAATTATCCACACTCTCTCCACCCCGTGTGCAATTGGTGCCCGAAGTGCACCATTTGTGCATGGCTTATAAGAGAGAAGATAAACTAAAATATTTTTTAAAAAAATAATAAAAAAAAAAATTATCCACACTCTCTCCACCCCGTGTGCAAATGGTGCCCGAAGTGCACCATTTGTGCATGGCTTATAACGTATACGAAAAATTAAAATATTACCTTTCAAAACGAAGTGCATCATATGTCCTCCATGTGCGCACGGTGCGCGAAGCGCATCGTGCGTACATGGCCCATCTAGCGTAACGCGCACCGCGTGCCCACCGTGCGTGCACGGCACTAACTGCGTAAAGTGGGCGCGCGGTGCGCGCACGGTGCGCGAAGCGCACCGTGCGCGCACGGAACGAACTGCGTTAAGTGGGCGCGCACGCCACGAATGGCGTAAAGTAACTTAGCATTTAAAAAAACGTACAAATTCACTGAAAAAACCATAGGTTTCACACACGTTATAGTTAGGAATTAGCATTTAAAAAACCTTGCAAATTCACTGAAAAAACCATAGGTTTCACACATGTTATAGTTAGCGGAAATTTTACTGATAAAAAACCAATGAAATTCCCCCGTTATAGTTAGTGCAGGCAACTATAACTCACGCGACCGCAATCTTCTGCTGATGACATATGTGTCTTTATGAAAAAAAAATATTTGTAATATATGTATAGCTAAAAATGTATGGAAGAAGACATGGGCAAATAAGTGTCTAAATACAGTATTAGCATCAGCAGAGGATTGCGGTCGCGTGAGTTATAGTTGCCTGCACTAACTATAACGGGGGAATTTCATTGGTTTTTTATCAGTAAAATTTCCGCTAACTATAACATGTGTGAAACCTATGGTTTTTTCAGTGATATATATATATATATATATATACACACTATATATAATATATACATCTGTTAAATAGACCTATAAGAATATCTATATATTTTTAAACCATAAGTAGTATATATATTTGTACAAAGAAACGGACATATCTAGATATATACATGAAATCAAATTCTACATGTTTACGTACATAAACATATGTTGTGAATTTGTGTTTTATGTATAGTGGTCATGTAGGAAAGAGCCACTCTTGAGTAGTCTTCGAACTTTGGTGGGCGTAAGCAAAATGTGAATGGCAGTTTATCTGACCAATGGATGAAGACTGCTGACTGGATGCCCCTCTACATATATAGCGTTTATTAATATGTATTTTGAGCACATACACTGTTGGCCACTTCGATATATTCTGCCGCGGGCAAAGTAGCCAATCAATAGGACAGAGTTGCAAAACCCAAGGAACAACCCAAGCCTTGGTTTTCATTAGGCAGAATGACCATTGGAGTTTCTTGCATATATGAGGAAGTGTCAGGAAAGCTTGAAATGTAATCACCTGGCAACAAGTATTCGTCTATTAATAAACAACTGTTACTAGAAATATTGCCCTGACGAAGTTCTTTCTATAAGAACGAAACGCGTTGGCTGACCGATGATTTGTCAAAATTGAAAGAAGATCTGAATAATACAAACTTTTGGATGGACATTTATAAAATTACTGTTTTTGTTGATGGTGCAAGGTGGTGCAACCCACAGTGGTTATAAGTTTGTATAGATATTGTGGATCACCCCTTGGGAACAGCGGGGGTAGTGGAACTGCACACCGCGTTAGCTAATTGCTTATATATTGATTTGAACTGTAGGAGGGTAGACGAGAGGAGTCTTGAGAGAGGTGCAACACAAACACCTTTTGTGTTTGTAGAGTTGAGCTGTTTCCTCTTTGGTTTTAAGCGTTTATTAATCTGTCTAAAAAACCAGACCTAAAAATATGTTAAAGGACTTTTGAGCAATGGTTCTCGTTGAATATTGGTGTGAAGATTATTCAAAACAGCCAGCCCCTCACATTGCCAACCTGTGCCAGGTTCTCATGGTGCTCACCACTTTGTTTCTGGGTGAATGAGCCGTCACGACAGACTTTTAGACTGGACTGTCCAACGGAGTTTGCTCTTCACACTGAGAGCCAATGCCCTTTACTCTTTGTATTGACCGCTCGGCACCAGCACCTCACACAGACCACCATTCCCCCTCTCCTTGCAAAGCCCTAAATATGCATCATACTTGATCCACAAGACGTTGTGTGAAATTTGGCCCTTACAGCATGTCTTCTCACACACTGACCGCCCAGCACTAGCTGCTTACATTGACCGCCCCATACCTTGCTTCTCGCACCTGCTGCCCAGCAGTGACTCCTTGCTCTGAGCCCCCAGCAGTGGCTGCTCACTCTGAATTTCCCCACCCTCCCCAGTATCAGCTCCTCGCACTGACCTACTTGTCACCGATGCCAGCACCTACCTCATGCTAACAACACAGCACTGTTAATTCCTCTGCAACCCAGTATGTGAAGTTTACACCGGCTCTTTGCAGTTACTAACCAGGACTGACCCCTCGTGCTGACCACCCAGTGCAGGCTCCTCATACTGGCATTTAGTGCCTTGCACTGGCTGCCCAGCACCAGTTCCTCGCACTGGCAGCCTAGCACCTTCTGTTAACACCCCCCCCCCCCCGCACCAGCTCATCGCAATGTCTCCCACCATCTCCTTTCACTTACTGACTGGCTCCTCGAACTGCCCTGAGGTGTGCTTGCTCTACAGGCCAGTATGTGAAACTTGGCCCTCATAGTTGATCTTCGTGCACTAACCACCCAGCACCGACCCTCGCACTGCCCTCAGGTGTGCATCAAACTTGATCTACAGGCCAGTGCATGAAGTTTGAACTTCATAGTCTGTCTCCTTGCTCTAACCACCGACCACCAGTTCCTTGCACAGACTTGGTCAACAGGCCATCACATGAAGCTTGGATCTCCAAGTGGGTGAATGCTTGGCCTTTCTGCTGAGCTGGCAGCCAGTGCACCGACTGCCATTTACTTTTTAACAGATGTTTTCATGTATTCCAGTTCATTCTTTTCCTTCTTTCCTTTCTATGTAACAGTCTTTCACTCCATCTTTCCTGCACTGTCTCCTTCTATAACATTATCCTCATCATTTTCCTCTCTAATACAGTTTCCCTTTTTCTTCTACCTGTCACTTGATCATTCTTTTTCCTTACTATACGTTTCTTGCTTCCTCTTTTGTCTTGCTTCGCCTTTCAGATAATACAGTATCTCCCACACGGTGGCGCAAAACACACATGACGAAGCAGGAGACATGAAACACAACAAAAAACACCTTTAGAAAATGGTTTTATTTTACAAAATACAAAGACTCTCTTTTTAGAATAAGGCTTGGGGTTTTATTTTACACAATGCTCTCTAACAGAAAGGCTTTCCCAGATGCCAAATGCACAATATTCAAATACACATAGACATATATGTTTATATACAAGCAATAATAACACACTTAGTAAATGCAACAGTTAAATGCATGAATAATACCATGAATAAACAAGCAGCAAATAATATGAGATAAGACTCAAACAGATATAATGGGACATCCTGCAAGAGATCAGAAAGGTATATATACACACTAGATACATCAAATTATTACTTTGGATGTGCACCTCAGTCAGTCACACATCACAAAGAAAACACCTCAAATGATCAAAGCTACTGGCCACACATCACAATGGCAATAATTAAAACTCAAACACCTCAAATGACCACAGCCACCGGAACCACTCATCACAATGGCACTAGTCAGAAACAAGTCACCTCACCCGAACGTTCACTCGACATCCTTGCCAAGTCTCGCTGGGAGGCCTGTTCACAGCTGGCTTGGACTCTCGACCGGGACTCAAGTTCCGTTTGTCTTACAGCAGTACGTCTACTCAGTAAGTGAGCACCCAACTCAGCTGTCGACAAACCCCAGCTTTATAGTCTCAAAACTCACACTAGAAAGTTCGAGAATTTCCTCCCTGCGCCAAAGGAATCTTACTGGGACTGGCCAACTTCCAAGCAAACATTCCATAGCAGGAAGGAGTTCCCATGTTCCCTCTACAGTCTTGCATGTTCCAGCTTTTATCTTGATGGAGCTCACGAAAGCCTTCCAGGGTACATTAAATAATCTCTCACAAAAACAGTCATGGAACGTCATTAACCCAAACAACTTGCAAGCGTGACAGTGCACGCAGATAAAGCTCAAGCCAGGCAGAGTCAGCATTCAGGATGACATGAGACCATGTCAAAGCCAATAGTAAGAACTACATAATACTACCAATGTACAACACAATGCACCTTTGCACACTACTGCTTATAGCATCACATACTTCATCTCTCAATGTACAACACAGTGCACATGTGTGCACCATTGCGCATAACACTGCACTTCGAGACCAAAAAGTACATTCCACACCTCTCTCTCTTTCATGCTATCAAATGGACATCCCACACGTTCTGTTCTTGGCAAGGCTGTCCTACTCTGTGACAGCTCCCACTGAAAGACTGCAAGATTACAAGAAAGAGACCTTTAAGAGAAGCAAGGCATATGCAGGACGTTGTACATTCAGGCTAGGGTAAAATAACACACCAAAGTCAATTAAAATAATGGTAGTCAAAGGTCATCACAGGGTGTCAGACCACAAGAGTGCCTCTAGCACTACACCTTTCCCTTTCCTTCAGCTCTGCCATCTCCTCTCCTTGCCGTCTCTTCTGCCTTCAGTGGCCCGCCATCCTGATCCCTTCCCTACCCGGCTTTTAACTTCTGCCAGTCGCAGGTTTGCCTGTAGCATCAGTTACCAGTCTGGCACCATGACCCTGGCACAGCCACCTGCTCCTCTAGTCTACATATCAGTGCACTAGAGTCGCTCCCTGAAGGCAACAGAGCAGTCCTAGCAAAGCCTTCATAACAGTGTTCAAGTGACACTCATTTAGGTTTCAACCTGATTTAGCCACATTTTAACTTGGGAATATGCCCACTGTGTGAAACTGGGTTGTTGGTTGACTAAGGTGTGAGCCCTGGTTAAGCAGCAACCACAATCCTTATCAGGGTGAGGCACAAGCTAACCCGAAATTAACCTGTGCTCAACCCTGTGGTAGCGTGGCACAGACAGTCAGGCTTAACTTGGAGGCAATGTGTAAAGTATTTGTGCAACACTTCAAACAGTGAAAAACACCACACAAAAGGACCCCACACCACTTTAGATAAATAGAGCAACATTTAATGTGATAAATAGAACTAGACCAAAATGACAAACATCCAATCAGGAGAATCTGAGATATTCAATTTGAAAGATTTCGATAAAAATATCACCAAAAAGCCCAAAGCACCAAATGTGGGTATCTGGTCATGCCAGTCTGGGACAAAGTCGCAAGTTCAGGTGCACCGCAATGGAGCTCAGGCTGGCTTCAGGGACTCAGTTAAGCCCACTGAACAAAGTACCTTAAATACTTGTTTGTGGAGTGTGGCGAGGATCCTCATCAAAGCCAATTGCATCGATTCTGAGATGCAGTGAGGCTGCAATGCGAGGGCCTGCATAGTCATCAAGGATCCCGTCGACTGGACTTGCGATATGAAGTCCGACATCGAGGATGCAGGCGCAGTCGGGGCGATGCGTTGGTTCCGAAGAGCCGAGAGGCTGCGATGCAGAGTCCAGCATCATCGATGAGGCTGCTGTCGAGCGCCTGAGCCGAGGATGCGTCATGACATTGAGGTGATGCAGTGAAGAGATGCGTTGCAAGTCTTTGCGTCTGGTCCAATCCATGCATCAGTGGTGATGCATCGGTTCTGCTCCGTTTTGTGTGGCGTAGCAGAGGAGATGTGTAGGTTCCCCGGGATCCACAGAAGCAGACAGAGCATCTTAAGCCCACTTCCAAACGCCTAGGTCTGTGTTGGCACCACTTGGCAGGGTAGACTCACAGATGGCATAGTCTAGGTGCTGATGCAAGTTTGTTGGAAGCCTGTTATGCCCCTGAGGATTCAGATTAGGGGGCCAGCCACTAGCCCTTGGAATCACTCTGCGTTCAAGCGATGCATGGCCACTCCTTCTCACCCAGGCAAAAGGGCAGCAGGCCAGCACAGCAGTGCAGCAGTTCCTTCAGAGCAGCAGTCCAACAGAGTGGCAGACCTTGTAGCAGCACAGCAGCACTTCTTCCTTGCAAAGTGTCCACAGGTCCAGATGTGTACTGAAGTGATGGTGTCTGAGGTCCAATATATATACCCAGTTGTGCTTATGAAGTGGGGAGAAGCTTCTAGAGGTATGCCTTTGAAGTTCACAGGTGCCCTGGCCCTAGAATAACTACAGGGGGTATGCAGCCCTTTGTGTGGAGACAGGACACAGACTATTTAAGTGTAAGTGAGGCTGGGTCCAGCTCCCATCTTCCATCCTGCCAGTGATGGCCTCTCCAGTCACACCTAAGCTCCAGATTGTGTGTGGCTTTCTAGGAAGAATACAGAAAGCCTAACTGTCGCCCACACCCAGTCATGTGACCCATAGACACGTTGCAGGCACCAAATGGTCAAGGTAAGAAAATGGCAAGTTTCTAAAAATGTTGTTTACTAGGAACTTATGTGTAAACTAAATATGCCAATTGGGTATATGCCAATCCAACATGTTTTAAGGAAGGAGTACAAGCACTGGTTAGCAGTGGCAAAGTGTGCAGAGTCCTAAGGCCAGCAAAAAATGAAGTCAGCAAAACAGCAGGTCTCAAGGCAAAAGGTTAGGGGAAAACCACACCAAGGATGCCAAGTCTAATACCCACTTACACACTTGAATGTTCTGCCAGGCCTGTGTGTTCCTATTTGAACTTTAGTTACACCCACATTACAATATCAAGAGACTCACAGCTTTGACAGATTGAGAGCTGGTTCCCTCGGTGTGCTGGCACTGGATGTAAAGTGTTGAGAGGCACAGAGTAAGGCATCATTAGGTAAGCAGCCCGAATGTTTCTATGTACAAAAGCAAAAACTACTGGATTTGTCAATGCTTGTTACAAAACCCATAGATGATGCCAATGCAGGGCCTGCATGGTTTTTAAATATGAGATTCTCATCTCAGGCTGTACTGCGGGATTAACTAAGGGCATCCTGTTGTGCAGTGCTGTAGACGGCAAGCATTTGAGGTTCGAAGGTGAACCGGCTGTAAGACATACAGATTGCATGCCCTCACCGGAGGAGTCCTAACTCCAAGCTGTCAGTCTGATCATGGCAAATGTCATCTTCATAACACTGCACTGCTTTGTAAAACACTCTACTTGTGAGACGTTATCAACAGCCACCCTTGTCCTTTAAAGGGTTTTTCTTGCGTCCCCAAGAATTGTACTAGAAATGTGTAAAATTCAACTTCTTTATCCACAAATTTTTCATTTCCATTTTTCTTTTATTTTATCACTTGATTGAATCAAAAACATTCAACAGTTAGAGAGGAATTTACTCGAGATTGATAAGAGTGGAATCTTCTGTCCCACAACAGGACCGCTCTGTTGACCAGAGTGTAGAGAGCCACTCGGCCTCTACACTACATTGTACAACTCGATACATGCATCCCCCACCCCTCGAGGCGGGCTCGCCTCGAGGGTATAAAAGATACGGAAGACCGCTCGGGGTCTTTCCGGTTAAGCCCACTACCTTGTGTCTGTGTAGTCCTTTGGGACAAAGTGCCCTGGTCGCGTGGCCTGCTCCAGGTCACCACACTGGCGACGAGGCCGGAAGTCCCGCTGCGTGCCTTCTGCAACTCGGAACGGCTGCCGCGGCGTCAAAGGAGCCCACCCGCGACGCTCCACAGTTCCAGGCGGTCATCCGGAGGCCAGCTACGCTTCCCGGCAGTGGCGCCAAGCTGACCTGAGTCCCAGCGCCTGCCCGCGTGTCTCCTTCTTCACCGGAGACGCGCTCCAGGGGCACGGCGCGTCGTCACCAGGTTCCCGAGGTGAGCGCTGTGCGCGCTGAATCATTCCCTGCCGATCACCGCTGGTGAGCCAGTAACTTTGCCTACGGGAGGGGGCCTGCCTGCATCCGGGTGGCTGCCTGAGCGCCCCGCCCCCAGTACTAAGGAAGCGGAGACAACGAATCCCAGCGAACAGAGCGATCGCTCCGGTCTGGCAGACAGGGCATTCTCACGCGCGTGAGCGGATCCTCAGCCCAACAAGCATTGGCAGCAACAAGGACCTTTTTCTGCAACCCGCGGGGTTTATTCAGTCTGCTGAGGCTCACCTGCTATGCTGAAACTCAACAAGCATTGGCAACAGCAAGTCCGCCTGATATGCTGTGACTCAATAAGCTTTGGCAAAAGCAAACCCCATCTGCTGCTGCATGCTCCAGGCGTTCTGCTGGATCTCACCAGCTGTGATGTAGTGCTGCCACCTTCTTCCTGCCTGTTGCCAGGAGCCAACAGCTCGAGGCTCCCCACGCATGTGCGTCACTCGTTTTCCCCCGGCGCAGCCACTCCTCACGCATGTGACGCTAGGCACGCCGACGTAACCCGCCAACAAGCATGAGTGTCCAACAAAAACAAGCTGGCATCAACGCCCCACCGGCCCCGCCTGCGGCCCAAGGAGGAGGGGGAAGGGCGAACGAACCGCAACACAACCACGCGATAGTCAACCCACTCCCGCCTTTCAGCGAAATGGCGGATCTGGCCACCGCGGCCCCCCGATGGAGAGCGGCGTGGGTAGGCCAGCTCAACAACTATTTCACGGGGACCCGTGAAACGGACGGCACGGTGAAGCGCTCCCTGCTAATTTTCTATGGGGGACCGGAGATATATGATCTATTTGAGACTCTTCCGAACACAGGTGGCGCGGATGACTACAACGCAGCAGTGGCGGCTCTCAATCAACACTTCGATCCGCAACTCAACCCAGACTTTGAGAAATTCAAATTTCGACGCTCCCTTCAGTTAGAGGACGAGTCCATTGACATGTTTCATGCGCGCCTGCGGAAGCTAGCGGCCACGTGCGGATTTGCCGACCAGAGGGAGGAGATAAGAAGCCAGATCATACTGGGATGCAAATCCATACTGCTCAGGAAGCTGATACTGCGTCAGCCCGGCATCACGCTGGATCAGATCCTGGTGCTGACCAGGTCACATGAACTCTCGGACGTCAGGGCAGAAGAGATGGCCACACGGTCTCCTCAGATCAAAGAGGGACGCGTCGACGTGATCCGAAGGCGACCGACGTCTGCACCAGTCAGGGCAAGACCGCCACCTGGATGACCCTGTGGGAACTGCAGAGAAGATCACCCTCCCACTGCCACGTGCGGAGCAAAAGGGCGAGAATGCTCCCGCTGCGGGAAATTTAACCACTACGCCAAGGTGTGCCGCAGTGGTCAACAACGCTTTGCCCCACGACGACCGAGAGGGCTCACACAACGGGTCCGGCAACTGTCGATCGCCGATCCAGGTGACGCAGAGAAAGGGGCGACGCACCACCCGAACCTTGACCTGGAGGAAGAAGACGACGAGGTATACTACGTCTCTTTTGTAGGCCACTCAGGGAGCCGGCGAAGGCCGCCGCCCATGTGCTCAGTCAGGATATTTGGTACTGATCTCCAGGCACTCATAGACACCTGGGCAACGGTGAACGTCATGGACTCCCAACAGTTTGAAGCACTGGCACACCGACCCCCTCTGCTACCAACCAAAGCGAGAATATACGCCTATGGAGGAGTCGACCCCGTTCCCTTAAGAGGTACCTTTGAGACAACGGTCACCAGAGGTTCTCTCGCCACCACGGCCAGATTTCATGTAACTGAAGGAAGGAAGGGCACCCTCCTAAGCTGCCATACAGCCGAGGACTTGGGACTTGTGTTCTTCACAAATGAGGTGCATGAAGCACACGCCGAGGACATGATGAAAGAGTTCCCCGAACTGTTCGTGGGGTTAGGAAAGCTGAAAGGAAAACAATTTCGGCTCCACATAGATCCTACAGTCAAACCGGTAGCCCTGCGGCACCGAAGGGTACCGTACAACTTAAGGCCCCAGGTCGAAGCGGAATTGGCGTAGCTCGAAGCGCTGGACGTCATCGAGAAAGTCACGGGTCCCACACCCTGGGTATCCCCGCACGTGGTTGCCCCGAAGCCAAAACAACCAGGGGCGATTCGACTGTGCGTCGATATGAGGCTACCCAATGCTGCTGTCAAGAGAGAGCGCCATGTTACACCAACCATGGATGACATCGTAGCGGACCTAAACGGCGCTAAATGGTTTGCGAAATTAGACCTTAACGCGGGGTACCACCAGCTGGAGCTGGAACCGAACAGCAGGTACATTACGACCTTCGCCACACATGTGGGCCTCAGAAGGTATAAGCGACTCAGTGCATCTTCGGCGGCGGAGGTATTTCAGAACGCCATTAAGGAAACCCTCTCGGGCCTGACAGGAGTAATCAATCTAAGCGACGATATCCTGGTATTTTCGTGTACGCTAGAAGACCATCATGCCCAGCTGAGGGCAACACTCCAACGGCTCAGTGACCATGGCCTAACACTACTCAAGGAGAAGTGTGTATTCTATCAAAAATCGATCGACTTTTTCAGTTACACGTTCACGCGAGAAGGCCTTAAGGTGGATCCGAAGAAGGCACTGGCCCTGCGGCCGGCAAGCATCCCCAAGTCACCTACCGAAGTGAGGAGTTTCCTCGGGATGGCAACGTATTGTGGGAGGGTCATCCCAAACCTAGCCGCCCTGTCTGAACCCCTTTGTGTCCTCACGCGAAGTGACCAGCCCTGGATATGGACGGTGGAAGCCAATGCAGCGTTTGTAAAATTCAAGGCGGCATTGCAAGATAAGACTGTCATGGCGTACTTCCGCCCTGGAAGGCCGACTGAGCTCGTCGTGGACGCCAGTCCGGTGGGCCTTGGAGCAGTGCTGCTACAGGAACACGAAAGAGGCACGTGGAAAGCAGTTGCATATGCCTGTCGTGCGCTATCTGATACGGAGACGAGGTACGCACAAATTGAAAGAGAAGCATTAGCAATAAAATGGGCATGCCAGCATTTTCATTTATACTTGTTTGGACAAGACTTCAACGTGATCACGGACCACAAGCCTTTGGTCCCACTGTTTGGAGGCACCACACGACTAGCACCACCCTGCATTGAACGGTGGGCAGTACAGCTGCAGCAATACCGGTTCACGGTACTGTTTCACCCAGGGGCACACAACCCTGCAGACTACCTATCCAGGCACCCAGAAGACCTTCCCTCGGCAAGTGTCCCCACGGACGTCAGATACTCCGATGCCTATGTGCAGATGATAGGCCGGGACGCCTGCCCAGATGCGATGACCCTGGAAGAAGTTGGTCAAGCCACGGACCAGGACGAGACCCTGACCAAAGTCAAGAAGGCCCTGGCATCTCACGACTGGAAGAGGTTCTAGGAAGGTAACCCGGCGCTTAAGGGAGAAGAAAAACACGCGCAGCAACAGATGTGGCAAGTTCGTCATGAGCTAAGCATAGGGGAGTGTGGCGCAGTCCTGAGAGGCCATCTCCTGGTCGTCCCAAGAGCGCTGCAAGAGCGTTGTCTGCACCTGGCACACGAAGGCCATCAGGGCATGGCGAAAACCAAGGCACGTCTCAGGAACAAGGTCTGGTTTCCAACCATGGACGCACAAGTAGAAGAGCTAGTACGGCGGTGCCGAGCATGCACGATCACAGGAGGTGACCCACCATCAGCGCCGGTCATCACCGAGGAACCATGCCATCACACGTGGTCTAATGTGAGTGTGGATTTCGGCAGTTTTCCGGATGGAAGACAGATGCTAGTACTTGTGGATGCCTACACAAAATTCCCGGTGGTGGAGGTGGTGGAATCCACGTCTTTCCAACACATACGGATGGCTCTGGAAAAGACTTTCTCCATGCTGGGGAACCCGAAGGTAATCCGATCGGACAATGGTCCACCTTTCCACGGCCAAGAATTCAGAGAATACATGGCAAAGCGAGCGATCAAACACAGGCGGATAACCCCTCTGTGGCCGCAGGCAAATGGGGACGTCGAGCGGCTGATGCGCACTCTGAACAGAGCCCTGCGCATTGCAGTCGAACAAGGACAAGATGTGGAGATAGCGTTGACCAAGTTCCTCGACGCCTATCGACACACGCCTCACTGCACGACGAAGTGCGCACCAGCCCATCTCCTTTCCAAAGAAGCCCCGCGAGACGGGATACCGACCGATCCGTCCTGGAGTCCACCGGCACATGACGATGAAGCGGTGCACGATCGAAGGGTGCAGACGAACAACAAGGCCAGTGAATACCGGAGAGCCCGAGAACATCACCTAGTGGCCGGAGACAAGGTGGTAGTAAAAGACCGGCACCCGGGCTGGAAGTTCCGTACACCTTTCGAACCAGAGGTGTGGACTGTGCTATCAACAAAAGGAACTATGATCACGGCTAGAAGAGGCGATGTGAGAGTGACGAGGAATGCATCGTACTTCAAGAAGGTTGACGGGAAACTAGCAGAGGAACAGGACAGCGGAGAAGCAGGAATGGAGTACGACGCGTTGCCAGACTGGTCGGCCGCCCCGGAGAGGGGATCGCCAAGGCAAATCGAAGGCGGACCGCCAGGTGAACCAGAGCCAACCGCAGGCAGCAGCTAGGAAAACCGAGGTCAAGGAGAAGAACCCGTTTCCCGGAACCTGGAGGACAGAGGTGGTTCCATCAGAGGAGCAGGCTCCCGGCTGCGAGGTAATCCTGCGCCAAGCCAAAGACTCAGAGACTTTATGTGCCCCTAGCCTTGAGGGAGAACTTTAATGATCAACATTATCTAAAATGTTGGAGGGATGTAGAGAGCCACTCGGCCTCTACACTACATTGTACAACTCGATACAGGCATCCCCCACCCCTCGAGGCGGGCTCGCCTCGAGGGTATAAATAAAGATACGGAAGACCGCTCGGGGTCTTTACGGTTAAGCCCACTACCTTCTGTCTGTGTAGTCCTTTGTGACGAAGTGCCCTGGTCGTGTGGCCTGCTCCAGGTCACCACACAGAGGTCAAAAATCGGCAGCATTCCACACCCAGAAAAACTAAAAATACAAATCTGACGACGGCACGAGTGAAAAAGCATATAACTCTACAGCAATGCACGTCAAACTTTTTTGCGTCGTCCCTCCCCCCGTAAAAAAAAAAAAAAATCAGGGCCCCAGAATTACAAGCATGTTTTTCTCATAATTCTAAAAGACTGTCACCTCTGAGCATAGTTCCCGATTCATGCAATGTACTTCGACTGAGTTATATCTTTTCAAATAGCAGCTTGGACATCCGAAAAGAGCAGAAGAATCCACAGTGCGATCCTTTATCAGAAATGGAGGAAGAAACTTAGAAGGGTGACCCCCGCCACACTCCCCTTTCAAGCCTGCTATAGCCAGCCAGGAGGCGGGAGGGTATTCAGAGCTCACCCGCTGCAGCAGAGAGGATATTCGCCTCTTCCCGCAGTCTCTGTGCTCCTCCCAAAGCTACAGCAGGGCCGGCATCCCCCTCCCCCTGCAGTCTGTGCCCCCCCCACCCCCCCCCCTTCCACCGGAGAGGTGCTGTGGCAGGGCGCACACTGACACTGCAGCAGGGCACACACTGACGCTGCAGCAGGGCGCACACTGACGCTGCAGCAGGGCGCACACTGACGCTGCAGCAGGGCGCACACTGACGCTGCAGCAGGGCGCACACTGACGCTGCAGCAGGGCGCACACTGAAGCTGGGCAAACTCTGAAGCTGCAGCAGGGCACACTGAAGCTGGGCACACTCTGAAGCTGCAGCAGGGCACACACTGACGCTGCAGCAGAGCACACACTGACGCAGCAGGGCACACACTGAAGCAGGGCACACTGACGCTGCAGCAGGGCACACACTGACGCTGCAGAATAGCACACACTGATGGTGGGCACACACTGAAGCTGCAGCAGGGCACACACTGACGCTGCAGCAGGGCACACACTGAAGCAGGGCACACACTGAAGCTGCAGCAGGGCACACACTGAAGCTGGGCACACTCTGAAGCTGCAGCAGGGCACACACTGACGCTGCAGCAGAGCACACACTGACGCAGCAGGGCACACACAAGCAGGGCACACACTAAAGCTGCAGCAGGGCACACACTGAAGCTGGGCACACTGACGCTGCAGCAGGGCACACACTGACGCTGCAGCATAGCACACACTGAAGTAGGGCACACACTGATGGTGGGCACACACTGAAGCTGCAGCAGGGCACACACTGAAGCAGGGCACACACTGAAGCTGCAGCAGGGCACACACTGAAGCTGTGCACACACTGAAGCTAGGCACACACTAAAGCTGCAGCAGGTCACACACTGATGCTGCAGCAGGGCACACACTGACGCAGCAGGGCACACACTGAAGCACAGCACAAACTCAAGGTGCAGCAGGGCACACATTGAAGCTGCAGCAGGGCACATACTGACGCTGCAGCAGGGCGCACACTGACACTGCAGCAGGGCACACACTGACGTTGCAGCAGGGCGCACACTGACGCTGCAGCAGGGCGCACACTGACGCTGCAGCAGGGCGCACACTGACGCTGCAGCAGGGCACACTGAAGCTGGGCAAACTCTGAAGCTGCAGCAGGGCACACTGAAGCTGGGCACACTCTGAAGCTGCAGCAGGGCACACACTGACGCTGCAGCAGAGCACACACTGACGCAGCAGGGCACACACTGAAGCAGGGCACACACTGAAGCTGGGCACACTGACGCTGCAGCAGGGCACACACTGACGCTGCAGCATAGCACACACTGAAGTAGGGCACACACTGATGGTGGGCACACACTGAAGCTGCAGCAGGGCACACACTGACGCTGCAGCAGGGCACACACTGAAGCAGGGCACACACAAGCTGCAGCAGGGCACACACTGAAGCTGGGCACACTCTGAAGCTGCAGCAGGGCACACACTGACGCTGCAGCAGAGCACACACTGACGCAGCAGGGCACACACAAGCAGGGCACACACTGAAGCTGCAGCAGGGCACACACTGAAGCTGGGCACACTGACGCTGCAGCAGGGCACACACTGAAGCAGGGCACACACTGAAGCTGCAGCAGGGCACACACTGAAGCTGTGCACACACTGAAGCTAGGCACACACTAAAGCTGCAGCAGGTCACACACTGATGCTGCAGCAGGGCACACACTGACGCAGCAGGGCACACACTGAAGCACAGCACAAACTCAAGGTGCAGCAGGGCACACACTGACGCTGCAGCAGGGCACACACTGACGCTGCAGCAGGGCGCACACTGACGCAGCAGGGCGCACACTGACGCAGCAGGGCGCACACCGACGCTGCAGCAGGGCGCACACCGACGCTGCAGCAGGGCGCACACTAACGCCGCAGCAGGGCACAAACTGAAGCTGCAGCAGGGCACACACTGAAGCTGCAGCGGGGCACACACTAACGCTGCAGCAGGGCACACACTGAAGCAGGGCACACACTGAAGCTGCAGCAGGGCGCACACCGAAGCTGCAGCAGGGCACACACTGGTGCTGCAGCAGGGCACACACTGAAGCTGCAGCAGGGCACACACTGAAGCTGCAGCAGGGCACACACTGAAGTTGCAGCAGGGCACACACTAACGCTGCAGCGGGGCACACACTGAAGCTGCAGCAGGGCACACACTGAAGCTGCAGCAGGGCACACACTGAAGCTGCAGCAGGGCACACACTAACGCTGCAGCAGGGCACACACTAACGCTGCAGCGGGGCACACACTGAAGCTGCAGCAGGGCACACACTGAAGCTGCAGCAGGGCACACACTGAAGCTGCAGCAGGGCACACACTAACGCTGCAGCAGGGCACACACTAACGCTGCAGCAAGGCACAAACTGAAGCTGCAGCAGGGCACACACTGAAGCTGGGCACACACTGACACTCCAGCAGGGCACACACTGAAGCTGCAGCAGGGCACACACTGAAGCAGGGCACACACTGAAGCTGGGCACACACTGACACTGCAGCAGGGCACACACTGAAGCAGGGCACACACACAAGCTGGGCACACACTGAAGCTGCAGCAGGGCACACACTGAAGCTGCAGCAGGGCACACACTAACGCTGCAGCAGGACACAAACTGAAGCTGCTGCTGGGCACACACTGACGCTGCAGCAGGGCACACACTGATGCTGCAGCAGGGCACACACCGAAGCTGCAGCAGGGCACACACTGAAGCTGCAGCAGGGCACACACTGACACTGCAGCAGGGCACACACTGAAGCTGCAGCAGGGCACACACTGAAACTGGGAGATAGCTCCCGCACGGTTGGTGCTGCAGTGCGCCCAAGTGTCTTAGGTCCATGAGAGAGTAGTTTATAGAGCCTCTCTTTATCAGCAATTCTCACAATGCAGAGGAGGCATTGCTACTCACCCCTTGGTGGGGTGTGGGGGCGGTCACTGAATGACCCTTGGCCTGTGTGTGTGACCACTCTGTTGGTTTGCCTCTCACTTAACACTTAGGCGTGAAACCGTCTGCTTTGTAGGTACGCTTGGCCCCTATGGTGAAAAGTGCCTTTATTGTTGAGGTGCATTTTTAAAACGTGTAGCTATCTAAGGCCTAGTCCCTGCTTGCCCTGGGTGGCACAGAGCAGCAGCAGCAAGCGCCAGTGTGACTCCTCTGTGCAATTGCCTGCATTACAGAGCCCGTCCAGCTCTTCCTGTCTTGCATATGTAACACAATTAGGGTGACCAACTGGCATTGGTGCAAATTCAGGACGGTGAGTGGAAAAATTCAGGACAAAGGGTCAAAATTCAGGACACAAATTCAGGACAGGAGGTCCAAATTCAGGACAAAACTTCAGGACAATAGGTAAGTTTTACAGACACATCAGAGGAGGTCGCGCAATAGTATATAAGTAAGCCCAGCCATATCCAAACATATTCAACCATTTGCAAACCTATCCATCATGTATCCTTCCATCTATCATTTCACTCATCCTTTCACTCATCCATCCATTATCCATCCATCCACCCTTTCACCCTATCCATCTGTACACTCATCCATCCCCTCTTCTACCCATCCATCCATTCACTCATCCATCCAGCCATTTACCCTTTCACCCATCCAGCCATCCTTTCACTTACTCACCCATCCACCCAGTCACTCATCCTTCCACACATCCACCCTTTGTCATCCATCCATCCTCCCTTTCTCTCTCCATCGACCCTTTCACTTAGCCATCCTTCCTTCCATCCATCCACCCACCCATCCATCTACTCATCCACTGATGAATCCATCCATTGACCGTATCACTCATCCATCCTTTCTCTCATCCATTTAGCCTTTCACTCCTTCACTCATCTATTCATCCTTTTGTCTACCTACCCTCCCTTTCACTCACTCATCCATCCTTACATCCACCCTTTCACTCATCTGTACATCCATTCACCCATGCACTTATCAATTCATCAATCCATCCATCATTTCACTCATCCATCCACCCACTCACTCATCATCCACCTTTTCACTCATCCATCCTTTCACTCATCCATCCACCGTTTTACCCATCCAGCTACCCTTCCACCCATACATCCAGCTATTTACCTTTTCTCTCATCTATCCTTCCACTCACTCAATCCATCCATCCTCTCTCATTATCCATTTATTCAATTTTCATTCATCCATTCACCCTTTCACTAATTCATCCAGCTATCCACCCATCCCTTCACTTACTCACTCGCTCACCTTTTCATATTAATTTTGAGCTGAGCCTTTTTGAGAAGAGGCCCATCAAGAACTTCACCCTAACTGCAGGAGCCATTCCAGGACTGGGACAGAAGCCACCCAGGGCGGAGACAGGATCCACCACAGGGGGGGGACAGGAGCCATCACAGGCGGAGGGGGGGACAGGAGCCACCACATGGGGGGACAGGAGCCATTACTGGGGGGGAACAGGATCCTCCAGGGTGGGCACAGGGGTGGGCATGCAGTATTCTAGTATCATCTTGGTCTCTTCCAGGCTGGGGTAGGGCTCCTCACCTCCTCCTGGACAAGACAATGAGATGACAGGCTCTCTTTCTAAAATGTTAGTTTTGCCATCCCCCACTATGATGTACAGTACTTAAAGGAGCTACTGCAAGAGAACTGATTTAACTGATTGTCCTCCATACGTTGTTAATCAGTGTTGGTGCGATTGTGCCATTTCTTTATTTTATTACATTATAGACTGCATGTTTGCAGAACCGAGGTTTACTTACAATTTAGTAACAGCAATTAAGCTCTGTGAAGAGAACCACATGCTGCCTCCATGCAATCAGGGCCGGTTCTAGGGTGTTTGGGGCCCTGGGCAGGAAGGGAATGTGTGAGGCCCCTCTAAATTGCAGAAACATGAGCATTCAGGGCTGTTTGCATCTGAATAGATGCCCCTGCGCCTGAACCTGCAGCCCCTCCCTCTCACTCACCTTCAAGCACCTCTTAGCAGCTCATCAAGGGCTGAAGGTGTGAGGGTTGCCATCCCGCTGTGCCTCTCCAATGCTGCTGGGTATCTGAGCTTTGGTACTGCATCGGAGTCTCGTACACCCGACCTCAACAGCATCGGAGTCAAGCAGGGAGGTGGGTGGAAGCTGTGCCGGCTTTGGGTGGTGCCACCGGTGCACGGTTAAAATTACGGACAAATCTCGTCCGTTAAAGAGTCCTTCAGGGACAACGGACAGACGGCCAAAATTACGGACTGTCCGTGAAATTTACGGACGGTTGGTCACCCTAAACACAATCACTCTCACAGTACTTAAGTAGAGCCTAACCGGCAGCTGCATACTTACGGTACAGTCAATAGAAAGCTCTGGACGTGGTGTGAAAAAGTTGCCCGTTGCGTTCTTGGGCCCCTGTCAATGGTTCTGGAGCACCGCCCGGGGCTCGGCGCGGCTGCAGTGTGCTGGCCTCATGGCAGGACTGTAATGGGGCCGTCCCGAGGATGTGACCAGCTAAAAAGAGGGAGGGCGGTGCAGTGCACGAAGTCACTGGCTGGTCTGCAGTGTGCTGTACGCCGGTAGCAGTCGCTGCGCCTCCTCTCTACTACTGACAGTTCTGTTAATCCCAACATTTATCCAAGTTTAGCTCTCCATTTAAAGTTGGCGGGAGACGTCTCAATCCGGGCCTGACAGGGCTCGAGCTCTCGCGCCGCCAGGGAGCGCGCGCCGCTGGCGGGAGGGGCCAGAAATCAATCGCAGCTGGTTAGCCTCGCGCCGCCGCGAGCCCATCTCCATCCTCATTAGCGCCGCGGCCCATTAAGATGCAGCGCGAGAGCCGGCTGACTCCGCTCTTATTGATGTTAGTTCTACAAAGTCCCATTACTATCTCCTTGGTCGCGCGGGCCTCCTTTCGGCGACTTCTTTTGGAGTGGGAGGATGATTTAATGCTTGCTAGAAACTGCTTGACATAAATCGGCTACTTAGGGTTCTGTTTTTGTTAGCCGGGACCCAAAGCATTAGGGAATAAACCAAAAGACATCCCAGTTTAACTCTCGAGGCCATGTTCATGGTGTTTCTTGCACAGTGTGTTCTCTTCAGTGCTTTAGAGGCGAAGGTGCCGAGTGCCAGCACTTTTTCGGTTTGAAAGGTAGAGTAACCGCATTTCTCGGCCCTCTCAATAGATTGCATGCGCCAGTACCAGCACTCAGTGGCGGCTGGTGACATTTGAAAGTGGTGAGGCGTAAAAACTTATATCGAAAGTTAGTGTTGAAAGTGCTCAGTATCAAGGAGGTACGAATTGCATTTCCAAGCACTGTAACTTCAGGGAATGATACATACTTAAGACAATTTTCATCAAAATCTTAATATCTGCCAGTCATTCTCCTGGAAGGTGGGTTCCCTGCCGTTTTTAACACAGTATTAATGTTTCATTATATTTGTGTCTTGTTACAGCTTAAACAAATTAAATATATACAGTTTGAGTGTGTTACGAAAGCATTATAACATCACATTAATCAGATAATCTAATGAGAATGTACCTGATCCATCAATAATATTGACAAACAATAGTGCAATTACCTAATTCTGTATCAACACCGAATGTCCGGGCTTATTTCAAGACATCACCGGTAAATAACATCAGTTCAGAAAATTTCACAGGACTAGGACAGATTCCGTGCCCCTTACCTGCCTGCACCCACAAGCAAAGGTAAGGTAATACGGTACTACTACTTTCCTGTATAAGGAAAGGGTCCTATTACTCCTGTTTCAGCTTTATCATCCATTTGTCACGCTAGCGAGGCGGCCTGCTGCTGCCTGACAGACAGAGGCACTATCAACAATCAGCCACGCACTCATTCTATACACATGGGAGTCGACCAAACTGTCTAGTGATGTTTTGTCAGTCTGAAGGAGTGAAATCCTAGCGCACTCACTAGTGACGAAGAGACGTGATACATGATACAGAATTTTACAGCTGGAAAGCATATTTCAAATAAAGGCGCGAAATAAAGATATTAGCATGGCATTGTCTTGTTACCGTTCTTTACATCACAGAAGCCCACACATTTTAATTTCTCTCCTGCTCCAAGAAAAATTACCAATCAAAAAAAATATATATATAGATTTAAATCGCTTTTGTGACTCTCGCTAGTCGTTGCTTTTGTGCACGTGTTTGTACAAACCCTCAACAATTTATTTCTATAAACAATGGATTTTGTTTTTACTTTTAGACAAGTGTATATTTCTAATTGGACAACCGAGGGGAATAAGAACATTATCATTGTTAATACTCGTCACTCTCTAGGTTTGTTAAACACATTGACACTTCTGTTTCCAGTTTCGTAAAGCTTGGACAATGCACGGCAGCGTAATTGCCTAATAAAAAATTACTTTTAAAAAAAAGATAGCGGCATAAATCACCTTCCAAACTCACCTAAAGGGTTGACAAGCTAAATAAAGACGGAATCGTATCGCCTATTGTGACATACTCAACTCGCCTACGGAGATCGGTGCGCGCATATTACTGAATATTTAAACTGTAACTTCATCTCAGAATCGAAGAGTTGGACCCCTGGGGCCCGTGTGTATCCGTCCGACGCTTGTGTTACAAGAGCGAAGAAACATGTTTTTAAAGGCGCTTTATGATGGTGGTGTCCTTATATTACAATATGTACATCATAATTTCACAACAGAACCGGCGCATTTGACCCCAGCTCTGTATCTATGTTTAACGTCTGTGTGCACAAGAAGCCAGAAATAGGAATGTTTTTTATAGCGCCTTGTATGTGTGTGTGCTTATATTACTGTGTATGTGTCCAAGGGTTGTGTTTTTGTAGCGTCCCTTGGGGGTTGGAGCGCTTCTATTATACATATATTTAAGTTATACATTATTTCAGAACAGAAGCGTACAAGAGCCAAAAAACATGTTTTAAATAGCGCCAGTCGCTGTACAAGTTAATAACAACAGCGAATACCACAGACCAGTTGCAGCTCGCAGGGGGGGGGGGGGGGGGGTCACGCACAGCGGGGGGGGGAATGAAATATTAAACAAAAAACTAAACTTACCTCACAGCCGGTCCACGCCACCTCTCAGACCTCTGCTCCCCTTGGCGCCTTCACGAACGGCACTGGAGGGGCCTGCCAACCCCTCTCAGCAATCCTGGCGCTGCCAGCAGCGCCAGGATTGGCTGAGGGCACAGCTTACGCTATGCCCGCCGCCTGCCCATTAGGAGACCGAGGGGCTCCTAATGGGCATGCGCAAGCCAGTGCAAACACAAGTGCGCATGACTGGGCACGGGTGAAAATTTGCTCACCTTCCCCACTCATGCGCACTTGTGCTGCTGCCTGTTGCCCCTGGTCTGACAATCATGTCAGTCAACATGACGCCGGACCGCCCATCCCCTTCAGACTCTGAAGGGGGTGGGCGGTCCGACGTCATGCTGACTGACATGATTGTCAGTTGGATCTCCCTCGGCGTCTTTGAACTTAAGTGTTTACTTAAGTTTAGAAACGCCGAGGGAGCTACGGGCGGGAGCTACGGGCAGGGGGACTACGCCCCAACGCCCCCAATGGATGCACCGCCACTGCGGCAGCACTTCTCAAGACAAGGCTTTAAGAGGTGTCGAGTGTTGCCGGTGCCGAGCACCGGCAGTTCTTAAAATAAGGTTCTGAGACGGGTCCCTATCGGGCTCTCCCGTTTTGCCCTCACCCACAGGATGAGAAGAAAAAAATCCTAACTCCTATGAAGTACCACACTTCACTGCCTTTGATGCAGGGCTTTAAGTGGGCCGGGTCTCACCGGGTATGAGCACCCACAGTTTTTTAAAGGAGGCCTCGAAACGGGTCTCTATCGGGTTCTGTTTTGTGCCCTGGCACAGGTGGTCCGTTTTTCCCCAGACTGCAGTGACAGCAGACACGTGCGCATGCTCACACTGCTCACTTCTCACTAGTGGAGAAGGTACGGCATGACGTCATGCCAGGTGAGCGTGGTAGGGGAAGGGAAAACCTTGAAAGAGAGTCATTTTCCCTCCAGGCTTCCGTTCTCTTTTTGAAGCTCAGGAGCAGCAACATTGTCGTGGTGCCTGTCACCAAGGCTTTAATTGGAAGCTTTTTCAATATTATTTACAAGCCATATTTGCTGCCTATTTATCGTATGCAACTAACAACCACTGACCAAGCCAATAGTCCTGACTTCTTCAATCAATCAATCAATCAATCAAGACATTTATAGAGCGCGCTACTCACCCGTGAGGGTCTCAAGGCGCTGAGGGAGGGGGGGGGGGTGCTGCTATTGCTCAAAAAGCCAGGTCTTGAGGTGTTTCCTGAAGGTGAGATGGTCCTGGGTCATTCGTAGGTGTGCGGGGAGGGAGTTCCATGTTTTGGCTGCCAGGTAGGAGAACGATCTTCCTCCGGTGGTGGTTCTGCGAATCCGTGGGCCGGTTGCGAGGGCGAGGCTGGCGGAGCGGAGCTGGCGGGTGGGGGTGTAGAACGAGAGCCGGTTGCTGAGGGGGAGCCAGTGCAGGTTTCTCAGGTGGGCGGATAAGTGGCTGTGGCGAGGGATGTCGAGGATGAGTCGTGCGGAGGCGTTCTGTATGCGTTGTAATCGTTTCTGAAGTTTAGCGGTGGTTCCTGCGTAAAGGGCGTTTCCGTAGTCGAGTCGGCTGGTGACGATGGCCTGGGTGACAGTCTTTCTGGTTTCGGTGGGGATCCATCTGAAGATTTTTCGGAGCATGCGCAGGGTGTTGAAGCAAGAGGACGACGGCGTTGACTTGCTTGGTCATCGAGAGGGAGGAGTCCAGGATGAAACCCAGGTTGCGTGCGTGGTCCGATGGTGTCGGCGCGGAGCCTAGTGCTGTTGGCCACCAGGAGTCGACCCAGGCGGATGGGGATTGTCCGAGGATGAGGACCTCTGTCTTGTCAGAGTTCAGCTTCAGGCGACTGAGCTTCATCCATTCTGCGACGTCTTTCATTCCTTCCTGAAGGTTGGTTTTGGCGGTGGCTGGGTCTTTGGTGAGGGAGAGTAGGAGCTGGGTGTTGTCGGCGTAGGAGACGATGTTGATGTTGTGTTTGCGTGCGATGGCGATGAGGGGGCTCATGTAGATATTGAAGAGGGTCGGGCTGAGCGAGGAGCCTTGGGGTACACCGCAGATGATCTCGGTGGCCGCTGATCGGAAGGGAGGGAGGCGGACTCTCTGGGTTCTGTCCGAGAGGAACGAGGTGATCCAGTCCAGGGCCTTTCCTTGGATCCCCGTGTTGAAGAGGCGGGTTGTTAGGGTGCGGTGGCAGACGGTATCGAAAGTGGCTGAGAGGTCTAGGAGGATGAGGGCGGTTGTTTCTCCGTTGTCCATCAGGGTCCTGATGTCGTCGGTGACTGCGATGAGGGCGGTCTCGGTGCTGTGGTTGGCTCGGAATCCGAACTGGGACGGGTCGAGCGATTTGTTTGCCTTGAGGAAAGCAGTCAGCTGTTTATTGACGGTCTTCTCGATGACTTTGGCCGGGAAGGGAAGAAGAGAGATGGGGCAGAAGTTCTTGAGGTCTTTTGGGTCCGCTGTGGGTTACTTCAGAAGGGCGTTGATTTCTGCGTGCTTCCAGTTCTCGGGGAAGGTGGCGGACGCGAACAAGATGTTTATGACGTTCCGGAGATGGGGTGCGATGATGGTGTCGGCTTTGTTGAAGATGTGGTGGGGGCATGGGTCAGAGGGGGAGCCGGAGTGGATGGAGTTCATGATGTTGGTGGTGTCTTCAGTGCTGATGGGGGTCAAGGGCTGAGGGTGGTGGTGGGGGTCGCTGGTTCGGTGACTGGAGGCGGAGTCTGGGGTCCAAAGCTGTTGTGTATATCTGCGATCTTTCGGTGGAAGAACGTGGCGAGGTAGTTGCAGAGTTCTTGTGACGGTGTGATGTAGTTGTTGCTGGCGTTGGGGTTGGAGAGCTCTTTGACGATGTTGAAGAGTTCCTTGCTGTTGTGGGTGTTGTTGTCTAGTCGCTCTTTGAATGATGTCCTTTTGGTGGTGCGGATCAGCTGGTGGTGTTCGCGGGTGGCGTTCTTGAGGGCTGTCATGTTTTCTGTAGGGGGTGACCTACTTGTAGGACACCCCCGCGCCGCACGGCCACCAGCTGCTGCGTTTGCCCCTTCCGCCCTGTGCCTCGCTGCCCGGCTGCTGCCGCTTGACCACGCCCCCTCCCTCGAGCCTCGAGGTCCGTGGTTGCTCCTGTGCCCTGCTGCCTCCTGTCAACCCTATTTAGATCTGTTTTTGTTATTTTTTGTGATTTCTGCATTTGTCTCCTAACTGTCAGCATTGTCCTCTTCTGTCCCTCTGTTCCCTCCCCGCTCCCCGCTTCCCGCCACCGCCGCTAAGCCCCGCCCCTTTTGCCTTCTGTATCCCTCCCCGCTCCCGCCTCCCAGCTGCCCCGCCCACCCGCGCACTTCGCCATATATGGCGACCGTGCGAACGCGCAGCGGTCACGCGCAGCGGGCGCGCCGATTGTGCGCCGAAGGCGCGCCAAAGGTAAGCCCGTCTGCGCCCGTCTGCGCCTGGACCGCGCCCAGTGCCAGGACCCCTGGCCCTCGAGGACCCCGACCGACCCGCCTGAAGTACAACGCCGCCACCCTCATCGCACTCAACACCGGCGGGACCCAGGGATGCTACCGAGCTACTCCGAAGCACACCTACGGACCCTTCAGCTGCCACGCCTGCAAGTTCACCTGCATCCGGACCTGCCCGACACCAGCACCTGCCATGCCAAACACCAGCAGCAACCACCTCAAGTGCATCCTGCTCAACACCCGCTCCGTCCACAGACACGCCATCGAACTCTGGAACCTCATCGACACCACAGCCCCCGACGTCGCCTTCATCACGGAGACCTGGATGAACGCCTCCTCAGCGCCCGACATCGCCATCGCCATCCCAGAAGGATACAAGATCACCCGGAAGGATCGCAACGCCAACCAGGTGGGAGGAGGCATCGCCATCATCCACAAGAACACCATCCGCATCACGACCAGCCCCGACAACTCCCCACCCTCAGCCGAACACCTGCACTTCCAGATCCACACCGACCCGAAGACCACCCTCAGAGGCACCCTGATCTACCGACCTCTGGGACCACGCACTCAATTCAGCGAGGACATCGCCGACTTCGTCAGCCCGCACGCCCTCCCCTCCGCCGACTACATCCTCCTGGGGGACTTCAACTTCCACCTGGAGAACAACAACGACTGCAACACCAGCACCCTGCTCGACAACCTCGCCAACCTTGGACTCAAGCAGCTGGTGTCCACCCCCACCCACCTCGCCGGACACACACTCGACGCCATCTTCTCATCCAGCAAAGACATCGCCTTCAGCCACGCCACAGAACTCCACTGGACGGATCACAGATGCATCCACTTCACCTTCAGAAGAACGACCATCCACCACCACCAGCAACAGGCTGCCCGAAGAAGCTGGAACAAGATCACAGCCGACCAGCTCGCCGCCTCCCTGAGCCAGCACCCTCCGGCCAGCTCAGCGAACCCCAGCCAGGCCGCCGACAACCTCATGAAGTGGATCAGCGTCTGCGCGGACAAACTCGCCCCACTGAGGACCCCGCCCAGCAGACCCGGCAGCAAGAGAGCCCCATGGTTCACCGACGAACTCAAGAGCTCCAAGAAGAACTGCCGCGCCCTCGAGAAAGCCTGGAGAAGGGAACCCACGCCGGACAACAGGACCACCCTCAAGCTTGCCACCCGGAAACACCACCAACTGATCCGCATCGCCAAGAAGACGGCTTTCAAGAACCGACTGGACAACAACGCACACAACTGCAAGGAACTCTTCAATATCGTGAAAGAGCTCTCCAACCCCAACGCCGGAAGCAACGACATCACCCATTCGCAAGACCTCTGCAACTCCCTCGCCTCCTACTTCCACAACAAGATCGCGGACATACACAACAGCTTCAGCACCCATCCGACCCACGCCACGACCGCAGCAACGCCACCCACCACCACCCTCCGCGCCTGGACCCCGGTCAACACCGAACACACCGTCCACACGATGAACTCCGTCCACTCCGGATCTCCGACCGACCCCTGCCCTCACCACGTCTTCAACAAAGCCGACGCTGTCATCGCACCCCACCTGCGGGACATCATCAACACCTCATTCGACACCGCCACCTTCCCCGAGAGCTGGAAGCACGCCGAACTCAGCGCTCTACTCAAGAAACCTACAGCAGACCCCACCGAACTCAAGAATTACCGCCCCATCTCTCTACTCCCGTTTCCAGCCAAAGTCATCGAGAAAACCGTCAACAAACAGCTGGCCGCCTTCCTCGAGACGAATGGATCCCTCGACCCATCGCAGTCCGGATTCCGTGCCAACCACAGCACCGAGACCGCCCTCATCGCCGCCACTGACGACATCCGAGCCCTGATGGACAACGGGGAAACAGCGGCCCTCATCCTCCTAGACCTCTCCGCGGCTTTCGACACGGTCTGCCACCGCACCCTAGCACAGCGCCTCAGCAACGTCGGAATCCAGGAGAAGGCGCTGGAATGGATCGTCTCCTTTCTCGACGGAAGAACACAAAGAGTCCGCCTACCACCATACAAGTCAGAGGCCACCGAAGTCATCTGCGGCGTCCCTCAGGGATCCTCACTGAGCCCGACTCTCTTCAACGTCTACATGAGCCCTCTCGCGGCCATCGCACGCCAACACAACCTCAACATAATCTCCTACGCCGACGACACCCAGCTGATCCTCTCCCTGACCAACGACGACCCCGCCACCGCCAGAGCCAACCTGCACGAAGGGATGAGAGAGGTAGCCGAGTGGATGACGACGTGCCGCCTGAAGCTGAACTCAGATAAGACGGAGGTCCTCATCCTGGGCTCCTCGCCCTCCGCCTGGGACGACTCCTGGTGGCCCCCCGCCCTGGGCACCGCACCCAAACCGACAGACCATGCACGCAACCTGGGTTTCATCCTGGACTCCTCCCTCTCCATGACCAGGCAAGTCAACGCCGTCTCCTCATCGTGCTTCAACATCCTGCGCATGCTTCGGAAGATCTTCTGGTGGATCCCCACAGAGACCAGGAAGACCGTCACCCAGGCCCTCGTCACCAGCCGATTGGACTACGGCAACGCACTCTACGCCGGAACCACCGCCAAGATCCAGAAGAGACTCCAGCGCATCCAGAACGCCTCAGCCAGACTCATCCTCGACATCCCACGTCACAGCCACATCTCCGGACATCTAAGAGACCTGCACTGGCTCCCGGTCAACAAGAGAATCACCTTCCGCCTCCTTACCCACGCACACAAAGCTCTCCACGACCAAGGCCCGAGCTACCTCAACAGCCGAATCAACTTCTACGCTCCCAAACGCCACCTCCGATCCGCCAGCCACGCCCTCGCCACCGTCCCACGCATCCGCAGAACCACTGCTGGAGGAAGGTCCTTCTCCTACCTGGCCGCCAAGACCTGGAACTCCCTCCCGGCCGACCTGCGCCTGACCCAAGACCACCTCTCCTTCAGGAAGAAGCTCAAGACCTGGCTGTTCGAGCAGTAGCGGCACCCCCCCCCCCCAAGCGCCTCGAGACCCTACGGGTAGGTAGCGCGCTCTATAAATTTCTTTGATTGATTGATTGATAGTTCGTTTGTGGCACCAGGTTTTTTCGAGGGATCGGCAGGATTTCTTTGAGTCTTTGAGGGCGTCTGTGAACCACGGGGTTTTCCTGTTGCCGGTCTTGCCTGGGTGGTTCTTCAGTGGGGCGAGGTCGTCGGCGCAGTTGGTGATCCACTGTGTGAGATTGTGGGCTGCGTCGTTGGTGTCGGCGGTGTCGGTTGGCGGGTTCTTGTTTAGTGATGAGAGGAGTTGGTCTGTGGTGATTTTGCTCCAGCGTCTTCGGGGAATTTGTTGCGTGCTGTGGTGGGATGTAGTCTTTTTGAAGGTGAAGTGGATGCATCTGTGGTCGGTCCAGTGTGGTTCGTTGAGTGGCTGAAGGAGACGTGGTTGCTGGCGGAGAAGATGGGGTCGAGCGTGTGCCCAGCGATGTGGGTGGGGGTGTTCACCAGTTGTTTGAGTCCGAGGTTGGCAAGGTTGTCGAGCAGGGTGTTGGTGTTGTTGTCGTTGTTGTTCTCCAGATGGGAGTTCAGGTCCCCTAGGAGGATGTATTCTGGTGAGGCTAGGGCGTGCAGGCTGATGAAGTCGACGATGGTTTCGCAGAATTGTGTGCGCGGGCCCGGGGGTCTGTAGATGAGCGTTCCTCCAAGGGTAGTCTTGGGGTCGGTGTGAATCTGGAAGTGCAGGTGTTCGGCGGCGGAGAGTGTGTCTTCGGCGTTGGTCGTGATGTTGATGGTGTTCCTGTAGATGATGGCGATTCCTCCTCCAGTTTGGTTGCCGCGGTCCTTCCGGGTGAGCTTGTAGCCGTCCTGGATGGCTATGGCGATGTCGGGGGCCGATGAGGCGTTCATCCAGGTTTCCGTGAGGAAGGAGACGTCTGGTGCTGTTGTGTCGAGGAGGTCCCAGAGTTCGATGGCGTGCTTGTGGACGGAGCGTGTGTTGAGGAGGATGCATTTGAGGTGGTTGTTGTTGTTGCTCGGTTTGGTGTGCGGGGGGTAGGTTCGGAGGCAGGTGAATTTGCAGGCTTGACAGGTGACGGGTTCGGGGTGGCTCGGTAGTAGGCGGGCGGTCGTCCGGTGTTGAGTGTGTTGAGGGCGGCGGAGTCGTACCTCAGTCGGGTGGCCTGGCTACGGTGGGGGCCAGGGGTTCTGGCGCTGGGCACGGTTCAGGCGCGGACGGGCGCAGACGGGCTTGCCTTAGGCGCGCTTTCGGCGAGTCAGCAGCGCGGCCGCGCAGCGGCCTGCATTATGTAGGGGTCGAGGGAGGGAGGGGCAGCTGGGAGGGGGGAGCGGGGACCAATCGGGGCCAGGGGGCGGGGTCGCAGGGGACGCAGCGGCGGGGAACGAAGGAGCAACGTTGGGGGGAGAAAAACAACAGTGGGGCGGGTACAGAACGAAAAAAGGAGCAGGAAAGGAAATACAAAAGTGCAGTCAGTGAAATACAATACAATGGGAATACAATACAATGGGAAGTAAGATGAGGCAAAATTACGATCTCTGGGCCACCAGGGATCGAACCGGCGGCAGCAGCGAGGCACAGGGACACAGCACTAGCAGGGCGTGCTAACGCGGTAGGGGGGCGACCTGGCCTGAAAACAGGGTGAAGGGTTCTTGTAGGTATGATGATACTTGTTGTATCATATATCTGGATGCAATGATACAAACAGCAAAATACAAGTCGGGCGGTACTCTATGCTAAGTAAGCACAGATTTGTAGGTGTTTTTAAGGCATGACCTTAACTACATTGGCCACCCCCCAGTTTTTTCATCCCACTTAAAGCCCTGCTTTGATGTAACTTCAAAAGGACTCGCTATAGTTCTTTGACAGTCCTGCCATTAAACTGAAGCAGTTTCAATATGCATACTACAAAGCCATGGTTGTTGCTTATTTATTTTATGCCGCTAACAACCATTGAAAAAGCCAAGAGTACTGGGTTGTTGTAAGTGTAATGCTACTTTCTTTATTATATATAGGGACCCCGGTTTTACGGTATTTATTTTGTAACATTTCCGTCTGTATTTATCTATATTTAATTTTTGGCCATTTTATCAGTATTTATCCATATTTATCTTGTGTTTTGCGTATAAATGTAGTTGTAAAACTATACATTTCCATATTTATTTGAATGATAGACGTGCACTCATACTTTGATGTCTGTCGTGTTTTAGCTATTTAAGTTGCCAAATATTACATAACAGTACATCCACTGGCAAATATTAGCATTATTCCACAAATGTATGTTGGCAGTTATTCAAAGAAATGTAATTCTGTTGTTAATTTCCTATTCTGTCCATCTGCTCAGCTGTTGGGCTAAATTCATGAAAGACAGCATGAAGAGTCACTGAAAAGAAGCACATTTTCTGTATTTATACATTGAAAAAAAATGCAGACAGAAAACACATTGTTTTCTGTCTGCATTTATCTGTAAAAATCCGTAAAAACGGAAAACAGGGAGCCTTAATTATATACCTGGATGCAATGACACAAGAAGCAAAATACCAGCCGGGTGGCACACTAAGCTAAGCATAGATTATCAACATACATTCTTTTAAGCCACGTCCTTAATTATATCAGCTGCGCCCCTTTGAGAGACCCCTAGTTTTTTCATCCCTCTGCAGGTAAGAGCGGTGGGCCGCTGGGGGTGATTTCGAGAGACGACCACAGGGGAAAATGTATTATTTATTTAATTTTTCCTTGTGGTCTTCTCTCGAAATCCCCCCTCCCCCCCACCTCCAGCTGGCCCCACTGCTCTTACCTGCAGCGGCCGAGGCTGCCACTTAAAGCCCTGCTGAGGAGAAACCAGGCACTCTGGACAGTGAGTACCAGCATTTCTATATTTCCATTTAAAGCTCTTATTCTATTCCTGTGCTGGGGCAGCACATGCCATTGGAATATTGACGAAATAACAATATGCAGAACAGAGGTACTCCAGTGCAGGAGGGCCCCCAGCCTGTGTTGTTTCCTCATTCTTTTTATTCAGTACGTGACCTCACGCTGGACAAGACCACTCTGAAACAGAACACCAGATAGGTAGCGCCCCGACCTCGGTCATGTCCCTGCCACTTGTGAGGCTGTATCACACTGGCAAGGCCTCAGTAGGCTTAAACAGGTCTGGGGTTGTACGAGTTCCTGTTAAAAGTGGCCTGGCTTGGCAGTTTGGGCTGAAGTGTTCCACTGGAGCAGTACCAGTGATGATTTGCATATGTGTCTGGAGTGGCATAGTGGGGTGATACATGGTGGACAAGAATGTGTCCAGAGTGAGTGCCAGAGGCTGGATCTTTCAGCAAACAGTTTACTCATCACCTTTGTGTTTTATTTGTGATGAATACATCAGTCCTTCCTGTTGGACCTGGCCCTTTTTGCAGGGTTATCTCCAAACTTTTTGCCTTCATCCGATTTTTTCTGACCTGTTTTTGTTCGTTTTAGGACTCTCTGCATTTTACCACTGCTAACCAGTCCTAAAGTGCATATGCTGTCTGTCTAAATCGTATTGATGATTGCTTTATCCATGATTGGCATATTTGATTCACTACTAAGTCCCTAGTAAAGTGCACCAGGTCTACAAATCAAATACTACTAGTGGGCCTGTAGCACTGATTGTGCCACCCACACGAATAGTCCCCCAAACATGTCTCAGACATGCCACTGCAGCATCTGTGTGTGCTGTTTTAAACTGACATTTCTCCCTGGCAAGTGTACTCTCTTGCCAGGCCCAAACCTTCCCTTTTACTACATGCAAGTCACCCCTAAGGTAGGCCAAGGCAGCCCCATGGGCAGGGTGCAGTGTATTTGAAAGGTAGGACATGTGCTGTTGAATGCTGCAGCTGTCTTTACATTGTGGTCTTTTGTTAGACCAGGAGCAACACCATCTATTGAGAATTGATATTAAAAAAAAGATTTCTGATTTTAGAAACCTTCACCCGCTGTGATGCTTTGTCATCTCTCTGTCAAAGAATCTCTTGAGGACAGTCTACCAGTGGTCATGATGTTGTTCAATCAAGTTGGCATGAACCACCACATTGTTCCAGAATTTGATTATTGACAGCAGTCCCAAATGTGCCCTTTTAATCAAATCTGAACCTATTCAGGAGTACATGAGATGCCATAGATGATGCTTTTGCCCCACCAGAGTCTTACTCTGGTTGAGAAGGTGGTGATTCATATGGAGGACCCGCGGGGAAGCTGGAGGTATCTGGGACCTATTAACCTCCCACTCCAGGCCCTACATGGTGAAATGATGTGCCTCTTCCTTCGGAGGGCTCAGTTTCACACACATATCCCTACATATACAAACTTCCCCCATCTGCTTATGTTTCCCCATAATAACTGTTGGTGAAGCCCGGGGAGTGCTTCCATCCCCCTACTCGATATTTCTGTGAGCTTCAATTTTTCAAGTTTGCCTCAACTTGCCAACTCTCATTGTACAGGAGCCTCCTAGCTAAGCCTGGGCGCAGTTCCGCTAAGCAGATCTCTGCGAAGTTTAAAAAATCTCTGCTGCCCTACACGGGGCTCCGCAAGCAACGGTAGATAAATGCCGTTCACTGTGATTTTCAGAGCAGGGTGTTTGTCCGCATTGTGCAATGATCGCGAATGGCACTATGCACAGCGCAAGCAGGCACATCTTCCTTTCTGCCACTCAAGTAGATTTTTTACTCAAGCGGCAGCTTTCTCAATGCGGATGGACGGTTTCTCAATGCGAGCAGTCGCGAGCATAAGCCACAACTCGCAATAAGAAATCCAACCACTGTGTTGGGAAATCTCACAGAGAGGTTGATTTTCCATGCTCGCCAACTTGACGTTGATGATCGGGAACAAGGAAAAATCTCATCGGAAGGTAGATTTTCCTCGCTCTTGCTCGCCAACTTGATGTTGACGAGCACCGGCGAGGAAAAAAACTCCGCTACGCTGAGTGGAGATTTTCAGAACTCCGTGAGCTCTGCATAACGCGGGGTGCGGAAAAGTCCGCAAACTCAGCGAATGAAGCGGATTTCACCATCCAGGCTTACTCCTAGCACATAGAACTACTGCTTGTTCTGATGAGCCAATATGTAGCTTGATGCTTTTTGCTTTCAGGCAGCCTATACCTTTTAAGACAGCTTGAAATTTGTCCTGCATCCCTTCGAATTCACAAAAATGGATCCCAAAAATGAATGCGATGAGCTGCACAATACCAGTGGCTTTGGAGCTAACGGAGTACTGTCATTAGTTTGAGTGGCAAGAATTATCCTAGTATTGTAACACTGGTTATGACTGCACCAGGAATTGCGAATGGTGACGTACCGCATTAGGCATAAGGTGTGATGTGACTAGTGCCACTAGATCTGAGGTGTCATGTGCTCAGACCTGTATGTCTGTTTCATTTGTAAGCAGCACAGGACATGTAACTTCACTCTCTGTTCCACTGGGAGCCAGGGAAATGCTTGCAGAGCTGACAAAATAGGGTCCTTCTGTTTAGATCTGGGCAGAGATTAATTACCAGTTCTGAATTCTCAGCAAATTTGTACTTCCTTCTTTATAGTGTCAGAGTAACCTACTCGACCCTAGTCCAACCAGGACAGTACTAGAGCACTTCTTCACCTTTTGATGCGTCTGGAGAAGTGATGAAGGGATTCTCTGCATGCCATCAGCTAATACAATTACTAAAAACGAAAGAGATCCTAAAACCAGACATACTCTTTAAAAAAAAAAGAATAAATACCTTTTAGGGTGTGTATTAGAGCTGTCCAAGTTCTTGGGGCCTGTCAGAAATGATCTCTAATGTGCTGCTTGTCACCAGAAGCTCTTTATTGGCCACATTCAGAGACAGGACATTCTCTATTAGAGAGAGGTGTATTAGGCATCCAGTGATTTTGTCTAAATGCCCACTCCATCCCGGTCTATTGGTAAGTTCATCTGCATATGGCCAATATCTATATGGAACTGTAATTCTGGATAACGTTCAAGGCCTTCGATTCAACCCATTCCATCACCCTCGTCTGAAGTTGTTTTATTTGCATTACATTGTATGTATGTGTGTATGCATGTACATACGCATTATGGGCCTTATTTATAAAGGCCTTGCAACACTTTTGAGCCGCAGTTGTATCACTTTTCGTGACACAGCGGCGGCAAAAACAATGCACCACGTTACGACATATTTAGAAGGTGACGCATCTAGGCAAATGCATCAACTTGTAAAGCCCTGCGCCACATGATACGTGCGTCAGGTATAATGTATGCAGGGTGGGCGTTCCCAAATAGAAAAGAGTCGTAGAAGTGTCGCAGTGAAATCTATGGGATTTCCCTGCGACACTTCTAGGACGCCACTGCGTCAAAACCTTATGCCTGCCTAATGGCAGGCGTAAGGGGCACAGTGCCATAGGCACAGGCCTACCCCATGCATTGCTGGAGTTGCATAATGCTTGCAACACAAATCCACCAATGCGTGACTTTGGCACTGACAGATACTTCAGGATTCCTGACGTATCTGTCATTCCTTGCGACATGGAGCACTGTACATTAAATACTGCGCATCCATCGTGTCGCAAGGAGGACGAAGTAAAAACTGGTGCATCGCTGTTCTATCGCAGCAATGCAACAGTTTTCATAAATGAAGCCCTTTAAAAAAAGCACAACTTAGCTAAAAGGAAATGGAGCTCTGTCAGAGTGCAGGTCCCAGGACAAAGTTAACTGTTTTTATGTTTCATTGTTGCTTAAGATGCTATTTGTTTAGGGCACTAGAAAAGAATTTTAAATAAATAATATATGAATTAATGATAGTAACAGCTGAAGTGAAAAGCGTCACCGAGATGAAGAAAAAAGTGGAATTCCTGCATTAGTCTCAGGTACTGTTAATCACTGAGGCCACAATTAGTCCCTCTTGTGCTTTGCTCTCTGTGCCTCAGCAGTGAGGGATCCCCCGCTGGTAAATCCACCTTGGTTATGCTCCAGTGGGCACAGTCCAGCCCACCCTGCAAGGCCAAGTCCCCTCTGAAGGAAATGACAAGCAGAAAATATTGTTTCATGTTTCTGATCTTGAAGAGACATGAGGCCCGGTGCAGTGGGATAGGCTTGTGCCATGATGCTCCAGGGCTGATCAGCATCATGCGCAGTACTCAACAGACGCGCCTCCACACACGTCGCTCAACTGTGTCACTTCATTTTTTGAAATGCAGAAGGTGATTAAAACCAGCTTAAATGTGGCCTCCATTGAGCAGCTAGACCTCCCTCCAGAATGCCTGCTGAGCTTCAGGGTGGTTGTAGAGATTAGCAGCATTTGTAGAGGAAGCGCTGCGTTTGCTTGGCAGCGCTCTGGGCCATGGCCGCCGAGCTGTAGCCGCGCAGCGATCAGACGCTTGCCTCCTTCACGGACCCTGAGCTTCTATAGTGCTGGAGCGGATTTAGAGGATTCTGCAGCATTACAGCCTCTCAGGGGAGTTCCTTCACAGCTTTAACAATATCCTACAACCAAAGGCAAAGGATCCTGCGTGGTCTGACATAATTAATTGTACATAACTCCTGCATGCTTGTGTCATCATGCTAGGAGACACATTCACGTCCGCTGCCTTCTTTTTAAGGGTTTAGCTTGAATTAGCTTTAGATGTCTTCCAGAACTTTAAAAAAATACATAATTTATGGGATAAAGTATCTGCGGCCCTACATTATACGAGTTTATATTGGCAGAAGATATTTTATTCCTTATAATACATGGTCACACAACAGCCCTGTCCACAAACTGCTTACCGCCTTGGTGTCCTGCTCTCATATGAAATAGATAGACATGAATAATGAACGCGAAATCTGTAGCGCTACATTAAACACCTCAAATAGAAGTTAGTAATTTGTTGCAAAAAGAAATTAGAATCAGTTTAGTGTAAGTCCGAGCTTTTTAAAAAACTGTGCTCCAAAATGTGTAGAAACATGCAGAGAGATTCTATCTTTCTTGTACTGACCATGCTGCCAAAAATATCTCCTTACTGCGCATCAATTTTCATTTTTGAAAAACAGACCAGAAGAAGGAAAACAGTTCTCAATGTGTTTGAGCTGCTTCCCTATTCATGCCCTGTGGCCTGCTTTTGAGCTTGGCTGCTGGAATCAGGCTTTATGATGTCATAACTATACTGCAATAACTTATTAGAGTTGAACATGTGCGTCATTGCGTAATTACAGGTGACTAGAGATGAAGAAATCTGAGACCGGCTTTTATGCAATGATTGCAGCCCCCCCATGTATTATATAACTCTACTAATCCATAGAGAGGGATTATGAATGAACTCTTGTTAGCCACTGTGTCCTGATAGTGTCATTCACAGGGCCGGCTTTAGCACTTGCGGCGCCCAGTGCGACAATGTTTTTTGGCGCCCCCAAAGACCACCTCAGTCACGGATACCCTCACTACCACCCTTTAACACTCTCCATAGCCTCTCTCTCAGATGCATTTAATTAATTTTATAGCGTCACTCACACGCATTACACAGAGACATTCAACCATAGGTGTGTAAATCAGTGTATAGTAAATGTTGCATAAGACAGAGGACAACAAGGGGTGCATTCACATGTCATCCATACAGGTAGGCAGTACAGTAGACGAGTAGTTGGTCTGGAGAAGCACAAACTCTGAATTTAAAATGTAACTCAATGGATTGGGGCTCTCTTTAATAACAAGAACTGATTTGTACCCAAATGAACCCTTTTTGCAACATTACAATGATGAAAGTCTAGGCAAAAAATCCATATGCTCTAATCTATACCTTAAAATCTGCACGCAGTTCTTTCATGACAGTTAAGAGCTCACTGTAAACTGCAACTAACAAAAGGAAGTCTCTGACAAAAGCAGTCACCGACTGACCTGTGCACATTACATTCACTTTGTGATCTGCATGGTGCATGTTCTTGCAGCAGGCTTATTAAACCCTCTGCGCTACCTTCAAAACTTCCACCAGTGAAAACTTCTACTAGACAAAACTCCGACCTTGCCAGGAAGAACATTAATCACTGGAGTTTCCTTGACATTTTAATTGTCCACTGAAAAGTGCTGGAGGCCAGGAACGAGGCAGCAGCTGCTTTTAAGCAAACAGGCGCCCCCTTGTGAAGCAAGCACCCGGTGCGGTGGCACCGCTCGCACCGCCCTAAAGCCGACCCTGGTCATTCACTTCTTGGACAGACCCCAGCAATGCATATTTAAAGTGGGCAATGGGTGTCGCCTCTTCAGTGAATACTTCCCTGAAAGTGTCATTGTAATTGTGGTTCATTGTTCTGGACAGTCATTGGGCAGTTCGAGCCGTGAATGACCGCACGTTGGTCCACTCGTCTTCACGCGCCTCAGTAAGAGGCTAGCTCAGGGTTTCAAAGAAGTCTGTCTCCAGCCATTACCAAGGTGCACTGCTCACCTGCCCCTCTGAGGAAGCTCTTTAGGGCCCACAAAGGTTTGGAGAAAGCTGCACTGCCCCAACAAAGGGTGGCTACCCCAGTTCACAAACAAAAAAAAAAGACAGCATCCGAATTCATGTTAATCATCTGGCTTTAACCCAAGCTAAAATGGCCTCCTCGCCGCGAAAGAAGGAGATCCATTCCCCAGAACTGAGCTGCTTAACACTGACTAGCGCACAGGACATGGATTTAACCCAGATCCTTTGACTGGGGGAGATTGTTTGCATTGTCAGCATTCCGTCCATCATTTGTTTGCTGTAGCTCACAGGACAAGCATCACTGTAGTGTCATCAGTCAGTTCTGTATATACTATAACATGCTCGTTTTGAGTTACATGCTGTCCACCTTGAACAGGTAGACCACTGCCATCCCCTAACACCAAGGGAGCCAGCCCAGCACCTGCTTGAAGCTGCTGAATGTTGCTAAACCCACAGCTGAGTCTGAGCTGTTAGCCAGTGCAAGGGTGGCGGGCTGGAATTCTCTTGCAGGGGCAGTGAGCATAGCCAGTGAGCATGGCCAGTGAGCATGGCCAGTGAGCATGGCCAGCGAGCATGGCCAGCGAGCATGGCCAGTGAGCATGGCCGGTGAGCATGGCCAGCGAGCACGGCCAGCGAGCACGGCCAGTGAGCATGGCCAGTGAGCACGGCCAGTAAGCATGGCCAGCGAACATGGCCAGTGAGCATGGCCAGTGAGCATGGCCAGCGAGCATGGCCAGTGAGCATGGCCAGTGAGCATGGCCAGTGAGCATGGCCAGTGAGCATGGCCAGTGAGCATGGCCAGTGAGCATGGCCAGTGAGCATGGCCAGCGAGCATAGCCAGCGAGCATGGCCGACACGGCGCAGCCAGAGGCTTAAAGAGAGGGCAAGCACGTAACACAGAGAGCAGCACCACTTTGGTTCATTACATAAAACTTAATTTAAACATGAAAAATTGACACAGAGCGTCTACTTCCACTTTGAACCGTTCACAGTCCACGCGGATCCGTAGGCTCATCCCTCCTAGCTCTCCGGTGCAGCTGAACATTACAACTGCAAGAGGACGGTGTACACATCTGTGGTGCCTTAGGTTTATATCTTGACACTACTAGCATCCTTCCTGAAATCCGTACTCGTGGTGGCACACAGTCATGCTGATCTGGAGCAGGCTCCATCACCAGGTCAAGATCAGCCTCCATGATCTTTACTCTTGTGGCATGTCTGAGGCTTCTGGGCGGTGTCCTCGTAGTGGCCCTGTGCCCCTCCTCCCCATCACTGCCACGCGTGTCACTAACTCTTCTGGCTCTGCCGGGCACCTACGTGCGCTCACCATGAAGATCACCAGCCTCAAACATTGGTGCAGCTGTTGGGAACTTGAGCAAGGGAGAGTATGTGCACTGTATCCATCATACAAGGATATCCTTTAGAAGACAGAAGAGCAAGGGAGAGTATGTGCACTGTATCCATCATGCAAGGATATCCTTTAGAAGATAGAAGAGCAAGGGAGAGTATGTGCACTGTATCCATCATATGAGGATATCCTTTAGAAGACAGAAGAGCAATGGAGAGTGTGTGCCCTGTATCCATCATACAAGGATATCCTTTAGAAGACAGAAGAGCAATGGAGAGTGTGTGCACTGTATCCATCATACAAGGATATCCTTTAGAAGACAGAAGAGCAAGGGAGAGTATGTGCACTGTATCCATCATGCAAGGATATCCTTTAGAAGATAGAAGAGCAAGGGAGAGTATGTGCACTGTATCCATCATACAAGGATATCCTTTAGAAGACAGAAGAGCAAGGGAGAGTGTGTGCCCTGTATCCATCATGCAAGGATATCCTTTAGAAGACAGAAGAGCAAGGGAGAGTATGTGCACTGTATCCATCATACAAGGATATCCTTTAGAAGACAGAAGAGCAATGGAGAGTGTGTGCACTGTATCCATCATGCAAGGATATCCTTTAGAAGACAGAAGAGCAAGGGAGAGTATGTGCACTGTATCCATCATACAAGGATATCCTTTAGAAGACAGAAGAGCAAGGGAGAGTATGCGCACTGTATCCATCATGCAAGGATATCCTTTAGAAGACAGAAGAGCAAGGGAGAGTATGTGCACTGTATCCATCATACAAGGATATCCTTTAGAAGACAGAAGAGCAAGGGAGAGTATGTGCACTGTATCCATCATACAAGGTTATCCTTTAGAAGACAGAAGAGCAAGGGAGAGTATGTGCACTGTATCCATCATGCAAGGATATCCTTTAGAAGACAGAAGAGCAAGGGAGAGTGTGTGCACTGTATCCATCATGCAAGGATATCCTTTAGAAGACAGAAGAGCAAGGGAGAGTATGTGCACTGTATCCATCATACAAGGATATCCTTTAGAAGACAGAAGAGCAAGGGAGAGTGTGTGCCCTGTATCCATCATACAAGGATATCCTTTAGAAGACAGAAGAGCAAGGGAGAGTGTGTGCACTGTATCCATCATACAAGGATATCCTTTAGAAGACAGAAGAGCAAGGGAGAGTATGTGCACTGTATCCATCATACAAGGATATCCTTTAGAAGACAGAAGAGCAAGGGAGAGTATGTGCACTGTATCCATCATACAAGGATATCCTTTAGAAGACAGAAGAGCAAGGGAGAGTATGTGCACTGTATCCATCATACAAGGTTATCCTTTAGAAGACAGAAGAGCAAGGGAGAGTATGTGCACTGTATCCATCATGCAAGGATATCCTTTAGAAGACAGAAGAGCAAGGGAGAGTGTGTGCACTGTATCCATCATGCAAGGATATCCTTTAGAAGACAGAAGAGCAAGGGAGAGTATGTGCACTGTATCCATCATACAAGGATATCCTTTAGAAGACAGAAGAGCAAGGGAGAGTGTGTGCCCTGTATCCATCATACAAGGATATCCTTTAGAAGACAGAAGAGCAAGGGAGAGTGTGTGCACTGTATCCATCATACAAGGATATCCTTTAGAAGACAGAAGAGCAAGGGAGAGTGTGTGCCCTGTATCCATCATACAAGGATATCCTTTAGAAGACAGAAGAGCAAGGGAGAGTGTGTGCACTGTATCCATCATACAAGGATATCCTTTAGAAGACAGAAGAGCAAGGGAGAGTATGTGCACTGTATGCATCATACAAGGATATCCTTTAGAAGACAGAAGAGCAAGGGAGAGTATGTGCACTGTATCCATCATGCAAGGATATCCTTTAGAAGACAGAAGAGCAAGGGAGAGTATGTGCACTGTATCCATCATGCAAGGATATCCTTTAGAAGACAGAAGAGCAAGGGAGAGTATGTGCACTGTATCCATCATGCAAGGATATCCTTTAGAAGACAGAAGAGCAAGGGAGAGTATGTGCACTGTATCCATCATGCAAGGATATCCTTTAGAAGACAGAAGAGCAAGGGAGAGTATGTGCACTGTATCCATCATGCAAGGATATCCTTTAGAAGACAGAAGAGCAAGGGAGAGTATGTACACTGTATCCATCATACAAGGATATCCTTTAGAAGACAGAAGAGCAAGGGAGAGTGTGTGCACTGTATCCATCATAGAAGGATATCCTTTAGAAGACAGAAGGGCAAGGGAGAGTATGTGCACTGTATCCATCATAGAAGGATATCCTTTAGAAGACAGAAGGGCAAGGGAGAGTATGTGCACTGTATCCATCATAGAAGGATATCCTTTAGAAGACAGAAGGGCAAGGGAGAGTATGTGCACTGTATCCATCATAGAAGGATATCCTTTAGAAGACAGAAGGGCAAGGGAGAGTATGTGCACTGTATCCATCATAGAAGGATATCCTTTAGAAGACAGAAGGGCAAGGGAGAGTATGTGCACTGTATCCATCATAGAAGGATATCCTTTAGAAGACAGAAGAGCAAGGGAGAGTATGTGCACCTAAAACGATTTTGTGACACTTGCCAGCTACCTCTGTCTTGCCGTGAGGGGAACGGCTCTGCTAGCGGGGGAATCCTGCTCCTTGTTCACTCTTTAACGCCGTGAGGGGAACGGCTCCACAGAACTACCTTACCCTGCATGCCCTGGAACCGGTGCTGCGTGAGACGTCACCCGGGCGTGCCGGAACAACATAAAAGCCGCCGGGAGCCTCCGCAGCGCGGGACGCGCGCGGGCAGCGCCCGGGCAAAGCCCGGGCCAAGGGCGGGCCCGTCCTTGCCCGTCATAGCCCGGAGTAGGCTGGGCTGGGCCATGTTATTTGGCTAGTGTCTTCCATAAGAAGGTTCAGTGGAGCAGACAAACAAGAACTAAGGTACTATTTTTAGTCTTGCAGGAGCCCTTGGCCCACATCCTGTGTATTTGTGCACATAGAAAGCCCTGTTGTTCGAAACAATCCCGTCATTTTGTTGACAATGAACAAAGCTAAGGGTAATTTGGGCAATAGGGTGGTTGGCACCTTGGATGCCTTTTTATCTAGGGCAAACTCTGTATTGACCCAAGAGATCCTGGATACCGAACGCAGACTCTCCCTAGGACAGGCTATCTGTGACACCGGAAATTCTCTCACTACCAGAACCAGGTGTCACTGATGGTTCGCCGATTAACATTTCAATGTCTCAGCCCTCTGAGGTGATGATTATCCCAGTGGTTGAGGAATTATCGGTTGTGGACAAAGGGATGATTACCAGGGGGAAACAGGGCAAAAATAAAATAACCAAAGCTTTAAATCCCAAAAAGAAGGGAAAAAGGGAATGTAAGCCAGTGGGGGTACAAGAAAGCCAGGCTGGGATAATAGTCAATGTCCCAACCCCAGATACCACTGATATTGTTAATAGTACTGAGGCGAGACAGGTAACTAAGGGGCATATCAACAAGGAATTTATCTCTGCTTTTTTGGCTTTAAAAGCCAAAAAAGCAGAGATAAAACTAGCGCCCTATCAACAACAAGGTGCTAACACGCAAATTTGCATGTTAGCACCCTTTTACTCTACACTTCCCCTTGCATCTCTAATGAGATGCAAAGGGGGCGTTCCAGAGTAAAATAATAGGAGAAATGTCGCTAAGCGACATTTCTCCTATTATCAAGAATGTCGCTAACCCTGTTCGAGACAAAAAAAGCAGCGCTAACCGCGGTTAACGCTGCTTTTTTACGTCTGCTAATTTTCAGACTTAGCCATGATATCCTATGGAAGGAGGATATCATGGCTAAGTTTGCCTGTCCCTATCAACAAGGTAACGTGTGATTATCGCTGGGTTTCCAGCGATAATCACACGTTAGCCTGTTAGCGTGTAGATTTTTATCGCTATTGAGATAAGCGTTGCTAATAGCACGCTATCTCAGCGATAAAAATTCACGCTAGCCGGCGATAATTATCCTCACGCTAAGAGCGCTGAGCGATAATTATTGCCGGTTGTTGTTGATATGCCCCTAAGAGTGTTGTAGAGGGTGTCCAGGCACATGAGTACAATCTCGAAAAATTAGAAAGGTTACTTGTAAAGCTTTTGGATCCGATCTTAAAGAAGCTTACAAGTATTGAGGACAGACTAGCACTTATAGAAAGGAACAGTGGGGGGAAACCCGACACCAGACTAGTCACCACACAAAACACCACAACACAAAACATCACAACAGAAACGCCTCTAAGCGGTAATTCTAAGGTACATAATGTTGACTTAACAATGAGAAGAGAGGTTCCGGACAATATAGCCATCCAGTCCCTTCCATTGATTGAATCTACATCTATTCAGGGGCCACAGGAATCTAAAAAACATAATAGCACCAGTGATAATCCAATGACCAACCAGGAACGGATTCCCTCTGATCATCATCTTCAGGAAATCCACTCGATTGATCTCCCATTGGAGTCCGCACCTTACACCGTAATCCTGAGTAATGTCCCCCAATTGAAGGAAGGGGTCACAGAAGATTTTGGTCAACTTAAAAACAAATTGAATCAATGGTTTACTAATAATTTATACAGGGGACAGGATGTCAATAGATTCATAATTATGGCCCGTAGAACTAAATGGATTGGTAAAAGGACTAAATCATACAATGGCGACTGTATTGTTGTGAACTTTGATAACCCATACACTGCCAAAAAAATTCTACAGGAGTTTCAACTGGGCTATCCGGGTTCTGGTTCTAATATAGTCATTCTGTCCCTCAGCTACTTTTATTCCCAAGAATCCTGGCTGCATAGAGCCGATACCAGTAGCAAAGATCACATATATCCAAGGGACACCACGAGACAAAATTCCTCTTACCGACCACATACTCGCTTTCAACCCCCGAGGAATAGGGCCAACCCTCTTTTTCCTCAAGGATTAGAATTAATGAACCGATATCTGCCACTATCAGATATTGATGAGTGTGACTGACTAACCCCTCAGGCATCAAGTGAAAGAAGTTCCCAAACTCCCATACAGGTCACAAGCAAAGATAATGTAATGGATAGTCCATCGACCCCCTAGAAATAATATCTTATCTTGGAACATTGCAGGGTTGGCTAGGAAAAGTAGTGATCCTCGCTGGATTGCGTTCGTTAATCAGTATATGATTATAAATTTACGGGAAACATGGGACATGGATAATAACTATTACCTAGATGGTTATAAGGCCTTCTTTGTTCCGGCCTCCCCTTCGGGCAGTGGCAGGCCTAAGGGAGGCCTTGTAACATATGTCTCACTAGATATTAAATGCGACGTGCGTCTGAACACTCATTCCCACCCCGGAATTTTAGCAATTATACTAAGGAAGGGGCATGTAGAATGGGGGATAATACATTTTTATAATTCCCCTACTACACTGGAAGAAGGAGGAAACATTAAGTCCTTGGCTACATTTATAAAAAAATACATGGCCAACAACCTGCATAGTTTGATAATTACCGGGGATTTTAATATCTACCCATGCGGTAATCCTTCTACCACTTGTTTAGCAAACTTAGGTTGCCCACTAATATCTGGTCTACATTATGAACATACACTATATGGAGAGGAACTAAATGATTTCCTGTGTGAACACGACATGTGGTCAGTTATGTCTCATATGAGCCCGTCCACTTTGTTTACCATCCCAACCTTTATAGGTAAAGGGAATGGTACTTTTATTGATTATATTTTGATTTAATCTTCTTTAGTACCCCATTTAGGGGATTTTTCTATATTAATCAATGAATTTAGCGACCATAATCTGCTGTCGGTTTACCTTGGAGGTATACTGTCTGATCCTATCTGTTTTAAACCAGTTACAGGAGTCTTAAGACCTACTGATGGGAAAAGGAGGCTAAGGTGGACCCAAATATCGCCCAGTGCTTTCAATGAAAATGTAAAGACCCATTGTCTGGGAGAAATAGTCACCTGTACTACTGCCGGATCAATTGCAAGATGCGTTTTGGACGCCTTTGCCAATTTGTCCACAAAAATATCTAAATTATTGTTAACAAACTCAGGACATATCGTTAACCATGGCCCCAAATGGTTCGATAATAAATGTTCAAAAGCTGCCAAATTGTTAAGAGAAGCACTTGCAAAAAAAACCAGAGATCCATTGGCAGTACGTACCCTGAGAAGGTCGTATAGGGATACCTTAGCCCTCCGTAAGTCTTCTTTAAAAGAAGAGGCTTGGGAAGAACTAGTAGATAGTAGCACTTTAAAAGATAGTGCTAGGTTCTGGAAAGCTGTAAACGGTCCCTTATTCCATCAGGTGGGAGGTGATGGTCTGGTGGCTTATATTGGCGAAAGTGATTGGGTTAATCACTGTAAAGTAATGTTTGATTGCCCGGCTGAATCCATTGACAGTAGAGTGAGTTGTGGAGTTGCTCCAGCTATAATCTTTACTGAATTGGAGATTTTGGATGGAATCAAGGGTCTGACAAGTAACAAAGCCCCGGGACCTGATGGGATTCCTCCAGATTTATACAAGTCAGACCCCCAATTTTGGGCATCCATTCTTTGTCCGGTTTTTAACGAGGCTGCCACAGAAGGCTGTTTAAATAGCTGGGCACTGTCAACCATAGTGCCGGTGTTTAAGAAAGGAAACAACACTAGCTGCTATAGACCAATATCACTTATTGATTCGGTTGTGAAGGTAATGGGGCGTGCTATTTTAAATAGGCTGAAGGATTGGGCAGCTGATAATAAGATTTTAACAGATTGTCAGTACGGTTTCCACGCAGGACGTTCGACCATCACACAGTGCCTTAACCTGTACCTATTGCTCAATAAATACACTGTGGTACATCCTGGTTCGATTCATCTCGCCTTCATGGACCTCTCATCAGCCTTTGACTGTGTCAACAGGTCGAAGCTTTGGCAGGCCATGGAGACGAGAGGGGTAGATGCGGGGTTGATTAATTTCCTACGGGATTTACATTCTTCAACCCGAGCAAATGTTAGGTACGGTAAAGATTTGAAAGTCACGACTGACTTTTCTATCAAGAAAGGCGTCAGGCAGGGATGTATCATGGCCCCGTTTTTATTTAACTTTTACATCAATGATCTTGAGAGGACCCTGGTAGAGACTGGTGCAGACTTTCCGCGTATAGCGGGACGGGGCATTCCCGTCCTGCTGTACGCGGATGATGCTGTACTACTAGCTAGAACTGAAATTGGGCTCCAGACCCTGTTAAATTCTTTCCATGGGTTTATGACTAAGTTAGACTTGAAAATAAATAGTACAAAGTCGTACACTATGAGTTTGGGCAAACGCCCAAGGAAGACTTTCTCATTCAAAACAGGGGGAGATTTAATTCCTAGCACCAGGGTGTTCTCTTATTTAGGAGTTCTATTTGATGATAAACTTAAGTGGGATGCCGTTATACACAAAAAAAGGGGGGAGATGGCTCGGGCAAATGCTGCAATCTTTAACTTCGCTTCCAAAATAGGGAAGAAACCGACAGGGGCTATGCTTCAGGTCTATAGAGCAAAGAGTATTGCTATAGCAACCTATGGTAGCGAGTTGTGGGGACGAGGTGCGACAAATTCTATACAGGTTGAGGAAAATAAGTTCTTAAAAAGACTTCTATGTGTTCCGCTAAGTACTCCAAATTTGGTGGCTCATGAAGAACTGGGAGTACCTTACATAGCCGATCAGATAGAGATGAGCCCCATGACTCTTTGGCTACAGTGCTGGCTCAACCAATATATACCCCTGACCCAGGATATACTCAGGGATTGTCTGGCTCTGGAGAACAAGGCTCGAATCCCGTGGTTTTCTTATATCAAATAGGGACTTGAATTAATTGGAAGGGGTTCCTTGTTTTCTAAGCCTGAAGAGATCCTTAAAAAGGATATTCAATTGGTTAAATCCCTTTTTTTTAAATTATAGGATGCAAGAAAGGGAAGGGATTGAGTTTACCAAACCCAGTGTCCGGTCACATCTCGCTTTAATAACTACCCCTACCGCTGAACCTTACTTAATGTCTACTCTCACAACCCATGAAAATTTTTTATTAACTAGGTTTAGATGTAATACATACCATCTTTTACTGGCTAGACCTAAAATGGGTCATTTGGGACAGATGTCACCGGTATGCGGTTGTGATGGACATTCTCCACAAAATTTAGTACATTTTATGTTTTTCTGTAAATTTGATTCTGTTCCAAGGAAAACCTACCTGACACCTATTTTAAAGAAAATGAATTTTACCCAAGTTAAACCTGCTTTAATGTTTTTACAATTATTGCATATGGATTGTATATATTTTATTGTTCGTTTTTTAAAATCTACAATGAAATCAAGAGCGGATATGGATTGTTAAACTGTCAATGGAACTTTACTTCTTTTTAAATCTGGGCTGTGTTTTTCAATTTTGTCTGTATGCGACTTTTTATGAATTTATATACTAAATTCGAAATAAAGTATCTTTTGACTTGACTTGACAGAAGAGCCATCCACTCATATGCAGGGTTCAGGGGCTTCAGGGGCCATTGTCTGCAGCTGCCAAAACCAACAATTCTTGGACTGTAGGAATATTTTGCTGGATTTAATCGGACAGTCCATAACCTGTTCCCTGACTCAGAATTAATAGTGAGCCACCAAAAGATAGTAAAACTGAACCAAAGTAGTCTTTAGCCTGCTATGAGCAGCTGTGACCAGGTTTCCACACATTGTTATGACAAGCATTTGTAGTTCCTTTGTTAGAACAGACGTAGTTTATTGTCAAGATGGGTATTTAGAGCCGGCTAATGAAAGTTTGGAGGAATGTCTGTGGCGCTGCTGCAACGCAGCCCCACCTGTTGATCAGTTTTAGAATTGTTTTATAATAATACAAACCATAGTTCTACCCTTCTTTATATGAAAGGATATTATCCAGTTGTTTCCCAACTTCTCCTCCTATTGATCGTTACTTGAATCAGTTACAGAAGCATAGACAGCTTGTTTCTGAAAGTGTACTCTGTGCTAAAGTTTTAGTAAAGGAATCTGCTCATAAATGAAGATCAAATTTTGCTTCTTTTGATCCTGTAGAGAAAGGGTTGACTGCCTCCTTGTCTTCTTCCTGCCCATACCTTACTAGTTAGATTTTAACCTCTATTTCAGGTCCATTTGTTATAGGTTATCAGATCAATCATGTGGCCTTTTGGTTAAAGTTGCCTCACTCTAGGAAGATTCTTTCTTTTGTTTACATTTCTTTATTTGCATTTATAATGATTACAAGTGCAAAGTTCGCAGTTATATCATTACAGGGTCTACAATAAGTTTCATCATTACAGGGTCTACAGTAAGTTTCATCATTACAGGGTCTGCAGTGTGTTTCATCATTACAGGGTCTGCAGTAAGTTTCGTCATTACAGGGTCTGCAGTGTGTTTCGTCATTACAGGGTCTGCAGTAAGTTTCGTCCATTACAGGGTCTGCAGTAAGTTTCATCATTACAGGGTCTGCAGTAAGTTTCATCATTACAGGGTCTGCAGTGTGTTTCATCATTACAGGGTCTGCAGTAAGTTTCATCATTACAGGGTTTGCAGTGTGTTTCATCATTACAGGGTCTGCAGTAAGTTTCGTCATTACAGGTCTGCAGTGTGTTTCATCATGATAGGGTCTGCAGTAAGTTTCATCATTACAGGGTCTGCAGTAAGTTTCATCATTACAGGGTCTGCAGTGTGTTTCATCATTACAAGGTCTGCAGTGTGTTTCATCATTACAGGGTCTGCAGTAAGTTTCGTCATTACAGGGTCTGCAGTAAGTTTCATCATTATAGGGTCTGCAGTAAGTTTTGTCATTACAGGGTCTGCAGTAAGTTTCGTCATTACAGGTCTGCAGTGTGTTTCATCATGACAGGGTCTGCAGTAAGTTTCATCATTACAGGGTCTGCAGTAAGTTTCATCATTACAGGGTCTGCAGTGTGTTTCATCATTACAGGGTCTGCAGTGTGTTTCATCATTACAGGGTCTGCAGTAAGTTTCATCATTACAGGGTCTGCAGTGTGTTCCGTCATTACAGGGTCTGCAGTAAGTTTCGTCATTACAGGGTCGGCAGTAAGTTTCATCATTACAGGGTCTGCAGTAAGTTTCATAGTGTGTTTCATCATTACAGGGTCTGCAGTGTGTTTCATCATTACAGGGTCTGCAGTGTGTTTCATCATTACAGGGTCTGCAGTGTGTTCCGTCAATACAGGGTCTGCAGTAAGTTTCGTCATTACAGGGTCTGCAGTAAGTTTCATCATTACAGGGTCTGCAGTAAGTTTCATAGTGTGTTTCATCATTACAGGGTCTGCAGTAAGTTTCGTCATTACAGGGTCGGCAGTAAGTTTCATCATTACAGGGTCTGCAGTAAGTTTCATAGTGTGTTTCATCATTACAGGGTCTGCAGTGTGTTTCATCATTACAGGGTCTGCAGTGTGTTTCATCATTACAGGGTCTGCAGTGTGTTCCGTCATTACAGGGTCTGCAGTGTGTTCCGTCATTACAGGGTCTGCAGTAAGTTTCGTCATTACAGGGTCTGCAGTAAGTTTCATCATTACAGGGTCTGCAGTAAGTTTCATAGTGTGTTTCATCATTACAGCGTCTGCAGTAAGTTTTGTCATTACAGGGTCTGCAGTAAGTGTCGTCATTACAGGGTCTCCAGTAAGTTTCGTCATTACAGGGTCTGCAGTAAGTGTCGTCATTACAGGGTCTGCAGTGTGTTTCATCATTACAGGGTCTGCAGTGTGTTTCATCATTACAGGGTCTGCAGTAAGTTTCGTCATTACAGGGTCTGCAGTAAGTTTCATCATTACAGGGTCTGCAGTGTGTTTCGTCATTACAGGGTCTGCAGTAAGTTTCGTCATTACAGGGACTGCAGTAAGTTTCGTCATTACAGGGTCTGCAGTAAGTTTCATCATTACAGGGTCTGCAGTGTGTTTCGTCATTACAGGGTCTGCAGTAAGTTTCATCATTACAGGGTCTGCAGTGTGTTTCGTCATTACAGGGTCTGCGGTAAGTTTCGTCATTACAGGGTCTGCAGTGTGTTTCGTCATTACAGGGTCTGCAGTAAGTTTCATCATTACAGGGTCTGCAGTGTGTTTCGTCATTACAGGGTCGGCAGTAAGTTTCATCATTACAGGGTCTGCAGTAAGTTTCATAGTGTGTATCATCATTACAGGGTCTGCAGTGTGTTTCATCATTACAGGGTCTGCAGTGTGTTTCATCATTACAGGGTCTGCAGTGTGTTCCGTCATTACAGGGTCTGCAGTAAGTTTCGTCATTACAGGGTCTGCAGTAAGTTTCATCATTACAGGGTCTGCAGTAAGTTTCATAGTGTGTTTCATCATTACAGCGTCTGCAGTAAGTTTCGTCATTACAGGGTCTGCAGTAAGTGTCGTCATTACAGGGTCTCCAGTAAGTTTCGTCATTACAGGGTCTGCAGTAAGTGTCGTCATTACAGGGTCTGCAGTGTGTTTCATCATTACAGGGTCTGCAGTGTGTTTCATCATTACAGGGTCTGCAGTAAGTTTCGTCATTACAGGGTCTGCAGTAAGTTTCATCATTACAGGGTCTGCAGTGTGTTTCGTCATTACAGGGTCTGCAGTAAGTTTCGTCATTACAGGGTCTGCAGTAAGTTTCGTCATTACAGGGTCTGCAGTAAGTTTCATCATTACAGGGTCTGCAGTGTGTTTCGTCATTACAGGGTCTGCAGTAAGTTTCATCATTACAGGGTCTGCAGTGTGTTTCGTCATTACAGGGTCTGCGGTAAGTTTCGTCATTACAGGGTCTGCAGTGTGTTTCGTCATTACAGGGTCTGCAGTAAGTTTCATCATTACAGGGTCTGCAGTGTGTTTCGTCATTACAGGGTCTGCAGTAAGTTTCGTCATTACAGGGTCTGCAGTAAGTTTCGTCATTACAGGGTCTGCAGTAAGTTTCATCATTACAGGGTCTGCAGTAAGTTTCAGGCTTCTGTCATCTGTTGCATAAGGAACGGAATTGAGACCAGGGCTGGCAGTGAGGGTGCACCAACTACGCTAGGTGGGATCCGCTGTTTCCATTACAATCACAGCTTCTACAATTCGCTTTTACGTGTAACGGGGTCACACATAAGTGCGCATTCTCTTAAGCATACATGTACCATAAAAGACGTGTAGGAGGACAGATCAATTGTGAGTTACACTAGGCTTCTGTGGCCGAGGTTTACTAGATTTGAACGATGCATTGCTAACATAAAAGAGAACGTATCACAAGAAACCAGCACACTCGGCTCGTTCCACATTGTCACAATGACTATATCGTATTATTGTCCGCCCCCCCTTTGCTCCCTCTCCGCAGAATGCCCTGTGTTTAAGTTCACATTCATCTATGCCCCTGGGCTCCCTTGTGCACATCTCTTGCTCAATGTCCCATGACCCCCGTGTGCACATGTTCGGGGGTGTACACCAAGGAAGGGATTGCCTCCCCTCTGCCCTCATCTCCCCTTGGTGTGGTATCTCCCTTTGCGTCCTGGGCCGCAGAGTGGGCTTCTGCCAGAATCCTGCCCCAACATTGCGCGATGGGATATTTACGCACGCCAGCTATCTCCTCCCTATGCAGAGCGGGGCTTTCTGCCTGAGCCCATACCCCAAGGGAGCTCTTCCACTTGGTGTGGTATCTCCCTTTGCGTCCTGGGCCGCAGAGTGGGCTTCTGCCAGAATCCTGCCCCAACATTTCGCGATGGGATATTCACGCACGCCAGCTATCTCCTCCCTATGCAGAGCGGGGCTTTCTGCCTGAGCCCATACCACAAGAAGCTCTTCCACTTGGTGTGCTATCTCCCTTTGCGTCCTGGGCCGCAGAGTGGGCTTCTGCCAGAATCCTGTCCCAACATTGCGCGATGGGATATTCACGCACGCCAGCTATCTCCTCCCTATGCAGAGCGGGGCTTTCTGCCTGAGCCCATACCACAAGAAGCTCTTCCCCTTGGTGTGCTATCTCCCTTTGCGTCCTGGGCCGCAGAGTGGGCTTCTGCCAGAATCCTGCCCCAACATTGCGCGATGGGATATTCACGCACGCCAGCTATCGCCTCCCTATGCAGAGCGGGGCTTTCTGCCTGAGCCCATACCCCAAGGGAGCTCTTCCACTTGGTGTGCCATCTCCCTTTGCGTCCTGGGCCGCAGAGTGGGCTTCTGCCAGAATCCTGCCCCAACATTGCGCGATGGGATATTCACGCACGCCAGCTATCTCCTCCCTATGCAGAGCGGGGCTTTCTGCCTGAGCCCATACCACAAGAAGCTCTTCCACTTAGTGTGCTATCTCCCTTTGCGTCCTGGGCCGCAGAGTGGGCTTCTGCCAGAATCCTGTCCCAACATTGCGCGATGGGATATTCACGCACGCCAGCTATCTCCTCCCTATGCAGAGCGGGGCTTTCTGCCTGAGCCCATACCACAAGAAGCTCTTCCACTTGGTGTGGTATTTCCCTTTGCGTCCTGGGCCGCAGAGTGGGCTTCTGCCAGAATCCTGCCCCAACATTGCGCGATGGGATATTCACGCACGCCAGCTATCTCCTCCCTATGCAGAGCGGGGCTTTCTGCCTGAGCCCATACCACAAGAAGCTCTTCCACTTGGTGTGGTATCTCCCTTTGCATCCTGGGCCGCAGAGTGGGCTTCTGCCAGAATCCTGCCCCAACATTGCGCGATGGGATATTCACGCACGCCAGCTATCTCCTCCCTATGCAGAGTAGGGCTTTCTGCCTGAGCTCATACCCCAAGGGAGCTCTTCCACTTGGTGTGGTATCTCCCTTTGCGTCCTGGGCCGCAGAGTGGGCTTCTGCCAGAATCCTGCCCCAACATTGCGCAATGGGATATTCACGCACGCCAGCTATCGCCTCCCTATGCAGAGCGGGGCTTTCTGCCTGAGCCCATACCCCAAGGGAGCTCTTCCACTTGGTGTGCCATCTCCCTTTGCGTCCTGGGCCGCAGAGTGGGCTTCTGCCAGAATCCTGCCCCAACATTGCGCGATGGGATATTCACGCACGCCAGCTATCGCCTCCCTATGCAGAGCGGGGCTTTCTGCCTGAGCCCATACCACAAGGGAGCTCTTCCACTTGGTGTGGTATCTCCCTTTGCGTCCTGGGCCGCAGAGTGGGCTTCTGCCAGAATCCTGCCCCAACATTGCGCGATGGGATATTCACGCACGCCAGCTATCGCCTCCCTATGCAGAGCGGGGCTTTCTGCCTGAGCCCATACCACAAGAAGCTCTTCCACTTGTTAAGGGTGGGGGTTCGCCTGGCATTCCAGCGTTTAGTGATGAACCTTTTGGCAATTATTAGTCCGAGATCTATGGACCTTGAGGTGGCTTTCTGTTTCTTAGATCTGGGGCATATACCCAGTCTGCCTTCTTCCCGGGTGCATAGTTGAGGTCGATCAGCGAGCTGCCATTGCCGCTGGTACTGCCAGCCAATACTTATGCAGCATCTTGCAGGACTATGTCATGTGGCGGAGATCTGCCCCTAGCTGATTACAGCATGGGCATGTCTAGGTGGTTAAATTGAAGAAGCTGTTTAATTTATCTGGTGACAAATACGCTCTGTGTACGATGTACGTCTGTATAGCGTGAAACTTAGCATTCCGTGGGATCTGTGTTGGGCTGGCCAGAATAGTATCCCATGCCCTATCCATACACGGGCTTCCCCTGTCCTCCTCCCATCGTGTGCGTTGGGATGCAAATGGCTGAAGGGCGTGAGCCAATAACCCCTCTGTCCGCCAGTGCACATTGTTGCTCCCACTCCCCATTACGTGTAGGTATTGGATCAGAAGATGCATTTGTGGTTCGGTGTTTATGTCTACCCAAGCCGCCGTTAATGATCTTATGATCGAATTATATAAGAGAAATTGGCCTGCCGGTAATTTATTCTCATGGGTCAGTTCTATCGAAGGGTGTCAGTGTGCCATCTTCAAACAAATACCCAAGGGTGTGTATCTCAGCTTCTTCCTAATTCGTAAGTACACCATATGTTGTGTCCATTTTATTTCTCAGGGTACCAGCGAGGGGCTGTGTCGGAGCGTAGGGAGTTACGCTCCTGGTAAGGTATAGACTACGTTTGTAACAACGGTAGGCTAGTGCCAGGCCGGTTGACAACGGCGTGAGGGGCCGCGCAATTGGATGAAATAGGTGGTACATTTGTGACATCGACCATGCTTGTCGCCCAGTGGCTGTGTCAAATAGATTGAGCCCAGCAAGCCACTATACCACCCATTGCAGCTGCGCCGCCAAATAATACAATTCCAGGTTCGGGACTGCAAGCCCCCCCCTTCCCAAGGGTGCATATAGATATCAGAGCGCTATCCTGTAGCGATTTGTATTCCATATAAAGTCCCGAAACATTCGCTCCAACTCACGAAACATCTTAGTTGGGACATAGACGGGGAGGTTTGCGAAATAATCCAGCAGCTTTGGCAGGATCACCATTTTAGTCAAAGCTACTCTGCCCATCACTGCTAATGGTAGCGTTTTCCAGAACTTTACTCGTGATCTGATGGAGTAGACCGCTCTGGATAACTTACCTTCTAGGATATCAGTAGGACTGTGGTATAAAAAAAAGGCCTAGATATCGGAAGGAGGTTGGTTGCCAACTGAGAGGAGAGTTATTTATCTGAAGACCAGGATTCTGGGTCTCCACCACAAAGGGATATAAGCACGATTTGGACCAATTTACTTTCAGACACGACATCGCCTCAAACTGCTGTAGTGTCTCTGCTATGGTGTCTGGGATAGTATGTAAATCCCTAAGATATAACAGGAGGTCACCCACATAGATGGAGATCACATGTTTACCACCCCCCAATTGGATACCCCAATCATCTCCCCCACAGGGCTGCTGCGCTGCCAGCATCTCCATGTCTAGCGAGAACAGCACCGGGGACAAGGGGCAACCTTGTCTCGTGCCCCTGTTGATGGTTATACACTCCGAAGTCATATTGCCCTTGCATATCCTAATAATGGGCTGTGTGTAAAGCAGGTTAATCAGTTTTAGAAAAGTGTTCCCAAAACCATATTTGCAAAGTACCTCGAAGAGATAAGGCCATTCGAGGGAAGCAAAGGCCTTTTCCAGGTCCAGAACCGCGCACCCTGAGTTGGGCCAAGAATGAGTGGCTTGGAGTCTAAAGAATCTTCATATGTTTCAGGAGGTGGTCCTGGTTCGAACAAATCCATTTTGATCGGGGTGTACTAACTCCTTTATCACAGGTGCCAGCCTCGCCACAATGACAGAAGCTAAGATTTTGTAGTCCTTGTTCGCACTGAATAGAGCCACTTAGGTACGCTTGGGGAGGTCTCAGCGTTTGCACAATGTATGGGCAACTGTTGAATAGTCGTGGTGGCTGGATGGGGTCTGGATGGGTGGCGGGGAGGGGGGGTTTCCAGTATCTTGAGAATAGTGGCCATGCCCTCGGGGTTACCTTGGGCTCGGACTTCCCGGACCCCGGTCCCTCCCAGCGGAAGAGAAGAAGGGGTAGATGCGGGCACACTGACAGGGGGGGTGGAGGGTTGGGGGTTTAGGGGGGAAGCGAGGGAAGAACGGATTTCTCCTGATGTGTACACTGAAGATTGGATCCTTTTGTTTTTCTCTGTAGCTGGCTTCATTGCGTTGTTTGAAAAACTTTAATAAAAATATTTCAAAAAAAAAAAAAAGATTTTGTAGTCCTTGTTGAGGAGTGCGCGCGGTCTGTAGCATCCTAGTAAGGTCTTGTCTTTATCTGGCTTGGGGAAGAAGACCAACATTGCCTCTCGTTGTGTATCTGTGAGTGTGGAAGTGGCCAGCGCAGTATCATATACTTTTGTTAGTTGTGGTGCTAATAACAAAGCATAAGCCTTATAAAATTCAGGTGGCACCCCATCTGGACCTGGGGTTTTCCCTGTACCTAAAGTGCGCATGCTCGCCAGGATTTCTTCCAGGTTAAGTGCGGCATTAAGTTCTAGCTTCTGTACCGGGGTTATTTTAGGGTGAGTGATTTTAGAGAGATACTGACGAATCTCTTCTGTCGTTACTGTGACTGTGGGCTTGTACAGGTCGGCATAGTGTCGTGTGAATTTCTGGTGTATATCCTGTTGCGAGTATAGTAAAGAGCCTTACGAGGAGCGAATAGGGGACCTAGCATCATCTTGCCTGACGAGCCACGCAAGCCTCGCTCTAGGAAGATTCATTCTGTCTTTCCTGATTTTTATTATCTGCTTCTGTCTGAACGTCTGACAGTTATGGCACCAAAATAGGACGATGAAACACTTTGTAGTTCTCTAAACTAACTCTGGAAGTGTGGTTTCGAGGTCGGCTTTAAATTCAGGTCCACTGGAAAGACTAGTGACTGTTCTTGGAAAGATGTTTCTTCAATTCATGCTTTCCTATGAGTTTGTTGCTCCTTTGAACGGCACACTGATGAGCTCAGAGCCTCAGGGGGGGTGCATACTGGTACATCTGTGCAAGAGCACTGCCGAGCGCAGTACCAAGAGCTTACCAAACACTTACCAGGCTCAGAGGAAGAGGGGGCGCTCCACGCACCTCCTAATGGCGCGTCGTTGGGCGCCATGCGCATGTCGTGGCTGGACACCCTGGCTGCACGGATCGTTGTGATGTCGCCCCACTCGCGGTCACTTACCACGACGTATGGGAAAGGGATGTGGACAACCTTATAAACAGCCCTTTCCAAGATGGGTGTCTGTCCTCAGGATCTTATCTGATTGTAGGGTATTTTCTAATGATGTCAGCTCCTGTTTGAGGCATATATTAAGGAGGTGCTCACTAGAAAGATGTTTTGTAACACAATCATTCCCTGTTTTTTTCATGTTCTTTCTCAAAGGTCTGTGATTTTTGCTTCTAGCTGTTGCAACTTATACTGGATTCTGCTTCCGAATTTTTCCCTGGCTCTTATGTCCTCCTTGGTGTCAAGAAAGTTTGGTGCCTTGCTGATACTGCAGTGTACACGATTGGCAAGGAGTTTTTCTACCTTTGTGTTTTTCCTCCTAACTGGGGCTGTCTTAAGAAGATACTTGACAACCTTCATGTAACCTGTTCTATGCAGGGTGGCACTGTGGCTAGTGGGAGGATGTAACATTCCAAGCAGGGGACACATCAGACCTCTCAGCAGCCATTCCTTGACACCAGTCAGGACACAAGAGAGGGACTCCTCGCGCCCAAAGAAGATAGCGTGGCACCGGGGTAAAGGCTATTTCCAGGAAGAGAGGGTAGAGTATGCATGAGCATCCTCGACGTAAGAGGATGATCTTGAGGGTAAGCTGGTGGTTCCTGAGGGTTGTTTAAAATGTACGTTCAGGAGACCGCAGTGAGCAGCATTCCTGGGACTGGTCTGCAGTAAACATGTGCCAGCCAGATTGAGGTGCTGGATTGACTATCTTGCCTTCATGGATCTGTCCGCAGCCGTTGACTGCGTGGCACAGTCTAGGCTGTATTATAATCAAAAAGGCGGGAGAAAGAAGGATTTGTGATCCACTCAGCTTCTTTACTTGAATATGAAAAAATCAAATGGGGAATGGATCAGTTGACCTGAGTAACCAGGGTTTGCGATATTCGTACTGGGTACCGATAAAAACCCTCATTCACGTTAACAGGTTGGAAAAGCGGTATATCTTGATTCTCCGCTCTGTTGTTAACAATGTGACAGCATCATCATAGGGTTAGTTATATGCTTCCTCCACCCGGAGGTTGACCCACTGCTTATTTCAGTAGTGCTCAAGAGATAGGTGATTGTGTTGAAGTGAAGTGAAGTGAATTGTTTAAAAAATCTCGTATAGCCAAAGCGTATTTTTAATCAGACTGGGTTCGAGATAGTTAAAAATTCTTAGCGTGCACAGGAAGACTAATTATGGTCTAATGCACTGTGGGGTGTCCATAAAAAAGGTCGACATGTTTCAGCCCTTTGAGTTGCCCCTGAGAGTCAAGTGGGCTTTCTTCAGGACCTAAAAAGTGAAGGGAGGCCGTCTGTTGTTGAGGTCTCCTGTGAAAGGGGGGATAAGTTAATCCACCAGATGTTTGTTCATTTGAAACCTGCATTGGTTAAAAGAAAGACGCGGGGGCTAAAAAGAGAAGAGAAAACACTCATTGTTATGTTCTCGGTTATGCTGTGTTTCACGAGGAAGAAAGGTGCATCTAGGGAATGCAGCAACTAGAAAATGGCAATTCTTTGAGGCATTAATTTTCACTATGTTATGGCAAACTATACCCTCATTTTGCAAGTTAAAAATTAAAAGTTAATCCATCTTGCCATATGTAGGCGAATATGAAAATAGCAGTGCAGGTATATCTACGATATTACACACTCAAGGAAATCATCATTGAAAATTTATCGGAAACGTTCTACGTCTTTTCAGTGTTAGGTTCGTATCAACAGCAAGATGCTTGTTGGATATGTGACTAGATGCCAGCTGTTCTCAATTGGTTTAAATTTGCGGTAATAAATTACAGCGAGGGCAGCGCCAGCATAGATTTGGAGTAATTGTGGAAAATCAAAACTAATTTTAAGTAAAATGGCATATAGATTGTTCTGGAGACTGGAGGACCCGCTATTATGAGGCCGTTGCAGGGTGGTCATATAAGAGCTAATGGTTATATCGCTATATAGTTATCGTGCGAAGTGATAATAATTTGTACCATATTGGCGTGTCATTAGGGAAAATTCGATTGTTAATGTTCGCGATTTCATCTATGACATAATCGTGGTTATGTGCGCATATAAGACTTTTCTAGGCTTAAACGCTGTTAAATCTCACCGTTAGTTGGCTGCCCTTAGTTCGGGAGAGGTGTAACGTGTAATACAGTGAGGGAATATTGATAATCACGGCGCATTAGGAAATAAGTACATGCGATATGTTAGTAGCGGTGCGCATCGTACATTCCTGCTGTATAATGTTCCGTGCAGATCGTACCTTGAATCCCTGATTGCGGGCTTCATCGGGCAGTGAGGAAGCCGTGTCTGCTCTTAAAAGACAAGGAAATAGACTCGTAAAAGAATTGTTCAATAATACGTTCCGGTTTTAGGCGTCCTCGTGTTCTTCTTTCGTACCTCTGTGGCAGTATAGCACGACTTGTGCTGGCTCTTCCTCTAGTGACCCAGTTGTGTTCTGGGTGCAAACCAGTGGAGATAAAAAAGAGTGTGTGGAGAGAGAAAGAGGACTATTTCTGGAATCATGTTTTCCTCATTACTGGGCAAGGCAGAGAAATATCTGTAAAATACATGGGTGATGTAAATGGTCACATGTAGTGAAATGTTAAATTGTACATTTTAAGAGGGGTAAGGTTATACATTCTAGAATAATATACATATAGTGTATATGTATGCCTCATGAATGTAGGTGGTTTGGATCTCAGTTATTAGAGGAACAGTTGCAGATTTATTGTTTGATACTGAGCCACGGAATGTTATCATTCAGCCCTTGTACATTCGTTTTGAGATGGTGGACCCATCTCTGCTCTTTTTCAAAGAGTACCTTGTTCTGCATTGCGATTTTTTGTTGTCAGGGTCTCTAGAATCACCCATTGTAAGTCAATGACTGTGTCTCCCATTTCTAGAAAATGACTGCTCATTTTTGTAGTACTCTTCTTGCACTTTACGTTGCTCTTATGTTCTCATATTCTCTGTTTCACTTTGCGATAAGTTATTCCTATGTAGCGCAATTTGCAAGGACAAGTAATCATGTAGATTACATGTGTCGTATTGCAATTGGTGTGAAATCGGATTGTCCATTTCAAGTTTGGTAACAGTTGTATGGTTTTTGTTGCAGTTGTTAAGTGACAAACCGAGCATGAACCGCATGGAAAGTGCCCAGTCACGGGTGGGTTGTTCCATAGTCTCGATAGAGGTTCATTCCGTGTTTGTGGCGATGGTCTAGTGTGGACTAGCATATCTTTTAGGTTTCTCGTTCTCTTATTAGCAAACTTGGGTTTCGGCCAATTTAGGGATCCAGAGGTAAAGATTCGCCAGTTTTTATTTACAATCTTTTTGATGTTGTTTGAGGCTGTGCTGTAGGTACAAACGCAAGTAACCAGGTCTTTCTCTGGTTCTTTCCTCGTGGTTTCCAGGAGGCTGTCTCTTTGTTGATTTCTTGCCCTTTTCTGGCATTTGTTGATGGTACTTGCAGGATAGTCACGGTTCTTCAATTTCTCACAGAGGTCCTTAGCTTGGTTTTTATAGTCTTGGATATTACTGCAATTCCGTCTTAAGCGAAGGAACTGACTGTAGGGGAGGTTTTCTGTCAGTGGTCGTGGGTGAAAGCTTTTATATGAAAGCAGACTGTTTTTTGCAGTTGGTTTAAAGAAAGGTTTGGTCTGTATTGTGTCATTTTCAATGAAAATGGTGATGTCCAGGAAATCCAATTCTTTGTTATTTGCTGTGTAAGTGAATCTAAGCCATTCGTCCCTGGTATTTAACCATTGGTGAAAGTTGGTTAGGCTTTCTCTGTCGCCTTCCCATATTAAGATGATATCATCTATGTAGCGTTTCTAAAAAACAATCCGACCAATATCTGAAACCTTTGGTACAACAAACCCCTACCTACCTCAAAGACACGAGAGACCTGCTGAACCTTCTGAAAGGTCAAGTATACTCTGAAGAAAGAATGTTACTGGTAGGTTTGGATGTTGAAAGTCTTTATACAAGTTTACCTCAACAAAAGACTTTGGAAACATTAGAAACATTACTGTTCAGCAAACAATGGGACTACAAGACACCCAGACACTTCGTTCTTGAATGCTGTAGGTTGGCCCTAACCGAAAATCATTTCGAATACAACAACACGATGTACCAACAATGTCACGGCACTTAAATGGGCAGTACATTTGCACCGAGTGTAGCGGGACTGTATGTGAGTGATTTTGAGGAAACCCACATACAAAACACCACCAACCCATATCTACATCAGATTGTTTTTTGGAAACGCTACATTGCGCCAATTTTAAATGCCATATGGAAATGACAACCCCTTACATTTCTGATAACATTTCTCTGGCGCCAATATTATTGTGGCATTCAATATGGCGAAAGGAGACTCTCACACTGACAAGAAATATTATAAATGATGTCTTTAAACTAGATGGGGTGAGTAACGTAACCTGGTTACGATATGTTGAATCTACCTTAAAGCTAATGGGCTACATCATCTTTTTTTAGACCTATGAGTTGCTGTTCTATCTCTAAGAACGATCTGAAAGCCCAGCTATTATTTAATATGCAGACTGGAAGGGAGACTCTAAATGTCAAGCTGTCAATAGTTAAAATATACTTAACAGTACTGAGTATCTCACAAATGGAAAAAAAATCAACGTACCTAACTTTTGTTACTAACCTACAGCACAGGTATATCCTGGTGAGATTCGTCTAAACTATATCCCTTTAATGTTGGGTATCCCTGGCAGTGTTTATGTTGCTGCCGATCTCCCATTTTGCACTTGTGATAACCAGTCAATACAGAATGATATGTATTTTTTGCTTTTTTGCAAACATTATCGTAATGAAAGGAAAAGGTTTAATATCCCCATTATGCGTAAAATGAACTTTAAACTATGTCGTGGGGCCTTTTACAATTTGCAGTTATTGTCTGACCCCTTTACTTGTTTATCTGTGGCATCCTTTCTTTTAACTGCTCTAAAAAAGAGACGCTAAATCTGTGGATCCAATCAATTGCAATATAAACTTAATCAAGTATGAACTTTTATTATAAATCCGTAATTTTTATAACTATTGCATCTTAAAACTTATTGTACTGTAATGATGTGGAATGTTTTTATCTTTTATCTTTTTATATATGTAGTATACTTTTATGCCTTCATTATGTTGGCGAAATAAAGTTATTCTGACTGACTACTTTCCACCGAATAGCGCCTGATTAATCAAATATGCAGGACAAGGAATGACAATAGAGAGAGAATGATCACCTATGGCCCTGTTCACCCTAGACTGCAAGGAAGTGGTTGCCCTGAGGAAGGTCGCTGTATCCCCATGCATGCTTGTGTAGTCACTATTTTACAGGTATAACATTTTCTAGTAGCTTGGGAAGACTTTCCTTGAGCAGAAGTAGCTCTCACTACAGAAAAGGTTGGAGACCCCTGTTGTAGACTGTAAGTTAGATAGTGATTTGCCGCAGATAGAAAACCTGTGTGTGAAAGCATCAAAGCTGCCCACTGTAGATGTCTGAAGGTGCAATCTCTGAGGTTGGTTTGGTTTCAGTGATCCAAGATAAGGCTGTGAGGTAGAAGGCAGATGTAATATGCAGTGGTAAGACCCCTGGCTCATAGGTTACCTACTTATCCAGAAAAGACCCCTAAGACTGACCTAGAGTAGCCACATCTGCCCTGTATGTGCTGTCTGTGCTGTCTGAGAGACCGGCAACAAGTGACCTGAACCAGCCAGATCACTGGCACAGAAACAGTGCATCAGCACCGGACTGCCAGGAAAGTTGTCAGCTTCAGGGTACAGACACCACAGAGGAATTTGAATTACCAGTTTACCAATTAGGGTGTGTGGACTGAGAGTATAAACGTGCATGTTTGGCGTTGCAGACTTCTCAGTCTGAGTGCACTGGGAGGTCTGATAAGCTAGGGAGGGTCTCTTAGCCACTGGCATAGAGAGGGGGGAGCTGCCCAGAGTGAGGGATGTCATGAGTTGTCAGCATGGCCCAGAGTAGTGATTGTTGAGTTATTCATGTCCTTCTCTTCATTTAATGACAACGTTACCAAGCACTGCTTGAGAGCACATATTATACTTTGTAATAACTCTCTGGTGGAATACACTGTCACCTTCTTAATATAGGGAGACCATTTTTTATTTTTTTTCCCCTTCTTTTGAATGTACTTGACTTTCCCTGAGTATCCTTTAGTTAAGAAATTCTGGGGCATATTTACAAGGAAAGTGGCGAAGCGTGTTGTTAAGCCAAGAAGGCTAATGACAGGCTCCGTCACTTTAGAAATGCAGGGCTGCACCATATTTACAAGAATGGCGCTAAATTTAGGTGCTTAGCACCAATGCAGGCACACTTGCTCCATAAAGAAAGGGTGCCTGCTTTGAGGGGAGTGATTGTTTATGTGCAGGAAGGTCTCTCTTCCTGCACATAAACAATCTTTAAATGGTGTTTTGTAACTTAAGTAGCACACATAGAACTTACAAAATGTAATTTTTTAAAAATTATTGTTTATGTGGAGGAAGGGACACCTTCCTGCACATAAACAATCATTGGCGTTTTGCTGTTTCCATGTGTTCTGCACAACGCAGCACACATGGAAACAGCAAAAACTAGGTGAAATTAAACATTTCTCTTCGTTGTGCCAGGGTAATGCCAGGTTTTCCCTGGTCTTAATTTTGGCGCTGCGCCATATTTACGCCACCGTTGTAAATATGGGGCAGCGTCAAAATCGATGGGTGTTGTGGTGGAATGCCCACAGCAACACTCATTGCCCCCCCTTTCACGCTAGGCATAGCATGGAAGGGGGCCTTATTTACAAAGCGGTACAAAAGGGGGTGGTGATGGACGGAGCATCAGAACTAATCAAACACTCACACCCAGTCAACAGATCTGGGTTTGATCCATCACCGTTCTTTAGCCCACTCTGCCACCCAGTTCCGACATGGCCATATGCAAATCAGTCTGACCCTGTGCCTCATGGGAACAGTCCAGCCCGAACTGCCAAGCCATGCCTTCCCTGGACCGGAAACAAGCTTCCTGGAACCGGTTTCTGGCATTTCAGCCGTCTTCAGCCAGGCTTGCTTGAATCCAGTGGCAATGTGAGCAAGGGACTCACGTCTGAGCATACCCTGCCAACTTATGGCGAACAAAGCGGTACAAAAGGGGGTGGTGATGGACGGAGCATCAGAACCAATCAAACACTCACACCCAGTCAACAGAAGGCATGGCTTGGCAGTTCGGGCTGGACTGTTCCCATGAGGCACAGGGTCAGACTGATTTGCATATGGCCATGTCTGAACTGGGGTGGCAGAGTGGGCTAAAGAACGGTGATGGATCAAACCCAGATCTGTTGACTGGGTGTGAGTGTTTGATTGGTTCTGATGCTCCGTCCATCACCACCCCCTTTTGTACCGCTTTATTTACAAAGCAGCGTTAAGCCATGTTAAATGGCTTAACACTGCCTTGTAAATAAGGTGAAGCCCCTATCGCCACCACAACGTCCTGAAAAGTGACGCTGTGTTGGCAATAGGGGCTAGTAAATATGCCCATCTATCTACTACCTGAGCAGAGTTTTAGTTAATTAGGACCACAGTCATCCACAATTCCTGTGCTCTTTCCTGGGGTTTTACTATTTCTGGTCCTTAGGAGGGGCCCAGGGGAAATTATTGCCGTAAATGGGTCGAAACATCAATGGTTTATAGTGTCTTTGGGGGATTAAGAAGGGTTTGAGTCATAAATGGTCCATCATGCAGCAAATTCTCCTCTGTCCCACTGATTAATTTTGACTGCTTAACGAAAACACTTAAACTTTGTTATAAACTAATATTTTTTGATAAACAACATTGTTTTGTAACAGCACTACAAGTAAAACAAAATCCTATCAAGCAATACACCACCATCAGTAATAAATAGAAGAAACTGTTTAACTGACACAGCCCCCCTACAGGTCCAGCAGGTCAGCCAATCAAGCAGTACCACACTAGCCTTAAGGCACCCTATCCAAACCTGCCTCCCCCCACCATTTGCCCCATATCTTATGATATTTTGGCAGGACAACCCCTGGCCTCAATCACTGGCTTCTCCTGCTGGGAGCACAAATACGTCCAGCGCCACTATTGAGTGATTGATGGAGGAGCAGCGGATTTCGAGTGAGTTGCTATGTCCCTTTTGGCTACCATGATGGCCGTGCCCGTCACGAGCTGATCCGCCCTCATGCCCCACCACCCTCAAACGACCCCAGAAGCAATACTAGCGGGAAGAGGTCTACTTCCCAACCCAGTATCGTTGAGAGTTCTGCAACCACCCAGAATCTTTGGATGATTGGACAGCCCCAGAGCACGTGGTAGAATTCTGCAGTGGTTTGGGAGAATCTGGAACATCTGGAATGTGGAAGGAGGCCCGCTTTATGTTGGCCTTCTGAAGAGAGACATGCACAATGGAGATAATATATTTGGATCATTCATAACCTAGTGGATATCGTAATGACCCTGTGGGCCATCAAGGCGTCTCTCCAGTCTTCATCTTCTAGAGGGCCGATCCACTACTCTCATTGCCCCTGAAGGGATCCTGTAGCACTGGGGGAATTGATGATGTGTGCAATATTTGACAGACATATATTTGAGAGACACTGCCCTTTCGGCGGGTACCCATCATGATCTTGGCATCAAGGGGCCTGAATTCTGGTAGAGACATGCTCTGCATGATGTGAGTGTGCAGTGCGTGGCGCAGTTTTAGGTATTTGTGGTATTGGGTCTTGGACAGTGTGTATGTGAATTGGAGATCCTGAAAAGAGTGCATATGTGTCCCGGACCACACATCTCCTAATAGGGTAATACCTATTGCGTCCCAACGACTGAAACCCTCCAGTGTTGACACCTCTCTCAGCCATTTGCTGTGCCACAGGGGAGTTTGTTGCATGAGTGTAGCTGCCCATCACATGTGAGTCAGTGCCGCCCGCCATCCAAGAAACACCATGCAGGTTGTTATAAGCGGATGATGTGTAGCACTTCGGAGTTTGTTGGGTTCCACAGCGGTATTCGTACAAGCGCCTTGAGACCCTTGCGGGTGAGTATTGTGCTATACAAGTATCAATTTACATTTATCAATTTACATTTATCAATTTACATTTACTGTACATACATGATTTCTCTACGGGAACTCTATGCCACACAGATACCGTGTGCCCAGCAATGACGCTGGCGAGCGGGCCATATGGGCATACATGTAGACCGCTGAGACATCCTGCACGGTTAATCTGGAGTGATGTCAACTGGTGGTTTTTCCTTCATCCTCCCCTGATGCGCTGCGGCCTGATGGGTCAGCATGGGATGTGATATCTGTGCAGTACTGAAATAAAAACAAGTTAATATATATATATATATATATATATATATATATATAGGTTTCAAGATTGGATTTATGAAAATATGCTTTCCTCTTCCTGGAAGCCTGGTCAGAAGTTACTGCAGTGCTGACTTGGCTCGCCCTTCTCCAGTGGCATTATTTCTTTGACTGGATGTGAAATACCTTTCCTGGGTGAGAGCGATAGACTTGATCTGCTGGCAGGAAGGCTGAGGAAGATAGGTGCCTGCCATCCTCGGGAGTGTGGAGGGGACTGGAACAGAAGATGGCATGGCAAAGACAGGGCTGGCATCTGGATATTTGGCTTGTTGGCAGCAAACAGGGTCCTTGTGTGTGGAAAGCCTATAGTGGTGGTCTCTTTCAAGCCAATCTGCCTCCGTTCCCACCAGGGGGTGACCTGGCATCAGACCCAAACATGGTGGCTTTCTAAAGGTAGTTCTCTTAGTTCAATAGGGCAGTCCCTGACACAGGGGCCCCGCCATCTTGAAAGACTGCCAGCACAAGGTTTCTTGAAACTGTTTACAGCAAAACAATGTGGAATGCTGAAAAGAATGATGATTTAGCTGTGAGAATTTACTTGTGAACGGGTTAGAGTTATCACCATCACTGACCAGTGTGCACTGTAAGCAAGGCTTCTCACCACCAGCACCACCAGCACCTCAGAACATGACCAGAATGGAAAAGGACAGGAGAGGAGAAATGAGGTGCTGCATCTGCCCAGGAATTCAGTGAGGGGTAGAATCCCAACTCTGGAAGGGTTCCCATGGGTCAGATCCGCACGTGTCCTGTAGCCTCAGTGAGCTTGAGGGTAAGAGAAGAGTATCTTAGACAGGAGTCAGCCAGTAGACCAGTTGGCATCAGGATCGGTGTTGGAATCTCTGGCTGAAGAATGTGGTTAAGCCATCTTTGAGAATGTCACCTGGAGTTGCCCCTAGCAGCCTTAGATCTTTAGGAGTGACCAATAGGATGTTAGTCTGAAGAAATTGGGACTCTTGGATGTAGAGATTTGACCCCTCTCCACCCTCCCGTATCTGTAAATGGAGTCCCCTCAGAGTACCACCAGAAGCATTTGCGAGTAACAGCATGGAAGGTTACAGATCTTGCCACTGCTCTTCTGACCTGTGTAAGGCCCAACTGTTTGCTGTGGGTGAGAATGTGGCATAACAACCAGAGCTACCGACTTTGGAACTGGCGAAACCGGGTTTGAGTCTTGGTGTCGCTACCATCCTGTCATACCTTCTGGGCAAATCAGGATGCCTTTTGGACAAATCACTGAATCTCTGAATCACTGAATCTCCCAGTGCCTACAAAAAATAAATGTGTCCTTGTGTAATGTAACTGGTGCTTATGTAAAGCGCTCCAATACCTTCCGGTCGAGTTCGCGCTATATAAAACTGCCAAAAAAACCAACTATTGCTTTTTGATTTTGGTGCAAGAGTGGACGGCCGTCACTGTTTTCTAGCTTGTTTGTATTGAGTTTTAAATATACGGATACAAAAAGTGAATACCCACCTAAAACTGTTTCATAACTCCCACTTCCTATGCCACATCCCCAACCCCTTCTCTCACCCCCTTTACCCTGCTATGATGCCTCCCACATCCACTTATAGTGTAGCTATAGATCTCTACGAACATTGGAGTATATTTACAAGAACTGCAGCTAAGCAGTTTTGATGTTGCTTAGTGGCAACATTTTTACTGCTGCTGATCGCCAAATCCTAATGCTATGTTTGCAGCGTATTTACAAGAAGTTGCTACATGGTGTTAGGATCATCTAGCGGCAGGGAAAATTGTTGCTAACACTAGCGTCAAGGCGATAGAAAAAAAGACACTAGCATTTAAAAAAGTGGCGACTGGCCAGTTAGCGGCTAAAGTCAGCCCAACGTCACTTTTCTTCACCTAGAGGCAAAAAGAAGCTTGCAAATACACCTCTAAGGAAAATAAAAAATAAAAACAGCCGGAATGCAGAATGGAACAGCCAGGACCAAGCTCAGCACAGGTCAGGTCAACAACCCCCCCCCCCCCCCTCTAAGACCCTCAACAGCCAGGATGATCAGCCAAAGTCCCAGGGGAAGAGGAAATGCAGAATCAGGGCCTCATCTGTGAAAAGTGGTGCATCGCTTTTCATTGCGACATCCTTACGACACCATGGTGGCCAGTGCCTGGAAGCAAGGACAGTCTCTGGGACCTGGAGGCCTCGCTGGTCCTGAGTCTGAGACCCGGAGTAGGAGGCGCCGGTGCTGGGGAGTCGCTGCGGCCTGGCAGTGGAGGCGGGCCGCGTCGAGTCCGTGCCTATGGGCCCCGCCAGTAGACATTGAGGTGTCAGCGATCACCCTTACCTGATGGTGAAGTCTGGCAAGTCGCATGGAGACACGTTGCTGACCAATATGAGAAGACCGCCTGATGCCCCTTGGAGCTATGATCGGTAGAGACGCTCCTGCGCACCGACGTGGGGAATTTTGCATTGCATAACACGCTCTACCACTACAACCGGGTGCACGGATGAGATAGCCAATGGTGGGCCTCACCTCTCTGCATCACAGGCCGGAAGAGGTGGTGCCGCCCGGACGCTGTGGAGGGTGAGCCCTCTGAGCTGTGCTGAACTTGTGTGGTGGGAGCGCCGCAACTTCGCGCCTAAGAGAGCCCTGTTGCATCTCCTGCATTGGGAGGTTCCCCAGCGGACTTGGCGGTGACCGCTGTACCCAGAGGCTCCTGCTGGCTGAGTTACAGATTCGGAGACAGCACGGCGGACTGAGCCCTGGTGTCGATGTCTAGGTGAGAAGAAGGTGGGACGGGCAGCAGAGAAGGCCTTGGGGTTTTGTCGAGCCCAGGCACCTATGGTGTTGCCACAGTGCCCTGAGCAATCCCTGCGCTGCGGCGGACCAACATCACCGAGGGCACTGCACAAGACTTGTGGGGGACTCCATCAACTGGCCCTAGTCGCTGATATCGGCCTTTGGTGGTGGCGGGTGTCAGGGGCACGGGGTTGGTTTGGGCCCAGGCTCTTGAGCGCGCAGCTTGATCCGCTGTTACTCGCTGGGGAACTATTAGATTGGAGGAGAGGACCTGGTGGTGCTGCCTTTCTTCGCATCCTGTTAGTTTGCTCTTGGGTGAGCGGGGGATTTCATTTGGTGCCGCCCGAATGAAGATTCCTGGCTAGCATATGATGGAGGAGGTAAAACAAAATTTTGTATACCTTACGTAATCATTCTAAGAATTAACTCATACTAATTAGTTTGGAGTGAAAAATATTAATCAATCCTTACACCTTGATAAACACAAGATACACGTGGGATTAAAATGCTAATTGTATGGCAGAACAACTAAATTAATTAACTGTGGTACGCAAACTAACTTTAGATTGTGGTGAAATAGAGAATTGCATGATTCATGTTGCTTTTGTGATGGTTTGTGCTTTCAGCAATGCAGAATGGTGAGTATTATTGCTTTAAATGTTGCTACAAGCTAGGAAAATACATACTAATATACATTGGGATTAGAGTGGGATTAAACATTAGAATCTTCATTTCTATGTTCTAATTACTGTTATGTCTGTTTTTGCTTAAGTTGGCATTCGGGCCTGCTAGGCCGCAGTACTTAAGATGGAACTCCTGTGGTGCCCCCGTCATGTGAGCGCGATGACTACTGCGCAGAATCAGATGGCTCGGGAGATCTCCAAGTGGCCTCAGCTCCTGTATCAGCGTGTCCCTTGTCAAGGATAGGAGCATGGAGGGTTGCCAAGTGATGAGTGGTGTGAACTACCAAGGGGAGAATGGCTTGTTACTACTTCGGAACTTTTGCCTGTGAACCGCCGGAAAAGAAATACATTTACGCGTTGCTATGCCAAGTCTCATGGAAAACCAGTGGGTCATGTGAAACTTTTAAGAAATTGCAAGTTGACATGGACTGGCCAATCCAAACTGTTTCTACCCCTAAAAATTGTTGCATATTGATCTGAAGTAAGCTGGAAAAGGGTATAAAGACCCTCATCCGCCCAAGGGGGGTGGTTCACTGGGCTGATCTTCCATGGTGTTGGGTCTACGTTGAGCTGATGAAGATTTCCATGGTTTACCTTGGGTTTCTTTGATTTTCAGGAAGTTATTTCATCTGATGGTTTGATTATTATGGTGGGTTGGACGGTTTATCCCGGAGATTGTAGCAGAGACTTTGAATAATCCTCTGTGTGATCGGAGGGTCGCCAACTTTTGTTACCTGGTAACTATCAATTGCATTTCTAAATCTATGCTTATGTTCCAAAGATTTGATTTTCTTGTTGAAATAAACCGAATTATGTTATAATCTGTAGCGCCTAAATGCTAATGCAGAACAAATTAATATTAGATAAACAAATTTGGATTAATAAGAAATGAGTTTGTGATTCTTTAATGAAGTACTGGAAATTAATCAAATGTTTCCTAGGCTTTAATTGTGTTTTAGCTGGTTCTAAATCACCATCAACCAGTCCAACTAATTGGTCAGTCGACAATAAAGGGACATACCGGGGCTGCAAGCCAGCAAGTAGCTGCTCTGCCATTGATGGCACCAGAACACTGTGGTGGGAGTCAGTGAGTATCCTTCTTGAGTGCCTGAGGCCTGATACCCAAGTCAGAGGTGAAAACCTGGACTTTGGGAGGAGGCTTCCCTCTCTTAATATGCTTTTAATATTTATTTTATTTATTTATTTATAAAGTTTTATATAGCGTGAACAAGAACCCGAAGGTTATCAGAGCACATTACAAAAGGGTGGAAGGAAGGTCAAAAACCCAATATCTACATCAAGTAAGAATACACAACACGAATAATCGCATGATTCACAGACAAATGACACAAAGGAGAGTAACACAAGAAACAGGTATATAGCTGGCTACGCGGGGACACACAATGTGGTATACATGCCCAAGAACAACCACTGCAGGAATATAGGAACTAGGGAGAAGACGGAGTTCTTTATGCGTGGGTGGCACTCTCCCCAGGGCATGGTGGGAAGTGGTCTTCACAGAAGATCCCCATTCAGCGGGTATGACCAAGGAGAGTCCCTGTTACGAATCTTAGTGAGTGAGTTACAATAGAAGTATTGTCATAAACTATCCTCTATTCATTGTATGAAGCCTGAAGAATCTGAAGGAGAAGGTGGCACAAACATAGGCTAATGGCAGGTGGCTGGAGCAGCGCGTCGAGAGGCTAGAGTCCCAGGAAGTGGAACACATTGAAGCGGTGAAAGCCACTGTATTTCCTTTCGGATGGAAGCTTTTTTGAAAGGAAATACGGCGGCTTTCGCAGGAATCACCCCCTGATGAAGGGCAGAGCCCGAAATGCATTGGGGTCCCTGGAGTTTCTGTGAATTAACATGATTACAGCTACACTCTATGCACATATGAGATGAATCATATGAAGAATGAAATTGGATGAAATAATACCATCAAAATATATGATGAATCAATCAGTTTGAAAATCACTAAGTGAATGACAATTTCGCAAGGAGTGCTATTTGAGTATGTCCTTCCCTTGTTGGAGGATACTTCGCAGAGTCCTTGGTATGACACCATTGCATGAACATGAAATCCCCGATACAGAAATTCCTGCAGAATTTGTTGTGATCATATATGGAAAGTGCTAGAGGTTCCAAATGATAGTGTTTTCCCGAGGAGGGAAACCAGAAGGACTTTGGGGTTTTAGTATTTCTGCAGATCTTCCCAGAAGAGTATGTAGGAGCTAAGCTCATGAAGAAGGACTTGATTACAGCTGGTCACGAGGCTTCCATGTGGTAACCGTTGTTTCATATAGGAGGGGTACGTCTATCTTTTATGGACCACCAGATGGCACAGAGTCTTATGGAAAGTATGGTACTTGGGCATGTGTGGTGGACACAAGCGTTTAACAGAAAATGCTTAAATGTGTTATTATTCCAGCTACTTGAGACTCCAGCCAGTCGCATCAACCAATCAATCAGGGGCTTATAAAGTGAGGCTACTCACCCGTGAGGGTCTCAAGGCACTGGGAGGGTGGGGCTCGATGGTTGAAATGGGTTTCTCAGCGTCTTTTTGTGATACTTCAGTTATATACTTTGTTTCTGCAATTCTGTTCCTTTTTCTCTTCCTGACTCCAAACTTACTGTTTCTACCTTTTATGGATATTGCAAGAGAAAGGTGCGCGTAATAATCGGCAAAAATTGGACTGTGTTGTCATTCCTCAGATGTTACATTTCAAAATTTGGCACATGTTGTTAAATTTAGAGTTTCTATCTGGCAAGTCAGTCTGCTGGCACATAGGACCACCTGAAACGGGCCCCAAAGATTCTGAATCCTTTCGAAAAACCTTGGGTTCAGTTTCCCATCAGTTTAATCCTTTGAGAACCTCGAGTTCTGCCCTTTTGTTTTGATGGCCGGGAATAAAATCTGCTTTCATCAGTATTTTCTGATTCCAAAAGAAATACCAAATTTTCTTGGCTAGGTCTGCAAGTAGTTTTGACCTGCCACCCCCTAGGCGATTGATATAAGACGCAGCTGTAAAGTGGTCTAGTCTGATCGATTCAACACATATTCGGCTTGAACCTCATCAAAGCGTTCAAACATGCCATCATCTCTCGACAATTTATGTGATAGTGGATGTTTCTCCTGAGACCACTTCCCTCCTGTTTCTACCTGGCCCAGTTTCGCACCCCTTCCCAGGTTGCTTGCACCTGACTCCACTGTGTAGTCTAGGACATTCCAAAAGATTGCCTTGCCATTCCAACTGTCTAGTTTGTTTCACCACCACAGGAGGTGAAGACCTCCTGTGGTGGTGAAACAAACTAGACAGTTGGAATGGCAAGCTACCTGTGACAGCGAAATCGTGCCTGTATACCAGAGACCTTTCTTCAATCCCAAGGATTTCAGCCTCTGTAAGGCCCTGTAATGCAATGGGCCTAGGGAAACTGCTTGAATGGTTGAGGACAGAAGGTCAACCACTCTTGCAAGACTTCTTAAACTCACCACATCCTTTGACAAAACATAAGCTACTTCTTTCTTTATTTTGGACAGTAACTTTACGGGTAGTTGTAGTTGAGTCGTGATGGTATTGACCTGAAACTCTATAATTTGTGTAGGGGCCATAACTGATTTCTCGATATTGACAATGAACCCTAACTATTCCAAGAGGTCTTTTGTCCATTTCATAGGTTTTATCAACTTTTCCTGATTTTGTGACATCAGTAACATATTGTCTAAGTAAATCAGTAACCATACACATCTTCTCTTCAAGATGTGAACTGCAGGTCTTAGAACCTTGGTAAAGCACCAAGGAACTGATGAGAGGTCAAAAGGAAGACAACAAAACTGGTAGACTATTCCTTTCCATGCGAAACGCAAATATTGCTGGGAATGATGATCCATAGGGATTGTAAAAGAAGCGTCTTTGAGATCCAATTTCATTAGCCAGTCCTTTTCTTGTAAAATGCCACTTAGAAGATGGATACCTTGCATCTTGAAGTGTCTGTAAACTAGGAACATATTCGGCTGTTTTAAATTTATCACAGGACATCAGCCCTTATCTTTTTTCCTAACCAGGAAATTGTATTCACAAACCCATTGCTTAGTTTTGAGACTTTGCAAATGGCCCATTTTAGTAACATCTGAAACACTTCTAAGTCCACTAGTGCTGTTTGTACTTGGTCTTGAACTCATTCCCTGGGTTGACGTCTTTGATAAGGCATTTGGATGAAATCTATCTTGAACCTTCTTACGGTGTTGAGCACCCAAGAGTCGTTTGTTTTTAAGGACCGATTTTTGCTCCCCCCTACTTTTGTGTGGAAAAACCAATAGGGGTTGAGAATATTACCTTAATGTCCACCTCCTTAGAATCTGCCTCTCCCACCTTGTGTATGAGGGCCACGACATCTTTGTGGAAAAAAGGTATTATTCCCATGGAAGTTTCTTCCTTAACCTTGTTGGCTTTATTGGTAATAGAGTGCCCACAACTGACAGCCAGTACCATCCTGTCAGTCCTTCCGAAAACTCTATTGACAAACCTGCGTCTCATGTTTGTCTGAGCTTTGCTAAAGGCTGAAAAGGTTGAAACATATTTCCCTAGGATTTTAATGAAATTCTCTCCAGAGAGTAGGCCATCTGGGTTGCCTAGGTGTCTTTGTTGGCCAGATCTCCCAATTTGGGGTTTATTCTCATTAATATAGCTCTCCTACGCTCGGCGGTCAGCCCTGCGTTGGTGTTACCGAGGAGGCATAGGGCTCGTTGGCTCCACCCGCAGAGCAGTTCAACGTCCACATGGGTACTCTTGAGTGAATCCTCTTCTGCCAAAGCCAGTATTCTAGCAAGAGGACCTACAATATCCAATACTTTGTCTTGCCATTGTTTAAGGCAACACTCAAGCCCTTTTCTAAGATCTCTTCCAGTTTTAAATAAAACGGTCATTAATGCAGGGTCTAAATTCAGTGTCCTCTGTGATTTAATGTCTAGGAAGGGCCTGGGACATTCTGCCCTCATTAAGTTTTGCTGCTCATTTTCAAGGGACTTGCAAATCCAGTACTTAATCAATTTTGATATGTGGTCCATGGGCCACCAGCTTGAACCTCCCAGGTGTGTGATGCGGTTTGGGTTAAACATCTCCACACCTGCCGGGTCTTTGATAGCCTTAGTGTTAGATGGCTGGTCGAGGTCCTCGCCGAGGAGGTCATTATCTAGGGTCTCTAGGGGATCAAAAATATATTCGTCCTCCTCAGCCTCAAGGTCCTTTCGATAAGTATAGTCTTCGTTATCAGGTTGGAAACTGAGGTGTTTTGTGCCATGAAGGTCACTTGATCTTTTTGTGCGGCGGGGGACACCTGAACGAATTGTACCAATAAGGCTGCTCTTGCTAGTTGTGTCACTATATGCACCAAGGTCATCTTTAGTGCACAGGCTACCCAGTGATTGTTCTCTTTCTTTTGTAGCGCACTGGCTACCATGAGAGGCAAGAACATTAGTCAAATGTTTTGTTTTCTTCAGGGTCATACCTCCTTGTCTGGGTAAGGAGGTTTCTTCCTCTGAAAGGGACACTAAGGGGCCAATTCCAATCCGGGTCGGAAAGCATTCTGACCGAGTCGGATCCGGAGTGTTTTCCGACCGAGCCGGACCCCTACAGTCCGACCGAGCGAGTACGATGCGCACGTATGCTGTCGGACTCGGTTCGGTCGGATTCCCATAGAAGTCAATGGGAGCCGGTCGTACGACGCGTACATGGGCTCCCATTGACTGAATGGGTACGTCTCAAACAAGTGCGCCCCCTACAGTGGGTACACGTCGGTGCCACCCGCACTGTACATGCCTGTGTTGGGGAGACCCATAGGTCTCCCCCGTGTCTGAGTCGTAGGGCTGCGGGTGTCAGGGGGTCTGACGCAGAACCCCAAAGTCCAACTTCGGGAGCTTTTGCGAGCCGGACACGCCGGCTCGCACAGGCTGTCCGACGCGTGCATCGTACTGTCTCGGTTGTAAATCGCATTCATTGCATGCCACGGTTAGCTTCCGACCGGGACGTACGGAGCGGTTTGGACCCGGAAACGACTCGGTCAGTGAATTTCATGTAGCTCGCATCGTACTTGCTCGCTCGTACAGCTGTACGAGTTGGCTGGAAAACACGCGTACGGCTCGTAGTTTTTCCGGCCGAACCCAATTCGGTGCCCTTCCGACCGAGATCGGAATCGGCCCCTTTGTTCTCTTCAGGGTAGTCTATTTTCCTTTTATTGAAAAGCAGTTTCAACTGCCTCCTTTAAGTAGGATTTAAACTCCCTCTACCAAAAATGTATGAGTGTATTCTCATTAAGGGGTATATCTGTACTTCCCTGTACCTCATTATCCAACATGCTTCACTCAGGATGAAGAGATTTGCTGAGGATTTCAAATATTCCCCCCCTTTTTTTTGTCTCTATAAACTTAAAATGTAGACTTGTATCGTTTTGAAGCATCGAGTAACCTGCGCTCTGTTTGTCCGATCGAACGGTTGACTTCTCGTGCTAGATTTGTTGTCATGGTAGCACGTTTGGGTGCCGATTCCGATCCTGTATTTTTTTTTCCCGTCCGACTCGTAACGGTAAATTTTTCCATACAAATCGTACAAGTCCCGTCCGACCCTTGAAGTACGATTCGTACGGGAAAAATACAACTTTTCCCGATCCGATTTGTACGGATCGGCCCGATCCTTACAAATCGGATCGGGAAAAGTTGTACCAGACGGACCCGGACACTGTTCCGTACAAATTGTAAAAATGCAGTCCAACCGTACTAGTACGATCCGGACCGGCTTTCCGATTTACGATTTGTACGAAAACGTCCCGTACACGGGGAATGCCATTACCCGCTATGAAGCGAACTTTGTACGACTCGTATCCCGGGCCCGGGAAAACTTGATCCTGGGGTGCGAGTCGTACAGGGGTACGAGTCGTACAGGCATACACCCCCGTGCGTTGTGTATGTACGGTGCGTACCCCAACATCACGTATGTACGGTGCGTACATACGCGATGTTGGGGTATGCGATGTTGGGGTACGCAATGTTGGGGATACGCACAGTACATACGCGATGTTGGGGGTACGCACCGTACATACACAATGCACGGGGGTGTATGCCTGTACGACTCGTACCCCTGGGGACTCTGCTTTTACAGCTGTTTTTGGCTCCCGTAAGAAAAGAGCCGTACGGAGTGCCGTAGGGACGAATCGTACTTGCTGGGTTGGAAACCGCGGCTTAAATACAGACGTCGCGTGCAAGCTGTTCCGGATCAGAATCGTTGGTTTATTTGAGCTGTATGGTCTTCTGTACGATTTGTATGGAAAGAGGCTTTCTGTACGAATCGTACTTCCTAGGTTGTAAGAAAAGTTTACCGGGTACGAGTTGTACGGGAAAAACGCTCCATACAACGATTTGTACAGCCTTTTTCCAGGATTGGAATCGGCCCCTTGGTGTCTACGTTTTGTCTGAAAATATGTTAGTCCTCTTTCTATGTTTACCTATTTTTAGCTCTACTAGTACGTCATCCTCCTTCCTTCGTGTAGGTGGATGTGCCCTTTTATGTATTTATTTTGGACTGGTGTTACTGTTGGTGATAGGAGTGGGTTGGATCACTGACATAATATCGACGACCAGAATATCGTCTGGACAGAATATCGTTGACAAAATATCGATGAACAAAATATCGTCTCCCTATCTTCAAACAGGTAAGTACCAAGATATCGAAGACAAAATATCGCTGTATTAAAATAGTTTGTAAAAAATATCGGATTTTTTAAATATGTTAAAAGTAATATTAACTTAATTAAAAAATCAATATAATTAATTAAAACATACTTAGAATTAATGTAAAAATGTAAAAAATAATAAATAATATATATAATACCGAAAAAAAAAATTACATCAGCGTTGGATAGTGGGAGGGTAAAATTCACTATTCCCACTCCAGTGAGTGGAAGAGTAGGGAAAGAGTTGGATAGCGGGAGGGTAAAAATTACTATTCCCACTCCAGTGAGTGCAACAGTAGGGAAAGCGTTGAATAGCAGAGGGGTAAAAATTACTATTCCCACTCCAGTGAGTGCAACAGTAGGGAAAGCGTTGGATAGCGTAGGGGTAAAAATTACTATTCCTACTCCAGTGAGTGGAACAGTAGGGAAAGCGTTGGATAGCGTAGGGGTAAAAATTACTATTCTCACTCCAGTGAGTGGAACAGTAGGGAAAGCGTTGGATAGCGGGAGGGTAAAAATTACTATTCCCACTCCAGAGAGTGCAACTGTAGGTAAAGCATTGGATAGTGTAGGGGTAAAAATTACTATTCACACTGCAAAGAGTGCAGCAGCAGGGAAAGAGTTGGATAACGTAGGGTAAAAATTACTATTCCCACTCCAGAGAGTGGAACAGTAGGAAAGCGTTGGATAGTGTAGGGCTACACATTACTATTCCCACTCCAGTGAGTTGAACAGTAGGGAAAACGTTGGATCGCGGGAGGGTAATAATTACTATTCCCACTCCAGTGAGTGCAACAGTAGGGAAAGCGTTGGATAGCATAGGGGTAAAAATTACTATTCCCATGTCGTAAATTGGCTGCGATTAAATTAGCGTTAGCAGAATCCATCTGGTATTTAGAGGCTATCCTGTACATTTTGTGGAATCCATTTTGTATTTCTGGCAGCCATTTTGTCTTCTCTTGTGCTCTGTTTAAAGGACTGGCTATACTTAGACTCTGCTACCCTGCACATGCGCAGGAATATCTAACTGTCCATGCATCTGTTTTTAGTCTGTAACTATCAGGTTGTTTCTACCAGAGTCAGAAACTGCTAGCTCCTCCTTTACTGTTGACGGTGCATTTCTGTATGACCATCTATGTATGTAACTCTTCTCATGTATGCTTGCACCGCCCTTTTCCTGAGCCCCTGTGTGGGTATAAAAGACCCATGGTTCTTCTACTCTGTGTGCTACCTTCATTCAGCACCACAGGGTGCTGGGTGAATGTGGTTCCACCTCATGAGGTTTAATAAACTATGTATTTTCTATTTCAGTTTCTGTGCCAACTTCTTTCTAATAGTCTGAGGACTGTGTGCAGAGAAGGGCGAACCCCTTGCACTGGTAGGCCTAGCTGAGGCCTACTTTCTTCAATTGGCGCCTCAACGTGGGACTCATCGGTGACTCGGATGCCCAAAGGATTGGTCGCGACGAAGGATTGGAATCTCGCTCTGGACGTGATCACTGCCCGATAAGACCCGAGTCTTGGCATCCACGGCGTCTTTTCCTTTCTTTCTGATCTGACTATCCAGGTGGCACCGGTCCTCGACTGAGATCTCTTCTGTTGATTCACCGTGCAGTGACCATTTGGTCGATTTTAGAACTTGGCAGGATGAATCTGGACACCAAGTGATTGGTAAGTGTCTGCGGCGCTTGCTGTTGGTTTTGATGCCTGTGATTGGTAAGGTAGTTTAGTACCGCTTACTGTGGCTTTGAGTATGGTATATTTTGTGTTGGCCAACTTGGTTTGTTTTGACATATGTGACTTGCAATTCACATAGGCAGGTAATGAGGAGAATTTTCTCTAACTGAATTGATTTGAACGGCACATCGTACTAAAGGTACCTTAAGTGCTATTTTGATTATAATATTGCATATTCTGCACTATTTTTGGCATGCCTGTCTTTAGCACACTTCAAAGGATGTGGTGCTTTTGGAATGGTACCAAAATGAGACTTGATGAAGCACAACTGGCCCCCCCCCCCGGAGGGGACGCCTAATAGGGATATGTATATTAAGTATGGTCTTTCTTCTATAATGTACAGCGCATTATGGAATAAAAATACTTGTAAGTGGTGACTAGTACCCCGAGGAACTAAATATGTACATAAAAGGATCCTGGTCTGTGCACTTAGTAACATTCATAAGTGATGAGATGCAGAGCGTTTTTTTGGTGTTCTGCCAGCCAAATCTGGTGAATATAACTTGCAACTAGTATTTACAAATGGTTTGGTTTAAGTACAGTCTGTGGGCTGTCTTTTGTTTCTGTTTTAAGTGTTGATCTGTGGGTTAAATGTGTGTTTAAATGTTATGGTGTGGTAAATTGTGTTTTGGATGTTGCTAGCAGTGGAAAAAGCGTGTGATTGAATGACTGTGAATATGTGAAAGAATTCTGAGAAGTGAAATTGTTAAGGAGTAAATTTAATTTGGTCTCATCACCATCAATAAGTCGCAAAAGGAAATTGAGAGGGGTGTAGCTAGAGAAAGAGCAACCCCTGTGATTTGATGACACCCTTAGGTGCCGATCACGATCCGGTAAAAACCGGGTACGAACCGTCGGACGGAGCACAATCTCCGCCCGACGCGTACCCGGTCGTCAATTTTCACAAACAAGGAATTACGATTCGCACGGGTACACCATCACCGTACGAATCGTAAAAAAGCCCGACCGAACCAAAAAACACCTACCAATGCGATCCGGGAAAGCGCCGACCTGACGTCAGGACGCTCGCAGCCAGCCATTCACGACCCAGGAATCACGATTCGCACCGACGTCACCCCGCACGGTGAATATTTTGCGGCAGCCAAAAACTGCCGGGAAATCAGGACGACGCGAACAAGGACCACCAGTACGCGACGGACAGACAGGACGACGCGAACAAGGAGGACCAGTACGTGACGGACACACAGGACGACGCCACCAAGGAGGACCCGTACGCGACAGGACGACGCGATCAAGGAGGACCCGTACGCGACAGGACGACGCGAGCAAGGAGTACCAGTACGCGACGGACAGACATGGACCCGAACCTACGAGTCATCCCTGCCCTCATAGCAGTACACCTCCTCTACAGGTTACGACGCAGACGCCGCAGAAGGTCAGAATAACTAAGGGAGGGGGGAAAGTGGGGTGGGGTGGGGGTGGCACGACCAGGGCAGGCCACAAAACAACCACATAAGTCACACACCACACATGGCCTGGACATACCTGACTCCCATGCCCTGGTCACCACGAGGGGGTGGGGGCGTGTCCTGATAAGCCAGCGACCGCCACAACGGAAGTCCGTCACCACGCGAACCGGCAACACAACCAGACAGGTACGTCCCGTACCCACGCCTGAAGAGCGTGGGTACGAGTCGGACCACGCCCACACACGTCACCCCAACAATGGCGGGACGGATCGCACCCACGTGGCAAAGGCCTGGGTACGGGCCGCACAAACATCACATAGCGTGGGGACGGATATGTACGGACCCTACCCCCAACCCGTATGCAAGGAGCGTACCCCCCAGCCCAACAGTGTAAGTACGACCCGTACCCCCACCCGCGTATGCATGGAGCGTACCCCCCAGCCCAACAGTGTAAGTACGACTCGAACCCTCACCCGCGTATGCAAGGAGCGTACCCCCCAGCCCAACAGTGTAAGTACGACCCGTACCCCCACCCGCGTATGCATGGAGCGTACCCCCCAGCCCAACAGTGTAAGTACGACCCGTACCCCCACCCGCGTATGCATGGAGCGTACCCCCCATGCCAACAGTGTAAGTACGACCCGTACCCCCACCCGCGTATGCAAGGAGCGTACCCCCCAGCCCAACAGTGTAAGTACGACCCGTACCCCCACCCGCGTATGCAAGGAGCGTACCCCCCATGCCAACAGTGTAAGTACGACCCGTACCCCCACCCGCGTATGCAAGGAGCGTACCCCCCAGCCCAACAGTGTAAGTACGACCCGTACCCCCACCCGCGTATGCATGGAGCGTACCCCCCAGCCCAACAGTGTAAGTACGACCCGTACCCCCACCCGCGTATGCATGGAGCGTACCCCCCATGCCAACAGTGTAAGTACGACCCGTACCCCCACCCGCGTATGCATGGAGCGTACCCCCCATGCCAACAGTGTAAGTACGACTCGAACCCTCACCCGCGTATGCAAGGAGCGTACCCCCCAGCCCAACAGTGTAAGTACGACCCGTACCCCCACCCGCGTATGCAAGGAGCGTACCCCCCAGCCCAACAGTGTAAGTACGACCCGTACCCCCACCCGCGTATGCATGGAGCGTACCCCCCATGCCAACAGTGTAAGTACGACTCGAACCCTCACCCGCGTATGCAAGGAGCGTACCCCCCAGCCCAACAGTGTAAGTACGACCCGTACCCCCACCCGCGTATGCATGGAGCGTACCCCCACCACACCAGTGTAAGTAGACTCGTACCCTCACCTCGAATGCATTGAGCGTACCCCCACCGTGTATGTTCCAAGCGTACATATCCTGAAATCGGAGGTGTGTGTGCAGAGTCCACCCAGCAGTGCCCTGAGACAGGAGGGGTGTGTGCAGAGTCCTCCCAGCAGTGCCCTGAGACAGGAGGGGTGGGTGCCTATCACTCCCAGCAGTGCCCTGAGACAGGAGGGGTGTGTGCAGAGTCCTCCCAGCAGTGCCCTGAGACAGGAGGGGTGGGTGCCTATCACTCCCAGCAGTGCCCTGAGACAGGAGGGGTGGGTGTGGAGTCCTCCCAGCAGTGCCCTGAGACAGGAGGGGTGTGTGCAGAGTCCTCCCAGCAGTGCCCTGAGACAGGAGGGGTGGGTGCCTATCACTCCCAGCAGTGCCCTGAGACAGGAGGGGTGTGTGCAGAGTCCTCCCAGCAGTGCCCTGAGACAGGAGGGGTGTAACACATGTGTGTGAGGCCAGAATTATCCACATGCATACTGGCTACAAGGGAACATGTCCCCATGAACTCATGTCAACAGACTCCACACACAAGTACAGTGATCACCAAGGATGCCACGATTGTTGCAGGTGGACACATGGCCCTGCATGCATGGCCAAAGTAGAAGGGCTCCGTCACACACACAGCTCATGTAGACACAGCTCTGCGCTAAACATTGGGAACACCCTGCAGGGAAGAAAGCTGGGTACACAGAGGAAGGAATACACCCTGGGACAAGTGCACCATGCAGTAACTGCTTACATGAACAAAGAAAGTTAGCCAACACCTTGTGATGGCACACAGATCCCAGGGTCCCACCAATGAGCAGTACACTACTACACATCCCACACACCAAAACCCTTACACACCACCCAAAACCATGTAGCAGCCCCACCAACACCAATACCAGCATAGCAGTAGTGTGATAATGAAAATAAAAGTAAGCTTTATTCAGCATGAGCACAATGTCCGTGGATCGCAGGCAGTTCAATCTTCACAAAGCCCATAGGGCAGTCAATGATTCTCAGCTGGATGGGGGACACAGTGGGATGCGTGTCCCCTACCTTGCCTGCACAGTCAAATGGCATCGTCTTCCACACTGGTGAGGGCATCAGGGGGGGGGGAAAGCAACAGGCACCGCAGGGACATCAGGGCAAAGGGGCGGCGTTGTGGGTGCAGGGATGGAGGACTCCACCACAGGGGGTGGGGCAGGGCCAAAGGCGGAGGCCAGGATGGCACTACACACCTTTGCAAGGTCCTCCAGGGAGTCCCCTGCACCCGAAGGGACCTCAGGCCCCAAGGAGGGGGGGGGGTCAGAGGGATGGGTCGCAGCGCCACTGGGGGAGGGTGGAGACAGGGGGGGAGACTCAACCACCCTGACCGGGGACCTCCTTGACCGCTTGCGTGGTGGTGTAACCGTGGGGCTCAGGGACAGAGCGGCCATGAAGGAGTCCTTGGGGGAGATGTGGCCAGGAGAGCTGAGGGGATTTGGAGGGAGTGGACTGGGTGGAATGCGGACTCCCACTATGGCTGCGTGTCACACGTTTGCCCCCCGACCCAGTGGGTGTGCCTACCTCACCCTGTGTGTGCGTGTCAGGAGGAGTGCGGTGGACCTTCCCTGCTGGTGTGGTGCCCGTGTCCGTTGATGTGGGTGCATGCCGACGTCTGGGTGTACGTGGGACAGGCATGGGAGTGGGAAGTGTGGATGGGGCAGGGGTAGGTGGGGGGAGGTCGCGCTGCAGGAGACCCACTGCTGCAGTCAGTGTGGAGTCGATGGACCTCAGCAAGTTGCGTTGGTCAGCCTGCGATGAATGAATGCCCTCCAAGAAAGCCTCGATGTTGGTGAGGGTTTTGCCGTGGGCATGGAGGACATTAAGGATCGCAGCCTGACCAACCTGCAGTTGCCGCTGGATGTCCACAGACTCTGCATTGGCGGCAGCAGTGGAGACAGGGGCAGGGGGTGCGGTGCCTGGCAGGAAGGAGACATGCTGTGACCGGGCACGCTGGGAAGGGACACGAGCAAGTGGGAGGCGGCTGATGGAAACTGAGGGGGCGGTGCGAGGTGTTGTTCCGCTGTCAGCTGCTGGTGCAGCCTCCGCCCACTCGGAGACATCGTCCTCGGACCTGTCAGCTTCGTAGTCTGATGTGCCAGTCGACAGGTCCTCGGCCACACTCTCCTCCGCCTCTGTCCCACTCGATGTGCCAGACCCGATGTCACGGCTGGCACTGGTGCTCGGTCCCTCCGCCTGGTCTGTGTCCATGTCTCCCTCTGTGTCCCCCGACGATGCTGTGGGCAGGGTGGAGAGACAGAAATTAATCAGACACCTGTACACATCTGTCACATGAGTCCAATCTACATAGGTAACATTGCATAGCCTGAAAAGGAAGATCCCTAACATCTACTGAACAGGGTACCGATGTAGGGCATGAAACACACAGTTGGTTGAGCCACCATGCCACTGAAATACCATGGAGAGCATGAGACAATAGCTAAAGACAGGAAACGGAGTCTGACATAGCACCCAGGCCCTGGGGACAATCCAGCACTGCATCTGCACCACACAGCGTTGGCGAAAATACCGATGACCAGGGACCATATCCATGAACTTGAGACACATGCTGCATAGGTAATGCTGAAAACATGCCCAACATGACTCGGTCACTGCACATTGCGTGTGTGTCCAGACACATCACACACTGCCCAGACCCGGCAAGTGGAAATCAGGATTTGACACATAGGCATTGCCCGCCCCAACAAGACCCTACACGAGGCAAATTGTTGAGACACAGGTGGCACCAACATCTCATAGTCTGGGTGATACACACAGGGGCAGGCAAAAAGCAAGATTGGACGCCAAACAGCCAAGGTGCGCCTGTACAAATAATGAGGTACCAGTGCCCATCCTCAGATGAGTATAACAAGACACACAGGCACTGGCAACTGTGAGTATGAAGAAGGACAATCAGGTCAGGCTGCACAGTGGACACCTGTACAAAATAGCACGTCTATATACATGGTGACAGGGGACAATGGCACAGAGCACAACCTACGCTGTAGACACTGAGATTGGCCACGTTTATGATGACACATACACCACTGAGGAAAAGGTGCCCCAGGGGACAGTAGTGGGCACGCAACTACATGCTACTGAATGGTAATGACTGCAACACACGTCACCATCCCTGCACTATGTGTATCGCACACTCATGCACATCATGTCACAGGCCACTACATAGGACATGCGCGCTGTAAGGCATGACACATGAGAGACCAACTCCCATGTCTGGAGTCAGCATCAGTGCCAACTGACATGGAACCCACATGCAGTGAACTTGACAGTGCACAGGCAAGGTCCCACAACCTGTTACACACCACCCCCACACATGATGCTACAGTCATTGTTCTCGTGGACAAAGCGCCACCCTACATTACCTTGTGAAGGAGTGACTACACACAGACCAGGGAGCACATTGCAAGGAGGGGAAGGGTGGCAGGGGCACAGCGCTATACTGGGGCAAACAGGATCTGCACAGCACCCTTAAACCCTGCCAGTGAATTCATGCTACTGTGCCCTTACAAATGCCGGTGACACACAACAAACACACATGTACCTACCCCCTTCCGGCTGCTGCATCGCCTGTAAGCGCCTCTCCAGGTCTGGAAAGACCACCGGCAGCACACGCCTGTGGAGGTGGCTCAGACGGCGGCGGCCGCGGTTCTTGTGGCTCTCAGGTGAGTCCCCCAGCAGGAGCCGTGCAATCCTCCGCGTCCAGCACCGGATATCCTGCCAGCGTTTCCTCACCTGGGGCAGGCTCCGCCTCCGACCATCCACACCCCTCACGGCACTGACGGCGGTCAGCCAGATCTGCTCCTTGGCAGTGGCGCCTACCTGTGAGGAGGAACAAGTGACACCACATCAATACACCAGCCACATGTCACAGAGAGACATATGGGTACAAATTAGCTGGTTACAACAAGGCATGTCATGCAGCCAACGCATTGCACCTTTGTCATAGGGACATCATCCCCTGGTGAGGGAAAAAGCAGTACGTGCCACAGTGGGTACACAGGTGGAATGATGGCAATGTCACAATCAATGATCAAGGCTCACACTGTGCATCACACCCACCCCTCCTGTCTCAGGGCACTGCTGGGAGTGATAGGCCCCCACCCCTCCTGTCTCAGGGCACTGCTGTGAGTGATAGGCCCCCACCCCTCCTGTCTCAGGGCACTGCTGGGAGTGATAGGCCCCCACCCCTCCTGTCTCAGGGCACTGCTGGGAGTGATAGGCCCCCACCCCTCCTGTCTCAGGGCACTGCTGGGAGTGATAGGCCCCCACCCCTCCTGTCTCAGGGCACTGCTGGGAGTGATAGGCCCCCACCCCTCCTGTCTCAGGGCACTGCTGGGAGACATCAGGCACCCCCCCCCCCTGGGACCCCCCCGACAGTACATGGCATGTGTGTTACACCTGGACGCAATGGCAGAAGTCACAGTCACAACATAGGGACAGTCTGTGGCAGTGGCCTATGCACTCACCTGATACCCTGGTCGCCCATACAGCATGGAGTACTGTGGGAGGATCACATCCAGCAGAGCCATGTTCTCCTCCAGGGTGAATGGCTGTGTCCTCTCCACAGCCCTTGACATGGTTCCAGGGAATCAGTCGCAGCAGCTGGGTCGACGAATGCAAAGATGTGCAGGCAAGTGCTCCCTCATGGGACCTGGCTGCCTTATATGTGCCCTTCTGCCCAGTCTCATGCACAGGAGTACAGAGTGATTGGTCACTCACATTTGCATCCTATGTTTCCACCAATCACTTCAAACCTAGCAGTCTGTGGGTTCTCTATCGGTTTCATTCTCCTGCATGATGTCAGCCCCACAAACACATTGCAACAAAGTAGAAGAATTCCAACTGACTTCTGCTGTGCACCTTCCAGAACAATTTCGAATTTTGAACTTGGTCTCCATGACAACCAGCATGCATGTAGGCCTTAATACTTGTCCCCTATGTAATTTGGAGCATCACACACAGGTACGATGCGTTTCGGGGCCCTAGGGCACCCCAAATGCATGGCAACGGCCCGTACATGCATGCCTACGCTCTCCATCACTATGGGTCTGCACGCGTATGCGTACCCATAGTGTTACGGACCGTACACACGCATGTACGCTCTCTATCACTATGGGTCTGCACGCGTATGCGTACCCGTAGTGTTACGGACCGTACACACGCATGTACGCTCTCTATCACTATGGGTCTGCACGCGTATGCGTACCCGTAGTGTTACGGACCGTACACACGCATGTACGCTCTCTATCACTATGGGTCTGCACGCGTATGCGTACTCCTAGTGATATTGAGCGTACATGCGAGTGTACGGTCCGTACCACTACGGGTACGCATACGCGTGCAGACCCATAGTGATAGTGAGCGTACATGCGTGTGTACGGTCCGTACCACTACGGGTACGCATACGCGTGCAGACCCATAGTGATAGTGAGCGTAGATGCGAGTGTACGGTCCGTACCACTACGGGTACGCATACGCGTGCAGACCCATAGTGATAGTGAGCGTAGATGCGAGTGTACGGTCCGTACCACTACGGGTATGCATACGCGTGCAGACCCATAGTGATAGTGAGCGTAGATGCGAGTGTACGGTCCGTACCACTACGGGTACGCATACGCGTGCAGACCCATAGTGATAGTGAGCGTAGATGCGAGTGTACGGTCCGTACCACTACGGGTACGCATACGCGTGCAGACCCATAGTGATAGTGAGCGTAGATGCGAGTGTACGGTCCGTACCACTACGGGTACGCATACGCGTGCAGACCCATAGTGATAGTGAGTGTAGATGCGAGTGTACGGTCCGTACCACTACGGGTACGCATACGCGTGCAGACCCATAGTGATAGGGCCGTACACACGCATCTACGCTCACTATCACTATGGGTCTGCACGCGTATGCGTACCCGTAGTGCTACGGACCGTACAAATGCCTGTACGCTCGCCATCACGATGGGTACACATACGGCAGCACTCCCACAGTGATTTGGGAACATGCACAGGCCCTCTCAGCAGCAGTACGGCGGTTTTTACACATCACTGTGGTGATAGGCGACACACATGTAGGAATAGGGCGGACATACTTGTCCATGGATGGACATACTTGTCCAGGAATGGACATCAAGGCATCGTCTGTGCATTACTACATGTGTGGGGCACAGGTGTCACAGGCTGTGATGTGGAACATGCCTCCTGAGTGGAGAAGGCACCAGATGTATGATGAGATGTGTACATGTGTACTGTGTGAGGGTGCAATGTGTGCCAGGCATGCCCTTGACTCCTTTGACATGTGTGCATGTGGGACTGCGCACTTGGGGTGAGCGTCACTGGCATGGCACGGACACCAACACACGGAAGTGTCCCATGATGCCCGGTACAGGGGTCATGACACATGACTTGTCACTACCCACAGTGCACAATGTGACTATGTCATATATGTGTCCTGGATTTACATCAGGTTGATGTTGTAGCACCCTCAAAAGCTGCAGCCGTTGCAGCAACCAACATGTGGCTGTGTGTAGATTGTCATTGCACACTGTTCCCAACACCATGCCACATGTGTTATCGGATGTGAGGTGCACATGTATGCATGGGACACGGAGTAGCGTGACAAGGCCATGTCAGCAAACTCACAAGGAATGTGTGGTGAGTCATGACATGTGCACCTTCATGGCAAGGTGTGTGGGCTGGACTAGTGTAATGTCATGTGACCTGTGGCTCCAGTGTCCCGCTACCAGTCTCTGCAATCGGCATCACACTTCTGCTGATGTGTGGGTGTATGTCACTCCTGTCTTGCGTCGGGCAGTGCACTTGCACTGGGACACAGCTATTTCCATGGCGTGGCATGGGGAGGTTCTCAATCACCGTGTGTAGCTGGGTCTTGGAAGGAGTGTCACCTTGCATCCATACGTGTCCTGGGCATGTAGCACATGCCTGACTCCCTATGTGGCATGTGTGTATTGCCAGATTTACATGTGCTCAGTAGACATGAGTTGTTCTCGTAGTGCACTCACTCTTCCTTGTCACTTCCAAATTACTGCAGAGCGCCTCCTGTTGCCCGAAGAATTCCAGACTTGGCTACTATGCAGGAGAATGACAGGATCCGGCTCTACCGCTTCACCCAACCGTTGATTCTGGAGCTGACGGCGAGACTGGCACCACACCTGCAACCGCAGCACAGGTATCCTACGGCACTGACACCCCAGCTGAAGGTAATGGCTGCCCTACATTTTCTGGCCACGGGTACCTTCCAAAATACCATAGCTCATGTTGGTGGCATGTCCCAGAGCATGTTCAGCGGTGTGCTGCATGATTTCTTGGAGGCCATGTTGATTCACCTGGATGACTTCATCAAGTTCCCAACCCCTGAACAGATGACTGAGGTCAAGCGTGGATTCTATGCCCTGGGAGGGATGCCCCATGTCATTGGGTCCATAGATGGGACACATGTAGGTTTGGTACCACCACACGCACGGGAGGTGGCGTACCGCAATCGGAAGCACTACCACTCCATCAATGCCCTTGTGGTGTGTCTGTCCAATATGGTGATTTCACATGTCTGTGCTCGTTTCCCAGGATCAGCACACGATGCCTACATCATGAGGCGTAGCGGGATGCCTGATATGATGATGCAGCTGCGCAACGAACGGGCATGTGTTGTTGGTGGGTACAGTCTGTCTGTCCTGTATTCTGTATAGCCGACCAGCACGACCGCTACACCAGTTCTAACGATGTCCATGTGCTTCCCATGTAGGGGACGCTGGCTATCCCAACATGCCTTGGCTGCTGACACCTCTCCGCAACCCCATCACGCCGGCCCAGCTCCGCTATAACACCGCCCATGGCCGGACAAGGCGAGTGATAGAGAGGACGTTTGGCATGCTGAAGAGCCGATTCCGGTGCCTCCACAAGACCGGCGGTGCACTCCCTTATGCCCCGGCGAAGGTCTGCAAGATCTTCATGGTCTGCTGCATGCTGCACAACATGGCAGTTGAAAGAGCTGTGCCACTCATCCTGAATCAACATGACGAGGACCATCCACCCGTGGAGGACGAAGGGCTTGGCAATGGGGCTAGTGATGTGGAGGATGTGGAGCCGCAAGAGGACATCCGGACTCGGCTCATACGCGACTTCTTTGCTTAGTGGTGAGTACCAGGGTCTGAGTGTGCACGCATTGGTCCCCGTGTGGCATGCGTTGTGATGTGTGTCTCCACCTGCATGTATGGCACGTGGGTCAGAGGTGTGTGTGGGTGTGTCACTGGAGTGATGGTGGCAGTGATGGTAGTATTTCCCCAGTCATAATTGTGACCTAGCATGTTGTCATCCATACATGTGTCGAGTAACTGCACATGCAAGTGGCTGTGCTTTTTGTGGCTGACTTCTTGTGTGTCTCTCTTCCCCAGGTACCTGCGCATGCCGTTTGCTGGTTGCATTGTTGTGGCACTGCTATTCCTCATGGATATGACATCGTGGGCTGACTCAGCGTTACAGGCACGGACACGTTTGGAAGTCTCCATGGGGTAAGGGATGCATCTGGGGTGTATTGGGTGTGGCAGTTGTTCACGATGTGTGCACACTGGCCCGGTCGGGGTTTGGTTCCTCTGCAGACATGTGGCATCCCCATGGGACACGACATGCAGCTGGGTACACCTGAATAGATGGGCTGCCTGGTTGTCAGTCATCAGTGATGGGATAGTGGATTGTGATGATGGCATCAATGTGTGTGACACTGCCCTCGGACATATACGGTTAACATTGTCTTGACATGGCGTGGGACTTCCACATCAGCGGATGTATGGTGTATGGCAGGCTCTCCGTGAGCAGCTGTGGGTGTTTAGCTGTTAGCCGACGCTTGTGTGCCAGTTCCCTGGCTATCACGCATTTGTGCTGCAGAAGGGGGGTGCCAGTGTTGGAGCCACATGTTACTCCACATGATGTGTTCATGTGTACTTCAAGTTGCCTCTGCAATCCCAAAAACATGACTAATAAAGGTGTCCCTATGCCTCCAAGGTGCCTCTTCTCAGTCAATGCTGGTGTGTTGGCACGGTGCATCCTGCATGTCTGGCATGGTATTCCCTGATTGTGGCTATGTGTCAATGTTTCGAGTGGCAAGATGCAAGCTGTGTGTGTGTGCTGAGACTGTGTATTGGGCATGATGTCCATGACTGTGTGGGTATTGTGACATGTGCCATCCCCATGCATCCAACGTTGTCCATGACCCCATTCTCTGCATCCACCGGACTCAAGCTTGCAGGACATGGTTCTGCCACCTGTCTACACATACCTGGGTGCCCCCCAGGACACGGGCCAGGATCCCTGACCTCTGCGCATGACTGTTGCTGTACTCAATGTGTCTGTCAGCACGGTTGTTCGGCCACCCCCTCAGCTGGTTCTGACCATCACGGGTGTGTATGGTGCTCCATGTCTGTCTTGCCTAATAAACTGTGACCCATGTGTCCTGTGCCAGACTCAGGCCCCAGGGTGTGGATGGTTGAAGTGAACAGATGACTCAGGCATGTTTAGACTGTACAAGACACATGTTAGGTAATAATGCTACCAGCAGGCATCTACTCTTAATAGTGTGATTTATTATTGGGGGGGGGGGGGACAAAGTGAGGGGCTTTCCGGGATTAGGGAATCCAAAGTTCAGTAGGGGAGTTGGTGTCCTTGCCATTGGAAATCCTCAGAGTCCATGCCACAGTCTTTGTCAACATTGGTCAGCCAGTGACCAGCAGGGCCATGTGGCAGAGAATGTCTCTTGATGCTGTGATGCTGTTGCTCCAGTGGGCCAGGTGCCAGGCCAGGTGTCCTGGGAGATGGTGATGTAGCAGCCACCCTCACGGTCCTTTCCGTGGACGACCCGGCTTCCTGCGGGGAACCTCAGCAGCACGCCGTGACGACGTCTGGGATGCTCCGTCGGATGTTTCCTCCTCCTCCTCATGATCCCTCCCTGTGGGTGGTGATGTTCTCCGCCTTCTGGCACAGGGAGGGTCGGCCATGGTGTCGGCCATCCGACGGAGTTCAGCGTGAATCCCCTGGGACGCCGTCACTTGCTCAGCCTGTCTGTCCTCCATCCTCCGTTGGTGTAGCTGTAGACAGGCTATTAGCTCCGCATGTTGCTGGGCCTGCTGGACCTTGATCCCCTCGAGGACGGACACAACCTGGGCCATGCCCGTGGTGTCCTGCCGGTATGAGTCCAGGATGTTACGGACATGGGAAAATACCGGATCCCCAGCCAACTGGTCAGGCTCGCGCCTCCGCCGTCCTCCACTCCCACCACCCCTGCCCACTTGCGTCTGGCCTGCACTTGTGGGAACATCGGGTCTCCGGGACCCCTGAGGGGTGGCATTGGCGTTGTCGCCTGCCTCCTCCTGGGTGCCCGGGACACCGTGTCCCTCCTGGCGAGCCTGGCTGCATTGTGGTGTTGGGGCAGGGATCCTGGGTGTCTCCTGGGATGTGGCAGGAGTGGGGGTGGTGGTTGGCACGGTTGTACCTGACGCAGGTGCTGCAGGTGGTTGGACACCAGAGGGGCCAGGTCGGTCGGGGTCGTCCGCAGAGTGGTGAGAGTGGTCGCTGCCGGTGGGATCGGTCTCCTGCAGATCCGGGTCCTGTGAGTGTTCCCCCCCAGTGTTGGGGGGTGCAGCACGACGTTGACCTGTGTGTGAGAGAGAAAATGTTAATTTTGATCCATGCAACATCCATGTTTCATCCGTTACAAAGTTGGCACATTTCCTCTTGGAATTAGGATCTGTCTTGCATTCCACTCACAGTGCACTTGTGCATGGGTGTGTCCCTTGGGCACCAATTTGGCCCCTTTAACTATGTGTGGCACAGTCTTACTTGCTGCGTCAAGTGTGACTGCAGTCAGCAGTGGAGTGTGCATGTGTGGCGAGCCATGCATTTGCGCCTTCCTTGTAGCACTGTACATGTGCACATGGAGTGGATCCACACACTTATATGATGCAGGTGGCTGTCCTTGTGCTCGTGTACAGGTTGTGACATGGCCCTGCGTTTTGCCATGATGAAGAGGGGGGGTTCTGGCACTGGCCACCCTTGTCTACATGCACGCAGTCCACCTGCTGACGAGCAGACATTCCCACACACCAAAGGACTGATTTGCTCTCCCTGTGTCTCCCTCCTTCTCTGTCCCCCTCTCCCTCCCTCTCTGTCCCCCTCTCCCTCCCTCTGTGTGTCAGCCTCCTCCCTCTGTCCATCTTCCTGTGTCTCCCTCCCTCTCTGTCCCCCTCTCCCTCCCTCTCTGTCCCCCTCTCCCTCCCTCTGTGTGTCAGCCTCCTCCCTCTGTCCGTCTCCCTCCCTCTCAGTCCCCCTCTCCCTCCCTCTGTGTCCCCCTCTCCCTCCCTCCGTGTGTCACCCTCTGTCACCTTGGCCCAGATTCCTGGGCACACACTGTTAGCAGATCTTTGAGTGGCCCTTGGCCTGTTGATGTGAGTTTGTTTCTGATCTCCAGGCACCCATTTTGTCTGCTGTGTGTCTGTGCGCTGCTGCTGTGGTGGTGTGTGCTGCCACTCTTTCACAATGTTGGCTGTTCATTAGCTGCTGTCATGTGCAAAACAGTGCCTTCACCCCCATGTGTTGATGCAAGGCGTCCGCCATTTGCTGGCAAGTCATTCCTGTGTTGGGACACAGTGTTTGTCTAGCTGTGACCTAGGCCATATGGGCAGAGGGCATTGTTGTCTGCTTTGGAGTCGCACTATGTGATTCTTGGTGCCCAGCCTCCCGCCATCCGGGTTACCGTGTCATGTGTTGTTGTCTTCTGTGGCCTGTGACTTGACATTGTCCAGCTGGGTGCATGGGGCATGGTGGCAGCAGTGGCATGTGCCTGCTCATGGAGTGTGGTTGAGTCATGCGATGGCTTGTGGTGGTTGCGTGCCTGTTATTAATTTTGGTTGTGGTTGCAGTTCCCCCCATGTGAGGTGCGTTGTTTGTGTACTCACCCGGGTCTCGGAGTCCTTCTACTCCTTCAACTGCCTCCACCGGCAGTATGGCCATCACCCTCTCCTCCCAGGGATGGTACTGTACGGCTCTGCGGGAGGGCCCTCCTCCGGTGGCGTTGGCCTGGTCGTGTTCCTCCTGCCTCTTGGCTCTGACCCTCCTCCGCAGATCGTACCACCTGTTCTGGCAATCCTGCTTGGTCCTCCTGGTGTCCGCAACAGCATTCACAGCATCGACGATGGTCTGCCACATGGCTGTTTTGGCTGCCTGGCTGGTGCTTCTGACCAATGTTCCAAAGATCTGTGGCTCGACTCTGAGAATTTGATCAACAAGGACCTCCAACTCTCGGTGACTGAACTTTGGATTCTTGGTAGTGGGCATGGTGAGGGATGTGGGTGGGGATGGTGTGGGTGTGGGGGGTGTGTGGATGTTGGGGGGGGTGTGGATGGTTGTGTGTGTGTGTGAATGTGATGAGAGGGTGTTTGTGAGGGTGGTCGTGTGAAGGTGTGCAAGTGTAAGATGTGGTGTTGCTTGTAGTCTGGTTCTGTGGTGTCTGGCAGCAGTGAGTCTGTTGCAAAGGCTCATGGTTTGTGTGTGTGGGCCCTTTTCATTGGTCCATGGGTGGGTGTGGCAGTGTTTGAATTTTGGGTGGGTGTGTTATAAGGAGTGGTGGTGTATTGGGCCTCTGTTTGTTTTTGACAGTTGCAGGTCAGTGATTGTGTTATTTTAGTGGTTGTTCGCCATGTTTAGTGGCTGTGTGCCTTTCGAATGGTGTATTCTTGTGTTGTTTTGTTTTGTCCTTGTTGTGTACGTGCATTTTGAGCGTGTGTACGGTGTGTACATGGGCCATTTGGTTGTACGATTATGTCCTTGTGTGTGGCTTTGTACGACTCGTACATGCGGTTGTGATGTTGGGGCATGGGGTGCGCTCCGTACTTAGGAGGTTGTGTTGGGGGTGCGCCAGGAACGTACTGGGGTGTAGGTACACGGGGGTATGACACGTACTGGGGTGGGGGTGGGGCTCGAACGTACTGGGGTGTACATAGACGGTGGTACGACACGTACAGGGGTGGGGGGGTGTACATTGACGGTGGTACGACACGTACTGGGGTGGGGGTGTGGCTCGAACGTACTGGGGTGTAGGTACACGGGGGGTACGACACGTACTGGGGTGGGGGTGCGACTGGAACGTACTGGGGTGTACATAGACGGTGGTACGACACGTACAGGGGTGGGGGGGTGTACATTGACGGTGGTACGACACGTACAGGGGTGGGGGGGTGTACATTGATGGTGGTACGACACGTACTGGGGTGGGGGTGCGACTGGAACGTACTGGGGTGTACATAGACGGTGGTACGACACGTACAGGGGTGGGGGGGTGTACATTGACGGTGGTACGACACGTACAGGGGTGGGGGGGTGTACATTGACGGTGGTACGACACGTACTGGGGTGGGGGTGCGACTGGAACGTACTGGGGTGTACATAGACGGTGGTACGACACGTACAGGGGTGGGGGGGTGTACATTGACGGTGGTACGACACGTACTGGGGTGGGGGTACGACTGGAACGTACTGGGGTGTGGGTAGACGGGGCTATGACACGTACTGGGGTGGGGGTGTGGCTCGAACGTACTGGGGTGTAGGTACACGGGGGGGTACGACACGTACTGGGGTGGGGGTGCGACTGGAACGTACTGGGGTGTACATAGACGGTGGTACGACACGTACAGGGGTGGGGGGGTGTACATTGACGGTGGTACGACACGTACTGGGGTGGGGGTGTGGCTCGAACGTACTGGGGTGTAGGTACACGGGGGGTACGACACGTACTGGGGTGGGGGTGCGACTGGAACGTACTGGGGTGTACATAGACGGTGGTACGACACGTACAGGGGTGGGGGGGTGTACATTGACGGTGGTACGACACGTACTGGGGTGGGGGGGTGTACATTGACGGTGGTACGACACGTACTGGGGTGGGGGTGTGGCTCGAACGTACTGGGGTGTAGGTACACGGGGGGTACGACACGTACTGGGGTGGGGGTGCGACTGGAACGTACTGGGGTGTACATAGACGGTGGTACGACACGTACAGGGGTGGGGGGGGTGTACATTGACGGTGGTACGACACGTACAGGGGTGGGGGGGTGTACATTGACGGTGGTACGACACGTACTGGGGTGGGGGGGTGTACATTGACGGTGGTACGACACGTACAGGGGTGGGGGGGTGTACATTGACGGTGGTACGACACGTACTGGGGTGGGGGTACGACTGGAACGTACTGGGGTGTGGGTAGACGGGGCTATGACACGTACTGGGGTGGGGGTGTGGCTCGAACGTACTGGGGTGTAGGTACACGGGGGGTACGACACGTACTGGGGTGGGGGTGCGACTGGAACGTACTGGGGTGTACATAGACGGTGGTACGACACGCACAGGGGTGGGGGGGTGTACATTGACGGTGGTACGACACGTACTGGGGTGGGGGGGTGTACATTGACGGTGGTACGACACGTACTGGGGTGGGGGTGTGGCTCGAACGTACTGGGGTGTAGGTACACGGGGGGTACGACACGTACTGGGGTGGGGGTGCGACTGGAACGTACTGGGGTGTACATAGACGGTGGTACGACACGTACAGGGGTGGGGGGGTGTACATTGACGGTGGTACGACACGTACTGGGGTGGGGGTGCGACTGGAACGTACTGGGGTGTACATAGACGGTGGTACGACACGTACAGGGGTGGGGGGGTGTACATTGACGGTGGTACGACACGTACTGGGGTGGGGGTACGACTGGAACGTACTGGGGTGTGGGTAGACGGGGCTATGACACGTACTGGGGTGGGGGTGTGGCTCGAACGTACTGGGGTGTAGGTACACGAGGGGTACGACACGTACTGGGGTGGGGGTGCGACTGGAACGTACTGGGGTGTACATAGACGGTGGTACGACACGTACAGGGGTGGGGGGGTGTACATTGACGGTGGTACGACATGTACTGGGGTGGGGGTACGACTGGAACGTACTGGGGTGTACCTAGACGGGTGGGGGTATACATATACGGGGGGTACGTGTCGGACGTACGGGGGCTGGGGGGAGTGTTGGGCGTGTATGCGGGCACATGTCTCCATGGTTGCTATGGGTGTTCGGTGCGGACGCTGTTTTTTCCATACGGTTGTACGCTCGGACGCACGGGATGGATCGTGATTCCTCGGTCGGACTTGGATTTTTACGTTTGTAAGGTAAATCGTCCGAGGACGTGTCGGACACATTTTCCGACCCGAGGACGTGTGGGGAATGATTCCCAGTGCGGTTCGTATGGACTTTTTACCATGCGAATCGTGATTGCCAGTTCGTACGGCACTTGTACGATTCGTACGGTAATAAGACCCGATACGAGTCGCACGGGGGAATTTTTTACCGGATCGTGATCGGCACCTCAATGTACAAAAGTATTAATGAAGAGTAATTAGGGACCGGTTAAAAATTTAGCTTGCAAAAAAATTGTGGGTATTTCGAATTTGCAAATTGTTTCTATGCAGCTTTGTGTTCTTGGTGGTTCAGTGAGCCAATGTGCTGGGTCCACAGGGTTGTAGGTTCTAATTTAAGCTGAACCTGCTAATCTGAGAATTGAACCTAAACTTATGACCCTTGTAAAGAAATTGTATATTAAAATTAATTTGTCCATAGGGCAAATTATTGCAGTTTAGATAAAATTAGGAAGGCTTTTTGTCTTTGACAGCTTCAGGGCTGTGCAAGGCAGATTTTGACCTTGCAGCCTGTAAGGTGGGGGGCTAAAAATAGGGGAGTGAACCAGGAGGTGAAATCACTGCTTAGAAAGCTTCACTGACATGAAAATGTGTAATGCTTGCAGCAGGACAGCCTTGGAGAGAGGTGGGGGCCCAGAGCACTCGCTGTGGCCCGGTTCTGCGCTGAGGGGCTATTTTTAGCTTCTCTGATGAGACAGGGCGGCTGAGGAACGAAACTCAAGGAGCCTTCCTCGGCCCTATTTTGTGCAAAGACCAGTTAGACTTTCCATAGAAAACTGTTTTTATTTTTTTTAAACTGTTGCATTAATCCTAGACAAAAAGTAAAATGATGCTCTTGCTTGAAATTTTAAGGGCTATATGCCTATATAAAAATAAAAACGATTTCCAGGCCACAGAGAACAGCTAAAGTCAAACACGTTGTAAAATGCAGCATTTCAGACTGCTGTTTTAAAAGTTAGAAATATAGTTTCATTATTTTTGATAAACAGAGGACAGATTGACAGTAGGGATTTCTTTTGTTAATGCCTTTTTAAATAAGGATAAGAGTGGTTTTTGATGTTAAATAATAATGACTGTCTTTTAACAGTGGCGCAGACTTAAGTTCAGTTTCTGTTCTTAGGGCTGTGAATAATTGCGTTTCCATATGATAGGCAAGGGATGCAGCTTGCTTTTCATATGTGGACTCATCAAAATGATTAGACTTATTAAAAAAAAAAATATATATATTTTGATTATATAAAAAATGTTCTTTCAAATAGGTGCAAAAACAATTCGTTTTTTACTATTCATAATGCCTGAATCATGATGCTGTGACCTCCTAGCATCCAAATTGAATTTAAGCCGTGCTATACAGCAATAGGGGGTCAATTACATGTGAAAATGTCACTTTATCCAGGCGTACAAAACTCATTTTTATAAGGGCATACATTATACATTTCTGATGCCACATCTCTGGGATATGTAGAGGACATTCTGGGGATGACAATTATGCAAAAACATTGTAGGATATTAATTTTTTAGTGCCCTAAAAATCAAAGTCGAAATTGAGTGAAAATTCACTATTTAAATGAGATTTCTCCAGTCAGAGCAGCTTTTAAACTGCCTTAGACTCAAGTAAATGCACATATGTAAGCATAAAACTTCATAGCTGACATTTATATTGCTCAAGCACTCAGCACCCTGATTCTAAATATATCTATGTACAAAAACTGGCAGAAGTTATTAAGCTTACCTCTGAAATTGCTGGTAGACACACATTAGAATGGGTTTTGCTGCTCTGCCTTCGGTCTCTAGGGTCACTTTGACTTGGGAGCACCGCATGACAACCTTGCATACAAGATGGAACAGCTGCATAGGTTAAAGGCCGAACTCCTACATTTAGAAGCCTGGCAGGGCTCGGCTTCACATGAGCTTTGACATTTCGACATTTGAAAGACGAAATGGCAGGGGAAGAAAGAGGTTTTTGCTTACCTTTTTTTGGCAAAAGCAAGTTTTTGTGTGCACTCAATGAACATAGTATATGTGACCTCTCTTTAAAAGACAATGGCTCTGCCATATATATATAGTATAAATGTTTTTAGGGTTGAATTCAGGAAGCAATGGGATTCAGTTTGAATTCATGCGGCCTCATGTTGCACTAGTACATTTGCTAAAGGAATATGTTCTTTGGCTAGATGACATGTGCTATTTCGCTCCTCAGAGTTTGTTTATGCCCAGTTGCTACAAATTGGGGTTGATAGTGTTGACAGAATGAAACCTGGTATAGGTTTCTTACTGTCAAAACTGGGGGGAGGAGGCTAGCTCCTCTACAAATGAAGGGTAGGCAAATTTATGTGTTCTCTCTCTTTTCCTTAATTTCTCATGAGACATTTAATTGGCTATTCAGTAATACTTGTTTTAAACATTATTAGCATTAATAAAACGAATAAATATATTTTGCTATGTTACTACTCATCCTCTCTGATGGAATTATGAGAGGATGAGTAGTCTAGGTTGCTGCTTCCTTATTTGATCTTTAAGGGGAACTAGCTGTGGGTAGTTTTTGTTTGAAAATTCTCCGGTGACAACACCACTATTGTTTGTTATTCTCATGCTACATACAGTTTTGCAAGGGCATTGCTAGTTTTATTAGCTAGTCTGTGTAAATAAACTGACAGTCTTTACTAGAACTAATGTTGCATAGTTTGGATTGTGAAAATGTAGAATGCAGGGAAGAGGTCTATGTGATCCTTAGCAAACATTTTTGAGGAAAATATTGTTTTACAGGAGTCTGTTAGTCACAAGATGTTCCGCTGGAGAACATGTACCCATTATGTTGAAGTTTTTAGTTCTGTATGTAATAGGAATCCCTGTTAAATTAGCAGTGTTAGATTTTCCTGCTGCGCCTATAACATGAGAGCATGGTCCTAAGCGTACAATGTAGGTGCTTTTATTAAGATAAATCATTTTAGAAGTGTCTGCAGTCCTGTACAAGTAATGCAAAGTCTACGACTAAAAGTGTAGAACATTTCCTTTTTTCTTGAGGGTCTTTAGATGATTAAGATAGGAATATACAGATGTAAGGATTTGGAGTATGTCTGTATTGTTTTTCTCTTTTCCTCAGAATTTAGTAAATGAACACAGACTTCCTTGACTGCTTGGCATTGGGTGACGTATTACTCTTGTCAGTTCACTAAAGAGTTCCTTTTATACTTGCCAATAGGTTCAGGCTGTTGTTTTATTTACTCTCACATATATGAAAGTGGTTCCAGGGTGCCTTGTTAATATATGGGGAGTCCCTAGACTAGGAAGTATTCTGAGACTATCCTCTCTGTTGATAGATTATTTCTGTGCCTTGTCTAAGGACCTTTTGTTCTGTCCACCAATAGATATTTGCTGCTTTACAACCATTGCCAGAGGGGCGCGGACATCAGATCCAGCTTGAGGAGTCAGCACCAGTCCAGCTTGAAGTCAAAGTGAAGGTAACCAGCACAGGCATTACTGGCAACCAGGACCTCAGTGAAGGTAGAAGGCCGGAAGCATTGTGATGAGAGTACCCCTGCTACTATCTTGGGCGAAAGACGGGGTCACAAATCAGAAAGGAGAAATCGTGGATCAAGCTTTTGATGCCCAGCCGAGAGTCACAGACCGACCAGGAAGGCGAGAACGTTTTTGCTTGAGGTAACCCCCTTTGAAACAAGGGTTGCTTCAGAGATCCTAGCATCAGGCCTCTGAATCCTGGTCCTAAAGTGGCTGTAAAGTTTTCACCTTTGTTGGCCAAGATCTATGGCCCCAACGAAAGAGCAGTGTGCCAGCAGAGCAATACAGGAGTTAGGGAAGGACTTGAGTTCAGGGTACAGGTGCTGTGTCTCTGGTGCCTGTTAGATTGAAATGAAGAAAACTGGTGCACTGCCTGAGACACTGGACAGGATCTCTGAGCGCATTTGCCCTGGTGGGTGATTGCCCTATCCTGAAAGAAGAAACTTTTCCCTTGAAACTAGGCCATGATTCCTGAGTTGCGAGTTGTGCAGCTCCACCGTGGGAACAACAAGAGCCTGCCTGTGAGGCTCAAATGGACACAGGGAGAAGACTCCCCTCTGGTTGGTTGTACAGCGGCTTTAATTTCCCAAGGACTTCTTTTTCTTTTTGTTGAAAATGTACCCCATTGATCGTCCCATTTTTGAGGAGGAGCAACCCTTTGCAGCTCTTCGTCCTAATTCTCATGGTCCTGTGTAGTTCTCCTGGTCCTCTGGATCCAGGATCATTTTTGTAAATAATATGTCTGACTGCTTTAATGTTTGTATTGGGTATAATGATAGATACTCTAGCCCTCATAAAGGAAACACTGGAAAAGTCTAGCGAAAATGTTTTTGAAGTTGAAATTGATGGTAACTGAAATGCATAGGAGCCTTGAAAATGTTTTTACTGGATGGTTCTAGGATTTGCTTAGGACTAGAAAGCTAATAATTCTGTTTCTGATAATAGTAATTACTCTCTCCTGCTATCTGTATGACCCAATTCTCTGTTCCCTTTGTACTTCTGTTTATACCTCATACATACCCGCTTAACAATATTTAGAATGAGAAATGCCCACCTAGCAATGAATTAGGATATTTATGAAAAGAAAAAAAAAAAAAGAAAAAAAAAACATTATTAAAAATTAATATGCATATTTTTCATTTTTCCTACTGGATTATGGGAGATGTCTTCAGCTAACGCTAAAAGGGTCGTCTGTCGTAAATTGGCTGCGATTAAATTAGCGTTAGCAGAATCCATCTGGTATTTAGAGGCTATCCTGTACATTTAGTGGAATCCATTTTGTATTTCTGGCAGCCATTTTGTCTTCCCTTGTGCTCTGTTTAAAGGACTGGCTATACTTAGACTCTGCTACCCTGCACATGCGCAGGAATATCTAACAGTCCATGCATCTGTTTTTAGTCTGTAACTATCAGGTTGTTTCTATCAGAGTCAGCAACTGCTAGCTCCTCCTTTACTGTTGACGGTGCATTTCTGTATGACCATCTATGTATGTAACTCTTCTCATGTATGCTTGCACCGCCCTTTTCCTGAGCCCCTGTGTGGGTGTAAAAGACCCATGGTTCTTCTACTCTGTGTGCTACCTTCATTCAGCACCACAGGGTGCTGGGTGAATGTGGTTCCACCTCATGAGGTTTAATAAACTATGTATTTTCTATTTCAGTTTCTGTGCCAACTTCTTTCTAATAGTCTGAGGACTCTGTGCAGAGAAGGGCGAACCCCTTGCACTGGTAGGCCTAGCTGAGGCCTACTTTCTTCACCCACTCCAGAGAGTGCAACAGTAGGGAAAGTGTTGCATAGCGTAGGTGTAAAAATTACTATTCCCACTCCAGAGACTGCAACATTAGAGAAAGTAATAATTTAATATTTAAATAAAAATAAATTAATTATCAATATCAATAAAAAGGTATTTAAAATTAATTACCAATTACAAAATATTTAATAATTAATTAATTATAAATACCAATACATATTATGTATTAAAAATTAATTACCTATTAGAAATTAATTAACCACAAAGTAATTTTCAATACCAAAAATGTATAAGTAATAAACACAATTACCAATAAATAATTAATTAACAGTAAATTAATTATCAATACACACAAATAATTTCAGTAATTAATAAATTACAATTAAAATACTTCCCACCCTATTCCCCTATGAACACACAACCCGCTCCGTATACTAAATTAATACAATTAATATAATTATCAATTAATAAAAATGAATTACCAATCAATACAAATTAATTAACAATTAATAATTAATTAACAATAAATAAATTGTCATTACCAATAAATAAAATTAAATAATTACTTATTTACAATTAAATTACTTCCCACCCTATTCCCCTATAAACCCACAACCTGCTCCATATAATAAATTAATACAATTAATATAATTATCAATTAATAAAAATGATTACCAATTATTAAAAAGTAATTACCAATTAATAATTAATTACCAATAAATTAATTATCATTACCAATAAATAAAATTAAATAATGACTTAATTACAATTAAATTACTTCCCACCCTATTCCCCTATAAACCCACAGACCTAAAACGCAAAATTAAATTAAAATTAATTAATAATTCCTAAAAATGAATATTTAACTTACTATAATTAAATTACTTCCCGCCCTATTCCCCTATAAACCCACAACCTGCTACGGAAGTAAAATACGCAAAAATTATATTACATACATTTTGTAACTTTATAAAAAACTAAACATACATTACAAAAATAATATACACTTTTAACACATATACTAACAAACAAAACACTTAAAAAAAATCGATATTAATAAAAATTCGATATATTTTAATGCCTATATTATGTACTTCGATATTTTGACAGTCGATATTACTTACCTGCATGTCGATATTATTAACCACTATATTATGTCCATTTTATATTTTGAATTCGATATTCTGTCCATTCTATATATATTTTTCGATATTATGTCTATTTACCGAGTGGGTCTATGGAACGTCGGCCGAAGTCCGCCTCCCGGCTCCGTTTCTGTTCCTGCCCTCGGTTAGCAGCGGGAGCTGAGCATCACCATTGCTGCAGTTCCTACCCTCGGCTATTGGGACAGAGGGCCTTTGGGAAGCCGTGCCAAGGAGCACCCGGTGTTTCAGGGGTCCGTCTGCCGAAGCCGCGCCTAGGCCAGTCCGATGCTTATGGCCCGGAGCAGTGTGAATGGTGTTCATGATAACAGTAAGTTCAATGCTTCGGTTTGTTTCTTGTAGAGCGCTTGTACCAAAGTTAAAGCACTCTCCTTATATATATAATTAGACAAAATACATTATTCTTCTAAACAATTCTGTTAAAAATTAATGGATTAGAGAACCCAACCAGAAATTGGAAGGATGAACAGTTTATAAACAACAGACACTTACCTGATGTTGCTGTAAGTGAAATGTTGTTATGGTAGAAGGTCAAGTTAGATAAGATTATACAATGTAGACCATAAAATCTTAGGGCCCGATTCACAGAACTAACTTAAGACAAAATCCTAAACTTACTACCATTTTGGTATTCACAGAAGGCACTTAGAAGTTAGGAGTCCTAACTTTAGGACTCCTAAATGCCTTCTGTGAATACCGAAAGTCTTAAAATTAGGATTTTTCTCAGTTTAGTAGTAGTATAGTTAGGACTCCTAACTTTAGGACTCCTAAATGCCTTCTGTGAATACCGAAAGTCTTAAAATTTGGATTTTTCTCAATTTAGTAGTACTAAATTGAGAAAAATCCAAATTTTAGGACTCCTAACTTCTGTGAATACCGTAATGAGTAAGTGCCTTCTGTGAATACCAAAATGAGTAAGTGCCTTCTGTGAATACCAAAATGGTAGTAAGTTTAGGATTTTGTCTTAAGTTAGTTCTGTGAATCGGACCCTTAGAGTCGAAAGAAGCTGTACTTAACTGTAGAGGAGCAGAGAATAAAAGAGGGCGATGCCTAGTTCCCATGACGTTATATATTGTTTTAAAGTTCTTAATGGAAGGTTTTATGCATGATGTAATACATGTTCTTCAAAGGGCTGCATGTGGGGCAGCAATAAAAGGTTATTGCATAATGGTAGCCTCCGGTCTTGTAATGAAATTTGTCAAATCCCTCATTTGACTTGAACATGGAACGACCTCCCTCAACACATCAGAGCCTCTCTCCCACCTTCTTGAGTTGGCAAGAAGCTGAAGACCTGGCTCTTCCTATAGCACCTTGGGGACCACACCTACATACCTGCCCAAGTGCCTGGATACCCTCTCAGGCGATTAGTGCCCTATGCAAATCAATATAACATAACATTTAAATCTGCCGCCAGTCCTGTCACATGAGGTGATTGTCAGTCTCAGCACTTCTTCAAGCATATTACAGGCCGCTACATGCAGTCGGGCTGTGTATCTCTGGGTACGCTTTCCACGTACACCTCCCCAATGAAAGCCTCCAGTGACCACCTTGGATTTGCCCCTCTGGGGTATGAAGCTGTTGCCACTTTCTAGGTGCAACAGCCCCATGTAAGTTCACATGGTCAGAGATCTCAGAATGAGTCTAGACTGTGCTCTCTCCCTGGTGTTTCAGGTGAATGCAGTTTCCAGGAGCAGCTGTGGAAGCATTTTCTGAAGTGTTTATACTGTGCAAACATGCTGTGTTTAGGGGCCGAACGTTCACTCTGCAGGGGTCAGATTGGTTTGGGGTTTGCGCGGGTATGGTGACATTTCATCAGTTCTCACCTCATGACATCCGCTTCAAGCAGCCGAAAGAATCCAGTTAAAGGCACTGTGCTTGTGTCATAAAGCATTCTGCACTGGGGCACTCAGCTTCCTGATATTAAAACTGTGATGACCCCCTCCTAAAAAGGGGGATGAAACTGCTTGAGACTGATTCGCCAGGAAGGATGAAAGTCAAGGCAGGTGTTTTAGGAGAACGAGTTGGGATTTTGTGTCAGAGGTCACCGAGAGGCCTAAAAGGGCATAGGTGCTCTCATCTAAGCCACAAAGATCATTGAGGGCTGAGGCCAGTACTGCCTCTGTGCTGTGGGAGGGTTGGAAGCCCAACTAGGGAGCGTCCATGATTTACATTCTTCAGGGGAAAGTGGTACTACTAATTCCCTCCATAATCTTGGCCAGAAATGGGAGGAAAAGATATGCCGAAAGGTGGCCAAAGTATTAGGGTTATTACTAAACAAATGAAAAATCAAGATTTCTCTAGGGGCCACCACAAGGGTATGATTGATACCCCAGTTTTCGGATACAGTCGACTGTCCCATCTACTGATGATTTGTATGACAACTTGCCATAATTGATGACGCAATGTGAGCTGTTTTTTCTTGTATGTTATGTACGTATGTTATGTACAGAATACTATACACGTCTGTCGTTATCCTTTTTTCTTTCCCCTTTGTAATATCTGACACACAGGGAATAATACCCTCTTCTTGTAAATTTGGTGTTTGGTTTTATCCGATTGCTGTATCATTCCTTTCTTCTGCTGTTCGGGCTTCACACATATATGAATAAAGTATTTTATTTTTTCCAATCTTGACACTTCTGACTTTGGGATTTTTCTCTTACATACGAGGCGTTTTGTGACAGGGCCTCCACCATTGAAGAAGCAATCGGCACACACTTGATTATGTATGGTATGTTTAACCATAATTATTTTTTTATTGTTATCTGTATGTGTTTTTGAATGTCATTGTATAAGTTTTTATTGCTGGGTGTTTTGTAGTGTATCATTCACAGTCCCGAGGAATTTCATCAATATGAACAAAACGCGTTGGCTGTTTTTAGGAAATTGAACACAATAAAGAAAATTCCTGATTCTGTCCAGCTGTGGACTCCTTCCTCAATGGATGCTCCATCCCATGTTATGTATCCTTGCTTGGTCTGGAGCAGCAGTATCATTCAATGGCTGGCACTGAGGGAAGAGGGCACTGACCTTTGGTATATGGAACTGTGCGGGAGGTGCAGTTGGTGAAGGTTCTTTAAAAGTAGTAGGGTTTGTTGTGGACTCCTTGAAGAGAGAGGGAATACATTTTTTTAGGAATTAGGTAAAATCTCAATTGCTGGGGAGCGGTTAAATGGTGTCGAAAGACTGAGGTCAATAGTAGAACAAATGAGGTTGATAATGTGGATATATCAAGAATCAAGTGGGGAGCCTGAAGAAATGTCAGCAGTTTTAGATGATACTTTTTGATAACAAACTAGGAGTTTGTTATTGGGAGGGGGAGGGGGAAGAAAGGGCAATAGAGCCCCCACTATCTTAAAGGAAAGCAACACAAATATTCTGTACCCTGTGTTATTAATAGAGGGTAAAACAGTTGGGGTAACTGGGGTAGACTACCTTTTTATTGTCCACTGTTTTACCTTCATAGGAAGGATCAAGACTTGATTGGCGCCTTCTTCACAATTTCCACTGTTTGTGCAAAACAGGGACTTTGTTTTTAGTATACCATGGACTATTCTGTGATCTTGATTTTGACTCATGGGGCTTTGTTAGTTGTATGTCAATGTTTTGTATGTAAATGTTTTTTGTATTAGTTATATGATTATGTATTAAAACGTTTTTGATTTTTATGACATAGGAGGGTTGCTATTTGACTAAGGCTTATATACTCAACATTGTTTGAAACTGGTTATCCCTACTATTTTATCCTCTTTTAATAACACTAGATATTGAGAGGCAGATTACAAGCCCCTTCCGACATCTTTACAACTCCGTTGCGTCACTTGTGTGATGCAGCAGCATTGTAAACAATGCACCACTATGCGACATATTTACAACGTGACACATCTAGGGAGATGCATCACATTGTAAAGCTCTGCTCTACATTATACCTGCATCAGGTATAATGTATGCAGGGTGGGCGTTCTGTCGCAAGGAAGCCTTGTAAAAGTGACGCAGTGAAATCTACAAGATTTCACTGAGTCACTTTTACGACCCCGCTGCATCAAAACCTACGCCTGCTTGTAGCAGGTGTAAGGAGTGACGCAGCACAGGAAGTATAGGCCGCCCATGAGCAGTGCTGGAGTTGCGTAACGATTGCGACACGACTCCAGCACTGCGTCACCTTTACGCTGACAGATGCGTGACGCATCTGTCTATCCTTGCGCCACGGTGCGCGCATTGTAAATGCGGTGCACCCATGGTGGCGCAAGGGTTGCACCAGTTATTGTAAATCAGCACATTTCACTTTTACTTTCAATGTAATGACGTCAGCACGGCATGCGTGCCAATCATCATTATTTAGGAAAAAAATGCCCTGGACTGCTGGGGAAGCTCTTCCTCAGCTCCGAGGCTAACAATAAGTGATTTTTTGCCACGGGTGCGAGGATGGCCTGGAGCCGTCCTCAGCACACGAGGGCCGGTGCTGAGGACAGCCAGGAACCGTCGTCCGCACCAAAATACATATAATCATATATCTATATATCTATCTATATATATATATATATATATATATATATATATATATATATATAAACACACACGTACATATATGTAAGTGTGTGTGTACATGAATATATATATTATACACACATATATATCACCTTAGTAACCCGCAGCCCCTAAACCCTAAATATACCCTTGCCACCTAACAACCCATACCCACCATAAACCCTAAAAATATCCGTATCACCCAAAAACCCATACCCACTCTGAACCCTAAAAATACCCATACCACCCAAAAGCCTTATTCTCCCTCAACCCTAATAATACCTCTGCCACCCAAAAACCCATGCCCTCCCTAAACCCTAAAATTACTCTTGCCATCCAAAAACCCATACCCACCCTAAACCCTAAAAATACAATTATCACCCAAAAACCATATATCCTCAAACCCGAAAAATACCCATGCCACCCAAAAACCTACACTATCCGTACACCCTGATAATACCCCTGCCACTCAAAAACCCATACCCTCCTCAAACCCTAAAAACACCCTTGCCACTCAAAATGCCATGCCCACCCTAAAGATACCTTTGCCAACCAAATATCCATACCCACCCCAAACCCTAAAAATACTCTTGCCACCCAAAAACCCATACCCACCCTAAACCCTAAAAATACCTGTGGCTCCCAAAAAACCCATACCCATCCTAAACCCTAAAATACCCTTGGCACCCAAAAAGCCATACCCACCATAACCCCCCAAAAAACACGTTTGCCGTCCTTACCACAAACCCAAAAAATACCATTGGCATCCCAAAACCTATACCCACTCCAGACCCTAAATATGCCCTTGCTCTCCAAAAACCCATACCCACTTAAACCCTAAAAATACCCTTGCCACCCAAAAACCCACACCCATCCTAAACACTAAAAACACCCTTGCCACCTAAAAACCCACACCCACTCTAAACCCGAAACTTCCCTTGGCACCCAAAAATCCACACCTACCCTACACCCTAAAAATACCTTTGCCACCCAAATGCCGACACCCACCCTGAACTATAAAATTACTCTTGCCACCCAAAATAACCACACCCACCCTAAACCCTCAAAATACCCTTGCCACCCAAACCCACACCCACCCTAAACCCTAAAAATACCCTTGCCACCCAAAAACCCACACCCACCCCAAAAACCCACACCCACCCAAACCCTTAAAATACCCTTGCCACCCAAAACCCACACCCACCCTAAACCCTTAAAATACCTTTGCCATCCAAAAACCCACACCCACCCTAAACCTTAAAAATACCCTTGCCACCCAAAAACCCACACCCACCCTACACCCTAAAAATTCCCTTGCCACCCAAAATCCCAGACCCACCCCACAAACCCACCCTAAAAATACCCCTGCCACCCCAAAAACCCACACCCACCCTAAACCCTAAAATTACCCATGCCACCCAAAAATCCACACCCACCTTAATCTTCCATTGGTACCCAAAAACCCACTCCCACTCTAAACCCTAAAAACGGCCTTAACCCCTTCACTGCTAGGCTGTCATGGTTCCCGGTGTTGAAAATTGAAACAACGATGTGATTAAGCATTTACTAAAGACATGAATTCCCCTTTAGGTCCGAGTTTCTTCCGTTATGTTGACTAAAGTCTGGACTCCATTTTGTATTGTCATGTCTCCACGTGCTCAGCACGAGAAGAGTCCTATCTTCGTGTTAGTTGCTCTTGTAATCTTCCTAGTAACAGTCTATAAATAGCTCCTTTGTCCGTCTAGCGCATGCCCAGGCTTGACCACATCTGTTATCAGTTAATCCTCGCTTGACCATGTTTTCGCGGGCTTAGAGATGTGTTAACTCCGCCCACATATTGATTCTGTATCGAAAATGTCCATAAAAGGTAATGTTCTTCGCCTCATGTTGTATCCACCCACTTATGAGCCCCTCTGTTGTGTATAAAAGGGGACTGTGTTCGCAAGTTCGGTGTGCTACTCTATGCAATACCGAAGGGTGTTGTATGGATTGTAGGACCACCCTTAAGGGTTAATAAACTTTGTCTTTGTACTTTGCAGTTTCCGTGCCAACTTCCTTGTAGATTCCATTACAGGAGAGCGAACCCTTGTGTCCTGCGGGCCTAGCTGGGGCCTGTATTCATCAATTGGCGCCCGTCACGTGGGGCTCATCGGCGACTCGGATGCTCGAATGACTGGTCGTGACGAAGGTGAGGAATTTGGCCGGGGATGTGATCACTGCCAGAGGCATTTTAGTCCTGGCATCCCGAGGTTTTCTTCCTTCCCTTCCGAACTGACCATCTGGGTGGCGCCGGTCCTCGACTGAGACCTCTTCTGTCGGTTCTGCCGTGACAGCCGTTTGGGCGAATTTTGGAGCTTGGCAGTTGGAATCTGGACACTCTTGATTGGTAAGAACCGTTGTACGGTACTTGCTCCGAGTTTTTGAAGCCTGGGTTGGCTATTTGAGTTTGATTTGTGATGACCGGTCATATCTTGTATTGATTACTGTGAGAATATATGCGTTGCAACACATATAGACAGGTAATGTGGAGATATTTCTCCGGAGCTGTGTAAATTTGAACGGCGCAAAGTTTAAGTGCCATTTTTTTGATAATACTGCATATTTTGCATTATTTTTGAGCATGCCTGCTTTTAGCGCACTCCGTAAGTGGTGCTGCTGCTTTGGAAACCGGTTAAACCTCGAGGAATCTGCTCCAGCCCCCCCAGAGGGGACTCCTAATAGGGATATGTATGTGAAGCATGGTCTTTCTTCCATAATGTACAGCACAGTATGGAGGAAATACACCAAAAAGGATCCTGAGTTGCGCTGGCCTTTGTATGGATCATTTGATATGCGTAAGATTGAGTATGTGGAACAGTGTATGTGTAAACGGCGTGCTCGTCAAGATATGTTTGAGTGTGTGCGATTATGGGTGAAGGAAGTGCGTGAGCGAGAAAAACGTGAGAAAGCGCTGTTTGATAAAGAGCAACGGAAGAATGATCATGTGCGAGCGCAGGAAGCGAAGCGTCGGGAGGAAAGAGAACAGACGGAGAGACAAGAGAAAGAGCGTAGGCTGCAAGTGTCGGGTCAATATGCTGTTCGGCAGCCTCTTTATCCTGTCCTTACTAATCTTGATGATGATTTTTTCCTATTAGATCGTTCCCCGCCACCTTATGTGGGTGCGTCTGCTCCGACAGTTCAGGATTCTGGATCGGGTAAAGATAAGATAGACACGCGATCCATGTTATCTCTTGAGCGCTCGGGTGAGCTTCGGAAACTTTCTTATCGTGCAGTTTCAAATAAGATGTCTTCCGCAGAGTTATTACCGGTTCTGGAAGGATGGCAGGATAGGGAGAAATTGTATTTTGCTGCCATTTTCTCTGATGAAGTGGTTGCTGCCTTTCGAAAATATTCTGATGTTTTTGAGCCACAGGAGATAGTGTCGGATTCTAGAGCACTGCGTAATGGTACTTTCTCTCCCTCTCAGGTGCCTGATGCGGTCCGACGTCTGTTTGCGCTACGGGATGAGATGCTCCAACTGCGGGACAAAGCGCGCCGGAACAAGGAGGAGGAGAGCTTGACCTTGCAGGCGGACGACCAGCAGCCGTCTTCCTCCCAGTCAGATAAGGACGAACTAGTGCATGCTAAACCCATGCGAGAGGCGGCACCTTTGTATGTTCCTCCTAAAGGAGCGGGAACTAGTGCGGATATTACTTCTGCCGATGCTAAGGGATATTTTGTGTACAATTGGGTTTATACTCCCTGGCATAGGGCTGATGTTATGGCATTAAAGAATGCATTGCCTGACCCCCGCAAGAATCCAGCGGCCTTTTACGAAGAAGTCGAAGGGGCCTTGAATTCTTGTACTATGACCTTAGCAGATATAGACCTGGGTGCCGATCACAATCCGTTAAAAACCGGGTACGAACCGTCGGACGGAGCATATTCTCCGTCCGACGCGTACCCGGTCGTCAAAATATACAAACATGGAATTACGATTCGCACGGGTACACCATTACCGTACGAATCGTAAAAAAGACCGACCGAACAAAAAACACCTACCAATGCGATCCGGGAAAGCGCCGACCTGACGTCGGGACGCACGCAGCCAGCCATTCACGACCCAGGAATCACGATTCGCACCGACGTCACCCCGCACGGTGAATATTTTGCGGCAGCCAAAAACTGCCGGGAAATCAGGACGACGCGAACAAGGACCACCAGTACGCGACGGACAGACGACGACGCGAACAAGGAGGACCAGTACGTGACGGACACACAGGACGACGCCACCAAGGAGGACCCGTACGCGACAGGACGACGCGATCAAGGAGGACCCGTACGCGACAGGACGACGCGAGCAAGGAGTACCAGTACGCGACGGACAGACATGGACCCGAACCTACGAGTCATCCCTGCCCTCATAGCAGTACACCTCCTCTACAGGTTACGACGCAGACGCCGCAGAAGGTCAGAATAACTAAGGGAGGGGGGAAAGTGGGGTGGGGTGGGGGTGGCACGACCAGGGCAGGCCACAAAACAACCACATGAGTGACACACTACACATGGCCTGGACATACCTGACTCCCATGCCCTGGTCACCACGAGGGGGTGGGGGCGTGTCCTGATAATCCAGCGACCGCCACAACGGAAGTCCGTCACCACGCGAACCGGCAACACAACCAGACAGGTACGTCCCGTACCCACGCCTGAAGAGCGTGGGTACGAGTCGGACCACGCCCACACACGTCACCCCAACAATGGCGGGACGGATCGCACCCACGTGGCAAAGGCCTGGGTACGGGCCGCACAAACATCACATAGCGTGGGGACGGATATGTACGGACCCTACCCCCACCCCGTATGCAAGGAGCGTACCCCCCACCCCAACAGTGAAAGTACGACCCGTACCCCCACCCGCGTATGCAAGGAGCGTACCCCCCTGCCCAACAGTGTAAGTACGACCCGTACCCCCACCCACGAATGCATGGAGCGTACCCCCCATGCCAACAGTGTAAGTACGACTCGAACCCCCACCCACGAATGCAAGGAGCGTACCCCCCAGCCCAACAGTGTAAGTACGACCCGTACCCCCACCCACGAATGCAAGGAGCGTACCCCCCTGCCCAACAGTGTAAGTACGACCCGTACCCCCACCCGCGAATGCAAGGAGCGTACCCCCCTGCCCAACAGTGTAAGTACGACCCGTACCCACACCCGCGGACGTACGGAGCGTACCCCCAGCCCAACAGTGTAAGTACGACCCGTACCCCCACCCGCGGACGTACGGAGCGTACCCCCAGCCCAACAGTGTAAGTACGACCCGTACCCCCACCCGCGGACGTACGGAGCGTACCCCCAGCCCAACAGTGTAAGTACGACCCGTACCCCCACCCGCGGACGTACGGAGCGTACCCCCAGCCCAACAGTGTAAGTACGACCCGTACCCCCACCCGCGGACGTACGGAGCGTACCCCCAGCCCAACAGTGTAAGTACGACCCGTACCCCCACCCGCGAATGCAAGGAGCGTACCCCCCTGCCCAACAGTGTAAGTACGACCCGTACCCCCACCCGCGTATGCATGGAGCGTACCCCCCATGCCAACAGTGTAAGTACGACTCGAACCCCCACCCACGAATGCAAGGAGCGTACCCCCCTGCCCAACAGTGTAAGTACGACCCGTACCCACACCCGCGGACGTACGGAGCGTACCCCCACCACACCAGTGTCAGTAGACTCGTACCCTCACCTCTAATGCAGTGTGCGTAACCCCACCGTGTATGTGCCAAGCGCACATATCCAGAAATCGGAGGTGTGTGTGCAGAGTCCACCCAGCAGTGCCCTGAGACAGGAGTGGTGGGTGTGGAGTCCTCCCAGCAGTGCCCTGAGACAGGAGGGGTGGGTGCCCATCACTCCCAGCAGTGCCCAGAGACAGGAGGGGTGTGTGCAGAGTCCTCCCAGCAGTGCCCTGAGACAGGAGGGGTGGGTTCAGAGTCCTCCCAGCAGTGCCCTGAGACAGGAGGGGTGGGTGCCCATCACTCCCAGCAGTGCCCAGAGACAGGAGGGGTGTGTGCAGAGTCCTCCCAGCAGTGCCCTGAGACAGGAGGGGTGGGTGCAGAGTCCTCCCAGCAGTGCCCAGACACAGGAGGGGTGGGTGTGGAGTCCTCCCAGCAGTGCCCTGAGACAGGAGGGGTGGGTGCAGACTGCAGAGTCCTCCCAGCAGTGCCCAGAGACAGGAGGGGTGTGTGCAGAGTCCTCCCAGCAGTGCCCTGAGACAGGAGGGGTGGGTGCAGAGTCCTCCCAGCAGTGCCCTGAGACAGGAGGGGTGGGTGCCCATCACTCCCAGCAGTGCCCAGAGACAGGAGGGGTGTGTGCAGAGTCCTCCCAGCAGTGCCCTGAGACAGGAGGGGTGGGTGCAGAGTCCTCCCAGCAGTGCCCAGACACAGGAGGGGTGGGTGTGGAGTCCTCCCAGCAGTGCCCTGAGACAGGAGGGGTGGGTGCAGAGTCCTCCCAGCAGTGCCCTGACACAGGAGGGGTGGGTGCAGAGTCCTCCCAGCAGTGCCCAGACACAGGAGGGGTGGGTGTGGAGTCCTCCCAGCAGTGCCCTGAGACAGGAGGGGTGGGTGTGGAGTCCTCCCAGCAGTGCCCTGACACAGGAGGGGTGGGTGCAGAGTCCTCCCAGCAGTGCCCTGACACAGGAGGGGTGGGTGCAGAGTCCTCCCAGCAGTGCCCTGACACAGGAGGGGTGGGTGCAGAGTCCTCCCAGCAGTGCCCAGACACAGGAGGGGTGGGTGTGGAGTCCTCCCAGCAGTGCCCTGAGACAGGAGGGGTGGGTGCAGAGTCCTCCCAGCAGTGCCCTGAGACTGGAGGGGTGTAACACATGTGTGTGAGGCCAGAATTATCCACATGCATACTGGCTACAAGGGAACATGTCCCCATGAACTCATGTCAACAGACTCCACACACAAGTACAGTGATCACCAAGGATGCCACGATTGTCGCAGGTGGAGACATGGCCCTGCATGCATGGCCAAAGTAGAAGGGCTCCGTCACACACACAGCTCATGTAGACACAGCTCTGCGCTAAACATTGGGAACACCCTGCAGGGAAGAAAGCTGGGTACACAGAGGAAGGAATACACCCTTGGACAAGTGCACCATGCAGTAACTGCCTACATGAACAAAGAAAGTTAGCCAACACCTTGTGATGGCACACAGATCACAGGGTCCCACCAATGAGCAGTACACTACTACATATCCCACACACCCAAACCCTTACACACCACCCAAAACCATGTAGCAGCCCCACCAACACCAATACCAGCATAGCAGTAGTGTGATAATGAAAACAAAATTAAGCTTTATTCTGCAGGAGCACAATGTCCGTGGATCGCAGGCAGTTCAATCTTCACAAAGCCCATAGGGCAGTCAATGATTCTCAGCTGGATGGGGGACACAGTGGGATGCGTGTCCCCTACCTTGCCTGCACAGTCAAATGGCATCGTCTTCCACACTGGTGAGGGCATCAGGGGGGGGGGGAGCAACAGGCACCGCAGGGACATCAGGGCAAAGGGGCGGCGTTGTGGGTGCAGGGATGGAGGAGTCCACCACAGGGGGTGGGTCAGTGCCAAAGGCGGAGGCCAGGATGGCACTACACACCTTTGCAAGGTCATCCAGGGAGTCCCCTGCACCCGAAGGGACCTCAGGCCCCAAGGAGGGGGGGGGGTCAGAGGGATGGGTCGCAGCGCCACCGGGGGAGGGTGGAGACAGGGGGGGAGACTCAACCACCCTGACCGGGGACCTCCGTGACCGCTTGCGTGGTGGTGTAACTGTGGGGCTCAGGGACAGAGCGGCCATGAAGGAGTCCTTGGGGGAGATGTGGCCAGGAGAGCTGAGGGGAGGGGATTTGGAGGGAGTGGACTGGGTGGAATGCGGACTCCCACTATGGCTGCGTGTCACACGTTTGCCCCCCGACCCAGTGGGTGTGCCTACCTCACCCTGTGTGTGCGTGTCAGGAGGAGTGCGGTGGACCTTCCCTGCTGGTGTGGTGCCCGTGTCCGTTGATGTGGGTGCATGCCGACGTCTGGGTGTACGTGTGACAGGCATGGGAGTGGGAAGTGTGGATGGGGCAGGGGTAGGTGGGGGGAGGTCGCGCTGCAGGAGACCCACTGCTGCAGTCAGTGTGGAGTCGATGGACCTCAGCAAGTTGCGTTGGTCAGCCTGCGATGAATGAATGCCCTCCAAGAAAGCCTCGATGTTGGTGAGGGTTTTGCCGTGGGCATGGAGGACATTAAGGATCGCAGCCTGACCAACCTGCAGTTGCCGCTGGATGTCCACAGACTCTGCATTGGCGGCAGCAGTGGAGACAGGGGCAGGGGGCGCGGTGCCTGGCAGGAAGGAGACATGCTGTGACCGGGCACGCTGGGAAGGGACACGAGCAAGTGGGAGGCGGCTGGTGGAAACTGAGGGGGCGGTGCGAGGTGTTGTTCCGCTGTCAGCTGCTGGTGCAGCCTCCGCCCACTCGGAGACATCGTCCCCGGACCTGTCAGCTTCGTAGTCTGATGTGCCAGTCGACAGGTCCTCGGCCACACTCTCCTCCGCCTCTGTCCCACTCGATGTGCCAGCCCCGATGTCACGGCTGGCACTGGTGCTCGGTCCCTCCGCCTGGTCTGTGTCCATGTCTCCCTCTGTGTCCCCCGACGATGCTGTGGGCAGGGTGGAGAGACAGAAATTATTCAGACACCTGTACACATCTGTCACATGAGTCCAATCTACATAGGTAACATTGCATGGCCTGAAAAGGAAGATCCCTAACATCTACTGAACAGGGTACCGATGTAGGGCATGCAACACACAGTTGGTTGAGCCACCATGCCACTGAAATACCATGGAGAGCATGAGACAGTAGCTAAACACAGGAAAAGGAGTCTGACATAGCACCCAGGTCCTGGGGACAATCCAGCATTGCATCTGCACCACACAGCGTTTGCGAAAATACCGATGACCAGGGACCATATCCATGAACTTGAGACACATGCTGCATAGGTAATGCTGAAAACATGCACAACATGACTCGGTCACTGCACATTGCGTGTGTGTCCAGGCACATCACACACTGCCCAGACCCAGCAAGTGGTAATCAGGATTTAACACATAGGCATTGCCCGCCCCAACAAGACCCTACACGAGGCAAATTGTGGAGACACAGGTGGCACCAACATCTCATGGTCTGGGTGATACACACAGGGGCAGGCAAAAAGCAAGATTGGACGCCAAACAGCCAAGGTGCGCCTGTACAAATAATGAGGTACCAGTGCCCATCCTCAGATGAGTATAACAAGACACACAGGCACTGGCAACTGTGAGTATGAAGAAGGACAATCAGGTCAGGCTGCACAGTGGACACCTGTACAAATTAGCACGTCTATATACATGGTGACAGGGGACAATGGCACAGAGCACAACTTACGCTGTAGACACTGACAGTGGCCACGTTCATGATGACACATACACCACTGAGGAAAAGGTGCCCCAGGGGACAGTAGTGGGCACGCAACTACATGCTACTGAATGGTAATGACAGCAACACACGTCACCATCCCTGCACTATGTGTATCGCACAGTCATGCACATCATGTCACAGGCCACTACATAGGACATGCGCGCTGTAAGGCATGACACATGAGAGACCAACTCCCATGTCTGGAGTCAGCATCAGTGCCAGCTGACATGGAACCCACATGCAGTGAACTTGACAGTGCACAGGCAAGGTCCCACAACCTGTTACACACCACCCCCACACATGATGCTACAGACATTGTTCCCGTGGACAAAGCGCCAGCCTACATTACCCTGGGAAGGAGTGACTACACACAGACCAGGGAACACATTGCAAGGAGGGGAAGGGTGGCAGGGGCACAGCGCTATACTGGGCCAAACAGGATCTGCACAGCACCTTTAAACCCTGCCAGTGGATTCATGCTACTGTGCCCTTACAAATGCCGGTGACACACAACAAACACACATGTACCTACCCCCTTCCGGCTGCTGCATCGCCTGTAAGCGCCTCTCCAGGTCTGGAAAGACCACCGGCAGCACACGCCTGTGGAGGTGGCTCAGACGGCGGCGGCCGCGGTTCTTGTGGCTCTCAGGTGAGTCCCCCAGCAGGAGCCGTGCAATCCTCCGCGTCCAGCACCGGATATCCTGCCAGCGTTTCCTCACCTGGGCCAGGCGCCGCCTCCGACCATCCACACCCCTCACGGCACTGACGGCGGTCAGCCAGATCTGCTCCTTGGCAGTGGCGCCTACCTGTGAGGAGGAACAAGTGACACCACATCAATACACCAGCCACATGTCACAGAGAGACATATGGGTACAAATTAGCTGGTAACAACAAGGCATGTCATGCAGCCAACGCATTGCACCTTTGTCATAGGGACATCATCCCCTGGTGAGGGAAAAAGCAGTACGTGCCACAGTGGGTACACAGGTGGAATGATGGCAATGTCACAATCAATGATCTAGGCTCACACTGTGCATCACACCCACCCCTCCTGGCTCAGGGCACTGCTGTGAGGACTCCACACCCACCCCTCCTGTCTCAGGGCACTGCTGGGAGGACTCTGCACCCACCCCTCCTGTCTCAGGGCACTGCTGGGAGGACTCTGCACACACCCCTCCTGTCTCAGGGCACTGCTGTGAGTGATAGGCCCCCACCCCTCCTGTCTCAGGGCACTGCTGTGAGGACTCCACACCCACCCCTCCTGTCTCAGGGCACTGCTGTGAGTGATAGGCCCCCACCCCTCCTGTCTCAGGGCACTGCTGTGAGGACTCCACACCCACCCCTCCTGTCTCAGGGCACTGCTGTGAGGACTCTGCACACACCCCTCCTGTCTCAGGGCACTGCTGTGAGGACTCTGCACACACCCCTCCTGTCTCAGGGCACTGCTGGGAGGACTCTGCACACACCCCTCCTGTCTCAGGGCACTGCTGTGAGGACTCCACACCCACCCCTCCTGTCTCAGGGCACTGCTGTGAGGACTCTGCACACACCCCTCCTGTCTCAGGGCACTGCTGGGAGGACTCTGCACCCACCCCTCCTGTCTCAGGGCACTGCTGGGAGGACTCTGCACACACCCCTCCTGTCTCAGGGCACTGCTGGGAGGACTCTGCACCCACCCCTCCTGTCTCAGGGCACTGCTGGGAGGACTCTGCACACACCCCTCCTGTCTCAGGGCACTGCTGTGAGTGATAGGCCCCCACCCCTCCTGTCTCAGGGCACTGCTGGGAGACATCAGGCACCCCCCCCCTGGACCCCCCCGACAGTACATGGCATGTGTGTTACACCTGGACGCAATGGCAGAAGTCACAGTCACCACATAGGGACAGTCTGTGGCAGTGGCCTATGCACTCACCTGATAACCTGGTCGCCCATACAGCATGGAGTACTGTGGGAGGATCACATCCAGCAGAGCCATGTTCTCCTCCAGGGTGAATGGCTGTGTCCTCTCCACAGCCCTTGACATGGTTCCAGGGAATCAGTAGCAGCAGCTGGGTCGACGAATGCAAAGATGTGCAGGCAAGTGCTCCCTCATGGGACCTGGCTGCCTTATATGTGCCCTTCTGCCCAGTCTCATGCACAGGAGTACAGAGAGATTGGTCACTCACATTTGCATCCTATGTTTCCACCAATCCCTTCAAACCTAGCAGTCTGTGGGTTCTCTATCGGTTTCATTCTCCTGCATGATGTCAGCCCCACAAACACATTGCAACAAAGTAGACAAATCCCAACTGACTTCTGCTGTGCACCTTCCAGAACAATTTCCAATTTTGAACTTGGTCTCCATGACAACCAGCATGCATGTAGGCCTTAATACTTGTCCCCCATGTAATTTGGAGCATCACACACAGGTACGGTGCGTGTGGGGGCCCTAGGGCACCCCAAATGCATGGCAACGGCCCGTACATGCATGCCTACGCTCTCCATCACTTTTGGTCTGCACGCGTATGCGTACTCGTAGTGGTACGGACCGAACACTCGCATCTACGCTCACTATCACTACGGGTACGCATACGCGTGCAGACCCATAGTGATAGTGAGCGTAGATGCGAGTGTACGGTCCGTACCACTACGGGTACGCATACGCGTGCAGACCCATAGTGATAGTGAGCGTAGATGCGAGTGTACGGTCCGTACCACTACGGGTACGCATACGCGTGCAGACCCATAGTGATAGTGAGCGTAGATGCGAGTGTACGGTCCGTACCACTACGGGTACGCATACGCGTGCAGACCCATAGTGATAGTGAGCGTAGATGCGAGTGTACGGTCCGTACCACTACGGGTACGCATACGCGTGCAGACCCATAGTGATAGTGAGCGTAGATGCGAGTGTACGGTCCGTACCACTACGGGTACGCATACGCGTGCAGACCCATAGTGATAGTGAGCGTAGATGCGAGTGTACGGTCCGTACCACTACGGGTACGCATACGCGTGCAGACCCATAGTGATAGTGAGCGTAGATGCGAGTGTACGGTCCGTACCACTACGGGTACGCATACGCGTGCAGACCCATAGTGATAGTGAGCGTAGATGCGAGTGTACGGTCCGTACCACTACGGGTACGCATACGCGTGCAGACCCATAGTGGTACGGACCGTACACTCGCATCTACGCTCACTATCACTATGGGTCTGCACGCGTATGCGTACCCGTAGTGGTACGGACCGTACACTCGCATCTACGCTCACTATCACTATGGGTCTGCACGCGTATGCGTACCCGTAGTGGTACGGACCGTACACTCGCATCTACGCTCGCCATCACGATGGGTACACATACGGCAGCACTCCCACAGTGATTTGGGAACATGCACAGGCCCTCTCAGCAGCAGTACGGCGGATTTTACACATCACTGTGGTGATAGGCGACACACATGTCGGAATAGGGCGGACATACTTGTCCATGGATGGACATACTTGTCCAGGAATGGACACCAAGGCATCGTCTGTGCATTACCACATGTGTTGGGCACAGGTGTCACAGGCTGTGATGTGGAACATGCCTCCTGAGTGGAGAAGGCACCAGATGTATGATGAGATGTGTACATGTGTACTGTGTGAGGGTGCAATGTGTGCCAGGCATGCCCTTGACTCCTTTGACATGTGTGCATGTGGGACTGCGCACTTGGGGTGAGCGTCACTGGCATGGCACGGACACCAACACACGGAAGTGTCCCATGATGCCCGGTACAGGGGTCATGACACATGACTCATCACTACCCACAGTGCACAATGTGACTATGCCATATATGTGTCCGGGATTTACATCGGGTTGATGTTGTTGCACCCTCAAAAGCTGCAGCCGTTGCAGCAACCAACATGTGGCTGTGTGTAGATTGTCATTGCACACTGTTCCCAACACCATGCCACATGTGTTACCGGATGTGAGGTGCACATGTATGCAAGGGACACGGAGTAGCGTGACAAGGCCATGTCAGCAAACTCACAAGGAATGTGTGGGGAGTCATGACATGTGCACCTTCATGGCAAGGTGTGTGGGCTGGACTAGTGTAATGTCATGTGACCTGTGGCTCAAGTGTTCCGCTGCCAGTCTCTGCAATCAGCATCACACTTCTGCTGATGTGTGGGTGTATGTCACTCCTGTCTTGCGTCGGGCAGTGCACTTGCACTGGGACACAGCTATTCACATGGCGTGGCATGGGGAGGTTCTCAATCACCGTGTGTAGCTGGGTCTTGGAAGGAGTGTCACCTTGCATCCATACGTGTCCTGGGCATGTAGCACATGCCTGACTCCCTATGTGGCATGTGTGTATTGGCAGATTTACATGTGCTCAGTAGACATGAGTTGTTCTCGTAGTGCACTCACTCTTCCTTGTCACTTCCAAATTACTGCAGAGCGCCTCCTGTTGCCCGAAGAATTCCAGACTTGGCCACCATGCAGGAGAATGACAGGATCCGGCTCTACCGCTTCACCCAACCGTTGATTCTGGAGCTGACGGCGAGACTGGCACCACACCTGCAACCGCAGCACAGGTATCCTACGGCACTGACACCCCAGCTGAAGGTAATGGCTGCCCTACATTTCCTTGCCACGGGTACCTTCCAATATACCATAGCTCATGTTGGTGGCATGTCCCAGAGCATGTTCAGCGGTGTGCTGCATGATTTCTTGGAGGCCATGTTGATTCACCTGGATGACTTCATCAAGTTCCCAACCCCTGAACAGATGACTGAGGTCAAACGTGGTTTCTATGCCCTGGGAGGGATGCCCCATGTCATTGGGTCCATAGATGGGACACATGTAGGTTTGGTACCACCACACGCACGGGAGGTGGCGTACCGCAATCGGAAGCACTACCACTCCATCAATGCCCTTGTGGTGTGTCTGTCCAACATGGTGATTTCACATGTCTGTGCTCGTTTTCCAGGATCAGCACACGATGCCTACATCATGAGGCGTAGCGGGATGCCTGATATGATGATGCAGCTGCGCAACGAACGTGCATGTGTTGTTGGTGGGTACAGTCTGTCTGTCCTGTATTCTGTTTGGCCGAGCAGCACTACCGCTTCGCCAGTTCTAACGATATCCATGTGCTTTCCATTTAGGGGACGCTGGCTATCCCAACATGCCTTGGCTGCTGACACCTCTCCGCAACCCCATCACGCCGGCCCAGCTCCGCTACAACACCGCCCATGGCCGGACAAGGCGAGTGATAGAGAGGACGTTTGGCATGCTGAAGAGCCGATTCCGGTGCCTCCACAAGACCGGCGGCGCACTCCCATATGCCCCGGCGAAGGTCTGCAAGATCTTCATGGTCTGCTGCATGCTGCACAACATGGCAGTTGAAAGAGCTGTGCCCCTCATCCTGGATCAAGATGACGAGGACCATCCACCCGTGGAGGACGAAGGGCTTGGCAATGGGGCTAGTGATGTGGAGGATGTGGAGCCGCAAGAGGACATCCGGACTCGGCTCATACGCGACTTCTTTGCTTAGTGGTGAGTACCAGGGTCTGAGTGTGCACGCATTGGTCCCCGTGTGGCATGCGTTGTGATGTGTGTCTCCACCTGCATGTATGGCACGTGGGTCAGAGGTGTGTGTGGGTGTGTCACTGGAGTGATGGTGGCAGTGATGGTAGTATTTCCCCAGGCATAATTGTGACCTAGCATGTTGTCATACATACATGTGTCGAGTAAATGCACATGCAAGTGGCTGTGCTTCTTGTGGCTGACTTCTTGTGTGTCTCTCTTCCCCAGGTACCTGCGCATGCCGTTTGCTGGTTGCATTGTTGTGGCACTGCTATTCCTCATGGACATGGCATCGTGGGCTGACTCAGCGTTACAGGCACGGACACGTTTGGAAGTCTCCATGGGGTAAGGGATGCATCTGGGGTGTATTGGGTGTGGCAGTTGTTCACGATGTGTGCACACTGCCCCGGTCGGGGTTTGGGTCCTCTGCAGACATGTGGCATCCCCATGGGACACGACATGCAGCTGGGTACACCTGAATAGATGGGCTGCCTGGTTGTCAGTCATCAGTGATGGGATGGTGGATTGTGATGAAGGCATCAATGTGTGTGACACTGCCCTCGGACACATACGGTTAACATTGTCTTGACATGGCGTGGGACTTCCACATCAGCGGATGTATGGTGTATGGCAGGCTCTCCGTGAGCAGCTGTGGGTATTTAGCTATTATCCGACACTTGTGTGCCAGTTCCATGGCTATCACGCATTTGTGCTGCAGAAGGGGGGTGCCAGTGTTGGAGCCACATGTTACTCCACATGATGTGTTCATGTGTACTTCAAGTTGCCTCTGCAATCCCAAACACATGACTATTAAAGGTGTCCCTATGCCTCCAAGGTGCCTCTTCTCAGTCAATGCTGGTGTGTTGGCACGGTGCATCCTGCATGTCTGGCATGGTATTCCCTGATTGTGGCTATGTGTCAATGTGTCGAGTGGCAAGATGCAAGCTGTGTGTGTGTGCTGAGACTGTGTAATGGGCATGATGTCCATGACTGTGTGGGTATTGTGACATGTGCCATCCCCATGCATCCAACGTTGTCCATGACCCCATTCTCTGCATCCACCGGACTCAAGCTTGCAGGACATGGTTCTGCCACCTGTCTACACGTACCTGGGTGCCACCCAGGACACGGGCCAGGATCCCTGACCTCTGCGCATGACTGTTGCTGTACTCAATGTGTCTGTCAGCACGGTTGTTCGGCCACCCCCTCAGCTGGTTCTGACCATCACGGGTGTGTATGGTGCTCCATGTCTGTCTTGCCTAGAAAACTGTGACCCATGTGTCCTGTGCCAGACTCAGGCCCCAGGGTGTGGATGGTTGAAGTGAACAGATGACTCAGGCATGTTTAGACTGTACAAGACACATGTTAGGTAATAATGCTACCAGCAGGCATCTACTCTTAATAGTGTGATTTATTATTGGGGGGGGGGGGCCAAGTGAGGGCCTTTCCGGGATTAGGGAATCCAAAGTTCAGTAGGGGAGTTGGTGTCCTTGCCATTGGAAATCCTCAGAGTCCATGCCACAGTCTTTGTCAACATTGGTCAGCCAGTGACCAGCAGGGCCATGTGGCAGAGAATGTCTCTTGATGCTGTGATGCTGTTGCTCCAGTGGGCCAGGTGCCAGGCCAGGTGTCCTGGGAGATGGTGATGTAGCAGCCACCCTCACGGTCCTTTCCGTGGACGACCCGGCTTCCTGCGGGGAACCTCAGCAGCAGGCCGTGACGACGTCTGGGATGCTCCGTCGGATGTTTCCTCCTCCTCCTCATGATCCCTCCCTGTGGGTGGTGATGTTCTCCGCCTTCTGGCACAGGGAGGGTCGGCCATGGTGTCGGCCATCCGACGGAGTTCAGCGTGAATCCCCTGGGACGCCGTCACTTGCTGAGCCTGTCTGTCCTCCATCCTCCGTTGGTGTAGCTGTAGACAGGCTATTAGCTCCGCATGTTGCTGGGCCTGCTGGACCTTGATCCCCTCAAGGACGGACACAACCTGGGCCATGCCCGTGGTGTCCTGCCGGTATGAGTCCAGGATGTTACGGACATGGGAAAATACCGGATCCCCAGCCAACTGGTCAGGCTCGCGCCTCCGCCGCTCTCCACTCCCACCACCCCTGCCCACTTGCGTCTGGCCTGCACTTGTGGGCACATGGGGTCTCCGGGACCCCTGAGGGGTGGCATTGGCGTTGTCGCCTGCCTCCTCCTGGGTGCCCGGGACACCGTGTCCCTCCTGGCGAGCCTGGCTGCATTGTGGTGTTGGGGCAGGGATCCTGGGTGTCTCCTGGGATGTGGCAGGAGTGGGGGTGGTGGTTGGCACGGTTGTACCTGACGCAGGTGCTGCAGGTGGTTGGACACCAGAGGGGCCAGGTCGGTCGGGGTCGTCCGCAGAGTGGTGAGAGTGGTCGCTGCCGGTGGGATCGGTCTCCTGCAGATCCGGGTCCTGTGAGTGTTCCCCCCCAGTGTTGGGGGGTGCAGCACGACGTTGACCTGTGTGTGAGAGAGACAATGTTAATTTTGATCCATGCAACATCCATGTTTCATCCGTTACAAAGTTGGCACATTTCCTCTTGGAATTAGGATCTGTCTTGCATTCCACTCACAGTGCACTTGTGCATGTGTGTGTCCCTTGGGCACCAATTTGGCCCCTTTAACTATGTGTGGCACAGTCTTACTTGCTGCGTCAAGTGTGACTGCAGTCAGCAGTGGAGTGTGCATGTGTGCCGAGCTATGCGTTTGCGCCTTCCTTGTAGCACTGTACATGTGCACATGGAGTGGATCCACACACTCATATGATGCAGGTGGCTGTCCTTGTGCTCGTGTACAGGTTGTAACATGGCCCTGCGTTTTGCCATGATGAAGAGGGGGGGTTCTGGCACTGGGCACCCTTGTCTACATGCACGCAGTCCACCTGCTGACGAGCAGACATTCCCACACACCAAAGGACTGATTTGCTCTCCCTGTGTCTCCCTCCTTCTCTGTCCCCCTCTCCCTCCCTATCTGTCCCCCTCTCCCTCCCTCTGTGTGTCAGCCTCCTCCCTCTGTCCGTCTCCCTCCCTCTCTGTCCCCCTCTCCCTCCCTCTCTGTCCCCCTCTCCCTCCCTCTCTGTCCCCCTCTCCCTCCCTCTGTGTCCCCCTCTCCCTCCCTCCGTGTGTCAGCCTCCTCCCTCTGTCCGTCTCCCTCCCTCTCAGTCCCCCTCTCCCTCCCTCTCTGTCCCCCTCTCCCACCCTCTGTGTCCCCCTCTCCCTCCCTCCGTGTGTCAGCCTCCTCCCTCTGTCCGTCTCCCTCCCTCTCAGTCCCCCTCTCCCTCCCTCCCTGTCCCCCTCTCCCACCCTCTGTGTCCCCCTCTCCCTCCCTCCGTGTGTCAGCCTCCTCCCTCTGTCCGTCTCCCTCCCTCTCAGTCCCCCTCTCCCTCCCTCTCTGTCCCCCTCTCCCTCCCTCTGTGTCCCCCTCTCCCTCCCTCCGTGTGTCAGCCTCCTCCCTCTGTCCGTCTCCCTCCCTCTCAGTCCCCCTCTCCCTCCCTCCCTGTCCCCCTCTCCCACCCTCTGTGTCCCCCTCTCCCTCCCTCCGTGTGTCAGCCTCCTCCCTCTGTCCGTCTCCCTCCCTCTCAGTCCCCCTCTCCCTCCCTCTCTGTCCCCCTCTCCCTCCCTCTGTGTCCCCCTCTCCCTCCCTCCGTGTGTCACCCTCTGTCACCTTGGCCCAGCTTCCTGGGCACACACTGTTAGCAGATCTTTGAGTGGCCCTTGGCCTGTTGATGTGAGTTTGTTTCTGATCTCCAGGCACCCATTTTGTCTGCTGTGTGTCTGTGCGCTGCTGCTGTGGTGGTGTGTGCTGCCACTCTTTCACACTGTTGGCTGTTCATTAGCTGCTGGCATGTGCAAAACAGTGCCTTCACCCCCATGTGTTGATGCAAGGCGTCCGCCATTTGCTGGCAAGTCATTCCTGTGTTGGGACACAGTGTTTGTCTGGCTGTGACCTAGGCCATATGGGCAGAGGGCATTGTTGTCTGCTTTGGAGTCGCACTATGTGATTCTTGGTGCCCAGCCTCCCGCCATCCGGGTTACCGTGTCATGTGTTGTTGTCTTCTGTGGCCTGTGACTTGACATTGTCCAGCTGGGTGCATGGGGCATGGTGGCAGCAGTGGCATGTGCCTGCTCATGGAGTGTGGTTGAGTAATGCGATGGCTTGTGGTGGTTGCGTGCCTGTTATTGATTTTGGTTGTGGTTGCAGTTCCCCCCATGTGAGGTGCGTTGTTTGTGTACTCACCCGGGTCTCGGAGTCCTTCTACTCCTTCAACTGCCTCCACCGGCAGTATGGCCATCACCCTCTCCTCCCAGGGATGGTACTGTACGGCTCTGCGGGAGGGCCCTCCTCCGGTGGCGTTGGCCTGGTCGTGTTCCTCCTGCCTCTTGGCTCTGACCCTCCTCCGCAGATCGTACCACCTGTTCTGGCAATCCTGCTTGGTCCTCCTGGTGTCCGCAACAGCATTCACAGCATCGACGATGGTCTGCCACATGGCTGTTTTGGCTGCCTGGCTGGTGCTTCTGACCAATGTTCCAAAGATCTGTGGCTCGACTCTGAGGATTTGATCAACAAGGACCTCCAACTCTCGGTGACTGAACTTTGGATTCTTGGTAGTGGGCATGGTGAGGGGTGTGGGTGGGGATGGTGTGGGTGTGGGGGGGGGTGTGGATGTTGGGGGGGGGGTGTGGATGGTTGTGTGTGTGTGTGAATGTGATGAGAGGGTGTTTGTGAGGGTGGTCGTTTGAAGGTGTGCAAGTGTAAGGTGTGGTGTAGCTTGTAGTCTGGTTCTGTGGTGTCTGGCAGCAGTGAGTCTGTTGTAAAGGCTCATGGTTTGTGTGTGTGGGCCCTTTTTATTGGTCCATGGGTGGGTGTGGCAGTTTTTGAATTTTGGGTGGGTGTGTTATAAGGAGTGGTGGTGTATTGGGCCTCTGTTTGTTTTTGGCAGTTGCAGGTCAGTGATTGTGTTATTTAAGTGGTTGTTGGCCATGTTTAGTGGCTGTGTGCCTTTCGACTGGTGTATTCTTGTGTTGTTTTATTTTGTCCTGGTTGTGTACGTGCGTTTTGAGCGTGTGTACGGTGTGTACATGGGCCATTTGGTTGTACGATTTTGTCCTTGTGTGTGGCTTTGTAAGACTCGTACATGCGGTTGTGATGTTGGGGCATGGGGTGCGCTCCGTACTTAGGAGGTTGTGTTGGGGGTGCGCCAGGAACGTACTGGGGTGGGGGTACGACTGGAACGTACTGGGGTGTAGGTACACGGGGGGTATGACACGTACTGGGGTGGGGGTACGACTGGAATGTACTGGGGTGTAGGTACACGGGGGGTACGACACGTACAGGGGTGGGGGGTGTACATTGACGGTGGTACGACACGTACTGGGGTGGGGGTACGACTGGAACGTACTGGGGTGTAGGTACACGGGGGGTACGACACGTCCTGGGGTGGGGGTACGACTCGAACGTACTTGGGTGTAGGTACACGGGGTACGACACGTCCAGGGGTGGGGGTACGACTGGAACGTACTTGGGTGTAGGTACACGGGGGGGTACGACACGTCCTGGGGTGGGGGTACGACTCGAACGTACTTGGGTGTAGGTACACGGGGGGTACGACACGTACTGGGGTGGGGGGGTGTACATTGACGGTGGTACGACACGTACTGGGGTGGGGGTACGACTGGAACGTACTGGGGTGTAGGTACACGGGGGGTACGACACGTACTGGGGTGGGGGTACGACTGGAACGTACTGGGGTGTAGGTACACGGGGGGTATGACACGTACTGGGGTGGGGGTACGACTGGAATGTACTGGGGTGTACATAGACGGTGGTACGACACGTACAGGGGTGGGGGGGTGTACATTGACGGTGGTACGACACGTCCTGGGGTGGGGGTACGACTGGAACGTACTTGGGTGTAGGTACACGGGGGGTACGACACGTCCAGGGGTGGGGGTACGACTGGAACGTACTGGGGTGGGGGTACACGGGGGTACGACACGTACAGGGGTGGGGGGGTGTACATTGACGGTGGTACGACACGTACTGGGGTGGGGGTACGACTGGAACGTACTGGGGTGTAGGTACACGGGGGGTACGACACGTGCAGGGGTGGGGGGTGTACATTGACGGTGGTACGGCACGTACTGGGGTGGGGGTACGACTGGAACGTACTGGGGTGTCGGTACACGGGGGGTAAGACACGTCCAGGGGTGGGGGTACGACTGGAACGTACTGGGGTGTAGGTACACGGGGGTACGACACGTACAGGGGTGGGGGGGTACATTGACGGTGGTACGACACGTACTGGGGTGGGGGTACGACTGGAACGTACTGGGGTGTAGGTACACGGGGGGTACGACACGTACAGGGGTGGGGGGTGTACATTGACGGTGGTACGACACGTACTGGGGTGGGGGTACGACTGGAACGTACTGGGGTGTAGGTACACGGGGGGTACGACACGTCCTGGGGTGGGGGTACGACTCGAACGTACTTGGGTGTAGGTACACGGGGGGTACGACACGTCCAGGGGTGGGGGTACGACTGGAACGTACTTGGGTGTAGGTACACGGGGGGGTACGACACGTCCTGGGGTGGGGGTACGACTCGAACGTACTTGGGTGTAGGTACACGGGGGGGGTACGACACGTCCTGGGGTGGGGGTACGACTCGAACGTACTTGGGTGTAGGTACACGGGGGGTACGACACGTACTGGGGTGGGGGGGTGTACATTGACGGTGGTACGACACGTACTGGGGTGGGGGTACGACTGGAACGTACTGGGGTGTAGGTACACGGGGGGTACGACACGTACTGGGGTGGGGGTACGACTGGAACGTACTGGGGTGTAGGTACACGGGGGTATGACACGTACTGGGGTGGGGGTACGACTGGAATGTACTGGGGTGTACATAGACGGTGGTACGACACGTACAGGGGTGGGGGGGTGTACATTGACGGTGGTACGACACGTACTGGGGTGGGGGTACGACTGGAACGTACTGGGGTGTAGGTACACGGGGGGTACGACACGTACAGGGGTGGGGGGTGTACATTGACGGTGGTACGACACGTACTGGGGTGGGGGTACGACTGGAACGTACTGGGGTGTAGGTACACGGGGGGTATGACACGTACTGGGGTGGGGGTACGACTGGAATGTACTGGGGTGTACATAGACGGTGGTACGACACGTACAGGGGTGGGGGGGTGTACATTGACGGTGGTACGACACGTCCTGGGGTGGGGGTACGACTGGAACGTACTTGGGTGTAGGTACACGGGGGGTACGACACGTCCAGGGGTGGGGGTACGACTGGAACGTACTGGGGTGGGGGTACACGGGGGTACGACACGTACAGGGGTGGGGGGGTGTACATTGACGGGGGTATGACACGTACTGGGGTGGGGGTTCGACTGGAACGTACTGGGGTGTACCTAGACGGGTGGGGGTATACATACACGGGGGGTACGTGTCGGACGTACGGGGGCTGGGGGGAGTGTTGGGCGCGTATGCGGGCACATGTCTCCATGGTTGCTATGGGTGTTCGGTGCGGACGGTGTTTTTTCCATACGGTTGTACGGTCGGACGCACGGGATGGATCGTGATTCCTCGGTCGGACTTGGCTTTTCACGTTTGTAAGGTAAATCGTCCGAGGACGTGTCGGACACATTTTCCGACCCGAGGACGTGTGGGGAATGATTCCCAGTGCGGTTCGTATGGACTTTTTACCATGCGAATCGTGATTGCCAGTTCGTACGGCACTTGTACGATTCGTACGGTAAAAAGACCCGATACGAGTCGCACGGGGGAATTTTTTACCGGATTGTGATCGGCACCCTGTTCTTTGGGCTTATCTTACCACCGGATATGTGGCGATCTGTACGGAAGGTGGATGATCAAGCCGCTTTTAAGGCTAGGTGGTCTGAGATTGAGGATGAGGATGAGGATAGGGAGAGGAAGCCCGCGCAGAAACCGCCTCAGATTATCTTAGATCTCCCCGCTGCTATTTTGACCAAGTTGAAAACAATTATTCCCCCTAAAAAGATTGACTGGAACATGTTAGCCTCGTGTAAACAGAAAGTTGATGAATCAGTTGCAGATTTCTTTACGCGCTTTGAGGAGACATTTCATGATTTTAGTGGTCAGTCACTTACGGATGATACGGGTCGACACCTTTTTGCTGATAAATATGTGGCAAATTTATTACCGGAAATAGCAGCTCGTTAAAAAGCGAGTGAAAGTTCTTGGTCCACCGCGTCTCCGACATCCCTCCTGACTATAGCTCAGTATTATGAGCGTCAGGAACAAGAAGCGAAGGGGCAGGAGGAGAAGAAATCGAAAGATTTAAAAACGAAGGTGATGTTAGCGCAAGTGTATGGTCCGCCTCGTCGGGGTGTCAATAGAGGTAGGGGAGGATTTTATGGTCCCCCTTCGGGTTGATCAGATTTAAATAGGAATCAATGTGCGTATTGTAAACAGTCGGGTCATTGGGCCAGAGATTGTCCGGCGTTGTATGCATCTCGCCAGGGGCATAATCAAGGTCCACCGAGAGGTAGAGGGGGTTTCCTGAATCTCAGAGGGAATTCTAATGATCGTGCTCGCTTTGAACCTACCGTGCAGCAGCGAGATAGACCTAATGTCTTTGATCGACCGCACCAGTATCAAGTGTCAGGGACGGACCGCTCTGGGTACCATGATTCGCAGCATGCATAGGAATGCGTTGGATGGGGGTTAGAATCAGTTGAAGTGCCGGTTGATCAGAAGGGTCCTTATGTCTCAGCGAAGGTTTTGGGTTCTACTGATCGATTCCTCGTAGATACAGGAGCGACTCGTAGCGCGCTGTCTAAACAATTGGTTCCGAGGGCTCCCCCATCTGGCTTAATGGTTACATCGGTAGGGTTTGATGGTACACTCTCTCGAAGCCCTCTTTCTCGACCCCTTGCATTCCAGGTTGATCCCTTTTCTGCACCCTGTCCGTTTTTGCTTGCCCCGAACACGCCTGACAACATTATGGGTCTTGATATGCTCAAGCACTTCAGAGCTACGATCCGCTGCTCCCCCGCTGGAGTACGTGTGATATTAAACGATAATCACCCCATGACAGAACGGATGTGTGTGGTTGCAGAGGATACTGTCTTAGCTTCCCTCCCTCGTACTTTGTGGGCTACTTCGGATACTGATGTTGGACAGATGGTGATTCCGCCTGTCCACATTAGTGTCCAGGAGGGTGCGGTGTTACCACGCCTCCCTCAGTATCGTATTTGCCAGGAGGGGGAGGAGGCCCTTATACAGATTGTGCAGGATTTGATTAAGGTGGGTGTGGAAATTTAGCTTGCAAACTGAACATTATCTGCGCCATCTTGCCTCTCCCCAGCGCCACGCACAGCGAATGCACGGCCGCCATTTTAGGCACCCCACTCTCTCCCCGCTCATTCTCGATCACCAGCGCTTCCCCCTGGCGCTGCGAACACCCCCCCGCGCGCCGGCCACCCCCGCTCTCTCATACACGGGCCATAAACCCTCTCCTTCAGCGCGACCCTGCTACGGAACCACATCCGACCGACATCCCATACATGGTCATGCCGCACCTTTGATAACCCCCTTCCTCTGCGCCCCATTGTCCGAACTGGTCCCAGGCCATCACCTAGCCCTGCGGATGCAGTTTATTGCCCCTACTGTAAGGGAAACACCCCACATCAAAGGGATTACAGTGGATCAAAGCCCCTACCCCCTGAGACCCGGCCGGCCGCACACACCCCCGGGAATTGGCGGAATTCCCTGCTGCGCGATAGCCATCTCCCACTGCGGGTAGGGTGGGAACCTCTACTGTAACTATGTGTGGGATCGGATCTGAGCCGGGGCTTCAGGGGATGTTCTTTCATGCATCAAGAGAATCTCAAGAATGTACTATGTGTAATAAAGCAATAAACCGGTGTATAAGAGACCAGGTCTCAGAGATGCGGTTAGAGCACCTCGTGACGATACCTTGCTGTCTGATCTGATGTGTTCTGCTCCGACGGAATAAAACTTTGTTTCCTGCCTTCCAGTCTCCGGCGCCTGCCTCTTTCATTGGTAAATTATCGAGTGGTATGAGAGGCGATTACCGCCGGGCAATACTTGAAAGGTTATCGACTGAAACTGCCGCTACCATTTAACATGGGAGTAGTGGAGGAAGTTCCCTACAACGTCTGTAACAGTCCGATTTTACCCATCTTGAAGAAAGATACGGATGCCAAAGTTTATCGGTTTATCATTGATTTGAGGGAGGTGAACAAGATCGTGATACCTCAGTATCCAGTGGTTTCTGATATCACGGCGTTGCTCACTTTGGTCCCGCCAACGGCGACCACGTTTTCGGTTATTGATTTGAAAAATGCCTTCTTTTCGATCCCTATTCATCCTGATAGCCGATACCTTTTTGGTTTCACTCTGAATAATAGGTCTTATCGATTTTGTAGAGTTCCTCAGGGCTACACAGAAAGCCCTAGCATTTACAGTCAAGCATTGAAAAGGCAATTGGATTCTTTTGTTCTGCCTGAGGGTGTCGCCCTTATACAATATGTCGATGACATCTTGTTGGCGGCTGACACTCCTGAGCTGTGTGAGAAGAGTACGTTATCCTTGCTTTCCTTTTTGGCATTTCACAATCACAAAGTATCGAGGAAGAAATTGCAATTCTGTAGACTAAAGGTGACTTATTTGGGTCACCTTTTGTCTAAGGAGGGGCGTGCACTCACACCAGATCGTATTCAAGCAATTTTGGACACGCCAGTGCCTTCCACACAGAAGGACGTGCGTGCATTTTTGGGTCTTGTTTCTTTTTGTAGGCAATGGATATTAGGTTTTTCACACATAGCCAAGCCATTATTAGCCCTTTTGACAAAAGACACACCTATTCCGCTTCCCTGGTCAAATGAGTGTGACATTGCCTTCCAGCAATTGCGACAGGCCCTTTGTTCAGCACCAGTGTTAGGGACCCCTGATTATACAAAACCCTTTTCGCTGTATGTGCATGAGAAAGATGGATGTGCATTATCAGTTTTAGTGCAGATGCACGGCGGCAAGCAGCGCCCTTGTGCATATTTTTCGGCTGTACTTGATCCTGTTGCCCGAGCATTGCCTGGTTGTTTTCGCTCGGTGGCGGCGACAGCTGTGTCAATACGCCAAAGCGAGGGAATTGTGTTATCTCACAAACTGTTGGTATTAGTCCCCCATGCTGTTGATGCCCTGCTTAATCAGACAAAAACGCAGCATTTGACCAGTGCCCGTTTAACGGGATATGAGTTGACGCTTTTGGCTCCTCATATTACGTTAAAGAGGTGTGTAACGTTAAATCCGGCTACATTGTTGCCGTTTCCGGAAACTCAGTCTGAAGCACGAAAAGCACATGATTGTATTCTTGTGACTGAGGAACAGACAAAGGGTCGTATTGATCTCCAAGATACGCCCTTTCCAGATGTTGATGGAGAATTGTGGGTGGACGGATCATGCCTGAAGCTACCAGATGGTACGACTTCAGCAGCGTATGCAATTACCACACTGCAAACGATAGTGGAGACAGCACGCATACCACAGAAATCAGCTCAAGCAGCGGAACTTATAGCATTAACACGGGCATGTGAGCTCAGTACAGGATTGTGTGTGAATGTTTATACAGATAGTCGCTATGCCTTCGGAGTAGCGCATGATTTCGGCCTACTCTGGAAGGAGAGAGGGTTTCTAACGTCGCATGGAGTACAGATAATGCATGGAGAGTTAGTTCACAACCTTTTGACCGCATTGACATATCCGAAGAAGATTGCTATAATTAAATGTAGTGCCGATAAGAAAGTGGTTGATAAAGTTGGAGAAGGGAATGCTTTGGCAGACCGGGTGGCACGGGAGACTGCAATGCAGCCTGGTGCTACTGCCATGTACGTAGTGAAGTCGCAGGTAGAAAGATGGCACGATGCAAAGAGAGAAGTGCTGGAAATACAGAGGACCGCTTCTGACAAAGAACGGGAGCAATGGTCCAATGATGGAGAATTGGACGATGAGGGTTGTTGGAGAAATAAGCAGATGGATAGATGGAAGTTACCCACAGCTTTTGTACAACCTATGGTTCAGATGGCACATGGGCTAGCACATGTTGGAGCTTCCGCAATTGTAAAATTGCTTACTCAAGTCTGGGAGCATCCAGAGATTGCTAGCACGGCAAAGAGGGTAGTGCAGACCTGTATGATTTGTCTGAGGTATAACCCAGGAAAGGGTACTAGAACTCCAGCAGGAGGATTTGTGACACCTACTGCACCCTTTGAGGTTTTGCAGATGGATTACATCCAGCTTGAACGCTGTAACAATTTGAAGTATGTTTTAGTAGTGACTACAGCCAAGATGCTATTGAAGGAGTTCTTCCCTCGATATGGCGTTTGTAGACTGCTGTGGAGTGATAACGGACCTCACTTTATAGCGGATGTTATAAAGTATGTCCTGAAGGGTCTAGGCATTACCCAGAAGTTTCATGCAGTGTTTCACCCTCAGTCTGCAGGACTGGTTGAGAAGTATAATGGTACGCTGAAGCTCAAGATCGCTAAGATCCAAGCTTCGACTTCTTTGACTTGGCCAGATGCTTTACCGCTGGCATTATTGTCAATTAGATCGATACCACATTCTCGAACCGGTCTCACGCCTTATGAGATCGTTTTTGGACGCCCAATGAATATTTGGGGTCCACCAAGGCCTAAGGCTGTGTATGATGTACCTTGTGTAATGATGAATGATTATCTGGCACAGTTAACGGATAACTTGGTTTCTATTCATCAACAGGTCCGAGAGGCGCTCCCTGATCGGTCCACAGGCGAAGGTCATAGCCTCCGACCTGGAGACTATGTTATGGTGAAGATTTTTGAAAGGACGAACAGCTTGGAGCCGAGATGGGTTGGCCCGGAGCAAGTCTTACTTGCAACGAGGACGGCTGTGCGGGTTTCCAACCGAAAGAACTGGATCCCTTCCCTGCACTGTCGTAAAATGCCGCCTGGATTGGTGGAGCCTGCTGTATTGACCGACCATCGAGAAATTCTGACTGCAGAGAAAGGCCGTGCTGTGGAACCGAACGACACTGAAGAGCTCTTTCCGGACCACGTGATTCCTGGAGGAAGACGATATCATCTCAGACCAAGGAAGAGAATTCTTCAGTATCAGGACAAGTTGTCAGAACGGCCCTTAGGTTAGTGAAACGGAGAGCCAATGTGGCAAGGGGGGGCATCAGCCCTGCATTAGTGTAGCGACACCCGTCTTGGCCCGCTGGTGAAGAAATCAACCGCTGCCTAAGGGGCAGAGTTCTGACAACCTTTTAGTTTCAGGAAGATATTGATTTTTCATTCTAAAATGGAGAAAAAGAAAATCCTTTGTGCAACAGGTTTTATTCTTACAGTAGCTATTGTTGGGATAACCACATGGTTTGTTGAGGATGTGACTCCTGCTCGAGAGTTGCTTGTTTTGACTACTCCAGTGCCTGAGGAGCACTACTTTTATACCCTTCCGTATCAAGAGTTGAAGCATCGCCAGTCTTATTTGAATAACACTTTCATCCAGATGTTGCATCATACTCATGTTGCCACTAATGCTACGAACTGTTGGATATGTGGCATGATGCCGGCTCACCAGAAGAAAGGAGGAACTCCGTTCATACCTCTTCCTTTTTCTCATAATGGTTCTTGTAGAGCATGGTACACTTTGCTTTTTGCCACTCGGAAACCTACAGTGGGACGGTTACTCTTCAGACTTAATAGGGAATGTCATCAAGATAAACATGGTTATCCACAAGCGAATGGGACAATTTGGGAATGGGAAGAGTATCGACCAGACAATGAATCGATTCCCTATATTTTCACGAACACTAGGGACACTGTGGGGAAAGACCGATTCGTGATTCAAGTGGCACAAGCTGAAGCGGACTTGTTTGTCCAGAGTGTGGGTTATATTCCTGTTGGTGTTAGTGACTGTATCACTATCCTGAACATCGACGGGTTGAATAACAGTACCTTCTTAGCATCCCATAATACGTACTTCGTATGTGGAAATAAAGGTTATTATCGTTTGCCAGCCGGTTGGTCTGGAGTATGTTACGTAGCATTCCTATTACCTCCTGTATTCTTGGCACCTGCATCTTATCATAAAGATTTGAAGTTGTTGAATAATGTGACTGTAAATAGGTATAAACGTACTCTATCTATTGATGATGTTGACCAGACCGATACTAGCCTGCAGCAGTATATTGATTTTAATTTAGGATTGTTCTTCTTTGTTGGAGCTGCCCTAAATAGTAGGAAAGTTCGAAGGTTAACAAGAGTTGTAGAGGCTGTGACAAATCAAACCACTGCTGCTCTTGGGAATCTTACGGAAGAATTACAAATCACTAGAATTGTTGCATTGCAGAATCGTATGGTGTTAGATGTTATGTTAGCTGACCGAGGTGGAGCATGTAAAATTATTGGAAGTAGTTGTTGTGTGTTTATTCCTGACCACACGCCATCAGTCTATAATGCTATTAACAAATTACATAAAATTGCAGCTGAAATCCATACAGAAAATGGCACTTGGACCTTTTCTGGATGGTTTTGGGCATTGATCACCACATGGGGGTGGAAGGTTTTAACTGGTCTCTGTATTATCGTAGCAATTCTGTTTTCCTGCTGCATTTGTATTCATGTGGTCCTTTACTCTGTTCCCTATGTATGTCACTCTGTATTCTTGATAAGAAAGCTATTGCCAATGTCACTTACCAGAAACATTTAACTAAAGAAATAGAAGAAATGATGAAAATTGACATATACGATGATTATTCTAATGAACCGGATGTCTTCAGTAAATGCTGAAAGGGTCGTCTGTTGAAAATTGAAACAACGATGTGATTAAGCATTTACTAAAGACATGAATTCCCCTTTAGGTCCGAGTTTCTTCTGTTATGTTGACTAAAGTCTGGACTCCATTTTGTATTGTCATGTCTCCACGTGCTCAGCACGAGAAGAGTCCTATCTTCGTGTTAGTTGCTCTTGTAATCTTCCTAGTAACAGTCTATAAATAGCTCCTTTGTCCGTCTTGCGCATGCCCAGGCTTGACCACATCTGTTATCAGTTAATCCTCGCTTGACCATGTTTTCGCGGGCTTAGAGATGTGTTAACTCCGCCCACATATTGATTCTGTATCGAAAATGTCCATAAAAGGTAATGTTCTTCGCCTCATGTTGTATCCACCCACTTATGAGCCCCTCTGTTGTGTATAAAAGGGGACTGTGTTCGCAAGTTCGGTGTGCTACTCTATGCAATACAGAAGGGTGTTGTATGGATTGTAGGGCCACCCTTAAGGGTTAATAAACTTTGTCTTTGTACTTTGCAGTTTCCGTGCCAACTTCCTTGTAGATTCCATTACAGGAGAGCGAACCCTTGTGTCCTGCGGGCCTAGCTGGGGCCTGTATTCATCACCGGGGTCCCTTGCCTCCCGACAGTCCACTGCGCATGCGGGATCGGGTGTTCATTTCTTCCGTGTAGCAGGCGGGTGGCGGTCTAGCTTCCTAACCGGAACCCGCTGCTACGTCACTCAAGCGCTTCCGGGGGAAACCGCATAAACTACAGCGGTTCCCGCCAGTCCAGCACTTCGGATTGACGCTGATGGACCCCTGCCTATTCCTGTTATAACAGGGTCTCCCTTGTCTTCCTTTCAGCAGGAGTTGATGGCTATTCCCCAACCGAGGGTGGTTCTCTTCTGACCTACCACACACCATCCCCATCACCCTTGGCTTCCTTCCCCGGTCCCATCCCGGTTGGTGTAAAACTCCGTAACAATCAGGACCATGCCATTCAGGTGATAGCACCCCATCCAGTGCAATTAGCGCCTCCTGAACGCTTTTATGGCGACAGCACCAAATACAGCGTCTTCCTTCACCAGTTCCAACTACACTTCAAGGCCAGATCATCCGCCTTCCCAGACGATACGTCCAAGGTCACCTTCATTCTGTCCTATATGGGTGGCGATGCCGCTCAGTGGTCCATATCCTTGGTGGAAAACGATGACCCCATGCTGTACAACCTCCCCGTGTTCAAAGAGACAATGCAACGGATGTTCGCCCGACACACCTTCGTGCAAGCCGCAGACAATGAACTACTTAATCTTAAACAAGGCAACAACGACCTGCTCCACTACATCACGACGTTCAGCAGGCTCGTCATTGAGGCCTGTTGGCCCGAATCCAAGAAAGTGTCCGTGTTCTATAGGGGTTTACGGGACGAGCTAAAAGACCTGATCTCGCAGATGCCCGACTCGCCAGAAGAAATAGGACCGTTCATTGATCTGGTGGTTAAGGTGAACTTTAGGATACAGGAGCGAAAATCCGAAAAGATCAGAGGAGGCGATAGCCGGTTCCTATCCTTTATGGATATAACCAAGGAGGAACCAGTTCCGGCAAGTGATGTACCAGAACCCATGCAAATAGGCGGTATACAGGGACCGCTCACAAACGAAGAAAGGGAGAAACGAAGGAAGCAGAACCAGTGTTTATACTGTGGTAAGAACGGTCACTTCGTAAGGGAATTCCCGGTAAAGCCCACACGAGCGAGGGGAAGGAGGCCCTTTGTGTTACCTGTATGCAAAGGGGAGAGGCCGGGAAACGGAGAACCCCAGTAGACAGAGGGGTGCGGCTACTGGGTTCGTCGTCCTGCAAGACAGCGACCCCTGCCTGTTTCGGCAACAACCGTCATTTGGGTGTTGACGTGGTGCTGCGAGCCCAATCGGGCCAGGTACGGCAGGTGACGGCTCTTCTCGACTCTGGAGCCACCGGCAATTTTATCGACACCCAGTACTCGAACGATCTAGGTATTACCAGCATACCCAAGGAAAAACCAGAAACCGACGAGGCCGTAGATGCCACGGATCTTACCTCCGGTTTAATCCGGTATCAAACAGAGGACATGGAGATGACATTCGTGAATAACCACATGGAAACTGTAGGCTTTGACGTCATCGACGCACCACAGTTCAAAGTCATATTGGGCCTCCCATGGCTAGTGAAGCACAACTCACGGATCAATTGGGCTTCCAAAACCATCGACCTAGATTCGGAACATTGTACCATGTTCTGTTACCTTCAGACCGACCTCGTTGGGGAGAGAACCATCCAGGGCAACGTCCCAGAAGCATACCTTGACTTGGCGGCTGTGTTCGACATGAAGGGAGCCAATACCCTACCACCTCACCGCTCGTTCGACTGCAGGATAGACCTTGTACCTGGTTCCACACTTCCTTGCAGCCGGATATACTCCCTCACGGAAAAAGCGAACGAACACTTACGCTCCTACTTGGAGGAATACCTACGTAAGGTTTTTATACGCCATTCCAGGTCTCCGGTATCCTCCCCTCTTTTTTTTGTGGCCAAGAAGGACCTGCATTGACTTCAGGGCGATAAACGCCATCACCGTAAAGAACAGATATCCACTGCCGTTAATTTCCAACCTGTTGGACCAGGTAAAAAACGCCTCCATATACACCAAACTAGACCTGCGGGGGCATATCATCTCATCCGAGTCTGAAGGGGTGACGAATGAAAGACAGCCTTCCGGACCAAGTTCGGCCACTTCGAGTATCAGGTCATGCCCTTCGGGCTTTGTAACGCCCCCGCAGCGTTCCAGTACTTCATCGATGAGGTGCTCAGGGACTACATTGACATCTTCTGTATAGTGTATATCGACGATATACTGATATATTCGGGCACTACCACAGAACACGTTCAGCATGTACGTACCGTCCTCCAGCAACTGGAACGTCATCGCTTATACGTCAAGTTGGAGAAAAGCGTGTTCCACACCACAGCAGTCAAGTTCCTAGGGCATATCATCACTCCTGCTGGGATCCAAATGGATAACAAAAAAGTGGAGGCCATACTACGATGGCCTTCTCCAACTACCGTGAAGGGAGTCCAGAGTTTCATGGGGTTTTCCAACTATTACCGCCGCTTCATCACAGGCTTTTCCAGGATCGTTACCCCCATCACCCGGTTGCTACGCAAAGGGGTCTTTTATCGTTGGGACTCTGAAGCCGAACACGCCTTTCAGGAATTGAAAAGACGATTCACCACAGCACCTATCCTACGACACCCTGACTCAGAACGGCCGTTCATCGTGGAAGCCGATGCCTCGCAAGACGCACTGGGGGATGTGCTGTCGCAAAGAGATGTCGAGACGGGCCTTCTTCATCCAGTGGCGTTCTATTTCAGGAAATTACAACCCGCCGAACGCAATTACACCGTTTCAGACAGAGAACTCCTGGCCATCAAAACCGCGTTCGGAGAATGGCGTCATTATCTAAAGGACGCCAAACACCCCGTGCTCATCTACACTGATCACAGGAACCTGCAATTCCTTCGCTCAGCCCGTGCCCTGCTCTTTAACGAATATGACTTGAGCATTACATACCGACCTGGTAAGGAGAACGCCAAGGCCGACGCTCTATCTCGTCTGGAAGAAACAAACTAAACCATGTCCACCCCAGAACCAGTATCCGTTATACCTGAGCACCATTTCCAGGGGGTGGTTCTGTCTTCTGAGTTCCTTACCCAGCTACAGAAGGACATCGACCAGACCGATACCACCACCGTAACAGAAAGCCAAAAGGGTGTAGTCGCACAGAACAGGTTCTGGTACAAAGACGACAAGTACTATCTACCGTTGGTAAGTCGCCAACAACAAGCACTGTACATGTGTCATAATCACGTCCTGTCCAACCACCCGGGATGCCACAAGACCACGGAACTGTTGCAACGGCACTTCTGGTTGCCAACCCTGGAAGCCGACACCAGGGCCTATATAGCTCATTGTGCGGTATGTGCCCAAGGAAAGAATGCGTCAGTACCCTCAATGGGGTGGTTGCATCCCATCCCCGTTCCTCCTTACCCGTGGCACACCGTCTCCATGGATTTTGTGGTGGAATTACCGGCCATGGAGTCAGGCTATACCACTATACTTACCATCGTGGATCACCTCTCCAAGATGGCTCATTTTGTACCACTGAAGAGAGTACCTTCGGCAGCCGAACTGGCTACGGTGTTGCTGCAAAACGTAATACGGCTGCACGGCATCCCGTCAGTGGTAATAACGGACCGGGGATCACAGTTTGTGTCCCGTTTCTGGAGTGAAGTATGCAGGATCATGAACATGGACATACGATTATCGTCTGCCTACCACCCCCAGACCGACGGCCAAGCGGAGAGAACCAACCACACCATGGAACAGTATCTCCACTGCTTACTACTGGTGGTGGACAGAGAATGGGCCGAGGCACTTTGGATGGTGGAATACGCATACAACAACAACAGGCATTCCGCCAACAGCATGTCTCCATTCTTTTGCCTTCAGGGACGGCATCCTAGTACTACAGCATGGGCGGAACCCCAGCACAGTCCCCTGCCCACAGTTCGGGGTTATCATGCCAGGCTGTGCGACCTCTGGCAACAAGCCCGGTTCGAGTTGGCCAAAGCCAAAGAAGCCTATAAGCAATACGCCGACAGCCACAGGACGAGGGAACCCGAGTACAAGAAAGGGGACAGAGTATGGCTCTCCATCCGTAACCTCAATGTGCATGATCCCAAAAAACTCCTACCCCGTTTTGTGGGGCCTTACGTTATTGAGAAGGTGGTGAATCCTGTTGCCATGAAACTCACGTTACCCCCCCAAATGAAAATACACCCTGTCTTCCATGTGTCCCTGCTACGTGCTGTTCACCCTGAGTGCGCTGTCTCCTCCTTCCCCGATTCTTAGAGACGATCACCTTGAATACAAGGTGAGGGCTATACTAGGTTCCCGTCGTACCCGGGGGAGGCTTTATTATCTGGTTGACTGGAAGGGGTACGCTCTGGAGGAGCAGTCCTGGGAACCCCTGTCCCACATGCATCACTCCCCCCTGCTTGTTCGTGCTTTCCACGTTAGTTACACGCTAAGCCCTCGCCCTGCCACCCCTGTCTGACCGTTGTGGTTGGGGGTGGGGAGGGGGTTCTGTCTTGGGAGGGGATACGGGTACTGTCATGGTTCCCAGGGTCCCTTGCCTCCCGACAGTCCACAGCGCATTTACCACTTTGCGCATGCAGGATCGGGGTTTCATTCCTTCCGCGTAGCAGGCGGTCTAGCTTCCTGACCGGAACCCGCTTCTACGTCACTCAAGCGCTTCCGGGGGAAACCGCATAAACCACAGCAGTTCCCGCCGGTCCAGCGTCGGATTGACGCTGATGGACCCCAGTTCATGCTTGCCTGAACTTTCGGAGCAGGTTTGCCAGGCCGCGCAGGAGCGCTTTTGTGTACTTTTAGATACGCCACGCTGGAGCGCTTATATGCACTGTAGATACGCCGCGCTGGAGCGCTTTTGTTTGGCTTAGATACGCCGCGCTGGAACGCTTTTGTTTACCTTAGATACGCCGCGCTGGAGCGCTTTGTGGGCACTAAGGGGTAAGGTGGGTACGGGGGGGGATAGCTCATGTCATCTCTGTGAGAACACTCCGCAAGCAACAGGTAAGCCTTGTGGGGTACATGACATAGGCCTCCCCCGCCCTCCCCCTGTTCTAAGCCTTTTTTTTTGGCTATTTAGGGTAGTTCGCACTTAGGCCCCTGTAACTTTTTGTCCACATAAGGTATCCATGCCAAATGTGCATCCTTTTCTTCCAACAGCCTGAGGATTTTAAAGGTACCTGGGGTTTGTTGATTTCCCTGGAGGGTACCCAGAAATTAGCCAAAATACAGCAAAAAGTTTTTTGGGGGGTAGGAATGGAGAAAAGGTGCTGCAGAAGAAAGCGTCTGTTTGTGTCCCCTGCAAATGGTATCAACAAAGAGTTTGTGGTGCTGAAATCACTATCTACTCAGCTTTCAGGGACAGGTAGATTTTTGTCAGAAAACCCAAATTTTCCTCGCAGTTTTGGCATTTTACTGGGACATACCCTATGTTTACTATTTTTTGTGCTTTCAACCTCCTTCCAGTTAGTGGAAGAATTGGGTGTGAAAGCAATAATGGATCCCGGAATGCTAAACATTTCAGAAAATAAGACTAAATTCTGAATTTAGCTGGGGGTCATTTGTGTAGATCCTTCAAGGTTTTCTTATAGAAACTAACAGTTGAAATAAAATAAAATTGAAATTGAGTTGAAAAAAACAGCCATTTGTGCAAACGCTTTCACCTTTAACTTCTTTTAACTATAGCAGATTTTTTAAAGCAATATACGTTACGTCCGCTGGACCCTTTTGGTTTTGCTGATATATAGGACCTGTAGGTTCATCAAGAACCTGAGGTACCTAGAGCCAATAACTGAGCTGGGCCTTGGAATGGGTTTTCATTGTGTACCGGGTATATAGCAATTAATTTGGTAAAATATAAAGAGTGGAAAATAAGTATCAAGGGCACCTATGTATTTCCGAAATGGGAACAAAATAAAGAGTTTAGAAGCAATAGTTATTTGCAGCTCTACGAAATTGTGGGTACCCATACTAGCATGTAAATTAAAGGCCATTTTTCATAGTGACTTCTTTTTTTACACATTGTCTTACATTTGGAAGGCAGAAATGCTTAGAAAGTCAATAGGTAATAAAATGTGTTCTACCGTTCTGTGTTCCCCTAAGTCTCCCAATCAAAATTGTACCTCACTTGTGTGGGTAGGCCTAGCGCCTGCAACAGGAAACGGTCCTAAACGCAACATGGCCATATCACATTTTTCTAGTGAAAACAAACCCTTTTTTCGCAATGTGCCTAGCCGTGGATTTTGGACCCTAGCTCATCCGACATACAAGAAAACCTAGCAAACCTCTGCATTTTTTAAAACTAGACATCCTGGGGAATCAAGGATGGGGTGACTTGTGTGGCTCTCACCCAGTTCTGTTACCCAGAATCCCTAGCGAACCTCAAACTTTGTCATAAACAACACATTTTTCTCACATTTCTGTGATGGAAAGTTCTTGAATCTGTGGGGAGCCACAAACTTCCACCCACCTAGGATTCCCAAAGTCTCCCGATAAAAATGGTACCTCACTTGTGTGGGTAGGTCTAGAACCCATGACAGGAAACGGCCCAAAACGCAACGTGGGCACATCACAATTTTTCTGTGAAAACGGACCATTTTTTCACAATGTGCCTAGCTGTGGATTTTGGACCCTCGCTCAGCCGGCACCTAGGGAAAGCTAGCAAACCTCTACATTTTTTAAATCTATACACTCAGGGGAATCCAGGATGGGGTGACTTGTTTGGCTCTCACTAGGTTCTGTTACCCAGAATCCCTTGCAAACCTCAAACTTTGTCATAAACAACACATTTTACTCACTTTTCATTGATAGAAAGTTCTGGAATCTGCGGGGAGTCACAAACTTCCACCCGCCCAGCATTCCCCCAAGTCTCCCGATAAAAATAGTACCTCAGTTGTGTGGGTAGGCCTAGTGCCTGGGACAGGAAACACCCCAAAACGTCCTGTGCAGACTTCAAAATTATTGACTACCTGGTTTGGTGAGGGAGTCACCTGCATTTTTGGTCCCGGGCTCAGCGGCCAGAAAGTGGTAGCAGGATGGGTGCTTGTTGAGGTGAAGCGGTAATCACCCGTAGGGCAAGATGCAACAATAATCACCCACATCCATACTGCTCCGTGCTGCAATGAGGGTATCCTGCTTAAGAGCACACATTGTTGCATCACAACGTACCCGGGGGCACATGTACAAGCCCTTATCGCCATCACAACATCACTTTCAGTGACGTTGTGGTGGCGATAGGGGCCAAACCTTATTTACAAGGCAGCGTTAAGCCACTTAATGTGGCTTAACGCTGGCTTGTAAATAAGCCCCACTTCCATGCTATGTTTAGCGTTAAAGGGGTGGGCAATGGGTGTTGCGGTGGGCGTTCCACCGCAACACCCATTGATTTTGAAGCTGCCCCCTATTTACAAGGGCAGCCTGATTAGGAGGCAACGCCAAAATTAAGACCAGGAAAAACCTTGTCTTAAGTTCGCGAAATGATGACTAATGCTTTATTTTGCAGCACACATGGAAAAAGCAAAACGCCTTGGATTGTTTATGTGTAGGAAGGTGACCTTTCCTGTACATGAACAATTCGTAAAAAAAATGACATTTTGTAACATCCATGTGTGCTGCATTAAGCAGCACACATAGAAGTGACAAAATGGCATTGCAGGATTGTTTATGTGCAGGAAGGGACAACTACCTACAAATAAACAATCCACCCCTGTACACAGACATCCTTGCACTGTGATGTAAGGGTGCCTGCGTTGGCGCTACACTGCTAGGTGTAGCACCAGCGCAGAGGGAAACACAAAAAAACAAGGCTGCACCATATCCTTGTATATATGGTGCAGCCTTGCGTTTCTGAAGTGGCGGAGTGAGGCTTTAAGCCATCACGGCTAGCGCCTCACTCCGCCACTTCATTCTACATATGCCACCCGGTTCCTGGTGTTCAGTTTCTTTGCCCTCAGTGGCAGTTCCCTACCATTTCACACCGTGGAAAACAAAGGTGGATAGCAGAAAATGCATCCAATGACGATGACCTGACACCACTAGACTGGTGGCCGTGGCACCTGAGAGCTTGAATACTTACAAAAGTTCCCCAATGCATGGTCACAGTGGGCCAGATGTACGACGTAAAATTGCATGCCCAAACGGTTTTGCGACCCCTTTGCGCATGCAATGTTAGTCTGGGCCTTGTACTTACACTATTTTGCGACTCGCAAAACAGTGTATTACGACTCGCTATTAGGAAGGGGCGTTCCCTTCCTAATAGCGACCGTAGAGCCATGTATGAATGTTTTGCGGCTGCAATTGCGGTTGCAAAACACTCGCAAAACACCGCCCTGTTCAAAAGGGTGGTAATGAAGTCGCAAATGGGAAGGGGTCCCCATGGGACCACTTCCCCTTTGTGACTGGTTCCAAACATATTTTTTAAGGGGAGGCAGTGGTCCCAGGGACCACTGCCTGCCATTAAAAAGTGACAAGAAAACGTTTCATTTTTTTTTTTTTTTAAATGCATAAAAGGAAAACGGGCTGCATTGAAAGAAAAAAAAAAGCTGCTTTATTTTAAAGCTATCCCAGACATGGTGGTCGTCTGAGCCCAGCAGGCTCCCTTTCCTGGGAGGGCCTGTGGGGGCATATTATCAAGGGCAATATCGCCGCTTTAGCTGCACTTTTTGCCGCTAAAGCAGCGATATTTTTATCGCCCTATCAGCATGCTGTCGTTAACAGCTGTTAGCGACAGTTTACTGGCAATAGCGCCCCTAATCAGCACGCCTCCCATCGCATCGCTAATAAGATGCATAGGAGGCATGCCTGACAAGACTCCCTTGGGAAAATATCGCGAACCCAGCTTCGTCATATTGACAACGAGGGTTAGAGATATTTCAAATCATGCTAAGTATGCCTTAACGCAGGAATTTAACGTCTGTTAAATTCCTGACTAAGGCATACCTAACATGGGGGGCGGATTGTGTGGCTAAGACCACAGGCCCTATCATCTAGGATATCACCGTTTTCCACCATGGAAAACGACGATATCCCCACTATCTCTGGAATTTTAATCGCCTCAGCGATGCGCGTTGTTGATAACGCGCTAACCGGGCGATAAATTCCAGAGATAGCCGGCGATAAATATGTAAGTGCTAAGCGCGCTTTGCGATATTTATCGCCGTACCTTGATAATATGCCCCGTCATTCCCAATGGGCTCGCAAATTGTGAGAGGCTCATTAATATTCACGAGCCTCGCAATTTGCGACCCCATTGGGAATAGCAAACAGTGTTAAACACACTGTTGTACATGCAAAATAGCGCCTCGCAAATTGCGAGTCGCAAAAGACTAGTACATCTGGCCCAGTGTGTCTATTGTTGACGTGATGTAGTCTGAATAAACACTGCTACGGCAGTAGATTTGCCTTTGCTGCTGTACTCCTGCTTGTCACCATTGTAGAGTTTGTGCTGACGAGGAAGACATGTCAAGGTCGCAGTTAGAACTTTACACAACTTATTAAGTTGTATTTTAACAGAAAAACAACACTAGACTAGCAGCCAGAACCGGCCTTCCACTGACTCCAGTCTAGACCTTTTCACTACACACATTCTTCATTCCTTTCAGAAACAGACACACCCTACAACATTCCCCCTACTCACCCTGCACCGCCCAGGCACATACCACAACGCTTCAGATTTATTAATCAATTCTTCTTCACATAGTACAGTAAATAATACTCAATAAACCTTGACTGGACTCAGAAAATGATGATGACCTTATGAGATCAGTTCACTTCTTATAGCCAGACCTAAATCACACCAGGAGACAGAGCGGCGCTGCCATTGCTTTCTGGGCTCACACATAACCAGTGATGTTAAGGACAAATGAGAAATATGCAGGGAGAGGAGGCAAAGACAAGCTGCATGAATGATTCAGCTGCACTTGTTTGTGTTTTGCACCTGTCTTATCTCAAACCCACAGCTGAACTAACACCGGCTTTGGAAGCCTGACAGGATCCATTAGACGCGACTCATTACAAGTCAAGGTGCTGAGTTCATTTGCAGGCTATCAAACATGCTAATGCGGCTCGCAGCCATCAGAGAGTGCTGGCCGAATGAGATATACAGTAAATGTTTGCTTCTGATGCAGACAAACACTGCTTCACCTCGAAAGGGAGCACGGATGGGCAGCTGGGCTGGAGGACTGTGGTGGCTGCAGCATCTGTAGGGCGTCCAAGATTCCGCCTCTGTAAATCAGAATACCACCGTGTGGTTTGTCTTAATCTCGGATTATCATTTGTCCTTGTTTTCTCTTCGTGTATGCACAGATGTCAGACGTCACCACAGCAGAATTTTCCACAACATAACCCTTATTTCCCCTTTGGGAGTACCCCTGCCACTTCCCAGCTTGGAGTGTAGATGGAAACAAGTTGGGCCAGGTCACCTTCCTGCGTATACATGGCTGGCACAACTGTTCCAATTTATTGCTTGACTCACTCAGGGCCGATTCACAAAGGGCCTCCGCATTCATGGCAGAGACCCTCAGTCGTGGTGTGACCTCCTCCCTGCAGTTACCCATTGCAGGCCCCCCGCCACGAGTGCGGGCCTCCCCGCTACGAGTGCTGGCCTCCCCCTAACAAGTGCGGACCTCCCTGCCACGACTGCGAGGCCTCCGCCACGACAGCGGGGCCTCGCTGCCATGACTGCAGGGCCTCCGCCATGACTGCAGGGCCTCCGCCATGAATGCGGTGCCTCCGCCACAAGTACAGGCCACCCCGCCATAACTGCTTTCGCCAATAGTGCGGGCCCTTTGTGAATCAGCCCCTCAGTCTTCCACTAAGCTTGTGGTTCTTAACTTCTGGTACGAGGACCCCAAAGGGGCCCCTCAGGGGGCCTACAACTGTTTTACAAAACTAAAAAATATTAATAATAAATTAAAATTAATAATGTATAAAGCAACATTGAAAATTAGAAAACTTTTTCTGTACTGGATTGTGAATTAAACAATAGATTTCAATGTTTGAGAATGTGTTTGGGGGAAACTTGTTTCTATATTTTTGTTTATTGTTTTGAGGTTCAAATCATAGAAATTGCTTAGCCCCTGGGCCCCGACTTCCAATTATGGCTCAGTGGGTGTCCTCTGATTCAAGTAATTATCCAGTGTGGTTCCACACAAGTCAAAACGTTAAGAACTGCTACAAGGTATCAAGCTCAGAACCCCAGTTGATGCAGCTCGTGAAAACTCACATTCAGCAGGTTCTGTGTGTTTTCCTCTGGTCTTTATTCTCATAAACAGTAGGGGGAGGGGGCATGAGTCAACCAGCTGGCTCCATGAAACAGCAGACCTAACTTATGTCCATGACACCACAGCCAATCGGAATAACTGAGTCACGCACAGGGCACAGATATCCGTCGGAGGGCAGGCGCGGTCCGTGCAGGTAAGAGCGGTGGGACACTGGGGCAGAGAGGGGGATTCGACATACGACAACGAAGGAAACTTACATTAAAAAAACAGAAAGCCATGGTTTTATTTTTTTTAATTGGTTTCCCTCGTCATCGTATGTCGAATCTCCCCCCCACCCTCCTGTCCCACCGCTCTTACCTGCGCGGGCCACGCCTGTGAGAGGGGCATATTTACAATGAAATGTTGGAGCGTGGTGATGTGCCAAATTTGGCAGCGCCGCGCTCTGACATTTTCAAAACACAGGGATGCACCGTATTCACAAGAACACAGTGCACCCCTGTGTTTCCCCTAGCGCTGGAACAAAAAGTCTGTCTAGCGCCACCAAGGCACCCAGCGGCCATGTTGCAAGGGTGCCTGCGCTGCAGGGACGATTGTTTATGTGCAGGAAGGTAAATGAGCAATAAAGATGCCTTTAAATTGTATCTTGTGACATTTGCTGTGCCTTCAAAGAGAGAGGTCAAACGTCAGACTATGGTGCCAATCACGATCCTGTAAAAACCGGGTACGAACCGTCGGACGGAGCAAATTCTCCGTCCGACGCGTACCCGGTCGTCAAAATGTACAAACATGGAATTACGATTCGCACGGAAACACCATTTCCGTACGAATCGTACAAAACCCCGACCGACGAAAATAAACATACAAATGCGATCCGGGAAAGCGCCGACGTGACGTCGGGATGCACGCAGCCTGCCATTCACGAACCAGGAATTACGATTCGCACCGACGTCATCCCGCACGGTGAATATTTTCCGGCTGCCAAAAACTGCCGGGAAATCAGGACGACGCGAACAAGGAGGACCTGTACACGACGGACAGACAGGACGACGCGAACAAGGAGTACCCGTACGCGACGGACAGACATGGACCCGAACCTACGTGTCATCCCGGCCCTCATAGCAGTCGACCTCCTCTACAGGTTCCGACGCAGACGCCGCAGAAGGTCAGAACAACAAAGGGAGGGGGGAAAGGGGGGGGGGTAGCAGCACCAGGGCAGGCCACAAAAGCCCCACCAAAGTCACACAGCACACATGCCCTGGACATACCTGACCCTCAGGCCCTGGTCACTACGAGGGGGTGGGGGCGTGTCCAGCTAAGCTAGCGACCGCCACAACGGAAGTTCTTGACGACGCGAACCGGCAACACAACCAGACAGGTGCGTCCCGTACCCACGCCTTAAGAGCGTGGGTACGAGTCGTACCACGCCCACACCTACGTCACCCCAACAATGGCGGGACGGCTCGTACCCACGTGGCAAAGGCCTGGGTACGGCCCACACAAGCATCACATAGCGTGGGGATGGATATGTACGGACCGTACCCCCACCCCGTATGCATGGAGCGTACCCCCAACCCCAACAGTGTAAGTACGACACGTACCCCCACCCGCCTATGCAAGGAGCGTACCCCCCACCCCAACAGTGTAAGTACGACCCGTACCCTCACACGCGTACGCATGGAGCGTACCCCCATGCCAACATTGTACGTACGACACGTCCCCCCACCCACGTACGCATGGAGCATACGTCCCACCCCAACAGTGTAAGTACGACACGTACCCCCACCAGCGTATGCAAGGAGCGTACCCCCATGCCAACATTGTACGTACGACACGTCCCCCCACCCGCGTATGCATGGAGCACACCCCCACCCCAACAGTGTAAGTACGACCCGTACCCTCACCCGCGGACGTATGGAGCGTACCCCAACCCCAACAGTGTAAGTACGACCCGTACCCTCACCCGCGTACGCATGGAGCGTACGTCCCACCCCAACAGTGTAAGTACGACCCGTACCCTCACCCGCGTACGCATGGAGCATACGTCCCACCCCAACAGTGTAAGTACGACACGTACCCCCACCCGCGTATGCAAGGAGCGTACCCCCATGCCAACATTGTACGTACGACACGTCCCCCCACCCGCGTATGCATGGAGCGTACCCCCCCACCCCAACAGTGTAAGTACGACCCGTACCCTCACCCGCGGACGTATGGAGCGTACCCCCAACCCCAACAGTGTAAGTACGACCCGTACACTCACCCGCGTACGCATGGAGCGTACGTCCCACCCCAACAGTGTAAGTACGACCCGTACCCTCACCCGCGTACGCATGGAGCGTACGTCCCACCCCAACAGTGTAAGTACGACACGTACCCCCACCCGCGTATGCAAGGAGCGTACCCCCATGCCAACATTGTACGTACGACACGTCCCCCCCACCCGCGTATGCATGGAGCGTACCCCCCACCCCAACAGTGTAAGTACGACCCGTACCCCCATGGAGCGAACCCACACACGTGTATGGACAAAGCGTACATATTGTTAAATAGGAGGGGTGTGTGCCAATCACTCCCAGCAGTGCCCAGAGTCAGGAGGGGTGTGTGCCTATCACTCACAGCAGTGCCCAGAGGCAGGAGGGGTGTGTGCAGAGGCCTCCCACCAGTGCCCAGAGACAGGAAGGGTGGGTGCAGAGTCCTCCCAGCAGTGCCCAGAGACAGGAGGGGTGTGTGCAGAGGCCTCCCAGCAGTGCCCAGAGACAGGAGGGATGTGTGCAGAGGCCTCCCAGCAGTGCCAAGACACAGGAGGGGTGTGTGCAGAGTGCTCCCAGCTGGGCCCAGAGACAGGAGGGGTGGGTGCAGAGTCCTCCCAGCAGTGCCCAGAGACAGGAGGGGTGGGTGCAGAGTCCTCCCAGCAGTGCCCAGACGCAGGAGGGGTGTGTGCCTATCACTCCCAGCAGTGCCCAGAGTCAGGAGGGGTGTGTGCCTATCACTCCCAGCAGTGCCCAGAGACAGGAGGGGTGGGTGCCTATCACTCCCAGCAGTGCCCAGAGACAGGAGGGGTGGGTGCCTATCACTCCCAGCAGTGCCCAGAGTCAGGAGGGGTGTGTGCAGAGTCCTCCCAGCAGTGCCCAGAGACAGGAGGGGTGTGTGCAGAGTCCTCCCAGCTGGGCCCAGAGACAGGAGGGGTGGGTGCAGAGTCCTCCCAGCAGTGCCCAGACACAGGAGGGGTGTGTGCCTATCACTCCCAGCAGTGCCCAGAGTCAGGAGAGGTGTGTGCCTATCACTCACAGCAGTGCCCAGAGACAGGAGGGGTGGGTGCAGAGTCCTCCCAGCAGTGCCCAGAGGCAGGAGGGGTGTGTGCAGAGTCCTCCCAGCAGTGCCCAGAGGCAGGAGGGGTGTGTGCAGAGTCCTCCCAGCAGTGCCCAGACACAGGAGGGGTGTGTGCAGAGTCCTCCCAGCTGGGCCCAGAGACAGGAGGGGTGGGTGCAGAGTCCTCCCAGCAGTGCCCAGACGCAGGAGGGGTGTGCGCCTATCACTCCCAGCAGTGCCCAGAGTCAGGAGGGGTGTGTGCAGAGTCCTCCCAGCAGTGCCCAGAGACACGAGGGGTGGGTGCAGAGTCCTCCCAGCAGTGCCCAGACGCAGGAGGGGTGTGTGCCTCTCACTCCCAGCAGTGCCCAGAGTCAGGAGGGGTGTGTGCCTATCACTCCCAGCAGTGCCCAGAGACAGGAGGGGTTGGTGCCTATCACTCCCAGCAGTGCCCAGAGACAGGAGGGGTGGGTGCTTATCACTCCCAGCAGTGCCCAGAGTCAGGAGGGGTGTGTGCAGAGTCCTCCCAGCAGTGCCCAGAGACAGGAGGGGTGTGTGCCTATCACTCACAGCAGTGCCCAGAGACAGGAGGGGTGTGTGCAGAGTCCTCCCAGCAGTGCCCAGAGACAGGAGGGGTGGGTGCAGAGTCCTCCCAGCAGTGCCCAGACACAGGAGGGGTGTGTGCCTATCACTCCCAGCAGTGCCCAGAGTCAGGAGGGGTGTGTGCCTATCACTCACAGCAGTGCCCAGAGACAGGAGGGGTGTGTGCAGAGTCCTCCCAGCAGTGCCCAGAGGCAGGAGGGGTGTGTGCAGAGTCCTCCCAGCAGTGCCCAGACACAGGAGGGGTGGGTGCCTAACACAGCAGTTCCCATGTAACGCAAAGGGTGGAGTAGCCACAGATACCATGCCCACAAATGTCAGTCAGGTGCACAAAGACCCTGCAGTACATGTAACCACATGTGTGCGAGGCTGGGAGTATACGCATGCATAGCGCAGAAAAGAACACATGTCCACATGAAGTCATGTCAATAGTCCACATACACAAGTACAATGACTATCAAGAATGCCACGAATGATGCAGGTGGAGACATCGCACAGCATGCATGTGCAAAGTAGAAGGAGTCCGTCACACACCCAGCTAATGTACACACAGCTCTGCGCTAAATATTGGGAACACCCTGCAGGGAAGATGTCAGGGTACACAGAGGAAGGAATACACCTTTGGACAATTTCACCATGCAGCAACTGCTTACATGAACACAGAAACCTAGCAAACACCGTGTGATGGCACACAGATCCCAGGGTCCCCCCTATGACCAGCACACTACTACATTTCCCACACAACCAACACATGATCACCACCCAAAATCATGTAGCAGCCCCACCAACAGCAATATCAGAAAAGCAGTAGTGTTCAAAGGAAACAAAAATGGCTTTAATCAGCATGATCAAAAATTGTATGTTCGTATAAGGTTCAATATTTACAAAACCCATTGGGCAGTCCAGAAGTCACAGCTGGATGGGGGACACAGTGGGATGCGTGTCCCCTAGCTTGCCTGCATAGTTACATTCCGTCGTCTTCCACAGGGGTGAGGGCATCATGCGGGGGGAAGAAACAGGCACCGCAGGGACAGGAGGGTGAAGGGTAGGCGTCGTGGGTGCAGGGATGGAGGACTCCACCACAGGGGGTGGGGCAGGGCCAAAGGCGGAGGCCAGGATCTCGCTGCACACCTTTGCAAGGTCCTCCAGGGAATCCCCTGCACCTGAAGGAACCACAGGCCCCAAGGAGGGGGGGGGTCAGAGGGATGGGTCGCAGCGCCACTGGGGGAGGGTGTAGACAGGGGGGGGAATCAACCACCCTGACCGAGGACTTCCTTGACCGCTTGCGTGGTGGCGTCACTGTGGGGCTCAGGGACAGAGCGGTCATGAAGGAGTCTTTGGGGGAGATGTGGCCAGGAGAGCTGAGGGGAGGGGATTTGGAGGGAGTGGATTGGGTGGAATGCGGACTCCCACTCTGGCTGCGTGTCACACGTTTGCCCCCGACCCAGTGGGTGTGCCTACTTCACACTGTGTGTGCGTGTCAGGAGGTGTGCGGTGGACCTTCCCTGCTGGTGTGGTGCCTGTGTGGGTTGTGGTGGGTGCATGCTGACGTCTGGGTGTACGTGGGACAGGCATGGGAGTGGGAAGTGTGGATGGGGCAGGGGTAGGGGGTGGGACGTAGCGCTGCAGGAGACCCACTGCTGCAGTCAGTGTCCAGTCTATCGACCTCAGCAAGCTGCGTTGGTCAGCCTGCGATGAATGAATGCCCTCCAAGTATGCCTCCATGTTGTGCAGCACTTGGCTGTGGCCATGGAGGACATTAAGGATCACAGCCTGACCAACCTGCAACTGCCGCTGGATGTCCACAGACTCGGCATTGGCGGCAGCAGTGGAGACAGGGGCAGGGGGTGCGGTGCCTGGCAGGAAGGAGACATGTGGTGACCGGGCACGTTGGGAAGGGACACGAGCAAGTGGGAGGCGGCTGATGGCAATGGAGGGGGCGGGGCGAGATGTAGTGCCGCTGTCAGCTGCTGGTGCAGCCGCCGCCCACTCGGAGAGATCATCCTCGGACCCGTCAGCTTCATACTCTGTTTTGCCAGTCGACAGGTCCCCGGGTTCACTCTCCTCCACCTCAGTCCCACTTGATGTGCCAGCCTCGATGTCACCGCTGGCACTGGTGCTCGGTCCCTCTGCTCCGTCTGTGCCCATGTCTCCCTCCGTGTCCCCCGACGATGCTGTGGGCAGGGTGAAGAGACAGAAATTAATCATACACCTGTATACATATGTCACATGAGTCCAATCTACATAGGTCACAGTGCATAGCCTGAAACAAAAGAAAAGTTACATCTACAAAACAAGGTACATATGTAGGGCTTGCAAGACATAGTTGTTGGACCCACCATGCCACCGAAAAACTATGGAGAGCATGACACAATAGCAAATGAGATGGAATGGAATTTTGACTGAGGAGCAAGGCCCTGGGGACAATCCAGCACTGCATCTGCACCACATAGCGTGGCAGGAAATAGGGATGAGCAGGGACCATATCCAGGAACAAGAGGCACATGCAGCATAGGTCATACTGAAAACATGCCCACCATGACTGGCCCACTGCACCTTGAGTGCATGTCCAGACAAACATCACACACTGGCCAGTCCTAGCAAGGAGATATCAGGTTGTGACATGAAGGCCATGCCCGCACCACCCACCCCCTACATGAGACTATTATTTGGAGACACAGGAAGCACATACATCCCTTAGTCTGGGTGAAATACACATGGGATGCAACAAATCAAGGTTGCACACAAAATACCCAAGGTGCGCCTGTCCAAATAATCATGTACAAATGGGCATCATCAGATGATTGTAACAAGACACACAGGCAATGTCCACCGTGAGTATGAACAAGGAAAATCAGGTCAGTCTGTACATTGGACACTTGTACTACATTTCACGTCAATATACATTTGGCCAGGGGACAATGGCACAGAGCACAACCTATGCTGTAGACACAGAGATTGTCAACATATTCGGATTACACACATGATACCTAGGAAAATATGCCCCTGGGGACAGTAGTGGCCACACAACTCCATGCTCCTGAATGGGAATGACTGCAACACACGCTACCATCCCCGCACTATGCGTACAGCGCACTCATGCACATCATGTCACAGGCCACCACATAGGACATGCGTGCTGTAAGGCCTCACACTTGAGAGACTAACTCCCATGTCTGGACTCAGCATTAGTGCCAACTGACATGGAACTCACAAGAACAGAACTGTACAGGGCACAGGCAAGGTCCCAAAACTTGTTACACACCACCCCCACACATGATGCTGCAGGCATTGTACACGTGGAGAAGGTGCCAGGCTACATAACCTTGTGACGGAGTGACTTCACACAGACCAGGGAACACATTGCAAGGAGGGGAAGGGAGGCAGGAGAGCACTGCAATACTGTGGGTAACAGGATCTGCACAGCACCATTAAACCCTGGCAGTGCATCCATGGAACAGTGCACTTACAAATGCTGGTGAAACACAACAAACACACATGTACCTACCCCCTTCCTGCTGCTGCATCTCCTGTAAGCGCCTGTCCATGTCTGGAAATACCACCGCCAGCACACGCTTGTGGATGTGGGAGAGACGGCGGCGCCTGCGGTTCTTATGGCTCTCAGGTGAGTCCCCCAGCAGGACCCGTGCGATCCTCCGCGTCCAGCACCGGATATACTGCCAGCGTTTCCTCACCTGGGACAGGCTCCGCCTCCGACCATCCGCACTCCTCACGGCACTGACGGCGGTCAGCCAGATCTGCTCCTTGGCAGAGGCGCCTACCTGTGAGGATGAACAAGTGACACTACATCAATACACCTGCAACATGTCACAGAGACACATATGGGAACAAATTAGCTGGTTACAACAAGGCATGTCATGCAGCCAACGCATTGCACCTTTGCCATAGGGACATACTCCTCTGGGGAAGGGCAAAAGCAGTACGTGCCAGTGAAAGTACACAGGTGGAATGAGGGCAAAGACACAATCAATTATCAAGGCTCACACTGTGCATCACACCCACCCCTCCTGACTCTGGGCACTGCTTGGAGGACTCTGCACACACCCCTCCTGCCTCTGGGCACTGCTGGGAGGACTCTGCACCCACCCCTCCTGTCTCTGGGCCCAGCTGGGAGCACTCTGCACACACCCCTCCTGTGTCTGGGCACTGCTGGGAGGCCTCTGCACACACCCCTCCTGTCTCTGGGCACTGCTGGGAGGACTCTGCACACACCCCTCCTGTCTCTGGGCACTGCTGGGAGGACTCTGCACACACCCCTCCTGCCTCTGGGCACTGCTGTGAGTGATAGGCACCCACCCCTCCTGTCTCTGGGCACTGCTGGGAGTGATAGGCACCCACCCCTCCTGTCTCTGGGCCCAGCTGGGAGCACTCTGCACACACCCCTCCTGTGTCTGGGCACTGCTGGGAGGCCTCTGCACACACCCCTCCTGTCTCTGGGCCCAGCTGGGAGCACTCTGCACACACCCCTCCTGTGTCTGGGCACTGATGGGAGGCCTCTGCACACACCCCTCCTGTCTCTGGGCACTGCTGGGAGGACTCTGCACACACCCCTCCTGTCTCTGGGCACTGCTGGGAGGACTCTGCACACACCCTTCCTGCCTCTGGGCACTGCTGGGAGACATCAGGCATCCCCCCCTACAGTACATAGCATGTGTGTCACACCTGGACACAATGGCAGAAGTCACTGTCGCAAAAAAAGGGACACAGTCTGTGCTAGTAGCTCTGCACTCACCTGATACCCTGGTCGCCCATACAGCATGGGGTACTGTGGGAGGATCACATCCAGCAGAGCCATGTTCTCCTCCAGGGTGAAGGGCTGTGACCTCTCCACAGACCTTGACATGGTTCCAGGGAATCAGTAGCAGCAGCTGGGTCGTGGAATACAGAGATGTGCAGGCAAGTGCTCCCTCATGGGACCTGGCTGCCTTATATCTGCCTTGCTGTCCTGTTTCATGCACAGGAGTACAGAGTGATTGGTCACTCACATTTGCATCCTATGTTTCCTCCTATCCCTTCAAACCTAGCACAGTCAGTGGGTTCTTTTTTTTTTTTTTAAACTTATTTTTATTGCCATTTTCACATTTCATACATTGTACATCATTCATATTCTTCAAGTGGTCGTGTCCGATCATACATCCTGTAAGGTTACTTAACAATTGTATTGATTGATGATTCGTTACCAAGAGGCATAAACAGGGTATTCAGTTATCGTGACGTTCACATCCTACGATCTCGGGTTCCATATATGGCAAAGGAACTGGGGTTTAACAGAGGTGTAAACTAGGGAATGAATATGGAAGAGTATATCCAATTGCACTAGGGGAGGAATGCAGCGTCGTGATGGTGAGGCACCTCTGATACTCATGTGTACCTATCCTGGTCGTTACGACCGAAAATCGTAATAGTGCGCCTGGAGCTAGGGTTTGTCAAGGCCTCGCGCAGCTGGGAGCCTACGGATTCAGGTGGGCAGAGCCTGTGATTGTGTATTCCGGATTAGTTGTGTGGATGCGTCATCTGGTGGGTCCGCACAGTCAGTGGGTTCTTATTGAGTTTTTTTCTTCAGCATGATGTCAACCCCACAAACACATTGCAACAAAGTAGATTCATTCCAACTGACTTCTGCTGTGCACCTTCCAGAACAAATTCAAACTTAAAACTTGGTCTCCATGACAACCAGCATGCATGTAGGCCTTAATACTTGTCCCTCATGTGTCCCCTATGTAAAATTGAGCTTCACACACAGGTACGGTGCGTTCCGGGGCCCTAGGGCACCCCAAATGCATAGCAACGGCCCGTACACGCGTGCGTATGTTCACTATCACCATGGGTGTCCTCGCGTATGCGTACTCGTACTGGTACGGCCCGTGCACACGCCTGTACGTTCACTATCACTATGGGTGTCCTCGCGTATGCGTACTCGTAGTGATAGTGAGCGTACAGGCGTGTGTACGGGCCGTACCAGTACGAGTACGCATACGCGAGGACACCCATGGTGATAGTGCACGTACAGGCGTGTGTACGGGCCGTACCACTATGGGTGTCCTCGCGTATGCGTACTCGTACTGGTACGGCCCGTACACACGCCTGTACGCTCACTATCACCATGGGTGTCCTCGCGTATGCGTACTCGTACTGGTACGGCCCGTACACACGCCTGTACGCTCACTATCACTACGAGTACGCATACGCGAGGACACCCATAGTGATAGTGAACGTACAGGCGTGTGTACGGGCCGTACCACTATGGGTGTCCTCGCGTATGCGTACTCGTACTGGTATGGCCCGTACACACGCCTGTATGCTCACTATCACCATGGGTGTCCTCGCGTATGCGTACTCGTACTGGTACGGCCCGTACACACGCCTGTACGTTCACTATCACTATGGGTGTCCTCGCGTATGCGTACTTGTAGTGATAGTGAGCGTACAGGCGTGTGTACGGGCCGTACCAGTACGAGTACGCATACGCGAGGACACCCATAGTGATAGTGAACGTACAGGCGTGTGTACGGGCCGTACCACTATGGGTGTTCTCGCGTATGCGTACTTACTGACCGTACGCATGCCTGTACGCTCACCATCACTATGGGTACACATACGGCAGCACTCCCATAGTGATATGGGAACGTACACAGGCCCTCTTAGCAGCAGTACGGCGGTTTTCACACATCACAGTGGTGACAGGCAGCACACAGGATGGAATAGGGCGGACATACTTGTCCATGGATGGACATCAAGGCATTGTCTGGGCAGTACTACATGTGTGGGGCACAGGTGTGACAGGCTGTGATGTGGCACATTACTCCTGAGTCGAGAAGGCACCAGATGTATGATGAGATGTGTACAGATGTAATGTGTGACGGTGCAATGTGTGCCAGCCATGCCCTTGACTCCTTTGACATGTGTGCATGTCGTACTGCACACTTGGGATGACCGACACTGGCATGGCACGGACACCAACACACGTAAGTGTCCCCTGATGCCCGGTACAGGGGTTACCACACCTGACTTGTCACTACCCACGGTGCACGATGTGACTATGTCATGTATGTGTGGGGGTTTCCCATTAGGTTGATGTTGGAGCACCCTCAAAAGCTGCAGCTGTTGCAGCAACCAACATGTGTCTGTGTGTAGATTGACATTGCACACTGTTCCGCACACCATGCCACATGTGGTATCGGATGTGAGGTGCATATGTATGCATGGGACACGGAGTAGCGTAACTAGGACATGTCTGCATCCTCTCTATGAATGTGTGGTGAGTCATGACATGTGCACCTTCATGGCAAGGTGTGTGGGCTGTCCTAGTGTAATGTCATGTGACCTGTGGCTCTAGTGTTCCGCTACCAGTCTCTGCAATGGACATCCTACTTCTGCTGATGTGTGGGTGTATGTCACTCCTGTCTTGCATCTGGCTGTTCACTTGCACTGGGACACAGATAATCCCATGCCATGGCATGTGGAGGTTCTCAATCTCCGTGTGTAGCTGGGTCTTGGTAGGAGTGTCACCTGCCAGCCATACGTGTCCAGGGCATGTGGCACATACCTGACTCCGTATGTAGCATATGTGTATAGACAGATTAACATGTGCTCAGTACAAATTATTTGTTGTTGTGGTGCACTCACTCTTCCTTGTCACTTCCAAATTACTGCAGAGCGCCGCCTCTTCCCCGAGCAATTCCGGACTTGGCTGCCATGCGGGAGAATGATCGTATCCGGTGCTACCGCTTCCCCCAACGGTTGATTCTGGAGTTGACGGCGAGACTGGCACCACACCTGCAACCGCTGCACAGGTATCCTACGGCACTGACACCCAAGCTGAAGGTAATGGCAGCCCTACATTTTCTAGCCACGGGTACCTTTCAAAATACCATAGCTCATGTTGGTGGCATGTCCCAGAGCATGTTCTGCCGTGTGCTGCATGATTTCTTAGAGGCCATGTTGATTCACCTGGATGACTTCATACATTTTCCTACCCCAGAAATGTTGACTGGGGTCAAGCGTGGATTCTATGCCCTGGGAGGGATGCCCCATGTCATTGGGTCCATAGATGGGACACATGTTGCTTTGGTACCACCACAGGCACAGGAGGTAGCGTACCGGAATCGCAAGCACTACCACTCCATCAATGCCCTTGTGGTGTGTCTGTCCAACATGGTGATTTCACATGTCTGTGCTCGTTTTCCAGGATCAGCACACGATGCCTACATCATGAGGCGTAGCAGGGTGCCTGAAATGATGACGCAGCTGCGCAACGAACGAGCATGTGTTGTTGGTGGGTACAGTCTGTCTGTCCTGTATTTTGCGTAGACTACCAGCACGACCACTTCTCCAGTTCTAACGATGTCCATGTGCTTCCCATGTAGGGGACGCTGGCTATCCCAACATGCCATGGCTGATCACACCTCTCCGCAACCCCATCACGCCGGCCCAGTTCCGCTACAACACCGCCCATGGCCGGACAAGGCGAGTGATAGAGAGGACGTTTGGCCTGCTGAAGAGCCGATTCAGGTGCCTACACAAGACCGGCGGCGCGCTCCCATATGCCCCGGCGAAGGTCTGCAAAATCTTTATGGTCTGCTGCATGCTGCACAACATGGCAGTTGAGAAAGCTGTGCCACTCATCCTGGATCAAGATGACGAGGACCATCCACCCGTGGAGGACGAAGGGCTTGGCAATGGGGCTAGTGATGTGGAGGATGTGGAGCCGCAAGAGGACATCCGGACTCGGCTCATACGCAACTTCTTTGCTTAGTGGTGAGTACCAGTGTCTGAGTGTGCACGCATTGGTCCCCGTGTGGCATGTGTTGTGATGTGTGTCTCCACCTGCATGTATGGCACGTGAGTCAGAGGTGTGTGTGGGTGTGTCACTGGAGTGATGGTGCCAGTGATGGTTGTATTTCCCCAGTCATAATTGTGACCTAGCATGTTGTCATCCATACATGTGTCGAGTACATGCACATGCAAGTGGCTGTGCTTTTTGTGGCTGACTTCTTGTGTGTCTCTCTTCCCCAGGTACTTGCGCATGCCGTCCGCTGGTTGCATTGTTGTGGCACTGCTATTCCTCATGGACACGTCATCGTGTGTGGACTCAGCGTTACAGGCACGGACACGTTTGGAAGTCTCCTTGGGGTAAGGGATGCATCAGGGGTGTATTGGGTGTGGCAGTTGTTCACGATGTATGCACACTGCCCCTGTCGATGTTTGGTTCCTCTGCAGCCATGTTGCATCACCATGGTACACATGACATGCAGCTGTGTACACCTGAATAGATGGTCTGACTTGTTGACAGTCATCAGTGATGGGATAGTGGATTGTGATGATGGCATCAATGTGTGTAACACTGCCCTCGGACACATACGGTTTGCATTGGCTTGACATGGTGTGGGACTTCTACATCAGCGGATCAATGGTGTATGGCAGTCTCTCCGTGAGCAGCTGTGGGTGTTTAGCTGTTAGCCGACACTTGTGTGCCACTTCCATGGCTATCACGCATTTGTGCTGCAGAAGGGGGGTGCCAGTGTTGGACCCACATGTTACTCCACATGAAGTGTTCATGTGTACTTCAAGTTGCCTCTGCAATCCCGAAAACATGACTAATAAGGGTGTCCCTATGCCTCCAAGGTGCCTCTTCTCAGTCAATGCTGGTGTGTTGCCACGGTGCATCCAGCATGTCTGGCATAGTTTTCCCTGATAGTGGCTATGTGTGTATGTGTCGAGTAGCAAGATGCAAGCTGTGTGTGTGGGATGAGACTGTGTATTGTGCATGATGTCCATGACTGTGTGGGTATTGTGACATGTGCCATCCCCATGCATCCAACGTTGGCCAGGCCCCCATTCTCTGCATCCACCGGACTCAAGCTTGCAGGACATGGTTCTGCCACCTGTCTACACATACCTGGGTGCCCCCCAGGACACTGGACAGGATCCCTGACCTCTGCGCATGACTGTTGCTGTACTCAATGTGTCTGTCAGCACGGTTGTGCGGCCACCCCCTCAGCTGGTTGGGCCCATCACGGGTGTGTATGGTGCTCCATGTCTGTCTTGCCTAATACACTGTGACCCGTGTGTCCTGTGCCAGACTCAGGCCCCAGGGTGTGGATGGTTGAAGTCAAAAGAGAACTCAGGCATGTTTAGACTTTACAAGACACATGTAAGGTAATAATGCAACCAGCAGGCATCTTCTCTTCATGGTGTGACTTTTTATTTTAGTGGGGGGGGGGGGGGGGTATGACATGAGGGGCTTTCCGGGTGTTTGGAATCCAAAGTTCAGTAGGGGAGTTGGTGTCCTTGCCATTGGAAATCCTCAGAATCCATGCCACAGTCTTTGTCAACATTGGTCAGACAGTGACCAGCAAGGCCATGTGGCAGAGAATGTCTTTTGATGCTGTGCTGCTGTTGCTCCAGTGGGCCAGGTGCCAGGCCAGGTGTCCTGGGAGATGGTGCTGTAGCGCCGACCCTCACGGTCCTTTCCGTGGACGACCCGGCCTCCTGCGGGGACCCTCAGAAGCAGGCCGTGACGATGTTTGGGATGCTCCATCGGATGTTTCCTCCTCCTCATGATCCCTCCCTGTGGGTGGTGATGTTCTACGCCTTCTGGCACAGGGAGGGTTGCCCATGTTGTCGGCCATCCGACGGAGTGTATTGTGAATTCCTGTGAACACCGTCACGAGCTCAGCCTGTCTGTCCTCCATCCTCCGTTGGTGTTGCAGTAGACAGGCATGTTGCTGGGCCTGCTGGGTCTTGATCTCATCGAGGGTCCCCTTCATCTCATTGAGGGTGGACACAATCTGGGCCATGCCCGTGGTGTCCTGCCGGTATGTGCCCAGGATGTTACGGACATGGGAATATACCGGTTCCCCAGCCAACTGGTCAGGCTGGCGCCTCCGCCGTCCTCCACTCCCACCACCCCTGCCCACTTGCACCTGGCCTGCCCTTGTGGGCACATCGGGTCTCCGGGACCCCTGAGGGGTGGCATTGGCGTTGTCGCCTGCCTCCTCCTGGGTGCCCGGGACTCCGTGTCCCTCCTGGCCAGCCTGGCTGCTTTGTGGTGGTTGGGCAGGGATCCTGGGTGTCTCCTGGGATGTGGCAGGAGTGTGGGTGGTGGTTGGCCCCGTTGTAGCTGACGCAGGTGCTGCAGGTCGTTGGACACCAGAGGGGCCAGGTTGGTCGGGGTCGTCCACAGAGTGGTGAGAGTCGTCGCTGCCGGTGGGATCGGCCTCCTGCAGAGCCGGGTCCTGTGAGTCTTCCCCCCCCAGTGTTGGGGGGTGAACCACGAGGTTGACCTGTGTGTGAGAGAGACAATGTTAATTTTGGTCCATGCAACATCCATGTTTCATCAGTTTCAAAGTTGGAACATTGCCTCTGGGAATTAGGATCTGTCTTGCATTCCACTCACAGTGCACTTGTGCATGGGTGTGTCCCTTTGGCACCACTTTGGCGCCTTTAACTATGTGTGGCACAGTCTTACTTGCTGCGTCAAGTGTGACTGCAGTCAGCAGTGGAGTGGGCAGGTGTGGCGAGCCATGCATTGGCGCCTTCCGTGTTGCACTGTACGTGGGCATATGGAGTGATTCCACACACTTAGATAATGCAGGTAGCTGTCGTTGTGCTCGTGCACAGGTTGTGACATGGCCCTGTGTTTTGCCATGGAGGAGAGGGGGGGTGCTGGCACTGGCCACCCTTGTCTACATGCACGCAGTCCACCTGCTGACGACCAGACATTCCCACACACCACAAGGCTGATTTGCTCTCCCTGTGTCTCCCTCCCTCTGTGTCCCCCTCTCCCTCCCTCTTTGTCCCCCTCTCCCTCCCTCTGTGTCCCCCTCTCCCTCCCTCTGTGTGTCAGCCTCCTCCCTCTGTCCGTCTTCCTGTGTCTCCCTCCCTCTGTGTCCCCCTCTCCCTCCCTCTGTGTCCCCCTCTCCCTCCCTCTGTGTGTCAGCCTCCTCCCTCTGTCCGTCTCCCTGTGTCTCCCTCCCTCTGTGTCCCCCTCTCCCTACCTCTGTGTCCCCCACTCCCTCCCTCTGTGTGTCAGCCTCCTCCCTCTGTCCGTCTCCCTGTGTCTCCCTCCCTCTGTGTCCCCTTCTCCCTCCCTCTGTGTCCCCCTCTCCCTCCCTCTGTGTGTCAGCCTCCTCCCTCTGTCCGTCTCCCTGTGTCTCCCTCCCTCTGTGTCCCCCTCTCCCTCCCTCTGTGTCCCCCTCTCCCTCCCTCTGTGTGTCGGCCTCCTCCCTCTGTCCGTCTTCCTGTGTCTCCCTCCCTCTCTGTCCCCCTCTCCCTCCCTCTGTGTGTCGGCCTCCTCCCTCTGTCCGTCTTCCTGTGTCTCCCTCCCTCTCTGTCCCCCTCTCCCTCCCTCTGTGTGTCGGCCTCCTCCCTCTGTCCGTCTTCCTGTGTCTCCCTCCCTCTCTGTCCCCCTCTCCCTCCCTCTGTGTGTCGGCCTCCTCCCTCTGTCCGTCTCCCTGTGTCTCCCTCCCTCTCTGTCCCCCTCTCCCTCCCTCTGTGTGTCACCCTCTGTCACCTCAGCCCAGCTTCCTGGGCACACACTGTTAGCAGTTCTTGGAATGGCCCTTGGATTGTTGCTGTGAGTTTAATTCTGATCTCCAGGCACCCATTGGGTGTAGTGTCTGTGTCTGCGCTGCTGCTGTGGTGGTGTGTGCTGCCACTCTTTCACAGTGTTGGCTGTTCATTAGCTGCTGTCATGTGCAAAAACGTGCCTTCACCCCCATGTGTTAATGCAAGGCGGCCGCCGTTTGCTGGCAAGTCTTTCCTGTGTGGGGACACATTGTTTGTCTGGCTGTGACCTAGGCCATATGGGCAGAGGGCATTGTTGTCTGCTTCTGAGTTGCACTATGTGATTTTTGGGGCCCACCCTCCCGCCATCCGGGTTACCGTGTCATGTGTTGGTGTCTTCTGTGGCCTGTGACTTGACATTGTCCAGCTGGGTGCATGGGGCATGGTGGCGCCAGTGGCATGTGCGTGTTCATGGAGTGTGGTTGAGTCATGCGATAGCTTGGGGTGGTTGCGTGTCTGTTTGTGAGTTTGGTTGTGGATGACGTTCCCCCCATGTGAGGTGCGTTGTTTGAGTACTCACCCGGGTCTCGGAGTCCTCCTAATCCTTCGACTGCCTCCACCGGCAGTATGGCCATCACCCTCTCCTCCCAGGGATGGTAGTGTACGGGTCTGCGGGACGGCCCTCCTCCAGTGACGTTGGCCTGGTTGTGTTCATCCGTCATCTTGGCTCGGACCCTCCTCCGCAGATCGTACCACCTGGCTTGGCATTCCTGCTTGTTCCTTCTGGTGTCCGCAACAGCATTCACAGCATCGACGATGGTCTGCCACATGGCTGTTTTTTCTGACATGCTGGTCTGTCTGACCAATGTTCCAAAGAGGTGTGGCTCGACTCTGAGGATTTCATCGACAAGGACCTCCAACTCTCGGTTATTGAACTTTGGATTCTTGTTAGTGGGCATGGTGAGCGGTGTGGGGGTGATGGGGGGTGTGTGGATGGTTGTGAGTGTGTGGGTGTGGTTGTGCAGGTGTGTGTGTGTGTGAATGTGATGAGGGGGTGTTTGTGAAGGTGGTTGTGTGAAGGTGTGCAAGTGTAAGGTGTGGTAAAGCTTGTAGTATGGTGCTGTAGGTTGTCTGTGGGGTCTGGCAGCAGTGAGTCTGTTGCAAAAGCTCATGGTTTGTGTGTGTGGGCCCTTTTTATTGGTCCATTGGTGGGTGTGGCTGTGTTTGAAGTTTGGGTGGGTTTGTTATAAGGAGTGGTGGTGTTTTGGGCCTCTGTTTGTTTTTGGCAGTTGCAGGTCAGTGAATGTGTTGTTTTAGTGGATGTTGGACATGTTTAGTGGCTTTGTGCCATTCGAATGGTGTATTCTTGTGTTGTTTTGTTTTGTCCTGGTTGTGTACGTGCGTTTTTAGCGTGTGTACGGGGTGTACATGGGCCATTTGGTTGTACAGTGCTGTCCTTGTGTGTGGCTTGGTACGACTCGTACATGCGGTTGTGATGTTGGGGCCTGGGGTGCGCTCCGTACTTAGGAGGTTGTGGTGGGGGTGCGACTCTGACGTACACGGGTGTACATACACGGGTGGGGGTACGACTCTAATGTACAGGGGTGCACATACACGGGTGGGGGTACGACACGTACACGGGTGTACATACAGGGGGGGTATGACACGTACAGGGGTGTACATACACGGGGGGTACGACACGTACAGGGGTGTACATACACGGGTGGGGGTACGACACGTACACGGGTGTACATACAGGGGGGGTACGACACGTACAGGGTGTACATACACGGGGGTATGACACGTACAGGGGTGTACATACACGGGGGTACGACACATACACGGGTGTACATACACGGGGGGTACAACACGTACAGGGGTGTACATACAGGGGGGGGTTGCACACGTACACGGGTGTACATACAGGGGGGGTATGACACGTACACGGGTGTACATACACGGAGGGGTACGACACGTACACTGGTGTACATACAGGGGGGGTATGACACGTACACGGGTGTACATACATGGGGGTACGACACGTACACGGGTGTACATACACGGGGGGTAGGACACGTACACAGGGGTACATACACGGGGGTACGACACGTACACGGGTGTACATACACGGAGGGGTACGACACGTACACGGGTGTACATACAGGGGGGGGTATGACACGTACACGGGTGTACATACACGGGGGGTAGGACACGTACACGGGTGTACATACACAGGGGTAGGACACGTACACGGGGGTACATACACGGGGGGTACGACACGTACACAGGTGTACATACATGGGGGGTACGACACGTACAGGGGTGTACATACAGGGGGGGTACGACACATACAGGGGTGTACATACACGGAGGGGTACGACATGTACACGGGTGTACATACACACGTGGGGGTACGCCTCTAATGTACACGGGTGCACATACACGGGTGGGGCTACGACACGTACAGGGGTGTACATACACGGGGGGTACGACACGTACAGGGGTGTACATACACGGGGGGTACGACACGTACACGGGTGTACATACAGGGGGGGTAGGACACGTACACGGGTGAACATACAGGGGGGGTACGACACGTACACGGGTGTACATACACGGAGGGGTACGACACGTACACGGGTGTACATACAGGGGGGGTAGGACACGTACACGGGTGTACATACAGGGGGGGTACGACTGTACACGGGTGTACATACACGGGTGGGGGTGTACATACACGGGGGGTACGTCTCGAACGTACGGGGGCTGGGGGGAGTGTTGGGCGCGTATGCGGGCACATGTCTCCATGGTTGCTATGGGAGTTCGGTGCGGACGGTGTTTTTTCCATACGGTTGTAACATCGGACGCACGGGATGGATCGTGATTCCTCGGTCGGACTTCACTTTTCACTTTTGTACGGTAAATCGTCCGAGGACGTGTCGGACACATTTTCCGACCCGAGGACGTGTGGGGAATAATTCCCAATGCGATTCGTATGGTCTTTTTCCCATGCGAATCGTAATTGGCAGTTTGTACGGCACTTGTACGATTCGTACGGTAAAAAGATCGGATACGAGTCGTACGGGGAATTTTTTTACCGGATCGTGATCGGCACCTATGTCTATTTACATATTGCTGCTTATTCTTATAACATGGAGATTGATGTTAACTTTTTTATCTAACTGCAAAGTGAAAGGATTTTGTAAAGTGGACTATTTGCCAATCTCGCTGTAAATAATTTGTAAAAATATTCAAAATATATCAGCAGTTAAGAAAGTGCAAATAAAGCACATTTTTCTTTTCATTCTGAAGTGTAATGGAAACAAGGATTTGAATTGGGTCAAAACCAATCAAACACTTTAATTGGTGATGTGTAAATGATAAATATTTGCTGAAACCCGATTCCCACACATTATTGTTTGCGTGTTATGTAGTTTTATCAGTAAAACGACATGTCTGTACAAATTTTGTGCCCATGCCAATTGAAGAAATGCTGTGTGTGAAAGACAGTGCACTACCACACAATACTTCAGTGATATACTTGTGACAGTGTGCTCCAAAATGCACCACGGTTACATACCACACCCATACCACTCTCCTGAAGGGTGCGGCTCATTTGCGACCCTTGTTCTTTGTGTGACGCTTGGTGTTTTCAGAATCCCTGACACTACAGTGATATAACATTCATGCAGCATCTCCACTCTGAAAATTGTCCCTGCACCACTGACTTCCACTTGCCTGGTGCTTTTACGTGTTCAGATTCTAGTTTAGTAAAGAGAAGGAACAGAGTGCTGAGTAACTACAAAGGACAGGTTATGCCAAAGCACCTTGAATCCTCTGGAGGCACTACAAGCAAATCAAACACTGCTTACAAACTATGCACAATCACGTAGTCCGTACCCAGCAGAACTGAACAAGGTAAATGGTGTTTATTAAGAGATGCTTCCAGCTGACTACAGTTATAATTTGCATGTCTATCTGTCACACCTTCACTTCCATCACACTGTGCACAACAACAATCATCCCTGCAACGCAGGCACCTTTGCACCATGGAGCAAGGGTTTCTGCATTGACGCAAAGCTGCTGTTTGTACGCCAGCACACGAGGGAAGGCCAGGAATGCGCCATATCTTGTACATATGGCACAGCAAGGAAAGGCACTTTGGTGTGCAATCAAGCACACCACCACTTCCAACCTTACAATGAACTGCACAGCACAGGTGAAGACAAAGAGGGTCCTTCATTCTACACCAAAACCAAAGTCCTAAATAGGTAGGAGAGGAACCTGTTCATGGCTGGGTTTTCTACATGTTACAGTCAATCAGTCAGGATTTATAAAGCCCAGCTAATCACCCAACAGGGTATCCAGGAGCTTGCTGGCCCCGGAGGCTTATTCAAGCAGCCAGGTCTTGAGGGCCATTCGGAATTCCAGAAGTGAGGTGATGGTCCGCAGGCTGTTCCTGGTCTTTGCTGTGATGTGGGAGAAGGAGCGTCCTCCACTTCTGCTTTGATAGATGCGGGGAGCATGGGCAAGTGAAAGGGAGGCGGAGGCGGAGCGCAGTCTTCTCAATGTGGTACCTCATCAAATGTCCCTCCAACTACCCGTCTCTGCCCCCTCAGATGTCCCCCCCCCAGGCTCTGGAAGGCAATCAGTAGGCACTGCTCTGCTCCAGGCATACATGCTTAGTCACCTATGGCACAGTGCACTCACACAAGTTGAGAGCTAGGATAGAGCAGTCAGTGCATAGTGTCCGGTGGGGGGGTGGGGAGTATGCAGCCGCTGTGGAACAGGACATGGTGGAATAAGAGTGGGGGAGGATTAGGGCAATTATAATGGCTTCTACAACATCCACTTCTATCACTCTCCTGTATTTATCAGATTTGCATTTCATTGCTTCGTGTGGCTGCCTTGTAACCTAGCGGTGTCCTGCACTTGTTGTTTGCGTGGTGAATGCTGCTGGTGTGGCTCATGTCATGTTGCTTCTGGGATTCTCTTCCTAGCATGTGTTTCTCAGCCTTAGATTCCTTCGCTTCCTTGAATCCTGGTGCATGCCTTCTCCTAGAACTCTGACCCTTCAGCTTCCAGGATGTAACACCCAGTCTATTTAGAGCCATATTTATTGATTGATTGATTTGTGTGGATATTTTCTCCTTGATTGATAAGTTACAGCTGGGTGGTGCAGTAGTTGTGGTGATTCACTTTCTCTTTCGATGATAAAATATTTGCAGTGAAAAATCAAACAATGTATGAGTGAAATCAGCATCAACTACCCCCCCCCCAGATTTCACTTCTGTTATGACTCAATAACCCTTCTTTACTCCCCTTTTAGTAGTTCTTCTCTCTCCTATGTACTACAGGCCTGGAGCTTCTGTCCCCTGTACTGCCCCAGGACTGGGGGGGGGGGCAGGAGGAACCCTCGTGCACTGTAGGCTTTGGACTCTCAATAGAACCTTTCAGGCCCTTACACTGTGGTCAAGGCCGAGGGAAACGTCCGGTCTCTTGTGCATTTGGTCCTCTCCAGCAGCAATCCTTGGTCTAGTCTCTGCTCTCTCTCTTGATGTAAACTCAGAAGGTCTGATGGGTGCCAGGTGCCTCCCCTCTAGGATCTGTGGATATTTACATCAGGAAATTACTACATCTATGCCAAACAATCAATGACCTATAATGTAAACATTAGTTTGCACACCTGATGCATTTAAGGGGTAGCACCGAAGGCCCTGCAGTTCAGAAGCAAACTGCAGACTCATCTCTTGCAGAAACCTCACCGCCCTGGACAGTGGGACCTCACTCGGCGCTGCTTCCTGTCCTGGGCTCCTGCGCTCTCTACAGAGACTCGCGCCTTTCAGCCAGGTGTGTGTTCCCTAAGCACCGCTACATATACACATGCATGCAAATGACCTTCATTCGCCAGGAGCTTTGTAACTCTTCATGCTGCCCCGGTTCAGTGACTAAATATCGAGGGACATAATATAGAATGCCCAAAATATCGACTCCAAAATATCGAAGTACAGAATATAGAATCCCTATCTACAAACAGGTAAGTACTAAAATATCAATTCCAAAATATAGAATGTTAAAATATAGTTAACTAAAATATCACATTTTTAAATGTATTAAAAATAATATAAAAGCAATTAAATATTAAAAACAATTAAATAAAACATACTTAAAATAATATAAAAAAGCTTAAAATGTAAAAATAATAAATGTAATGTAAAGAAAAGTAGAGATTTTGTTGGATAGTGAGAGCGTAAAAATTACTATTCCCACTCCAGTGAGTGCAACAGTAGGGAGAACGTTGGATAGCGTAGGGGTAAAAATTACTATTCACACTCCAAAGACTGCAACAGCAGGGAAAGCGTTGGATAGCGGGAGGGTAAAAATTACTATTCCCACTCCAGTGAGTGCAACAGTAGGGAAAGAGTTGGATAGCAAGAGGGTAAAAATGACTATTCCCACTCCAGTGAGTGCAACAGTAGGGAAAGCGTTGGATAGCGGGAGGGTAAAAATTACTATTCCCACTCCAGTGAGTGCAACAGTAGGGAAAGCGTTGGATAGCGGGAGGGTCAAAATTATTATTCCCACTCCACAGAGTGCAACAGTAGGGAAAGCGTTGGATAGCGGGAGGGTAAAAATTACTATTCACACTCCAGTGAGTGCAACAGTAGGGAAAGCGTTGGATAGTGGGAGGGTAAAAATGACTATTCCCACTCCAGAGAGTGCAATAGTAGGGAAATCGTTGGATAGCGGAAGGGTAAAAATTACTATTCCCACTCCAGTGAGTGCAACAGTAGGGAAAGCGTTGGATAGCGGGAGGGTAAAAATTACTATTCCCACTCCATAGAGTGCAACAGTAGGGAAAGCGTTGGATAGCGGGAGGGTAAAAATTACTATTCCCACTCCAGTGAGTGCAACAGTAGGGAAAGCGTTGGATAGCGGGAGGGTAAAAATTACTATTCCCACTCCAGAGAGTGCAACAGTAGGGAAAGCGTTGGATAGCGGGAGGGTAAAAATTACTATTCCCACTCAAGTGAGCGCAACAGTAGGGAAAGCGTGGGATAGCGGGAGGGTAAAAATTACTATTCCCACTCCAGAGAGTGCAACAGTAGTGAAAGCGTTGGATAGCGGGAGGGTAAAAATTACTATTCCCACTCCTGAGAGTGCAACAATAGGGAAAGTAATGATTTAATATTAAAATAAGATTACATTAATTATCAATACCAATAAAAAATTAATTAAAAATAATTACCAATTAATAAAAATTAATTGCCATTGAATATTTTTTTATTACCAATTAATACAAATTAATTACCAATTAATTAGAAATTAATTATCAATATATATAAATAAAAATTAATATTTACTTTATTACAATTAAGTTACTTTCCACCCAATTCCCCTATAAACCTACAACCCACGCCCAATAATAAACATACAATTAACATTATTATCAATTAATCAATTAATAAAAATCAATTCGCAATTAATAAAAAATAATTTGCAATTAATAAAACTTAATTACCAATTAATAATTAATTATCAATTAATTAATACACATACATAAAAAATTAATATTTACTTTATTGCAATTAAATTACTTCCCACCCAATTCCCCTATAAACCCACAACCCACTCCTAATAATAAAAAATACAATTAACATAATTATTAAAAATTAATTACCAATTAATAAAAATTAATTACCAATTAATTATCAATCAATTAATTATCAATGCATATAAATAAAAATTAATATTTAATTTACTATAATTAAATTACTTCCGACCCTATTCCCCTATAAACCCACAACCCGCTTCGGAATTAAATATGCAAAAATTAAATTACATAACATTCATTACTTAAAAAAAATTAAAACATACATTACAAAAATAATACATAATTTTAACACATATACTACCATACATAACACTTAAAAAAAAATGATATTATGGAAATCAATATTTTAAATTCGATATTATGGAAATCGATATTTCATACCCCAATTTCGATATTCTGTCCTATCTATATTTTGTTAATTCGATATTCTGTCCTATCTATATTTCGGAGTCGATATTCTGTCCTGTCTATATTTTGGATTCTATATTTTGGTCGTTTACCATTTTCAATAGTCATGTGGTTTGTGGATTTTTAGCATCGATTTGCTATTTGGTGAATGGTTAGTTTTAATTCACAAATAACCTGAATAAAAAATGGACTTTTGGATAATTATTTTGAGGATCTATGTAGTAATTCAGAATTATGTTTAAAACACAAAAGTATTGTTGGACTTGGCCCTTTTTGGCTAAAGTTCCCTAGACGTTTTGCCTTCCCCTAGACCAGAGCTTTCCAAACTCTGTGTCGGGACACAGTACTATGTTGCCTGACATGTGTGGGTGTGTCGCGCGATGATGTATAGCTGCCAAGGTTTCAGATTGCCATCATGGTTCCCTCTACAATCAGCGCCCACTACAAAGGATTCCACTGCATTCAGTAAATACTTCTCGGGAGCCTCTGAAGTGCGGCTGATGGTGATGCTCCTGCGCTTCCAAATGCATTTCTAAAGACGTGTTTTTCGTCTTTAGAAATGCTAATGGGGGACGTTTAAATACCTACAGGGCTGTCATTAAACAGCAGGAGACAATTCCCAGAGCTTTCTCTGCAGCTCAAGTCCCGTTTGCCAAGTCCACAGACCTCTGGCTCCTCCACCTTTTGTTTTCACCTTCTCTGTCTGGCTGTGGCGTCACACGTGCTTGTCTGAGGCCTTACCAGTCGGTATGCTGGTTGGTCTAATTTCAGGAGCCTCTGCTATTTTTGCTGCCCATTCACCTCTGCAGTACTTGCTAAACTTTTCTGTACTAGACTTTTGATTCTCATTTATAAAATGCAAATAAAATATTTGGAAACAGAAAAGAGTAAGAGGCACAGCTAGAAGTCTGTGCTGATCTTGGAGGCTGGTGCTTTTTACCTGAAATGTTAACTTTAGAAAAAAGAAGACTAAAAGGGTAACCTGATTTAGTCCTTACTAGACTGTACCTCACCAGTAACATCTGTACTTTGAGAACTCCCCCCCCGACCCCCCTTAGGTGGTTTGGGCTCGCTCGCTACACTGCTTTACAGTGTCGCAAAATAATGCATGTCTAGAAAGCGTGTCACCAACATGAAAAGTTTGGTGTTACCAACTTTGATGCTTTAGGTACTTTGCCACTGCTGATCAGTGTCAAAGTGCAAGTGCTCTCTTTGTAAAGTGTAATGGTAATTGGTTGTCCATGATTGGTATGTTTACCTTACTAGTAAAGTTCCTAGTAAAGTGCACTATGTGTGCCAGGGCTAGTAATGCAAATGCTACTAGTGGGCCTGCAACACTAATTGTGCCACCCACACAAGTAGCTCTAAAGAGAGAACTCAGGCCTGCCACTGCAGTGCCTGCGCACAGTTTGTTAAACTGCCATGTTGTCCTGACAAGTGCACCCACTTGCAGGGCCTTACCGTTCCCTTTTTATGCACATCAGACACCCCTATGGTAGGTCCAAGGTACCTCCTGTGCAGGGTGCAGTGTATGTGAAAGGTAGGACAGGTACTGAGGTGTGTACCATGTCCTGACAGTGAAATACTCTCCATTTTGTTTTTCACTGTTGAAAGGCCATCTTGCCCATAGGACAGAATGGGGGGCTGTGTAATATGTTTCAGGCCTATCTTCCCATAGGCTTAAGATGGAGAGGTGAAGTTTAGTGTGCCTGAACTCACAATTTAATAACACATCTTTTTGTGAAGGTGTTTTTTGCATTATGTGTTTAGAAGCCAATCTTTTAGAAGTGGCTGGGTTTTTGTGCTCTTACATTTCTGTGTGTCTCTGCCTGGTTGTGGATTCACTGTCTGGATTTGAAACTGGTAGGATCTGGGGAAGGCCTTGAACCAGGGGAGGAGGTGAGACAGCAGCAGGCTGACCTGAATCTGGAGTGTAGGGGGGAGCAGTAGCCCCTGGAGGTGAAGAGGCCTGGGATCCTGTCATAAAACAATGGCTCCATCCCCTGCTGAGTGATTGAGGATCCAGGCCCCCACTATCAAAGGATGAAGGTGTCACTGGCAGGAGACACCCAGAACTGGTTTGGACAGGGGTCAGTACCCCCGGAACACATAGACTTCAAAGACTTTTAGGGGGATTTGCTGTTTCTATGTGTGCTGCACAACACAGCACACATGCCAACAGCAAAAACGTGGAGAAATTAAACATTTCTCCTCGTTTTGCCAGGGTAAGACCAGGTTTTCCCACTGCAACACCCATTGCCATCCTCTTTCACGCTGAGTATAGCGTGAACGGGTGCCTTATTTACAAGGCAGCGTTAAGCCACATTAAGTGGTTTAACACTGCCTTGTAAATAAGGCGAAGCCCCTGTCGCCACCACAACATCCGAAAAAGTGAAGTAGTTGTGGCGATGTGGGCTTGTAAATATGCCCCCTAGTGTGGTTTTCAACGAAGCTTAGGTGCTTAGTGGTGGGTAGTGGTAAAGGGTAGTAAGGGTAATTTTAGGGTTAGGTAGGGGTGGATAATGGTAAAGGGTAGTAAGAGTAATTTAAGGGTTTAGGGGTGGGTAGTGGTAAATGCAGGTTAGGAGTAAATTAAATGTGGTGGTTTGGGGGTCCTACCACACAAAAAAGAAAAATAAATAAACAAAATAATAAGTTTAGGGTAAATGGGTGTGTAGTGATAAAGGAAGGTATGGTTAGTTTTAGAGTTTATGAGTGTGCATCAGAAAAGGCAGGTTAGGCGATTTGGGGGGGTACCCACCCAAAAAAAAGAAAAACAATGTAATATTAAATTATTGTATATAGATAAAGACATCCATGTGCCACGAGGCGGACCAATCATCTTGGCCATAGGCAGTCTCTTCGAAAATATGTCAAAATATTTAGACTATTTCTTGCAGGTCCCAGTCAAAGAATTGCCATTGTATACCAGAGATGTTGGGGATTTTTTAAAAAAGATTTACAATGTGAGATGGGAAAAGGATTACATTATGATCACGCTTGATGTGACATCGCTCTATTCGAGTATTTCACATCAAGACGGAATGAGGGCAGTACTACACTACCTGAGCTCTCGACCGATTACACTGTATAAGCACACAAAGATGTGGATGGAAATGCTTAAATGGTGTTTATATAACAACATTTTAATGTTTGAACCAGACTTGTACCAACAGATGAGGAGTACACCTATGGGCACCTGCTTCGCCCCCAGCTAAGCGAATTTGCATATGGGCTGGTGGGAGGAGCAGGTGCTCGCAAAGGAATTCTCTACTGAGCTGTCTGACAATGTTATTCTGTGGTCATGTTATATAGAAGATTTATTTGTCATATGACGTGGTGACAGAGTATCAGCTATGAGATTTGTGGAAAGACTGGATGTTAACGAGCTTAACCTACAATTCACCTCACACATTAGTGAAAGTGAGGTAAAATTCCTCGACTTGACCAATTATGTAAAGGATGAAACTCTGCGAACAAAGACTTTTAGGAAAAGCATGGCTGGAAACACGGTGCTACATGCCCAGAGTTTCCATCCTAAGAAGCTGAAAAATAGCATACCATACACAGAGAATCTCCGTATGCGGAGAAACTGTAATGAGGATGAACAGCTTGCAGTAGCGCAAATGGACTTAACTGATAGGTTTTTGAGAAGAGGCTACAGTAAGGCATTAAATTCAGCTAAGGTCAGAATCAATAGCAACTCAAGAGAGAAACTTATATTTACAGAGGACACCCAAAAGCATAAACAAGATGAATTAGGTCAATCCATAAGGTTCATCACTGGTTTTAGCAATCAGCATTGGGAAATCCGGGCCATTTTCCTAAAGCATTGGCATCTAATTTGTAGTGATCAGACACTAGGCCCCAGAATTCAAAAGAGACCTTTACTGACATTTCGGAAGGCCAAGTCTATGAGATTTGATCTGGTCAATAACACCCCCGGATTAAAGCAACAACAGAGTTGGCTAAGTAGCAGTAAAGGATTCCAACGCTGTCATAAATGCAAAGTCTGTAACTTTGGTGTGAATACAACTGAGGTGCCTCTGCCGTTTACAGACATTAAGTGGCAGATACTTAAACCACTGACATGTAGGAGTGACTATGATGTTTACATTCTGAGTTGTAGTTGTCAACAACTTTACATAGGGAGCACCATCCTCAAGGTACATCAGGCCATCCTACAACATATCCGTGCCATCAAGCACAAGGATCAGACGTACCAAGTTGCTAGACATTTTGAGCAGGTTCACAATAGTGATGTCAGCAATTTGGAGTATTTTGTGGTAGACCAAGTGTTGGCAAGACCCAGAGGTGGCAACAGAGAGAAATGTTTACGGCAGCTTGAATCACGTTACATCTTAAGATTCAATACAAAAAATCCGCAGGGCCTATATACTGAAGAGGATCTTCAAGTGCATCTGTAAAATCAACAATTGGTGTGTTCTTGTTGTGAAATTCCCAGTTTGAGTATTAATGTTGAGAGTCTTTAAAGCTTTTTTGAATAACAGAATGAGATTTATTTGGAATGAGATTATGACTATGGCTATAGTTGTAGGACAGTTTCCAGACAAATTGTTTTTCAACTCTTTATTTGTTGTTTTCTCACACAGTATAGAATCATTTCTCGACACATAGGCATAGACAGACATTCCTTATATAGTATCAGATAGCTTTCAATACATTCCATGGAATTGTAAAAATAAGGAAATACAAGGGATTAATCAAGAATAGGAAATTCGTTCTCGCCATGGCTTTGTACCGGGTCCTCTCGGTGATGTCTTCCCATTCTCTGTAGAATTCGGTACTTCTGCAATTCTAGGGCATTCAGTTAGGGAGGAGTCAATATATACACAAATATTATGAATACATACTTTGGTGGGCTTTCATCCACTCTCCCATATCCACCCATCTACCGGTGACCTATATGATGTTCCCCGTGTCATCACCCACAATGACAAGGTATTGCATGCCTAAATCGTTTCCAGATGTCCAGATGTCTATGTTGCTGTTTCCATAGCAGTATCCTCAGTAGAGTCTGAAATCCGGGCTGCCAAGTAAGCCTTCAGGGGCTACCAAATATATAAGGGGCAGTGTCTCGCTGAACTTGAATAGTATGGTAAAGTCTAGAGACTACATGTCCCGGTGAATCAGCTTGTAATAAGCTCCAAACAATCTTTGCTAATTCATTTTAATACACTGTACATTAATGTTTCACAGGGTTGCATAATTAAGTTTGGGGGTGGTATGTAATTTCAGAATTGTTCGCCGAGTTAGTGGTTTTTAAGTATAGCACTGCTGAGGGAGAAATATCTTGCAAAAATTGGATATTACAATGCGATTAATGGGACGCATGCCGTAGGCATTGGGCACTTGCCCTAAACTGGACATAGCAAGAGAGTCTTAGTATTCTTAGAGAAGGAGTTTCACACTCAAGCTCAATGAAAGTTAATAGCTATACATAAAACCCTCAATGACGTTGTTCTAATCATTTTATTCCGAAATGTATGGAAGGTGTTAATTTAGGAAAATGGCATCATGCATGTCACTTTAAATCTTTGTACAAAGTTACATTTTCATGCACTATCACTTTAATTTATTTGTGAAAACCCAGGAACATGTATATATAAGTCAGTAAGATGGCAACTTCTACTGGTTTGACAAAGGCAGCTACGGCTGTTGAAACGCGTCACCGTTAGTGTCAATAGACGGCATTTGAAAAGCAACCTCCACCGTGCTGGAGTCTGTCCATACTGCAAGGCAGACATGGGGTGGTGATATATACACACACACACACACATATATATATGTATATATATATATATATATATGTATAAATATACATATATATATGCATACATATATACATATTTATATGTATATATATATGTATATATATATATTCATTATATAGGAGTTTTACTTACCTTATTATACTTATTATGTGTGGTAAAGGCATCAGAGTTAAAGATATCTGCGTGGTAAACGCTGTGTGGAAAAGGCATGCGTGGGAAAGGCCTGTGCTGTATCATCATACAATCCTTGTGGCTGCTCCTCCTGTTCTATAAATATGTGCAACACTTGTGTTTTTGTAAGTGAGCAATATAGCTCATCCTCCCATCTCTGGGGATCTGCCTAATTGTATTTTTTGTGTGAGAAATTTGTTGGAGAGTAATTGTTTGTTGTCTCTTTTTGTCAAGATCGACCTCTCATATGCCAACGGAGGTCTTTTAAAATTCCCAAAGGGAGAAGCGCGCTCCTAGAGCGCATATTTACAAGCCCCTATCCCCACCAGAACGTCACTTTTTCTGACCTTGTGGTGGCAATATGGACTTCGCCTTATTTACAAGGCAGCGTTAAACCACAATCGAAGGAATACTGGGGAGAGATGTGAGAGGGCACTGGAGGCTATTTCCACCAATTCAGTCTTATTAAAACATTTTTTTTTATTGTTTTCGTACCAACAACTCAGTACAGTTCCCAACAGCCCCCTCCCTCCAAAGGAGACTTTTACATTCAGCATTGCCCCCGAGTATGCAGGAGAAATGTCACCCTTCCCACGTGGAGCCCCCCCTCCCTCTCCCTCCCGCAACCCATGTCAGTGTGCCCCCCTCTGCCTACCCCCCTCCTGACGCGCCCCCCTCATTACTATGAATCGTGTACGGGTGCTCAACCTTCCCTAGGCAACTCGGGCTTTCCCCCATGTCGACCCACACTTTATGCGTCCAGTTCTCGCCACGGCCCCCTTCCTACTCCCCGCTCGCCGCTTCCTCCTGTCGATCAGAGGTGCTCCCTTCTCCCCCCCGCATCAGACATCAGCCCCTGAAGTTCCACCACCAGCGCCTCCCATGCTCGGGCCGTCGCTAGTGACTTTTCATCATCCCTCCGAAGGGCTAATTGCAACCGGAGTGTGCCCTCTGCGCCTGTCCATCTCGCAAACGCCGTCCTCCACCTCAAAAAGCTAGGCCCCGCCCGTGATTTCCAATGCATAGTCAGTTCCCTCTTGGCCATGATCAACCCCAAGTCGTAGAACTTACTGGTAACCTTCGTTCGGCGGGTGTGGGGAAACCAAAGCAGCAGGCAGGCCCCCATTTCCGGGGCAATAGAGCGGTCTGTCACCTGATTCAGGCAATCTATAACATCTTCCCAGTAGTCACCCAACTGCGCGCATGACCAAAACATATGACGAAAATCAGCCCCATCTACCCCACACCGCGGGCACTGAGAGTGAACGCCCCCATAATATTGCGATATCTTAACCGGCGTCAGATAAGCCCTGTGTAGCGTAAAAAACGGAACCAGCTGAAACCGGGCATTACGCGTTCCCTTCCAGGCCCGCCGCACCAGTGTGGACCATGTCGACTCGGGATGGGTTTCTCGAGGTCCACTTCCCACTTATCCCTCAACACGTCTAGGGGTCGCAGGCATTCCGTCGATCCACCAATTCAGTCTTGGTGGCAATTTGTGATGTGCAGTAGCGGCTGCTACCGGATGGTGGTGGTGAGCGGGGGTGGGGTAAATAACAACAATAAAAACTTACCGTAGAACTCCCGACTGCCGCCTCCCCTGCGTCCTCTTCCTTCCTGCAATCCGGCCGGCAGCAGGAAGCACCCAGCACTCAGGATCCCCTGGGCCAATCACAACACTGCAACGCAGCATTGTGATTGGTCTGAGCGCCATGGATCGGCGCTCAGACTCAAACAGGGAGCCTGTGCATGGTCCTACCAGGCAGTATAATACAGCCTGGTAGGAACATGCAAGGTGAGCATGAACTGTTTGGTCGGCCCAAGAGGGCCGGCCAAACAGTTCATGCACATTTTGGGAGTGCAAACCACTCCTCCCCTGCTCTGGGCAGCCGCGCCCCACACTGCACACAGGCTGCATGCAATAGGAAAAATAAAATGACAATAACAATACGTTATTGTCATTTTATTTTTCCTTTTTGCGCAATGAGGCAATGCTCCTCCGCCTTAGTGGAGGAGCCGCCACTGGTGATGTGCCTAAAATGTAATCTGACCTGCGATTGGTCTGATACATGTTTGAGAAAAATGTGCAGCCGCTGTACTTTGGGTGCATTGAACACAAGATACCTGTTATGATAATCTCCCTCAGCCAGGTCAACCCCTGTTGTGTCGTGGCCCCTGACTGTCCTGACCTCGCCCATCTATCTAGCGCCTATTCCATGATAATATTCAGGTTGCTTCCCTCAAGGATGTCGCCATCGGGAGGTTAATAGCTCCACTAGTGCATCTCTGACAACCCTTTCTTGTCTTTCATTTGGAGTGTATATTGGACTAAAGGTAAACATATACTGGTTAATGCCCAGCTGAAGAGCTAGGACTCTCCCCTTTTTCTCAACATGTGTGGATAAAACTTCCCTCCTGAAGGAGGTGGCCAGCAACACGGCACCTTTTCGATACTCACTGGGGCCTAATGTTAAGTATTGTCTATGAAACAGGAAGAGTTGGCTCTAATCCTACCTGAGCAGGTGTCTCCTGGAGCGGGCAAATGTCCCACTTCAGGGCCTCCAGCAAATTTAATAGAGCCAACCTCTGCGCTGGGGCATTCAGATCCTAAGCATTGAAGCTCACTATTTTAAGCATATGCACTAGTTTGGGGTGGAGCTGGCTGTCACCGTGACTAGGCGCACAGGTGTATGGTTGGAAAAAGCTACCTCCTCATTAAAGGGCCTGAACTGGGGGTGCCCACCATACCTTCAAACATGGCCTTGAGCGTAACACTTATACCAACATGCCATACTCTACCTCCTGACTTTTTTCAAAGACTTGTGTTCACTCCACTCCAGTTCCTTGTCAATCACTTCTGGACTGTAGCACAGCACACCCAGGAGGACGCCTCTGCCCCAGATCCACACCGGTCTAATATCTAACCTGCGCGAGCGGCTCCCTGAGATAGGCCACTCACCCTTCCCCGTCATCTCCATTCATCTGGATTTTGCTGATGACGTCTCTCCTTTCTCCCGGGCCTCCTCCACTACTCTGAGGGGCATATTTATGGGCCCCTTGTGTCGCCGGGGCATCACTTTTTGTGACGCTCTGGAAGCGCAAACTAAAAAATCATATTTATGAGTTCACGCAAAGCCACTTTGCATGGCTTCGAATGGCCTCATAAATATGGAGTACGGCAAGGCAGTGCAAATCGCTGTGTTGCCTTATTTTGCACTCGGGTGGCGTTCCATGGGCGTTGCAGTGGGTTTTCACACACAACACCCATGAGTTCTGACACTTCCCCAGATTTACAAAACCATGCAAACCTGGGGATGCACCAAAACCTTATGCCTCCCAAGAGGTGCAACGAGGAGAAATAACTTAATTTCTCCTCATCTGCAGCACACATGGATAGAAGAAAACGTCTCCCAGGATTGTTTTTGTGCTGGAAGATACTCCTTCCTCTACTAAAGCCATCCTGCCGACAACACAGGCACTTTTGCACCATAGTGCAAGGGTGCCTGCGGTGGCGCTGCGCTGGCAAAACTGCGCCAGCACAGGGGGAAAGGACAGGAATGCATTGTTAGATAAATACAGTGCATTCCTGTCTTTTAACTTTTGCATAGGACAGCGCAGCCAGTCACCTTGCTGCGCTGCCATTCCCCAAATCCCCATAAAGAAGGCCCTGAGTGTGACGCTTCTCTCCCCTCCCCTGGTCCCCGCTGAACCCCAGGATGCATTGTGCCTTTTCAAGGGAGCATGCCTGCTGGGATCTGCCATCCTGTGTAAACATATCTCTAAATGGTTGGCTCCATTTATATTTCACTCCCTTCTCCCTCAAACAGCTAATGGCGGGGTGGATCGGGCAGTGTTTCTCCAAGGTGACTGAAGGCAGGTCCTGGTAAAGACACAGCTCAGCCACCGTAGAGGGTACCACATCTGCTTTTCATGCCACTCCCAGGATATCATACTCCTATCTATAGTAATACACACAGGTTAAAATGTCTGGAGCTACCGTTGTGACTTTAGAGACCAGACCCACTTGATGTATTCTGTCTAGCTGGATCTCTGATTCTTGCACTCTGGACTGATCAGTCTGTACAATCGTTTAATGTATTCTTCAATTGCGTCTTTCTCTGTGCCTTGTTGGGCTCTGCTAATTCTAGTGCTAGACCTTCAGGGTGTATTTTCAAGGCCCTGCTGATGTCTTTGTAGGTCTGTTCTTTTAGTGTGATCAGTTTTGGTGCAAAGATTCTGGGCCTCATTTACGAGGAATTGGCATAGGGCAGCGCCACAAGTCTTCTTGAAATACGGTGCGTTCCTGTCCTTTCTCCCTGTACTGGCGCACCGATTGCTGCCTGGCATCAACTAGGCAGCCATGCAACATGGTGCAAGGGTGCCTACGTTACAGGCAGGATCGTTTGTTGCAGGAAGGGGCACAAAAACAATCCTAAGAGGTATTTTCCTCATTCTATGTGTGCTGTAGAATGCAGCACACATGGAAAGAGGAAAAAACGAGGAGAAATAAAAACATTTCTCCTCATTACGCCTGCTCTGAGGAGGTGTAAGGATTTGGCGCTGCCCTAGGTTTATGTTATTTTGTAAATCTACGTCAGTGTCAAAAACCATGAATGTTAATTGGAAAAACCAACCGCAACGCCGATGGAACACCTTGACACAGAGTAAGGCAACGCAGTGTTTTTGGCTGCCTTGCTACATATCTATGAAGCCATGCAACTATGACTGAGAGGCTTGCGCCTTGGGAGTTTCAAAATTAGTGATGCTCCGGCAGCACAGGCCTCGTGAAAATAAGCCCCTCTGTCTCCTCCTCACTGGCATTCATGTTGCCTCAACTCAGTCAAGTCCTGTTTCACCTTCTCTAACTCCTCCTTTAGGGCTGATGTAGCATCTCTTAGGGGCTTATTTACAAGCCCCTTGCACCACCTGTGCATCATTTTTTCCCCATATCAAAAGTGACACACCAGCAGGGCAAGGGGCTTGTAAATAAGCCCCTAGGTTTGCCAACGAGGCCCTCCACGAAGGAGCGGCAGATGGGGGGCCTTTGTATCTTTCTGCATTGACTGTTGAAGAGCCTGAACTGTGCCCCCATTTCATGTGACTTTGAGGGGGCGATAACTTTTTTTTACAGTATTCTCGGACAGCATGTCTTTCAGTGTGGGTTCTGTTTTTTGTCTTTACTCAAAGACATGTCGAGGCTTCTGCTACCCCTGCAGACCCTGCTCTGGATCTGCTGTTGCAGGTTGAGCTTTGCCACAGGTGGAGATCACACCCTGGGTGTGTGCCTGGTGCACTGATCCCTGCTCGCTGCGATCCCTCGGCGCAACTTGTCACCATCATATGATTGACTCGGCTGTATTAGAGCATCTCACGTCACAGATGTGCATTCTCCATTTTGTTCACCCTCACTTCACTCACTGCAGAGCTTCCACCAAAGGGGCACCTGGGTTAATCCTCGCCCTTCCTCTGAGGCAGTTATCTGATGTGTTCAATAACTGAACGTGCCGTAATTTTACAGGAGAAAAGCATACAGTATTTACTGTTTCATGCGGATTTTGGTGCGTTAAAACCCAAAATCTGCATGTTGCTCTCCACAGACTCATAATAGGTGGTATTTATCGCACCTGATATATAACGCACACCAGTAACCCACAGGGCACTCCTTGGGTCAGTCTCGCTCCAGTGGAGGAGTTTCCCCTCTAGGGCCTAGAGGGTTTATTTCTTCAGAAACAGACACTGCCCCCATGTCGATACAGTTTGGAAGGGTTTTGTTTTATGTTCCCCCATCCTCTTGCCAAGGCTGCCCGGGGGGCCACGTAGGGGACCCGCCAACAGGGCGGCCACCTGAGTGCCACAGGAAGGCACAGGAGTCAGCAGACTAGGCTCCCTGGTCTAGGGACCAAGGGGTCAGCTGGCCGCATCACTTCCAGCCGTAGGGGGGGGACAAGGGTACAAATGCCTTCCCCAGCCCACTGTGCAGCCTCTTGACCGCTGCCCGTCTTGCTGTTTCCCACCCTACCGCTTACCCTGCGGACGGCCAAAGGGTGGTAGGGGGAGGGGAAGAATCTAACTTATTGTTTTGTGTTGCAGGAGGAGTTACAGGGCAATCCAGGGTCTGCAACGTACAGAAGGGTACTATATGCAGCAGCACAACAAGGGTGCTAAGCCAAGGATACCCAGAGATGTCTTATCATTGTCCCCTGGAAGAACGACGGCGCCCCATTAGTCCTATGGGCGGTTGTGGGTCTGAGCAACCGGGGCCTGCCCGGAACGCTCCGCCCACCTTTTGGGGGCGTGAGTAAGGGCGTGGACTGGCGGTCCACTGATGGGAGGGGTGGGGGTAGGCCCTCCCAAAATTGGTAACCACCGATTGGCGACAGCCACGGTGTAATTTGGCTCATCAGGCGGGCAGGCGGCATAGGGGCTGGCCTGCCCTTGGATCGCCCGTCGGATAACCCACCATGTTGTCATATTTGTTATGCAAATAAACCTGCAGCAATTTTCTCCACTAACAAGGTGTCTTGTGGTTTATTTATGTATGTTGCTGTATGAGAACGGAGTGTTGCCGATATTAGCACTATGAGCAGTCGCTTATTTATTTATGCAAGAAAGCTCGTTGCCAGCAGGGGGAACTGTCACTTCAAATGCACATTTGTTGTGACCACCATCAACGGGGAATGCCCCCTACTGCGTGCTCCCCGCTCCATGCGCTAGACTCCATTTCTGAAGCGGACCCCAACTTTTCACTCCTGAGGTCCTCCAGGGAATGTTCATGGCCCTCCGAGGGATGATCCTCCCTTCACAGCCTAAAGTAAAGCACTAGACCCCAGTGCCCATGCAGTCCCAAGGGGGCATCTGGGTTATTCCTCACCCTTCCTCTGAGGCAGTTATCTGATGCGTTCCATAACTCAACCTGCCGAAATTCAACAGGAGAAAAGCATACGGTATTTACTGTATCATGCGGATTTTGGTGCGTTCAAACCAAACAGCGCATATTTTCCCCCACAGACTCGTAATAGGTTTTTTTTTTTATCGCACCTGATACATATCGCACACCATGGTATCGTTATGTATCAGGTGTGTTAAATAACAGCAATGCTCGTAATCAGGGTCTTAGTGTTTACTTTGTGCAGGGCGTGTGGTTGGTTGCCTTTCTGTCGCAGTTTGTGCCCACAGGGGTATGTTTGTGGGTCTGCTCTGTGTCCATACCTACCTGATGGCCTCTTTGTCCTTGTGCATGGGGAAGTGTATGTCTTTTATTCTCTGATGTACATGTGATCTGTGTTTGAATGTGTGTCTAGATTTGTATACTTGTGCACATTCACAGATCAAAAGTTAAACCGATTTGCTTTGGCAACGCTGAATAAACCTGCATGCAGCATAGATGACCCAAAAACAGTCGTGCTTGTTTGTGGTTTTCCATTCATGGCCAGTAGGTGGCAGCAAAAGACTATCTGTTTTGGAAGGGAGCCCTGCGTAAAGGTAATATTTAGTGTAGCTTTGATTCTATAAAAGGTTGCATCCCCCTAGGCCCCCACACCAACATAATGCACATATATATATATATATTCTATGAATTGTATTTCTTTCTAGTTTGCCGCTGGTGATGCTAGTGTGCTCCGAGCGGACTCTTTCCTGGTGTCTAACCTCTGTTTTACAGGGCGAGCAGGGGGGTGTACTGACCCTCACCCCTACTAGCTTCAGGTTTTATTGCATTCTGCACGCGTGTGTGTGTATGCCTCTGCAGGAAAGGGACATCGGGTTCCTATACAGAGATGATAGAAAGTCAAATGAATGTAGCACAGTTTGAGAAAGGGGAAAGGTATGTAGCTTGGGTATGAGGCGAGACCGCTTTAGCAAACATTGACGTCTCTTCACACGGGCAGATCACAAATGTTGCCCACGTAACTGAAGCCCGTGAAAGGATTCCATAACCGGGGGTATGGTGCCAGCAGGTAGCCGGGGGCAGTACCCCAGGAAAACCCTGCAGCAGCGAAAGGGCTCCGAGGTAGAACGGGGTGTTGTTCCCCCAAAACTATCATTTCAACAAGCATTGGCATAGCCAATAGGTCTCTCCTTTGGGACCTTATAAGTGTTTAGCCATGCAACAGTTGCATAACTAAATACTTATAAGGTCCCAAAAGCGAGACCTATTGGCCAGTGGCGTCACTAGGGTTGGTATCACCCGGTGCGGGTAACTCATGGTGTCACCCCCTCACGACTTACCGCATGGACCTCCTCCGCTCCGAGTCCGCTAGCCTACAAGCCCTAGATTAGATTATATCTACTTGCAAATAGTCACCAGTATACAACGGATCAATTTTGGGTGTATACAGAGCATGTGGAGAGTTATTTGAAAGTAAGAGCGATGTCTGGATGTAAGTGCAAACCCTCAAATTCCACCAGGCCAGGTTTTAACACAAGTACTTACTTCCAGGCCCGATTATCCACTTTTCGACCATCCCGCTCCTGTGTACCTTATCTCACAGCTGACCTTCGGGCCCCAGCCCCATATCAGCCCCATCCAGCTCTACTTTCATTATTCCCGTAAAAAACATTAGCAAAATCCCCTTCAAACTTAAAACATTAAATATAGCAGTAAATATAATTAGCACGCACTTTAAAATATGTTCCACAGTTGCCCTAATGACCTGATTGCTAATTAAATAAAAACAGAAAGGCAATGACAGTGCCGGTTTTATCGCTAGTATGTAATTCCGTCTACAGGGAATGTCACATGAGCCAATGAGGATTACAAGATGTAGGAATCACATGGCATCCATACTGGTGGGCAGTAAATTTAAAGAGGGTTTGGGCTGGGGAAGCACAAACTCTGGATTTAAAGCATACCTTGGTGGTTGGGGCTTGGCTTTACTAATAAAAATGTATATCGGCCTAAACTCTTTTTAGCAACATTAAAATAATGAAAGACTGGGGAATTTCTAACTTTATAGTAACACAAAAAAAGTTAAGTTCTAACTATACCATTCATGTTTGTCTGCAGGTCTGATGACAGTTCATAGCCACTGTCCTATGTTAGGATTGTAACTTTTGAACTGCAAGTAACGCAAGAATCTCTGTGACAAAGGCAGTAACCCACTGAGCTATCCAAATAAAATACAGTTTATCTGCATTTCAAAACTACCAACAGGCAAAGGACTGCTCCCCAGCAGGATCATTAATCACCAGTTCTCTGGACATGTTTTATTGTTGCCTTGCATCCATGGCCATGATAATGATGTGCCTTGCTGGGCCTGTGCAGATTTTTTAAATAAAAACAAACAGTAATGAGGTCCCTAATTATCCCCTTCCATTCATCTTTAAGACTTTCATGTATACATCCATTTATCCATCGTTTCAAACTTTCATGAATCCTTTCACCATTCCATCCATCCACCCTTTCATTATTAGTTTTCCATCCATCCATCCTTTCGCTCACACTTCCAAACATTCATACATCCTATTACCCATCCATTCGTCAATCCATTCTTCTTCATCCATCCACCAATTCACCCTCCTTTTATCAGTCCAGCAGTCCATCCTTCCACACCTCCATCCAGGTGGCCATCCATCCAGACTTCTATCGTTCCAGCCACTTTCTTTCTCACACTCATGCAAATATTGTTTTGTCCTTACATCCATCAGCCCATTTGCCCATGCATTCATCCTTTTATCCTTTTTACCCTTCCTTCTCGTCACAGTTCCTTCCTTATTTTCATATGCCCTTCATTTCCCTCTTCCTCCCACCCATCTCCCTCTCCCTCCATCTTGCTTTCTTTCCCTTTCATTTCCTCTTCATTTCTTTGTTGTAATTCGTTTTCCTTGCTTGACCTCTGTTATCGGTGTCCCGTGTGTTTTTAGTGCTTTTGTCGGCGGGGGGAGGGAACCCGGGCATTAGAGAAAAGGAAGCGCGTGCGCACTGCAGAATTTGAGTGCGCCACAGCACCACTACCAAGAAATAGGATGTGATAAATGCAAAGTGTGTATAGGAACACCACGATAGAGTGTAGTCTCGGATTCTGCTTAGTTAGCAACACAAGTCACATGCTCTGACTTCTGCCTGTCCTAGAGATAGGCCACTTTGCCCAGAAATCAGACATGGGGATGGGAGGGGGGGGGGGGGGGGATAAAACACAACAGGGTTCAAAGTCCATCTCTGCCACTTGGGAAGGGCTTAGTCCAAGTAGGTTGAATTTGTCAATACAGGTAAAACACGCAGCAATAGGTCTCGCATTTGCGAGAGCTTGAGCTATTGCCATTGTAAATAACAATGCCTTTTATTTATGTGTTTTAAAAACCTGCAAGCGGTGCGTAAATACGCAGTTTGTACTTCTAGTTCTTGCTCACCAGAAGCAAGGCTGGCAGTAACTGCACCTGTTACTGTCAGCCGCTTCTGGTGAGCAAGGACTAGAAGTACAAACTGCGTGCTTACGCACCGCTTGCAGGTTTTTAAAACAAGAGTAATTCCAACTAGGAGTCTCTTTTTGTACAATGCTAAGACTATCTGCCAACGAAAGATCAAAACATTACCCACAATGAATCCCACATAACACCAATATAAAGTACCACATTCAATAATATGCAGAACACCATTCAAGCTTAGTGCCAATTACTGTGTGTCAAAGGCGCCATCCAGTGCGACTGACAGAAGCAGCATTATATCAGACTAGCAGCACAGATTTTCAGCTTATTTATTTAAACCACGCCCTTAATTGCATCGACCACGTCCCTTGTAGAGACCCCCCCAAGTTGTTTTCATTATACGTAAAGCCCTGGTTAGAATACTTGTAAAGTATGTGATAGCATATGTTTCAGTCCTGCAAAAGCACATGCTATTTGAGTAGTTTAAAGACCATCAACAAGTGCAATTGGGTGTGGTGACACCAGGGCTTTTCCAACGGGCCTGAAATCCACTTGCTGTGGCTGCAACAAATGAATAAAAAAAGGCAACACTCCTCTATCCATACTGAGGGAAAAAAGTTATGAAAAAACAATTGGATGAAACGTCTTGAAATATTTTGAAATAACCTCTGACACTGCATAGAATAGAGCGATCCAGGCAAGTCACACAAACGGAATACTTAGTTTAGTACAGAGGATTGAATACATAAAAGCAAAATTAGGCACGAATGCTACGACTGACAGGCTGAACTGGCATATCCCACCAAGAGACGGAGACCGGTTCTATTTACCCATGCCTTACAGAGCTTGAACCTACAGCGCAGAAACACATGGAATCGCCCACCGCCCTGCACTGAATAGGCAATACTAGGCCACTCACCTGCTGAGTTGGTGGTGGCAGACAGGTGGGGGGGACTACCTCGGTCGGCGGCCCGCGGCCGTTAGCCTTAAAAACCAGACTCCGCTCCGCTCCTCCTTGCAGTTGGAAGGAATAAAATTAAATTATAGATGCGCTGTGGCAGTGTGGCGACCTGAGACCTCCTCACCTCCGCTCCTCGTCCCTCGTCGTGATTCCAAGTCACGCGCAGTTGGGGCCCAATGCTATGGGATTCGGATTCCTCCAACAACGCCGCCCGACTGCACCCCTCTAGTGACGACGTGATGTCACTGCCGAGGCGCGCAGACGAGGCGGAGGAGGAGACAGTGCGCGCTGCGCACAGGCACCTCTTGCTGAAGGTTAGGTAGCGCGCGTCGTTGCGTTTCGGTTTCTGGACTGCTGGTTGGTTTCAATAAAATTTTGCACGGTCAGTTGCAGTGCACCACACCACACCGACCGGACCGGCCCTTTGGTGTCACCCCCCGTGAGGGTGTCACCCGGTGCGGTCCGCACCCCCCGTCACCCCCCTAGTGACGCCACTGCTATTGGCTATGCAAAGCGGCCGTGCGGGATCACGATCAAACATCAAAGCGGCAGCGAAAGTGAAAGTAATTGCGGTAAAGTGCGGCGCCGGCGCGCGCACATGCACTGTAGCTCTAGGCTGGCCTGGTAGCACTTTTTGGAGCCCTCTCAATAAGTCTCGCCAGACCAGCGCATGCGCTGGGTCAGGCGAGACCTAAAAAATGGCCGGATGCGGCGAGAATTGATAGAATGCAACTTATTTTGCAGTATTTTTAAAGTATTAGAGTCATTCTGCTTTAATCACTATTTCCCATCGTAGGAAATGGATCATTTTAAAGAACAGTGAGCCAGGCGAATCCGGATATTGTCAGGAAATCTGAGTAAAAGGGTGTTTAGAAAGCAATTGTTGCTTGTAAAATTTATGAAAACTAAACAACATATTTATACATTCATAACTAAATGGGTTTAAAGGCGATTCTACAAACATTTGGCACAGAGTACTCAGACAAGGTGCGTCCAAAGACATGGCCCATTGAGCGTTAGCACTGCACTGACTGCACCAGGCTCCTGCAGGAGATACCTCGATGGAGCAGTCAGCAGGCAAACGGACAGAGGGTGAGTGTGGGATGGGATCACTTCCACTAGCCACAACAGCAAGAACTAGCCAGACAGTCACCATTCCAGAGCCTTAAAACCAATGCTTAATTTGTGCCGGTGTTTGCATTTGGTGGACACTGATACTAATTTTTGGCGACCTGGGTTTATTTTTCCATAATCAGACTTTGACTGTGACCAAAAAGATAGATGTAATAAAGGGAGAAATAAGGAGGAACAGAAAGATATGGAAACTGTAACAAAGGTGGAAGCAGGTGTGATAAAGAACCTGCAAGAATAGGAAAAAGAGAAAGAAAGTGTAGGGTGGTGAAGGAAAGAGGCATGAGGTGGAATTAAAACTGTGAAGCCTTCATTTTTAGCAAACTCAAGCACGCCTCGCCTTGCTAAAGCCCCACTTTTCTCCACTGTGACAGCAGAAAGCATGTCACCCCAGTGCTAGAGATTGAAAACATGTATTCCTTGAAGCCATATAGGCTGATTGATGCAGGGCTGAGGGAGCATTGTGTGTCTAAGTATCTCAAGAACGTTCATCGGGAAGTACTGCTGAGAAGCACCATTTGCCCAAGATATGCCCTGTGGCTGGATGGGGGGTCCTCCATGTAATTTGCAGGGGGGCCCCTCTTGTTACGTCACTGCCCATGGCTAGTCTGTGGGCCCTCTACCCAAAGACATGTTGAAGGATGCAAAATAGGGCTCCTGTAGTACACTTTTATGTACTTTTACACACCTTTGTGAATTGGTCCCAAAGCAAATAATATGGGAATGAAATTGGAATGTTCCTAGAATATTCTATTGGAATGTTCCTAGAATATTCATATACAAAGAGAACTGTACATTCTGTGCACCTTTTTTTACTTCTAGGGGGCTTCTTGTCGTAGTGACCGTGTCAGTGTCTCTGTATTCCAATGTCCCTGTATCAGTGTTGCAATTTCAGTTTTCTGATACCAGTGTCAATCACTATATCCATTTTGGGAAGGGAATGTCCCTTACATAGTACACAGACAGCATGTATATCCAGTATCCTGACTCTTTTTGGCCATAGTCCCTGGCGTCACGCTAATCTAAGCAGCATGTGTGCAGAGGCCCAGGCCTGCCCTGTCTATGTGAGGCCCTGGACCTTTCCTGTGACCGGAAAAGATGCACTTAGGAGCATGTTTAGGAGAGACATGCGCTGCCTTCGTGTCACTTTTAGTGATGCAACGGCGGCGCAAACCTTTGTGGCTTTGAATGGCCTCATAGAAATGGAGTAAGGCAAGACAGCGCAGATCACGGCGTTGCCTTACTGTGCGTTAGGAGGCATTCCATGGGTTCTGTGAGGGTGTTCCCACGCAACACCCAAGAGCCTGTAAAGCTGATGATGGGCCAAAACCTTATACCACCCCAGGGGAGGCGCAACAAGGAGAAATATCTTTATTTCTCCTCGTTTATTTCTCTTTCTATGTGCGCTGCATTTTGCAGGGGCACCCTTGCACCATGGCACAAGGGTGCCTACGTTGGCACTAGTCTGCCAAAACGGTGCCAGCGCAAAGGGCAGGAATGCTTTGTATTGAATAGATACAGCACTTCCTTCCCTTTCCTTTTGACTCACGGCAGCACAGCAAGGTGACGTGCTGCGCTGCGCTGCCCGGCTCCAAAAGCCCGTAAATGTGGACTTTTGAGTGTACTCATTGTAGGCAGGTGCTGCAGCCCCTTTCCTGGGTATGCAGTATCAGACCACAGGAGGTAGCCCATAAACCACAGTGAGACTGGGGCAGTACATAATATCAAACAACAATGTCTCAACGTGGAATTCAATGGAAGGACAAGTAATTAAAGGTGAGCTGTATGTTACAGTATCAGGGGAATGAATCCATACACAGAGGACAACAGGAGACCAAGTTAGTAGGAAAGATTGTATTTTCAACACATGATGAACATATTGCGTCATATGTACAAATCATATAGGTTAAAAAAGCACTGCGTGACACTTAGTGAAAGTGTAACCGAAAAGATACTGTGCACAAGTGCTCGTGCAGTTTGTGACGGCGCAAGTGACACATAAAGTGGTATATACAGCGGTGAAACGGCGCAGCAAGAGAACAATGGTATTTTGAATATGCCAAAATTAGGGCATTTACACAGTAAATGTATGGGAATTCAAAGGACAGTAAAGCAAATGCCCATGTTTGTAAATGCGCCAACAGTAACGCTGTTGAAGTCGACGGCGTTTCGGCCCGTGACAATCAAGGCCATCATCAGGACTGGTTACACATATTTTGAACAGTGCTAGGGTAAAGAAAAACAATTCTCAAAAACTGGACCAAAATGAAGAAAAAGGGGGACAGATGTGCAGATGGTGGTGAACACGGCGACGTATAGTGGCCGTGGGTACGGGTTTAATGAATGGCCGTGGGCCAAGGAGCAGTGATCGGACGAAAGGTGAGCGCGAGAACGGGTATCACAGCGGCGCGCGAGTCGAGTGAGGCGTGCCCAAGTGGGCGAAGGTAGAGTGAATAGGGACTGGGGCCAAGAAATGGTGAGCTATGTGGTAGAAAAACTAGCGGATAGAGCGGAAGAGAAATCGCACAGGTGGATGGTAACAGGGATGCAAGGGAGTGCCACAGTGAAAGGAACAGGGAGTGACAAGGGGTAAAGAAAAGGAAAAGAAACTTACTCGCGTGGAAGGGGCGAGCCAGGTGAATCGGCAAGAAGGAGTCAGACGGGTCCGGGGGAGTCCAAACTGGACGGGGGAGAAAAAGGAGGTGAGGAAAAGAACAGGTAGGACGTGGGGGGGGGGGGGGGGGGGGGAAGACAGTAGAAGAGATAGGAGCGGCAAACCACTTACTTATTCTAAAAGGACGAGCCGAATGAAACGGCAACGCTGGACCACGTAATGTTAGAAGGGTCCGTGGAAATTCAGGCTGAAAGGGGACAAGGGACAGGGAGTGAGGAAAAGGCAAGGGGAAGAGAACAGTGGGAAAGAAGGGAATAAGGGAGCCACTTACGTCAGGAGGGGGACGGAGATCAATCAATAAGGAAGCTGGAAAGAAAGGAGGGGGTTTAGAGACGGGGCTGATGGACGCATTCCGGGGAGAAAGGATGCGAGCAGAATGTACTTACATTTAGCCGAGGCGAGTGAATCACCGAGGAGGGGTCCGTTAGGAAGGGTGTGCCGGTACGAATCAGGCAGAGAGTGAGGACGGAAGGGCACTGACGAGAGTTTTATGAGGTCAGTGCTTCCGGGTCACGAGGAGCGTCCACCAATCGACGGAAAGAAGACGGAGGCAAGCAGCGCGCAGATGGGTACTGGCGATTGATAGGCTGGGGGGTGCTAAAAGGGGAGTGAAGCGGAAAGGCCACCAATGGATCGGAGAAGGAGTCATGGCAACCGTTGGTGATAACCCGCAAAGACGCGTGTGTCGCTCGAGTGAGGAAAAGAAGAGTAAAGGAATAATATTTAGAAATGAAAACATTGTGGTCAATTCAATGGACCCAAAGCAAGCCAGATAAGGCCAATAGCAATATATACAGAATACATAATAAATATAATACATTCGTTTCAATGAAGTCATGGGCCATTGACCGGCTGGTTATGCGATAGTACATCAGGGGTAGGCGTGTGGGGGGGAGGTGGGAAGGAAAGGGGAGGAGGGGGGGGGGGAAAGAAGGGAAAGGAGGAAGGAAAAAGGGAGAAGGAATGAACAAACAACTAATTAACAAATGAATGGGGTGGAAGACAAGGGGAAGGGGGGAAGGGATTCATTCCCCTGATACTGTAACATACAGCTCACCTTTAATTAATTGTCCTTCCATTGAATTCCACGTTGAGACATTGTTGTTTGATATTATGTACTGCCCCAGTCTCACTGTGGTTTATGGGCTACCTCCTGTGGTCTGATACTGCCTACTTTGAGCAACTGCTTGTTGCGAGAGGTTGTCCCCCTTGGGACTTGTTTCAATATTATTGCTTGATTTATCCTAGCTTGCCCTGTGCTGTGGTTATTTCTCCCACAGCATGGTTTCCAGGGAGACCCCTAACTACTCCGACGAATATATCCAAAAAATTCTTTCTGGACCCTCTCTTCTTTCATCCTCCATCACTCCTACACCACCTGGTGCGACTGAATCCCGCATCTTATTGGACAGACTTGAAAGGCTTAAGAAGAAACAGATCCGTACTGATCTTCATGCACGTATGCTGACGGAATATCTCAAATCCAACGTTATTCCGCTCGGTTTACAGATTCGCAACGTCCCGGCAATCTTCACACAGGACCCCAAATTTAGATCTGGGTTCAGCCATCTGGCCACCACCTGCTCGCGACATTGGATGGTCCTTGGGATCGATACGGCCTTGGAACATAGCCGTAAGGAACTAGCAGAGATCGCTGAACTTGAAAAACTTATCCTTGAGGACTCTACCATCACCGATGCCAAGAACCTTCTAGATAAAGTGAACGACACCATCAATACCTTCAATACCTTTGAACAAAACAAGAAAATCAACAAAATTCAAAGAGACATCCGCTACTACAACAACGACCACACTTATCCTTACTTAAAGGACGATTTTTACGATACACCATACCAACCCCCTAAACAACAAAGAAACTGGGGCCGCTATCGGAATCAACAACGAGTGTCATTTTCTAATTCCTCTAACACATCAGCTGAGGACTCCAGTCCAGGAGAAGGACCTAGCACCTCACGACCCCAAGCTAACCAACCACCGAGACCACAACCCCTACTGCCAGCCGGTTTTTTAGAGTCAAACCGGGGGAGGAACAGAGGCAGACCGAGGGGCAACAACCAGTACCAATACTCCGGAGAATGTCAAACAAGGAGAAAGTTTTACCAATGGTAACTGAAAGTAACACTGTGAACTCTCCAATGACACTCCCTATCTTCAACCTCTCTCAATATAACCTGACGCCATTTGAAACTAATCTCCTCAGTAAAGGATTATCGTTTGTACCCACAGACCGAAGTAACTTCTTCGAAATCCATGAGAACTTACTGTTATTTTTCAGACGAATCAGACTAAAACAGTTCTTCTCGGAGAGACCCTCACGGGACCTGAACATACGCTCCCCATTTCATTTACCATCCACCTTCAATCCGCCTTCAGTACTTATGCCCCCAGAAGTTCTCACTTTTGAAAGACGGATTCTACTTGAAATGAAGGACATTCAATCACAACATGAATTTGTCCCTTATAATTTACCCTTGGAAGAAAAACAGGCACTACATCAACTCAGCAAAAAAAAGGAATTAATCATCAAGCCCGCAGACAAAGGGGGCGGTATTGTCATACAAGATCAGACTGCATACGATAAGGAAATTCTCCGCCAACTTAACAACACGGAACACTACCGTACCCTTCCTTCTGACCCCCTCCCGGACATAAGAGCCAAGATCCTTACTCTAACCAACCAAGCCAAACTGGACAATATCATCTCCGAGAAGGAGACTTTGTTCCTCAACAAAACCAGCCCACGGACTCCAGTAATCTATGTATTACCTAAAATACATAAAAATCAACAAAACCCACCTGGTAGACCCATAGTCTCTGGGTGTGGGTCCATCCTGGAACCCATCGGCAAATACATTGATAGCATCCTGAAGGAATTTGTACCCATAACGGATACTTTCGTGCGCGACAGCATGGATTTAATCAACCTGATCGAAGATACTCCTTTCATACCAGGTACCAATTTAATGGTTGGTATGGACATCGAATCGCTATATACCAACATACCCCACAGAGAAGGCCTAGAAGTTATAAGAAACATCCTTAACGCTCGACCATCTCCCTCAAGAATACCTACTGATTTCGTGATGTCTTTATTGGAAATTGCCCTAGAGAATAACTACTTTCTATATAAAGATACCTACTACTTACAAATCAAGGGAGTTTCCATGGGCGCATGCTTCGCACCAAATTTTGCCATTTTGTATGTGCATCATCTCGAGAGCACGCTGATCCTCACTGACCTTAACCCTTTCAGAAACAATATCACCTTCTGGCGTCGTTACATTGACGACATTCTCCTTATCTGGACAGGCGACAAAACTTCTTTGTCCCACTTCATCGATTGGTTACACAATAGCCAACAACATCTCAAATTCACAGCGGACGCAAAAGAGGATAATCTTCCATTCCTAGACCTCACTTTACGAATTGAAGATGATAAAATTGGCACTGCACTATACAGAAAACCTACAGAACGTAACACCTTGCTACTCTACTCTAGTAACCACCCACGTGGTCTACGTGACGGTCTTCCATTTGGACAATTTCTGCGGATCCGTCGCAACTGCAAATGGCGTAAAGATTACTTCAAGGAGGCAGCGATACTCACTGCAAAACTCTTGGCCCGTGGCTATCCCAGAAAATTGGCCAATAGGGCAAGAAAACGAGCATGGTATAACCACCGTGATACCTTACTTACCCCCAAAGAAAAAAGGACAAATACACGCATCCCATTTGTGTCCACCTTCTCACCTTCCAGCAACAAACTAGCCAAGATTATTAAAACCAACTGGAACATCCTTGCTCCACTCACCATTTTCAATGAACCACCTCTTTTCTCTTACCGCAGGGGCAAAAACATAGCGGATCATCTGGTGCATGCAATCACCTGGCCCACTACACCAAACGTATCAGAATCACTCCCTAACTCATGGAAACTACCACCAGTGCTCGGCCACTATAGATGCCAAAGATGCGCAGCATGCTCCTCTACCACAAACACAAAGATGTTTGAACACAATGGGTTGAAATTTGACCTACACTCCTTCACCAACTGTAGATCTCAGAACGTTGTCTACATGATAAAATGTCCCTGTGACAAAATATACATTGGCCAAACCACCCAGATGGTGAAGGACCGCATTCTACAACATCGCAGCCGCATTAGATGCGGCGTCCTTACAGCCCCCCTGGTCTCCCACTTCAAAGAAAAGAATCACAGCGAATCCGATTTCACCTGGCTGGTAATTGACAAACCGTCCATCCCACTAAGAGGCGGTGATACCCAAAGACTCCTGAATAGGTGCGAATGCCGTTGGATCTCCCGCTTTAACTCCATTGAGCAGGGCCTGAATTCCCTTGATGAATGGAACTCTACCCTTGCATGATTGTAATCCTTTGCATGTTTGTGATTTACTGATCTGCCTTCTTTACAGCCGATACATTCTCCATCCTTGCTTCTTTAATCTGTACTTTATATGCATTTATCTTTTTCCCCTTCCCCTGTACAAACCAACCCCTGCCCCCCCCCCCTTCCCCGTCTCCTTCCCTTCCCCCCTTCCCCTTGTCTTCCACCCCATTCATTTGTTAATTAGTTGTTTGTTCATTCCTTCTCCCTTTTTCCTTCCTCCTTTCCCTTCTTTCCCCCCCCCCTCCCCTTTCCTTCCCACCTCCCCCCCACACGCCTACCCCTGATGTACTATCGCATAACCAGCCGGTCAATGGCCCATGACTTCATTGAAACGAATGTATTATATTTATTATGTATTCTGTATATATTGCTATTGGCCTTATCTGGCTTGCTTTGGGTCCATTGAATTGACCACAATGTTTTCATTTCTAAATATTATTCCTTTACTCTTCTTTTCCTCACTCGAGCGACACACGCGTCTTTGCGGGTTATCACCAACGGTTGCCATGACTCCTTCTCCGATCCATTGGTGGCCTTTCCGCTTCACTCCCCTTTTAGCACCCCCCAGCCTATCAATCGCCAGTACCCATCTGCGCGCTGCTTGCCTCCGTCTTCTTTCCGTCGATTGGTGGACGCTCCTCGTGACCCGGAAGCACTGACCTCATAAAACTCTCGTCAGTGCCCTTCCGTCCTCACTCTCTGCCTGATTCGTACCGGCACACCCTTCCTAACGGACCCCTCCTCGGTGATTCACTCGCCTCGGCTAAATGTAAGTACATTCTGCTCGCATCCTTTCTCCCCGGAATGCGTCCATCAGCCCCGTCTCTAAACCCCCTCCTTTCTTTCCAGCTTCCTTATTGATTGATCTCCGTCCCCCTCCTGACGTAAGTGGCTCCCTTATTCCCTTCTTTCCCACTGTTCTCTTCCCCTTGCCTTTTCCTCACTCCCTGTCCCTTGTCCCCTTTCAGCCTGAATTTCCACGGACCCTTCTAACATTACGTGGTCCAGCGTTGCCGTTTCATTCGGCTCGTCCTTTTAGAATAAGTAAGTGGTTTGCCGCTCCTATCTCTTCTACTGTCTTCCCCCCCCCCCCCCACGTCCTACCTGTTCTTTTCCTCACCTCCTTTTTCTCCCCCGTCCAGTTTGGACTCCCCCGGACCCGTCTGACTCCTTCTTGCCGATTCACCTGGCTCGCCCCTTCCACGCGAGTAAGTTTCTTTTCCTTTTCTTTACCCCTTGTCACTCCCTGTTCCTTTCACTGTGGCACTCCCTTGCATCCCTGTTACCATCCACCTGTGCGATTTCTCTTCCGCTCTATCCGCTAGTTTTTCTACCACATAGCTCACCATTTCTTGGCCCCAGTCCCTATTCACTCTACCTTCGCCCACTTGGGCACGCCTCACTCGACTCGCGCGCCGCTGTGATACCCGTTCTCGCGCTCACCTTTCGTCCGATCACTGCTCCTTGGCCCACGGCCATTCATTAAACCCGTACCCACGGCCACTATACGTCGCCGTGTTCACCACCATCTGCACATCTGTCCCCCTTTTTCTTCATTTTGGTCCAGTTTTTGAGAATTGTTTTTCTTTACCCTAGCACTGTTCAAAATATGTGTAACCAGTCCTGATGATGGCCTTGATTGTCACGGGCCGAAACGCCGTCGACTTCAACAGCGTTACTGTTGGCGCATTTACAAACATGGGCATTTGCTTTACTGTCCTTTGAATTCCCATACATTTACTGTGTAAATGCCCTAATTTTGGCATATTCAAAATACCATTGTTCTCTTGCTGCGCCGTTTCACCGCTGTATATACCACTTTATGTGTCACTTGCGCCGTCACAAACTGCACGAGCACTTGTGCACAGTATCTTTTCGGTTACACTTTCACTGAGTGTCACGCAGTGCTTTTTTAACCTATATGATTTGTACATATGACGCAATATGTTCATCATGTGTTGAAAATACAATCTTTCCTACTAACTTGGTCTCCTGTTGTCCTCTGTGTATGGATTCATTCCCCTGATACTGTAACATACAGCTCACCTTTAATTACTTGTCCTTCCATTGAATTCCACGTTGAGACATTGTTGTTTGATATTATCCTTTCCTGGGTATAGCACATGAAGTGGTGATGGCAAGATACAGTGTGTTAAAAAGAGGAATATTGTGACCTAAACCTTTTTATCTGTCTCACTGGGAGTGAGACTTCAGTGCTTAACTTGTTTTTTTAATAGTATTTTGTTGTGTGGAAATACAGAGAAAAACACAGTACAATCATCTACAAGTTCTCTCCCCCACATTTTTTCTTTTTTTAATAGCGCCCGTGCAAACCCTCCCCCCTCCCTACCCTCAATCAAAACAACTTTCCAAGTGGGTTCAACTAGTTACAATTTTACATTTTGCATAGGTCGAGTTACTTCCCTTGCCATGTAACACATCATTAACTCCTATTTTGCTAACTTTAGAATCTACAGCTTTACTGTAACCCATCTCACTCAACGGCCCTCCATAAAGTGCATATGCGAATGTGATAGACAACTTTCCCATCACTCTAATAAAGTGTCAAAAGCAGTTTTTAAAGTGCATCCATGTTTAAACCATCCCAAAAATGTGCTAGTGCATACCCTAACGACTATATTAACAGCCCTATATTTAAAAGTGTGTCAAGGTCGTACATACAGGCTCTATGTCCCTCATAACAGAAAAGTGCGCGTGCATACGTTAAAAATTGTATAATGCTGCTAGCAGCCTAATTCATTAACATTCAAAATATTCAACATAATACATAATACAGAAATCTCTAAAAGCATTAATTTTCTCCTGCTCATCAGTCTGAGCTCAACTTCATCCAATGACATAGCCTAAAGTGCTTGTGCATATGTGGCGTAAATGTGCAAAATTTACAATAAAGTGCATACATGAAGCCACTAACAGCCTGTATGGCTTACCCATCCACTAGGTCTCTCTTGTTAGAAAAAAGCTGCCATATTTTTACTCCTTCTTTCTTGGCATTGTACCCCCTTCGCTTGTAAACAGCTTTCTCAAGGCTGAATGTTCTCCATAAGCGAGCTAACCATTGATGAAAAGGTGGTGGGTTAGCGTCCAGTCATGCTGACGCTATACAGATTCTATATACCGCCATTGCTATACAGACAAGGGCCCCACCTTCATCTATTTCAAGATTGTTTATACCGAGCAAGATTACCTGGGGGGTAATTTTCATCTGCACCAGTAACTTCTTCTGAAAAAATCCCTCTATTTCTCTTATCAGCGGGATAAGTGCAGTGCAGGAGTCAAACATATGGATTAAGTCTGCCTTGTATAACACGCACCGGGGACAGAACACACCTTTCCCCTCCCCATTTAGCAATCCGATACGGGGTGTAATATAGTTAAAAACATGTTTTGTAAAACTGTGCTTGAAGGTTAGCAGGCATTAAGATCCCTAGGTTGTTTAAAAACCCCACTTGAAAATCTCCCTCTGTAATTCCCAGGGTCTCTTGCCACTTTGGAGAACATTTACTCAGATCTTCTTTCATATAGTGATTTAATAAAGCATATAATACCCCAATCCTTGGAAAATCAGGTTGTCTTAATTTGTCCACCAGATTACAGATCTTAAATTGCTCTCTCTTCGTCCTCCCTTTTTTCACAGAAAATCCCGAACTTGTAAGTATTTAAAGAATTCTTTAAGAGATAGATCATAACTCCCTTTCACCTCCTCAAATGACATTAGACCACCTGTATTAAAAAGGCTCCCAACCTGTGTTATACCAGCCTTTATCCACTTCTCAAAGTCTTGATCATTAAAAATGTCAGAGAGGTCTCCCTAGCCCAACCAAACGTCGTACAGTTGACCATACCCTAAAAGCCGTATGTAGAGTCTTAAAGCATACTCTCTTGTAATATCCATAATTAAGCTGATGCCATAAGCATCCTCTTACATCATAGCTGACCCCTGGTGCATTCTCAAACCCCAGGACCTGCTCCAACGAACCCCCTCCGTCACAAGAAATTCACAACAGCTTCAGCCCCAAACAGACCGCAGACACCCACGAACCCGACGCCCGAGCAACACCAACCTCCTCCACACCTGGACCCTCGTCAACGAAGAAGACGTCACTCAAACCATGGCCTCCATCCACTCCGGATCCCCATCGTACCCCTGCCCTCACTACATTTTCAATAAAGCTAGCAACATCATCGCTCCCCACCTCTGCAACCCCATCAACAGCTCCTTCGAGTCAGCCACCTTCCTGGAAATCTGGAAACACGCAGAAGTCAACGCACTACTGAAGAAGCCCAAGGCGGACCCAGACGACCCGAAGAACCACCGGCCGATCTCCCTCCTCCCCTTCCCGGCCAAGGTCATCGAAAAAGTTGTCAACACCCAGCTCTCCCGCTTCCTAGAAGACAGCAAGGCACTTGACACCTCCCAATCTGGATTCCGAAAAAATCACAGCACCGAGACCGCACTCATCGCTGCCACAGATGACATAAGTATCATGCTCGACAAAGGAGAAACCGCAGCACTCATCCTGCTGGACCTCTCTGCCGCATTCGACACGGTATGCCATCACACCCTCCGCACACGACTCCACAACCCCGAATCCGTGACAAGGCTCTCAACTGGATCTCATAATTTCTCACCGGCAGAACCCAGAGAGTCCGCCTTCCGCTATTCCTGTCTGAGGCCTCCAAGATCATCTGTGGCGTCCCTCAAGGATCCTCCCTCAGCCCAACGCTCTTCAATGTCTACATGGCCCCTCCCGCCACCATCGCTCGGACACACAACATCAACATAGTATCATACGCAGACGACACCCAGCTGATCCTCTCCCTCACGAAAGACCCCACTACTGCCAAAAACAACCTACACAACGGACTACACGCCATCTCCAACTGGATGGAATCAAGCCGCCTCAAGCTAAACACCAATAAAACAGAGATAGTCATCTTCGGCTCCAACCCCTCAGCATGGAACGACTCCTGGTGGCCCAACTCCCTAGGCACCGCACCCTCACCCACCACCCACGCTCGCAACCTGGGCTTTATCTTGGACTCCACTCTCAGCATGACTCAGCAGGTCAACGCAATCTCCTCCTCCTGCTACAACATTCTCCGCATGCTCCGCAAGATCTTCAAGTGGATCCCCGTCGAGACCAGTAAAACCATCACCCACGCCCTGGTCAGCAGCAGATTGGATTACGGCAACGCCCTATATGCAGGAACAACAGCCAAGCTACAAACAAGCTACAACGTATCCAGAACGCATCCGCCCGCCTCATCCTTGACGTCCCACGCCGCAACCACATCTCCCGCCACCTCAGAGACCTACACTGGCTACCCGTACCGAAAAGGATCACCTTCAAGCTCCTGACCCACACACACAAGGCTCTCTACAACACCGGTCCAGCCTACCTCAACGACAGACTTTCCTTCCACGCTCCCACACGCCATCTCCGCTCCGCCAACCATGCTCTCGCCACCATCCCCCGCATCCGCCGCACCACCGCCGGAGAAAGATCCTTCTCACACCTCGCCGCCAAAACCTGGAACTCTCTACCACTTCAGCTATGCCAGACCCAGGACCTCCTAACTTTCAGGAAACGCCTCAAAACATAGGGCCCGATTCACAGAACTAACTTAAGACAAAATCCTAAACTTACTACCATTTTGGTATTCACAGAAGGCACTTACTCATTTTGGAATTCACAGAAGACACTTACTCACTTCGGTATTCACAGAAGTTAGGAGTCCTAATTTTACGACTCCTAAATGCCTTCTGTGGATACCGCAAGTCTTAAAATTAGGATTTTTCTCAGTTTAGGAGTCCTAAAGTTAGGACTCCTAACTTTACTACCACTAAACTGAGAAAAATCCTAATTTTAAGGCTTTCAGTATTTACAGAAGGCATTTAGGAGTCCTAAAGTTAGGAGTCCTAACTTTACTACTACTAAATTGAGAAAAAGCCTAATTTTAAGACTTTCGGTATTCACAGAAGGCATTTAGGAGTCCTAGAGTTAGGAGTCCTAACTATACTACTACTAAACTGCGAAAAATCCTAATTTTAAGACTTTCGGTATTCACAGAAGGCATTTAGGAGTCCTAAAGTAAGGACTCCTAACTTCTGTGAATACCGAAATGAGTAAGTTCCTTCTGTGAATACCAAAATGAGTAAGTGCCTTCTGTGAATACCAAAATGGTAGTAAGTTTAGGATTTTGTCTTAAGTTAGTTCTGTGAATCGGGCCCATAGCTTTTAGACCAGTAGCATTCCCTCTCCCCAGCGCCTTGAGACCCTAACGGGTGAGTAGTGCGCTTTATAAGTATATTGATTGATTGATTGATTGATTGATCCCTAGAAAGCTCCATCCCAGGGCTTGCGTTCAGAAAGACTGTATAATGTTTAATAGAGGCTGCCCACCAGTATAATTTAAGATTAGGTAAGGCCAAACCACCACGATCTTTAGGTAAGAATAAATATTTCATCGCTCTTCTAGGTCTACAGTACGCCCAGATAAACTGTGCAAAGATGCTTTCAAAATTTTAAACCAGGATTCATAAAAGTTAAGGAAATTGCTCTTAAAAAGTATAAAACCTTGGGAAAACATACCATCTTGATAAAATGTACTCGACCGATCAATGTGAGGTGCAAGTTGTCCATTCTTATAAGTTCCTTTTTCATTTAACCGGCACATGGATCCAGGTTTTCTTTAACGATCTCATCGATCTCCGCAGTTATCGCCACCCCCAAATATGTTGTCTTCTTAACAACCCTTTTATCCAAACTTGAAGCAAATTTATTAATCACAATTTGTGTTTTATCCCTATTCAGGGCATAGACAGACACTAGACCGAATCTTTGGGCCTCCTTTTCAATTGCTTTCATTGCCATTTCGGAAGGTGATGTAACTAATGCAACATCGTCAGCATACGCCAACACCTTCTCGGCGTGCTCTGTTTCAAATAGCGGAGGTATGTATGCTGAGTACTCCAGATATTTCAAAAAAAGGTCTATATATATGGCAAACAATAACGGGGAGCAAGGACACCCTTGCCGTGTTCCTCTCAATATTTTAAATGCTTCGGTCAGTCCCCCGTTAACCCACACTCTAGCCTCCGGATCTTTATACAGGGCTTTCACTGCACATATAAACTATTCCCCGATCCCTTTTTCATCGCAGAGAGGCCCAAAGAAACTGCCAGGAGACCCTATCAAAGGCCTTCTCGGCATCTAAAAAAATTGCAGCCATAGGGTCTCCTGCCACTTGACACCCATCAAACAGTGTGATGATTTTCCTAATATGTTCTATGGTACCTCTCCCTGGAATAAATCCATGTTGGCTCTGGTACACAATTTTATGTATTACTAGTGACAGATGGGAGGCTAAGGTCTTGGAATAAACTTTCACATCCCCATTAATCAGGGCTATAGGCTGAAAAGACCCTAGCTCCTCACATGGCTTGTTTTTTTTGGGAAAGATAATAATCTTTGCCATAACCCATGACGCCGGTGGACTCACCCCCTCCATAATTTGTCAAAACAAGTCCCCATAGTTTATCTCAATTGTTCTTGAAAGACCTTATAAAATTCAGTGGGAATCAGGTCCGAGCCCGTCGTTTTACCTCTCGGTAAGCCAGCCATGGCAGTAACAATCTCGTTCCACACTAATGGTTGGTCTAGCTGACCCCTCTCTTCTCTTGTTAATAGCACCTCGGGAGGTTGATCCAGATACTTCCCGATCAACTCATAACTCTGCCTTTCCCCTCCCTGATCTTCTGTGTACAGAGACCGATAAAAGTTACAGAAGGCGGTACGGATCTCATTTACCTCAACTCTCAGGCCTACCAGCGGGTCCCTTTTTGCCATAATTTCATTCTTGGTGACTTCCTGTCTTGTCCTAACTGCAAGAAGATGACCAACCTTTTCACTGCACTCGTACATCTCCTTGCGGTGCACGGTTGCTTTGTCGACCATCTTTTTCAGGAGTGTCTCCCCTATTGCTGCTTTATCTAGTGCAACCCTTAGACAAGCTTGTTTTATATTATTCTTCTGATGTAAAGCCTTAATTAAGTCACCTTCCGCCTGGGCCAAATTGTTTTTTAAAGAAAGAAGTTACATTTTTTCCTTCTTATTCTTCCTTATTGCATATTGCATTGATTTCTCCAGTATCCCAGCTTTTAAAGTATCCCAGACTATGCCAAGGGAGGCAGAGCCAAGGTTCCTACCAAGAAACTCCGGGATCCATTTCTTCATGTGTCCCACATAGCCTTTATCCACCAGTGGCACTCTTTTGAAAGTCCATAAAGAAAAGGATTTCTCCTGTTCACTCCCTCCCTGGACCTTGATTATAAGCGGATTGTGATCTGAGTGGAATCTGGGGGCCATTTCAATTGTACTTCTCTGCCTGATCATGTGCGAGATGAAAAAATAATCTAGTCTTGCATGCTTCTGGTGAGGCGCAGAGTAATATGTAAAACCTTGATCCTTTGACCTCAATTCCGCCCAGACATCACACAAACCGTGCTCTTGACACATGGCACATAAAGCTTGTTAAACTTTTGGTTTCTTGCTTATATATGGTTCACCATGTGGCGTAGTGTGGCTCACTGGTTAGAGGCAGCAGACCCGGAAGCAGAGGACGGCCCGGGACCAGGGTTCAATTCCCGACGCGGCAGGGTCTTGGACCAGGGCCAGCGGACTCAATAATTCTCGCCTCGGTGCCTACTCTAACCAGGGATCACACTCGGCAACTCTGGGCATTAGCTTGCCTCATCTCCACAACAGCCCCCCACATTCGCCGGGGATGCCTGGTTTCACCTTGGAGATACCCATGAGGGACCATCTCACAGGGATAGCCAGGACGGGTTCTCCAGCGGTCTACAGCGCCACGACGCCTCGGCAGCAGTGCGCTTTACAAAAAACACATACATACATACATACATACATACATACCCTGCTCCCACCCACTGTCAAGGTTAATGTTGAAATCCCTGCACACCACTATCGGCAATTGTCAATGTGATAGCTCATTCGATAACCAGCCCAGTAGAGTTGGATCATCAACATTACTACCATAAAGGGAGCATAAAGTTAGTAAACCCGGCAGCACTACAACTAGCGATAATCCAGCACCCAGCTGTATCAGCTTTAACCGAAGAAAAATGGATAGCTTCATTACTGGCCAGAATTGCTACCCCTCCCCCCCGAGTATGCTTGCCTTGAGTTGTTGCTCCTACTATTCTATATCCCAGGTATTTTAACAGATCTTTTTGGCTCCCTTTTACATGAGTTTCTTGAAGGCAGACTATGTCTGCTTGCATTAATCTAAGCCCTTGAGATATCAGTTGTCTCTTTTTTAGATCATTTAGGCCACAAATATTGATCGTTGCGATCCTTAACTTACTCATTATTAAGCTTTTTTAGCTTTACCTCACCAAGAGAATTATGTGTCCCAACAGTAACCATTGCACCATCCCAAACTATTGACCCGTACCCCAAACCCACCCAAGTCTTTCAAGTTTATCTCCCACCCCTCCTCACCCCGGTGCCCCCCCACGCCTACTCTCTGCCCGCCCACCATCCCCAAATACCTAGGCAATTAGGCATAGCCTGAGTGATGTGCGTCTAATGTACTGCCCCACCGTTATACCACAAAACTAAATCAATAGCAATAATTCTGGAATACTTTTCAATCAGCCTCAGAAATTGCTACCCCTCAATTCTTCGATGTCCCCCCTCCTTTCTCCAGCTTTACCATTTCATTCAAGTAGCCCTGTGCTAAAATATCATACACAAATATGCGAGAAGTCCCTTTATATTTTACTTTCAGTCTGGCCGGATTTTGTAGCAAGACCTCTGCTCCTGCTTGCTGAAATGTAGTCATTAGCTGTCTTAATCTCCAACACCGTTTGACTGTTGCATGGGTGAAGTCTGAATTGACCCCATCATGTGTTTTTGGAGAGTTAGGTCGGGCTTGGTCATACACAAGCTGCCGCAACAGGAAGTTTCCAAAAAATACCCAAAAGGCTCTTGGACGCTCTTGAGGCTGCTTCTTCATAATTAGGGGTACCCGGTGTGCGCGTTGTATCTCACAGTCCCAGTCCAGCTTTACTTGCTCAGGGAAGGTGTTCTTCAGCAAGTTAACGATGTATAATCTCGAGTTGCTACCTTCTACCCCCTCAGGTATCCCTAGGAAGCATAAGTTGGTTTCCGCTGTCTATTTCCTATTCTTCCAGCTTGACCATGACATCCGACAGAGCACCCCCTGCCCGATGTTCTGCTCCTTCAGTGTTTCAATTTCTACTTCAAGAGTCCCCGTCCGTGTCTCAACTAACGTCAATCTTTCCGCTATATCCCCACATTTCTTGTTTATCTTTCGAATCCCTGTTTGTACTTTTTTGTTTGCCACTCTAGCTCTGTGCCCATCCTCTCTCACTTCTTCTTGCATTTGCTGAATGGATCTGAATATCATAGTTAGCGAGGGTTCTTTCTATAGAGGGTCCATCTCTGTCGCTTCAATTGGCCATTGAATCTGCTGTACTAGTCGAGTACTGAATAATCCCACTTCAACTGCTTGCCTATGTGCCATTTTTTACTGTCTTTCTTTTTTTTACTCCCCCCCCAGTGCTTTTCTTCCTCTGGGTTACTTGTACTTGGTCTTCGGAGGAGGAACTATCTGACTCCAAGAACCCCTCACTGCTGGTAGAGGTGTCTTCCTTCCCAGAGGGGTCTGATTCATCGATTAAGGAGAAAAAGCAATCCCCTATTCCATAAGGAGATAATTCCCCTCTGCACTGCTGTACCATTTTTAGGAGATCATCTCTTGCCAGACATTTGTGTAGTTCTTATGCCTTTTCCTTGCTGTGGGTTTCATCCCTCGGGGTTAATTTCTTAGCCCCCTCTACCTCCAGCAGTTTTTGGCCCCCGGTTTCTCCTTCATTTTCCCCTTCCTCTAAATTTCCTGTGCCGAGGGTCGCTGTTTCTAGCGAAAAGCCATTTTTTAAGGGGGCATCCCCAAGTTCATTGACCCCTACCCCCCCCCCCACATTCAAACTTTCCTCAGTCGCAGGTGGGGTAGCTACTTGTGTAAGTGCTTGATTCCTCCTTGTATTTTCCGCAGTGCAGGCTGTGCTGGATCCTCCTCCAGTTGTTTTCCCGGTTTTCCTGCTGTTTTCTTACATCCGGGCTCTCTTCTTCCTCTGCTCATACCAACGCGTTGTTGTTTTGCTTCATTGGAGCTCCCATTAGCTCCGCTCGTATTGGCAATCTCCGTGGGTGTGGGAGCGCCTTCGATGGAGCCCCTCACTGCCATGCTTTCTCCGAGCGCTCGTCGGCACCACGTGAATAAAGCGCCTTTCGTTATCCTGTGGCGGGAACAGGACGCCGTGAGCCGCCACTTAATTCGCAGCAGCACCAGTAGAGCGTCCGCCACAAAGCTCGCCACGGCTGTCCTCTGAGGCAGCAGTCCGACTAATCGCAGGTCACAGCATCGATCCATCTGGGTGAGACGGCAGGCTTTCTGCAGTCAATTACACGCCATCTTGCCTCCCCTCAGGGCTTAATTTGTAAAGAAATTAGTGCCAGGGCTGTTGTCAAGAGTCTGTAGCAGCTTGCATCACACATTGCCCCAGCCATGTTGCCAATGATAGTAACAACACAACTACTAACCATCACAATCCTACAAGTTTGACAATTCAGACTATTCCAGATCCCCAAAGCTAAAGAAATGGCTTGGGCGGCAGTTAATAGTAATTGTTTATATACATTAAGTTAATAAGTGACTGTTGTGGTAATCTCTCAATGAGCCAGACAGCGTCACCTTGTGGCAGACTGACACAAGCAGCTCCATGAAAGTTTTTATTAAAACCTGTTTTTAAAAAGTACGCTATTAGGGATAGGGGGCAAGCGGTCAAAGTACTCTTGGATATCCGATTCCTGGAAGTAAACTGTTCCTTGGGGCGATTTTTAGTATCTGTGGAAGAAGATTTACATCTGCAGCAGTAGTGACCTCACTAGGCCTGGTGCTGGCGGGTGCTTGAATGGCAGGTGTGGCCTCTGGGCTGGTTGTCAGTAGGTGGGTGCCTTCGGTAGTTGGGTCCTCCAGGCTGATCAGCGCTCCCATATGGGGACAATAAGGAATCTCCGACTACAATGTTTGCAGCAGCAGCACCTGTCAATTGTGCAAACGCCAGATGCTGATCACAAACGATTCTTGCCATTTCAAGCCCTGGCACAGTTTACATCAAGAACCACTCAGTAGGTAGGGGGGACCCTTCCAACCATGGATCACTCCTGGTTTCTGTACCTTGTAGTCCTCCTGGACAATATTTCCTCCTGCAAGGTCAGGCACACTTATTGCCTATATCAGCAGGCTTCTGGCTTTTATGCAGACATTTAGTTCCTCCAGGAGAAGTGAAGATTTCAGGTGATATCCCTCACCTCTAGGATACCAGCTATAAGGCAGACCCAGCCCTGGTCAACAGCAGTACTTTCATTATTCAGCTAAACAAAAACACTCCTTTCCTTGGTCATGGACAACTTGTAACTGGAACACAGTGGGGTGGTTTGAATCCCAGACAGGGGACACGGATCCACTGCCTAAGGTTATAAAATCAGTTTAGGTTTGTTCTCTTTCTAATGTCATTTTCTGGTGGTTCTTCAGACACAGCCTTTGTGCAAGGTGATGATTCATGTAGCATGTAGCAATAATGCTGGCTCCAAGTAGTAGCTTCCAAAGTAAGGGCACAATGAAGTCTGAGTGCTCTGCACCTGGCTTTCATCAGCCTCCCTGAAGCAGTCATCAGGTACAGACAAATTGACAGCCCCACCTAGAAACTTCATCACCTTGAACAACAGATACTGCAATCTCACTTCTCACCCCTACCATCCACCAAATGGCAGTACTTATGTAAGACCATTCATCAGCCCTCTGCCAACAAGGACCTCGGGAGTGTCCTGCCCCTATGCTCCTTCACTTTAGTGTCTGAGTCTCCACCCTATAGGTACAGGAATGCATTCAGTGCACTTCCACTCTCTTGGGACGATGCATCCACTCTCTATCCTGTTTTGTGCTAAATCAGGGCTCATTCAACATGGACCCCACTGGGGTACCAATACTCAGACTTCTGCCACAGACTACCATAGTAGTCCTGGCACCCTATTGGTGTCACAGTAGCTACTCACACACCCACAATCTGGCTTCCAATGGCGAATTCATGGCTGTGAATGTGTTCTGTCACTAATCTTAGGTGTATCCCCCACTGCTCAGCATTCATTGTAGGTTCTGTCTGCCAGGATAATTTTTAGTGTGCTGGTGTGACTGATCCGGCGCAGCACTGGAGCACACCATAGTTATTCGTGTGTTTAACCACGCCCCTATTAGACTGATTTCTGCTAATTAATATTATACTGACATTTCCTGTTTGATGTGGTGGGCGCCTAAAAAAATCCTGTTTAAAGAATGTTTACATGTGAATGAATGTATGGATATGGTATTTCTATAGCGCAAAGCTAGCCAAAAGGTAGTGGAGTGCTGTAGATGGTCAAAGACAAGCATAAAGTCAACAAGTAATGGGAGTGGAAGTTAGGTTGTGGACGGTTTTTGCATTGTGATTAAGTGTTCTTTAAAGAGGTGAATATTTAACTCTTTCCTAAATTGGAGCAGCATTGGAGTGGTTCAATGGATACAGGAATGTTGTGCCAGATCCTAAGTGCATAGATGGAAAAGACCCTTTGTCTTGTTTTTTTCTTGTTTTTTTTTTTTAATGTTGTAGTCTGCAGTTTGATGGTGTTCTTGCAGAAGGTATTCTAAAAATCAACAGAGATACTGAGCTTGTCTGCCAGATAAGCTGGGGTCCTGGTTTTAATGGCTTTGTAAGCGATGCAACTGGTTTTGAAGATGGTGCAGGTTTGCAAGGTGAGCCTGTGGACTTCCATGAAGACTGGGGTAATGTGATCATATTTGTTCACCCCCGAATGAGATGTGATGCAGTATGTAGGATGCCCCTATGGCGTGCTTGTGTGGAGTCTGGGAGGCCATAGAGTAGGGAATTGCCATCATCCACATGCAAGAGTACTAAGACTTGAACTGCAGTTATGAAGTCGCTTTCTGGAAAGAGGGTCTGCCTTTCTTTAGAAGAGAGAGACGGTACCAGGCCAGCTTTGTTTTTTTGGCAATGTACTCCTTGGCGGTGAGGTTGGTGTCCAGTGTGAATCAAAGTGACATGACATTCAGTGAAAGTTGGAATGCAAAGCCATCAAGATTCATTTCATTGAGCCATGTTTGTACTGCATCTTGTCTGTTGTTCTTGGCAAATAACAGGAATTCTGTCTTGGTTGGGTTGAGCTTCTGTTAGACACTGGACTTCCAGGTCTGGATAATGTCAAGCAGTTTTTAAGACATTGGATTTCTGAAGCATAGTTAACTTTCAAGTAGAGCTGTGTATCATCGGTGTATTGGTGAATGTTGCTACTGTTATCTGTGAGTAGAACATCAAGTGGCTCCATATAAAGGTTGAAGATGAAAGGAGCAGTGTTGAACACTAGGCGAACTCCACAGGTGATAGGGACCATTTGTGACCTGGAGCTGCCCATGTGAACAAACTGGTGTTGGTTGGAAAGGTAGGAGGAAAACCATTGAGGGACATTGCCAGAGAATCTCATTCTGGACTCCAGGGTGCATATGAGATTGGGTTGGTCGACAGTGTAGAAGGCAATTGGGAGGTCTAGCAATATCAGGAGGCAGAGGTCATCTTAATAGGTAGCGGTCTCCATGCTGCAGCGTGATGTAAAGCCAGACTGGAAGATGTGAAGGATATGGTTAGCACTGACGTGACCTTGGAATTGAACATAGACTGCTTTTTTCTGTTGATTCTGCTAATGAAAGATAACTGAGTGATGGACCAGTAGTTGGTGAGGTCATCAGAAAAAAAGGAAGGCCTATGCTGGGAGAGGATTGGGTAGAGTTAAAGAAGGGTAGAACAACTAGCAGACATTATGGTGAGTTGAGTAGAATATTGATGCATACGTACTTACCAGTATTTCCATTACACCGAGTCAATTCTTCCCTCTTTGGATAATTAAGATAAAAAGCATTTATTTATGCCTCCCACAGACAAGATTTTGACAACCCGAACAATGTGCCAAAAATCCTATTCTTTTTTTTGCAGGGCTATAACATTATATCCACCTTGCCTATATTCTGTCGTAGAAATCAATATAAACACTCCCTTGGGAAGAGAATGGACACAGAGTAATGGAATTATTGGTAAGTAATTACAACATTATATCTTCATACACTTCCCTGTTCTGATTATTAGAATATGCAAAAGATGCACAAGCAATGACTCCATGTAATTACGTAATAAATAACTAAATCATAAAATTGCTGCCACAAATACACCTTTAACATATGTAGAACAAAGCAAATCGCTCTGATTATACTTCATAGCGAAGAGAACTTGAATATCAAAAGCCTCTTCAGGCTGCCATCTGAAGCCAGCAATTTTTTCACAAAAGTTGAATGGATGGAACAGTTTGCTGCTCTGAAAATCTTTGATAATGATGTACTGTGAAATTCTGTGCGACAGGGAATTCCTTGTATTGAGTAGGCAGAAGCAATCCAAGATTTTATCTGATGGCTTAAGGTCGAACCCTTTCTTAGCTTGGCATAGTTGACAAAAAGAGCATCTGTTTTGCCAAAAAGAGGAAATTCTTGACAATTACAAAACTAGTGTTCTTTTCATATCTAAAAAGTGAAGGGGAATTTCTTCCGGAGAGCTGGAAGAAGGAACAAATCTGTGAAATAATAAATAGGCAAAATAATCTCCTATTCAAATGTAAAGAGATAGAGATCTTAGGCACAAAACAAGGACACAGACTCAGAGCTATTATGTCAGAAGAAAACCTGATATAGGTAAATAATCAAAATAGGGAGTGAAGAGGTAATGCTGCGAGAGCAAAAGAGGTGGATACGTCCTCCTCTAGTCAATATATGAATAGATGCATAACCGTGTTCTCCCAGACTTACTGTGTCTCCTACAGTGGTGGAAAGCACACAGCTTTGTTTAAATTCCCCTAACACACCAAAAGGGCCCTTGGTGTCATGCTTCATCATAGGGGTCTTCCCGCCCCGCTGCGGGATGGGGCGTGCTGCGACCTACGACTACGCGGGAGCACTAATTTTAGAACAAAACTATGTGTAGTGTAGCAATGTGAGTGGAAGGGTCAGAAGTGAGTGAAGGAGTGAATATAAGTTAAAAAATACCTGGCTCTTTGGAAAGAAAACTTTAATATTCCGTTGAGCTGGTATTATTAAAAGTGGGGAATGAATTGGAGATACAATGCTATAATGAGCTGTTTCTCTGAAGTCAACATGCTTCAAAGCCCTCCCCTGGCTTCTTCGTCAGGACCGAAGGATCCCTTCTACACTCAAATTTGTAATGCCAGGAAAGGTACAAAAAGTGTATATACATGTAGATAATACTACGTGGTGTACATGTAAAAATAAGCATGCACTGTATACAATACCTCAATAGGTATGCTGCTTAATGTATATCTGGAAGAAAGAACATAACATTAAAAACATAACATATGCATCATCCATCACAATTGGTGGTGACCTGTAAAAAAGTTATAAATACTGTGATATATTTCCACTATCACTATCAGTGACGAAAAACCAGTGTTGTGGATTGCTAGTGGAAAAAAGGACAATACAAAGGACAGACATACACTTAACATAAATCACCCACTCTTTCTTCTTTAACAACGATGCATTTCATTCCAATCAATTACATAGCCTCTGCAAACAGTACTCAGCACCCATTGATCCATGATAGTCACTTCCCAGTTCCCAACATGTGCAGAAGGTACCCCCCTACAGGGAAAGGGAGAGCCAGTCCTCTCCTTTTCCTTGACAGACAGGGTTTCTGTTTTTTCTGACTTGAATTTTTTTTCTGCTGTTTTAGGCTGATTGCTGAAAGTGCCTAGTACAAGAAGATATAGGGACATATTTACTAGAAAATGTGTGCTACATTGTGCAGCACACACGTAAGCTACAAACTGGCATTTCAGGTTTGTTTATGTGCAGGCAGGGACACCTTACTGTACATAAACAAACCTCGCTGCTCGCTGACACCCTTGCACTCTGGTGCAAGGGTGCCTGCGTTGGCGCTACGTTGTAAAACGTAGCGCCATCACAGGGGGAAGTGCGAGGCTGCACCATATCCTTGATAATATGGTGCAGCCTTGTGTTTCCAAAGTGGTTGAGAGAGGCGTCAAGCCAAGAAGGCTAACGCCTCTCTCCGCCACTTTCTTGCTCATATGCCCCAATGACTTTTCTGATGCATCCGCCTTCTTTCTCCAAGCCACACGTGCCATCTGGCTAGAATAGATATTTCAGAGGCTAGTGCGGATGCCCTGATGGTTTCACAAGAAATATCGCAGAGATATCCAGATGGACTAACAACTCGGAACAACCTTCTCCATACCGCATGGCATTGGCCAAGTACAAAGTCTTTCACCAGAGATTGCGCTGTAAGTGCCACCTGGGAATCTGCTCATAGCCCAAAACTGTTGCCAGCAAAAGATGTTTTCATTATTCGTTCTATCTTTTTGTCAGCTGATCAGAAGGTGTGCAATCAGGATTTACTGATGTGCCATCAATTAAAGTGACCAGAAGTGAGGTTATTTTAGTGAATAGGAACGGACATCTTCAGCATTGTGCAGAATATAAATCTTCTACAAAAACACAACATTTTTAAATGTTCCGTATCTTTTCTGTAGGAAATCCACCTTTTCTGCGTGGTCACCTCAGATTTCTTGCCTTTTTCTGCACCCTAATTTTCTGGCTTGAGAAATGTCTGTCTACATTATCATTGCTAATGAAAAGTAAAGTGCCTGGGCTCTCCATTTAAATATGGTTAAATTAGCTTTTTTCCTAATTGGCACATTTAATTCACCTGCATGTCCCTATTATATGGTGTAGAAAGTGCATCCAGGCAGGGCCAAAACAGCCCTGGCAAATTTTGTCAGGCCAGCTCCGTGCGGTGCATGAGTAAGCAAGTGCAGCAGGCAAGCCTGCCCACTATAAAAGGGGTTTTAGGGGGTTACCCCCATGAAAATTGGGAAAAAAATGTAAAAAATGGTGCCTTCTACAATACATTTTTCCATTATAAATTCAATTGTATTAGCTTTTAAAGCATTGCAAATTATGACATTGCAGTGGACAACGATACCCAGCCATACTCACAGACATTCTTACGGAGAGCACAAAAAATAAGATGTCAAGCATGAAATATATGAATTTAAATATAACATAAGTGCACACAATCATTATTAAGCACAGCCAAGAAGCTGAGCACACAATGAAAGATCATTTCGAGGGATGCTAGTGTCTTCCACCCCAATAGGCAGCACGGCAATGGTGGCTTTAGCGCTGGGGGTGCCCGTTGCGGCAATGTTTTTGGGCGCGCCCACAAATGACCTCCTCCTCCACAGATCCCTTTGCTATCACTCTTCAACAGCGGCCCTCATCTCTCCATAGCCCCTCTCTCACATGTATGCAATTTGTTTTATAGCGCCTCTCCTACCAGTGTAGAGTGTCACAGCACCTTACTTCATACACACACACATGCAGAGACAATGAAGCATACATGTGTAAATCAGTGTATAGAAAATGTTACATAAGACACAGGTGACTACAAGGTGCAGGATTCAAATGTCATCCATACGGGTGGGCATTTTTTAAGTGTGCTTTTTCTGGAGAAGCACAAGCTCAAGATTCAAAATGCAACACAGTGACTTTACTAATATTTATTTTCTTGTACCCAAACAAAATATTTTTAGCAACATTAGGATAGTGAAAGACTGAGAAAAAACATAACTTTCTAACCTGTGTCATGCAGTTTGCATGCAGCTCTTTCATAGCATTCATAGCTCACTGTGCTATATTACGATCGTGACTTATGAACTGCAAGTAACAGAAGGTTCTCTATGACAAAAGCAGTAACCCACTGAGCTATCCACATATAATACAGTTCTGTGGTCTGCATGGTACATTGTTTTTTACAGCAGGCATTAAAACCCTCTGCGCTAATTGGATGAGTCAAAACTGCCACTAGACAAAACTCTTCTTCATCTACAGCAGGAACATGAATCACCTGCACTATCTTGCCTTTGGCATTGTTACCTGAATACTGCTGGATATAAAAGGAACTCTGCAGCTGGTGATTTTTAACTTGTAACAATTTGCAAAACACAGAGTCCCCCAGCTCAGCCATAAACTGACCCCCCCAGGAACAAAACAGGCCCACATCCTTCCAGCCTCCAGGGGAAAACACCTGATGCCCGGTACGGCCAGTCCTGCCTTACACACAGGATCTGAACGTTAAATGCCACTTGTGGAGTGCAGCACCTATTGTGCCATCCACTGCAGTGGCAGACCAAACATGGCTTCAGGCCTAACCTGTGTAGCCTGACTGCTACAGTGTAAAATGTCCGACTTGTCTAAATAAGCCTTTTGACAGGTAAATACCTACTTTGAAATATTATTAAGTAACCCCTATGTAGGTCTTGTAGCCCACAAGTCAGGGTGTTGGTATTTAGAAGTGAAACAGGTAGAAAATTAATATTACCATGCCCCTACAGTGATAGGACCCAAAAAGCTATTTTCACTGTGGCAGGCTTAGCTGTCCCATGTAGAAACCAGAGTTCAAATTAAAATACTAATACTGCATCTTGGGAATTGCACCAGCTAGACATATAATTAAACAACTATTTCCAATGGTTATTAACAATCTAATTCAATAGTGAAGTCAGCTATTTTTAAATGTTAATGAAAATTAACTTTACAAAAGTTACCTTTTCCCTGCCTGAAGGTCCTGCGGGCTAGTTTGCATTACATCTCCAGCAACTCCCATCCTTTACTAAGCCTTGGAAGAGGTATAAAATTCCTCCCAGGAGTACACAATATGCAGATCTAAAAGGGCAGAGATGACTCGCCTGAGCTCAATAGAATATGCAAATAGGGGGCCGTAGGCATCCGTTGACACCGCAGTGTCAAATCCTGCCTGGCGGGACTGTTAAGTTACATGTAATACTAAGTCTGGGCGGTTAACTCCGCTCCGCTCGCATAGTTTACAGAGTTTTCTGCACTCTTCGTCATGCAGGGCTCACGGATTTCTGAAAAGCTTTTTTTTCCTCGCTCACACTCATCAACATCAAGTTGGAGAACGCGAGCGAGGAAAATCCACCTCCCGGAGAGATTTTTCCTCATTCGCGCTCATCAACGTCAAGAGGGCGATCGCAAGCGAGGGAAATCAACCTCCCCGGCAAGATTTATCAGTGCAGGCGGTCAGATTTCTCAATGCGAGTGGCCGCGTCTGCTCGCGACCCCTTGCGTTGAGAAACCGTCCGTTCACGTTAAGAAAACTGCCGCTCATGTAGAAAAGCTACTCGAGTGGCAGAAAGGAAGCAGCACCCGCTTGTGCCTGCTTGCGCTGTGCATGATGCCAATCGCGATAATTTCACAGAGCGGACAAACACCCGACGCTGAAAATTACTGTGAATGGCCACTTGCGAGGCTCTGCTTAGCGCTGCAGATTTGTTTTGCACTTACGCAGAACTCCGCGATATCTGCCCAAGCTTATGTAATACGTTTGAGCCCTTGAAAGAGAAACAGGATGCCAGGACAATTCTTGTTTATCCTCAATTCGGTTGTGGAAGGACCCTGCTTTTGTCCTCTCAGACTTCTTTCCCTGGGTTTTTTTGTGGGTACAGTGTCTGCTTCAAACTGAATTTTAGTGTCATATGTGGGAGGGCACTAGTGATTACTGTAGTGCACTCCCATATACACCTACAACCCTCAGAGCCCAAGTTTAGGGGCATATCATCAAGGACCGGCGATAATTATCGCTAAGCACACTTAGCGCTAGGATAATTATCGTCGGCTAACGTGGAATTTTATCGCTGAGATAGCGTGCTATCAGCAACGCTTATCTCAAAAGCGATAAAATTCCAAGCGCTAACTGCCAAATGTGAGATTATCGCTGGAAATCCAGCGATAATCTCCCAAAGTTTGGCGATAGCTTGTTGATAGGGCAGGGCAGACTTTTTTTTTTTTTTAACAAACTTTATTTAGCTTTTCCATGTGATGATACATCGTATTACACAGCGCAATGAACACATTAATTATGTATATGGCATAGGATACAATTCAGGCATTGTGCGCAATCTTTACACAATGTAAGACGGTCTGTGATGCATTCCGATATTGTCCCAAGACCGCAAGGAAGGTCACTAGTCAAGCACATTGTTATGTACTACATTCCCAGCCTACAAGCTATTGTGTTCGAAGGGAGCGCCGTCCGCTCAACTATCCCACAACTCCCAATCCCACCCTGAACCCACCCTGCGTACCCAACCATGCCACAAAGGAAGAATTCTTAGTCTGGGGGTCGTAAAGCATACTCCTGGGGGGGGGGGGGAGGAGGAAAAAAAAGGGGGGGGGAAACCGGAGGAGAGGACAACCCCACCCCATGCTTGCGGCAGGGGAAGGGAGGAGGTCGATTAGTGCAGTAAGAGAGGGAGAACTAAATGGATAAACAAGAACCCCCCATGAAGTGTGGTGTGGGGGGGGGGGGCGAGCCCGCACCACAGCGACCGCCACCCACCAGGAGGCAGTCCCAACCACCCGAAACACTACACCACTCAGAACCAGGGGACAGCTTCTCACTCTCAGCTATTGCAACCCGCATCCGTCAACATGCATTACAGCTTATGCGGGGGAGCTCCGGGGGCTGGACACCACAGCCCCTCCCTCCTCCCCCACCTCGGTCTTAAACAGTTCAGACAGGTGTGCCCATTCCAGGGATATAGGACGCTGGCGCAGCCCCCGACTTTCCTCACGATACAGCGCCTCACGCTCCGCCACCGACCATCTCAACACCTCTTCTCCCCAGGCCTCTACACGTGGCGGTGTGCGGGACATCCAACGCTGTGTTATCAGGCGTTTTGCCAGCATTAACGCCAGGTTGGCGAAACGGCGCAGCCGTTTCGCTTTAAGGGGAAGCGGTAAAAGACCCAATAAACAAACCTCTGCTGTGTCCCAGGAGGGGCGTTCGGCGATCGCGCTTAAGACGTGTGTTATCCTACCCCAGTATCCCCGCAGTGTCGGGCAAAGCCACAGCATGTGTAACAGGTCGGCGTCCGGTGCCAGGTAGCGAGGACAGGTCGCAACCGCTGTAGTGTACATCTTACTCAGTGTATGGGGAGTTAGGTACGCCCTGTGGAGGACAAACAATTGAATAGTTTTCAATCTGCAATTGCGGGATACTTTTTTGGGGTACTCCAATATATAGGCCCACTCTTTATCACTAAATGTCCGGGATAATCCATCTCCCACCATGTCCTGAGGGCAGCCACTGAGACCTGTGTGTGCTCCCGAAGGCCCCGGTAAAGCCAACAAACCAAAAATCGTCCATGGCCCATTATGTGGAGGGATCGCAAAAGGTGGAATGTGGAGGGCTCTACAGGTGTCGCCTGCCATTGTGTCCGAATATACCGAGAGATCGCAGTGTGGAGCCTCACAAAATCTACGTGGGACATCAAGCTGCCCTCCTGAAAAAAGGCTCCTATGGTGTCCACCCCCTGTTGTGCCCATGGCCGTACCTGCCCGGCGCTCAGAATTCCCCGCCTCGTAGGGAGGCCACACAGCGGCATATTGGGGGAATATGGATTTTGGATTTTGGCATATTTACATGCCCTCGTCCAGTAATGGAGTGCTATCCTCAGCAGGGCCGGTGGGTCTAATGGCCTAGGGGCGTCGGGGCACAACAGCGATTGCAAGGCACCTCGTGCCAGTTGGGTCGGGGTATAGCCAATTTCAAACAGGTTTTTCCCGGTCAGCCAGTAAGCCAACCACTGCAGCTGGCCAGCAATACAGTATGCCCTGAAGTCAGGCGCTCCCATCCCTCCAGCACCGCTCGGTAACCGCATCTTAGCTAACGCAACCCTATGCCTCCCCGACCCCCAGATCAGCGAGATCAGCAGTGCATCCAACTCTCGAAAGATCCAAGCGGGATATGCCACCGGGACGTTGACGAAATAGTAAAGCAACATTACCATCTTGGATATCGCTACCCGCCCCGCTATGGTGAGGGGCAATGTGTTCCAGAATGCAATTTGGGAGCGTATAGAAGAGATGGTGCGCACCAGGTTGCCTGCAATGACATCCGGCACGGAGCGAAAGATATTGATCCCCAAGTACCTAAAGGTGACTAGCGCCACCCTGAAGGACAAGGGCCTGAAACTGAGCTCCGTAGCTGCGAGCGTGCCACTGAAAGAATAGGCTACAGATTTGGAAGCATTGAGGTGCAATCCGGAGATTTCCCCGAAGCGGAGAAAAAGATTCGCCACCTCCCCCATGTCGGCCTGGAGGTCACGAAAGTACAACAGCATATCGTCTGCGTAAAGCGAGACTGAATGCAAGACGCCCTCCAACAGGATGCCATGGGGAACCATAGCTCGCCTGAGATTCTGGGCTAGCGGTTCCAGCGCCAAGACGAACAATATAGGTGATAGTGGGCAACCCTGGCGTGTACCTCGAAAGATGGGTTAGGCTGAGGAGATTATCGAGCCTGTCTTTGCCCTGGCCGTGGGGGCAGTGTAGAGCAGCTGAATCCATGCACATAGTTCTGGGGGAGCGCCCATTTTTCTCAATACTTCCAACATATAAGACCAGCTAAGCGTATCAAAGGCCTGCGATATATCCAAGGATAAACACCCCGCGCCCTCCGGGCGAAGCCCTGAGGCGTGCAAGATGGCATGAAAGCGCCTAAGATTCAGCGAGGTACTCCGTCGTGGGACAAAACCACATTGGTCTGTGTGGATCAGTCGCAAAAGGAGTGGAAGAAGGCAGTTAGCAAGGAGTTTACTAAGTATTTTATATTCTGTGTTAAGGAGCGATAGAGGCCTCTAGGATGTCATATCCAAGGGATCCTTATCTGGCTTCAGGAGGGAAGTGACGATCGCCTCCCGCGTGGTTGGGGGCAGCCTCCTTTCTGCGAGAGATGTCGTATAGAGTTGGTGTAGTTTAGGGATCAATAGGGAGGGGAAAGCAGAATAAAATTCGATGGGCAACCCGTCAGAACCAGGGGTCTTCCCCCGGGCTAGGGACTTAAGAGCTACTCTAATCTCGGCCGGAGTAATTGGTGCTTCTAAGTTGTGGATCTCTGCCGCGGAGAGCACTGGTAAGCTCGCCTGCGACAGAAACTCAGTTATAGCATCTGTGCCTGGCGCTGGGTGTGCCCCATAGAGTGTTTCATAATGGGTCCGGAACGCCAAGTTTATCCCCAATTGGGTTTGGACCTGTCCGCGTTGTCCGGTATTAATGGCCATAATGGGAGTCGGGCAGGTCAGGGGGGCAATCAGTCGTGCCAGTAATGTGCCCGCCCTATCCGCCTCCGAATGTGTGCGCTGAGTATACGCCCCGTAGTCTAATAAACGAAGACGCTCTAGAGCCTCCTCATATTTTACTCTGGCCGCCTGTAAGGATTCCTCAGCCTGTTCGTCCCGTTGGGCCTCTACTTCCTGTTCCTGGAACGCAACCTCTAAGTCTGTCAGATCCTGGACCACCTCCCTACGGGCCCCCACCAGGGAACCCAGGGCCCCCACCCGTATCGACACCTTAAAGGCTTCCCATTCTATGGAGCGTGTCGAGGCTGTGCCTTCATTAACTGTGAAGTATGTGGTGATCGCTCTTTGCAAGGTGTCCCGGAAGACCTGGTCCTCTAACTGAAGGGGCTGCATCCTCCAAGTCTGTATCGGCGCTGGGGTCCGGCCCCACCCAAGGCCCAGTTCGATGGGGTTGTGATCAGATAGGGTTTTGCCCAAGTAAGTGCAATGGGAAATCGCAAAGGACAACGTCGGTGAGCCCAAGAAGTAATCCAGACGGGTATGCAATTGATGAGGATAAGAATAAAAGGAATACTCCCTAGCCCCTGGGTGTTGCGATCTCCAAAGATCTAGCAGATTCCAACCCCGTGCCCATTGACCCAGGGCCGCAGGCCGGGCCCGTGCAGCAGTACCAGCCAAGGGAGGGTGAGATCGATCCAGCTCAACATCAAAGACAGCATTCAAATCTCCACCAAGCAACCATGGGCAATCACTCCAGTCAGATAAGGCTACGGAGACGTGGGAAAGAAATTGTGCATGGTCCACATTAGGGGCGTACAAGGAGCCCAGCACCACAGGCGAGCCATCCAGCAGACCCCGCAACAACACATATCTACCCTGATCGGCTTTCTAACAGGGAAAAGGGGACCCCTGCGCGGAGCCACACCGCAGCCCCTCTAGAAAAGGCGGAGTATGAGGTGGCATAGAATTGACCCCTCCATCGTTTTTGCAATTTCAGGGATTCGGTATGTAACAGGTGGGTTTCTTGAAAGCATACTATCTGAGCCTTGCGACGATGCAACTGGGCTACTATTCTGTGGCGTTTTTTAATGGAGCCCATGCCCCTCACATTCCAGGATATGAAAACATATGATCTAGGGGCCGTCAACGTGGCGGAAGACAACCCTCCCCCCCAAAAAACCCCACCACCCCCCACCCCACCCCCACCCCCTCGCCTCACCCCCCAACCCCCCAGACCATGTGGCAACCCTGTAAACAAAAACCTTGTTATCCAATACTGGGTCCAACGCCCCAACCGCGTCCGACCAAACTGTAAACAGAACATAACTACAGAACCTAAACCAGTGCTATCGCCTAATGGGGGAATAGGTCAATGACACACTGAGGTATCAGTAATGTATGCTAATCGTGGAAGCGCCCAACACAGGGCGGGCCGGGGAACTAACCCTACATGACCGGATCACCCAATATAATCCAATGTCCCACTAAGGTGGGCAAAGTGCATAGGAGATGCCATCGATAAGCAATGAAGGGGTGTACACTCCCAAGCGCACCTCCGGAGAGCACGCCTCATAATAAGAATTAAAAGCCAGAATATCAGCCCGGAAGGCTCTCAAGAGGGTCCTTGCTAAGGTGAGTGGAGTCCGAAGGGAACAGCGTTACACTTCCCTCCGTGTCAGAGTCCATGGAGTTTCCTGGGGATGGGCTAGTACTAATCTCAGGCCGGGTGGAGTGAAAGGAGGAGGCCGAGCACAGCGCCTCACGCTGGCCCTCCCGGATTTGTCACTGCGGCGGAACTCTGGAGGATGAGCTCTGTGTTAGCATAGTCTTTTTCCGCCGTCGTGGGGGTCTCTGCGATCGCGGCACCGTAGAATCCAGCCTCCTAGCCGGGAGAGCCTCCGGGAAGTTTCTATCTAGCCAGTCCCATGCACTGTCCGGTGTGTCGAAAAAGAGAGACCTCTGTTGATGGATCACTTTCAATTTGGCCGGGAAAAGCAGCGCAACGCTTTCACTTCCATAAAGGAGAAGCGCTTCCGCTGCACCGCTTGTGTGTAGTCCGGGAAGATGAGGACGGTGGTATTATCTACCCGCAGCGGGCCACTATCCCGGGCAGCGCGCAAGAGGTGGTCACGATCCCTATAATTGAGGATACGTGCAAGTATAGGGCAGGGGGTGGCTCCCGGCGGAGGCCTCCCCGCCGGGACCCGATGCGCCCTTTCCACAGTGAAGTGGGGGGAGAGACCAGTGGGGGCCACCACCGTTTTCAGCCAGTTTTCTATATGGATCGTGGGGTTCGGGCCCTCCCCGCCCTCCTGGTATCCCACTATCCGGAGGTTGTTGCGGCGCGCGCGTCCTTCCGCATCATCTGCACGCGCCTGCAGGGCATCGATCTCCTGGCGCATACGGGTGAGCTGTTCAGAGTGAGTTGCCACCTGGGACACCAGGGGCTCCACCGTCTGGTCCGTGCGTCGCACCTTGTCCACCAGCTTTCGATGGTCATCTTTCAGGAGGTTCAGGTCGACAGATATCGCTCCCAATTGTCCTTCCAGCGCCGAACGAGTGTCCCTGATCTCTTTGAGGATCATATCCAGTTTGTCCGGGGGGGTAACTGGCAATTCCCCACTTGATGATCAGTCCGGGCAATCGTCAGTACAGACCGGGGGACGTGACATAGTGCACCCACTGGACGGACGCACAGGTGCCCTGGGCCTGATCCTGCCCATAACGTTGCCCTAGCAGAAGGGAGGCAGAAAACCGGGATGTCACTAATTCCCGCTCCGGGAGCTATGTCCTGCGGTTGGCATAGGGGAGGGCAGCGATCCAAGCCCCCAAGCGCACCTCTACGGCCACCCTCGGATCAGACGCCAGTCCCCACCAGGCGGGCAGGGCAGCATGCAAGTCCGATGATCTAGGATTGAGGGCGATGCGAGGAAAGAGCCATCCGACAGGATGGTAGGCTATCCGGGGCCTCCAAAGTCTTCCCAATTTTGGGGCTTCTCTGTGGCACCCCCACTACTGTTCTCTCACTGGCAGGAGTTCAGGCGCCAAGTTCAATCCAACTCAATCTCATAAGAGATGCAAAGATGGGCATTACGGGAAAGGGAGCTAATGCAAGGATTCACGCAATAGCGTGACCTTGCTGATAAGGTGATAAAATTATTGCCGCTTTTTGTCTGAAAACGGACGCAAAAGCGGCGATAATTTTATATCGCCTCCTTGCTGATATGCCCCTTAGTGTGGCCAAAGACTTTTGACATCTTGAGAATGCTCTGACACATGGCATGTTGTCCCTATTTACAATAAATAAAACAGGAACTACTGTAAACGTGGACAAAGTTGTCCTGAGAAAATTTTACTCTATTGGTTAGGGAGTGCCTAGGAGTAACCCCCACGGACTAGGTTGTGCTAAGCATAATTGTGTCACCCGAAGGCACCTGGACAGAACTCTTTCTGGACGTCTTGAAAAATACAAGTGGACTGGACCTGATGTATGTGGCATAGAATTGACCCCTCCATCGTTTTTGCAATTTCAGGGATTCGGTATGTAACAGGTGGGTTTCTTGAAAGCATACTATCTGAGCCTTGCGACGATGCAACTGGGCTACTATTCTGTGGCGTTTTTTAATGGAGCCCATGCCCCTCACATTCCAGGATATGAAAACATATGATCTAGGGGCCGTCAACGTGGCGGAAGACAACCCTCCCCCCCAAAAAACCCCACCACCCCCCACCCCACCCCCACCCCCTCGCCTCACCCCCCAACCCCCCAGACCATGTGGCAACCCTGTAAACAAAAACCTTGTTATCCAATACTGGGTCCAACGCCCCAACCGCGTCCGACCAAACTGTAAACAGAACATAACTACAGAACCTAAACCAGTGCTATCGCCTAATGGGGGAATAGGTCAATGACACACTGAGGTATCAGTAATGTATGCTAATCGTGGAAGCGCCCAACACAGGGCGGGCCGGGGAACTAACCCTACATGACCGGATCACCCAATATAATCCAATGTCCCACTAAGGTGGGCAAAGTGCATAGGAGATGCCATCGATAAGCAATGAAGGGGTGTACACTCCCAAGCGCACCTCCGGAGAGCACGCCTCATAATAAGAATTAAAAGCCAGAATATCAGCCCGGAAGGCTCTCAAGAGGGTCCTTGCTAAGGTGAGTGGAGTCCGAAGGGAACAGCGTTACACTTCCCTCCGTGTCAGAGTCCATGGAGTTTCCTGGGGATGGGCTAGTACTAATCTCAGGCCGGGTGGAGTGAAAGGAGGAGGCCGAGCACAGCGCCTCACGCTGGCCCTCCCGGATTTGTCACTGCGGCGGAACTCTGGAGGATGAGCTCTGTGTTAGCATAGTCTTTTTCCGCCGTCGTGGGGGTCTCTGCGATCGCGGCACCGTAGAATCCAGCCTCCTAGCCGGGAGAGCCTCCGGGAAGTTTCTATCTAGCCAGTCCCATGCACTGTCCGGTGTGTCGAAAAAGAGAGACCTCTGTTGATGGATCACTTTCAATTTGGCCGGGAAAAGCAGCGCAAACGCTTTCACTTCCATAAAGGAGAAGCGCTTCCGCTGCACCGCTTGTGTGTAGTCCGGGAAGATGAGGACGGTGGTATTATCTACCCGCAGCGGGCCACTATCCCGGGCAGCGCGCAAGAGGTGGTCACGATCCCTATAATTGAGGATACGTGCAAGTATAGGGCAGGGGGTGGCTCCCGGCGGAGGCCTCCCCGCCGGGACCCGATGCGCCCTTTCCACAGTGAAGTGGGGGGAGAGACCAGTGAGGGCCACCACCGTTTTCAGCCAGTTTTCTATATGGATCGTGGGGTTCGGGCCCTCCCCGCCCTCCTGGTATCCCACTATCCGGAGGTTGTTGCGGCGCGCGCGTCCTTCCGCATCATCTGCACGTGCCTGCAGGGCATCGATCTCCTGGCGCATACGGGTGAGCTGTTCAGAGTGAGTTGCCACCTGGGACACCAGGGGCTCCACCGTCTGGTCCGTGCGTCGCACCTTGTCCACCAGCTTTCGATGGTCATCTTTCAGGAGGTTCAGGTCGACAGATATCGCTCCCAATTGTCCTTCCAGCGCCGAACGAGTGTCCCTGATCTCTTTGAGGATCATATCCAGTTTGTCCGGGGGGGTAGCTGGCAATTCCCCACTTGATGATCAGTCCGGGCAATCGTCAGTACAGACCGGGGGACGTGACATAGTGCACCCACTGGACGGACGCACAGGTGCCCTGGGCCTGATCCTGCCCATAACGTTGCCCTAGCAGAAGGGAGGCAGAAAACCGGGATGTCACTAATTCCCGCTCCGGGAGCTATGTCCTGCGGTTGGCATAGGGGAGGGCAGCGATCCAAGCCCCCAAGCGCACCTCTACGGCCACCCTCGGATCAGACGCCAGTCCCCACCAGGCGGGCAGGGCAGCATGCAAGTCCGATGATCTAGGATTGAGGGCGATGCGAGGAAAGAGCCATCCGACAGGATGGTAGGCTATCCGGGGCCTCCAAAGTCTTCCCAATTTTGGGGCTTCTCTGTGGCACCCCCACTACTGTTCTCTCACTGGCAGGAGTTCAGGCGCCAAGTTCAATCCAACTCAATCTCATAAGAGATGCAAAGATGGGCATTACGGGAAAGGGAGCTAATGCAAGGATTCACGCAATAGCGTGACCTTGCTGATAAGGTGATAAAATTATTGCCGCTTTTTGTCTGAAAACGGACGCAAAAGCGGCGATAATTTTATATCGCCTCCTTGCTGATATGCCCCTTAGTGTGGCCAAAGACTTTTGACATCTTGAGAATGCTCTGACACATGGCATGTTGTCCCTATTTACAATAAATAAAACAGGAACTACTGTAAACGTGGACAAAGTTGTCCTGAGAAAATTTTACTCTATTGGTTAGGGAGTGCCTAGGAGTAACCCCCACGGACTAGGTTGTGCTAAGCATAATTGTGTCACCCGAAGGCACCTGGACAGAACTCTTTCTGGACGTCTTGAAAAATACAAGTGGACTGGACCTGATGTATGTGACCTAAGTGGAGCCCTGAAGGACTAGACCTGCTCCGCCCTTTAGAAGTGGACCCTAAGGGTCAGTTGGCTGACGTGTGGCCACAGAGACTCAACAAACCTCAAGGGTCCTTTTGCTGGAATTACCAGCTGACCAGTGTCAACTGAATGTGAACTTGCTTTTGCCATCTGCCTGGCACCTTGTGAGTCTCTAAGTTCCTTCCCTGAGGTCATCTGGGTTTTAGACGTGTCCTTTTTTGGTTATTTGAGTACCAGAAGAAAGTTTGGACACTTTTGAAAATGTTTTCTCCAGACTAGTGGGACTTGGAAGCTTTTTCAAACTTTTTGATTCCCAGACTTTCACTGAGACCAATCCACTTGGTGTATCCAACTCTGGCTCCATCACAGTTGGCCTGAGTGCCGGTCTACCACAACCATTGACTATCATTGGTGCTTTACTTTTTCCTTTTTCCACTTATATCTTAAAAAATGTACATCTCCGTGTCCCTTATTGGATTTTTGTCACTTTTGTTCATTAATTTGTTTCTCTGTTTTTCTAATTTGGTGTAGGATTCTTATTGCTTTGTGTTTTTGGCTTTACTACAATTTTGGTACTGCATAAATACTTTACACATTGCCCTAAATTAAGCCTATGTGCTCTGCGCCATAGCTATCAGGGGGTTGAGCTCAGCTAAATTTAGTGACTTTTAAAATTTTTATTTTTATAAAGATTTTTAAAGCACGCAGCTACCCAACAGGGTTTTCCGGCGCCGAAACAGGACCAGTCGTAAGCCACAAGTTACAGAAGGAACAGAGGGAAGTTATACTTAATTGTAAAGGAAGGTCTTTATTTTTTGTGGAAGTCTAGGAGCGAGTGACACAACCTAAGTTCCAGAGAAAGAGAATACCACAGCCTGCGGCCAAGATAGACGAAAGAGCGCCCTCTCATACGGGCAAGGCGGACTCTGGGACCAGAGAACAGAGAGAGGCGTGCTGATCTCAGCTGTCGAGTGGGACATAGGGTTTAATCAGACTTTGTATGTAGTGGAGCAACATGCCCTGTTTGGCTCTAAACATATAACATAAGGCCTTAAACTCTACACGTTTGGTCACCCTAAGCCAATGGAGTTGATGGAGCAAAGGTGTGGTCGAGGCCTGGCGAGAAAGCCAAAAAAGAAGATGGGCCGCTGCATTTTGTATAAGCTGTAGGCCATTGACGGAAGATTTATCAGCACCCGAGTACAAAACGTTGCCATAATCAAGTCTGGATTTTACCAGCGCCTGCATTACCATTCTTTGAGCAGCTGGAGGAATTAACCAGAGGATTTTCTTTAGCCATTTAAGGAAGGCAAAACAGGTTGCAGTGACCACAGACACCTGTGCTTTTAGGGAAAGCTTGTTATTGATGGTAAAGCCCAGATTTTTGACTTTAGGGACTGAAACTGGTAGCGGTCCCAGAGAGTCAGGCCAATGGGTGAGTCCCCAGAGTTCTGAATTATTTCCCAAAATGAGAACCTCAGTTTTCGAACCGTTCAGCTTCAAGGTGTACTGGACATCCACAGAGAAACCTTACTCAGTCCAAACTGGAGCAGGGAGGTGTCCTGATGCTGAGCTGTCGAAAGAGAGAGGATGATCTGAGTGACAACTGCGTAAGAAAAAATAGTCAGTCCTGACTTCTCCGCAATATCCACCAAAGGATGGACATAAAGATTAAAAAGCAAAGGGCTCAAAATTGAATCCTGCAGCAACAAAACAATCCTATGCACACGCTGTTAGTGTTCAATGAAAGTTCATCATGTGTTTGAAGCACAAACGTTAGTAATGTCTCATAAAGTCTTTTCTTTGTCTTTTTATTCCAATACAAAAAGTCCAGCCACTAGCTGTGTTGGAATAAAAAGACAAAGAAAAGACTTTATGAGACATTACTAACGTTTGTGCTTCAAACACATGATGAACTTTGATTTGAACACTAATGGCGTGTGCATAGGATTTTTTTGATACAGTTACTTGTAGGATTTCTTGGTCCTTCAAAACGTAGGGGTTGAGGGTGTTTTTCCCCTACCTCTTGCACCGCACAATTCATCAGATCAATGAATCAATCAATTAATCAATCAATCAATCAATCAGGGGTTTATAGAGCGCGCTACTCACCCGTGAGGGTCTCAAGGCGCTATGTGCGGGTGGGGGGAGGCTCCGGATCAGTCGAAGAACCAGATCTTGAGGTCCTTCGGGAAGGACCTCAGGGTAGGGGACTGTCTGATGTTCACAAGGAGCTCGTTCCAGGTCTTGGCTGCCATTTAGGAGTAGGTACTCCTGCCTGTTCTGTTTCTTCGTGTGCGGGGGACCTCTGCAAGGGTGAGGCAGAGCGGAGATTCCTTTTGGGTACGTGGAAGGATACTCTCTCGTTGAGGTATTTGGGTCCGATGTTGTTGAGGGAGTTGTAGGCATGGGTGAGGAGTTTGAAGGTGACCCTCTTCTCGACGGGGAGCCAGTGGAGGCCTCGTAGGTGTTGGGTCATGTGCTCGTGACGTGGTGTCCTGAGGACGAGTCTGGCTGCGGCGTTCTGGATGGTTTGGAGTTTGTGTAGAAGAGTTCTGTTTACTCCTGCGTAGAGGGCGTTGCCGTAGTCGAGTCTGCTGCTTATGAGTGCGTGGGTGACAGTCTTTCTGCATTCGGGGGGGATCCATTTAAAGGTCTTACGGAGGATGCAAAGGCAGTTGAAACTGGTGGATGGAGAGGGAGGAGTCAAGAATGATTCCGAGGTTCCAAGCGTGGTCTGTCGGGGTTGGTGGGATCCCAAGGGCGGAGGGCCACCATGTATTGTCCCAGGCGGAGCTGCAGGGTCCTAGGATGAGGACTTTGGTCTTCTCTGAGTTGAGCTTCAAATAGCTATCCTCCATCCAGGCTGCCACGTTCTTCATTCTTTCCTGGAAGCAGAGTCTGGTGTCATTGGGATTCTTTGTGAGTGAGAGGATGAGCTGGGTGTCGTCGGCGTAGGATACAATGCTGAGCCCATGCTGCCTGACGATAGCGGCGAGGGGGCCATGTAGATGTTGAAGAGCGTCGGGCTGAGTGATGATCCTTGGGGTACTCCGCAGTTGATGTCAGTGGGTTCGGAGACAAAGGGCGGGAGTCTGATCCTCTGAGTTTTGCCTGAGAGCAAGGATTGGATCCAGTCTAGGGCTGCTCCTTGGATCCCAGTTTCATGGAGTCTGGCTGCGAGCATGCGATGTGAGACGGTGTCGAAGGTAGCGGAGAGGTCTAGCAGGATGAGGGCCGTTGTGTATCCCTGGTCTAGTAGCATGCGGATGTCATCAGTGGTGGCGAGGAGGGCGGTCTCGGTGCTGTGGTTGCCACGGAAGCCTGACTGCGAGGTGTCTAGGATGGAGTTCTCTTTGATGAAGGCGGTCAGCTGGGCGTTCACAATTCTCTTGGTGACTTTGGCTGCGAAGGGGAAGAGTGAGATGGGTCGGTAGTTTTTCAGGTCTGTTGGGTCGGCCGTAGGCCTCTTGAGGAGGGGTTTCACCACCGCCCGTTTCCAGTCATCGGGGCAGGTACCTGATCTGAGGGAGGTGTTGATCGTCCGTCTTAGTTCGGGTGTGATGACAGCGGCGGCCCTGTGGAAGATGTGGAGCAAACTTCTCAGTACACTGATGCCAGTGTGGGATTAAATGTAAAATGTACTCAGAGGGCATCTTAGAGATGTCCCCCTGAAAGCCGACTTGACCTGGTGTGGTTTAATGACTGCTCGCTATTGCCACCACTAGACAGTTTTCTGGACCCCTGTGTAGAGGGCCTCCGTTCTCTGGGTTCAGAAACAAAGCCCATCCTGGGTAGAGGTGTCATGCCTCCTCCCCCAGGTTGGGCCGTACCGACATGAATGGGAAAGCTACAAAGGCCTGCCGCCAGCAACTGGCTCCCACCGGTTCTGACCCCCACTTAGGTGCGAGAATCGGTGGGAAATTCAAGTTAGAAAGAGAGGTGTGCCCACCGTTCCTACCCCACCCCTCAGGTGAGGGATTTGAGGTGAAGCACGCATCTCAGTCCAATCCATCTTGAAGATAAGGGGACCCAGCCAATTAGGAAGAGGCTTATGCCCCCTCCCATTGGAGGGTGGCATAATATAGGGTACACACCACAAGGAAGGGAAGCATTGGTCCCAACCTACATTCCCCTTTAATACCCCTAAATTTAGTATTTAGGGGTGACCCAGAACCTTGCCTTCTCAAATTTAAAGAAGAAAGGAGAAGGACCGAAGAGCTGTGCTGACCTCGGAAGAAAACGAGGACACCAACTGACTTGGCACCAGCCTTATCGAGTGGCCCTATACTCCAAAGAGGTCCCCCGGCGATCCTAAGTTAGAATCCTGTGACCCCCCTGACCTCCCACCAGCTTTGACGCTAAACCTGCAGCCTTTACTTGAATGCCCCCCCGACCGACGCAGTCCAGGAAGTTTGACCGCGTCTGTTCGACTAACGCCGACCGCGATTGATCGCAGCCTAAGGAAACTGACTGCTAAGATACCTCAGCACTCAACGTCTTCCCGGCCTTGGTTGGCCCAACCAACAGTGTCCAAGTATCCTCCCTGATCCCCAGTCGCCTTCCCAGTCGGTGGTTGCCACCAAGAAGTCCTCCCAACCGAGCCTGCAACTTTCCAAAACCGACAGTCTCCACTGAAAAGCCCAGGGACTGTGACACTCACTTTACCTTCTGCACCTGGCCACCTTGGTGCCACTGGCGTTGCAGTTCTTGTAACTGTCATTTCCCCCCGCAGTGCCAACCGCAACTTTAGGAGTTTTGCTCCAACACCCAATTGACCTGCTTGCACCCCAATCAAAAGCCCTTAGCCCATAGGCTAACGTTGGGCCCCTGCACTCTGAACCCGGCCGCTCCAGTGCCTCTGTTGGTGCGACCAGAGTGTCCACTTGGACCTTGGGGAACCTTGGTCCTAACCCCAAAACCTCAACCTTGTAAGTCCAATACTTACCTTCGAGCTCAATAACCATTTTTCCTCCCACAGGGACTCATAGTATGAGATTTTGGGTCTAGAAAGTGTTCTATGTAGAACTGCTAATGTATGGAGAAAAGTGAGCACTATTGTAACGTAATCCGAAAGTAATTAAAGAGTATTTACTGTGTAATGCCAAGTATTCTGACAAGTGATATCAACCTGTAGCTGTTACAATTACAAGAACAACTGCATTTCCTTGACAGTCGTGCATTTGAAAGTATTTATTACTTACTTGAGCCAAGTCCTGCTTGGTTGTACAAATAAACCATAAGTATACCTTTTTTTATACTTACCTAATTGGTCTGGATTCTATCTCTGAGTGTGTGACATCAGCCTTGATTGAGTGAATACAAAAATGCTTAACACACCCTCCTGGTAGGCCTAACTGCTCGACCACACTACCACAAATAGAGCTGTTAGTAATTAACTAATTGAGCCTGTACTATACCTCTGGGAATCCACTTGGCTCTGCGCACACTATACCTTATTTTGGTATAGTATATTCAGAGCCAGTTTCCTACACATGAGAAAAATGACAAAATAATGAAATAAAGCAGTCACAAAATGTGTTGTATTATGCCGCACAATTTACCTTTTCTTGGTGCATAATTTAGTCAACCCTGCTGCACAATTTGGTTCTCCCATGCCGCATAATTCCAGTGGCCCTGCCAGTCTGGTAGTTGTGTAAGGCACCAAACCATTAGTAGCTTTGTTTGAGAGATCAGACCTGTCTCATTAAAGCAGCCCTATTCAAACTACAGGGCAGATTTACTAAACTGTCACCCAACGCAGCGCAGCAGGCAAAAATGTTGCGCTGTGTTGTGTGACAGGGAGGGAACAGGAGAGTGCCATATCTACAGAGATATTGCACTCTCCTCTCCTCCAGAGTCCCTAGCACTCACACAGAATTTTGCTGCTGTGCGCCACGCACAATCCTTTGTGCAAGGGTGTGTATGAGAGTCTAGCATAGGTTTTGTACTGGAAGGGTTCCCTTCAGTAGAAAGTACTATTCCTAGACAACTTCTAACACTTTTTCTACATTGTATGTGCGCTGTACAGTGAAGCACACATGCAAATTCGGAAAAGAGTGGAGAAATGAAAACATTTCTTCTTTTAACGCCTGGTTTCAAAAGGCGTTATTTTTTCACGCAAAAACCGGTCTCACATTTTTGGTAGATAAAGTTTTGTGTCAAAAAAGGGCATGGATGATAATGCACGTTGGGTTTTCAATCATATAAATATTATATGAGTCAGACCATAGGAGATGTTAATGTGTTAGACAACTATTGTACTTTTTCGGTTATCCGGAGTTACTTGTCTTGATTCTCCGCTCTCACTATTTTCTGTATTGCTGACCTACTTAGATATATGTAATGTTTGTGCCTCTTCGTATTACTCTAACACATTGTACCATTAATGATATCATGACGTCCCCAGCCACAATACGTGCTGTGCATTCTGAGTTCATTAATAAAATAAAACGTTTTGCTTCAAAAAGGGTGGGCGATTGCATGGGAACGCCCATGTAACCCCCTTTATGCTAAGTAACGCAAGCAGTGATTTGCACTACTTTGAGTTACTTTTAGTCACTTTCCAGCGCAAAACAAGCTTTGCGCTTGAAAAGTAAATAATAAAGAAAATGGGCTTATTTACAAGCCTTGTGCGCCGCCAGAACCTCACTTTTTGTGACCCTGCGTGGCTTTTCATGGCCTTGTAGATATGGAGTGAGGCAAAGCAGTGCAAGTCGCTGCATTGCTTCACACTGTGATGGGGAGGTGTGCCATGGGCGTTACGATGGGTGTTCCCACGTAACACCCTTGGCATTTGACACATTCCCAGATTTACAACAAGCTGTAAAATTAGGAATGCACCAAAATCCTACACCTCACATGGGGAGGTGTAGGGGAGTCGCAACAAGGAGAAATACCATTATTTCCCCTCATTTGTTGCTGCATTCAGCTGCACACATAGAAAGAGGAAAATGCCCCCATTGATTGTTTTTGTGCAGGAAGGTGTCCCTTCCTGCAGAAGAACAATCATCCCTACAACGCGGGGGGGCCTGCGTTGGGCATTGCAGCCATTTGAGCCCCAGCACAGTAACAGAGGACAGGAATGCGGCATATTTCACAGATACAGCACATCCCAGCTCTTTCCTTTTGAAGTAGGGTAGTGCCGCAGGAAGGCTTGCGGCGCTGCCCTAAGCCAAAAGTTTGTAAACGAGACCCACATTTTGTGCTAGCTTGCACTTTTATGACGCAAACCCAGCCCAAACTGTTGGTAAATCACCCCCTGCATGTTTGTTTGTGCAGTGTTGGCCAAGCAGATGCTGGGTGCAGAGATCCCTCAGTACATGGCTTCTTCTCCGAAGAGCATCTTTGTAAAAGGTGCCCTAATGGGGCCGGAGTGGAGCCCTTTACCATGCGCGCAGCTGTGCTGAACATGCTTATCCCGCGGATTAATGTAAGGCAACGCATCGTTTTCTAGACTGCCCACACTGATATCAATTATGTTAATGTATTGCGTGATTTAATAATAGTTGGCATTATATTCAGTCATCAAATGCCTCATTAAACTTAATGGACTTGTAAAGCTGTCAGGCTGGCCCTGGATGCAGATCCAGTTTACTTAGCCGGCCTCCTGCTCTTCCTGCTCCAGCTGCACCTTGATGGAGCCCGGAGAGTCCCTCTCTATGCTGGCACTGGGGGATTGTGCTGTGCTTGTTTGAAGCTGTGTGAGGTGACCCAGACGTGGGACCCGTGCTCACTAAGCCACTGGAGTCAAGCTATCCTGGCTGATGACGGCTGATAGCCAGAAACCGGTCCTAGGATGCTTGATTCCGGTCCAGGGAAGACATGGCTTGGCAGTTCGGGCTGGACTGTTCCCATGAGGCACAGGGTCAAGACTGATTTGCATATGGCCATGTCTAAACTGGGGTGGTGTAGTGGGCAAAAGAACGATGGATTTAACCCAGATCTCTTGACTGGGGGAGAATGTCTGCATTGTCAGCATTCCGTCCATCATTTGTTTGAGGTGACCCACTGCAGAGGTGTCCATAGGACACGGTAGTCAAAACCTGACATCTGCAGGCAGTGAGGGGTACTGCAGGACGCCTTGGATGCAGCCAGCAGCACGCTGGGCAGAAGACGGTACCAAGTGCTGGTTGACATGATGACTATCAGAGTCGCTGCGCCCCTGCAGGCAGTGATGGGTACTGCAGGACGCCTTGGATGCAGCTAGGAGCACGCTGGGCAGAAGACGGTACCAAGGGCTGGTTGACATGATGACTATCAGAGCCGCTGCGCCGCTGCAGGCAGTGGTGGGTCCTGCAGGACACCTTATATTACAACGATTGGATGCAGCCAGGAGCACGCTGGGCAAAAGACGGTACCAAGGGCTGGTTGACATGATGACTATCAGAGCCGCTGCGCCCCTGCAGGCAGTGATGGGTACTGCAGGACGCCTCCTCTTACAATGATTGAAGAGGTAAATTCAGGGACCTGTTTTGGCAGAAAGTGATCCTACTGAACTCCTTCAGGAGAGCTGGATCAGATCTGTTTTGGTGTTTATTGATTACAGCAGGAAGTCAATTTTCTGAGGCGTGCATAGGAGCCAGTTATATTCCATCCATGCTTGAACAGAGTACAGAAAAGGGAGGACATCCATTACAGAGAACAGCGATATCTCGTTAGTGTATCAATGGATTGTAACTCCAGAGTTTCCCATTAAGAAATACTACAAATGAGACTGCTCTCAGGAAACTGTTAAAACTCACTTATTCAGCGATGAGTGCTTCCCCATACCTGATACTTTATTTCTCCTCAGTTTTGCTTTTTCTATGTGTGCTACATTCTGCAGCACACATAGAAAGATCAAAACCCCATTACTGATGGTTTATGTGCAGGAAGGTGTCTCTTCCTGCCATAGTGCAGGACACCCGTCACTGAGGCCCATATTTATCAATATTTAATGCAACGCAATGCATGGAAGGACGAGGACAGTACGGCGCCGTATTTAACATTATACGGCGCATTCCTGCTTTCTGCCTGCGTTGGTCTTAGCGCCAACGCAGGCACCCTTGCACCATGATGCAAGGATGCCTGCATTGTAGGTAGGATTGTTTATATGCAGGAATGGGCACAATCCTGCGCAAAAACAATCCTCAGAGGCATTTTCATCTTTCTATGTGTGCTACAGAATGCAGCACATGTAGAAAGTGGAAAAAAACAAGGAGAAATAAAGACAGTTCCTCTTGTTGCGCCTCTGGTGGGGAGGCATACAATGCAGACTCATTGTTAGGTCTACCAGTGTTGGTAAATCTGGGAATGTATCAGAATACATGGGCGGATGTGTGGGAACACCAACGCTCCACCCATGGCATGCGTCCATCACGCACAGTAACGCAAGGCAGCGACTTGCACTGCGTGGATTTACTCTAGATTTATCATTATCAAGCAACTTGGTGCCACTCAAGATGGCCTTGTGTGGCTTGATAAATCTCATTTAGGTATTCCCTTTCAAAACTGTTATAAATATGGGCCTTAATTCACAGAAGTCAGCGCAAAGCTTCATCAGCCAAGGATGAGATTTGGTCTTATGGTTGAACTACTAACTCTGGAACCCCAGGAGCTGGGTTCTGAACCTAGCTTTGGCACCTGACTAAATGTGTGGCTGGCCAATCTTGTTATGTCCTTGTGCGTAAAATAGTGAATGTGTGACTGAATGTTTTCTGGCCCAATTACATGTTTGCATATTTTATCACCCCTTAATGCTAAATGTACAGCGCTCTATTGCTTCCCAGCTAGGTTTGTGTTCTATAGATATCAAAACATACATACCAAAGCAAGGTGGCAGCAGTGCGTGCTGGAGCCTTTGCGTCATCAATTGGAACATTAGAAGCGTCACCTGGCCGGGTGGCGCTTCTAATGTCTTACAATTCACACTCTTTCGATCAGTGAGTGATACGTCTGAAGCACGCCACACACTACATCATCGACTACATATTGTTTTGCTGTGCGTGTTCATCCACAACCTCTTTTCATCAATGGGAACACCATGAATTTATGCATATGCTATTATTCATTTTTCACTCTGTTCAAATAGTAATTCTCTCTCTATATATATTCAGGTATATTCCCATGTGCATTATGGCATACTTGGCATACGTGCCTTTTTTCTATTTTTGTTGCCTTACGATTTCAAATCTAACGGCTTCATCCACTCGTTTCTATGACTATTGCTTTGTCCCGATGCTCTGTATGTTCCTCTCGCCTGTCCCCGTTGGTAAGACGTGAAGTACTCTTGGGCATTGTCCGTGCTATATATAACTGCTTAATAAATAAACGTGCTGCGTAGTCATCAAATGTACACAATATCCTTCTCCTACCTTGTAAAGTGCCTTGATACTTGTCTGTGTGATCTTTACAACTTCCCTCTTGGGATGAAGACTCAAGAGATATTTCCTCACAGAGTAATCTTTAATCTCTTCCTCTGAATTGAATTTGCCAAGACACAGCCAGCTAGGAGCGGAACGCATGCCCGTGCAGCCTGGGGTGCAGGGAGGACCCCAGCCATCCAGGGGGCCCCATTCAGCCCAAATCCAATGAGCATATGTGGGATATGAGAGAACCACGTGTCCTCCTCACATTCTGCAGGGGACTAATCATTTTGCGATACGCCACCGCAGCCGGTGTTTTTCTTATGTGCCTGTAGGCATTGCAGAATGTCTACTCTAAATCAACCATAATCCCTTTCTGATTCAGCCCACCAACAGAATTGCCAATTTGAACAAATACTCATAGTGTGAGGAGGGGGTGGGGACTTTTGCCCACACTCTGCCCCTAAGGCCCTTCCTCCCCAAAAAAATAAAAGCTTGCAGAGGCTGGTGCCGATGTCTTGGGGTGTTTTCACACCCCTTAATGGATGTCGGCTGTTCAACGCCTCGGGAAACGAGCGGGAAATCCTCTATTAACAGTGGTTTTCAGCCTGTTTTCCCTGCCACCATGATTTCGGCTCCTCACCAGGTGACCGTGTGATGAAAGCTGATATTGTGTGTTGCACTATGACACCATGTGAGTTTGCAGGTCTGCACCAGGGATATGGTTGTGGCTAGCTCCTAAACTCTGTGACACCCACAAAGCTGCCAATGTTTCCGATTGCTATGTGTGAAATTTTTCAATGTAATTATGAGTGACATCCAAGGACTATGAGTGACACTTTCTTGTGAAAAAAATCAAGCAATGAAGATGAGGGAAACACATAAATATCAGAAATTACACCCATTTGAGCAACGAGAAACTCTATGAAGATCTTAAAACTGCTGCTATGCACCAGAAACGGAAGGGTGCTAACCTAGTGCCCAGTTATACAGGTCCTAGCTGTGCTGCTGCTACTTGACCACAATATGCAGCCACCCCGTTGTTGCTAGATTCTAAGGTAAGCTTTTGTGGTGGGTGGGCATGTAGAGTAATTTGGTGTGAAATGCAATGTCTAAAAATCAATGGCCAGTACACATTACCTACATGTACATATTGACATGTACACAACATATACACAGCATAAATGTGTATTGAGATGTGAATAAGTAGTGCTTACCTGTCTCCATGCCCGCATTGTCTAACTATGTCAGGACTCCGCCACCAGGACACTGTCATCTCATTGAGAACATCTAAATTGGCTCAGCACAATACCTCTGGCCTGACGGCGACAGAGTGTTACTAGACAGCAGAGATGCCCGCCGCAGTCTCCTGTCCATTGCTGCAACCCCTAAATATGGCAGGCGGGCGGGCTACTGTCAACTCGACCGAGTACTTGGGACCACCACTGCGGTGGGATGGTGGTAAGACCACCAAGATCAAAACCAGGCCCTAAGTAAAAATCAAAAATCAAAATGTTATCAAAATTAAAACATTTACATATTTTATGTTGAAAATTATAATGTAAATGTAAAAACTTTTTTGACAACTTTGATTTTTATATTTACATTATTTGAAATGTTTTGACATGTTGTTTAATTACAATATGAAATTTAAATAAATATGTATTAATTAAGACAACAACAATCAGATTTTTATTATGTTTAATATTTTAATAAGTTCTGTTGTTGGGAATATATTTTCTAAAATTACATTTTTTGTAAATATTATAAAAAATATTTTGTAATTTTCATGATTGTTAATTTGGGAGTATGATTTTTAAAAAATGTTAACATTTTGAGAATGGTAGCAAATATTTTTGATATATATTAATTATTAATAGTGATATATAATGTATTATATTTAAATGTTTAATTATGAATATATGTTTGCATTTTGGGGTAGAGCGATTTTGAAGTAATTTATCATGTTTTATAACAAAAATATTATGTGTGAGTATGGAGTATTGATTGTTTATATTACATTTTTTGTGGAGTGCCTTACATAAAATGTTTTAGATTATAGGTCAAGTAGTAAATGTCACCCCTTTAGTGTCCAACACCTTCCCCAAATTCGTATATATTGGAGTGGAAATAATAAATGTCACCCCTTTAGTGTCCTATACCTTCCCCAAATTTGTATATTTTGGAGAGGAAATAGTAAATGTCATCTCTTTAGTGTCCAATACATTCTCCTAAATTGTATATATTGGAGTGAAAATAGTAAATGTCACCCTTTTAGTGTCCAACACCTACCTCAAATTGGTATATATTGGAGTGGGAATGGTAAATGTCACCCCCTTAGTGTCCAACACCTTCCCCAAATTGGTATAAATTGAGGTGGGAATAGTGGATGTCACCCTTTTTGTGTCCAACACCTACCCCAAAATGGTTTAGATTTGAGTGGTAATAGTAAATGTCACCCCTTTAGTGCTCAACACTTTCTTCAAAATAGTTTAGTTTGGAATGGGAATGGTAAATGACACCCCTTTAGTGTCCAACACCTTCTCTAAATTAGTTTAAAGTGGAGTGGGATTAGTAAATGTCACCTCTTTAGTGTCCAACAACTTCCCAAAATTGGTTTAGATTGGAGTTGCAATAGTAAATGTCACCCTTTTAGTGTACAACACCTTCCCCAAATTGGTTTGGAAATAGTAAATGTAACCCCCTTAATGTCCGACATGTCTTCCAAATTTGTATAGATTATAGTGGGAATAGTAAATGTCACTCCTTTAGTTAATGTCATCTGTTTAGTGACCAACACCTTCCCCAAATTGGTTTAGATTTGAGTAAAATGAGTAAATATCACCTCTTTAGTGTCCACCACCTACCCCAAATTGGTTTAGATTGGAGTGGAAATAGTAAATGTAACCCCTTTAGTGTTCAACCCTTTCTTCAAAATAGTTTAGTTTGGAGTGGGACTAATAAATGTCAACCCTTTAGTGTCCAACACCTTCTCTAAATTGGTTTAGAGTGGAATAGGATTACTAAATGTCACCTCTTTAGTGTCCAACAACTTCCCAAAATTGGTTAAGATTGGAGTTGGAATAGTAAATGTCACCAAAATTCTTCCACAGATTGGTTTAGATTGCAGTTGAAATAGTAAATGTAACCCCTTTAATGTCCAACACCTCCCCCAAATTGGTTTATATTGGAGTGAAAATAGTAAATGCCACCCTTTTCTTGTCCAACACCCTCCCCAAAATGGTTTAGACTGGAAGGGGAATAGTAAATGTCATCCTTTCCGTGTCCAACACATTCTACTAATTAGTTTAGACTGGTGTGGGAATAGTAAATGTTACCCCTCTAGTGTCCAATAACTTCCCCAAATTGGTTTAGACTGGAGTGGGAATAGTAAATGTCACCCTTTCAGGGTCCAACACTTTCATGAAAATGGTTTATGTTGTAGTGTGATTATTTAATTTTATAATTGTAGTTTGAAATCCTTTGTTTAAGTTGTATTTGTATGCAGTAGAAATAGTTTATATTATTTAATTAGTATTATTGATGTATAAAAACATGATAAAAATAGTTATATTTTTGTAACAAATCATATTATTAGTTACTTATTTTGTAGAATAAAGACATGTAGCACATTTTCCTAATTTTATTTGTTTTCAAAGTTTATTTATTGTATATTTTCACATTTTTAAACATATATTTCAATTCAAAAAGAGACTTTTACATATATATAAAACATTTTTAACACACTATATTACATAAACTATGTAAATCATATTTAAATAATATTGTATGGTGTACTTTTTCCACCTTTTTCCACTGTTCAATTTTTTTAAACATTTCTTGAATTGTTTTATATATATACTTTTAACATAATTTTAAAATAAGGTTTCTTCAGTATATAGTAAATAGTTGTATATATTTTATATTATGATTTAATTTCAAATTTTTCACATTTGTGTACAACGTTTTTGACACATTTTACATCTTGAATAATTTTTTTAATTTTTTTAATACATTTTTTCAGCATTTTTAAATTATTTCTCATTCATTTCTATGGGGAGATAGGGCCCGATTCACAGAACTAACTTAAGACAAAATCCTAAACTTACTACTTTTGGTATTCACAGAAGTTAGGATTTTGTCTTAAATTTGTCTTAAGACAAACTTAAGACAGACTTAAGACAGTCTTAAGACAGAGTTAAGACAAACTTACTTAAGACAGACTTAAGTTAGAATTTTGTCTTAAGTTTGTCTTAAGTCTGTCTTAAGTCTGTCTTAAGTCTGTCTTAAATCTGTCTTAAGTTTGTCTTAAGTCTTTCTTTAGACTGTCTTAAGTCTGTCTTAAGACTGTCTTAAGTCTGTCTTAAGTTTGTCTTAAGACAAACTTAAGACAAAATCCTAACTTCTGTGAATACCAAAAGTAGTAAGTTTAGGATTTTGTCTTAAGTTAGTTCTGTGAATCGGCCCCTCAGTCTTTTTTTAGTTTAATTTAGAGGCCATTTGTTGTACCCTACCTTTTGTTTTATAGTCTATTTGTATCACTTTTATTCAATTTTCTGGGATTCAGGTTGTGGTAAGGTGCTGCTGTTCGTCGGAAAAGATATGTCCTTTAAAAAAAAAAATTTAAGGGTTTTGAGGGTGGAGAACGTGGGGGAGGTTTAGAGGTTATATATATGGCCTAATTCTGAGATTGGCAATCTGACATCCGAACCGTTGATGCAGGGCTCGGGAGAACGCGACCAAGCCTGCCGCATCCCGACTGTCGTATTCTGAGTAAACCTCCGGTCTGGCGGTGTTGTGTTGGTGGTGCCACGGTGGCGGCATGCATCAGCTCATAGAGAGCCTCAAGCATATGCCAACGCCGTATCAGTGCTTCTTGCACATCGTGCACGCATGACAGATCAAGCAAAGGGAGGGAACAACATGTGCCCACATGCACTTTGCCCAATGGGCAAAATTGCCATGGGGCCCTGTTTGGTACCCCTGTCTCTGCCTTTCAGCCAACCTTTTCATGGCTGGGTCCCCACTACGAAAAGGTTGGCAGTAAGGCAGGTCGTAATCAGAATGGAAGTGCCGGCGTCAGTATGTGAATATAACAAGGACCCCCTGTAAGTACCAATTACTAGGACAGGGCAAAATATATTTGACAAATAACAACCTAGGCAATCATCACTTGATAAAGCTGAATATGTGTCACAAAGTCAAAAAAGCAGAACTAAAAACAACAATGAACATGAAAATAAGTGTATATTTATTTTCTTAATTAAAATCGCTCATAAGTAACTGTATAAAAACAGCAAGGTATTATACAGAAATGTAAAATTAAAATCATGACAAAACATTGTGTTAGTACAAGAAAAACAAACAATATTATAACGTGACTGAATATTATTCGACGCGCGTTTCGGCGTGAGTAACGCCTTCGTCAAGAAAGAGTCACAATTCCTGTGCTCAAAATGAGAGCTAATAAGGAATGGAAGACTACTGTTGTCTTCAGGAGAGAAAAGCACCTAAAAGGTTTTATATCGGTTAAAACATCAATGTTGCGACATGTACAATAATGTGGGACAGTGCTTTGTAGACGGGCAGGATCCTGCCGCAAATGGCCATTTTGCCATCGTATCCTTACTAGATGGACTACGCACTGAGAGCATCTCCATAGAGATTAGATTGACCCTGTATAATTTCATTAATTATATGAAACAAGTTCGTCATCCAAGCGATTATAAACAATTGTCTACCAAACAAGATCTCTCAGTTCAAGAGATCTCACAGTCTCTGAACTGACCAATTTACTCTGTCTGTTTGTTTTTCTTGTACTTACGCAATTTTTTGTCATGATTTTAATTTTACATTTCTGTATAATACCTTGCTGTTTTTATACAGTTACTTATGAGCGATTTTAATTAAGAAAATAAATATACACTTATTTTCATGTTCATTGTTGTTTTTAGTTCTGCTTTTTTGACTTTGTGACACATATTCAGCTTTATCAAGTGATGATTGCCTAGGTTGTTATTTGTCAAATGTAGTGCCGGCATCAGTGCCAGAGACTGCTGCTTTCCTCACCGCCACCCTGGGATTCAGGTTCCCAGTGGTGGTGGCGGTCGTGTGGCGGTCTGACCACCCTTCTCGTAATTGGGCAGTCAGACCGACAAGAAGGAGGCTGTTGGACCGCCACAGACGATACAGCGGTCTCAAGACCACTGTATGGGTCTCAGGCCCATAGTGTTGTTTCTGAGGGTCTTGTACATTTAGTTGTACTAGTAGTGTTTTTCACTAGAGTGTAGTTTGGGGTTTTTGTACACCGTTTTAGTAATGTATTCTTAAGCTATGTTATATTGTCTTATGTTAATTATTCTATCGATGATTAAGTGTAATGTATATGTATTTTTGTGAATGTAATCTGTTTTTCGGGTATGTTTTCTTGTTTACTTCGCAGGTTTTTGCCGATGAATGTGTTCTATGGGCATTGGGAGTTACCATTTGTGTTTAGGAAATTCATTTTGATTTATAATAAACTAATATTTTTAACTTTGATTTCCTAATTTTTGGGGGTTTCCAGGTTTGTTTATTTTTTTTAAAAACGTTTCCAGGTTTTGAATGGTTCCTAGATATTTTGGATTGCTTAGAGGGATATCTATTGGATTCATTTTATTTTTGATTTTTTGGGGGTGCTTTTTGGAAAATCATTTACTCCTTTTTGGTGGATTATGATTTTTTACTACATGGGTAGAGAGGAAGATCTGCAGCTACAGAACAAGTCAAATTTATTTTATTTGTTTTGGGTGGGAAATGTTGTATTTTATTGTATGTGTATATATTAGGTGATTGTTATTTGGAAATGTGTGGTTTATGTATTGCATTTATTATATGTAACTGATTGAATTTGTTGTTTGAGGTTTTTGGTTGTTGTGGTTTAGAGTTTTCACTTAAATAATGTATATATTATTTTATCATCTCAGTCTTATTGACATTCCTTTAATGTTTGTACTGATGTAATAAAATGCTATGTTTATTATTTATATAAAAATGATTTGTGATGTTGCTTTTCATTTTTTGGACATTTTTGGGGGACTTTTGCAGGTTACAATTTATTTTATTATATGCTTGTAGATATTGTTTCTAAGCAAACTACACCTTTGTTGTTTATGAAGAATTTGACTTTACATTGTAGCATGTCATGCATTCTTTTGGTTTGTTAGCTAAGTTTAGGTGCAATTTGGGTAACAGATTGCTCCATTTGTAGTTGTTTTTGCTCTTTATAGAGTGTAGATTGGGTTCTGCATAGTGTGGATTGGAAGGGACTTTGGTATCCTTCTGCTGCGTTGTTTGTTTTTGGCTTCATGTGCCAAGGGGCTGTCATAGACATTACACCATGGTATTTGGAATTTGGGTTGGTGTATGTGTATGTAGCGATGCAGTCTGCCAACCCGTGTCTTCTAAATAATCGATTTGGGGGCTTAGTTTGTCTTCATTTTGTTGGAAGAAACAGCTTCCTATAGGTAATTTGTAGTGGTTAGCTACCTCTGTGACAGGGACATAAGCCTGTGCCATCATTTTCTTTTATTTCAAAGGCAAATTGGTTGTGTGTAGCATATTCTACACGTCATTATGTTCACGATATTATTATAGTCAATATTGTGAGAATCTATATTTATGATTTATTATATGTTTATTTAACGGTGATGACATTTTTGTTTTCAATATTTATGGTTTCGATATAAGTAAAAATCATTATTTTTAACAGCATTATTTGTGTTCTTGATATTTGTGGTTTTAATTGTTAAGTATAGGAAGGCGATATTTTTGTTAGCTATACTTATTTTCCAATATTTTTGTGTTTCGATGTTGTCTCCATCAATATTATGTCAGTGATGTGGTACTATCTCTTCATTAGGATCAGGTATTATTTTCACTTCTAGCACAATCTCCATTGTACGACCTAGGAGACCAAGCAACACAGCCTTGTCAGGGAGGAGATGCGCCATACCCATCCAGAAGAATAACTAGCTCAGAAAACCCCTCCAGCTTGAGCTGCAGGCAATCTGCTGAAGTCTTTGTCAGATCAGCAGTACTCTATAGACCCACAAATGCTCCACAACCTCCTGAAGGGAGAACCAGTCAACAAGCGGATTGCTGTGAATCTGATCAGTTGTAGCCAGTCAAAGACACCATCTTCCTGCTTGACCTTCTCATTTTTTCTGCATGTGGTTCACCAAGATTTCAAGTATAGTGTATCTCATTTCAAACTGACTCGTTAGGCAAAACTCTTCTCTAGTATGCCCCCTAAACCTTGAGTTTAGCAGTCCCATCATCAATGCAACTGTGCAATGATGGGTAAACCTCACTTGGGGCCTCATTTATGAGTATTTGACTTTGAGCAGTGCAGCAAGTCACATATTGACCAAGTATTTATCTAATACTGTGCATGCCTGTCCCTGCCCCCAGCGCTGGTGCTGGTTCGGCAGCCTAGTGCCAGCGCAGGCACCTTCCTGCACAAAAACAATCCTGAGAGGCATTTTCCACTTTCCATGTGTGCTGCGTAATGCAGCACACATGGAAAGAGGACTGAACGATGAGAAATAAAGTTCATTCTCCACGTTACACCTCACCTCGGGAGGCATAAGGTTGTGGCGCTTCCCCAGGTTTATGTGGTCTTGTAAACCTGGGTAAGCGTCAAAATCCATGGGTGTTGCGTGTCGGAACACCCACATCATCGCCCATGGAATGCCTTCCGAGGACAGAGTAAGGCAACAAAGCGATTTGCACTGACTTGCCTTACTCCATCTATGAGGCCATTCAAAGCCACGCAAAGTGGCTTTGAATGACCTCACAGATATGATTTTGCTCTGGCGGCGCAAGGGGCTCATACATATGCCACTTGATGCCTAATGAAAGGTTAGATTTTTTTGAGGATTTTTGCCTCTGACGTTGACTTCAAATTATTTTCGCTTTGCCAATTTATAATAGTTCGTTTTTATTAAGTATTTCTTCACCCCCCCCCGAGAATCATCCTTTTTGTAGGATTTAGTTTTAAATGCTCTGTTCCTTTAGTATAGATTTGTGTGGCTCCTTAATTTAATTATTTCTTTACCTGTATTGTGTTATTTCATAGTATTATCACAACACTCACTTTACACATATTTCTCTGGAGGATTACAAGCTACAACAGGTGAACCAAGGATACCCTTATAGAAACACCGGGGGATATTTACAAGGAAATGGTACCGGGCAGTACTGCAAGCAATTCAGCTCTGCCGTGCTGCGGTATTTAAAAAATGCAGGGATGCACCATATTCACAAGAATGTGTTTTCTCTTGTGCTAGTGCTAAAAAAAGCTGCTTGACGCCAACACAGACACTGTTATGTCATGGTGCAAGGGTGCCTACGTTGCAGGGATGATTCCCTGCAACTCAGGCATGTCTGTGTTGCAGGGATGATTGTTTATGTGCAGGAAGGAACGCCCTCCAGCACATAAACAATCTATAAAGGCAATTTGCTCCTTATATATGTGCTGCAGAATGCAGCACACACAGAAGAGCAAAAATGCCAAAAGTGTCAATCTAATGCCTGCTATTCAGTGGCATTCGTTTTTGGGGCTGCTTCAGAAGTACACATCCTTGTAAATCTGGGGCAGCGTCAAAAAGCATTGGATGTTGCATTGGAATGCCCACAGCAGCACATCAAGGCACACCCCTTTCACGCAGATACCTGCGTGAAACTGGATGATAGTTACAAAGCAGCGCTAAGCCACGAAAAGAGGCTTAATACCTCTTTGTAAATATGGAGCAGGGCATTGAACCACCGGAGTGTCCTAAAAAGTGACACTCCGGTGGCGCAATGCCCTTGTAAATATGCCACACAGTTTTTCAATGTCGATTTCCCTTACGACGCACACCGGTAAGGTCTGTTGAACGACACAAAGAAGCATATGACAGTGGTGATCAAATTTCTCATGATAAAGCAACGTTGCACCAAAAGTTGACGTGGCGGCAATGCAAATAATGCTTTGTGTTGCGCATCAACTAAAATATGATTTGTTTCCTGCAAGAAATTATAATGCCAAATCAAACCAGGTACAAACAATGAGCAAGCAGGGTATTGTGTGATATTTGAGGCCCACCACCCATTTCAGATACCAAGGTTTGAACTGGGTGTTTACTCCAGCTGGAGAGCACCTATCATCTCCAATCCCAATTCTGTGTTGGATATTTGAGCTCATCTGAGACCGCATGGATACATTGTTGGAAAAACAAAAACAGACCGTTTGAAAATACAAAAACTATTGTTGACTATTATTATTAGTTATTACAGTGCCCTGCAGCTTTATTAAAATAGATACTTCAAGTTTGATTCACAAAGTTGTTGTGTGCCTACATGGTTTAATTCTTAAACCGAATAAAGATCCAACTTCTCTCCTGTCTTTGTGATACTTTAAGTTGTCCTGGTGTAGTCAAGAAACTCATTTGAATTAGATTATCCCCGCTCCTTCTTCCTGATTAAGATTAATGCTGAGATTAGATATTGTAGATGTTGTAGTTATGCTGCTCACATTTTATTGGAATTTATTTTCTTGTGTCATCTGTTATTGAAACTAAAAGATACATTGTGGACAAAATAAAGTGGCAGCGCTTATAAATCTTGGTTCTAGATCTTCAATGTTAGAATAAATTGATCATGTTGATTATTTCTGTTCTGATTGAATAATTGTCTCTGCTTTATAATGAAAGTTCATAAGGTTGTGTGCCAACCAAAGATAAACAATATATAAAATGTACATTTGTGAATATACACATTTTACTTGGCTTACTCCTTTGCCTACTACCATTGTGTAGGAAGTTGTGGCACACACCATAGCCTCACTATTTTCCTGTTGCACAATGTTTAGTGTTGCACAAAACTTGCATTTGAGACGCAAGTGGCAGTGATTACACCATTGGTCTAAGATACTTTGAAGATTTGCAACTGCTCAATTTTCCCTCGTTCGTACAATGCAGTGCAGCAGTTTTACACACATTGCTCCACTGCTTGAACTATATAAACCTGTGTGTTGAATTACAGACACATTAAGGGTCTGATCTCTCACCAGAATAAACTTGCATCTTCCCTCATACTGACAGGTGTGGATAGTCCAAAGCAAAATGTGGTACTGGCTAGTGAGAGATATTAAAGGTAGGAACAAAAATTTGCCTGATGGATCAGGCACTGTGCCTAATCATGCACCCCTTCTACAAGAGACCTGGTCGAGCTTTTGGGCTCAGACTGGGAACCCAGATCTGGGTGTGGGTGGAATGGCTATCATCAGTCTCTCATGCTGAGAATGAGGAACAAAGCAAACACAAGGAGATGATGGATGGAGCACTGAAACTTTTCAGACACTCACTCCCAGTCATAGCTCTGGGTTAAATCCATCATTGTTCTTTAGCTCACTTCGCCACTCCAGTTCAGACACAGCTATATGCAAATCAGTCTTGACCCTGTGCCTCATGGGAACAGTCCAGCCCGAACTGCCAAGCCATGTCTTCCCTGGACCGTAAACAAGCATCCTGGGATTAGTTTAGGGTTAACAGTCCTCATCAGCCAGGCTAGCTTGAATTCAGTGGCAAAGTAAACAAAGAACCCATGTCTGGGTTTATCCTGCCAACTTAGGGTGAACAAAGCAAACACAAGGAGATGATGGACGGAGCGCTGAAACTTTTCAGACACTCACTCCCAGTCACAGATCTGGGTTGAATCCATCATCGTTCTTTAGCTCACTTTGCCACCCCAGTTCAGACACAGCTATATGCAAATCAGTCTTGACCCTGTGCCTCATGGGAACAGTCCAGCCCAAACTGCCAATCCATGTCTGCCATGGACCGGAAACAAGCATCCTGGGAACAGTTTCGGGCTAACGCCCCTCATCAGCCAGGCTAGCACGAATCCAGTGGCAAGGTGAGCAAGGGACCCACGTCTGAGCATACCCTGCCAACTTAGGGCAAACAAAGCAAACACAAAGAGATGATGGACGGAGCGCTGAACTTTTCAGACACTCACTCCCAGTCACAGATCTGGGTTGAATCTATCATCGTTCTTTAGCTCGCTTCGCCACCCAAGTTCAGACACAGCTATATGCACATCAGTCTTGACCCTGTGCCTCATGGGAACAGTCTAGCCCGAACTGCCAAGCAATGTCTTCCCTGGACTGGAAACAAGCATACTGGGACTGGTTTCGGGTTAACATCCCTCATCAGCCAGGCTAGCTTGAATCCAGTGGCAAAGTGTGCAAGGGACCCACGTCTGGGCATACCCTGCCAATTTAGGGCGAATAAAGCAAACACAAGAAGATGATGGACGGAGCGCTGAAACTTTTCAGACACTTACTCCCCGTCACAGGTCTGGGTTCAATCCATCATCATTCTTTAGCTCACTTCGCCACCCCAGTTCAGACACAGCTATATGCAAATCAGTCTTGACCCTGTGCCTCAACGGAACAGTCCAGCCCGAACTGCCAAGCCATGTCTTCACTGGACCAGAAACAAGCTTCCTGAGACCGGTAAATTTAACTCAGATTCTTCTGACTGGGGGTGAATGCTTGCATTGTCCAGCATTCTGTCCATCAATTGTTTCTTTTGCATATGTTGCCCTAAGTGGGAAGGGTATGCCCAGATGTGGGTCCCGTGCTCACTACATCAATGGATTCAAGCTAGCCTGGCTGATGAAGGGTGATGCCCTGAAACCTGTCCCAGGATGCTTGTTTACCGTCCAGGGAGGACCTGGCTTGGCAGTTCGGGCTGGACTGTTCCCACAAGGAACAGGGTCAAGACTGATTTGCATATGGCCGGGTCCAAACTGGGGTGGGGCGGTTAGCAAAAGAATGACGGATTCAACCCAGATCCTTGTGACTGGGGGTGAATGTTTGCATTGTCCAGCATTCCGTTCATCAATTGCTTCTTTTGCATATTTTCCCCTAAGTGGTAAGGGTATGTCACACGGGTGTCGTGACTGCCGGTGACCTGGGCCTCCCTCTCTAAGCGCTAGGAGACCAGCTGGTGATTATGCGCTATAGAAATAACAGTTAACATAACATAACATATGCCCAGACATGGGTCTCATTCTCACTACACCACTGGATTCAAGCTAGCCTGGCTGATGAAGGGTGATGCCCTGAACCCGGTCCCAGGATGCTTGTTTTCGGTCCAGGGAGGACCTGGCTTGGCAGTTCGGGCTGGACTGTTCCCATGAGGCACAGGGTCAAGACTGATTTGCATATGGCTGGGTCCAAACTGGGGTGGGGCGGTGAGCAAAACAATGATGGATTTAACCCAGATTCTTGTGACTGGGGGTGAATGTTTGCATTGTCCAGCATTCCGTCCATCAATTGTTTCTTTTGCATATGTTGCCCTAAGTGGGAAGGGTATGCCCAGACGTGGGCCAAGTGCTCACTACTCAACTGGATTCAAGCTAGCCTGGCTGATTAAGGGTGATGCCCTGAAACCCATTCCAGGATGCTTGTTTCCGGTCCAGGGAGGACCTGGCTTTTCCAGTTCGGGCTGGACTGTTCCACAAAGAAAAGGGTCAATACTGATTTGCATATGGCTGGGTCCAAACTGGGGTGGTGTGGTGAGCAAAAGAAAGATGGATTTAACCCATATTTTTGTGACTGGGTGAATGTTTGCATTGTCCAGCATTCCCTCCATCAGTTGTTTCTTTTGAGAATGAGGAACAACACTCTTCAAAACTCTGTGCGCATCGAGGGCTGCACTGCAGGGGGCGATGATTAGACAGAAGAGTGCAAAATGATATACGGTCAAGGGAAGGAGGTGATTATGAGAATTGATATTTACTAAAAGTGATTGGAAAAAATATATAATTTTCTGAAGGATTTGAGATGAAAATGATACAGCAAGGCATTTCCCCAGAGCTAAATACTGTTAATATGGAAACTTTTGGCAGAGGTAATTAGACTAATGCCTGGTAGGATCATCAATTCAGCCCCCAAGATACATCAATATAAAAGAAGCCACTGGTCGTATAATTCAGTGGCTGACTGTATATATTTCATGCTGACACCTCAGACAGGTCTTAGAAACTGGTGAGCCAGAATGATCATTTATTCATATGTTCTGCACGTGCACTGCTACATAAGAACTGAGTACGCAGAAATGTTAGAGCTGCTTGCAAGAAATTGTAGAGACATCATGTTCAAATAGAAATATAACGCATGGGTGTCTGCAAGAACAAGTGCTGGTGCCCAAAGCTCTGCTCCGAAGGCCGCGGCACATGCTATTACATGTCAGCGCCGAGTGGGCAGTCTTCAGTCCTCCTCATGCCGCTTTAATCCACTACCAGACACTCCCTGCCCCTTTATTTCACTCCTGCAGGTTACTGCTTCTCCTTTTGGGACATATTTTCCATCTTTCTCTTCCTCATTCTTTCCCCTTTGTGTGGTTTTCTCTCTCTCTTACTCTCAGCAAATGTATGATGAGGGAAAAGGAGTGTCTGTCCACAAATATGAGTGCCGGTGCCCCCAGTGGCAACCACTGCCTCAAAGTAAGCACTGATTTTAAGTCACCTCGAAATTCCATGACCTTAAAAAGGAACTCAGCCTCTGACCTTTTTCATCCTTATAATGTATGAGAGGAGACACTTTGGGCTTTATTTCGATGTCGGGGGACTTGTGAATGCCCGACAGCCTTGCGAACACGGTTCCGACCCACCTCCTGTTGGCGGTCCCGACTGCTGAATTTTGATGCAACCGTACCTGGTGTGGTCGCAAGCTCCCTTTTCAGTATGGGAACTTGTGCTGTGGTTGGAAACCGGCAACAGCACAAGCTCCCATGCAGAAAAGGGAATTTTTGTTCATCCCTACACCGTGTGTTAGGCTGCAGGTGCCCCATCGGCCCCCAACCGGAGGCCACTGGCTGAAGGGGGTGCTGATAGGGGCCCCCAACGTCACTTTCCGACAAAGTTTCCATGTCGGAAAGCCCTGCATGGAAACACTGCCGGAAACCGACATTGTAATCCAAACGGCGTAAAAAGCTGTCCATAGGGATTACGTACCGGTGCGTTTGGCAGACGGGCTCCTTGAGCCCATTGGAAGCCAGCCTGAATGTCCGTCCGGTTTTCAAAAATGACAGCCTTCATTGTAATGAGGCTTTTGGTTTTTAAACCGCGATGAGGCTCGGAAAGCCTCCGAACTTCATTTGGAGGCTTTGCGAGTCTCATCATAATGAGGCCACATAACCTTAAACTCCCAGTATTAAAAGATTGTCTAATTTATGTTACAGAGCGCCCTAATCGATGCATTTTTATTTTAGAACATTAAGGTGACAATAATATGAAATAGAGGGAGAAGCAAGAGGAACTACTATCAGCACAGCTGCACAGGTCTGAACGTTTGCAGTTGGCAGAGATCTTTCATGGAAAGAACACTTCGATTCAAAAACCAATACACGCACTCAAGCTCTACCTCTTGAAAGCATGAATTCCTTCCTACCAAAAGCTGACTTCTGGGCAACAGCACACTCACCTGGACATAGACAACATTGTGCTCAATGGCCTTCTTGACACCTCAAAAGCACCACTAAAAGATATCCCATACACCGCAGCACATCTCATTAAAGGCCTAAAGAAATTTGGACACATCTGAGCAACGGTGAACAACCTACCCCCACTCAAGACCCCCAATATATTCAAGACCGCCTGTATCATCTCCAAAGCGATAAGAAACAACTCCTTTCCATGCCTTGCTGAAAGGCTAACCACACCTTATAGACAACATCACACAAGTAGGGGCTGCTCCTCCATTTGAGTGGCGGAGCGTTGCCCCACAAGCCCCAGAGCTGAAAAATAAAATGGTAATAAAGTTTATTACCATTTTATTTTTCAGCAACCCATCCTGAAATAAGCATCAGCAGTAGGGAGCTGTGCCCTTTAAAATGTGCATGGCTCTTTGACCAGCTGTCTTGGGATGGCCCACCAGGCATGCGCAATTCAAAGTTCTCTAACCAAGCTGTGTTAGAGAAAATGCAAGCCTCCAGTGCTCTTAGGAGCGCTGAGAGAGACTTCTATCCAATCCTGGTGCTGCTGTCATGCTGTGAGAGCAGTACCAGGATTGGGTAGTGCAGTTTCCTGGTCCTGAGCTTCCAGGAGGATGATGTCGCGCGGCAAGTTAGAAAGGTAAGTCATTTTATTTATTTATTTTTTGTGTCCCTTCCCCACACCACCCTCGGTACAAGCCAGCCGCCACTGCACACAAGTAGTCAGAACATCATAAGACTAGAGTTGGAGAAATGCAAGAAGATAACCAAAAAGCAGGTCGTCTGGAAAACCATCCCATTAGACAACACAACTGGTTCAACCCTTCTGTATTTCAAACACAAGTCAATGGTACATCTCTTCAAAAAACACTACCTCCCACACTACAGGAAGTTACCTGCTCCATAAAGTTACATGTCTATCTTGGTAAATCGTGCTTTGCATCAAATCCTATGGCTGCTGTACACTAATAACCCCCTCTTGAGTGCAAAGCTTTAATGAATCGGGTCTGGTCAAGAAATATGCTCTGAATTGATTCAAACAATGTCTCTAAGGGGCATATTAGCAAGACCGGCGATAAAATTATCGCCGTTTTAGCGATAATGGGCTTGCTAATATGCATTATAGAATTCCAATAGAAGCCCAGGTTAGATGTGCAGAACATCTAACCTGGGCTTCTATTGGAATTCTATAAAGCATTTTAGCAAGCCCATTATCGCCGTTTTAGTGGCAGTTTCCTGCTGCTAAAACGGCGATAATTTTTTCGCCGGTCTTGCTAATATGCCCCAACGATCTCAACAGTAAAATACCCAAGATATGCTCGCTGTGTCAGAGTTAACCAGTGGCCTGATTCCTACTTCAGAAGTATGCATCCTAAAAAGGTCACTAAAAATGTCCTTGAATATATTTAGAAACTGAAAAGAAACTGCTCCTGTGATGAGTCTTCCACTGCACTTGATGCAATCATCTCAAGCTTATTATTTTCATTGCTAGTCTACAAAAGCAAAGAAGCAAATACTGCTGCTGTATGAGAGAGACATGAAGAAGCCAAAGAGCATGTGTTAGAATTGGGGGTCTCTAGTTGGCAAACGGTTTGCACATTTGACCAACTGGGGACCCATTTTCCTAGTCAGGGTAAGGGGGATACACTTCTAAAATAACCCCTGCGCACCCCCTTGGTAGCTTGGCACGAGCAGACAGGCTTATCTCAGAGGCAGTGTGTAAATACCTTGTGCACACATACAGTAATACAGTGAAAACACTACAAATGGACACCACACCAGTTTAGAAAAATAAGTAATCTTTATCTAAACCAAACAAGACTAAAACGACAGAAAGTGTGATGCGTGAGGATCGGGGATGCGTCAGTTCTCGATGCGGCGGAGGCAATGGCGCTGTGTTGGTCTCTCCAGCCGCGATCCCCCGATGCGTCGGTTCTTGCAGCCGTACAGCAGGGCCTGTGTCTGAATCAGGGCGGTGATCTCGGATTTCGGAGATCGGGGCACAGGATTCGACATTCGGCGATTTCTCCTGCTAGGGGCAGGCGCTGCATTGATTTCTTCGGCGATGCTTCAGAAACAGGTTTGGATGTGTCGCGCTTCTCATAGTTGCTTCTCTTTTCCAGCTCCCAACTACAGGAACAACCTCCAGATGCCCAACTCAGCAACAGGCACCTCTTGGCAGGTCAGAACTCCCAGCAAGGAAGTTCAGGGGAGCTGGGGGTGAAGTCTTTGCATCCCGAGACTTCAGAACAGGAGGGAAGCTCTACTTTAACCCCTTGGAGATCTTCCTCAAGCAGGTGACGCAGCACAAAACAAAGTCCTTGTCCTTTCCTTGGCAGAAAAAGCCACTGTGGGCCAACCCTAGGCAGAACACAGCAAAGGGGCAGTACTTCTCCTTCACTTTATCCAGCTCTTCTCCTTGGCAAAGGTTCCTCTTGAATTTCAGAAATGATCTAAAAGTCCTGGGTCTGGGCCCCACTTTTTATAGTCAAAACTCCTTTGTTCACCTGTGGCAGACAGTGCCTGTGCTCAGCAAAAACCAGTTCTGTCCTCTCTGGCCCAGCTTCCTGGCAGGAGAAGGAGACAGCATTGTCCAAGGCAGACCAGGCCATGCAAGTGTAAAGGAAATCTCCTCCCCCTACTCTAAATGCAGCCTAGATCTATTCACACCAGCCCTGACTCACCCTGAAAGGCAGGACACCCCCCCCCAAGTGGCAGCCTGAACAGAATGCACATTCCTATCCCCTGTAACTCCAAATCCAGACGGTCAATATGCAAACCTAGTAGAGGCACACTGGATGGCTTAGCAAGAAAATACCCACTTTCTAAAAGTGGTATTTTCAAACCCAGAATATAAAATTCCTCCTTACTAAAAGATGTATCTCTATACCATGAGTTCAGACATACCAAACTGCACTTCCCTATGTTGGTCTCACGGAGAGTGTTTTTTATAAGAATTTATAAGTAAACTCCTAATTCAATCCTATGGGACAGATAGCCTTTCGATAGTGAAAAACAAAATTGGCAGTATTTCACTATCAGGATATGCCACACCAATCAGGACATGTCCTACCTTTCAGCTCAGTTCAAATACTTTATTTCGATCTCTGCGGATCATAAAAGTACACCATAAAAAAGACAATGACAAACACACAGTACAAATAAAATATGTCACCCTAAATAAACAGTCACGATCTGTCTGCAATCTTAATGTTATCAATTAATCAAGGTGCGATAGTATTTATGCAAGAGAGTAGTTGGTCCACATAGTAGCAACCAAATTATACAATGTGCATCATTGGTTATAAAAGCCAACTTCTTAAATATTCCTTAAAACAGAAACCAGTTATCTATGTTACAACTTCTTTTTAAAAAGTTTTTTTTTTTAAAGGAATAAAAAATGTTTAACATTTTGAATTATATTTTACATCATTGGTACCATTGCATTGTCACTTTCGGATGAAGAATACTTGGCACACCTTATCCTTAGGGCCATCAAAAACTTTGCTACACAAAAAACAATCGTGCGTGTCGTGTAAGTCTTCATTATTCAGCGTGCCTCCTTATGTCTCCTTACTCCCAAATTTCTACAAAGGGGAACTATCCATTTAAATCGAGATCGGGAGTAAAGGAGTCAAAAAATAAGACATGATCAAGAGTCTCAGCAGTCCCCAGACAACAGGGGCAACGCTCTTCTTCACCGCTCTCCCTTTCTCTATTCCAATTTCTTCTAAAATGGTTTAGAGGAAGACAGCCATATCTAAACTGTAAATAAAGTTTCCTAGCTAGATGGGGCTCAATTTCATCTAATGTGGGCTCAAAGTGGGCAGATTGTTTCAAATTCATAAAATCTGTTGAAAGTGCCCCCTTACAATTCAATATCAGGTCATTTTCAATAGTACCTCAATACATTGCTTTGAGGCTGGATTTGTTTATCTGACTCAGGGTTTTTGGTTCCCTCCAATGTACAGTCAACCCCAATTTATCCAGCAGGTTCTTAACTGCAAACAACCAAGGGATCCTGTTCACACCAGATACTATCATTAGCTCCCGAAGCCCCTCTCTATAAGAGGCAAGTGCTTCAGTGGTCCACAACCGGTGCCAAAACATAAGTACCCGTAAACAGATCTTATCTGACACCCTCTTTTGACCAAGATCCAAATAGAGTGGACTCAATGGAGTAGACACTGGGAGACTCACTAGAGATCTAAAAAACCTATACTCAGTTTTCAAAAGATTATTACAATTTGAACACCCCCAGAGTTCTGCACCATAAAGGGTAGCCCCTAGAGCTTTAGTATTATACATTTCCAATGCTGGCCCCAGCTTTCTAGATATCGTTTTCCTTTGGATTTTCACAATGTTTGCAGTTTGATATATCAGGGTAGTATGTGCTTTTGTCAATTGTGGGGCCCAACTCATATTCTGGGTAAGTTTGATACCCAGATAATCAAACACTTTAACTATTTCTAATGGTTTGCCACCCACATACAATTGTCTCATGCATTTAGCCTTCAAGTTGGAGGAAAAGAGCATACATTTTGTTTTAGAGCTGTTGAGCTCCAACCCACGCCTCATGCAAAATTCCTGAAAATCATTCAACAGTTGTTGAAGCCCCAGCGGGGTCTTGGATATGAGTAGGGTATCGTCCGCAAATAGGAGGGCTGGGGCCCATTGCCCTCCGATTTTTGGAGCGTCACAGCCATCCCTGCTCAAACACACAATGACATCATTAATAAAGAGGGTAAACAGGGTAGGTGCCAATACACACCCCTGCCTGACTCCCCTATCAATTTGTATAGCTTCTGTTAGGGCACCTCTATCGACCCATCTTACTTGAGCCTGGGTATTAGCATGGAGTCTTATTAAAATGCTGAGAAGAGGGGTTGGCACTCCCATACTTTCCAAAACTTCCCACAGTTTTGCTCTTGGTACCATGTCAAATGCAGCACATAAATCAACCAAGGCAACATAAAGTTTGCCCTTGCGGATGTGACTTCTCTCCAAAAAATACACATAAAACGAAAGACTTGATCCAAAGCACTAACATATTCTCTAAAACCGGCCTGCCACTCAGAAATAGTCTTATTCTCTCTAATCCACTCCTGTAGGCGTGCAAGAACCTGTTTACAATTTTTTTTTGCATTGAGTCGATAAGGCTGATGGGCCTGTAGTTCGCTGGGAGGGCACGACCCCCCTTTTCACAATTTCTGCTAGCTTCCATGAGTGAGGTATAGCCATACCTGAAAGGATACTGTTGGAAAGTACGTTAATATAGGGTCCCCACACATTAAGATCTTCTTTGTATATGTCACTTGGTATCCTATACGGTCCTGGAGCACGGCCAGAGATATAGGAGCTAATTGCTACTTCAATCTCCCTAAGCGAGAAACGGAGCTCATTAGATTCAAATGATCCCTCCCCCACAGCTACTTGGCCTCTGTCATTAGGCATTCTGGATTTATCTGTATATAAATTGCTAAAATGTGCAACCCACTCTTCTGGCTGAATACAAAAATCCAATATAGGTTTCGTGCCCCTGGACACAATGGCTGCACTTCGCCAGAACTCTCTGGTATCCCTATTGACCAGGGCATCATGCAAGTTTATCCACAGTAATTCTTCCCACTCTTTTCTTCCGTTTTTAAGTACCTCCTTATAACAAGCCCTAGATTTCATAATCCGAGCCTGGGATTTAGATTTAATTGCTTCCAGAAGCTCTCCCTTTGCCACTCTACATGCCTTGGTGTACCAGGATTCAAATTTGGGACTAGGATTCTTCTTCCGTCTATTATTTCCCAAAATATCTCTAGTTATCTCCCCTATCTTCTCATGTGTGTGGGGAGTTTGGATAAAAGGTCGAGGTCCCCTTAACAAATCCTTTTACAATAGTTAATAGCTCAGGATTTGTGACTATTCAGTTCCATTTGATTGTTCGCAAATTACACTGCACCCTTCCCACAGGGATACCTAGGGCCTACCTTAGGGGGGACTCACATGTCAGAAGAGGGAAGGTTAGGGCCTGGCAAGTGGGTGCACTTGTCAGGTCGACATGGCAGTACCAAACTACGCACAGACATTGCAGTGGCAGGTCTGAAAGCCGTTTGCAAGGCTGCTTGTGTGGGTGGCACAATCAGTGCTGCAGGCCCACTAGCAGCATCTGACTTAAAGGCCCTGGGCACACACAGTGCACTGAAACTAGGGACTTAGTAGTAAGTCAAGCAAGCCAATCATGGAAACACCAATCCATATTCACAACTTACACAGAGAGCATATGCACTTTAGCACTGATCAGCAGTAGTAAAGTGCCCAGAGTCCTAAAACCAACAAAAACAGGGTCAAAAACAAGAGGCCAAAAAGCAATATGACTGGGGATAAAACCTCTGGAAAAGCCAGGTCTTACAGCATGGCGCTACACAATCAGGGCAGGGCTTCTGGGAGCACTGTGGAATACACATATCACACATGTGCTGGTTGCTAGACCTCAGATGTAGGACAGTACAAATCCATTCAACAGAAGTTTGTAGTTTTATTTATTTTAGGCAATACTATCCCAGGATATGTGTTGCTTTTATAGGGAATGTAATGTGTGTCCAGCAGGATTTAAAAGTGCCTGGCTGCACATGTGTGGTGTCATTCCTTAGGCGACTTGGTAGACAATGTAGAGGGCAGCTGTGTTTTTCTGATCTGCAAATGTCACCGCCACAATGACGTTCATTGGGATTCACCATTCAGATTGGATGCATGTGTATTTGTGTGCTTTTATATGTATGAATGTGTGTGTCTATGGGCCTGATTCCGATCCGGTTAGGAAAGCATTCCCACCTAGGGCCCGATTACGATGCGGTTCGGAAGACCTCCTAACGGCATTTGCTCCTTCCAAATCGGATCGGGAACGTGTCTTTCAGACCGAGGGCAAGATTACAATGCGGTTAGGGCTCCATAGAAGTCAATGGGAGTCCAACCAAATCGTATCTGGAAGCATCCGGATGCATCGTACTCGGTCAGTCAGACTCCCCCGATCCGAGTCGGTTGGGAACCATTTCCAAACCGATTAGATCGGGAGGATTTCCTAACCGCATCAGAATCAGGCCCAATGTGTTGAGGTGGCTGGGCAATGCATTGCATTATAGCAACGTGTGAGTGATGTACAGATTAATTGGATGCTCGAGCGTGAGAATATACTATACAGAAATATAGTTTGTCATAAATATCCAAAATTTTGCTTACAAAATACTGTGCCATAATGTGCAGATCTTCTACTATTAACTCCAATGGAACAATATTTTTTTTAACTATATTTAGGATGGAATTCCATCATTTTGACATATTCCTAAAATGAAGAAAAATGAAGTCGCAGTAGTCTTTCTTTTATGTTTTACTCAACCCAGGAGTAAAGATAAAATAGATGTGCCAGGAAGAAAGAAGAAGAAAGCGAGACAAAGGGAAGAAGGGAAAATGTGTTGGTAATAATGGATTGGGGTGGACTAGATAAGGCGAGAGAGGGTGAAATGAGACATGAAGAGGCACAAGTGGGGGTTTAAAGGAAGTGAAGAGATTGATAGGATTGGGGAGGGGGTTAAAGTGAAGGTTAATGGGGAAAAAAAAAAACTAAAAAGTACAGAGAATCTGGTGAGTCCGGGGAGGTAACTCCCCCCCACCCGCTCCTCCCCATAGAGATACAGAAAACCACAAACTGCTGAAAATAATTTTTTGCCAAGATAGCCCTTCACCGGGTTGATTTCGATAACCTGGTGGAACTCATTCTCGGAAACAACTAGTTAAGCAAGGTTCGATTAAACAATATTGACAGAACCTTTTTTCTTCAGCTTGTTTTTTCAAGGTGTCCACAAACATTTAGAATGCAATATTTATTTCAAATGATATTCTGACAATAATACTCTGCTATCACATCAAATTGGAGATGTGGCTGCTTCGTTGGGCTGTGTATGGAACCTTATTGATAACAAGGGAGAGAGAGAGAGAGAGGCCTCAATATTGAGACGAGCTGAGGCTGATCTTCCAAAAGGTTAACCAATCCAGCACCTAGCATGTTTCTTTGACGAGATGTGGGCTTACTCTTGGTAGTTTGGCTGACAACAAGCTTCTCTGTGGATAATATTTACAGTAAAAAAGCAGTAAAATAAGCCGATAAACGAAACAGCCAATTTAGTAAAAAGAACACAATTTAATGGTAAAGTAACACCTACATGAAAAGAATGGTTAGGGGGGTGGGGGTGGGACGATACTAATTAGGAACTGTAAAAAGCACCCATAAAAAAGACATTAGAGGATTCCAATGTTAGTCTCTGAGCTCAGTCTGCCTTTTCCTGGTAATTCATCACACATCCCACGGTTTTACCTTCTGACTTCTGTCAAACTCCTCCTGTGGGGCACAGCAGGATGCTGCGGCTGAAGTGAGTTTGATGTCGAACACTTTCATTCTCAGCTCCTGTTGGAGCTGTTAACTTTGGTGCCAAGAGCTCCAAGCGGTACAAACTGAAAAACTGCAGCAGATGACGTTTTCCTGCTGACGTCACTTTACCGCTGATGTCACTTTGCGGCCTTTTCCCACTCTCTGCTGGATTTCGTGATGTAGTCACTGTTTTTGAAGCTTAACATATTTCCACAAGCCAAGGTCGAAAACCATGACAGTGCAGGTTGGATGACTGGTTTTCACAGTCTTGTGGACGCCTTGAGCAGCATTGGTGCTGGTTGAAAAAATGTCAAAGTAGATGCTTCACAAACAGCTGAACATCTTCTCACTGGGCACCTACAAAGTTCTGAGACTTGCAACAGTGTCTAGAATGTAAGGCCAGAGGTTGCAGTAGGATAGAGGCTTCTCAAAGACTCTCTTTAGCTGTGGCTGTGGCCAGAGTCCAGTATCTTGAACCTGGTGGTTCATCTCCAAGATACCCATAGCCATCATCCCGCGGATGTCCAGAAGGTCACCTTCCCCAGCTCTGTGAATGGCTTGAGCTCTGGAGATCCACGAGCCGCCGGGCTCTGTCAAGGCTCAGCACACTAACCTGGTTGTGGGCAATGCTGTGGGAGCAAGGCAGGTTCACAGAGGCTGGCTCAACACCTAATGGTCACTTGAGGCAGAGTCAGCCCAACCGTGGAAAGCGAAACGAGGAGATGAGATAGACAGGGAAGGCTTCAGTCTGAGCGCCGAAGAGCTGCCAGTCTAGGTGTTGCCTCTGGAGCCCCTTCTGTCATTGAATGCTGTGTTGTCTGTGTCTGTCCAGATCACCGATGATAGCTCAGCTGTGTGCCTAATAGGAAAACATGAGCTTGGTGAGAGGAGTTGGCCTAACGCCTAGGGCGGTAGACCTCAAATCTGGGGAACCGGGTTCGAGTTTCGACAATGACGCGCAACATCCTTTGATTCTGGGCAAATCACGTAATCTCCCCGTGCCTAACAAAAATGAATGTGTCCTCATGTAATGTAACTGTTGCTTGTGATACCCGTTACCTTTGGGTCAAGTTTATGCTATATAAAACTCCGTAACAAAAGAATGAGTGACGTAAAATGTACTTCTTTCCCCATCCTCTTTTACTTAAGCTAACCCCCTTCCTTACCTTGACTTGCCCTCTTTGCAACGGATAATCACTGGTGCAAAGGAGCATCTGATTTGTGTTGCACTCTTATCCCTAGAAGAAGTTGCACAGTTATTAGATGTAGATCCTCTGTTAACTGCCCACTCTCACCAATACTCAACACCTGATGGACACGTTTTCTTTACTCAGGGGTTTGCAGCAACGTTTCTCAAATTCTCTGGTCAGGAATTCAAAATTCCTTCTTTGAGGGTTTTTATGCTGGATGCAATGTCTCTTCCCAAGATTTTTCAAATAAAACAAATCATTTGCTAAACTCGTAGTATTATTCGTTTCCACTCTTGCTTGCTAATGTCACTCAGTTCTCAGAGATTCACTCTCTAACCAAGATTCTCTTTCGGATTCATCTTTGTCGACTTCTCCTAACGCGCTAGCCCTTACCTCTGCGCATGCGTTTTTGTATTTCTGTAGAATGTTTTTCTGCTTGTTGATTTGTTGTTTTTCTTTTGTAGGTCGTCATCAAATTGATGGTCACCAAGGAGTCTAGATGTTGCTGAGGATGAACCAGTATGCAGGAAGACCTAAAGTTCTACGCCAAGATCCAACAAGCTGCATCTTTCAGGAGAGTGACTTTATAACAAGCAGTGAGTCATGGTACAGGCGTGCCCAAAATGACCACAGCTCTTGCAAGATTTAGAATTCTTATGGGAACATTGTCATCATTTCTGGAGGGCCAGCACGGTGTGCATACATATTCTGGTCTCTCTCCTCCTGTAAAGGTACAAGGGTGCCTGCGCTGTGGGCCTGATTGATTTTGTGCAGGAATGGACACCTTCCTGAGAATTCTGATGCATTCGCAGGTTTACGATTTCTCATAATAATAATAATAATAAACCATTATTTGTAAAGCGCAGACTAATCACCCCTAAGGGTCTCAAGGCGCCTGAGGGCTGTCGGGAAGATTAAACGAGCTATTGCCCAGAGTCACATGGTGCTGGGCTGAGCTGCCGCCGTTGCAAGGGATTGAACCTTGAACCCTGTGATCAGGATTCAGCCGCCCTGGCCGCTGCGCCACACCTCTCCCTCGTAAATCTGGGAATGTGTCCATTGGAAACAATGGTGGCCTCCTGACATGTCACCCCCCCCCCCCCAGGCAGCAGTTGGGATTGTAAAAAACTTGGGGGTGAAAATGAACGACACCCTATCTATGACACCTCAAGTACAGTCGGTAGTGGGCACGTGTTTTGGCCTCCTGAGAATGCTCCGTAGGTTTCTGTTCCTACTACCGCTCTCACACAGAAAGACAGTAGTTCAGGCATTTATCACCTCCAGATTAGACTATCCGAACGTCCTCTATCTGGGCCTCCCGGAGTTCCTACTCAACAGACTCCAGGTTGTGCAGAACACGGCAGCCAGGGCAGTTCTGAATCTTGGTCCTAGAGACCGGATCTCCCACCACCTGAAGAATCTGCACTGGCTACCTGTCCGATGCAGAATACTCTTCAAAGCTCTGGTCCTGGCTTTCAAGGCTCTGCATGGTATGGGAGCACATTACATCTGCAGAAGAGTTTCATACTACGTACCTGGAAGATCTCCCAGGTCAGCACACCAACATCTTTTGGTCACTCCAAAATGTCACAGAGCCCGCCGTGGCGGTCGCTCGTTTCAAGTGCTGGTGGCTAGTTTTTGGAACAAGATGCCTCTTTCGCTCAGACAGGCCACAAACATACTGGCTTGAAAACCTGGCTGTTCCAACAGGGAGTTTAGGAGAACCCCCCCCCCCCACCCCGGGATGGTTGTTCCCCCTCTGGTTGTTGTATCTTTCTGTTTCCAGCACCGGGATACTCTGCTGAGTAGCTGTGCGCTCTATAAGTCCATTCTAACATAACATAACATAACAGTTCCATGGTAGTTGCGTGGGAACACCCACATCAACACTCATAGAATGACCCTTTCACACAGATTTCTGCCTAAAAGGGACAATTTTTTAAAAGGCCATGAAAAGCCACATAAAGTGGAGTGGCTTTACGTGGCCTTATAAATATGCCGTGGCACATTGTGCCACCAGAACGTCAAAAAATGTGACGTTCTGGCAGCACAAAAGTGCCGGTAGGGCTTCATAAAGGAGGCCCTTAGTCTCTGTGCATCATTGAGGATAGTGGTGTTATATCGCTGGTGTTGGTTTGTCAGTTCCATCCATGCATTCTTCAGCTTTAGCCTGGCAACGACAAGGTGATGGTCCGATGCCATCGGTGGCGTCGGACCATCACCTCAACGGTAAATATACCTGTGTATATTTATTCATGTGTATATTCACTACTACACCTGGGTGTAACTCTATACTTTTGTGCTATTCACCATTTACAAGTGTAGATTTATACCTAAGCAGTTTTTTATTATTCACCATTACCAAGTGTAGATTTACAACTAGATATAGATTTACATATCTCCACCCACTAAAATTATTGGCTGTAGTTTCCTAAAAATGTTCACTTGTGTAATGTTACTAATGGTATCTTTCCACACATAAGTGGAGAGCTGCTGATTAGAAAGTATAGGGAAATTATAATTTTTTTATTCTTTAAAAACATACTGCAAATATTCTGATGTAAAATATAACAGTAAATTAAGTTTAAATAGTTATTTTAAACTACATTTGATACAATAAAATGTAACAGCACATTAATTCATCAAATTAAATGAGTATTAAATAACTAGTTGAAATTCATTCATTAAATTTAGAAGTAATAATTTGTATAACTAATTAAAAAAAATTCTCCCTCCCACTAACATTGTTATGTTTATTTAATCTGTAATACATTTTCTTAAAAACGAAGCTCTACATTTACTAAGCCTTTGCGTCGCTCTTGTGCGGCGCAAAGCGATGCAGGGCAACACAAAGGATTATTTAAAATTTACAAACGCAGATAGGGCCTTTTTTGCATGGCCTGGGTGGCTTTGTATAGAAATGCAATGCAACGCAGGGACTTGCGCTGCGTTGATTACATATCTTAGTGCTTGGTGTTCCATCGGTGCGGCATGAGCGTTCCCGTGCATCCACCCATGGATTTCAATCAATTTCAGATTTACTAAGGTTTGTACAGCTGGAATTGCATAACATTGGTATGCCTACCACTAAGAGGCGTAACGAGGAGAACACCCCTTTGTGCAAGAAGGAATCTCTTTGCACTGACATGTTAATTTTTGATGAAATATTCATCCCACAGCCACCAGAATTAACTTCCACAGCGGTATGAAGGCCGTTGCAACCTGGATGAAAGATAGTTGCCTCAAGCTCAACTCCCAAGTACTCATTCTGGGACCCACCCCCTCAGAATGGGACGACTCCTGGTGGCCCACCCCATGGACCACACACGTAACCTCTGCATCATACGGGTCTCCTAGCTCACAATGAACTGCCAGATTAACGCCATTTCCTCATCTTGCTTCCACACGCCTTGCCTGCTTTGAAAGACTTTCAGATGGTTCCCCACAGAATCCAGAAAGACGGTCACCCATGCATTCATCACCAGCAGACTCAACTACGGCAACTCACTCTACATTAGCGTCACCCGGAAACTCCTCAGGAAACTACAGAACGTTCAAAACACCGCAACCAGACTGGTCCTCAACAACCCCGCCGCAGTCACATTACCGAACATCTTCAAGTACTCCACTGTCTTCCAGTCAACACAAGAATCATCTTCAAGCTCCTCACACATGCCTCCAGCGCTCTCCACGACGCAGGACCAGCAGATCTGAACCACCGCCTCTCATTCCACCTACCCGCTAGACTCCTTTGCTGTGCCCAACTGGCCACAGTCCCACGGATCCACTAGACCAAACTGGAGGAAAATCCTTCTTCCACCTCACTGCCAAGACCACTGCCTCTCCACCTGAGGCAATCCCCGTTGCTGACCCAATTCGGGAAGGATCTCAAGACCTGGCTCTTTGACTGAACCCCGGCGCCCAGATGGATCAGCAGCCCCCACGCCTTGAGACCCTCACGGGTGAGTAGTCGCACTACATAAACCCCTGATTGGTTGATGTTGCTAATTTTGAAAACTTTGATAAAGCCAATAGGACTATTTTCTTTTCAAATCTGTTTATTGAAACATTGAAATCTTGAAATCTTATATCACAGAATGAAAACATATAACAAGCATGTCACTTGTATACATTTTGCATTAAAGGCTACATAAGTATAATGAGAACATTGACATTGCTTATCTAACGTCTGTTATCAGACTAATATCATAACAATGTCATGCTGAAGGAACAGTAGCTGTGGTAATAGATAAGTAAAAGGAAACACAAAGAAAGAATTGAGAAGGAGGAGAGGGGGCCAAGAGGGGAGGAATGGGTTCCTGATACACGCCCTCTAACCCCTAAAACGGGTTAGAGGGCGTGTATCAGGCACTCTGGGGTTAGAGGGCATGTATCAGGCACTCTGTAGTGTCAAACTAGCGGTTTTCCTGTGGAATTACGACATCTGAAGCCAACGGCCATCTGAGGCCAATGGCAGATCATTAAATTGTTGGAGGGCATGGAGCCGAGGAGGGGTGGAGCAAGCATGCTCCAATTTGGAAAAGTGGTTGATCAGTGGCTGACCAATACTTGTGAATTTGGGGTCTGTATGTGTTACCAGGCACGAGAGAAGTTCCATCACCGTAACATACCAGAGGCGGGTGAACCATAGGGCGATGGAAGGTGTGGAGGGCTTCTTGCAATGGAGGGCTAGTAATTGTTTAGCGGCACCAAGCATATGTGAGATGAGATGCCAATCAGAGTGAGTCACGGCAGTGAGCGCCAGGGTCCGCATCCCCAATATAACCACAGCATATGTGTTTTCGGTATAGGGTAGTGTCTTTGATGTGGCTCAGGACTTCCTTCCAGTAAAGGGTCAGCGAGGGACAGGACCACCAGATATGAATGAAGTCCCCAGTCGCCGACTGGCTGCGACAGCAAGAGGAAGAGGTGGCTAGGAATATCTTTTGCAAGCGCTGAGGAGTGTAAAACCATCTTGTCATGAGCTTATAGGCAGTTTCCCGCTGGGGTATGCTTCTGTACATTTATGGGATGTCTTGCCGTAGCTGTTCTCATTGTTTCAAGGGGCTCTCCTCTGTGGTGTCTGCATGCCATTGTGTTTGGTATGAGTGGAGTCTGGTTGGGATAGAATGCTGTAGTACTTGGTAGGCGCTGGAGATCAAGCCCCGCGAACAAACATAAGAGCGTATTAGTGATTTGAAAGGGGTAAGTGGCAGTGTTGCCCACTGGATGTTCAGAGGTGTGCACAAATGTAAATGTAAATGTCCAGTATTTGTAAAGCGCGAACAATTACCCAAGGGTGTCAAGGCGCTGGAGGCCGTCAGGAAGATTAAGCAAGCTATTGCCCAGAGTCACATGGTGCTGGGCTGAGCTGCCACCAGCACCAGGGATTGAACCGGGAGCCCCCGGATTCCGGAGTCAGCTGCCCTGGCCGCTGCGCCACACCTCTTCCCTATGCCGGATTTGATAGTATTGCACACTAGCCTTGTCAGGTAGGTTAAAACTGCGTTTGCATTGGTCGAAGGTTTTTAATGTTTCTCCCTCAAAAAGATCTTGGATCATACTGCATTTTGCCTCTCTCCACGCCGCCAAAGATTGAGGCTGAAGGGCAGGAGGGGAAGTCGGGATTGCGTGCCAATGGGTTGTTGGGAGAAGGAAACGAGGTAAGGCCCCTTTGCGCTGCAACTTTGTCCTAGATGTGTAGCACTGTTTTCAAGGGGTTGGCCATACAGGCACTACTGTGTCGGGCATGCCGCGGGAACCAGGCCATGTCCCAGAGCAGTCTGCAAGCCACCGCCTGGTCCATGTGAAACCAGTACCACCCATTCTGAGATGCCTGTAGTGTCCTGCGAGACACGTTCTAGTGTCTCACAGGAAGCTGTAATCCCAGCCACTCCCTCGAGGGCTGGACACACTGCACCCCACACCCATCCATCACGGGTGTCACGAGTGACGTGGCCCCGTCAATAAAGGAGCCCGAGTGCACGTGCTCGAGGCCAGTTACTACGGTATTTCTCCTGGTGTCTGTGACCTTCATTTCCGTGATGTGGGCCCTGGGCCCAACACCACATTGGCGACGAGGCGGGTAGCTGCCCCGCATGCCTGCTGCTCTGCTTCCTTGTCCCTCGTGGGGGAGAAAATAAGCCCGGCAAGCGGCACCCCCGGCGAGCGGTCTACAGCCACCCGTGACTGCGAAGGAGACTGAGCTCCTAATGTCACCCGAACACCGCCTCCTAGGCCCGGGAGGATCAGTGTTGCCTGCATGGTGGCTCAATGATACATGCCAGGACGAAGATCGAGGCCGTGCTAGGGAAAGAAGGACACCCAGCACCTGCATTGGCATCACCGGAGAAGTCCCGACAGCGCCCACAAACCGCCGCCGCTGCAGCCGTGATGCCAGCCAGCCAACCCGACAGCGGAAGGTCAGTGGCCCAAGAAGCGTGACAGAGGCCTGCCGTCACTAGCGCTGCGCGGGAAGCGCCCGAGGCCCTGACCCTTGGGGTACCCCGCCCCGGCCCTGAAGTGCCCGCAGGCCATCCTGCCTGCCATTATTACACCGGCACCCATAAGGGAAAGGGACGTGACGCGATGCGACTACTCCCAGCGCAGCCAGCAGCAGTCTCAGACAAGAGCCGGTCACGCCATCGGAGGACGTAGAGAGGCTGCACTACCCCGCTCTCACCCCCTGCAGCCCTGCCGCCGGGATCACGCAACCAATGGCGCACCAACCGGCAATCACCTCTGGTCAGAGACGACGGGGCGCCACGGCCTTGTGAGGTGGGACCGTGACGATTCGCGGCCTCCCTGGTGCAGCGTTAAAGCGTAGGAAAGAGAGGAGCCTGTGCCCAGCCGCACCGGCCGAGCGAGATCCTTTCTCCACACCATGCCCTGTGAACTCCCGGGAAACGGCCAAAGTACTGGCAATGGTGCATCTGCTCCTGAAGGACTAACCAGCACCGGCAACGGGTGGGTTGCCCCCCCCACGCACATGTCCCCAGAGGCCTGCCACTCCAGCAGCACTGCTCCGATCAGTGTCTCCCCCGCAAGAGCCCACAATTCGAGGGGAAGAGATAACTGTCCTACCTTCTCCGTGAACTTCCGTGATGCTCACATCAAAAAAAGTACCAGAGACAGCCATAAAGACCCGCAGCGCCACCGAGCACCTGTCCGCTGCACCGCATGTCCCCTGGGGCCCAGGAGATAAGCACGTGGTTTGCACTGATAAGGCCTCAGCAGCTGCGGCAGCCTCTGTCCCCTCAAGCTGTGCTCCTGCCCCTGCCACGTAAGCACGTGTGGCCCCAGCTGCCTCTGGTCCGTGACCGCCCTGCAAGGTCCCTCTGCGTGGCCTCTCCTACCTAGCCGTGCTCCCTGCTGCTTCATCAGGCCCCGACGACTGCCTCCTCCTTTCCCGGAAGCCTGCTGCACCAGCGGAGCCTGCACGCGCGGAGCGCGGGGACCCGCTTGCCATATCTAACGCATCCCGCGTGCAACGCGAGGCCCGGGCATGCCGTTTCTCACGCATCTCGCGTGAGGCCCGTTTTGCACGTTTTGAGGGTCCCTGGTCGTCTCTCTCGCCTTCCCATGCGCCCCTGGCCCTCAGCACATCCTACGGCCCCGCGGACAACGCTTGGAAGGTTGGTGTGACCTAATCAAGGTACCTGCATGATCAATGACCTCCTCCCTGGCAACAAGCACTGAAAATGGCAGAGTGACCCGCCTGGTAGTGAGACTCACTGCTGAACCAGGAGGGTAGCGGAGACTAAACTGAGCCCCTGATGTCCACCTGCCGTTACTGCAGCACCAAAGGAGTAGAAAGCACACCACAGGAGCCAGCATTTCTCTAGAAGCCCTTGGTATCAGGAAAGCTGTTGTGTACACTCTGAAATCACCCCACAACACCACCCAGCGGCTACAGGGCCACACCGCCTCCGGAGAGACAACGGAGGAAAAGCCGCAGGGAGGCCCGTCCAGACTGACACTAGTAGCACATGTAAGAGGGCCCCGGCGCCCATAATCCTGCTATACCATTGCTCCTCTGAGAAGGTTTTCACTTGCACGAGACCGTCGCAGTGCGAACATGAGGTGCCTCCACAGTCCTCACACTGCAGCGGCAGCTATACCTACTGACTGGTAGTCTTCACCAACAGTACAGGAACTCTCAGGCACAGCCCTATAGCACCATTGCAAATGTCTCCATGCCCAAACAGCCACGCATGGGCTGTGCGATCCACCAGTAACAAAAGCTCCTGCAGTGCCCAGCGTAACAAGGTGCACAGGTACGAGTGGCCTCAGCATTTCTACGTCCCAGGACTCGGCAAGGAGAATAGAGGAGCACTGCCTGCCACCTTTGCAAAGCATGGGGAGACTGACAAACCCCGCAAGAAGCCACCAGAACCTCAAAGCTAAATTCAGGCAGCAACGCCAAAGACACCCACCACCAGCGAAAGTGGAAGACCAGACAGACTGCAACGTCTCAAGGTAACCATCCCCACTACAAACACAAGGGAAAATGGTGCAGAGCGCGCACCACACGCATGGCTGCCCAAAGCCACCGCCAGTGAAGAGGTCGCATCACCCGCCCCTTCTGGTGAACAGGCACAACCGCCAACCACACCACAGGCACCCCAAGTGCCAGGAGACAGCGTCCAAGAACGAGACGTCTCCACAAACAAACACAGCTGGACGCAACACAGAGAGCGACCACGTCCCCACTGCACCAGCGAAGCCCCGCAGGGGGCCGAAAGCGACACTGTGTCCGCGACACAGTGTCCTCCTCAACACAGCCTCAAGATGGAGTCGGCGGTGGCCCACAACAGGCAAGAGAGGAGTCGCACCCGCAGCGGCCAGAAAGCGACACAGTGTCCGCGACACAGTGTCCTCCTCAACACAGCCTCAAGATGGAGTCGGTGGTGACCCACGACAGGCAAGAGAGGAGTCGCACCCGCAGCGGCCCGGAAGCAACACAGTGTCCGTGACACAGTGTCCTCCTCAACACAGCCTCAAGATGGAGTCGGCAGTGATCCACGACAGGCAAGAGAGGAGTCGCACACTCCACGTGGCCGGCTACCACAGTAACAGGCGCTCCAACGCCAGCGACACGCGACTGGACATCACGTCGGCCGGCAAGCAAGGTGTGCGCCGGAACGAAGGCAGAAGCCGGCGCCCTGACAGCGCCGCTTCGAGGTTCAAGCGCAACGCCATCGAAGACAGAAGAGTGACAGCCCTGTCACCCTGAAAACCGGAAGACACAGGTAGACTGAACAGATCAGGAAGAAGGAATAGACCAGGGACTCACAGCCAGCCAAGAGATTACCCTGACACATCCGACAGCCACCCAGGCGTACCACCGTCCCTGGACACAGCCTCACAGGAGAACCGAACGTAAGCCGCAGCAGTCGCGAACCGCGTCTCTCCACAACGCGTCTCCAGGTGAACGGCCACTCCCCAAGCATCGGCTGTCCAAGTCAAGCGGCATCCCTGCTCCTGTCCGCAGATGCCATGGGTGAAGATCGGCCCTGAATGTCCGTCCTCACCCCGCCTCAAGATGGAGTCGGCAGTGGCCCCAAGCCAGGCAAGAGAGGATCAACACACTCTACGTGTTAAGCTGCCATGGACACTCAACATCAGCAAGGCGGAGGCATGTGGCTGCCCAGGTCCACCCTAACATCCGAACTCTCCCAGCAAATCACTACCACCTGTCATTCCGGATCACCACATGGCTGGCAACCATCACCACGCCAGCCATCGGCACATGCGTCAAGCACCACTCCCTGAGTACCGATGGACGGGAGTCCGAAACCGTTGCCACACAAGCCGACTACATGGAACCCAAAACCACCTGTGAACCTGGCCTACACCGGAACCACGGCAGCGAGTGCAAGTCTTGGCCAAGACTCATCCACCTGGGAGGGTTGTGCGTGCGACCAAGCAATGGCTCCCCAGCGGTCCTGCAGCTGCCCCTCAGACGGCACACAAGCAGCGGCTCCAGTGCAGCCTTCCTATAGTCCCGCAGCAACCCCGACGACGGGCCTCCCCAGGCGGGAGAGCGAGAAGAGACATTGCCCCACCGACAGGGTACCGGTCACAGCCAAGTAGTTTAACAGGGACAGTCGGTCCAGCAACACCTCCGTGAACTCTCACGTTTAGACTTCATCCATGGTCATGACGCAGCCCACCAAAAGAACTGTTAGATCTCACCACAGACCATCACGGGCGTCAGCCAAGAGGAAACCATGCAAGACATGTCACTGTCAGCGAACGGACGGTATGCAGCGGACGTCTCCAAGCCAGCAGTTGTGTCCTGAGTCCTTCAGGTTAAAGTACGGGTGCCTGCGGAGAAGGTCCTGATGCTAGCGAAGTTTACCAGCCCATGTCTGATGTCGTCCTGCCACCTGACTCGAGAGCCGGATGGACCCTGTGGTATTTTACTAACCGTGTGTTCTTCCCCCACAGGTTGGACTGACACTTTTGTTTGTCCTTCAATAAAGTTGGGGAGGAATGTAGTGTCCTGCGAGACACGTTCTAGTGTCTCACAGGAAGCTGTAATCCCAGCCACTCCCTCGAGGGCTGGACACACTGCACCCCACACCCATCCATCACGGGTGTCACAAGTGACATGGCCCCGTCAATAAAGGAGCCCGAGTGCACGTGCTCGAGGCCAGTTACTACGGTATTTCTCCTGGTGTCTGTGACCTTCATTTCCGTGATGTGGGCCCTGGGCCCAACACCACAATGCCCAGTAGTACTCCAGGAGATTGGGGTACGCCAGGCTCCCTCTGTCCCTAGGGAGCATAAGAAGTTTATTTGGGAATCTCAGACGTTTCCCTGCCCAGATAAAAGTGGTAAGATCATGCTGCAGATGCAGTATGTCTGACTGTGGTTGGCAGCATTTGGAATAGGTATAACATTTTTGGCAGGATAGACATTTTAACCCCGTTAAATCGGCCAAGCAGGAGATTGAAAGCGATTTCCAAGTTCTTAAATCTTCTAATACTGCTTTCCTACACCCTGGACAGTTTGCCTGTGTCCATGTCAATAGAGAGGGAGTTATGTTCAGCTCGCGGTAGCGAAGCGAATGTGAAGTCCATTGGAATGGAGTGAGCGCTTGCAAGACCAGCATATCTTCACTAGAGATCGATAGGTTCAACGCCTGGGATTTGTGAAGAAGAGGAAAGCGTTGCAGGGAGCGAGGTCCAGTGGGGAGCCCTGCCGAACGGACTTTCTGAGTGCTGTGTGAGGGAAAAGCTGTGGGATGATTGGGCTGTTGCCTGTGCGCAGTGTTGATTCTGTGACCCACGTATGCGAGAAGAGAGCCACCGTGGATTGGGCCATGAGCTAGCATCAAGTGGGACTCACCAAACCTGCGGCGTAGCTCTGCAGTTACTCTGTAGGCCATGAGGGGCCACTGATAAAGTTGCTACTGTAAGATTGCTGGGACTAGTAATCATAGTGGTAGTGGCTTCTGCACCAGAGGAGTCTGCACCTGTGCTGCTACTGCGGGAACCCAGTATGTCAGGAGGAGCTGGCGATACCAAAGCCACCAAGAAGTTGTGGGCCGTCCCCTGAGGAAAAGACTGAGGCTGCATTCAGGGGTCGAGCCCACACAGCGAGAGAGGAAGGTCAACTCATTGCATCTTGGCGAGCTGGAATCTGCTCCGATAACTGAAGAACTGAGGAGAAAGAGTCTGCACCACAGTCCAACTTTTCCAAGCAGGATCAGAACTAGCGGGAACTCACGCTGAGGGCACCTACTACATGCTGAACGATTCCGTGCTGCAGGAGCAGGTAAGACTGCAACTGAGCCTGTTGGGTGCCAGGGGACCCGCTGCTAATGGTGCTGTGGCATCAAAGATACTTTTGACTGCTTGATAAAGAGTCAAAGGGAAACCCTTGAGTATGGCCAAGTAGTGAGCATTCCCTGATGCAGCCACCAGCGAATGAGAAATAACCCCGACCACGTTATAAGAAGGAGAGAGGGACAGGGACTTGCCTGATGACGACTAGTGCTCAAATCTCAAGAGGATTGTGCTATTGCTCATGAATGTCGTTATTCCTTTGCATGTTTAGAGTTAGAAATAAAATACTTCTTTCTTATAAAAGCAAGTATTTGACTGGAGATTGATTTACTGTTTGTACTCTTTGCACTTTGAGCTATGAGTTGTTTTCCCTAACATGTATCTACACCCCCCTCCCTCCCTTCCCCCCGAGGGACCCTTGGACTGCTTGTCCACAACCAACACTGAGAATTCAGTGCTGAAGGGGTGCTTGGCCCAGTTGCTCAGAATGCATAGTAGTTCAGGCCCCAGAACACCAGGAGTAAAAGTCCTTAACCACCACTGTTGGGCCCAGTAGTCCCTGTTTGAGCCATGGCCCTGTGGAAATATGGATTTTCCTGGTCAGTTATGTCCCCTATCTTGGACCCCAACGGTTCTATGTGCATGTCGCAAGTACACGTATGTTCCCTCCAGTTCCAGTATTGATGACGCAAACACATGCGTGTCCACCGTCAACATGTCCTCTGCCAGATCCGCCATGAATAGGCCGGATATTCCATTCTTAAATATGAAAGGCCACCGGCTTTATATGGTTCACTTATGCCACTTTTCAGTCCAGGCAAGTAGGCCCTGATTCTGTCATCAAACTCTTCTTGCCTTCTGCCTCTAAAAGCTCCAGCCCGAGCCTGCATCTGTGACCATGAACTTTGTCTCATTCTCTGCGCTGCTCACGAAGCCTGACATCAGCTTACTCTCTGCCAAGAACTGTATTTCACCTTCGAATTATCTGCTTCCCCCTCAGCCGATGCATTCCTGCCTAGTAGTTTAAGTAAACATTCTTCCAGTTACCAAGCAAAAAGACCCATCTTCTCTGTCCTCATGCAAGTAATTCATAGCCTTGTTACCATGGAATATTCCTACCCCCTCGCATTCAGTGTAGACACTTAGACGCTTGTACACGCACAGTCAGTATAGAATAGATTCTGTCCGAGAGTCCTCCTTTTTGGATAACATAGTTCTTTAAACATAGGATGTTAGATATGATTTGGGATTAGGTTGACTTGACCTCCCAGACTTCTCGTCTCCACATATAGAGCTAAATGTCAAGTCCCCGTCACCCCCTAGTTACACGTCAATTACACGTCAGACTGCTGCGCGCGCATCCATGCCAAGTATTATCTTATAGATCCACCTATACATGACATCACAACCAATCATGTTTCTTTTTACTCATTATTACACCCATTTTCGGTTACGTAAACCAAACGTCAAATGTCCTTATCAATTGTTACGCCTACTGTATTCACTTCATTATAATGTATGTATTATAAAAGTTACTGCTTGTCAATAAAGTATGTACTTCACTTCCTGAACCCCCGTGGTGATGGAACTTGAGGCATCCGATTATAATCGCTTATTGGAATAAAGCCCATTCCGAACCTCTAATATCACGGATTCTGCCTCTCATTTTACTGAGCTATTTTATAATGTTTCTGTACCAAATTCAGTCCCGGTAAAGGAGAAATATTTACCACAGCCCTCTGAAAGGGGCTCTGACACAAAGGTATTGCCGTTTTGGAGGGTAGGGTTAGGGGTGCACAAAGGTTCAAGAGGCCTCAGAGCTACAGGGACTAGTCCAGGTTTAAGAGATTAGTTGCCTCTGTGACAGTGCGTGTTTAGCACCCCAGGCAGTTGCAGGGTTCCTCTGGAAGAAATGTAATTGACTTTTCCATCTACAACCTTATGCATCGTTGTAATTTTGTGTGTAGTATTTCATTGTGTGTGCATTAAAGCACTTTTCCTTTTTGAAAGAAAAAACACTGCGAGGACAATCTTTTACTGAGTGTTATTGGATGCGTTGCTGAGTTCTGAGCTGCCAGCCCGCAGCACCTCCCTGAGTCAGTCAAGCACTGCTCTGCCTCACTGCTCTTAGACTCATGTACTGAAAGGGGCATTAGGTCCACCGTCTGAAGGCCTGCAGTACGGAAGCCCCGGGATAGCACAGGCAAAAGACTTCAGTTGACACAGTGGGTCTCAAAACCACCTGGGGCCACATTATTATTATTATTATGTTTTTTTTTTAAACCTTTATTGTTCCAACAGAGTGTACACTGCTATTCAGCCAACAACCCGGAGGCAGGCAGCGTGGTTACGTAGCGGTACCCCACCAGAGCGGATCCATGTCGTACACCAGATCAAAATACCAAGAAGATTACATTACTTGATACTCAACAACAACAACTGTAAGCGTGAGTCAACGGGAAGCGACAAATATCAAGAATTAATATCCTTGCAGTTACCACACTGTGAACATATAGTGCCAAGCCTGTGCAAGCACAGAACAATGCCGCCCATGTAAAAACACAGTCCAGCCGCCAGATCACTTGTATCGGGGTGAGCGCCCCCCCCATACTTCTGCCCCACTACGCAGCCCCACGCCAGCTGCGCCACAGCACCAGTCATCCAACTCAGTTCCTCAGTCCTCGTCATTCGCTTCCGCCCCTGCCAGCCAGTCCACCAGCGGCTGCCATATATCCACAGGCCGTGAGCGCTGCGGCATCTGGTCCCAGTAGGCAGTTAGTTGTTCCTTATAGTACACCGCTGATCCCACCCAACCAGATATTTTCGGGGGAGCCTTTTTCTTCCAGTGTATCGCTATTTGTCGCTTGGCAAGCAATAACAGAAGGGCCACAAGCGACGTATTAGGTACATTCTTCACGAATCGGAGGAGGGCCATAAGTGGGTCCGGATCCATGGTTGTGCCCACTATCCTCCCTATTGTATGGAAGACTGCAGCCCAAAAGCTATGTACTGAGCCACACACCCATACAAGGTGAAAGAACGTAGCCTCCCTCTCACCACAACGCCAACACTTCGTGTCAGCCTGTAATCCCATCTGAAAGAGTTGAATGGGTGTGCGATATGTCCTATACAAATAGTTAAAGTGTATCAGTCGCAGTCTATAATTAGGTGACAGGTGTTCAAGCTGGGTGCAACAAAATTCCCACTGTTTCTCCGTGATATTTATGCCAGCTTCACCCTCCCACAATGCCCTGGAGTCCACGTGCGCAACAGGTGTTGCGTTTCGATTAACCCTATAGATGCGTGTGGAGGAGTTCGATAGTACGTCCTCCAGTGCTGCCAGCGTCGGCGGAGCCTTCGGGAACGTAGGGTACCTGTGTTTACAGGCCGACCGCAATTGATAGTACAGTAATAGCTCGGATGCCGTCGGTGCGGGCGCCGCGACCATGCTCTGCACTGTAAGAAAAGTATCATCCGGGTACAAGTCGCCCGCCACCTTCAGACCGCAGTCATGCGCCCGACGCACCACTGCCGCGTCTGTCAGTGGGCCTAGTAGTGGGTTGCCCTCCAGCGGCATACTCGGGGCATATAAGTCAGACGTGCCCGTGTGCTTCGCAATGTTCAACCAAGCCCAACGCACCATTTCAACGGTGTCAATGTCGTCCTGGGACCGTTTGTATCTCTGGTACACCGCTGTCCTCAGGGGGCAGGGCGCCGCCACGTCCATCTCTATCGCCACGTGAGGTTGGTAAGGGATCGGGTGATGCCAGTAGTGCAGGTATTGGGCCTGTGCACTATATGCATACAGCTCAAAGTCCGGGGCTGCCAGGCCCCCCTGACTGAAGGGAAGCGTGAGGAGATTCCAGGCTACTCTGGGCTGCTTGCCCGCCCAGACCAGTTCAATCATGGCCGATCGGAGTCGGCGAAAGAAAACCTTCGGTAATGGCAAGGGGACGTTCACGAATAGATAGAGAAATTTAGGCACCACAACCATTTTTGCAATGGCTATGCGACCCGTCAAAGATAGCGGCAGTGATTTCCATCTCTTTACTTTGCTCTCTAGCCACTCCATGGCCACCCCAAAATTGGACAGCCAAATGTCCTGAACTGAGCGGCTCATCCTTACGCCCAGGTACTAGACCTCGTCCGTAGCCCAGGCGATCGGGAATTCCGTGTGGCACTTGGTTGTACCATCCGTCAGTGGCAACATCACTGACTTCGACCAATTTATATCTATGCCAGTAAGGCCACTATAACGCACCACCTCTCTCATTAGCGGGTCAAAGTTCTCCAGCGGATTCAACATGTATATGGTGATGTCGTCGGCATACATCGATATGAGCAGACCGCGCGACGTGAAGCCGATGCTACGCTGAGTATGGTGTTGTCTCATGCGAGCCGCCAGGGGTTCCGTTGCGATAGCAAATAGCAACGGCGACAGTGGGCATCCCTGCCGGGTCCCTCTGGTAATGGAGAAAGGGGCAGATGTCTGACCATTTACCCGCACCCTGGCCGACGGATCATTATAAAGAATGCCAATTCGCCTGGCAAATGGCGGGCTGAACCCCATTCGGGTGAAAAGTGTCCGTAGGAATTTCCACTCTAGAGAGTCGAATGCCTTGGTCGCATCCAACAGCGCCGCCGTGGCCTGCACCTTTGGATCCAGATAATGCAGAAGACCAAACAGCACTCTCAGGTTATGCGAAGTGGACCGCCCCATTACAAATCCCGACTGGTCGGAGAGCGCTATCTGCGGCAACATATATTTTAAGCGGTCGGCGAGCAACTTCGCGTAAATTTTGGCGTCAAGGTTTATGAGTGATAGCGGGCGATAGGAGTCTGGGCTTATGGGGTCTTTACCAGGCTTAAGCAGTGTGATAATCAAGGCTTCACGCATCGACTGCGGGAGAATGCCACTCTCTACTGCTTCCTCAAAAACCTTATGCAATCTCGGGACCAGGATGTCTGCATATTCTTTATAGAAGGCTGCAGTCAGCCCGTCAGGGCCCGGTGCTTTACAAGGTGGCAAACCAGCTATTATCGCTCTTATATCGTCGGGCGTGAACGGTAAGTCCATGTATTGCCGGGCACTATCATTGAACCACGCTAAAGCTATGGTGTCCAGGTAGTCGCTGAGCACCTTGTCCTCAGGCGTCACCCTGGAAGTGTATAAGGCCCTATAGTAATCTGTCATGGTTGCAAGTACAGCTGGTGGTTCCCGTACTATGTTACCCTCTGCCCCCTGTAGCTCCAGGATATGAGCCGACCCTCGTGGCGGCCGCAGCATGTTAGCTAGCGTGCGTCCGGCGCGATCTCCTTCACCATACCGTCTGGCTTGGCAGTCTTTAGACAAATACGCTACTTCTCTGTCCGCCTCCTCCTGATATCTAGTAAGCTTCGATCTAAATTCTGCACGCAATCTATCCGTCGGCGCATCTAGCAAGGCAGTCTCAAGCTGTGCAAGTTCAGTTTCTAATTTACTAAGTGTATCTCTTATGGATCTCAGTACTCCTGTTTTTAACGACATACAATATCCTCTCGTGACTACCTTACAGGCCTCCCAGAGCGTGCCCGGCGATCCCACAGTACCCTCATTGATCTCAAATTACTCCTCTAGCTTATCGCGCAATTCCTGCTGGAATACCTGGTCGCGCAGCGCGCGGGAGGGAAACCGCCAACTAAACGGTTGTACATATTGTGTTGGTGTGGACAAGGACAAGTATACCGGGGCATGGTCAGATAGCGATCTCGGCATGTGTGTCACCTCAAGAACCGAGGTGTGTAAATCTCTGGACAGCAGCCAGTAGTCCAGCCTGGACCAGGCCGCTCTATGCGCTGTTATGCATGTACCCGCGCGGTCCCCGGGGTGAAGTAGCCTCCAGGAATCTACCAGCTCCGCATCCTGGATAATACATCCGAGTGCCTCTGACGCTCTAGGGTGATGCTCTCTGGCTGCGCCCTGTCTATCCAGAGTGTCGGAAAGAACAACATTGTAGTCCCCACCCCACAGAATCGCTGCCGGGCCACGAGCCTGCACCTTATACCACAAATCCTCGTAGAAGGCACGGTTGTCATCATTCGGGCCATACACATTCACCAGCACCATTCTCATGCCGCACAGCGTCCCCACGAGCAGTATGTACCTGCCTCCAGTATCCCTGATTTCCTCGTGTGTCCGCCACCCCTCTGGAGTAGTTAGAATAAGAGGCGTGTACTATCTCACCCCATCGAGTATGCCGGAGCAGCTGTGCAGCATTAGCTGTCAAATGGGTCTCCTGCAGGAGGCATATGTCTACATCTTTTCTGAGTAAGAAGGCCTGAACCAGCCGGACCTTGCGTCTATCATTCATGCCCCAAACATTCCAAGTAAGACACCTTATTTGCTGCACGGCGTCAGGGACCTGAGAAAACCACATTCCAACAGCAGGCCATTCCCAAACAACACATCACGCGGTCACCTACAGAAGAAGTGCGAATCTGAGACCAACGGCCAAGCGGGCCATAGCGCGCGAAGATGGGCATAACACAGTGAGTAAAGTGGCTGCCCACAGGGCGGTGGACGTTCTACAGCAGTCGATGCATCACCAAATCTCGCCTCCCTTGACTCAACGCTCCTAAACAAACAAACAACCTCATCGTCCCCCAAACTCAAGGTAACATATTCCCCACCCGCTCCAACCCCCAATTAGGTTGTGCAATAGCCCCCCAGGCCACCCCCCCACCATAACAACTGTAACTAAGGCCATAGGCAGTAACCAATGTGTGGGAATCGTCCCCTGAGGTGCGCAGGTTGGCCACCTACTAACCCCGTACTCATGACAGGGCGATCGAGCGCTGGCCTAGCGTGTCGGCTCGAGGACCCCCCTCCCCCGAAACTGCAGTCATAAATACACCCTACTCAACCCGATAAGGTAACCCCCTCTGCAGCAGGTAAACACTAGGCCCCAGGCCGGCCTAGACAGGTAAGCCACAACAGTATATCAAATAACGAACAGTATTGATCACTCAACATCACTCAGCCTGTCCTGCAGGTCCGGCCCCTCTGTGGGTGTTTGGTTCTTTTGGTCTCTTGCCAGTTGTTTCGCGTACTGCAAAGCCGCTTTCGCGTCCAAAAAGAATGATGGTTTACCGGGGCCCTGTACCCTGAGTTTCGCAGGGTAGATTAGGGAATATTTCGTGCCCGTTTGTTGGAAGACCTTTTTCGCTGGCAGGAATTCTCTGCGAGCGGCCTGGACTTGCATAGTGTAATCCGGGTACATTGCAATGTGGTTGCCTTTGTACTGCACGTCTTTGATGTCTCTTGCCATACGCAATATCGTGTCTCTGTCCCTGTAATTTAAGATGCGTGCAATGATGGGCCTACATGGTGCTCCCGGCTTGGGCTTTGGTCCCAAAGTTCTATGCGCCCTTTCTACGAGGAACATCGACGATAGTCCCGACCCAAACAAATCTTTCATCATCTGCTCGACATATTGTTCCATGTTAGTAATATCCGTAGTTTCCGCCACACCCGTGATGCGGATGTTGTTGCGTCTCGAGCGCGCTTCCAAGTCCTCATTCTTTTGTTGTATGAGAGATAGAACCTTATCCATACCACGCATTTTTTTGACGAGGTCAGTCTGGCTCTCCTCCGTGTCGGCTACCCGTGTTTCCAGGACCTCTACTCTGCCCTCTTGTTTGTCCATCCGTGTCGTGATGCTGTCCATTCGTGCCGCCAGCGCGTCCATTTTGCTGTCTATGCCCTGCAGGCTCGCCTTTAATTCTTGGAACATCGATTTGATGTCCGCATCTTGAGAGCCACTGCGTTCGTCCCTCGCAGCGCCAGCATCTCGGTGATCTTGGTCCGACGTTTTCTGTTTGGATTTGTCGAACGTGAGCCTCGGCTGCCTCGTGTCGGGTTTACCCATGTCCGTGACCCAACTCAATCCGCTGACAGGGGCAGCCCCACCTCAGTTTCCGCTCACGTCTCCAGGCACCCAGCGCCAGGTGCCCGCGGCCGGCAGCAAGATGGACAATCGCCGCCAACAGCCCGGGGGGGCAACGTCCTCCGCACCAGGGTATGACCTCAGTGCAGCAACTACAGCCGCCGGCACGGGACCGCCGCAGCGCGGACCCCCCGACTCAGGGTACCCTACGCGCCGCAGCTCCGCTCCAGCCCCCCAGGGCAAGGCTGCGTATTTCGCCCCTTGGGCCACAGCAGTGCTCCCGGCCTCAAAATGGCGGCTCGCGCCTCACGATCCAGGCGCCGAAGATTAAACTAGCCCCTCCACCATGAGCTGCCCCCCTACCTCGCCAGGGGCCGCAGCACCTCAGCGCGTCGTCACCGGCTCCACCGCAAGGCAATGGGAAGCCTCCTCAGCCGACCAGTTGTATCAGTCCTCATTGTCGGGGCCCATAATGTCAGCCGCCAGCAGCGCAGCTTCCTCGGATAAAATGGCCGTCTTCCGTTTTTCACCGCGGGGCCCGACCCAGGCACCAAAGATCCAGGAGGATCGCGGGCGCTCCGCAGGCGCGAAGCGATAACTCACCCCGCGGGTCAGGGCCCAGCGACCACGCCGGCCGCGGCTCGGCAGTGTCCCACGATCACCGGCACAGGCTCCAGCCCCACGTCTCCTCAGCGCCCTCCTAGACCTCGGAGCGCGACGACGTGCAGGGCTCTCTCTTCACCCTACCGCCAAACAGACAGCAACGAGCCGCAGTGCCAGTCCCGCTGCTCCTGTACTATGGCTCCACGATCGGGCGTATGCGTTGTTCAGTCCGTAGCTCCAGGGCCAGTCGGAGCGGGAGATCTCCGTTCCGCGATGCGGCACCCCCGCGGGCCCGGCCTTATGCTAGACCCCGGCTTTCGCGAGTGCTACAGGCCGCCTCTCCGCTCGCTGCCTGCCAGGCCAAGCACCGCTTCTGCTCCAAGCGCGAGACCAGGAGTCGCATCGGGCAGAGCGCATACTCTGTGCGCCTCACCAGGGTCGAGGTGTCCGAGTCCAGACACCAGTGCAGCAAATAAATGACGGATTAATGAGCTCGATCGGCGGAGCTGCGGTTTCAGGCAGCCATTCCGCCCTGCAGCCAAGCCACGCCCCCCACCTGGGGCCACATTATACATGCAGCGCATCTCCCTTCATTTCGCTGGGCGCACCTTTTAAAAGGTGCGCTCAGCGCAATGAAGGAAAGTGCACTGTAATATGATGAATGCGCTGCCCCCGGGGCAGCCGTGAACTCGTGCTGCCCCCAGGGCAGCGCATTGCTGTGAAAAACTGAGCGGCTGCTTTGAATCCGCTCTGTATTGCAGGTGGTAACCCGCCTGCACTTCGAAGGTGGTTTAGAGATCCCCTTGCAAGCAGGTGCAGTCACTGACTGCACGTGCCTGCAAAGGGGTGTGTGGGGGGACCATCAGGAGGGGCACTGACAGAGCGTCACCCTTTAGGTGGCGCACTATCAGTGCGCCCCCTGACAGCTTCTTTGCCTATGCACTTGCTTCTGTAATACGGCGCCGGCGCAGAGGTACAGGGATTCCCTCATTTGCATGGGGCACACCCCCTTGCAAATGAGGGAATGTCCTCTGAAGATAGTACTGGCCAGTGCTATCAGTATTACAGAAGGGGCTGCACAAGCGTCTGCGGCCCATTCAGTAATACCAAAGAGCCCCCGGGGCACGCAAAGCGGACAGAAACGTCCATTGCGCCCCCTAGGCACTTTCTGTACTATTCCTCTGATTGACCCGGGATCTCCCAAAACGAATTTCTGACACTTGGCTTTTTACAGCAGAAATGTAATAGCACCAATGTGCAGTTTGTGTCCGGAATTTATAGCAGCAAGAGACCTATTCAGGGTGAGTGATTGCGCTTTAAAAGATACTTCCTAAATACAGTAAAATACTTTAGGACTCCGGCATAGTGCACACATGCATGCGTGGCTGCTTTCTCTCATGCCTAAGCCTGGTTTACACACAGATAATGCCTTGTGTGTAGCAGCTCTGACAGTGCAAAATGTATCTGGAAGCCTGTACCATGATGCAGTGTTCATCCACAGATCAAATGGGATGTTAGGACCTGCGCTTGCTTTATCAAGGCGTGCTGGGTGGGCCACACAGGGTAGCGGGATGTGCTGGGTGGGCCACACAGGGGAGCAGGAAGTGCTGGTTGTGCCACGCAGAGGTGCAGGAAGTGCTGGGTGTGCCACACAGGGAAGCGGGATGTGCTGGTTGTGCTACACAGAGGAGCAGGAAGTGCTGGGTGGGCCACACAGGGGGGCAGGAAGTGCTGGCTGAATCACGCAGGAGAGCAGGAAGTGCTGGGTGTGCCACAGAGGGGAGCAGGAAGTGCTGGGTATGCCACACAGAGGAGCAGGAAGTGCTGGGTGGGCCACGCAGGGGAGCAGGAAGTGCTGGGTGTGCTACACAGAAGAGCAGGCAGGATGTGCTGGGTGGGCCACAAAGGGGAGCGCGGCGTGCTGGCTGTGCCACACAAGGGAGCGGGATGTGCTGGTTGTGCCACACAGAGGAGCAGGAAGTGCTGGGTGGGCCACACAGGGGAGCTGTGTGGCTATTCAGGGGGCAGGCTGTGCTGGGTGCGCCACAGTGGAGAGCAGGAAGTGCTGTGTGTACCACACAGAGGCGCGAGCTGTGCTGGGTGTACCACACAGGAGAGCGCGGGGTGCTGGGTGTGCCACATAGAGGAGCAGGGAGTGCTGGGTACGCCACACAGTGGGGCAGGAAGTGCTGGGTGGCGCACACAGGAAAACAGGGCGTGCGGGGTATGCCACACAAGGGAGCAGGAATTGCTGGTTGTGCCACGCAGAGGTGCAGGAAGTGCTGGGTGTGCCACACAGGGGAGCAGGAAGTGATGGGTGTATCATGCAGGGGAGCAGGAAGTGCTGGGTGTGCCACAGAGGGGAGCAGGAAGTGCTGGGTGTGCCACAGGGGAACAGGAAATGCTGAGTGTGCCACACAGGGGAGCAGGAAGTGCTGGGTGTGCCAAACAGGGAAGCAGGATGTGCTGGGTGTGCCACACAGAGGAGTGGGTCATGCTGGGTGTGACACAGAGGGGGGCAGGAAGTGATGGGTGGGCCACACAGGGAACCTGGTCATGTGTGGGATATGCCACACAAGGGAGCAGGATGTGCTGGGTGTGCTACAAAGCAGAGCAGGCAGGGAGTGCTCGTGTGACACACAGGGGAGGAGCACGTGCTGGGTGTGCCACACAGACGAGCAGAATATGCTGGGTGTGCCACACAGAGGAGCAGGAAGTGCGGGGTGGGCCACACAGGGGAGTAGGAAGTGCTGGTTGTGCCACGCAAAGGTGCAGGAAGTGCTGGGTGTGCCACACATGGGGGCAGGAAGTGCTGGGTGTGCCACAGAGGGGAGCAGGAAGTGCTGGGTGTGCCACACAGAGGAGCAGGAAGTGCTGGGTGTGCCACAGAGGGGAGCAGGAAGTGCTGGGTGGGCCACACAGGGGAGCAGGAAGTGCTGGGTCGGCCACACAGGGGAGCGGGAAGATCTGGGTGGGCCAGACAGGGGAGCAGGATGTGCTGGGCGCGCCACACAGGGGAGCAGAATGTGCTGCTTAGATGCTCTGTCCTCCTAACTGTTCACAGAGACATGAACTTTGATAACAGAGCCTCCCTCAAAGGAAAATGAACATGAAGCAAGATAAAATATTTTACTCATAGCATAAAAAGCAAACCAATAATCCGGATAAAAAGCATTTCACCTTGCAAGGGACTCAGTGTTAATTATTTAGGCAGTCTCTCTGTTTACATCATTGGATTATGAATAATGAATGGACCTCAGGTGCCTATGACTTACCAGGCAAATGAAGCCTATTTATAGCCCATGCCTCCTAGGAGCAGAGAGCAGCCTTTCCACAGTGAGGGGATGTCAGACTCTGAGCCATCAGAGGGTATTCCACCAGGAGCTGCCTCTGGTATTAATGAGAAGGGAGCTGTCAGGCTGCACTCCTCTGCTCAGCAGAACTGATAGAGGGAGGAGGTTCATGTGATGGGGTGAAGCTCATACATCCAGGCGTCCTGGGGATGAAGCAGGTGTAAAATGAGGCGTGTAAATCACTCTGTAATGCTCCCAGGATGGAGATGCTAAGATGTGTTCCAATCACCCACTGAACTGTGCCAAGATGGAATGCTAACATGAAAATGTATGTAACTCACCTCTTCATGTAAGACAACGTCAAGGATTGTATATAGCTCACCTGGTAATGCATTCGCGGACGGACGCGCTTCCATATGATAGTTACATCTCGCTTGGTAACGTATGCGAAAACAGAGCATGTTATATATGCTACTGTATAGCTCCCCTGCAAATGCCTCCTTGATTCAGATGGCGATATATGATGCTATATCATTCACATGGTAATGCACAAAGGTGGTAATATATGATGCTGTGTAACTCAACCTACGAAGCCTGGAGAGATAAAGGAGATGATATATGATGCTTTATAACTCACTTGGTAATGCAACGTGAAGATGAGCCAGTAACATATGATTCTATATAACTCATATATATAAGGGCCATAATTCACCTGGTAACAAGTGCTCGGATAAGGCGGTTGCACACCATTGTGTTTAATGAGCCTGCTACTTCAGGATAAGACAGAGGCTGTGGAGGTGGAACCACACTCTGAAACATGCTCTGAAGCAATACTTTTCTGCACTTGTGTTTAACATCACAAACATAATCACACCTCTCTCTAGAGGAACTGAGAAGGTTCTGATCATGTTGTCCCTGCACATTCCATTACCATCCCCTAAAGAAACCAATGGCAAATCCACAAGACATGGCTAACTACTGGCCAACCACTGGCCTGTGAAACATAGGGGCATACTTACAACAGAATGTCAGAACGCGGTGCTACGCCACAATTGGTAACGCTGTGCTCTGACATTCTGAAAATGCAGGAATGCGCTGTTTTTACAATAATATGGCTCACCCCTGCTTTTCCCCTAGCGCTGGTGAGAAATGTAGCTCCCTAGCGCCAACACAGGCACCGTTGCATGGTGCAAGGGTGCCTGCGTTGTAGAAAATTATTGTTTACGTCCTTTCCTGCACGTAAACAATCATTAATGGCGATTTGTAACTTCTATGTGTGCTACAGAATGTATCACATATAAAAGTTGCAACTCGTCATTATCTAATGATTGTTTATGTGTAGGAAGGGACACCTATCTGCACATTAACAATCACTAATGGCTTTTTGCTCTTACTGTTTGTGCTGCAGAATGCAGGACCCATAGAAATAGCAAAAACCAGGAGAAAGTTATCATTTCTCCTTGTTGCGCCAGTTTAAGACCAGGTTTTCCCTGGTCTATTTTTGGCACTGCCCCATATTTATGCCAGCACTGTAAATATAAGCGCGTCCGGCACAGGTAGGAGCAGTGGGGCGAGTGTGGGGGAAAGTCGACAGACGACGGGATAGGTAGAATTAAATACAAAAATAAATAAAACCACTTACCTTGCCCTCCCCGCATCGCCGAGTGGGTATAACCCAGATCTCTTGACTGGGGGCAAGTGAATCATTCATTCAGCATTCCGTCCATCATTTGTTGCCACAGCACTTTTTACCCTAAGTGGGAGGGGTATGCCCAGTCCCAGGATGCTTGTTTCGGGTCCAGGGAGGACCAGGCTTGGCAGTTGGGGCTGGACTGTTCACATGAGGAACAGGGTCAACACTGATTTGCATATGGCTGGGTCCAAACTGGGGTGACATAATGAGCATAATTGCAACCCTGCAACAGTACTTGAACTCTGACATCTGTGAGTCCCGCCCTAACAAGTGGTGCCAATCCAGTACAGGGCCTCTGAAAGGTGACTTCTGCTGTGCAAAACCATCAAAATCGACTCAGTGATGACTTTGCGGCACGGAATAGACGCATTGCCTTTCGATGCCAACGAAGGAGAAGATCGACAACATTGCTTCGGTGGACTGTTTAGCTCGACAACGACGGACAGCGCGGCTCGCTGACAACGCAGAGCCTGCATCTCAAAGATTCATTGCCGAAGTCTTCCTTGCCTGCACGGATCTGAACTGATGCATGGAGTCTTTAAAGCTTGCTACATCCAAGGTACTTTTCCAGCTGGACCTGAATGAGGCCATTGTGGTCGGCCTGAACTTTGGATTTACCTCTGTCCAGCATGACCACAAGTAACCCCTAAGCACTATTTCTTC